>NC_069661.1:49527500-52027500 GCF_027244095.1 Hemicordylus capensis | reverse complement strand
GGTCATTCTTCTCTATGTCAGCACAGTCAGGCAGCATGGTGAAAAATGTCAGGCAGAAGGTGAAAAATGTCTCTCTGTGTACTCTCTCTACTCCATGCATAATTTTATACACCTCTACCATGTCTCCCCATGATAGAGGTGTATCATGGCTCTTTTCCAAACTAAAAAGCCTCAAATGCTGTAGCATTGCGTCAAATGGAAGGGTCTCCAGGCCCTGCCCTGACCATCGTGGTTGCCCTCTTCTGCACCTTTTCCAGTTGTACAATGTCTTTCTTAAGACACAGTGACTGTACGCAGTACTCTTCATGTTGTACAAAATGATTTGTACCCAAATCTAGCTATTCCAGGCAATTTGTAGCCAGAACCAAATCACCCCGTGCTCATTTCCCAGATTTGGGTCCAAAACAAATCGCCCAGATTCAGACCGGAAAAAATTCGGAGATTTGGACCTCCATTTTGTGGTGATCTCTCTTGCTCTCCATTTTGTTTCCCTGCAAAAACAATTGAAAATCCCACCCTCCAAATTTCAGATTGGTGACTTACAAGTGAAAATGATTGGCTGGTGAATCCCCCTTGGTTCCAGATAGGCTTGTTTCCATTTAAATCTTGCGCTGCCAGGGGTAACTTTGCCAGCATTGGCTAGGAGGAATGGGCAAGGGTGGGGGGGAAGGCAGATGGAGGGATTTTCAAATGGGTGGTTGACTGGTGCCACCATGGCCCAGAAGCACCACCAGTCCATCAGAGACTGTGGTGTGGTGGGACAGGCAGGGAGGAGAGTGGTGGCTGTTGTTTTTTTGTTTTGGCTGGGAATTGCTTTCATGCAGATATGAATTATTTTCATTGATTAATTGATGCTGATATGAAGGATGAATATGATATATAATTGATGGTGATGATTTGATTTCTTTGTTTGAATTGTAATATGGCTTTACACTTGTTTCTTTAATGTTTGTATGAAACATTGTTTTGTTGTTTTTTCTCCATGGAAGGGCTGTGACTGAAGCAGCATATACACATACACACCTCCCCCACCCCTCCTAACCCCCCACCTCACCCCTAGCCATGGTCAACGATGAGCTTGCTGCTGGTGCCCTCGCATGTGTCAGCCTGCCTGTCACACAGAGGACTTAGCATTGTCCTCTGGCAAAACATAACCCAAACCCAAACCCTTTTGCACAGCACACACAGGTATATGTTGTTTTTTCTCCATCACTAATAATCACTAGCAGTATATATGTGTGTACTTAATTCAATTGCCTTGGTTTGTTGTTGTGCCTGTGCCTGTATTTTTGTAACCTCATGGATGGGCACAGGTTCTCTGTGTGTGACAACTTTGCAAGGATGATTGGGCCATATTGTGACTTGTGTTCAAGAAGCATCATCATTTTATTCGAACTAGATTGTTTGCATTACAATAGGTTCTGTTGTTGCCACAGGTTCCGTTCCATTTCAGAATTTTTTTGTTGGAATGTGTGCTGTTGTTGTCAGCACTCTCTTTTACTTGGGGGGGGGGTAGGGGGTGGCGAGTAACCTTGCTGTGCCACTGTCAGCCCTCTTTTTGTGTCCAGGGATCTGAACTTAATCTGCTTGAGGCCGGGTGCCAAAGCAGCACACACAGGTCTCAGCTTTGCGAATGTGTAATGTTGTTGTTGTGTTCTTGTTGATGAAATGCTTGGGGGAGGGAGGGCATTTGATATTGGCCCTAGTAGTCTGTGCTATCACACTTGCCCATAACTCCATGTGGCTCATGTGGAGTAATCATATGTTCTAAGGCACAATCATTTAGCATGTCTAGAAATGTGGCCTCTCTGTCAATACCCACATGCGAATTTGCAGCATGAGTATTCTGATAGTGGGCATATTATTTCCCAGACTCCTGTGGTAGATGTCTCTGCCCCCATCTGATCCTGCCCCCCCCAGCTGGTTTAGCCCCAGCTGGTATGTTGGGAATTCAGTTGTGGAAGGTGCTGCACAAGGTCCCCCTGCAAGGTTTGTCATGACTGCGGATAACTGTGCCAGGGTATGGGGCATTGTGGGGGGGGAGGGGGCAACACCAGTCAGGGAAATGAAGGGGGAGGTGGGGTAGCGCCCCCCCACTTGAAAAGGGACCTAGCCCTATTAAAGTATGCGTGCTGTGTGAATTGCTTCCAGATCATCCTTCCAGGCCTATGGCTGAGTACCTTTTACAAGGTTTTAGTGGAGGCTTTAGGATTCCATGTAAATTCTCTCAGGTTCATGCAGAGGCCATTAACTTGTGTTTGGTTCAAGGGATGGAAGGTGTTGTCTTCTGAAAAATTCAGAAAGAGGTGGCTTTGGGCGGACTGCTGGGGTCTCATAAGGCCTTACCATTCCCCCTCTTCAGGTGACATGTTTGGGTGTGGTGCACAAGAAAGCACCTGGGGAATTTTGGTTGATGCATCATCTGTCTTTCCCAAAGAGTTCTTTCGTCAGCAATGGCATACTGGAGGAGCTTTACGCCATTTGGTACACATAGTTTGATCAGGCAGTGTACATTGTACACAGTTGTGGGCCTTTGGCATTTCTAGCTAAATGTGATGCTGTGTCTGCCTTTGCAACCTTGGCACGTAGAAGCACAGAGGGTGATGTGTGCTTCACTGGACCCAAGTACCAGATCAGCTTTTTCTAGGAAGGTGGGGACATTTTCAGTCATTCAGGGGGATTGTGTTGCCAGACAGCCTGATTTTGGGGTAGCACAAAGAGCACCCTTCTGTCTATACTACTTTGGATGGCTAAACAGCCCAAGACTACAGGACTGGTGAACTTTTCCATCTGCCTGGGTTTGGTAAGTTCCACAGCTGGTCACTCGGCATGAGCCAGGCACGGGGCAATCTGTCCCAGGGTCAGAATAGCAAAGACTGAATGGGACACCCCCACCCCTCTCTTTCAAAGAGAAGGCAGTAGCTGGTGAGTGAATTAATCAGGAAAGGAATCCTCCCTTTCATGAGACATAACAGTGAAGGACTCCTTGAGACACACACAGATAATTGGTGCATTTCCTAACCCATTTTTTAATGAACCACTTAGGTGGCAAGGACTCAGGGAAATGTGTGCATCAAATTTGGGAATGTGTAATCTATACAACTGGAGGGAGGCATCCTGTTCTTCAGATAGTCAGTTCAGCAGCTCTGTTCAACACGCTCAACACACTTACCAGTGCCCTTGTTGGACAAACTACCCTCAGAGTGATTAGGTTCTAGTAGCAAATGATTTCTTGGTCTTGCATAGAATGTGCCACACTCTGGATAAGCAGAATGGCTTGGAAACTGCCTCAGGACACATTTCAAGTTATTTATATCACTATCCCAAGCACATGGTCTCAGAATCTGTTTGGACCACTATCCTACAGACTCTCATACAAGCGATGGTAGCCTTTTGATGCTTTCCTGATTCTCCCCGCTTGTCTACTGGCAAGGAAGCCAACCAACATGCAATGAACACAACAACTTCTCCAGGGAAGGTAAACTAACCTCTTGCCCTTCTAAGTAAAGTGCTATTGCTATTGCTATTGCTATTGCTAAGCCTCTTCACCCTCTCTCTTTCCAGCTTCCCAGCTTTCAAGCACTTTTCATGTCAAGCCTTAGGCCAGGCTCTGGTCTCAGCACCTTTGCTAAGCCGATCAATCTCTAATTAGGACTTCAAGCTAAATTATTGCCAGCCATACTTCTGTCTAGAATATCAGCTAAGATTTATTGCCTTGCCTGACTAAAAGTTTGCCTTCTGCACCCTCATACCCCTTAATAAAACTTTTTAAACTGTATTTCTGCCTCCCCATCTTTTCCAAGAGACCAGACTTGCTCAGATTTGATACTGGAACAAAACTGCTCCCTCTAGCCAAGCTAATTCCCCATGCTAAGCCAAATGCCTAGTTGCCGTGTCTAGCCAGCATTCCGCGGCAGTTCTGGTGACATTGGTTGATGTGTGGCTGATGCCTATAGATCACCTGATGGTGTAATTACAGTCCACTGGGCTTACTGCCACCACTTTGGCCAGCCATTTGGAGGCTATTGCTTTTTATTGCAAGATATTGGACTCTGCTGATTCAGCTCAGGATTTTTGGGTGCATAGGATGGTGAAAGGTTGGTCCCAGGAGTTCCTACCACAACCAGATGTAAGGCACCACTTTATTTATTTATTTATCAAATTTGTACACTGCCCCAAACTTTCATCTTTGGGTGTTTAACAATGGCATAAACAGTTAAAATATATTTTAAAAAACTTTTTTTAAAAAAATTAACAATTTAAAAATCACCTACAAATTAAAACCTTAGAATTTTAATTTTAAAATTTAAATTATGCCGCTCTCCCTTTGAGGTAGCACATTTTGGGGGCAGCCACAGTAGTTTCCTTTTTTGGCACATTTCATGCAACTGAACGTTTTATGAGGGGGAAGTATGAACCTCAGCCTAGAGATGAGCAAAGGGCAGATCTGTCACTCTATGTGCAGCATGTTACTAAAGTGCTGCATTTCTTCAATATAGATCATCAGCAACAAATATTTATATACTGCATTTCAACAAAAGTTTCCAAAGTGATTTACATAGAGAAATAATAAATAAATAAGATGGACCCCTGTCCCCAAAGGGCTCACAATCTAAAAAGAAACATAAGATAGCTACCATCTCCAGTCACTGGAGGTACTGTGCTGGGGGTGGATAGGGCCAACATGGATAGATCATCATGGGAATGGGCAGCTGGTTACTCTGTGGAGGGCTGTTGGCTCTTGTTGTGCCCAGCAGGGGCCTTGGAGCATTATATATCTCTGGTAGGGCTGTCACAGCGTGTATTTTCTGTCATCTTGATGGGTTCCCCCTTACCCAGTTTCAGTTTGGGACTGTTTTGGGATCAGCACTGGGTTTGACTGTAGGTGCCTTTTCTCTCCATTCCCTTAGGATTGGGGCTGAGACTATGGCAGCTAGCCTTGACTATTCTGTAGAAGGCATTAAGCACACTGGGCGCTAGCAGTCTAAGGTGTACAAACATTATGTATGGAAGTCATTTTTCTAGTGCATGACTTGAGTTTTCTTCTTTAGCAGGGCCTGGTGGTCTGCCAGTTTGGTGAGCCAGGGTGCTGATTGTGGGACACCTGATTGTGTTTTGGGCAAACAAGTGGGCACAAGTAGGAAGTGAAGAGCCAATCCTCTTTACCTTTTAGCTTATGTAATTAAAATAGTTGTGGCCCAATTTGACCCCAATATTTATATCTCATGTCTTCATTGGGGATGGGTACAATCACAATGTATGCACCAGCCAACATGATGGGCAGCCTTAGTCAGTATTAGGGACCTGCCGGTGCTGCTGTTTATCTTGAAAGGCAGCTCCAGTGTTATAGCACAAAAAGGCTACTAGAGAACAACTTAAAACCACTTCTGGGCAGTCACATGGTGCTATTTGCATTGGAATGTTAATGTAGGACTGCCCATTATGTTGATCAGAGTTTACTGCAGCTTTCAGTTCCTTCCATTTCTTCCATCTTCCATCCTCTATGTTACCAATAAGCATTTGTGTACACTGATGAAACACTGCCCCCAATCATCAGTGGAACTGAACATACAATTTAATCAAGGTTATATTTGTGCATGTTTTTATTAGTAAGCAGGAGCACATATATGTATCATAAAATACAACCTAAAGAATATTGATGTAATCATATGCACACTTACATCAAGATATTTTGTTGTTGATAATATTGTTGTTACAGAATTCATGTGCATCAGCAGGAAAAGTTGCAAATGAATTAAAAGAATTGAAAGCTGCATCAAACTTTGTATTGTCTAATCTAGAATTTAAGCTTTGAAATTCTCCTAGTTCTTGTCCCACAATTCAGGATAAGTGGTATGCAGATGCCTGAAACAAAAAAAAGGGGGGGGGAGGAAACAGAGTGTACTAATTCCTACCAAGAATTGTTATGTATCCACCAACAATTCAGTGAAGGAATGTAGCAGTATGAATTGTCCCAAATTCTTAATATTCTTTAACTTATAATGGATTGTTTCCACCTTTGTGTTTTTACATCACACAAATGAATTTCACAACATTCATTCCTGTGATCACAATACAGTAAAGTAGATCTAGAATGCTAATTTCAAGGTGATTTTTTAAATTATTGGTTACAAAACTTATGAGTGGGTTCACATGATCAAGTAACTATGATTAGGTAGGGTTGGGAATGCAGCCTAACAAATCCACCAGCTCATTCTTCATCCTTCCTTTAATTCCTTAGATCTGATTTGGAGATTTTAGTTTATGTTTATTTCTTGGTTTGTTTAAGCCATGGCTTTGTGCCTAATGCAAAGCTGGAAACTGTGGTTTAACTCTGGTTTACAAGCCAGGATTTTAAACATTAAACTTTGGTTTAGAAACAAGATTTAAACTTTGTTGTATAATATTGATTAATGTTTTATACCCCACTTTTCAAATGAAACGGTACTCAAAAGTTCTGAGGTCCTTATAGTAAATAGGTCCTTATAGTAAATAGTAAATAACACTATTTAAAAACAAACAAACCTGTGGTTTCCATAAACTAGAAATTTGATGCCATGCAAGCCAAGGATTTACTTACATACTTATTTACTTACTTAAAGATTGAATATACCACCCAATCCACAGACTCAAGGCGGTGTACGCGGCAAGAACAGCATCCAAGATTTAAAGAGAGAACGAGAGAGATTTAAAGGACAAACGACTTATGGGGACAATACATACGTGGGAGCATGCAGGTTCAGTAGGCTTAAGGTCATATTCTTGATCCAAACCATAGACCATGACTCTTTAAAACAAAATGTTTTCAAATCCTTAACATCAAGGTTACAAGTTTGATCCTGACCAGGGGCTCAAGGTTGACTCAGCCTTCCATCCTTCCGAGGTCGGTAAAATGAGTACCCAGAAATGTTGGGGGCAATATGCTAAATCATTGTAAACCGCTTAGAGAGCTCCGGCTATAGAGCAGTATATAAATGTAAGTGCTATTGCTATTGCTATCCATTTCCCCCCAATACTTTACTCTTTCCCAAACACTGAGGCAATTCTCACGATAGCCAAAAAGCAGGCTAAGAGAGTCTAGCCTGTTTTTTGGAGATTGTGTGCTGCTGCAACGGGAGCCACGCAGCTCCCAGCAGCAAACCACCCAAAGTGCCCTTCCCCTTAGCCGAGGTTAACGGAGTGAGCGCTTATGTTAACCTCGGTGTTTTGATCATGTATTGCCGCAGCGCATCTCCACACTGTGACAACACACAAAAAGACCCCTTGACTGGGAAGCTGCAAGCAGCCTCCCGGGCTCGGGGATCTCTCCAGGATGCCCCGCACACTCGCAAGGGGCATCCTGGAACTTCTGGGGGCCGTGTGGCCCCCGATCCCCACAGCCTCCATCAGCTCCATGACAGAGCTGGCAGTTGTGTGGGCAGCCGATCCAGCCACCCAGGGCTGTCTGGCGATCGTCTGCAGGGAGAGCAGGCTAAGCCCACTCTCCCCACAAACCCCCATATGGCGGGTCTCATCGATTGTGAGACGCGCCTCATACTATCCGGAGAAATCTAACATTATAATGCAACATTTGTTCAAATGTTTGAACATACGAATTCTTTCTGAAAATTCTATATGACATACAAAACTCCTTGTTCAAGTTCCTCTGAAGCAAACACAACCCGATCCAATATGTAATATAATCCCATTTACTGTTACAAAACTAAATATATATGCTTAGGAACACATTTATAGACATGATGACTAATACAGATTAGCTGTGAAAATGACAACCTTATGTCAATTTCCTCCTCTTCTCCCCTGTAGCATGGTAGTTATGGAAATTCAGGATCTGCCATCATCATATGGTGTACTTCCTGCCACCCCCTTTAGTGTCAGCCATTGATGTGGAGTAGGGACAAGGAACCAACAATGTGATAACGTCACAGCATGCATCACTATAATTACTTAGGGGGGAAAGGAAGGAGAACCCAACAGGGGTCTGCCTTTTTTAGCGGCAACCTTTCGTTGCAATTCTGTCTAGTTCCAATCTTAATTACAGCATATTCAGATTTTGAGCTATGGAAATGAGCTC
Source organism: Hemicordylus capensis (assembly GCF_027244095.1). Lineage (NCBI taxonomy): Eukaryota > Metazoa > Chordata > Lepidosauria > Squamata > Cordylidae > Hemicordylus > Hemicordylus capensis. The sequence continues at coordinate 52,019,426 of NC_069661.1, read as the reverse complement.
CATGTTAAAAGGAGAGAAGAAAGCAGCACCCATCTTTTAATATTTCTTGCTCCTTCTGCAACCACAGTCTCAATGGAGTCTGTGTTTGCAACTGTTTTTCTGAATGGAGCTTTTCATCTGAGAAATAATCAAGTTGATAGGAGCCAAAGTTAAAGAACATGTTTGCTTCTGTGTGTGTCAGTGTACTGATGTGTACATGAAAGAAGCTGTCAAACTCCCAACATACAGGGTTATTAAATGGCTGCAACTTTCTTCTGAGCCTGTAATATACAACAGTGCTATGGGGAACAACTTTTCAGATGAAATGGAAACCTGACAGACTTGGCTTTCTGTAGAGTTCAGAAACGGGTCAAATAATGCCAAGGTCAGTTCAAACAGAAGATTCTAAATATCCTTGAAACTCTAAAAAAGTTTCTTAAGGATTAAAAATATGTCTGCTGAACAAACTGAGAGAATCATGGACTGGGAAAATCTCCCAATCATTTACCTGGTATCCACAATCAAATAACTACTTGCATTTTCAGAGCTTTCTGACAATACACAGAGATATGAAGCCAACTTGTTTTCTGGACAGAAACTTGTTTGAAATGGACTCATGGTCCATTTCAAAGATGAACCTTGCCTATGTTTAAGCTTACCTGCCTCCTATTGTAGATATATATTTTATGAAGGATGAAAGCTGAGGACAGATAAGCCCTGAACAAGAGAGAGAAAGGAAACACCCAGCCTCTGAGCACTTGAGCAAAGTGGTCACTAGCTGGGAAATGCTGACAGGTGCTGGGTCCATGTCCTGATGCAAGACATACCTCTTGTGCTGATGTCATAAGCACACTGATGGACTAGTATGAGAGTGTGGTCAGCATTAGGGCATGGACATCCTGCCCATTGGCCTCTCCCACTTTGCCAGGTACTTCTCCAGAGAAAGGGAGAGAAAACAAGCATCCAGCTGGAGAGCACTTCAGTATAGCAAAGAGAAGAGGCATGAGGAGTTGTACACTAGGGGTGTGCAATTCGGATTTTTGGTGTTTCGATTCGGATCCTTACCGAAACACCCCTGTTCTGTTTTGTATCTGAATATTGCCCATCCGAATCACCCCTGATTCGATTCGGATCTGAATTAATCCGAATCTGAATCTGAATTGATTTGGATTAAAAAAAACTGATCCTGGGGCCAAAAGAGTGGTGTGGTGTGGTAGTGCCCAATGAGATTTTCTATGAGACACCATGAATCCACTCTAATTTGCTATCATAGAATCCACACTCAGAATACCTCAGAAACAACAGAACCCTGTACCCCATGGGTTATAAACCCATGGGGGTGGTTGGCACCCTATGTACACTACACCACCACTCACTCTGGGCCACCCCAGCACCCCCCAAGTGCACTTATGGGGCTGCTGAAAGCTCCATTATACCACCTTATGAGGAAAAACCTTAAAGATGCGTAAACCTCAACAATTAATTCACCAAAAATCAGCCCTCTGCCCAAATCCTTTGAAAAAATTCAGGTAGCTTCCTTGCCCATACCCGGCACTACCACCAACCCCACACCGCTCTAGGCCACCCCTTTCCCCCCGATGTGAAGTGATACACCCTTCATTATACCTAATGGGGGGAAACCTTAAAAATGCGTAAACTTCAGAAATTCACCAAAAATCAGCCTTTTGCCCAATCACTCTGCAATTGGGGTGGTAGCCTCCACCCATTAGGAACTACCACCCCACCCCACTCTTTTGCCCCTGGGACCTGAAATTTGAGCAGACGTCACATCAGACCTTTTTGCATTGAAGTCAATGGGATGCAAAAAGGAGGGAAATTCAGATAGACGTCATTGCTCAAAATGTAGGGTGGGGGAAGAAGGCCACAAAATGGAGCTCCGAAACATCCGAATATTTCAGATCCAAAACAGGGGTGATTCATTTCGGATCCGAAATTATTCGGATTTCTCTGAGGGTGATTCGGTTCGGCTCCGAATCACCCGAAATTCGCTGTTTCGGGTACAGATCGTTCTGTACCCGAAACGTTTCACACATCCCTATTGTACACCATGCTGGAACAAGCACAGGTTAGCTGTGGCATGGTAGCGGCAGGGGTGTAAGAACCCCCAACTTGAAGGGGATTAGGAGGCCCCTGGACAGTGGTGACTAGGGGACATTTGTCTTCACCGGTTATTGGTAGCTATCAGTGCTCCCAGTGCCATTGTAACTGCTGGTCACACATTCGGGCATCTTTCTGAAAGGGAATCGCCACAATTTGGCAGGGTAGCTGAATGATATCAAGTAAGTAAGGCTGGTAGGTTCTTGGGTGGGACTTGAGAATAGGGATGTGTGAGCTGGCTTGCATTGAGCTGGGCTAGACATCAAGCTGGCCCGGTTCAGGCAGTCTGAGTTCAAATCAGACCTCCCTGCAGTTAGAAGAACTGGCTCGCAGTATTTGTAAAGGGAAATCTGGCTAGAATACCTTTTACAAGCAAAGAGGGATTCCCTAGACTAGACTAAGAGAGGAGGCAGTGGCAAAAGAAGAATATTTACTTTTAGTTTCCTGCCAGTGGGAATGGTGGAGGTGGCCACAACATTGGAGGCAGGGGCTCCTCCAACCCCGCCCCCAGCCTCCCAAATGACAGGCTGGACCAGATGCCTGGTACTGACCTCTCTCCCCATCCCATTCTTTTCTGCCACATGGTCTTGGGCAGGAAGAGAAAACTAACCTGGAAAGCAGACTGAAAGGTTTGGCCTAATCCAAACATACAGAATTTTCTAGAAGGAATCTGGCCCATTTTCTGAATACAGTTTAAAATGCTAAGCAAGCTTCATTAATAAAGTGAACAGACTTAAATTAATTACTTACTTGCAAAAATATTTAATTTATAACAAAATCCTCAGACCCTGTAGAATCCAGAGGGAAGAGTTGTGGCACACAAGGACCAGGCAGTGAGTAGAATTAAGAATATTAATAGTGCCAGACATGGGAACCATTTATGCAACATAATATATTGCAGGGTTTGGTACATCATCCGAGATTTGGCTTTTCTTTGTTATTATTTTTATTGTTATTGTTATCAGTTATTTAGTTTTGCAGTTATATATTTTTCAGAGTAGGGGAAGGAGGGGAGAGAGATGTCGGTTGAAAGAATTCATGCTGATGTATACAGACTGTAACAAGAATCATTGTATTTACTTTGCTTGTTTCTATTTTTTTATTCCCCCCCCCCCGCTTTCTTATGTTTCTTGTTTGTATTTGTGATAAAACAATAAATATATATATTTTTAAAAGAATATTAATAGTGAAATGAAATGAGTGTCATTTTCAGAAAGGCCACTGCTGACGGCTCTCTATGCTTTTGCAGTCTGCCCCGCCTCCAATCTAGAACTGGACTAAATAGTAACTAAAGCACCATTCAAGAGCTGGCCTGGATCAAGGAACAGATTAACAAGAAACACCACACTCCCCTAAAAACATTCTTTGCCTCCCTTTTGCTTCTCCAAACTAACTGTTCTTGAGTCGCTCCTGTTTGACTTGTTCATTTCACTGTACTACTCTTCAGTTGGGTTCTAAGAAAGAATCCTGTAACCTAGATCAAGATAGGGTGTGGGGAATAAGAACATAGGAACATAGGAAGCTGCCATATACTGAGTCAGACCATTGGTCTATCTAGCTCAGTATTGTCTTCCCAGACTGGCAGCGGTTTCTCCAAGGTTGCAGGCAGGAATCTCTTTCAGCCCTATCTTGGAGAAGCCAAGGAGGGAACTTGAAACCTTCTGCTCTTCCCAGAGTGGCTCCATCCTGAGGGGAATATCTTACAGTGATCACACATCAAGTCTCCAATTCATATGTAAATAGGGCAGACCCTGCTTAGCAAAGGGTACAGGTCATGCTTGCTACCACAGCTCTCCTTTCTTGGCAGGAAGTTTCCAGCCTGTTCCCCACTGGTAGGCATTTAGACAGAACTTGTTTGAAGCCTGTTGTTATATTGTTGTTGTTGTTGTTTTTAGAAGTTATGGCCAGTTGTTCTGCACCATTTATTCATATATGCCTGTGGCAATATCTTTTATCTATTCTCAATGGAATAACCCACCCAAAGTAGCAACAGAAAACAACATGGGCTATACAGTTACACAAAATCCCTTTCCTCAAATGCTATTGAATGTTTTCTGCTTTGTCTACTTACCTCATTGTTTTAAAATGAGATATGATCCGGATAATCGCGTTATCTTATCTGGGTGTTTAATTCTGCATCAGTCACAAAACACAGTCACAATATAGTACCAAGGGAAAATAATAGAAGGCTTCAAATAATAAAATATGTGACCAAGGTTTGCCCAACAGACTGATTTTATTTAAATAAATCTTTACATAAACAGCCTATTAGTGAATATTCAGGATGGCTGATCTGTAATAAAACATGATTATGATTGTGCAGTCTCTGTAATAATATGTTCAACTAAATTAGTTTAATAGCCATGTTTCAGAGAGACAACATACAGGCTTAAAGTAATGGTGCAAAATCTGTACATTTTCTGTCAGTCTCCTATACAGCAGCTCCTATTCTAAACTCTTAAGCAGATTTTCAATTCAGTGGAGCTCCTGTGGTCTTCAAACTAAGGAATTGAAATGGAGGGGGGGAAACTTCATGTGGTCACAAACAGCATCCCAGCACATTTTGAAGCCATAGCTACTCTTGTTTGTTTTATGATTTACATAGGCATTTGCTTCTAATTGAATGGTTACAAAACCTTGGCTGCCAACCGTATCTTTATTAAATAAATGATTAAAAATATAACCTGTCCAACAAGGAACTTTATATAACCTTCATGTCAGCATATAGTTATCTGCATTAATGTATAATTATTGCTGTCAATTTTCTTAATAATTAACCTTCATTTATCTTGAGCAAGTATTATATATGACTGAACACAGCTGTGCTTTCTCTTTGTAGCATGTATTATTGATAGAGGGCAAATCAGGAAACTTGAAATAGTAATTTAATGTAATATACTGCCACCCTTTTCAGTGCAGGTACTTTTCTGTGGTTACCATTACCTCAACAACAAGGTAACAAACATCTTTGAAGTGGCCAACAAGGAAGCTGTCCAAACAACATTCATTAGGACTATATTACAGCTTCCTAGATGTGTCCCTAATGTTATCAGGTGGGAGGTGGGCCTTTACTCGATGGAAGCGGAGTATTGGAAGTGCATTTTTGCATTCTGTTTAAAACTGGTCTTTCCTCAACCCGGACTTGCCCATTTGGTATTAACTGACCCTTTTGATTCCACTTGGAAATGCCTTGTCAAAACAAAATCCCAATTTTACGGGCTTTCACTTGATACCCTTATCAGTTTGGGGCATCATACTGTGGGGAAAGTTATCAAGCAACGTATTTCTGACATTGATTTACAGACTGAAGTTGCTAAAATTCCGAAAGGCTCGTACTTAGGAGATCAGATTTTCAGTAGTAAACTGGCCACTTATTTAATTTACATCACTCTCCCTAAGTTTAGGCGGGCCTTGTCTTTAGCACGTTTAAATGTGCTACTCTCAGCGATACTTTTGGGGAGGTTTAGAGGAGTGCCATATAGATCTCACCTTTGCCCTTGTGGAATGCGTGTTATTGAATCTATTGAACATGTCATCCTACATTGTGCACTTTACAAGGATGATCATTTAAATCTTATTGCTCCTTTGCTTGAGAGGTTTCCAGGACATTCAGATGAATTTTATTTAGTCTTTTTATTAGCAAATTTTAATTATAAGTATACAAATGTAGTGGCCAAGTTTTGTCACATTTTATGTAAATTGTGATTGGCTATTGTTCAATGTAATGTTATTGATCAATGACTGAAATAAATTGATTGATTGATTGATAGCTCTACAACTAATCTCACCTTCTCACAAGGGGTTCAGGACAGCATAAGCAGGATTAAATGGGTATTTGAACTCAGGTCACCCTTGTCCTAGCATGATACGGTCTTAGAGCCAGTGTGGTAGAGTGATTAGACCGTTATGATGCATTATGAGCATTTTACTAATGCAGCAACTAGTATTATTTTTAAAAAAAATTAGAGTATTAATACATTTTATTATAATTAAGATGTTTATAATCTAACTGGCATGAGTTCAAGTGGCAGTTAGATTCAGGTGTGTATCAAAACATCACAATGTAGTCTTAAATTCATTCATTCATTCATTCATTCATTCATTTGATTTCTATACCACCCTTCCAAAAAAATGGCTCAGGGCAGTTTACACAATCTAAAAAGAAACATAAGATAGACACCAGCAACAGTCACTGGAGGTACTGTGCTGGGGGTGGATAGGGTCAGTTACTCTCCCCCTGCTAAATAAAGAGAATTGCCATGTTAAAAAGGTGCCCCTTGACAAGTTAGCAGGGGTTAAATGAAGTTTAACCTTTGCAGCCACACATATCTAGCAATGGTGAGTGGGAAATCTAGGTTTACATACTTTCTTAATTCACTCATAGGATTGTTGTGATAAATTAACCCCAAGTTCCTTGGAGGAAGGCCGCAAATATTAATAAGAAAGGTCATTTGACTGGAAGTGATTATTTACCAAATCAAGAATCATAGGAACATAAGAACATAGGACACTGCCATATACTGAGTCAGACCATTGGTCTATCTAGCTCAGTATTGTCTTCACAGACTGGCAGCAGCTTCTCCAAGGTTGCAGGCAGGAATCTCTCTCAGCCCTATCTTGGAGAAGCCAGGGAGGGAACTTGAAACCTTCTGCACTTCCAAGAGCGGCTCCATTCCCTGAGGGGGATATCTTGCAGTGCTCACACAACAAGTCTCCCATTCATATGCAACCAGGGCAGGCCCTGCTTAGCTATGGGGACAAGTCATGCTTGCTACCACAAGACCAGCTCTCCTCTCCAGTCCGTGAGAGTCTGTTTGCTGTATCTGTTTATTCAGGCAAGAGTCTTCGAAACCATTTGGAGTTCCTTGTCTGGATTCTACATAGGTGCTAGTGGAAACACTATATCATCATATATCATTTTGGACATTTTGACACGCATACTCCTACCATGAAAAAGAGTTATTCTTATCCACTGCCTAGCTTTAGAATTGCTCTCAAAGTTTGCAACTTGTGTTCTCCCCCACCCCATTCCCTTCTACTGGAACATGCTGCAATTGCTGCTTTGTGTTGAAGTGTTAGCATTGGTATAAAGCCAATATATGTGAGATCACAGTTTGTATGTGTGAATATATACACCCAGTCACTCACATTTCAATGCCATTTGCCATTTTGTGGTATCGGTACTGCTGCACAAATCATCTAAACCTTGAAATGAAGAAGTACTCTGGCAAACAGGGAAATGTCAGAAAGCTTAACCAAAAGCACATCTTGTACCATTCTAGAATTTTCATTGTGACAAGTTTTGCTTGTGTCCAGCTGGTTTATTGTTATAGGACTAGAGATATGTAAGATCTATCCTATTTTGTGGATATTCTTTTTCACATTTTTTTAGACACGCATCTGAAAAAACAGGTAGTTTTCACAGCACTGTGATGGCATGGAGCCCATTCCTTGTGTCACGAGATGAATAGACTTAAAATCAAAGAAGATAGGGACATAGGAAGCTGCCCTATACCGAGTCAGGCCATTGATCTATCTAGCTCAGTATTGTCTATACACACTGGCAGCGGCTTCTTGCAGGCAGGAATCTCCATCAGCCCTATCTTGGAGAAACCAAGGAGGGAACTTGAAACCTAGATGCTCTTCCCAGAGTGGTTCCATCCCCTGAGGGGAATATCTTACAGTGCTCACATGTGGTCTACCATTCAAATGCAACCAGGGTCAACCCTGCTTGGCTAAGGGGACAAGTCATGCTTGCTACCACAAGACCAGCTCTCCTCTCCTGAGGATAAGATAATACAGGTGATCATGGGAAATGAAACTAGAAAGAGTGTTCAGTTGCCCAAGATTGATAAATATCAGGGTACAAATTCGATAAATAAATAATTGCCAGATGTAAACAGTTTTAAGCACTATTGATTTCAGCAGGAAAGTTGAGCAAATGTTTCTGTTTCTCCCACTGAAATCCATGCAACTTAATGAGGCGAGTCTCACAATCAGTGAGATTCGCCAGGAAGGGGTTTGCGGGGAGAGTGGGCTTAGCCTGCTCTCCCTAGAGATGATCAGGCAGGGATCAGCTGCCCACATGACTGCCTGCTCCGTCACGGAGCTGGCTGGGGCTGTGGGGATTTGGGGCCACATGCCCCCTGAAAGTTCCAGGATGCCCTGCGTGAGTGCGTAGGGCATCCTGGAGAGACCCCCCCAGGGCCGGGAGGCTTGTTTCAGCCTCTCGGCGGGGGTCTCCTCATATGTTGCCATGGTGCAGAGCCAAGCCACAGCAACACATGATCAAATAGACAGGTTAGTGGAGCGCTCGCTCTGCTAACCTTGTCTAAGGGGAGGGCTCCGTAAGCGAGGTACACGCTTTGAGGACACTGGGCTCACCTGCGAGCCCAGTGGTTCTCATGCTCACCAAAAAGCAGGCTAGGCTCCATTAGCCTGCTTTTTGGTGATCATGAGAATCACCTCAATGGTGTTTAGATTAGATTGGGTCATAAACATTGTTATGATTGGAAAGTTCTTCTAGAAAACTCTTTCTACTTTATTTTCAGGCCAACAAATATGCTGTTTATTCCTGGAATAACAGTGGACAGGAACTGAAATGAACTGGAAAGAAAAGTCTAGGAGTAGAGAATTGCTCCAGCTCATAATAATAAATGTAACTACATCATGTCAAAATCCCACAATGTCTTACTTATTATTACCATCTGCAGAGATAGCAACATTATAGATTATTACCTAGATTTGGCACACTCTACTTAGCTTTCCTGTTGTTTATGCTCCTTCAATAGCCCTCTCATACAACCCTTAATTGAAATTAATGAGCCTTAGTTCTAAAGACTATGCCCACTGTGTGTGCATGTCTACCTTATAAATGTAAATAATTTGAAAGTATATTTGATGCTCGTGTATTTTAAACTTGACAGTCTTGTAAACATCACTTTTCTGAAGTTTGGGAGGGATGGTCTTTTCTTTGGCCTAGCATTAACAGAGATCCTATTGGTGACTACCAGAAGCAGGGTTTTTGGTGATAACAACACGATTTATAATATCCTTTCCAGGGAGCTCAGATTGGCTTTCTCTCTTTCAGTTTTTATACAAATTTTAGAAACTTCCTTGGTCCAGAACTCTGTTGCCAGATTTGGCTTTTTTAAAGCCAAATTTTGGGTCACGGCCCATTTGATTCATGAGTATACCCCTTGGCTTCTGGCCACCCTGGTCCAGAAGGTTATTAATTCTGCTGGTCAGCAATTTTAGTTTCTATTGCATTTTTATTGTTGCCTATTCATTTCAATATTGTTTCTTGTATTTTACTATTTTACTGTTCATACTGTTTTATTAGTTTTTGAAATCTGTTTGATATTTCTAAAATAAAAATGAGATACACATATATAGGGATATGCATGGGACTGGAGACTGCCAGTTCAAAGGTAAGAGGGATAGCTTTAAGGTCTGGGGAGGGTGCTCCTATCCCCCCCAACACACACACATTTCCCCCGCAGATGCTGTGTGCAAAATTGGTCCCGCAGCGTGGCAGCTGGAAGTGTCGAGTGCGGATACACATGTTGCAATGTGCGCATGTGCACCAGGAACTTCTGGACACATCTGGTCCATGATGCACCAGGGCAGCAAGGAGGTACACTGCTGCCCTGTGGGACCGATTTTGCAATGCCGCAGGGGAAACCTGGCAGGGGGTAGGAGCACCCTCCCCAGTCCTTAAACCTATCCCCCCCGCCTTCAAACGGGTGGAACCCTTGGACTTTCAAACCAGTTTGGAGGTCTGTAAAAGGGCCTCTGAACCAGTTCCGCACATATCCCTATACATGGATTAATCATCAAACAGGCCAAAATTCACCAGAATGACCACCAGAGAAGTTTAAAACTATTTGTGGAACCAGTCTTGGAATCTGTGGTAAGAAAACCTTATCTGGACACAACTCTTGAGGATAGGGATATAGGAGGTCAACCCTGCTTAATCTGTTCTGAGCTTGTATGGGATATTACAGCCATGACAGATCAGTGAAATTCTATAGATTTAATATACTTACATTTTCAATAAAGCGTTTGACAAGGTGCCATATCAGAGATTAATGATCAAGGTAAAAACAACCGCATAGTAGAGGAGGTAAAATGGCATGCAAGATAAATAAGAGATTTAAAGCCAGAAGAAAAATGGAAGCAATAGACTGAAAAGGGTGGTAATTCGAATGGTGATCCTAGTGAAGTGCATTCAAGGTCAGATTGGGGTCTCATAATTATAGTTCCTCTGATTAGCCAGTTGTTCACAAAACTAAATTCTTCAGGTACAAAATACACCAGATAGCAATTTGGGGAAACATATAGTCAATTTAAGTGGTGAAAAGATCTGCTGTCTAGGTGGTTTCAATACAAAATGGAAAGTGAAGTTCAATACAAAAAAAAATGTGTAAAGTTAACTTCAGGCCAAAGAGGTGACTACAATCCCCTCCTTTATAGTGAACAAGAACAACGATTTAGTTTTTGTTTTGTTTTTAAGGTGCAGACATGAGATATAAATCATGAAACACATATTCATTAACATTATTAGCTAAATATTAGTAAATATATACCATACTGCCTGAAATCCAAGTTAATTGCCTAGCACTGGGGATACTATCACCTTTGTTGATATAACCATATGGCAGGAATCATGATAAAGTTGTAATTGGGTGGTGGTGGGGACTAATATTAAAGTGCAAAAGTCACTGAAACAAACAGGCAACCTGATTTAAATGGAAGAGCAGTTTGCCCATTCCACCAGAGGCTGCATTAAAAATAAACTATGTCCAGACATTTGTATAAAAATTAATTACTTAAGAATGAAATTAAAGACAGACATTTCTCATGAACCTGATAGTCTCACAACGTCTTCAAATCTGTTGATGAGATGGATCTATTTGATATACAGTGGTCCCTCGACTTACGTAATTAATCCGTTCCGAACGGACGTTCGGAGGTCAAAATTTTCGTAAGTCGAAGAGCGCACCACGGAGGTCCGGAAACATTCGTAAGTCGAGGAAACCGCATCTAAAAATTCGTAGGTCGAGTAAGCTGAATCTAAACCGGCAACTACTTCCGGTCTTTTTTGTCGCTCGTAACTCGAAAACATCGGATGTCGAGTAGTTCGTAGGTCGAGGGACCACTGTAATGCAACTATGGTCTGGTAAATTACTTTTACCAAAACATAATTCATTGTCATTACGATTAAACAAATGGTAGCTGGAGAAGAGAGGTGGTGGACTGGAAGCTAAGGGTCTGGAAAAACCCACCAATACTTTGAAGAAGGGAACTCAGTGCCAGGTGTGCGCACAGAACTGATTCCGTAGGTTTGGTTTGAATTTGAACCAAATTCAAATCGGACCGCTAGTCCTTAAGACAGTTTGAGTCAAATCAGCCCCCAGTTCATTTCGATAGTCAAACTGGTCTGGAACCAGTTTGGTTCAATTCAAGGGGTATGCTTGTAAAGGGGGTAACCTGCCTTTAAAATACTTCTAATGGTTATTGGGAGGTGGGGCAACAAGAGGGCGAGAAATCATTTTACCGGGTGGTGGCTCCTCTAAATTCTGGACTGGGTCTGGTGCTCCGGTGGACCAGTGCAGCCCAGTTCTGGCCTCCACTGGGCTGAACTGGAGTTTAGAGGAGCTGCCAACACTGGTGGTAGGGTGCCCTCTCATGTTCCCCCCAGCCGCCATTAAAGTTAAAATGTGCCGTCAAGTCGGTGTCGACTACTGGCGATCACATAGTCCTGTGGTTGTCTTTGGTATGTATTTTAAAGACAGAGTTCCTCCCTTTGCTTGTAAAGGGGAATGCTGACCAGATTCTTCTTTACAAGCATGCTCCTCGAACCACCAAACCAGTTCCATTCTAACTGGGTCAGTTTGGTTCAAACTCACACTTGGGGAGGGGGACTCTACGATTCAAATAGAACCATTTCTGCACATCCCAACATTGTGCCTTTCCTGGCAGGAGGCACAAGGCAGAAACAGAAGCAGGAGATCAGGATCTTGCAGTTGCTCCTAGCCAATGTGGTTGCTGACTGGCTAAGAGGAAACCAGCACAGGGAGCTCACATCAGTAGCGGGTGCTCCCAGCCAGTCAGTAAGTTTGTGCCAGCACACTACTGGCCCAACCACTTCATTCCTCAATTAGCTCTTTGCTTTTCCAGCTAGCAAGGAAAACACTGGGTTCCCCTTAGCCTCTTCCTGCCTTTTTCAGTGCAATGCCTCCCACCTGCGAATTTCCTCATCTATGGACTTCCAATGAATTTCTATGAGTACATTTCTTTCAATGAACCCAATTAATTTCTAAAAGTACAGTGAAATTTCTTAGGTCATGGCAGGGGAAAAAGAGTTAGATTCCTAGAGATATAATCAAAAGCCCAGAGTGTTTGTTCAGGTGCTGGCTTACCAGTTTAATATAAAAAAGGACCAAAGGAAAACTATCAATGATCAATGATGACAATATATATGATAACAGTTATGTTTTTGCTTAATGTACATACATCTGAACCACCCCACAAGTGGATTAAATGCTCAATTTAAATAACTTGTTAGCGAGGACTGTTTGGATGAGCCATTCCATTACATGGTTAAGAGAGAGTGGGACAATTATACTCAGTAGGCCTGTGTGGAAAAGGTTCTCTTCAAAAGATTCTCAATTCACCTTGGCCTCTTCATGCCTGCTTTTGAGGGGCCCCAATTAGTTTTGAGCCGAACACTTAAGTGATTCAAAACTTCACTTCACCCCACCCCTCAAACTACTTACCATGATGATCAAGAGAAAGGTAAAAAAGCCTGTATACTTTATTTTCAGTCCCCACCACCACCACCACTGACACATACATAAGGGAGCAAGCAACCACCTTTCTTGACTTCAATTATTTTTTTCTTTTCCCAGGAATCCCAGGGGTCATGTGGGTGGTCCAAGGATTATTAGTCTTTTCTGAGACTGCAGTAATTACAGGTAAGTGGGAGTCGAAGTGAAGCTTTGAGGTTCTTCACTTCAACCACATTTCAGCTGCCCCCAGATGGCACTTGGCTTGGGGCTGAAAGGGGTCGACGTGGGTCAAACACAAATAGGCCCCTGAAGCTTTGCATAGCCCTAGCACTCACTTTCTTTATCATGTGTAAGTGGGTCTGGCTGGATGTATCATCCAAACTGGCTTAAAGATAACAATATGAATCATACTGCAGTTATTTGGGAAATCCAGGACTAAGACATATTGGATATGCTTTTCTCTAAAATTCCATAGTGGTTTGATTATCTTTGGCATTTATGTTGACATTTAATCATGAATCTTTTATAAAAAGAGGCCATATCTGCTTTGTGCAAAATAAAAACACGTCGTATATTTCCTTTGGGGATTTTGTCACCATTTTGCCCCTGATTTTTTCTGACATCTTATCTTCCCAAGTATGCCATTATTTTTATAGGCGTGAATTAGCATAGAGCTTTTATAAAATCAAAAGTTCAAGAATCTCCCTGTGGATACACAGTATAAAGGGTATGGCAGAGAGAGAGCTTAAAAAAAAAAAACAAGTTCTGGGAGAGCATGGTTATAAAGAACTACTGGACTTGTTAATACACCTCCACGATATACAGATGGAATATTTAAATAAGTCACTGTGGAGATCTAAAATGCTAATGATTTTCAAGCCAAAGGATTAACAAGCTACACTACATTTTTCTCTTTGACAAAAATGCAGGCAGAGGTCATGATCATCCAGCAAATGATAAATACATGGGGTTGAATGTTGTCATCTGTGAAAGCTAGATGCAGATCTTTCAATAGCCTTGTTCAGGCTATAAGATAAAAAGATGCTGCACGTGGGTACAGCATTGAGACTACATCTGGGAGTCTCACCTTTGGAGCATCATTGGTATGTCTCTCAATCCACTGCCCACTTTCTTCATAGTTTCGGTGTTTGAAGAGGCAAATGCCATAAGCATGATGGTGGGCATTTCTATGATCGCAAAGCTAGAGCACATATTCAAAAACAGTGTTTAAATATAGTAGCCATCTTTATGACATCACAGACTTGTACTGCACAAGTGAGAGTGTCACCATGAATGTTCTTCATCTAGAATGGTTATCAAAAATTTAAAAAAATAAAATCCATATAAACTCATCATTATCTTTGCCAAATAAATTGCATATGCTCCCAGATAATAAATCTTCAGGAATTCTAAAAGTGGATTCCAAGACAGAGGGGTACTGGGAGTGCTCTAGTTCGCCATGTCCAGCATCTACAGGTGAAACTCAGAAAATTAGAATATCGTGCAAAAGTCCATTAATTTCAGTAATGCAAATTAAAAGGTGAAACTGATATATGAGACAGATGCATTACATGCAAAGCGAGATAAGTCAAGCCTTAATTTGTTAAAATTGTGATGATCATGGCGTACAGCTCATGAAAACCCCAAATCCACAATCTCAGAAAATTAGAATATTACATGGAACCAATAAGACAAGGATTGAAGAATAGAACAATATCGGACCTCTGAAAAGTATACAGTGTACTGTGCTTGATTGGCCAGCAAACTCGCCTGACCTGACCCCATAGAGAATCTATGGGGCATTGCCAAGAGAAGGATGAGAGACATGAGACCAAACAATGCAGAATTGCTGAAGGCCGCTAATGAAGCATCCTGGTCTTCCATAATACCTCATCAGTGCCACAGGCTGATAGCATCCATGCCACGCTGCATTGAGGCAGTAATTGCTGCAAAAGGGGCCCAAACCAAGTACTGAATACATATGCATGCTTATACTTTTCAGAGGTCCGATATTGTTCTATTCTTCAATCCTTGTCTTATTGGTTCCATGTAATATTCTAATTTTCTGAGATTGTGGATTTGGGGTTTTCATGAGCTGTACGCCATGATCATCACAATTATAACAAATTAAGGCTTGACTTATCTCGCTTTGCATGTAATGCGTCTGTCTCATATATCAGTTTCACCTTTTAATTTGCATTACTGAAATTAATGGACTTTTGCACGATATTCTAATTTTCCGAGTTTCACCTGTATGTTCTCCATGGTTGCTACACCTACTCTACCAAGGTTCAATAACTGCATGAAGAAACAAGCACTGAACCCAGGAAAACTATCTCCCCATGGAAGACAGAATTCTAGAATGTAGGAAGATCTACCTTAGTCCAGTGCTTGACTCCACAGGCAAGCACTGAGCCCAGGAGGAGCAGGGGTCCGGATTATGGAACATGATGGCACCAAAGGGTGGGGCTATCTGGGTACTCCGATTCTCCTATGTGGAAACACTGTGTTCGCTTTTACAACACCTGAAGAGGGCTTAATTTATAATTGTCCCAATATTCCTCACTTTACACTTGCATACATTGAACAGCATTTGCCATTTTGTCGCCCACTCACCCAATTTGGAGATATCCTTTTGGACCTCCTCACAATCTGTTTTGGATTTCACTACCCTAAATAGCTTTGAGCCATCTGAAAATCTGGCCACTTCACTGTTTGCCCCAACTTCTAGATCATTTATTAACACGTTGAAGAGCAATGGACCCAGTACAGATACCTGGGGGACCCTATTTCTTACTTCCCTCCATTGTGAAAACTCTCAATTTATTCCTACCCTCTGTTTCCTTGAACCAGTTATCAATCCATAAATGAACCAGTCCCCTTCTCCTATGACTACTAAGTTTACTCAAGAGACTTTGGTGGGGAACTTTGTGAAAAGTTGGGGTTTTTTTGGAAATCCAAGTATACTATGTCAACTGGATTACCTTTATCCACATGCCTGTTAACACTCTCAAAGAACTCAAAAAGTTTAGTGAGGCAAGACGCCATGCTGATTGTCCTTAAGCAAGGCCTGATAGTTTTGATAGTACCTTTCCTCCTTCTTGGTATACATTTCAACTGAGCTTCTATCATTATGGTTTTGAATAAATTCCATGCTTTCTGGAGTGATTTACCCCTCCTGACTTTCCCTTTCAGCTTCCTTTTTACCATTCCCCTCATTTTTCAGAAGTTTCCTCTTCTGAAGTCAAGCACATCTGTGTTGTACTTCCTTGGCAGTGCTCCACTAGCATGTAAGCTGGATCACACTATGGTCACTGTTCCCCAAATGGTTCTATAACTCTGATATTTTGCATCAGGTCCTGGGCACCATTCAGGGCAGAGCAAGGGGAGAGGGGGCCCGTGTTCACACCCTTTCTGGTGGCACCTTAGAGTGAGGGAGATAATGAAGAAAATAGGGAGTGGTGGAGCTGGGGTCCCTCAGGAACTGGGGGCCCCAAGTTCTTTGAACCCATTCACTCCATTATAGCTGCACTCCTGGCACCACTCAGGATTAAGTCCAAGGTCACCTTCTTTCTGGTTTGGTACCACAACAATCTGTTCTAAGGCAATGTCATTTAGCATGTTTAGAAATTTGGTTTCTCTGTAATACCCAAATATGAATTTGCCCAGTCTGTGTGAAGATAATTGAAGTCACCGGTTATTACAGCTCTGTCTCTCTTTGATGTCTCTCTGATTGGCTTCTCCAACTCCTGGTAATTCTCAGCATTTTGATCTGGTGAGCGATAGCACATCCCAAGTAACACACTTCCTTACAGTCTTTGTATTGTCACCCATAATGACTCTGTGGAGGACTCTAGTCCTCCTAGGTTTTCTAGCTTGTTGGATTATACGTTTTTCTTTAATATACAGTGCTACTCTGCTTCCAATCTGCCCCACCCTATCCCTTCTGTAGAGTTTGTATCCAGGAATAACAGTGTCCCACTAGTTCTCACCATTCCACCAGGTTTCCATTATGCCCACTATATCTATGTTTTTAGCAACCAAGCTTTCTAGTTCACCCATCTTGGCTCAAAAGCTTCTGGCATTGGTATATAAACACCTATACACCAAGTCTCTTACATGGCGTTGGCGTGTGCTATCTCCCGAATGGTCATTTGACATTTTTGACCACCAGTCTTGTGTTCCCATCTGCTTTACCCCTGGTACTACTCTGTCCCCTTCTTGTTTATCTGAATTTTTTGCACCATCGCACCTTTGGGGAATTTCCTTGCCAAACCAGATACCATGCAGTACCTGTTGGCAGCCCCCCAGGCATCATTTTAAAAGCTGCTCTGCAGTCTTTTTGATTGTAAGCACCTGGTTCCATCTTGCTTCAAGTGGAACCCATCCCTTTTGTACAGGTTCACTTGTGCCAAAATGTATCCCATTGCCTAACAAACCTAAACCCCTCCTCCCAGCACTGTCTCATCCATGTATTGAAAGCCCTCTTGCTATCTCACTAGCCTTGTGCGTGGACCTAGTAGCACCTCAGAGAATGCTACCCTGGTGGTCCTGGACTTCAATATGCTACCGAGAAGTCTAAATTTGGCTTCCAGGACCTCTCAACTGCATTTCCCAACATAATGGGTGCCGACGTGCACCAGAACAGCTTACTCCTCCGCAGCACCGTCTAACAGTATATCTACATGCTACATGATGTCTGCAAACTTTGCACCAGACATGCAGTTTATGCACTTATCACATGCCCATCTTTCTATGCCTTTAACAATAGAATTACCCACTTCTAGGAGGCCTCCAACCCCTGGAGGAGTATCATCTGTGAGAGAGCTTATGGGCACATCACCCAAGGAAGGGGTCTCTTCTAAGGGAGCATTCCCTTCTTCCTCAGACAGATGTCCTCCTTCCCTGAGAACTTGATTCTCCATTACATTAGAGGAGCTGTCAGCCTGGGAGTGGGATCCCTCTATCACATTACTAAGGGTTTCATTCACAGACCTCTGCCGGTCTGATCTTCTCCAGGTCAGCCACCTTGGCTTCAAGGGACAAACTGGTTCCCTGGGAGCCAGGAGCTATTTACACCAAGAGCACAGCCATTACTTCTACCCCTCAGGCAGATTGTCATACATGAAACACTCCATGCAATACACTGGGAAGCACCCCCACTGCTGGCATTCTACCTTCATAAATGGTTTTATTGGCTATTTAGAATATATTGAGCTTGTTTACTTGAAAGCTAAGACTAAGCTGCGGGAGTCAGATAATTAAAAGTTTTAAGCGCTGGCCTCCAAGAAAATTACAAAAGTGAGCTAGTGCTCACCTTCGCCTCATGCTGGATGTCTCCTTTGCAATAAAGGGGAATTGCTTGTGCGACTCCCCGCAATTCCCCACTAAAGTGCATGCAAACCTTTTTTTATATCTGTTAGCAAACTCCTGTTTGCAAAGCTCTGGGTAGCAAATTTCTGCAGGTCTGAGCCTCGTCTTTTAAAGAGCTGCGTCCAAACTGAGCTACCTCAGGAATGTGGCCTCTCCCACAATCTGTGTGATTCACCTCCAGCTATTCCCCACCCACTGTCTCTCTAGGTGGAAGTGAAACTTAAACTGCCCTATCAAAAACAACCTCCTTGCTAGCCAGAAATGAAACTCTAAAAAAGATTATCCCTAACAAATTTACCTTGTCCTTTCCCCCTTGCTTTCTTGATGATTTTTTATTTTCTTGATTGCTTTTTTTGGAAATAACAGATATTTATATACTGCAACTATTTGTATACTGCCTTTCAACAGAAGTTTCCAAAGCAGTTTACATAGATAGATAGATAGATAGGAAGTTTGCTGCCTCACCTTGTCTGAGACTTGTCTTCTGAAGAGCTGCTTCCAAACTTCCATTACCTTTAACTCCTTCCCAATTGAATTCATATCTGCTTTGGAAAAGGCACTCTGTACTTTTAAATGCTCCAGGTCTCTTTGCTACTTCTCTGCTGCACTAGGCGCAGCAGACACCTGGAACTGAATTATTTCATGTCTTGAAGGTTTCAAAGTTGCCACACCAACTGAAGACTTCCAGATGTCCTGAATTCTTACTTTTGGTTTCCATCTCCAGGCTTCTGGACTCCAGCCACAGCATCTCAGCCTCTTCCAGATTTGATCTGATTTTTAACTAATTTTATAATGAATTTTTAAGCTGTTATGTATTGTTTTTTGTATTTTCTTTTCTTCTTTTTGGTCTGTTATGATTTAATGTGTTGTGAGTTTTTATTGTATGTTTTAAACCTCTGTTGTGAGCCAACCAGAGAACAATTTGTTATGGGGTGGCTAGGAAATAAAGTTTGTTATTATATTTATTATTCCAGGTGAGCCTGTCTTGGAGGGTTATGTTCTTAGCTCCTAAATGATTCCAGAGCATTGCCAATCCAGTATTGCTCTGTCTCCTGCAGCTCTGGCTTGGTCTTCTGTTTTCCATCTTCTTCCTCAGACCAACGTTATCTCACTGTTTCTACCACTCTGTGAGTTGTCTCATAGCCCTCTATATAGCCCTTCCTTTAGCACTTTCAGGGCTCTAACCAATCCCTGAGAGGATTGTGTCTAGCCACTTTCTGGCCAATGCTGGTGTCCACTGTGTTGGACAATTGACCAATCCTCTGAAAAGGTGGGCATGGTCTGTGTGCATCTCCTTCATAATCGCATGTGCCAGGAGACGGTGGCTGGAATCCAGCAGATTTTTATATTTCTGTAGTTGACCCATTGGAACAGGAAATCCAATGTCAGTTCTCTTAAGGTAGTCAAGTCAAGTCAAGTTTTATTTACGGTCCTAGACCAAACAAACTTAAGGTAAAACTGTTAATGATGAACCACTGAAGAAACATTTTAGGTTGAAGTAAGATGGTCAGTGTTTTGATTTATATAATTCTATATGGATTTATTTTTGACCTTCCATAACGAAATTTGTCAAAAGTGCCTCCTAATTTTTTTTTTAAATATATATAAGAGACAAAAACATCTTCTTTTATCAAACCAATTTGATTGGTCTGGTGCAATTGCTGGAGTCAACAGTTTGTCTGTGATTATTGATTGATGTTGAATTTTAGACCCATGTAGCAATCTGTGACGCTTTTGTAGTACTATATGTTCCTTAATTCTTTCTTGATTTATATTGGTCTTCTGAGTTAAGTATTTCCCCTTTTGTGCTGGTTTATTCACTGGAAGTGCCGCAATCCACCTAACTGAATGACTTTGAAGCAGCAAAGCACATATTTTCTTAGCACTCCTTTTGAGGTATATTGCTGACAGGTTATCATTGGTGTGTCACACAAGAAGATGTTGAATTACCTACTGCCTTCCATTATCTCAGATCAATCCCATTAACTCCACTAAGAGTTTATATGTGTAATTGATTGCTGAATCTGGCCTGCTGAGTGTTTGCACGTGCCATGAAATGAGAAAGGGAAGGACACCACACACACACACACACACACACACACACACAAGCGAGAGCTTTTTGAAAGAAATTGTCCATAACATTATGGTAAACACAACATCTGTATTAAGAGATGAGAAAACCTGGTCAAAGATGCAGAAGTAATAGAATCTGCCAGAGCTGCTTGTCAGGTTATATAGCTGGAAGAGAAGATGTAAGACTAAGACAGCTAAGGAGTTTTAACAGCATCCCTGTCACCCTGATAGCATGGCTATATCTCTGGCTATGAGATCATTTAAGACATCATGTTGCCCCAACAGCTTTTTAAGAGAGCTCTCCTAAGAACTACAGGTATTTTTTTAATCCCCTCTATTCCCAAGTTACGGAGAGTTACAGGAACAATGCCAATTAGTTCATCAACTTGGCCTACATCCCTATCTCACCAGCAGTAGTCACAGCAGGAGTGGCCTAGTACTCTCCATTAAGTCTGTCATTGCCCTTGCCTGAAGATACATCCCATTGTCCCAGTGGAAGAGGACTTGGTGCTTGTGCCATCATGGAAGATGCCCTTGCCACCCACTTTTGATGGCATGGTCACAGTCCATCCAAGAGAGTACACAGTCCATCCAAGAGCTCCTTTGCAAAGGCACATAGGTGCACTACTACATGGTACTGGGAGCCTCACAAAGAGAGCAAAAGTGCTGAAACCTTGCATTGCAGTTACATACAGAACGATGATGGTGTTACCAGCCACACTTGCTATGCCATTGTTTGCGGTGCATCAGTGTACCTTTTAAGCATAGCCTTCCAGCCATTTTCTTCCCTTAGCCTGGCTGGAAGATAAATGCTGGCTGCATTCCAAGCAAAAGGCTGTTCTAGGTGTCTGTCAGGTTATTTACAAACTGTAAGGGACTGAAGGGACTCTCTGATTGCATTAGCGCACAGGCAGAGATGGATGCAGAACAGACCCAATTAACATTGAAAAGAGACAAAAGGAAAAGGAATGCAAGCCTGGAGCCACCCAACATTACCTAATCAATAACCAATATTCATGCCTTATCAGGAGTGGGAACTCCTGAAGTCAAGAAATTTCTGAAGGAGACCTTCTACCTGTCTCCTGTAGCCTTCAGTTACAGTCTCGGGGTATGTTTTTGCCTGTAAAAACCCCTTAAGCATAGGATCACACTTTTGCTGGGATTTCACTTTTGCTCTTGCACTTGACACCTGCAACTGCCGTACAGCCTTCTTGCAAGTGCACACCCTGCCCAGGGTGCCCTTGCATTTGCACCTTGTCATCAGACACTGCACCCCACACTGCCTGGGTGCATTTCAAAGTGAGCTCCCGAGACAGAAGGAATCCCACAGTTAGAATCAGGTAGCTATGACAAACATCTTTTCTCTTTCTCTCTTCTTTCACCCTAAAACCTCTATTCCCCTTTCTAGTACTGCAACTTAGTAAAGTTGCTACAAGATTAACCACTCACTTTTTCATTTCCTGTACCCCCATTATCCCTCAATAAAATAACTCTTTGTTTTTAAAAGTCACACCTCCATCTTCTATATTCCTCTTCCAGTGCATCAACACTGCAGCCACAATCCTGCAGGACTTTGAGTATTTTCTTGATGCTCATGGGTCTGCACCCATTTGATGCTAATTTCCCCCACTTTAAGCAAAGCATAAAAATGGACTGTGGCAGTAAACACATGTCCAGAAGACCCTGGTAACAATGATAAAATGTATCACATTTTGCTAGGTCATTCCATTTCAGTGTAAACTGCTCATCATCACCTGTCAAAAAAGTGTGAGCTGCATTGCAACGTTTTGAACTGAAGATATTTAAGCCCAATCTTTTTGTCTTATTTTATACTTTTCTAGAGGGAATAGTTAATGCGCTTACTGAGCAGTATTTCACCATATGCATTTATCATAACGTTTGATATTACAAGCTAAGGTGGAAAAGCAGAAATTTAGAATACAGTACAGGAGAGAGAATTTTATTACAATGTGCTTTCTTTATGACAAGTTGATTCATTATATATTAAGGGGACATTAAAAGTAGTGATAAACATCTGAATGAAGAGCATGTGTTAGTAGGGTCTGCAGGGACTGTAGGGTCTGCAGGGATTGACTGGGCAGCGGGAGCCATTGGGACTGGCTGAGCAAGCGGCAGGAGGACGTTGAGTTGAGTTGAGCTGCAGCTGAGGGGGGGAATGGTGGTGGCTGTGGTGAGGAGGTGGCGGCCGCCCCAGCTGTGGTGAGGCGGTGGCGGTCACCATGGGACACTGTGAGGAGGCGGCAGCGGCAGCAGCCCTAGCCCGGCCGTCACAGCCGTGGCCTGGGCTGGGAGGAGGTGAGAGGTGAAAGGCAGCGGGACAGACTGGCCCTGGCAGCGCCTGCAGGGGTGAGTGGGGAACGGGCAGTGGGGCGCATCCCCCTCATGTGTTGCAGCCTGGGGCGGGAAGGAATTGGGAGGTGGGGCTTCCCTTTTTGCCGTCGGAGAGGAGGAATGGCGGCGGGGCCCTTTTTGGCCGCATGCAGCCCAGTGAGGCTCTGTGGGGGGGGGAGGGGGAAGGAACAGAAGGGAGGGAGGGCAACAGAGTGCGGGCCTAGAAGGAGGGGCGGAGAGAGGAGAGACTGGGGCAGGAGGGATAGGGAGTGGAAAACAGCCGGCCCCAAAGCGCACAGATGCTATTTGTGGGTCGGCTAGTTATTGTTGTTGCTGTTGTTGTTGTTGTTTACACAGTCAGACAGGTGTTATTGACTGGTTTGTTTTATCCAGACTTCGAGTCCTTCCCAAGGACCTGGGATGCCAGAATTTTATTGTCAGTTGTTATAGATATCGTCGCAGAATATAGGCTGTTCCCAGTAAAGCTGCTTTTTGTAATTGGCTGACAGTGATTTCTGTGGCCCCTATGGTGTTGAGGTGCTCTTCAAGGTCTTTTGGAACTGTACCCAGGGTGCCAATTACCACTGGGATTATTTTGGTCTTCTTCTGCCACAGCCTTTCAATTTCAGTTTGTAGATCTTTGTATTTTGTGATTTTTTCTATTTCTTTTTCTTCTATCCCCTGGTATTGCTATGTCGATTATTTTGACTTGTTTTTCTTTCTTCTCGACTACAGTTCTATCTGGTGTATTGTGTGGCAGATGTTTGTCTGTTTGTAGTCGGAAGTCCCATAATATTTTTGCATCTTCGTTTTCTACCACTTTTTCAATTTTATGGTCCCACCAATTTTTGGCTACAGGGAGCTTGTATTGTTTGCAGATGTTCCAGTGTGTCATCCCTGCTACCTTGTCATGCCATTCTTTGTAGTCAGTCTGTGCGATCTTTTTATAACAGCTGATTAGGTGGTCCACTGTTTCATCTGCTTCTTTACAAAGGCGGCACTTGATGTTTGTTTTGGATTTTTCTACTTTGGCTCTTACTGCATTTGTTCTTAGTGCCTGTTCTTGTGCAGCCAGTATTAAAGCCTTTGTTTCTTTCTTCAAGTTGCCATTCTTAAGCCATTACCAGGTCTTTGTGATGTCTGATTTTCCACTTATATTGTGCAAATATTGACCATGCAGGGGCTTATTTTTCCATTTGTCTGCTCGGTTCTTGAATTGTTCTTTCTTGTAGGCCTGCTTGTTTCATTGGTGTTGAATAGTTTCTCATTATTGACCATTTGAAGTGCATCTTCTTCACTGTCCTTGATATCTTCTTCAAGGCCTCTTTTCTCTGCTGTTTGATGGACTTGCAGCATTCCTCTTCCACCTGAGCTGCGAGGGAAGTATAGCCTATCGACATCACTGCAGGGGTGCAGAGCATGATTGATGGTCATTATTTTCCTGGTCTTACAATCTAGTGTATCTAGCTCTGCCTGGGTCCAGTCTATTATTCCTGCACTGTATCGGATAATAGGTATATCCCAAGTGTTTCTTGCTTGTAAGGTGAGCCCGCCATTGAGTTTGGACCTGAGGATTTTTCTAACTCTCCTGATGTATTCACTTCCAATTTTTCTTTTAACTTCAGTGTGTGCAATGTTATCAGCCTGGAGAATGCCCAAATATTTGTAATGTTCTTTCTCTTCCAGGTTCTTGATATTGCTTCCATTGGGCAGTTCTATTTCTTCTGTTTTTGTTATTTTCCCTCTGTTCATTATTAATGCAGCACACTTGTCTAGTCCAAACTCCATTGCTATATCTTTACTCAATATATGGACAGTGTTTAGCAGTGATTCGATTTCTGACTGGGACTTTCCATACAACTTCAGATCGTCCATGTGCAGCAGATGGTTGATTTTACTTGCTGTTTTAGATGTTTGGTATCCGAGGCCTGTTTTGTTTAGTATTTGTGAAAGTGGGGTCATGGCAATTACAGAGGGGATAGTGAGTCCCCTTGGAAAATACCTCTTCTAATGCTAACCTGTACAAGTGTCTCACCGTTGATTGTTAACTGTGTACTCCACATGCTCATTGCTTTTTAAAAATAAATATCTGAATGTTTTTTGCTGACACCAGTTGTTTCTAAACATTTTATTATCCATGTGTGAGGCAGAGTCGAAGGCTTTCTTGTAGTCAATCCATGCAACACTTAGATTGTTTTTTCTTCTCTTGCAATTTTCTAAAATCATTTTGTCAATCAGTAGCTGGTCTTTTGTGCCTCTGGTGTTCGAGCAATTTCCTTTCTGTTCAACTGGAAGCTGTTTGTTAGTTAATAAGTGTTGCATCACTTCATCTGCTATTATTCCAGTTAATAATTTGAACATGGTTGGCAGGCAGGTTATGGGTCTATAATTACTTGGAACTGCACCTTTTGCTGGGTCTTTCATGATGAGATGAGTTTTCCCAGTTGTTAGCCACTGTTCAATATCACCTCCTTGCAAAATGTGATTGAACTGTTTTGATAGTTGTTTATGAAGGCTTGTTAGGTGTTTAAGCCAAAAGCCATGCAGTTCATCGTCGCCTGGAGCAGTCCAATTTTTAATTTTCTTTGCTCTTTCACTTATTAATTCTGGTGTTATTATTAGATCTTGCATTTGTTGGTTACATTTTTTGACCTCTTTCATCCAGTCTGCTTTTTTATTATAATCTCTTGGATTGTCCCATAATTTCCCCCAGAATTGCACTGTTTCTTCTTTATTTGGTGTGTCTAGGTTTCTTGCAGTTTCTCCTTCTATGCTTTGGTAGAAACGTCTCTGATTCGACTGGAATTGGAGATTCTGCCTGTGTTGTGTAATTTTAGCTTCATATCTGCTAATCTTCTTTGACACTGCTGTTATTTGCTGCTTTATTATTTCCAGGACTTCTCTAATTTTCCTTGAATCTAGGTGGTATTTTTGGATTAGATACTGTTTGGTGTTTTCATTCATCAGCTTCTTGTCTTTCATATTTTTCAACTTACTAGCATCTGATCTAAGCCTGGCAATTTTATTTTCTAATCTAATCTTCCATTTAGGTGATGTACTACTTTCTTAACAGGTCCACTGATCTTATATCCGAGCTCTTGTGTCGTTATTGTTGCTGTACTGTACATTAGTTGGTTTGTTATTTATTATTATTATTATTATTATTATTATTATTATTAATTAAGGAGGCATTTCTCTCCTTGGGAAAGAGACATTTCTCTGCTGCTTAGTTCAGAGGCTTCTCTCAAGATCTTCCCCTTTAAAAGCAGGAGGAATGGGAGAAAAGACAAGCCCTCCACGTGGTCCCCTGTGGGGGTTTAGCCATTGCCCTTGTTATCTTGGAGATTTCCCTTCAAATCCAGCTCTCCATTTCAACTACAAACTAGTGTGATGAAGTTCGGTCATTATTAAATTGTGACTGGATGCAGACATTTCAGGGATCAACAACAGGGTTAGGAGAAGAAGTTCACCCCAGTTGACTTCCCTTCCCCATACATTTGTTTTTTGCCTCAGTAGTTTCTGAATTTGTTCGCTATTTAACATAATAGAGCCACAGAGTCCATTACATTAACTAAAGTGTGAGTTTTCCCCTGCTTATATCGTAATCCAAGTTGGAGATTACTTTGATGTATTGTAAAGTTTGGGCAGCTGTCCATATCAACATGGCTAGTTGCACACAATATATATTCCCTTTACACAAAAACTTAAAGTGTGGAAAGAAGATGCACTAGCCTTTGTATCACATTACCTTTCAAGTGCCTCTCAGACTCAAATGATACTAAGTGACCTTTTCGTCCATCACTGAAGAGTCATAGCACTGATAATACTAATAAAAAGACAGATAAGGATTTTAATCTAATTTTAAGGTCTCATTTAAAAAATATAGGAAATCAAAGAACATGTTAATGTGCTTTTTCATGAAACAGAAACAAAGCGCATGATTTATAAAAGCAACAGAGAATGAAAGTGCGACCTGAACTTGCTTCCTACATTACTAACACTTCATCACAAACAGACCTTCACTTTCGCATTAATACATGGAGCAGATGGCTAATACCACTATGTGTTAGACTGCTCTGACACTTTTCAATAAAGGCAGGTGCCAAATGCCATGCTTCCATACAGATATGACCTCTGGGAATGATTGTTCTTTTCTTCAGTCACTCAGTCTGGAACAGAGGGTGTCAGTGGATTTAGGAATGGTCCTCATTTAGGAATGTGAAAGAAAAGATGCAGAACCATGACATTTCATATTTAAAGAGGTGATTCTCTTTGCTAGGCAGGGGTAGAGCAACCGGCCCTATAGCAATAGCAATAGCACTTACATTTATATACCGCTTTATAGCCAGAGCTCTCTAAGCGGTTTACAATGATTTAGCATATTGCCCCCAAAATTCTGGGTACTCATCCCCGGCACAACATCCCTCCAGTGACTGTTGCTGGTGTCTATCTTATGTTTCTTTTTTTAAGATTGTGAGCCCTTTGGGGACAGGGAGCTATTTAATTTAATTTAATTTAATTTAATTTATTTATATCTATGGAAACCACTTTGGGAGCTTCTGTTGAAAAGCAGTCTATAAATATCCATTGTATTCATTTTGGAAACTCTTACTTAAAATAACCAATAGAACGGCACAAGTTTCTGAAATTACTCGGTCAGTAGATTTTTATTCACTAAAATTAATATGGGGAAAAGTAGGATACAGCAGCCCATTTGGGAGATCTGACCTGGTGGAGAAATATGAAGGAGGAGGCACTCGAGCAGTTCCATAATGGGTTCCATCAGGCTGGTTTGGAAGCTTCTAGGTCAAGCACAAATAAATTGGTACCTCTGTTGCCTCAGAAAAAAAAGGAGGTGAATCCCTAATGTGCTTCAAATTTATTGTATAATAAAATACTCCATAAGTCTGTTCACATGACCAGGTGGGCAGCGGGCAGGTGGGGAAGTCGGGGTCCTACACACTTCCCACCAGACAATTGGCAAAATGCTGCTGGGAGCACACAAACCCGTACCTGGCATTAAGGATGCATTCATGGCCTTTAACCCAGGTAAAAGCCCAGGTAAAAGCCCACAGGGCTAACCCTTCTGAGCACTGCTTACCTGCTCGGCAAGATCAGAAATGCTGTGCCTTTGTTTCTTTTTAGGTGGTGACCCCTTTGGGGTCAGGGAGCCATCTTATTTATTTTTCTATGTAAAGTGCTTTGAGAAACTTTTGTTGGCAAAGAGTGTACAGATAACAATAATTAATATATTCATCAGGGCACCACAAACATTTCCGTTAATTCAGTTTTGTTACTGTTCCTCAAAAGCTTTTGCTTTGCCTTTTTGTTGTTTAATAACATAAGAACAGCCCTGCTGGATCAGGCCCAAGGCCCATCTTGTCCAGCATCCTGTTTCACACAGTGGCCCACCAGATGCCGCTGGAAGCCACAGGCAGGAGTTGAGGGCATGTCCTCTCTCCTGCAGTTACTCCCCTGCAACTGGTACTCAGAGGCATCCGGCGTTTGAGGCTGGAGGTGGCCTATAGCCCTCCGACTAGTAGCCATTGATAGACCTCTCCTCCATTAAGTTATCCAAACCCCTCTTAAAGCCATCCAGGTTGTTGGCTGTCACTGCATCTTGTGGCAGAGAATTCCACAAGTTGATTATGCATTGTGTGGAAAAAATACTTCCGTTTGTTGGTCCTAAATGTTCTGGCAATCAATTTTATGGGATGACCCCTGGTTATGGTGTTATGTGAGAGGGAGAAAAATTTCTGTTGATCCACTTTCTCCACACCATGCATGATTTCTATTGCAAGTGTCACTGTCAGTGTATATCTTTCCCGCAAGACCCAAAATACTTTTTGTATTCCCTTGAATTCTGGTTGATTTCTAGTGGATAAGTTGATGTGCATGGAGTTGGCTGATTCTGTAACATAAACCTGGGTTGCTTATCTCATCCAATATTAATTTGTGCCCTCAAAGGACAAAACATTTCAGCTGTCAGCCTCCAGAAGCACTGTAGATGTTATCTGTTAGGTTTTCAAAGGGAACCCCTTGGTTTTCTTTGTGGCCTGGTTAACAACAATAGAAATATTTACCATTCATTTCCTATTCTACTCCTGTGAATCAGAAAGGGTTCCTCAGATCTGTTGTTAATATATTCAGAAGTCTCTCTGGCCTAATAGTGCAAAGGAAACATGCTGTCAGCTTTAACAACTTGCCAAACATTGGCAAAATCATCCCATCTAAGAACATATGCCATTCTGAAGGAAGACAAGAGCCTTTTCTATTCCAGACATTTTCCACAGAGATCTCTCATGTCAAAGAAACAAGGATATTAAATGTTTTAATACTTCAAATGTAAATATCTAAATCTGAAACTATTTAGATTTGTTACACAACAGGGAAGCTGTTTCCTTAATGATGCCTTCAGGGTAAAATGAATTGTGGCCAGTTCTTCTCACCTTTTTTTGCTTGCACAAGGACCATGTCTTCACTTTGTGTCCTCAGTAATAAGTAGGGATGTTCATGGAACCAGTCAAGCTGGTTCTGTTTGAATTTGAACCAATCCAGCCCATTCTGGTTCTGGTTGAACCGGGCCCAATCTGGTTCAACTGCTGGACAGGTTCAAACCAGTTCACTGACCAGTTTGGGGTTCTGCTCATAAAGGGGAATCTGGTAAGGGGCAGGGGCCTTCCCTAAGGTTAAGCAGAAGAGACAAGCGGAGCATTGATGGCAGTGGGGATGATGGCAGGGGTGGCGGTGGCTCCCCTAAACCCCTGCCGGCCTCCCCCGGGACAGCGCGAGCTAGCTACAGCCTGGTGTGGGCCTTCTGCAATCTGGTTCATGCCTCTGCACATGCACAGTGGTGTGAACTGGGCCACAGCTCACCCAGGCTCTCCTGGGGGAGGCTGGTGGGGGTTGAGGCAGGCTCCCCACCACCACTGCCCCCACTGCCATCTACTCTGTTGCCGGTACTCCTGGTTAGGGCAGTGCATAAACAGATACACGAACTGGGCTGTAGAAGATCTGAACCAGGCCACATCTGGCCCGGGCTGTCCTGGAGAAGGCCGGCAGGGGATGACGGGAGCCCCTGCTGCTCCTGCTGCCATCCCCGCCACCGCCTATGCTGCCACTTGCTTAGGGTAAGATCTCCTGACTCCCTTATCTCTTTCTTCTACATAAGAACAGCCCTGCTAGATCAGGCACAAGACCCATCTAGTCCAGCATCCTGTTTCATGCAGTGGCCCACCAGATGCCTCTGAGGAGCCCACAGGGGAAAGGTGAGGGCATGCCCTCTCCCTTTCTGTTGCTCCCCTGCAACTGGTATTGAGAGGCATTGTGCATATGAGGCAGGAAGTGGCCCACAGCCACCAGACTAGTAGCCATTGATAGACCTGTCCTCCATGAATTTGTCTGTGTGTGTATAGTCTGTGTGTGTGTGCGCGCGCGCACACGTGCGTTTGTATAACAACTGGGATATGTTTGGTTCCCCCCCCAAAATGTTTTATTTGACATTTTTCAAGATAACACAACAGAAACAAAATTGAGAATAAAATGTGTAATGTTAACTTACTTAAGAGAGTGCTTTCTTTGTCATGAACTCTGTCACCTATTAAGATCTGGAGAGGTCCAGTCCCAGTTGTTGCCAGCTTGTTTGGTGGTGACTCAGGACCAGGCCTTCTCTTTGGCTGCCCCAGGGCTTTGGAATATGGTTGAAATAAGAGCATCTCCTTCTCCATTTGCTTTTAGGAAGACCCTCAAGTCACACCTGTTTCCTCAGGCTTTTAACTCAAATTAATTTTAAACTATTTAATTTGTTTTTATCTTATGAGATTTTTTAAAATTCATATTGGGAAATTTTAACTGTTCTTACTCTGTTTTACATTTGTTGTAACACTGCCTAGAGATGCACATAACAGATGGTATAAAAATATGATAAACAAACAAACATAATAATTAGCTTCCCTTTGACATAAATATCTCAATAGAGACATCCCATATTCAAGCACAATAGCCAACATTGTCACTAAAGCTGGGCCGTGCAGCCAAAGGAGTGCCATCCATGCTTAATAAACGTGGGTGCTCACATGCGGAGGGGATTTTTACTGATCTTCCCTTTCCTCAGAAGCACTTTGAGCAATAAAAATCATCCCCCCCCGAGGGTTGTGCAGCCCTCAGGGACATAACTGTGCATTCCTTCCACAGGAAGGAAAATTGCCTCCCTCATGTTTGCCACTATGGCTGTGGTCGTGCATACTTTTGCTGCACACATAGAGCTTTAGTCACGATGTCAGCCAATATTTAACAAGTGTGAAACCCTTACAACCTAGAATATATCAACCAACATCCAGACTAATGAGGTGCTGGTGCAGCAAATGCACAGTATGCTCTGTGGGGAAGGGTGATTTTCAACTATCTCTCCTTTCTTCTGATGCTGTAACTCCCAAAAAGGGTTGTGTGACCTTCGGAGACATATTTTAGAGGCATACAATGGGCTTCCAAAGCCACAAAATCATCCTTGCCCAAAAGTACATGCCGTGCTTTCTCTGTACCAGCATTTTGTCAGTCTGAATGTTTGCCATCCTTTTCAACATTTTTCTCTAGCAACAACAACCAAAAAAAACCCTAAAAGGACAAATTTCTTTGCACCATATTAAAAACTTGTGCCAGATGCTTCCTTCCTTTAACATTTGCAAAGTTTTTATTTCTGTCCTCATGAGTCCCAGAGTTTTGTTTAAGGCTCGGAAAGGGTAAATGTTGGTGTAAGTTCATTTGCATCAAAAAGACGAAGTTGATCAGAATATAATCTGAGAGCAAATACCCACAGCTCCAGAACATATACTGAGCTATACACGTTAAAAAATGCAAATCAAGGCCATTTCCAAATGATTGGGGTGTGTGCCCTTTTATGCTTTCAACATGTTTTTCTTTCTTTCTCTGCGTCTACATATTTACTGCTGGTTGAAAGTGTACATCTTTGTTTATGAATGATTTTTTCTTTGATTTATAGTAAGGCAAAAAGCTCTGGCTGAAGAAAAAATTCCAGCTGTAGAAAAACAGGATGATGTCAAGGCTAGTTATATCCCACATCAGAACACTGACCCGAAAGCAATCTCACTGTGACAATATCATGTCCTGCTTTATGGCTCACCATCTCCTGCTTCAGCTATGAATACTTTCTGAATTATTCCATTGATGTACCTGGTTTGGTCAGGAAAGGTACATTTGGATGCATGCTAAAAGACCTTCCTTTTCAGAATGACTTCCCAAAGCCCAGTAATGCTCTAGGCATTTGTTCAGATTTTTTATTTTTTATTTTTGGATTTGCATTTAAAACAGCATTGGAAATTGTTAGTTGTAGAGCAGTTATATTACCACTAATAGCAGAGAGTGGAAGCAACAGATATATAATTCAAATTTTTATTGCTAATATTCACTTAGTAAAAGCATATGTAATTGTTAAAATATTTTATGGGCACATGGCAAGCTAAATGAATATGTGCTATGATGTGATTTGTTGCAAAAAAGTAATACCATAATGTGATAAGATATTATGAGGAATAGGATGTATAAGATGAGGATACATACATTCTCTTAGAAATTATTTCACTAATGTGACTTCTGGAAATATTTGTGTTTTATAGAGCATGTTTTACTACAACTGTGGTTAAAATTAATATAGTGAATATCATTTGTCAAACAAATAATTAGTCTGCTATTTGTATACAACCAGAGCTACCTGGGATAATCCTCTTCTACCCAGGTAGCTCTGAACATCTGCTGCTGGGAGCCTTTTTGACCCAGAAGCTCCATCCCTGGGTAGTCTAGATCAGTTACTGAAGTTAAAAGTGAGGCAGGAGGCATAGGTATCTAGAGTAGGAGCAAGAGGGGACAGTTGTTCCCCATCCCCAGATTGGGCCAGTTCTCATTGAATTCAATGGGGCAAACTTACTGGACGTTGGGGCTATTGGATTTCTGGATTTCCCCTTCCCTGGAAAAAGTCCTGTGGAGGAGGAGAACAAACCCCTTCCTATGTTAATGGTACTGCTCCCAGGGAATTGGCAAGTACCCCTGGCTATGTTTTAGGCTTCGGGGGGGGGGATTAGCAAGCGTGAATGGAGCAGCCCACCTTTGGGGAAAATTTGTGCAAAGCTTCAGTCATGGGAAGAACTGAATAGAAAGGTTAAAGTTCAAAAATAGAATAAGATTGATTTATTTGAGGGATTTTAGGGGTATAGGAAGAGAAAGTAATGGCAATAATATTTAACTAAGAGATCAATACAGGCTATGTTAGGGCTCACAAGGAGGCAAT
Organism: Hemicordylus capensis; assembly: GCF_027244095.1. NCBI lineage: Eukaryota > Metazoa > Chordata > Lepidosauria > Squamata > Cordylidae > Hemicordylus > Hemicordylus capensis. The sequence goes on along the minus strand of NC_069661.1, from coordinate 51,986,438 downwards.
TTGGCTTGAGTTTCCAAATTACGTTCAGACAAGAGAGAAACAGGCCTTTAGATTTTAGAAAGAGCAAAAGGAAAGGGAGTGAGATATTTGAGAGCAGGAGTGAGCTACTACCTTGATCCTTTAAGTGGGGTAAAACTCTTGTAGCTGGGTGTGCTTCCTTTCAGTACAAAGACTGAAAAGATCTAAAAGACCCATGTAGGGTGAAATGCAATTGACACATCAAAGTTTATGTCTTGTCTTTTTAGAATACCTGGGAGTGACTAAAATGTAAATAAGCTAGCTTCCCATGACCTGAGCCAACCATTAATATATCCATTAGTGGAGGAGATGACCTGCTACCTTATCGTACCTTCCTGAAAAGGCGATATCATGACCTGGTCTGTTGTGCCAACATAGCAGCTGGCAGCCATGTTCATCAGGGAGGCAGAAGAGAAAAGGGGCAAGGCAGAGTAGAACTGCTGCAATGCTGACAGCAGCTACTCTGCTGCTCCCACATTGCATTTTGGGATCCTGGAGAACCCAGTGCAAGTTTCCCCCATCCCATCTGAATTCTGGAGCTCACTGCTGTGCTGTTCATGTGGGTGTGTGAGTGGCAGAGCCCATAGGAGTTTCACATCATGTGAAAGCAGGAAGATAAGGGCCTCCCTTCCCTTCTGCTCCCCCACGTTTAGTCATGGGAACAAACTTATTATATTGTGGGGCTCACAGTAGCCCTTCTAAGTGCTGATTCCCCACCATATTTATAGTGAACTTGTGGAGGGGAATCAGCCCTGCACCTTCCAGCTCACTTCTCCAGCCTAGCTGCCTTGTGTGTTCACTAGAGTGTGCGAAAGTTGATCGTATGCACATAGAGCTGTATGCACACAAGTTCTGCAGGCAATCACAAGCTCTACTCAGGTTCTTGACTCCCTGGTGAGCATACATTTTATACAGATGTACATGTGTAGTATTTCTTACCAAATACATGGATGTTTGGTGTGGGGGAAGTGGGTATGTGTCCTATTCCTTTCCACACATTAAATATGCACAAGCTAATGGAGCTTATTAGTTCTACAATTTAGCATTTGAAGAATTACTTCCATGACTTTTAATAGTAAATCTCTCTTACACACACACACACACACACACACACACACACACACACACACACACAAACACACAGTCTATAACTTTTCTCCCTTTCCCCCAAAGTGGTACAATCCAAAAGACACTGAGGGACTAACCTTTCTATTAAAGATAATGCACTGAAGGTGTATATTGATTCCCCATTCCATGTATGGTTTTTTCACATGGAATAGAAGAAGGGAGCTCTGTATTATGAACTCATTGAGTTGCCACCAAATACACTAATTCAGGGGCATCTACACACATTCGCATACCCAGCAACCCACATACAACAGGATTAAATGAGAACTGAATAGGGGTGTGCATGGTCTGGAGTCCCCCACCCCCGGTCCGGCACGGGAGGACTGTTACTTTAAGGGGGGGTAGTACATACCCCCCCCCGCTCTTCCCCCACCGGCACTGGTCCTTTGAAATATCTTCTTGGGGCGGCAGAGTTCCTCCCTGCCACCCCTGCCCCCTGTCATGCCCTTGAGCTCCGACAGCGAGGAGGAAGGGGAGGCTGGCAGCTTTCCGGCCGAGTCAGGAGTGTCTGAGGGGCAGAGCCCGGCTGTCAGCGTTCCTGAAACAGCTGTGGCAGATTCAGCTGGTGATTTGGAGCAAGCACGGCAGCCTGACTCAGCAGAAAGCGTGGGGGACCAATGTGAAGGAGGGCAATCTAGTGAACCACCAATGACTCCCCAACAGCGCAGAATCACGAGACGCAGACAACAATTAGAAGCTCTTAGAAGAAGCAAACGTCTTTTGCTGAAGGCTGACCAGCAGTGAATTCCTATCAGCTGGGAGCTCTCGGCTTGCTCTATAAATAACCTTTCTAGCCTCCTACTCATTGCTGAGAATCAACGCTCGTAAATCAACCTTGCCGTTCAGCCAAGCAGTCTTGGATTTCAGCAGCTCCGCTTGCTTCATGAACTTCCTTGGTAGTAAGCCAGACCTTGACACCCCCGTCATTATTCCTAAAGGGTTAAAGAGATGAGCCCTAGCGGCACGCAGGGCGCATACGCGCCGCTAGTGCTTATCTCTTTAACCCTTTAGGAACAACGACGGGGGAAGGGGCGGCAGGGAGGAACTCTGCCGCCCCAAGAAGATTTTTCAAAGGACCAGTGCCGGAGGGGAAAGAGCGGCGGGGGGGGATGTAAGGACCACCCCCCCTTAAAGCTACATGCCCCCGCCCTCCCGGACCACCGGACCGGTCCGGCGGTCTTTTAAATTGTGCCCGGACCGGACCATGCACACTCCTAGAACTGAATGCCCCTGGTCCTAGAGCCAATGACATTAATCAGTTGATAAATGGCATTTCTTATGTACTTTGGAGTGTTAATTCTGAAGTAATTTATGTTAACCCCACACTATGAACATGAAATAATTAGCCTTAGCATGAACTCTTCAACCATGCTTGGGGCAAAGAACCAATGAATGATACAACAATGAATAATAAAGAAGGAATGTGAAAACTATGAGATAAAAACAGATTAAGATCTATCTAAAGAAAGTCAGACATCTTCAAGTCCCACTAAAAGCAAAGGGAAGTATTTCAGTTAATATTTAAGCAATGAGACATGCATATTTGCTTTTCTCTACCTCATACATATTGACAGAGCAAAAAGAGTAGCTGTTTTATAGAAGGTGTGTACACACACCTTCTATAAAACAAAACTGGGATGGGCAAAAAATGGGGGGTGGGGCAAAACTGGAGTGGGGCAAAAAAACTGGGGTGGGTGGTAGACACCCAGGGGTGCCTACCACTCACCGAACACCAAAGCAATCGGACACGCCTGTTATTATTGCTGATTTCTTGAAGGGTTTTTTTTTCTTCCAATTTTTAAATTTCTCCCATAGGGTATAATGGGGGTTTGAGGCAGCCCCATCCCCCTTTGTGGGGGGGGGGGGGGTGCCAGGGCACCTGAAAGTGGGTCTGGAGGCAAGGCATATTGTGCCAGAACTCCACCCAGACACCCCCAAATTGTTAGGATTCATTGTTGTTTATTCAGGAGCTTTTAAAGAATTGTTCTCTGGCTCCATTGGAAACAGCATTCAGTGAGGCTTCCATTGAGAGAGGACACATTCTACCTTATCACCTTAATTGGTTAATTGCTTAGAACCTAACTCAGAGTTCAGAGCAAGAAACCTATTAAGCAATTAAGGTGAAAGGGCACTGTGTTATTTCCTATGAAGCCAATGCATTCCTATGGACCCAGAAATTAATTCTTTAAAAATTCCTCCTCCTCCTCCTCCTCCTCCTTACTTGTTTACACAGTCAAACAGGTGTTATTGACTGGTTTCTTTTATCCAGACATCAAGTCCTTCCCAAGGACCTGGGATGGCTGAATTTTATCATCAATACTGTTGGATTATAGATATCGTCGCAAAATATAGGCTGTTCCCAGTAAAGCTGCTTTTTGTAATTGGCTGATGGTGATTTCTGTGGGCCCTATGGGGTTGAGGTACTCTTCAAATTGTTTTGGAATTGCACCTAGGGCACCAATTACAACTGGGATTATTTGGGTCCTCTTCTGCCACAGACTTTCAATTTCAATTAGTAGATCTTTGTATTTGGTGATTTTTTCTATTTCTTTTTCTTCTATTCTGCTATCCCCAGGTATTGCTATGTCATTTATTTTAACTTGTTTTTCTTTCTTCTTGACTACAGTTATATCTGGTGTATTGTGTGGCAGATGTTTGTCTGTTTGTAATCGGAAGTCCCATAATATTTTTGCATCTTCATTTTCTACAACTTTTTCAATTTGATGGTCCCACCAATCTTTGGCTACAGGTAGCTTGTATTTTTTGCAGATGTTCCAGTGTATCATCCCTGCTACCTTGTCATGCCTTTGTTTGCAGTCAGTCTGTGCAATCTTTTTACAACAGCTGATTAGGTGGTCCACTGTTTCATCTGCTTCTTTACAAAGGCGGCACTTGCTGTTTGTGGTGGATTTTCTACTTTTGCTCTTATTGCATTTGTTCTTAGTGCCTGTTCTTGTGCAGCCAGTATTAAACCCTCTGTTTCTTTCTTCAAGTTGCCATTCTTAAGCCATTACCAGGTCTTGGTGATGTCTGAGTTTCCACTTATATTGTGCAAATATCGACCATGCAGTGGCTTATTTTTTCCATTTTTCTGCTTGGTTCTTGACTTGTTCTTTCTTGTAGGCCTGCTTTGTTTCATTGGTGTTGAATAGTTTCTCATTATTGACCATTTGAAGTGCATCTTCTTCACTGTCCTTTATATATTCTTCAAGGCCTCTTTTCTCCTCCTCTACTGTTTGATGGACTTGCAGCATTCCTCTTCCACCTGAGCTGCGAGGGAGGTATAGCCTATCTACATCACTGCGGGGGTGCAGAGCTTGATTGATGATCATGATTTTCCTGGTCTTACGATCTAGCGTCTCCAGCTCTGCCTGGGTCCAGTCTATTATTCCTGCACTGTATCGGATAATAGGTATGGCCCAGGTGTTTATGGCTTGTATGGTGTTCCCACCATTGAGTTTGGACTGGAGGATTTTTCTAACTCTCCTGATGTATTCACTTCCAATTTTTCTTTTAACTTCAGTGTGTGCGATGTTATCAGCCTGGAGAATGCCCAAGTATTTGTAATGTTCTTTCTCTTCCAGGTTCTTGATATTGCTTCCATTGGGCAGTTCTATTTCTTCTGTTTTTGTTATTTTCCCTCTGTTCATTATTAATGCAGCACACTTGTCTAGTCCAAACTCCATTGCTATATCTTTACTCAATATATGGACAGTGTTTAGCAGTGATTCGATTTCTGACTGGGACTTTCCATACAGCTTCAGATCATTAATTATTATTATTATTATTATTATTATTATTATTATTAATGTTCCATATCCCGCTCTTCCTCCAAGGAGCCCAGAGCAGTGTACTACATACTTAAGTTTCTCCTCACAACAACCCTGTGATGTAGGTTAGGCAGAGAGAGAAATGACTTGCCCAGAGTCGCCCAGCAACTATCATGGCTGAATGGGGATTTGAACTTGGGTCTCCCCAGTCCTGGTCTAGCACTGTTACCACTACACCATGTTGACTCTTAATTAATTAATTAATTAATTAATTAATTAAACAATAAATCCTATCCACTTCGGGATCCTGGGGGATGGAGACCAGCCCTGTTGTGACCCCAGACCAACTTTGGAATGTCCTGTTGCCCCAAAATGTGGGGAATGGGACTTCCTCAAATCCCCATTATTCCTTCTGGGAGAAATGCAAAAATTGAAAAAAAATCTTCAAAAAATCAGCAATTATCACAGGAGTGTCCGATTGCTTTGGTGTTCAGTGGGTGGTAGGCATTCCTGGGTGCCTACCCCCCACCCCAGTTTTTTACCCCTAGGTGCTCCACATAGGGAATAATGGGCAATATTTATATATATATATATATTAAAAATCATCTGATTGCTTTGGGGTTTGGGTGGTAGTTGGCACCCATGGGTGTTTACTACCCAGCCCAGTTTTGGAGGACTGAACTGGTTTGAACCAGTTCAAAATGAACTGGGGCTGGTTTGGTTCAAAATCGAACCGGCAGGGTAAACACAATGCCAGATTCCGGTCAAATTCAAACCGTTGAACCGAACTGGTTCGAATTTGAACTGGTTTGCACATCCCTAATTATGGCTGATCCCGGTGCTACTTCACTGGTTGCCGGTATTTTCCCCGGGTTTTTAATTGGGTAAAAGTGTGAAAGCATGCCCTTTTACCGAGGTCCACGGGTGCATATCTGCTTGGGCTGCAGGCAGCCTGAGCACACAGATCCAGGCACCTAGAGCTACAGGCTTGAAGGGAAATCTCTCAATGCACTGCTCTCCTTGCACAGTCCACTTAGGGATATCTGAATATAGGGATATCTGATATTTAGGGGAGGTGACAAGGAGCTGCAAGGCCATTCCATCTGCCTGCAGGGACTAGGAGCTGCAAGGCTATTCCATCTGCCTGCAGGGACCTACCAACTGGTCCCTTTGCCTCCTGTGGAGCTTCCAGCCCAGACGGTGAGCAGCCTGCTTGTCTGCTGCCAAGTTCTATCTGGTTGGTTGCCAGCCCCCAAACTGTTGAAGAGAACCACTTGCTGCTTGTTCTGGGAGATACACATGAGAGGTGTGGCTTTCAGGGCTTGTTGGCTTAAAAGCAGGGAGGCTCGCCAATGGCGTAGCCATCGGGCCACCAAATGGGGCCGGTCTTTGGGGCTGGGCCTTCGAGGGTGGGACTGAGGGCTGTGCGGTTGGGTTGTGCCAGGCCTTTTTCAAATATGTGTTTGGGCTCTCTTGAAGGGGATGGTGCTGGGAGTGTGCTCAGCATTTCTGGGGCAGCTATTACTGTTGTGGTGGGGAATAGAAGAATTGGTGCTGGCAGAGCAGCTGGCTGTTACAGGGGAAGGGAAATTAATAATTTAGTAACTGTTTCCACTTCCAACTGCTCTGTCAACTCTCAGGCCTCGGGGTGCAGCCCCAATGACCCACAAAGTCTGGCCTTGCTCCTCTGTAATGCCAGGTCAGTTCAGAATAAGAACGAAATTGTCCACGATTTGATCATGGATGACGGAGCTGACCTGGCATGTATAACCGAGACCTGGTTGGGGGAGGTGAGTGGTCCTGTGTGGGCTAGAGGATGTGGGCAGGTGGGGGGGTGGAGTGGCTGTGATCCATAAGAATACCATTTCCCTTACCAGGGCCCCTGGGAGACAGCTGACTTATATCAAGTGTATATTTTTGTGGCTGGGAACTAGGGATAGATTGGGGATTTTGTTGGTGTACCGTCCAACCCGCTGCCCAACCGACTCCCTAACTGAGCTGACGGAGCTGGTCGTGGAGTTGGTGTTGGAGTCTCCTAGACTTTTAGTGCTGGGGGACTTCAATATCCACGTTGGGACTGGCTTGTCTGGTGCAGCTCAGGAGTTCATAGCGGCCATGGCAACTATGGGCCTATCCCAATTAGTTTCTGAACCAACTCACATTGCTGGCCACACACTTTATTTGGTCTTTTGTTCGGATCAGAGGGTGTTCCGTGGGTGGGGATCCTGTCATTTCCCCATTGTCATGGATGGACCACTACCTGGTTAAGGTTGGTCTCACAGCCTCAATCCACCCCTGCAGGGGTGGTGGACCTATTAGGATGGTCCATCTGAAAAGGCTGCTGGACCCAATGGGATTTCAAAAGGCCTTGGAGGATTTTGACGTTGGTGTGGCCGGTGATTCTGTCGATGCCCTGGTGGGAACCTGGAACAGGGAACTCATCAGGGCAGTAGACATGATTGCTCCTAAGTGTCCCTTCCGACCTGCTTCAAAAATGGCCCCTTGGTATACTGAGGAGTTGCGGGGGCTGAAGCGGTTGGGTAGGCGACTAGAGTGCAAGTGGAGGAGAACTTGGTTTGAATCTGACAGGATACAGCGTGTGACCCTTTTGAAAAGTTATGCGGTTGCGGTGCGTGCAGCAAAAAAGAGCTTTTGGTCTGCATGCATTGCAGCTGCACGTTTGCGCTCAGCGGAGCTATCCCGGGTTGTGAGGAATTTGATTTCTGCTCCTTCTGCTTTCAGTCAGCCCCCGGGGTCATTCTGCTGTGATGCCTTTAATGGGTTTTTTGCAAACGAGATCTCCTGTATTCAGGCTGACTTGGATGCTACTGTTTTTGCAGGATCTATGGAGGAGGTGTCCAGCAATCCCTCTTGCAGTATTAGATTGGATCAGTTTCAATCTGTGACTCCTGGGGATGTGGACAAGCTGCTTGGGGCGGTGTGGCCTACAACCTGTTCTCTGGATCCTTGCCCAACTTGGCTGCTTCGATCTAGCAGGGAGATTGTTGGAGATGGCCTAGTTAATATCATAAACACATCACTGAGGGAGGGTAGGGTGCCCCCTTGTTTGAAGGAGGCATCGATTAGACCACTCCTAAAGAAGCCTTCTCTGGATCCCCTAGTGATGGACAGTTACAGGCCAATCTCCAATCTCCCTTGGTTGGGCAAGGTGACTGAGAGGGTTGTGGCCAACGAGCTCCAGGCAGTCTTGGAGGAAACTGATTATCTAGACCCATTTCAAACTGGCTTTAGGGCTGGCTATTGGGTTGAGACATCCTTGGTCGACCTGATGGATGACCTTTACTGTGGAATTGACAGAGGGAGTGTGACTCTGCTGGTTCTTCTGGATCTCTCGGCGGCATTTGATACCATCAACCATGGTATCCTTCTGGATCGCCTGGGGGAGTTGGGGATAGGGGGCACTGCTTTGCAGTGGTTCCGCTCCTATCTCTCAGGTAGATTCCAGATGGTGGAGCTTGGTGACAATTGCTCCTCAAAATGGGAGCTGCTATATGGAGTCCACTAGGGCTCCATTCTGTCACCAATGCTTTTTAATATCTACATGAAACTGCTGGTTGAGGTCATCAGGAGATTTGGTGCTGGGTGTTATGAGTATGCTGATGACACCCAAATCTACTTCTCCTTTTCATCTTCAGGAAATGGCACTCATTCTTTAAATGCCTGCCTACAGGCAGTAATGGGCTGGATGAGGGAGAACAAATTGAAGCTGAATCCAAGCAAGATGGAGGTGCTCATTGTGGGGGCTCAGAATCTGAGGGATGAGTTAGATCTCCCTGTGCTGGATGGGGTTACACTCCCCCAAAAGGAGCAGGTGCACAGCTTGGGAGTATTCTTGGACCCAGGCCTCACCCTGGTATCTCAGGTGGAGGCCATGGCCAGGAGTGCTTTCTATCAGCTTTGGCTGATTCAACAGCTGCGCCCATTCCTCGGAGAGGATGACCTCAAAACAATGGTGCATCAGCTGGTAACCTCCCAGTTCGACTACTGCAATGCGCTCTTCATGAGGCTGCCTTTGTATGTAGTCCTGAAACTTCAGTTAGTTCAGAATGTAGCAGCCAGGTTGGTCTATGGGGCAACCCAGAGAGACCATATTATGCCTGTTTTGAAACTGCTACACTGCCTGCCGATATGTTTCTGGGCAAAATACAATGTGCTGGTTATTACCTTTAATGCCCTGAACAGCTTAGGTCTGAGTTATCTAAGAGAGTGCCTTCTTTTACATGATCCCCTCCACACGTTAAGATCATCTGAGGAGGTCCGTCTCCAGTTGCCACCAGTTCATCTGGTGGCGACGCAGAGGCAGGCCTTCTCTGTAGCTGCTCCTGGACTGTGGAATGCACTCCCGGCAGAAATTCATAATTTGAGATCATTGCTGTCCTTCAGGAGAGCCCTATTTGGTCAGGCCTTCCAGGGTTTTTAAATGATTAACTGTTTTAAATTGTTTTAAATTGTTGCCCTGATTTTCAGGGCTTTTAGCTGTTATATTGGTTTTATTGTGTTTTAATAGTTTGATTTTAATTTTTAATTTGTTTTAATTGTTTTTATCATGCTGTGAACCACCCTGAGCCATTTGGGAAGGGTGGTATATAAATCAAATCAAATCAAATCAAATCAAATCAAATAAATAAATAAATCTGGAAACAAGGCTGCATTATCCTGTTGTCCAGAAATCTGTGCTGGCCAGAGCAACGCAAATCGTGTTGGCATGCAAGCCATGTGACCCATACAAGGTTCCTGGTCACCTGGGGGGAAAGGCAAAATCAATCTTACCTCTCCCTCCCCACCCTGCACCCTCTCTGTCAGGCTGTAATGGCCATGAGAACAACCTGATTGTCTTTCAAGCCCAAAATTGCCGAGTTTATTTTTTGTAACATTTATTTGTAGAAATGTATAGTATATTAGCTATTAATGAATAAAATACAAAGGACAAGGAAGAACTTCACTTAAATATCTCTAATTTTCCACATAGGATTATTCAGTGATATTACAAATAGTTTTTTAAAAAATCCTTTACAACAATCTGTATTAACGAAGAGAAATAGTAAAAAATTGTTAATCGGATGTTAATTAACGGATAAATGGCATTTCTTATGTACTTTAATGTACTTTAATGTACTTTAATGGTTTAATTTGAAAGTAATTTATATTAAGCCCACACTGTGAATGTATAATAATTCATAATAATCTTATGTTTATTTACAATATTTTCCCCAATCATTACTTATCAGTATAACTTACAAAATATCAAACTTGCACAAGCATTAAGTATTCCATGTATATATGATTTCCCCCCTCTGGCTGCTTAAATATGATTTCCTAAAATGGATATTTTAGTTTTGATTAGATTTATGGTACCTTCAAAAAGGTAAAGTTTTGATTAGATTCAGAGTACCATCAGCTTTAAAAATTCTAACCTAATCTGTGAAGCATTTGCCATTAATTCATAAATATACAGAGAAACAAAGTTATTTCTGTATTTATTTATTTTTTTAAAAAAATACCAGCTCACTCCTAAAATGTGCTACCCTAGTGAGCATATCCTTATGAAAAGATGTGTTGTCACTGTACCAGTAATTTCTACCCCCCCAAAAAAAAACCACAGGATTTCACGTCATTATAGAAAAATTATGCTAGCCTAAGACCACCATATTTTATTGCTATATCACCAGTTAGTACTTTATTGCTATATCACGAGTTACTATATCACTAGTTATTTCAAAAACAGTTGGTCTTGGAAACAACCAGAGAGAAGGCGACCTTGGACTTAATTCTGAGTGGCACCCAGGACCTGGTGTGTGATGTCAGTGTCATCGACCCTTTAGGGAACAGTGACCATAGTGCCATCAAATTCAGCATACATGTGGGGAGAGAATCACCAAGGAAGTCTAACACAGACATCTTCAATTTCAGAAGAGGAAACTTCTCCCAAATGAGGAGGATGGTGAAAAGAAAGCTGAAAGGAAAAATCAGGAGAGTCACTTCGCTCCAGAGTGCATGGAGTTTACTCAGAACCACAAGACTAGAAGCCCAGTTAGATTGTATACCCCAAAGGAGAAAAGATACCACTAAGTCCAGGAGGATGCCAGCATGGCTAACAGGTACCATCAAGGAAGCCATAAAAGGGAAGAAGACTTCCTTCCGAAATCGGAAGGCCTGTCCAAATGAAGAGAACAGAAAGGAACACAAACTCTGGGGAAAGAAATGCAAGGTGACAATAAGGGAGGGAAAAGAGAGAGTTTGAGGAACATTTAGCCAAAAGTATCAAGGGGAATAACAAAAACTTCTTTAAATACTTCAGAAGCAGGAAACCTGCCAGGGAGGTGGTTGGACCATTAGACAATGAGGGAGTGGAAGGGATTATTAAGGAGGATATGGTGGTTCCAGAGAAGCTAAATGAGTTCTTTGCATCTGTCTTCATGGCAGAGGATACTGAGCATATACCTGTTCCTGAACCAGGCTCTTTAGGGATGGAGGCTAGAGAGCTGAGTCAGATAGAAGTGACAAGAGATGATGTTCTAAACTGTCTGAAAAAACTAAAAACTAACAAATCACCAGGGCCAGATGGCATCCATCCAAGGGTCCTCAAAGAACTCAAATGTGAAACTGCCAACCACCGTGCTAAAATATATAACTTATCCCTGCAATCGGGCTCTGTACCAAAAGACTGGAAAGTAGCAAATGTAACACTGCTTTTCAAAAAGGGATTCAGGGGCAATCTGGGAAATTACAGGCTGGTTATCTTAACGTCTGTTCCAGGCAAATTGATGGAAAGTATCCTCAAGGATAAAATTGTAAAGCACATAGAAGAACAGGCCATGATGGGAGTGAACCAGCATGGCTTCCGCAAAGGTAAATCTTGCCTCATGAACCTTTTGGAGTTCCTTGAGAGTGTCAACTAGTGTGTGGATCAAAGTGACTGGACTTCCAAAAAGCTTCTGACAAAGTTCCTCATCAAAGATTCCTGAGAAAACTTAGTGGCCATGGGATAAAGGGACAAGTACATGTGTGGATTGCTAACTGGTTGAAAGACAGGAAACAGAGGGTAGGGATAAATGGAGAGTTTTCACAATGGAAGGGAGTGGGGTTCCCCAGGGATCTTTATTGGGACTGGTGCTTTTTAATTTATTCATAAATGATCTAGAAGCAGGGGTAAGCAGTGAGGTGGCCAAATCTGCAGATGATTCCAAACTCTTTCGGGTAGTGAAATCCAAAATGGATTGTGAGGAGCTCCAAAAGGATCTCTCCAAACTGGGGGAGTGGGCGACAAAATGGCAAATGCGCTTCAATGTTAGCAAGTGTAAAGTGATGCACATTGGGACGAAAAACCCCAGCTTCAAGTATACGCTGATGGGATCTGAGCTGTTGGTGCCTGACCAGGAGAGGGATCTTGGGGTCGTGGTGGGCAGCTCATTGAAAGTGTCGACTCAATGTGCGGCAGCTGTGAAAAAGGCAAATTCCATGCTAGGGATCATTAGAAAGGGGATTGAAAATAAAACGGCTTATATTATAATGCCCTTATACAATACTATGGTGCAGCCACACTTGGAGTACTGTGTACAATTCTGGTCAACACATCTAAAAAAGGACTTTGTAGAACTGGAAAAGGTGCAGAAGAGGGCAACCAAGATGATCAGGGGCCAAGAGCACCTTTCCTATGAGGCAAAGCTACAACACCTGGGGCTATTTAGTTTAGAAAAAAGATGACTGTGGGGAGACATGATAGAGGTCTATAAAATCATGCATGGTGTGGAGAATGTGGAGAGAGAGAAATTCTTTTCCCTCTCACACAACACTAGAACCAGGGGTCACTCCATGAAATTGATTGCCAGGAAATCTAGGACCAATAAATGGAAGTACTTTTTCACACAACGCGTAATCAGCTTGTGGAATTCTCTGCCACAAGATGTGGTGACAGCCAACAACTTGGAATCCTTAAGAGGGGCTTGGATAACTTCATGGAGGAGAGGTCTATCATTGACTACTAGTTGGAGGGCTAAAGGCCACCTCCAGTCTCAAAGGCAGGATGCCTCTGAGTACCAGTTGCAGGGGAGTAACAGCAGGAGAGGGAATGCCCTCATCTCCTGCCTGTGGCTTCCAGCAGCATCTGGGGGGCCACTGTGTGAAACAGGATGCTGGATTAGATGGGCCTTGGGCCTGATCCAGTAGGGCTGTTCTTATGTTCTTCTTAACAGCAACATAACACATTTTAAATCCTGAATACGGAAACTGTCAATTCCAAATTAAGAAAGTGACTGTCATAGGCTCAATCCACAACTCCATTATGCTGCATTTATGAGACATTCCAACCATATGATATCAGCACAGGCAGGCAAGCTGGAAAATCCAAAGTATACCTGGAAAATGGGATACCAGCAAGACACAATGGCTGACATTCTGACTAACAAAGTACCAGTGCAACAGGAGAAACACCAGTGTAGTACGAGTGCTTTGGAACACTTCCAGACTAATGTTCCACCAGGGCTAGTGTGTGCACAAGGAAATTTACTTACCTCCCCTTCACCTGGGAGTTATTTGTGTCACCTGAAAATATGTCCCTGAGAACTGCAGAATCCTCAGGGACATATTTTTGGGTGGCACAGACATAGTGCTTCCTGGGGAAAGAAAGGTCATTTGAATTTGCTTCATTATTCAGCCAGCAGTTTAGCTGAGCTGAACTTCTGTTGCACCAGCACTTCATTAATCAGGATGTCAGCCAGTATTATCTTCATTTTAGGAGGTTGAAGGGTGGAGCTGAGGGTGGAGCTGTTGTGGATTGAACCCCATGACTTCAAAATATTTGAAGCCTTATATATTTACTGATGTTCTCTTATAGCAATGCACATTCAGTTTCAAGAGCCAAGATAAGCAAATGTTCATGATTAATGAATTTGTGTGTGTGTGGGGGATCATATTGGTTTTAAGTGTAATAATTTACACATTTTGGCATTTCATTTTAGCTAACAGCACTAGATAATTTAAATATATGAAACCAACAAATCTCCATACCAAAATATATGTGTAGGTCCTTGCAATATATTTGAACATGCATTCATCTAAGATTTTCCTCTAATACACATCAGTTATTCATTCTACAGATTTTCTATGACATTTCTTCTTGTGCAAAATACACTTACCGTATAAATATATAGAGAGAGACAGACTCAATAAGTGGAAAATGGTTTGTAGTCAAGATTGGAATTCCTGAAAGAAAACATAGATTTGATTTGTGACCTAGACACGTCTCATTACAGACAGAAGTGGAAATCAAGATAGATGTTATGTATGTTTGTGTCTGTCCTTCTGAACCTACTCATTGTTGTCTGATCCAATATAGCAGATACCTTGGCTTGTAACCAAAGATTTTCATAACTTGTTTGGCACACTCTTGGCAGGCTATATGTTTGGGTTTCTCAAACAGGAGTCCACCATCTCATCTAGCACATAATTTTTGGAACTGAGGGTACTTGGAAGAGCAACTTGGGCTCTGGCACTGGCATCATCAGTTCAAAAAAAGAGGAGTCATAAGTTCCACAGGTATGCTTATGTCCTGGGATGCTGAATTCCACTTAGATGTAAAAACACTGTACTATTGAATTGCAGTTATACTTCTCTCCCTGCAATGGATAGGGCCCAGCAAATCATCTTTTGCATGAGATTGTACTGAGACAATCAGATGTGGATGAACTCTGGATGTGCCAAGCCTTTTGAAGACTGGAGTGGTAAGCAGCAGAATGAAAGTATTGGACAACATAATAGAGAGAAAATAAAAGCTGGAATAAAGGCCATCCATATATGTTAATCAGTATGGCGTAATTTTTCCTTTATGGTGTTATTGACTTAATGGCAGCAGATAATAAAATTTTGTATCCCTTATTATCAGATCCATCACATGCTTAAAAAAATCTCTCTCCTCTGTGTATGAACATTTTGCTGACTCCTTCCTATCCAAGGTGCTTTTATTTCAATGCTATCTTGTTCCCTTAAGTGACTTTCTTTTTAAAAGAAAAGAAAAAGAAAAGGATGAGGTCAGCTCTTTCCTCTTTCCAGCTATTTTTATGTGGATGTAGCATTCGAGCAACTTACATTCCACATTACAAATTTCATTATTGCTGTTGCCAACAGTCAGTTCTGTAATATCAAACCATTTAATACAGAGTACTTTGCTTTTTTCCACGTTTGAATGTAATCCAGAATACTGCTAACATTTCTGAAATTGGCAACAGGCACTATGAAATTAATGCAAGCTAAAGGTCTCCATAGGAGAAGCATAGGTAGATTTTTTTTTTTAATGTTTGGAGAAAGTATCTTTAAAAAGATTCAGGAATTGCTGTCTCTTGTTAATTCGTAGTAAGTGGTACATAAAAGAAGCCCAAATGAAAATCCCAATTTTGTTACATAGACAACTTAAACAACGAGGTATCCCACTTTCATCAATTTTGCATAATAAATAATAACCCTTCATTATTTCCAATATATAGATCTCAAATGCTAAAATCCTTCCAATAATTCACACCTTAAAAATACACGGGGGGGGGGAACCATTCCTATAATAAAAGTATTTATTCAATTTATTTATTTATCAAATTTGTATACCGCCCCAAACTTTCGTCTCAGGGCATAAGTTTATAGGCAAGGTCTCTAAAAAAAGTCCAGAAAATTTATCTTCTATGATTCCCAGCTGATGCAATAAATGTCAGTATGCTGTCCTTAATAATTTCTGCTGAGATTAGAGCTGCTCCATCCCTGTTGACCTTTAGGGAACAACTGAAGACACATCTCTTCAGCCAAGCCTTTTAGCTATTTAGTGGTTTTTATGGGTAGCTATTTTAATTTGAACTGTTATGTTTTAAATTGTTTTAAATTTTCTTAGTATGTTTTAATGTTGTAAACTGCCTAGAGACTTTGCTAGTGGACAGTATACAAATACGCTTAAATGCACACATACATAAAGCTCCATGGATATATCTCAAAAATCCATGTGAAAATATCCACTGTTTCAGAGAGGTTGGTCCAATAGTTCTTTACAGTACAGTATGCCAAAATCCATGTAAAAATAACAAATGTTTCTGAGAAATATGTCCAATGCACCAGATGTGTTTCAGCTGTTTCCCAACCTTCTTCAGTGGCATGTATTAAAGAAATTACTTCAACACCGTCTACATAATGGATAAGTATTAATGTAAAAAAACCCTCTCCAAAATACACTCCAAACACAGTTTTGTTCTCAATATAATCCAAGTATATTGCTCCCACAGCCCAGCCGCAAGGAAGACACAGACATATTTCAATTTGGGTAAAAGGGCCACAACTTTATTAAATGATCAAGTTAGCGAACAGAGTGTAGAATAAACTCCACCCCGCAACAGTGTGGGCCTACCAAAGGCCAGGTTCAGACATTTATGTTCTTCCCTGTGCCTTGAATGGGTGATACACCCTGACTCAAGGACTGAAGCAGAGCAAACCTGCTTCACCTCCATTATTGCCAATACAAAAGGGTAAGGGCAATTTCTAGGGCTTCACATCCCCCAAGCCACATAGCCTTTAAGGTCTGTGAAGCCCTGAGGCAGGTGTCATAGCAAATCGAAGTCCCTAAGGACCAGTTGACCAATCCACCCTTTCCAACTGCCCAAGGGTGCTCACCAGTCATGAACCCTTCTACATCTCCACCCAGCCCACACTGTACCTGCTCAGTTGTGACTTAATACTAACTAACACTAGGAGAGACAGAACAGAGTAGGCAAAAAGACACCCACCCCACAAGACAGCCAATCAGCGGAGTGACCAAAAATTCCTACTCGGCCCCCAAAAGGATGACCAGCAAAGCCTGCTCTGCCCCTAGGGATGGGAGGGAGGGGAAGCCAGACTAGAACAAACTGAAGAGGGGAGTGGAGGGACAGCCTCACTGGCACACAAGCCCCACCTCCCCTCTAGCCCTGCCCAATCAGAGCACTCCCTGTAGCTGTCTGCTCAGGGGGTGGGGCAAAGACTCATCCCCCAGCATGAAGCTGCAGGATGGGGCAATATTTCTAAAAGCTTCCCACATTACTTTGCCTTTTAGGATTTGTAATAATTAAGGCCCTTCAGCAACTCACCCCAGACTTAACTGTTATGAATGAAAATGAAAATAAAAATGTAGTGTATGGGGCTCAAATGTTATTAATATACATTCCTCTTTTACTTAAAATTGGAAGGATTTTAATATTGGGGATCTATATATTGGAAATAATGAAAGGTTATTATTTATTATGCAAATTTGATTAAAGTGTGACACCTCATAGTTTAAGTTGTCTATATAACAAAATTTGGACATTCATTTAGGGTTCTTTTATGTACCACTTATTGATTCTTTGAACCCACAAAAGGGTTTAAGTTACTTAAGTTCTTGTTAATTTGCAACATGGCTTTTTGCATTGTATAAAATAACAAAAGAAATATAGTACACTAATGATAAAGTATGGGTAGGAACCATGGCCAAAATCATAATGGTGTGCTTGCGGAATGAAACTGCACTTGCGGATCAACTGCAGTTCCTGGACACTTCTCAAAGGCAGTCCCATGTCATGTACATTACAATATATTTGGAGGGATTTGATTTCCAAAGACAGAACAGTTTGCTATCCGAAGAATGAGGGCCAAACCTGACATGATGTAGGAAATCCAAGGTGAGAATCTCTCTTCATTTTTGTTTTACTAAATAGCAGCCCCATACAGGTGCTTTGAAGATCAGGAAAGTGGCAGTGAGTCTGGATAGGGTCTTTAAGCCTTTCTTCTCTTGACCTTTCCCTTGCTATTAGCTCTGTAGGCAGAAAAAAAATTAGTACAGAAGCTCCGTATCTTCCCGGTATGAAGCTAATAACAGCTTTGCGGTAACAGGATTTAGTGCAGGGAGAAGGGTGGAAAGGGTTAAACACCCTTTCCTAAAACACTGTTTCCCTGACTCTCAAACAAGCCATGTGGGGCTGCTAATACATTTCTTTAACAACAAAAAATCAGGACGTTTTTACAGATCTTTCATATCACATCTAATTTGGTTCTTGGATAATTTGATGCTTGGATCTTCGATCTCAGGGATACTGCCATGAGCCATTTTTGGAGGGGTGGTATATCAATCAATCAATCAATCAAATAAATATATATTAAAAAAAATGCATTGGATATCCATGGCTGTTTTTGTCAGAATGAGAGCCAAGGTCTGATCAGTGAATCAACCTGGAACAGAAGGAAACCAGCAGGAGGCAGTGTTGTAGGATGAAGTAGCAAGAAGCAGGTATTGAATTGCTGGGCCTGTGCATACAGGCAGCTGGCCATATTTGGTTACCAGGCGAGCAACCAGGACACCAGCAAATGATTCACTGAAGTCTCACTAAATAAGGTTTAATGATTGCCAAAGTTCTGCTCTCCAGCCTGCAAGCAGAGTTGCAGAGAATTTAAATGGGCAATTATCTGCCTTGGAATTCTGCACTGTTTCCTTATATTGTGCCCCAAAATACTTTAGTGCAGGCGTGTCAAACTCAACTGGTTGGTTGGCTGGATTTGATTCCAGTACACCTCTAGGAGATCACAGCTGCTTTGCAACCTCTCCGCGCACTTGCCTCATATCGTCTTCTTGTGCCGCGTCATATCAGCATATGATATCAACCCCAATAGGGCTGGTGAGGGAAAGACAGACTGGATGATGGCTGCTTCTCGGTCATGGCAATGATCAGACCCCTGCTCAGGTGGCAACATCAGGGCTGGCGAGGAGGAAGACAGGGGATATGGTGGCGGCAATGGCCACTTTGCAGCCATGGTGGTGATTGGCTTGACCTGCTCAGAGCCTGACAGTGGAACTCCATAGGCTGGATCTGACCCATGGGCTGGGAATTTGATACTTTGGCTTTAAAAAAGTGAAGTGGCCTGGGGTAATTGTTGACTTATCTGAAAGGTCCGAGGTTCCCAAGTACAGTGCCACCGTCCCCTACGGATGTTGTCCAAACTAAATTTCTGAGAATGGTTCTTCAAGTGCCAAAAGGTGTATACAACTCAGCCTTAAGGTCGGAGGCTGGGGTGAATAAGGTGGAGATCAGAGTGTGGTTGGCAGTCTTGGCTAAAGCTAAAATTTCAGTCAAGTGAAATTCAGCCCCCCTAATTCTGGAGGATCAGACTCACTCTAAGTGGTTATTCAAGTTAACAGGAAAACTCCAGATTGTTGGACTCTCTTCTGAATCTCTAATTGCTGTGGGGTTTGATCAAGCCAACAGAATTCTAGAACATCTTAGATATCAAATTACAAGAAGAGAGAATCAAACTCCCAAACTGTATTAAGAATTGGTGGGTCACCTCAATTTGAGCTCCGGCAAGCTATCTTTATAGTCTGACATGTCCAACCCATTGGAGAGCCTTCACCTTAGCTTGTTATAATGTTTTTCCATCAGCTTGGCTGGAGGGGAGATATAAAAAGATACCCTATCACCTGTGCAAGTGTTCCTGTGGGTGAGAAGAAGTTGATAATTTGGCTCATATTTTACTTCATTGTAAACTTTACAGCATTCCACATAGCAAATTGATTCTACCTTTTTTTAGAGAACCTTCAGGGAAGACCAATGAATTTTTATGTAACCTATCTTCTTGCAGATAAGACTTTATTTGTTACTTCTTGTGTTGCTAGATTTTGTGTCATTGCATGCAAGATTTGTCAAGCAATGGTGAAGCCCTCTGCACATCAGCTAGATAAGGATGTCCCTGATTTAGGTAAACTTCATCTTCTTAAAGGTAACTGTGATATCTTGCAGAATGTACCAACTACATTGAATGTCAACTTTGTATTATAATGCTGAAATCTGGAAAAATACCATAATAAAGATATTGATCTAAGGGCAGTGGCTGACATACTGACTAACGAAGTTCTAGTTGAAGGAGATGTTATAGAGATGCAGTGGAGTCACAGTCTACTCAAAGTGCCCATATTCAGAGCGCATCATTGTGCAATGGAACAAGTGGGGACTTCGTGCGGAGTACTTCATATGGAGTACCCTTCCTCCAATAGCCTTCTGTTGCCACAGAAACACATCTCACCACTCTGTGACATGTTCCCACAGCAGTAGAGAGCTATCAGAGGAAGGGCAGTACTCCACAAGACTTCATGCTCTTTTCCCTTCTTGTTCCATGGTGCAACAACATGCACTAAACGTGGACACCCAGAGTAGAGATGTGCCTGGAACCATCCCGGAGGTGGCAGGGGTGTTCCTTAAGGGCGGGGGAGGATACACTTACCCCTCCTGCCACATTTCCCCAGTGGGCACTCGGTTGTATCAAAGCCCCTCGGGGCAGTAGCGTTCCTCCCTGCTGCCCCATTGCCATCGACTGGAAGTGGCCGGACGTACCGGATGAATGTACGCCCATTGTATGCATGTGCACACCTGTCTGCCATGCATGTGCACGTATGCAATGGGCGCATGTGCGCCCGGTACTTCTGGCCACTTCCGACCGAGCATGGCAACGGGGCGTCAGGGAGGTACGCTGCCGCCCTGAAGGGCTTTGATACAACAGAGTGCTGGTGGGGGAAATGGGGCAGGAGAGGTAAGTACACCCTCCCCTGCCCTTAAGGGAACACCCCTGCCGCCTCCAAAAGCCGAAACGGCTCCGGTGGCAGAAATGTTTCAGAGGCCTCTCTAATGGTCTCCAAAACGTTTTGGACTAAAGCCTAACTCAGAGTAGCCTGTAGCTGCTACATCTCCAGAACGCCTACTACTACAAGCACTTTGTTAGTTGATATGTGAGCCAGTACCTGTTAATCTGTATTCCTTTTTAGAGAGCTTGTGTAGCCTGGTTGGCTAAATGACTGAGCTGTGGGCCAAGTGGCCTATGTTTCAAACCTCAGTCTGGTCATGCTCACTCAAAAAGTGGTCTTAGGAAAGCAATTATTTCTGAAGCCAACATGAGAATAAAACTCATCTACCTTACATTGTTGTTATGTTTAAATGTTTACTTAGGTAATGCGTCTGTCATGCTTTGAACATTCCAAAATGCAAAGAGTTGTTATAGGGTTCAATGAGAAGTCCCACCCAGCAACAATCTCTAAGACTGGCAGTTCAAGGCACTGTAAGACAATCCTGGGTCAAGGGTATCATCAGAAGGGCTGGATCACAACAACCATAAACCTAGATATCCAATGGTATTATACACATGCATAACAGGAATGCAGAATTGTAACCAAAACTGATGATTTGTGTTCCATAGTAAACTGAAGATCGAGACTTATGCTATTTTAATTGTCAGCAAGGTGCTAAATGAGAACATTTATCAAATGAATGCTCTGAGAAAATAAATGCATTGTCAGCACAATAAAATACATTTTCATTTGCTGTTTAATTATCCAAATGTCTTAGGACAAAAAAAAATTAGGTATGTTTGGATACTGCCTCATTGTCCTTTACAGAGGTGGATTTTGATAAAGCTCTGTGGCAGAGCTGGCTTGCCAACGAGTCACTATGATGCCATGGCATCATAGAGGCAGCAGTGTGGATAAGGCATAGGTTGTGTCCTGGCTCCTGCTGCCTCACTGTCTAGGCCTCCCTTTACCTTTTGTTCGGTTTCTTGTCTGCTGCCTTTTCAAAAGGCAGGGAGAGCAAGAAGATCAGTCATTGTGAGAAGGGAAAGCAGCAGTATTTGTTGCTACCATCACACAGTAGAAAGGAGGGAAAAGGTGTCTGGCCAGGTGCCCCCTTGTCCCCCTAACTCAGCCTGGCAGGGCTTGAAAAGGTTTAGGCCTCAGGATGGGGAGGGTGGGGGAGGATGGGGAGGGGGTTAGGCTTCACCGTGTTCCTCCTCCGCCTCTCTGGATGTCTGGGTCCTGTTGTCTGCTGCTCTCTGGGAGCCCTGGGCACTCTCCACCAGCCAGCCTCTCATCCCCGGCCTGCCCCTTATATAGCTCCTCACAGGCTGAACACCTCCCACTACCTTTTGTTAGGCCAATGCCCTCCTTTATTCCCATTAATGCCCCATCCCATACAGCTGCTTTCTGAGTCTTCCCCTCAATTCGCTCCTCTCTTTCTGGCCCCCACCTCTCAGGAGGCACACTGATGACATCACTCCTGTGTGCCTCCCTTGCAGACCTTCCCAGCGGTTGCTCTGCTTCTGCTTGTTCCATATAAGGAACTTCCGCCTGCCACAGCCCATCCTAGGATTCAGGGGCTCAGTCCTCACCCGTCAATGGGTCAAATTACCCCTTTTTCCACCCATCGCCTGTCCTCACCTCCTCAGAGCATCCCGCGGCCCCATCCTTGGAGGAGAGGATGGCCGGTTGTGCTGGACTAGAGAAAGCTTTGGATGGGATATATAGAGAGAGAAAGCTTTGGATGGGAAGAAGAGACACAAAGGGTTCATTTGCTGGAGGGGCTGAAGGGATCGGTCCAATCCACCACACTGAAGGGAATCTGTGTGGCCTAGGAGAAGTCAAACTCCTCTGTAGTAGGAAAAGTGCATAGAAAACTATGGGAAGGGGATTGACAGCTCACCAGGCTGGCTCAAATACTTGTGGGGCTGGGGCTGGGCTGCTCTGTAGCATACAAAATGTCTATTGGAACACATTGGGTCTATTCTTATGATCAAAGACAATCAGGCTAGCCTCTGCTAGCCCGATTTTCTTTGATCGTGAGAACCACTGGGCTCGGCTGCAAGCCTGGTGGTTCTAGAGCGGGTAACCCGCTCAAGAACTCCTGCCCTAAAACCAGGTTTGCTTTGAGCTATTTTTGGAAATGGGGCATATAAATATTTAAAATAAGTTAAATAAGCAAATATATGAAGAAGTAATATTTTACTCCAAAGGTGTGAGAGTGGTTTCGGAAAACATGGTTGCTGATCAGTGGAAGAATTTGCAGGCAGGAGAGGAGGGGCTGGAAGATGCTCGCTGCTCTGAAAGTTTTCTCTGGTAAGACTGATCCTTTATTAGTTTGTTTGTTTTTGTTTGGGGGGGAACTGCCCTCCTGCCCTTACTGTCCAGCAACCACTGGTTCAGAAAGTGTGTGTCAAAAATATTGAAGAATAGTGTAATAACTAGGGCTGTGCACAATCACACATTTGGGATCAGATCAGGTGTGATCTGAAACCTCAGATGTCAGTTTCAGGTCCTTTGGAGTGTCCACCCCCCACTCAACAATAATCCCCATAGAAGGGGAGAGCAGGTGGGGGGAGGCGGGATTTAACCTACATTCCCCCAGATGATTAATCTTTGTGTCTTCAATGCACAAGCCTCACACCCATAAGATTCACGCTGTTGGGAGTAGCACAGATCAACAAAGGCTGGGACACATTTCAGATATCCCTCAAGGCACCACATGATGAGCATGGTGGCTTGGGGGATTTCCCCAACAGACAAGTGCTCTAGCCCCCTGTCTTTTTCTCTCTGGCAGCTGAGTTAAGGGTGCACTCATACTTTTAACCTCAGCTAAAAGTATCATATCCTATCCACATGCGCTAGCCTGGGATATGCTGCTTGTGAGAACAGCCTTTATGTGTATTTAATTACAAATGAATCTGGCCACCCATTTGTTGTTGTTGTTGTTTTGTTTTGTTTTTGTTTTAATTAAGTAACCTGGAAATTGTACTCAGAGAATCATGGAAGAAAAGTTATGTTACATTTGAGAATCTCAGGGGAAGTGATGTAACATCAGAGAATCTTCCACTTTGTTGTTGTTTTATAATGAGAAAAATAACCAGCTAAAAACTTTTAAAAAGTAATAAATGCATAGGCAGGCAGGTGGGTAGTCAGATAGATGCCAGAAGATGTCTCCCCCCCGCCCCCCGGAGAAAAAATGTGGACTCCCGCTGCCATTTGAAGCACCAAAATGCTCCAAATGTCCCCAAACGGTGTTAGGGAACTCCAAACCAAAATAAGCTTCCCTAGATCAGGTTTAGATTCTCTCCTCAACAATGGTCCAAAATCAGACCATTTCCCAATTTGATCTTGCACAGTCCTAGTAATAATCATTTATGGTGGAGGGTTCGCCTTTGATAGACTTTTTAGTTTCCTTAAATCATAATAGTATTCTTTTCTCCACACTGAAAACCCCCCAACATGACCTCTCTTTTGGGGGCCATGATTTTAGCGCCCCCACCACCACCACACAAACACCAATTTTGCTCTGGAAATTTT
Source organism: Hemicordylus capensis (assembly GCF_027244095.1). Taxonomy (NCBI): domain Eukaryota; kingdom Metazoa; phylum Chordata; class Lepidosauria; order Squamata; family Cordylidae; genus Hemicordylus; species Hemicordylus capensis. The sequence continues at coordinate 51,962,369 of NC_069661.1, read as the reverse complement.
CATATGAGCACTAGAGAGGGAAGAATTGTGTTCTTCTCTTTCTTGGACTGAAATTAGGAGGCCATATGCTGACCTGATTCTAGAGATTAAGATTATGAGTCACTGAGCTTCATATTCAGAAGCACAGAATTATAAAGCTCAGGATTGTAGGGGCGTGCACAAAACCAGAATTTGCAATTCAAAACTGGGGGCCCTTGTTTGAGTATCGGTTCTATCTAAATGGCCACTGTTCTGGTTCGAATTCAAACCAGGGTCAAACTGGTTGAAGTGGTTCTGCCACTTTGAACTGGCTCATTATTCCCTATGGAGATTACCTATGGACACCAAAACAGGCTGGGTGGTACATCATGCTACCTACCACACAATGTGCAATGATTTTTTTAAAAAAAGATTGAGGGTGGTCGTCAGTAGGCATGTGCACAAACCTGTTTGGAGGCCCTTTTATGGGCCTCCAAACAGGTTTGAACACTGGGGGGGGTGAAGTTTGAGGCTGGGGGGTGCCACTTTACATGCGGGGAAGGGTGCACTTACCCCTCTCCTGCTTTCCCCCCACTGGCACTCATTGCCCATAAAGGCCTTCGGGGCGGCAGTGTACCTCCCTGCCACCCCTTCCCCTCTTCGGCTGGAAGTCGCCAGAAGTACCTGGTGTGCGTGAGCACATCACACACATGCACATCAGATGGGTGCCCGTGCACATGCAACATGCACACCCAGTACTTCCGGCCACTTCCAGCGAAGAGGGGCAGGGGTGGCAGGGAGGTACACTGCCTCCCCAAAGACTTTTATGGGCAATGAGTGCCAGAAGGGGAAAAGCAGGGGAAGAGGTAAGTGCACCCACCCCCACCCCCTCAAGCCACCCCCGCCCAGTTCCTTGCACATCCCTAGTCATCAGTAGGTCAACTCTTGACCTTGACCCTGAAAAATGCAAAAATTCATAAAAATTGTCTGATTGCTTTGTAGGTTGGGTGGTATCACCCATCATGATGATGTATCAGTCAACCAGTTTTGGTGTCCCTAGGCAATACCCAAAGGGAATAAAGGGCCAATTCAAATTCCCATTATTCCCTATGGCAGAACCAAACAGCATTACAAGTTCACATACAGTCATTTTTTAAAAAAAGATTCTCCCACAGAACTTGGTGAAAAACAGACCCCCAAAAAAGAATCAGTGCCAGCTACACAGTGCTAGGGGCCCTGCCCAGTGCCCACCAATGTGTCATTGCCACAAGCGGGAGCATACATACACATACACACAATTATTCCATGGCAACAGGGGCACCCCTTTGACAAAAGAACATAACAACTCTGCTGGATCAGGCCCAAGGAATATCTAGCCCAGCATCCTGTTTTATAGACAATTTGCCTGGCCGGTCTGATGAATTTTATTTAAATTATCTTTTAATTAATGAAGACACTGATATTATTTCTGTTATGGCTAAGTTTTGTTATATTATTTGTAAAATACGTACTGGTTTATTGTAAATGTTTGCTGGTCAATGACCGAATAAACTTATAACTAACTAAAATCCTGTTTTATAGTGTCCCACCAGGTGCCCTTGATTCTGAGTGTACATCATCTAGAAACCAAACCTCAGTGCACCGTGCCTCTGATGGAACAGACAAACATGCCATGGAACAAATCTCACACTAAAAAGCAACAGCATACAGAAGTCTCACCACAACAAAAGGCCAACCCTCAAGTCTCAAGAAGGAAGAGCAGGCAAGCCTGGCAAGGCAACCAAATTCTTCTGCCTTTATACATCTGAGATCCAGCAAAAGCAAGCAGAATTGAAGTAAGTGTGTGTGTGTGTGTGTGTGTGTGTGTGTGTGTGTGTGTGCGCGCGCGCACGCGCGTGCACATGCTGAGACTGCAAAAAGAAAGCCACATGAGAAGTCTTATTTTTGTGCAAGCAGTAAGTTGGCCTCAGGTAGGGCTGAACCCTGGCAGCCTGTAGGCTGACACAGGCTGACAGGGAACCAGTCTAGACCTATCATGGGTGTGTGTGTGTCTGTGTGAGAAAGAGAGAGTATCACCACAAGCCTGGCAGTGGTGTGCATGCATCTCTTCATGTATCAGCAGCACTAACGGGTAGACTGTGACACATTTAGGTTGGCCAGGGTGAGCTGGTGTTGCAGTGGGTGGGGGTGACCATGATTCACTCACTCTCCAAATCCAACTTGGGATAGCTCAGCAAGGGGAGGCTGACCTTCAGGAAGACCAGCTGTTCCACCAAGTCCACATCTACGGACAAGTGTTGAGGTGTCACCATGTCCCTGGCCATGTCCCTCTCGCTCTGGATACTGGTCAGGGGTGGGAGAAGAGGAAGCATCTATTGCTAAGTCTAGCCAGTCTTGGTGATGCATTGCTCCAAACTGGATGAGATAGGTCTCAAGGTCCCCCATCCTCAGTTCCTGCAGGTACTGCAGAACACTGCTCAGCACCATGCAGGGCCCAGGCAGCACCTCCCATACCTCAGGCAAGGCACCAAGGCACCCCCATTTGAACCACAGGGTGGAAGTAATGGGTGGAAGCACCAGCTGCATTGATGCTGCAAGGGACAACACACTGCTGGACTGGGTAGCGGTGCTGATGCTGGGCATGGACAGTGCACTACAAGTAGGAGTTCCAGCACCCTCTTCCTAGTTCTGACCCAGCCTCCTCTCCTCTGCCTGCCTCACCTCTTTAATGAAGAGGGCCCTCCACCTGAGCAGCTCTGCAGGAGTGATGGCATTGTCCTTCATGCTTAGGTCACACAGGCAGGCCAAAACATGCTCTGCTGATTGATCCAGCCTAGTTCTGAGCTGATCCACAACTCCAGTCCTGACCTGCCAGGGTACGTGCCTCCCCAGTAGTTAGAGTGGTCTGGAGCTTATGCATCATCTTCTCCAGAAGAAGAATGGTGGGCAAAACCTGGCTCAGAGCTGCTGCCTCTGCACACAAGCTGCTCGTCCCAAGAAGTAATGGCTCAAGTGCTAAGACCAGCTCGGAAATTAGCTTCCTGTCAGAAGTGGTCGCACATTCCCAAGCCACAGTTCCTCACTAGGGCATGGATGACCACCTGTTGCTCCAGCAGGTGATGGAGCAAGAGAAAGGTAAAGTTCCACTATGTCCCTAGGGATGATGTGTCCCTAGGCCGAGCTCATGCTGCCTCTCCTGGTGTATCTGCCTACCCTTCTCACTGCAGTGGAAGTTGGCTGCTGCCTTGTAGCACTTCTCCACAAGAGCAGACATGGCAGCAGCAGCCCCTGAAGGGAAGTTCCTGCTACATTCCCTCACCCTCTTGATGCCAAGTGTATGGACACAAATTGCAGCTGGTGTGCCACTCTCAGCACATTGGCACCATTCTTGGTTACCATGAAGCTCCTGCAGAAGTTTGGTCGCCTGCACAGCTATTCCTCCACCTAGCTTCTGATGACCGCCAGCAGCTCATCTGCTGTTTAGTTTGTATCCAGTGGCTCCACATGCAGTAGAGCGCATCTGGGCTTTGCTGCCTGGGATGTGCTGACCACACCAGTGTTGTCCTCTCTCTCTCTCTCTCTCTCTCTCTCTCTCTCTCTCTCTCTCCCACCAATGCACACTGTGGGACAGGACAGCAGCCTGCACTCCATTACAGATGGTCCACACATCTGTAGTGAAGTTCAAAATGGTGTCAGGCCCTGCTGATTCCAGCAGCCCTGACACAACCTCCCTGAATGCCCAGTACAAGAGGGCACAGCACTCCTACTGCAGGTGGTGTGCGAGGGGATTCGGTACTCAGGCCAAGCATCAGGAGCAGCTGGCATATGCCGGCTTTCTTCACTATCTGAAATGGCTGGTCATCCAGAGTCATTATCTCTCCAGTGGCCCGGTTTATGAGACATGCTTCTGAGTGACCAGACCGCTTGTCTGGATTCACCTACTGGACTCTCCCACTGCATGGAAGTCAACAAGCTCTGCTTGAGAGCATGAGCATGAGCACATCCGCTACCACTGCTAGTCAAGCACACAGCAAGTGGCCTTGCACCGCCAGCAGGAGTGAGGACACCAGAATGACACCATTCAATGTGACTCCACATCACTGACATACCCAGATGCTTGGTGGCCTTTCCCTTGCTGACCTGTGCCCTGCAGCAGATGCAGACAGCATGTGTAGGCTCACTTTGGCAGTGCTCAAAGTGGTCCCACACAATGCTGCCAGCAGTCTTCGACAGATTGGGTGCTAGCGCACTACTGGGCCTGCTTGCTGGCCACCACCAGCACCCTCGCCACCCTCTGTTGCCTGTGGCTGCAAAGGTCCTGAGGCAACAAGAATGACATTGTACTTCTCCAGCTCCTCCTCAGTCTCGGACAGGGTGGAGGTCACACGTCTGAGATGGGAGATCTATGGAGAGGAGGGGAAAAATCTGGCTGGGCTAGCAGCCTGGGCTCCTCCCTACTACCAAGACCTCAGCCACCATAGGGGGCTGCATTGCGGGAGCAGGCATATATGAGCCTGAAACATATGAGCTTGTGTGCAATGATTTCTAGGGGGACTTGGGCAGTAGGCACCTCACGCTGCTCTTGCCCCAAACCAGCATCACCCCTCCCTCTGCCCACAATCCCACTCCTCAGTCTACACTGAACAACATCCCTTCCCCAAAAGTAGGCCCTATTTAACAAGAAAAACCAAGTAAACTAAAACAACAACAAACCAAAGCACTAAACATAAAAAACCCAAAGACTGAACCTAACTACACAAAAAGCACAAAACCAACCAAATCTGCACCAACCATATCAAAAGCACTAGAACCTAACCAATCCAACCACAGAACCACAACAGCACTATAAAACCAGAACTGAACTGAACCTAACCAAAGAAAAACACAGGAGGATCCTCCCAAACCTAAAAGAACCAAGCTACAAAACTAACTTACTAAAACTAACCAAGAACAAATGAATTTAAATTGTGTGTGGAGGAAGTTTACCAGTCAGATGATGGGGCAGTCAATCCACAAGGTCAGGAACTTGGGAAGGGTAATTTTTTTAAAAAATGCAGGCGGTAATCCAACAAGTAATAAATCCAAATAAAAAGATGAATCCAAATGAAAAGGCTGGCAGTAATCCAAACAAGCTGGGGCTCCAAAGGCAGCAGCAGAAAGGCAGGTGGGCCCTGAAGGCAGAGGTCAGGAGATCAGGGAAGGAAGAAAAGCAGGGGTCGGGGAGGTAGGGGATCCACAGCAGCTAGGTGCAGAGATGAGACTAACAGCAGCAAGCAAGCAGTCCAAAACAGCTGGAGCACAGCCAGAGCTCTTCTTAGAAAGCATAAGAGTAGAGCCAGGCAGGCAGGCCTGGCTTTATGTACATTTTGAAACTTCCTTTTTGCTCCCCTTCTCTCTCATCACTCCTGTCCACTGGCCAATGAGGGCAGAGTTGTCCAGGCAACAGGAAGAGCAAACCCCCAACCAGAGCAAATGAAATTGCTAGCCAATCGGAAGGCAGTGGCCAAAAACCAATCAGCAGGGCAGAACAATTGTAAACAGTCCACAGTAATTGTGGCCACCATTTTTGAACCTTTGAACTGGTTTGATTTGAACAGGGCTCGACTTGGTTCAAACTTGGACCAGCCCCCTCTTTTCAGGGGCCGGTCGGTTTGAACTCGATCCAGTTGAAACCGGCTGGCTGGAGTCGAACACAGTTCAAATGAAACTGGTTCTGCATACCCCTACAGCATTATTGATTTATTTTATATTTTTATTGTTGAATTTCTATACCGCCTTTCATTAAAAACAATCTCAAGGCAGTTTACAAAAGTTAAAAACATACAAAAAATGACAATTAAAATATTAAGCTAAAAATATAAAACAAATCTAATTTAAAAACTATAAAATACAAGCATAAAAACTATAAATAAGTAAAAACACATAGAAGCAGCAGTAGAGACGGTCATGTAAAAGCCTGGGTAAAAAGCCAAGATTTAAGAAGCTTTCTGAAAACTGTGATGGAGTCTGAGGAGTGAATGGCCACTGGGAGAGCATTCCAAAGTCTGGGGGCAGCAACAGAGAAGGCCCTGTCCCGAGTGCATGAAAGTCGAGCCTCTTTCATTGTAGGCACCCGGAGCAGAGTCCCCTCAGATGACCTTGTCAAGCAGGCAGCAACCCTTGGGAGCAGGCGGTCCCTCAGATACCCCGGGCCCAAACTGTTAAGGGCTTTAAAGGTCAAAACCAGCACCTTGAATTGGACCCGGAAACAAACTGGCAGCCCGTGCAGCTCATTCAGGATGGGTGTGATGTGCTCCCACTGGGCAGCTCCGGACAAAACCCTAGCTGCCGCGTTTTGCACTAGGTGCAGTTTCCAGATATTCTTCAAGGGCAGCCCCATGTAGAGCATGTTACAGTAATCCAGCCATGACGTGACTAAGGAATAGGTAACCGTGGCCAGATCTGCCTTCTCGAGAAAGGGACGCAGATGGTGCACTAGCAGAAGTCGTGCAAAGGCACCCCTGGCCACCGCCTCCACTTGAGCTTCCAAAAGCAGAGCCGGGTCCAGTAGTACCCCCAAGCTGCGTACTTGCTCCTTCAAGGGGACTGCAAACCCATCCAGAACCAGTAAAATCTCCTCATCCCGATTGGCTCTCCTACTGACCAACAGTACCTCCGTCTTGTCTGGATTCAATTTCAATTTTCTTAGCCCACATCCAACCCATAATGGCCTCCAACCCCCAATTCAGGACATCCACTGCCTCCCTAGGATCAGATGACAAGGAGAGATATAGCTGAGTGTCATCTGCATATTGCTGACAACTCAGTCCAAGTCCCCGGATGACCTCTCCCAGTGGTTTCATGTAGATGTTAAACAGCATGGGGGACAAGACCGAACCCTGCAGGACCCCACAGGCCAGTGGCCACGGGGCCAAGCAGTAGTCCCCCAGCACCACCTTCTGGACCCTCCCCCTAAGAAAGGACCAGATCCACTGCAATGCAGTACCTCCGATTCCCATACTTGAGAGGCGGCCCAGAAGGATACCATGGTTTATGGTATTGAAAGCTGCCGAGAGGTCCAGCAGAACCAATAGGGACACATTCCCCCTGTCTAGTTCCCGGCGTATGTCATCCACTAGAGCAACCAAGGCAGTCTCAGTCCCATACCCGGGGCAGAAGCCAGAATGAAAAGGGTCCAGATAATCCGTATCATCCAAGACCCTCTGCAGCTGAGATGCCACTACACGCTCTATCACCTTGCCCAAGAAGGACAGGTTAGAGACCGGTCTATAGTTGTCCAGGTTGCAGGGATCAAGGGAGGGCTTTTTTTAGTAGTGGTCTTACCAGCGCCTCCTTGAGGCACTGTGGCATCCTCCCCTCCCTAAATGATGCATTAATAGTCACCTCCAACCATCTACCTGTACCCTCCCTGGCAGCTTTTATTAGCCATGAAGAGCAAGGGTCAAGAGCACACGATGTCACCCACACACTGCCCAGGATCTTGTCCACATCCTCAGGCTGCACCAACTGAAAAGAATCCAACACAATGGGACTAGATGGGACCAGAGGCACATCTTCCGGAACTGCCAAAACTCTGGAGTCCAAATCGGCACGGATGCGAGCGACTTTATCTGCAAAGTGGCAAGCAAATTGATTGCAGCAAGCTGTGGATGATTCCTCCTCCATTATCTGGGGGGATGTGTGGGGCAGTGTTTTTACCACACGAAACATCTCTGTTTGTCTGCACTGAGCAGATGCAATGGAGGCGGAGAAAAAACGTTTCTTCACCGCCCCCACCGCCACAGAGTAGTCCCTAAAATGGGCTCTAGCCCGTGTTCAGTCGGATTCATCACGACTCTTCCTCCAGCATCGTTCCAGTCATCATCCAAGTTGTTTCACCACCCTACACTCCGAGGAAAACCAAGGAGCAGATCGGGCTCCACCAAGCATTTAGTGGAGCAACCATGTCAACAGCCCGGGCTGTCTCTCCATTCCAGAGATCGACCAGGGCATCAACAGGGTCACCAGCTCTGGACACTGAAAACTCCCCGAGGGCTTTCTGGAATCCAAGAGGTTCCATAAGCCTCCGGGGGTGGACCATCCTAATTGGCCCACCACCCCTGCAGAGGGCAGGCGGAGCAATCAAACTAAACCCCACCAGATGATGATCTGTCCATGACAAGGGAGTGGTCTCAAATTCCCCCACCTCCAGATCATTTATTGCCCAGTCAGCAAAAACCAGATCCAGAGTATGTCCTGCCACGTGAGTAGGGCCTGATACCAACTGAGACAGGCCCATGGTTGCCATGGAGGCCATGAAATCCTGAGCCGCACCCACTAGTGGGGCCTCAGTGTGGACATTGAAATCCCCCAAAACAATAAACCTGGGGGAACCCAAGGCCACCTCCGAAACCACCCCCGCCAGCTCAGGTAGGGAGACTGAAGTGCAGAGGGGTGGTTGGTACACCAGCAGAATCCGCAGCCTATCTCGGAGGCCCACCCTCAAGGACAAGCACTCAAAATTCTGAGATTGCCTGACCGGGCATCAGGAAAAGGGGAGGATCTCTCGATAGATGACTGCAACGCCCCCTCCCCGACCCTCGAGGCGGAGCTGTTGTGCAATCTGGAAACCTGGAGGACAGAGCTGAGAGAGACCAACCCCGCCCAGCTCATCCAACCAGGTCTCCGTCACACATACCAGGTCAGCATGCTCATCCAGAATCAGACTGTGGATGAGAGATGTTTTAGCATTAACTGACCTGACATTCAGCAGCAGTACCCTAATCTTCGAGGGAGTGTTCTCAGAGCTCCCTGGGGTCAGAGGATTGGGAGAAGAGCTGGGAAAAGGAACAGGCCTCAGTTGCCCAGACCATTTCCCCCTGTAACAGCCTGCCCAACTCTCACCGCCATACCTCCCTCTGCCCACTACTTGTGATATTGCTGCCCCCACTCCATCCCCATTTTTCCACTCTCCCAGACACATCTCCCCAGACTAACCACCACAGCTCCTTGGTTTAATAAACAAACCAAATCCAGACTCAACTCTTGCTGACTTCTTGGTAACAGAAAGGAAGGCCTTCTGGTTCCCTGGCAGCTCACCCCACAGCTGAGAGCCACAAGGATGAGAGCCCTTGGGCCAGCCTGCCCTATATAGGAACAGAGCCCCAGCAGCAGCTGCCCAGAGGAGATCCAACACACCTGGATGAAAGGTGGGGCAGAGGCAAAAACAGCACAGTCAGTGCCTCACACAAGCTGTTCCCTTCTTCCTTCCCCCTATTTGTAGTTGTTGAGGTCAAAATGTTGGGGCCCCAATTGTCACTGTCTTCAGGGTTCAGGGTAAGGTTTTGTACCCTCAACTGTGTTTGTATTGTGGATTTCTTTCTTTCTTTCTTTCTTTCTTTCTTTCTTTCTTTCTTTCTTTCTTGTCTTAACTGTTCTAAAACTGTTGTGGGGCTAGCAAGTCCGACTTACCCTACCTTTAGGAATCATATACTTACAGAGAACCCATGGGCGCTCTCAGTAATGCATATCTCTCTGTGTAATATTGCCTTTGTTTTATGTATTTGATTTATACTGCTATAAATAATTATATGAGGTAGAATGTTGTACTGTATTCTTCCCTTTTCATCAATATCAAACTGAATCTCAAAAATGTTGTTTTTAAGGATGCTCTCTGTCCTACAAGGGCCTGCTATATATTGCCTCCACTCCATTCCAGTGAAGGACATTTTACTATTTATTTGTCTCTGAGAAGCAACTCTAGCTCAAGTATATTTTCATACAGAAACACTTTAAAATGGGGATACCTTCATTGTCCTAAAAGAAGACACACATTTTGAGTGTATCCTTCGAGTATGAAACTATTCCAGGCTTCCCAGCAGCTTTATATTCTATTAAGAGACTGAACTTTTAAGGGAAGAAAAGCATATAAAACCTTATTGCAACATTTTCCGTCTGTGAGGAAGTTGGATATTGACGTTAATTCCGTAGGCTTGTGATATAGCATTCTCTCACACCTGATGCTTTGGCTGCAGCCCCAGGCAACCATCAATTGCAGTGGAGACTGGAATTTGTCTTGCTTTAGGTGAAACATAGTGATATTTACTGAAATATTAAACAGGAGAACAGATTGCAAAACCCCAGGCCAGACATCATGTGGAGCTTCAGAGACATCTTTAGGGCATTTTTTTCTACTTCACTTCATAAGTAGGATAAGGTAAACACCTATCCTTTATCAGCAAATGTTACTGCATAGAAACCTATAGGCAACCCATATTTGCTTATTAGAGAAAGTAAATCTTGAGGGATCTATAATTCTGAAGAGGATCCTACTAAATTACAGGACTTGCAGATATCAAGAAATTCAGTTTGCTTTCTTCCTTTGTGGAGATCCTAAAATATTTTTCTTTAAGAGAGAAACACAACTATAATGAAGGTCACAATAATGTAAATATTTATCTGTACTGTAAAAATAGCATACCAGTGATAGCATGGACTCAATAAACTGAGGTATTCTCCTGTGCTTTCCCCTTTAAAATAAATTGGATCTGTGCAAGAGCCAATGATACCTACATAAATATATACAACTTAAATAAGTTATTTCAAAAACATTTGGCTCTCAATGCATTCATTTACTAATTAATATGATCACAGCCCATGAAAAGGATCCTTTGCATTTTCACCCTTTAGCACGTCACTTCTTTCCAAACTATTCCATCTGTTGTGGAATAAGTTATGTAAATTAGGCAACATGTATGACATTTTGATTTGCATAATGCATTCTGAGCACAGATTTCAAATTGCTCAGCACAGAATTTGGGTGACTGACTGTTTTTGCTGCAGAGTACACCCAGACTTTCCAATTACTTAACAAGAACTTGAATGGAATGTCAATTAGTACTTTGTCCAAAAGTCAAGATGGAGACCAGTTTTCAGGCTTAGAAAGATTTGTACACTAACTAAAATACCTGCTTTTAAAAGCCACTACTGGCTGTGGCGCAGCGGGGAAATGACTTGCCTAGTGAACAAGAGGTTACCGGTTTGAATCCCCGCTGGTATGTTTCCCAGACTATGGGAAACACCTATATTGGGCAGCAGCAATATAGGAAGATGCTGAGAGGCATCATCTCATACTGCACAGGAGGAGCCAATGGTAATTCCCCTCCTGTACTCTACCAAAGAAAACCACAGGGACACCGACTGAACGGCTAAATTTTAGTTTACTGGCTGAGATTTAAAAGAAAACAAAACTGGGCAGGATCTGTTGTTAGTAATGACTAAGTCCCATTGATATTACTGTGGCTTAATATTTAATAATATTAAATATTTCATTCATTTCAATGGTGCTTACTCATGACTAATATTCTCTGGGTCCAGCCTACTGTATGTATGTATGGATGGATGGATGGATGGATTGTATTTATATTTGTATCCCACTCTTCCTTCAAGGAGCCCAGAGGTTATGTTTATCCTTACATGGTTATGTTTATCCTTACACCAACCCTGTTAGGCTGAGAGATAAGTGGCTGGCCCAGAGTCACCCAGTGGGCTTCATGGCTGAACGGGGATTTACTCAGGTCTTCTCGGTCCTAGTCCACCACTCTAACCACTGTGCCATGCTCGCTCTGAAAAGATTTGATATTATCTACCTCTCCATGCATCCTCCGCTCTTCTTCCTACACAGCTACCCTCTAATGCAGCCCTTCCCATGCTTGGATAGCAGCACTAATTATTAGGTGAAGTATTGGATCAGACTTCTTCTTTTTTAAGCATTTAAAAGGGTTTGTGTGTGTGTGTGTGTGTGTGTGTGTGTTTAAATGAAAAGTATTTTTTTAAAATAAAAAAGAGCATTCCACAAAGAAGTGTTATACAACCCAAGTAACTCTGATTTTAATCATACCATGAAGAGAGCACTGATAGGAAGAGTACTGAAAGGCAATTGGGGCCACGGTACTACTAATGAAGGGGTAAAATGGGAAGGGAACCCTCAGATGATAGTCACAGGAGCTATCTGGCAGCTGTTTATTCATTATGGATCACTATCCCCATGTTTCTCTCAACTCCCTACTGGAAACTGAGCAGCCATTCAATATGCACAGATAGATCCAAAGAGATTTCTCCCCCGGTGCCTGTGCCATGAGGGCTACAAATAAGGCCTACCGAAACAGTCACAGCAGCCATAGGAATCAGTGGGAAACCAATTGCGTCTCTGTGAGTTTGATATCTTTGTCCTCCCAGGACTTGTGAGGCCTTCCAGGCTGCAGGACAGACAGTAATGTAATAGGTGCAGCTCTATCCAGCATAGAGATACAGTGATGGGGTTCTGTATGTCATACGGATTTCTAAAGCGCAATTGCCCTATAAAAAACAGAAGTGTAGATGCCTTAAATTCTCTATGATGCTCTCAGTACTGACCTCATCTGATCCTATCCAAGATATGTTATGATTATTTCATTTTTCTTCTTCTCATGATGGTTTTCTCCCTCTAAAAAGTACCACATCTGAAGCAATTGAGGGTGTTCAGCTATTGTGGAGGAAGAAGCATTGCAGAGAGAAGGCGACCTTCTTGACACACATTCAGGCTGCTTGCATCCTCCCCAAATCCTCCTGTTCCTCCTCATTCAGTGTAATGTGAGCCCAATTTTCAATGCAAATGGACTACAGTTTTAGCACCATTTATTGTCATCAAGTTATCAATATTATTTCTTGTAAAAATATCATCATCGTTCAGCCAAGCAGTTTAGGGATGTGCTCAAAACACAATTCAGTGTCTGAATTGCAACACAATTCTGTTGAAACTGATAGCTTACACAGCCCCTTTAACATGGAGGAGAGCAGGCCCAAACCTGCTCCTCCTCTGCTTACTGCCACTGCCGTAATCATGGTGCTCCCTCCATTGTGCTGACCACCATGCCGACCACTATGTTCTCCCCATGCTGACCATGCAAATGGCCGCCATGCATGCGCAGAGGCCATGCGCATGCCAGCATCACACAGGGGCAGCTGGGAGATGCCCTGGCAGTGTGCAATCACAGCTACGGGGAGCACTGCGATTATAGAAGTGGCGAGTGGAGGAGAAGCCGGTATGGACCTTCTCGCTTCCATATTAAAAGGGCTTTGTAAGCCATTATTTTTAAAAGGATTGTGCTGTGATTTGGACACTGAATCACATTTTCAACACATCCCTAAATCAGATTTGGCGATGCTACAACATAAATTCAGAGTAAATAAAGCTAATTCAGAGTAAGAGTAATGCTTCTTGAATAGGCATTGCAGTCTGAATTAGCTTTATTTACTCTCAGTCTATTTACCTTCATTTGCCCTCAACATATTGTCAAAAGTTTTCCAACGTACAAGAACATAGTTTAAAGAAAGGAACCGCAAGAGGGAAGGCAGGAATCACTGAAAATTGCCCCCCCCCCCATATAATGGAAAACTCTGCAGTATTGGCAGAGGGTAAGTCTGGATATTGGTCACTGTTAACTAAGCTATGTGACAACTTCACAATTACTTGAAAAAATGAGAGCAATTTTAAACCAAATCCAGGAACTACAGCAGTCAGTTGGGGTGGCAAACATCAATAAGCAGTGAAGAAAGCTGAGCTGGTGGAGGAGATGAGCTATGGGGAAATTTGCCAGCCCCTTTTAATGTCAAAAGTGATCTCTGGATAAATTTGACTTAACCCTCATTTTAAAAAGCTCTTTAAAGCATTCAGTTATTCGTACTGTTTGTTTAGAACAATCTGTAATGGTTCAAGCATTTTGTTCCCAAAATGCTAATGATGACTCAGTGTCTGAACACATCAGGATATTATCTAAATTAAAATCTAAATTAAATCCTTTCCCCCCAATGAGTCAGCATTTTCCTTTTTGTGAATATTTTGTAATTTCTGTGAATCTACTGTTGTTTTAAGGAAGACTTAGAGATATTAACATCTCTGGAAGAGCAGCACTAAACAGGCATGGATTTTTAAAAAACTCTGAATTAAAGAAATGGCGAGAATTTATTAGAGTTATTAAATCAGCTTAGTCTCACACTGAAAGTTATTTTTTGCCTGTAATTATTATTCATTTGCAAATGGAATTGCATATGTTGTCCACTTCTATCAGCAGTTCTATCTGGAATAGCCACAGTAGGTTAGAGTGTTTGGTTAATCAAAGAAATAGCATATTATCTATCTAATATCCCTGTGGTATGATGCAAGATGAATTTGCTTCTGAGGAATTTTCTTCAGCTGATAGGTTGAGCATCAATAAAATCACCATCTGCTATTGGGTCAAACAATATTTCTACTAACAACATTTGTTGTTGGGTTTTTTTTACTGTATTTACTAAGTATAGACCACAGATGTATTAAACATTAAGCATATCAGATGGATCACATTACATGATGACAACTATACATTGCAAAAGGATGGCAAGGAGCAGTTAGTTACAATGTACAGTAGGTGAAATAATGCAGAATCGGAATCCCTCTTCAGATGACTTTTTTTTTTTTAAAGGACAATGTACCCATGGATGTCATCCAAACTGGGTCTGGAAATCCTGCCCTTGGTGCATCACACATTCCACCTCCTGTGTTGCTTATGGTTATGGGCATTCATCTGAAGAGGCAATGCTGTAGGTGTGGTGGCGGGCACTTCCAAGATCAGCAGCCTGTAACAGGTTGCCAAGCATGGAAGTGCTTGTGTGGAGGATTGAGCTCGATTCCCCATTTTGTGCTGTATATTGTAAAATGGTTGCCCCGGCTGTCTTTGTCTGTACAAAGGTCTGGGTTATTTCTTTTTCTCTTTTTTAACCTGTGGTTGTTTATACAAAGGTTAAATGTTCAGAATGGTAAATTTCTGTGACAAAGCCAAAAACAAGGGAAAGATTGGAAATGTAGATTGGGAGTTCTTGCCCAAAACAAACAATTAAAGTAGGAGAATGGTCAAACAAAACCTACCCTCCTGATTGGCTTCTGCAGAAGAGCAAAGAAAACTTATGGGAGATAAAGAGGCAGACTTTAGACAGAGTAGCAAACAGCTTTGGAGCTTATCAGAAACAATGTTGAAGATTGCCAGAGACAGAGCTGAAAGAAGCAATAGAAGTGTTGGAGAAGGAATAGCCGGCTACTGGAGCTGCTGGTGAGATTTGTGTTAGGGTTCCATTCAGGACAGCTACATGTGCTTATTGTTGGAAGTGAAAGACACTGCTCTGCCTCATGCCTCAATGACAGAGGGGGACAGATTAGTGAGTCAGAGGACTAGAGGGGCAAGACATTGGTCATCCCTTCTCTCTACTGGTCTGACACTATATTCCCCTCAGGGGATGAAGCCGCTCTGGGAAGAGCAGAAGGTTTCAAGTTCCCTCCCTGGCTTCTCCAAGACAGGGCTGAGGGAGATTCATGTCTGCAACCTTGGAGAAGCCGCTGCCAGTCTGTGAAGACAATCCCGAGCTAGATAGACCAATGGTCTGACTCAGTATATGGCAGCTACCTATGTTCCTATGTAGATTGCTACTCTCAGGGACTGCCTGCCTGCCTGCCTGCCTGCCTCCCTGCCTGCCTGCCTCTCTCTCTCTCTCTCTCTCTCTCTCTCTTCCTTCTTCTTCTCCCTATCACACACACTCGCCTCTCTCTCTACCATGTGTGCAGAGATGCAGACAGTATCTCTCTGCATCTAGCTAGCTAGCTAGATTAGGAAAGTGGAGAGATAGAATCTCTATCTAGAATTGAGTTCTCCAATAAAGACTCCTTATATTGATTTGAAACTATGAACTGGCTCCAAGTTTCTTTTGCTCTCGGCAAACGCATGCCTGGGCAGAATCATCTGTGTTTTGCCTCTGTGCACTCTGCTGTAATAGAAGGGTATCTCTTACCAGAGAGACATCCCGACACTTATCCCATTTTATTTTGTTTTTTGCTCTTATGGTTATTGTACCTTATAACAGACGTTTCATATAGGGGTGTGCAATTCGGGATTTCGGGTGATTCGGCTCGGACCCAAACCGAATCACCCCTGTTCTGTTTTGTGCCCGAATCTGGGTCACCCGAATCACCCTTGATTCGGTTTGGATTCGGATTTAATCCGAATCTGAATCTGAATCGATTCGGGGGGTAAAAAGGGGCCCAGGGGCAAAATTTTGGGGTGGGGTGGTAGTGCCCAATGGGTAGAGTCTACCACCCCAATTTCGGGGGGATTGGGCAAAATCCTGATTTTTGGTGAATTTTTAAAGTTTTAGTGACTTTGGGGCAGTTCAGGGGCATAGCATGGGATTTGGGCAAAAGGAGTGGGGTGGCGTGGTAGTGCCTAATGGGTGCAGGCTACCACACCAATTTCAGGGGGATTGGGCCAAGGGCTGATTTTTGGTAAATTTCTGAAAATTTCATGTCTTTGGGGCAGATTGGGGCATATTGGGGCAGAAAGTGGGGCCTGGGGCAGAATAGTGGGGTGGGGTGGTAGTGCCTCATGGGTTCAGGCTACCACCCCAATTTCAGGGGGTTTGGACAAAGGGCTGATTTTTTGAGAATTTTTGAAGTTTTAGTGACTTTGGGGCAGTTTGGGGGCAGAAAGTGGATCTGCCCCAAAATAGTGGGGGTGGGGTGGTAGTGCCTCATGGGTGGAGGCTACCACCCCCATTTCAGGGGGATTGGGCAGAGGGCTGATTTTTTGAGAATTTTTGAAGTTTGGGTGTCTTTGGGGCAGATTGGGGGCAGAAAGTGGATCTGCCCCAAAGGAGTGGGCTGGGCTGGTAGATAGTGCCTAATGGGTGGAGGCTACCACCCATCCCCAATTTAAGAGTGATTGGGCAGAGGGGTGAATTATGGTGAATTTATTTGTATGAGGTTTGTCTTCATAAGGTGAAGTGTGCTAAATTGATTACTTCCTCATATTATTCATAATAAAGGAAAGTGTGAAAAAGTGAAAGTGGGGTCATGAGAGTTGTTTAATTGAAAAAAATCTCATTTGCTATGATAGAATGAGAATTCACACCTCAGAAAAAACTTCTGAGGTGTGAATTCTCATTCTATCATAGCAAATGAGATATTTTTCAATTAAACAACTCTCATGACCCCACTTTCACTTTTTCACACTTACTATGAATATGAGGAAGTAATCAATTTAGCACACTTCACCTTATGAAGACAAACCTCATACAAATAAATTCACCAGAATTCCCCCCTCTGCCCAATCACTCTTAAATTGGGGATGGGTGGTAGCCTCCACCCATTAGGCACTATCTACCAGCCCACCCCACTCCTTTGGGGCAGATCCACTTTCTGCCCCCAATCTGCCCCAAAGACACCCAAACTTCAAAAATTCTCAAAAAATCAGCCCTCTGCCCAATCCCCCTTAAATGGGGGTGGTAGCCTCCACCCATGAGGCACTACCACCCCACCCCCACTATTTTGGGGCAGATCCACTTTCTGCCCCCAAACTGCCCCAAAGTCACTAAAACTTCAAAAATTCTCAAAAAATCAGCCCTTTGTCCAAACCCCCTGAAATTGGGGTGGTAGCCTGAACCCATGAGGCACTACCACCCCACCCCACTATTCTGCCCCAGGCCCCACTTTCTGCCCCAATATGCCCCAATCTGCCCCAAAGACATGAAATGTTCAGAAATTTACCAAAAATCAGCCCTTTGCCCAATCCCCCTGAAATTGGTGTGGTAGCCTGCACCCATTAGGCACTACCACCCCACCCCACTCCTTTTGCCCAGAACCCATGCTATGCCCCCGAACCGCCCCAAAGTCACGAAAACTTTAAAAATTCACCAAAAATCAACCGTGAACCGAATCACCCGAATTTTTCATGCCCGAAATTCGGGTGATTCAGCTCGTGCCCGAAAAATATCGGGGGACATCGGGGGTGATTCGGTTCGGCCCCGTATCACCCGAAATTTTTCGTTTCGGGCACAGATTGTTCTGTGCCCGAAATTTTTTGCACATCCCTAGTTTCATAACCAATTACTAAAATTTGATTACCCTTTTTCTTTTATTCAATTAAAATATCTTTAACTCTGATCTTGTGTTGTCTTTATGTTGTGTTCCCTATCCTACCCTTTTTTGCCACACCATATTACCTAAGTTGGGCATGAGACTGAGGTCTGGTGGGCTGTTTAGTGGAGGCCACCAAGGAATAAAGATTTCTACTTGGTGGCAAAAGTAAAACCTCTCTAATCATGGGGCTGGTTGATACCAGGCCATGACAGGCTGCCATCATGCTTATGGCATTCCTCTCTTCAGATAAATGCTTTTTAACCATGAGCAGTGTGGGAGGGGGGATGAATGATGTGCAGAGGTGCACTTAGGTAATTTTTGGCCCTGGACTGAAAGGCCTTTGGAGCCACCCCCCTGCTGGAGCCTCCCCACTGCAATTAAGCATCACCCCTCCCCACCACATGCAGTATTTTCAATACTGCGACAAACACAGTATTTTCAACACATGGGTACTTGAGGGCACAAACAGCAACTGATCTCACAAGAATGTAAGAACATAAAACAGATATATTTATGCAAATATGCATCAGCAGAAATATTTCAACATGCAACGTAACATAGTTCCATTCCACATTTTGCTTTCCCCACTCCCCCCTCTGTCTCTAAATTACCCAGCACAGGTCATATTCACACTTGGCTGCCCAGCGCAGTGCAGGTCAGTGACCAAGGACAGACAAAAATGGATTTGGGGGGGCCCAGGGTGTGTGGAGGCCATGGACTTCAGCGGGTAAGAGTGCCATTGTCGACGGGTAAGAGTGCCATTGATGACATACTGAGGACTGGACTTCAAGACCCCTGTGGATGGTGCACAGGGGTCTTTTTATACAGTGTCAGAAGAGGACTTATGTCTATTCTTTATTGGGAACTTCACATACACTGTGTGTTCTTATGAATCCTCCATTCATTTTGATGGAAATTGCAGTTGCCCAGGGAAAGATGGGGAGAAAGTTGTGTGACAAAAGTTGATTGTGAGTAGAAACTCTTCTGTGGATATAAGAAACTCATACTCCTGTATCTCCAAAATAACTAGCCCTGAGAACATATTACCAGTTGTGCTCCTAGTAGCCAAACCACTCAACCAGTCCATGAGACAATAACGTCGGGGAACAGTTTGAAGATTAATTGCAAAGCAGATTCCCCCCACCCGATTTCACAACTTTAAGAAACTATTAAATAGAAGGAATTAGAAAACATTAAGATCTTGATTTCAAATGGACAATTTCAATATAATTTGATAGTGCATGGTTTCATCAGACACAGCTTTTGCCAAATATTTTTATGCAGTCTTACATATCAGAGGAAAATAGGGCTGAAATTTTCATGATCTTATTAAGCATTTATTCAGGTTAAACGGCTGAGTACATATAAATGAACTAAATAAGATTTTAACTTTAAAAAAACCAACTGTTTCCATCATTAGCAACCAGAATGTTGTTTATATTGGAGATCTACATTCATGAATCCTATTGAAATAAGCAGAAGCAATTTGTGTCCATACAGTTCATAAGCTAATGCATATTCTGTGTTCATTGGGCAACATCTCAATTTGACAATCACGACTAAACACTATTGAAATCAATGAGACCATTTCAATGGGACTTAGTCATGACTAAATTAGTCTGGATGCTGCCTATTACTTCTTAGATAATAAAACTCTTATTAAGCATTTGTATAGCACAATTCA
Organism: Hemicordylus capensis; assembly: GCF_027244095.1. NCBI lineage: Eukaryota > Metazoa > Chordata > Lepidosauria > Squamata > Cordylidae > Hemicordylus > Hemicordylus capensis. Next base: position 51,942,768 of record NC_069661.1, on the reverse strand, counting down.
AGCCAACGTGGTGTAGTGGTTAGAGTGCTGGATTAGGACCAGGAAGACCCGAGTTCAAATCCCCATTCAGCCATGATTCTTGCTGGGTGATTCTGGGCCAGTCCCTTCTCTCTCAGACTAACCTACTTCACAAGGTTGCTGTGAGGAGAAACTTAAGTATGTAGTACACCGCTCTGGGCTCCTGGGAGGAAGAGCGGGATATAAAATCTAAATTTTAAAAGAAATTTTAAAAAGCTTTGGATGCCACAACCTGTAGAGAGAATGGACTGTGGCTGTAAGCCCAAGACAGAGTGTGGATACATGGACTGACTAGGAACATAGGAACCTGGCATATACTGAGTCAGACCATTGGTCTATCTAGCTGAGTATTGTCTTCCCAGACTGGCAGTGGCTTCTCCAAGGTTGCTGGCAGGAATCTCTCTCAGCCCTATCTTCGAGATCCCAGGGAGTGAACTTGGAACCTTCTGATGCTCTTCCCAGAGCGGCTCCATCCCCTGAGGGGAATATCTTACAGTGCACACACTTCTAGTCTCCCATTGATTTGTAACCAGGGTGGACCCTGCTTAGCTAAGGGGACAAGTCATGCTTGCTACCACAAGACCTGCTTTCCTCCCACAAGACCAGCTCTCCTAACAAAACTAACAACAAGATCCTGACTAACAAGGTTCGCACATTATTAGGGTCTGTGGGGAAGCAGCGGCTGGGAACCCTTGTGTAACTCCCTCAAGCCTCTTGTACTATTACAGAAGTGCAAATACTTCTGAGCACTGCCTACACTCCAGAAGTCCTCCAAAAAAGCAGAAAGAAGTTCTTGTGAGTAAGCAATGTCTTTCCACTCTTGCAGAGCATAATAGAGAATTTTCTACTTGTTCTTTCTTGTTTTTGTTGTCTAGCAGAACTGTAGTGTCTGATACTGTTGCATATTGTTTTAAGTTTCATTATGTAAGCCACCTTGGGTTTTTCCAAAAGAACAGTGAGATACATTTAAAAAACAAACAAACAACAACTAATAAATTAATGCTAGGGAACCACCTAGGAAGGAAAGAAAAAGCCCTCTTCTGTCTCCAGTGCTTAGACTGCTGCAACTCTGCTTTTATCTGAATTATCTGAAATGTGAACAGTTTGTTCCTATCACCTAAAAGATCTTCCAAAGCAAACTCCATAGTGAGTGATAGAAATCTCCTTGATTTTAGAATGAATGAATCCCTGTGATACCTACATAGCCACAGAGCTGTTCTTGTACAATGTGTCCATATTAATAATTGGAATATATCATATATCATCAGTGATCATTATATTCCTTGGTAGGTAAAGTAATAAAGGGAGGGTTCAAATATTTCCAGAAAGCAAGTCAGAGGGAACTGTAGGTTCTAGGTTGTGTGTGCACTCTTGGGGCAAGCTGCAAGTTCAGCTCATTTTCTGATGTGTGAATCCACCAGTGTCATATTACCAATGTTGGGTTCTCTCTGCCACCTGGCATTTGTAACTGATATTTGAAGTTAGACAACAGATGTTTGTTGGTGTAGGGAACTTGACAATGGCAGCCCAACACTGATGGGTTCACACATCACAAAAAGAGCAGAACTTGTGGCTTGCACCAGGAACATGGCTCCCCGGAAACATCTGGTTCCCTCTGACTTACTTTCTGGTGGTCATCTGAACCTACCCATAGAATGATTATGAGGGCATTTGAAACAGAACCATGAATATTGGGGCACAATATATTTTCTTCTGCATGTTCTGTTCTTGCTTGTTTGAAGTGACTTCTGTCACTGTCAGCAGCACAACTCTTGAGAACAGTTAATGATAAAAAGATTTCCTGGCTAGTAGCACACTCTTCAATTACATGGGGAATGTTATGTGTTTGGCATCTGTAATTTATCTAATTTGTACAACAAACACCTTTCTTAGACAACTGTAGCTTCTGTTATTGTATGATAAAGATTGGACATGGAATATGTTATTGTTCAAGAAAGCAAAACCCTAAGGATGGATATGCTCTTGAATCAATACATATAATTATAACTATGGTTTGTTGCAATCTTTTTGCTGTTGTTGTTATCCAGAACCATTGGATGGAATTATTGAAGCATGGAGCCAAACAGCTAACACTACCTTTAGTTTCCCTTCTGGAAATAATGAATGTGTGTTAATAATAAAGTACAGAATGTGTAATAGAAATTAATGTAGTGTGAAATAAAATAAAAATTATGTTTTGATATAAATGAAAATATGGCAAAAGTTTAGAAATGTTTAAATGAGTATTGCATAAGTCACACTGGGAGACCATTTTGTGTTGTTTTAATAGATGGTTGGCTCCAAACCACATGTCATGAAAAATTATTACAATACATTATAGACATATGAGCTCAACAAGATCAAATTAGTTTTATGAAAAATTAGTCTGAAGTTACTACTGAAATAATTAAGAATACTTAGAGCACAAAAACAACTCAGATTCTGAGTTGCATTCTTTCTTTTGTGATCACACATATCATACGCAGTATCATAAACACAACTTCCACATGCACCATGTTAAGCCCTTGGCTCCAAAATGTTAAATTTCTACAGGATCATTGTTCAGTCATCAGTTGCATGGTATGGATCTTACCTTACTGTTTCTCTTGTTAATGTCCTTCTCTAAGAAGCAGAAATGTCAACATCACAAATTATCATTAAAAAGGGGGAAGCTTTACTGGGTTTTCTCCAACAAACATAGATGCCAAATGAAAGTAAAGAAATGAAATATCACTCATCTAGAAGCCTGAAGCCAAACAATTTGCTGGTTACTTCACAACAATAAGTGAAATTGGGCCACCTATCTTCCTTGACTCTTGCTGGTTTTTTATGGGTGTGAAATTACAGGTGGCAAAAATCCCTTCTACACAAATTCCTTTCTACACAAGTGGATGTGTGGAAGTCCCCAGCCTTCCTTCACTTCCTTCCTGTCATTAGTGCATACTAACTTCTGTTCCTAGGCATTTTGTGAAGTTCTATCTTTGTCCTACTTGTCACCTCCTTCCTTTAACTCATTGTCCCCCTGGAATATTGTTACTTCTGTCTGTGCTTTTTAGCCCACTAACTGGTTGTTCCATTTCATTTGCCACCATCTCCTGGTCTCCACACTTGTCTCCTCTACTGTTCTTCCCCCTTAAGTCTCCTCCTCTCCATACCACTTTACTCAGGTTTCTCTTTTTCAACCCCTTGTCTACTGTGCACCACTCATTTGGCCACCTTGCCTCTGGACTTCCTGCCCCTCGGCTTGTCTGTTTCCAGTCTTCTTCCCAATTTCCAGCTCTCCCCAACAATTCAACTTCTGTCTTTAGAAACTGTGTGAAAGTGTAGTTGTACCCACACTAAGGAAGACATGAGACTTAAATTGGAGGGAAAGCCAGAACTTTATTCAATCAACAGCCAAAACAAGTATGTACCTGGCACTCCACTGCTCTACAGTACTTTTCAAGCACTGAAAATGACTCACCATCTGAGGTGCAAGTGCTTACTTAGATGTTGGGAGATGTACTGTGACTCACAGCAGCATCACAGTCAAGGGCCAATTGCTGATTCATTTAGCTAACCAAAGGGGAGGGCATCTGCAGGAAGCACCATCCCTCCTCCCCAACCAAGCCATGCAGACTTTAAGGTTGGCAATTACCCTGAAGCCTTGGGAAATCTCCCAGTCAGCATTCCTGAACTGTAAAGGAGTGCAGCTAGGGACCTATTAAAGACTCCTCCTAATGCCAAACATATGTTTTAAGATGCTCATCAATACACTAAATTCCCAACCCGCACACTATGACCAGGAAATGAACTAATCTACTATAGAGAACAGGAAAAGGCAAGCAAAAAAAAGACCACCATCAGCTACCCATATGATGGAGGCCAAAAAATCCTATCTGACCCCACAAAAGGGTGACCAGTCTAAACTTACACTATAATCCTGGGGACAGGGGAAGAACTGTCTCTCAAAAGCTGATTAAGGATCTGTATGATCAGGAGATGAAATGGCTTACAACTGCCTACTTGGCTTCCTCAGCCCCAAACTTCTCGTGCTTCATTAAAAAGCCAGGAAGGGGCAAGAAAGTAACACCTAGAATGTAGGGATGTGCAAATTGATTTGGATACAAATCAATTTGTACCCGAATCTAGCTGATTTGGGTGATTCAGAGACAAAACAAATCACCCCTGTGGTCCATTGTCTAGATTCGGGTACAAATCAGATCACATCTGATTTGATTCGAATTGATTCAGGTTTTGGATCTGTCCTATTAATTCCACCAGATCCCCAGTTTCCATTTAAAAAAAAAAAAAAGCTAAGCTCTAGCCCTTATAGAAGTGGAGTTATGGAGCAAAATGTGTGGTCACTATTTTTCAAGTTTTCGGATTCTTTGGTATATAATAACTTTCACTCAATGAATCCTTATGAGGATTCATTACACACCTTCATTTCTTCTATTCATTTTGACCCATTAGGCACTTAACTTAAACTAAGTAGTACCCCACTGCCTTGCAGGTGGGAGTGGGGTGTAGTTGGCACATGGCAGTTGACAGTTGGCACTGTCTAAAAGACAGTCAAAATGAATAGAAGAAATGAAGGTGTGTAATGAATCCTCACAAGGATTCATTGAGTGAAAGTTATTATACACCAAAGAATCCGAACACTTGAAAAATAGTGACCACACATTTTGCTCCATAACGCCACTTCTATAAAAGCTAAAGCTTAGCTTTTTTTAAAAAAAAAAAGGAAACTGGGAATCTGGAGGAATTAACAGGACAGATCCAAAACCCAAATCAATTCAAATTGAATCAGCCGCGATTCAGATCCAAATAGAATCTGGAGTGATTTGGATGGGTTAGATTCAGATCCAAATCGAATCGGGGCTGTTTATATTCAGATACAAATCAAAACACAGAAAATCTGAATTGCACACCCCTACTAGAATGTGCCTGTGTGATGGGCATCATTCCAGACAATCATCTAACAACTTCCCCTTCTCTCACAGAAACTAACAGTTTTGTTCCTTGAGTGTGTGTGAACATTCTTTGCCATCAGATCAGATCAGCCAATATGCCAGACGCCTCCTAACCACATAGCACAATGCAATATAAATTACTGGGCAGTAACATCAGAACAAAACCAAGAGAGTAGGAAAAGTATTGGGATAAGGGCAGTAATAATATGGATTTGTAATATATAGTATATTTCTGAATAACACTGGAATTAAAAATGCCAAAATAAAATGTTATTTATACAAAACTTTATATATTTAATGGTTTTGTAGTTATATATAAACAATTTTTATATTTTATATTTAAATATAAAAACTATTTATATTTAATGATGTTTTAATGTATTTTAATGGTGTTCTAATGTGAACCACCCTGAACCTTTTGGAAGGGTGATATAAAATTTTAATAATAAATAAAATAAATAAATAAATAAAAATGTTGCCTTTTTAAAGCTCTATATTCTCAGTGATTGAATGATTCATTTGTGAAAATGTTCACAAGTACTGTGATTATATTTGTACACAATCTTGGAAATCTTACTCATAGCTAGCATTTATAATTATAGGCTGTGATTCAAAGTACTTTAGGCATGCCCAAGAGCTCAAGTGTGCCCAGTGGGATTTCTGACTCTTAAAGATCTGTTTAAATGCTATTCTTTGTTAATTTACAATTTATATTTCCAAGGTCTTCACATTTGCCTTAGGCAAAATCTGTTGGCAATTCTGATACATATGAAGGTGTGCGTATCTGTGTGTGAAAGAGAGAAACAGAGTGCTGTAGTTGTTAATCATGAAGATTTCCATCAGCAAAATGTAACGTGCCGTTGCCTTCACAGCAGAGGAAATGGCTGATTTGTTTTTGTTTGTTCCAGTACTCGAGAAGTCACTGCATTCCTCCCCTTTCCTACATGCATTTCAAGGTAGATAGACCATGACAATCTGGGATATAACTTGCAATGAGACTTATTAAGCTTGCATAAATGGGATTTATATGGTGCCCTAACCATGACTTTCACTTACTGAAAATATCAGTTAAAAAGCTTTTCTGAAGTCACAGGTGGCTTAGCAAACTGTTGCTATAATAGATTCTAATATTTACTCCCAACAAAGATGCTGAGGTTTGGACACTAGAGAAAATATTTGGTCTTTACATTTATTTATGAAGGAAAAAATACTAATAAATCGCACAGAACCTAAGAAGATAGGAATGTAGCTATTCATTAAAGGTGGATGCCCATGAAAATTCATAGAAGGCTTATTTTAATTTTGTCTAATTTGTACTAAAATTATGATAATGCAAGAAATAGGATTTTAGCAGGTGTAAGCAAGCGGTACTAAGAGCTCTATTGCTGGGACTGTGCTTTGCAATATATTCTGCCAATGATACTGCGATTCCTGGTTCAGACACTTTATCATTGTATCACAATGGGCAGCAAAGTAGGGCAAAGATGAATTCCATTTGCTACAGTGCCAGAACCAGAGTAAGCTGTATTTTCTCACTGTGTGTTCTCACTGTGTGTATTTTCTCACTGTGTGTGATATGTTTGTAAAACTAGATTCATCGGGATTGAGCAGCTGAGAATCTAGGCCACAGCAGCACATTTAGAATTTCCAACCCTTCAGGACCTGTCTGGAGTCTTCTGGAATCAGCATCAATCTCTAGGTAGCTGATCAAAGCAGTCATGGAGATTTTAATGGTTTTGTATTGGGAAAAGTAGGGAGGGCGGATTTCCAAGATTAGCTTCAGTCAAAGTTGAAAACCCAAAGTGCAACCCTGAGACATAAATCAGGGTGTACACTAATTGTCTTTAAGCCTGCTGTGCACTTCCCCCAGCATGGATTCAGCCTTCACCATTTCCAGATGTCTTGAATGGAAGCAGTGAGGCACCAGGGTAGGCTTGACCTGCATAGGACACATCAGGCTCAGAGGGTTGTAGGCCTCATTCATACCCAATGATCATCAGGTAAAATGGTGAATGGGAGTTTGCTGGCAACTCTAATCTCACAATATTGGTTACTAAATGTGTGGGATATAAATGTTAAATACATTATAACTATTGTTAAATTTTCAAAGTTGCTACACATATGTACAAAAACTGTAAGGTTTATAGAGAGGGTATCAGAAGGTCTTCTAATTGCTGGTGTTTGGGACTTTCAGAGACCACATTGTCCAACAGTGGCAACATGCTGGTCTTAAATTTGTACTAATATTAACTTATGTACATTGTTATTTCTAATACCAAATATGCTTCTGATGGAATATATGTTCCAGTAAATTGGGATATTAGGGAGGGTCATGCTAAGGACAAAAATATGTCAACTTCAGAAGACAAGCAGATGATATTTAAAATACTATTTGGATATTTGCTTACATAGACTCATGGTCTTACTTTGGGCCTGAATTCTTGATCTGTCAGCTTAGTCTGAAATAGGGGAGAGAGAGAAAAACAATGGGCACAATCCCACTTAAGCTTAAGAACATTAAGATCTACTGATTTTAATGGGAGATAAGCATTTGCTTAAATCAATGGAACTGACAAGTCCTTAATCTTTGGTTGGGTTGTGCCTTATATATAAAATTTCTTTTTAAAAAAACAGCAAAAGCCTCAGATGACATTATAGGGGACCTTGGAAAACTAGTGGCACATAGGAGGTAAAATTTGAATGTCTACTGTAGGAGCAATGTTGTGGGTGTAGATCAGGGGTGCTCAGCTTTGATCCTCCTACCGATGTTGACCAACAACTCCCTTAATCCCTGCCTATTGGCCACTGTGTCTGGGGATTATGAGAGTTGTAGTCCACAAACAGCGGGAGTGGGGGCTAAATTGAGCAGGCCTGGTTTAGATAAAGGGGTCCTCTGTAGATTAAGGTGACAAATAATAAGGGCATCATCTGTCATTGTATCTTCTATTAGGAAAGTTGTATTGAAGGTTATTTCTAGGAGGATAGAATTCAACAATATTTTGTGATGTCTTCAAGAATTATTGGGCAAAGCCACTTCATTAGTGTGCCTAATCTTTGAAGCTCGCAAAAGAGTGAAGTCTCAGTTCCAGTTTGAGGAGCTGGATGAAATGAAGTTCTTAATCCTGCAGCCTGTTTCGTATTAATGGAACTGATGTACAAGAAATGAAGAATGAATTTGCATGGGATTTAAGGCTAAAAGAGAACAGAGATCAGAGTTGTGCCTGAACAATGAAAATTTGATCTGAATCTGGAATTCCTCCCAGTCTCTGAAATCTTCAAATCCTGAATTTAACTTTGTATCCAGGAAGATAAAACCCAGCCGTAAACATCCATATGACCTAGACTGCCTGGCTTTCATAGCTTTGACATTTGAAAATAGGATGCTTTTATCCCTTAACATAAAATACAATTTCTCTTGCTGGAAGATGTTATCTGTATTAACACATATGTATATGCCCTACTAGTTTCTGGCAATACAACACAAGATGAATATTAATTTCATTGAAATAAACCAATGTAATCTTTTTGGAATATGTCTGACTAATTCATTAGATAACAGTTGGAAGAACATAGAATATTAGTAGTATTTAACCCAGCAATGGATATGTTTATTGCAGAAAGCATTAGTGAAATTTAATCAGCTGGCTCAATGGTAATCCATTGGACTCAGGAAAACTACATTCTTTTAAAGGTTTTTAATTGTTACGTTATATTTTCCAAAGACTCAGATATAACAAGTAGAATTGGAACATCTGCTTTGCTAGATCTATCTGAAAGAGTTCAGCTTTGCCTGTTGGCAAAGATGTAAGCAGAAGCCAAGCAAGGAAGGTTAACCCCCCTCCACAAAAACTAGCCAAATATCTCAGCCAATATCTTAACCCAATTAGTGATTCAAGCAACCCAGCCCTGTAAACCACACAATGGCAACTAGACCTTTAATTAGGTTGAAGCACTGAAAAGTTTGGCATTGTGGGCAGATTGAAGAGGCATCCATACATAAAATATCATAGCCCACCATACTGGTGTTCTGACTGGCCAGCCACATAGCTGGCAATGCATCTAAGTTTCCCAGGTCCTAAAATTTGCAGCAGTTGCCCATCTTCTTCTAGCAGTACAATACTCCATCTGTCAAAAAGGTGAATTACAAAGAACTGGATGCCATGGTCTTTCAAGTGTCATTTCCCCATTCAGGAGCTGATGGAGGTCACGTTTTCTCATCCAGAAAGTGGCTAAAGAAGCCTGCTTCCCAACTTATCAAAAGATCATGGTGTAAAATAAAACACCAATTTCCGTGGTGACTAGATATCCCCCCCCCCCGGTAGGACTTTTATGCCTATAATTCACAAACATAAATTAAGCATGTATTGCCCCCCACCACCGCCATCACATAATTATAGAATTGGAGAAATGTTTATTTGTAATATCTCCCTCTCATGAAGCTGTTAAAGGGTGGTAATAACCCAACACATGGTTTTCCTCTTTTTGTAAAATGGAGGAAGTCCCCTAGGTCATGCATGGACCACCCTGGTTTCCACTGGAATGAGTGACTACATGTGAATAATATTTGCTATATTCACTTTAAGGTACGGCCATAGCTCATTGGTAGAACATCTGCTTACATGCAGAAGGTCCCAGATTCAATTCCTGGCATCTCCAAGTAAGGCTGAGAAAGACTCCTGCTTGAAACCTTGGAGAGTGGCTGCCAGTCAGTGCAAACATCTGAGCTAGATGGATCAATGGTCTGACTCAGTAAAAGTTAGTAGAGATGTGCAAACAGATTTGATGTAGAACAATATCAAACCAACCCACCCACCCAGGTTCAGTTCGCTTTTAGACTAAACCCTCCACCCCAGCTGTTCAGGGAGGCTCATGATTATTATTTTTTTACTTTTAAAAATTAAATTTCACTAACTGCCACTCAGCTCAGGGGCTTCAATCAATCAATCAACCAACCAATCAATCAATCTTTATTACAGTCATAGACCAGCATAAAGTATATAGGGTGATTACATATTAGAAATAAGAAGAAATAAGTACACAGGGTGATTAAATATGGTATGGTACTTAATAATATCATGTAAGGTACATAATAATATTTAAAATATTAGTAAAAATAAAAATAATAGAAAGTACACAAGTTGCACCCCGAGAACCAATAACCACAAGAAACATGTGTTTTGATGAACTAGGGTCTATTTATTAATTATTACAATAACCTGCAATGAGGAACAATAATTAGAGTGCATGCACCCCCTCTATGGGTCAGCCTCATAAGGAGAACAGCCCACAACTGGGTGAAAGACTGGGTGTTAATTCAGCCTGGCTGAATTATCATAACAACCAGTCTGAATTAACGTCATAACAACATTTGGGTGGTGGGTAGGTCCCCATTGGTGCCACCTACTACCCAGATTTCAAGGCAGTGGGACACTTGGTTGATTTTTAATTATTATTTTTAAGTTTTTAATTATTTTGAACATTTCCATCATAAGAGACAATGGGGATTCGAAGTTGCCATATCCTAACCCTAAAACGGATCCCCAGCATTCATTTGAAAAATAAACTAAGCTCTAGCCCTTGTAGAAGTGGAGTTATGGAGCAAAATGTGCAGTCTTTATTTTTCAAGTATTTATATTTTTTTCATTTATGGTACAAGACCAAACATAGCATACATACAACAAGCAGCAATAGTACAATTATCAAAAGAAAAAAGAATAACACATAAAATCAATTAAAATTTTGTTAAAACTTTTCTTATTTTTATAGCAGCTGCACAAAATCTAGCCGTAGCCATGGTAATTTCCTTGTGCCGACCTGACAGGAAGAGCTCGACATAGAACTCATCCTGATGTCCCAAAAATTTGCTCAAGTAAGGCTCCAGCCAGGAGGTATGGATAGTTTTGTAAAAGGTACGGTATATAAAAGCACATGCGCAGTTGTCTCTACCACCTCTGCACCACAGGGACATAGTCGATCCTTATAAGGGATGCCCTTATACCTTCCCTCCAAAACCATAGATGGCAAAACATTAAATCGAGCCTGGGAGAATGCTCTCCGTTGGGTCCGAGCAGACAAGTACATAAAATAAGTTACCGGAAATGGGTAACTTGAAAAGTAATCATTATAAACTCCAATAGAGACCCTACTCAGGTCCCTTTGTTTCTCCAGGTCTCAAATTCTCTGTTTTAAAACTTTTTTGGCTAAATCTGGGTCCAAAGGATGTATGAATTGCTCAGAAAACCCACAATTGCCCAGTATGACCTGTACATTTTTCTTCCAAATAGACTGATGTTCATCCTTTAAAACCAAAGGAACCAAGCCTGACCCATAAGAGCTAATTTTGTGCCGGTAATTAACTAAGTGTAACCAAGCCTGGACCACTATCCTGGTAATGCCCATCTCTAAACAAAGTGACGCATTCGAGACACAACAAGGGAGTTGGAAAATACCTTGTAGAAATCTCGTTTGAACCCGTTCAAGTAACTGTAGATTTCCTGTCCAAAAAATCTGTATTCCATAGAGCAACTGGGCTAAAATTTTATCTTGGTAAACCTTCAGCGCAGCAGGAATAGAATAGGCCCCTTTGGTGTAAATTATTTTTAATACAGCTGTGACTATATGTTGAACTTTAGCTGCCAAATAGTCACAGTGAGGACTCCATGAGAGACGCTCATGGAGCACAAGGCCAAGATATTTATACATTTTAACTTGCTGAATGCTATTACCATTTATAGACCAGTTATGCTTTTTCAATCTCGTACCAAATACCATCACCTTGGTTTTATGAGTATTCATAACCAGAAATTCCTCAGCACAAAATTGTGCAAGAGTTCTCAGAGCCCTCTGCATGCCAGCAAGAGTAGTGGATAGTAGTGCTGCATCGTCAGCATACAGCAAGAGAGATATCATTCTACCTGCTAGCTTGGGCTGATGAAAAACAGGGTCATCTAAGAGGGGAATTAAATAATTGATATAAGAATTAAACAGGAAAGGAGCCAAAATACAGCCCAGTTTAACCCCTTTCTGAACTGGGACAGGGTCCGATAGATGACCTTCGCTGTCATACTTAACCATCAGTGAAGTATTTTCATAAAGAGTACAGATTAAAAAAAGAAGGTGGGGATCAATGGAGGACCTAGCTAGTTTGTTACATCCTAGATACATCCTAGAAATTGAGTCAAACGCAGCCCTGAAGTCAATGACGACCACATATAACAAGAAAGAGGAATTTTTACTGGAGTATGTCTCTATCAGATGGGAGAGAACCAAGGCCTGATCTGTAGTTGACCAGACAGAGAGAAAGCCTGCCTGTTCTTCTCTAAGGATGGAACTTTCTTCAGCCCAGGTGATAAGTTTATGGCACAAATGTCTCACATAAAGTTTATACATAATAAACTTATTGGGCGGTAATTAGAAGGGTTGCAATGTTGACCCCCCTTATAAATCAGTGTAATAATGGCTGTTTGCCAGTCCTCAGGAAAATGACCCACCCCACCAATATTGGTGAAAAGCTTAGCTAGGATAGGGGTTATGGAGAAAAATGTGTGGTCACTATTTTTCAATTGTTTGGGTTCTTTGGTGTTTAATAACTTTTCCTCATAATGAATCTCTATGAGGATTCATTGTGCACCATCATTTCTTCTGATCATTTTGACTGTCACTGGACAGTGCCAACTGTCAACTGCCATGTGCCAACTACATACACACACACCTGCAAGGCAGTGGGGCACTCATTTTAATATAATTAAATAATTATAATTTAATAATTATAATTAGACATAATTGGTGTCTAATAACCTCATAATCAATCCATATGAGGATTAATTATACACCTTTGTTTCTTCTGTTCATTTTGACTATCATTGGGCAGTGCCAACTGTCAACTACACCCTCCCCACACACACACACTGGGGTATTCAGTTTATTTTTAAGGTATTTTTGAAGTGTTTAGATTCTTTGGTGTCTTCATTACACACCTTCATTTCTTCTGCTTATTTTGACCACATGCTTTGCAGGTGGGGGTGAGGAATTAGTGGCATCCCATGTTCCAACTACTCCACAAGTCACAAGACACTGGGTACTCAGTTTATATTTTAGGCTTTTTTGAGGTGTTTAGACTCTTTGGTGTGTAATGAATCCTCATAGGGGTTCATTATGTAGAAAGGTCATTTGACACCAAAAAGCCTAAACACGTGGGGGGCGGGATCCTGGAACATAAACTGAGTAGTACTCCATTGCCTTGCGGGTGGGAGTTGGGTGTAGTTGGCACATGGCAGTTGGCAGTTGACACTGTCGAAAAGACAGCCAAAATGAATAGAAGAAATGAAGGTGTGTAATCAGTCCTCATAGGTATTCATTGAGGGGAAGTTATTATACATCAAAGAATCCAAACACTTGAAAAATATTGACTACACATTTTTCTCCATAACTCCACTTCTACAAGGGCTAGAGCTTAGCTCCCCCCCCCCCCACAAGAAAGCTGGGAATCTGGGGGAATTAATAGGAGGGATCTGAATCTCACATCAATTTAAATCAAATTAGGTATGATTTGATTTGCACCCAAATCTAGCCAATGGACCACAGGGGTGATTTGTTTTGTCTCCAAATCACCTGAATCAGCTGGATTCAGGTACAAATCAATTTGTACTCAAATCAGTTTGCACATCCCTACCAGAAGCACAACTCCGCCCCCTGCATAAGCTGAATATGGCGACGGGGAGCAGTCAAGCATGAGGGCATAAAAGCCTGAAGAGGCATAAAAGTCACAACGGTGCATAAAAGAGATGGGGGGGCATAAAATGGGTGTAAAAAGATTGAAATACATGAAAAGACAAAAATGCATAAAAGCTTAAGTAATAAAACTGGATAATGGCCAGACTATAATACTATAAGGCTATAAGGGGCAGTAAGAAAAAAGGAGGAGCATCTTTCTATTGAGGCAGTATTGAGTGAGCATGTGTAGAGCCCACTCTGAGTCACCAAGGGTCAGATTAAGGCTAAGACTCACTGCCTACCATTAGCTGATGAATGCTCATCACTTCCGTACAAAACCTGGCAATGATAAATGTGATGGCAGTCAGAAAGTCAGAAAGCAGCAAGGAGCTATAATTGGCTCAAATGTCCCAGATACTTACATAGCAATGGAAGGATGAGGGGGCACAAATGTCTCTATACAACAAACAGTGGAGGAGGACATGCTCGGTAGTTTTGATATGCCCTGAGCCACAGGGGCATAGTCGCTTTGCAAATGGAGTCCTTCTTTAACAGCCTTCACGCATTGTTGAAGGGAGGGCATGACAGCATGCCAGAATGAACACCTTCCTGTACTTTCCTTCCTTCAATTTAGTGAAGTATGCCACTGGAGAGGCAGAATATCTAAGCCCATCACTGATAGGAAGGTTTGGGACGCTGCTGAGATTGGTTTGGCACTCAAAGTATATAATGTGCTGCTTGATTTTGCCTCCATACTAAACAAGGTCAAGGAGGAAAGACCCAGGGTAGCTATTTTTGTCTCAATTGACTGAATCCAACTTGATTGGTAATCATCATGTAGGATTGGGGGGGGGGGATCTGCTGGCCACAAGGATAGTCTGAGCCAGTAGCAGAGGATAGCAGTCCACACCCCAGCCTCCACCTTGATAAGGCCTATCTCCAGGCACATGGTGGCATAGGAGACACATCTTGGTATCTGGAGCGCTACCCGCAGGAATTTAAATTGCACAAGTTACAGAGTTTCAAAGTCAGGGAAGGGGCCAAGTTGGGCACCACAGAGGAGCTGAGCTAGTGACTTGACTACAAGCAGTTTGAGAGTCATTGGTACATAGTAGCCGCCTCTCATCTGCAGGAATTTGAGAATGGCAGAGCATTTAGAGCCATGTGTTCCCCGTGAGCTTTCCTAGAGCTACCAGAATGAAAAACTACCCCCAACAATTTGAAGTGTGAAACTTGCTCGAACTTATGCCCATCAATCCACCTAGATTGTGTTTTGGGCCTCCTGGTGAAAGCCATGGTTTTAGTTTTGTGATAGTCCTCCATGCAGTACAGCATCAGGGCGCTCAGTACTCTTCTAAGGCTGATGGGGGTCCTTGAAAGGATAGCTACATCACCTACATATAAGAGGATGGCACTGTGTCTCCCAGCAAGCTTTGGAGAGTGGAAATCTGGATTACTGAGCTGACCCACCATGCAGTTAATTTAAAAGTAGAAAAGGATTGGGGCTTTGCTTGACGCCCTTCTGAGTTGTGACAGCTCTTGTGAGGTGGCCTTGGGGGCTCCACCTCACCAAGTGATAAGGTATGAGGGATTAGATTTGGCCCGCACCAGCCTCCATTTATGTCCAAACTGCTCGGTTCAGGCGGTCTTCAGCCCATTTCAGGTGAGGCCATGCAGAGACCCATTGGGCATGCACAGCAGCCTCCAAAATGGCCACTGCAATGGGGGGCAGGCCCAAAATGGGCTGAAGACCACCTGAACCGGGTGTTCTGAATATAAATAGAGGCCAGCAGGGGAGGGGGAACTTCTGGAGACAACTCCCCACAGCCAAATCTAAGCCCCAGTCAGTAAATAAAATTCAATTTTTCAAAGTTTTTTTAAATTGGTTTTAAAAAAACCCAAAAAACGTGAACCCCCCAAACCGAAACAAACCGTGTTGATCTGGGTGTTCGGGGGAGTGCCAAAACCCAACATGCCCAATCCAGTTTGAGTCTGGTCCAGACTTGAACTGAACCGGGCAACCCGGTTTTGTGCACACCTCTAAAAGTCAGCTTCCTATGTTCCTGTTTTCCAGTTATTAAGGAATAACTTCATATGCCACAGTTTGAAAATCTGGGGTTATGTGAGAAAGAACCAAATCATGTTTTCTTCCTATGCCAGCATCTCCCAATCTTTAAAAAGGAGGAACATCACCAAGGGCAGGAGCTGAGCATGGACTCCTCCAACGTGAATTAGACCTTATACTGACTTGAGTTGCACAGAGATAATTCTGCAGCTGCCTTAACAAAAGATAATGTCTGAAGGGACCTAAATGTCTCTTCCTCTATTACATGGGAATACTCAAAACTATTCCTTGACATATGATAGCTGAGCTCCAAATGTCCACTTTCAAATAAAGCAAGCACAGAGATTTCTTTTACACACTCTCTCTCTCTGTTCTCTGAACATGCAAGCACTCACAAAATGAATTAGGCTGTATCTGTGAGATTGGATCTGACATGGAAGTCCCTCCAGCATGGTCCCTTCAAATATATATATATATATATATATATATATATATATATATATATATATATATATATATATATTTGAACACACACACACACACACACACACACACACACACACTATTAAAGTCTTTCTCAGAGTAGTTGAAACAGAGAGTTAAAACAAACATTAAAAGCCAACTTTCTTTTATTTTTTCCAGGATAAAAGTGTGGCACTCTGTTCAGAGAAGCAACAAACGCACACAAAGTATAAATGAATTTTCTTTTTTATTCCCAGCTTTTTTATTGGGTTTCATCTTCCTTTTCACTGCCATCGGCAATTATTCTACACACCTGCACTCAACCAGAAATGTAATGAAAGAGCATCAGTCTCACAATAGAAAAGTTATCATTAGCTCATAATACTGGGCCGCTTTCATGGGCTGTACCATGTCTCAACCAATTGCCAAAATCTTTGCCATGACACATTATATTTTGCTTATACCTGCTTCTTCTGATGCACACTAACAAGTGCTCTCTATATTTTTTTGAGCTAGAGGGACTACAGAGGCAGTTAGCAAAACTATAGTTATATATTTTATAATGAGAAGGGCCTGGGAGAATTGCTCGTGACAATAATATGCTGCAGTATCTGTTGTGTTCAGTAATTATCCATTAACCATTATGATTGTCTCGGAATGTGCACTTTGCCTGCCTGCATTGTTCAAGTGTTTCAAAATCATAAAATAATCTGCTGAGATTCTAAAAGTGCTCTGCTGATGTAAATTCTGATAATTTTAGTGGAGCCTGCAATGACAAAATACTTATTGGTCTCCATCTAGACTGAATGTGATGGGGTGGCAGCACAGATGCCATCTCTCATTTCATGTCAGAAAGGACTGGCTGAAGCCCAAGCAGGTAGGATACACATGCAGTGGGGCAAAGGAAATATGAAGTCCTGTATGCTCTTGCACTGAGCATAGAACCTTCACTGTGAACTGGGGCCTTTCCACATGTGTTTGATAAGTCAGCCCCACTTACACAATATGTCTGATGGGAAAGAATAAGAGATGGTTTGTTTGAGTGGGACATAAAGCATTTAGACAAGTAGGTTCTTATTCCCAATGAAGAATCTATATGTGTTGGAGAAGGAGCTACAAATCCAAGGCTAGTTGGATGCTGATGACACCCAAATCTATTTCTCCTTGTCATTGTCGTCATCATCATCATCATCATCATCATCATCATCATCAGGAAATGGCACTCATTCCCTAAATGCCTGCCTACAGTCAGTAATGGGCTAGATGAGGGACAACAAATTGAAGCTGAATCCAAGCAAGATGGAGTGCTCATTGTGGAGGATCAGAATTTTAGGAATGAGTCAGAGCTGCCTGTGTTGGATGGAGTTACCACCCACACCCCAAGAAGGAATGGGTACAGAGCTTGGTGGTGCTCTTGGTGCTCTTACAGGCCTCACCATGGTATCTTAGGTGGAGGCTATGGCTGGGAGCGCTTTCCAATTTTCCTGGCTCTGTTCCAGAGGACTGGAACGTTAAGCTAACCACCTGTAATTTCCCGGATCACCCCTGGATCCCTTTTGGAAAATTGGTGTTACATTTGCTACTTTCCAGTCCTATGGAACAGAGCCTGATTGCAGGGATGTTATATATTTTAGCAAAGGAGGTTGGCAATTTCACATTTGAGTTCTTTGAGGACTCTTGGATGGATGCCATCTGGCCCTGGTGATTTACTAGTCTTCAATTTTTCCATACAGCTTAGAACATCAACTCTTGTCACTTCTATCTGATTCAGTTCTTTAGACTCCGTCCTCAAAGAGCCTGGTTCGAAAACAGGTATATGCTCAGTATCCTCTGTCATGAAGACAGATGCAACATACTTATTTAGCTTCTCTGCAAACTCCATATCCTCCTTAATAATCCCTTTCATTCCCCCATTGTCTAATGGTCAAACCAGCTCCCTGGCACATTGCCTGCTTCTGATATATTTAAAGAAGTTTGTGTTATTCCCCTTGATGCTTTTAGCTAAATGTTCCTCAGACTCTCTTTCGCCTCCCTTATTGTCACCTTGCATTTGCTTGTTGCCAGAGTTTGTATTCCATTCTGTTCTCTTCATTTGGGCAGCCCTTCCAATTTCAGAAGGAAGTCTTATTCTCCTTTATGGCTTGCTTGACTTTGCCTGTGATCCAGGCTGGCATCCTCCTGGACTTAGTGGTACCTTTCCCCCTTTTGGGTATACAATCTAAATGGGCATCTAGTATTGTGGTTTTGAGTAAACTCCATGCATTCTGGAGGGAAATGACTCTCCTGATTTCCCCTTTCAGCTTTCTTTTCACCATACTCCTCGTTTTAGAGACGTTTCCTCTTCTGAAATTCAAAGTGTCTGTGTTAGACTTCCTTGGTGATTCTCTCCACGCATGTATGCTGAATTTGATAACACTATGGTCACTCTTCCCTAAAGGGTCGATGACATTGACATCATGCACCAGGTCCTGGGTGCCACTCAGGATTAAGTCCAAAGTCACCTTCTCTCTGGTTGGTTCCAAGACCAACTGTTCTAGGGCACAGTCATTCAGCATATCTAGAAATTTGACCTCTTTGTCATTACTTGACTGTGAATTTACCCAGTCTATGTGTGGGTAAATGAAGTCACCCATGATTACTGCCCTGCCTCTCCTTGACACCTTCCTGGTTTCCTTCTGCAACTCCCAGTCACTTTCAGCATTTTGATCTGGAGGGCGAAAGCACATCCTGAGCAGCACATTTCCATACAGGCCTTGTATTGCCACAAGGGTCGGTTTCTGTGGAGGACTCTGGTCCTCCTAGGTTTCCTAGCTTGTTACATTCTACCCCTTCCATAACATACAGTGCTGCTCCACCACCAAGGCACCCCTCCCTGTCCTTTCTATAGAGTTTATATCCAGAGGTAACAGTGTCCCACTGGTTCTCATTGTTCCACCATGTTTCTGTTATGCCCATTATATTTATTTCTTCGTTAGCAACCAAACACTCCAGCTCACCCATCTTGGCTCAGAGGCTTCTGGCATTGGCATATAAGCACCTATATGCTGAATCTCTTACCTGGTATATGCTATCTTTCTTTTGGCCAGCTATCTCTTTGACCAGCTAGCACAGCCTCTTGTCTGCTCTTTATGTGGTTCTGCTCTATTCCCTTCTGTTTTGTCTAAATCTTTTACACCCTTGCACCATACAGGATGGCATTTGCCAAACTGGATACTGCCCAGATCCTGTCAGCTATTCCCCAGGAATAATTTTAAAAGCTACTCTGAAACTTTTTAAATTTTGAGTGGACACTTGCATCCAGTCCTTGAAGAAAATTATCTCAAAACATTGGTGCATCAGCTGGTAACCTCCAGGCTTGATTATTGCAATGCAGTCTACATGGGGCTGCCTTTGTACATAGTCTGGAAACTTCAGTTAGTTCAAAATGCAGTAGCCAGACTGGTCTCTGGAGTAACCCAGAGAGACCATATTATGCCTGTTTTAAAACAGTTGCACTGGCTGCCAATATATTTCTGTGCGAAATAAAAAGTGCCAGTTACTACCTTTAAATGGTTTCATTCCAGGTTACCTTAAAAAATGCCTTCTTCTGTATGATCCCCACCACATGTTGAGGTCATCTGGAGAAGTTCATCTGTGGTTACCACCAGTATGTCTGGTGGCGACTTGGGACTGGGCCTTTTCTGCTGCTGCTCCTGGGCTGTGGAATGGATTCCCGGCAGATATCCATAGTTTGAAAACTACATAGCCTGAAAACTTGTTTGGCCTGGCCATCTAAAGTTTTAAAATTGTTTTTAGATGTTTTAAACCATTTTTAAATTTGTTTTTATATTGTTAAGCTGATTGTTTTAAGCTGATTGTTTTCAATGGTTGTTTGTTTGTTTGTTTTGTTTTGTTGTACGCTGCCCATAGCCTTTGAGTGGATAGGGCAGTATAGATTTGTAATACTTTTTATATTAGTTGACCCATCCTGCTCCACAGACATAGCATCAGCATTTTAGAGATTTAGCAAACCTTCAAACAATTCTGGTCCAAGCCCCTGCTCAGTTCAAGATGAGTAGGGCTGTCCAGATGGCTGTCCAGCCTCTTTGGAAACCACAAGAGAAGGAAAGCCCACGACTGCATGATGCAGATACTTCCACTGCCAAACAGCTCCTACAGTTAGGGATGTGTAAACAGGTTCAACATCAAACATATTCGACATCGAACCAGTTCAGTTCAACTGTTCAGGGTCAAACTGAACTACCCCCGTTCAGTCTGACGCTGGACTGAACCCCCCCTCCCCGGCCATTTCAGTCCGGCACCCCCATTAACACTCCCATTCCGGTTCAGTCGAGGGGGGTGGTGGTTCACGAGCTTTAAAAAATAATAATTTTGTTTTTGAACTTACCCCCTCTGAGGGAGGTGGTGGGGGAGGTGTCAATGGAGGTTCCCACTCCCCCTGCCAGGCCTCCTGAGTTGCAAAATCAGCCATACGGCCATTCTTCAGCCTGTTTGCAGGCCTTTCCCCTTCGGTGCGGTGGCCATTGTGGAGGCTGCCACACCTGTGCAATGGACCTCTGCATGGCCTGGCACAGGCACAGCAGCCTCCAAAATGGCAACCGTGCCAGGGGAAAGGCACCCAAACTGGCTGAAGAATGGCCAAATGGCTTATTTTGCAACTCAGAGAGGCTGGCAGGGGGGATCGGGAACCTTTGTGGACCCCCCTGCCACTTCAGATAACTCCCCTGGAGGGGGTGAGTTTGATTATTATTATTATTATTTTAAAAAATATAATAATAATAATAATAATAATAATAATAATAATAATAATAATAATAATAGCAGCTTGCAACCCCCGCCCCCAACCAAACTGGACTGAGGTGGGGTTTGGGGGGTGCCAGACCAAACTGGCCCGGTCTGTTTTGTGTCTAGTTTGGACTTGAGTTGGACCAGCTGGTTCTGTGCACACCCCTACTTACAGTTAGAAAATTCTTCCTAATGTCTAGCTTAAATGTCAGGTTGGTCTCTGGGTCATCTAGCAGAGCCTATATTACTCCTGTGTTGAAGGAATTGCACTGGCTGCCGAGACGTTTCCGGACAAAATACAAGGTGCTGGTCATTACCTATAAAGCCCTAAACAGAGAACGTCTTCTTCGCCATGAGCTCAACTGCCTGCTAAGATCATCTGGAGAGGTTCACCTGTGGCTGCCGCCAACTCTTCTGGCATCTACTTAGGAATGAGCCTTTCTGTTGCAGTCCCTGGTCTTTGGAATGTGCTTCCTGTTGAAATAAGAGTCCCCATCTCTGGCAAGTTTTTAAAAGGCACTGAAGACACATTTATTCACCCAGGCTTTAATTAGATTTATAGTTTTAAATAATTTTAATACTGGGTTTAAAGTGTTTTTAATCTTTTAAATGATTGTAATTGTTAATTGATTTAATGTTTTAAATGATTTTCATTGTAAGCCACCAAGAGTCACAAGTTTTAGGTTGTATAGAAATATTTTAAATTAAATTAAATCTGCTTCTTGGTAATTTTAACCAGTTGGATCTAGTCCTGCCCTCAGGAGCAACAGAGAACAAGTCCTCTTCTTCTCTGTGACTTCAGCCATATCCCTGGGTCTTTTTTTTCTCCAAGCTAAAGGATGTTCAGCCATGTTGCATACTCAAACCACGAGTTAATTATCCCAAAGGTAGAGAAATTCCTTACTGTCCCTTGTTAAAATGTAATACTACTGCATGTCAACAACCCACTTGGACACTGTTTATTCCCAATGCAGATGGCAACCATTGAATCTGAACATGGTTCTATCAAGCAGCCATATGGCTTCCCTGTTCTAAAATAGTCGGCATAAAAGCAACTTCAGTGTGTTCTTACCTTCTTCATAAAAGAATACAAAGTTAAATAAAAGCCCACTGGTTCCATTAATATTTCTGTACTTGAATTGCATGCCAGTAAGTGCTACACTCACAGGTCTTATCCACAGCATTCTCACATTTCCACCACATCCCCCATTATGAGTTGTCTTTTCCATTCTCATTCTCCTTATTCTGACTGCTTTTAAGATTCTCCACCCAAGATTCACATGTTTACATTCTGCTTCTCTCTATATGACCTCTGCAAGATATGGCCCCATCTAACATGCCATACAAACCGGGACACTCTTCTTTGATATCAGCCAATCTAATTCCTTGACCATTCTAGCCATCTTTTCTGACTCCTTGATGATGAGATCATGACAGTTAAAGACAAGGTGATGGTTGTACAATTTTTCTTGAACAAGACTGAGAAAGAAAATTTGGTGCAGAAGATGGATTGTTAAATGAGAACTAGAGATACTGAACCCTTGGTACAGTTACTTCACACAGTCTTTGAATGTATATATTTTCTTCCTGCTTTTATCCATTGAATTAAATGTATAGCATTCATTTTTATGCTATTCACAACTAACTTACTGCAAATTTATCTTAGTTGTCATGTGTGTAATTTACAG
The DNA here is from genome assembly GCF_027244095.1 of Hemicordylus capensis. Taxonomy (NCBI): domain Eukaryota; kingdom Metazoa; phylum Chordata; class Lepidosauria; order Squamata; family Cordylidae; genus Hemicordylus; species Hemicordylus capensis. The sequence goes on along the minus strand of NC_069661.1, from coordinate 51,920,083 downwards.
TTTGGTTTATGATTTCTTGTCTTTCCTGAAGACCATTATTGTGTACTTTCCTAAGAAATTCCTTTAAAGGAGGAGTTTGCTATCAAACATAATATTCATATACTTCCAAGGGTTCCTTCAAAAGCTCACTTCTCATGTGACAAGAGTAACTGCAAGCAACTGATTGTGAGCATAAACAGATGCAAAAGAATATCATTATTCTACATCTACAACTGGAATACTATATTTACCCAAATAGAAGGTGACTCTGAATGTAAGACAATGCCTCAATATATAGAGGCTACAGTGGGGAAGCCATAGGTTGCCAGTTCTAATCCTCGCTGGTATGTTTCCCAGACTATGGGAAACACCTATATCGGGCAACAGCTGTACAGGAAGATGCTAAAAGGCGCGGGAGGAGGCAATGGTAAACCCCTCCTGAATTCTACCAAAGACAATCACAGGGCTCTGTGGTCACCAGTAGTGGTGTGCACGGACCGGTCCGGGGCCATAGAAAAGGCCTCTGGACCGGTCTGGAATTCCGGTGGTTCGGCAGGGTGGAGGAGTGTGTCTTTAAGGGGGGCAGTAGTACTTACCCCCCCCATCGCCGCTCTTCCCCCTCCAGCGCTGAAGTTGCCAAAAACGTTCTTGGGGCAGCAGAGTTCCTCCCTGCCACCCCTGCCCCCGTCATTGTCTGTAAGTGTTAAACTAGAAAGAGCAGGGGGCACGCATGTGCCCTTCGTGGCATGCGTGCTTGTCTCCGCCGCTGGCGCATGCACACCACATGATGTATGCGTGCCGCCAGCTCTTTCTAGTTTAACCCTTACAGACAACGACGGGAGCAGGGGCAGCAAGGAGGAACTCTGCCACCCCAAGAACGTTTTTGGCAACTCCAGCGCCGGAGGGGGAAGAGCGGTGGGGGGGTAAGTACTACTGCCGCCCCTTAAAGACACACTCCCCCCAGTGCCGGACCACGCTTCTGTGGTTCCGTGCACATCCCTAGTCACCAGGAGTTGAAACTGAATCGACGGCACACTTTACTTTACCTTTACATAGAAGTTATACCTGTACTTATTCAAAAGAAAGAGAAATCTAAGTCTAAGATTAACACACACACACACACACACACACACACACCATATTTAACAGGAAAGAACTAGGGTGGGGGGGATTCAACATATTAGGGTAAGTATAGATGTTGTATAGAAGAACCACTGAAAAATGCAGCTAAACCACGAAAGTGAATAATCTGAGAAACATCTGAGAAATTTCAAGGGAAACTAAAAGTTTTGAAAGCAACATTTCTTGGGGTAGAATGGTTGCACACTGCTAGACTATTGATCTGTCTAACCAAGTACAGTTGTCTCTAAGCACTGAGAGGTTGTTAAAGTTGGCAAAGATCATCTAAGCTGAAGACTTCATTTTAGACATTAAAAATCCCCAGCTGATGCGCTGCTCCCATGGTAATCAAGTTCTTAGCTCCAGAAGACATTTCCCCAATAACAGCTTCAGCACACATGTTCAAAAATCCTGTGACAAGGAAAAACATCATGTGAAGGAAACTTCAAAAGACAAAGATGCAGTTTGATACTTGCCACCACTATTTACAAAATGTAATTTTGTGAATCCACTCCATGGAAATTCAGCAAAGAATATGGAATGAGATATAATGCCTTAATTATCAAAAACAGAGGCTATTACTACAGTATTGTTTCTATTCTGTTCTGGGGAATGTATCCCCCCCAACAAAAAAAAAATCCTGTTATGCTGCTCACTATCACACTTTCTCTCCTTCTGTTTCAACAGGCTACACTGACAACAAGGTGACAATTTTCCATAACCAATTAAATGTAGATAGGATAACAGAGCATAGTAAGAGGAATATGCATTGACAAGTGAAAATTGAGTTTTTAATAATAAACCGTTGGAGAAAGTCATTCTTAAGGCTGGAGACTGAAATGTAGGCAATTTTACAAGTGATACCTGAAATTTACATATTAATGATACCCTTTTCAACTGTCTGATTTGCTGTGTTTCTTGATCCACCCCCCTCCCCAACAATAATGATATTCTTTTAAATAGGCTCTACCCAAGTATTGATCCCATTATGGGAACTTCAAAGACTAAAAAATCCAATGAGCAGCATCTAAGATACAAGGAAAAAAACCTCCAATGAATTTCAATGTGCACACCTGCGTGCTAAGATATTTCTTCCACTGCTTGTGAACTGTGTGTTTGCCTATGTAAATATATGTGCTCATGAATATATATGGTCCTGTAGATTCAATTTAAATGTACATGCTCATACATATACATGACCATACAAAATCTATTTACTTACTGGAGTAGCAGTTGCAACCAAGAACAAAGAATAACCATTGCTATATACTTCAAAAAGAAATAGATAGAACTGAAGTTTGCTGTAAAGGGTTCTCTGCTTGGTATTTATTTGAACACATATCCTATATATGTGTGTCGCTGTGGGCACATAGTAGAGTACATATATAATTATCTAGTGCTGCTTTTGGAGACCCAGTTGGCAATCTTGAAAGTTCCTCTTGTCAGCTTCAGCTAGTTTGCCAACTGCAGCCTTTCAAATAGTTCTGGTCATATGTATTGCTGCCCTGGTCACTGCCACATTGAACTACTGCAATTCACTCTGTGTGGCTGCCTTTGAAAAGCATTCAAAAATTGCTTGTTGAAGGTGTATCACCCAAACCTTGCTGCACTCAAGCAACAAACAAATTTGCACTATGTAACCAGATCATGCTGCTGTGCTGAATCACAGGGATTCTCAGAATGGCATCTTGCATTATTGCACAAAAGTTCCCTACAAAACATATGAGATGTGTCACTGATTACACACTTTGTTGCATAAATGCAAACATGTTTTTGCTAGCATAACGCTAGTCTAGAACACAAGCAGCAGATTTAGCACAACTAGCTAGCATAACAACTTTATGCTAGCACAGGGGTTCCCAACCCATGGTATTCCAGCTGTTACTCCCACCAGCTCAAGCAGTGCCTATCCAATAATAACAAGGGAAGGAGACCAGAGGGCATTAAGTTGATTCTTGCCCAGTTTATTAGTATTAGATACCAAGCTCTGGCCTCTATCAAGATAACACCCACTTCCAGTCTCAGAGTGGCATTAGAAATACATTTGGGGGTCAGTCAGAAATAATGTTCTTAAGAACCTGGCTTGTACTCACTCCAAGAGGGAATAGTTAACATAGTGTAAATTCACTGTCCAATTCAAGGACATCTTGAGGATGGTGGCCTCTGCGATTTGCATGGATTACCTGCTTGATTCTTGGACCAAGTCAAAGTTCTAGTTCTTACCTTTAAAGTCCTAAATTGTTTGGAACTTTGGTACCTAAAGGGCTGCCTGCTCCCATATGTGCCTTCCCACATGCTTTGGTTATCATCTGAGGCCCAGGTGCAGGTGCCTTTGCTATCTGAATTGCAGCAGGCATCTCAAAGGCAGAGTGCTTTCAGTGGTGGTGCCAGTGTTGTGCAACCCCCTTCCACTGGAGACCCTTGTGTCCTGAACCTTATACTTCTTATGGTGTCCAACTCAAATGTATTTTCTTCTCACCATTGAACCTAAAATGTGGGAACTAGCAGATTAATTGTGTTTGGAAGGCAAAAGGAAATTAGTGTAGAATTTAGAAACCCAGGAAGTTGTCATATACTGAGCATCTTCTCACGACTGAGAAGGGCTAGAGGGTGGGCTGTGGGGAAGGCTGGTTTAATGTACCTTCCCTGCAGATGAGCAGTCCTTCCTCCTTGGGTGGGCAGATCGCTCTCCCAGATGAGCACTGTCTCCTGCTGGTAGCTCTGAGGGTTGGGGTGCTGGGGCATGTTGCCTCATGTTGCCCCGCCCCCTGGAGCTCCAATAATGCACTGCGTGAGTGGGGATCCCACTCCCTGAGTCTGTCAGCCATACACACTCTCCTAACCCCATTTAGAATGGTGGCTCCACGAGTGGGCTTGCCACCGTGGTACCACCAGGATTGGGCACGATCCTTGCGGTTAACACGTGCATGCAAAACCGGGCTGGGCTCCCTTAGCCCAGGTATGCCTGCACGTGTGAATAGCCTCACTGAGTCAGACCATCTGTCCATTTAGCTCAGTATTGTCCAAAATGACTGGCAGCAGCTCTCCAAGATTTCAGGCAGGAGTCTTTCCGAGGCCCACCTGGAGATGCCAGGGATTGAATTTAGGACCTTCTGCATGCAAAGCAGATGCTCTGCCCCTGAGCTATGGCTGCACCTCCCAAGTCCCTTCAATTTGGAGGACTTAATATGTTCTATTGGTATGCTTCTTTGTAGTTATCAACATTCATTCAATTTTGAATCATAATCTGAAAAAGGCAGAATGTTTCCTCTATCAGTATTTGCTCATATCACTAAACTTTACTGACCTTCACTACCTTTCCTCTGTAAATGTTATTAAGGTCTTTGGAATGAAGTGCATTAACTAATTTAAGAAACATTAATTCACTTCAGTCACTTTTCCATTGCTTGATAGACCCTTTTGTGAGACAGCCTTCAGTCCAGGGCTTTTAAAAACGGGCGGAAATTTGACTATTGACTGCATGATTTATTAACTGCACCCATCCAGTCCAATCAACAATCCAGTTAAATGGAAGTACTTGGACCTAAGCCACTGAGTCCCATTGACATTAGTTAATCAAATAGAGATGTATAGCTATGAAGATATATAGAGAGGGTGGTGCCAATGTAACTACGGGGACATCCTGTGTGAGGAATGTCTATCCTGTTATCCTGACAGTTAAAGTTCCACTTAAAACTACCTTCAACAATATATCATAGACTGGCATAGCTGGGAGCTTAATTTTCCTTAGCACTGGAAATGTAAATGGTCTCCATTTTTATTCAGTATTCGGCCTCAAGCTAATGCTCTACCCATTCTGTGAAAGGTATCGACTGAACTAACGAAGCACTCTGTGCTATTCAAAAATATGTCCATGAGGGTTGCACAGCTCTCAGGACATATTTTTGGGTGACATAGAAGACTTCTTCGGAAAGGGAAGGTTGATGAAATTCTCCCACAAACACATCAGCACCAGTGCAGCATTACTCTAGAACTCTCCAGAAGCAACAGTGCTACATGAGGACTTCGTTCATAAGAATGTAAGTCATCGGCTTTATTCAGCAGCCATTGACTTCAGTTTTGTACATCCCTACTAGTTGCATCTAGCAATGGAGATTACTACCAGTTTAGTTGTTTCAACACACGGTGATAATAAACCTCAAGTTGTGTATGATGTTTAGACAGTGGCTGAATTCAGATGTAACACAAAACTGGAGGTTGATGAACCCAGTTTCAGTTTTAAACTGTAAATCATACTGCAGACATTCATCCAACCGGGGTGCGCCAACCTACGGTTCCAGGAGAGGGGAGCTCCTCCCTGCTCCTCGGCTGCTGAGAGGGGAGCTCCTCCCAGCAAGTTCCATGGCCAGACTGTGGGCACAGTGTCATCGCATCAGCGGAGCAGCCGTGATTGGCCATGACCTTGAAGGGGGCGTGTCAAACACAATCATGAATTTTCATAGAAGTCCACCCTTTAAATCCCTTTAAATGCCATGCCATGCCTGTGCTTCTTCAGACAGTGATGGCAGTGCCACCCCCAAACAGCCCTTCACCAAAATAATCCTAGCACAAGCACAATTTGGGTGTGTGTGTGTGTGTGTGTGTGTGTGTGTGTGTGTGTCGGATATGGGCACTATTTCCCTGTTACTCAGGGAAGGGAAGGAGGAGCAGGTTAGAGGGCTTGACCCCCCCCCCACCTTCCCTGGACTTTAACACCTGGTCCCCTCTAGGCTGTATTTCCACCTTTCAGCCTGGATGAGGAACTGCCTGCCAGCTTGCTTCACTGTTCCAGCCGTGGAGTTCCAGCTGCTGTCTTCAAGAGTGCCTGACATTTAACACCTGTTGCTAACCCAGCAGTCTCTTGTGGTAGGAGGGGCTGCTGGCCTGCTAGAGGCTTATAAATCTCTTAAGGCATGCCTGAGGTGTAGCTGGTGGCCTGCCTGTAGACGGCTGGCTAAGGGGGGGGGAGATTATGTCGTGGGTGGGTGGTGGTTTGGGCTAGAGGGTTGTTTTTATTGTACTGAGTTGTGCCAGGCCTGTTTTCAGATATGTGTTTGGGTTCTCTCGAGTGGGATGGTGAGGGGCTTGTATCCAGCTTGTAGTGGTGGGCAATAGAAGAATTGGCGCTGGCAGATTAGCTGGTCATTACAGGGAAGGGAAACTAGTAATTTAGTAACTGTTTCCATGTCCAACTGCTTTGTCAACTCTCAGGCCCCGGGGAGCAGCTCCAACTACCCACAGAGCCTGGCCTTGCTCCTCTGTAATGCCAGGTCAGTTCAGAATAAGACCGAAATTGCCCATGACTTGATCATGGATGAGGGAGCTGACCTGGCATGCATAACTGATACCTGGTTGCGGGAGGAAAGCGGTCAAGGGTGGGCTCAGCTTCTCCCTCCAGGTTATTCTATTGTGGAGCAGGTTAGGGGATATGGGCGGGAGGTGGAGTGGAGTGGCTGTGGTCCATAAGTATATCAACTCCCTTACCAGGGCCCCTGTGAGACAGTTGACTTATACTGAGTATGTATTTCTGAGGCTGGGAACTAGGGATAGATTGGAGATTCTGTTGGTGTACTGTTCACCCCACTGCCCAACTGGCTCCCTAACTGAGCTGACGGAGCTGGTCATGGAGTTGGTGTTAGAGTCTCCCAGGCTTCTCGTGCTGGAGGACTTCAATATCCACTTTGGGGTTGGCTTGTCTGGTGTGGCTCAAGAGTTCAAAGTGGCCATGACAACTATGGGTCTTTCTCAGTTCATTTCTGAACTAACTCATGTTGCCGGTCACACACTCGATTTGGTCTTCTGTTCAGATCAGGGGGGTGTTCTGTGGGTGGGGGATCCGGTGGTTTCCCCATCGTCATGGACAGACCACTACCTGGTTAAGGTTGGTATCACAGCCACAACCCACCCCTGCAGGGGTGATGGACCTATTAGGGCTCCATTGGACCCCCAGGACTCCATTCTGTCACCAATGCTTTTTAACATCTACATGAAACCGCTGAGTGAGGTCATCAGGAGATTTGGTGCTGGGTTTTATCAATATGCTGATGACACCCAAATCTACTCCTCTTTTTCATCTGAATCATCAGGAAATGGTGTTCATTCCCTAAATACCTACCTACAGGCAGTAATGGGCTGGATGAGGGATAACAAATTGAAACGGAATCCAAGAAAGATGGAGGTGATCATTGTAGGGGCTCAGAATCTGAGGGATGAGTTTCTTGTGCTGGATGGGGTTACACTCCCCCCAAACTAGCAGGTATGCAGCTTGGGAGTACTACTGGACCTAGGCCTAACACTAGTATCTCAGGTGGAGGCCATGGCCAGGAGTGCTTTCTATCAGTTTAGGCTGATCTGACAGCTGTATCCATTCTTTGAAGAGGATGAACTCAAAACAGTGGTGCACCAGCTGGTAACCTCCAGGCTACACTTCTGGAATGCACTCTATGTGGGGCTGCCTTTGTACGTAGTTTGGAAACTTCAGTTAGTTCGAAATATGGCAACCAGACTGGTCTCTAGGGCAACTTGGAGAGACCATATTATGCCTGTTTTGAAACAGTTGCACTGCCTGCCGATATGTTTCTGGGCAAAATACAAAGTGCTGGTTATTACCTTTAAAGCCTTGAATGGTTTCGGTCTGGGTTACCTTAGAAAGTACCTTCTTCTGCATGATCCCCACCGCATGTCAAGGTCATCTGAGGAGGTCTGTCTCCAGTTAACACCGGTTTGTCTGGTGGTGACTCAGAGGCGGGCCTTCTCTGTAGCTGCTCCTGGACTATGGAATGCACTCCCTTCAGAAATCCATAACTTGAACTCTTTATTGGCTTTTAAGAGAGCCCTTAATACCTATCTGTTTGGCCTGGCCATCCAGAGTTTTAAAATTGTTGTAAAGGGTTTTTAATGTACCTGGTTTTTCAGGGTTTTTCAACAATAATTTTTATTGTTTCACTGTTGTTTTATGATATTTTAAAATGTCTGTTCTAATTGTTGATTGATTTTAACTGTTTTTGTTTTATTTGTAAACTGCCCTGAGCCATTTTGGAAGGGCAGTATAGAAATTGAATAAATAAATAAATAATAAGGGAAGGGGACATGGAGACTTCCTAGGATATGTATATGAGGGACAGCAAAGAATCCGGGGGTGGGGGGTCTGTCTCCCCATGACCTGGGATGCTGTTGCGAGGGAAAACCCCACCAAAGTGGTGCATGCAGACTAAACCACACTCCTTATCTGCTAGCAGCTTGCTGCTGATGGGCTATCTCTGTCATGAGAGGGCCAGTCTACTGGGGAAGACCATGGGGTTATGAGCCCTAAATCTCCTGCAGTGTTCCCTCTAACCAGAATTCCCATGTGTTGTGGACGACAACTCCCATAATCCCCAGTCAAAGACCATTGCACCTGGGCTTTGCTGGGATTTGTAGTGAACATCTGGGAATCCCTGTTAGAGGGAACCTATCTATCAGTCTCCTATCAGGCTGCATGCTCACCTGTTGAGTTAACCCTACAAAGGTTAACTCAACAAACCTCTAGGCTTGACTACTGTAATGCACTCTATGTGGGGCTGCATTTGTATGTAGTTCAGAAACTACAATTGGTACAAAATGCGGCACCCAGACTGGTCTTTGGATTTACCCAAAAGGGACCATATAATGCCTGTTTTGAAAGAACTGCACTGGCTGCCAATGTGTTTCTGAACGAAATACAAAGTGCTGATTATCTTTATAATTAATTCTCTTAGCCAGCCAGCGTGGGGATGTGGCAAGGCAATGTGTGCCGGTGAGGGAGGCACCTGATTAGCTGAGCTCCATTTGGCCGGCAGAGGCACCTGAGTGGCTGGGCACTGGTTGGCCCGGCCATTGTGAGGAGGGGCCGTCTCGGCTGCAGTGGTGCAGCCTGGGCTGGGAGGTGGGAGGTAGCGGGATGGAATGGCCCTGGCCTGGTGCCAGAGAGGGTGATTGGGCTTCTATATATTTAATTCTCTTGGGACATGCGTGCCCAGGATTTGGCGGCGGAACTCTTGTGACATGCTGCGAGAGTTCCGAAGTGAGGAGGACTGAGGAGGAGAGGGGGAAGAAAGTGTTGGTGGTGGCCGGCCAGCTGGTGGAGGAGGGGAGAGAGAAAAGCAGGGGCGGGCAGCGGGCTGGGGGAGAGAAAGGCGGCAGCAGGCAGTGGGCAGGGGAGAAAAAAGCGGTGGTGGCAGTGGGTGGGGGAGAGAAAGGCTGTGGCAGGCAGCAGGTGGGGGAGATAAAGGCAGCGGCAGGCAGCGGGTGGGGGGAGAGAAAGGCAGTGGCAGGCAGTAGGCGGGGAGAAAAGTGGCAGCGGGCGGGGGAGAGAAAGGTGGTGGCGGGCAGCAGGCGGGGGAGAGAAAGGTGGCGGCAGGCAACGGGCGGGGAGAGAAAGGCGGTGGCGGGCAGTGGGCAGGAGGAAAGAAAGGCAGCGGCGGGCTGGGGGAAAGAAAGGCGGCGGTGGGCAGCGGGCGGGCGGAAGCGGGGAGAGAAAAGCTGCTGCAGCAGCAGGCAGACGGGAGGGAGAAAAAACAGCAGCAGTGGGGCCCTTCTTGGCCGCCGGCCGCAGCTTTGTGTGTGGGGAGGAACAGGAGGGGAGGAGGGCTGGAGAGCGTGGGGCCAGAGGGAAGGGGAAGAGAGGAGAGACCGGGAGGGGGAAACAGCCGCCCCCAAAGCACCGCACAGATGATCTGTGTGGGGCTGACTAGTTATCTATAAAGCCTTCAACAGCTTGGGTCCAGGGTTCTTAAGGGAGCACCTTCTCAATCAATCATCTTTATTACAGTCCAAGACCAGCATCAGATAGTACAATAGAGTGTGATTAAAAGCAATTATGAAGCGGTACAGTCATAAGAAAAATTATCAAGTCATATTATATTAAAATTACTATGAACTACAATTACTGCAATATACTATTCTATAAAATTACTGGAAACTATTAATAATTTAAAAATGCTACTCTAAAGTTATAAATAAAACTATAAAACTACTACTAAAACTCTGATACAATATTATAAAATCAGTAAATGGAACCATAAAACTATATTACTCTAATATTAAAAGCAAATATATAAAAATATATATACACTTAAAAACTGCTACCCTTGCAAGGACCTATGAGACTTCCAGAGAGGGAGAGAAAGGGAGAATAGACGCTTTAAGGCAACAAGCACTGCCTGAAATGATACGGAAGTGCTCGCTCAGGCTCTTTGGAGCTTGAGGCCATGCCCCCTTTGCGCTTGCTTACATCTTCCGCTGTCGTCAGCAGGGCTCTTGCTGTCAGGGCTATTGTGAGATCATTTTCTGCCCCTGAGGGGGGGATAAACCCCGGAAGGGCATGCCCCGGGAGGGCTGGGAGCCCAATTTGGGGTAGGAGCTTGGGAGTTGAGCAGCTTTTAGCAAGCAATTCAGTTCCCCTTCATTTATAAAAGATAACCAAACGAAATTACAATATAAAGAATCATGTTCAACCAACAAGACATCACTGCAGATAAATAAAATATTTAGAATATGAACATTTTAAAACCAAGTAGAATATATCATATATGGGCCACACAGAGGCCAATTGTGGGGGCATGTGGCCTCCAAAATGGTCACCAGGAGAAGGCCAAAGAACGGCCGAAGAGTGGCCGAACTGGCTGGAAGGGGGCATATGTAAGGTCATGGGGGGAGGGGGAACCTCCACGGACACACACACCCTGCCTCCAGGAACTCCCCCGAGGGGGATAAGGTTTTAAAAAAATGGTTTTTTCTTTAAAAAAGAAAAAGAAAACAAAAAAGAAAGACATTTGCAAACTGCCCCTGGACCAGACCGAGCCGGCCAGGCTTTGAGAGGGTGTTGGACCAAACTGGCCTGGTCGTGTTTGAATCTGGTCCAGACTCAAACTGAACCGGGCCAGCGGGTTCCATGCACATTCCTATGAGAGAGTGACTTGCCAGAACTAACTGGTGGGCTCATGGAAGAAGGAAAATTTGAACTGAACATGTTTGAATACATAGTTCAGTGATTTTGAAGCACTACACTACATCAGTTATAAATAATGATTTTTTACACAAATGTAAACTTTAATATAGGTGGTATCCTATACATAAAACATCCTGCTCCACAAATTTAAGTCTTATCTTCTGAATGGTCAATGTATATAGCACAACTTTATGCATAACAAATTGCCTTCATCAGCGAATGAATTTTCTAAAAATAACCCACTTCTGTATGTAACTTGAGCAAGAGTATCTGGAAGATTTTGTTCCCTAATCTGTGTATACAAAGGCTATTCTAAAAGATAAAGATAATATAAAATATCTCTGAATGGCAGTTGGCTGCACACAAAGAGATAATTGTTACCTGGGATTTCTGTTTATCTTCCTTCCAGGTAGTCCTTAGGCATAGTTTGGAAGCAAAGGCATTAAAGCCTCCTTAAGGCATTTAAAGGCTGCTAAATTGTGCAGATAAAATTCTTGATCATGGTTAAGTTCTATAAAGTAGTACCACTGTGAAAATTGCATAATATATATGCTTTCCATGCCTGTTGAGACTTCAGTCATTTTAATTCTGCTCTTAATTTATTTATTATGGTTAGTATGTGGGTACAGACTTTTATTCATCTGGTACTTAATTATAAAATGGCATTATTAATTTACATTTCTTAGCCCAGTTGGTATTTGGGACACATGCCTATGAAATCCTTGCAAGGTCTTTTATAATTTCAACCAATGAAGGGCAGGATGCCATGTACTTGTGATTTAGCAGGAAGATTCCTACTTTGGCAGTATCATGGCGGTGGGATACAGTGTTGTATTTCTAACAGTAATTCCAGAAAAAAGCTTCTTCGTGGTCATAACCTCTTAGAGTCAATTGTGTCCCATACATCAGACTACTTTTGAGGCATTGTTTTCTCTTGAAACATCTCTAGTATGTGTAACTGTTTGCCATAGGTGGTAACTGTCTGTCATTCACAGACAGCATGGCCACACCTGATGCTGAGAAAAAGAAAGCATACTGCTAGGACACCATCAGCATGCTGATGATAGGATGATCTAAACTTCCAATTTCCTTCACCCAGCAGTTTCATAAAGATGAGAAAACACATGGGAGACTAAAGCATAGCTTTTGCTGAGGTGGTAAACCTATATCTGAGCAGTAGCAGCTCATAATCCCCAACAAAAGGCCACTGGGGCTCGAGATTATGGGAGTTGAAGTCCAATACCCTCTGGGGACCCAACATTGAGAATCCCTGAGCTAGATCATTACAGATTGCAGGTGGTATCTCACATGAATGAATACTTCGCCTTACTACCAAAACAAAACAACACAACAACAACAAAACAGCCCTCCACCAAGAAACTTAGATGTCACAGAGAAAGTTCTAAATTAACCATCTTCCTGACATTCTGGTTTTCTATATAGAATATATTTATTTGTATGGAGAAGTGCTGGGTCAAATTAATATGTGAATGATGATCTTTTACCTTTCATCTTAAACAATTTTTTAAAAACCCAAAGTCATGATTCACTCATGATTCACTCATTCAACCTTTAGTTAGGAACCTGGATGTAGACTTTCCAAATAACTGTCCCATACTTCTCTTGCTAGGGAACATTACTTATTCAGCAATCACCTCTCTACTGCTTCCACATTTCCAGGGCAGGGGAACCCTTAAATAACATCAACTTATTAAGCTGCTGCCAATTTGATTTTCAGTCTGGGTAATCATACTCCGGGGATATGAAACGGGGAGTGTAGTCAAGAAAAGGAGTGGAAAAACAAAGATCCTGGATCTTTGTTTAAGATCTAGGATCTTAAATGGGAACTATTTGGTTTTTACTAGAGGCTTGAGGTCCACCATCTAGAGTCAGTTGCAAAATAATAATGACTTTGGGAGTCAACAAACCTAATTATCAGTGGCTGACATTCTGCAGTATAACACAAACAGTTCTGAGCCACCTTGCTATTGAAGGCTCTGCAAAGGAATGAGGCTTGTGTTGGAACTAGGACCATGACAGCATCAGCTCTCAGCTGCAATGTCTCATAGTGACCACTGGGGGATTTTTTAGGGTCATGGATAGAAAAGCTGGACACTTCCCCTCTTTGTTCTTCCAGTGCTAGTCTTCATTTTGTCTCTCCAGAGCTGGCTATTTGTTTTCGTATCTCTCTTCACCATGAGCTACAGCAGAAATAAAGCTGCAGGCTTTTCCACATTTGTTTGTAACCTTTTCTTTAAATAAATCCTTGTAGTTCTTCAATACTAAAGAACTGTCTCAAAACCGCTTGCTTTGCTGCTTTCTCACCAAACTGGTTTTGCTCTGCTATTTGGGGACTGAACTGCCATTATTCCCCTACAGCCTGAACCTCTTCTTTTTGTATATAAGAGTTCTGTATTGCAATTTCTTTTCTTGCTCCCTCTGTTATAAAGCTGTACAGGGGTCAAAAAGCTGTAAAGTTGTGCCATCATATCTTCTTTATATTTATTTCTCTATGATGTACCCATGGCCAGTCCCATATGTGGCAGTTTTCGCGAGAGTTTGCAAGCAGCTGCCAGATAGCCATGGTATGGGGTAAGACAATGGCGATGGCAGCAGCGGTGGTGGTGGGCAGGGAAAGTATCGGCCAAGCCAGCAAGCGAGAGAAACTACCACCACTGAAGGAAAGCACTTGCCAGGCTGGAAGGAAAGGAAAGCACCTGCCAGGCTGGTGAGGGAAACCACTGCCGGTGGGTGGGGAAGGGAAGAAGACTGGGAGGGTGAGGAAAGGAGAATAGACTGGGGCTGAAAGGAGGAGGGAAGGAGAACGGACTGGGGCTGAAGGGAGGGGGAAGGAGAACGGACTGGGGCCGAAGGGAGGGGGAAGGAGAACGGACTGGGGCTGAAGGGAGGGGGGAAGCAGAACGGACTGGGGCTGAAGGGAGGGGGGAAGCAGAACGGACTGGGGCTGAAGGGAGGGGGGAAATGAAGATAGGGAGGAGAGACAGGGAGAACTAGGGGTGCAAATGCACTGCACCGGATCAGCTAGTTTTATTTATTCCTTGTGCTCATATGGTTGCTGTTTTGTACTAATTTTTTCAAAATAACTATTTTTTTTAATTGAACTGTTTTAAAGTAAACTTTTCTTCTTTTTAAGGTAAAAATTTGTTACTTCTGTCTGTTTTTCCCACCTTATACTTAGAAGCCTTTCCACCCTACCTAACTTGGAACAAGACAGAGGTTTGGAAGGCTGTTTTAGTAAACCCAGCCAGAGGAAAAAATACAAAAGTGTACTTGGTGGCAGTGGTGAAACTTAAAATCACAGGACTGGTTGAGACCAGGCCGTGACACATGGTGACAGCACAGTGAGATCCGTGACAGGCTCCTAAAGAAGTAATGGCAGTCCAACACCGCAAATACTTAAAATGATAATAATGTAGGTAGAGCTCCTGAAGTGCATACACACTACCTTCAATATCTGAACTCTTGTGCAAGAATATTAGCATTTCTTTAGGAGCTTATAGAAGTGTCGGTAGCTCAGAACCAATCATGATATGCTGTGGATCAGAGTATCACTCTGAGCCAGTGTAACAAAGTGCATCTGCCTTGGAATTTGATTGATTACAGGCTTGCAATCATTTCACACAACAGTCCACCACTGGTTTTGCCTCAACAGGTGAATTTAGGTGTGCAAAGGCTTTTTATTGTTATACAATTGGGAGGCAGGAACTCTTGCTGATTTACTACATTAACCAGAGATCTACTAGTAGATCCCATCTACCTTCTGCACAGTTCTAATCTAGAACACTCCAGGTTGATACTCACTAGGCAAAAAGAACTTCCCTATATTAGAAAGATGAAGTTCTGCCTACTCTCTTTCACTACCATCTCAATTGAGAACTACTATCTTCACAAGTTATCCTACCTTTGCCTCAAATGTTCATTCATTTACCATCTTGAATTGGGGTGGATGACATCACCACAAACGACACCATTGAGGTGTACCTATGTGTCATTACAACTGTACCAAATTTGATCCAAATTAGGTGGTTCACAAGTTAGCAAACATGTACCTCAAATGTTCACAAGTCCTCCATCTTGAACTGGGGTGGATGACATCATCACAAGCTACACTGTTGAGGTATCCTCATGTGTCCCTACACCTATTACAAATTTGGTTCAAATAGGTTAGGCGGTTAACAAGTTAGCCTTGTGCCTCAAATGTTCCTGCATCCACCATCTTCAACTGGGGTAGATGACATCACCACAGATTATGTTGTTGAGGTGTCCCTACAACTCAGTCCGGGCATGGCAATGTTGATAGGAACACACACACACACACACACACACACACACACACACACACACACAGATCTCATAAGCTTACTTTTCTTAAGAAAAGTAGGCTATAAAGCCTATTGTAAATCAACACCACTGAAATGAATTCAGTACCACTATCATGCAGAAAGAACAAAATGTAGTATATATTAGCACAAAAAACATCTGCTTCCAAACACAGCTTCTCCTCTTGCATTAGGCAGTGAATATCAACAGAAATGCCACTGCTCAGAAAAACCACCATAAGACTGACATGACAGGGAAATCTGTTATCCACTCCTTTAATAAATTATCATTAGACCATAAGAGTCCAAGATGCGTTCCTAGTGACATCGGTTTGCCTGTCGCTTTGCAGATAAAGTCGCTTGCATCCGTGCTGAACTGGACACCAGAGTTTTGGCAGTTCCGGCAGACATGCCTTTGGTACCATCTGGTCCCGTTGTGTTGGATTCTTTTCGGTTCGTGCGGCCTGAGGATGTGGACAAGATCCTGGGCAGTGTGCGGGCAACTTCGTGTGCTCTTGACCCTTGCCCTTCATGGCTAATAAAAGCTGCCAGGGAGGGGACAGGCAGATGGATGGAGGTGATCATTAATGCTTCATTAAGGGAGGGCAGGATGCCATCGTGCCTCAAGGAGGCGGTGGTAAGACCACTATTAAAAAAGCCCTCCCTTGATCCCTCCAACCTGGACAACTATAGACCTGTGTCTAAGCTTCCCTTTCTGGGCAAGGTGATGGAGCGTGTGGTGGCGTCCCAGCTGCAGAGGGTCTTGGATGATACGGATTATCTGGACCCTTTTCAATCTGGCATCCACCCCAGGTATGGGACTGAGACTGCCTTGGTCGCTCTAGTGGATGACCTACACTGGGAACTAGACAGGGCGAGTGTGTCCCTGTTGGTTCTGCTGGACCTCTCGGCGGCGTTCAATACCATCGACCATGGTATCCTTCTGGGCCGCCTCTCGAGTATGGGAATTGGAGGCACTGTGTTGCAGTGGTTCCGGTCCTTTCTTGAGGGGAGGGTCCAGAAAGTGGTGCTGGGGGACTACTGCTCGGCCCCATGGCCGTTGGCCTGTGGGGTCCCGCAGGGATCGGTCTTGTCCCCCATGCTGTTTAACATCTACATGAAGCCGCTGGGAGAGGTCATCCGGGGATTTGGACTGAGTTGTCAGCAATATGCGGATGACACTCAGCTCTATCTCTCCTTGTCATCTGATCCTAGGGAGGCGGTGGATGTCCTGAATCGGGGGCTGGAGGCCGTGATGGGTTGGATGTGGGCTAACAAACTGAAATTGAATCCGGATAAGATGGAGGTAATGTTGGTCAGTAGGAGAGCCAATCGGGATGAGGAGATTTTACCGGTTCTGGATGGGGTTGCACTCCCCTTGAAGGAGCAAGTACGCAACTTGGGGGTACTACTGGACCCGGCTCTGCTTTTGGAAGCTCAGGTGGAGGAGGTGGCCAGGGGTGCCTTTGCACGGCTTCGGCTGGTGTGCCAGCTGCGTCCCTTTCTCGAGAAGGCAGATCTGGCCACGGTTACCCACGCCTTAATCATGTCGCGCCTGGATTACTGTAATACGCTCTACGTGGGGCTGCCCTTGAAGAGTATCTGGAAACTGCAGCTAGTGGAAAACGCAGCAGCGAGGGTGTTATCCAGAGCTGCCCATTGTGAACATATCACCCCCATTTTGAAAGACCTGAACTGGCTGCCGGTTCGTTTCTGGGTCCAATTCAAGGTGCTGGTTTTGAACTTTAAAGCCCTTAACGGTTTGGGCCCGGGGTATTTGAGGGACCGCCTGCTCCCAAGGGTTGCTGCCCACTTGACAAGGACATCTGAGGGGGCCCTGCTCCAGGTGCCGACAATGAGGGAGGCCCGGCTTTCGTGCACTCGGGACAGGGCCTTCTCTGTTGCTGCCCCTAGACTCTGGAATGCTCTCCCAGTGGCCATTCGTTCCTCAGACTCCATCACAGCTTTTAGAAAGCTTTTAAAGACTTGGCTTTTTACCCAGGCTTTTGCATAATCGTTTTTACTGCGGCTTCTCTGTGTTTTTATCTGTTATCTGTTGTCTTGTTTTTATGCTTGTTTTATATGTTTTTAGCTTGATGTTTTTATTGCTTTTATTGTATGTTTTAATTTTTGTAAACCGCCTTGGGGTTTTCTTTTAACGAAAGGCGGTATAGAAATGTAAAAATAAATAAAATAAAAAATAAATAAATATAGGCATTCTAATTTGACTCCAAAATTCATCGATATGTAAAGAGTGCTGTGAGGCAAAAATTTAAAATATGCTACTGTGCTTTTTAAAGAGTTAAAATCCCTCAGTGTGTCATCCTCAAAGACCAAAGCACAGTGAACACAAAATGCATATAGGAATGTGTTTACATATTGTCAATGATAAAAGTGATGCAATCATTTCCAGAGAAAGCAAAAAGTCAAATGAAAGAAACCTATCGAACATAGCCTGGGGGATCCCCTGAGGGCAGTCAGATGCAACAGATATACCTGCAGGATTTGTACTTAATGAAGCCCTTACTAAGCTCTGTAATGAATGTTGAAGGCTCCCCAGAGACTACGGAACAATTTAACAGTGATGCAGAAATTCTCTGTTCATGTTTTTGTTCATTAGGAAACAGATACATTTCCTATTTTCTCTCTTGTGCTTCACTGGCAAACATTTGCTACATGTCTATTTTGCCTTAATCATGTATATATACAGCAATATTTATGATTTAGGGAAGCCAGGATAATAGCTAAAAATAACTTCACTGCTGCAGTTGAATGATGGGGTGGCCATTTTTGTTGTGTTTAATCTGCCTCTTTGTGTTAGTGCTGAGATCCATAAGGCAGTGCTGGTGTTGGAAAGAAGAGAAACAGAAGTTCTCACAGAGGAGGTGGTTAGAAATTGTAGAACAGAATCCAGGAATGGAGTTCTTGCTCTTCTCACCCAAAAAATAGAGGAGCCTGCTATCATTAGCCTGCTATCATTAGCCTGCTATCCTCATACCCTAAGCCATTTCTACCTGCAAGGCATACAGAGCACAGCCATATTGTTGCTGTTTCTCTCTATTCCACAGATAAATCCCTGAGGCCAAATATAGTGAAACAGAAGAGCCTAGATCTATTGGCTCTGTTACTTGGCTAGTGGAGAAGGTTAAGCATGTATTTCTTTAATAGCACTGGACTAAATGCCTGTTCCATTTACCTGAAGATCTGAATGGATGGAAGGAAGTAAAAGTCACACAGACATTAAGGTTGTTCACATGACCAACCGGGCTGGGAAGGGCTGCGATCGGAGCCCAAACAGGGCTGCGACTGAAGCCCAAACAGGGCTTTGCTGCCTGCACATCCAGATGAGAGGTGTGGTGGTGAGCGGCACTGTTTGCAGTGAGGAGGGGAGCTAGTCTTACATAGGAACATAGGAAGCTGCCATATACTGAGTCAGACCATTGGTCTATCTAGCTCAGGGATTCTCAACGTTGCATCCCCAGATGTTACTGGACTTCAACTCCAATAATCCCCAGCCCCAGTGGCCTTTGATTGGGGATTATGGGATATGAAGTCCAATAACATCTGGGGACCCAACATTGAGAATCCCTGATCTAGCTCAGTATTGTCTTCACAGACCGGCATCAGCTTCTCCACTTAGCTAAGCAGGGCCTACCTTGGTTGCATATGAATGGGAGACTTGATGTGTGAGCACTGTAAGATATTCCCCTTAGGGGATGGAGCCACTCTGGGAACAGCAGAAGGTTCAAAGTTCCCTCCCTGGCATCTCCAAGATTGGGCTGAGAGAGATTCCTTTCGGCAACCTTGGAGAAGCTGCTGCCAGTCTGTATAGACAATACTGAGCTAGATGGACCTATGTCTGATTCAGTATATGGCAGCTTCCTATGTCCCTGTGAGCAGGTGGAAAGGAAACAGGGCCGCCAGCCATCCCACTTCTTCCCTTCGGAGCCCTGCTTCTGAGAAGGAGACTAACTTGACAGTCAGGAGTTGGCCATGACCAGGGTCACTGTTATGATGACCTCTGGATTGTGGAGCTACTTCTCAGTGCCTACTGTGTCCTCCCAAGAGGAATAGGTGCAATGAAAGAGAAATGCACCACTGCTTACATGGTGCATCAGGGGAGTTCCTGCTGCTGCATCACTCCTTCCCTCTGACTCTATGGAAAGGATGGCTACAGGCAGCCCAAGCACCCGCATGATCGGGCATGAGGTTGTGTTGTGGCTACCATGGCCTCCATATTGGATCCAAAGTTACAAATCCAAGATTATGTGAAATCAAGGCTAGAGATGTGCAAACAGGTTCAACACTGCACGTCAAACGCTGATGCCACATTTGGGATGCTGGGGGAAGCATCCTGTTGCTGCGGCAGGGTGTTTTAAAGGGGACTGTGCATGGGCTGCTGCTTCCACGGGGTTGTGTTTCTTAGGACAACACCATGATGGTGCGACACAGGGTGGCAGAAGCTCGCAGGAGGGGCAGGTAGAACCTTCCTGCCTTCTCTGAAGGGAACCCCTCCCTGCCCCTGGGATATGCCCAAAGTATTTCGTGCACATCCCTAACGTGTACACTTTAACTGCAGTTATAGCTGCCGGACCTTTTAACTCTAGTATGCCCAAAAGCAGAAAACCCCCTTTAAGCCTTAAAAGTTAACTCCAGTTTGCCCCAACAAACTCCAACTGGGACCTGAGATTTCCTTAATGGTTTGTCACCTAGAACTGCAGTTTTGCCACTGAAATGTTATGCCTGAAAGCAGACTCTCCCCTAACCACAGTTAAGCTCTTCTGTCTGAGAGCAATTGCCTCATGGAGATTAAGCACTGCTCCCACTTCCTTCCCTCTCTTCCCTGTTTTGTCGTGAAATTTAAAGAGAGAAAAACCTCCTACTAATTTCTGCTGCAAGGCACTGTAAAGTCTTTTGTTTCCCAGTGAAGAAAAATCATTCTTTCTATTTCCATTGTGTTTCTTTCAGTTAGAAGTGCAGAGCCAACACACACACACACAAACCCCTCTGAGAGCAAGCCACACTTCTACAGCTACAATCCTATTCACTCTTACTCAAGAGGAAGCCTATTGAACTAAACCATTTACTTCTGAGTAATCCCCGCAAGCCTGAAAACTGTTCTGAGATTACTTAGAAGTAAATGATTTAGTTCAATGGGCTTCCTCTTAAGTAAGAGGAACATTTCTCTCTCCCTGCTCTGGACTACTTCATTGCTCAAAATGTGAGAGGAGAACCCAACGGGGATAGGGGAAAGGACTGCATAGAATGGCTCTTTCTGCTGCTATGTCTCCTTAAAAAAACCAAACACAATAGACAGAGGAAGATGGGGAAAAGAGAAGAGAAAAAGTTAACTGCTTTGCAGAGAATAAGGAGGGGAACTTGAATGCCATATTCTCCACCACCCTATTACTCACATCTATTGGTGCAATAGTGTGTATTCTTCTTCTTCTTCTTCTTCTTCTTCTTCTTCTTCTTCTTCTTCTTCTTCTTCTTCTTCTTCTTTCTTAAGCTATCCTTCTCCCTCTTTCTCTTTATCTCTGTATCTCCTTTCTTTTCTCACCTCCCCACAGCCAGCACAGCACACAAAGGCTTGCTTGGGGAGAAAAGGTTAGGCTAAGGGGCAGGGCAGGGGGAGGGACAGGGGAAAACTGGGAAAGATGTTTGTAAAATACAAAATGTCAAAAACACATTAAATAGAAATAATAATTAGGATAACATAGCTAGGAGCCAAGTGAGGAAAGGGTTAAGCTGTCATCTGCCCAAGGAAGCTAGCAGAGTGTGAGATCATGGCCACTCGCAGCCACTTTGTTGATGTTGTGATGCTTTGTCCACAGCTGAGCTGCAGAGCTTGCTGGGACGTCCTGGAACTGGAGTTTTGCTAGTTGTACATCTATGGTGTGAATTGGAGTTTGGAATTTTAACTCCAGTTAGTGTTAAAAGTGTACATCTGAAGCCAGCCAAGATTTCTCATAGCTGATGATGACCAGTGTATCTCTACAGTCATTAGTAAAACTAGAAAGCAGACATCTCAGATCTCATGGGTTGTTCCAAGGTCATTATCTTGAGCTCGATGGTCACCATAGAAACTTGAGCTGCATTCACCAGAGTTAATGGCTCTGCTTATGTTTTATGGCCACATTTTATGAGATGAAGTAAGACCCTTGATCAAGCCTTTCCCTCAGCTTATTTCAGTATCTTGATTGGTAACAAATTAAAAGTTCTCCCAGGATAACTGTGTGTATACATGAGCTCTCAGAATCCTGATGAAGACACTTGGAATGAATGTGCTCACATCTGAAAGCTTAGCACTAGGAATGCAATGAAGATCCCTACCTTCATTGGGCTCTTGTGTTGTTAGGCTTGGCAGGTCAAGTGAGAAATAGATCTAGAGGTTAATACTTAATATCTTCCTGAGCTCAAATCAGCAAATGTTCATCTAACTTTTCCAATTTATTGCTCTTTAACTTTCAGTGAATAGGCCACCCTCTTAAATTGCAGTTGTATGAATATGCTGGATGTCTGTACTATTCTACTTTAAAATAATAATCTTTACAAGTCTGACCACTTGACATTTTTTAGCTGTACACAGCATTACTGATTTTAACACTGCTAGAGTGGATGCTTTAAAATGTGTTATGTCTGACTGAAATAAAAGCTAGATTATTAGAAGGATGCGTTATTTCACAAGAGAGAAATTCAATACCACCTATGCTTTCAATCCATTCTCTTGGTTGTGATTCCTGAGGTTTTTGAATTGATATTTGATTATTTATGAATGTATAATAGCCAAATAGCAGTACTTGGTTGATGGCCATTATGTTCACAGGCGACATCGAGGTCCCCAAACTGTCAATTTCTCCATTTTTTAATACAGTTGAATGACAAGCTGCTGATAAAAATAAATACTTTGTGACAGGGGAAGAAATATGACTTGAGGGTGTCAGTTGTGGAGTGAATATCATACAGGTCTTCCATCAGAGCTGTTAAAAGTGGAATGCCATTTTAAACTGCACAGCTCCATAAATGGTCGCTGCAGAGCTTGTGTTTATAATCAGGGCATGCAGGTTGTAACCTCAACTTTTCATGTGCATCCAGCAGGGCAGGACCTTTATTTCACATATTTGAAGAGAAGGAAAGGAAAGAGAAAAAGAAGAAAACACTCAGCATGCAATCAGTATTTGACATTATGAAACATTTGCAAATCTATGAGTTTATCCTCATTTATACTACATCTTTTGTCAATAAATGCCTGTTATCTCCTAATATAAAATATTATATAATTGTAATTTCTGCTACAGTGATCCATTCATATGCTTTGTTAGCATAGTGATTATCCTTCCACATGCTTTTCCCTCACTGATCACACTGCACAATTCCTTTGCAAAACAGGGGACAAAACCCTTACATTCATAAGCTGATTATGCAGACAACCATTTGCATATAATTATAGCCAGAGAATTAGCATTTTCAACTCAAGTTTTTTTAAACTTTTGAATTTGGCATAGAGAAGAATGCTGTGGCACATGAAATTCCACTGAGTTCTGCGCTTCTCACTTCCAGGTAAGTATTGTCAGGGCTGCTGGACAATCATACTTTTGGTAGACAGATTTCTGGTTGATAGTTCAGAAAGGTTGTCTACTGGGAACCAGTGCTTAGCAAACAGCTGGAAATCTATCTCTTTATTTTAATGATAGCTTAGAGAAGGTGACCCAACCCACCAGCTCAGAAGCAGGTGTCTCTGTGCATGAAGAAATAAGAGTTTGCAGTTTGGGAGAAGTAGAGGCAAGAATACAAGTGAGCTGTGGGCTGAAGCCATAGGATGTTTTGGGAATGCAGAATTTCTCTGAGGGGATCTGTCATCTTGCAGATATGCATCTGTTTCCACATGGAGCACTGGATATTTGGAAACAATGCAAATATTTCAATAACACCTTACATCTTCAGTGCGCTCTCCTCCACAGGAAATCAAACTCAGGTGGCACTGCTCCTGGAACTTCTCTCCCTCAAAGGAAATCAAACAGAGACAGTTCTGTTCCTGGAACTTCTCCCTATTTGGGGAAATGGCCAACATACAGAGCAATGATGATGCAGTGACAGAGCACTTTAATACAACTTCCCAGCTAACTGCATCAGTGCAGCAGGGAAGTGGCAATTTTCGACACCTTTCTCTTTCCCGGGGGCCCTCTGTGTTACCTGAAAATATGTCCCCAAAACTGCACAAACCTCAGGGACATATTTTGAGGTATGGGTGTGCCACAACACGATACAGGCACCAAAATTGCAGGCACATCCATCTTTAATGGGAAGAATTTCAGTGGTGAAAATGAATGTCTTGCCTAAAATGTTATTTCTTTTTCAGACTATTCCTATAATCAGTACTTTAACTTGTTATAAGCAATGGCAGAAGGACATAACTAAATTTGTTTGGCAAGGGAAAAGACCAAGAATTAATTTTAAAAATTTAACAGATGCAAAGGAAAGAGGTGGTCTTACCCTACCAGACTAGGTAGTATTTTCATGCTGTTTGTTTGACATGGTTAAAAGAATGGATAACATTAAGAAATTCTAGATTACTTGATCTGGAGGGATTTGACAGAAGGTTTGGATGGCATTCATGTTTGTGGTATGACAAAAGTAAAGTACATAAAGATTTTCTTAACCACTATATAAGAAGGAGTTTAATGAGAGTCTGGGTAAAATATAAAAAATGGTTGGAACCTAAAACTCCATTATGGGTATCTCCGATTGAAGCTTTAGCATGTAAAGAGGTAAATATGCAATCGCAATGGGGTACTTATAGGGATCTGTTATATTTTCAAGAAAAGGACTGTAAGTTAAAAAGTTTAACTGAAGTACAAAATTTGGTTAGTGATTGGTTTCAGTACCATCAGCTAAATGAAGTTTATAAGAAGGATCTTAAAGTTGGATTTGAGGATCAGACATCGAGATTTGAGAAGGAGCTGTGTGAAAATGATGAAAAATAAGTTTCTAAAATGTATAAGCTCTTGCTTTTGGAGGAGACAAGAGACGAAGTGGTTAAAACGACTATGGTAAAATGGGCTCAAGATGTGGGGTGCAATATAGAAATGGCAGCCTGGTAAAAATTATGGAAAACTGATTTAAAGTTCACTGCATGTTATGTTCTAAAAGAAAATTATTATAAAATGATGTATAGGTGGTATTTGACACCAAAAAAACTGGCATTAATGTATAAAAATGTTTCAAACAAATGTTGGAAATGTGGACACTCTGAAGGAAACTTTTTTCATTTGTGGTGGACTTGTAGGAAGGCTAAGGCCTTTTGGGACATGATATATAATGAGTTAAAGAAAATATTTAAAATGACATTTCCTAAGAAGCCAGAATCCTTCCTGCTGGGAATAACGCAAGGAATGTTTTCTACAACTAATTTAACATTTTTTATGTACGCTACCACGGCGGCCAGAATAATATATGCACAGAAATGGAAGAGTAATGAACTGCCTTCAAAAGAAGATTGGTTGATAAATATTTTGGAATATGCGGAGATGGCAAAACTTATAGTACTGATAAGAGACCAAAATTTAGAATGCTTTAAAGAAGATTGGAAACCATTCTTATTATATTTAAAGAACTATTTTCCTAATATTGATTTTACAACAGGGTTTGAAATCTAGTAATATTAGCAGATTGGGTAGATCAAAATCGTGTTTGTAAGGTTTAGATCTATGTTTTGAATTATTATTATAGCAAGGGTTAATTTTATAGTTGGTGATTCACGAGGAGGTGTGAGCGGGAAGTCCATATTTGTTCAATATGTTGTGAATGTTTAAGATATTGTTAAAATTAATAAAAATTTAATTTAAAAAAATTGCAGGCACATCCCTATAAAATTGAGGGATTTTAAAGTGGAGAAGAGCAGGTCCATACCTGTTCCTCCTCTGGTGGCTACCACTGCTGTAATCCTGGTGCTCCCCCTAGCTATGTCCACATGCCAGTGGTGCATCTCCCAACTGCTCCTGTGTGATGACAGCATGCACATGGCCTCCATGTATCCATGGTGGCCATGTGCATGCTGGTGTTGCACAGAGGAAGCAGGGAGATAGCACACGGGTATGGCAATGGCTACCATTGGAGGAGGAGCAGATATGGGCCTGCTCTCCTCCATTTTAAAAGGGCTGTGTAAGCCCTTGTTTTTAAAGGGATGTGCCTGTGATTTTGATGCCCAAATTGCTTTTTGGCACATCCCTATTTTGGGGTGCCACAGAGGCACTTCCCCTTCCTGGGGAAGGGGTGGGCATCAGAAATTTCCATTTCCCCACTGCAGTGCAGTTAGTTGGGAACCTTTGTTAGGCTGCTCTCTCTCTTGCTGCACTGGTCTGGTACAACCTTGCTCTGTATGTCTGTATGTAATCCTCTGGGAGTGCGCCAGGGGACTGCAGGCCAACTGCAGGTCCATTAGACCCAGTGTTTCAAGGTACGTCCGAACGCGGCCCATCTATTAATACATTCTATACATATATATCATATAGGACTCCAACATGAATCCTATGAGCAGCAGTGAGTGCACAACCCTGCAGCATGTGGAACTTCAGACCACCTACTAGAGTCATTCTCAGGAAGCCAAAATCCAGAAAATGCACACACATTTTCTGCAAGCACATAGCCTTCTTTAAAACCCAAAACAAAGCTTGTATTTCTTCTCCCCTGCCCTTCAGAACAAGCAAAGTTTAAAGAGCAGTTTGATGGTTTTACAGCAGCACTGAGAAGGAAAATCTTAGAAAAACTGGGCATATGATAGAGTGTGTAAAGTGGTACACACTTACTGCTCTGGATTGAAGGCAGTGTGTAAGTTTTTTTAAAAGTCAGAGGTTTAGCAGAGAAGGTGGAGATGCCAGGGCACAGGTGTGTGGCATTCAACCATCATTGTGTCAGCTGTGCAATCTATGCATGGGTTGAGAAACTAACCAACCAAAGGCAACTCATCAGAACTGAACTATTGTAGGCCTAATACATTATAATACATACGTAGGTCCTAGACCCAACAATGATACTAATCTACTAATGTCCATTCTAGTGCCTGGAGGAGCTGTGTCTTTTAACCACTTCACATTTGCAGGTGTCGTTCTCTTTAGGATGATGAGATTACCAAGGAGGATGGAAGTTCTTAACTGACCTGAGCAACATTTGCTCAGATGCATCCTCAAAAGCAATGAAGTTACATGCTCGTATGTTGCACTGAATGCCTCTGAAGTTTCACAGCATGCAGAAAGCCTGACATGTGCAAGAGCTTTATCTGCTCTTTATCTACTTTCCATGTGGAAACTTAGCATAGTGAGTGATTAAGAATATTTGATGTACTGCATATGAAGATAAGACTGATACTACTAAATCCCTGCACCGTTACTAGTGTATTGTAAGAAAAATAATGCAGTGCAAGTTTTAATATAATGGCTCAATAATAATGGTGCAAAGTGCCTGCCATTTACTAGTAGGAAGAATTTAGGAAACTTTTACTTTAATGAAAGACTTTGGTAGAAACCCACTACAAAAGAAAGCAGAAATATTCTCAGATAATTGTACCAATTTCTATTTCTATTCACTTGCACCTAATCTTGAAAACCTGTGTGTGTGTATTCTCCTTCTCACACACACAAATCATAAAATTTACCACAGATTCCAGATTAAAAATCAGTCCTTTAGTATTTTTGTCTACTTTAATTAATTTATTTCTCTTTGAAGTGAAAAAAAAATCAAATTCCAAATGTGCCAAGGCTTGAACAGCACTTTAGTTGTCTCTCAGAACATTTACCAAACCAAAGTCTAAGACCTTCTAAATATGATCAATAATTTGTTGTGTTCCTCAGTGACATATGGTTGGCAAAGAACAGAGCAACAAGCTTTGAAGTGCATCCATGTTTTGAGAGACGATCTTCACAGGTGCTGAAGCTGTATTGGTCTCAGATGCTCTTAAAGATCTAAGACAACAGAATCTCTCTCCAAACCATTAAAGTTTGAAGAGCAAGATAACAGATGTTTATTCCTTTCATTTAATATTTCAGGCAGCTGTGTAACTTCACTGTGTTGCTGTTTTCATTTCTTTTCCCCCTTTCTAACATTTAAAAGCTAAACTGGATTTAAGGCCAAAGCTAATGACAGACTGAACTGGTTCTGACAGCTGTTTAAATGTTTGTGACATCTGCCTCATATGTTGGAACTTGCCTATTTCTTCTTTCTGAACAGACATACAGGGAATGTTCCTTTTTGTCAATTATCCAGGCAGTGTATCTCTGTGAAGATTCGGGGGTCATTAAAGATTGTGGCTTGTTGTGAACATGATATGTTGCTTGTGTGTGTGTGTGTGTTTAACTGATAGGATATACATTGGCCATATTCACACGTAACGTGGAACCAGAGGTTATCTGACCATGTTGTCTGAATGTATGCCACTCCAGTTCCACAAGGTGACCCACCTGAGGTTTGGATTTTGAAACTGCAGTCTGAACCCTTGGGTTGTCATTGCCCCAACCAGAGGTTCCACACAGCCTGGGTATCATCCAAATTCAGAACTGCAAGCTGCATTCAGTTTGACCGGAGTTGAGGGAGGAAGCTTCCTCCCATCATTGGCTGTTTGGGCTGTCATTCATTCCAGAAGGAAGCCTGCACAGCCAGTTTCCCCTCCTCTCTGCAGTCTCACTTACTGCAGAGAGAATGCTTTCTGTGACATCTGAATGCAGACAGGAGAGCGGGGGGTGGGTGGGACCATGGGTCCATTCAATCTGTGGTTCTGTGTTACATGTGAATGAGGCCATTGCCTCATTGTTGAGACACACAAGTGTCTCAATTTTCTTTGAATATGAAAAATGAATGGAAAAGGAACTATCTGTTATCTCAGTAAACCCATGTTCACAAACCTGTATTTACTGAGATGATGCAAAAGTTGCAGTAAAGAATCAAGAGATGGGAAGCAGCGATCTGCTGTTTCCACCCTGTCTGTTGTTTCTCCCCTGCAAAGGACCTTCCCCAATACCACTTCCAGGCAGTAGCAGCCTTTACTTAAAAAACTATAGGGGTGGAAAATGGGTACCAGCAGCCATTTTCTCACTGCCTTCTGGCTTTGCCCAAGCTGTAACTGAGCTATGCAGGCTAGTCATTCCTCTGGTAAGGAAGAGAAATCCCCAGTTGGGTGAATGACCTGGGTTGGAATTTCCTTCCCCTTTCTGATGGTGACCAGCCCAATTACAGCAGGGCAGGGCCAGAATGCAGCAAGAGAGTGGCTGCTGCTAAACAAGAAGCTATGACTTGTTTTTCTGTACCCCTAGCTTCTTAGCATGGACTGCTACTGCTCCCAGACTTCACTGGATTCGCCTTTACAAGCATAGCTCCTTGGACCAGGCAAAACTTGACCAAACCGGTTTGATCTGAAAAAGGCCCAGTTCAGTTCAAACTCGGGCCATCCCCCAACCTTCGGGGTGTGTGTGGTCCGATTCAAGCTCGAACTGGTGGAACCAGGCCAGTTTGAATCA
Organism: Hemicordylus capensis; assembly: GCF_027244095.1. NCBI lineage: Eukaryota > Metazoa > Chordata > Lepidosauria > Squamata > Cordylidae > Hemicordylus > Hemicordylus capensis. The sequence continues at coordinate 51,891,173 of NC_069661.1, read as the reverse complement.
AAGCTGGTTCAATTCAAACTGGTTCTGCACACCCCTAGTTTACCGGCTTTTATGTCCATATGGGTTAGTATAAATAGGGGAAACCACCCGCCCTGTTAGAACACATATACAGGAACATAGGAGCAGATGCAATCATGCTTCCAGTGACACGACACTCATTCAAGATTTTTCTATTCATCATTACAGGGATTTCTGTCTTATGATAGTTGATCAAGTTATGTTTTCCAAATTTTCCAGGATTAATGTACCAAAAAGGAAGCAAGATGGATATTTTAAACAGCTAGTTCATTGCTTTCAGGTCTCAGTGATAGAATGGCTTTCTCACCAGTGTGTGTGTGTGTGTGTGTGTGTGTGTGTGTGTGTGTGTGTGTATGTGTGTGTGTGTGAAATTTGGAGTTGCCTTGGATGACATACATATGCACTGAGACTTTAAGATAAGCCATAACCTGGTCTATTTAAACACAGCTCTTGTAACTGAATTTCAAACCTTCCATTTCTAAGAGGGTAGCAAGTTGGTCACATTAAGGATTGAGTGCTATTTTCCTGCTCAACTAAACTTTAAGTTATGTTTGTTTGTTTTTTATTTATGGGAGAGGATATATTTGGTTATAAATGGTATCTGGAATTCTTTATTTTTTGGAGTTGTAAGATTTACTTGAGTCATCTTAAGGCCAGTTTTGCTTTGACTTTTATGAAGCATATCTACTACTTTACATGAAGGTGTTTACCCTTCTTAAGTTATAATTCATGTATAATTTTTGTGGGATGTTATCTATAGTGTGATTTTGTTATACATGGGCATGCAGTTTTATCCTCTATAATAAAAAGCTATAGCGTAATCCCGTGTCTTTCTTTGGCCCGTGTCTTTCTCGGAGCGCATGCCCAGAACGTCCGAGAAAGATACGGCCGCCCAGACACGGGCGGCCATGTTGACGACGTGTTGCCTACAGGCAAAAGCAACAGCAGGGGGACCGGGAGGACAGAGGCAGAAGCAGGGGAACCAGGAGGGCTGAGGTGGCAGCAGGGGAACCGGGAGGGCTGAGGCGGCAGCGGGGGAACCGGGAGGGCTGAGGCAGCAGCAGGGGAACTGGGAGAGCAGAGGTGGCAGCGGGGAACAAAAAAAAACGGCGGCAAGAAAAGAGAAGAGTAAAAGGACGGGCCCGCAGGGGGGGCGGGAGAGCAGAGACGGCAATGGCGGAAATTAAAAACTGAAGCGGCGGGAGGAGGGGAAAGCCAGGTGAGCAGAGGAGAAAAGGCCGGATGAGAGGAGGAGGAGACAGCCGGGTGAGAGGAGGAGGGAAAGGACGGGCGAGCGGAGGAGGAGAAGGCCGGACAAGCGGGGGGAAGGCCTGCTGGGGCCTTGGCTGGCTGGCTGTTGGTAGGCAGGTAGGTGAGCCAGGCTGGGCCCCACGCTTCCCTCGCGGGCAGCGCAAGAGGCCAGACACAGTGCGGAGCTCCCGGTGGCGCACAGGCCAGCCCGAAGCGGGACCCAGCTGCCGCCACCACAACAACAGCCAGACCCGCCCCCCTCAGCGGCCGTGGGTTGGAAGGCAGCGGCAGTGGCGGGCAGGGACGGGGGAGCGGCAGGTGCACGGCGAGAGGCAGCGGCGCAGAGACCGGCCTGGCTCACCTACCTGCCTACCAACAGCCAGCCAGCCAAGGCCCCAGCGGGCCGAAGAGGTCTCGCTCAAAGGTCGGGCGGCCAGCAAAGAAGGCTCCTCTGTTGCGGGGGAAGGCTCCTCTCTGGCGAATCCCAGGAAGGGTGATTGAAAACTCAGCTAGCGCCCGTTAATTTGAAAGAGAGAGAAGGAAGGAAGGAAAGAGGGAAATAGAAAGGGGGGAAAAGAAGGGAGGGAGAAGAGGGGGAAGGAAGGCAGGAAAGGAGAGAGAGGCAGAGAGAAGGAAGGAAAGAGGGAGAGAGAGAAAGAAAAAAGAAAGAAGGAAAGGAGGGCAAGAGGGAGGGAGAAGGAAGGAAAGAATGGAGAGAGAGGGAGAAAGAGAGAGAGAGAAGGAAGGAAGGAAAGAGGGAAAGAGAAAGAAGAAAGAAAGAAGGGAGGGAGAAGAGGGGGAAGGAAGGAAAGAAAGAAAGAAAGAAAGAAAGAAAGAAAGAAAGAAAGAAAGAAAGAAAGAAAGAAAGAAAGAAAGAAAGACTACTAGCGCCCGTTAATTTAACGGGCTGAAAAATAATACTAGTATAGTGTGATTTTGTTATACAAGGACATGTAGTTTTATATCATATAAGTTCTTCTATTTAGTGATTTATTGCTTTTTGTTTTATTAGAATTTTCTAGAAAACTTGTTTATCCTGAGTTCTTTTCTGCTTTGTTTAATATCCCATCTCTGCTGATGAAGAATTTGAAAACATTGTTTAGTGCTACATGTTATATTTCATATTGTTATGATCCATGCCCCTGCCACCTGATGCTCTGAGTTTATGGAATGTTATATAAATTGCTACTTTATGTTGTAACCTTTTGTGCCTTTGTCTTATGGCATTTGGATCAAATTTGTATATTATAAGTTTCATGGTGGTTTCGTTATATCCTTGAATGTATTTTGATTTTCCATACATCATTAGTGTTGGAGCTAGGACCCTGGCAGCATCAGCTCTCAGCTGCAATGTCTCATAGCGACCTCTGGAGGGTGTTATTTATTTTTTACATTTATAAACCACCCCATCCAAAGGCTCTGGGAGGTGTACAACAAACTTAAAAGACATAAAAACACACACCATTTAAGACACAGTGCTAAAAACAATATTAAAACAATTAAAAAACAATTAAAATACTTTAAAAACAATTTAAAAACCTTGAAAGGCCAGGCCAAACAAGTAAGTTTTTAGGACTTTCTTAAAGGTTGACAGTGAGCCTAAACTGCGGATATCCGCCAGAAGTGTATTCCATAGGCCAGGAGCAGCTACAGAAAAGGCCTGAGTTGCCACCAGACATACTGGTGGTAAGTGGAGATGGACCTCTTCAGATGACCTCAACATGTGATGGGGATCATACAGAAGAAGGCACTCTGTAAGGGTCATAGATAAAAGTGCTGGACTCCTCCCCTCTTTGTTTTCTGGTGTTAGTCTCCATTTTGTCTCTCCAGAGATGGCTGTTGGTTTTGGTCTCTCTCTTCAGCCATGAACTACAGCTGAAATAGCTGCAGGCTTTTTCACATTTGTTTGTAACCTTTTCGTTAGATAAATCCTTGTAGTTCTTCAATACTAAAGAACTGTCTCAAGACCTCATGCTTTGCTGCTTTCTCACCAAACTGGTTTTGCTTTGCTCTTTGGGACTGTCAGTCTTCCCCTACAGCTCCTCTAGGCATACTGTAACACTGACAATGCCTGTGCCCGACTGTGATCCTTTGTTATTGCACACTTGCCAGTTAGTTTCAGGGCTAATTCTCCCAACTCAAGTAAAAGTTTAGTTGCAGACCATGGTAGCTGATATTCATCTGAAACAGTGTGGTAACACAGTACAGTCCTATTTATCATCACAATGCTTGCCCATGTTTAAACTATTATGGTTTCTATTATGGGGCTGTACAAATCACTATGAGCAATTTCTTTAAAGGTCAGAAAAGTATTTGAACTGCATGATATTCCTCACTATAGAAAATCATTAACAATATATGCTGAGCTACATTTGTGTTGACATTGCAAGATTTCAAACCATCCACAAAGCTAGAAGCCCCTAACTTGGTTTGATTTAGCATTGTATAAATCTACCTCATGCTATCTTTCCCATGCTTTTCTGTGAATGTCAATATGGCAGTGGTTTTCATTTTACTCTTGTCATGTCAAATTGTATGTGTCACTTTTTGTTGATTGAAGCATATTGGGAAAATTATTTCTTGTAGGCTTGTACGTATGCATCTATAGGAGGTAATGCATGTAAATGAGGATGTGTTTTCACCGACAATAGCACTCCCAGCTCAGACATGTCGGGGAAGTGGAATTAAATACTTTGAGACATTGCTAAGTGTCAGAAAGGAAGAAGATAAATTACACCATGTCAAACCTAAGAGAATAAATAGTAGTTGCAATATCAGCAACAGTTTCTGTTGTTGGCTTTTAAAAAAATAACTAAGCAGCATGCAAATAGTTATAATTTAATGTATTTATATGCACAGGAAAGTAACCATAGCAATGCCAGCATTATATGTGTGTAATAGAAAAGGGGTCTTCTAACATCAAAATAATCTTTTTTTATGTGGAGTTTAAAGCCTGAAATAATATGGTAGCCAGAATGCTATTTTCCTTTAAAGAAATTGAAATTCAGGAGACTGTCAACATAGGACAGTTAAAATTGCTCCTGGAGTGAATAAGGCATTCCAGGAATCCGCCGTCTGTTTTGACACAACATGGATAGTTTCAGTTCTCCTTTCTTCTCTTGATAAGAAGTGGTAAATCCCACTGAGAACGTTTCTTGTTCCCATATATATCCTGCTGTCAGTGACATTTCAGCATCATGCTAACAGGGTCTGTGGTTTTGAAAGCTCAGGATTTACTATGACTTTCCCCTTCTCTTTTGACAGAAAGTTTGAACCTCCGCTTAAAACAAATGTCTTGAAACTTTGTGGACCAACATCCCTGAAATATTTAAAAGAATCATATCCTATGTTTCCATATTATTCACTTCAATATCACTTTTTGACTTACACGGCATTTGCAGTTTTCATCTAGTTTCCCAAACAATCCAATATGATGAATGTAAATAAGGGAGCAAAATCATCATAACCTGAGCTTCCCATATCCATATCTAACACTGTGAGTCAATCACATAATCAAAAACTGTGTTCTATCCAAGTTTGGGAGTTGTGTGTGCTCCCAATTTTCAGTTGTGTGAAGCAAGGTAGGAGGAAAACGTAGGTAGCTTTCCCACCTACCTTGCTTCCACACAATCACTTCTACCCAGGTTTTCCTCTTACCTTGTTTCCACAAAACTGAAAATTGGGAGCACACACAGCTTGAAACCGGAGTAGAACACAGTGAACTCATTCACCTGACTGGGTGGGGGGGAGAGCAGGGTTCATCCTACCTCCCCCAGATCATCCCTCAATATCCTTTCAGTGTACAAGCCACACACCCACATGATCTGGGCTACCAGGAGCAGAACGGAGCAACAGAGGCTGGGACTCCTTCTCCCAGCCTCCGCATATCCCACAAGGCACTGCGTGATGAACGTGATGCTTTGGGGAATTCCCTCATCAGACATGTCCTCTATATGTCTGTTTCTGTGTTTCCTCTGCTCCTTGGAACTGAGGAGACACTTGAACCTGGCAGCTAGGTTAAGGGAGTGCTTGCTCCCTTAACCTCGGCTAAGAGCCAGGCTTAGGAACGGGTTTACACTGGATGGAGCACTGGGATCTGCATGGATTCCAGCACTTCACACAAACAGCCTATCCCAGGATGGGCTGCTCATGAGAAAATTCTGAATCTTTGATATATTTTACAGTGTATAGTACCTTGGGTGCGTCATCAGAAAGGTGTCATAGAACTGTAATTAGTGAGCCAGCAGATTAAGGAGGCTTTTCCTGGGTTAACTCAGGAATGTGGCCATTTGTGGCACCAGAAGTCCTCCCAGCCCAGAGGTTCAAAACCTCAGTAGTCCAGATCTGCCATCCAGGTTAAACTTGTATGGACAAAAATGGAGCCCATCCTACCTTTTTTGTTTGGGTCATCTGTGTGGCCATGCAATTTTAAACTGTTCCTGGACAGCTGGCGGCCATGCTTGTTATAGCTTGCAGGGCCAGGCAGTGTGGAGCTTCTGCAGTACGGAGGGCTGCTTCTCAGAAGCTCATGCAATGCATTGTGGTATAGTGAGAGGACCCAGTTCTAAATATCTGCGCAATATATGTGCATGAGCACCAGGTACTTCTGCTTACTTGCAGTCCGATGGAGCGGCAGGGAGGTATACTGCCACCCTGCCAGCCTGGTTAACAATGGAGCGCCGGTGGGGGGAAAGCGGCAGGAGGGAGGGTGCACCCTCCCCCACCCTTAAAGTCAAGAAGTACCCTCTTCTGCACCTTTTCCAGTGTCCTCCTTAAGATACACTGACCAGAACTGCACACAGTACTCCAAATCTGTCTGCACCATAGTTTTGCATAAAGGTATTATCATATTAGCAGTTCTATTTTCAAATCCCTTCCTAATGATTCCAGCATGGAATTGGCCTTTTTCACAGCTGCTGCACATTGAGTCAACACTTTCAATGAGCTGTCCACCACAACCCCCAAATCCCTCTCCTGGTCAGTCACTGACAGCTCAGATCCCATCAATGTATATGTGAAGTTGGGGCTGTTTGCCCCAATATACATTACTTTACAAGCTACTCCTTGTAAAGATGTAGAATGCTAGCCCATTGATTTAAACTCCTAAACAATCCTTTTCTGTCTGTAACTCCCCAGTTTTACTGTAATAAAGCTTTGAAAATAGAATCATGCCTCTCTCCTCATTTAAGCAGGTACATCAGACCTGCTTAAATCCATGCTGTGCCAGAACTGCACCTCAACTGAGTTAATTTCCCCACGAAGCACACAAGTATAGCCGAAGCATCTAGCCTGCACATCTGTGCAGTTATGTTAACATATATAACTAACCAGTTTCATATATGTTAGCATAAGCTTTTGTGGCGCCTACTTCACCAGATGCATGAATGTAAGGGTAAGTTATATGTGAACAGTGGGACCAAAGGGTTATGAAATGCAAATGGATACAGTCTGTGACTAATTTTTATGTAAAGTTTAATGGAAAGATGTAAGTACATTTATTCACAACAGCGGTAAGATGAAACAGTCTCCACCCCCCTTGAACACACCTCACACATTTAGTGCAGTGCTATGAAAGAGCCTATACACATTCAAACTGTATATTTGTAGGCTTTGTCCACATGATCAGCAGTCCTTTGACTAGGGCTTTTGTTTTTATTAGATATTTGGAGAGGATATCATTTATGTACCCCACCCACAACGGAAGTACAAAAGTAAGGAGAGCACTGCTAGTTAAGGTTGTCTGGAGACATTCAGTCAAAGTTCTAGGTAAAGTAGTTTATTTAGGAAATAGATAAGAGAGATGGGAAAGGCCTACATACTGAGCTTCTTGCTACATCAGGAAGTAAAGAAGGAAGAGGAAGGCTGTCTCTCGGGTGGGGGAATGGAACTCAGTCGAACAAAGCAGAAGTAGAGTAGAGAAAGTGTAAGAGAAGGAATTCCCTTGCTCACTATCTCTGCCGCTAGTGTTCACTGGTGCTAAGAGATGATGCCATCAGGAGCTTCAACTCCAATAGTTTTACCATACTTCAATATACTTAAGGTGGAATTCTAAGCGTGGTTACTCAGAAGACCCACTGCAAACTTTCTGCCTGGAATGCATGCATAATGTTGCAACCTTAGTACATTTCATACATCTGCAATATATTGAGGACTACAAACCACTCTTCATTAGTTGCTCCAGTATATGAACTCATGGATTTAACTTAAACGGAATGAGACCATTGGTTCACCTAGCTCATTATTGTCTTCACTGGCTGCAACAGGGTCTTTGACAGGCTCTTCCCCCAGTCCTACCTGAAGACACCAGGAATTGAACTTGGCACCGACATTCAAAGCAACAAGGCCCACATGAATTGTCGTTGCAACAGTATCACCATAGACCCATTCACACAGCCAGAGTATACTGAATGCATGAAAGTCAGGAGTAGACTGTGGTGGCCAGCTCCACACACAACCTCTACATTTCATTCAAGCCAACAGAGCTTGGAGTTTGGCTTTGGAGCCTGCCACCATGACCTGTTCCCTTCTTTCACATGATCTCTATACTGTTGTTTATGTGAGCACAGCTATTGCGTGCACTTCAACCAGCAGACTGCAAAACGTGGGCAAGCTCAAGCAGCAAAAAACATTGTGAAGTTCTTAATTGCTTTTCAGAAACTGAGAAGACCTTAAAACACACAAATTTGTATTTTCATTGTTTTCAGGTTATGCGCAAACATTTCAGACCTTTACAATCTACATTCTAGCTATCACCCTTTTATCAGCTTCCCAAAAACAACAATACATGCAGAGGCGTAACTAGGGAAAATGGTGCCCGGGGCAAGCACTGAAATGGCGCCCCCCCACGCCCCCCCCATACTACATTATACTTAGGTTTTTCCTCACAAGCGCCCGCCGCCAAGCCAGGCCACTGACTGGCCGCCAGGCGCCAGCAAAGCAATGGGGGGGGCGTGGGCGGCGCAGAAGGGACCGCTAGTGGGGGAGGGGGCGCCGACGTGCTCCCTTGACTGCTGCAGCACTGCTGCACTGAGCAGGAAACATTTGTATTAACAAAAAATTAAAAAAAAATTTAAAAAATTTAAAAAAAAAATTGTCATGGCGGCGCCCCCCACGTGACCAGAAAAGATGGCGCCCGGGGCACGTGCCCCCCCTGCCCCCCCTATAGTTACGCCTCTGAATACATGCAACAGATATGAATAATGTCTGTATATGGAATCATGCTTTCACTTTTTGGAAAGCATCTTTGTTTTTGTTCTAGTGTCTATCCCATTTGTTACCTGCAGCCAGCTGTTCTTTGAAGAGTCTTTTCCTTTTATGCCAATCCACATTAACTCTCTATGTCCACCTGTAACAGAGAGATCTGAACGTATGTTTAATACCTTAATCTAAGCCCTCTCCCCATAGCATGTAAAGTCATGTTGACTAGGGGGGTGCAATTTGGATATTCAGTGTTTTGATTTGGATCCAAATCAAAACATCCCAAATTTGTTTTGGGGTCTGAATCTGACCCATCCGAATGACCCTGATTCGATTCAGATCTGAATTAATCCAAATCTGAATCGATTCAGATCAATAAAATGGGTCCCAGGGCCAAAAGAGTGAGGTGCAGTGGTAGTGCCTAATGAGTGGAGGCTATCACCCAAATTGCAGAGGGATTGGGCTAAGGGCTGATTTTTGGTGAAGTTTATGCTTCTTTAAGGTTTCCCCCCATAAGGTATAATGGAGGTTTTAGCAGCCCCATAACTGCACTTGGGGGGTGCTAGGGTGGCCCAGAGCAAGTGGTGGTGTAGTGAACAGAGAGTGCCAACCACCCCCATGAGTTTCTAGCCCATGGGGTACAGGGTTCTCTTGTTTTTGAGGAGTTCTGAGTGTAGATTCTTTGGTAGCAAATGAGATTTTCAATACAAACCATGAATCTACTCTCATTTGCTACCAAAGATTATACACTCAGAACACCTCAGAAACAACAGGTAATTGTGAAGTATGACTTTATTTTGCACAGACAAATCGACAAACTTCAAAATATATAATAGATGTATTATTTATACACTGTGCTGTTTGCACTATTATGATAAGTTGCTGAACAGGCAGGTCATTCGATGCTTTTGACATACATTCACTCTGTCCAGTCTTTAAGCAACGGTGAGCAATATCCATCTAAAAGAATAAGACTTAACATATTACATGGTGTGATATCCATGTAAAATGCTTGTTGTGTATTTGAGCACATCCTCCTTGCTCCATTGATTTAGGATTATTACATGTGGCTCAAGTCAAGCTCTTTTTTTCTTTTTCTTTTTGCAATTTGTCATGAGTATATAATTCTGTCATCTCTTAACATGCCTCCAGCTGTGTAAAGGCAATTCAGCTATGACTGTGTTAAACGCCCTGCCTTCTGCTACACCTGTGCCATTCACTGAAGCCATCTAAGTTTTATAAAGAAATGTGATCGAAAAGGACTTAGACTGCATTCCATTGAATGAAAGCACCATTGAGATAATAGTATTTATTAATTGCAAATGTTTAATAGACGAGATTAAAAACAACAGCTATGTTACTGGAAAACAGACACAAAAATAAATGAATCATTCTTATTAGTTTAACTAGAAAGGCCTGTTCAAGCATTTAATTGACTTTCTAAGGAGACATCTTTAAGCAAATTCATTAGGTGACAGTTAATTACGATACACACTAATTAGCACTTAACTATAATGACTGCATTTATTTATCAAGACTATTTTGGACATTGTTTATTGCAAGCATACATTCAAGACTCTCTTATAAGACATATAAACTGTAATTAGCCTTATAAAATCTATAGTTATTGGTGTCATCCTAAGAACATATATGCAAGGTATTCATACAAGCACATGAAGCTTCCTTCAGAGTCATTTGCAACAGCAATGACAGACAGATGACAGACTATTTCTATTCTTGAAAGGAAGATTTAAAAATGGGCTGAGGGTTCAACATAAATTATGCTGAGAACTTCTGCCTGGAGAAAAGCAGGGTGCCAATATGGAGCCTTGGATTGTGGCACATTTCCAACAGAAATCCAACACAATGATTCTATTCGAATAGTCCAGATATGATAGGAATTGAAAATTGTGTCTCATTAATCCAACATTTTATGATATGGGCAATGTTGATCTGACACTACAGTTGTACTATCCTAAAAGATAGTAACATTTTTATTTATTTATTTTTGCATAAGAAACCCATATAATGAACAGGCTTTCCTTTGATCCCTTTTATAGAAAATACTAAGGTGAGTGCTTTTCCTTTCAGGCAGCCTTGCTCTAGTGAATTTCCTCTACATGCATACACAACATTATGTATGAAACCATCCCAAAAGAATGCAGGAGAAACTTCACATTTCCCATGCGTGGTAAATGTTATGTCCCAATGCCTATGCAACTGCAGCAGTGCCTTGTATCAGAAGGGAATCTTTGGGAAAGTGTTTTGTAGAACTTTCTAAACTGCACTATCTTCTGTCCTCCAACTTCATGCACACTTCCTTTGTCCCCTTCTGCAAAACTTAGCCAAAATTAGAGTTGAGAAAATAGAGGATCTAAGACGAGGCAAAGGCAAATGGTAACTGAGCTGGAGTTGCCAGCAGTCAAACCTTTCTAGTGGTACAACTGTCTTAAAACCTTCTCACCAAGGTGGAGGATTGGTTTCCACCTTGGTTGAGAAAGACAAAGAGCATAACCTTTGGCCAAGGCAGATGTGATGTCCTCATTCATGCCTAATTGATTGATTAAGTGCAGTCAAGTCAGTGTTGACTCTTAGCAACCACATAGATAGATTCTCTCCAGGATGATCATGCCTCATACAAGATCTCAATTATTTTACTTTTAAGTAATTTACAGTAATTTACATTACTACCAAAATATTAAATTCACTGCCTAGGTTGGGGTGATTATCAGTTATGGTGCCAATAATGCTGTAATGGCTCATTAAGGAATAATTGAACACTAAACACAATCTAAGCACTCTAACTTCTTCCGTCATCCCATTGTCAAATAATTATGCGAAGTTTTGGCTCCCCATCTTTATTTCAATGTACAAGATCCAGTTTAAACTAGTGATCAATTCCTTGAGCCAAAAGCATTGTGGAGTGATTATTGGATTTTTGATAAGTAGTTATCATTCTTGGGCTCTTTGCCATAACAAAACCACTGTGATGTGCAATAATCACACAGAGCTGGATGTCTTTCATATTTTATTGGTTAAAAAATCTCAAAGTGCTATCACTTTGTGTCCTAATTAACCATGACAGAAGTGTGGCCAATGCAATAATCCATTTTATTCATGTTTTATACTATGTTGGGTCTCTGTTTTTCTGTAATTTTCTGCATTATCATCCATGTTACTTTGAGGAATACTGGTGTTGGATTATATTAAAATCCATGAAAAATGACTAACTGCACAGAGCATATATGCTTTCAGAGAACCCAATTTCTTTCCATCTGATTCCAGAAACAGGAATTTCCACACTAACTAGCAGAGTATCAGAACTGATTAAGATAACCTTTCATTTAATTTGGATGCATGTGTTGACTGACAATAGTAGTCACCATGTAGGATTACTTCTGTTATGTGAAGTAAACTTTCATACAATGGATCCCTGACCATTTATAGCAGACTACATATGAGGAAGGCTATCTGGAGAAGAGAAATGGCAGGCAAGGAAAGGATTAAGCACCCTTGCTGCTACATTCCAGATCTCTTTTCCAGCTCCTTTCCCCCCAGTGGCATCAGAATTCCATTTGGTATAACATGTAGTTAGCCTGCGAGATTTATGGCCATCCCATCCTGCTGTCAGAAATCCTGATAATAAGGTTTCTGTTCAACACTGCCACCAGTGGGGATTCCATGTATTGCAGCACTCCGCCAGCCTCTAGGCCATCTTGGTCACTGCTGCTCTAGGCTCTGTGTTGACCCTGCCAATGGAGACCTGCCACTGGCTTCCTGCAGATGAGAAGTATATATGAGGCTTCCTGTCTGGGATAGCCTTTGCCTCTATGTCAAGGTCTCCTTGCTTGTCTAGCTATCAAAGTTTCCTTTTGCCTCAAATCCCCCTCAAAGGGGCATCCTCAAATCCCAATTATTCCCTATGGGAGGAATACAAAAGTTGGAAAATACTTCAACAGTTCACCAATAATTAGAGAAGTGTCCAATTGCCTTGGGGTTTGGTGGGTAGTAGGCACCCCTGGGTGTGTACCACTCATCCCAGTTTTTTGCCCCAGGTAATCCACATAGGGAATAATGGGTAATAATAAAAAATAAATAAAATCATTAAAAATCATAGGTGTGTCCGATTTCTTTGGGGTTTGGGTGGTAGTTGCCACCCGTGGGTGCCTACCACTCAACCCAGTTATGGAGGCTCAAACTGGATCAGTTTGGTTTGAATTTGAACTGGCAGGTCGAACCAATGCCTGGTTTGGTTCAAATTCGAACTGTCGAACTGAACTGGTTTGCATTCGAACTGGTTCAAATTCAAACCGGTTTGCACATCCCTATCTGCTTGGTGTGATCTCTGGACTGTTTTGATTCCAGATTAACTGCTTGACTCTCTGACTCCTGACTGTTGGTTTGGCTTGACCTGGCCCCCAGCTCCTGACCCTCCAGTTTGACTGATACTTCACTTGACCTCCAGTGTGTTCCTGCCTCCTGTATAATCCTCTTGCTCCTTGGTTTGACTCTTGGTGTGTTCCTGACTGCTGGCTTCTGTTGTGAGGACTTCTGAATTTTGCTTTGAAGTCCTCATTGTTATTTCTGATTGCAGATTATGACCACAATACCGAGAGCACATGGCTCACTCCACATGCTTAGAGTGACATTTCACAATTTTTCAAAATGGCAACTCCCATTGGAAAGTACCTCTGAAGAGTTATCAAGCTTTTTTTTTTTTTTTTAAACAAGAATAGCTTGGATGAGGTTGTTCTTCAAAGAGGAAAAAGGCAAAATTTTGATTGGGCTTGCCCAATCTCTGAAGCAATCTACAGGTTGTAGATCCCTCTAGGTCAGGGGTGGGCAAACTTGACCCTACAGCTATTTTTGAACTAAAACTCCCCTCATCTCCACTCACTGGGGATGATGGGAGTTGTAGTTTAACAACAGCTGGAGGGCCAGGTTTGCCTACCCATGCTCAAGTTTGTGGTCAACATTAGGGCTGTGCAAAATATTTCGGTTACAGAACTATCTGTACCCAATACTGCCTGTTCCAGGTGATTTGTTGCCAAAACAAATCACCCTCTTGCCCTCCAGAAATGTTTTGGAGCCGAAATGAATCACCCCCATTTTGGCTATGAATTATTTGTGGTTTCGGCCCTCCATTTTGTGGCCAATTCCTCCTCCTCCATTTTGAGTTCTGATGTCTATTTGAATTTCCTCACTTTTTGCCTCCCATTGACTTCAATGCAAAAAGGTCTGATCTGATGTCTACTTGATTTTCAGGTCCTAGGGCCAAAAGGGTAGGGTGGGGTGGTAGTGCCTAATGAGTGGAGGCTACCACCTAAATTGCAGAGGGATTGGACAAAGGGCTGGTTTTTGGAGAATTGTTGAAGTTTACGCTTCATTAAGGTTTTTCCCCATAAGGTATAATGGAGGTTTCTTTCTCTTAAAGTAACTGAATGCACAATTCTTTGCAATGGAATATGCTACATGAAAGGCTGATTATTATTTTTTTGTATTTTTAAAAGAACAAATTCTAAATTTAATAACCCTATTTTAACTATTATTGCTCTGAACAGATTGTTAACACTCAATAATTCAAAAATGACACAATGCCCATGAGAATCAGGACCTTTCCCAGATTCAAATTTACTGTGATTAAAATTCAATAAAATGAATAATGTTTGAAGTTAAAATCCTAAAATGTTCAGACTGTTCTTGTACTTTCCTTTTGTAAGCACATTAATACAAAATTTTATATTTATTTACTTGAATGTCCCTAGCAATGTAATCTATGCAAAATGACATTGCCTGGTCAACAATGGGACTCACCTACTAGTAGTTACATATTTTATTGCAGGGACAGAGTTATCAGTTTTCAAGGGTATCTCTTGAACATGAGCCCCTCCATCACAGGGGTCCTTCTGCCCTGCCTCCGGCCACTTGGCCACTACCGCTGCCACCTCTGTTGCCTACCTGCCTCCACCTCTTCCGCCACCTCTGCCCACTTGCTCACTGCCACCTCTCCTCACTCTTCTCCTTTCCCTCTCTCCTCATCCTCTACTCATGTGTTGCTTGTCAACACTTCTAGCTTCCACCTAAAGCAGGAAGCACTTGGAAGTGATGGATGGTGTATGAGTGGAGGAGGGGGAGGAGAATAAAAGAGGAGGCAGAGGACAGGGAGAAAAGTGTCAGTGGGTGGTTTAGTGGGTGATGGAAAAGGAGGTGGAGGCCTGTGGGCAGTGGAGGCAGCAGCGGGTGAGTGGGGAATGTGCTCATGGACTTCCACCACTGTGGGTGAGTGGGGGTAATGTACATAGCATGCACCAGTGGTGGGGACATACACTGAGGGCAAACACAGGCCTCCCATGCTGTGTTTTAATAACCAATAAGCAATACCAATATAATCAATAAAATATATTTTATTGCTTAATGCATATAAAACAAGTAACCCAGCTGTTCATTTGAACAGTGCCCCAAGATTTTTTGTGCTGCTTAACCATGCCAGGAATCGTAACCTTCTGGATTTCTGCCTATCATATACTTCTACAGAGCCAATTTCAGAATTAAAAGACAGAAAGTATCCTAGCTAATCTCAAGGTAGTAGTAACACGGAGAGTCAAACTACAACCTATGATGAATATGTTGAACATACCTGAGAGAGGAACACTTCTGCTTTCAGAAAAAGAAACCACAGAGTTGGATGGGGGATGCTGATTGGGACTGAGGTGTGCAGAGAGGAAAGGTTACCCTTTCTCCCTACACCATGTTTTCACCACCCTTTAGTGGCTATTTTCTGCCTCTTGGGTGAGTGTGATTTATGGAGAGAAAATGGCACATGAGGAAAGAGTTAACCTCCTTTCTCCACATATTGAGGTGAGTCTCATGATCGGTGAGACTTGCCGAAATGGGTTTTTTGGGGAGAGTGGGCTTAGCCCGCTCTCCCCTCAGATGATCCCCAGACAGCCCACACAACCACTGACTACATCACGGAGCCGGCGGGGGCTATGGGGATTGGGGGCCACATGGCCCCCAGAAATTCCAGGATGCCCTGCACAAGTGCAAGCAGCCTCCTGGAGAGACCCCAAGGGTCGCAGGGATCTCCTTGTGACCCCCTACACCTGGCAGCCTCACTGAATCCAAGACACTCCAGCTTGGAATCTCACTGATGTTCCCAGAGTTAGTCATGCGGGGGTCTCCTTGTTGCCATGGCACACAGCTGCACTGCATCAATACACGATACAAAAGATGGGGTTAGCGGAGCACTTGCTCCGCTAGCCTCGACTAAGGGGAGGGGGAATAAGGAGGGTTTGCTGCCGGGAGCCAAGCGGCTCCCATGGCAGCAGACGATCAGCAAAAAGTGGGCTAGGCTCCCTGAGAATCTCCTCACTGTGGTCCTGATCAACCTCTTCCCCATGGCTAGGTTTTTCTAAATAAAAGGCCAAAGTCCTCCCTGGCACATTTTACACACTCTCCTGCATTCAAACAGTTCAGGATAAGCTGGTTGCCTGCTAAGACCAAGCAAGAATTTGTTTCGCTCCTGCTCCAGGTCTGGCATAGTGAAGAGGATTCTTTTTCACCTACTCTGCGCTTCTGGTGTCAGTTGATATATGTGAATAAAAGCAGTTAAAATAAATTAAAACAGAGCTCACTGCTCCAGCATTTGCCTGCTCGGGAGTCCGTAGCCAGTCCCACTTTTTCAAGTAATATAGTAATTTGTCTTTGTTTATTCACTTTTGGTAATAAGGTCAACAACTGGAAGGTGTAGTGTGGCTGCTAAGGCAGTAAAACCACAGGGCATTCTGGTGAGCATCCTTAGGCATCAGAATCAGGAAGGACCTAATGAACTCTATAGCTCACCTGTTGAGGAGACCTGGCAGCCTCACTGAATCCAAGACTCTCCAGCTTGGAATCTCATTGATGTTCCCAGAGTTAGTCATGAAACACACCACAGAGAAGATACATAATGTGGCAAGTAAGTATGCTGACATTGGGTTCATCATCTGGTTTCATCATCTGAACATACCTCATCTGTTCTGAGCCAATTGCATTGGTTATATCTATCTATTTTTTATTTTTCAATGTAAACTGTTTTGAGAACTTTTGTTGATAAGTGGCAGAGAAATATTAGCAGTGGTAGTTAGCATTAGTAGTACTAGTAGCAATGAAGTTTACACCTTCTCTAGCAATAAATATCACCAGACTTGCTTAGAACTGTTGTAGTTACCTCCCTTCATGACTATGATTTGGCTTAATATGGGGAATTTAACTCAACTTAGTGCAAACCTGTACACAGCCAAATTATAAATTGAGGTACTGGGAAACGTGACTATGGATAGGATACAAACATGTTAGCATTCAGAAGGGTGCAACAGAGTACATGTTTCTTACAAGCAAAGCTGAGTTTTATTAAATGATAGAGATTTACAAATGAAAAACAGTGGTAAGTGTCTCAGCAGATTTGCTGGCAGTGATTCTTTAAAAAAATTAAAATATTTTTATTGGATAAACATAACAGAAAACAGCTGTTTATAACAGAACAATAAACATCACACATAGCAGTTATATCCCTTTTTACAAGTCACATAAGCTCTAATTTCTTCTTAAATACACAACAGCTGAATTTAACAATCTTTCCAGATACTAATGTAATCAGAAGGTGGAGAATGAGCAAGGTTTTCCTGATTTGTAAATAAAATAAATTCAAGCCATGTGGTTAAAAAAAAATTGGAATTAGCCTGACCCAAGTGAAGACAAATAGTATGGGTCACTTTTTCCAATATAGCTATATACCACATGTGCTGATACCAAGTATTAAGGGTCATAGTTTTAGTTTTCCAATGTTGTGCTATAGATAATCTGGCAGCTGTTAACATAAATACTATCAACTAGCTGGGCCAAGCACAGAGCATCTGTGCCTCTAGTTTCCCACACCCACCCACCGCCACCAATGCCGATTTCTTAACCCAGCCTGCCCCCTGCCGCTTTCTTGCCCCGCCTACTGTCCCAGCCACTGCAGCTGTTTTCTTGGCCACCTGCTGCTGCCATTTTCTGCCCCTGCCTCTGCCCCCGCCATTTTGTCCTGCTGCCGTCACCCCCACCCCCCAGCCTCGCCTCCGGTGCCACCACATTCCCATTCCCCAGATGGCAGCTTGCTTGCAAACTCTCGGGAGAGCTGCCACACATGGGATTAGCAATGTGTATGCCTAAAAGAAATATATATATTCCTTAGATGACAGCTCTGAATTAACTCCTGAAAATATATTTAGTAATGCCAATGGTGGACTCAGACTTTGCCTTATAATTTTACTCATCTCTGAGAAAACCTTTGTCCAAAAAGAAAGAGCACTAGGATAAGACCACCATGAGTGCAAATATGTTCCTCTTGACCCACAGCCATTCCAACAAAGAGGGCAGATAACGTTTGTTGATGGAATCTGGAAGAAGTCAGATACCACCTAAGGAAAATGTTTTTAAAATTCTGCTTAATTCAGGCTGAGGTTGAAGCAACTGGCTTCCATTTCCATATCTTGTTCCATTTCAGATCACTAATAGTCTGCTGTAAATCATTTTCCCAACTCAGCTTAAGGCCAATTAAAGGGTTATTCATTTGATTTATTATAATATCATACAACTTAGAAATTAGGCCTTTAGAGGACTCTGGAACTTCTAGTACTAATACTTCAAACTTAGTCAGTTTTCTATTAGCTTGCTTTATTATATCTGGATGAGAAATAAAAGACTTAAACTGAAGGAAATTCAGCCAGGAGTAATGCATACTCATAAGCTTCTCTTGTATTGGATCTAAGTCAATTGGTTTATCCAAATAATAAAAGTCTTTTAATCTACTTGTCTCATGTTCGATGGCTCTGAATACTAGATGGTATGTAAAAATCAGGAAATTTAAGATTACTACAAATCAATATGAGGGGGAATATAGTGCAGCAAAAATCTTATACTATTTCCCCCAGGTCTTAAAAGTGGCAATTTAAAAAGTGTTTTCAACAGTTTTTAAACTTTTAACAGAGTCTGGCAATACAACCAAATTTTTAATATTACCGACATATTGTTCTGCAATCTCCATCCCAGCCCAGAGTTTAGCTTCTGGTCTGCTAGTAACCAATGGATCTTTCAAAGGTGTGAGGCTTCATAATAGGAAACTAAATTTGGAAGTACTATGCAACCCTGGAGTGTTTTTGTATATAATCCTGTAACGAAATCTCAGCTTTTTGCTGGCATGAATAAAAATATTCAAAACCTTTTGACATCTACACAAGGTAGACATAGACAAATTAATTAAAATTAATTGGCAAAATCTGTAGTAAAAAGAGTAATCTTTGAAGTAAATGAATATTTGGAGTGGCTATCTGACCCAGCAAAGACAAACTAATGCCTTTCCATTTTTTAATTTTTCTTTTTGTAACATTAATAACTGGAATAAAATTCAGTCTTTTAAGCTGCAATATATTTTTAGATATATTATTATTATTAACACCCAAATATCGAATAATTCTTGAAATTTTAGGAACCCCTAAAGATTTTACTAATTTATCTCAAGATTTCTAACCAATTCTGGAACAAACTTAGTAAAATTTATTTGCAGATTTGCTGGCAGTGATCTTCCCTTAGGGGGTTAATGTTCTGAGAAAGGCATAGTTACCTATAATACATATTTAAAGGTTAGCAGTGAGGGGCAGGGGATAAAAGTATGGACCTTAGGAAGTGGGAGCAATAGAGAGGGAGAGAAAAAGTAGGAATAGAGAAACAATTCTATAGCTACTTGTCTTGCAGCTTTACCTTGTGCTGGTGCAATGAGATGTTAGATTCACCTGGTGAGAGAAAACTCTGGGCAGCTAGGTTCCTGACTTGAAAGAAAGTGTGGGGCCTAGTGATTTCAAATAGTGATTTCAGCTCAGAGACAGAGGCCCTACAACCCATGGTGTTGTAGCTATACTCACCTTTCTCACTCTGTCTTTGATTCAGTTTCTCCCCCAACCCCCCCCTTTCCCCCCTTTGGAGATACTCCTCCAAGCTCTGATGGCCAACACTAAAGAAGGAACTCAAGATATCTCCAACTATAAGCACCTAGTTAAAACTAACTAACGAACGAACATGAACCAGGCATTTGTGGAGGGTCAAATGGCACATTTTAAAATGTGGACTTTTATCAGATTGAAATGTTCTAAAAAATAGTGTTTCAGCCTTGGTTTGTACTAGACTCTCCTAGTACTAAAGGTAAAGTTGTTTCCTTGAGTCAGTGTCAACTCCTGGCAACCACAGATCCATGTGGTATTCTTTGGTACAATATAGGATGGGTTTACCATTGCCATCTCCTGCACAGTGTGAGATGGTGCCTTTCAGCACCTTCCTATATCGCTGCTGCCCAATACAAGAAACATACCAGTGGGGATTCGGGCCAGCAACCTCTTGCTCACTAGGCAAGTCATTTCCTAGTACCACTGGAGCTGAAAATAACTTTGCGCTAAGAGTCCTAGTTATGTCTCTTCTATTGTTCTTATACTGGACATGTTTTAAAACATACATGCACCTAAAGCAGAGTGGACCAATTCAGATAATACTTCCCCCGCTCCCCTTAACTGCCCTACCTCATTAAAAGGTAGATCTCACAGTGTGTCCATCCTGACACCTTTCTCAGAGGTCCTCACATGCTCCTGAGAGATAAAGTGTGTAAGGACACTTCATCCAAACAACACCTCTACATGCAAACCAAATACTAATTCTATAATTATAATAATTACAATAATTCTATAATACTAAAAATGAGAGAATCCTATAATTCCTTAATTACTAATTAATAAAATAATGCAAAGTCTAAACTAGAACACAATATGCATCTCTAGCTATTTTTGCACAGTGCTGGTGTGCGTGAGCACTGGCCAGCTCATGCGATCAGGACTGGGGCGCACCCACCAAGAGTGCATCCATCCTGACATGATGTCAGAGTCTCCTTTAATTGCATGAATGCATGAAGGGGGCATTAATCTGATTTTTGGAACATGTGTAGAAGGGTCATTCAGGCCCTCGCCACCCTCACCCAATTAAAGGACACCCTGGCACCATTTCAAGACATCCTGCAGGGGCATCAGGGTGGGCACACTCTCAGTGTGATACACACCTGATCATAGGAACATTGGAAGCTGCCATATACCAATTCAGATCATTGGTCTATCTAGCTCAGTATTGTCTTCACAGACTGGCAGCAGCTTCTCCAAGGTTGCAGGCAGGAATCTCTCTCAGCCCTATCTTGGAGAAGCCAGGGAGGGAACTTGAAACCACCTGCTCTTTCCAGAGCTGCTCCATCCCCTGAGGGGAATATCTTGCAGTGCTCACACTTCTAGTCTCCCTTTTTTATGCCACCAGGGCAGACCCTGCTTAGCTAAAGGGACAAGTCATGCTTGCTATCCCAAGACCAGCTCTTCTCTCTACCCAGTCCTGATCACTTGTGCTGGCCCAGCACAGTGTACTTCTGGTTTGTGGAGTGGTGGTTCTGCTTTGGGGACTGGCTGTCAGCTTCAAATCTGACATTCTACTATTATATAGCACAGCATGTAATATCTCAAGGGACTAGGAAAAGGTGTCAATTTCTCTCTCATAAAACTATTTCGCAGCCCTCAATAGCACTTCAAGGCTCCAGGTTGGCTGGAGCCCTGAAGAGGAACACTTGAAACACAGGGGCGTATCTAGAGTTGGGCAGGCAGGGCATGTGCCCCAGGCGCCACTTGAAAGGGGCGCCATTTTTAAAATTATTTTTAAATGGCCACCAAAAATAAAATGGCCACTGTGCATGCTCAAATGGCCTCTGTGAGGCCCTAGGCCATGCCATGCTTAGCAGAGGCCATTTAAGCATGCACGGCAGCCATTTTGTTTTCAGCAGCCATTTTAAAAAAAAATATATTTTTAAAAATGGCCACCGCACATGCTCAAATGGTCCCTGCGAGGCCCTAGAGGCCAGTGCGGGGAGGAGGAACCTTTGCAGGACCCCCCCCCAACGGCCTTTAGGCAGCCCCTCGACAGGGCTACAGGTAAAATAATAACAACAACAACAACAACAACAATAATAATAATAAAAGTCATTGAACATATATTCAGATTGGCACTATGTACAGAGAATCAGGGCTTGTGAATACTGAGCGGAAGCTTATGAGCTAGGATTGTATTCATTTGCTCTTACTGTGCTTCTTGTGATAAGTGAGTTAAATGTGATGTCTTAATAATATGGCTATTAATGATGAGTTTGTCTTTGAATCAGTCTGAAATCCTTAGTATTAAGGCCCACTGGGAGTTTCTTGCTCTCTTCCTCTCATTGTAACTGTCTTTCTGAAATACTAGAATATATTCCAAGCAGTGACACAGTTTACTCTGCATATCCTTTAATTATTTTCAGAGTATCTGGGAAAAGTCAAATTCTCCATTTATTTTTAAAACTTATGTAATAGTTATGCTACAATGCATAGAAGAGAGTTAGACAGGCACTTCTGTTTAGTTTTCCAAGTACACCTCCATATAGTATTTGTGTATTTCATGAGCTCCAGCATACTGGAATTTGTAGTTTTCCAGCATTTTTTGGTCTGGCCACGTCCACTGCTAAATAGTTTTTGAAATATTAAAAGATTAACGAGCTTGACTTGTATTTTTCAGCTGACATTATGGTAAAGCTATCTGAAAGATGGGTGTCAGATGTTTGGACAGGGGGCACAATTTCAGTGCTTGCCCTAGTTGCTATTTTCCCTAGATATGCCTCTGTTGAAACATTTCAATTCAGGTACCACTTGATATGTCTGGTGTTGGTGTTGTTGTTGTTTTGAATGATTATATTTAAAGCAGGGTTTTGGGGGGAAAGGATTTCAGTTTCTCTATATTGAAATGAAAGTATCCTTTCGTTTTTGAGCATGCGTGTGCCTTAAATTTATTTCATCCTTTCTCTTTTTTTTACCCTTTTTGTCTGAAAGAAATTCTTTAAATAATTATTTCTTTTTAATTTTTAAACTCTCTCCAATCCAAGTGTGAAAATATTGCACATTTCTAGCTATTCTTACTTCTTAAAAATAACTTCAAAGGACAATAATGGGGAAGATGACTTGACAATAATGGGATTGTTTTTCTGGGTCTTTTTTCTGCACAGTTGATACTAGAAAAGGTAATTCACTTTTCAAAGTAATCCTCCCAAGCTAGGTTGGGTATCTAATCTTTTGCTTGCAGAGGGCTGGAAATGCACTGGTGGTTTCAATCATGAAAGAACAGAAAGAGCAAAGTGTCTGTTTACCTTCTGGGGGGAAAAGGGTCATGTAAACTCCATTCTTTAAAAGAATATCCTTTTGGGATTATTTCTCTTTCTCCCCTCTCTTTCTCAGTGTGTTCAAGAACCCTGCATGTACAATATAGGATTCAAAGAATGCATCTTTACCTTGCCAGTGGCTGATCACAGTTGTGGTTTGAGGCAACTGCTGCATTGTGGGTGGCATTAGTCATAACCTGGAGAGTTTGAAAGCCTCTTCTCTACTGAGCCATTATGAGAAGAAACTTTCTGAACCTGTAATGCTTGGCTTCTGGGGCAAGAGTCACCACAAGACAAGGGCTGCATTTGCACATAACATGAAACTAGAGGTTGACAAACCCGCGGTTTCAATTTTAAACTGTAAATCACATTGCAGGTGCAGACATTCGTCCAGCTGTGTTCTGGCAACCTCCTGGTCCGCTGAGACCAATAGCGCTCGCGTCAC
The DNA here is from genome assembly GCF_027244095.1 of Hemicordylus capensis. Classification (NCBI taxonomy): domain Eukaryota; kingdom Metazoa; phylum Chordata; class Lepidosauria; order Squamata; family Cordylidae; genus Hemicordylus; species Hemicordylus capensis. The sequence goes on along the minus strand of NC_069661.1, from coordinate 51,867,984 downwards.
CACACCACAGGCAAGGTGTCAGCATGTCGGTTGCTATTAGCCACCATCTTAGCCACAATATTAAAGGGGGCATGCCAAGCACAATAATGACTTTCTAGAACTGTCCGCTCGCCCTCAGCATGGAAGAGGCATTTAAATCCCTTTAAATGGGGAGGGGGTCTTGTGGGGGTGGGGTCTTGTGGGGGCACTATTTCCTTATTAGGAAAGGGAAAGTTACATGATGACTTCCTAGGAGGGGATATGTATATGAGGAAGGGCAAAGGATCCTGGGGGATCTGTCCTGCTGTGGCCTAGGATGCTCTTGTGAGGGCTTACCCAACATAGCAGTTCATGCAGGCTAAACCACATGCTCTCTTGGAAGCTTGCTGCCAGTGGACTAGTCATCTCATGAGATGGCCAGTCTATTGGGGAGGACCATAGGGTCCACCCTCCGTCTTCTGCAAACTCACACGGACTGCACGCTCATGAGTTAAGGTGACCCAACACAGGGGGTCCCCACTCTCTCTAGTTAATTATAAAACTTTTGTACTGCAACCTCCCCCCCCCCCCCCAGGAAGCCTTGCACAGACCCAAAGGAGATTGTTACGCTTCATGTGTCAGAGCCTAGCCATGTGTGCGGACAGGGAGAATACCAGTTTACTGGGTGTGAGGACGGATCTTTAGTGTCATTCAAAATTCCTGAGTTTTGGCTGGTGTTGAACTGTCTGCAGACCTGCCACCATGGGAATCATGGGAGAGGGGAGCCCTGATTTCCAGCAACCACAAGAAAGTGGGGTCACTGTTTGGGGGCACATGCAGGGGTGGACATGTCCAAGTGGGTAGACGGGCTGGCAGAGGGCATGCTGTGACAGCTTCTTGGCAGTGTCCACAAACACAGGTAGAGCTGTTGGCAGGGTACCTATCCCTGCTGCTGGCTTGTATAGAGCAACCTGGCAGGGTGGCATCTGCCATCAGGCCCCCATGGGGAGAGAGCAATCCCCATGGGAGAAGGGTTGTTGTTGTTGTTTTGCCGTTGCACATTATTAGCGATTCTGCACAACACGCCTGTCCCCACAGACAGTTCTTCTGATGAGCTGTGATGGGTGTCCCCATGGCCTTATATTCTTCATGAGTGAGCGGTCCGTTCAGGATCAGCATCTGTCATCATTACATATGAGGAATCTCCCCTCTTAGTGTTGGCAATGCTGATCCTGCTGCCTGGCCCTTTTCATTTGTAAACCCAGGGACTGCACGGCTACCCCCAAGGAGAAGGGTCTTCCCCAACTTATTTGTGAAAAAGTAGAAATTGGCTGTTCAAGAATTTCTGACAGGGGCTGCCTTTTACACCTGACCCCGGATATCTACACCCCAGCAGATGGAGTTAAATGTGCTTAAAACAGTACTGCCTAACATACAGAGCAAGGTTGTACCAGACCAGTGCAGCAAGAGAGCAGCCTAACAGAACTTCCCAACTAACTGTACTGCTGCAGTGGAGGAAAGGACATTTCTGATGCCCACCCCTTCCCCAGGAAGTCCTCTGTGCCACCCCAAAATAGGGAAGTGCAGAACCAGTTCATGCATTTGCGGTTCATGGTTTTGGTTGTGGGAGTTCAATGGTTCGGAGTCGAACCAACCCCCCAGTCCATCTGGACTGGAACCAATCCCTCTGCTACATTTGTGAATTTAAAAAAAAAAATTTTTTTTTAACCTTTTAGCCCCTTGGGGGGCTTCATCTAGGCCATGGGGGGTCTGCAAAGGTTCCCCCTCCTCTGCTGGCCTCCCTTATCACCGCCACGGCCCGTTCGGCTGCTTTAAAAAAGGTTCGCGAACCCCCCTCGGATCGAACCGGGGGGGGGGGGGGTTGAAGGGGTGCAGAACCGAACTGGGTCAGTCAGGTTCGAGTCAGTTCAGACTCAAATCAAACTGGGCCAGCCAGTTCCATGCACACCCCAACCCCAAAATAAAGATGTGCTGAAATGCGATTAGGGCATCTGAATCATGGCTCATCTGTTTACTACCAAGGGCTTACACAGCAGTCCATACCTGCTCCTCCTTTGATTGCCACCATCACTGTAATCCTGGCACTTCCTCCAACTATGCCAGGTGCTTCCTCCAACTATTCCTCCATCTCCCAGGTGCCACTGCATGCCGGCATCAGGCAGGGGAAGCTGGGAGACACCCTGCTGGTGCATGGGCATAGCTGGGGGGTGGGAATGCCAGGATTATGGCAATAGTGGCGATCAAAGGAGGAGCAGGTATGGACCTTCTCCCCTCCATGTTAAATGCTGAATCACATTTCAGCACATCCCTACCATGATTGCACTCATTCAGACATAACAGAGTCCCAAGCTTTGCCCCATTAAACTCCTGTTTCACATTACATCTGAATTCAGCCAAGGTTTCTCCTTCAAACATCCATTTCAGCCCTGATCTACAGAGTTTACCTGCAGGCTCTTTAAACAAAGACAACTGTCAAATGTCCCATGTAAAAATCTGGGGATTCCCATTTAACTGCTGGTTGGTGCAGAGAAACACACACACACACACACACACACACTCAGACCAAGTCCTTAAGCACAGACACCCACAATTCAAAGCACACACTATAGAGAACATTATGAAAGGTACAGCTATGTTTCAAAATCAACTTGAACTATGTTCAAAAAGTAGAGGTGATGAAGGGGAAGGGTTGGGCTTATGCTTCCTGTTTTGAAGGGAAAGCCATATGTGATACATGTGTGCACCTTATGGTGCATGTGTATTTTATACTCTGCCTTTGAAAAATCTCATAAGAAGTAGACCTCAGATTCTAAGCAAATTCTTCCATGAATAATGGCAACTGAAGCAAAGTAAAGAGCTTGGAATTTATGATATCTATTAAGGCACTACTACCAAGGTAAAGTGACATAATTACCTCCTTAAGAGTATGGAATCTGACACATTTACACAGAAACTAAAAAAATAATAATACTATTTCATTGGTATGATTAATAAAATTCTATGGTTAAGCTTTCCTACATCAGATAGAATAATTAGAATTTTAACAGAAAATTAAGTTATTCTGAATATTTCACCTTGGATTTTTTTTTAAAAAAAATTATTATTATTATATTTGAAGTGAATAAATATGAACAATGAAATATGAAAGTTTTGAAAAGATCCTGCAAATCTTGTGATACTCAGTGACTAACCTTACTTTTCATTTTACAGTTAGCTTACAGTTCTCTTTTACAGTTTGTCCCCTTATTTCCAATAATGTAAAATTACTGAGCTCTTCACTTAGATTTATTTCACTTGGAAACCACCCATTGAAATGAATGGAAAGGGGCAAAAACACCAAAACTGGAAAAGACTGAAACTTTAGCCTTATGTTGGGTGAGGTGGAGTGGAACTAGTGGACAGACCAGTGTATGAGAAGTAGATCAGCAGATGCCATATACTGTGTAGTAGGGGTGTGCTGAAATGCGATTTGGCTATTCAAATTGCTGGCACCTCCCTTTTAAATTTGAGGGATTACACAGCCCCTTTAAGGCAGATGAGAGCAGGTCCGTACCTCCTCCTCCATCATCCATCAGCGCCACCATCCTGGCGCTCCCCCCAGCTATGCCTTCATGCCGGTGGGGCATCTCCCAGCTGCCCCTGCATGGCACCAGCACATGCATGGCCTCTGTGCAGAGGCCATGTGCATGCCAGTGCCATGCAAGGGCAACTGGGAGATGCCCTGCTGGTGCACGGGCATAGCTGGGGGGAGTACCAGGGTGGTAGCAATGGCGGTGAGTGGAGGAGGAGGCACATACCTGCTCTCCTCCACTTTAATGGGGCTGTGTGAGCCCTTGAATTTAAAGGGAGGTGCTGGAGATTTGGACAGCTGAATTGCATTTTGGCACATCCCTACTTTGTAGTTCCTTGGGGAACCACACAGTTATAAGTATGGATGGGAAAGTCCCATCATTGTTCTTTGTTTGCTAGTTCTCTGGAAGAAGTTTCTCTTTGAGCTTCCCCCCCCAAAATTTAGAAACCCAAAGTCCAAAGGAGCTTTCTTTTGGCTGCCATACACAAAATTTAGCATGGGAGATGGAGCTGGGTGTAAGTAGGGCTTGTGTCAGGGGTATAGCTAGGGGAGAGGGGGCCTGTGTTCACCCCTCTCCCCTGCGACCCCTCAGAGCGAGGGAGATAACAAAGAAAATAGGGTGGGGTGGATCTGGGGGCAACAGGTTCTTTGAACCTATCCGCTCAATTATAGCTACACCACTGGCTTGTGTGAAGAGGCATATGGCAGTGAAGAGGCATATGTATGGCAGTTCTCATGAGTTCGTAAGCAGAAGCACTGTGGTGATTGGGCAGTGGAGACTACATATGCAAATAGGGAGGAGGGACCTGTGGGAGCAGAAGCACCATGGTGATTGGGCAGTGGGGATTCCATATGCAGATAGGGAGAAGGCGCCTGTGATGGTTAAGGACAGTTGGAATGCAACTGTTACTTGTCGAAAAGTGTTCGTGATCGTAGAGGAGAGGAATGAAAATATATATGAATGATATTGGGCAGGGGTCTATGAAGAGAAGTGTCGTGAGGGAGAAAAGAGCCCCTTCATGAGAAGGGCTGCCATTGTGTGAAATAGATGAGGAAACAAGATCTGTTAACTCAGGAAAAGAGAGAGAGAGAGGGGGGGGGGGAAGCGGGGAAGCAAGCAAGCGGGGAAGAGTGAGTGAAGGAGAGAGAAAGAGAGAAAAAGAAGGGAGGGGAAGAGACAAAGAAGGGTGGGCGAGGGACAACCCAAGCCTATCAGCAGTCTGAGGGAAACAAGCAGCCATGGTGGTGCCTATTGGTAGCAAGGAAGGACCCAGTCAACCACTTGTTGTTTGGGGCTAACGAGGCCATTGGCGGAGGGAAGCAGGCAGGCACAGGACGGGCCTGGGCCTGTCAGCGGCCTGAGGGGAATAAGCGGCCATGGTGGTGGCAGCAGTGAGGAAGGGCCTGGTCAACTGTTGCTGCTGCTGCTGCTGCTGTGAAGAGAAGCAGAAGTGGGGCTCGGGTGAGGAGGTCTCTGGGGATAGGGGGATACAGCTTGACCAATAGGTGCCAGCAATGCTGCAGCCGTGATCAAGAAGGGTGAGGGGGTGGAGTAAAGAGATGGAGGAGTGACCAATAGGGGTGAGGGGGATGGAAGCAACTGGATGGAGGAGGGAAAGCAGGAGTGTAGCTCAGCTGAGGGTGGAGTGATCTCTGAGGGGAGGAGGGCTGTGGCAAAGAGTGAGGGGAGCAATCTAGTAGCACACAGATGTTCGGTGTGGATGTTAGTCTTTAATACATCTTTAAGATGTAGTTCTAGAATTTTTCTGAGCATGCTCAGAAAAGTCTATTGTAGCTGGTGAGGTCCTAGTACCTCTCTGTTTAACACATTGTTAGGATTTCCTCTAGGATTATGAAGCATCCTCCATCAGAACCTGAAAGCTACATGGAGAACCTATCAGCATTCTAGGAATTGCTAAACTGGATGAACTAGCAGAATTGACATGAGAGGAAAGTACCATTTTGCTGAAACTAAAACACTGTTTACACATCTGTATATTGTAATTGTATCTGTATATTGTAATTGTAAAGGTACTTGTATTGTAAGTACCTTTTCAGTTAGATGCTTTTAAACTGTCCACAACTGTTGCTGTGTTTGGAAGCAGTTTCAGCATCAGACAGTAGGAAGAGCAGAACCCTTTTCTTAAATAGACAATCCAGCCAAGTAGCCCGAAGGCAGTCTTAGCTGAGATTTGACTGAACTCTAGCGTCCTTTTACCCATTCTGAGTCTCTTGGCCATGAGTTTAATATTTAGTACAGTTAAAAAGAAAATATGACCAGAGTAATAATGCTTACCGGTAGGGAACCATTTAGCCTACTTATAGATGCCAGTGGGGATGTGGGATAGATTTCCTTTTGCTGCTATAGTTTTAATAAAACGGGTAGAGTAATTGTTTTTATATAGCAACTTATCCCAAGACTCAAATGGACAAAACTTATAGTTTCCAACTGCACTCACTGCTGAGTTCATAAAATCTTAAGTCCACATCTAAATTTAAGGATGTGACATGATCCCTGAAGTCAAGAGGACTACTGAAGCAATTCTAGCTATGTGCTTAAGTGCATTGCTGGATCATGTCCTAATTGTAACTGAAATGTGGCAGGTGTTGGAGAAAGACGTTCATCCTTAATATCCCAAGAGTGGAGCTGGCCGGCTTTACATTATCACTTGGCACTGAAATGTCACATGGATCCCCTCAAACGTCAGTTCTTGGAGTATGCAGATGCTAATTAGACAAAATTCATGACTGAGATCTCCAGCCATCAAATGTTTATAATATCACCAGGGGCAAGTGAAGGTCCTTTACATCTCTATCAAGCAGGCCCACTGATACAAACACAATCAAAATAGGAGCATGTAACTCGATACATATAAAGACATGGATAGAAAAGAAAGTTTATCAAGAAAATGAAATCAAGCTGGGTAGCTATAGCTGCTAGAATGTTTAGTTAAATCAGTATGACCTTGGGAAGAGAAAGGGAGAGAGAGAACAAAGTTGTGATTTTATCCATTAATTAATTTCTAGCAATCTCCTTGAATCTTAGAGGTTTAAGTATTAAGGCTGGGAAGGGGGAATTATACCTCCATATGCTATATTAATTTGATAACATGACATTTAGGGGGGGAAACTCAGAAGCTCTTCTCATGATCAGTGAGAAGAGCTTCCTTGAAGTCTGTGGGGAAAGTGGGTTAAGTACCCCTTACCGTTCCCTGGGCAGGTGGATTGCCTGCCCAGACAAGTGACAGCTCTCCTGAGGGCCACCTGACAAGAATTAAACTTATTTTTCTTTCTGTTTTAACACTTTGTTTTACTGTGAAACATGTATTTGCTTTAGGCAAATACTTGCCTCAGAAGCAAAAGTACTAGATTGTACCTGGGCAAGTCAGGTGTGGTAGGAAACACACCGTAAGAGCAGGCCAAGCCAAAGTCACAACTAGCCAGCAGTCAGAAGCTAAAGAACAGACCAGCAGGAACAGGCAAGGGGGCTATTCTTACGATCACAAAAATCGTTTTGTGATCGTAAGAACCACTGGGCTCACAGCTGAGCCCAGTGGTTCTGGAGCGGCTAACCCGCTCCTGTAGCCCACCCCTTAGCCTGGGTTTGTGAAGCAAGCACTCCGCAAATCCGGGCTATCTGCTCGTGAGTAGCTGCGGCACGGCTCCATGACACGGCTACTTGCGAGTAGACCCCTGACCGGGAGGCTTAAAAGCAGCCTCCTGGCTTGGGGGTCTCCCCAGTATGCCCTGTGCGCTCATGCAGGGCATACTGGGGCTTCCGGGGGCCGTGTGGCCTCCAAGCTCCACAGCCCCCGCCGGCTCCATCTCAGAGCCAGCCATCGTGTGGGCGGCCGATCCGGCTGCCCAGGGCTCCCTGCCCGCTCATGAGTGGGGAGAGCGGGCTTAGCCCGCTCTTCCCACTCACCCGAGGAAACCAGGTCTCACTGATCGTGAGACCCGGTCCAAGGTCAGAGTAAAAGAAACCAGGGGTCAGGAGGAGCCAAGGATCAATCCAGTAGACAAAATCAGAGTCAAAAGCAAGCCAAGGAATCAAAAAAGCAGGGTATGGAACAAGGCCAAACATGTCCACAAGCAAAGTTGTTTCAGCAAGAAACAGGGGCAAACTGAGGCCTTGAGTAGCAGCTAGAGGTGTGGCCCCACCTGAGCCTGGAATGTCCTTGATCTTAAAGGAAATGTCTTCTCAGTTCCAGGTGCTGGCTCTGGAGGGGCTGGATCTTCTGCTTCATCCTTTAAGTCTGAGGACAAGGATAGGGAAATGTTGGGAGAGTTAGCAGGTGTGGGGGGCACTGGTGTTGGAGACAGAGGTCCCTCAAATCCCTCCTCTGACTACCTTTCTGTGTTGGACCTTGGGATGTGGGGGTCAGATTTGGGACTAATGCTCTCCTCCTTCATGTAATCATCAGAGTCTGACCCAGGTAGTATGGGATCAGGCTTGGGGTTCATGACATACTAGTAGTACTACTACTAGTACTACTGATAGTGAATAGTAATAATAGTACTAGTCATAGTACAACTTCAGAAAGTGGGTACACCAGTGCAGAAGCTAGCACAGCACAGTGGCAGCGGTTTAAACAAACACACGAAGCAGATCCATTGTAAGAGCATTTTTCTCAATATGATTTAAGTCACTCCTAAAAACAGCTACTAACAATTGCCATAAAGTAGATTAGAGTTAGTACATTATAGTTATTATGTTATAAAGTACATTATAGTTAATATACTGTATTATGATAGTGTGTGGGCTAGCCTTGACTCTTGATCCTTGACTCAAGAGACTAGAAACAGCTAGTTATCAATGTAAGACTGATCAGAAATGAAATACATGATATGCATTAGACTGCATGATCTGGTTGGAGTTTATTATGATTGTTTCATTATAAAATTTCCAAACAACTGCAAATGTTCAGGTGTGCAACTTGCTGAAAATCCAGAAAAGAAATTGGCACCACTAGTTTAATGCAAAACTGAAAGTAGTGGCAAACTAGAAAGACTCTAGTTTTTTCATTTGGTTAGCACTGACTTCTAATTAATGATTTCACAACCTTGCTAAAATCCTGAATATTTCAATGTCAGAGCAGTCCTTATCCAAGTGCAGTACAGCAAGGTATAATTCAAAATTATTAATGCAAATTGCTAACACAATAAGATGACAGCCAGCAAACAGCTGAGAAATGTTGCATTATTTCAACTGACACTACCAAGAGCTTTATAAAAGTCTCTAAAATGTTAATTGTGGGGTTTCATAGCAGAGAAGAAAATCCTCTTTAGAAAATGGCTAAGTGGAACATGTATGACTGCCTTACTTTTCAGATATGATTTTCTGTTTTCATGCCTGTGGTCCCGATAAAAAAGGCCATTCATTATTATTAATCAAGACAAGGGGTTCTTTTGTTTGCTGCTTTCTTGGGGCAGCAGACAAAAACAAAATACCCACAAATAAGGGCACTATCAGGTATTACCTTTCAAGTATAATACCTGGTGGATGGGCCACTGATGCACACGTTGTGCAGGTTTGTTTTCCAGGACCTTGAGGTAGGTAGGTTGAGAGGAGAGCTGGTCTTGTGTTAGCAAGCTTGAATTGTCCCCTTTGCTAAGCAGGGTGCACTCTAGTTTATGTTTGAATGGGAGACTACATGTAAGCACTGTAAGATATTCCCCATAGGAGATGGCCGCTCCGCAAAGAGCATCTGCATGCTTGCATGCAGAAGGTTCCATGTTCTCTCCCAGGCATCTCCTGATAGGGCTAAGAGAGACTCCTGCCTGTAACCTTGGAGAAACCACTGTCAGTCTGTGTAGACAATACTGAGTTAGAGGGACCAGTGGTGGGCAGTGAGGGTGCTGCTGGATGGATGGAGTGGTGAGAGGCACCTTTAGTCGAAAATTGGTGCAGCGGGGAAATGGCTTGACTACCAAGCCAGAGGTTGCCCGTTCAAATCCCTGCTGGTATATTTCCCAGACAATGGGAAACACCTGTATTGGGCAGCAGCGATATAGGAAGATGCTGAAAGGCATCATCTAATACTGCATGGGAGGCGGCAATTGTAAACCCCTCCTGTATTCTACCAAAGACAACCAAAGGGCTCTGTAGTCACCAGGAGTCGACACCGAGTCGACGGCACACTTTACCTTTACCACTTCACCTGAAAGATTATCTGAGAAGCAGCATGCTGCCCAGCATCCCCCGAGGCAGGGGATTGGCTAAGCCCCTCACCAGGCTCCATGCATGCCTCACCAGCAGCCTCACCGGCCACCACTGAGATAGACCAATGGTCTGATATGGTATATGGCAGCTTCCTATAACTCTACACTCCTATGTTACTTGATGCCATTCTACTTCTACTTGACACCTTAGTCGGAGGCCTTTCTCTGAGTCCCCCCCACCTGCAAGTTGAGGGGACCCAGACTTCTCAACTACGAAAGGACCTTCTCTGTGATTGTGCCTCACAACTGGAAAACCCACCTTTGTTATCTTTAGGCAACAGGCGCAGTCTGTTGCTTTCTTTGTATTTTTAGTGGCTAAATTGTTTATAGCTTTATTTGGACAGTTTAGTTTGCATTTTAGAGCAGGGTTTCTTAACCTTGGGCCTCCAGATGTTGTTGGACTACAACTCCCATCATCCCCAGACATGGCCTTTGCAGCTTAGGATAATGGGAGTAGTAGTCTAACAACATCTGGGGGGCTAAAGTTAAGAAACCCTGTTTTAGAGGAATTACTGTTCTTTGGGTGATTTACTTTATACTGGTGTGTGTTGCTCTTGGTTTTTATTTTGCATCTATATTTTTAAAATGTTTTATATTTCTGTTGTTAAGTCACCTTATGACAGGTGTGGGTTTTTTTTGAAGGGGTGTGTGTTATGGTTTCCTGGGATCCCTCAATAGAGGGATCCTCTGAACACAGTTTAGGAGCATACTGCTCTTAAGGATAAGCTCCCATCTGTTGAATACTGGCCCAGAGTCACTAAACAGACCTAGATGCAGCTCCTGTAAATCCTAAAACTGTCCAGCTTGATTCCTGGTACAGCACAGTCAGAGTCTGTGAAGCTCAATTCTAGACAGCTTAGAGATAAATGGTCGACTTCTATGGACAATTTCATACACCACGTGTTAGCAAAAAGGGAAGAGTTTTGCAAATACACCTCTAAAGGTAAAGTGTGCTGTCAAGTCGATTCTGACTCCTGGTGCCCACAGAGCCCTGTGGTTTTCTTTGGTAGAATACAGGAGGGGTATACCATTGCCTCCTCCCGTGCAGTATGAGATGATGCCTTTCAGCATCTACCTACATTGCTGCTGCCCGATATAGTACCAGCGGGGATTCAAATCAGCAACTTTCTGCTGGTTAGTCAATCAGTTCCCTGCTGTGTCACTTAAGACACTTCTAGAACCTCTTAAACCAAGGCCTCTTCTAAATATATGGGTTATGTTAAAAAATAACAAGAGTTTCACACAAGAGGGAAATCAGGACCATGGGGAAAGAGTAAAGAGAATACACACAGGAATTAAGAAATAAAATACAGAACAGTGACTAACAGTGAAGTTTAGTTTACTTCAGCAATTGAAACAGAGTTCTGGGCATCTTGGCTGTATGCAAATGAATCCTTTCAGCATCTTCCTTTGGAGAGCAAATGATAATTGGTGACAACTTTTCATAGACTAGGCTCAACATTTTAAATGAATTAAAGAATCCCCTACTTTCCTTAGTGATGGGCAGGCCCAGAAGCTAATGAGAAACTTTGCCCCATCTCTGATGCAGCCTATTTGAATTTAGGTGTTTTGCTCCAAATGTATGGTTTTTCTTCCTAATAGGTTTTTATTTAAGGTAGGCATGGACTGTACTGGTTCTCCTTTGTGGAAAAAATGGATTAAGGTTCTACCCAGATTGCAGAATCCACATAGGAACATAACAGAAGGAATGGGTTTATTCAGAACATGCGGTTGAAATCCCAGACTCTTTAGGTGCCCCATGGAATATGTTTGTGATTGCACAGGAATTTGAGCAGCATTACCATGATTAATGTTAATGAACTGGTCTTATTAATCAGCTTTAGACACAAAAGTTCAAGTACTTCTCGGTTGTGGCTCATAAAGCCACATCTAACGCTTGCAAGTGGAAGATATACTGCAATGACACTAAACTATCATATGACATTGGGAGATCCATGCCATAACCACATGGGTACACATACATCTTTCCACATAATTTTTCCACTACCTGGGCAGTGGGGTGGGGTGGGGGCTATAGGAAAGCAGGCATCACACCACTATCAGTAAAAGTAATTTGGGCCCTAGAGACTTTTGCAGAAGTGTGAGCTTATTAAACAGAAGGAATTCTGTACTAATTATAATATTCTATTTAAACAAGATGGAAATTATTGAATTGTTATGGCTGTCTAATCTCTAGTTTCATGCTCTGGCACTGAACATGTGTCTTTCTGCAAGTGTACATGTGGCAAATGTTACAGCTCTGACTTTCTAGTAAGTGTGTTGTCTGATCTTATGCGCTTTTGCATTAATGCATTCAGTTTTTGAATGTAATATGATCCCTTTTCTTACCTCCACCCCAACTCTCGATCAATTTCCTTAGCAGCATGACTTGTTGCAATTTTGTGTCTCTTAATAAGACAGACTGAAAAGTAGGCCTGTGTAAAGTGATGCCATTTGGCTTTGCAGACCTCACAGCTAGGGATGTGTGAATTGATTCAGGTACAAAATGATTTGTACCCAAATCTAGCTGGTTCAGGTGATTTGTAGACAGAACAAATTAACCCTGTGCTCAATTGCCCAGATTTGGGTATGAAACAAATCACCCCAGATTCGGACCCCCAAAATTTGGAGATATGGACCTCCATTTTGTGGCTAAAGTGGTAGCTTCTACCCAATGGGTGGTAGTGCCCAATGGGTAGAAGCTACCACCCAAACTTCAAAGAAATTGGGCAAAGGGATGTTTTTTCTTTTTTAATGAAGTTTGTGCATCTTTAAGCTTTTCCCCATAAGGAATAATGGGGATTTCAGCAGCCTTATAACTCCACATGGGGGCACCAGTGTGGCCTAGAGCAGGTTGTGGTGGGTGGTAGTACCCAATGGGTGCAAAGAAGATACCACCCAGATTTCAAAGAAATTGGGCAAAAGGGTGTTGTTTTTAAAATTGAAGTTGGCATGTCTTTGTGGCAGATTTGGGGCAGAAAATGGGTTTCAGGGGCAGAAGAGTGGGTCAAGTGGTAGCGTCTCAATGGGTGTCTGCTACCACCCAGATTTCAAAAAAATTGGTGAAAGGGGTGATTTTTAGGGGTGTGCATTTTGGAATTTTCTTGTTTCGATTTGTATCTGAATCGAAACATCCCCGTTTTGTTTTGTACCCAAATTTTCTGAATCCGAATCAGCCCTGTTTTGTTTTGTAGCCAAATTTTCTGAATCTGAATTGATTTGGATTTTTAAAAAGGGTCCCAGGGCAAAAAGAGTGGGTGGTGGTGGTAGTGTCCAATGGGTGGAAGCTACCACCCAAATTTCCAAGGAATTAGGCAAAGGGCTGATTTTTTTGGTGAATTTTTTTTTAAGTTTACACATCTTTAAGAATTTTCCCATAGGGAATAATGGGGATTCCAGCAAATGTATCGCTTCAAATCAAGGGGAAAGGGATGACCCAGAGCAGAGTGTGGTGGGTGGCAGTGCCCAATGGGGGCAAGAAAACTTCCAGAATTATTTCAAAGGAATTGGGCAAAGGGCTGATCTTTTGTGATTTGTTGAAGTTTACATGTCTTTAAGATTTATCCCATGGGGAATAATTGAGGTTTCAGCAGCTCCATAATTCCACTTGGGGGGCACTGGGGTTGCCCAGAGTGAGTGGTTATGTAGTGCACATAGGGTGCCAACCACCCCCACACCCACAAGCCTGTGGGGTACTGGGTTTTGTTGTTTCTGAGGTGTTCATTGTAGATTCTCTGATAGCATATGAGATTTTCAGTGAAAAACAAGAATCCACTTTCATATGCTACCAGAGAATCTATACTCAGAACACCATTAGAAACAGCAGAACCCATCACCCTGTGGGTTAGCAACCCTTCCCCTGGCCAATGGTCAGTAAAGAGTGGCAAGAAGCAAAAGAGCCAATGGGAAACAAGGAGGAAATTGTCATCAGGTCAGCCCATGATTTAGGTCACTGATCAGAAGGCTGGAAGGGTGGGAAATTCAAAGAGATGTCAAACACAAAATGGAGACTGACTCAGAGATCACCACAAAATGGAGGTCCGAAACAACAAAACATTTTGTAGCCGAAACAGGGACGTTTTGTTTTGTATACAAAACTTTTGGATCTGGAAAATGGGTGTTTTGTTTTGTCTACAAAACACCCAAAACAGGCCGTTTTGGGTACAAAACGTTTTGTATCTGAAACGTTTCGCACATCCCTAGTGATTTTTAATATTTTTTATTAAGTTGGCACATCTTTAAGCTTCCCCCCCATAGGGAATAATGGGGAATATCAGCAGCCCCATAACTCCACTTGAGGGGCACCAGGGTGGCCCAGAGTGGGTTGTGGTGTAGTGCACATAGGGTGCCAACCACGCCCAAATGACAAGCTCATGGGGCACTGGGTTTTGTTATTTTCAATGTCTGAGGTGTTCTGAGAGTAGATTCTCTGGTAGAAAATGAGGGTGGATTCTTTCTACTTTCAGTCATCATTTTCACGAGCTCATCTTTGTTCATTCATAATCTTCTTTGGTGCAAAATGATGAATGAAAGAATCCAGGCTGCTGAAATTCCCCATTATTCCCTATGGGGAAAAGCTTGAAGACATGTAAACTTCAAAAAATTGTTAAATATCACCCCTTTCCCAATTTCTTTGAAATTTGGATAGTAGCTTCCACCCACTGGACATTACCACCCACCTCACTCTTTTGCTCCCAGAACCCCCTTTTTACCCCAAATCAATTTGGATTTGGAAAATTTGGCTACAAATTGAATCTGGGATGATTCAGGGGGGCAGATATTGACCCAAAACAAATTGGGGGTGATTCAATTTGGGTACAAATCAAATTGAAAAAAATTATTTGTGCACATCCCTACTCGCAGCTTCTAAAGGTTCACCGAATTGCTTTTGCCTCTCTTGCCTCCTTTTCAAGGGGCCTGTTCTGCTTTGAGCTGAACTCTCCGGTGACTCAAAGCAAACTTTCACCCCATCCCCCACGTCACTCCAAACCTCAAACTACTTAAAAGGACTGGTACATTTGGTGAGAAAAGGCTCTAGTCTTTTTTCAAAGCTGCTTGCTTGAGGGAGCAAATAGTCACGTTGAATGGCTTGACTTTATAATTCACACTTCTTTTTACTATTTTCAAGGGGGGTTGCAGAAAATGGTGTGGGTGATCCTGCTAACTGTAGTGTTTTCTGAGGCTGTGGCTATTGTTGCAGCCTTGGAAATGACTACAAATCTCAACAGCACCTGCACTATTCTGGAGACATCATGGGGAAATGTTAAAAAAAAAATGTCCTTTTTATGCTGCTGTGGAATGTGACTGTTTGCTTCTGCATGGCAAGGAGTTAAGAAGAGAAAGACCAGAGCATTTCTCTCTCTCACCAGTCTTTAGTAGCTTGCAGTGGGCCGGGGTGGGTGGGGCTCAGTCCAAGTTGCTGCTTTTTAAACATGTTTTAACCCTCTAGAAGGTGTTTTGCTTCAGCCAAAGAGGGGTTGAATTAGGCTGAATACTAGAACATAAGAACAGCCCTGCTGGATCAGGCCCAAGGCCCATCTAGTCCAGCATCCTGTTTCTCACATTGGCCCACCAGATGCTGCTGGAAGCCACAAGCAGGAGTTGAGGGCATGCCCTCTCTCCAGCTATTTCTCACCTGCAACTGGTTCTCAGAGTCATCCTGCCTTTTGAGACTGGAGGTGGCCCACAGCCCTCCGACTAGTAGCCATTGATGGACCTCTCCTCCATGAAGTTATCCAAACCCCTCTTAAAGCCATCCAGGTTGTTGGCTGTCACTACGTCCTGTGGCAGAGAGTTCCACAAGTGGATCATGTGTTGTGTGAAAAAGTACTTCCGTTTGTTGGTCCTAGACCTCCTGGCAATCAATTTCATGGAGTAACCCCTGGTTCTAGTGTTGTGTGAGAGGGAAAAGAATTTCTCTCTATCCACTTTCTCCACACCATGAATGATTTTGTAGACCTCTATGAAGTCTCCCCGCAGTCCTCTTTTTTCTACACCAAAAAGCCCCAGGTGTTGTAGTCTTGCCTCATAAGAAAGGTGCTCTATACCCCTAATCATCTTGGTTGCCCTCTTCTGCACCTTTTCCAGTTCAACAATATCCTTTTTAAGATGTGGTGACCAGAATTGTACGCAGTACTCCAAGTGTGGTCGCACCATAGTTTTTTATAAGGGCATTATAATATTAGCTGTTTTATTTTCAGTCCCCTTTCTAATGATCCCTAGCATTGAATTAGCCCTTTTCAAAGCTGCCGCACATTGAGTTGACACTTTCAACGAGCTGTCCACCACGACCCCAAGATCCCTCTCCTGGTCAGTCACCAACAGCTTGGATCCCATCAGCATATACCTAAAGTTGGTGTTTTTCGTCCCAATGTGCATCACTTTACACTTGCTAACATTGAACTGCATTTGCCATTTTGTCGCCCACTCCCCCAGTTTGGAGAGATCCTTTTGGAGCTGCTCACAATTGGTTTTGGATTTCACTACCCGGAAAAGTTTGGTATCATCTGCGAATTTGGCCACCTCGCTACTTACCCCTGCTTCTAGATCATTTATGCATAAATTAAAAAGCACCGGTCCCAGTACAGCTCCCTGGGGGACCCCACTTCTTACTTCCCTCCATTGTGAAAACTCTCCATTGATACCTACCATCTGTTTCCTGTCTTTCAGCCAGTTAGCAATCCACACATGTACCTGTCCCCTTATCCCATGACTGCTAAGTTTCCTCAGGAGTCGTTGATGAGGAACTTTGTCAAAAGCTTTTTGGAAGTCCAGGTATACTATGTCAACTGGATCACCTTGATCCACATACTCGTTGACACCCTCAAAGAAGTCCAAAAGGTTGGTGAGGTAAGATTTACCTTTGCAGAAGCCATGCTGGCTCACTCCCAGCAGGGCCTGTTCTTCTAGGTGCTTTACGATTTTATCCTTGAGGATGTTTTCCATCAATTTGCCTGGACGGACGTTAGGCTAACTGGCCTGTAATTTCTCGGATCGCCCCTGGGTCCCTTTTTGAAAATCGGTGTTACATTTGCTACTCTCCAGTCCTCTGGTACAGAGCCCGATTTCAGGGATAAGTTGAAAATTTCAGCAAGGAGGTCGGCAATTTCATGTTTGAGTTCTTTGAGGACTCTTGGATGGATGCCATCCGGCCCTGGTGATTTGTTAGCTTCCAGTTTTTCCAGACAGTTTAGTACATCTTCTCTTGTCACTACTATCTGATTCAGCTCTCTAGCCTCCATCCCTAAAAAGCCTGGTTCAGGAACAGGTATATATATGCTCAGTATCCTCTGCCGTGAAGACAGATGCAAAGAACTCATTCAGCTTCTCTGCAACCTCCATATCCTCCTTAATAATCCCTTTCACTCCCTCATTGTCTAATGGCCCAACCGCCTCCCTGGCAGGTTTCCTGCTTCTGATGTACTTAAAGAAGTTTTTGTTATTCCCCTTGATACTTTTGGCTAAATGTTCCTCAAACTCTCTTTTTGCCTCCCTTATTGTCACCTTGCATTTCTTTTGCCAGAGTTTGTGTTCCTTTCTGTTCTCTTCATTTGGACAGGCCTTCCAATTTCGGAAGGAATACTGAATAGTCTTTCCTATCTTTTCAACGAATCCTTTGGTATATGAGATGATGCTGGTCTTTGTTATCAATTTCAGTCTGCAATAATGCAAAGTTACTGTATTGTATGGCTACTTTCTGGACTTCAGAAGGAAAACGTATTTATCAGTATTTCATACTATTAGTTAACCATTTAATTATTAACTATAATAATTGAATTCAGTAACGTTATTTTGCTTGCTTAAGCTTAATGGTTTTCTTCTGATTATTGAATTACTCATAGTATTGTCATTTTATCTATTTTATATCGATTTCCTTCATTTGTATTTACAAACTACAAAGTAAGTATTTTGTATTTTGTAAATAAAAAAATATGCAAACAAAACAAATTAATTGACTAGAAGTATTGGACTCCAATTATTTTTCTAATATATTTCCTTATATACATATAAAAGTTGGTTATGCATTGCAAGATTAGTTTGTTCTGATGTGCTATAATGATCTGGTGTATTTCATTAGGATAAACTAGTGCTCTAAATATTTGTGCAAATTAAAATGAATGAATGGAGTGTCTGTCAACCTCTAGAAAACTGAAAAGGTGCCTCCTTAGCAACCATATGAAACATGAAAATATGAGGTCATTATACTTAACTGAGTGAAAATTTATCCAATTAGTACAATGTAGGAGGGAAAACTTGAAAGAAAATGGTATATTTATTCAAAACTTAGGAAATGTTAAATGTGTCCAGTTAATTAGTGGATTTTCCCCCACTCCCAAGATTGTCTACAGAAATGCCTACAAGTATCAGAGCGCAGAGTAAAAGCTACTGCACAAAACACTAAGCATATATTTTAAATATTGGCATTTTCTGGCAGTTTTGACATGTACTGTTCATGTTCTGTTCATGTACTTCATGTAGTTCTGTTCATGTACTTCATGTAGTTTTTGTCTGAATGTGGTATATAAATATTTGTAGTAGTAGTACATTTCAATATGACTACTAGAGCTGTGTGAAATTGGATTGGTAAAATTAGAAATGTTCTGATTTTTCCCAAATTGGAGGGGTTCAGACTGAGTCTGGAACCAAACTGGGCTGGGCAAGTTTGGATTGGACTTCTCCAACCTCCTTTAGAAAACAAAATGGAGCTTTCTGAAGCTCCAAATGGTGGTGAGAGTCTATTCTTTTTTGTTTAGTGACTGGGGGGAAACCCACCTTCTGCCCAGTGAGTATCCACAGTTATTTTTAAAAAATGTTTTAATGTTTGTCTGACTCAGCTCCTATCCTGGCCTCAATCCCGACTCTGATCCTGTCCCCAACAGGAAGAAGTGTCTAAAGGACTCCATTTGAAGGGTCAGATTAGATAGGGTCAGATCTGATTCTGATTTTTTTGTTCATACACAGGGCTAATGACTACAAATATTTACACCTAATCGCAACAAAAGTTCTCAAAGCAGTTAATATAGAATGATACATACATACATACATAAATACATACATACATACATACATGAGAAAAATGGTCTGAAATAAATAAAATGTGAAATATCTTGTCCATACCATAAATATCTTATTGCAATGATGATTCTTCCAGTGCTTTAGGCTGCTGAGTTCTGACAAGCCACAGACATATCTGATCTCAAAGATATCAAACAGCACACAGAGTATTAATTTTCTGCTGGTACTATTTGCAGAGAGTTGGAATAGTTGCAAATGGTTCCTAGCCAGGAAGAAATAATCATGTAAACTGTGGGCTCTTTGGCTGCAAGTTGTTGCCTCTCATGAGAACCATAGGAGCTTTAAAGTTGTGTATCATGTCAATCAGTTTTAGGGGATGGGGTCGTAGCTCAGGCATCTCTCCTGTGCATAGAATATTTCCCATGTATACAAAAGGTCTCAGGTTAAACCATCAACTGGCCAGTCAGAGCAAGCAATACTGAGCCAGATGGACCAATGGCCTGACTCAATATAGCCTGACTCAGTATAAGCTTCCTATGTACTTGTTTATGCCTGTGGTGTGTTAGGGCATGTTGCTTAGTTCCTTTCATGCCCCCAAATAGATCCAACCCTCATTTGATAATCGCAACAGAACAGCAAATATGTTTCAAACCCAAAAGGTAAATGAATAAAAGATGGCAGTCCTAATGTCCAAAGCTTTATTAAACAAAGAGGATTCAAAACAAAACAAAAAACGAACCCTTAGCTTTAATAGCTTATACTCTCCTTTTATGCAGCTTCTTCCCTTTTTCTCTCTGAGGAATAGTAAATCATCCATAATGACAATAAAGCAAATGAAGCACACCCCACTGGGGAAACCAGAAATGTCAGCTATTGATCTGTATGCTTTCTGTTCTCTTGGTGCTCTTGCAAACTTGTGTGTGTGTGTGTGTGTGTTCTATCTATCTATCTATCTATCTATCTTCCAGGATTTTGTTGATAAAAGAAACAACCTTAATGATCATATTCTCAGATAATTTTGAAGGAAGCGTGTGATGGGTGTGTGTGTGTGTTGAAAAAAAGCGTGTTATTTTTGTAATTCAGTGTCTATTATGGGTAGTGCTCCGTTGTAATTGGATTAGAGTGATTGATTCATCTGTTGAGGCTGTACAAATAGCATTTTTTTCATTCCATTCTTGTTGTTCCTAAATGTTTGGGGCAGGAGTTGTCAAACTTGGGTCCCCAGATTTTGTTGGATTACAACACCCATAATCCCATCAATGGCCTTTGGCTATTGTGGCTGGGGATGGTGAGAACTGTAGTCCAAACTCCGAGGACCCAAGTCTGAGAACACCTGTTTTAGGGTATTCTATCCTCTAGAGATTAGATGTTAGATTGGATGCTGTTTCGATTTGACCTGGCTTACTGCTTTGAATTTTTGGATCCAATTGTCCACTGGCTCATGGGAAGTGCCCAGATTGAAACCGATCCTGGCACTGCCCTGCAGGATAGCCCAACAATTTTTCTCAAGCTATTACTGGGGTAGAAGGGTGTGAGTGCACCCTACATAGGAACATAGGAAGCTGCCATATACTGAGTCAGACCATAGAGCCATCTAGCTCAGTTTTGTCTACACAGACTGGCAGCAGCTTCTCCAAGGTCACAGGCAGGAATCTCTCGTAGCCCTATCTTGGAGATGCCAGGGAGAGAACTTGGAACCTTCTGATGCTCTTCCCAGAGCAGCCCCATCCCCTAAGGGAAATATCTTACAATGTTCACACATCACATCTCCCATTCATACACAACCAGGGCAGACCCTGCTTAGCTAAGGGGACAAGTCATGCTTGCTACCACAAGACCAGCTCTCCTCTTCCATTCTGGTCCCCAGTCGTGTGTGTGCCCGGGCTGCAGGCAACCCAAGCACAGAGAGAGCCAGGTGGCAAGTGTTCCTCTTCCAGTTCCCTGCTCTGCCACTTGCTGTGGCATGGCCTGTGCACCACACAATTGGCAGAGCCTTCCAGCAAATTTTGGTCATGTGCGGGGAGGCAGGTAGGACCCTGCCTCCCCTCTCCTCCAGCCCTCCCCCTGTGCCATTGTTTTTGGCTGTGCGACCATAATATGTTTCATTACCTCCGATGATAAATAGGTAATTGAGACAACTGCCAATTTTTTAAATAAGTGTAATAAGCATAAGAGAAGTGAGGAAAGGACTATTTCCAACTTTGCTGATGTTTCTACATTTGTTTTTGGTTTTTTTGCTGGTCTTTGAGTGTAATAAACTGGAATGTGACCAGTGGTGGTGTTGACCTTATGAGGTATTTGTGGTGTTGTGATGATTGTCACTACACAAAACTCTACAGGAGAGCAAAAATATTCATTAAAATAAAACATAGGGATATAAAATATAGGTATCAATAGCAAAGGACTTTGGCTGGGAAATTACTAGAAAAGTAGATAGTTTTGTTGTCTTCATTACCACCTACAGCAAGGATGTAGGAATGGGATTGTATAGAACTATTTGTTCTCCTGCCTCATCACAAGCTGAAAAACCTCTGTTCTTGGGTCTGCAATAGAAAGAGACAGTAAAATACTGAGGTGGTGGAATGGACTGTGCACCTTATTTACATAGCATGTAAGGATCACATTTGGCTGTGGCTATGAATGCACTCACCTTAGGTGGTGATGTCCAAGCTCAACTAATGTAATCAGGTGTGTAGCCACCATAGAGATGAGGGGGAGTTCTGGGGGACTGTGAGTGTCTGGACCACCTGCCTCCACCTCTGCTGACTCCCCTGTCACTCTGAAAGTCACTGAGCTGGCGCAGTGGAGTTTCCCCATCCAATCAGAACAGCCAACCCTATTAAGGCAGCCTTTTCTCCTGACATTGGGGCCGTCCTTCATCACCAAGCCAGGCTGGACAGGTTAGGTGATGTCATTGGGCTGCACTGGATCAGCTGCTCTCCAGCTCCATGGGAACAGCAAGGGGCAGCGAAGGCAGGTGGTGGTGGGCAGGGGACGAGGCCCACATTGCCTCAACCTTGCTAATCTCCTGACTGCAATTCATTATATAGGACTGCTTTGATAAGTGTTTAGAAATGGCAACTGGACCAGAATTCTGTACCCAGACTGCTATCTGGTGCTGGCTATAGAGATTCTGTGGCCTAGTTTTCAGTGACTCCTGATTTGTTTCTAGTCACAATTCAAAGAGCTGGTTGTTATCTTTTAAAACACGTTTTTTGCTGCTGTGTTGTTATGTTTAAATTATTGTATGTTGCTTTTAAGTATTTATATTTAATGAAAACTGCTTCGAAGTCCTCTATAGGTAGAAAAGCCGTCTAAATGTATTAACCAAGATAGAATTTGAATGCTTCCCTACATCAGAAAAAAAAATTGTCTGCAAGAGGAAAATTAGCTCAGCAGGGAATCAGCTGGGCCATAAAGCTTTTCTCCTGATGCTATAATTTTTGTCTTGCAGGAGCTTTTTATTCGGGTGAACCATTCAGCATTGTTCAACACACTCCTACAGTTTGAGGTGACACAATCCCACTCTAACACCTCAGGATGTTATTACCCGTTGGGTGTGTAAGGCAGCCTTAGTGTTATAATGATACTGACACTTGAAACTTGGGGTGTGGGAAGAAGGGAAGGAATGAGATGACACATTCTAAGAGTTAATCTGAGTCAGCTAGATTAATGACACATTTTATTAATACCTCTCTTGTGCCGACCCTGAATAGCTGGATGCTATTGCCATGGGCAGTTGGGCTCTGTGTGCACTGTACACAGTGATGGGAGAGGGATTGCAGCCACTTGCCCCAACCCAATCAGGGTGTGGCTTCCTTGCCTCAGCCTTGTTTGGATGCAGCACAAGGTGTTTGGAGAGTTCTGATTGGTTTAGGGGTTGGAAGGGGCAGGGCCAGCACACTCTCTTGGCAGGCACATCCTCCTTCCCCTTCAGTCTGGTTTCAGCGAGCAACCCCCTCCCTCCCATTCCTGGGTACAGTGTGGGTTTGGGCTGGTTGCCATTTTGGGGACCAGGTAGGAATCCCCCCCACCGCCCTGCCAATTAGCTTTTGCCAGGGGTCTTTTTCACCTACCTCTCACTGATATCCTTAGGTTTTTTTCTGGTCACAACAACAACAGGCACAGTACAGTGTAAATGGGCCGTGCAGGGTAGTGAGTACCTTAAAGCACACATTTTGGTGTCAGGAGGAGTCCTTGGCAATCCTTAGAGGCTTCACGGCCCTGGCTTTGAATTTACTCCAACCTGCTAAGCGATCACTCTTCTTAAAGGAATTCATAGCTTGAGGGAGGTGATCTCAAGGCAAGTAGCTTTGGCAATAGGTTGGCTTAGATGGCAGCACTAACCTCAGGATGATGCTGGCCGGAGCAAAGGTATATCACCTGTTCTCAATTAGGTTGATTCACTGTGGTCAGTGAATACTTAGCTTCTGCCCTGTAGGGAGTGGAGAGCCGATCCTCCTCCTCCTTTTTGTCTGAATAATTTGAATAAAGTTGTGGCCCATTTTACTCCAGTTATTTGCCTCGTGTCTTCATTTGGCTCTGGGTGCAATGCACTTTTTCAGGCTGTCAGCAATATTGGTTGATATCCTAACTAAATGTCTCAATGGAAGTCCTATGGAAATTATTAGAACAAGTTAGTCATGGCTAGCTTGCCCTATTTATTTCAATGGGACTTCTGGTAAGTAATTTAGTCACGATGTTGGCCACTATTTCTTAATACTCTTCCTAACTTTAAAAAAATGTACAAGAAGCAAGCTAGCACAAAAGAGAGAAAGAGGTCTAGCTCAGTCCTTTCCTGCTATGCTAGTTTCCTGCTTGCAGGATATTTTTTAAAAAACAAACAAACATGGGGACATCCATCAAATTATGCTGCATGTATAGACCAAATTTAAGAGCGGCATATTGCATGTAATAATGGTGCTATAAGATATAACTTATTGGCAGACTACATATGTTGCAAGCAGAAGGTTCAAATACCAGGCATCTCCAGTAGGAGTTTCAGGTAGTAAGACTGGGAGAGGCCTTCACCTGAGAGCTACTGTGGGTCACAATAGACCAGGGATTCTCAACATTGGGTCCCCAGATGTTATTGGACTTCAACTCCCATAATCCCCAACCAAAGGCCGCTGGGGCTGGGGATTGTGGGAGCTGAAGTCCAATAACATCTGAGGTCCCAACATTGAGAATCCCTGCAATAGACAATACTGGGCTTGATGGATCTATGGTATGACTCTGTATAAAATGCAGCTTCATATGTTCATATTAGGTGATAGAATTGTCTAGTAATAGTCTGGAATGTATCACCTCAGACTACACATGCAGGATCAAAGGCGTAAAGTTCCTGCAAGTAAAGCAACACACACACACTTCCCTTTATGAAGCAAGCAAGTATAGTATATCAGGTAGGAAGAGAGATATGGATATAGCCCTCTTTGATGTGTAAGTTTACTGCATGGAGGGAGTCTTTTGCATGAGATGGAGCTAGAGATTAAAAATGGCCCTTCCTTTACTCAGAGTCCAAAATGATACAGTCCAGAATTCTACCTCTTCAGAACTCCTTTTCACATTACAGCTCAGCTCTTCTTGGCCTTGTTAGCTGTCCTAGCATCCTGTGGAGAGGCTACCTTACCCCTGCTGCTTAGTTGGCCTCCACAAATCTGCCATGTGAACCCCTCAAGTGGCCTCCATGCATGTGTGGAAGCCAACTGAGCAGCAGGGATGGGGCAGCCTCCCCAAGCGAAGCTGGGCCAGCTGATACGGCTGTGTAGAGCATTCTAGGTACAGGAAGCAGGAAAGTTGCTCCCATTTATTTACTTACCCTATTCATAAGCCATTTGATATTTACATCTCTAGGTGGTATATACAATCCATATAGCAATATAAAAACAAAAACAAACAAATTAAAACACGGCCACACAATAAAAACAATTAAAAACCATTCACATTGAAGCAATACATTAATTTTACAGGATAAAACAATTAAACAGTTTAAAATTCATTTTAATTAAAATCCTGAGAAAACAGGTGTGTCTTCAGGTGGGTCTTTTAAAAAGAAATTAGAGATGAAGAAGATCTTATTTTGACAAGGAGTGCATTCCAAAAACCTGGGGCAGCCACAGAGAAGGCCCAGCCCTGAGTTGCCACCAGATGAACAACTGTAACCAGACCTCACCAGATGAGATTAATAGACAGCAGGGATCATGACAGAGAAGGTAGTCTTTTAAGTATCCTGGACCTAAGCTGCTTGTGGCTTTATAGGTAATGGCCAGCACTTTGTTTTTCACTCGGAAACATGTTGGCAGCCATGCAATTCTTTCAGAATTGGTGTAATATGGTCCCTTGGGGTTGTCCTAGAGACCAACCTGGCTGCCGCATGCTGTACCAGTTGGAGATTCTGTATTATTATCTATATTATTATTTCTCCAAGACAGGCCATGCGTGGCGACATGGTAGGAAGGAGGCGATTGGCTGAGTTTGCAAACAGAAGCACCTGATTGGGCAGTGGGGATTCCATATGCAGAGTTTGCAAGCAGAAGCACCTGATTGGGCAGTGGGGATTCTATATGCAGATAGAGAGAAGGAGCCTGTGAGAGCAGAAGCACCATGGTGATTGGGCAGTGGGGATTCCATATGCAAATGAGGAGGAGGGGCCTGTGATGGTTAAGGTCAGTTGGAATGCAGCTGTTACTTGTTGGGAAGATGTTCTGGAAATAAAAAGATAGCAGGCAGGAGTCTGCAAAAAGACAGGTCGTGTGGGAGAAAAGAACCCCTTCAGGGAGGGAGGAAGAAAAAACATGAAGGGAGGGGGAAGAGAGACAGAAGGAAGGGCAAGGGATGGGTCTGAGCCTGTCAGCAGCTTGAGGGGAATGAGTGGCCATGGCGGCATTGGCAGCAAGGAAGGGCCCAGGCAACCACTGCTGCTGTTTGGGGCTACTGAGGCCATTGTAAGAGGGAGGCAGTCAGGCAAGGGATGGGCCTGGGCATGTCAGCGGCCTGGGGGGAACAAGCGGCCATGGTGGTGGCAGGAGCGAGGAACTACCCGGTCAACCACTGCTGCTGCTCCTTAAGGGAGGAGCAGGAGCGGGGCTTGGGTGAGGGTGGGGAGGTCTTTGGGGATGGGGGCTGCAGTTTGGCCAATAGGCAGCAGCAATGCTGCAGCCACAACCAAGGAACGTGAGGAGGATGGAAGCAACGGGATAGAGGAGGAGCGGGAGTTCAGACCCGGTGAGGGTGGGAAGATCTCTGAGGTGAGGGGAGCAATCAAGTACTAACGCGCAGATGCTCTAGAACATGCAAGAGTTCCAGCATTGAAGCGGAGAGAAAGAATGGATGCGGTCAGGATGCAGAGGTGGAGGGGGTGGCAGGTGAAGCCCCTCCGGCCAAAAGAGGTGAGTGGACAGCAGGTGAAGCCCCGCTGGCCAAGAAGAGGAGGCAGTGGTGGGGAGAAATGATGGCGGTGGTGAGGAGGTGGGCAGATGGCAGGGAAAGCCCTACCAGCGGGGAGGAGAAGGTGGGAGGTGGTGGTGGGATGGCCTGGCCCTGGCCAGCCCAATGGGGAGAGCTGCGGGGGGAGGGCGAGCGAGTGAGCCACGGGGGGGAGGGCAAGCGAGTGAGCCATGGGGGGAGGGCTGCGGGGGGAGAGCGAGCGAGCGGGCTGCGGGGGGAGAGCGAGCGAGCGGGCTGTGGGGGAAGAGCGAGCGAGCGGGCTGCGGGGGGAAAGAGTCACAGGCTCAGTACACAACTGCACAGATGCTCTGTGTGGGGTCAGCTAGTAATTATTATTTCTTGTTTACACAGTCAGACAGATGTTATTGACTGGTTTGTTTTATCCAGACATCGAGTCCTTCCCAAGGACCTGGGATGCCAGAATTTTATTGTCAATGGTTATAGATATTGTCGCAGAATATAGGCTGTTCCCAGTAAAGCTGCTTTTTGTAATTGGCTGATGGTGATTTCTGTGGCCCCTATGGTGCTGAGGTGCTCTTCAAGGTCTTTTGGAACTGCACCCAGGGCGCCAATTACCACTGGGATTATTTTGGTCTTCTTCTGCCACAGCCTTTCAATTTCAATTTGTAGATCTTTGTATTTGGTGATTTTTTCTATTTCTTTTTCTTCTATTCTGCTATTCCCTGGTATTGCTATGTCGATTATTTCAACTTGTTTTTCTTTCTTCTCAACTACAGTTATATCTGGTGTATTGTGTGGCAGATGTTTGTCAGTTTGTAGTTGGAAGTCCCATAATATTTTTACATCTTCATTTTCGACAACTTTTTCAATTTTATGGTCCCACCAATTCTTGGCTACAGGTAGCTTGTATTTTTTGCAGATGTTCCACTGTATCATCCCTGCTACCTTGTCATGCCTTTGTTTGTAGTCAGTCTGTGCGATCTTCTTACAACAGCTGATCAGGTGGTCCACTGTTTCATCTGCTTCTTTACAAAGGCAGCACTTGCTGTTTGTTGTGGATTTTTCTACTTTTGCTCTTATTGCATTTGTTCTTAGTGCCTGTTCTTGTGCAGCCAGTATTAAACCCTCTGTTTCTTTCTTCAAGTTGCCATTCTTAAGCCATTGCCAGGTCTTGGTGATGTCTGATTTTCCACTTATATTGTGCAAATGTTGACCATTCAGGGGCTTATTTCTCCATTTTTCTGCTCGGTTCTTGACTTGTTCTTTCTTGTAGGCCTGTTTTGTTTCATTGGTGTTGAATAGTTTCGCGTTCCTGACCATTTGAAGTGCATCTTCTTCACTGTCCCTTATATATTCTTCAAGGCCTCTTTTCTCCTCCTCTACTGTTTGATGGACAGCATTCCTCTTCCACCTGAGCTGCAAGAGAGGTAGAGCCTATCTACATCACTGCGGGGGTGCAGAGCATGATTGATGGTCATGATCTTCCTGGTCTTACGATTTAGCGTCTCTAGCTCTGCCTGGGTCCAGTCTATTATTCCTGCAGTGTATCTAACAACAGGTATAGCCCAGGTGTTTATGGCTTGTATGATGTTCCCGCCATTGAGTTTGGACTTGAGGATTTTTCTGACTCTCCTGATGTATTCACTTCCAATTTTTCTTTTAACTTCAGTGTGTGCGCTGTTATCAGCCTGGAGAATGCCCAAGTATTTGTAAGGTTCTTTCTCTTCCAGGTTCTTGATGTTGCTTCCATTGGGCTGTTCTATTCCTTCTGTTTTTGTTATTTTCCCTCTGTTCATTATTAATGCAGCACACTTGTCTAGTCCAAACTCCATTGCTATATTGCTACTGAATATACGGACAGCGTTTAGCAGTGATTTGATTTCTGACTGGGACTTTCCATACAACTTCTGATCGTCCATGTACAGCAGATGGTTGATTTTACTGGATGTTTTAGATGTTTGGTATCCGAGGTTTGTTTTGTTTAGTATTTGTGAAAGTGGGGTCATGGCGATTACAGAGGGGATAGTGAGTCCCCTTGGAGAATGCCTCTTCTAATGCTAACCTGTCCAAGTGCCTCGCCTCATTATTATTATTATTATTATTATTATTATTATTATTATTATTATTATTTCTATTTCTATACCGCCCTTCCAAAAATGGCTCAGGTACTATGTACAAAGGCAGCTCTACATAGAGTACATTGCAGTAGTCCAGCCTGGAGCTTACCAACATATAGAAATCAACTAACTAAATAAATAAATGAATGAATGAATAAGTTAAATAAAATGTACTACTGTTTTAAGGTAATTTACCTCCAGACATGGACATAGCTGACGTATCAGCCAAAGCTGATTTAAAGTTGTATTCCCCTGGCCTCACCCCCAGAGTAGCACTCACTACTACCCACCACTACTAGTAGTAGCAGCCACTACTACCCACCATACTATAAATGCCACCATTTTAAGTTGTGTTTCTCCCACCTTCACAATCTCTCCTGGAGTGGTACTCAATGGCTGCTAGTAATGCAAAGGGAACTGTTTGTCCAAATAGCTGCTCTACCGGTGTTCCAAATATGAGATTAAACTAGTTCATGAAATACATCATGATGGGTATACTCTTGATGTGTCCCCTTTCTAATAACCACACTACACAGCCACTACAGTATCATCACAACCGGCTTTTGAGTAACATCAAAATTCAAAGTCATGTAGAGAAGAGCCCTTCCTGAGGCTCCTCCACATATTAGTGATGCTCCAGGAGGAGTGAGCTCCTCCTATGAAGGACCTGTGGGATAACTAAGTAAAATGGAAAGCAGATGCTCTGAGCAGATCCCACACACAAATGTGACATGTGGAGTCTTTTGCATAATGTGTAGAGCAGTTCTAAGAATTATAGCATTGTTGAGCCAAAAAGAGCCAGAAAGTCTACAATCTGCATTAAGGCATGATAATCAGGAGTATCTAAACCTTCCTAAAATCTTCATTAATGATATTCTTACATAACATATGCCCAAGTAGGTGGTAGGAGCAGATCAAAGTATAACATGCTATAGATGGAAGTAGGATAACAAATAAGCTTAGTGAAATACTCAATATTTCAAACAAGTGAGCAATGCCATATGTTACACCAGAAGGCAAACAAAAAGACCCTGCAGGATCACCAGCCAGGCTGACCTGCCAGAAATTCCCTTATGACCTGTAATAATATAGTGATCAAATGAGATCATGAACATAAATCCAGCATATATCAATTAAGTACACTATGATATCAGATTTTATCTCTGTTTATATATCACTCTGGTTACGTGTTTAAAAACTTTCTAGCTTTGCTTTGGCAGTCATCATATATTTCAGGATTGTGTATTGAATATGTAAACGAAATATCCTGAAAGCAGTAATTTGTTGTAAATCTCTACTCCATTGTATGCACCATATCAGATACTCAGAAAATACACAGCTTCAAAAGAAATTTCTAATAATTGCTCAAGGTCTTTTGATGTCTACGAGAAACATCTTAACAAAGGATTTATAGCACACGTGAATTGCTTTCTGAAAGGTACATTATATTTGCAGCTGGCACCTGGTGTGTATAACAGCTGTCCCTACTGTATCCTTATACTATATCGGTGTCATCCTGGCAACATTCTGAAATCTAAAAGCATCTGTTTCTCATTTAATTCCTATACTCAGTTGACTGATCTGCATTATGTGTTACTTTAGAATGTTTCATTTATTATTTATTGTTCACAGATGTTGAAAGTAAACAGAAGTTTTGCATATGGTACCTACATTACTGGTGGTATTATCAGTTTGCAGAAAGTAAATAACGACTATTTTAGCATACCACTCCAGCCCAACTTTCTAGCTCTTAAATGCATCAATGAATAGATTAAAGGCTTAAAACATCTGAAGTCCTTATTGAAAACCTGTCACTAATGACTTGTTTGCATAGTGACTATTTACAGCAGGCATTCGTTTAGAGAGCGCCACAGAGCCCTGAGCTCCGAGTACTATTCTACTCAAAACACCCTGTCTTGGGTCTGAAGGTGATGCTAGTGACAAGCCAATCATTGGCACCTGCATTATTGTTAACCATTATTTGCATACCCCCTTTTTTTTAATGAGGAGAGATAGAGAAAAGCAAAACTTCTAGTAAGATGGAAAGTCAGGCAGAATGAATAAGGAAATGTCACCTTGTCAGCTGGTAGAGCAGATAAATCTAAGACACTCTTCCACGGATGGGTCTAAAGAAAAGCATATCTCATACAAAGTAATTTCACAAGCAAACCTGTGATGTGATGGAATTTGAATTCTGAAAGCGCCTTTTGCATTATTTACAAATATAGGCTGCCGCTCTGGAAGAAGCAGGGAATCGAGGGAATAGTTGTTAAAAGAGAAGCCTTGAAGATGGCATATTGACTAAAGTGATAGGACAGGGGAGGAGGAAGCTGTGAATGTTTCCCATTAAATGCACCTTACAATAATGCTGTTGTATTTGGACAAAGCCCATTAAGGTGAAAGAGAATACTTAATACCATCACAATTATTCTGCTATTCTGTGAGGCAATCAAAATTACCAATTTTCATTTTATTCTTGTTGAATTTAGCTGTCTAGTAGGGTAATTCATAAGACTGGGACTACAGGAGATTCAGAGACTACAGTAGAAACAAAACTGTTTTGGCTTGGCCTTCTGATTTGTTTGAACTAATTTGGACTTCTGATTTCCCTGCTTCTGATAAATGTGCAATCTGAAGCAAATTATCAGGACCCATTTTAATTCTATGAATATTTCTAAGGGTAGCTTTCAATAGGCACCACTTTTATAATATAGATGATTGGCTTAACACATTAAACCTGTACATTTTTAATCCTAAAGATCTTGTAGACCAACCCTAAGTTTGTTCGGATTCAGAAGTCAGTCTCATTTATTTCAGTGGGACATGCTGCAAGGCAGTGTATACAGAAATTCAGATTTCCTTGGAAATAGATTCCATGGAGATCAGTGGAATTTACTTCAATGTGTTCAGGATTATGGTGCATATTGACAAGATTAAAGCTCCTAAGTGGCTGTTTAAGCTGTAATGAGTCCTCTCTCCCATATTTAGGGGCAGTGATTCATCTCTGAAACTCCAGAGTCCATGGATTTGCAGAAATATTGCACAACAATAAACAGGTGCAAACATTATCCACTGCAGCATTTGAGGCTCAGGAGTATAGAATACATGAACAATTGATAGGAGGAAAAGATATACTGAATTAAGATATACTAAAATTATTTAAATTAGTATACAATTAGCAATAGCAATAGTAATAGCAATAGCACTTACATTTATATACCGCTCTATATATCTAATTAATTTAGTATAAAAAGATATACTAAAGATATACTAAATTAATGATTAAAGATATACTAAATTAATGATATTAATTTGTGCTGGCCTATGTGAAAACCCATGGTCAGAGATGGGCAGAATACTCAGAAAAAGTATTTTAGATACAAAATACCAAATACCTGAGAAAATGTATTTTAGATACAAAATACTTGGTAAACAACCAATAAAAATACAAAATAGTATTTTAAATACATCTTAAAATACAAAATGTGATGCCGGAAAAAATGAAACAATTTTGAGATGTTTGTTACTTATCCAAATATGTTTCCATTTCCTTTAAGCAATACAAGTTTTTCAAAGATTAAATCACTCACGTTGTGCCTCCTGGGGCTGTCAATCATCCCAGCAAAGGAAACAACCAATCTACAGGACCACTTAATCTTAGACTAGTATTATATCTTTTTTAAAAGCCATTGGACAATGGGATACCCATCCAACATACTATCCCCTAAGGCAGGCCTACTCAACTTCGGCCCTCCTGCAGATGTTCATTCATTCATTCATCCATTCTGTCACATCCTCTCCCCCACACCCTGCTATACACACGAACCTGTTCCAGTGGGGAAAGTGTTCTGCTGCTGGTCACTGCTGAAAATGGGATAACACACAACATCCAAAAAGTCAGGGTGGCTTAAACATCACCAATGAGTTTTGGGGGATTCTTCTCATCATGTAGCCTAACTAGCCAAGCCTATGGTGCATACAAGGAAAGCACAACAAAGTACAAAACATACACAGGATAAAATCCCCAAACACTTCCCATAAAACGAACATGCAAAAAGCATAGCAAAGAATTTCCAGCAATCTAGCATGGCAGATATAAACATTTCTCTTATTCCTACAAGGCTGTGTGTAGCCAGCTCCAGGCACCTCATAGGTAAAAGGCTTCAAAATAGTAGTTGCAGGGGAGCAACAGCAAGAGAGAGGGCATGCCCTCAGCTCTTGCCTGTAAGCTTCTCAGAGGCATCTGGTGGGCCACTGTATGAAACACAATGCTGGACTGGATGGGCACTGGACCCCACACATAGGAAACGCAGGACCTTTTTCCAGCCACACAAACATAAGGATTCTCAGTTTCTCTCACATCTTTGCAATTAGGAAGCAAATGAAAATCTCCCACTCTCTCGCCCACCACAACCCTACCAAAAAATACAGTACCCAGGACGGAACAGCTCCCCATCCCCCAAATACCTAACAAACAGGGTAGCTGCTGGCTGGAAATCACACTTTGATTCCCAGCCAGCCCAGAGCCCAAAGTGTTTGCCAAGTGTTTTTAAGAAGATAAAACAATTATTTACCTCTTGCCCTGCCCTCCTGAATGTGCTTTGCTGATTGCTGTACTGTAGACCAGACAAGGACAATGTGTAGGTAAATCTCAATTAATCCAGATGTCTGCAAACCCTCCCACCTTCCAAGGGGGTGGGGGTGGAATTTGCATACAAATGTGGGTGTTCACTGATCACTGAAAGGCATTAGCCTGGTCATTTCAAGCCAAGCCAAGCTAGTTATCACTTGTTTTTCTGTTTGTTATACTGCTTCTAATCAGACAATCCAGTCCTAGAGTGAAAGGGTGTGCCTCCTAAGAACTTGCATGCTGAGTTGCTATGAAGACTACACAGGACTGACTGGGTTGTTCAACTGACTGATGAACTTGAGCATATGAACTAGGGATGTGCATTTCGTTTCTGGCACAGATCGTTCTGTGCCCAAAACAGCAAATTTCGGGTGATTCGGCACCGAGCCGAATCACCCCCGATGACCCCCGAAATTTTCTGTGGCTGATCCGAATCACCCCAGTTTCGGGGTGAAAAAATTCGGGTGATTCGGACCTCCGTGGCCATGCCAGCAGCCTCCATTTTGTGCCAGCAGACTTGTCTTCTTCTTCCCCCTCCATTTTGATTCTGACAGCTATTTGGATTTCCCGCCTTTTTTCCTCCATTGACTTCAATGCAAAATTTTCTTCCCATTCAACTTCATTGAAAAGTTCCTACCTGCAGAGGAAATGAACATATAAGGTTAGGGTTAAGGTTAGGGTACTTAAAGCGGGATCTGGGGCAGAAGAGTGGGGTGGGGTGGTATCGCCTAATGGGAGGAGGCTGCCACCCCAATTACAGGGAGATGGGGCAGAGGGCTGATTTTTGGAAAATTTCTGAAGTTTTTGTGTCTTTGGGGTAGATTGGGGAAGATTGGGGCAGAAAGTGGGATCTGGGGCAGAAGAGTGGGGTGGGGTGGTAGTGCCCAATGGGTGGAGGCTGCCAACCCAATTTCAGGGGGATTGGACAAAGGGCTGAAATTTGGTGAATTTCTGAGGCTTTTCTTCATAAGGTGCTGTGTGCTAGATTCATTGATTCATTCATCATACTCATTTCTCAACTCTCAATGACCCCACTCTCACTTTTTCACATTCTCATTTACTATGAGTATGATGAATGACTCAATCTAGCACAATGCACCTTATGAAGAAAAACCTCAGAAATTCACCAAAATTCAGCCCTCTGCCCAATCACTCTGAAACTGGGTTGGTAGCCTCCACCCATTAGGCACTACCACCCCACCCCACTCTTTTGGGGCAGGTCCACTTTCTGCCCCCAATCTGCCCCAAAGACACGAAAACTTCAAAAATTCCCCAAAAAATCAGCCCTTTGTCCAATCCCCCTGAAATTGGGGTGGTAGCCTCCACCCATTAGGCACTACCACTTCACCCCACTCTTTTGGGGCAGATCCACTTTCTGCCCCAAATCTGCCCCAAAGTCACTAAAACTTCAAAAATTGCCCAAAATTCAGCCCTCTGCCCAATCCCCCTGAAATTGGGGTGGCAGCCTCCACCCATTGGGCACTACCACACCACACCACTCTTCTGCCCCAGATCCCACTTTCTGCCCCAATCTGCCCCATTCTACCCCAAAGACACAAAAACTTCAGAAATTTTCCAAAAATCAGCCCTCTGCCCCATCCCCCTGTATGTGGGGTGGCAGCCTCCTCCCATTAGGTGATACCACCCCACCCCACTCTTCTGCCCCAGATCCCGCTTTAAGTACCCTAACCTTAACCCTAACCTTATATGTTCATTTCCTCTGCAGGTAGGAACTTTTCAATGAAGGTGAATGGGAAGAAATTTTTGCATTGAAGTCAATGGAGGAAAAATGGCAGGAAATCCAAATAGCTGTCAGAATCAAAATGCCCCAGATCCCACTTTCTGCCCCAATCTACCCCAATCTACCCCAAAGACACAAAAACTTCAAAAATTCCCAAATATCAGCCCTTTGTCCAATCCCCCTGAAATTGGGGTGGTAGCCTCCACCCATTAGGCACTACCACCCCACCCCACACTTTTGGCCCCAGGGCCTGTTTTGCTGATCCGAATAGATTCAGATTCAGATTTAATCCGAATCCGAACCGAATCGGGGGTGATTCGGGTCAGCAAAATTCGGGCACAGAACAGAACAGGGGTGATTCGGTTCGGGTCCCGAACCGAATCACTGAAAACCAAAATTGCACACCCCTAATATGAACTTGCTGATGCTAATGGGCTGCTTGCTTGCAATAAAAAGGCAGCAACTGAAGCCAAAAAACAACAACAACAAACCACCCCAAAGCAATGATAAGCTGATGTTTTTTGGTTTCAGCAATGTATTTTACAAATACAAAATACCTGAAAAATGTATTTTAAATACATAATACAAAATACTGTATTTTAGATGCAAAATACAAATACAAAAGTATTTAAAATGTGTATTTTAAAATGCATACTAGCTGACCCCACACAGAGCATCTGTGCAGTTGTGTACTGAGCCTGTGATGCTCTCCCCCCGCAGCCCGCTCGCTCGCTCTCCCCCCGCAGCCCGCTCGCTCGCTCTCCCCCCGCAGCCCTCCCCCCTCCGCGGCTCGCTCGCTTGCCCTCCCACCTCCGCGGCTCGCTCGCTCTCCCCCCGCAGCCCTCCCCCCTCCGCGGCTCACTCGCTCGCCCTCCCCCCCGCAGCACTCCCCATTGGGCTGGCCAGGGCCAGGCCATCCCACCACCACCTCCCACCTTCTCCTCCCCGCTGGTAGGGCTTTCCCTGCCATCTGCCCACCTCCTCACCACCGCCATCATTTCTCCCCACCACTGCCTCCTCTTCTTGGCCAGCGGGGCTTCACCTGCTGTCCACTCACCTCTTTTGGCCGGAGGGGCTTCACCTGCCACCCCCTCCACCTCTGCATCCTGACCGCATCCATTCTTTCTCTCCGCTTCAATGCTGGAACTCTTGCATGTTCTAGAGCATCTGCGCGTTAGTACTTGATTGCTCCCCTCACCTCAGATCTTCCCACCCTCACCGGGCCTGAACTCCCGCTCCTCCTCTATCCCGTTGCTTCCATCCTCCT
Organism: Hemicordylus capensis; assembly: GCF_027244095.1. Lineage (NCBI taxonomy): Eukaryota > Metazoa > Chordata > Lepidosauria > Squamata > Cordylidae > Hemicordylus > Hemicordylus capensis. The sequence continues at coordinate 51,832,032 of NC_069661.1, read as the reverse complement.
CACGTTCCTTGGTTGTGGCTGCAGCATTGCTGCTGCCTATTGGCCAAACTGCAGCCCCCATCCCCAAAGACCTCCCCACCCTCACCCAAGCCCCGCTCCTGCTCCTTCCTTAAGGAGCAGCAGCAGTGGTTGACCGGGTAGTTCCTCGCTCCTGCCACCACCATGGCCGCTTGTTCCCCCCAGGCCGCTGACATGCCCAGGCCCATCCCTTGCCTGACTGCCTCCCTCTTACAATGGCCTCAGTAGCCCCAAACAGCAGCAGTGGTTGCCTGGGCCCTTCCTTGCTGCCAATGCCGCCATGGCCACTCATTCCCCTCAAGCTGCTGACAGGCTCAGACCCATCCCTTGCCCTTCCTTCTGTCTCTCTTCCCCCTCCCTTCATGTTTTTTCTTCCTCCCTCCCTGAAGGGGTTCTTTTCTCCCACACGACCTGTCTTTTTGCAGACTCCTGCCTGCTATCTTTTTATTTCCAGAACATCTTCCCAACAAGTAACAGCTGCATTCCAACTGACCTTAACCATCACAGGCCCCTCCTCCTCATTTGCATATGGAATCCCCACTGCCCAATCACCATGGTGCTTCTGCTCTCACAGGCTCCTTCTCTCTATCTGCATATAGAATCCCCACTGCCCAGTCAGGTGCTTCTGCTTGCAAACTCTGCATATGGAATCCCCACTGCCCAATCAGGTGCTTCTGTTTGCAAACTCAGCCAATCGCCTCCTTCCTACCATGTCGCCACGCATGGCCTGTCTTGGAGAAATAATAATATAGATATTTTAGATACTGCCCATCTCTGCCCACAGCTGCCAGTTCTTCTTTAGTTTGGAAGAATTATTTCCACATGTTTTCAGTGACATAGCCCATTGCCCTTAGGGGTGTGCAGAAATCCATTAAAAAAGTTCATTTGTCTCATAGAAACAGATCTGGATTCCCTTGAAAATTCTCAGATGTTTTGCTTTGGAGAGGACCCTGAAATTCACTTTGAATTTCATGTTATCAGATTTTCAGTGCCAATCCAAATGGAGCTTTGTTGGCACATACAGCAAAGCAAATGAAAGAAGCCCATTTGGCTTATATTCCATTTGTCAGGATAATCTTAGGAATACATTTTAGGAATACATGCCAGTGTCCTAGGATTACAATACAAGTGTCCTGAAATCTTGGTTGGAGAGAGAGAGAGGTCTAAGAAAGAACAGTAAGGAAGATTGAGCTGTTGTAGTGTCAGAATTTGTGTGAGCAAGGAGAAAATGAGAAAATGTTCTCATTTAAAAATGATTGAGAAACTGGGGAGAGGGACAGAATGGATGGATTTAATCAAAATAATAATTTTCATTAAAAATGAGCATGTTTTGTGTGGGAAGGGAAACAAACTTCCATTAATTGTATTAATGCATTAGGAATGTGGTGGTGACAAGGTAAAGAATGGACAAGCTGATAAAGTTATTGACATTAACTTGTCGGAGCCTGACAAGTTGGTGGTGGCGGAGCCTGACCACCAGCAGCCTGTGTGCGGCCGCGGCCCCGCTCACCCCAGCCCCTGTGTCTGACATCAGATGCGGGGGTCATGCCCTGGCTCCTGAATAGAGCCCCACAGCCCAGTTCGGGAGTGAGTCAGGCCAGCGCAGGGCTGGCCATTTAACTCCCGAATGAGCCGCCAGCCCCTTCGGGAGCTAGACTCAGGCTGGCGCTGTATTCGCAGCACAGCCCAGAGCAACTCTTCCCTGCAGGGAAGAGCCACTCTGGGCCATGGTGCGAATGCAGCACCAGCCATTTAACTCCTGAAAGGGCCGTGCTGCCCCTTCAGGAGTTAAACTTCTGCTGTGCTGCGTTTGCAGCGCGGCCAGGAGCGGCACTTCCCAGCAGGGAAGAGCCGCTCCTGGCCATGCCGCAAACACAGCAGCCCTTTAACTCCTGAACGGGGGCCAGACCAGCACCCCCACGTCTGATATCAGATGGGGGGGCGTATCGGGGCTGCGAAGCACGGCCCCTGATTGGGCACGGCCTGGGTTCTTTGAACCTGTTTGCCCAATGGTGGCTGTCTTTGGAGCTTCTGATGGCTCCTTCTTTCAACTAGAGAACAGAGATAATAGTAGGAGGCATTATGGCAAGTCATTATGGCAGGTAGGAGGCATTATGGCAAGAGCATCAGGGAAGGTTTTCAGTAATGATTTTCAAAATGATGGATAGAGCTGGATGTGAGCCCTCTTTGGAACCACAGATCATCACAACTATTCTGCATATCTGTGGATGGTCAGAGTACATATTTCTTATAATGGCTTATTTTAAAATGTAAGTGGAATTGAACTGTTTGAAATTACCCTTTCGAATGAATTACACATTATTTTGTTGCCCTATGACTGGCTTCCCAATATAGAAGCCATGGGTCTCCTAATTTAGACCATTGCTGGAAGAAGAATAGCACAAGAACCATTTCATCTTGTGCTATTGCTCTGAACCAAGTCATTCCCAAAGCTGTATTAGCCACAGATTGAACCTTTATAGACACGATCGGGGGTGGGGGTGAGATTGAAGTTGAGGAATTGACATAGGGGTAAATGTTGGACCCCATCCTTCTTCCTCACTGCTTCAAATCAATTGCCCCCATGGTTGCTTTTACAAGAAAAAAATTACTTTGAGAGTGCAAGCATCCAAAGCATAACTTATTGTGTCTGCCTGTAGTTTCTAGGCCATCTGACCTATAACTATGGAGCACATCACACCCATTCTGAAAGAGTTGCACTGGCTGCCAGTTCGTTTCTGGGTCCAATTCAAGGTGCTGGTTTTGACCTTTAAAGCCCTTAATAGTTTGGGCCCTGGATACCTGAGGGACCGCCTGCTCCCAAAGGTTGCTGCCCCTTGACGAGGTCATCTGAGGGGGCTCTGCTCCAGCTGCCAACAATAGGGGAGGCTAGGTTGTCGTTTATTTGGGACAGGGCCTTCTCTGTTGCTGTCCCCAGACTCTGGAATGCTCTCCTGGTGGGTATCCACTTTCCAGTCTCCATCACAGTTTTTAGAAAGCATGTCAAATCGTGGCTTTTAACCCAGGCTTTTATATGTTTGTCTCCATTGCTGCTTCTTGTATTTTGTACTGTTTTCATGCTTGTGTTTTAATTTTTTTTTAAATCAGATTTGTTTTTATATTTTTAGCTCCGTATTTTAATGTGTCTTTTTTTATCATCTTGTTTTTAAATTTTATTGTGAGCCACCTTGAGATTTTCTTAATGAAAGGTGGGGTATAAATTAAACAATAAATAAATAAATAAATAAATAAATAAATAAATAAACAAACTGTTCAGACCTCTGAGGACATTCATACAGGCTGAACCTCTTGCACAGACGTCAGCTACAAAACAAATTTTGACTCCAGTTCACTCACCTAGCATTGTTATTCTGAGGCCTGTTCAAGAGGCAGTACAAAGCAAGGAGGGGCAGCTCTTCCATGAGGCAAGGTGAGGCAGTCACCTCAGGCATCTGATTATTGTGGCAGTAGCAGGATGACAAGATGCCGCTCACCATTGCCATCAGAACCATGGTGACTTATCTGACCCCTGGATAAGGCCTTTCCCTTGTCCCTGCCCCCATGCACTTTTAAAGCATACAAGCAATGGTTTTGAAATGGAGCTGGCCCCCATCAGAGGCATGAGACATGAAGTACTTTGTCCCTTGCCTCAAGCACCACAGGATCTTGGACAGCCTGAAAGCAGGGAGTTGTGATCACAAAGCTCCAACATAATGCATAGATTGGCCCTGATGTATGTCGATTGTATTATACACATAATGACAAATCTAGCATTTCCATTTTTAAAATTTATTTAAGATATATAATACTATAAGCATTCCAAATCTGCCGACAGTTGATGTCTTTTGTTTTATAAAATCTTTTCACAAATGCAGAAAACCTGTGAAGAAATCCCATAGTTATAATTGTAATATAAAACTTATATGTTGTCTTCAAATTAAACAGGGCACATTTACATGCAGGGAAAACTAACCAGAGATGATTTTTCAGTGACAGATTAATAGGCGAGAAAAAGTCGCCTACTAAAAGAGATTATATTATTTCTTCAAAAATTATATGTTCACAGACAGGTTCTAATTACTACAGCACTTTAATCTCAAAATGGGTACACAAGTGACATTGGAAACTTTTAATTAATAATGAAATAAAAAGTTTAACAGCCACTCCAGTGCATGAGGATTTGGTTTCTCAGAACCTAATTTATGTATTCTTTTAAGGAGCAACTTGTATTTTAACAGCTTGAAATGTTCTCAACAGCTTACGTTACTGCTGTGCTGAGTATAAAATAGCAGTATGTGTTATATTATATATTTGGATTTTTACTGCTTGATTAAACCAATAAAAGTTTGTCAGTACAGGGAGATTCAACAGAATATTCTGTGTCATTTTCCTGTATGGGTAGGTTCCTTCTTGTATTCATACTGATGTGGTTAGCAAAGATTTATAGAGTATAATGGGGATAAAAACACTGGTCTTTTAACAGAACCATTTGTGTAACTCAAGAAATTTGAAAGCTGTTATGCTAGTGATGTATTAAATCTGTGGACACGAGATTTTGTGAAATACATTATGGAAACAATTGTAATATTGTATTGAAACAAACTGTCAGGGCCATGGGCCATCGGTCCTATCTCTGGACCTAAAACCAAAGTTGGAGCTTTCTCTGGACTGGAGCTGTGGACCCAAAGTTGGAACAGGATAGCTGGATAGACAAGCAAGAACATGGTTCGGGAACAAAGCAGGAAACTAAACCGATGTCAGGGTCAGGGTGGTATTGTGTGGAGGCAATTGTCAGGTGGCACAAGCCAATAGTTAAGCTGAGGAATCAGATAGACAAAAGTAGAAACCAGCAACACTCCAGAACCAAGCACTAACCAAGCTTACTTTAGAGAGAAAATTCCTATATTGAGAGGGGAGCCAATTCTGGGTGGGGCTATCTTAAGGGTGGGGCCAGCTTAATGCTTGAGAGTTCAAAAGCTGTTGTAGTGCAGCAAGCCACCACAAGGGGCAGCGGTACATAGAATTTAGTCAGAGCCCTAGAGGTTCCTGACACTAATTCAACAACATTTATCCTTCTTAACGACTAGACTATCCCTAAACCTTGGGAAGACTCTGTTCCTATTCACATATAACGTGAAACCAGAAGTCACAAAAACTGGTTAATTTTTCAAATCATGAATCACATTGTAGATGTTCTTCTATCAACCTCTGTTTTCAGGGCAGGGGAGCCCCTCCCTCTTCCTGGTCTGCCAAGGCCACATCCCAGCTAGCTCTGTAGTGGTCACATCACCAGACTGTGGGCAAGGTAGCAGCACATCATAAAAGTGACAGCCCTTGGCCACTAGCTTGAAGGCGGCATGCCAAGCATGATCATGCCTTTTTGGAATGATCCGCCTGCCCTTGGCAGGGAAATGGCATTTAATTCCCTTTAAATGCCAACCCATGCCTTCTCCTGACAGCTATTGCACTGCTGCCCTCATAAGAGCCCAGAAACTAAAGTGTCCCTCACAAGCACTGTTTCAGGGGGTGGAGTCTGGGGGGGCACTATTTTCCTGTTAGGGAAGGGCACACACTTACCAGACTGACCAACTAGGGATCACTGAGACTTGGTTAGGGGAGGCCGATGGCCTAGTCTGGTCCTGGATTCTCCCATCAGGGTACTCTATTGAGGAGCAGGTGAGAGGATCTAGGCAGGGAGGTGGAATGGCTGTGGTATATAAGAACATCTCCCTTGCCAGGATCCCTGGTGAAGTGTCTGAGCATATTTTTGTTTATTGTAAAATATATTATTGCTGTTCTTGTTTACACAGTCAGACAGGTGTTATTGACTGGTTTTATCTAGCCATCGAGTCCTTCCGTTTGTAGTGATTGTTTCTGGGCTGAAAAAATTAGACCTTCCCTTCCTTCCTTCCTTTTTTTCTTTGTATTATTATTGTTTACACAGTCAGAGAGGTGTTATTGACTGGTTTATTTTATTCAGACATCGAGTCCTTCCCAAGGACCTGGGATGGCTGAATTTTATTATCAATGTTGTCACAGAATATAGGCTGTTCCCAGTAATGTTGCTTTTTGTAATTGGCTGATGGTGATTTCTGTGGCCCCTATGGTGTTGAGGTGCTCTTCAAGGTCTTTTGGAACTGCACCTAGGGCGCCAATTACCACTGGGATTACTTGGGTCTTTTTCTGCCACAGCCTTTCAGTTTCAATTTGTAGATCTTTGTATTTGGTGATTTTTGTCTATTTTGCTGTCCCCTGGTATTGCTATGTCGATTATTTTAACTTGTTTTTCTTTCTTCTTGACTACAGTTATATCTGCTGTATTGTGTGGCAGATGTTTGTCTGTTTGTAGTCAGAAGTCTCATAATATTTTTGCATCTTCATTTTTGACAACTTTTTCAATTTTATGGTCCCACCAGTTTTTGGCTACAGGTAGTTTGTATTTTTTGCAGATGTTCCAGTGTATCGTCTCTGCCACCTTGTCATGCCTTTGTTTGTAGTCAGTCTGTGCGATCTTTTTACAACAGCTGATTAGGTGGTCCACTGTTTCATCTGCTTCTTTACAAAGGCGGCACTTGCTGTTTGTTGTGGATTTTTCTACTTTGGCTCTTATTGCATTTGTTCTTAGTGCCTGTTCTTGTGCAGCCATTATTAAACCCTCTGTTTCTTTCTTCAAGTTGCCATTCTTAAGCCATTGCCAGGTCTTGGTGATGTCTGATTTTCCACTTATATTGTGCAAATGTTGACCATGCAGGGGCTTATTTTTCCATTTTTCTGCTCGGTTCTTGACTTGTTCTTTCTTGTAGGCCTGCTTTCTTTCATTTGTGTTGAATAGTTTCTCGTTATTGACCATTTGAAGTGCATCTTCTTCACTGTCCTTGATATATTCTTCAAGGCCTCTTTTCTCCTCCTCTACTGTTTGATGGACTTGCAGCATTCCTCTTCCACCTCAGCTGTGAGGGAGATATAGCCTATCTACATCACTGCGGGGGTGCAGAGTATGATGGATGGTCATGATTTTCCTGGTCTTACGATCTAGCGTCTCTAGCTCTGCCTGGGTCCAGTCTATTATTCCTGCAGTGTATCTGATAATAGGTATAGCCCAGGTGTTTATGGCTTGTATAGTGTTCCTGCCATTGAGTTTGGACTTGAGGATTTTTCTAACTCTCCTGATGTATTCACTTCCAGTTTTTCTTTTAACTTCAGTGTGTGCAATGTTATCAGCCTGGAAAATGCCCAAGTATTTGTAATGTTCTTTCTCTTCCAGGTTCTTGATGTTGCTTCCATTGGGCAATTCTATTCCTTCTGTTTTTGTTATTTTCGCTCTGCTCATTATTAATGCAGCACACTTGTCTAGTCCAAACTCCATTGCTATATCTTTACTCAATATATGGACAGTGTTTAGCAGTGATTCGATTTCTGACTGGGACTTTCCATACAACTTCCAATCGTCCATGTACAGCAGATGGTTTATTTTACTTGATGTTTTAGATGTTTGGTATCTGAGGCCTGTTTTTTTAGTATTTGTGAAAGTAGAGTCATGGCAATTACAGAGGGGATAGTGAGTCCCCTTGGAAAATATCTCTTCTGATGGTAACCTCTCCAAGCGTCTCACCATTGATTGTTAACTGTGTACTCCACATGCTCATTGCTTTTTTAAAATAAATATCTGAATGTTTTTGCTGACACCAGTTGTTTCTAAACATTTTAGTATCCATGTTTGAGGCAATGAGTCGAAGGCTTTCTTGTAGTAAATCCATGCAACACTTAGGTTTGTTTTTCTTCTCTTGCAGTTTTCTAAAATCATTTTGTCAATCAGCAGCTGGTCTTTTGTTCCTCTGGTGTTCGGGCAATTTCCTTTCTGTTCAACTGGAAGCTGTTTGTTAGTTAATAAGTGTTGCATCACTTCATCTGCTATTATTCCAGTTAATAATTTGAACATGGTTGGCAGGCAGGTTATTGGTCTATAATTACTTGGAAACTGCACCTTTTGCTGGGTCTTTCATGATGAGATGAGTTTTCCCAGTTGTTAGCCATTGTTCAATATCACCTCCTTGCAAAATGTGATTGAACTGTTTTGATAGTTGTTTATAAAGGCTTGTTAGATGTTTAAGCCAAAAGCCATGCAACTGATCATCGCCTGGTGCAGTCCAATTTTTATTTTCTTTGCTCTTTCACTTATTAATTCTGGTGTTATTATTAGATCTTGCATTTGTTAGTTACATTTTTTGACCTCTTTCACCCAGCCTGCTTTTTTATTATAATAGCAATAGCAATAGCACTTACATTTATATACCGCTCTATAGGCGGAGCTCTCTAAGCGGTTTACAATGATTTAGCATATTGCCCCCAACATTCTGGGTACTCATAATCTATTGGAATGTCCTATAATTTTCCCCAGAATTGCACTGTTTCTTCTTTATTTGGTGTTTCTACGTTTCTTGCAGTTTCTCCTTCTATGCTTTGGTAGAAACGTCTCTGGTTCGACTGGAATTGTAGCATCTGCCTGTGTTGTGTAATTCCGGCTTCGTATCTGCTAATGTTCTTTGACACTGCTGTTATTTGCTGCTTTATTATTTCCAGGACGTCTATAATTTTCAGTTAATCTAGATGGTATTTTTGGATCAGATACTGTTTGGTGTTTTCATTCTTCAGCTTCTTGTCTTTCATATCTTTCAATTTATTAGCATCTGATCTAAGCCTGGCGATTTTATTTTCTAATCTAATCTTCCATTTAGGTGATGTACTACTTTCTTTTTTACAGGTCCACTGATCTTATATCCAAGCTCTTGTGTTGTTATTGTTGCTGCACTGTACATTAGTTGGTTTGTTTCTTGCAATTTATTGGTTGTTATTTCTGCAAGTGCTGCATTTATATCTTTTAATGCCTGAGCAAGTTGTTTTTTGGCAACTGTTTTTACAGCTGGAAGTCAAACCCTGGTGGTTGTTTGGTTCATGTGCTCAGTTATTTTTTGCTTTAGTTTAGATCATTATTTCCTTGTTAGCATTTTTCGTATATTTTTTCCAGTTAAGCAACGTTTCTTCCAATAACATTGCAGTCTCCAGCCCTGGTTGCTCAACTGAATATCCTGAGTCCTGTAGGCCACCAGATGTCCATGGACTCCAGCACCTGGTGCAGTCCTTGTTGACCTGGGTGACGACCGATCCGGTATAGATTTATTAAAGTTATGTCTCGCCATATTGTTGATGAGAGAGGCACTCTTTTTCTGGCTCCTCTGGTGAGACCTGTCCGGTATGGTTGGACATCTGGCATAGCTCTCACCTTCCTCAGAGCACGCAAGTCCCACAACCACACCAAGGTAGTGCCTCACTGAGGGTATTATTATTATAATAAAATATTTTGACACCTATTCTGCCCGACACTCACGTCCCTGCAGATGGTTTTTCTCATGAGTTGTGAAGGTGTATCCCCATGGCCTTACAGTCTCATGAATTAGCAGTCCATTCAGGAAAAGCATCCATCCTCTTCACAGATGAGGAAGCACTCCTTTCACTGAAGGACTGCTGATCCTGTTGCCTGGCCCTTCTCATAAGTAAGCCTAGGGACTCCACAGGTACCCCCAAGGAGAAGGGGCTGGGCCCCCCTTCCCCAACATCATTGTGTGTGTGTTTTTAAAGACCTTAGCCATTCCAGAATTCCTGGTTGGGCCTGCCTTTTAAACCTGACCCCGGATCATTGCCCTGCCATATGTTGCTGTCTCGGCACTCTAATGGGGTTGCCCTGCTTATTTCCCCCCTTCGAGTGTATGTTCATATGAACATACCTCTTTGTTGCTTCATTTTTCGAGAGCAAAGCACTTAGTGCCTCTCATCTCCTTTCTTTCCTGATTGCCAGGAGAGGGGAGCAAGGGAAAGAGTAGAAAATGGGCATGCTGCTGTGTCACTTTGCCATTGGATGGGATGTGGCAGCATTCCTGTTACTGGGCAGCTACTTTGTTGGACTGGAGGCAGGGGAGCAGGGTGAGTGCTTGGAGAGGTGGCCAGTGAGAAGCACCACAGAGCTGCTCTGCAACGTCTCTATGATTACAGCTCCAGAAAGTGAATGAAACCACTGTTATGGTGCCATCAGCGTTTGGACATAATGCTGCCGCAGAAAAACCTGAGGTTACTTTGGCAAAACTCACTACAAACCAAAGGTTCAAATTGGAGTTTGGCGATGCAAACCTTGGTTCACTTTTGCCACGAACCTGTGGTTTCCTGGATTCAGATGTAACGGAGTTCCGTCTGCCCCATTTAACTGTGGGTTTGCATTAGATGCAAATGCGGCCAGATGTTCTCTGTGGGAAGCAAACACATGTGGCATGGGGGAGTGGGGAAATGGTAGCATTCTGTCTAGCCACTTATCCACACTGATGTGTTCACTGTCCATGATTGTGAATGTCTGCACATTCAGTGCTTGTCAAAAGAAGCATTGCCACATATTGACAATGCACACAATGTGTACACCTAGTTTTTATGCCTGGAAAAGAGATCTGTTCTGGCAGGAAATTTTCAGGTGGTCCCTGTGCTGCTGCCTGAGAACCCACCAAAAACAGCAGTAGAACATACAACAGTAATAAAAGAAGATGGACAGACTTGACATAGGATATTCTAGGCATGGCCAGTGTTAAACTCTCCAGCTGCTTTTGGACTTCACCGCCAATTACCCCCAGCTATAATTTATGTAACAGGCAGCCAGCACCCTCGGCTATTGGCTGCCCATTGAAAACAGGGTTTAGTTGGAAGTGCAGAGAAACTCTTAGGCTTTCACCCCCTCAGCTGCTATAAACTTTTTTAAAAATTAATGCTCAAATGTTTAGTATTCTGAAGGAGGTATCATTAGAGGCAAGAATCTTCATTTCATGTCATTATCACAGCCACACATATTTCTGAACTTAGGATATTGTAGTGCTTAAAATGAAAGAAGATGGACTCCTCATTTTATATGCACGTTTGATCAAGTTCACTACATAATGGGATTGATGGGGTTCACTTTAGGTGATGATGTGGTACAAAGGATAAAAATATTGTAAGACAGTAGATATAAATTGTTGAGACTTTGGCTTGCATCAAAAGTAGTATGTGTTGGAAGTTAAGGACTTTGCGCTGTCTCTTGTCTCAGTGACTTGATAATTAAAATTAAAGACTTGATAAACCTGCTCAGACTGGAAGATGCGAATCCTATATCAACTCCAATGGAAGTGAACTACATAAAGCAAGAAGATCAAACTGAGCCACTATCTGACAACCATAGATATCGTGAAGTATTGGCTAAGTTTCTATACATTAGTACACTCACTAGGCCAGATATTAGTACAGCAGTTGGCTTACTTTGCAGAAAGACTGCATCACCAACAGTCAAGGACTGGAATGCAATTAAGAGACTTGTTAGGTACCTAAAGGGTACTTCACACTTTAAGCTCATGCTGCCAGCTAACAGTGAACCAAAACTAGAAGCATACATAGATGCAGACTGGGGTGGAGACCTAACAGAAAGGAAATCCACCAGCGGTCACATAATTTTCTATGGAGATGGAGCCATAAGCTGGTCAAGCACCAAGCAAGACATAACAGCATCATCAATCACTGAAGCAGAATATGTATCAGCTGCACAGGGCTGTCATGAGATACCATGGCTGTGTCAACTACTAAAAGATCTAGGTATAGATGTACCACAGCCCATACCAGTGTATGAAGACAACCAAAGCAGCATTCAACTCTCCAAACAAGAAGAAGTAAAGAGGCGTACCAAGCATATTGATGTGAAGTACCATGTAATGAGAAGTCTGCAAAAGGATGGACTAGTCAAGCTGATCTACTGCCCAACAAATGAAATGCTTGCAGACATACTCACTAAGCCACTACCAAGACCCTGCTTTGAAAAGCTGAGAGAAAATGAATCTTGTGAATTGAGTCACAAGACATTGAGAAGGGGTGTTGGAAGTTAAGGACTTTGCGCTGTCTCTTGTCTCAATGACAGTGGAGGACAGACTAGTGAGTCAGAGGGCTAGAGGGTCAAGACATTGGCCATCCCTTCTCTACTGCTCTGACACTATCCCGTTGGAATGTAGATTGCTAATCTCAGGGACACTTCCACCTTCCTCTCTCCCTTCTCTTTTTGTTCCTTCTACCTTGCAACATGCAAGCAAGCTCCTCTGCCTACACCATGTGTGCAGAGATGCAGAATCCCTCTGCATCCAGCTAGCTAAATAGATTAGAGATCCTAACTCCTCACTTTCCTACCTAGAATGGAGTTCTTTTATAAATGCCATATATATTGATTTGAAACGATGAACTGGCTCCAAGTTACTTTACTCTCAGCATACACGCATGCCTAAACTAAATTCTGCTGTGTTGTGCCTCTGTGCACTCTGCTATAATGAAAAAGGGTTTCTCCTACCAGAGAGAATTCCCAACAGTATGAACAGAAGCAGAGCATGTATTAATGGTGTTAGATGTTCAAGCACTAGTACAAAAGCTGTTGCAAAGCAATGCTACAGTATATCAAGTGTTGGATCTGCATATTCAGGTCCAAAATATTGTCCTGAATTTTGTTATTTCCAGTGTTTATCAACATCACTAGTTTGTGTTTACTCAAAACATGTCCCCTGATTAGTATTTAAGCCATTAATTGGCAGTTAAAACATCTCAGTGAAGTTCTTATTCATGTTAAAGATTAGAAGTAATATATTGTTAACGTTATTCCATGGGTGCAGCCCTCAGAACTCTTAATTTAGTATTGTCCCACTAAAAATGGTATTATGGTACCAAAGATTTTTTTTGGTGGTCTCTCACTGTACTGAGATAAAAACCACTCTCTGCAAGTGCTCAGAAGCAGGGTCATCCCTAGTGGGGTGCAGGGCTGGGGGACAAATCAGCATGTGCAGGGCCTCCTTAACATTTCATATCATTAAAGAATCATACTGACTGATGACATACAGTGTAAATAGTGTGAGTGAGGGTTTTTGGACATGTCCAACCAGCTTGGCATTTCTAAAGAAAAATAAAATAGAATAAAAGCACAACACATGCTTCACAGTTCTCACTCAGACCTTCTAGGTTGCAAAACAACTTGAAAATAAGTGCATTTATAAATGGATGAATGAATAATATTGTTTGTTCCAGAAGTTTTTGTAATTTTCTTCCATGAAACAAGCCACTTACATGACTTTTTAGATTGTGTTTTTTTTAAAGCCAGCAAATTTTCCAATCTGTTTTCAATTAAATATTCAGAGACTTCTCAGTCTCCCGCCCCTCCCTCCATCAAAGCCCTATGGCAAGCAGATCCCTATATGGGTGTGTGTGTGTGTGTGTGACCACACAAAGGAATTCATATCATTCCTCCATTACTAAGCAGGCAAAGGCTGGTCTGTTCTGGGCAGAGAGTCTGCAGAGAACTGTGTTGGGTAAGGGCAGCCAGTGCTGGCCACTCTGCCTGCCTCCTTCCTTCCTTCCTTCCTTGCTGCCTGGAGAGCTTCAGGCTTCAGCAAGGCCTATGCACAGGCCTCTCGGGAAGCCCTGTCCACCCTCTGATCAGCTGAGAGGCGGAGAGAGGAGCTCTAGCAGCTTGCAGGCTGCTTAGATTGCCGGCCAGAAGGGCAAGCAGGAGAGAGAGTGAACAGGACAAGAAGGAATTGCTGAGGGGCCTTGGGGCTGGGCAATGGGGAGTCATGTGACATGTCTCTGGGGGACCCCTTGAGGCAGCAGGCCCCCAGACAACTATCCCCCTTGCTTAATTATAGTCACGCCCATGAATGAAACCGGAGTAGCTCAATCATCTGTGGCATTATTCATGGGTTCAGAAATTAACCACAGGTATGTTTACCTGAGCTTTGCTGCTATGTCTTAATGGGGGTCTTAATCTAATTCCCTCAGCACTGAGGTCTGCCTCATCTAGAGGAGCATGTTCATAAGAAGATGAACAATTAAATCCTCTCTTGACAGTGATCCAAGAGGACACACTTGGAAAGCAAATTGAGATTTCATCAGTACTTCCGGCCTACTATTTAATTGTCCCAAACTGGAATTGATGTGGATCTAGTATCAGTTATATAGTATCATAAAGGGAAATTCTATACTGACTGAAATTAAGGGTTTGTAGAAAAGTGTGAAGACTAAAAAGCCAAGTTAAAAATGCTTACACCTTGCACCAAAATCCTGTTGCTCCTACACTGATTAGTCTTTATATAGAATTGACACTGAAGATCTCCCAATATGAAGGAGTTAGCTGACCAGCACAATCACCTATATTTATTTATTTAGAACATTTTTATACCGCCCAGTACGCAAGTTCGGGCAGTTCACAATCTTGTACAGTCACATCTTGTACAGCAGGATTCAGAGGTGTCTGTTGTGACAGAAGAGCTTTATAGACATGCTTTTCTTCAAGACCTCAGGGAAGTCTATATGACTGTTATAATGTAATTCCCTAAAGGACCATGTCTTATGACATGAGTACAATACTTTCACCAGGTCTGAAAAATAACACATCTCTCTAAAAAGATTAAACTGAGTTGATCCTGGCAGGAAGAACTGATAGATCTTCTTGCTTTTTAAGGTGTTATTCTAACAGGATCAGCTTAGCTCCAATTCTTTCCTAGGGATAGAATTTTATTATGCGGAGGTGAGTGTGATTTATTCCCTTAAAGAACATTGGCTAGATTAAGTCTGTGGTCTAAATCCTTGTTTTTATTGCTCATTAAACATTCAGAGTAGCTTTTTATTTAATAATTTCTGGAAAGAAGTAGATTATCCTTCTCCACAGAGTCTCCAGTATACAGATGCTGGATGATTATTTGATGAAAAAGGCACCATAATGATAAAATAACTTCACTGTTGACATCTAGGATGCTTGAGTTATAATATATTACAACGTGTAATTTTTAAAAAAATGGCCCAAAAAACATAAACCCACAAACTCTATTCAAACAAGAACTAGTTTACTGAATGAGAATGCTAGACAACAAATTTGTTTGTTTGTTTGTTTAACACACTTCTATACCACCCAAAACTCACATCTCTGGGCAGTTTACAACATACAAACAAAAAGTTAAACATTAGTTAAAATAAATGGCAACAAAAAAACTTAAAACAGTAGTTAAAACAAAACTAATGACATAGTAAAAGTCAAAACACCACAACAATCCAAATCCCCAAAACAACATTAAAACAATGCTAAAACTGTTAAAACAATATTTAATTAAAAACCTGGGTGAAAAGGTGCATCTTTAAAGACTTTTTAAAAGTTATCAGAGATGGGGAAGATCTTATTTCAGCAGGGAGCGCGTTCCAAAGCTCTGGGGCAGCAGTGGAAAATTTGTTTTGTGAACATTTTGATTTCAAAGAACTCCATGGACATTCTGGAGCTTGAGTTGACTTGATTGTTTTAATGCCTCATTTGTATATAAAGGTAAAAGGTTAAGTGTGCCGTCAAGTCCATTTCAACTCTTGGTGTCCACAGAGCCCTGTGGTTTTCTTTGGTAGAATACAGGAGGGGTTTACCCATTGCCTTCTTCCACACAGTATGAGATTGTGCCTTTCAGAATCTTCCTATATCGCTGCTGCTCAATAGAGTACCAGCAGGGATTCGAACTGGCAACCTTATGCTTGTTAGTCAAGCATTTCCCACTGCGCCACTTAAGGTACCATCATGCATATTAAATACGATAACAAAATATTTTATTTAAAATGAGATTTAAGGTGTTTACATTTTCATTCATGCTCTATGTGTGGAAATTGAAAATGTGTGGAAGCAACCAGGTGATGTTCCTTGATGTCTTATTCTGTACCACGAATAAGGGCCTTTTGGTGGTTACACCCCTATTATGGAATAGCCTCCCCAGTGGGGTTCACCTGCCATCATCACTTTGTTCTTTTAGATGCCTGGTAAAGACCTTTTTGTTCACCCAGGCCTTTTAAATTCGGGTATTTAAATTCATATTTTCAGATTTGATCTGATTTATCTAATTTTAAAATGAGTTTTTAATGATAATTTGTACTGTATTTTGTTTTCACCTTTTTTGTCTGTTATGATTTAATGTGTTATATGGTTTAATTGTATGTATTAATCCTATGTTGTGAGCCACCCAGAGTTGTTTATTTTTCTTTTCTTTTTTTTTCTTTTTTCTTTTTTACACACAGTCTACCAGATGTTATTGACAGGATTTGGTACTTTAATTATCAGGCCATTATTATTATGCTATTTACACACAGTCTACCAGATGTTATTGACTGGATTTGGTACTTTTATTATCAGGCCCTTTCCAAGGGTCTAGGATAACTAAAGAAGAATTAAAGATATCGTCATATTCATGATGTCCCGAGTAGTGTGGCCTTCTGTAGTTGATGTGTTGTAATATTATTGATGCCCAAGGTGTTGAGATGGTGTTCAAGTTCGTTTGGCACTGCACCAAGGGCACCAACAACTATTGGCACCACTATTGTT
Organism: Hemicordylus capensis; assembly: GCF_027244095.1. Lineage (NCBI taxonomy): Eukaryota > Metazoa > Chordata > Lepidosauria > Squamata > Cordylidae > Hemicordylus > Hemicordylus capensis. The sequence goes on along the minus strand of NC_069661.1, from coordinate 51,815,573 downwards.
TTCTTTTTCCAGAGCCGCTCAATTTCAGTCTGAAGGTCCTTGTATTTAGTTATTTTCTCCAGTTGTTCTTCGTCGACTCGTCTATCCCCTGGGATCGCAATATCAATTATCAGAACCCGATTCTTCTCGATGACTGTCAGATATTGTGCGCTAAATGCCTATCAGTTTGTATTCTAAAATCCCAAAGGACTTTTGCCTGTTCATTTTCTGTGACCTTGTAATTCTTGCAAAAGTTCTAGTGGAACTTTATTGTGCCTTTCCTTATAATCAGTTTGCACAATTTTATTACAACAATATACAAGGTGGTCAACCGTCTCATCTGCTTCCTTGCATAACTGACACTTACTGTCTTTCTGGGTCTTATCAATTTTTGCTTTTATAACATTTGTTCGTAGTGATTGTTCCTGGGCTGCAAAAATTAGAACTTCCATTCCTTCCTTCCTTCCTTCATTTTTTTCTTTCTATCTCTTGTTTACACAGTCAGACAGGTGTTATTGACTGGTGTGTTTTATCCAGACATCGAGTCCTTCCCAAGGACCTGGGATGGCTGAATTTTATTATCAGTGTTGTTCCTGTTATAGATATCGTCGCAGAATATAGGCTGTTCCCAGTAAAGTTGCTTTTTGTAATCGGCTGATGGTGATTTCTGTGGCCCCTATGGTGTTGAGGTGCTCTTCAAGGTCTTTTGGAACTGCACCCAGGGCGCCAATTACCACTGGGATTATTTTGGTCTTTTTCTGCCACAGCCTTTCAATTTCAATTTGTAGATCTTTGTATTTGGTGATTTTTTCTATTTCTTTTTCTTCTATTCTGCTATCCCCTGGTATTGCTATGTCGATTATTTCAACTTGTTTTTCTTTCTTCTTGACTACAGTTATATCTGGTGTATTGTGTGGCAGATGTTTGTCGGTTTGTAGTCGGAAGTCCCATAATATTTTTACATCTTCATTTTCGACAACTTTTTCAATTTTATGGTTCCACCAATCTTTGGCTACAGGGAGCTTGTATTTTTTGCAGATGTTCCAGTGTATCATCCCTGCTACCTTGCCATGTCTTTGTTTGTAGTCAGTCTGTGCAATCTTTTTACAACAGCTGATCAGGTGGTCCACTGTTTCATCTGCTTCTTTACAAAGGCGGCACTTGCTGTTTGTTGTGGATTTTTCTACTTTGGCTCTTATTGCATTTGTTCTTAGTGCCTGTTCTTGTGCAGCCAGTATTAAACCCAAATGTTGACCATGCAGGGGCTTATTTTTCCATTTTTCTGCTCGGTTCTTGACTTGTTCTCTCTTGTAGGCCTGCTTTGTTTCATTGGTGTTGAATAGTTTCTTGTTATTGATGAGAAATTTACACTATTATTATTTACACTAAATTTACACTATTATTATTATTATTATTATTACCACCACAGGGCACTCAAGATAGAAGAGTTCTAAACTGGCAATCCTCCCTCTCTCCTCCATTCAGGCTGAAGGCCAAAAAACCTCTTGCAGTGGAAGGCGGGGGAGTACTAAAGCTGCTGCATATTAAAAGAATAGGAGATTAAGAATACCAGAAAACTGAATGCCAATTGGAAGCACAACACAGAAGTTACAAGCAGAAGAAAAGTTGTTGATTTTCTGTCACTGAAATCCACAGAGTGGGCCTCCCTTAGCAATTTCTGGGAGAGCTGGGTGATTAATTATTTGCCTAGTTACAGGTCATCTCATGCTATATGGTGAGAATCAGGAAGACAGGGTACATATATGGGGTCAGCCATGTTGTTCTCTTCTGTCAGAGTTAATGTGGGGTCAAAAATGTACCTCCCTACTCTCCATATTTGCCGAAATTTGCTGGTTGCTGGCTTTGCAGAATTGCCACCTTGCCTCAGTAGCTGTCAGATCTTGTGGGCTCCGTGCAACAGGAAAGGACTGGACAGTTTAAAGCTTTTACATAAAGTCACAGATCTCTCATCTGGTCTGACCCCTTAATAAAATAGTATGACTATGAGCCAAAGTGTTGTGCTGTTTTATTGGCATAGGGGATGCAAACTACTGTGCATACAGATTCCTAAGAAATAATCTATGGGATGAGGCTAAAGTGATACTGGAGATAAAATTATGGTCAGTGAGAGGAGGGCTTCTGGATCAATGTGTATTAAGTCAGAAAGACAATGCACACACCTTTTCTAATAAGCAGAGTAGTTGTTTCATCATACCTTGATTGAGATAACTTGATAGAAGTTTAGCATAAGTGTTCCATCAAGTTATAGGAACATAGGAAGCTACCACATACTGAGGAGATTCTCACGATCCACCAAAAGTAGGCTAAAGGAACCTAGCCTGCTTTTGGTAGATCATGTGCGGCCATGGGAGTCGCACGGCTCCCAGCAGCAAACCCTCTTAATTACCCCTCCCCTTAGACGAGGATAGCAGAGCGAGCGGTAACCAGACTGACCAGAGCTCCATTCCTTCTGGTGTCTGTATGGGTAACCAGGTTTTGAGTTCTAACCCTGCTAGATATCTCAACTGGATTACAATGCCAAAATACTGCAGAGCTTTGACACTGGCATGTTGCAGTTCTGGAAGGGAGTTTTTTTTTTATTCCCCTATAGAGAATGTTTCTGCCACTGTAATTCGGGAGATATCGAAACTACAGCATTTATTGTCAATTTTACTGAGATTTACAGCAAAAATATATAGCTCCTTTTAGAAGTTGTAATCCAGATCATATGGACTCTTCTTGTCTTGAGCCAGAGTGTTGCACTAGGACCAAAGAGACCTGAGTTCAAATCCTCATTCAGCCATGAAACTCACTGGGTGACTCTGGGCCAGTCACTTTTCTCTCAGTCTAACCTACCTCACAGGGTTGTTGTGAGGATAAACATAACCAAGGAACCTCTGGGCTCCTTGGAGGAAGAGCAGGATAAAAATGCAAAAATAATTAGATAAATAAATAGATAGATAAATAAATAAATAAAATATCTGGCCAGAGTGATTTAATCTATTATAATATGGCTAAGTTTTGTTTGGCAGCCTGCAAGATTCGCCAGGAGCTCATTATGAATTTAATTTAGCTGTTCTGTTTTGAGATTTAACTTGCTAATATTATATTACAACTTTTATGGTTTACTCTGTTGGGCTTCTGTGTGTATGTATGATTATTGTACTGGTCTATGACTGTAATAAAGTATTCAATTTGGTTTGATTTGTGTCTCCTTTTGCTAATTGCTGTAAATATTAGCAAATTATTTCAAAAATACTTCTTAGATAAGAATTATCCTACATTTCAGAATTGCCCTTTTACCTCATAACCAGCAAGCAATTGTCCTATGGTGCTTATCTCCCTTTTGGTATCACACAATTATGTTCCACCACCATGTACACATTTCTCTGTGTTCAATTTGTATTCATTATAAACTCTGCATCAGAACATATACAGTTCTTCCTATTGCGGCTGCAGGAATGTAGATTAGTAGAAAACAATCCTATGGAACTATTGTGGCTAGATATATTGCCTTGTTAGTGTTCGTGAGAAGCAATATTTGGGAATACTAGGCCATAACTCAGTTCAGTTTCCCATTATTGAAGATAATCCGCTATACCATTCAACCTTCTCCTTGCCTATCCACCCATGGGATTTATAGAACACCAATCATTTGTTACATTGGTGTACTTTCTTACCTGCATGTTTGCTGTGTACTGGTCATGGCAGAGACTACAAGTCTTATACCTGAAGCTTGAATATGTTGCTATAAAAACAAGCAATTATTTCCCCCCCTTCATCTATATTACTTTCACACCTTTCTCAACATCATCTTTATGGTGAGTTCCCCTCTCCCCCTTTGCCAAATTATCCCTCTGGCATACTTGCTGTGCTATATGTCCTTGCTCCTTTTGGAAGAGAGAGTCATGAATGGGAGTGCCTATGCATTTTAATATTGTATTCATAAACTGGCATGCATCATGAGAGCCTAGTGGGAATTTCGTCTGCATGAAGTTACTCCCAGGACTTAACAGAGGCAGTGTGCTAAAGAGCGGAAAGGCTTCCAAGCACATCTTCTGAAGATGTGCTGGGGAGATGTTTATGCAGATCTATTGATTGATTGATTGACTGACAATATTTATACCCCCGCCCCTCCAGAACACTACTGTTCAGGGCAGCTCACAACATTAATAAAAAGATACAATGTAAAATAAGACTAATAAAGTTAACCAAATTTAAGTTAAACAAGTTAAAAACCAGGCTAAAACCACATTTAAAATTACAATTTTTAAAAGTTCCAAATTAAAAGTTATTTTAAAAGCTAAAAACTAAAAACAATAAAAGCTAAAGAACCTACCAGATATAAAGAGAGATGAAACATTTTAAAAGCCTTTTTAAAAATATGTGTTTTCAATTGTTTTTTTAAAAAACACTGAGAGAGGGAGCATGACAAAGCTCTTCAGGGATGGCGTTCCAAAGCCGAGGGGCCACAACTAAAAGGGCCCTGTCTCTAGTCCCTGCCAACTAGAGATGTGCACGAACTGGTTCAATGGTTCTTTTCCAGACCACCAAACCAGTTTGAAGGTTCAGCATTCAGCTGGTTTGACAGCGGGAGTTACCTTTAAGGAGCTGGGAGGGTACCCTTCCACCCCACCACGTTTCCTCCGCCAGCACTGTTGCCAAAACCGCTGGCATGGGGCAGCAGCATTCCTCCCTGCTGCCCTGGTCAGCATCCTTCCAGAACTGCCTGAAGCCTGTGTGCGCACATGTGTGTTGGGCACTGGATGCTGACCAGGGCAGCAAGGAGGTATGAATGCTAGCCCATGCACATTCCTACCGCCCACTTGATCTCTGTTAGTGGTGGGGCCATGAGCAGGGTCTGAGATGATGACTGGAGGTTCATGGCAAGTTTGTATGGGTCAAACAGCATCCAACAGGTTCACCAGCCCCAAACCTTTTAGAGACCAGTGCCTATGCGATTGAAGTTATGTGAGGTTGGCTTGGGGAGTCCATTGACTCTTGACTAATATGATTTTAGCACTGGGGGGCACAACTGGCCAAATACTCTCAGTATTCTTTTTAAAGAGTGTAGGTACATCAATGAAAGTGATGTGGCTGGCTCTATTTTTAGAACATAACTGAGTTGAGGTCAAAAGAAGTGCTACTGCTTACTGAGATCACATGGGGAGGCTTGCTTATGGTTGCTACCAGCTCATTTGGTGACTATGCAAGACCAGGATTTTTCTGTGGCTACCACAGGGCTTTGGAATGTACTCCCTGTCAAAATAAGAGCTTTTGCATCTCTGGCTGCCTTCAAAAAGTCACTTAAAACACCCTTGTTTTCTTAGGCCTTTTGCTAACACTTTTTTTAAAAAAATGTTTTTTGTTAAAATTATTTTTAAAACTGAATGATTTAAAAATTGTTTTAATTGTTTTTGTTGGGCTTTATTTATTGTTTTAAGTTGTATACACCACCTTGAGATTTAGGTGTTAGGTGGTTTATAAATATAATACCTACATACTAAAGTAACCGTTTTCTCCTAGAGATGATGATAAAATACTTGTTCTGAAAGAATGATTGTGACTATTTGGGTAAAGAAGTTGACACCCACTCCTGTAAATCCTCAAAGTTGTGATTGAATTGTATTAATATCTATCTCTTGTCTTCTTTTGTCTTCATATTTGAGAGTTCTGACCAGAGGAACCTTTGATCATTCTTCCTGTGCACAGGATTGGAGTAGATGGCCTTATAAGGAGCCTCCAACTCTATGATTCTATGATAACATGACTATGATTGTATGATAACAGTTATTATAATGTAATATAACATTATATTACATAATATAGTGTAATAAATATTACATTAATAATATTAATGTTATTAATATGTTATATTAATAACATAATATATTATGTTACAACATAAACATTTGATTCTATTTAATAACAGACATGCAGAGATGGTTTGTGAGTACACCAACAAATTTGAATGTCATTAATCACCACTGCTTTGTACACTGCTGCTATAAATGGTGACCACTCATAACTGAACTTTGATGTATACAAGCAAATTTGCTTTTAGTTCCAAGGAACAACTCTCTACAGCATAGCCTGTTCTCTCAAAACTGTCTTTAAAATTAAAATGTACTTTCTACTGTGAATGAAAAATCTCTTTTAATGTTTTAATGAGAACAATCAACTTAGTTTCCCAAGGCTTATTGATGCCAAAGAGTTTGTGAACATAATAAACTACACAGGTCTAACTACAGAGAGAATCACAGCCTATTTCCTTTACTCTGTCTTCTGTTGTTTGCTTCAAAATCCTCTTTTAATCATTTCCTATATACAGTAAGTGCTTTGTAGCTTCATAAAAGAAAGAAATCTACCATGCTTGCAAAAACAGACCCCTTTCTTATTCTTTTTATTATTTCCTTCTAGGAAACATGTCGTGATACACCACATACTCACTTTTTGCCACCAGTTTGTATCTGGAGCACTATTTGGTGGTTCAGAAATATAAGGAGTAGAATTTAGCAAACATTAAGCACAAGAGTAAGACATACAGCACTTTGCAGTGGTAATGTTTTTGAAAATAGCATTTTATTTATTTCATGCCCAGTATTTCCTCAATAGAACTGAAGATGTTGTGTGTGTGTGTGTATTTCCCAGATAGTCTCTCACCCATGCAGTGGCATAGCAAGGGTAAAGATACCGCACCCAGGTATTGACTAGGCCCAGCCCATCTTAGTAGGCCTGTGGAAGAGGTTCAGCTTCCCAGAGTTTAATTTGCATAATTTGCACCACACCCCACATAGTGGCAGTTGCTCCACCTATTCACTTCCACACACAAAACAGTCCATGCACAACAACAGACATGGCTCTTACAGGCATGCAAAGCTGTAGAAAGCCCAAGTGACAACTGGAAGCTGTGTCTGAAGGCCCATGAGGAATGCTGGGGAGAACTACATTTCTGATGCACTTTCCCATGCCACTTCCAAGATGTTACTCAGGCTTCCAGTGGCTGTGATTCTCTTTAAGAGCCCTCCCCAGTGCTGTGCATGGACCGGTGTGCAGGGATATACACAAATGGGTTCATGCACTCCAGGGAGGTGGGGAGGGGGGCTTTAAGGGGCAGGGAAGGTGCCCTTCCCTTCCCTGCAGCTTTCCCCCCACTGGTGCTATGGTCAAAACTGCTGGTGCAGGGCTGCAGCATACTTCCCTGCAGCCCCAGTCAACATCATACCAGAAGTGGCTGCCTTGCATCAGCAGTTTTGGCCCTGTCCCTTAAACTCCTCCTTCACCTCTGAACTGGCTTGAACGTCAGACTGCCGAACCGGTTTGGCACTCTTTAAAAGCAGCACTGAACCAGTTCGTGCACATCCCTACGACTGTGTGCGGTAAGCAGGCAGAGTGGCTGACTCTGCTCAGGGTCAGGGGTGAAGTGCAGATGGTTCCATTTTGGCAGTCCAAAGCTGAATATTTGCACTAGCCTATCTATCTATCTATCTATCTATTTTTACATTTATATCCCGCTCTTCCTCCAAGGAGCCCAGAGCAGTGTACTACATACTTGAGTTTCTCCTCACAACAACCCTGTGAAGTAGGTTAGGCTGAGAGAGAAGTGACTGGCCCAGAGTCACCCAGCTAGTATCATGGCTGAATGGGGATTTGAACTCGGTTCTCCCCGGTCCTAGTCCAGCACTCTAACCACTACACCAGCTGGCTAGCCTGCTGCCTAGCTTCAGAAAGGTCACTGTATCACAGGCCTCAGACCATAGCTCTAGCTCTGTTGCCATTGATCTTTGTCACAAATGATCCCATTGTCTGCTAAGTTTTTCTGCTTTCGCACAGGGAGGAACATAGGGATTCACAGCACATGTGGTGTGAGCATACATGCAGGTACTTCCAAATGGTGTGGTTCGTAGGCCCATCAGCCACTATGGGGAGGCCAATTTTAGCAATCAAATTTTTGTCATTAGCAGGCCAGGTGTGAGATAATTTATTTATATATGGCACAAACATCCTGTAAGTAAGATAGATTGGATCTTTGCTTTTTAGTAGGGAGGATTTAGTACTATTTAGAGTTGTTAGAATCTATCTAACTGCTCAATCTCAATGATAAATCTTTTTAGATTAGAAAATCTAAACCCTTTTCCAAACAAGTTAGACTCACTATTGAAACTGTCTTCAGATATAAGGCATTGGTTGGGACTGTGTCAGTTTGGGGTTATACAGCATCTCTATACTGCTGGTGCTAAGAAAGTTTAAATAGCAATAGAAGTTAATATTTATCTACACTGAAAATAAATTGATTAATAAGCATACTCTTGTATACTTTATTCCTTTTAAATAACACCGTAAAATATGTTGCCTGCTCATTTCCTAATACTCTAAGCAATTTAAACTTATCTATAAATATTTGTTTTTGAGATTAGTATGCAGCTCAATTCATCCCACTTCATGTAAAATGAAAAGGCATTAGCGTAGTTGAATTACCTTCCTTAACTAGGTCCTGATGTTGACTTAAATCTGCATCATGGCTTCACTATGATGTAAACTCTCTTTTATCCAGAGATATGTGTGCTCTCTAGTGCAACATACCTCTCTGAATACTGTCAGCAGGGGCATTCCCCAAACTGCATTTTGGGGGGGTCCCACCCCTGTGGAACCTGATATGGGGGAGATCTTCTGTGCACTTCAGAATTTCTACAACTGCAGAAAACATATGACTCATGCTGATTCATATGTGAAGCAAAACTTGAAGACATTTCTAATGTTGCTGAAGTTTGTACATTCCCTGGCTCAGAATATAAACCTCGGTGACTCAGAATGCTCCCATTATGACCCCAGGACTCTTATGTGGTTTGAATTATAATCTGGTGAACTCCACTCTCCCACTAACTTCCAACTCATTCACCTCCCATCTCCACCCACCCATCTTCGTCACTCTTCCCTTAGCTGAATGTAGCAGCTGTTGAAGCTAAAATCCTCCCTCTATCTCTTAGCATGTGGGTTGCAGCAGCACAGTTTTCCAAGGGCACTTTATGGATCTCAAGTACCATGGGGAAATTTCCTAGGGTCACCTAAATGCTGATAGACTTAGGAAATTTACCCAGGGCAACTGACATCCATAAAATACCCTTGGAAAATTATATTCCCAAGGTGCTCGCACCTGGGTCACTGGTACAGCAGGAAACCACATGCAAGGGATGGAGGAAGAGGACACATCGAAAGAGGGAAGGGCCTCTACCTCTACAGCTAGAGCAGTCCCCATAATTACTCATTATCATCATCAGTTCCTGACTCAGTCCAAAATAGGCTTATAATTTGATTCAGAAATAACTGAGTTGTTTTGTTATTGGTTTAGGAATATAGCATTGTTATCAAAGACATCAGTTCAAAATAAAGCCCAGGAAAGTCCACCCATCATTAGGGCACATCTAATTTAGGCAAAAAATAATCTGTTTTTAAATACTCCCTCTTGGTGTTTGCATAAATAGGATCACTTAAAGGCGCAGTGGGGAAATGACTTGGATAGCAAACCAGAGGTTGCCAGTTCAAATCTCTGCTGGTATGTTTCCCAGACTATGGGAAACACCTATATTGCGCAGCAGCAATATAGGAAGATGTTGAAATGCATCATTTCATAATGCATGGGAGATGGCAGTGGTAAACCCCTCCTGTATTCTACCATAGACAGGAGTCGACACTGACTCGACAGCACACTTTACCTTTACTGCGTGAACAAGGCAAATCAGAAAGAAGGCAAAAGATGACAAGATAAATGAAAAGGCAAACATTTTTTCCTCGTCAGGAGAAATGCCAAAATTGTTGATGAAAATCACTGAGCAAATTTGGCTCAACCCTAATGAAAACTACAACTGCAATCTAAAATTGTCTTTCTCAAAAGTAAATCTCATTTGCAGGGTAACTGACCAATGAGAAGAAAACATTACTAGCTAGTTTGGCTTTTGTTGTTGTTTGTTGTGCCAAACAGCTAAAGACAAGTCTATTGCATTCGGCCTTTTACAGCTTTGGTAAATAGAAGACCCATTCTCATTACTATTATGTGTTGGGTCAGAGGCCAAGGGAGCTCCTCCCCCATCAGCAGCACTCCACTAGTGTCTGCAAACCCACCACATACACGAGCATGGCTCTTGAGAACTCTGTTGTGGAACTCAGCAGCTGCAAGCCTCACTTCACCATGGAAAGTCCTCCAAAGGCACATAGGCCTCTCCACACACCATGTGCTGCTAGCAGACTGGAAAGGCTCCAGCAGCTGCCCTCCCATTGGCCATGAAGGAGCAAAAGGTTGACACCTATCCCATTTTAATGGTCATGTGAACTAACGTAGAGAGTTCTTGCGGTGAGCTGCACCAATGGACCTGCTTAGCTTCTTAAGCCTACCCAAAACTGCTAGGCTCTGCTCTGAGTTGGACCCGCAACAAAAGTTGAGCTTCACCACTACACACACACTACATTCCATTGGGTTCTGTACCCCAAGACCTACTCTGGACTTTGCACTTAGACCCTGTCCTAGGGATATGCATGAAACCAGTTTGCCCATTTTGGGGGCATTTCAGCCCTTTCTCCGGTGACGGTGGCCATACTGGAAGCCACTGTGCATGTGCCCTGGCCATTTGTGTGGCCTGGGTCATGATCCAGCCACGCAAATGGCCAGGGCGCATGTGCAGTGGCTTCCAAAATGGCCACTGCCACCAGAGAAAGGGATGGAAATGGTGGAGACTTTTCCACGGCTGTGGCAGCATCCTGTGAGGCTACCAGACCCAGCAGTGAGTGTAAATTAAAAATGCACACCACACATTTAGAACCCTCAAACCAGCCTGGGGGGTTCGCCTCAACTTTGAACCTGACCGGTTTGATGGCAAACCAGCTCGCACTTCTCTACCCTGTCCAGGTGCCAATATTTTGATTTAAAGAACTTGCAATTCATTGGGCTGAGAGGAAGTGTACTAGCTTCCAAGTAAATATGTTTACAATTATACTATGAGCATTTCATTACCTTCACCATAGTTGATTCAAACAATACCCAAGGTTTTCTTAGTCTTCTTTAACCTGGTCATTACAGTGAAATTATTGCAGCACTTAACTTCTTACTAGCAATGAGAAACAGTCAGAGATTAGTGCTGCTGATGCAAGTGCCAGTTTCAGTAGAGTTCAGATTTCAAATCCATTAGCAGATGTCTGGTGTTTTGATATAACTGAACTCATACATATTGCCAGGATGTGTGTAGATAGAGAGATTACATCATTTTATGTTTTGCTTTATGGCATAATTGAATCATCCTATCATTAGCTGCTCAGAGAATGATGGTGAATATAAATCACAAATGCAAACCAATATCAGTGTATGATTTTCTGTGTTAACATCCAGTGAATTCCTCTTTGTTAGATTCTCAACATCCAGTGTTGGAAATATGCACTATAGCAGGATCTTGTTAGACTTGATTTCATGAAGTATTGTCACATATATGTACCCATTTATTAACTGAGATCCTGAACAACTAATGGAGCCTGTTCTCATGACCATATGGGGGTGGGCTGTAGGAAAGGCATGTGCCATCCTGACAACCAGAGTCTCCTTTCGGCTTTGCAGCTCACATGCCCACATCACCCCTGCTAACCTGGCAAAGAGGCACCTTTTAATGTGGGGATTCTCTTTAAGTTAAGCTGGATCTAAAAACAACATTCCACTATGATAAGCCTGTCACGATGCTGGTCTCTCCATGCTCATTCTCTTATTTACCTCTCCTTCTCACCTCCCCCAGGCAGGGCTTCAGAGTTTTTGAGGGGAGGAGGTTTGGTTCACCTGAGTTCTCCTTCTCCAGGCTCCTCAGAGTTACTGTGGCAGTCACTCTCTGGAGACCTCCACCACTTGCTCTCCAGCTGCCCCTCATCACTGGCTGAGCCTGCCTTAAATTGCTTCTGACAACTGATGCATCCCACCCCCCCCCCCCACTAATTGGACCTCCTCCCTGTCATATCAGGCTGCTCTCACCCTTATCCACTTCTGCTGTGCCTCTGTCTGCTGCTGCCTCCTCCCTTATTTGCCCCTGCCATTCCCCCAGCCCCTATAGCCTGGCTCCTTGGTCCCACAGCATCTCACCTGGCATCTCGTTGGGCTGCTCTGCCCAGCTGCCTGCTTCACCTGGGGCCTCTCTGGCCTCGGCCACCAAAGGAATGCTGGAGCCGGTAAAGCTGGTGGGGTGCCCCACCGGACACAGCCTTTAACATTCTATTGGCCCCAAAGTTGAAGTAGGATTTTAACTGAAACTATCCATCCAATTCACTTGAAACTTGTCCCAAGACAAGTAGGTGACAAGTAACATGCTAACTTGGCAAAGAGGTACCTTTTTAACATGGTGATTCTCTTTATTTAGCAGAGGGAGAGTAACTGGCCCTATCCACCCCCAGCATAGTACCTCCAGTGACTGTTGCTGGTGTCTATCTTATGTTTCTTTTTAGACTGTGAGCCCTTTGGGGACCGCCCTTTTTAGATTGTGAGCCCTTTGGGGACGAGGCTCCATCTTATTTATTTATTATTTCTCTGTGTAAACTGCCCTGAGTCATTTTTGGAAGGGCGGTATAGAAATCAAATAAATAAATAATAAAAATAAATAGAGGGCAGTGCCAATCTCCATATCAGGAGCTGGGGCCTCCAGCTATCCCATAATGCATTGTGTGAGCAGTAGAGGGGCAACGCCAAGTACTGCAGCAACTCCACTCTTCCTGTCCCCACAAGCCACAGGACTCTATGAGGCTGCCCAGGAGCAATTTGAAATGCCATGGCAACACAGACAGCCAAAGCAAAAAGTAGGGCAGGCTCCATTTTCATCCTACCTATATTTTAACCTGGGCAGTGGATCTGGACTGTCCCGGTTCAGAGCTGCTGGGTTGGGACAATTCCAGTGCCCCAGATGACCAAAGATTCCTGGGTTAACTCTCTCCTACACAGGAAACACTGATAGTGAGAACAGGCTCATGATCAACCAAGCTGACCACAACCCACAGGAGTAAATAAAACAATAAGGCCCAACAATAATTTGATTGCTAACTCCACATTAGCTCTGTTAAAGATCCATATTTTCAACCAGTTAACACAGCACACATGCTGTGTTTGGTGACTCACCAGGCAATTGATAAAACTTCTTTAACTGTCTATTTAGGATTGAAAGAAACAGTGTTTGGCATGGAGTGGGCCTGGAGCTGCTGTGGCTTCAAAAGGTAGCTTGATGCTGTTAAGAGTGGGCAGATGTGCAAGCAACACTACCACAGTTTTCCCCATTTGCAACAATGGGGAAAGCTATGATAGCACTGCTGGCATGAATGCCTGTTCTTAATAGCATTAGGGCTGCCTTATGAGTCTGCAGCAGCTCCGTAATGCTGCACATCATGTCAGCCGCTGTGTGGCCAAGCACCTGCCAGTGATGAATCCCAAGCTGTGTAGGCTTCATTAACTAAATGACGCTGGCTGGCATCCAAACTAATGAAGCTCTGCTGCTACAGAAAAACAGTGGTGCTTCCAAAGCGTCCAACTAATTCAGTTCCACTGCTCATGCAGTGGGAACAGAGTTATTTCAATAACAACCCCCCCCCCAGAAGCACTCGGTGCCCTCCAAAAACATGTCCCTGAGGGCTGCATAGCTCCCAGGGACATATTTTTAGGTGGAGAAAGGAGAAGTAATCAAAATCTGCCCCCCATGCAGTGTTAGTCTGGAACTCTTCAGAAGTATTGGTACTATACTTGTGCTACTCCCATGACACTGGTACTCCATTATGCTGGAATTCAGCCATTACCTTTCACAAACTGGCAGCAATAGTTGTAGTTAGACAATCTGAAATCTCATATAGTTCCATGGGACTTAAACCTCCCTCAGCTTTATTTGATAGCTCAGCTACACTTGGGTTCTACTGATATTTGCTATGCAAAAGATGGCAAGGTAGGGGAGTTGAACATCTTCAAACATGCAACTGGGTACACACTATGGCATAATGGCATCTGCCTGGTGCTTGTTACTGAATGTTTTTTGGAATGTGCATCTCCCATTCACATTGTGCATGTGCATTATGATGAAGACTACTGAGATGGCCCATAAAGTGTGAAGGGCTGTTAAGCAGAACTAACTGGGAGCAGGTTTGCCACCATAATGATAAGCTTCTTATGAAGAAGTCGTTCTGTGCTAAATCACTAATATGCACGTGCTGTGGTAAAATCAGTGAACATTGCTTAAAAGCACTTCCATTTATGTACCCAAGCTCTCGTAAACTGAGAAATGCTTCTGTAATTTGAAATAATTGAATAGAATGGAGGTGATTTATAGTTACTATTAGGTTTTTATAGTCACTTCAATTAAGTTACTACAAGCAGAAGTCCTGAACAATTCATGGACTTGAGGTGTACCAACCTGTACTCAAAATATGGCTTCTAAAACTACACATTACATTTACAGCCTGCCAATGCCGATAGTAAAAGATTTGATAGCAGATGTGTGGAAGCTTGGCCCAAGCTATCCACATATGCGGAAATGATGCATCTGAGCAAGGTAAAGCATTCCCTCCTTCTCTTTGCAATAAGTATGCTAAATAGGAGCAATGAAAGATTTCCCAAGAGGAAAGCCCAATCTTTCAAGACCCATAAGACCTTTTTTCATTAGAAAAGATAAGCAAAGAGGAAAAGATGTTTGCTGAAAGTGTCACTATGTTTTTATTGTTTTGCCCAATGTATTTCAGAGGACTTCATCAGGGGCTGTCTAGATGGCTCAGAAACTCGGTTGGGATTTTTTACTACTACTACTACGATGATGAATATTTTTATACTTCTTTTCAGCAAAAGTTCCCAAGGGGCTGTCTAGATGGCTCAGAAACTGTTTAGTTTCTCAGAATCTTTTAGCTGTATTCTGAAGTATGAAAGCCCTTGAACCTCTCAGTAGAAAAGCTTCTCAGGAACAAAGATTATTCCTGGGGAGACCATGTCTATAAGAGAGCCAGCAGCATGACTCATAGGCCTGGTTCAGACATAGCATGGAACTAAGGGTCTAATGGACATATGGTTATACACCCCTCCCCTCCACTCTCCCATCTATGTTCGGACATTGGGGAGAGGGGCCTCTCTGCAGTCAGTGAGACTGCAGAGAGGTGGGAGAGCTGGCTCCGTGGGCTTCTTTCTTTCCCCAAAGACAATCCACACAGCCAATCGGGCAGGAGGGAGCTTCCTCCCTCCCTGTGTGAGCTTCCTCCCTCAACTCTGGTCCCGTTGGGCCCAAACTGCGGTGCCAGCATTTGAACGTAGTGCTGACGCTGCAGAAAAGGAGTTTGTGGTGGTTCAGAGTGCAGTTTGGCAAGGAAAATTGCGGGTCATCCCCCCACTCTGCAAACTCTATTTCTCTGAGTTCATATGTTCATCTTAGGAAACCATAGGTGAAGGGTCCTCTGGTTTTGTATTTTGTCAGAATTCAGCCATGGTAGATGGCGAGCCCTTTCTCACGAGTAGTGAGAAAGGGCAAGAGGGCTAGTGGAGAGGAAGCCTTAGAGCTTACCTCCTCGCAGACAACCAAGGGCTTCCTCTTTGGCGGGTAGATCACCTGCCCAGATGACTACCAGCGGCTGCAGGACCTCGGAGCACTGGGGTGCCAGGGTGCATCGACCCCCCCACCCCAGAGCTCCCATAATGCACACTGAGAGTGCACGGTGCATTATGGGGATCCCCCCTCCCCTCCCTGAAGGTGCCCGGGATCCGGGCAAGCAGCCACGGCTGGCAGACAATCACAGAAACCTAATTTTAGAGGGTTTGCTGCTGAGGTTCTGTCAGGATCGGGCCCAATCTTGGTGGTACTACCCACGTGTGGGCAAAAGCAGGCTGGGCTTCCTTAGCCCAGTTTTGCCTGTGGGTGTGAATAGTTTTGGTGTTTGAGAAGGTAAAAATGAGTTGAAGGAAATACAAATAGATTATAGAAGGATTGGACATTGGTAATAATTGTTGGAAAGTTAAAGGACTTTGCGCTGTCTCTTGTCTCAGACAGTGGAGGACAGACTAGTAAGTCAGAGGGCTAGAGGGTCAAGACATTTGTCATCACTTCTCCACTGCTCTGATGCTATCCCTTTGAAATGTAGATTGCTAATCTCAGGGATTCAACTTCCTTCCTCCTTCTCTCTCCTCTTGCTACCTGGCTGCCTACCTTGCAACATGGCAAGTCTTATGCCCTGCACCATATGTGCAGAGAAGATGGAGAATCCATCTGCATCCACTTAGATAGATAGATTAGAGATCCAAAATCCTCACTTTCCTATCTAGAATGGAGTTCCTTAATAAATGCCTTTTATATTGATTTGAAACTATGAATTGGCTCCAAGTTACTTTACTCTCAGCAAACACACATACTTAACTAAATCTGCTGTGTCGTGCCTCTGTGCACTCTGCTATATTGAGAAAGGAATTCTCTCACCACAGAGAATTTCCAACAATAATTAATACTTTTCAATACAATTTCAGCCAAAGTTAAAACAGAACAACTTATTTGACTACCAAAACCTTATAGTGTTTCTTGTCTTTTTGCTAGATAGTTGCCTCTTAAAAACAAAACAAAAAAAAAAAAACAGCTGCCCAACTATAGGGAGAACAATTTGTGATCTCTCTTCTGCCAGTAAAATGGGTGCTGGAAGAGGAGAGAATGCGGGGAGGGGGGAGAAACCCACATCACAAATAGACAATCGCAACATCTTTTCAGCTTGAATGGCTCTTCAAAGCTGTCTAGCACTTCAAAGGTTTCTTGTTAACAAAGTAACCTTTGAGTTAACAAGTAACCTTTAAAATGGTAAGAAGCTCTGAACTGCAACCTTCCTCAGCACTATTAGATTGTTGTCATGAGCCTGGCTCCAGGGACTCAAAGGTCTGCACAATGCTGAGTCAAAAGCACTGCATACCCCAAGTTCAGCTAAAGCCCTGGGTGTTGCAAAGAACCCTATGGGGAAGTTGAAACAATACAGGAGAGCCAAAGCAGAAAGCTAGCAACTCTGAGTAAAGTTAAGTAAAGTTGTGCTGTCGAGTCGGTGTTGACTTGTGGTGACCACAGAGTCATGTGGTTTTCTTTGGTAGAATACAGGAGGGGTTTACCATTGCCATCTCCCATGTAGTATGAGATGATGCCTTTCAGCATCTTCCTATATCGCTGCTATATCACTTCCTATACTGCTTCCTATATAGGTGTTTCCCATAGTTTGGGAAACATACCAGCAGGGATTTGAGCCAGCAACCTCTTACTCCCTAGGCAAGTTACTTCCCTGATACGCCCAGTAGGCACTCTGAATCCTTGACGAGTCAACATGCAAATACCAAAGGCCCTTGTGTATCCCTTCCTAAGATGCCAGAAATCACAAGTTCATAGTAGGAGACTATTGAATAGCACAGGAATGCAAGGCTCCAAGCCAGAATGCTCTCTGTACTGTGTGGTTGGGCCAACCTTCCCATTTTACAACATGCTGCACCACACTTACTATATTATCTCTATTCAGCGATTCACCATCCATGGACAGAAAAATGCATGGGGGCAAACAGGAGCATGCTGGCCAGCCAGATGACTAGCTCACCACACACCCTAGTGCCACTCTGTGGCTAAACACCTCACTGTCTCTAAATTCAACACTTCTCTGCAGAGGCAACAAGCACTGAATGGAGGGAGATATCTTGCGCTGCTCAGGGACTGTAATTTCAAGGAGAATATCTTCCCAAAGCAATACTTGCCTTTACAGACGAGAATTGAACTCAAGGACAGATTGTTCGGGTATGAGAAGGCTGGTTGGTCCTATACTACCTTGAGGCATTTGTGTGTATAGCTCAAGAGGATTATTGTAAAAACAACTTATGTGCTGCCTTGTAGGTGTCTCTGGTCCTGTAGATCAGGGATTCTCAACGTTGGGTCCCCAGATGTTATTGGACTTCAACTCCCATAATCTTCAACCAAAGGCCACTGAGGCTGCAGACTATGGGAGCTGAATCCTCTTGTGAGTTGAAGTCTCTCCTCAGGAGAGGAGAGCTGGTCTTGTGGTAGCAAGCATAACTTGTCCCCTTAGATAAGCAGGGTCCACCCTGGTTGCATATGAATGGGAGACTACATGTGTGAACTATTAAGATATTCTCCTTAGGGGATTGAGCTGCTCTGGGAAGAGCATCTAGGTTCCAAGATCCCAACCCTGGCATCTCCATGATAGGGCTGAGAGAGACTCCTGCCTGCAACCTTGGACAAGCCGCTGCCAGTCTGCGTAGACAATACTGAGCTAGAGGGACTAATGGTCTGACTCAGTATATGGCAGCTTCCTATGTTCCTATGTAAGTCCAATGACATCTGGGGACCCAAAGTTGAGAATCCCTGCTGTAGATCCTGTGACCCACCCCCTGCTATTAACACTGGTGCCCACAATGTGCTACATATCCCAAATCCAGTCTTGTCTGTATCCTTGTTGTAAACTTGGCCCCTGATGGTTTCTTTTAGATACATCAGTTTGTTGTTGATGATGTCTTAGCTGAAAGAATTGCAAAGTTAAAATTCTTAAATAAAAGCAAGAAGCAATATGCCCCAAGATCTGGGGAAGGACCATAGCTTTGCATGCAGCAGATTTCAGGTTCAGTTCCTGGCATTTCCAGGTGGGGATGGGAATTATCCACCTGAAATCCTGGAGAGCAGCTACCAAGCAGTGTAGACTATACTGAGCTGGGGGAGGGCCATAGCTCAATTGCAGTGCAGAAGGTCCCAGGTTCAATCTCTGACACCTCCAGGTAGTGCTGAGAATGAGTCCTGCCCCACACTCCCCAGAAGCTACTGCTAGTCAGTGCAGATAATACTGAGCTAGGTCTGACTCGGTATATGGCAGCTTCCTTTTTATCCTGCCTATGAAACAGTTGTTAGCTGTGCCTGAAAATCTAGTACAAGCTCTTCCCTTATTATTAAGGTAAAGGCAACTGCTGCCCAAACCTGAACTGGAACCTTTGGTTAGTTCTTGGTTCCACCACCATAATCTCAGGTCCAGGAGCAGCATCATGTTCTCCGAGTTCTGCCGCTGTGTGAAACCAGAGCTGAGGATAGGAAGTTCCTCCCCTCCTTCGTGATTGGCTGCTGCAGCTTTCCTTCAAGCAAAGAAGGAAGCCCATGCAGCCAGTTTCTCCCCACTTTCAGTCTCCCAGACTCCAGATCAGGATCATCAGGGAGAGTGGTGGGGGGGAATGGCGGAAACAGCTGGCCCATTGGACCTGCAGTTTTCAGTTATGTGTGAAGATGACCTTTAATTTCAATAGGGTCAAACCCCTATTTTGTGTGTGTGTGTGTGTGTGTGTGTGTGTGTGTGAGAGAGAGAGAGAGAGAGAGAGAGAGAGAGAGAGAGAGAGAGAGAGAGAGAGAGAGGCACAGCGGGGATATCATCTATTTTTTCTCTAGGATCATGGGGGGAAAGTGTTCAGTCAGTCCTGAATGCCTCATCGGAGGGTGTCTGCTTGTGTTTTCTCATTAGAAAGGAAGCACGCAGACCACTCACAAGCTTTTGACAAAGCTGATTGCCTTTGAGATGAGTAGTTGTTGCCTAACTTAGCATCCTATTTATTCCTAGGCTGTGTCGTGGCCACCCTGGCTACCACATTGGACCCAGATTTACCAATCCAAAATTATGTTAAATTACGGCCTGTGTCTGATTCTACTTTATTTCAATTGATGCCTGAACTCTGAGTGAAATGACCAACTCTTAAGAGACAAGCCAAATTGTCTGGACTTTGCTCTCAAGTAATGGCTTTGGGGAAAGCTATAAGCTAATCGTGCATTTCCTCTAGCAGAATGTTTACAATAGTCAAATCTATTTTTGACCTGGCCATTGCTGTAAGAAACAAGCTGAATTGTTAGTGCTTTGTTATCTGGTGAATTGTCTTAAGAAGACAGAAGATAATCCTGTCTTTCCTCTGAAAATATATTTGCAATGTTGATGTAACCTGCAATATTTTAACTGGATGCATTGACAAGTCTCATGTATATATCCTCTCTGGAATGTTTTTGGAATTACACACTGGGTAGATTTACAGAAGAAGTGATCTAATTGCTGTCTCATACACATAGCGTAGGCTCTTCCTTCTTCCTTCTTAAGGCCTTTGACTTTTAACATTCTTTGAGACAATCCACCAGAAAGTCTGTGGACAGGAGATGGTCCTAAGAGATGCAGATTTGTTTTGGGAATTTCAATAGAACAAGATTCTTCCCAGTAACAGTGAATGACAACAGGAGATCAAATTCAGACTGATCTGATCAATAATTGTCAGGAGATAGGATCCAGAGGATATCAGTAATTGACACCTTTTGAGATTCAGGAAGGATGCTGATATTTTGAAAAGACTCTATGTTGAGATCAAATGATTGAACAACTATAAAAAAGTCAGCTCTCTGGACAGAGAGTCAGTAAGCTTTTGCCTAACTAGCAAAGCTGCTCATTTCTTGAACCTGTTGCTAAACTGTGAGGCAGAAGCAAGAAATCAATGGTGATTCTACCATGTGACTAGAGATCAGAGTGATTTCTATCTACATCTAGCAATATCCAGCATGGATGCAAGAGGCCTGCCTGAACACCACTCCCAAGCATTGGATCCAAGCTATGAACACTTGCTGTTCCATACCAGGACCTGGAAAATATGCTGCTTCTAAAGCTTTGGTCTCTGCTCCCCTGGTCCCTGCTCCTCTTCCCCTTCTTCCTTTCCTATTAACTCCTGATTCCCACCAGCCATCCTGTTCCTGAATGCCTTCACTAACTTACCCCTTCTCTTTCTGGCTATGTCTGATTTGTGTTAGGTTTTAGAAAGATTTAGTACTGAGAACACACACACACACACACACACACACACACACACACACAAAACACATAGGGTATTGAGGAACACTGTTCGGATACTAGTAGCTATGACTGGTTGTTTACTTTCTGCTCAGTAAGATTGATGCTGTTGCTCTGATAATCTTGTTATACCCAATAAAGCCCATTGAATTATGTGAGTGTATTTGGTCGTCTTTCTGCCTTTGAGCCCAGACTGTACATGGTCACTGCATGAGCCAGCGTGGTGTAGTGGTTAGAGTGCTGGGCTAGGACCGGGGAGACCCAGGTTCAAATCCCCATTCAGCCATGAAACTAGCTGGGTGACTCTGGGCCAGTCACTTCTCTCTCAGCCTAACCTACTTCACAGGGTTGTTGTGAGGAGAAACTTAAGTATGTAGTGCACCACTCTGGATTCCTTGGAGGAAGAGCGGGATATAAATGTAAAAATAAATAAATAAATAAAATAAAGAACTGGTCACTTTGTGACCCTGGTGAAACAAGCCTAATTTCCTATGCTAGTTCCAGAGTATATCTAATGTACAAATCAGGCTTGGCTCAAAACAGCTGCAGGTATCAGTCTTAGAGGGAGGGGGCTTTTATTTGCAGTCACTTTTAAATTACTTTCATTCTCATTATTTAAATGTTTAAATATCTTGAACATTTCTTCTTTATTTGAAAGTGAGTCTGATGTTGGCCTACAACTGCATACATAACTATTAGCATTTCCTCATGAGATATAAAGTTATGCTAATATTGAGATTCTAGATGTACAATACAAATTTAAAGGTCCTTTTTTGGCTTTGGATTTTAGGGCAATTTCTCTTCACTTTGATATTTTATTAATTGTTTCCACAGAGTGTCTTTCATCCTCCTTTTGTTCCCAGAGTGCCCAGAGAGGTTTGGAAGCAAGATGCATTTGCTTAATATTATTGTTGGTGTTGTTAATGATTCTACTGGAAGCTTATAGAATGAGTTCACAAGCATTTGAAGTAAATAAAGCAATCTTTCACACCATCAAAAACTGTGTTCTACCCAGGTTTGAGAGCTGTGTGTGCCTCCAAATTTGGTTGTGTGGAAACATGGTAAGAAGAAAACCTGGATGGCAGTGATTCTGTGGAAGCAAGGTAGGAGGAAAAGCCACCCAGGTTGTACACTTCTAGGCAGTGTACAAAATTTAAAACAATATAAAAGTCACATTAAAATCCACAAATCACAATAAAAACAATAGCTTAAAACAGTTATTAAAACAAATTATTAAAATTAATTCTAATTAAAAGCTTGCAAGAACAGGTGACTCTAGAGCAGGGATCCTCAACGTTGGGCCCCCAGATGTTCTTGGACTTCAATTCCCATAATCCCCAGCCAAAGGCCAGTGGGCCTGGGGATTATGAGAGTTGAAGTCCAAGAACATCTGGGGGCCCAACGTTGAGGATCCCTGCTTTAGAGTCACCTGGTCTTGCAAGCTTCTTGAAAACAGAGAATAATGTACTCTTATTTCAGTGGGGAGCATATTCCAATGCCCTGTGGCAGCCACAGAGAAAGCCCAGTACCGGGTTGCCACCAGACGAGCCGGCGGCAACTGTAACTGGACCTCTACAGAAGATTGTAACAAGCAGCAGGGTTCATGACAAAGAAGGCGTTCTCTTAAAAACCTTGGACCAAGCCTTTAAGAGCTTTATAGGTGATAACCAACACTTCATATTTCACCCATAAACATATCAGCAGCAGTTCTTTAAAAACTGGTGTTATGTGGTCCCTTTGTGTTGTCTCGGAGACCAATCTGGCTGCCACATCCTGAACCAATTGTAGTTTCCAGACTGTGTACAAAGGCAGCCCTATATAGAGTGCATTAGAGAAGTCAAGCCTGGAGGTTACCAGCATATGTACCACTGTTTGAAGGTCATTTACCACCAGAAATGCTGATACATAGCTGACATATCAGCAGAAGCTGATAAAAAGCATTCCTGACCACTGCCTCAAACTGTGAAACCAGGGACAGCTTTCGGTCCAGAAGCATTCCAAAGCTACGTACCTGATCTTTAGGGGCAAGTGTAACCCCATACAGAACAGGCAGATCTAAACCATCTCTTGGGTCCCGACCCCCACCCCCAGTCAGTACCTCCATCTTATTTGGATTCAACTTCAGTTTGTTATCCCTCATCCATCCCATTACTTCCTCCAGGCAGGCATTAAGGGAAAATATGGCATTTTGATGAAGCTGACATGGAGAAGTAGATCTGGGTGTCACCAGCATATTTATAATACCCTGAACTAAACCTCCTGATGATCTCTCCCAGCAATTTCATGTAGATGTTAAAGAGCATTGAAGATAGTATGGAGCCTTGTGGAGCTCCACACTTCAGTTACTGCTTTGCAGAATAGTCTCCAAGCGATATCATCTGAAATTTACCAGAGAGGTAGGAGCATAACCACTGTAAAACAGTGCCACCCAATCCCACCTCCCTTAGACAGTCCAGAAGGATACCATGGCCGATGGTATCAAAAACCACAGAGAGATCCAAAAGAATCAGCAGAGTCATGCTCCCTCTGTTGACAGCCAATTGGCAATCAGCCATCAGGCCAACCAAGGCAGTCAAAACCCCATAGCCCACATGGAAGCCAGTTTGAAATGGGTCTAGATAATCTGCATCATAAGCTAAGTTATCATTTTTTTTCACTTTTTCCTAATTCTGGTAACTTCTATTAATTTCTTACTTACTCTTGCATTTCTTTACTTGTTACAATTATGTCTTATAAAACATAAGGGCCTTCAAATAGATAATTGCTAATATAACCAACACAGAATGGAGCACATAGTGATGCATCAATGTAAATTAGATCACATTTACAGTTCATTAGACAGACTTGAGGATTGAGTTTTGGTTTAATAAAAGCTTGAGCACTCATGATCATAAGCACTGCAGACACAATGAGAAGATGTATGACATCTTCTGCATAAATTTAAAGAAGTCCTGAAATGTGCATCAGAATCTGAAGATCCAATGGAGTTGCATGAAAAATAGTGATATTATCTGTGAATCATTATTCCACTGTTCTACATTCTTCCCTGACAGAGAGCCCTAAACTGGCTATAATTTGTGAGTGGGCTTCCTCAGTCCTTCAGGACAGAGGGGAAGTTCCACACTGTCCCTTTGGCAGGCATAGCTCTATTTAATTGAGGTGGGAAAAGTTTTAGCTACGTGCATACATGCTAGCCAGCTTCTGGACTAACACAGTAGAACCTGCCTCGGAAAAGGTGAGATACCTACCCTGAATACTTAGCATTCTTCACAAATCTAGAGTTTCTGACACAGCAAAAGTCTGAAAAGATGAAAAAGCTGTTGTAGTCATCCAGTACTAAGTTCCAAACAGCTGGGTATGTGTATGTCTTGTCTCTCATTGCAAGACATATGTATATGGCCGGCCATTTGGAACTTTGGAACTGGATGACTATAACATTCCACATGTGTATGGTTAATTGTACCCAGTATTGGGAGACTGAACTTTTATATTCTTCATGCCACTAAGGAAGACCAATAGAAGGCCAAAATAGGATATTTTTATATATATCCTGAAACTAGGATATATTTACCATTTATATAAATATATCCTGAAGCTATATGAAACTTTATCCTGAAATATATATGGTGAAATATATTTACCATTTGTTTGGCCAAAACTAGGATTTTTTTCATATGAGGACTATTAATTATTCTCTTTGTCTTGCTGGGGAAAATTGTATTGTATCTCAAAGATAGACAATTATGATTGATGAACAACAAATTGATTTTTGTAACACACACACACACACACAATTGATTCACACACAGAGATGATAGATAGATAGATAGATAGATAGATAGATAGATAGATAGATAGATAGATAGATAGATATGAGAGCAGCTATTTTCAATTACATAGAGGATTTGGATTGTTACATGCTTCTAGCACAACTGGAGACATATCTGTTGATTTATAATCCAGCCCAATCTCTTTGAGGTTTCTTCCCCCCCATCTCCTCCTTCCCAGACATCTTCCTTAGAGTGTGCATGAGATTTTTAGAGCCCTAAAAACAGACCAGAATTGAAAATCTGGCACATCCTTAATTATACAGGAGCACTTAAGATATGAAACAGTTTAATTATTACTTTTTATTTTCACTGACATTTTCAGACATGGGATAATGCATGGTCTGTGACAAGAAACCAGGTTTACAAGCATGCATTTCATTAGAGATGTTACTTTCTGCCTCCCTAGGCTAACACAGCAGCTCTCTCCGATTTTACATGTACACAGTGATAAGACAACAAAAGAGCACAGTGTTAAGTGACAATGTCACAAAAGAAGGATCAGAAGGAATCGGATTTGTATCACTGTTAAATCACACAATGCTTCAGAGCACAAAAAATCTTATCAGTCTGGTAACCAGCACTTTCTGAAAAGGAATGTCTTGTTATTCCAAAGCTGCCTGACTTCTGCTTCCAGTAGGTAAACTTTAGTCAGCTAAATGAGATATTTCAGAAAGAGTGATAGCATTGGCATCACTCACACAAGATTGAAATAAAAGAATTCTATTTATATGCAAATGCAGTATTTTATGTAAAGCATGTTTATTGACACTTCTATTATATCAGTCATCATGTTTATAAAGCATTTCTTTGTAATTTGAAATGTTAAAAAAGCAGCAAGCATTCCATTGTTATAAATAATTGTGAATTGCCCCAAAGCTGCTTATTTCAGTTGTGTTGCATTCTTGATGTCTTCAGGCTTCTCCTGACAGTGGCCTGGTTCGAAAGAGCAATAGCCTCAACACATGATCTTGTCAGGGCTGCTGTGAGATCATGCCCACTCTGATGTCATTGAGGGGTGTGCCTATTAAGCATCTGAATAGTTTGGAGGCACACATAGAAAAGCAATTCAGATGAATGTCCCCTCACAACACACCGGTGCCTTCTCTCTGAGTGCTTGACTTGTTTCATTTGTCCCCAAGGACCAGAGAACTCTCGTGAGAGGAGAGATTTCTGGAGTCTCTTGGCAGCATATATTGGAGGGAGGCACGCCAGAGGCATAGCCGGCGGACTGCCTGTAGGCGGCTGCCAAAGCCAGCTGCCAAAGGGGGCCGGCCTTTGGTGCCGGGCCTTCGGTGTGGGACTGAGGTGGGGGGGAGTTATAAGGTGGGGTTGGAGGTCTGGGTTGTTTGTTGTTAGTTCTCCCTTTTATTGGGTTGTGCCAGGCCTTCTGTTGTCATGTGTTTGGGTTCTCTTGGGCAGAATGATGCCGGGTGTGTGTCCACTGGCTCAGGGGCAGCTATTACTGTTATGGTGGGGAATAGAAGAATTGGCGTTGGCAGAGCAACTGGCCGTTACAGGGGAAGGGAAAACAGTAATTTAGTAACTGTTTCCACTTCCGGTTGCCCTGTCAGCTCTCTGGCCTCGGGGAGCAGTTCCAACTTCCCACAGAACCTAGTCTTGTTCCTTTGTAATGCCAGATCGGTTCAGAATAAGACTGAAATCATCCATGACTTGATCATGGATGAGGGAGCCAACCTGGCTTGTATAACGGAGACCTGGATGGGAGAAGTTAGTGGCCCAGTTTGGGCTCAACTTCTTCCACCAGGTTACTCTGTTGTGGAGCAGGCTAGGAGATGTGGGTGGGGGAGGGGGTGGAGTGGCTGTGGCCCATAAGGATACCATTTCCCTTACCAGGGCCCCTGTGCGACAGTTGACTTATATTGAGTGTGTCTTTTTAAGGCTGGCAACTAGGGATAGATTGGGGATTCTGTTGGTGTACTGTCCACCCCGCTGCCCAACCGACTCCCTAATTGAGCTGACGGAGCTCGTCTCGGAGTTGGTGTTGGAGTCACCCAGACTTTTGGTTCTGGGTGACTTCAATATCCATTGTGAGGCTGACTTGTCTGGTGCGGCTCATGAGTTCATAGCGGCCATGACAACTATGGGCCTATCCCAACTAGTTTCAGGAACAACTCTTGTTGCCGGCCACACACTTGATTTGGTCTTTTGTGGGGGATCCTGTGATTTCCCCATTGTCATGGACGGACCACTACCTGGTTAAGGTTGGTTTCACAGCCACAATCCAGCCCTGCAGGGGTGGAGGACCTATTAAGATGGTCCGCCCGAGAAGGCTGTTGGATCCAGTAGGATTCCAAAAAGCCTTGGAGGGTTTTGATGTTTGTCCTGCCAGCGACTCTGTCAATGCCCTGTTGGGAACCTGGAATAGGGAACTCACCAGGGCAGTAGACATGATCGTTCCTAAGCATCCCTTCCGATCTGCTTTAAAAGCGGCCCCTTGGTATACAGAGGAGTTACGGGGTCTTAAGCAGCAAGGTAGGTGACTGGAGCGCAAGTAGAGGAGAACTCAGCTTGAATGTGACAGGACACAGCATAGAGCCCATTTGAAGGTTTATGCGGAGGCGGTGCGTGCGGCAAAAAAACAATTCTGGTCTGCATGCATTGCTTCTGTGGGTTCACGTCCAGCAGAGCTGTCCTGGGTTGCGAGGAGTTTGATTCGGGCTCCTTCCAATTCAGACCAATCCCCAGGGACTTTTTTCTGCTGTGATGCTTTTAATGGGTTCTTTGCGGACAAAATCTCCTGTATTTGGGCCAACTTGGACTCCACTGTTTCTGCAGAGTCTATTAAGGTAGTGTCCAGCAATCTCTCTTGCAGTATTAGATTGGATCAGTTTATCTTATCTGAGATTCTGAATACTACAGTGTGTCTCTGAGCCCAGCTTAAGATGAATGGCAAAATGAGCATTCTTGGTACTGATCTCTAAACTCTGGAAGGAGGGAAACAACCACACATCTCAAATTGCTCCAGACCCCTATGGCCATGAATAATTGTGGGGCTTTTCCCAAATGGAATGAGCCCCCAGTCTAGGATGGGAAAGCCTGTTAAAGGTGGGTACCCTAGAACACCAAGATGGATTCACTATGAGACAACAATGAGGGTTGGAAAGACAACAGAAAAAATACTTGTGTGGAAGAATAACTGGGCAGAATGACAGCTACTTCTCCTAATAGCAGTCCACTGCACACATATACACACGCTGCAAATACAGGGTGCAGTCTGTTAGGAAGCCAGCATAAAATATAGGCTTCTTCATACTTCACTTCTCCACTTCCATATGACCTAGCACACAGACCTTTTGTGGCTAGTGTATCAGCTTTAGTTGTCTTACTTTGGTGATATTCTAGCTCACCTTTCTGTTGCTTATTGGCAGATTTTATTTGACTTTATTGACTTTATTTATTTTACTTGTTGTTCCTCACTTTGATAATCTCTCACTGAAAAGTGAACTATAAGTTGCTTTTAATGAATTGATGAATAATATGCAATTATGTGTGTTTGGAATCTCAGACCAAACAAAGTAGTTTTACTTTTAGTTTAGTCTGTTAATAAAAATCTGGACTGATTATGTGTTTCAATAGTCTGTAACTGGTATGAATAGAATCTGGTCCACTTTTACTTTATCTTTTAGAACAATTGTTATAAACGTGTTCAACTTCTTCTCAATAAAGATAGATTTGCTAAGAATAAAGCTGATCTGCTATTCTCAGATGTAATTACGATATAGTTCTGATCTATCTTAAGTCTATAAATAAAATGCTTCTTTTAATTTATGGCCATTGGGATCTATAGGAAAACTCAGAGATTAAAGAAGTTAAAAAAACCCCTAACTAATCAGTAGCAAAATATAATGCAAAATGAATACTCAGACAATGACCATTTTAAAAAAAGTCTTCATTTTGTATTGTGTTCAAACACTAATCCTTCCATTTATTTTAAAAGATTAATATAACAAAAGAGTGGCTAATTGTAAATGGGGCATAAAAGAGTTCAGGTTAGTGCTCTTTTGTATTATGGAGAAATAGTATGTTTGAGAAGGAGAAATTAGATTTTCGGGTGGAGGTCAGCTTGGGAATCAAACAAATCCCTTTGATTCATGCAGAGTCATACATTAACCACTTAAGATTTGAAAGGAAAAGATTTGAAAGGGTTTTTTTCCTCCTGTACAGATAATTGCCTTTAATAACTAAGTTGCTATTTTGGCTTCAGAATATCAGCTTTCCAAATTAGTTGAGTTCTGAAGGTCCTCCGGAGCATAAAATCTCTGATTAAACACTTTCTAAAGTTCATCCTACTGGTAAAAGTGAAAATTCCATTACTTTAGTGAGAGCAGTTATGTCAGATTTATCAAGATAGTGATACTAGGGGAGGGAAGAGGAGTGAATTGAGGCAGCCATCTGTATAATAAGTAGTCTTCAAAGGACGCACAATTTCTTGCAAAAGCTATTATTATGCTGCCCAATAATAAAATGACACCTAACATTATTGTGCACCATATTAAATCCAAGTTATGGTGGCTTAGATTATAGACCTATAAAAATTGCACTTTAAAAATATTTTTAAGATCTTAAGATCTTGCTGTTTCCAGATATCCAAATAAATTAAGAAAACAACGAATCATCTAAGTGTAGGAACAATTGAGTCCTTTATCAGTTCTTCTGAACTGCACCTGGTGTAACACCTCGCTATTTATGGAATTTTGCACAAATCTTTCTATCATTTCAGATATACCTGCAGGGGTATGCAGGTTGCTGGGTTCTGTACTCATGGGGATCCTAGATCAATACAGCATTAGAGATCTGGAAGAAACCTCTGGATTGAACTCTCCTAGCCAGGGAGGGAAATAAGTAGAACCCGAACCTCTCAAGTCATAAATTGACTGATTGAGTGCTGTCAAGTTGGTGTCATGACATCATATTAAGACATTCATTCACAAAAGCTGATACGTAATTTTCATGATTTTTTAGAAATTAATTTTAAAATAACGTTGTTGAATTACAAAGCAGCCCAAATTATAACAAAACATACAAAATCAGCTTATGATATAATATAAAAATCCCGAATCTCCTCCCCTTGGGATACCTAAGCCCAATTATCGATGCACCTAAAGTAAGTACTAAATCAAATACACACAGACTTCACTAGAAGGCCACTTATTGCCCAGATTATAAATGAAGCAACCCATACCCAGAAAAGATAAAAAGAAACTATTTTACCAACTATATATATTGCTGAGATTGCTAGAAAAATTCAAAGTGTTTTTATTATTCTCCAGGGAAACCAGGAAAAGATGCCATCTCAGAATGGAAAGGTTGTCATAGTTCAGTTGTTTGCTTGTTTTAAGATAACAAGCTATTTTGGCCATTACCATTACATGATGAATTATGAATACTTATTTTGTTTGTAAGTTCAGATACTAGCATTATTCTGATTGTTCTCCCATTCAAAGGGAAATAGAACTAGTTTGTGCTGGTTCTTGACTGAACAGCACAGATTGGATCACGATTGTATATCCTTCTGGACTAACTAGCACTCATTATTTTTTCCATTCATACCTGAGACTAGTTCATTATTGTCATCGGACTTACCTAATGCTCATCATAGTTCCCCACTGAGTTATTGTCCACCTTATTGTATAACTTTATCCACTGTGTCCCTTTGGCTTAATTGCACAACATCTTTCTCAACATGTCACCACTTTTTGCTTTGATTGGTTACTCGTTATATTTGAGACACTTATATACAGCTGCAAATATATAATATTTGTTCTTAGAGATGAAAATCATGGATACTCACAAATACAAATGACAGAAATCGCAAGGTATGGTGTTGCTTATCGGTTGGAGTGCCAAAGCAGCCAAGACTCTCTATCCTACTTATCCTGCTTATCTTTCCTGCCTAGTGCTACTTCAGCTGGCTTGGTTGCTCTCCATTGGTGATTTATTTAACACTAGCCGACCCCACACAGAGCATCTGTGTGCTCTTTGGGGCCGGCGGTTACCTCTTCCCCCAGTCTCCACTTCCAGGCCCAGCCGCCTCTCCTCCCCACCGCCACTTCTGTCCACCCCCACACTTTCTCCCCACTTCGGCTGGCCCGGCCTCTCTGCCACCTTGCTGATGCCGGGTCCAGGCAGCAGCGCTCTGCCTCGTCATGGTCAGACCCGCCATTTTGCCCGGCGCAGCCTTTTCGCCTGGCGCGGTGCAGCCTCTCTGCTGCCTCGCTGCTGCCGGGTCCAGCCAGCAGCACTCTGCCTCACCACAGCCAGGCCTGGCATTTTGCACGGCCGGACCTGGCATTTTGCACAGCAGGGCCCTCCACTGCCGCTGCTTGCCTCCGCGGCTGCTGGCCAGGCCTGCCGCCACTGCTTGCCTTCACGGCCGGGCCCGCTGCCGCTTGCCCCTGTGGCCGCTGGGCCCACAGCTGCCGCCGCTTTCCCCTGCGGCCGGGCCCTCTGCCATCTCTGGCCTCCTGGGTGTGCCGGCGCTATCCAACCCCAGCACAGCATCCCTTCAGTGGTTGTTCCTGGCGTCTACCTTATGTTTATTTTTAGATTGTGAGCTCCTTGTGGACAGGGAACCATCTTATTTATGTAATATTTATTTTTCTATGTAAAGCACTTTGAGAACTTTGGTTGAAGAGCAGTGTATAAATATTTGTCGTTGTTGTAGTAGTAGAAATATACCACCCAAAACTCACATCTTTGGGCAGTTTACAATAAAACAACACCAATTAAAACAATATTAAAACATTAAAACAATTTAAAATTTTACAAGTCTAATTATAATCCTGGATAAACAAATGCATCTTAAAAGCCTTTTAAAAAGCTGGCAGAGCTGGGTAGGCAGAGGCTCTTATTTCAACAGTGAGTGCATTCCAAAGCTCTGGGGTGGCAAAGGAGAAGGCCCATCCCTGAGTAGCCAAAAGACGAGCTGGTGGCGACTGCAGACAGACCTCCCCAGATTATCTCAATAGGCAGCAAGGCTCATAACCAAGAAGGCATTCTCTTAAACACCAAACTTTGTAATCACCTGGTCTGGAATATGAACTGAGTGCTCTGCTCTTCTCTTCTCCTCAATATGGCTCAGATTGTAATCTGAACTGGAAAATTCTCTCCTAGTCCCATGTATCTCTGGCTGCTGCTGTAGTGGTGCTGGCAATGGTCATGGCAGGAGGAAAAAAAGATGAGGGGGAAAGCAGATCTCCCTCCTTCCCTAACACTGTTGCCAAATTATGAGGCCTGACATCATTATTACCAGATTCAGAGTACAACGTTGCTTAATTCAGAATGCTCAGATCCAATTTGCATGGAATGTTTTCCCCCCTGGAAGCACTTCTAGAATTTGGAATGTAAAATGAAGTTCTGTCATAGGGAGAAAGTGCTTTCTCAAATCATTTTATTTTTGGTCCAAATTCATTTCTGCTCAGTCAGAGCAAACCAATTACTCCCAAAACAGGATTTGTAATATTTCAGGTAACTGTAGGCAAAGTACAGAAAGTTCCAGAAACTTCAGAGGAAAAGGAGCAATGTAATAACTGGGTTGTCTAACCAAACTCTGGGAAGCTCTCCAACTCAATAGCTTTTGTAATGACATTAGGCATTCTATTTTCTGTCCTCTACTTGTTAGCTATTATTCTCTGCCACATATATCTGTTAGCTATCACCTGTATTTTCTTGCGCTTTTCAGCTCAAGATATATGGTGGGGCCAAAGGAAAACCTTTCTTCTCAGTAACCTTAGCAAATACACTACATTGGGATGGTAAGGGTCCAAACTGGGCTCAGAATTGAGCTCAGATGAACTCAGCTTGTTGTTGTTTCTTTTAAATCGCTTGTTTCCCAAGATCAGTTCCAAATGGAAATATGAGAAGTTCACCCATCTCTACTCCCCATTGCACTCCTCTCTCTGCTAGCGCCTACAAAGGCCATATAGCGCTTCGCACCTGGACAAATAGAGACAGTCTTAGGAACAGAGACTGACAGCACAATAGGAAGCTGCTTTATATCAAGTCAGACCATTGGTCTACTTAGCTCAGTATTGTCTACAGGCAGCAACTCTCCAAGGTCTGAGACAGGAGTCTTTCCCATCCCTGCCTGGAGATGCCATAGATTGAACTTGGAACGTTTTGCATGCAAAGCCAACATTCTACTTCTGAGCTATGGCCCCATCCCCATATGTAGCCTATGTATGTTTCATGGGATGTTCTGCAACAGGGACAACCTCCAAATTCACCATGGATTTTACTTCCAGCTTTGGTGGAAACTCTAACATCAGCTATAGAATAATCATGACTGTTTCTGTAATTGTTCTGGAGATACCTCAGAGCATCCTATTGCTGCTGCTCCTTGTACTAGCTTGTTCTGTCTTCACATACATATTGCAGCAATCTTGCTGAAGCTCAGCAGGTCTGGTCTGGTCAGTGCCTGCCTGCATTGAAACTACCTACCTAGAAACCCTATATACTGAGCGTGAACTCCATAAGGAAAGGTGTGAGATAAACAGAACTTTTGATGAGTGAAGATAAGCCAACATTACAAACAAAGTTTGAGCTATGCTAGTTGCTCCTTAGAAACGGAGACAAATGTGGCGTAGGATGAAGCCATGACTGGGCATTTCCCATGTGGTCTGGAACTTCTGCCATTACCTTCACAGTGCAGGAAAGAACAGTCATAAGTTCTTTGTTAGAGCTCCAAAGCTTGCAGCTGGCTAGGATTGTTAGAGAAGATTTTATCTATTGCATCATGTAGGAATTTCAAATGCATCTTTTAATTGCATTATTTCTTTATGCTTTTAATTAGTAAAATATAGCATAAGCCTCACTTTAACCCTCCTGCAGAGGACAGTTCTCATATAGGTTGCATGGAATAGTTTTAAAATAACTTATCATTGTTATTATACTTGAAATCACTGATATCATTGGATTATAATTGATCTGTTCAGGCACTGGGATGCAGAGCTAGTAGCAAAGTTCATCAGCTGCCTCACTGGCTCTTCTGGAGGGTCATCTGCATTTCTGGACCAGGATTTCAGGAACACAAGGAGCTGCATTTAAACAGGACATAAGTATGGGCACACATAAAGAACAGTTTGTAGATTTTTCAATCCCACCTTAGGCATCACAGAATGCCTAAATTTTTTAATTTAAATTTCATTCCCTCTATGATGAGGTTAAAGTAATCAGCTCATGTATTATTTCATTTACTTGCTCTAGAAGAGAATATCAGTAAAACAGAAGCTTTGACTTGAAGAAAAAGATGCTTAAGCATGCTGCCCATGTTCTCTTCACAGAAGACTATTACCAGTTTCACTTAACTTGATTTAGCATCAGATCACAGGTAAATGAGGCAAGATAAAAATAGAAAAAAGATCTTAAATTTTGGGAAAGTCGCTCTATCACAGGATGCCAGTTCCACCCAATTCATTTGATAGTGAAGCTTACAACATATATAAGTAATTAACACAAAATAGAAACAATTCAATTGAAAGAGACGTTTGCTATTCCTACAAGATAAAGTAGGCAAAAATCACTCCAACAATTAATTAGTTTAGTACCTGAGGCTAGAAGAAGTGGGGATTTAAAACCAAGCTGACAGAATTGAGTTGCAAACTAGAAATGGTATGGCCAATGGCTTGTATCTGTCTGCTGTCTGCTACACAGAAAACCCAGTTAAACGTAATCGTCAACTGTATGTCAGGACACTAACACAAAATATTATGGTCTCCAAATGTTGATTCTGTTATGTTGTACAGTCCTCTCACACATATGTACATCAGATTTCACATAGGGGAACGTATCTGGAAGAATCCTTATGTTAAATTATTATATTTCAGACATCAAATTATCATAACTTTTTAAAAGCTACACAATGTAAAATATGACAGTTTTCAATCTTCCTGTTGGGAGTTTCTTTCTTTCTTTTCTTTTTTTAAACAAAACTCTTTAATGTAGAAATACTGAGAATAAATTTGCCCCATGAAGAGAAATCATCCTGGATGGCTTGGAAAGGGGTTTTGTTTGGAGGAAAGGAATTACAGAATCGATTGCTCCTGAGGAAGATGTTGATCGAAATGTGTTGGTTTTATTTTAGTTCTTAACTAATAGAAGGGAGTCTTACCTCTGTTTTGCTTTGTGTTTCATCCTTGTGCCTGCTGTGTGAATTGGCCTATAGTGAGATCCTCATGAAGATATTTGGGATGTGCACAAATTAGTTCTTGCATTCCCAGGAGGGTGGGGAAGGGGTTGCTTTAAGGGACAGGGAGGGTGCTGCTTGCCTGTCAGCCCCCACCCGCCACTTTTCTCCTGCCAGCACTCTCCAAAAAAGCAGGCATGCTGGGCTGCAGCGTTCCCGCTTGCTGCCCTGATTAGCATTGGCACACTATGGCCGACACGCACGCGCACCAGCCATGAGCATGGTGATACTGATCGGAGCTGCAAGAAGGAATGCTGCAGCCCAGCACACCCACTTTTTTGGAGAGCATTGGCAGGGGCAGAGTGGCAGGGTGGAGGATGACAGGTAGGCAGTGCCTTCCCTGTCCCTTAAAGCAACCCCCCTTCCAACTGGTTTGAACCCTGGCAGACCAAACCCTTTCGGTGCTCCAGGAAGAGAGAGCTGAACTGGATCCATGCACATCCCTAGAAGATTTTACTTAAAGGTCTTCTGATTTTCTTGCTGGGTATTAGTAACACATTATATTATGTAACTATGGCCGAGTTCCCACATAATGGCAGCAAGTAAGTACAGGAGAGCTACTGGTCACAGCCCCACCGCCACCCGCCCGAGTGTATGCTTTCACTCCTGCCACTGGTTCTGTGTTCTCAGAACCTGGAAGTCTCAGGCGGAGAACGTTGGGACCCTTCTGCCAACCCAACATGCAATACCAACATGCCAACATGCAACATGCCAAAATGCTAACCCAACATGCAACATGCCAACCCAACATGCAATGTCAGGCTGGATGCAACATGCCAACCCAACATGGATGTCCCATGTTCGCAACATGCCAACATGTTTGCAACATGCCAACCCAACATGCAATGTCAGGCTGAGGTGGGTACTAAAATTCTCCACCTGACATTTCTGGGTTCTAGCAGCATGGAAATGGCATCAGGAAGGAGGGCATGCACTCAAAGGAAACTGACAGCTCTCCCATACTTTTTTGCCACTGTTGCAACTTGCATGGATGGGAAAAAAGAAGCTTTCATTGTTCTTTGAGAATCAGTGAATAAAAAAAGATTCTATATTACAATATATAACATGCACATAAGTTTGCACTGGATAGCTTCTCACAATCCTAGAATTCTGTATGCACACTATGCTTGAATACTGTATTTTAAGATAGAAAATTAATAAACTGTGCCCCATGTCATTAGAAACGCTTCTGTTTCATATTGTATTATGATTGCAGTCCTGACCATACTTGTCTTTTTTACACCACTGTCCTAAACTCATTTATCTGAAAATATTTCCGTTGATTTCAGTAGAATTCTTTTCCCCTTTTCGCAGCTGCAGGAAGATATTAAAACTTCAAATGTGTGAATACAATATTCTTTCAATAAATAATGTATTATATTATCAGTGAATGTTTAATCAACCTAATAAGAAGTAATTTCATTTTCCATTTCGAGGCAGAACCAAAGAGTGTAAAATCAGTAGCAACTTCTTCTGAAGCATGTACAAATTAAAATAAGCATTAATATTATTTCGCTACTTATCTACACCCTGAAAATAGCAAATACTTAGTGCATTGAAAAATGTATTTAATATCAGATTAAGAACATGTGTAAAACTGAAGGGAGAAAGCTCGTTGGGATTAATGACAGCACTGAATGTTGTACTTGCGTTCTTAACATTATAACAAAAATAGTGTACAGGTATGTCGTGTTGAAAAAGATAGGAAACATTCTTTTAAAAAATCCAAGATGAGATTTTTCTGAATGATTTCCCATTGCAGATGAAGTGGGCTCTAAAGGAAGTGGTGTTGGACAATATCATTTAGGATTTCTCCACAATCCACACTGGATAGGACACCATCATCATTTATTTGTTTACAAAATCATTGACAATGGGTGCGTTAAGATTGCCCACTGCAAGTACAGTGGTATGAACTGTTAGTGAGTAAACAATCCCAGCATGAGCCACAGGTTTGGCTTGTTTTGTGACACGGGATCCCAGATTCCTGAGTAGCACTTCCCTCCGTGGCTACCGAACTTCAATTCATAGTTACAGATGTTGGGTGGCAGGAGGGAACTACTGCTCAGGAATATGACATTTCCAGGTTCCCATGTCACAAAATGAGCCAGTCTTGTAGCTCACACTGAGAGTGGTTTGCAGAACGGGCAGTTTGTAGCAGCCATACTTGCAGTGGGTCATCTGAACCCTACGATTGTCAGTGGCATTCTATTGATGATGTGCTAGGTTCTATGCATGAAGCAGATCCTTTGAATTTCCGTTTGCTTACAAAGGGCACACCATTTATCTCAATCCCTGTTAAGAACAGAAGAACATAAGAACAGCCCTGCTGGATGAAGCCCAAGGCTTATCTAGTCCAGCACCATGTTTCACACAGTAACCCACCAGATACTTCTGAGAACCCCATAGGCAAGAGGTGATGGCATGCCTTCTTTCCTGCTGTTGCTCCCTTGTAATTTATATTTAGAGGCATCTGTCTTCCTGGGAGACCTCTCATGTGCCCATACTAGGGGCTGTAATCCTTTATTTAAGATATTAATTTTTATAGATATTGGGTGGATTCACATGATTGCCACCAAGTCAGTAAGTCAGGAACCAGAGGTTCCCAGCCAGTGTGTGCTCTTGACCTGTCTGCCCAAAATTTGACCAATTTTCTCCAGTCAATTTCAAATCTTGATTCCAAGTGGAACTGGTAGATAAAGTTGGTAGAATTTTAGGCAGATGGGTCAAGAATTAGCAGTTGATGCCCACCGGGAGCATATGCTTGCCAGGAACCCCTGGTTCCCAACTTACTTGACTTGGCAGTGATCATAAAACCCACCCATTGTCACATTGATCTTTCTGCTGTATAAAAGGGATGATGTTTCCCCAGGAATAATGGGACTCTTTCTATTATGTTTCTATGAGATAGGGTCAGATGACCCCTACAATGTTGTTGTTATTTTTTAAAAAAGAGGACTCAGCAGCCTGATCAGACTTACTGAGCTCCTTTCCTTCAAGGAAAAACATTTTCTGGTATGCCAAAAACGTATACTTGACTATCTATATATTTTCAAGTAATATGAAAAGAAAATGCAAATAATTTTTTGCTTGCAGTTGATTTATTATTTTATAAATGCAAAAGATTCAAGCAAATAGTTAATCTTTTTGTTTTAAAATTCTTCACTATGAAATTAAAAACTATAATTTAATTGCAATCTCTTGCATGATTAATAGGCTAGATTTTCATTCTTAATTCTATCATGCAGTCAGTTAAATATGGCTTTTTTTTTTGTTAAACTATTTTAATTTCCTGTGAGATAAAGTTCTTGTTGCATGTGAGTTGTATTATTTGAACACCTCATATCATTATTTCTAATTTTCATATCTATTTGATTAATGGTTTGCGTTGATCCATCTTATGCACTAGGAGACACAAGTCTTTATTTCATCACGCAGAATCTCTCAGACTAGGGAAGCATGCTGATGTGTTTTGGAACACAGAAGTGCACTGATGTGATTTACATGATAAATCAGACCATAAGTACTATAGGTAATCCTTTGCTGAACTCTCCAGCCAGGTTTAAACTATGCTACTT
Source organism: Hemicordylus capensis (assembly GCF_027244095.1). Taxonomy (NCBI): domain Eukaryota; kingdom Metazoa; phylum Chordata; class Lepidosauria; order Squamata; family Cordylidae; genus Hemicordylus; species Hemicordylus capensis. The sequence goes on along the minus strand of NC_069661.1, from coordinate 51,777,126 downwards.
CCTTAGAGTAGAGATAATTAGCTAAAGGAGTGAGGCAGCCACTTGTCCACAGATCATGAAAGGAATAATAATAGTAATAAACTCTATTTGTTAGCCGCCCCTTAACAAATTGTTCTCTGGGAGGCGTACAACACAACATTAAATTATGAGATAAAAACACACAACACATGAAATCATTACAGACCCCCCCCCCAAAGGGGGGGGATACAATATACAATACAGAACAATTTAAAAGACATTGCTAAAATCAATTAAAATCAGATCAAAATTTTGAAATTTATAAGGCTTCATTAAACAACAAGGTCTTCACCTGGCATCTAAAAGAACAAAGTGATGAAGCCAGATGAACCTCACAGGGGAGGCTATTCCATAAACAGGGTGCAACCACTGAAAAGGCCCTCTCCCTAACAGCCACTTAGGAAGGAAGACATGATAAAACAGGGTTGGGATGAACTGTGCAACAACCGGATTAAATGTCTTCACAGAACACATCATTCTTTTGTAGAATTTATGGCTACAAAATGTGGTGATGGCCACAGAGGGTTTTAAACGGGGATTAAATAGTCATGGAGGATAGGTTTATCAGCTGATATTAGTCAGGATGGCTATATGAAATTTCCATGTTCACAGAAAATATACCAGTTTTGCCATGTAGCATGTAGAATCCAGAGGAAATAGCTGTACCACAGAAGGACAAGGCAGTGGAGTAGAATCAGGAATATTAATGGTTTAATGATCTTATTTACAGAGTGGCAAGTGCAGATTGTTTTCAATGCTCTTGCTGTTGGTTGTTTGTTAGCCCCGCCTCCACTCCAGGACTGGAATAAAAGTAATGAAACCAACATTCAAAAGCTGGCCTGGGTAAAGGATTGGATTAACCAAAAATACCATATAGCACATGTAGAGGCTATTCACACAAGTGTGCAAAATAGGGAGCCCAACCCGGTTTTGCATGCTCATGTGAACCACCAGGATCAGGCCCCTTCCCGGCGGCTACACAGTGGCAAACCCACCTAAGTAGCCTCCTTCTTAAATGAGGTTAATGGAGAGAGTGCTCCCTTAACCTCCTTTTATTGAACATGGGTCAGCTGTGGCTGGCACATTCGGGGGGAAGGGGGGATCCCAGTAATGCACCACACACTCACTTTAGCTTTCTTAGCTTTTTGTAGCCCCTATATAGCTGACTCTTCATTATGGTAGAAAGGCTCATGTACCCAAAGATAACATTGCAATTTAGAATTACTAAAACAATGGCAGACCATGATGGACCTTCTGCTCCTTCATGATCCTGCTTACCTGTTAGAACTTTGGTGGAGAGGTTCTGTTTCACTTGACACAGCTTGCTAAGCCGAACATCGTCAAGCATATGGGGCATGACTGTGCCAGAAACTGAAACTCCACCTGCATTACTCAGCTAAGAACATAAGAACAGCCATGCTGGAGCAGGCCCAAAGCCTATCTAGTCCAGCATCCTGTTGCACACAGTGGCTTACTAGATGCCTTTGAGAAGCCCACAGGCAAGAGGTGAGGGCATGCCTTCTCTCCTAATGGCCATTTCAATGTCCATTTCAATGAAGATGCACCTTTTCCACTGTGATTTTGGATCAGGCTGGGGTAATGGCAGGCTCTCTCGCCTGTTGATTTATTCCTCCTGGTTGGAGCACTTGGCTCATGTTCCAGCCAGGATTCTTATTGGTACAAGATGCTTATTGGTATATTAATAATATGGTGCTTATTGTTATTACGTTTTCATGCATACTGTTTGTTAATTGAGACTTTTATTGGCTTTAAGGCATTTGTGTGAAAAACAGTATACAATTCATTGAAAGAATAAAAGAATACAAATCTGTCAACTTTATATCATTTGGACTTTTTCCAGAATTCCAGGGAACTTTCCGGACTGAAAAAAAGTCCAAAAAGGATCCAGTAAATCCACTCGCCTAACACTGAGCACCATTGACCTACATTGGGTATATCAGTCCAGAACCTCAATTTTCTGCTGCACCCTGGAATACATAAAAGAATGTCTGTTAATCTCTTTGTCAAGAAATCTTGAGATTCATCAGCTTTCTGTAAAGCTATACTAAGCCATAGTTTTGTTGATCTTGTGTAGGAGGACGGCATTTATTGCATTGAATGATTATTTAAGAAACATCAGGAACTAAACAATGAGAAATTTCTCATTACATTTCAAAAGAAAAAAGGAGAAAAAAGGACCATTGCACTGCTGATTTATGCTCACTTCAATGTAAAACGATAGATTTAATCTAAACAAATACATTTTAATTTCATTTCTTATGTTCTGAAGCCCTCTTTGCCTGTGACCATGTAACTTTTATAACTTTTATTATTGTCAGGCAGACACAAGTAGCTGGAGGAAATGATATAGGCTTGTACCATTTCCGAATTTTTCATAAAGCCTGCCATAATAACCTTGGTCTTCTTCTGTAGCAGATTTGTTATTATGGCTGATTCTGATTTCAATAACATTCTTTCTTTCATTTTTTTTTATACTGTATAAACATTGTGGAGAACAATAGCTGCTCAAAAGGTTTATATGACCATAATAATGAATGGAAGATATGATGAACAGTAAAGTTTGCCATGGTTATCTGTGTGGACTTTGCTGAAGCAATCTTATCTCTAGTGTTTCTTATGAATCTCATTGAGAGCTATTTGACACTCTTGGCAGAAATCTGACTCAATTTATGTCAGCGAAAGTTTGGCCATAAAGTGAAATGAAGCCTCAGTTTCACTGGTTTGAGCTGAATATATTTAATACTGAAATATGGGCACCTTGATCCTCTGATTTCTAATAGGGACAGGAATATTGATGTGAAGATAGAGCATCCTGCAACAACCAGGACCTTTTCATTCATTTCAGTAGCAGTAGAATCTTTGTTTACATGATCGTGGGATAAGAACTCATTTTCACAATGATGCTCACATCATTTAGGTCTCTGAATCATAGTAAGTGAACACGACATAGGTCCAAATCAATAATCTGAATTTTAAAAAACCATCCCTAAAAATAAATCATTCAGTTTTGACCATGACCGGTCAGCATTTTACAGTAGACATTAGGAACATTGGAACATTGGAAACTGCCATATACTGAGTCAGACCATAGGTCCATCTAGCTCAGTATTGGCTACATAGACTGGCAGCGGCTTCTCCAAGGTTGAAGGCAGGAATCTCTCTCAGCCCTATCTTGGAGATGCCAGGGAGGGAACTTGGAACCTAGATGCTCTTCCTAGAGCAGCTCTATCCCCTAAGGGGAATATCTTACTGTGCTCAGACATCAAGTCTCCCATTCATATGCAACCAGGGCAGACCCTGCTTAGCTAAGGGGACAAGTCATGCTTGCTACTACAAGACTAGCTCTCCTCTCTCCATTGCTCAGTTAAATATCTAAGCATTTATAATGGCTAATCAATGGAACTTCAGTTCATGAATTGTTAACATACCAGTGTCAGGTTCTGTACATCTGCACAAGATTTTGTCATTTGTGATGTATTTGCTTCCCTACCTCTAGGATGGCTTGCTATTCAATACAGATTTGCTCACAGTATATGCTCTGTTGCTGTCTTCAGGTTTCAAACCATTTTATACTGCCCCAAAGGATTAATTTTACTATGTAGCAAAATTTAGGCCACAGTCAATGGATTTAAGCATGAATAACTGAGAGCAGATTGTAGACTCAAAAAGGGAAATCATTGATATAAATAGCACAGAAACAAAGTTGAGTGTGCAGATGAGCAGTTAGGACACGTACTGGTATCCTAGACAGATGGTTCACAGCTCTACTTAAACCATGAAACATGAAGATGTGTGGGAAAATATTGGAACAGCTGGAAGGAAAAAGCAAATCTAAAAAGCAAAAAACCCCATAGTTTAATAGGGGGAAATATTGTAATATCAATGCCACTTGGCCTTTTTCCAGCTGACATAATTAGTTGCAGAGAAGAAGAGGAGACCACCAACTAAAGAAAAATGCTGCAGCAAGGAGATGAATCTGCATGAGGCCCGATTGCATGCATTAAAAAAAGCAACCCTACAGGTTGGGGGTGTCAAGGGAAGGAGGGAGACACGATACCCAGGAATAGTGTCAAGTATAAGGCACACTCAGCACAGTGATTTCTGGTGGAGCTCCTCCTGTGTTGGTGACCCCCTATAGGGCTTGTGTGTGTGTGGGGGGGTCATCTTACTTTGCAGAATGACACATTTTTCATCTTTTTATAAATAGATTTAAACTTGGAAAAGAGCAGCAGGTTTTTGGTTTTCCTAGATTTTTTTTTTTTTTGGTTAGTTGGTTATTTGATTTATATACTGCCCTTCCAAAAAAGGCTCCGGGCGGTTTACATCAAAATGAAAACAATTCAAGTCATTTAACAGTTAAAATCAAAACTATAAAAAACAGCATATAACTAAATAGCAGTTGAAACATTTAAACAGTTAAAAACCCTGAAGAACCAGGCTGAACACTTACAGCAGTTAAAAACAATTTACAACAAATTAAAAAACCTGGAAAGCCAGGCCAAACAGATAGGTTTTAAGGGCTCTCCTGAAGGGCAGCAATGAATTCAGATTATGGATTTCTGCCAGGAAATTATTAAATTTCATTTAATTATTACATTTCATAAATTATTACATTTATATCCCGATCTTCCTCCGAGGAGCCCAGAGTGGTGTACATGGTTATGGTTATCCTCACAACAACCCTGTGAGGTAGCTTAGGCTATGTGTGACTGGCCCAGATTCTCCCAGTGACTTTCATGGCTCTTGAGCCCCAGTGTCATCTTTTTAAGGCATTTACACTGCACTGAAAACTGGAGTTCTTCCTGGTGCTTTCCCTAGAATGTTCCCTGTGGAGAGTCCTGGGTTTACACCTTTGAAGATATCACTGGGACTCGAGAGGGCTCCGTTTATTTTAAAGGATCTCACCAGCCTGGCCAAAGCACAGCATTGTGCAAAGGTCTCTCATACTATGACTCTTACATTGATGGTGATGACGTGAGGATTCTAGTCCGCATTTGCGAATATACACAATAAAGGATTTATAATTTAGTCTATGTAAATGAATGCAGAATCCTGTGCAAGTGACCATAATCTTACCAAATGCAATAGACTCTGCACTCTCATGTCACTCAGTTTATCCCCAAGGAGCTTCCCAGCAGTTTGTTCAACTATGAGTGCATGCTTTCCACCTTAGCTGCAAAACAGCAGCAAAATGCTTCCGTCCAGGCAAATTGCATTCAAAGTGTAAATAGCAAAGTGCCCAGCAGGGGGATCAGTCTCGCAAACACTAACCCCCCCCCCCCCCCCAAACAGCAAGTTTTTTACTTCGGATATATGACATTATAGCACTATATTGCAGTGATTAAATTTGAAACAAGGCACTGGAAATATGAATGGCAGCCTGCTGTCAGCATTGAGACTGTGGTGTCACAACAAAGGAAGTGCAGAAGCACACTTCAGAGATATGCTGTGACTCCATTGCAGGGTCTAATCTGGAAAGCACCCTGATGTGAAGCATATCAAAGTAGTAGCTTTCCTTCCTTCCTTCCTTCCTAGAGCTGATCTTGTGGTAGCAAGCATGACTTGTCCCCTTAGCTAAGCAAGGTCTGCCCTGGTTGCATATGAATGGGAGACTCGATGTGTGAGCACTGTAAGATATTCCCCTTAGAGCATGGAGCCACCACTCAGGGAAGAGCAGAATGTTCCAAGTTCCCTCCCTGGCATCTCCAAGATAGGACTGAGAGAGACTCCTGCCTGCAACCTTGGAGAAGCTGCTGCCAGTCTGTGTAGACAATACTGAGCTAGATGGACCAATGGTCTGACTCAGTATATGGCACCTCCCTCCCTTCCTCCCTTCCTTCCATACCAGTTGTTGGGAGCCCAATCCAGATCGAGACGACAACATCTTGGGAGAATTTTTATTCCATCTGCCATATCCTGATTTAGATGCCCCCATTCCACAACGGCACCTCCCCAGGAGTGGCCCTTTCATGAGGTGAAGTGAGGCACCTCACTTATTATTGGGGCACCTGCAGGGTGGCAAGATTACCTTCAGAGAAGTTCTTCAAGAGCAATCCTAGCAGGCTTTGCGAGGAGTGCAAGGCTTGCAAGAAGCAAAAGGAGAGAAGAGGAGGCTGCTGGCAACCTTCTCTCCTCTCTGCCACTTTCAAAACTTGCAAGTGTCAGTTCTGAAGGGGGATAGCATGATGGGCTGGGACTAAACATCAGCCCTGGACAGAAAAGGGGTCTGTGTTCATTCTCTGTGCCCCTCCTATCAGCAGCATGCACATGGCCTTCCACTCTCCCCATCTGCCCCCTGTTGGTGGTGTGCGCTTTGCAGATGCACTCCACTCACCATCAGTAGTGGCCCTTATCACCCTGTATACACATGAAGTATTAATCTGAGTGGTCCAGCCATCATTCAACACTGATGGCAGCAGGTTAGGATATCTCCTACACACAGAGAAAAACTCACATGCCTGGTCATCACATGTGACACATCTACGCAGAGGTTGCACATGAACTGTTACTTCTTATTCTTATTCTTATTCTTATCCTTTCCAATCCCATCCCACACAATGGGCCTTCCCTCTCTTCCTCTTTGTGCATGTGCTGGAGAAGGGGAGGAAGAAGAAGGACACAAGCCACTGAGACAAGGTAAAAAATGGGGGGCAATTCAACCAGCCCAATAAACTAACTAAACGTTTTTCAGGTGAATACAACACTATCTTATAATGTCAACTTTTGTGTGCTTCAGGATCAGAATTATCCATTTTTGTTCCAGGCGCAAGAGAATGAATGTAGGTACTGAAACAAAATGATAGTACAATGTGTTTGATCCTTGCCCTTTGTGGGCAGTGAAGGCGGCCAGAGAGGAGCTGAGTCCATGGGTTGCAGTGGTAGTAAATGCCTCCCTGAATCAGGGTGTGGTGCACTCCATGTTAAACTCCTGAAAAGGTCCTTTGCCCATCTTAAACAACTTCCAGCCAGTTTATAACCTTCCATTTTTGGGCAAGGTATTGTGCGTGGTGGTGCATTGTGGCATCTCAGCTCCAGGCAGTCCTGGATGAAACTGATTACTTGGATCCTTTCCAGTCTGGCTTCCAGCCTGCATATGGGATGGAAACTGCCTTGGTTGCCCTAGTGGATTACCTATGTCAGGAAGCAGACATGGGGTGTGTGACCCTGTTGATTCTTCAATACCACCGATGATGGGGTGGCCCTGTTGATTCTTCAGTACCACCAACAATGGTATATTGGGGCTGTCCCTCCAGGTTGGGACTTGGGGGCACTGTGATACAGTGTTTCTGGTCTTATCTTGAGGGTCACACCCAGAAGATGGTGCTGGGGGACGCCAGCTCTACCCCTTGGCCATTGGCCTATGGGATGCCACAGGGGTCTATTTTGCCCACCACACACTATTTAATATCTACAGGAAACCAATGGGAGAGGTCACCCGTAGGTATGGGCTATGGTGTCATCAATATGCAGATGATAACCAGCTCTCCCTATAATTTAAGTCAGTTGACAACAGGTAAGTAGTGGATGTCCTGAACCGGTGTCTGCAGGCTGTTTTGGATTGGATGGGGGCAAACAGAAACTTAATCCAGAAAAGATGGAAGTGCTCTGGGTTGGTAAAACTGATTATCCTAGTGGTGAGGAAGATCTGGTCCTGGATGGGATCACACTTCTCTGAAAGACCAAGTTTGCAGCTTGGGGGTGCTTCTGGACTCGACACTGTTCTTTGAGACACAGGTGGTGGAGGTGTGCAGGAGTGCCTTTTACCAGCTATGGCTGGTATGCCAGCTGCAACCTTTCTTGGAGAAGTAGGAACTTACCTTAGTCACTCGTGCACTGGTAACATCCAGATTGGATTACTGCAGTGCATTCTACATGTGGCTGCCCATGAAGATGGTTCAGAAGTTTCAGCTGGTCCAGAATGCTGCTGCAAGGATGCTTGTTGTGGGTGCTAATCACTCCTCAAGGATCACATCTATCCTACGGCAGCTTTACTATACATTTTCTCGAGTCCTGCTTATGGCCCCACTATTGAGATTCAGTGGGTGGGAACAAGAGACCAGGTTCCTTGGTTGTGGTCCCTCAACTGTGCAATGCCCTCCAAGAAGAACTTAGCCACATTTCCTCCCTTAGGGTTTTTTTTTTTTTAAAGATCTCGAAATCCATCTGTTTACAGAGGCTTTTAAAATCTTTTAATGATAAATTAATGGATCCCCCCCCTTTTTGTTTGTTTTTAATTGAGTTTGTTTTGATTGATTTGATTTGATTCTGTGTTTTATTTGTTTTGTTGTTTTAAACTTTATATTACTTTAACGGTTATAAGCTGCCCTGAGCAGTATTGTACTGGAGTGGTTGGATAATAACAATAGTAATAGTAATAGTAAAGTAATCATAATCATAGTCATAGTCGTAATCGTAGTCGTAGTCGTAATCATAATCGTAATAAACATCCAGCCCATAATTGGACAAGCCCTTTTGGCATTTGCCAGAGCTGTCAGATTGCCAATCCATCCTTGGCTGAGGCATAGATGCAAGGCAGCTTTTGACACCATCTCAGGCACTGGAATACCTTGGCCCACCCCTGAGTCTCCTTTCTTAGAACTATGACTGTGCTGTAACCAGGGTGTGGGTGGCGGGGGGGGGAGGATGGCGAGAGGCATCTTTAAGCATAAATGTAATGACCTGCCATGGCCAACTGACAAGCAGCTGTGAAAACCACTCATTTCAGAGGGAAAGGGAGAGCCGACAGACAGGAACAGAGACGGAGAGTAGTCACAAACGTTGCCAGAATTCAACACCGGGAATTCCACAGGATCAGGGGTAAACACGAATTGTGGTCAGACAACAACAAAGAGGTCCAGATTTCTAGGTCAAGGTTGCTCACGGTAGGGCTGGTCACCACCTGTGTTGTTTCCAGCACAGACTCAGCTTTCAGGATGCTCTAAATAGGCAGTGAGCCCCACCCATCACTGCAGCCCCACCCATCAGAGAGAGCTGGAACACCTGTTTCTTCTGGCCAGTCTCTCCAACCTACGGCATTCCTCCCTCTGAGCCTGTACTCCGGCCAAACATCACTGTTGGAGATCTGGAGCAAGTACCTCAACTTCAGCAGCCTCGGAGGCTTCATAAGAAAGAGGGCGGGAAGGAGGCAGAGGGGCCTCCTCTTAAGTGGTAGAACCTCTGGGCACTTCCTGCATCAATTTCAGTCTGGTCCGTTTTGAGTGTCTTGACAGATGGCTGTGTTGGCATCTTTTACAGTCTCCACACTCCTCTTGGGTGTTATTTTTGAAAGGACAGGTCTTTTCTCACTTAGAAACCTTAGCAGAATACATTACTTTGTTTTCACTTTTTCTTACTCAAACATTGTATGTGCAACTTTATAGTATTATTAGAGTTACAAACAGTTTAAAAGCTCCTTTTAAAAAAGTTTTGTTTTGTTTTTTAAAAGCCCTTTTTAAAAAAAAGCTTCCTTTAAAAAATGGAATAAAAATGATTTTTCTTCTATTTTTTCTGCTTGCATATCACAGAAAAAAGATACTTTCTCTGATTTAAATATCTCTCATTTTAACCATTAGACTCCTTAAATCTGTCCAAATGTAAAGGCTTGATGTATCCAAAGTTTATCTTCTTCCAATGGAATTAGTTTCCTCCAAATGAAGAAGGAGTCTTCCCCTAAATTTAGGAGGGTTTTAGATTTTTCAGCTACTAATAGCCCAGGGGTGGGCAAGCTCAGGTTTTGCAGCTGGTCCAACAACCTCTGGAGAGCCTCTGGTTATTCACCACTATGATCACCAATACAGAGCAATTGAAAGGATCAAACACGTTAATATTTATTCTCTTAAAGCTACAGCACCTAAAATAACAAATGCCCTCTCCTTTTTTAAACTTCTAGTTTGTTTCTAGTTTGTTTTTAAAACTTTCTAATTTGTTTTCTTGCAGCAAAGATATGTGGCAGTTTTTTCCAGTCCTCTGAGATACATTGAGCAAGGTCATATTTTATTCTGAGATCAAGATTGGCATTTTCACATGCACTGCAGGATGTAAGACTCATTCACTTTCTGGGCTCAGCAAAGTATGTGAGTTGTTTAAAGTTACCGTCTCTCAGAGGGTCAATTGAATTCTATGTTATTAGTTGGAGTGATGTGAGAATTGCTCACACTTCCACTTAGCTATTAATATGCTAAGAAAGTAATATAGTCACTGATGCATGGTTCTCACCTATGATCATATCCATGATGAGTGGACACACATTTTGCAGTAGCTGAAATCTATGTGTCAGTGGTTCATATATTATGCATCATTATTTCTATATATGGCATGAGTGTGACTGGAGACAGACTTGCCCCCCAAAGAATTGAAAATTTGATCGCTGCTGTGGTATGTACACTTGTCCTATTTTTGTCCTGTATGTTCACTTGTCCTAGTTAACAGGTGTTGCAGGTTTTTGCACTGTTTCAAAAATCTGAAATCCTGTTTGGTCTGAGGGGGCAGGGAATATTGTTATGGCACATCTCAATCCATTCTCAAAATTTTTTTTGTTAGGTTCACGATCTTATGGAAACACAATGGATATTCTCCCCACCCCTTCCCCAACCCCCTTGAAATGTTTCTCCTGGGTTGGGTTCCTTCAGGAACAATGTGGTGTGTAGTGCTTGTGAGATATACAGCTTTTCCTTGTGTGTGGTGCTTGTGAGATATACAGCTTTTCTGGGTGTCTGAGGACAATACTAAGAGCAGCTTGAAGAAGCAGGTTTTTAAATTTTCATTTTGGATGTACACATGCTAGGCTAGTTTTTCTTCTCTGGGTTGTCTGCAAAACCTGACCCAGATTATCCCCATACACTACCCATTTACAACTGCGACAAAAACATGAACTGGACTTCTAAACAGTACCCTGTGGCAAACTGCTTCGGGGTGGGAGCAATCCTGGGAAATCAGAAAGAGGCATTTTCTGAATAAGTAACATAGGAAGCTTCTTTAATCTAAGTCATATTAAGGTCCCTCTAGCTCAGTATTGTCTACTCCAGGGATTCTCAACATGTGGGTCCCCAGATGTAACTGGACTTCAACTCCCATAATTCCCAACCAAAGGCCACTGGGGCTGGGAATCATGGGAGTTGAAGTACAATAACATCTGGGGACACACATGTTGAGAATCCCTGGTCTATTCTACACTGTCTAGCAGCGGCTTTTCCAAGGTATTAGCCAGGAATCTTTTCCAACCCTACCTGGAAATGCCAGGGAATCAACCTGGGACTGTCTGCATTCAAAGCAGATAGTCTGCTGGGCATTTTCCAGATTACATGCTGTAACAGTCTCGTGTTCACTAAGTGCCCCTCCATTTTGCCCATGTTACGACATTGGTGTTGCTACATTTTCAGCAGGGTGCCATTCATATTTCACATGCCCTTTTTCGGATTTGAATGTTTCATTATGGCCCTATAATGTGACAAAAATGTTGCAAGAAAGTAGCTGTATTTTTCTATTGTAGGGAGGTTTGTCATGTACTTTATACATTCCAGCGTTTCATTGTGTGAATGGTTATTTTCTTTTCATTTCAGTGGGTAGTAAATCCACTTTAACTTGTCTCTAGATAGGCTTCTTCCCCCTCCCTCCCTTCCACCCCACAGCTGTGACTGACTCATGCGCCTTCCCTCTGAACTTCCCCAAACCACCCTCGCACATTGGCAGAGACCCTTTGGAGGAACCAGCTCACTGTGGGGGAGGAAGGAGGGGGAAAGACAATCTCAAAGGGGACTCCTCAACCCCCTTCCCCAGCTTGAGGACTTGATCTCCTCTCCTGCAAAAAAAGAAAGCTCCATGCTCAAGGACCCAGATTCTGTCCATTGTTGCCTCTCCGAGAGGCGCAATCATGGCTGGTTGGAGAGGAGTTCAGGCTGGAGAGTGAGGTGACCGAGGTTTGGCCACAGGACCTGGCAGTGGTGCCTGCAGTGGTGAGGGTGGCGTGTGGTGGAGGAAGTGGTAGCAGCAACAGGAGCAACAGCCTTCACTGTGTCAGCCTAATAGCTGCTTCTTGGGGACGGGAAGGGGGGTATGCTGGGTTCTCCATGAGATTGCCGCTTCTGCTGGTTGCCCGCCTGCCCACCCTCCCTCTCTGCATTACAAGAGAGAATATGGACATCTCCTGCCTTGAAAAAACATTGCAGTGAAGGGAAAATGTGAATGGCAACTAGCCTTCAATGAAGCATAGTACATCCCTTTACTCTCAGTTTTGGAACATTTTACTATTCCGTGACACTTCAGAATGCATTAAGGATTACACATCTCATAGTCTGGAAAACGCCCTGCTGAGCTACAGCCCATCCCAGCTTTAACCTGAAACTTCAAATCTGTCTACATTTTGTGAAACAGTGAGGCTCTTCTCACAATCCGCGAGAAGAGCCTCTAGGGGGTTAGCCTCTAGGGGGTTAGCAGGGCAGTAGCCCTGGGCAGCTGGATTGGCCACCCACACCACTGCTGGCTCTGTTACAGAGCTGGTGGGGGCTGGGAGGATTGGGGGCCGCACGGCCCCCGGAAGCTCCAGTATGCCCTGTGAGAGCATGCAGGGCATACTGGAGAGACTCCCGAGCTGGGATGCTGCTTTTAAGCCTCCTGGTTGGGGGTCTACTCGTGAGTTGCTGTGCAACTCACAATTAGAAAAACCAGGTTTGTGGAGTGCTCGGTCCGCAAACCTGGTTTAAAGGGAGGGGTAGTTTGGTGGGTTAACCACCTGGAAGCCACCGGACTCCCCTGAAAGCCCGGTAGCTCCCATGATCAGGCGAAATTGGGCTAGGCTCCCCCTAGCCTGATTTCGCCCGATCGTGGGAACAGCTCCAGTTACTTGCATGCACACTTTTATGTCTCCTTAGCATCCCACCCCAGAGCTGCTGTGGACTCCTAAGCAGTCCTGACACTGCTCTGAATGAGTGGTTGTGCAAACAGCATTTCTGCAGTCACACTGCTCTAATAATGGTGTGCAGAATGTGAGCCAATGTTGTCTTAAAAGTCTCACAACAGTAGACTTTGCCTCATTTCTATACATTCTCCTGAGAATATGTTAAACCATAGAGAGTAGAATATATGACTCCCCCCACTCAGTGAAAGGTCAAAGAAAAGTACACTGCAGAAAAGTTCACTCCCGCCCCCCATGGAAATGATAAGAATAGTGTTTGTGGAAGATTATTATGAAGAAAGAAATTCTTTGACTTTTCTAGCCTTCAGTTACAAATAACCTGCTATGTCAAACTGAAGAAGATTAACAGATGGAAGGGTTACAAGGAGATGTTAATAACAACAGACATCTTGCGTGTCACAGCCTTCCAGGGGGAAAAACAACAACCTGTGCTTGTGGCCATCGTCATCTCTAGATGTTCTGTTACAATTAAATGCATCTTCAGCCTACATCAAAACAAAACAAAACACGCCAAATTGTGTTTCCTTGACCTGAGAATAAATTTGCTAGATTTCTCATTAGTTCTCATCAAAACATAAACACTAAAGGAAAGGAAAGATGGCAGGAAAAATGGAAGAACAGACAAAAGATTAAATGAAAGATTAAAAAGTCACCTATAACAGTCCTATGCTTGAGAGCTGTGCATATATTACTTTTGGTTTCACTTTATCTACACTTGGCTGTGGTGGAAATCGTACTATCAGTCACTTCAGCCTCAATCAGAAGCACAGCCAAATGTCACAGGGAAGAGAGCTGTGACCAGAATTAGAAACTGAAACAATAACAAAGTGACAATATTTCTAATGAAACACTGCCACTTGACACATGCTTGTCTGAACTAATGCAGTGCATGTGCTTGCACAGGGCTGTGTGATTTTGCCAATCTCCCCTGCCCCAGATATGCTCCCTACAACCCAGAAATTGCTTCCTGACGGTCATGCAGCCCTCAGGTATTTACTTCTGAGTCACAGGGAATGCTTCCAGAGGTGGGGAAATCAGTGAAAATCCGCTGTCCTATACAGAGCCGTGCTAGTCTGCAGGACACAAATGCCAGTGCTCCTCAGAAAGCAATGGTACTTCATTAGGACATCAGCCGGAGGGTTTTGTCCTTTATTTTATGAGAGCCAGCGTGGTGTAGTGGTTAGAGTGCTGGACTAGGACCGGGGAGACTCGAGTACATATCCCCATTTAGCCATAAAACCAGCTGGGTGACTCTGGGCCAGTCACTTCTCTCTCAGCCTAACCTACTTCACAGGGTTGTTGTGAAAGAGAAACTCAAGTATGTAGTACACCGCTCTGGGCTCCTTGGAGGAAGAGCGGGATATAAATGTAGAATAGAAGAAAAAGAAATAGAAAAAATCACAAAATACAAAGATCTACAAATTGAAATTGAAAGGCTGTGGCAGAAGAGGACCCAAATAATCCCAGTGGTAATTGGTGCCCTAGGTGCAGTTCCAAAAGACCTTGAAGAGCACCTCAACACCGTAGGGGCCACAGAAATCACCAAAGGCCAATTACAAAAAGCAGCTTTACTGGGAACAGCCTATATTCTGCGACGATATCTATAACAGCAACAACACTGACAATAAAATTCTGGCATCCCAGGTCCTTGGGAAGGACTTGATGTCTGGATAAAACAAACCAGTCAATAACACCTGTCTGACTGTGTAAAATAATAATAATAATAATAATAATAATAATAATAATAATAATAGTAATAATAATTTTGCATCCCCAAGACAGACATTAGAACTAGAAGCCAAAATATACACACAACACCTGTTCTGGATATACCGAACATGTTAACACTCGACACTGAATCTTTTTTACTGCACCAACTGAGTGAAAAAGGAAACATAGCACTGAGTTGTCTTAAATCTACCCAGTGTTCCAGACTAGGCCATTTGTGGATTAGGCTGAAAAAAATCCTCATAAAGCAACTGATTATGATCTATAGCTCCATAGGCATGTCCATGCACACACAGAGCTTCACATTCATTTTAGCTGAAAGACAGTCCCACATGGTTTATCCCTTTGCATGTGGGATTCCACTGAAGATAACTGAGAAGTCATTGCACTTCTGGAAGCTCCATATACACAAAGGGCTGCAGGATCAAGAGTTTGTATCTGATTTGTTTCAGTTAAACATTTCAGGCAATCTCCATTAGTCTGAAAGGAGCAAACAATGTGAACAGGATATAGGCATATGGGATACCCATGTATCTAAACTGCAACAATTCTATTAGTGGACTATAATGTTCTTTTGAAAAAAAATGATATGTTCTGTTTGGTATCCATTTATGCATATTCACTCTGATCCATTTTTTCCTAAAAAGAACAAACAAGCAAACCCACTTTAACCGATCAGTCTTCTTAGAAAGACACATTTGGTCAAATGCATGTGTACAGTATATTCTTGTTTCTTGATGTTTAACTGCTAACCCAGTTATTTTTATTTTCTGTGGTTACATTATATTTTTCTGTCTCAGAACTAGACATGCTCTATTTGTTAATTGGCATATCCATTTTACCTCTGAATTTTGCAGAAAAAAATATTTTTTTTAAGAAATATTAATTCAAATCTCTTAGAAAAGGGAAATCAGGAGAAAGACCACTGAAAACAGGGAGGAAGATTTTTTGTTGTTCACAGGGGATAATCAAAAGGGGATTGTAGTCAAAGAGTTTTCTCTTGATTTCACTGAAAGTCAATTAATTCTTAATGTACAAAACATTCATATTCACGTTGTAATGGATGTCTCTGACTCTGACACACGTTTTGCATTTAATTATTTGTCCCATGTGAGGAATGTACAGCCAGCTGCTTATTACTGAAATGTTTGATGCTTTAATTTGTGTTATAGTACCCTTTGTGGAAGTCACATTCCTTTCTGTATGGGTCAAGTCAGGAGGGAAAGTGAATAATTTTTAGAGGAGTTGGGATTCTTAGTGGACCTGCTATTTTGCTTGAAAAGTTGCTCCTCCCTAGACAGGAATAAATGTATGGTAATAGGTCTAAGTGCAGTCTGTTAATTCTTTTCTGAACTTTATAACAAGGTTTCTAAAACGGAACACCAAATGATCACAATCAAAGTTTAAAAAAAATGATTCTTGTGTAAAACAGGCTATTTTGAAGTGACTTTCTTATTCAAATTTGCTGCTAATTAGGTGACAGACTCTATAAGGTATTCCATTTTGATTCATAGTAAAAATTAAATGTTATGCATGCAAGTATGTATATATGTGAGTATCTGTCTGTGTAACAAAAAAAATCATTTTATCTCTAACACATTTACAATTAGTGTTACCCAAGATGGACCTTTATGCAGAGTTTGTAGATTTTAAACTTACCTTGGACCTAATATCGAAATAAAAGTTATGTCATAAACTGAAAGCTTCCTCAGTTGACTGCTATCTACATCTTCTCATATATAGTTTGTATCAGAATATTGCACTGCAGCAGGCCACTTTTCCAATGCAAGTTCAACATAGAGAGGTACACATTTTCAATATAAAGGTAGAGTGTGCCGTCAAGTTGGTGTTGACTCCTGTCAACCACAGACCCCTGCGGCTGTCTTTGGTAGAATACAGGAAGGGTGTACCATTGCCATCTCCCACTCAGGATGCAATGATGCCTTTCAGCATCTTCCTATATTGCTGCTGCCCAATATACAGTAGGTGTTTCCCATAGTCTGGGAAACATACCAGAGCAGATTCGAACTGTCAACATCTGGCTTGCTATTCAAGTCATTTTCCCTGCTGCACCATTAGGTGGCATACAGAGGTGTTAAACAAGGCTGTATTTTGGCACCAATTTTGTTTATTTTTTATATAAATTCTATTGTCATTTATTTAACTAATACTGATTTTCGCCCCCCCAAATTGGCCTCTAAACCAAATTGCCGCAACTACTTTATGCTGATGATGCTGTAATATTCTCTCAAACACCAATTGGCTTGAGAAAGGCATTTAATTCTCTTGCTCTTTATTGTAAGGAGCATGCCCTTCAGTGTAATCATACCAAAACTGAAATCATGAGGTTCGCAAAGTGCCCTAGGACACTGACTTGGTCTATCAACAGATGTAGGATTGAGCAAGACAGCTGTTATTAAGTATTTGAGTATGATTGATTGATTGATTGATTGATTGATTGATTAAGTGCTGTCAAGTCACTGTTGACTCCGAGTGACCACATAGATAGATTCTTTCCAGGATGATCTGTCTTCAGCTTGGCCTTTAAGGTCTCTCACTGGTGCATTCATTGCTGTCGTAATGGAGTCCATCCACCTTGCTGCTGGTCGTCCTCTTCTTCTCTTTCCTTCAACTTTCCCCAGCATTATGGACTTCTCAAGAAAGCTGGATCTTCACATCATGTGTCCCAAGTATGATAGTTTGAGCCTGGTCATTTGTGCCTCGACTGAAAATTCTGGATTGATTTATTCTATGATCCATTGGTTTGTTTTCCTGGTTGTCCATGGTATCCTCAAAAGTCTTCTCCAGCACCAAAGATCAAAAGCATAAATGCTTTTTATATCTTGCTTCTTCAAAGTCCAGCTTTCACATCCATGGAGTGTCATGGGAAAAACCATTATCCAGACAATTCTAACCTTTGTAGGTGTAGACACGTTACGACATCTAAATATCCTTTCCAAGGCCTTCATTGCAACCCTACCAAGTGCTAGTCTGCGGCATATTTCTTGTCTGCTGGATCCTTTACTGTTGATGCTTGATCCCAAAAGCCAGGAGCTTTTGGGATCCAACACTTCAATCCACCACTTCAATGTCTTCATTGTCAATTCTGAGACTGGTTGCTCTACCCGTTGTCATTAGTTTAGTCTTCTTGACATTTAGTCATAGTCCCATTTTTTCACTGTGCTCCTTGACTTTCATTACTAGGGCTTGCAGACCATCCACATTCTCAGATATCAGAGTGATGTCATCAGCACAGCGCAGGTTAATGATGTTTCTTCCTCCAACTTTAAAACCACGCTCATCTTCTTCCAATCCAGCTTCTCTCAGTATATGTTCAGCATATAAATTGAATAAAGAGGGAGAAAGTATACAGGCTTGTCTTACTCCTTTGCCAATCTGGAACCAGTCTTTTTCACCATGTTCCATCTGGACCGTGGCTTCCTGTCCTGTGTATAGGTTTCTCGTGAGAACAATGAGATGTTCTGGGATGTCCATTTTCCTAAGGATATTCCACAACTTGACATGGTCAATGCAACTGAAGGTGTCAATTGCATCGATTTGGGTATAGTTTTTCAATATTCTGGCGATCGTAAAGCCCACTCTGAGTATCTGCTACAAAACAAGGTCTATATCAGCAGTTTTGGCCTTTTTCTACTCAAGAGGGGCCTGTTCCATTCCTGTTGCAATAAGGCTGTTTGAATCCAAAGCCCTGGCTCAGCTGTTATATGGTGCCCAACTTGGCCCATATCCCAGTTTTTCAGCACTAGAAGCGGCAGATGCGGCTCGTGAACTCTCCTCCGGGGAGGGGGGAATGGGTAGCTTCTTTAAGGTAAACAGAGCCGGTGCTCCATGCCGCCCAGCAGCCCCCACGGTGGGGAATTGCCTCTGCCACTCACCTGGCTGCAGGTGGGGGCTTGCCTCCGCGGGAGCCAGGTGAGTGGCGGAGGCGATTGCCCGCCGCGGGAGCTGCTGGTGGCATGGAGCACTAGCTCCATTTACCTTAAAGAAGCCGCCTGCCACGCCCCCGGAGGCGCGTTCACGAGCTGCGCCTGAGAAGCAGTACAATCCAAATTCCTCAGGAAGTTATTTCAAACAACTCATGATGTCCCCAGTGCTATTTATCGCCTGGAAACCGGTCTTCCCAAGGTAGAATCCAAGATATGGCTTTCTATCTTTAAGTTCTGGCTTAAGCTAAATTTTTATCCTTTGGGGCTGGCTCCGCTGTTGCTTGCTGATGAATTTATTTCCAAATAGGAATGCTCATTTGAAGCTGCTTACTTATGGCCTGTCTCAACACATACTAATAATGATGGGCTATGACCAGGCTAAGCTGGTGGTTACCCAAAGAATCTTAGATACAGAAAGGCAGACAAACCAAAGTTTCATCCCAAGGGGAGTAGTGCTGGGAAATCAAATTCTGAACACATGCCCTGCCAGATATCTTAACCAGATTACAATGACCAAGTATCACAGAGCATTTACCCAAGTATGGTTTAGTATTCTGCACACTGCAGTGCTTGAGGGCAGATTTAAAAAAGTTATGTTTGCAGAGCGCTTTTGTCCCTGTGACTCAGGAGCTATAGAATCAACAGTGCATGTTCTATTATATTGTAATTTCTATAGGGACATTCATAATATGCCTATTACTCCTTATTTATTAAACTTTCCGGGCTGCTCTGAAGATTTCTGCATATGGTTTCTATTATCAGATCATGGTAAGATCTCTTATGCAGTTGCCAGGTTTTGTCTAATTGCTTGCAGAATTCACAAGACCGTGTTATGTTCCTGAACAATTAAGTATCATTATCTATTAAGGATAGCTGTTACATAATGAGCTGATTTCCCCCTAATATGTTTAAAGTTTTTAGGAAGTTTTAGGAATTTAATGTATTTTTATTGTTTTATATATTTTTATTTTTGCTTTTCTGTATTTGTTGGTCAGTGACCAAAATAAAAATTACTACTACTACAGTTAAGTGTTATACTCTGCAAGGGAGTATAAACATTAAACCATTTGAAAACCTGTCACCTTTCAGTTACACTTGGTTTTTCATACACACACACACACACACACACACACACACACACAGTGTGTATGTGTGTGTGTGTGTGTGTGTGTGTGTATATATATATATATATATATATATATATATATATACACCTGTATATACATACAGAGAGAGAGAGAGAGAGCACAGTTTATTCTAAGGATAGCTTATAAGTCTCTAAATGAATTTTTACAATTAGTATCCTTTTTAACAAGCCTGTTCCTTCTGCTGAAAATCCTACAGCAAGCTACTGTGAAATGTAAAAAAAAAAGGAAAAAAAAGTAGCCAAGTTTCAGAATCTGAATAAAACTTTAAGATGTACATTCTCTTTTGCAAATGTTACTTGCAAAATTTGACACTGAAGGATACTTTTAAAAAAAACGTTCATGCAGGAACCACATTGGCAGGGCCAATGAGATCATTGTTTTCCATATAAATGTTGCACTCACCTCAGGTGCATAGGATGATTATATGCCACTAGGCCTGGCCAGGTCAGCAGTTCCTAAATACCATCATTATTGGAACATTACATGAAGAAGACACGAGGAAGCAACTCCATGTTTCTACCAGTGTGAATTAACTATAGGCCTATGGGGGCATTATTGTTTTTTGCAGCAATTCCTTGGTTCTGTATGTATTACATGAAGAAACACATACCTTAGTTTGGCCTGGTACCGCAGACAGTCAATTTAATTAAAAGGTCAAACTCTTGCATAAGATTTATTTATGTTTATTTAGACTTTTCTACTCTGTCTTTGGATGTAAAACATAAACAACCTCAAATGCAAAAGATCGAAAGAAAGCAATATTCAAATGTTAAATATCAGTAGAAAAACCAAACCAGGTTAAGCAGTAGGTTTTCTTTTCCCCGAGAACAACAGATAAAAGACATATAAGAGATTTTGAATAGCACTGAAAGGTGCAGAGGATGGATTTTGCATGGTGCCTAAAATATAGTTCTGATCATGTCAACTGAAGATGTCAAGGGGGAGAGTTCCACAGTGAGGCACCACTACAGATAAAGCTCGGTTTCAGTCTCTCAGCTGAGAGACAGACTTCCTTTTCCTCCTTCCCCTTCTTGATGTAGCAAGAAGTCTGTCATGTAGGGCTTTCCTATCTCTCTTATGTATTTCCTAAAAAATACTACTTTACTTAGAATGTTAACTCCATGTCTCCTGACAGTATTAATTAGTAGTGTTCTCCTTTCTTGTGCACTTCTGCTGCAGGTGGGGTTGATAAATGATCTCCCCTCCAAATCTCTCTAACGGGGGTGGAGTGGGGATAATGTAGCACATGAAAGCATTTTCATATTTTCCAGTGACAGCCAAAATCATCTGGCAGAAGGACATCCTCTTGTACCATGGTAGGAACCTTTGTGTTATCTAGCAAATATTACACCAGTAGTATTCAGAAACCCACCAGATATATGGATCTCATGCCATATATCATGCTATTTGTTGCTTGCCACAGAACTGTTGATTGTACCCAGTTGGATAGATTCAGCTCGTGGTTACAGAAGTTCAGTGGAACACCGGAGTTGGGAAGAAAATTTCTCTAAGACCAAATTGTTCAGAGATCATGCGGTTCTATTGCTTTCTACAGCAAATTTCTTGATGCCCTTGCATGGATTATGTGGAGCTATTTGCCCTTACTTGCTTATCTTTCCTGTAGTAACTATTCTTCAAATGGCACAAGGAATTAGGCAATGTGGCCCTTCCAACGCTTTTGTTTCCCATCAAAGTATCAGGTAGTAAGGAGGAACAGCATTACTATACACTTACTGTGAAGTTTAAAGATGAAATTCTGCTGTCAGTGAACACAATGTTAAATGAGTTAACAAAGAGCAAAATTATCTTTCATTTTAAAAAAATTGTCAGAAGCTTTCTTTAAATTTCTGCAGGATTTTAGTTAGTGGATTTGCCTGGCCTTTACAAAAGTCTTTCTTTTTACTACTTTATTTAATTAAAATTTGTGCAAAAAGAGCACAGCAAAACAAGAAAAAGAAAAAGAAAGAAAAAGAAATGCTTTGCCAGTTTCTGAGTGAGGATTTAACTCTCCAAGGTAGCATCTGTACAAAAACATGCTGCTCTTTTTCTGGTAAACACTGCTTTATTATTGAACAACAAGGCAAATAGCCCAGAAAGACAAACACACACACACACACACACGTACGTCTGTCTTGTTTTTGAACAATTAAACCTTAAGCTTATTTGGCATTCTGTAGGAGTTTATTCAATGTGATTAATCAGTAGTATAATCATTTTTCTTTAGCTGTTTTCTTCAGAGAGTTTGCTTCTTTCTTATGCAGCTCACAAAGACTTATTCAACTTTATAGTTACAAAACTGAAAAGTTGCTAAGTACTGCAGAGCTCAGATTAAGGGACCTGACAATCAGGCCCTACGTCATTGCTCTCAGGATCATATTCAAAGGAAGTAGTTGCAGGTGATTCCAGCTAGGAGAAATGCACAATGGCCCAGAATTTTTCAAGCTCAGGAGTCAGGTGACATCAGAGGACCAATCCAGTTCCTCTGTCTTGGTATAAAGTTCCCAAATCTTCTGCTTTCTAGGGATGTGCACGGAATGGGATTTCTGTTCTGTTCTGAGCTCGGAATGGAATGTAAACCCCTGGATTGCTACATTGGATCAGATGTTCTGATGGAATGTTCTGACCTGGAACATTCCGAGCACAATTCTGGATTCAAAAATAGCACAATTCTGGCTTCTGCACATATGCAGCAGCCATTTGTGTGGTGGTGAGAACAACTCAAATGGCTGTTGCACTTGTGCAGATGCCAGAAGAGCACCATTTCGGAGTCCGAAATGGTGCTTGGAAAGTTTCAAATGTTCTGACTTGGAATGGGGTCATTCCATGCCAAACTCAGAACAGACCCTTCATTTGAAGGGTGTTCTATACGCAGTTTGGAGAGGCCCAGAATGGTTGCCCTTGGATTGGTAGGGCACTGTGCTGTATGCAAGTCGCTGGCTGACATGCCTGGCAGACTTATGAGTGTGGAACAAGAACTCCATCCTCACAAGGAGCCAGTAAACCAACTGCACACACGACTTGTTTCACAGATACAGCATGCAGGAAGTAGGAAGTGCCCTCATGGTCATATTTCTGGACAGAGAGAATTGAAAGTCACTTCCCCTCTCATGTTGTAGCTGTAAGCCTCACACACTCTTAGCTTACTGGCTTCTTTCACAGATGAAGCTCTTGAATATAAATATCTATTGCCTTGGTTAGAATATGAATCAGTGTAAGGCATACAAAATGTTCAGCTTTGTACATTTTGTTCTGCCTCAGAGAAAACTATAGAGAGGGCATTTTTAACCACTATTTTTTTTGTTTCAATTTGTTTTGTTTTCCAGCTGGTGTTTTGTTAGAATGTTGCTTTTTTCTTTTTCTTTATTTGTTTCTAGTGTCTAAAGGTTTAATATTGTTGGAGATGAAATCAGCTATTTACTTCATTGTCACTGATAAAAATCCTCTACAAGCCTAACTATGGCTGCAAGATGTTGTCTTGAACTGTTCTGCTGACTTCCAGAAGCTTTATAACAAGGTCTGTTTGTACTGCTTCATGGATTCCTTGAAGCCAGACTTACCGTTCCAGTGCTCGTCTCAGAGGCTCCTCATTCTATGCTTCTATGTGAAGAAATTTCCTTTTGTATTTTCTCTCTTCTTCATGTGTTCTCTATGTGTCCGTCCAATACAGCAGTGAGCAGGAATATAATTCACAATTTCATTCATTCATTCATTCATTCATTTTATTGATCTCTGAACTCAGCTTTTCATTTTAGACTTGAGTAGAAAACAACCAACCTTCTTAACATGTTTAGTACTAATGATAACAAATCTAATTTCCGCCCAGTCATTTTCTTTTTCAAATTATGTGAATCAAAGCTTTGAAAATAAAGGATTTAGCCTTACTATTTTCACAAATAACTTTTGTGAACCAGAAATATAAATTGCATTACATATTGGATACAAAACAGCAGAGCTAGAACAAAAACCACAGAGACTGGAAAAGAAATCATTATTTTGTGTTTGCTGTGAGCATCTTCACCTTGTAATAAAGAATATTGGACACAATTCTAATATAACTTCATTTGAAGATAACCTTGGGCACTTCTTGTCTGCTATGCTTGAAACTCCAGTCTGGCTGTTGGAAATTCATCATGGTTTACCTCAGAGCACCCAATAATTTGGACCCAAAAAGAATATAAATTGTGTAATTATCTTCTTTATAACAATTATACTTTGGAGAGTATCCAGACTGTAACAAGGGTGTCAGTACTTTCAAAGTGCTTGCTGTGTTCAAAATAAAAATTGATAGTCAATGGCAGAGAACAATGAAAGATGATTGACAGCCATTAAAACAGTAGGCAAACATGAATATTTGCATTAAGCAAGCTCATCTCCTTGAGCAAAGTGCCATTTGTATAGTAATGTGCTGATTACACAACTCTTTCTCTCCTTGTTCTCTTCTTATTTCATTAGACACAATTGTTGTTGTTGTTGTTGTTTTGTCATGAGAAGTAGTACTAGGAATCATTTTCTTTAGCCATTGACCATAACAGGTCAATAACAATACAAAACCACAGTTAAAACCCATGGGTTGGATCAGATAGTTCCTAGCTCAACTGGAAATGCATTTCCACTGAAGGTGGTCCTCTGATTTCACTAATCCCACTCCCCTGCCATACAACAGCCCTCTGTCTTATTCTGTGAGGCTGTTCTCACATGGAGGCTAACATGCTCATGCGTAAGAATTGCCAGGATCGCACCCGATCCTGGCTGCGCCTCCGTGGCAAACCCACCTTGGCAGCCACCCGCTGAAGTGAGGTTAAAGGAGCAAGCACTCCCTTAGCTTGGTTTTTCTAATCATGTGGCTGCATCAGCTGCTTTCAGCTGTTGCTAGCAATGTTTTTCTGTTGGCCCCCAGGAGCCCTGCTCATTTGTGTTTGAGTCTCCAGGCTTGGAGATCTCACTCTGGACATTCTCAGGAGCCTCACAGTATCATGAGCTCTCCACTTATGGCATGTGGGGACAGGTCAACTAGTGACAGTGAGCCAGTTGCCCCTGGATTTGGTTCCTAACAAGCAAACTGAAAGGGGAGTAGATGCACACCCTCCCTATGCTGGGACATTCTAAGTAGACCCTAGAAGTTAATTAAAAGCACATTAACTCTCTGCCAAGGCCCTGCCCTCAGAGTGAAATGCCTCCCCCTCCTCTCCTTTCACAAAAAGAATAGCAGCCAGCTAATGTGCCAATTAGCTCAACAGGACACAGATAAGGCTTCCAGAGGTAGATCTGCCCCCTCACAAGAGAGGTTGAGTCCGTGATACAGACCTAAGAGATGCACCCATTAAAAGTACTGATTGGATTACTGGACCGTCCGTCCATGCAGATTTCCCTTCTCATGTCTATACACTCTGTTTTCATGACAAAAGCCTTGGCATGCATCAGCAATTCCCACATTGTTACACTCAGGTAGAAAGATCAGCAACAATGGAATCCTTGCCGGTTCCACCCAAAACACCTGTCCGACAAAAAAGGCCACTTGGAATGTGCTCTGAGGTTATTTATTTGGGTATACGAAGTCCCAATTACATGATCCAGTGTGCTCCTTGTGATCTCCGTGCTCTCTACGCACCAGCTTCCTTGGAGTTACCAACAGCTTTTTGGGTGATTTACTGTCCACAGGCACCCCCACAAGTCTGTATTCAGTATTTTGTGCCACTCTCCAGATCGCCTTTCTTGCCCAGGCTCATCTGCCCACTCTTCCTCACTAACATAGGAAGCTGGTTCCATGGAGGAAGCACCCTCCTGGATTCATCTTTACTCTCCAACCTTCTTGTACCCTCCTTGGCCCAAGCTGTCCCTGAGGAATGAGTTTCATCAGTGTGGTTCCTGGACTCCTCCGTCCAGACCAGGTGATATGAGTGTTTGCCCCTCACTGGGCCTAAACTCTATCCCTTACAGCCAACCAACTCTATCTCTTAGAGCCAACCAACTCCCTTCTCTAAAAAGCCTCTTTCTCTTGCCCGCCTGGGAACTTACACAATTAGGACTCTGAGCTAAAATGCCTCATTGCAGTTAAACATATTTTTGATAGTAAAATTGCTTTAACCACGCATTCCTTTCCTCTGTACCCCTTCCTACAATAAATATCTTCTTTTTATTTCTGGAACTTGAGTCTTGTCTCAGTCCAGTCCTTTCCTGAGTCCACAACTTTGCGCAAATTAAAGCTTACTTGAAAGTGTCCTTCCAGAGCTAATTTTCTCCATGCAAGCCCAAAAGCAGATTTGGGGGTGTTTGCCAATCACCCCAGGGCAGTTTCATTAACACAGCTGACCCTGCGACACTGATGGGCAGCTGCCCATCGCTGGGGGAATCCCCATAATGCACTGTGCATTCATTTGGTGCATTATAGGAGTTCTAGGGGACTCCCGGCCCCCAAATCTCCCTGCTGCCAGAAGAAGCTGGCAATCATCTGGGCGGGTGATCCACCCACCTACCAAAAAGAAGGAGATCATCTGCGGGGCAGGTAAGCTTTTTGAGGATTCCTCCCCTGCCCCTTCAAGCCCTTTCTCATGGATCATGAGAAAGGGTTATATGTCATTCTGGATGTTCTCAGCTCTTAAGAGTGGTTTTTAGGGAGCAAAAAGCAGGAGTGAGGGCAAGGGGGCAGCAACAAAACCTTCCTAAATCCTTCAAAATTGGAGATCTGCTTATGTGACTTAGGATCTAAACCTTGAAAATACATCTTGTATTAAAGTAGTAGATATGTTCAAGTATCATTCAGCAGCCAACATTCATATAGAAAGTCTTTTATGCCTGCTAAGCTCCTGTTGCCTTGCAGCCACCAAACAAAGATGGCTACAATTTGCATTGTTTTACTAGCCACTGGAAATGGAAATGTCTGTAGATTTGATCAGCCTTTACAGTCTTTCAAAAACTGATGAAGGGATCAATTCCACTGGTCCTTGGAAATAATACACTGAAAAAATATAATGTGGAACTGACTCATTAACCAAAACAAGTATGACAAGAGTAGCCAGAGCCTCCATGATATCAAGGAGGGAGGAGGGATATCAAGCCCCTTCCTGTGAGTATGACTATCCAGATAATCCTCTCATTCTAAACTGTAACAAAGTTTAAGTATGTAAACATGAAATAATAATACTGGCTGACATACAGACTAGTGTTGAGCTAGTGCAATGAGAGGTGTGTGTACCTAAAGGTTTGTGGAACAGTCTGAAGGTTCCACAAGTGTCTGAAGGTTCCAAGAACTTTCTGAAGAGAGAAAATTGTCTTCCTTTATCACACTAGAACTAAGGGTCATCCAATGAAACTGATTGCCAGGAAGTTTAGGACTGAGGAAATGAAGTACTTTTTCACACCGTGCATATTTAATCTATGGAATTCTCTGCCACAGGATTTGGTGCTGGCCGCTAGCTTGGATGGCTTTAAAAGGGGCTTAAACAAATTCATGGAAGACAGTCTATCAGTGGCTATTAGTCTGATAGCTGTAGGCCACCTCCAGCCTCAGAGGCAAGATACCTCCAAATACTAGTTGGAGGGGAGCAACA
This sequence comes from Hemicordylus capensis, assembly GCF_027244095.1. Taxonomy (NCBI): domain Eukaryota; kingdom Metazoa; phylum Chordata; class Lepidosauria; order Squamata; family Cordylidae; genus Hemicordylus; species Hemicordylus capensis. Next base: position 51,749,807 of record NC_069661.1, on the reverse strand, counting down.
ACAGAGGAGAAGGCATACCCTCACCTCTTGTCTGTGGGCTTCTCAGGGGCAACTGGTGGATCACTGTGGGAACCAGGATGCTGGACTAGATGGGCTTTGGAATTGATACAGGAGGGCTGTTCTTATGTTCATATGAAGGTGCAGCACTTTATTATATTGCACAACCTTCAGTGGAAAATCTTCTCCAGGACACATGCAAAGTTGTGCAATTCGTGCATTGTGTACCTGTTGTGCAAGATATTGTGCATCTTCCCCTAGCACAAGTACTCATCTGGAACAGACTTCATTTCTTTAAGCAACTATTGTGCTACATCCTTGTACTAGTAAAACAGCATTAATGCTAGCACAACACTGTCTGGATGTAGGCCAATAATTATTTATATACAGTACAAGCACTCACATACATGGCAAATGCTACTATATAATTATTATTATCATCATTATTGCTGTCATCATTGTCATCATCATCATCATCATCATGTACATTTCAGGATCTAGAACTGCAGAGGGCATTTGTTGAAATCTCATCAAAATGAAGGCACTCCAAAAGACAAACGTATACGACTCCAAACCTAAGGGGATTTGCCAGGCCATGATTGAATGCCATCCTTGCACAACAGGGTGCTGATTTAACTGGCCAAAGAGGACAGATCTGTTTACATAAAAATTCTCGGAGGCATTACTTAAACTACAATTTAACAGCCTGTGGCTGCATTCCAATAAAGTAATTCCCAGGAAAACCTTGTAATTTGATCAATTTTGTGACACCAAGTATTTGATCTGGTAGCAATTAGTTGAGACTGTCAATGTAAACATAACCCTGGAAGTCTATCATCTGGCATATGGTTTAGTTTAAGCCAGAAATTAAATAGAACTGAAAGGACTATCATTTCTAGTGGAAACTCTGTAGTATCAGGCCTTACCATGACAGGGAGGTGCTCCAAGAAATGCTTAAGATTGACTTTAAAAAAATTCCTGGGGAAAATGTAAGTATTGTGACTCCATAAGGTCTAGTACTTCAGTATCATATAACAATTTAGCATAATTATTTAGTTAAGCTGTATCTAAAAACAACATTCCACTATGATAAGCCTGTCACGATGCTGGTCTCTCCATGATCATTCTCTTATTGACCTCTCCTTCTCACCTCCCCCAGGCAGGGCTTCAGAGTTTTTGAGGGGAGGGGGTTTGGTTCACCTGAGTCCTCCTTCTCCAGGCTCCTCAGGGTTACAGTGGCAGTCTCTCTCTGGAACTCTCTACCACTTGCTCTCCAGCTGCCCCTCATCACTAGCCGAGCCTGCCTTAAATTGCTTCTGACAACTGATGCATCTCACACCCCCACTAATTGGACCTCCTCCCTGTCATATCAGGCTGCTCTCACCCTTATCCACTTCTGCTGTGCCTCTGTCTGCTGCTGCCTCCTCCCTTATTTGCCCCTGCCATTCCCCCAGCCCCTATAGCCTGGCTCCTTGGTCCCACAGCATCTCACCTGGCATCTCGTTGGGCTGCTCTGCCCGGCTGCCTGCTTCACCTGGGGCCTCTCTGGCCTGGGCCACCAAGGGAATGCTGGAGCAGGTAAAGCTGGTGGGGTGCCCCACCAGACACAGCCTTTAACGTTCTATTGGCCCCAAAGCTTAAGTAGGATTTTAACTGAAACTATCCATCCAATTCACTTGAAACTTGTCCCAAGACAAGTAGGTGACAAGTAACATGCTAACTTTGCAAAGAGGTACCTTTTTAACGTGGTGATTCTCTTTATTTAGCAGAGGGAGAGTAATTGGCCCTGTCCACTCCCAACATAGTACCTCCAGTGACTGTTGCTGGTGTCTATCTTATGTTTCTTTTTAGACTGTGAGCCCTTTGGGGACAGGGATCCATCTTACTTATTTATTATTTCTCTGTGTAAACTGCCCTGAGCCATTTTTGGAAGGGTTGTATAGAAATTGAATGAATGAATGAATGAATGAATAAATAAATAAATTTCATGCAAATCCATTGAGAAAAGACTGAAATACAGCTGCCTGAAAAATGTGTTGTAAGAAACTGATTTTACTTGCTGGTGGCCTATGTTTCTTCAAAGGCAACTTTTTTTGTTGTTGTTTTCCCCTTCTTCTCCTTTTTAAATGGATAAAAAATTCAGGCCCATCCCTCTGTGTCTTATTTATTTTATTTTATTTTATTTATTTTATTTTATTCATAGATTGTGAGTCCTTTGGGGACAGGTGCCTATCTTATCTAGTTATTATTTCTTTTTCCATGTAAACCACTTTGAGAACTTTGGTTTAAGAAAGGTATATAAATATTCATGATAGCAGTAGCAGTAGTAGTAGTACACCACCCCAAACACCCACCTCTGGGCAGTTTATAGCAAATTAAAACAGAAATTCAAACATTTTAAAAAATTATAACTGCAAGTCTCATTAAAAAGCTTTGGTGAATAAATGTGTCCTTAAAAAGGTTTTAAAAGTCGAAGAGGCTCTTGTTTGTTTGTTTGTTTGTTACAGTTCTATACTGCCTAATACCATCTCGTGGTGGTTTACAAAACAAAAAAATAAAACCAGAGTATTTCTGTGCCCCTAGAGCCTCAAAACATTGATTAATTGTTGGTTGTCAATTCTAAAAGTTTGTCCATTTAGGACATTGTCAGTGACATCCCAATAAACAAAACCTGCAAAGAGCACATCATTACCATAAATGGTTTTGACTCCATGATTATTTTTTTTAATGTGGTACAAGTGTTCCCCATTAAGGGTACAGTCATACCCCTGAGTTTGCTGATGTGTAAAACACCCACTATCTTAGTGAAATATATTTTTCTAGGATTCGGTTTGCCTCTGCAAGTTGTGTTTGGTTGACTTATGAGTCAGGGTGCATTCTAAGTTCACCATAATGGCAAATTTGCAAAAAGAAAAAGAAAAAGAAAGTTCAGCATATTTACCTCTTGTCACCTAGCAATGACTAAGCCTTGTGTATCCCCTCAATAGGGCTATCCTCATGGTTTCCAGCCTGGTTTCCATTGATTGTGAGAACCACTGGGCAAGCTCAGTGGTTCAACAGTGACTAGCCCGCCTAAATACCCTTCCCCCTAAACAAGGTTAATGGAGCAGGTGCTTGCAGCTGCGGCAGACACACTTGCAGTGGGGGGAGAGGGGAGGGGGAATCCCAGGATTGCACCATGCACTCAGCGCATTCCTGGGGCTCTGGAGGCCAGGGGCCGCATGGCAACGCTCTCCTTCCTCTGACCCCAGGAGCTCCCGACCGAAGCCGTCACTCATCTGGGTGGCTGGATCAACCACCCTGCAAAGAGTTACTGCTTCTCTGCAGGGAGAGCTGGTCAAGTGTGTAGTGCCTCAGTATGTTTTGTAGGTGTCCTATTGGTCAGGGTGTATTCAAAGTTCAACATAATGGCTACTTTGGAACAATCTCACCTAGCAATGTCTACCCCTTAACATCTAACAATGTTATCTGACCCCTGTGCCACCCCTGGACAAATGGAAAGGTCATTATCACCTGTTCTCAAGAGGAAGCAATCTCTTTTTGACCTTTCTGTCTCAAGAATGCCACACCATTGCACTTTTAACCTTTCAAAATAAGAAGTCCCATGTCAACCAGTTATCATTGCTTATAATGCCCCATTCCTACCAACAAGCACAGAAAAGCAAGTAAGCTTGAAGATCAAGCAAGAGAACTGGAGGAGGAAGAGAGCAAAAAATAATGGATGCTCTTTCAACGGTTAAGTACTTCTGTATACTTCTCTGCCATGGTTGCCAAGGCGGGCCACTATGGGGTACAGACTTTCCTTCCAGTGAAGGTCAAAACCAAATTAAAACAGCTATAAAGATTTTAAAACTGCACTGCAATAAAAACTAACTTACAGCTGATCAAAGGCTTGGTGAAATAAATGTGTCTTGAGCACTCTTTTAAAATTGCTAGAGATAGGGAAGCTCTTACAACAACAGACAGTTCAATCCAAAGCCCTGGGGTTGCTATCAAAGAGGCTGAGCCTTAAGTCACCACCAGATGAGCAATTCTTCATTTTTGTTTTAATGATTTTTTTAATTGTATGTTTTTATTCTATTGTTGTTTTATTATTTTACTTTGTAAGACTCCCAGAGAACAATTGTTATCGGGAGGCCATTAAATTAAGTTGTTGTTATATATCTATATTTATTTTTTTTTGTTATATCGATTTGGCTTTTCTAAGCTGTGGGCCTGGTTTTGGTTTGAAGGCACATGATGCAACAACCTTGTCAAATAAATGTAGAATATAATTACCCTGGAAATCAAACCAACACACAAAGCTGTGGGGTGGGAGGGGTAAAAATGGAGGTGTTTAGGAGAGTCTTGGAAGATAAGTTTTTGGCTTGCTGTGTTGAGAAAACTGGCCGGATATGGATGGAAACCATATGTTGGATGTGACTGTTAACTAAAATTGACTCTGTCCTCCTTACTGCTTCACACTCTCATAAACCCTGCTTCAGCTTCACAGCAATTACCATAAATGTTTTCTGGGATATCTTTACAGCAGTGTGCAAGGACATCTGGATCAGGGCCATTAAATATAATTCATCAATTCATAATAGTTCAATAACAGCTCTTAAAGTCACTAAGAAGGTTGAGTTCAGAATAAAATTAATGATGAATCTAGGGTGGAAATTCTGTGCACACTTGTTTAGATAAGTTCTGTTTACCAAAGTGAGACCTACTTATGAGTAAATACCTACAGGATCATCTTGTAAGAAAGCAATTTTGAAGAGAGGATACAAAACTACAGAATGGAGACACTTCCAGGATTTTTTCTAGCACTCTTCTCATCCATAACTAGCACCCTTGTGCTGTTACTCAAAGATTATTTTCTATCTAGATTTTCTTTTTTAGATTTTCTTTTTAGATTCAGAGTGACATTTAAAGTACTTCATGTGCTGTTAGAGCTTGATCAGAACATAATTTTACAGACACCTCCTTGAAAATTGTGCCATTTGTAAATATTCAAATTTACTTTATGCCTATGAGCCACAATACAGAACAACTATTTTTTTCAGGATAGCAACAAAGATTGCCAGCAAATATTGACTCCCCCCAAAAATGGTTTCATTTAAGGGCTACATATTCACTGCCATTTTGAATCACAAATTTTGTTGCTCTTATACTTTTCCTGTTTTCCCTCTGTAGATTTTTTAGCCATCTTACCAAGCTTTTACTCAAAGTCCTATTGAAGTCCCAAAGACTGTGCTTGAGAAAGCAAATTTCCTCTTATCCACTGTCAGGTCCATGAATTAAATTCAGTGGTTCATATACTGCTCAGTGAGCTAAGTGACACATATTAACTGTTTCTGAGCCCCTTTAAAGGTTGCTGATGTGGCATGCAAAGGTGGAGAGGCTCCACGGCATGATTATATATGCTGAATGATAGGATGAACAGCTTCCTGCCAGCATGGCTGGGCAAGGCAGGAAGCCATGAACCTCCCTGCCTTCACAATCAATGGTGGTGGGGTTTAAAGGGGCCCAGAAGCTCCTGTCACTTAGATCGGCAGCTCAATGAGCAGTATGCGAACCAACATATTTGCTGCTGGATATACCAGTAGACATCTTTAAATGTGTGCTTGGGGAAGAACCAGAGGCGTAACTATAGGGGGGGCAGGGGGGCACGTGCCCCGGGCGCCATCTTTTCTGGTCACGTGGGGGGCGCCGCCATGACAAAAAAAAATTCTTTTAATTTTTTTTAATTTTTTGTTAATACAAATGTTTCCTGCTCAGTGCAGCAGCGCTGCAGCAGTCAAGGGAGCACATCGGTGCCCCCTCCCCCACGAGCGGTCCCTTCCGCGCCGCCCGTGCCCCCCCCTTGCTTTGCTGGCGCCTGGCGGCCAGTCAGTGGCCTGGCTTGGCGGCGGTGGCGGGCGCTTGCAAGGAAAAACCTAAGTATAATGTAGTATGTTGGGGGGGGGCGGGGGGGGCGGGGGGGGGCCATTTCAGTGCTTGCCCCGGGTGCCGTTTTCCCTAGTTACGCCTCTGGGAAGAACTTTGGAGGCTCATTAAAGTTGGACCTTAAAGGGAGATGAGCTGAGGCCCTCAAAGTTCTTCTGTGATCCTGCATCTCTCCTCCTGTTTCACCAGCCTTCCTAAGCAACTTCGGGTCCCCAGCACATTTCCTTCCCTTTACTTACAAGTCAACTAGCAGCAGTATGCAGAGAATGGGAAGGAGAGAATCTTTTTTGTTCCTTTCTTTTGCCCATTTCATTCTGCAGTGTACAATGTGAAACATGAAGGGGTTTAAAAAAAACAACACAACTTTCCCCATTGTTCCTTCATTGTTCTTATCAGCACTAGGAGAAAAGACTCAGTAGCACTAAGGACTTGGGCAAACTCAAAGTTCCAAGGGCCACTGTGTTGCCCTCCCTATCACTCATAGCAGGACTAATTATTGCTTTCATCACTATTGGATCAGTACATAAAGGAAATAAAGACTGGGGATGTGAGGCTGGCCAGAAAGACTGCCAAGAAGGGCTGGCAGAAGGAATCATATTCTGAACCTTCAACTGGCTTGGAAAATGTTCTGAGTTTTTCATGATTTTTGAGTGGAAGCTCCATGGATGAAGACAGCTGATCTTGTGGTAGCAAGCATGACTTGTCCCCTTAGCTAAGCAGGGTCTGCCCTGGTTGCATATGAATGGGAGACTAGAAGTGTGAGCACTGTAAGATATTCCCCTTAGGGGATGGAGCCACTCTGGGAAGAGCAGAAGGTTCCAAGTTCCCTCCCTGGCATATCCAAGATAGGGCTAAGAGAGATTCCTGTCTGCAACATTGGAGAAGCCTCTGCCAGTCTGTGAAGAAATACTGAGCTAGGTAGACCATTGGTCTGACTCGGTATATGGCAGCTTCCTATGTTTCCTATGTTCCTATGATGACTAAGTACACTAGAGAACCTGAGAAAAGTAATTTATGAATATATTCTTAATATAAAATTGTTTGTATTTAACATGAAATTTCTTCCTAGTACTGAAAGAAATAGATTCATAAGGCCAGTTTCTCTCATAGCAGATGAACTTTCAGAATAACAATCAACATGCCAGGCTTATGAGTCTGAGCACAATGCAGCACCATAGGACATTTTATAAAAGTACTGCTTGTGGAAATAAAAATGGTCCAGTAGTGTGATAGACCCATTCACAACATGATTTTATGGACCTCCATTTACAAACGTAAGACAGCTACTGGTTGTGCAAATCATCCTTGAAGAATTTGATATGAGAAAAATAGTCCTGATGAAATTAAAACCACCATGACAAACTTCAAGTCTGGAGGGCCACTGTGTTCCCCTTCCCATCTTTCATCACATTGCTTAAGTTCAGGCCTGCTCAACTTAGGCCCCCCCAGCTGTTTTTGGACTACAACTCCCATAAGCCCCAGCCACAGGGGCCAATAGCCAGGGATTATGGGAGTTGTAGGCCAACATCTGCAGGAGGGCCGAAGCTGAGCAGGCGTGCTTAAGTTGCTCTTTTAATTTCAATAGGACTACTCTGAGTAATCTTCTTCATCATTGTTTTCACCTGAAAAATTCAATGTACCATTAAATGAAAGGCAGAACATTTTTAATACCATGATTTGTGTTTGGATGTTCTCATCTGCAAGATCTATGAGTCGGGCTGCGACTTGCATGAATGTTTGTATTCCAGGTGTGATGTGCAGGGGAACACATTCTTCAGAACAATGTCTAAGCCTGGAAACATCATGCCTGTTTAGTAGTCTGATATCCAGCATGAAGATTGGTTGCTTGTCTTTATTCTGGTGGTTTGGACATATCCCAAATGCCAGTTTTTCATTAGTCAGGCATAACTCATAGTGTAGAACTTCACACACACACACACACACACACACACACACACACCCAGCCAGTCCAGATCTGCCATTGTCCAAGAAACTTAGTGGCCTCCCAGTTTTTGTGACCTTCATTGATCTGACAAATACAGATGAATATCTATTCAGACCTCACTACCATTTGATTTAGAAACTGGCAACATCCAAGTATGTTGTATAATATTAAAGCAAAGCTGTGAAGAACCTCATTCATATTTATTTTATTTCAGTGTACTTCAACATCTTTGTGTCACTTATAATAATGTTTCAATTTCAAGATTGCATTGAGTGGAAAGACAGATTTTAGCTTTCGGCGAGGGGAAAGGCTATGGCAAAGAGAAGGAAAATGCTATAGAGGTCTGGGTAATGCATTTATTTTTCAACCCATTTTCTCATCAAGTTCCATTTACACAAGAGAAAACCCTTTAATTACAAGATCCTTAATTTAGCCATGAAATTTCATAAGGAAAATGATTAATTACTTTCAGCAATCATTACAAATCATCATGTCTCTTTATTTAAACAGAAAAGCAAAAGCAGTTATATGAATAAAACATGCAGCAAAAAAATCATTTAAAAATAAAGTCAGTGCTGAAGCATTTTTCTAAGTAAATTCACACACACACACTTTATAACTAATAATTATGGAATTATTCTATTGCCCTTCAACTTGATTAATGGAATGTTTATGATTTTGGAAGCAGAAGTATCAGATCCTACCCTGTGAATTTGATATCAAGTGAAACATAAGATGTCATGATGTCCTTGGGAGCAAACTGTGGCTCTCTGTATATTATTTGTAGTTTCATTATATTTCATTATGTGTGAAGCTTGCCATGCTCTGGCTAACCCTGAAAATCATTTGATTCTTCAAGCATTCCTAGTGAATGCTCAGAATTCTTCGAGGTTCTTTTCACCCTCAGACAGGAACACCAGAAAGTTCAAATGGATTAAAAATGCACCCTCTTCCCTGCAACCCCCATCCTGCTTTTTCAAGCAAAACAAGCTTTACCTTGGGGATGGGGAAGAAGACGCTGCCAGTCTGTGAAGACAATAGTGAGCTAGATAGACCAATGGTCTGACTCAGTATGTAGCAGCTTCCTATGTCCCTAAGATTCAAACATGTCCCTAAGATTCAAATTCTGTGTCGCTGCCACAGAAGATAATACCTGGGCTTTTTCATAGCTGGAAGTGATGCATAGGCCCGCCCCGTCCTGCTCCCTTGCCCACCCTCTTGAAGCTGAGGATTTGTGGGGAACTGGCACGAAGCCTGGATAGCTCAGGATGAAGTGTAAACACTATGTTGAATCTGAGCCTATCTTGAAGAAATCTGGTCCTGACTTGAAATTGAGTCAGAATTTCTGAAGGGAGGGAGTTTGCATTTTGGACTCCTTCCTCTCACACCATCTCTAAATATCTAGCCCAAATATTTCCTTGTTGGACAGCTGCTATCCTCACTAAGCTCTGTATGCACACTAGAACCTCCCTTTCTCTCAAATGAGAAAACTTATCACAGCAAAAGCCTGTACATGTAACCTATTATGTGTCCACTAGCGGCTCATGCTAATGAGCTGGAAGGTGCAAAACAACTGCTTCCATACTAGCAGCTGCTCTGTCACTCTCTTCCATCCCTGCCCTGGATGTAATTGAGCCATGTGGGCTGTACATTCTGGTAGACAGCTCGTTGAAAGTGTCAACTCAATGTGCGGCAGTTGTGAGAAAGGCCAACTCCATGCTAGAGATCATTAGGAAGGGGATCGAAAATAAAACTGCTAATATTATTATTCCCTTATGCAAAACTATGGTGCAGCCACACCTGGAGTACTGCATACAATTCTGGTCACCATATCTAAAAAAGGACATTGTAGAACTGGAAAAGCTGAAGAGGGCAACCAAGATGATCAGGGGCTTAGAGCACCTTCATTATGAGGCAAGGCTACAACACCTGGGGCTATTAAGTTTAGAAAAAAGACGACTGCGGGGAGATATGATAGAGGTCTATAAAATCATGCATGGTGTGGAGAAAGTGGATAGAGAGAAATTCTTCTCCCTCTTACATAACACTAGAACCAGGAGTCATCCCATGAAATTGATTGCCAGGAAATTTAGGACCAACAAATGGAAGTGTTTTTGCACACAATGCATAATCAACTTGTGGAATTCTCTGTCACAAGATGTGGCGACAGCCAACAACCTGGATGGCTTTAAGAGGGGTTTGGATAACTTCATGGAGGAGGAGAGGTCTATCATCGGCTACTAGTTGGAGGGATATAGGCCACCTCCAGCCTCAGAGGCAGGATGCCTCTGAGTACCAGTTGCAGGGGAGTAACAGCAGGAGAGAGGGCATGCTCTCAACTCCTGCCTATAGGCTTTCAGCGGAATCTGGTGGGCCACTGTATGAAACAGTATGCTGGACTAGATGGGCCTTGGGCCTGATCCAGCAGGGTGGTTCTTATGTTCTTATGTACATTCATCCAGTAGAAGAGGAAAATCCCCAACTGAGTGAATGACCAGGGTTGGGGATCTTCATCTTCTAGTGGATGAAAGAGGCTGAGTGGCCAGCCTTCATGATTCAATTATAGTTGGGGTGCAGCCAGAAGGGACTGAGAGAGCTGCTGGGACCAAAGCAGCGGTGGCTCATTTTCTGCCCCTCCAACTTGTAAGCACAGGCTACTACTGTGTGCTGTGTTGCTGTGTTGTTTCTTATGGACCGGAAGCATGATCAAGTGCTGATGTGATTGCTTTATCATTTACACATCCCCTCACCCCCCGCTAATACAGGATTAGATTTGCTTTCCTGCATTTTTGTATTTCTTAGGAAATTTTCAGTAGACTGATAGACAATATTAAGAAGGCAATGTTCCATCCTCAAACTGAGCAGCCAGCTGATTGAGTGACCAACTAATGAAAATGCCATTTTCCCAAGCAGCCAATTGAAGTAGGATACCATGCAGTGGTATGTGGTGTAGCCATATAATTTCCCCCTTTGTTTATTCATGCAAGAGTAGGATATACAGAAACAGGGATTATATGAGTCTCTGACTCCATAGCAGTAATTTGATGTGTTTCATCTGCTCCCAATTTCATCAAGTTTCTGCCTATGGCAGCAACAGCACCAGAGTGAAGAGGTCATTCCCAAACACACTTCATTTGTGTCCTCTTCATTAGTTTGTAGCACTGCTCTGCAGCACATCAGAAGAAAAGGTGTGGTGGTCCATGGCCCTTAAAGTCTTTCCAGGGGCTTCATAATGGCAATAGCCCCTTAGGCCATTGGGGAAAAGACCATAGCTTATTGTTATAATGTCTGCTTTGCCTGCTTTGGTTCAGCCCCTGGCATCTCCAGATAGGGCTGGGAAGAACCTACCCATGTGCTACTCTGGAAAGCTCAGAGTAGTAGAAGACAATACAAGATGAACCAATGGTCTAACCTAGCATAAACCCTATGTATTATTCAGTATAATGTCTATGTAATTGTGCCTTTTCATTACATAGGAGCTGCCTTACATTGAGTCAGATCATTGGTCCATCTAGCCCAGTATTATCTACAGCGACTGGCAGCGGCTCTCCAAGAAAACTCTTCCAGCCCTACTTGGAGATGCCAGGAATAGAACCTGGGACTTTCTTCATATTAAGTAGACGTTAAGCAGATGTTAACATGATTTCTTCATGTTAAGCAGATGCTCTACCACTGAGCCATGACCCCATCTCCAAAGGTGACCATGCCAAGTTCTGTTTAGCTTCAGCAAGTAGGCCGTATCATGTGCCCTTAGACTATGGTCTGGGACCCATTTATTTATTTATTTATTTGAAATATGTATATATATATATCCCAACCCGCAAATACACTACTGCTCGGGGCAGTTCACAATATATATAAAATCGTTACAGTGTAAAATCAGCTGAATAAAATTAACCAAATTAAGTTAAATAAGTTAAAAATCCAAGCTAAAATCATAATCAGAATTACAGCTTAAGTTGCAAACTGAAAGTTATTTAAAAAGCTAAAACCCAAGAATTATAAAAACTGAAAAACCTACCAAATGATGCATTAAAGGTGAAACATGAAAACGCCTCTTTAAATAGATGTGTTTTTAGTTGTGTGTTTTTTTGGTTTTTTTAAACACTGAGGGAGGAAGCATGGCAAAGCTCTGATGTGCTCTGGAACAGCATGTCAAAGGAAGAGAGGAAAAAATCCTGACTTTCCCCCTAGCATGATGCAGAACAAGATGTCAAGATAATGAGAGAAAAGGGGCAGCGTGGAAACACCTCCCTATTCAGATTCATCACCACCATTTTCCTCTGCACAATGGGAGGGTCCAAAAGAAATAAAAACTAAAAGCCTGGCTCATGCACTGTTGCTGCTCTTGCTGCTCCCACTACTGTTGCTGCTCCCCCTACTGGACCAGTAAGTAAAAGCCAGGGGGAAGTGTGTTGGCAGGGAGGGGGTGGGCGGGTACACAGTACTAATGCAGGCAGAAACAAAAATACTTGAAATTTCCATAGGGCTCAGGTGATTGCTAAATTACCAGTGCCAATGAGAACAGGAAAAAGGTTGCAAAATACAGAAATTTCACATTCATTATAAAGAAAATGCAGAACATCATTATATTTCAATGTCTGCATAACTAATGAAGATGTATTCTTTTAGTTAGAAATCATTGGTTTTATTTTGCAATAAAATTGCTTAAATTTGCATAATAGAGATAAATTTCAATAATTTAAATAGAGAAATAAACAAGCAATTACTGTGTCTTTCTGTAGCATTGTGCTTCCTTGAAACATTCTTGGTGAATAAAATATTATTCTCCTCAAATCTATAAACATCAAAACAAATTTATTAAGTAGCTACTAATATATAAGGTTACATGCCAAAACCTGTAACATGTCAACATGTGTTTCCCCCCCCCCCCCAGGCTCTTATTTATTGTCAGAATAGCTTTAGGGTATTATTCAGATCCATTTTATAAACTGCATTAGCAGAAAATTATACTCTGTGCTTCTATTTAGTTAAAGAATATCTGCTGAATTTACAAGCAAAGTAGTTAAAGGAAGGCCTTTGGGAGAATGTAGTAAATTAAAAATGAAAGCACAATGAGTCAAATATGGAATTTATAAACAGAAAAATGTCATAATATAGTGTGTATTGCAAGATTTATATAAATCATGCATGGATTCTGTAAATATGTTTAGCATAATGAACAAATGATAACTGAATATAAAGCTAGAAAGTCATATATTGCATGGAAGCATCTCTCTCCATTTGATGTATTAAGCTCTTTAATAAATGAAAGAGTTCCACCTAAGCATGCAATTCATCATTGACTACTTGCTCCAATCAGATATGAACACCCATGAGGTGTAGCACTTGCTGGATTATAAACCATGGGAGTAAATCTGATACACAACCACAGGTCCATTGGAATCCACATGTCCATTGGAATGTTCATCTGAGAGCAGACATTGACTGTCTACTCTGTACTGCTTGCAACGGAATGTGGTTTTGAATGAACAACCAAATGCACTACCCTCACTTACATTCTGCCACATCTAGTCATGTGCAAACTTTGTGTAGTACACAAAGCTGGGACTGAAGCTGGACTGTAGCATGTATCTATTAAACTCGATCCACTGGCTTCAGTAGTCAGAGATGTAGGCCTATATTTAACCTCAGTTGAAAGTACTATCAAAGTAGTCCTTCCATAAAGCAGTGAGAGGCAGGCACCTCGGCTGCAGGTGTCAGGGGTACAGACACAGGGGAACAAGCCTGAGGAGAAAAGCGTCACTCACAACATTTTCTGAGAAAGGAGAGGCACTTTTTTTGGAAGGAATAAAATATGTTTGGAATTAGTTCAGTAAAATGATGGGGAAACCCCTCAAATGCTTTGGGAGGATCTGCACTCCTGGCAGGCACAAGCGGGGTAAGCAAGCACTAAGCATCCACCACCCCAAGCATCACCTGGTAGGCCTCCCTGACACCCACTGTCACCACCTTTCCTCATCCTATTGAGGCATGCTGTTCATTTCCCCCTCCTCATCCTTCTGGAGCACACCAGGAATGCCCCTGCCAAAGCTGCCTGGCTTGCTGCATATTCCGAGAGTCTTTTGTCTGTTGCAATTGCCTTCACAACATGGCCTGAGAATACTGAGCACCCACCCATATAGTATCATATTATCATTTGCCTCAGGCAGCAAAATGCCTTGGCCATCCCTGAGCAGGATATATAACTGGAGGCTGAAACCATTTCTACAAAATAGTTATAAGGTTCTGGTCAGCTGGTTGAGTACATGTTATGGTCACAGAACAATAATTTGTACGCGAGTTAAACTGAACCTTCTGGCTGCAATGGTACATCAATAAATACTGGGCACTATGCAGACTAATACTGCCCTTGTGTTAGAATGTTTTACGTGCGCACAAATTTCCCCTGATTTCCCCCCTTCCTTCTGCTGCCCCTGATGAATGTCACTAATTGTCCAACAGCCCTCAGGAACATATTTTTGTAAATATTGGGAACAGGAAAGGGAAGTGAGGACTGGGGAAAATCCTGGAGTGTGTGTCAAGTTCTAGCAATAGTCTGTATATTGCTCAGTTGTTTTATAGCAAAATGTGTCAATTGTAAGCTATTTGAGCACATTGAAACATAAGGTAAATATATTGGCCTGTGTGCCTGCTCAGCTGCATACCCTATATCCACAGTGGATAAGAAAGTGAGGACAGGTGACAACGCATCAGAATTTCAAGGGGAAATAAAATTTGAGTAGCAGAAAGTGAAATACTCATGGGGCTTCCTGTTTCTGACATCTCCTTTTGCTTTCATCCATTCCTCTTCTCTGTTCCCCCCCCCCCCTCTTTTTTTAAAGAAAAAAATTGAGGCCAATTTCCCCCCTTAGAAGCACTTGGCCAACACTTTGAGGATGTTGACAAGTGCATAGAATGTTACTGGTGCAGGAAACATGTTGTGACAGTGGCTGACTTTAGGGCAATTTTGATGTGTGGCTTATGCACTTTCCTCCCCCCCCCCCTTTCGTTTTGTCAAGCACAGTTAGTCCAATGTTTTGTTTTTCTACTATTCACAGATTCTTCTATGATTAGATACACTTGACATTACAGAGATTTCTTGGAGTGGACTCTTGCCACAAGACATTGTCGAAGTATAGCTAGCCACTTATTTTGAAGTATAGCTACAAGCACACATTTCACTCCAAGTTTCAACTGCTAATAATGTGTGTGTGAAGGTATGAAGGCATGGCCAAGGTGTAGCCCCATGAAAGCAGGTGAGATATGCTCACTGCCAACAAAAGAAAGGATCTTTTGTCTACTTCTGAGCTAAAACATACATTTATTTGTTTATTTATAAATTTCTATACCGCCTTTCATTAGAATAATCTCAAGGCAGTTTACAAAACATTCAACAATATAAAACCATAGAAACTACACAACAATAATTGAAATAAAATTTAAAAATACAAATCTAATTAAAAGTTTTTTTTAAAAAAAACATGTACAATATAACCATAAGATACAAAGCAGCAGACAACAAAACACTCATTTAAAAGCCTGGGTAAAAAGCAAAGATTTTACTTGTTTTCTAAAAACTGTGATGGAGACTGGGAAGTGGAGGCTCACCGGGTAAGCATTCCAAAGTCTGGGGGCAGTGACTGAGAAGGCCCTGTCCCTCATACATGACAGGCGAGCCTCCCTCATTGTTGGCACACGGAGCAGGGCCCCCTCTGATGACATCACTGAGCAGGCAGAAACCCTTGGGAGCAGGTGGTCCGTCATGTATCCAGGGCCAAAACCATTTAGGACTCTAAAGGTCAGAACCAGAACCTTGAACTGGATGCAGTAACAGATTGACAGCCAATGTAGCTCTTTCAAAATGGGGGTAATATGGCCCCAGTGGGCAGCTCTGGATAACATCCTAACTGCTGCATTTTGCACTAGATGCAGTTTCCGAATATTCTTCAGGGGCAGACCCATGTAGAGCACATTGCAGTAATCCAGCTGTGACGTGACTAAGGTGTGGGTAACAGTGGCCAGATCTGCCTTCTCGAGAAAGCGACACAACTGGTGCACTAGCTGAAGCTGTGCAAAGGCACCCCTGGCCACCGTCTCTACCTGAGCTTCCAAAAGCAGAGCCGGGTCCAGCAATGCCCCCAAGCTGCTCACCTGCTCTTTCAAGGAGAGTGCAACCCCATCCAGAAATGGTAGAATCTCCTCATCCCAATTAGCTCTCCTACTGACCAACATTACCTCTGTCTTGCCCGGATTCAATCTCAGTTTATTAGCCCACATCCAAACCATCACTGCCTCCAGCCCCCGATTCAGGATGTCCACTGCCTCCCTAGCATCAGGTGAAAAGGAGAGATAGGGCTGAGTGTCATCTGCATATTGCTGACAACTCAGTCCAAGTCCCTGGATGACCTCTCCCAGCGGTTTCATGTAGATGTATTTATTGGTGCCAATCCTCTGGCTATAGACTTGCTGGAGAAGATGCTGGTGTCAGACACAGACGAATGAGTCACTGCTGCTGAAGTGCTAGCACATGCCTATTTTGTTCAGTATCATGACCCAGATGATAAGCCAGTTGCAGATCCCTTTGATCAGTCATTTGAAACATGAGGGACAAAACTGAACCCTGTGGGCCAATGGACACAGAGTTGAGCAGTAGTCTCCCAGCACCACAATCTGGACACAGTAGTCTGCCAGAACCACCATCTGGAAACAGGCCAATGGACACAGAGCCGAGCAGTAGTCTCCCAGCACCACCATCTGGACCCTTCCCCCAAGAAAGGACCACAGCCACTCCAAAACAGTGCCTCCAATCTCTTTACTTGAGAGGTGGTCCAGAAGGATACCATGGTCAATGGTATCGAACGCCACTGAGATGTCCAGCAGAACTGACAGGGACTCACTCCCCCTGTTTAGCACCCGGAGTAGGTCATCCACTAGAGCAACCAAGGCAGTTTCAGTCCCATTTTAGGATAGAAGCCAGATTGAAAAGGGTCTAGATATTCTGTATCATCCAAAACCCTCTGCAGCTAGAATGCCACCACATATTCTGTCACCTTGCCCCAAAAGGGAATGTTAGAGACAGGTCTATAGTTATCTAGGTTGGAGGGATCAAGGGAGGATGTTTTTTAAAATAAAGGTCTAACCATCGCCTCTTTGAGGCATGATGGCATCTTGCCCTCCCTTAATGAAGCACTGATAATCATCTCCATCCATCTGCCTGTACCCTCCCTGGTAGCTTTTATTAGCCATGAAAGGCAAGGGTCAAGAGCTCACAATGTCACCTGCACACTGCCCAGGATCTTGTCCACATCCTCAAGCTGTACAAACTGAAAGAATCCAAAACAATAGGACCTGAGGTACATCTGCTTGAATTGCCAAAACTCTGGAGTCCAAATCAGCACAGATGCAAGCAACTTGATCTGCAAAGTGACACACAAACTGATCACAACAGGCTGTAGATAGTCCCTCTCCCATTACTGGGGGGAATGTGTGGAGCAATTCCTTTGCTACATGGAACAGCTCTGTTGGTCAGCACTGAGCAGAAGTAATGGAAACAGAGAAAAAAAAATTTCACCACCCCCACTGCCACAGAGTAGTCCCTAAAATGGGCTCTAACTCATGTTTGGTTGGATTCATCATGACCCTTCCTCCAACACTGGTCTAGCTGTCATCTGAGTTGTTTCTTTGTCCTAAGCTGCAAGAAAAACCAAGGAGCAGAACAGGCTCCACTAAGACAGAGAAAGTGTTTAGGAGCAACTGGTCAGCTGTTGACTGACCAGGAGAGGCATCTTGGGGTCTTGGTGGACAGCTAATTGAAAGTGTCAACTCAATGTGTGGCAGCTGTGCAAAAACCCAATTCCATGCTAGAATTAGGAAGGGGATTGAAAACAAAACTCTTAATATTCTAATGCCCTTAAACAAACTATGATGCAGCCACACCTGGAGTACTGAGTACAATTCTGACATTGTAGACGAAGCGGGCAACCGAGATGATCAGGGGCCTATAGTACCTTTTTTATGAGGCAAGGCTACAATACCTGGGGCTTTTTAGTTTAGAAAAAAGACAACTGTGGGGAGACATGATAGAGGTCTATAAAATCATTCATGATGTAGAGAAAGTGGATAGAGAGAATTTTTCTCCCTCTCACATAACACTAGAACCAGGGGTCATCCCATAGAATTGATTGCCAGGACATTTAGGACCAACAAATGGAAGTACTTTTTTCACACAATGCATTGTCAACTTGTGGAATTCTCTGCCACAAGATGTGGCAACAGCGAACAACCTGGATGGCTGTAAGAGGGGTTTGGATGACTTCAATCAGCAGAGGTCTATCAATCTAGGTGGCCAGATTTGGCTTTTTAAAAAAAGCCAAATTCTGGCTTACAGCCCATTTGACCCACAAGTATACCCCTTAGGTTCTAGAAACTCTGCTATCAATGGCTACTAGTTGGAGGGCTATAAGCCTCCTCCAGCCTCAGGGGCAGGATGCCCCTGAACACCAGTTGAAGGGGAGTAACAGCAGGAGAGATGGCATGCCCTCAACTCCTGCCTGTAGGCTCCCAGTGGCATCTGGTGGAGCACTGTGTGAAACAGGATGCTGGATTAGATGGGCCTTGGGCCTGATCCAGCAGGGCTATTCTTATGTCCTTATGGTTGCCACAGAGGCCATGAAATGCTGAGCCGCTCCGACAAGGGCGGGGGGCTCATTGTGGACAATGAGTCCCTCAAGACCATAAGCTTTGGGGAACCCAAAGCCACCTCTGAGATCACCCCATCCAGCTCAAGTAGGGAGACTGAAGAGCAGTGGAATGGTCAGTACACCAGCAGAATCCCCAGCCCATCTCAGCGGCTCACCCTCAAGGACAAACAATTGAAATTCTAAGATTACCTAACAGGGCACCTGGAAAGGGGAAAGGTCTCACAACAGATGACTGCAATGCCCCCTTCCCGACCTCAAGGTGTGGCTGCTGAAGAATCAGGAAACCTGGAGGACAAAGCTGATGACCCACCCAGCTCATCCGACCAGGTCTCCGTCATGCATACCAGGTCAGCATGTTCATCAGCCGACAGACAGGAATGGAAAGCCAGATGTAGCCAGTAGTCAACACCAGAGGGCAGACGATTGGAGAGTCACAAACGCTGCCAGAGGTCTAAACTGGGAAGTCCACAGGATCAGGGGTACACACGAAACAGAGTCAGGCAACAACACATGGGTCAAGGTTGCTCACAGTAGGGCTCATCACTATGGACATTGTTTGCAACACAAACCCAGCTTTGAGGCTGCTCTAAATAGGCAGAGTGCTGAGAGCCCCACCCATCACTGCAGCTGGATCTTATCAAGGAGATACAGCCAGGCCAGAGCTGGGACACCTGTTCCTTCTGGCCAGCCTCTCTGACCTAAGGCATTCCTCCCTCTGAGCCTGTACTCTGGCCAACCATAGCTGTTGGGGATTTGGGGTAGGCACCTCAACTTCAGTGGCCTCAGAGGCTTCATAAGGAGGAGGGAGGGAAGGACGCAGAGGGGCCTGTAAGCCTGTCAGCTCTGGCTCTGCTGAGTCAACTGGAGTTTCAGCCTGCTCCCTCTGCTCTGGGTCTTCATCTGAAGAATTCTCCTCCATGGCCCCAATGAGAGTCATCACACCCACCCTTCTGCTCTCCCAGACACACCTCCCCAGGCCAACCACCCCCAGCAACTCTGTTTCAATTAAAAAATAGGTCCCCAGCTTTCCATTCATGGAATGAATGAATGAATGAATGAATGAATGAATAAATAATATATTTTTAAAAGAACAAATTGCTTTTAAAAGCACAAAACAATTTACCTCCTTATTCTAAAGGTAAAGTGTGCTGTCAAGTCAGTGTCACCTCCTGGCACCCACAGAGCCCTGTGGTTTTCTTTGGTAGAATACAGGAGGGGTTTACCATTGTCTCCTCCCTCACAGTATGAGCCTTTCAGCGTCTCCTTATATTGCTGCTGCCCGATATAGTACCGGCAGGAATTGTTAGTCAAGCATTTCTCCACTGCGCCACTGATGTTAAAGACAACGTATTTTTCCAAAACTATATGCATTATCATTGTGCATTGGATAATGACTGATTTTTAATTACATTTTTATTTCTTGTTATTCACCACCTGGAGCATTTTTAATATGAAGTGACAGGTGGGATATAAATCCTACTAGTGCTGCTACTATTGCTTAAAAAGTGTTTACTTACTGTTCACATTCCAGAAAAAGACTTGGCAGAGTGAGGGGTGGGAGCTAAAGAAAATACAACAATATTTTATGTAATAGATACAGGAGTGGCTCCAGAGGGCACATGAGTCAGCAAGCGCCCCCTCCCAGCAGCCCCCTCCCCACTTGCCCCATTAATGAACTTAACGGCATTTATTTCAGTGAAAATATGTTCAGGATGAGCATATTAATGTGAAATATACTGTGATTTCTCTTTCAAAAATATAACATGTGGGGTACAGCTCATCTGCCTAGAAGTGCCCTTTGCCCTTTCTTTGCTCTTCCTCACCTCCCCCCCCCCCAGGTTGGCCACTGGCTGGATAGTTCTTATATCATAAATATCCTATGATACCACCAGTGCCAGCCACAGACAGTGTTGTTCCTGAGAAGTCCTTGAAACTGATGCCAGCTCGTAAGCACAGGATAGAAAGTTGCTGAATTGAGAAACAGAGCCTGCATAGAGAGTGTATGAAGCAGCTTCCTGTTTTAAAAATATTTCCCCTAGATGCCTTTTGCAGCTTATTCGTTCTATGACTCAGCAAAAATGACCATTAGTTGATGACAGGAACAATGAATTCCAGCAATCTCTTTCCTTTTGAACCACTTAAGGAAACCTAGAAAGGCTCATTGGCCAACATCAAACTAATTAAGCACTGGTGCAGCACTGATGTGATATTTCTGCCCACTGCTACTTCTGTAAATATGTCCCTGAGGGTTGCACAGCCCTCACTGACATATTTTTGGAAGTCACGGTGAGATTCAGAGGGAAGGGGAGATCAATTAAAACCACTCATCCCAGTAACAGCAACACAGTGTTAGCAGTGCCCTGCTTCATTAGTCTGGATGTCAGCCATTCCCTGTTGTTTTAGATGTGGAGTGAGCAAAAAATAATTGGAACAAGTTGTTCTGGAAGCTGTTTTAAAGACTTATTGAGTACACAAGAATTATAAATTATAAAAATCATATAGGGGCCAAGAGGCTACTAATATTAAATGTTTAGTATGTTTAATATTAATAAACATACAAAGCAGGAAAAAAATAAGATCATAATAGTCAAGCTATTTTAACAATGGCTGACGTCCTGACTAGTGCAAATATGTTCTACTAGTGCAGTGGTTCCCAAAACTGGGAGCCTCCAGATGTTTTTGAACTATAGCTCTGATCATCCCAAGCCACAATAAATTGTAGCTGGGGCTGATGGGAGTTGTAGTTCAGCAACATCTGGGAGCTCCCAGTTTGGGAACAACTGCACTAGTGTTACCTTATTGTGCTTGCATTCCAGACTAGTGCTGCACCAATACAACAGATGCATCTGCACAACCTTTTGTGCACCTTCTGCTGTGAAGTTGCTGTCTCAGTCCATACATGTTAAGGGCAGCCAACCTGAATCCCCATTTCTCTGTGCACGGCCTCAATTGCATCCATGTTCTGGCTTTGAGCATGGGAATGCAATCAATGTAATCTGGCATTCCTAGTGCCCCAGAAAGAGAGCGAGAATCACAAAGGTCTAGGAGTACCATAACTAAGGCCAAGTACCACTCAGACTGATAAGGGCATTAATGATAATGGCATCTCTGCTTTAAGGAGTTTCCAGATCTGGCAACAATGAGAGCGGCTGATAGTTTTCTGGGGAGTACTCAAGATCAGCATACCTCCTCCCTTTCACAGAAGCTAAACGATGGCTCAAAGTGTCAAAGAGACTGTCCATTGTTAATTAACAAAAGAAAGCAAGAAATAGCTTTGTCCAACTTCCTGAATGGGGTAAAGGGTCACCACTCGCCCGATTTCAATCAAATATTTTGTTTTCAGCCATTGAGGGACATTATTAATATGGCAATATGCCTGCCCCTGCCCCAAGGGCAAAGAATTTTGATTCCTGGAAAGAATTTCCCCATTTCCCTCAGGTGCATGGTTCTCGTGTCTGTTTGTCCCAACCTGTACAAAGTACATACTTTCCCCCAATTCTGTGGACATGTGTCTCAATGTGCCTCAAGTCCATGTAAAGACTGATCAGATGATTCCTGGGTTATCTCCCTTGAATCTGTTTCTGCTGAGGTATTGATGGCAACTGCACCAGGGATCTTGCAGACAGTCCCTTTCCCTTCTCTGCTATTTCCATTGTGCCCGAGGTCTCCCTGAAGTGGGTTAGTGTGAGTTTCCGAACTCATGTTCTGAACTGCCCAGCCTTAGGCTCTCTTCAAAATATACAGCTTTTCACCTCCTCATAAGCCTATCCCACTTCTACCCAGAGAAAGAGAACCAACAATCTTGAAATCCATGCTCACCAGTTACACAGAATTTAGGGCAGGCAGGTATATTGACTGTAAACCACCATATGGTGTAGTGCGGAAGTAACTTGCCTAGGGAGCAAGAGGTTGCTGGTTCAAATCCCCACTGGTATGTTTCCCAGACTATGAGAAACACCTATACCAGGCAGCAGCAATATAGGAAAATGCTAAAAGGCATCAGCTCATACTACATAGGAGAGGCAATGGTAATCCCCTCCTGTCATCTACCAAAGAAAACCACATGGCTCTATGGTTGCCAGGAGTCG
Source organism: Hemicordylus capensis (assembly GCF_027244095.1). NCBI lineage: Eukaryota > Metazoa > Chordata > Lepidosauria > Squamata > Cordylidae > Hemicordylus > Hemicordylus capensis. Next base: position 51,727,146 of record NC_069661.1, on the reverse strand, counting down.
ACACTGCCTCAATGACACAACTTTATCTTTATATTGACTGTAACTCAATCTCTTTATTTGCTTTGTCTGTCACCCCTATCCCCTCCCCTCTATGTTAAGGAATTCAATGCATTCATTAAAATGTGGTGCTATAGATAAGGATCAGCATCTTGTAGTAGGAGTCTCTGTCTTTGGTCATCAAGGAAATTGCCAACTACCACCACTAAACTGTGTGCCTCTGTCTTTAATACACTTATTTGTTTTTGAAGAAACCTGGTCTTGACTCCATTACTCCCCTTTGGGTACCCTAACTCTGACCTGCCTTTACCCATATCACCCTGCCTGTTTACGCTGCCTTTACCCAAGACTTATTATTGGTGTATGTAAGTTTGCATTTGAATCGAGCTAATTCCCACACATAAGATCAAAAGCATAGTCACAAGGCATGATGGCAAACACGTGCCTGAGCAAACACAGTAACCTACACATTGCAGGGAATGATGCAAAGCTACTTTCCATTCTTGTTGTACAAGCACAGTGGTGGCCCCAAAGGACCAAGATCCCAAGATTGTGCATGAATACCCACTCAGCTACGTAACCTCCTGGTATGTGTGCATCAATAGCCTCATTCGGAAGTTATAAAATTGTCCCACTGTACACAGGTACAGTGGGGCGAAGGGAGAGGAAGTCTAACCTCACCATGTCAATCAGCAGCATGCCCCACCACTCTTGATTACAGTGGGGCTTCTCTGAAGAGGGAAAAGCCAGAAGCGTGATAGCAGGCATTTCCGTGATTGTGAGACTGGATCCATCCAGTCTCATAATGTAGGTCATCTGGAGAGGTCCGTCTCCAGTTGCCATCAACCCGTTTGGTGGCTACACAGAGACGGGCCTTCTCGGTCGCTGCCCCGAGATTGTGGAATGTGCTCCCTGCTGAGATACGATTCTCCACATCTCTGGCAATTTTCAAAAAAACACCTGAAAACCTATCTTTTCACCCAAGCTTTCTCAGCTTCTTAAATTCTGGGATTTTTAGTATCTGGTCTATTTTAAAATTCAAAACCCGATTTCGGGGTTTTTTATCACTGTAATTGTTTAATTGTTGTTTTAAAATGTTTTTAAACTGTTAATTGTTATATTGTTTTTTAATTTGTTTTAGTGGTTTGTTTTAATTGTAAACTGCCCTGAGCCATTTTGGAAGGGCAGTATACAAATCAAATAAATAATAATAATAATAATCGCAGAAGTGTCTCCCATCATGCTTTCAACTTTTCCCTCTAGAGAGGGGCAATTTTATAATGTCTGGATGAAGGTTTTGTTTATTGCATACAGTGTTAGCCTGGATATCAGCCAGTGATTCACAATGTAGAAACATATTAAATATCTGCTTCTTTTATTCTGCTTCATGACTTACATGTCAACATAAATAGTATTCTTTTGCAAGAAATGCATCATCATTTTTGAAATAAATTAGGACTTAAATAAATTATACTTGACTCTCTTCTATTTTCCTGGCCCACAGGTATGGCGTAATTCTGGAAGGTTCCCATTGTACAGTTGTGAAATATGTGTCTATTCAAGGTGAGTATTTCTCAAAGCAGCCTGATAAAATACATTAACTATGGAGTACTGCATAATGGCCTGTTTCGCCCATTATGTAGCAGTAATGGAAAATGCTTAGGGAAAATAATCTGTTATGCATAGTGGGGGGGGTTTAATCTCCAAAGAAAGATATAACTGGAGAACTGTAAGTGGAACCTTTTACTGTGCCAACCCTAAATGCAAATAAACTAACCATGTTGTCCCCTTGCTCATTAGCAACTGTCCATCTTCGTAAGACAATAGATTTTGCTGCATTCTTCTGTTGAAAGCAAGACAAAGTGTTCACTGCATGGTCTGCTGCAAATGCTGGACAGTGATATGGAAACTCAGATGTTCAGCATCCAAGTATCTATCCAAGAGCCTGAATCCAGAGGAAAGGCAAATGCTAATGAACCTGAAGATGGTTTCATATATGTGAAGTGCTGGCCAACCTCTACAGCTATACATTTATTTCAAAGTGAATGAAAATTTGAACCAAATGGGATCATTCAGTTCAATTTTTCTTCAGACTAACATGAATACCCCTAGACATAGAAAACCCCATGCATTCCTCTTCAGATATCTTCATGCAGGGAAGCTTACCTTAAGCAGAGGCACTGTCTACATACAGAGCTGCAATTTTGATTTCCCCACAATGTCGTTCTGATGAGCTGCCTTCTGACGGGTCAGGCCCTGGTCCATTTAGCTCAGATATACAGGCCACCTTTTGACATAATGCCAAACTGGAGGCCATCATTCCAAAGGTTCAGGTTTGTGGTTGAAAGTGTGAACCCACAGTTACATTACTGAACTGTGGGCTGGTTTTTGACCCCAAACCTCAATTGGAAACTTTGGTTCCACTTGAGTTTCACCGCTGAAATCTGGAGTTGAGAAGCGGCATCGTGTCATCTGGATTCTGCCACTGTGTAGAACCAGAGTTGAGGGTAGGAAGTTCCTCCCTCTCACCTTCTCAGCTGACTGCCATAGCTTTCCTTCATGCAAAGGAGGAAGCCCGCACAGCCATTTCTCCCTCCCTTGCAGTCTCCCAGACTGCAGATCAGCATCATCTGGGACTGTAGTGGGGGAAAGGGTCAAACTGTGGGTCCATTCAACCCATGGTTTGCTGTTATGTGCTAAGGTGGGCACACTGACTAACAGCAAGTCTCCAGGAATATTCTGTCAGGCAGGAATATTTTGCACCCCACGGGAGATATCAGAGGTTTAACCTGGGACCTTCTGCATGCAGAAAGGGTGTTCTTTCTGCATGTAATACCCCTTCCATGTTGTGGACTCAGTATCATTCTAGGGAGGGGGGTTGCTACCATTTATTTGTGGTGGCCACCATTTTCCCCACGATGTCTTGGAACAAAGTTCATCTTGGTCACATCTTAACATATCTTGTATGGATGAGTGCAACATACTCTGTGGGGTTCTCTTGAAAAGCATACTGGAACTACAATTGCTGCAGAATGTTGCAGGCAGAGTGGTGTGTGTCTGTGTGTATGCACATGGACTATGTGATTTGTAATCCTATTTCTGTTCTAATCTTGGTAAAGAATATTTTCTTTACCAGAATATTGATAAAATCTCAAATCTCAAGACAGTCACAATGGTAGAGGCAAGAACCAGAAAAAAGCCATCAGTGAATAAAAATAATACTAAGTAACCCAAGAAAACAAATCTAACCTTTTCCAGATTTAAAAAACGTGTATATTTTTACATGCTCATGTTCTGTATCTCATCTTTGTAAATTTCTTAAACTGCTTGAGTTTAACTATTGTGCATATAGTTCCCAGCATATTTTGAATGTCAATAAGTCATACAATTAGGCATGCTAAAAATAAAAAATAGCTATTTCAGTGCAATACCTATTTTTGTCGTCCTGTTTCGCAAACTAGTGTTCCCATAGGAATAGAATGTGAGTATGAGAATCATTTCTCCTGTGATTTGTGTCATGAAGTGAGAGTAACACAACGGAAGAGAAGAATTAGTTCTGTAGTGCAGTTCGACTATGCTTCAGGATGTGATTTAATTTCATATCAAGCATAGCTTTTATACATCAGAGTTATGAACATGCTAAATTCTAGGGCTGACATCCAGATCAATGCTAGGCCAACATTTTCTGTTGCACAACGGCTTACCATTATTTCCTTTGAGTCCTTATTTCCTATGGAACAATGTATCATCCTGATACAATGCATCGGACCGATTCAATTCAGTCTGCCATTTGTATCAGAAGAACAATACAGGGGATTGGATCCAAAATTTTGATCTGTGCACAGCCCAACTGTATAATTCACAGCAGTTTGTCATCCACAAAGACGACCCCTATGCCTATAATATCTTCATACTTCAGAGAAGGAGAAACGTAATTTCTCCTGTCAATAAAGCTGCTGGGTGGCATCCATACTGATGCTGGCATTTCTGGAGTGGTGGTGCACTGCAATCAGTAGTGTCAGAAGAGTTTGTGTAAAAGGCACTGATATCCTGCACAATGTCTTACACTAATGCAATAACTACATTCATACAGAGGTTACTTGCTCCACATAATGGCCATAGCCCCATTTCATTCATTCATTCAGTTTATATATCACCCTTCCTAAAGTGGCTCAGGGCGGTTTACATTAAAATCAAAAACACACAATAAAACAATTAAAATAATAAAACATTTAAAATTAAGATTAAGATTAAAATTAAAATTTAATTTGATTAAAATGACATCAATTTAATTAATCAGTAATTAAATTAATAATTACTGATTATTAATTAATTAATAATGTCATTAAAATCCAGCCATAAAAAGATGGGTCTATAAGGCTCTCCTGAAGGCCTTCGAGGAAGAGAATCCATTTATCTCCACAGGGAGCATGTTCCACAACCCACGGGTGACAGCTGAGAAGGCCCGATTCCAGGTTGAGTGCTGGGGATCTTATAGAGAAAGGCGCTCTCTCAGGTAATCTGGATCAAAGCCATTCAGGGATTTAAAAGTAAGAAGCAGCACATTGTACTTTGCCCAGAAACATATTGGCAGCCAGTGAACTGTTTAAGAACAGGCATAATGTGGTCTCTCCAAGACAGTTATCCCAGAGACCAATCTGTCCACCACATTTTGAACTAACAAAATGTTTCTGAACTTTTAACAAAAAAACACTGTTCTACACAGTGTGCATTGAAGTAGTCCAACCTGGAGATTACTAGCTGATTTACCACTGTTTTCAGGTCATTCTCCTCAAGGAATGGGCAGAGTTGTTGAATTAATCACAGCTGGTAAAAGAGCGTTTCCTGGACATAGCCTCAGCCTGAGGCACCCAGGACCAAAATCACTAACATGCTATGTTGCCAGTCAGCTTGATTTGGGGGTAGCACAGAAGTACCCCTATATATACACTGGATTGCACTGAACAGTGTGAAGTTACAGGATCATAGTCCCATTTTGAACTTTTCACCCTGATCAGGCAGGTGTTGGGCAACAGGGGCATAGCAAGGTTGGAGTGGGCCCAGAGACAAGTTTTTAAATGGCCCCCCCCTCACTGAAGCTCAGCTCATGAAGTAAATAAATCTTAAATGAGGCTGAATAGTGGTAACAAAAAGCATAGTTCTCGCCCTCTCTCTCTCTCTCTCTCTCTCTCTCTCTCTCTCTCTCTATATATATATATATATATATATATATACACACACACACACATACAACCTATGAGCCACAATAGAACATCATCCTCAACTATTTTTAAATTGTGGACGATGCAAGCCATTTAATGGTCCTAGAGAAAGACATGCTGTTCTGGTAGCTCCAGCTCTTAACACTCACATGTATTTTGGAGGATGAATACAACTGAAGGAAGCCCTGGGTGTGTGGGTGGCTGGGGGAGTCAGTCATGTGACTTGCCTCGGGGGGGGCTAAGGCAGTGGGCCCCTAGACAACTGTCTCCCCTTGCCCTATTATAGTTACGCCCCTGTTGGGCAATGTGCCTCAGGTCAGGCCAGCATAGACTGAGATAGGATGTTCTCACCCCTTTCTTTACAGAGAGGCATCAGCCCTGTGAGCAGACACCCCCCTCCAAAAAAAAAAAAAAAAAGGTAAACTGCTCAGGGAAGAGATCCTCCGCTGTTGCAAAGACAAACAATTTGAAGCACTCTTTAGGAGTGGCATAAATAATGGTACATTCCTACCTTGTTATAAGTTAACAAATTGGCTGATAAGAACCCAGAAACAACAAAAAAAACTGCATGAATGCATATAAATAAACACACACACACACAAAACCTCAAAGCATAGTAAGCTAAATATATAATGATGTATTTTTCAAATATAATAAATTATGATTCTTATGTCCAAATGCTTAAAACCCAAAAATGTGCCAAAAGTCATGTAAACATTCTTATACAATATCCACTCTGTAGATGAAATAGCAATTGCTTATCACAGAAGAATCTAGTCTCCTAGATCCTGAAAATGTCCATCCCCCTGCATGTGATGAGCTATGATAATCTTCAACTTCATCTGAAGCTCATGGAGATGATTTATAAGTAGTCTACTGATAAGTCCTTAAAAACTGTCCAGATCCGGATTCCAGTAGATTTCACAATAGCTTCTTCATGAAGGACTAAAAAGTAGAAATACAATATCATAGATTCTACAGTAAGCAATGTAACAAATGTTTTAAACTAATGTGATAAAACATTTCTCATACCTTATATACTTCATGGTAACACTTTACCTGCGGTGTATTATCTGGAAGGTGTAGGTGTGTGTGTGTGTGTGTGTGTGTGTGTTTGTGTGTGTGTGTGTGTGTGTGTACCACCCTTAAGGCTTCAATTTGCACAATCATGCATCATAAAACGCCTTCATAGAATAAACCTTAATTAGCCAAGTCATTTTACTCATGAGGAGACCACAAATAAGACATCAAGCTTATTCACTTAAGGGATCAGAGGAAAGATCAACTACTCTCGCATAAGAAAGGAAACAGAGACAAAAGACAGAATAATCAGCCCATTCCAACCCAGGCTCAGAATAAGAACAAGAATAATATTCTCATCTCGAGAACAAGAAACCACAATACAGAGGCCTCTTTCACTTCTCATTTTATTGACAAGCAACATTCTGAAAATGATTTCATGGTCTGTATTTTATTTAAATACAAACCCAATACTGGGAGGAGAGATGATGTACGGAGAATTCTTATGCATAAGGAGGCTGAGGTTTAGAGGCATATGCACCTGGCATGTTTCCTTTAATATGGGGTTTTTCTGTGAGAGAAAAATGAGAGTGGATTTATGGTTTGTATTGAAAATCTCATTTGCTACCAGAGAATCTACACTCAGAACACCTCAGAAACAACAGAACCCTGAACCCCATGGGCTAGAAAATTTCATTTGCTACCAGATAATCTACACTCAGAACACCTCCGAAATAACAGAATCCTGTACCCCATTGGTTAGATACCCATGGGGATGGCTGGCACCATCTGTTCACTACACCGCCACTCTCTGTGGGCCACCCCAGTGCCCCCCAAGTGCAGTTATGGGGCTGCTGAAACCTACATGATTCCCTATGGAGAAAAACCTTAAAGATGCATAAACTTCAACAAATCACCAAAAATCAGCCCTCTGCCCAAATCCTTTGAAAAAATTCTGGTAGCTTCCTTGCCCCCCTTGGGCACTACCACCAACCCCACACCACTCTAGGTCACCCCTTTCCCCATGACGTGAAGCGATACACTTCCATTATACCTTATGGGGAAAAACCTTAAAGACACGTAAACCAACAATTCACCAAAAATCAGCCCTTTGCCCAATACCTCTGAAATTTGGATGGTAGCCTCCACCCATTAGGAACTACCACCCCACTCTTCCACCCCAGATCCCACTTTATGTCCCAAATCTGCCCTAAAGACACTAAAACTTCAACAATTCACAAAAAAATCAACCATTTGCCCAATGCCTCAGCAATTTAGGTGGTAGCCTCCACCCATTAGGCAATACCACCCCACCCCACTCTTTTGGCCCTGGGGCCCATTTTTTTAATCCAAAATGATTTAGTTTTGGGTTAATTCAGATCTGAATCAAATCTGGGGTGATTCGGACGGGTCAGATTCGGACCAAAAAACAAATCGGGGGTGTTTCAATTTGGATCCAAATCAAAACACCAAAAATGCAAATTGCATACCCCTAATGTCTTGTAAACTGCCTCCTGGCATGTTCTGGGGTCAATGTATAACTGGCCAAAGCACATGGCCTCCAAGTCCTGAACCTCCAGATCCCAAAGCCTTGAAATCTCTTTGGATCACTATCATACAGGCTCTCAGACATGTGAGTTACAGTCCTTTGCTCCTCACTCTCATTCATCCCCACTTCCCCACTTGCTACTTGTGAGGAGACCAATTTTCAATGAATGCACCAGCTTACCTAGGAAGTATAGGTTAAACGAACCTCTTCCTCTCTTAAGTCTCCTTACCACTTTTCTCCCTTCTCTGCCTCCCTCTCCACTTTCCAGGCACTTTAAAAAGCAAACCTATAGCTAGGCTATGGTTTAGAACCTCAGCCAGTGTTATTGCAACTAGGATTTCCATTTAGAATATTAACCAGATGTATTACATTTGCCTAGCTGAACCTCTTCTCCCTTCTTTACCCCTATTTCACCCTTAATAAAGCTTTTGAACTGTACTCCTGTTTCCTCATTCTTTCCAATATGCCAGAACTTGCTTAAATTGATACTGGAAATGTACTGCTACCCACACCAAGCTAATTTCCCCAATTTAAGCCAAAAGCATAGTCAAGGTATCGAGCCAGCATCTCAGAGCAGTTCTGGTAACAGCGATGAACCTGTTCTTTCTGCAGGAGTGTAACCTCATCCAGAACAGGAAGTTCTATCCCATCTTGCAGATTGTGACCCCCAACAATGAGCACCTCCATCTTGCTTGGATCAGCCTCAGTTTATTATAGTACGCGGCCATGCTTTATTGGGAAATTCTATTCACTGTTGCTTTTGTAAACCATATGTTAAACATTCTCTAATAAAAGTCTATCTATCCCATTACTGCCTGTAGGCAGGCATTTAAGTGGCTAATGCCATTTCCTGATATTCATGACATGAAGAAATCGATTTGGATGTCATCAGCATATTGATAACACCCAGCACCAAATCCCCTGATGACCTCACCCAGTGGTTTCATGTAGATATTAAAAAGCATTGGTGACCATTCACACATTCTGATCAACATTTATACAAATGTGCAGTATATACAGGTATAGATCTATACAGAGGCACAGTAATTCATATGTTATGTTGAACTCAGGTACAGAAGGGCACTTCCTATTTGTATCATGCATTGGAATGGCCTGTATCCAGGTTCACCTTTGAACACAGGTTATGTCATTCACACAGACACATGTATGAGTGTACAGACATCTGTACACTCGTAGAGCATAACGTCTGAATCAGACTCGTGTGAACAACTTCTCCTTATTCAAGAGCATTACTGCTAGCAGTAGATATTTCTGGAGTATCTACTCATCTAACATACCCTTTATGTGTGGAAGTTAGCAGTTTGAGAAGCATTCTTTTATCCAGAACTATAATTTAATATATCATTACACTCAAGTGACTCACATCCCACACAATGCACCACCTATCTAAGTAACAAAGGTGCTCACTGCTTCTGTGGTAGTTTTACTCTCACTGCTGTAACTTGTGAAAGTGAGGAGAGTCCATGTATGTTTTTGCACTCCTGCTGCTACCATCAATGGGTATAGCAGTGGGAGTGCAAGGACACATTTCTTAGTATACATGGAGTCTCTCCACCTTTGTAAGCTGCATTCGTGGATTTTAAAATGTTGCTTAGGTGGCTCGCTATGCAGTATATGTGCCACTAAGTATAAGAACCACTAGTGTAAGAAGGTTGCTTACCTTTACTTGACTCACCTTCTTTTCATATTATTACCTGTATCCAATGTGCAGTACAACCATATGCATGTTTACTTAGAAGTAAATTCCACTGACTGACTCACAGGTAACTCTGCATAGTGTTCCAACTGTATTCTGTGCCTGTTCCGTTTATTTTGCTGGTGCTTTCTAGATATTTTTTGTGCATTTTTGCTGGGAAAAGGATGTGGACATTGTTGTAAATAGAACTGCTATTCAGACAGAGTTAATGAGAGTTGACTAAAAACCCCTTGACACTTTTCCTCTGTGCTGTCTTCTGGTTCAAATGGCAACTAAAAAGTGCCATTTATAAACCAATCTATTCTGTAACTTTAGTGTTACTATTTTCTCTATTATTGCTCCCATATTGGCCTAGTTTCAGGTTAAGGTTGTTGCCTGTCTATGATGGACTAGACGTTTCTTGCATGGTATGTAATCATGATGTTGCAATGAACCATTTGGGCAGAGCCCTTTAAATGTACTTATGTCAGAAGGAGTATAATTGCAGATGCAACAGCAACCATGTGGGTTAAGGTATATGTAAAGCATTTTATATTTCCAGGATGTCTGGAATTCCATCCAGTGTTTTCTCTATTTCCCCCCCCCCATCTGTTTGTGGAATTGGTTTTGTTCTGGGTGGCAGTATCAAGGTAGTGTGTGCTAGAGGTGTGCACAAAACTGGTTTGCCTGGTTTGCTTCAAGTCCAGACCAGACTTGAACCAGACCAGGCATGTTCAGTTTTGTGCCCCATGAACACCACTAAATTTGAGCCAGTCTGGGGTTTGAAAAACATGGGGGTGCTGCTGCAGGGGGGGTCTCTGAATCTCCCCCTCCCCCCACCACCCACCACCTTTGCTGAGCCAGTTTGCCCCATTTTGGGATCTTTCCGGCCCTCTCCAGGCTTGCTGCAGCCATGTTGAAGGCCACTGTGCTTGCACATGGCCTATTTGCATGCCCGGGTCATAAGCCTGATTCTTCTGATTAGTACCATACCACTTTTTCACTTCCTTTTAACCTATTCTATTCTCACCCTATGAGACATCTTCATGAGTTTTAGCTATAATCATCTACTCACTATTTTCTCTTTATATAAACTTACTGCTATAATCCTCTCCTAGCCTGCAGTGCCTTAAACTAGGAAGTTAGACCAAATGAACTCAGTGGGATTTCTGTCTGACCAGCCTTCCAAGCCATCAGATTCATCACCCATCATTTCCTCAGCTGCCCCAACCAAACACACACACACATACACACACACACACACACACACACACACACACACACGGGGCGGGGGGGAGAGGGAGAGAGAATGGCACCAACTTTGAACAAATATAAAACACAGATCAACTTGCATTATTCATTCCATATTAATGATTTAGATTTAAAATATATGAATTAGCAATGGCTGTGTGAACCATATCTGTGTCTCTGGATACTGTTTCCAGCCAAGATCACTTGCTGGAGCGCTCTTTTTTAGAGTATAATCTAAGATTATCCCTAGCTAGCCCTAGTCTAGAAACTCTCCTTCTTTATAATACCACATTCACTATGCCCAACAACATAGTTAGAAAAGGCATCTGCTGATATATCGAACTGTGCTTGTAAAATGAGTGGATAGACAGCAAGAGACCAATTATGACATTTTGATGGAAATTGTTTTGACAAAATCTCAGATTTATTACTTACACCTAGTGAAATTATGAAAGAGGTAGGGGAAAGCTTCAGCTTCTTCATAACTTCTACTTATTATTTCTTCATGTGGTCTTTAGGAAAGAATAAGCTCAGCTGTACAGAATAGGTGGCAAATATAAAGAATAAGGTTATGCATCTTTAGGGTTTTTTTGTTCTACGTTTTCCTATAAGCAAGCAAAAAGTCACAAATGAGTGTCTGCTTTTTTGATGAAAAGCTTCTTTAAGTTGTGCCCTCTAAGAAATGTTCTCATCAACAGTATGTGCACTTCTGGTAGGGAAAGAAGTCAACAGTTTTCTTCTCCTGTGAAAAGGGGCAAAGATCAAAGAACCAGAGAATAGCATCATATCCAATCGAGTTAAGCACTGTCTCTTGAAACTGACTTGTAGCTTGAAATCAGTACTGATAACATGTTTGAAATACTGATTACAATCCTCTCTGCTGTTCTTCATGAACAAGTTCTATTCTGAAAAATGGGACATATAAGCATCAAATCATGGTTGAAAACTAAATGCACCATATTGGATAGCAAGGAGCAAGGAACTACTATCATAAACCCAAGGATGTGTGCTAAATAAAGGACTTTGCATTCTACAGTCCTTCTCCAAATCTAGTGGTATCCAATATGGTGCATTTAGTTTTCAACCATGATTTGATAATTCAATTAGAAGTTCTACACTTATTAGGGGTGTGTTTTGTGTATGCAATGCTTTCAAAATGTTCTTTGTTTAATCAACAGCAATGGTGGGTAATCAGTAAAATCTAATAAATCAAAATTCATGGTGAAATATTTTAAGTGATATAGATAGTAATTAGGCATCAATTGCCTCCCCAAATTAGGTTCACAACTAGCCAAAGAAAGCCAAACTATTCCCCCTGCCACCAAAAATCTTGGAAAATACCTTGCTTTGTTTAAAGTCAAATTAAAAACAAAATATTATTTGCTTGTTTATTCTAGAAATTTATTCTTACATTTCCATTAAAACTTAATGCCCCATGTGACTCAACTAAAACAATATAAAATAAATTAAAATCAATAAAACACAGGCTGTACAGCAGATGAAAATGTAAGAACTAAAATATAGCAATAGAATCAAAGATTGGAAGTAAGGATGTGCACTGATTTGCTTCGGCACCATCCCAGGGATGGCAAGGGGTTCCCTTAAGAGGAGGCAGGCAGGTCACACCTGCCTGTCCTGGAAGCCTTCACCACCCCTCTCCACCCCCATCATGGTGTGGTTCTCAGAAAAGCATCCCTGTGAAAGTGGGAGCCCATGCCACTGTCTCCTTTAAACCTCCCCACTGCAGTGACAAAATGCTTCTCCCAGCATCCCTCATGTGGCATCAGCATGCAAAAAGCATGGACGCATGCGCCCATGCCATCTGCATGCCAATGCCTTGAAAGGGATGGTGGGAGAAGCATCCCATCGCCATGGCAGAGTGGTTTAAAGGAGACAGCCGATGGGCTGCTGCTTTCACGGGGATGGTTTTCTGAGAACCACGCCATGAGGGGACGGCTCAGGGTGGCAGAGGTTTCCAAGAGGGAAAGGTATGACCTGCCTGCCTCCTTTTAAAGGAACCCATCATCTCGTCCCGAAATGATTCGGGCACATCCCTAAGTAACAGGCACTCAAAACAAGAATATTTTGACTGTGTGATGAAAAGCTTGTAGGGATGAGGCCAAATGGATCTCTTTATTTGGGAAGTTGGGAATTAAGTCTTGGCACCACTGTAGTTGTGCAATTGATTGGGACTCCTTGATCCCAAGCAACCAGATATTTAACAGAGGAGACCTCCCCACAGGTAAGCAGGCTCATGTGGAAGAAGATGGCCTTTCAAGTATACTAGTCCCAAGACTTTTGTGGCTTTGAATTGTGCCCAGAATCATACTGGCAGCTAGGGCTGGAATTCTGTCATTATTGCTAGAGCTGACAGGAAACTGAAACTTCTGCAGCTTTCATGGAAGAGGGTACAATCCATGACAGCTGCAAAAAATTCAAGGGCATAAGTTGCTTACCAAAAGCAGTGGCAGCAACAATCTTCTTGATTCTTTAAAGTGATAACTCCATCTAGGGAGGAGTAGGCAGCAGCAGCAGACACACTTTGCCCCCACACCACCAGCCACAAGAATGACACAACAAACGCATGTCGGTATAAAAGGGCCACAACTTTATTATTAACCAGTTGGCAAACTGGTTGTGGATGAAACTCCATCCCCTGCAGTGTAGGCCTACCGAGGCTGGGGTCAGACTTTCAGGTCTTTCCCCGAGCCTTCTCAGGGTGACACACCCCGGCTCAAAGGCAGAAGCAGTGCAAACCTGCTACCTCCTCTCATCTTTGCCAACCCATATGGTCAGGGCAAACCTCTCCCAAGCTGCACAGCCTTTAAGGTTTGTGAAGCCCTGAAACAGGTGTAATGGCCAGTTGCAGCCCCTGAGCCACGAAGCCTCTACGGGTCAATGAACCATTCACCTAGGGTGCTCACCAATACCAGAACCCAACTAAACATCCACCCCGCCAGTCTGCACTGCACCTGCCACAAGGGAAGGTCAGACTAGCTTGGCCTAAGCTACCTACATTTCCAAAAATCCAGCAAACCTCCGCTCATATTGGACAAATAAATGTCATAAACCTTCAGAGACCAATGGACCCCATCAGGCTGAAAATGAAGAGGATCTGAGTGTTCAAATGGGATGAAACAGTCCCTGTGATCTGTTACATAACAACCCATGACAGTGCTGATCTTTTTCCTCACCCTTTCTGTGCCCTTCACACTTTGAAACCCCTCGAAACCCTATGCTGTTGCAAATCCTCCACAATATAGCCACACTGGTAGCCAATTATGGATAGTTGAGAAATCTGCCATGGCCGGCTGAATCAAGGAATGGCCTCCTGTTCCTTATTCTCCTTGAGCTTAACCTCTTGTTCCCTAGAAAGCAGGATGAATATGTCAACATATTCACCCTTGAGGATCTTCTCTTTAATAGCTGGAAGCAAATGATCACCCAGTGGGAGACCCAGGGCCTCAAAACGTGAATGCCATGTGGAAGGAACAATTTCCATGGGGTAGGCGACTTCTGTCCCTGTTGCTGCAAGCCCCTGTCCAGGGACGGTAGCATCCCCCACACTTGCTCACATGCTCCATAGGGAGATGGTATCCCCCCCACCCCAGCTCTCTGGAATAAGAACCTCCAGGCCACCCCTGCATAGCTGCTAGGCCTCAGAACGGGCTGCAGCTCCAGACAGTAAAAGGTGGGGAAGACCATGGGTACATCGGCCACACAAAGATCTGCGGTCCATTCCATCCTTTTCAAGCACAGCCAGCCTGTCAGATAAAGCCATTAGCATCTCAGCACATGCAGTCCCCCCGGTATGTTTTCTCCCCCTGTCAGGCAAACATGAAAGACCTACCCCCTGGATCTTGAGGGTCCTTTTTAGTGCATTCCAGTGCCTCCATTCTGGCAATCACAGTGCAAAGTGTGACCATATCAACTTCATCCTCCAAAGAGGAATGTTGAGGCTTTGGGATTTTTCACAGGGTGCCCCACTTTTTTGCCCAAAGCTTTCTTGGAAGGCATTGCCAGACAAGGGTAAGTCATGTGACAGCATGGTAAAATCCACTAGGTACTAGACCCAGGCTGATAGCCATGAAGACCCAATCAGACCCCAGACCTCAAGTAATTGCAACAAACCGCGCTCACTGCCCCAGATCTGGAAGCAGCAATGCCAAAGATGCAGCCCAATACCCCAAAGGACAGGCCTCAAACAGAGTAGCCTTGCAAAGGTTGGAAGGCTACTCTACATATGAGGTGAAGGCCCACGAGCATAGCGAACAGGGATAGCAAACAGGACGTAGGAGTTTTGCAGGAGTTTAGCGGGAAGTGTGTGGGGGAGCCTGGAACGAGCCCCTGAAATCGCGATCACAATCGCGATCACAAGGAGCCTGGTGGAGAAGAGAACGTAAGTACATATCCCTCCCTCATATCCTTCATATTCTTGGGAAAGGCTGTTTGGACAGTTAAATAGCTGACCATTACAGCTGAGACCTATCCTAACAAAATATCTAATAAACGGACAATAAGCTCCCTAAATACTGTAAAGAGCTAACTAAAACAGTATGAAGATAGAAGGTCAGCAGGGGAAGGGGCACTTCCCAGTGTATTGCACAGAGTGCCACATGTACGACTATTTGCCCCATGGGCAGAAGTCGTGGGTGTGTGCTCGGTGCAAGGAGCTCCTGGCTCTCAGGGAACAAATCCGTTCCCTCGAGACCAAGGTGGCGGATCTGGAGAAGCTCAGAGAGACAGAGAGGCATGTGGACGAGAGCTTCAGGGATGTGATAGAGGCATCCCACTCTGCTGTCAGGGAGAATGAAGGTCTTGGGCAAGGAGGACATCAGTCTGAGGAAGAGGGAGATGCTCCTTTAGAAGGGACCCCTTCCGTGGATGATGAGCCCATATCCTCTCGCACAGGGGATACTCCTCTGGGGGGTGGGGGCCTCCTTGTAGTTGGTGATTCGATCATTAGAGGGATAGAGAGATGGGTTTGTGACCCGCGCGTTGACCGCACGGTGACTTGCCTGCCTGGTGCGAAGGTTGCAGACATTACGCAGCGTCGAGACAGGCTCCTAGGCAGTGCTGGGGAGGAGACAGCTGTCGTGGTGCACGTCGGCACCAACGATGTGGGGAAATGCAGTCGGGAGGTCCTGGAAGCCAAATTTAGGCTGATAGGTAGCATTTTGAAGTCCAGGACCCCCAAGGTAGCATTCTCAGAAATGCTACCTGTTCCACGCGCAAGTACAGTGAGACAGGCAGAGCTGAGGGGTTTCAATGCGTGGATGAGATGGTGGTGCCGGAAGGAGGGGTTTAGATTTGTTAGGCACTGGGACACATTTTGGGGCAAGCAAGGCCTGTACAAAAGGGATGGGCTGCACTTGAACCAAGATGGAACCAGACTGCTGGCGCTTAAAATCAAAAAGGTTGCAGAGCAGCTTTTAAAATGACACTTGGGGAACAGCCGATGGGAGCTGGGCAGTATCCCGTTTGGCAAAAGCCAGTGTGAGGCTGCAAAGAATGCAAATAAAACAGAAGAGGATGGAGCAAAAACCGCATAAAGAGCAGACGGGAGCCTGTGCCAGCAGGTCAAAGAGTCAAAAGAGTAGCATACATCAGGGGAGAGATTCAGCATATAGGGGCTTGTATGCCAATGCCAGAAGCCTCTGACCCAAGATGGGTGAGCTGGAGTGCTTGGTTGCTAATGCAGAAATAGACATAGTGGGCATAACAGAAACATGGTGGAACAGTGAGAACCGGTGGGACACTGTTATCCCTGAGTATAAACTCTACAGAAAGGACAGGGAGGGGCGCCTTGGAGGAGGGGTAGCACTGTATGTTAAAGAAGGGATAGAATCTAATAAGCTAGAAAACCTAAGTGGACTGGAGTCCTCCACAGAAACCCTGTGGGTGACTATACAAGGTTGGAAAGGAAACGTGCTACTGGGGACGTGCTATCGCCCTCCGGATCAAAATGATGACAGTGACTGGGAGTTGCAGGAGGAAATCAGGGAGGCGTCAAGGAGAGGCAGGGCTGTAATAATGGGTGATTTCAACTACCCACACATAGACTGGGTAAATTCACATTCAAGTCAGGACAAAGAGGTCAAATTTCTAGATACGCTAAATGACTGTGCCCTAGAACAGTTGGTCATGGAACCAACCAGAGAGAAGGCGACCTTAGATCTAATTCTGAGTGACACCCAGGACCTGGTGCGTGATGTCAGTGTCATCGACCCTTTAGGGAACAGTGACCATAGTGCCATCAAATTCAGCATACATGCGGGGAGAGAATCACCAAGGATGTCTAACACGGACATTTTGAATTTCAGAAGAGGAAACTTCTCCAAAATGAGGAGTATGGTGAAAAAAAAGCTGAGGGGGGAAATCAGGAGAGTCACTTCGCTCCAGAGTGCATGGTTGCACTCAAAACCACAATACTAGAAGCCCAGTTAGATTGTATACCCAAAAGGAGAAAAGGTACCACTAAGTCCAGGAGGATGCCAGCATGGCTAACGGTTACCGTCAAGGAAGCCATAAAAGGGAAGAAGACTTCCTTCCGAAATTGGAAGGCCTGTCCAAATGAAGAGAACAGAAAGGAACACAAACTCTGGCAAAAGAAATGCAAGGTGACAATAAGGGAGGCAAAAAGAGAGTTTGAGGAACATTTAGCCAAAAGTATCAAGGGGAATAACAAAAACTTCTTTAAGTACATCAGAAGCAGGAAACCTGCCAGGGAGGTGGTTGGGCCATTAGACAATGAGGGAGTGAAAGGGATTATTAAGGAGGATATGGAGGTTGCAGAGAAACTGAATGAGTTCTTTGCATCTGTCTTCACGGCAGAGGATACTGAGCATATATATACCTGTTCCTGAACCAGGCTTTTTAGGGATGGAGGCTAGAGAGCTGAGTCAGATAAAAGTGACAAGGGATGATGTTCTAAACTGTCTGGAAAAACTGAAAGCTAACAAATCACCAGGGCCAGATGGCATCCATCCAAGAGTCCTCAAAGAACTCAAATGAGAAATTGCCGACCTTCTTGCTAAAATATTTAACTTATCCCTGAAATTGGGCTCTGTACCAGAGGACTGGAGAGTGGCAAATGTAACACCGATTTTCAAAAAGGGATCCAGGGGAGATCCGGGAAATTACAGGCCAGTTAGCCTAACATCCGTTCCAGGCAAATTGATGGAAAGCATCCTCAAGGATAAAATTGTAAAGCACCTAGAAGAACAGGACCTGCTCGGAGTGAGCCAGCATGGCTTCCGCAAAGGTAAATCTTGCCTCACCAACCTTTTGGACTTCTTTGAGAGTGTCAACAAGTGTGTGGATCAAGGTGATCCAGTTGACATAGTCTACCTGGACTTCCAAAAAGCTTTTGACAAAGTTCCTCATCAAAGGCTCCTGAGGAATCTTAGCGGCCATGGGATAAAGGGACAAGTACATGTGTGGATTGCTAACTGGTTGAAAGACAGGAAACAGAGGGTAGGTATAAATGGAGAGTTTTCACAATGGAGGGAAGTAAGAAGTGGGGTCCCCCAGGGATCTGTACTGGGACCGGTGCTTTTTAATGTATTCATAAATGATCTAGAAGCAGGGGTAAGCAGCGACGTGGCCAAATTTGCAGATGATACCAAACTCTTCCGGGTAGTGAAATCTCAAACGGATTGTGAGCAGCTCCAAAAGGATCTCTCCAACCTGGGGGAGTGGGCGACAAAATGGCAAATGCAGTTCAATGTTAGCAAGTGTAAAGTGATGCACATTGGGACGAAAAACCCCAACTTCAAGTATATGCTGATGGGATCCGAGCTGTCGGTGACGGACCAGGAGAGGCATCTTGGGGTCGTGGTGGACAGCTCGTTGAAAGTGTCGACTCAATGTGCGGCAGCTGTGAAAAAGGCCAATTCCATGCTAGGGATCATTAGGAAGGGGATTGAAAATAAAACGGCTAACATTATAATGCCCTTATACAAAACTATGGTGCGACCACACTTGGAGTATTGCGTACAGTTCTGGTCACCACATCTTAAAAAGGACATTGTTGAACTGGAGAAGGTACAGAAAAGGGCAACCAAGATGATCAGGGGACTAGAGCACCTTTCCTATGAGGCAAGACTACAACACCTGGGGCTTTTTAGTTTAGAAAAAAGACGACTGCGGGGAGACATGATAGAGGTCTATAAAATCATGCATGGTGTGGAGAAAGTGGAGAGAGAGAGATTCTTTTCCCTCTCACACAACACTAGAACCAGGGGTCACTCCATGAAATTGATTGCCAGGAGGTCTAGGACCAACAAACGGAAGTACTTTTTCACACAACGCGTGATCCACTTGTGGAACTCTCTGCCACAGGATGTGGTGACAGCCAACAACCTGGATGGCTTTAAGAGCGGTTTGGATGACTTCATGGAGCAGAGGTCTATCAATGGCTACTAGTCGGAGGGCTGTAGGCCACCTCCTACCTCAAGGGCAGGGTGCCTCTGAGTACCAGTTGCAGGGGAGTAATGGCAGGTGAGAGGGCATCTGGTGGGCCACTGTGCGAAACAGGATGCTGGACTAGATGGGCCTTGGGCCTGATCCAGCAGGGCTGTTCTTATGTTCTTATGTTCAAAGGCAAGAGTGGCATCTAGCCCTAAACAGCCCAGAAAAAAGGACATGTTCACTGAGTCCAAACTAAGGAAATAATGGGGAAGAGAGAGGGGTGTGGCCCACTGAATATCCCCGCCCAAGCCACAAGGTAGTGCCTAGCTGGTCTTCCACCCTGGTAGGGGGAGAAGTGAAGCTGCAGGGAAACAGGACAGTTACCACTCCCACTAGTGGCCAGGCCACACTTGCCAGGCCCAAACCACAGCTGCAACTCCTGCCCAAGCCTTCCCATATCTGGGGCAAACTGTGCATGGCCTCCACCGAGGTCCAAACCTATCCGCCACCCATTGGGCCTCCTATGGCTGAAATGATCACCAGGCAGGGAGAGTCAGTGCCCCCCCTTTCCCCTCCAAGCCTGCCGTGTGGGCAGTGAGCTCCTTCCTCCTCCCCGGGTACCGCATCGCCACCAGCAGGAGGAGAGTAACTGGCCCTATCAAACCCCCAGCACAGTACTTCCAGTGACTGTTGCTATCTTATGTTGCTATCTTATGTCTATCTTAAGTTTCTTTTTAGATTGTGAGCCCTTTGGGGACAGGGATCCATCTTATTTATTTATTTGTTTGTTTGTTTGTTTGTGTAACCATTTTTGGAAGGACGGTATAGAAATCAAATAAATAAATACATACATACATCTGCAGCCCGTTTCCGGCTTTCCTTCCATGTGGAAGGGAAGCCAGAAATGGTCTTCAGATAGATAGCAGAGCCCGGCTCTTCTATCTGATAGAACTGAATGAGCCTTGTTAGATTTTGTCTCCTAAATTTTGGTCTCTGGTTTTGCCTTGCTCGGTGAGATGAAAGGCAGGGTCTAAGTTGAATAGTAGTAGTAGTAGTAGTAGCCAACAGCCAGCATTGCCAATCTCACCAGCTGCTTTGGGCACACAGAGAAGTGCTAGTGGTCTTGCACTTTTGTGCAGGAAGCAAAAATACTTTGATTAGCATATCCACCCTCCAGAAGCATTAGCTAGGCCAAGTCACTGATGACTTGGTGACATGTTTCTGATCTAATTAGCCATTTCAGTATGCAGGCATGCTAATCAAAGCGTTTGTGCTCTTGCATAAAAGTGTAGGCATGCTGGTGCTTCACTGTATGAAATATGGTGATGTGATGGTTCCTGGTTTTACTAGCTTCGTTCAGAGAAAATCTTTTCCTGTTTATCTGTCTGGATTGTCCTTGATCTACCTTTATTTATTTATTGGTATGTTTGGATTCTTTTGGAAGAAGAGATATTTAATTTTGATCTCTCTCTCTCTCTCTCTTCAGTTTTTACTTTTTCTTTTTGCATGTGGTAGCACCGTGGATCAGCACCACCCTTGTTGTGCTGTACTGGATGTTGGCCAGTTGTGATGATGATGACGACGACGACGACGATGTAGTAGCAACATTAATACCTAACAACTGGAAGCAATATTTAGACATCAGATCATGTTAAAAAAAAATCAAGATAGTTGCAAATCCTATGTCCTTACAAGGGCACTTCTGAATTTAGTTTGTTAACCACCAAACCAAACTGTCAGTCCAAGTCATGTACATAGTATAAAAATAGTTTAACAAAATAGCTATTAATTAATGTTTTCTATACCATAATATATTCCCTCTAGCCATGGAACAGTCAGTTCAACCTCAAATAATGAAACACACTGCTATTAAAATGAAATATTCCTCTAACTGCATTAATTAATTAGGGATAATTATAGTTCTGGCCTGCTGGATGTAAATAGCATGGGGCATAATTAAGAGTAAACAAAACTTAGTCCCCCAATTCAATGAGGCCATGAACATTTTGGTTATAACAGTTCTACTGGGCAGTAACCTATTTACCTACTGCTTTTGTCTCATGAAAGTAATATATCTCTGCTGATTAATTTTACTTGGAGAAAATATGATTGCTTAATTAAATGTACCATACAAAACAGTGACAGACTTTTCAGAGTAACCCTGCAGGAATGGAACTGTTCCTTCCAAGGCATCAGCCTAATAGAATATAAGGAAGATAAATCATACATAATCCCACTACAATACACACTTGAACTGTGACAGGCAATGGGATGTAGTCATATATAAAAGTATTAAAAGCCGATCCTGTGTTTTTAAAATATATATATATCATGCAAAATTATTTGAGAATTTAGTGCAGTCCTGAGAAGAGTAAGTGAGCTTAAGTACCACTGAAATAAAAAAGAGGCACATTGAAATAAAACGGAAGATGGAGAGATACTTCTCTTCTTTAGACATAGGTTGCAGATCTTTCTTGGAGTCTTCTTTCTCACTTCTTCACTTTCTTAAGCTGCTTGTTGTGGCATAATAGTGCATGGTACTTAAAGGGTTAAAGGTTTAATGTGTTAGGAGGTGGAGTTAAATAAAGGAAGGACTGCCTCTCATGGGAGGCTTTTTCTTTAGTTTGTGTTCTTCAAAAATGGCTGTCTTTTTTTGCAAACACCACATGGTGTCAGAATAGGATTCTTTCTTTGAGTTAGCAAAGAAGGAATAATCAGAACAACCAGTGGCGCTCTCACTCCTGGATTTTGGGGCCAAATTCCAGGGCCTCCACACACCCTGTGGGGGGTCCCAAATCCTCCTTAGTCTGTTCTGGGTGGTGTGGTTGCAGCTGGTCCACACTGCACTGGGCTGATGAGTGTGATTGTGACCTGTGTCAGATGCTTTAGAGATTGAAGGAGTAAGGAAAAAGATGTGTGGGATGGGAGTATGTTAAGGTGCATGTTGAAATGTTTCTGCTCATGCATATTTGCATAAATAAACCTGTGTTATATTCTTACATTCTTGTGAGTTCAGTTGCTGTTTGTGCCCTCAGGGGCCCATGTGTTAAAAATAGTGTGTGTGGGGGGGGGGATGATGCTTACTGTGCAGATGGCCTCCAGTGGAGGGGGCCCTCCAAAGGCCTTTAGGTCCAGGCTGCAAAATTACCTAAGTGCACCTCTGAGAACAACTCACAACAAAGGGTGAGTGGAAAGAAAAATAAGTTGTTCTGGTAAGAACTAATTTGCCTGCTTTCCTTTCACTATAGTCTTAATTTGTAATTACCATAATCACAAGTTAGCCCACTTATGCCTCAATCATTCACACTTCCTCCATCTTGAATTGAAGCATGGCATCATCACAAACTACATTGTTGAGGTGTCTCACTACAATTGTACCAAACTGGGTTCAAACAGTCCACAATGCAGTCCACAAGTTAGCCCACTTGTGCCTCAACTGTTCAATGTCTGCCATCTTGAATCAGGGTGGAAGACATCATTACAAACGAAGTGCTTTAGCTGTCCCTATATGGCTTTACATCTGTAGCAAATTTGGTTCAAATTGGTTAGGTGGTCCACTTGAACCTCAAATGTTCATGTATCCGCCATCTTGAATTGGGGTGGGTGGCATCTCAAACTACATCATTGAGGTGTCCCTATGTGTCCCTACAGCTGTAGCAAATTATTTTCAAATCATTTAGGCAGTTCACAAATTAGCTGTTTTGTTACTTAAATATTCACATGTCCACCATCTGGTGGATTTTTAGGCTCTATACCTTCCATTGATCGAATGACATCATGGTATACCAGTATCAACTTGAATGGCAAATGAATGAATGAATGAATGGTCAATTTAAAATTGATACAGGAGCTGCAGTTACTGCCATTCCTATGAAAGTCTATGACCTGTCTCAAGATGGATTTTTAATTCCCTCAACCAAAATGTTGTGGGGTGCCAATCACAACCCTTTGCATGTTTCAGGTAATGCTGGAAAAGGAGGGAAGGGTTCTACATTATCCTGTATATGTGATAAAGGTTACACCCCTGTATCAATACATCCCAGCGTGGTGTAGTGGTTAGAGTGCTGGACTAGGACCGGAGAGACCTAAGTTCAAATCCCCATTCAGCCATAATAATTGCTGGGTGACTCTGGGCCAGTCACTTCTCTCTCAGACTACCTACTTCACAGGGTTGTTGTGAGGAGAAACTTAAGTATGTAGTACACCGTTCTGAGTTCCCTGGAGGAAGAGTGGGATATAAAATGAAGAAGAAAAAAGAAGAAGGGATTGCCCACACTACACTACTTATGACTTGTGCAGAGAGAGACTTGACAACATTACACAGGAACCGACATGGATTCCTGATGCATATCCTCTTGCTTTTACAGGATTGGGCACACTTTCAAGACAATATACAATTAATTTGAAGCCATCAGCTGTGCCCTTTGCCTTGACAGCACCCCACCCAGACCCATTGCCTTTACAAGCTAAGGTCAAAAATGAATTAGCCAGACTGGAAAAGATGTGTGTCATTTCCCCAGTAGATGAACCTACGGACTGGTGTGCAGGATTAGTAGCAGTGCCAAAGTCCAATAGAAAGATCCACATTTGTATGGATCTCACAGAACTTAACAAATATGTTTTCAGGGAAAGGCACAAGCTTCCAGCAGTTAACCACACATTGGCTCAATTATTTGGTGCAAAGGTTTTCTCAGAGCTTGATGCTACAGTGGAGTTTTGGCAAATTTCTCTGGCAGAAGTATCTTGACTACTGACTACCTTCTTTACTCCCTTTGGCAGGTATTGTCTCATCCACTTTCCATTTCGTCTTTTGTCTGCCCTAAGCACTTACAAAAGAGAGTCTTACAAATAGTATCTGGATTTCCAGGAGTTATTTGACATGCAGATGATGTCCTGGTTTATGGCATTAACAAACAGGAACATGATGAGAAGCTGCAGGCAATACTTGGGCATTTTAGACAAGTGGGCCTCACATTGAATGAAAAATGTGAATTTGGGAAAACAAACCTCAGGTTTGTAGGACATACTAATAGTGACAAGGGAATCCAGCCCAATCTAGGTAAGGTTACTGCACTTGGAGGCAGAGCCTCTGGATGCATCGACAGTACACCGGTTTTTAGGCATGGCAAATTATTTTGGAAACTTTTAAACCAAATCTTATGTAAGTCATGAAGCCCTTATGGGAACTTGTTTACCTAGGTGCTCTGTGGACCTGGGAATATGCACAAAGAGGTACATTTACAGCTGTAAAACAACTGTTGCTTTCTTCTCCGGTTTTGCCCCAGCATTCTGAAAAGTACTGAACAAGTGAGTCTGTGGATGATTCTACATGTGGCTTGGGAGCCATGCTTAGTGAAATTCAACCAGGGGATGAGAAATGTCCAGTTGCATTCATTTCTTGATGTCTTACTGACATGGAGCAGCATTATGCTCAGGTGGAAAAGGAGGTGTTGGCTGTTTCCTGGGCCTGTACACATTTTAATTCTTATTTAGTAGGATTAAAATTCACAATACACACTGGTCACAAATCTTTAGTGCCCTTACTTGGCTGAAAACCTCTGGATGACCTTCCTCCAAGGATTCTAAGATTTCACCTTCACTTTCTGAGATTTCTGTTTGACATTGAGCATGTTCCAGGAAAGTCACTTGTACGAGCAGATGCACTTTCCGGGGCCTCTGTTCCTCTACCTTAGTCAAAGGAAGAATGAGCTTTGGCAACATAAATGAAAGTTTATATTGACTTCATTCAAACTTATCTTCCAGCAGCAAAAGGGCACCTCCAGCAAATCCATATGGCACAATGCCATCATGCCACATGTCAGACAATAATTTGCCCCTGCCAACAAGGATGGGATGCCTGGAAACAACTTCCATTGGTGGTGAGACCTTATTGGACAGACTGAAATGACCTACACCTCATAGATGGTTTGCTCATGAAAGGGCAGCACATTGTCATCCCGAAAAAACTTCAGAGGAATACACTAAATAAATTTTTCGAAGGCCACCAAGTCATTACTAAGTGCAGAGTGAGAGCACATCAGGCTGTTTGGTGGCCTGGACTGAGTGTGCAAATAAAAACATTAGTGGACAATTGTGAGACCTTTACTAAAACAAGAAAACAGTGCCCTGAACTACCTGAGGAACCCTAGCAGCAACTAGCTACAGACTTGTCTGTTAAGGTGAATCATATGTTATTTTTGTTGATTATTTTTCCAGGTATGTTGACTTTGCGTTGCTTGCTCACCTTTCACTCCACAATTCTTACAAAAACTGAAAGCTATTTTTGCTAGACATCGAGTTCCTGAGATTCTTTTTTCAGACAATGGACCTCAGTATGTCTCTGGCAGCTTCAATGCGTTTGCATGGATGTTCAACTTTGAACATCGTACTGGTAGCCCCCATTACCCTTACAGAAATAGGGAAGTTGAACAGGCAGTACAAACTTTATAAGGATTGTTGAGGGGGGGCAATCCATATTTAGCTCTGTTGGCATATAGATCCACTCCCCTTGCTTCAGGATCTTCTCCAGAAGAACTTCTCAAGGGGAGTTGACTGAGGACCACCTTACTAATGGCACCTTCCAAGCTCCAAACCCAGTGGCCAGATTTGAAATACTTTCAATGATGGGACACATAACGGAAGTGACAACAGCAGCATAATTTCAATGTTTGGCACAGGGTTCAACCATTATCAAAGTTGCTCCATGGGAACAGAGTTTGGATACAAGGTTCTCGGGCATTTGGAACTGCAGGGGGAAGCTAAAAGACCTAGATCTTATTTTAAATACTCCATGAGGCAGTGTCAGAATTATGTTCATCTTTATAACTTTTCACCTTCAGAAGGGATGTGTGAAGGGATTCGAATTTGAACCCATTTGACAGCTAACATGGCTGGTTTGATGGTTCTATGTAGAATAACCCCCAAACCAAACTGGCCCCTGTTTGGCTTGATCTCAGATAGAACAACCCCAGGGGTTTGTTAATTTTTTTAAAAAATGTAATTAAATTCACCACCACCTACAGTAGTCTGCACAGCCTTTTGCACAGCCATGGCTTCTGCACAGCCAAGGGGGTAGGGTCTCCAGAGGTTTCTTCTTCTCCACCAGCCTCCATTTAATTCCTAGTAGCCTGGTTTGGGTGGTCTTCAGCCCGTTCTGGGCCTGTCCTCCATGGTGGCATTTTGGAGGCCACCACACATGCCCAATGAGCCTCTGCATGGCCGGGTCATGACCTAGGCAAAGAGATATCACTCAGAGGAAGAGAGGACAACAACCTTCATGGAGATAAAGCCACCAGATCCACATTGGGGAAAACTAAAACAAAGATGGCCAGCTAGGCAAGCTTGAGGTTTTTGTGACATTAGTAGCCCATATTTTTATTTATTTATTTATTGTTAAATTTATATACCGCCTTTCATTAAAAACAAAGGTGAACGTGAAGGTGAAAAAACAGCCATATACCAATCCCCCTCATGCCTATTGGCATAAATATTCCCACAGGAAGCTGGATGCCTATGTGTCACATTCCTGGAAGTAACAGGGTAGAGGTAAAGAGGTAGGGACCTGAATATGGCAATTTAGCTTATATTCTCTTTTATATTTGCTTTCAGCTAACACCATTGAGTGGGCAGACAAATGATACTGAATCATTTGCATAGCTGTGTTTCTTTTTCTTGCAGATCTAAAATAGCTGCCTTCTACTTCTTCAAATATGAGAAGCAACTGTCTTAGTATGTATTATAGCCATATTTTTCAACTTTTCCCCTGTAATTATAAGGTCAGAATTTTAACTTAAAAGAAACAACCTGATTAGTATCTGTATTTTAAGGATTATTACATGTACCAAAGGCAGCTTTAGTGATTTAGTACATCACATAACTGTTTTGTGCTTCATAAATGTGGAATTCCAGGATTCAATAAGTACTTCTGCACCTCGGTCAGTATGATGGTTTCCTGAATGATTCTATGTATGTAATATAAGGAGCAGTGGTAGTGCTTAAAGCTGCAGTGCCACTGAAGGGAGGGGCTGTTGGTTAGATTTATAACCACAAGTTTAAATGGCAGAACACTTCATAGAACACTTCTTGACTTAATCACCAGCGCATCATGTACTGCTGCAAATGATAGTTATTATGCACTTCATTCGTTGTGCTGAAGGGGAAATGTTAAATTTCAGTTATAAAAAGCATCAAATTTTCCCTGTAAACCCAACAATTAGAGTAAAAGTCATATGAATCATGTGTTGCAGTTTCTACTTTAAACTTTCCCTGTCTAGGAAATAAATTGCAGACTTCATTCTAATATTGTAGAACTAATAATAATCTAGAAATATTGTGAAGTATTTGACTATATGTTACAGAAACAAAATGGTAGAGCTGCTGGTGAAATGGATTGACCCAGAATTTCAGATGTTCTTCTTCTTCTTTTTTTTAATCCTTCAAAGATCATTGCTAGTTCATTTTGTCATATCAGGAGACATTGTGTTACTGCAACTGATGTGTTGTGCTTTGCATAGATGTAGGAACAGAACAATTTACTCTGCCTTTACTATTCCATGACATTCTTCTTCATTTCTCTCCTTCGTGCCACTTCACAGGTGTGTTGGGGTGATGCCCACAATGTCTTGTACTTTTCAATTCATTGGTTGTATGAGAACCCCTAGAGGGAGTTGTGCTAACTATGGAAAACAGATTAAGCTTCCTCCCTGCCTTCCAGATGCTTAAACACCTATAGGAATAGGAAAGTTAGTCACTATAAGAATGTGAGATAGGGATATGCTAGATTTTTCCCATTTTTAAATTTTACTTTCAATTTGTTTCATTATCAGTCATTTCATATTTCATTTTCATTTATTTATTTATTTTAATTATGATATCAATTCATTTTATTTTTATCATTGGTATTCACATTTGGTTTGCTTTTTTAAAATACAAGAATGTGCACCTTTTAATTTAACTTTTAAATCCTGTTCAATGCTCTCTTCTGTGTAGCCACCTACTTGCAATAGCCATTTTAGTTACCCATATGCCCTATGGTTGCAGTTGTCATGGGGCAGTAGCGGGTAATAAATTTGATGGTGAAACTCTGGCCAGGAACTGCAGGTACAAGCTAAAGACTAACTTTGCTTTATATTGTAAAGACAGATAAACAAAAAGAAATAGCAATGAAACCAGGACCACCATTCATCCAATTTATTAAGTGACTCATTTATTTTTGAATTACTGGACTTCTGTGCATCCAATTACACTACAAACACACATGCATAATATGAAAACTGGTAAGAGGAGAGCTGGTCTTGGGAGAGGAGAGCTGGTCTCGTGGTAGCAAGCATGACTTGTCCCCATAGCTAAGCAGGATCTGCCCTGGTTGCATATGAATGGGAGACGATGTGTGAGCACTGCAAGATATTCCCCTCAGGGGATGAAAGCCACTCTGGGAAGAGCAGAAGGTTTCAAGTTCCCTCCCTGGCTTCTCCAAGATAGGGCTGAGAGAGATTCCTGCCTGAAACCTTGGAGAAGTTGCTGCCAGTCTGTGAAGACAATACTGGGCTGGATGGACCAATGGTCTGACTCAGTATATGGCAGCTTCCTATGTTCCTATGTATTAATTAATCATGAATCTATGCAACAGAGTAAGCTCCCAGCTGAGTGTTTGGCATGTAGTTTCTCTGTACAATTAATGTGTCTTTTCTCCTCCCTTCAAGAGCCTATATATAATTTCCCCCCGACAATGGCTAGTCCTTAATCATATGGCAGGAAAGCTGTGGTTAAGAACATAAGAATGGCCCTGCTGGATTAGGCCCAAGCCCCATCTAGTCCAGCTTCCGGTTTCACGCAGTAGCTCACCAGATGCCACTGGAAGCCTACAGGCAGGAGTTGAGAGCATGCCCTCTCTTCTGCCGTAACTCCCCTGTAACTGGTACTCAGAGGCTGGAGGTGGCCTATAGACCTCCGACTAGTAGCCAGTGATAGACCTCTCCTCCTCCATGAAGTTATCTAAACCCCTCTTAAAGCCATCCAGGTTGCCGGCTGTCACCACATCTTGTGGCAGAGAATTTCACAAGTTTATTATTATTATTTTACACAGACAGACAGGTGTTATTGACTGGTTTGTTATATCCAGACACCGAGTCCTTCCCAAGGACCTGGGATGCCAGAATTTTATTATCAATGTTGTTGCTGTTGTTACAGATATCGTCGCAGAATATAGGCTGTTCCCAGTAAAGCTGCTTATTGTAATTGGCTGATGGTGATTTCTGTGGCCCCTATGGTGTTGAGGTGCTCTTCAAGGTCTTTTGGAACTGCACCCAGGGCGCCAATTACCACTGGGATTATTTGGGTCTTTTTCTGCCACAGCCTTTCAATTTCAATTTGTAGATCTTTGTATTTGGTGATTTTTTCTATTTCTTTTTCTTCTATTCTGCTATCCCCTGGTATTGCTATGTCGATTATTTTAACTTGTTTTTCTTTCTTCTCGACTACAGTTATATCTGGTGTATTGTGTGGCAGATGTTTGTCTGTTTGTAGTCAGAAGTCCCATAATATTTTTAGATCTTCATTTTCTTCAACGTTTTCAATTTTATGGTCCCACCAATTCTTGGCTACAGGTAGCTTGTATTTTTTGCAGATGTTCCAGTGTATCATCCCTGCTACTATGTCATGCCTTTGTTTGTAGTCAGTCTGTGCGATCTTTTTACTACAGCTGATTAGGTGGTCCACGGTTTCATCTGCTTCTTTACAAAGGCGGCACTTGCTGTTTGTGCTGGATTTTCTACTTTTGCTCTTATTGCATTTGTTCTTAGTGCCTGTTCTTGTGCAGCCAGTATTAAACCCTCTGTTTCTTTCTTCAAGTTGCCATTCTTAAGCCATTGCCAGGTCTTGGTGATGTCTGATTTTCCACTTATATTGTGCAAATAATGACCATGCAGTGGCTTCTTTTTCCATTTTTCTGCTCGGTTCCTGACTTGTTCTTTCTTGTAGGCCTGCTTTGTTTCATTGGTGTTGAATAGTTTCGCATTATTGACCATTTGATGTGCATCTTCTTAACTATCCTTGATATATTCTTCAAGGCCTCTTTTCTCCTCCTCTACTGTTTGATGGACTTGCAGCATTCCTCTTCCACCTGAGCTGCGAGAGAGGTAGAGCCTATCGACATCACTGCTGGGGTGCAGAGCATGATTGATGGTCATGATTTTCCTGGTCTTACGATC
This sequence comes from Hemicordylus capensis, assembly GCF_027244095.1. Classification (NCBI taxonomy): domain Eukaryota; kingdom Metazoa; phylum Chordata; class Lepidosauria; order Squamata; family Cordylidae; genus Hemicordylus; species Hemicordylus capensis. The sequence continues at coordinate 51,696,792 of NC_069661.1, read as the reverse complement.
CAGCGTCTCTAGCTCTGCCTAGGTCCAGTCTATTATTCCTGCAGTGTATCTGATAATAGGTATAACCCAGGTGTTTATGGCTTGTATGGTGTTCCTGCCATTGAGTTTGGACTTGAGGATTTTTCTAACTCTCCTGATGTATTCACTTCCTATTTTTCTTTTAACTTTAGTGTGTACAATGTTATCAGCCTGGAGAATGCCCAAGTATTTGTAATGTTCTTTCTCTTCCAGGTTCTTGATCTTGCTTCCATTGGGCAGTTCTATTCCTTCTGTTTTTCTTATTTTGCCTCTGTTCATTATTAATGCAGCACACTTGTCTAGTTCAAACTCCATTGCTATATTGCTACTGAATATATGGACAGTGTTTAGCAGTGATTCGATTTCTGACTGGGACTTTCCATACAACTTCAGATCGTCCATGTACAGCAGATGGTTGATTTGACTTGATGTTTTAGATGTTTGGTATCCGAGGCCTGTTTTGTTCAGTATTTGTGAAAGTGGGGTCATGGCGATTACAAACAACAGAGGGGATAGTGAGCCCCCTTAGAAAATGCCTCTTCTAATGCTAAACTGTCCAAGTGTCTCACCATTGATTGTTAACTGTGTACTCCACATGCTCATTGCTTTTTTTTATAAATATCGGAATGTTTTTGCTGACACCAGTTGTTTCTAAACATTTTAGTATCCATGTGTGAGGCAATGAATCGAAGGCTTTCTTGTAGTCAATCCATGCAACACTTAGATTTGTTTTTCTTCTCATGCAATTTTCTAAAATCATTTTGTCAATCAGCAGCTGGTTTTTTGTGCCTCTGGTGTTCGGGCAATTTCCTTTCTGTTCAACTGGAAGCTGTTTGTTAGTTAATAAGTGTTGCATGACTTCATCTGCTATTATTCCAGTTAATAATTTGAACATGGTTGGCAGGCAGGTGATCGGTCTATTATTACTTGGAACTGCACCTTTTGCTGTGTCTTTCATTATATGAGTTTTCCCAGTTGTTAGCCATTGTCCAATATCACCGCCTGGCAAAATGTGATTGAACTGCTTTGATAGTTGTTTATGAAGGCTTGTTAGGTGTTTAAGCCAAAAGCCATGCAGTTCATCATCGCCTGGCACTGTCCAATTTTTAATTTTCTTTGCTCTTTCACTTATTAATTCTGGTGTTATTATTAGATCTTGCATTTGTTGGTTACATTTTTGACCTCTTTCATCCAGCCTGCTTTTTTATTATAATCTATTGGGTTGTCCCATAATTTTCCCCAGAATTGCACTGTTTCTTCTTTATTTGGTGTTTCTACGTTTCTTGCAGTTTCTCCTTCTACGCTTTGGTAGAAACGTCTCTGATTCAACTGGAATTGGAGATTCTGCCTGTGTTGTGTAATTCTGGCTTTGTATCTGCTAATCTTCTTTGACACTGCTGTTATTTGCTGCTTTATTATTTCCAGGACTTCTCTAATTTTCATTGAATTGAGGTGGTATTTTTGGATCAGATACTGTTTGGTGTTTTCATTCATCAGCTTCTTGTCTTTCATATCTTTCAATTTACTAGCATCTGATCTAAGCCTGGCGATTTTATTTTCTAATCTAATCTTCCACTGAGGTGATGTACTACTTTCTTTTTTTACAGGTCCACTGATCTTATATCCGAGCTGTTGTGTTGTTATTGTTGCTGCACTGTACATTAGTTGGTTTGTTTCTTGCAAATTATTGGTTGTTATTTCTGCAAGTGCAGCATTGACATCTTTTAATGCCTGAGCAAGTTGTTTTTTGGCAACTGTTTTTAGAGCTGGAAGTCGAACCCTGGTGGTTGTTTGGTTCATGTGCTCAGTTATTTTTTGCTTCCACAAGTTTATTATTATTATTATTCCACAAGTTTATATTATTATTATTATTATTATTATTATTATTATTATTATTAATTTGATTTGTATACCACCCTTCCAAAATGGCTCAGGGTGGTTTACAATTAAAACAAACCACTAAAACAGTAAAGAGCTAAAACAAATTAAAAAACAATATAACAAAATTTCAAAAACATTTTAAAACAACAATTAAACAATTGCAGTGATTAAAAACCCCGAAATTGGGTTTTGAATTTTAAAATAGATCAGATATTTTTAAAAAACCAAATTTAGGAAGCTGAAAAAGCTTGGGTGAAAAGATGGGTTTTCAGGTGTTTTTTGAAAATTGCCAGAGATGGGGAGGATCATATCTCAACAGGGATGGAATTCCACAATCTCAGGGCAGCGACCGAGAAGGCCTGTCTCTGTGTAGCCACCAAACGGGTTGGCGGCAACTGGAGACGGACCTCTCCAGATGACCTCAATGGGTGGTGGGACTCATAATGAAGAAGACACTCTCTTAGATACCCAGGGCCTAAGCCATTTAGGGCTTTGTAAGTTATAATTAGCACTTTGTATTGTGTCTGGGAACCAATTGGCAGCCAGTGTAACTCCATCAGTAAAGGAGTAACATGGTCTCTCTCTGAGATGACCCAGAGACCAACCTGGCTGCTGCATTCTGAACCAAATGAAGTTTCCGGACTACATACAAAGGCAGACACATGTAGAGTGCATTACAAAAGTCAAGTCTGGAGGTTACCAACAGATGTACCACTGTTTTGAGGTCACTGATCTCGAGAAACGCTTGCAGCTGGCATATCAGCCGGAGCTGGTAGAAAGCACCCCTGGCCACTACATCAACGTGAGAAACCAAGGAGAGGTGTGTATCCAGAAGTACTCCCAGACTGCGAACCTGTTCCTTTTGGGGAAGTGTGAACCTATCTAGAACAGGCAGATCAAAATAACCTCTAGTGTTCTGACCCTGCACAATAAATACCTCCTTCTTATCTGGATTCAACTTCAGTTTATTCTCCCTCATCCAGCCCATTACTGCTTCCAGGCAGGCATTTAGGGAGGATATGCCAGCTCCTGAAGAAGTTGACATGGAGAAGTAGATCTGGGTGTCATCAGCATACTGGTAACACCCAGCTCCAAATGCCCTGATGATCTCTCCCAGCAGTTTCATGTAGATGTTAAAAAGCATTGGAGAAAGTATGGAGCCTTAAGAAACACCATACTTAAGCTCAGATTTTGAAGAGCAACAGTCTCCAATTGACACAATCTGGAATCTATCCAAGAGGTAGGAGCGGAAACACTGTAGAACAGTGCCCCAACCCCCTCAGATGTTCCAGAAGGATACTATGGTCGATAGTATCGAAAGCCGCCAAGAGATCCAAAAGGACCAAGAGAGTCACACTTCCTCTGTCAATTACCAATTGGAGATCATCCATCAGGTCGACCAAAGCAGTCTCCACCCCATAGCACACCCAAAAACCATTTAGAAAAGTGTCTAGATAATCAGTTTTCTCTAAGACCACCTGGAGCTGAGAGGCCAACTCCCTCTCAATTAGAGCCAGCGTGGAGAGCCAGTGTGGTGTAGTGGTTAGAGTGCTGGACTAGGACCGGGGAGACCCGAGTTCAAATCCCCATTCAGCCATGAAACTAACTGGGTGGATCTGGCCAGTCACTTATCTCTCAGCCTAACCTACTTCACAGGGTTGTTGTGAAAGAGAAACTCAAGTATGTAGTATACCGCTCCGGGCTCCATGGAGATATAAATTTTATATCCTTGGGGATATAAATTTTAAAATAATAATTAAATAATAATAATAATAATTACCTTGCCCAGCCATGGGAGGTTGGAAACAGGCCAACTCTGATCAACTCTGAGGGATTTAATGCAGGCTTCTTTAGATGAGGTCTAATGATTGCCTCCTTAAGACAAGGAGGCATCCTGCCCACCCTCAGAGAAGCATTTATGATTTCCACCAGGCTGTTTACCACAACCTTCCTGCTAGATAGAACAAGCCATGTTGGACAAGGGTCAAGAGAACAAGTGGTAGACCTCACCACTCCAAGCAGCTTGTCTACATCCTCAGGAGTCACCAACTGAAACTGATCCAGTCGAATCACATTATAGGAGTCGTTGGGCACCTCCAACTCAGATATCAAATTAATTATGGAGTCTCCATCTAGGTCGGCCCAAATCCGGAATAGTTTATCTGCGAAAAACTCTTTAAAAACATCACAGTGGGTAACTGATGACTCCAAATTCTGCTTCAAGGCAGGGGGGCTAATCCCCTCACAACTAATCCCCTCACAACCCTGAACAACTCCGCTGGACATGAGCTCGCAGAGGCAATACGGGCAGAAAAGAACCGCCTCTTTGCCGCACGTATTGCCTGAGCATAGATCTTTAAATGTGCTCTATGTTGCAATCTGTCAGATTCGAGTCGAGGCTTCCTCCATTTGCACTCCAGCCACCTACCTTGCCGCTTCAGCACCTGTAGATCTTCCATATACCAAGGGGCCAATTTTGAAGCGGGTTGGAGGGGACGCTTGAGAGCAATCGTGTCTACTGCCCTGGTGAGCAAGTTGTTCCAATTCTCAACCAGGCCACCAACAGGATCACCATCAAAGCCAACATTAAATCCCTCCAAGGCTTCTTGGAATCTTGGTGGATCCAATAACCTCTTTGGGCAGACCATTCTAATGGGCCTCTCGCCCCTGCAGAGGTGGGAAGTGGTTGCACGTCCAACCTTAACCAGATGGTGGTCCGTCCATGACAATGGGGAAATCACAGGAGTCCACACCCACAAAACACCACCCTGATCAGAGTAAAAAAACCCAATCAAGCATGTGACCTGCAATATGCGTCAGTCCAGAGACCGCTTAGGATAGGCCCATGGTTGTCATGACTGCTATGAACTCCTGAGCTGCCCCAGACAGATTGGTCCCAAAATGAACGTTGAAGTCCTCCAGCAGCAAGAGTCTGGGAGACTCCAACACGAGTTCTGTGACCAAGTCTGTGTGCTTAGTAAGGTATTCCACTGGGCAGCGGGGCAATTGGTACACCAACAGAAGTCTCAATCTATCCCTGGTCCCCAGACTTAAGTACACACATTCAACATGGTCCGATACCCTGAGAGGGAACCTGGTAAGGGAGATGTTATCCCTATAGACCACAGCCAACCCACCTCCCTGCCCATGTCCCCTCACCTGCACCTCTACAGAATATCCTGGAGGGAGAAGCTGAGACCAAATTGGACCACTAGCCTCCCCCAACCAAGTCTTGGTAATACATACCAGGTCAGCCCCTTCATCCATGATCAAATCATGGATGAGTTTGGATTTATTTTGGACTGACCTGTCATTACAGAGGAGCAGGGAAAGGCTATGTTGGTTATTGGAAGTGCTCCCTGAGGTCAAAGAGCTGGCAGGACAGCTGGAAGGGGAGACAGACATTATATTTCTGACTACCCTTTCCCTCGAATGGCCAGCTGATCTGCCAATGTTACTTCTTCTATTCCCCACCACCACCAGGATAGGTGCCCCATTGTCAACAAAGGCACCCCCTATCCTACCATCTTCAGATGAACCCAAACACATTACAGCAACTTCAACCCAAGTCTAAAACAGCTTAAAACTAAATAAGTAGAAGCCTTCTAGCCCTCGCCCTCGTTCTCCCCCGATGTGGCTTCCCCAAAGGGGCGACTCCCTTTGGTGTTGCCCTTCGGTCGCGACCGCGCCGGTGGCGGGCCTGCCACCACAAGGAGCATTCCTATAAAGCCCAAAACTGAGCAGGTGACCCGAGGAACAGCTGAGTCATTCAGGGGCTGGTCCCAGTCCTGCCCCCACTTCCCACAGATGTTGACCTGAGGCTGCAGCCCCACAGGGGAAGCAAAATCAGGCAGGCAACAGCAGAAGGAGCCCCAGCACCCACCTGGTCTTTCACTCTGTTGTGTTATGCGTTGTGTGAAAAAGTACCTCCGTTTGTTGGTCCTAAATTTCCTGGCAACCAATTCCATGGGATGACCCCTGGTTCTAGTGTTATGTGAGAGGGAGAAAAATGTGTCCACTTTCTCCACACCATGCATGATTTTATAGACCTCTATCATGTCTCCCCGCAGTCGTCTTTTTTCTAAACTAAATAGCCCCAGGTGTTGTAGCCTTGCCTCATAAGGAAGGTGCTCTAGGCCCTTGATCATCTTGGTTGCCCTCTTCTGCACCTTTTCCAGTTCTACAATGTCCTTTTTTAGATGTGGTGACCAGAATTGTACTCCAGGTGTGGCCGCACCATAGTTCTGTATAAGGGCATCTCAGGTATCTGTACTGAAGCCTGTTGGATATAAAGGCCATATTACAATGCCCTCTACTATGGCTCCCAACATAGACCCTCCAGATTAATGTAGGAGAGGGCAGTGGCTTGCAATGGGAAAGGGGAATTTGGCAGAAAGGAGACCACTTTATACAAGCAGAACAGAGTGTGTGTGATATAAAGGGCAAGTTCTTGTGATCCTCACAATCCTGTCTGACCAGGGAATGGGAGATTCCCAAAATGTGCATGCTCCAAATTTCTGGTCATAAGAACCTGGAAATCTTTGGTGGCATTGGGTTGGCATTGCACCAACCCATTTCATGGAGATTGGAAAACTCAATTTTGATTTAAGGCTGTCAGTTAGACGTGTATGTGGAACCGGTTTCTGTGGTTCAGTTCACAAACTGATTTGATTGAACCGACTGACCGATCCTATTCATTTGTAGAGACAGATCAAAACTCAAGCCACCCCATTATTCCTTATGGGTAGTGCTTAGGGATACCAAAGCGGGTTGGGCAGTAGGGCATGATGGGTGATACATATTACCCAACCTGAAAAACAATCAAGCAATTGGGCAATTTCAAAGGCATTTTTGAATTTATTTTTTTCCTGGGTGAGGTCAACTCAAACTTTGGATTGAGCTACTGACACATACAGAATTCAAGCATTCAAAAATAGCCAAATTGCACAAGTGTTTTATGGGGGTTGGGTGGTAGGTAGCACACATCATGCTCTACTGCCCAACTGTTCCAAGACACTATCCATGGGGAATAAATGGGGTGGTTCAAGTTCTCATTATTCTCTATGGGTGAACTGGTTTGAACTGGTTCTATGAATGAACCAGACTGGTCAGTCAGTTCAAGCTCCCATTATTCCCTATGGGAGAAACAACATGCACTGCACACATGTGAAACAGACACACACACCACAGTACCAAAAAAAAAAGTATTTTAAAAAGGGAATCTCACTCCCAACACAGAACATGGTGCAAAACACAGTCCAAAAAAGAATCACTGACCCAGAATCTATCAGCCACAGTGCCTGGTGCCCCTGCTGCATCATTGGCACAAGTTTCTTTCCCCACACACTGACACACAATTATGACTCCATCGCAACAGCAGCACCCTTTCCAAGCAAAGCCATAAGCTAAGCTAAAGTAGAACAACCTCTTCAGCCACATTTTGATTGAGAGATTATACCTTGCAATGCAGATTGCAAACAGAACAGATCACCAGAGCAGTGAGTGGAGCACAAGTTAGTTAGTCTCAAGGACAGACATGGAGCTCACCTCACAGCAATCACCAAAAACATATTATATGCACTAGAGAGAACTGAGGTCCACTGTATATTTCTTGCCACAACAGCATCTCACAGACCACACCTCAACAAGTCTTGAGGAAGGAGGGTGTGATGAAACAGAAGGCATACAAGCTCCACATGAAGCACAGTCCACCTTTGCTTTGCTGCATGGGAAAGACTGGCCACTCTACCACCAGCAGATGTCCTCTCTCTCTGCTTTGCCCACCAGTGCACCATGAGAAATAGGAAAGCAGCATGCATCCTACTACAGCTGATCCACAGATCCATAGTATAGTGCACACTGTTGTGGTTTGAACCAGTTTGTTGTGAAGGTTTGGGGTCGAGCCAAACCACTCCCAGTTCAGCTCAAGCCCAGACTGAACACTCCCCCGGGGGTTTGTTGAGCTGGTTTTTAAAAAACTTTTTACACTTACCCCCCCCGGGGGGGCTTCTCTGAGGTGGTGGGTCTGCAAAGGTTTCCCCTCCCCCTGCCGGCCTTCCTTTATGCAAAAATCACCCAGGTTGGGTGGTCTTTGGCCCTTTCCAGGCCTATTCCCTGGTCAGGAGGCAATTTTGCAGGCCATTGCGCATGCACAGTGGGACCCAGCCATGTCTGGCCAGACATGGTGATGCATTGGTCATGACCAAGCCACTCAGAGGCCCATTGGGCATGCATGGCGGCCTCCAAAATGGCCGCTACCACAGGGGTGAGGCTCGGAACGGGCCGAAGACTGTACGAACACGGCAATTTGAAATCTAATTGAAGCCGGCAGGGGAAGGGGAAACCTCTGGAGACCCACCACAGCCTCGGAGAGGCCTCCCCAGAGGGGACAAGTACTTTTAAAAAGAGATAATGAAACCCCCATGGACCGGACCGGACCAGAGTGGGGGAGGTTCCGAGGGTGACACATCAAACTAGCCTCGTTCAGTTCAGGTCTGGTTCTGATAAAAACTGAACCGGGACAGCCGGTTTTGTGCACACCTCTAATGGCCATCACCACACCCCATGGCAAAGAATTCCATAGATTAAATATGTGCTGTTTTAAAAAATACTACCTCTAATCTTCCTCTAAATTTCCCAACCTTCAGTTTCATGGGATGATCCCTGGTTCTAGCATTGTGAGGAGAAGAGTGGCATGCAAAACCTGGCTCAGTTTTGCTGTCTCAGCATGCAAGCTGTTGTGTGGCAACAAAGAATGGCTCGATTGTCAAGACAACCTCTGAAATGAGGTCCCATTCCATGTTGGACAGGTCGCACACCCCCAAGCCACATCTTGCCAGGGTGTGGATGGCCGCCTCTTGCTCCTGCAGGGGCTGGAGCAAAAAAAAAAAAAAAGATGCAGTCCCACCAGGTCTGAACATAGATCAGGTGTTCAGGTAGGCAGAGCTCTTGCTCCCTCTCCCAGAGCATCCACCTAGCCTTTTCGCTCTGGTAAAAGTGGCCTGTTATCTTGCAGTATTTCTGCACAAAAGCAACCATGGTAGTAGCAGAGCTTTTAGGGGGTAGGACTCGATGTCAAGTCTCCTTGAAGCCAAACGAGTCTGTCATGACCAGATGCAGAGTATGTGCCCATTTTCTATGGACACAAAATACACCTGAAAGGCTGCCCTTACCAAATTGACACCATTGTCAGTGACCAGCAACCCTCAGTGAAGGTTTGGCTTTCTGGCCAGCCATTCCTCCACCTGGCATCCAATGGCAGCTGACCGCTCATCTGCCATGAGTGTCCAGCAGCTCTATGTGCAGCACAGCCCACCTTTACTTTGCTGCATGAGAGGGGCTGGCCACTTCACCAGCAGCAGCAATCTCCAATTTCTGCTGACCCCACCAGCGTGCCAGGAGGGATAGGAAAACAGCACGCATCCCACTACAGCTGGTCCACAGATCCGCAGTGAAGTACACACTGGTGTCAGGCACTGCTGCATACAGCAGCCCTGACAAAACCTCCCTCAATGCCTGGTACCACCCCTCTGCTAAATATTGTACACGAGGTGATTAGGTAGTCCAGGACAAGTAGTCAGATAAGCCAGTAGAAGCCAGTATCCTCCACCACCCAGAATGGCTGGTTGTCCAGAGCCATCATCTTCCCAACGGTGATGAGATGAGTCTGACTCAGTATATGGCAGCTTCCTATGTTCCTATGTTCCTAAAGGAGATTGCAGGCCAATTGGAAGGCAGTGGCAGAAAACCAATCAGCAAGGAAGAAAACTATTAAACACACAAGACAAAATGGTGGCTGCCACTGACATTTGAACTGCCAAACCAATTCAAACCGGTTCACTTCAAACAGAGTCCAATTCGGTTCGACCATGGACTGGACACTTTTGTTTTAAGCCAGTCTGGTTCATGGTCAAACTGCCCAGTTTGAAGCGAATTGGTTCTATATTGAGCCAGTTCGGAACATCCCTACTGTCAATCTCTGTTAAATGTTGGTTAACATGTTGGTTGCCAACCTATCAACAAAACTTTCTGGGCTCTTCTGACTGGAAATTGAAAGTGCACATACCTTGGGAACCTCCCATTTCCCAATCAGCTGGTATCATGGGGATCATGAAAACTCATCCATAGTTGTAAACAAAGTTCCATGGTTCTTTAATTTAGCCTCATGTAAAAATACAATCTAAATGTGTCTATCATCCTCACTCAGAAAGGGATTGTTGGAATACATTTATTTGTAATTGGTTTAAACTACATTGCTGGGAAGCCTTTGCATAATGCGATGTTCTGTATTTGTCCATAACTTCAAGTGACATTGCTGGCATAATGTTCTTAATTAAGAAGCAACCCATTTCTTTTGGTCTCTTGCTCAGTTCATTGTATCACAGCTGCTTCAGGAATAATCAGAGCTTTAAACATACAATATTACATGACTAGAAATCCAAACTCAATTTTATTCCAGTTTTTGAAATCTTCTGAAGAAGCACAGAAACCAAAATAGTGAATGTACAATTCATTTATCTGGCTGTTCACACAACTGTGTTACACAGGTGGCCAAAAAGGCAGGAGTATGCATGACTTCAGCTATGCACAATGCAGCTGTGGGATCTAATTTTAGGCCTACAAGCCTTGACAATGTCCATTTTATGTGCATATTTTGACAATAGTTCTCTAATGAGTTAAAATCACATGCAAATGACTGATGTCATCTTACAATGAATTAATCAATATTCTAACCCTTGTTGCTATTCCAGAGCCAACACTCATGGAAAAATTGAAATGGCAAGCTTTGAATCGGAGCCCTGATTTGCTGATACTTAAACTAAGGCAACCACTGGAAATATTAATTTACAGAGGCTGACATCCAGACTAGCACTGTGCTAGTGTAGCAGTGCTGAGTGCCAGACTAAGGCTGTGCCATTGCATGAGTGGGGCAAGGGGCAATTCTCAGCAATCTCTGCTTCTCTTTGAAGCCCACTGTGCATCATATATGTCCCTAGCATCCAATGCTAGTCTGAAAGTTGGCCAGAAATTCCAAATTTTTATTTGTTTATTTGCACTTTTTTGCTTCCCTTTCCCCAAGGGATGCTAAGCATCTTTCAGAATATCAGAAGATATATCAAGAACATGTTTAATATCTCCCAGATAACCTTTTATCACACATTGAATCTGAGTGGAGGGTTCCTCCTTTCCAATTAGAAAGAGGCAGGGCAAACCCAAGGTCTTAGTACTGTACCACTGCACTATGAGTGGCTAGATTGGGCATACACCTCTTTATTTAAGCAGTAGTTTATAAATGGGTCACACAGTTTGTTGTCACTGTGGCCGCCTCTCCACTAACAAAGCAATACATGAGAAAGTTAAGTACAATTTAAAGGACCAGGTAATATTTTACTTTTCTGCCCTATTGATTGACCAACCTAAGTACCAACCTAAGGGTTGGGTATGGACCTGCAGGTTTCAGTTTTAATTTTCAAGAGTGTTCTTGTCAAACTTAGGTTGGTACTAAGGAATAAGGATGTGCTCAAAGCATTTTGGCACCTCTTTTCCAGGTGCTGAAATGCTTAGAGCTGCCCCAGCTGAATGGTTGGGGGTGAACCGACACTTTAAAAGGAGAAAGGCTGGTCCTACTTGGCCCTCTGTTGCAGTTCCACTGCTCCCCGCCGCCCCAGAGCAGTGCTGTTTGTATGAAGCAGCTGGGCTCTCTGTTTGCCAGATGCATTTGCTTAGGAACAGGAAGTTCCCTGTTCCCAGCAGGAAATGGCTTCTGAGCATGTGGGATGCCATCTTGAGAAGTCAGCAATACTGCCCCTTTAAGGAGGAATTGACTGGGGCCTGGTTGTTACTGATGTCTTCCGCCCATGACTTCAGATTGCTGGTGGGACTCACAAGATTGAATCTGGTTCAGTCTTGTTACAGCCGAGACACAAGTGAACAACCCCAAACGCAACCAGGGTGGAGATGAAATGCAAAAAGAACAGTAAAAATGGCAGTAAAAATTCTCTCTTCCCAGCTCAATAGTCACCTGAAGACTGATAACAATTCCTAAAGACTTCAGACCAATCCTGGAGCATTAACAACTCAATTTGATCTACATTTACCTTTACTTCTTTAGTTCAATACAGGCTGTTTAGCATTCACCTTTAAAGTCCTTGTGACCAGCCACACTTATTCTACCCAGTTCCCAGGAGCCTCCCTGTTTGCAGTTGCATCTCCAGGCTTGGAGATTGCACTTTGGATATGCTCAGGAGCTGCATCACAATGTGAGCTCCCAGTATATAGTACACATGTGGACAGGTCACTTAGTTGTCAGTAGGCTAGTTACCCCTAGATCTGGCTACAACCAAAGCAAATTGGGACGGGGATCAGATCCATGCCCCCTCCCTACATGGGAGTCCCAGCTAAGTAGATTTGAGAATTAACTATAGCGAGTTACCTGGCATCCAAGGTCACTCTAAACTTAGAGTGACCCACCTCAATCCCCTCCCTCCTTTCACAGGAGATAACACATGCTAACAAGCAGATTATGCCAGTAGGGAGAAAGTAGATAAGATGGTGAAGTAATGTTCTCCCCATCACAAAGGAGATGAGTCAGTGACATAGACATAGAAGCGTATCCATTGAAATTATTGACAGGATTACTAGAGAGCCCTTCCCAGCATGGAGATTCTTTCATGCACCTGCAATCAGCCTTGCATACAGAAAACCCACATTGTCACACCCAGGAAGAACCATCAGTAGCAATGCATTCCATGCAAGTCCACCTGGACAATTTGAGACAGCAAAGCATGACAGTAAGAATGTGCCCTCAGGGCACATTTTAGGATGTATTTATACTAAGTTCCATGTCCCAGTGTGCTCCTTTGGTCTTGCCACCTGGGACTCCATTGCAACATACACTCTCTTACGTTCCACTTGGGATTCCATCCAGCCACCTCCGTGCTCCCTTGCATGCTCTACTTGTGACCCCACCTGAACATTCCATATGCTCTCTTGAATATGGCATCTCTCAAAGAGCTTGAAATCACTATCTGGATCGGTCCTTGTGCCAATCCATCCAGCTTGCCTCACACCTATTGGAAGCCGAACCCATGGAGAAGCCATTCTCATGGGCATCCCTTCTTATACTAATCCCTGCACCCCTTCTGCTTTCCACCATGCTGAGGAGTGAGATTCTGCAGCCCAGAAATTTTGTAATCCAGATCAGGTGAATATGAGCCTTTGCTCCTCCTCAAGCCCCGAAACTATCTCTGCTCCCCTTTCTTAAATCCACCCCCCTCTCAAGTCTCTTTCTCCTGCCCACCTGGGAAACTTATAGAATTAGACCTCAAGCTAAAATGCCTCATTGTAGTTGGAAACGTACTTTATTGCTCTTTAAGTAAGAAATGCCTCATTGTACTTAGTTTGCTTAGTAACATATTTTTATTGCTTTAATTATACTATTCTTTTTCTGTACCATCCTCAAATAAATTCTTCTTTTAATTTTGAAACGATATCCTGTCTCAATCCAGTCATTTCTTGAGTCCAAATGTTTGCACAAATTAAAACTGGTGGAGCTGACCCCTTGAACAGCTAATTCCCCACACAATGCCGACCAAACACCCGTGGACCAGTTCCATTAACTAGGAATGTGCGGACCGGTCCGCGGTCCAGCAGTCCGGTCCGGGGTTTGGAGGGTTCAGGGTTGAACCGAACCAACCCCCCCAGTTCCATTGGACTGGAACTGGACTGCCAGGTCCGGCCCGGCAGGTCCACGAATTATTTTTTTTTTAAAATTAAAGTCAAGGAAGTACCTGTAGCCCCTTTGGGGGGTTTGCTGAAGCCACGGGGCGGGGGGGAGGTCCGCATGGGTTCTCTCTCCCCCCGCCAGCCTTCTTCATCACCGCCATGGCTGGGTAAGTGAAGCATTTACAGCCCATTCGGGCCTCCGTAAGAGCGAGCGGCCTCCATTTTGGCGGCTACCGCACATGCACAAATGCCCTCTGTGAGGACACACGGGGGAGAGGGAACCCGCACGGGACACACACACACACACACACCTCCATGGCTTCAGCAAACCCCCCGAAGGGGCTACAGGTACTTCCTTGAATTTATTTATTTTTTTAAAAAATTCCCGGACCGGACCGTGGGGGTCCAGACCAAACTGGCCCAGTTCCATTCGAGGCCACTCCAGCCTCGAACCAAACCGGGTCAGACGGTTCCTTGGACACCCCTACCATTACCTACTCTCATATACCCTGGACATCATCTGAGGCCTTGCTCTGGCTGCCCTTCTCATCAGAGCCATAGCAGGCATGAACAAGATGCAAATCCTTCTTGGTGGTTTCATCAGCTCTGTGGAACACACTTACCATGGAAGTTTGATTCCTACATTACATTTTTTTTAAAATCTTGTCAAAATCTGGCTTGTCCATTGATCTTTTAGGGGAGGTTGAAGTATACTAGTGTTTAGATAACTGTTTCCAGCTGGTTAATTTTTGTGGTTACATTAGCTGCCATTTTCTTTATTAGGAAGTTCATTTTTGTGTATTTTAATGTTGCAAATTGCAAGTTTTTTTACTTTGTTTTTATTATTGTGAGTCACTTTTATTGTCTATATCAGAGTGGCAGAATACTTTAAAAATAGAAATAAGAATATCTATTTTTGTTTTCAAAATGATTTTCAGCTTGGGAATTGTCGGCGGGGTAGATTCTATGGTAGAATTAGAAGAGTTATCGTTTTGTTACACCAGTTTTCAACAACGGATTTTACACTAAGACCCTTAAGGCTGATATAACAAAGACTATAGGAGCATGTTAATTCAATGTCTTTTCCTTCAATATCTCCTTAAAGCTGTCCTAGGGATGAATCTAAGTGTGAGAAGCATGTTATCCAAACCAGATCAGCTCCTGCTTGTGTGACACATGGGGCAAAAACAAAATACTATTTTAAGCATTTTTTTTTCATGAATGGGGGAAAAAATGTTGGATTTGACATTGGGTAGGCAAACTTCTGCTGCTAAGTGTTTCCCAAGTTAGAAACAAACCATGCAAGTCACTAGAAAAGGCGTGTAAGGAACATGGCATGATTAACAAATTACCTCTCTTGAATGCTGCTGGCAGCTATTTTGGTCACAGGGCTATTACTAATGTGTTGATCTTATTTCCATCTAGGGATTTCTTTGGTTTCTGAAATTAAAGAGAAGTTATTCCCACTAAGTTAAGTGGAACTTCCTTCCATTTAAATATATTTAGGATCACAGCTTTGAATACTCGAGTTTTTAGCTCTTTATCTCACTCTCAGTTCACATGCATGATGTCAGATTCATGGACTTTATGCAGCAAAATAAATTTCACCCCTACTCAGTACAATCATATTTTATTTAACTTGAAAGCTTCATCTCTTTCAGTTTCTCAGTGACAGCTGTCAGAACCCATCAACATTTTCAGAGCAAGAATATAAAGGCAATAGTCTTGTAATATCAAAACTAAATAGACTGCTGAAACTCAAAATGAAATACCATTATTGAAGGGGTTCTTTTAGCTGGTGATTTGTGCAGTGCGGGAAATGGTTTGAATCCTGGCTCTTTTAAGATGCTGTGTTAAAAATGAGCACTGACAGGATTAAATAAATGTATTTTTGAGTTTAGGAAACACCAGGAAGTCCCCTCCCTCTGACATGGCCTTGACACTAGCTTTTAACTTAGTCTTTGGTATTCTGTGCAAAATATATACAATATAACATTCTGCTTGTATAATAGACCCTTATAGAGTGTGCACAGAACCATTCTGGGTGGTTCGGTTCAAATTCAAAATGAATTCAAACCGAACTGCTGGTTCATGTACTGGTTCATTAAACGCGGCCAAAGGTTCGGTTCTTGCAGTTGAACTGGGTCAAACCGTTATGGCCCTGTTTGACCAGTTTTGGGTGGCTCTGCCTGTAAAGGGGAATCTGGTAAAGGGGATCCCTAACACAATAGGGACTGAAAGGGTGGGTGGCGTGGGAGGGTAAGAAGGCACCTTACTGGCAGTGGTGTGGAAGTGGCTCCTTGGTGGTGGCGGCTCCTGGCCGTGGCTCCTTAGACTCCCACACAGCAGTGGGGTGCCTTTGCGCATCCTTCCAGCCTAGGCACATCCTTCTGGAACAAGGAGTCTGATGGCCAGCACTGCTGGCACGGAGCACTGAGGAGGCCTAGGGGAGCTGCCGCTGCTGCACTACCAGCAGTAAGGTGTCCTCTTGCTGGCCCTCCAAATGCCCTTTTAACCCCTTTAGTGTTAGGGATCCCCTTTTCTTGTAAAGAGAATCCTTACTGGATTTTTCTTTAAAAGCATAGCCACCCGAACTGGTCAATCCAGGATGAACTGGTTTGATCCAAACTGGACCCTGTGAGGTTCAAAATCAGACTCCCCCCCCCCCCGCTTTTGTGGGGGGCAGTCCAGTGTGAGCTTGAACTGGTTGAACAGGGCCGGTTCAGATCGAACCAGGTTCAGCTTGAACCGGTTCTACTTACCTCTACCTTATAATCAGATAAACATGACCATCAGCAATGGAGTAATATATACACATTCATACAACATTCACTATATTTGAGTGTTTCTTTCCATATAACCCCTGATGTTTGTTGTTTATCCTTGCTAAACTGAATTTCAACTTGATGATCAGTTACTCTTTCAATATGACTGATAAATCAATTAAGAAAAATACATTTTTCTTAGGAATACTTAATTCCTATGAAAGTAGGATAGCATCTGAGGGCAGTGCTTAGAATTTGGGGGCAATATGCACATGCAAGTAAATGACTACCAGTTTTAATAGAGTTGATTGTCTGATGGGAAAAGTGAGGGATAGTGGATACTGACTGAAATGATTCTCAGCCCTCCAGTGACAGAAGAACAGGTGAGGAGGGCTGCAGGTCCACAAGAAGGCTTTGGCATCCCTGTGTTGAGGGCTTCTTTGCACAACTGTGTGGAGGTGAAGTGGGATGCATGTCACCTCTCCCTCCAAAAGCCCTTTCAACTTGTATAAATCTATCCCTGAGGCTTGTGCAGCCATCAAGAACCCCTGCTAACTGAGCAAAGAAGCACCATTTAAAGTGGTGATTCTCTTATATTCATCAGGGGGAGAGTAACTGACCCTACCCAAACCCAGCACAACACCCCTCCCATGGCTGTCGTTGGTGTCAACCTTATCTTTCCTTTTAGATTGTGAGCCCTTTGGGGACAGGGAACCATTTTATTTTATTTTATTTTATTTATTTTTCTATGTAAACCACTTGCTTAGCTGTGGAAAGAAGACTTCAGCGCAGGGCAGCTGAACTGCTGACTGCTCGTGGGCCTCCAGACCTCTGCAACCCCTGAGGATCATGTCAGTCAGAATTTTCAGTCCTGGGACATCCATCTCTTCCTAAGGAGACTTAAGAAAGAGGGCATATTATTCTCCTCCCTCCTACCATGCCACAGCTTCTAGCCACATGTAGTTTTGGCGTGCATCAATATGCACTGCCTGTTTCGTTTGGCCCTCAATTCAATGTGCATTTAGATCTGATGCTAATACTGGGACCTGAATGATTCTGAAGGCCAAACCAGCTGGCTGTGAGATTTGTAAACTGTTTGGTGCTTTGACAGGTTTTGTGTCTGACCTGGATTCAGGAGGTGGGGGGGCATTTGTGGCCTCACTTTGGATCCAGAGCTAGTACTGTTAGATTGCTTATTTACAGTACAATAGGTGCTACTCAAACATAAACTTTCAGCTGATATTTCAGCAGTAATTTTATATGCCCGTTAAAAAAACACACACCAGTCAAGCTTATAAGCTGCAGTTGTGTGTGATCCACATGTAAGTTACGCTTGTATAATGTTAGTTTATATATTGTTGATACTGTAACTGGGATCTACCTATGACTGTGGATTAAACTGTTCTTCCACAGCTTCCTAAATTCATAAAAATGTATCCCAAACATATTTCCTGAGTGGGAAGGGGGAGAGAGAGAGCCATATAGACAGAGTGTGTGTGTGTGTGTGTGTGCGTGTGTGCTTTGCATTTCTTGATGTATTTTGCTATCTGTTGGTTCTTCTGCATTGAGTGCAGAGATGAATGACCTACTAAATGTGATGTGTGAGAATCATCCCTATTCTAGGACATGATCTCCACTTTTTCCATATTGCACTGATTGCATAGTTTTGCTTTTTAAGTGTGGAGTGAGTTTTTGCTTTCCAGTTTCGCTATTTTGATTGCTGATGATATGTAGATTCGTAAAGTTATGGGAGTGACTGCATTTGAAATAACTTTTGACACAGCCAATCGAAGTATGTATATTCTGAAGGAAGTTCTGTTGCTTTCACTGTCACAAATGTACTTCCAGATAAGTGTGCACAGGATTGGAGCTTCCAGTTCGCTACAGAGCCTTTTGATGGGGGTTTATATATGTTAATAATAATAATAATAATAATAATAATAATAATAAATACATACATACATACAACGGCAGGTGTGGAGGAGGCTTGTGCTGAAGCTAAAACAAATGAAGTTTCTGGATCTTTCTGGCACTAGTAGTACAGTTCTCACTTGTCATCAACGACATGCCTTCTAGCACATTCTCAATCCATCACTGTTAAACTCTGTAATGCATTGGCATCTTGGTGCTGTCATCAAGTCCCCGGGATGAAAGCGTTTCAACGTGTTTATGTTTGTGCTAAAAGAAAACTGACAAATACTACATCCCACATAATCGCAAGGATTTTTGTTTAACAATTACTGCAGGCCTGTGAAGTTTCACTATCTTTCTTCTTTTGTGTTTTTACTCTCTCTTTTTTAAAATAGGCTACTGATGCATATTAGAATTTAATTACACCAATTAGTACTGCCACATCAGACATATGATGTGCCTTCAATTAAGAAGTACCTAATGGATATTAGTACAATTTAGCTTTGTAATTAAAGTTCCAAGAGCAGCACAAATTAAACATTATGATTACAAAACATTAAAACAACACTGACGGCATTAAAATTGCATATTTTTAGAATGACCTTATAAGCTAATGTTTCTTTTGAAAAATGAAGAATGGATATCTAGGTTGCAAATTACATACTGTGTGTCTGAATGGAAAATATGACATTGGTATTCTGTTCCCAAACCCTAAAAGCTTTTTAAATTGTTCTGTATGCAGCCCAATGTAATTGATGTCTTTATGACATAACCAATTGAAAAAGGCTGCATAAAGTATCTGTATGTAACTTCTGTTACTGGCAGCAGATTTCACACCTCTGGTTTAGAAATTTTCATCTCACAGGAAGGAACTGGCTCTGGAGGACCATATAAGAAGTTCCATCAGCAAAATATCTGGGTTGGTTTGTTTAGTAATTTTGCTATATAATCGTTTCAAACATAATGAGAGCCACCTTATCAAACTTTGAAAGGCAAGACAGAAATATGTTTAAAAATAAATGAATGTGCAAGTGATGTGGGTGGGGTGCTTCTTTGTAATGCAGAAAGGGGATTTCACACAGAGAGTGTGAATTCCTCTTTCTAAATTACAAGCTGTCTTAAGCCTCCTTCAGACATTATTAAAACGCCTGCTGTAGCTGTGTACAGAAGGGAGAAAATGTCCCGCCTTTGCTTTGTCATTCATCCATGCACCCCGCTGATCATGCTTACAGCATGATCAGAATGATATAATAACCAGGATATCATACCTCCTGTCCTAGGATTATTACTAGAACTAAAGATCAAGCTGATAAAAAGTTTGGGAAACTTAGTGGAATGGGGAGTATAAGATTAAGAAAGGAACAATCAAATGAACAGGGGTGGTTATCATTTTTAGATACAGAAATCCAGATTAGTGGGGGTTTAATTGAAACTGGGTGGTATAGAAAGCCCATGAAAAAAGAGATCTTAATGAATAGGAAGTCTTCTGCACACCCTTGGATAGTCAAGGAGCAGGTTGTTGAGGATGCAACTCAGAGGGCTTTAGGAATGTCATCTAGGGAGCATATAGAGACATCTGGATAAAAGGCTAAAGAGTTGATTCAAATCAATGGGCATAAACTTACCTTGTGTAGGAGTAGGAGCATAAAGTCTGATAAAGGATTGCCGGTTTTGAAAAATTTGATTTGTAACAGAATTATATGGCAGGCAGGCACAGCAAATCCTGAATAGACATGGTGTTAAGGTTAATGTTGTATGCACAGCACCAAAGGCATTGAAACATCTTGTTATATCCCAACTATATGATAATAAATGTGAGGGTAAGGATTGTTCCATCTCTGAGGAGAATGAGGGGTAGTGTATAAGATAGAATGTGAGGAATGTGCAGCATTTTATACTGGGGAAACAGAAAGGCCATTAATGAAAAGATATAAAGAGCATTTGGCTGATATGCAGCACAATAAAAATGGAACTAAACCGTGGGAGATGCACATGAGGGAAAAACATCAGGGAGAAGTAACACAAACAAAATTGGCCATACTGACTGTTGAAGGGAATTTAATGAGACATAAGATTAAAGAAGCAATGTTTATAGAGCAGTAGCAACCCAATATTAATGTAAAAGAAGAGATGAAACAAAAAACCATTAAATATATTGGTCACTGAAAGTGTTAAAAGGTTTGCTCGTTTGCTCATTTTCTTCTCTCCCTTCTCAGTTGTTTTGACTTTCAGTTTGGCTACTTACTCATTTAAGGCTTGAAGTGTCACCAGCTGCCATGCCGAAAAGGGCACTGGTGATGGTGTTTTACACTGAAACATTTGCTTTGCTTACATGTTTGTAAGCGTATAAGTTTATTTTAACATCCTTTTAATGTGTACATTAAAGAGGTCATTTTGTAACTTTTGTTTAATTTAATTCAGTGACATCCAGGCTAATGCTGAGCCAGCGTGGTGCAGTGGTTAGAGTGCTGGACTAGGACCGGGGAGACCCGAGTTCAAATCCCCATTCAGCCATGAAACTAGCTGGGTGACTCTGGGCCAGTCACTTCTCTCTCAGACTAACCTGCTTCACAGGGTTGTTGTGGAAGAGAAACTCAAGTATGTAGTACACCGTTCTGGGCTCCTTGGAGGAAGAGTGGGACAAAAATGTAATAATAATAATAATAATAATAATAATAATAAAACTAAGGTGCACACACATACAAGGGCATGTACAGTAGCTGAGCAGATGCTCAAAACTTCCCAATCATTCGGACAAGTGCTGCACAACAAGGATGACAAATAGCTTTGTATCATTCCCAGAACATATATGGACTGAGGAAGAGGCTTCATGGCAGGCGACATGCCACAGGTTGCAAAAGCACATGTTGTCAAACCAGTGCAACATTAATCTGGAATGCAAGCTCCTGATTTAACAGAACTAGTTGCTCAGCATCCTTGCAGTCACGCATCATATTTGCTCTCAGTGTCCCATTCAGGGCCATTCAGGGCCCTCGAATAAAAGCTGCCCTTTGTGGTATCTGAGCAACCCAGTTGTCTTCTAGCCTTACCTGGGCCACCCAGGCACTAGGACAACTAAAACAAAATCTAAACCCAAACCTGTCCCAGCAAAGCAAGTAAATAATTCAGTGCTTGCTCTGAGATGAAGAGGAAGCAAGGCAATCTGTCCCCTGCCATCACCTGGGTCCCACATAAAGTGGGGGGAAAGGAGAAGGTAGAGCAAGTGAGTCCAACAGACATGTTTGAACTCCATAATGTTCCATAATGGCAGGTCTGACTCAGTATAACACAGCTTCCTATGTTCCTTTAGTAATCCTTTCATCAGGAGCTTCCATGCATCTTGGTGACCCCGACCCCGTTAGTTATTCTAGCTGTGGGGTAATACTTATTGTTCATCTGACCTCATTAAAATAAGCTTTCTTGGTGTGAAAGGTACATGACAACATTCATTTCCAAAGTTCCCACTGCTTCCATCTTATTGACAAACACATATTTCTTAAGATCAAGTCAAGGACAATCAATCCCCTAGTTCCTTCCTACACCTTCCAAAAGAGGAATTTGTCAGAAGCACGTCAGGACAGGTCTTCCTAGTACTCAGTCCAAAATACCATGCTCGCTCTCTTTTGCTCCCCTTCTCCCCCAGATATCTGTTCTGATGCACGGCCCCACACCCAACCGTGACAGAAAATTCATGAAGAAATTCATGTGATGCTTTTGTATTTCTTCAAACCTGAACATCATGGTCTGTTGCTTCAGTGTTAAACTGTACTTCTTAATTATGATATAATTCACAGTTTTTCAATTGGGATTTGACATTATAAGCATATTAAATTAGTATGATGGCCTGCAATTTATCACAATTATTAAAATAGAGAAATCCAAGATTCAGCTGATCATTAATCATGGTAAAACAAATAAATGGAGTGTGGAACATCTTGGACATCCCTCAAGAATATTAATTTTAATTTTAATGAGATCACAAAATAGGATAAGTGATTATTTATTAAAAAAGGATGGGTCAGAGACAGGTAAATTCCACCTCTACCCATGGTACAATACTGAATTACGTGGCTTATGGCTTCTTCTTTTTTACAGTGACAAACCATATCATTAGTCCTGACACAGATACACAAATAAGCTCCTATCTCTGCTTATCTAGTTAATTGCTCAATTGGCTGGCTCAGAACTTATATGAGAAAAAGCGTGGAATCTCTGCATTTGAATGATACCTCCATCAGATAAGTACTAATTTGGAAATTCTCTTAGGGCAGCTTCACACAACATGGGAAATGATGAACTGTCAGCACTGGGATGGCTATGCTGACTTCTAGCATAACTTCCCCAACCCCAACTTCCAGCACTGGGATGGCTATGCTGATACTGAGTGTGTTGTCTGAACCCACCAATGTTGGCATAATCTACCCTATGTGGTTCCAAACCTGATATCTGTAACTAAGATCTGAAGTTGGTTATAGATGCCTGGTTCAGCACCACATTTAGGGTAGAATTTGCCAACATTGGTGGGTTTGAACAATATGTCTAATGACGCCATAGCCACCCCAAAACTAAAAGGGCTTGTGGGCATACTCCTGGAACCGGCAGTTCTTATTCTGTGTCATGTGAAACCATCCTCAGTGAAATTCAAAGTTGCTGAAAGGTTTGGGGATAAAACAGATTAAACAGGGCAGTTCTGGGAACATTTGAAAGTGCTGAAGAGCTTTGGGATGAAACAGTGGTTGACATCTAGAATCTCTCTCTGAACAGAGATACACACACACACACACACACACACACACACACACATTGAGTAGCTGAGCAGATGCTCAAAACTGAGCAATTTCTTCTGCTCTCTAACAACAATAACAACAATTTTATTTGTTAGCCACCCCCTAACAAATTTTAAACTAGGCAGCTCACAATAAAACAATAGAATAGAACATACAATTAAAAACACATTTAAAAAACTACAAAATACAGAATGTTTCTAAAACATTTTTTAAAAAACCTTATTTTAAAAAGCCTTGGTGAATAGAAAGATCTTCACCTTAAAATTTTCATCTAAAATAAAAAAATGATTACGCCAGGTGAGCCCCACATACAACACATTGTAATATCTAAGTGGAAGGTTACCGGAGTATGGATTAGGGTTAGCATTGCCCTCATACAGCAAGTAAAGTGGATAGATTTGTATCATTCTTTGCATCATATATGGACTGAGGAAGATGCTTCACAACAGGAGGTGCATTGCCATGGGTTGCACAAGCATATCCTACAACACTAGGGCTACATTTGCAGGTAACACAGAGCCATGTGTCCAACCATGGACCCTTGGTTCCACTCACCCCCACCTCCCATTCTCCTGTCCATATTTGGATGAAATGGAGGGCGTCACAAGTCTTGTCAGCAAGACTGCAGAAAGGAGGGGGAACTGGCTGTGTGGGCTTCCTTCTTGTCTGAAGGACAGCCTACACAGCCAACCATGCAGAGAGAGAGGGAGGAGCTTCCTCCCTCAGCTCTCGTCTGGCCATATGCCACCTCTGGTGCTGTATTCAGATGTAATGGAGGCCCCATAGAAACTCACTACAAACTGAGGGTTCAAATTTGAGTCTCCGGAGCAAAACCTTAAGTAATGGAAGGAATGGGAGCAATGTTGCATGTGTTCGGATGTAATGGTAGGAAATCTTTGACCCCCTGCAGCTCTGGTTCCCTGTTACGTGCGAATGCAGCCTAGGTTTCACAACAGGAGGTGCATTGCCAAGCGTTTCAAAAGCACAACAATAGTCTCCCATGTTAGCAGTAGTGTGAATGTTTAGACAAGCATATATTTAGTCTGGATGTTAGCCAATGTGATTTGGAGGCGCATCTGTAGTGCTTCAAAAGAGTGGCTTACCACACTCTGGTGGGTATTCTTTTTCTTTTTTTCACAGTTTACATTATGTCTCTGAAGCCTATGGTGAAAGCATTAGTCTTGTTCTAGTACCTTTTGAAGGAGATTCTGGGAGTGGGGGAGGGAAAGGCAGTTGCCAGTAGGCTATGAAATTGACTAGAGTTTCACAGAAATTGTCCAAGAAATTACTAAAATTGCCCCTCTCCAATTTTCACTGCCTGAAAATATGGTGGGGGAGGGGGGAGGTGCACTTTCAATCAGCACTACATCAAAACTATGAAGCACCATCTAGCTGAAGGGTGGGGAAAATGTAAGATGTATATGTGTATATGCAGTTTTTCAGATGGAAGGTAGGTGGCAAGCCACCTTAAGGATACTCTCTCTGGATATTTGATGGGAGGGTGGATTGGATCTGCTGCCCTGTAGGCATCTGTCTACTCTTTGCCTTCCCTTATGTGTGTATATTGGCAAATAAAGCAAATATTACCAACATGCTATTTCCAGTGCTCTTATCCAAAGAGTGCTGCCACTCTGGGAAAATGCAGAAAGGAACCATTTACTTTATGTTTGGAAGCAAGACTTCATTTCATCCCAGGTGTTAATTGTTCCCTTCTATGCAACCATCCAACTCAGTCATTTGCCTCCATTCATAAATATGTTTTAAATATGTTTTATAGAATGGTTTATTTGCCTCCAAGTATGAGTGGGAGATGGCAATGATAAATCCCTCCTGTATTCTGCCAAAGAAAAACCACAGGGCTCTGTGGGTGCCAGGAGTTGACACCGACTCGATGGCACACTTTACCTTTAATGCACTGCAGCTTCATTACCACTGCCCTGAGCACAACCACCACCCTTTGCCAATTATACTTTTCTGTATCCCAGACATACATATACAAATGTATCTGCCTTAGAGCTCAGTGAAGTCAGAACTTTAAGAACTGTGCAGTTCTCAAGAGCTAGAAACCACAGTGAACATATTTTTAAAAGTGCTATTTTATTTGCTACCTGGAACCCTAGGCCTTTTTTCAAGCAGTCCGTATCTGTGGATTATAAACACACATGGGGATGTGGCAGCAAACTCCACCCAGCTTACAGGGCTGCACAAATTTGGCATCCTGCAGATATTGGACTACAATTTCCATCATCCCTGACTATGGGTCAAAGTGGCTGTGGATGATGGTAGTTGTAGTCCAACAACAGCTGGAGGACAAAAATTGTGCAGTTCTGCATTGTTGTGCCATGGTCAAAGTCGACTCCTGCCGACCACAGAGCCATGAGGTTTTCTTTGGTAGAATACAGGAGAGGTTTACCATTACCATCTCCTGCATAGTATGAGATGATGCTTTTCAGCACTGTCCTATATCACTGCTGCCCGATATAGGAGTTTCTCATATTCTGGGAAGCACACCAGTGGGGATTCGAACCAACAGCCTCCTGCTCTCTAGGCAGGTTATTTCTCCACTGCGCCATTAGGTGGCCCTGCAGCTCTGCATTAGGATGTCAGTAAAAGAGTGCACAATGCAACTAAATAAATACATTCTCAAGACCAAAGTGGGGTGGGCTAGAGGAAAGGCAACATCCTACATCTTCAGGGCTCCACCTCTTGCATGCCCACACAACTGTTGTGGTGGCAGACTCCCAAAGTGGGATCGGGAGGAAGAAGACCCCCTATATCCCACAATATACTGTGTGGGCAGCAGAGCAGCAGTTCTCCACAACACAACAGCATGCCTCTCTCTTTCCCTTGGACTCTATGGTCACTGGCCCTGGGAGCACTTGAAACAGTGGTGGCAGCACAGATGACCAAATGAAAAGGTAGAAGAGGGGCTGTTTCTCTCCTACCTAATTTTTAACCTGGGTTTAAAACTTGGGCTGCCCACTTGAGAAGAAGCTGAGTTCCCAAGGCTCCAGATGAGCTTCTGTATTGGACTTAACCCTCCCCTACCCAGAAAGGGCTGTTTGTGAGAATGACTTTAATGAATGGGGGCCATCTACAGATGTTCTAATGAACATCTTGGTCAGGTATGAAAATCTAGATATAGGTCAGGGTCACAGTGTGCCTTCCACCCCTGTACATTCATTATTCACAGCTATTAAATCCACGAGAAGGGTTCTGGTAGTTCTACCAAAAGAGGAGTTCTTGTTGTGAGGATTATCCTAAATGTCTTTCAGCACTCACTGAAAATTCAGTACATGGAAGCTTAGAGGCTGATTTGCTATCAGGAGTAACAAGCTTTTTAAAAAATCACCATTTAAGTACTCTTGTTTTGTGAGGACTCATCAAGTGGCATTTGTAGCATGGCCTTTCTGAACAGACCTTGCTGGTGAGGGTTCCTCCTGTGCTGCTAACTCTCTAATTAAATCCAAAGCACAATAAATTGCTGCACAACAAGATCTGGAAGTGGTTCAATCTTTTTGTCCCCCCCCCCCCCCCTTAGCATCGTCTGGAAAATTCTCTTTCTAATTTTATATACTGACCTCTGAATGGGGGAGGTCTTTTTCTAGTCATAGATTCTCAATGAAGTTTCCTAAGGTTTGGGAGGGATAATTTTTAAAAACAAGTTATGAACTCTGGCTATGCATTTGTAATGCAGAGGTGCCAGAAGATGCACAAATTATAACTAAGTTGCTCTTTCATATTGAGTCCCAGCACATAAAATTTTTGGTAACCAAAATTTACTGTTATCAGGAATTTTTTCCAATATCTGATATTTTTTGATATTTATAATTATTAAATGGCCTACTAACAATACTGAACATCTATATATATAATTCTCCTGGGTGTGCCTTTCGAACGTGTGTCCTGGCAGCCCAGCTGATTGGCTGGGCTGCGGGGCGCCTGATTGGGTAAGGCGCACCCAGGAGAATTGACTGGCTGGGCAGGCAGCGGCAGCGGCGGGCCTGGCCTGGCCGCGGAGGCGAGGCGGTGGGCCTGGCCTGGCCCGGCCACGGAGGCGAGGCGGTGGCTGGCAGCAGCCGCACTCAGCCCGCTGGCGGCGGCCGCCGCGCTTGGCCCCGCCGGAGACGGGGAGTGGAGAGAGAGAGAAGTAGCCGGCCCCAAAGAGTGAACAGATTATATGTGCGGGGTCGGCTTGTTCTATATTAAAACTCTCTCTCTCTCTCTCTCTCTCTCTCTCTCTCTCTCTCTGTAGACCAGATATTCAACTGAATGCTTAGTGAATAAAAATCAAATAATGAAATATGAAATTCCTTGTACTTCCAAAGGTTGTTTGTTTGTTTGTTTGTTTTATTTGATTTCTACACCACCCTTCCAAAATGGCTCAGGATAGTTTACATAAAAACAAAACTAAAATCAATTAACTATTAAAATCAAACATCTATCTGTTTGGCCTGGCCTTCCAGAGTTTTTAAATGATTGAAAAATTGTTTTAAATTGCTGCCCTGATTTTCCAGAGTTTTTTAGCTGTTTGAATTGTTTAATTGGTTTTATTCTGTTTTTATAGTATGATTTTAACTGTTAACTTGTTTTAATTGTTTCTACTGTGTTGTAAACTGCCCTGAGTCATTTTGGAAGGGTGGTATATAAATCTAATAAACAAGTAAATAATAGATAAAAACCAGACCAAACCTTTACGTTTTACAGTTAAAAAAACCCTGCAAGGCCAGGCCAAACAGATAGGTCTTAAGGGCTCTCCTGAATGAACTCAGATTACAGATTTCTGCTGGGAGTGAATTCCACAGCCCAGGAACAGCTACAGAGTAGGCTTGCCTCTGAGTTGCCACCAGACATGTTGGTGGTAACTGAAGACGGACCTCCTCAGCTGACCTTAACGTGTTGGTGGTAACTGTATCACACAGAGGCCATAGTTTGTTCACCTTTGCATCTGACTGTAGCTAAACATCTTTTCCAAAGCACAGAGAAATGTTCTGTCTTTTCAATACCTTTTGAAAGGAATTAAACAACCATCTTTTGAATTTAGATGTTTAATTTCAATCTGCTTCAAGGAGAGAATACCATCTGATTTTCTTAATCAAGAAACATTTATATAAACAACACAAACATTGGAAAACAGTAATTAAAATGCTCTTGGATGCCTTTTAAATAAAGCTTCCAGATAACAATTTATTTCAAAGACATCTACAGTTGCTTTTACACACATTTCAGAGAAATATTTTACGAAACACATTTCAGCACACAAATGTAAGCAAGTTCCATTCTCCTGGATTTCCTTTCAAGGTTTTTCAGCTGTTCCTATGCAGTGAAAAACGCTTGCTATATGTCACCGGCATCTTAGGAACAGGGCCTAACTTGCTTATCAATCAAAATAGGCTGTTTGTTCTAAATGTATCAACAGAAAGATGGTTAACCAATTATTTGCTCAAAACATTTAGCAATTTATAGCTCTTTCCATGGCAGAGATGTCACTCAGTAGAACGTGAACTTTTCTTATAGGAGATAAGAGTCATATAGGAATTCATGCTATAGACATTTATAATTGGAACCAGTTAATATAGCACAAGCCAGTAGCGGCCAGTGTGGGCACTGCCAGGGGGCGCAGCAAGAGGCACCTTTAAGCATAAATTAGTAGCTGCGGCCAGAGTGGAGGTAAACACCTACTAATTTATGCACTACACAACTGCAGCATCAGAGAAACTTGAGTATTCATGATTCTTTGTTGAAAGACCTCCTTCGATCATTCCCAAATCTCTCTCACTGTAATTTTGTCTCCTATATGATAGACTAACTGATCACTTACAATCAGAGATATGTGTCCTATGGCTTGCTTGCTTTGCAGAATCCCGTTTTCACTGTTTCTCTCCATTCTGTGTTGGTCTTTCTTCCTCCAAAACACAAGACAGTTGATTCAGCAACATCTTGACTCGGAAGGACCATTTGCTGTTTCATTGAGTAGTTCAACAGTGGGATGCCTCCCCACAGATGCAAAAATAGTCATCTTGTCCAGCTTTCTTGCCTGCAAACTCTTTGTTATATCACAACTTATAGCTTCACAGCTGGGCCCATAACCCAATGCTGCAGAGAAATTACTTATCCTCTATAAGTTATTATTCAGGAAGCAACTTTTACTGAGAAACAAGTGTTTAAGATTTATTACTAACTAAAACATAGGCTAAGAAAACTATAAACACATAACTTTTATGCAGTGAGAGGGAGAACCTCTCAGTTTGAATTTTAAGACAGCAAATGGAGACAAACAAACAAAGTGACTCCATCCTCAAGCCAAAACACAGGGACATTCAAATATATGCAAGCATGCCTCCACAAAAAACTGAAACAATGTATATGGCAAAATCCCAACAACCAGCCACTGTTATTATAATTGCAAATAACTATATACTACTATTCAACAACAAAAAAAGTTCACAACATGGTTTACATAGAAATAAGAATAAGATAGTATATTGTAAATCACTTGGGAAAAGGAATAATCTTATTATTTCATTTTTAATATAAACCACTGCGTGAACTTTTTACAATTTGTAAACCATTTGTAGCATTAATTTTTTTAAAAATCTTTTTTGCTCATAAAGACATGGCTACATAACCAAATAGGAGCATTTCTTGGGTACAACATTATTTAAAGGTTTCATGAAATGTTCTCTATCCCCTGGACTCCAGTGGTTTTAAAAAAAAAAGAATCTGAAGACTCATTTTAAAACGATAATCTAACAACACTGAGAATGCACGTTTATACAAAAGGGAGTTTGTTCCATTGTGCATTTCCCTGAGGGAGAGCAATTGCTTCTAGACCTCAGCGAATGAAAAATGGTGAACTGTAACCATTTTTGCAGGTATTGTATAAACACAAAGAAGAGGCTGTCTTTTAAATGGTGACGTGACAGCTCTTCGAAGCATCTGAAGCCATTTGTCTTTCTGAATTGTGCCCAGCGTAAAACTATGTCATGTAGAAATAAACAGAAGTGAGCATCAACAGCATTTCAGACTTGAATACATTTGTGTTCTAGTAACAGCTGTTACTGGGTGAAATGTTGGTGGAGAAAAAAGTCCCAGCACTTGCAAATAAAAAAAAATGTTATCACTCTGCAAGAATTGTTGGGGACCAGATGTTAAGATCTGGTGTGGTCTGTTTATTATAGTTGCAAGTGATGTAATCAATGATAATAAGGAATTCTTGTGTCCTTGACAAAATTATGTTTGCCTCTGTTGCTAGTATAGCAAAAATCCAGTATTCAGTAAAAGGCCCCCCAATCTGTAGGCGTGGACATAAAATGCTTTCAAGGGGATTTAAGTCACAACTAATTTTAGCTGGTTCAGAGCAATTTCAGAGCTGGTTCAGACAAACTGGCATGATTTTAAAAAGAACAATGGGTAGCATTATTTTTGTCATACTCTCCTCCCCTTTGTTGCCTCAACACCCCACAAAATATGTTCCTAGGGCATGGGCTGCTCTCAGGGACATAAATTGGGCCAGGAGAGGGAAGGTGGACTGAGCAAAAACCATTTCTGGGTGTTGCCCAATATATATGACATTTTTATTTAATGTATATGAGACATCCAAAATGTGTTCAGGAGATAAATAATGGCTGAATTAATCATAGGTTTAATTCCACATATGAGGATGTGGGAATGGGGCCATAGCTCAGTAGTAGAGCATCTGCTTTGCATGCAGAAGGTCTCAGGTTCAATCTGTAGCATTGCCACGCGGAACTATAAAAGGATCCTGAAACATTGGGTAGCTGATGTCAGTCAGTGCAGACGATACTGAACTAGGTGGACCAATGTCTATTTCCATATAAGGCAGCTTTCTATGTGCCTATGATATGGATATTGGATAATGGGATGGAGTAATTTTTGCATACTGAAGATTATGATGATTTATTTATCATATTTTTATACCGTCTGATATGTGCATCTCTAGGCAGTGCACAAACTTCTTTTCAAAGACAGAGTATCTTTGTTATATATCAATGTTCTATAGGAACAGCCTCAAGATGCCATCACTCTGGCAGCAACTTGGCTTATGAATTTCAATTCCCAGTTCCAAAGAGAGTTTGAAGAGGGTTTTGTTTTTAGTTTAGATGGAAAATTACAATGGCCCAAATGTTGCTGAGGTTTATGCTGGTATTTATGATTGGCTTGTGCTACTGTGGGCATCAAAGGAAGGGCTGGCAGTCTCGGACAAGAGTGCAAGTGCACAAATAAATACTTAAAGCTGCACACTGGCACTCTGGGAGCACAACTTAGATTGTCTGATGATGCACAGTGTTATGGAGCCATATAAGGGGGTCAGAAGGTCACCTTTACCCCAGATTCCTGGCTATTTCCAACCCCCTCCAACTATTTCTGTGTTGGAGGGCGGGTCTGGAGTCTGGAGCCAACATCTGCCGCCACTGCTGTGTGGCAAGCCAGTTCTCTTTTTTCAGCACTGCAGTGGCTGCCACTGTGTAGGCCGCAGCCACTAACCAAACAGAGGTTCTCCCGTGCATGCAGGGAGCCCTGCTCCTCCACCACCTGACCCCAAAACCAGCAGCTTCAGTGCGCTTGTGCAGCGTACACACACTGAGCAGCCAACCAGCCAGCAGCCTCCCTGCCCCTGCCAGAAGTGCTCCCACGGCCTATGTCGCCATGATGACAAGGACTATGATCCGACTCAGAGGAAGCTGTGAGGGAGGGGGCACAGGGCTCAGCAGGTGGATGGTAACAAGAGACTGTCTGGCTTCCAGAAAGTGGCAACTGTGTGGCAGCAGGAACCAATCTGCTGCCAATAGCCATTGCCAAGTGCTTGCAGCAGCCTCGTCCT
Organism: Hemicordylus capensis; assembly: GCF_027244095.1. Taxonomy (NCBI): domain Eukaryota; kingdom Metazoa; phylum Chordata; class Lepidosauria; order Squamata; family Cordylidae; genus Hemicordylus; species Hemicordylus capensis. The sequence continues at coordinate 51,664,861 of NC_069661.1, read as the reverse complement.
CTCAGGGGGATACTCACACTGGCCCAGTGGGCAGCCCACCAAGGATTTCTTCTCTGTCTCTGCTCATCAGTCCAGCCCAGCCCAGGAAAAACAGTTATGCTTCCCCTTTGTACTGTGGAGAAGGGGTGCATTCCCCCAACCAAATCAAAAAATGAAAAGGAAATGCACCATTTGTCCCATGGGATCCTGTGATTCACCAGAGGAGGGGGAGGCTGATGTTTGAACGGTGTGGTGAAGCGGGTGGGCGTGTAGTGTTCTCCTTCATCCCTTACATAGGAAGCTGCCTTGTACCAAGTCAGACCATTGGGCCATTTAGCTGGCAGCGGCTACTCCAAGGTGGCAGGCAGGAGTCTCTCTCAGCCCTATCTGGAGAAGCCAGGGAGGGAACTTGGAACCTTCTGCATGCAAATTGCAGCTGATCTTCCCAGAGTGGCCCCATCTCCTCAGGAGAATATCTCACAGTGCTACATGTACAGGATGAAGGGCTGGAGGCAAACCGAACTAGGACATGAATTTCAGTTTAAGAAACAAGGGCCTTGAGAAATTAGCACCTGGATTGCATAGTGAGCAGGCACACGCCTTTCCTAGTCATTGGCTTCTCCACAGTGGTGAGTTGTATTTATTCTCAATTATCCTTTTTTTTTTTTTTTGCCATGTCTGCATATATTATACCAATTAGCATGTGCCAATTTTATGCAATTTTTTATGCAAAGTGGAGACTTTTAAAGTGCATATCACCAAATAGTTCCACTATTTTGGTGATAGATCTAGACTATTTTCACCATCTGGACCGGGCAACCCTAGAATCATAATGCTGTAACCTGTCCTGCAGCTATGGCAGACTTCTGAGCAAGCACTGACACTTTTCAGAAGCAGTGGTTATGGAAGCAACATTTCTGCAACTTTCCCCATTATCACAATTAGGGAAACCTGCAGAAACACATCATAGGGTGCTTCTGATTAGCATCTGGGCCAGCTTAGAAATCCACAGCAGCTCAAGGTGCAGTGTTGCGGTTCTATAATGTTGCAAATCGTATCAGCCATGGTTTCCAATGTAAACTGAACTTCTGAAGTGCAGGTGAACATCTTTAACTATTTGTTTGCACAAGACCGCTGGCATTTCCTTAGACACTCACATCAGAAATGCCAGTGTAAACCTGTGCAACATATGGGCCAGTATATCCAAGTAGGGAACAAATCATTTACAAGAACCTAGTGTAAGTAGAACTGAATTAGTTTAAAAACTGAAACACAGAACTGCATCACAAAAGTTCAAATAAAATCACACTATCAACAAAAAATCCTACAGAGCATAACAAACATAAAGAATAACTGAGAATCTGGGCTTTTATTTACCATCATTTATTTACCAGATGGGCTTTGATTTTTACCTGCATTTTAATTTCAAAATAACCCCTGTGTCTTGCATTATGGCAAGACAATCAAATTATTGTTTGAAGAGGGTTTATTTCCTCCTTTAGTCCAATAACTATTTTATCTTCTCTGGTTGAACTTTTACATATTTATTTATTATTTATTTATTTAGATTTATATGTCGCCCTACTCCCATAGGATTCAGGGCGGCTTACAAGCAATAACATACAAAGCAACACAGTTCTATAAAATACAACATACATAACATCATAAGCACAACCTTATACAGTACTCATTACAAGACATAATAACTATGGTTTACCAGATCACTCTACAACCAGCTACCTCAGCAACCGATGTACAGAATTCCAAATGAAATTTTAGAATGACTCATGTTTGCAGTAGATTACATATAAAAGTTAAAATGATACAAAACTAGAAATACTTTTTTAATTTTTATACCGCCTTTCATAAAGAATCCCAAGGCAGTTTACGAAAGTTAAAATACAATACAATTCCATAAAAATAATTTAAAACCTTTAAATCAGTTACACAATAAAAACCATAAAACACATTAAAAAAACCCCAACAACCATAAAAAAAAGACAACAGAAGCAGGAGTGCTGAGAGGCCTGGCGACCCTAAGGGGAAATACCTGAACAAATAAAAAGGTATTTAGATGGGGTTTTTTAAGCAGCCACAGCTCTCAAAAAGTGGACATTCACTGGGAGAGCATTCCAGAGCCTGGGGGCAACAACAGAGAAGGCCCTGCCCCATGTGCACAACAATCCAGCCACTCTCAGCACTGGCAAATGGGGCAAAGGCCCCCACCCCACCCCATGACCTTGTTTGACAGGAAGTAACCCTTGTGAGCAGGTGGCCTTTCATGAATCCAGGGCTCAAACCATTAAGGGCTTTAAAGGTAATAACCAGCACCTTGAATTGGATGTGGGAACAAATTGGCAGCCAGTGCAGCTCTTTCAAAATAAGTGTAATATGCTCTGAGCGGACAGTTCCAGAGAGAACCCTGGCAGCTGCATTCTGCACAAACTGAAATTTCTGAATATTCTTCAAGGGCAGCCCCACATAAAGCACATTGCAGTAATCCAGCTGTGACATGAGTAAGACATGGGTAATGCCAGATCTGCCTTCTTGAGAGGGGGATGCAGCTGGAGCACTAGCTGAAGCTGTGCAAAGGCACCCCTGGCCACCACCTCCTCCTAAGCATCCAAAAGCAGATCTGTGTCCACCAACAGCCCCAAGCTGTGCACTTGCTCATTTAAGGGGGAGTACAACCCCGTCCAGAGCTGGTTGAATCATCCTATCCTGACTGGCTTTTCTGCTGACTAAAAGCACCTCTATCTTTTCTGGATTTAACCTCAATTTGCAAGCCCACACCCAGTCAATCACAGCCTCCAACCCCCAGTTCAGTATATCCACTGCTTCCCTAGGATCTGAAAGGCAGAGCTGAGTGTCATCTGCATATTGATGACACTTCAGTCCAAACCTCCTGATGATGACCTCTCCCAGTGGTTTCATGTAGATGTTGGGCAGCATGGGGAACATTACTGACCCCATAGGCCAAGAAGTCAAGCAGAAGTCCCCCAGCACCACCTTCTCAAACCTCCCCCCAAGAAAGGACTGGAACCATTCCAATGCACCATCCCTGATCCCTATCCCTGAGAGGCGATCCAGAAGGTTACCATGGTTGATGGTATCGAATGCCACTGAGAGGACCAGCAAAACCAACAGGGATACACTCCCACTATCTAGTCCCCAACATAGGTCATCCACCAAGAGTGACCAAGGCAGTTTCAGTGCTAAACCCAAGGTGAAAGCCAGATTGAAAAGGATCTAGATAATCTGTATCATCCTTTGCAGCTGCACAGACACCACACACTCTATCCCCTTGCTTTAAAAGGGAAGGTTTGAAACAGGCAGAGAGTTATCAAAGTTGGTGGAATCAATGGAGGGCTTTTTAAATAGTGGTCTCGCCATCATGTGCTTGAGGCTCAGTGGCATCTTGCCCTTCCCTAATGAATCATTCATAATTGGCGCCAACCACCTACATGTTCCTTCCCTGGCAGATTTTACTAGCCATGAAGGGCAAGTGTCCAGAGTGCATGATGTTCATTTAAAAATATCAATTTCAAAAGCACACAAAATTCATGACGAGATTATACTAACAGACAATAATGAGAAAGGATAATGCTACATATTGATAAAACTCATTTCCTGAAAACAATCTATTTTGCAATGAGAAAAAAATAGAGAAAATTGAATGATGTACCATGTTGAAAAACAATTCTTCAGATGCCTTGCACAAGCAACCCGAGATTATTTGCTTCCAAACTGAATATTTTGTGATGACTTAGTACATAAAATGTCAAAATCAATCAAGAGGTTTTCTAATAGTTTTTGTGGATCTGTTATAAATAAATGTGACTACATGCACAGTATGACAACAATTACACCAAAGCACAAATATGCATCAGAACAGTGTTAGATCTGTCCTTCTGAATGAGAATGAAGCTCAGTTGTCCAATGAGTACTTCTGGATGGAGAATAGTTAACAATTGTCCAGCAAAATGTGCAATAACAAACAGTGTTATGCATTGGGAATTAGTCCAATTGACTATGTGATGCTAAATAATAAGGGATTATGTACTCATATACCCTGTTGTGTTGCTTACTATACTGAATATATTCATGTTCAAAGAAGTCTAAATACAGAAGAAATTAAAGGCTTTATACATGGAAAAAGGGAGGTGTTACACATCCCTGCAAATAAAGAACATGTGAAGGGAATATTTTAAAATCACAAATTGTCACAAGACTGATCTGTTTTAAAACCAATTAATTTCCACCTTGGTAACTTCTACAGTAATCAGAACCAAAGAATGGACCTTACCAATTGCTAAAGCCATTATATCACGTTACACTGAGATGCAAGTATGTTGGAGATGTGACTCCATGTGCATTGACTCTCAACACCAATATCTGTTATTGTCCACTAGGGACATTAGGATTAGAGGTAGAGAGTGCCTCCTTGTTCTCCCTTTACTCTTGTATCTCTGCTATAAGTCTCTTCTGATTGGTTGACTGATACTTTTAGGACACTCTCTTCTTTGTTCTCTCTGTTCTTTCTTCTGCCTACCACCATGAGTTGGTAGTACAGAGTGCAGGCTTTCCATCTTAGTTTGTATCTTCTTTAAAATAAACCTTTACTTTCTTTGACCTTAAGCAATTGTTTCCAGATCTCCTCTATGAGCTTACTCCTCATCGCACAGGGTTTCTCTGCTAAATAAGGGATTGATTCAAATTCTCCCTTACAAAGCAAACCATACTTATGGGTAAACACAATGCCAATGGAATGTGTGACACAGCTGTTAGGCACCAGATGACTTTCATCCAACTGGTTTTCAGCATGACAAAAAAGTCAATGTCAATTGGGGCGGGGGGGGAATCTAGTTTTAGTATATTTATCTTTGGACTAAAAATAAATCTATTTTCCTGCCCCTAAGTGACTTTTGTGTATTCCCAAAATGTCAATGATCTGACCAGTTCACCCAGAGGTGTAACTAGATAATTTTACTGCTGGACCTAATGGCCTTAGGCTTAGGGGACTCTCTCTCCCTCTCCCTCTCCCATCCCCATATACATACTCTATCTATCTATCTATCTATTTATCAAATTTGTATACTGCCCCAAACTTTCGTCTCTGGGCTCACCTGTTGATGGACTCCTAAACTCTGGCCAAATTTTTACTTACATCATGCAAACGAATTCAAATGCAGCATGGAACATTAATCAACAACAGTTTCTAGCAACCATTTTAAGAACTAAATATATATATAAAAACATGTGGCTGTGTTTGCCAACTGAAAACCTGCATCATTGGTGTCCTGCTTTTCGACCAGCCACATAGTCTTTAGAGCACATAGTAATTATTAAATAAGCACCTAACGATGAAAATCAGCTAGATGGCCCAGGCGCAGAACATCTGTATCTCTATTTCTCCCTCATTCTCAGCCCCTCATTCTCAGCCCTCCCCCTCTTCTTTGCCCCTCAAATGTTTTTTCTCTCTGGCCAGCTGCCTGGCCAGCAGCTTTTTCCGGGTACCCTCCACTCCCCACCCCCAGCTGCTGCCACTTTCATTCCTCCGCCCCACGCCACTTTCTCTCTCCCTGCTGCTGCCACTGCTGCTTTCTACTGCTGCCGCTATTTTCTCTCCCCGCCCACCCAACTGCCGATTTGCTGGCTTGTCCATTGGCCTTATGTTCCCTGCCACCATCACTTTCCTCTTCCCCTCCCCTTTCTTGTGAACTCTTGCGAGAGCTGTCATGCATGGGATTAGCGATGGGTACATCTAAGGAAATTATATTTATAGATGATGTATGTAGTCATGCTAGCTGGGGATAAGCAACAACTTTATTTTCCCATATGTCTGTAGCCCCTTGTGCTATGATACAAACTTCATTGTTCTTTTGCCTCATACTTAGAAAAGAGCTCTCCCAGTGCCATTGCCAGTCATTGCCCGTCAGAGTAAACACTCCCACCCCATTTTCTTTGAAAGGGTCATGGGCCATACCTCCTCCTTGCCATCCCTTTGCCATCCTTGCTCCCAGAGGTGCTCTTACTCCTTGACTTCTGGGCTACAGTCCATGGCCTCTACACCCTCTGGGGGCCCCCAAATCCTTTTTAGTCTGTCCCTGGTGGTGTGGTCATGTTAAAAATGTGTTTAAAATACTGGGTTTTGGGGGGTGGGGTGGGGGGCCCTCCAAAAGCCTTTAGGTCCAGGCTCCAAAATTATCTAGGTGCACCTCTGTCTCCTCCTCCTCCTCCTGCTCCTCCTCCTCCTCCTCCTCCTCCATGCCATTGCTGTTTTCTCCTTCCTCTGCTGTCACTCCCACTGCCTCTGCCTCCACTGCCACTGCCTCCTTCCTAGCTTTCCTCTTGCCATGGCCAGAGTGGGAGTATCAGCTCTCCTGCACAAGGGAGAACACCAATTCTCTGGCTCTTTCTGCAGCAAGAGCCTCCTGGAAAGAGCGATACAGCATTTTCCTGTTTATGATCAGGGTGCCCACCACCATTTTCAGTAGGTTCTTGCTGCTGTGGCCAGTGGGAGTATTGGTTGTCTCACTTGAACACAGAGAGCTGATCCTCACATCCTGGCCATGGCAAAAGCTAGTTCAGAGGCAGGAGTCAGGATGAAAGCAGGCTGTGGGGGGTCAGTCGGTGCCGACTGTGTGCTCCAGCAGAGGGTGGAGACTGCTGGCATGGCAGGCTGGCTGCATGCAACACTCACCTCCCAGCCAGTCCTAGGATATATGGTGGGCCACGGGCAGGCTATATCACCCCTCACAGCCCCCTCAAAGCCCACGCTTACTGCTTGGCTGCCCAGTACAGCATGGGCCAGTGGTAGGTGGCAGCAACCACCCATGACATAATACAGAGGATTTAGGGGGCCCAGGGGCTGTGGGAGACCAGACTCTGCCCAGAAGTCTGGAGGGAGGCACCTCTGAGTTCACCCAAACAAGTGGTGCTTTCCTTCTCTATCTAACTGAATACTCAAGTTCATATTCACATGGTGAAACCTTACCGTGAGACAGCCATTAGTACACCCAGCCATTTCCATGATCATTGTGGTTTATTCATTTCATTTCATTTCATTTAACATATTTGTATACTGCTCAAAACACAATTCTCTGGGCAGTTTACAACAAAACAATACAAATAGCAAATAAAAAGATTATTAAATTATAATAATTTAACATTCAAAATAAGGTTAAAACTATTAAAAACCACCAAACTATTAAAACAGTATCTAATCAAAAGCCTGGGTAAACTAATGTGTCTTAACTGCCTATTTAAAAGTTGTAAAAGATGTGGAGTCTCTTATTTCAGCAGGAAGCTCACTCCACAGCCAAAGGTTTAAAAAGGGTTTGATTAGAATCAAATAATTAGTTGCTGCGCTCTCACTCACTCACTTTCTCCTGATTAACTACTACTACTACATCTACACCTACAAAGATTAGAATTGTTCAGACAATGGTTTTCCATGTGACACTCTATGGATGTGAAAGCTGGAGTTTGAAGAAGCAAGATAGAAAAAGCAGTGATCCTTTTGAACTTTGGTGCTGGAAAAGACTTTCGAGGATACCATGGACAGCCAGGAAAACAAACAAATGGATTATAGAACAAATCAATCCAGAATTTTCACTCAAGGCACAAATGACCAGGCTCAAACTATCATACTTTGGACACATTATGCGAAGACCCAGCAACCTTGATAAGTCTATAACGCTGGGGGAAGTTGAAGGAAAGAGAAGAGGATGATCAGCAGCAAGGTGGATGGACTCAATTACGACAGCAATGAAGGAAACCCGTGTAGGCTTTTTGAGATCCATAAATGAAAGCCATGCCAGCCAAAGGAGGGAAGAGCTTCCTCCCTTAACTATTGTTTGGGTGAGTTGCCCATATCAGATGACACACTCCAGCCTCTGGACCCCCGGTTAGGTAAGTGAATCTTACAACTGAGGGTTCAGTTAGAGGCTGGGGGTGGGAATCGGAGCTGTGGTTGGGTCCTGGAACTTTGGCTCCAACTGTTTGGACATCACAGGGGGTGAACCTGAGGTGGATTTGCCTCAGTTTTCCCATAACATATGAAGGCGGCCACTGACTCACTCACTCACTGATTGACATGGAACTCCCAGGCCAAACCACAAAAGATAGAAGCATGCCATGTTTGCAGTTGGGTTCCAGACCTTACCCAGACGACCAAAAAAATCCACACACACCCAGAACATTACATTGTTTTCCTGCGATATGTGGGGAAACTCTGCCATTGGAAATAATGGGGAAATGAGACCTCAAAGAGCTAGGAAAATACTAGAGTTGCAGAGAGGTAAGACATTCCCAGACTAGCTAGCCCTTTTATTAGGAGAGGTAAGACATTCACGGGCTGGCTAGCCCTTTTATTAGGATGTGTGTGTGTGAGGGGCGGGGAATCTTGTGGTAGCAAGCATGACATATCCCCTTAGCTAAGCAAGGTCTGTCCTAGTTGCATATGGATGGGATACTACATGTGAGTACTGTAAGATGTTCCCCTTAGGGGATGGAACTGCTTTGGGAAGAGCATCCTGGTTCTAAGTTCCCTCCCTGGTATCTCCAAGATAGGGCTGAGAGATTCCTGCCTGCAACTTTGGAGAAGCTGCTGCCAGTCTGGGTAGACAATACTGAGCTAGATGGACCAATGGTCTGTCTCAGTATACGGCAGCTCCGTGTGTGTGTGAATTTCCATACTGTTTTGTCTTGGTGTATAGGAAGTATTCTTTCCCTCCAGGTGGAGAAGCTGATCATAATTGGAAAACAATGTGATCTTTCACTGAGCCAACCCAAAGTTATTTTGTGGGAATAGGACCATAAATAGTATTCATACCTGATGACAGAACATGTTGTACAGCTTTCTTTTAGCCATTTAACCTGTATATATAAGCATTAGTTAGAGATAAAGCTGGGGGTTTTGATGAAAAATATCTGGTTATGTTATAAATAGATATGTAGAAAAGGCCTGAGAGAAGACTGAGTGTTACTACATCAAAACTGATGTGACCTATTTGACCCTCATCAGTTCTAGTCTATTATGCTTCTGCATAATGTAGAGAAACACTACAGAGAGCAGACATTATTAAAACAGAAAATGTGTTTCAGTTCCAGTTCAAAGTCTTTTTAAAATCATCATTTCTACTTTGTATAGGTATTATATCTTAAGTTGTACAGGAGCAGCAATGGAGAAGGCCTGTTCCCAAGTAGCCACCAAATGAGTTGGCGGCAACTGCAAACAAACCTCTCCAGATGATCTTAACAGGCAGTGGGGCTCATAGTGCAGAAGACATTCTCTTAAATGCCATGGAGATGGGGGTGAGTGACAGGGCCAAGCTGGGACTTCTGGCCTGAGTACAGCATCTTTAGATGATGTCTGAATGAAGCTAAGGCAAGCCCTCTATTGCACAAGGCAAATTATTTCTCTGTTGAAGAGCTCTCTTACCATTAGGAAATTCTTCTTGATGTCTAGGAAGAAACATTAAGCTACTAGTGCCTAAACCTACTAGTTGTAGAGTGGGTTTAAATCTGCTCCTTCTTCTATGTACAAGCCCTTCAGCTATTTGAAAAGAGCTATACGCTCTTCATCTTTTCTTCTCAGGCAACACATACCCAGCTCTTTAAACCATTCCTCATAGGATTTGGTTTCCAGTCCTCTCACCATCTTTGTTGCCCTTCTCTGAAACCATTCCAGTTCATCAAAGTTCTCCTAAATTTTGGGACCCAGAAGTGAACACATTATTGCAAGTGGCATCTAAATAGCACAGAACAGAGTAGAATGATTATTTCTTTTGCTCTGGACTCTGTAGCCCTATACTGGATGTGTAGGCAGTGTGCACACAAGCCTGATTCAGACATTATCCAAAAGCCCTGCTGTAACCATGTACAGTGGGGTGAAGGGGGAGTAAGTTCTGCCTCCACCACATCAGTCACCCACATGCCCCAGCATTCACGGTTTCGATTTGGAAAAGAAGGAAAAGCCCTTGATGGTGTGCCCATGATGGTGGGCACATTCCTCATTTCAAGGGTGGATCAATTCACACTCACAATCAAGATGTGTCTGCCACAGCATTTTGGAGCCACATGCATTTGGTCATGGTATGCTCTGGGCTGACTGACTGACTCTCTTTCCAAACAAACTGCAGCCATTGAGCCGTGATCCAGTTTGGGAGCATGGTACACAAGAAGCACAAGGTTAATTCCCATATGCTGCTTTCTAGCCAACAAGCCCCTGCCAAGCTTCTGTTTGTGGCAAATAGCAGCTTAGGGAACAAACAGCAACTTCATATGGTGATGTTTGGCAGCAAAATGGTGCAGGTGAAGTTCCCTGTGTGTCACTATTCTGATTTGGATAGGAGTCTCTTATATATAGCAGGGGGAAAGCTGCTGTTCCTATTCAACCCCAACACAGCACCTCTGTAGTGGCTGTTGCTGGTGTCAGGGCCTGCTCTAGGGCTTTTGGTGCCCCAGGCAAAGTTTGACTTTGGCATCTCCTCAGCCAAGATGTTAAAGCCCCATCTTTAACTTGAGCTGTGTTCAGGCTGCTCATTTGCTGGAATGGTAGAGAGAGCAAAGCAAGACAAGACAAAGCTGGCTTTGCTACTCACTCTTTTTCTTCCCCTGCACCTCTCACTCCCCCTCTGGGGAGGAGAGTGAATGGGCATACCCAGAAAGTCAGACACGCCAGTAGTTGCTTGGAGAGGGAAAAGAAGGCATGTAGCATCCCCGTAAGAATCGGTGCCCTATCTCCTAGGTCTGCCTAGTGAGCAAGCTACCCCCCCACCCAGCCTCTGTTTCTTTTTAGACTGTGAGCCCTTTTGACTGGGGATCTCCTCCTCCAAGAGGCGCTCTTACTCCTGTCTACGGCCTTCACACACCCAGGGCCCCCTCTTTAGTCTGAGGTGCTGTGGTTTGTGCCCTCAAGAACCTATGTGTTAAAAATGATGCTTAACCTGCAAGGGTGGGGGGAGGTTCAAAGGCCTTTAGGTCCATGCTCCAAAATTACCTAGGCTGCCGCCTCCACCTCTGTCTCTGCCTCCACCCCCTCCTATTTTATTTAGAAATAGAGCCAACCAGTCCTATGTATTTCATGTATTTCTAGACCGCCCTGAGCTATTCTGTAAGGGTGGTCTAGGAATCGAACAAATAAATAATAAATAAATAAATTTAACATAACGTGTACTTTGGGCCCTACGAATGGATGTCAGACTTCAGGGAGTGTCAGTATGCTGCTCACCTCCCCCCCCCCTCACACACACACAACATACACACCCCTCTGAAAGGCCAAAGCTTTGCCATGATAGATAAAATGCCTGGAAACTGATGAAGATGGCCAGGCAGAACCAAAAGTGCTGTCTTTTGTAATGCTCTTTGAATTTCAAGATGGCTATGGCTCTATGGAGTATATATGATTGGGTTTGTGGTGCATTGGACAACTGAATGATATAAGGATTAGTTGATATGACACAGGACGAGAGAGCCAGGAACTTAATTTATACAGCTTAGAGAAAAAGAGATTAAGGGGATTTAAAACTGTATAAATATCTTCAAGGAAATAATATCAAGGAAGGAAAGGGATTTTGTGTATTAGCTGAGAGAGGTAAAGAAAAGTAATGTCCTACAGCTAAAAAATGGAATAGTTGCCAGGAAAAAAGAGAGAATGCTTTCTTCAGTTTGAGAATAATTAATGAAGTGACTAAATGAGGAAGGTAGCCAAGGTCCCCGAACCAGAGTTGTATAGACAGACACATCTATAATGTGCAAATTATGGTGCATTGATTCTTGCCCACTGATTAACCAAATTTCCATTTATTTCAGTAGAAAGGGTTCATACTGTTGTGAGACGAAATCTAATCCCATAGTCAAAACTTCCATGATGTTTCAGAGAATGAACATTTTCCATGCCCTTCTATGCATGTTTACTCAGAAGGAAATCCAATGGTGTTCAAGTAGTGCATTTACTGGCATCAGGGGTGTAGCTAGGGGAGAGGAGTGGAGCTGGGGGCCCCTCAGGAGATGGGGGCCCCAGGTTCTTTGAACCCACCTGCTCAATTATAGCTACACCCTTGACTGGCATTCAGTATGTTCAGTGTACACCTACAGGTGCTTGCTCCCAAATAAGGGGGCATATTGGATTGAAGCATTTGTTACTGCATTGTGGGAAGCAGAGTCTTCAGGAAGCAAACTAATACTTGTACTTCATTTTAAATTGAAATAAAGAACAAAAGATAATGTAGCTATACTGATTTCAGCATTGCTTCTTTGTCTGAATTATTAACTTGTTCATTGCTAAAAGTCCAGATGGAACTAATGATACAAATATTTTTTTAAAAAATAAAATTAATTAATCTGTTACTTTTTTGTTGCCATAAATTCTAGCATGGATCAATGTTTCACTTGCTGACAGGCTAGTATTTGTGGGAAGGAGGGATATGCCCTTGCCAGTGGGATACACACACACACACACACACACAACTCAGTTACCCTTATAACTAATGCCTTTCAGAGTGGTGATTCTCTTATATTTGCTAATGGGAGAGCAACTGTCCTTATACAACCATAGCACAACATCCTTCTAGAGGCTGTTGCTGGTGTTTACCTTATGACCACATTCACATGTACTGTGGAACCTTGGGTCCAGTGGACCCACAGTCCCCCTCCTCCCCTCCCCCACTCTTCCATCTGCATTTGTACCTATTGCAGTCCCACTGACTACAGTCAGCAAGAATGCAGAGAGGCAGGGAAGCAGGCTGTGCAAGCTTCCTTCATTCTTGAAGGACAGCCCATGCAGCCAATAGGCGCCGGAGTTAGGGAGGAGCTTCCTCTCTCAACCCCAGTCTGAGGGAAAGGCAAACTGCACTCCCAGTCCAGATGTAATGCCAAAATACAGTTTACAGTAGCATAACTCACTACAAACCGAAGGTAACAACTTGAGTTAGGGGAGGGAAACCTTGGATCCATTTTTTCTTTTAACTCCAGTTCCCTGGGTCTGGACGTTTGGCTAGTGAAGCCGGAGGAGAACGGACCTCTTGTTTGTATGACGTCTGAATCCAGCCTATGTTGCTTTTGATTGTGAGAGCTTTGAGGAGGAACCATCTTATTTTTCTGTGTAAATCATTTGAGAACATTTGTTGAAAAGCTGTATAGAAATATTCACAGTAGCAGTAGACGACGTCGTAGCAGTAATAGTAATAGGACACTCCAAAGGAGGGGGAAATGGTGTTTTTACAGGGTGCAGCGAGAAGGAAAGATGGCTCAAATGAACTTATGAGGAGTATTTCAACCCTGAGGTCTCTCAGATTCCTAAAAGGTGCCTGCCTTTTCAACAAAAGGTGTTTAAAATATTCTGACTTGGGCTTTGTCGGGCTTCTGGAGTCTGAAGGTCAGATTAGCCACTGAAAGCCCAATCCATGGGGACATTTTGTATGGAATTGTATTGAAATGAATAGAAGCTGGACAGGACAACAATCTTGATGTTGCACAACTCCCATTTATTATGAATGGTGTTGCACAGGGCAACTCCTGATCATGTGTGTGATGTGTGTCTTAAAGGGCAAACAAACAGAAAGCTACTCCTATCCCAGTGGAAAAGCATCTGCATGCTTGCTTGCACACAGAAAGTCCCAGGTTCACTCCCTGGCATCTCCTGAAACCTTGAAGTGCTGCTGCCAGTTAGTGTAAACCAGAGTTCTTAACCTTGGACCCACAAATGTTGTTGGACTACAACTCCCAGAATCCTCAGCTGCAATGGCTTTTATTTGGGGATTATGGGAGTTGTAGTCCAACAACATCTGGGGGCCCAAGGTTAAGAAACCCTGGTGTAGACAATGCTGAGCTAGGTGGACCAATAGTCTGATTCTTTATATGGCAGATTCCTATGTTTCCATGTTCCTAACAAAAGGGCCAAGTCAGAGGTCTTCTCTAAAGTGTGACTGAAGTGAAATGTGGAAGTATGACTTACTTCTTCCAACTTAGTTCTAGCATAAAAGACAGGAACTGTGATGATTTACTCTAAATTCTCCAAACCCACCAAAAGAAAAAGTTAAGGACTTGTTATATATTGATCTTCCTGTATAATCCCATGTTTTGAATAATACATCACAAAAGTGACAGTGTTTTTATGATGTCTTAGTGTCATACATCATAACGAGCACCACTGCTCTAATGATGTATTACCCAGACACTGGCACAAACCAGGAAGATAAATGTTGGCACATGGGCATATATGTATCATTCGTCTAGAAATAGATCTAGAGATAGATTAATTTATATGTGCCCTAAAACTTTTGGAATATATTAAAAAGTATACATCATCTATAGGGTGAATTCCTTTAGAAAAATCAAACATTCCTGGATTGAAGCTTGTTTGGGTGACCCAAATATGTTTTGTCTGTCAAGGTCGTCTATCCAAAATTTAAACTTAAATCATCCAGTTTGAGATATTTCTATCTCCAGATTTCCTCAACACCAGTCCATCTTGTCTCATTCACATGGGAGCCACTTCATACGCACAGCTTCCCACACATGGTTTGGAATCTTGGGAGCCTTTCAAACACTCAGGCAATCTATAAACCAAAGAATACTGATTTATTAGTTCATTCAGTATACAGGATCATTGTAGAATACTCAATATTTTCCCTGCTGGGAGAGTCTGAATCTTTGAAATTACCAGAATGGAACTAGAAAAATAGCATTAAAGATTATTATACACTGTTTCTCACTTAAATCTTATATTCTGCTCCAGTAAAGTCTAATCAGGCACTTATTTCTCATATTTTGTATGCTGTTAAGTATCCTGCAAGTGGGGCTGTGCATACCCCTTTCTAAAGTGTATGGGGAATAATTCTGGGAGATTGTAATTAAATAAGAGTAAATTATCATGAGTTTAATTGTAAAGATGTAGTTATCTATTACAGGAATTTTGCTTCTATCATTCCATTTCTCTCCAGTGAGCCTTTTCTTCACCATAACACAACACTGGGAACACTGTGGGATCATGACTTCTTATCCCACAATCTAGTTATAATAATTTATTAAGCAGGAATACCAAACTAAGTGAGAAAGTCAGAGTGAGAAACTGCAGAAAATCAGAGAAGCAGGTAACCGCTCGGGAACCCCTGGTATAAAACCAGGTTTGCGGAGCGAGCGCTCTGCAAATCTGGTTTTTAGAATCGTGAGTAGCTGCGGTGTGCCTTTGTGCCACGCCTACTCATGAGTAGACCCCTGGCCAGGAGGCTTAAAAGCAGCCTCCCGGCTCAGGGATCTCCCCAGTATGCCCTGCGCACTTGCGCAGGGCATACTGGGGCTTGCTGGGGCCACGCGGCCCCCGAGCTCCCCAGCCCCCACCGGCTCCATCTCGGAGCCGGCAATTGTGTGGGCAGTTAATCTGGCCACCCAGGGCTCCCTCTCCGCTCGTGAGCAGGCAGAGTGGGCTTAGCCCGCTCTCCCCGCTCACCTGAAGAAACCGGGTCTCACGGATCGTGCGACCCGGCTCACTATGTTTAACACAGATACAATTGCGTGCTTCATTTCTGCACCGTGTATTGGGGAGCTCTGTACCCAGGTTCACTTTCAACATGAACCCATGTACAGTCATTCACACAAAAACATGTATGAGTCTACAGATATCTGCACTCTCCAACAGCATAACTTCTGAATAGGGCTTATGTGTAACCTGTATTTGAAGAGGCCTATACCTACACATTTGAAATGGACATAGGCACAGCCATTCACATAAAAAACATGTAAGAATGTAGAGACATCCATACAAGCCATCCATACAATTGTTTTAATACCTGGTTTTCAGGGTTTTAATTTTTTTGATAGTTTAATTCTTTTTTAAGTTGTTTTAAATTGGTATTTATATTTGTATCTCTGTTTTAATTGTTTTTAATGTTTTCTGTTTTAATTGTAAACCGCCCTGAGCCATTTCGGAAGGGCGGTATATAAATCAAATAAATAAATAATAATAATAATAATAAATAAGCCTGATTCAGACATTATGCTGTATACTCATAGTAGAGATGTCTGTACACTTGTATGTGTGTTTGTGTGAATGACTGTGCCTGTGTTCATGTTTTCAAGTGATCCTGAATATAGGCGCCTCAAATGCATGGTGCAGATAGGAAGTGTGCTGCTGTACCTGCATTCAACATAACATGTGAATGACTGCACCTGTGTACAGAGCTGTGTACGAGTGTTGAATATAACATGTGAATGGACGTAGATGTCTGAATTGGCTACAGTGTTAGTAAGTTAGGCACACACAGACCTTTCCAAACATCATCATCTGCGTGGTATACCAGTGCACGGAGGGTACAATGGAGGTGAGCCAGTTACCCACACCCCATCCCAATGAACCACTGCCATGGGCATTCTTGGGCATCCTTGTATTCAGCACTTGTCTACTAAACCAGGTTCTAAGCAAGAGGAAATTTCCCCCATGTTTGAGAATGCTGCCAGCATTCTGATCGTCAAGAAACGGTAGGCTAAATTCTATGAGATTCTATCTGAGAGAAAGAGCTGCAAGGCTAGAATCTGCAAGCTAGAGGGACAGTAAAACAATTGTAGTTCATACCATAGCTCTATTCACATGTTATGCTAACCATCAAACAATGTATGTACAATGTACACAACTACAGATCTGTACACAAGTACGGTTTTTCATGGGTTATGCTGAACACAAGTGCAGCAGTACACTTCCTATAATCTGTGCCATGTATTTGTGGGACCTGTACCCAGGCTCACTTTCTAAATAAATACAGATGTTTTCATTCACATGTATCTGTGTAAAGACATGTGTACACTTGTAGAACACTATGTCTGAATAGGGCTTGTGTTTGGGAGATTTTTCTGCATATCTCTGAAGACTGAGGATGCCCTCAGCTTATCTACTGGGAATAGAGGATTTTGTTTCTTCATATGAGCAGAGAGTTTGCATTCAGGGTTATCTTATAGCCAATAATTGTAAGGGGAAAGCTGGAGACTAATAGAAAGCTATTTGTTCCTTGGCTGTGAACTACAATGGCCTGAATTCCACAATAATGGTTTACTATAAACAGTGTTACCAACCAACTTGGACCAAACCTACGTCTAAGTCTTTCTCAGTGGAATATACAGCCTCAGTAATAATTACTGTGGAAAATAGCTTTTACAGCCAGGTAAGAATTTACATCTTTCATACTTTCTACTCATCATATGGGCATCTTGTATGAATTAACTTTTTTTCTTGATTTATGGATTTGCTATAAGTGTGTGTGTGTGTGTGTGTGTGTGTGTGTGTGTGTGTGTGTGGTGTCTGTTCAGCTTTACAAGGGCAGAGAAAAACTCTGTTCTCACAATAACTGACTGAACTAACAGCTGTGAGACTTGCTTCACAGTGCTGGATAGGTAGAGAGGGAGGAGGGAGCAATTTTTTGCTTTACTCACCTCTAGGGATGAGCCCAGACTGGTCCGGAGGCCATTCTAAAGGCCTCCGGACTGGTCTGGACCTGGGCGGTTCGGTTGGCGGGGGTTGCTTTAAGAGCAGGGGAGGGTTTACTTAACCCTCCCGCTGCTTTCCTGCTCTGGCGCCCGTAATTTTAGTAGTAATTGGGGCGGCAGGATACCTCCCTGCTGCCCCTTCCCCGCTTTCGCTATGAAAAGCTCCCAGGAGTCCTCTGCGCGCACACACATTGTGCACGTGCTTCACGTCTCTGTGATGTGCGCATGCACGCAGAGGACATGCACGCAGCCTCCTGTTGGGGGGTGGGTCTTTGTCCCACCCCCTCAGCAGACAGCTGCAGGGAGTTCCCTGATTGGGCAGAGCTGGAGGGGAGGCAGGGCCTGCATTCCGTTGAGGCTGTCCCTTGCCTCCCTTCTTCAGTTTCATTTAGTTTGGCTTCCCCTCTCTCCCATCCCTAGGGGCAGAGCAGGCTTTGCTGGTCATCCTTTTGGGGGCCAAGTAAGAATTTTTGGCCCCTCAACACGGCTGTGTTGGGTGTCTTTTTGTCTACTCCATTCTGTCCTTCCTAGTCTTAGTCAGTCTTAGGTCACTACTGGCCAGGTACAGTGTAGGCTGGGTGGAGATGTAGAAGGGTTTGAGATCGGTGAGCTCCCTTGCACAGTTGGAAAGGGTGGATTGGTCAGTCGATTCTTAGAGGCTTCAAGGCTCGTGGACTTCAGTTTGACATGACACCTGCTTCAGGGCTCCACAAGCCTTAAAGGCTGAGAGGCTTGGAGTGTGGGAAGGCCTAGAAGTTGCCCTGACCCTTTGGGGTTGGCAATGATAGAGATGAAGCAGGTTTGCACTGCTTCTATCGTTGAATCAGGGTGTGTCACCCATTCAAGGTACAGGCAAGGACATAAATGTCTGAACCCAGCCTTTAGTAGGCCCACACGGTTCGGGTGTGGAGTTTATGCCACACTCACTTCACTAATTTGATTATTTAATAAAGTTGTGGCCCTTTTATCCAAATTGAAATGTGCCTGTGTTTTCCTTGCAGCTGTGATGTGGGGACAATGGATCTCTTGCCTCATCCTCATAAAGCTGCACAGCATATCATTTGTATATGTATAATTTCAGATCTTTGTTAATTAAATTGTAACTGCCCTGATATTTTATGGAACATAGGAAAATAGGAATCTTCCATATACCAATGCAGACCATTGGTCCATCTAGCTCACTATTGTCTACCCAGACTGGCAGCAGCTTCTCCAAGGTTGCAGGCAGGAGTCTCTCTCAGCCTGATCTTGGGTATGCCAGGGAGGAACTTAGAACCTTCTAGCTCTTCCCAGAGTGAGATATTCCCTAAGGGGAATATCTTACAGTCCTAAAACACGTAATCTCCCATTCATATGCAAACCAAGGCAGTCCCTGCTTAGCAAATGGGACAGTTCATGCTTGCTCCCACAAGGCCAGCTCTCATCTGGTGACCAGCTCTCCTCCAGTAATAGGGTGGTATAGAAATACAATAAATAAACAAACAAACCACAAACTCTACGTAAATTTTACATTTTGGGTGTGCGTGTGTTGGAAACACAAACATTTAGTTCTATTTGTTCCATATTTAATCCCCACCTTGTACCCAACTCACTTTTCTGCTACATATTTTACAATGTCTGGATTATATATGTACATTAAAGAAAGCAAACAAAAAGTGTTTCAGATGGGTTTTATGAGTAGTTATCCATAGATCTCTCAGTATGAAAAATTAGCAGCAGTCAGCCACATAAACACTTAAAGTGGAATAACAAACCTTGGTCTTTAATAGCGGGCATTTGCCTCCTAGAATATTAATTCATATTTGAGTAACATCTACAGTGTCAACTGATATATCAATCAGCACACCCAGAACAAAACAGAACAGTAACTACCTGGCCTGCCAAGTTATTGCCAACATGCAGTCAATCAGACGGATGACATGAATAATGGAATTTTTCAGATTCATTAGACCTTCAAGCTTTCGCTGTGCTTTATACACAGGATCACTTTCATGATTGAATACAGCGTAGTCTTACATTATCTCCATCTCCTCAAAAGGTTTTGTAAATTATCACCTGACAAATAGGAAATGGGGGGCTGGTTTAGATTTTTGTTGATCAATACACTTCAATGCAGAGAAGAAAACAAAACACACATTTATCTGTAATAACAGGACTGTGTTGTGATCTTATCACTATGCATTGTCAATGAGACTAGCTAACTTGTGGCAGGGGAGATACCAGCCATCTGATTTTATAAGAACATATCCTCCTGGTTAATTATACCCTCCCCCCCCACACACACACACAAATGATGACACGGGGGGGACTTGTTTAATTCAACTGGAGGCTGAGTTTCAAGTATTAGTCATAAGAAAACAATGAGTTCTAACACACTAGGATTTCAGTTTGTTGTCATATGGTACCTTTCTGCCATCTTTCATTAAAGGTTTGATTCTGGATTTGGAAAGTCTCATGTCTGTGGTGAATTAAATTATGTAGATGGGTATTTTTACTGATATCCATGCACATATTAAATGCTCTAAAACAAAATAATAGATATGGATAACATGACTGATTGATTGATTGATTTCTTGATTCTCATTCTTGATGATGAGAAAATAACAACAACAACAACAACAACCCCTACTGCTTATCCCTACCCCTCCTACCTATCCCCACCCCTATCCCACTCTCCTCTTCTGAAACAGAGAGTGGGCTCTCTGCTGTCTGTGCATTCTTCCTTCTTGCTTGAAGGACAGCCCACACAACCAATCACAGGTGGAGAGAGGGAGGAGCTTCCTCTCTCAACTCTGGTTGGAGCACATGCAGCCTCCAATGCTGCATTCGGACAAAATGCTGCACTACTGGAACCCCAGTTGTGAGCAGCAAGACTCATTAAAACTGACGGTTCAAATTGAAGTTTGCGGAGCACAACCTCAGGTGGATTTCCAGACTGGATCACAGTTGCACACATTCATACATAACGGTAGGGAAACCTCAGGTCCCTGCCACTCCAGTTCCACATTATGTGCAAATGTGGCCAATGTCTGAATAAGGAAACTGTCTCTTTATTGGGAAGAATGGCTAGTTGATAAATCTGGAATATTGTCACCCTAAAATGGTATAATAATTATCTTTCTTTAATGTGGATTAAAAAAAAATAAGGAAATCAGGAATTTGCCCAAAATGACAATAGTTTTCTTTCTTTTTAACTGGGCATTTGAAACCCAGGATCCTGCAGCCTGCCTAACAGATATCTTTTCTCCCAGTAACCAGCACAACTGGTTTGCCTGTTGGCTCAGTTTGTAATTGTTCAGTCTCCAAGGTTAATTTCAATGTGGAGACATAAATAGATTAATGCACAGTGTTCAAATAAAGAAAACATTTATGGAAACATCACCATATGGGCCCTATTTAAACAGATGATCTGATTAGCATAATGCCCAATGAACTGCAGCAGCAAAGGGTTTTGGAACAGGAGGTAACTTTCTGGACTTTGCCCTGCCATCTTGTACCACAGAAAAAGGTGATTTGGCAGCCTATTACTGTGTGACCAGCATTCCATCACCTTACATGATGAAAATTGCCATCTGTAATGCTGAAGAGGTGTCCTTTTACAGCAAAATGGTTTCCTCATCCAGAGAAAGTTGGATTAAACAATTTAAAGGGGGGGGGGATGAAAATTACTAATGAAGTCTGAAGTGGTAATTTCGCATAACAAGCTGCTTTAAGAGAGAAGGAAAAGAGTGCTTATTATATTTCAAGTGAGAGCCAGATGTGTCTGTGAATAATCTGAAAATATTTCTGAACTGATTTCTTTAAAATTGAGTGTAAAGCCTATTTCTCGGTTGTTTTTGGTTTTTCTCTTCATTCTTTTGCTTCTTCCACGCAGCATCTTGCAGAACTCCTATTATATGGGCCACAGAACAGACGTTGTCAATTGCTGGTATTTTTAGTTGTAGCCTCATCAACTTGCTAAATTATATACAATTGCATGAAGCTTTATTGTCTTTGACATTTGATGAGTCAAAAATCGTTGATGTGGACAATGAGATGCAGATGTTATAGGATAGTAAAATTACGGAGGCACCACTATTTCTAAATATGTAGTTGAACTAAAAGAATTTTTTAAAATGATCCTTCCTCCCTCCCTCCCTCCCTCCCTTCCTCCTTCCTTCCTAGCTATATTATAACATTCATGCACACATAAAGACTGCCCCCCTCCCACACAATAGTCTTATTTCCCTAGTAGAGATAACTCATCAAAGGCAATTTTTGTCATATATTTCCTACTGTCATTAGAAATCCCTGTTAAGTTTAACTAAGATATTAGCAACCATCTCTTTCTCCTTAGGTTAATTAGTGTTGCCAAGAAGAAAGATTATCAAAAGAGCCCTGTCCTGCTGGCATCATGATGTAAACTGAAACCTACCATCTTCCAATGGTAGGCTCTGAAACTGGGGGTGGGGAAAGATATATTATGGAAATGTAATTGTCAGTAAAATGTATCAGTATTTTCTCCTCTCTCACACATAGATAGATAGATAGATAGATAGATAGATAGATAGATAGATAGATAGATAGATAGATAGTGGCCAACATGTTCTGCAGCATAAAATAGGCAGTTCAACTTTTGAGCCATCTGTGCTGGAGCAGGAAGTTCTCCCAGAGTGTGGGTGTGCTACTTTAAATAATTTCCCTCTTCTGGTTGACTTTCAGGCTAACAAAGCATTCGTGAAGCGATGCTAAATGCAGTGTCTGTGGGGGGTGGATTATTCTTATTTCTCTTTGCTCTGAAGTGAAATACTTGAGGAAACATGTTCTTGAGCATTGTGCAGCTCGCAGGGACATATTTTTGGAAGCCATGGTGGACTTCAAAGGGGATGGGAGATTATTGAAAACTGGCCCTTTCTGCACCTGCATGAAAGAGCATCAGTAGTCTGGAACTCAGCACTGCTGCAGCTGTGGAGTGTCAGTCTGGATGTCAGAGAGTAAAAATCACAATAACAAGGAGGCAAAAACAAGAAGTGCAATAGCAAGGTAAACTTATTGCAGAAAGTGATAGCTAAAGAGACCACCAGGCTCCTCTCACAGCCCAAAAGCTTAAATAAAGAGAATGATCTTCATCTGCTGACAAAAGGCCATGAGGAAGCTGAAGAACACACCTGCACAGGGAAGAATTTCTTTCCACAACCTGGGGAGCAACAACTGAGATTGTGTCTTGGAGAACAAAATAAAGCAAGAATCAACTCTTATTATTTTACCTACACTTGCTTTTAATTGTGCTTTTACCAGTGGTACCAAATTTCCAGCAGCACCAAATCACCACCACAGTTATTACCATAGCCTTTTCTCATGGTTTTAAAGCTCTCACACATTCCCTAGAACTTGTCTGGTCAGCCTTGCATGCATGAGCCACAGGAAGGTTATAAAATAAACATATTCAAAGTGTCTTTATTCCTCTGTAGTATTTTTAGCAAATTCAGGATCATAACTTCTTAAAACTCCAGGGGGCTAGTGAGTTTCCATGCTGTTTGGTGGGTAATCTGCTATATAAATATTGTCTTAGTAGCAAATAACTTCATTTTCAGCCATCTAAAAACTAGCATCAGAGATGCGAGTTTTCTATTGCTGAATGCCTGCATCTTTAATGTATATACCTGGGGGGTGGAATTTTAAAAATAAAACATAGAAGGTCATATTTGTCTTACTACTTTTTAATGTGTCATAGAGTTTTTATTTTTATATATATTGGTATGGAGCATCAAGTGTTCCAAATATAGTACAGCAAAATGTCTTTTGTTCTCTTCTTGTTTCTAAAAAAAGATGTCAAGATAATTGTGATATCCCACACTTACCTAAAATTGTCAGCACACTTGTTCAATGCCTGCTCTGACCACAAGAAAAGAAGGGTTGGATAAGACATGGCATAACAATGCCAATATGTTATGGTATATGAGCTTCACCCATGTATTGTTGAGGGGTATGGGGAGAAACATTAAAACCCTCACACAGCAGAGTATGCTCTTGTGGTAAAGAAGTACAGCCCAAAAGATTATCTGAAGACATTCAGCCCAAAAGATTATCTGGAGACATTAGATTAAAAAGACAAATAAAGATTTATTCAGAAACTAAAACATCATATAGTGAGAGAGAGATAACATATTCAAACAGGCACTAGCCTTCAACAACAACAGTTCTAATTGACTCTAAGGCCGCAGTCACACGTAGCATGGAGCTGCAGTTGAAGGGGCCAGAGGTTCTGCAAATGTTGCATCTGAATCATTGCAACAGAGGGCCCATGTGGTGATGAACTCGAGGTTACAATTTTCTGCCTCCGATCGAACCCTCAGGTTATACTGAGTTTTGTCACCACAACCCAAAGTTTGATGCAGCCTGTGTTTCATCTGAATTCAGAAATGCAGGCTGCATCCCCTAGAACCAGAGTTGAAGGAGGAAGTTCCTCCCTCAACTCCAGCCATGATTGGCTGTGGGGGCTGTCTTTCATGGAAGAAAGAAGACCACACAGCCAGTTCCCTCTCTTCTCTGCAGTCTTACTGATTGCAGAGAGTGAGCTCTCCTACGTCCAAATTTGGATGGGAGAGAGGGGGAAGCAGGAGCAGAACTACAGGTCCATAGGACCTGTGGTTCTGTGTTACATGCAAATACGGCCAAAGACCTATTAACATCTAATTAGGCCCCTAGTGGCCAGAAGAGGTTACTGAAGTATAAAGAGCTATGCTTTAGGATTCTCACTTCCAACATTTACCTAGGGAATTATAGAGAGTATAAGATAAATTTATGATATGTAATACATGCCCTTTGTCAAAGTAGAAAGGAAAATGCTCATGCTAATACAAAAACTTGCTTTACAGTTTGATTTTGTTTAGAAACTTTGTCTCACGAAGGATTTGTGATGTTGCTTAGTGCTGGTAATAGACCCAAATCTGCTAGATTTTATTATATTTGAAAAACAAACCCCACAACAGGAGGAAACAGAAGTTATTAGTGCAGCATGAATGTATTTTGCATTTTTATTTGTTTATTTAGGAATATTTATATATCGCTTTTCAACCACCACCATCAGCAATCTCAAAGTGTTTACTTGTGTGTGTGGGGGGGTGGGGGGGGGAGATAGTTCCTTCAGTCTAAAAAGAAACACAAGGGAAAATCCAGAAAAAGCCACTGGAAGACTGATATGCTAGGAATTAATAGGGACAGTTGCTTCCCCACTACTAAATACTGTATAAGAGAACCACCACAGGCAAGTTATCTATTTGCCTAGTTAGCAAGGGCATCCTAGCAGAGTATTGTGTATTTCATTTTAAGACTATGGCAAACAGCAGATTTTAGGACTTCAACATCTTGCTAACCCTTTTTTTCCCTCCCCTTGCTCTTTTGCTTTAAGATCTGACCAGAACTGAAAAGCTTGCTCATTACTCTGTGACATTTATTTGGTTCTAATGAGATATTCCCCTGCTAAGTAAAGAGGCATCTTTTTAAAGTGGTGATTCTCTTTCTTTAGCAGGGGAAGAGCAACTTGCCCTATCCATCCCCAGCACAGAATCCCTCCAGTGGCTGCTGAAGGGATCTATCTTGTGTTTCTTTTTCAGATTGTGACCTTTGAGAGAGCCTTATTTATTTATTTATTTATTTAATTGATTGATTGATTGATTGATTGTAATATATGTAAACCGCTTTGGGAACTTTTGTTGAAAAGCGGTATATAAGCATTCATCATGTCCATATTGTATCCATTTATTATCCTACTATGGCTTTTGGATGTTGTCTATTATAATGAACATGGACGATTCAGTTTTCATCAGAAATTTATATGATCAGTGAACTGGAGAATGATACTAGGGCTGTCAACTAACCATGGAGGTATCCCTTGAGACACACACACACACACACACACACACACACACCCGCAAAAAAAAAAAAAAAAAGATTGTCCCCAATATCTTTCAGAATTTTAAGCCATTTCCAGGATTGCTTTCAGTCGTCACCTATAGACTGACACCAGTTCTTAGAGGATTGACAGTCCTAGAAGGATTGATAATAATCCTAAATAAGACCCATGTAGCAATTAAATTATCTTGAGCCTGGGACTCAAATAAAGCTTACCTTTGTGGTCTGGGGAGTTGCTGTGGCATATACCAGTTGGAATTTGGCATCTTCTGGGTTCTTGTGATTCATCAGTCTACTGCCTGCTTATATAAATAGTGTGTGAGTATATTCATGCTTTTTTGCCTTGCTTAGCTTAGAAATATTGTTCTAAAGGCTATCAGTGTTAGTAGTTTTAAAGACTATCTTTGCAACATCTGGCAGCAGCTGGTGCTCACTGCAGTGGTAATAAATTCAGGGGATTGGTAGTGTTACATATCCCCAGTTAAGGCAACAGCAGGTTTGCCATTGATTTTAAGAACAAGAGTCTAGTGTATGTTGTCTAAAGTCTAATACAATTAACTGTGTTGGGGGAAAGCCCACTCCTTATTGAATCAAACCATATTAATACAGCAGAATTTAATAACCAATGAGGTTATAATAACAAATGTCTAGGGATTCTGGGAGTTGTAGCCCAACAACATCTGGGGGCCCAAGGTTAAGTAACCCTGAGCTATGTGGTCGCTAAGAGTCAACACTGTCTTGATGGCACTTAATCAATCAATCAGTTGTAGTAATTCTTCCAAGGAATCCCCCCCCCCCAATTACAGATCAAGCATTCATTTAGACAAGGAAGTTTCTCTGATGTGTGTTTCAACAGTACCAAATGTCTTCCTGAGATGGTAATATAATCAATGCATCATTTCACAGTTCAATACTAAGCTTCAAGTTTGGAAAGACCTGTGATTTGGGCATATCTATTCAATGTGAATTCCCATTCTCTCACTCATTTCAGCTTTACTTCAGACTTCCTGTGTGTGAAGCGTTTTTATTACTACTATAATTGGAGTAGTGGTAGTATTGATATTAAGTTGGCATATGGCTCTGCTTCATTTTTATTACAAAGTAAATGTTAAGATTTCTGAAAAATATGTTACATAAAGATACCTACTGCCTCTGTAGTCTTCCTTTATTACTCCCTGATCATTTTACTTATGTTCAAATTTCTGCTGCTTAGATTAACAATTTTCTTTCCCTGTAGATCTTCCCTTCTTTGCCTGTATATCTTAGCAGTTCCTACCCAAATATTTTCACCTAGTCTTTCTTTGCCCTTCATAATGGATTTCAATTTCTTTTACTTCATGTTTTTTCAAGGCCATTGCTGAGCCAGGCTTTTGGCCCTCCCATATTCATTCTTTCCCTTCTGACTTTTGATTCTCCAATGGCATTCAATCATACTGAAGACTTTTTGGTTCACATCTCTCATTTTGAGTGTTTAGGAAGTGTCCTGGTACTTTCAGTTTGATTGCTCATGTTTCATGGCCAGCTCTTATGCCACGAGTTCCTTTTTGAGTACACATCTGTGGCTATCATCTTTTCATCTTTTAAGACTTTCTTCAGTGCCTTATTTAACAGTGTTTTCCTAATAAAGGTTTCCTAGTCCTTACTAGGGTTGGCAACAGTACATTGGCAGAAATTGGAAGAGGGACTCTGAGGAGGTGTGGGGTGGGGCTTGCCTACCTAGGGGTGGGGCTTGTCTTAAAAAAAAAAACTTTTGAAAAATTTAAAACTGTATGTGTGCACAGAAGCCTGAAATTGGCCTGTGTGCCTCATTTTGAGGAAGGCAGGGCCGAGGAAGGGAGTCTTTCACTCGCCTTCTCTCCAACTCCATCCCTCCCTCTTTCCTCCAGCAGTCAATGAGTGGTGGCTGTGGCATTGAGTGCTCCAGGAGTAGTACCTTTCTTTTAGCAGCAGCATGCCTGTTGCCACTTACCACTCACCCACCCCATCCAGCCCTGTCCCAGAGAGCATTCCTTTCCCATAGTTCTTGCCGCCATTCTGCTCTGCCATCGCTCAGCGGCAGCTTTCAATTAAAAAAAAAATGTGAAAAAGTGGGAGAAATTGCATCTGGAATGGGACGAGCATTTCCCCACTGAAAGTCAGGACATCCCGCACAGTGCAGGACAGTTGGCACCCCTAGCCCTTTCTCTCTATTTTGCTCACGGAATTAAATTAAGCCATTCAGCAAATTAGATTTGCATTGAACTCTAACTAAATTACATGGCAGCCCTATTCAGACATATTTTAAAAGTGGCACTGTAACTATGTACAGCAGCACAAACAGGTTGGGAGTCTCACCTCTGCCCCATCACTCACCATTGTTCCTCACTGCTCATGCTTACAGTGTCATTTGTCTGAACAGAGAAGCACCATATTTGTGATAATGGGAGCTGTGATCACTGGATCAGCCCAGCCTCTTGATTATGGACGTGTCCACCATCATGGATATGTTGCTTTCCTGTTCAGACAAATGCTGGTCTAAGCATGAGCAGTGCAGCACAACATTGGGTGAAGGGGCAGAGGCAGGACTTCCAACCTATCTGCACTGCTATAATCATGTTCAGGTACAGTGGCACTTTTAAAAAAATGTCTGAATAGGCCTACAGTCTCTTAATCAATCATCTTTATTATGGTCCAAGACCAGCATAAGATAGAACAGTAGAGCATGCTCAAAATAATAAAGACAAATGATGGAACCATAAAACTATATTATTTTAAAATTACTACTCTAATAGTATAAAGCTATATTATGATACTATAAAGATGCTATCCTTAGAAAAGAGGGTAGCTATGAGATTATTAAACAGCTGTATTTTACAAATTATAGCAATAGCAATAGCACTTACATTTATATACCGCTCTATAGCCGGAGCTCTCTAAGCGGTTTACAATGATTTAGCATATTGCCCCCAACATTCTGGGTACTCATTTTACCGACCTCGGAAGGATGGAAGGCTGAGTCAACCTTGAGCCCCTGGTCAGGATCGAACTTGTACAGGGAGGCAGTTTTACCACTGTGCCACCAGGGGCTCTGGTGAACATATAAACTGTGAAATAATTATGAACATATAAACTGTGAAATATATAAAATGCAAAAGGTGGTGGCTAAAATGGGGTGTATATATAAAAAAGGCATCTAAATAGGAACACTAAAAAGATAAAATAGTCAGCGTTTTAAAATTACGCAGAGCTGATGCAAGGGAATGGCCGGGCTGTCACGACCCGGCGGATCCTACACACTGCCATGCAGAACTTGGCAGTATTATATGTGAAGGCTGGGTCCTCATCTGAAGCCTCTAGCCTCTCAACAGTGAGGCTGTCTTTCTAAACACTTAGAAATTTCAGAGTGCAGATTGCCCGTGCCTGAATATCTACTTTCCTTTCTTTCTCTCCCAAGGGTTTCACAGTACTGGGATCATTGAGTTCATTGAGATACACTCACTGTAGGATTTTTTTAAAAGCACAAACTGTGTCTGTGCACTACTGTTTATTAAAGACAGAAGTGTAAACCAGACAGTACATTTAAAGGCAATACATTATCTGAGGAAAACAGCAAACTGATACAGACCATATGGAAGGAAATCCCTTAGACTGGGATTTCCAATCCCTGGTGGGCTGCTCAGAAGAGGGCTTGCGCACAGACCAGCTGAAGTTCTCTCCCTTCCTTGGATCTAAATAGTCCCATACTGGGAAAGGAAGGAGTAGTGTTCTCCTTTAAGCCCCCAGAAGTGTTGGTTTCCCAGTCCCTCCCCCATGTCCATAGTACATACCCTGAGATATTACATTCATTACACTACTTCTCCTTCCCTATCAACGCCATTGGAAACAATCATAGTGTCTCACTTGGCAAATTATATAGTGGGGCCTTCTCTGTAGTGGCTCTTGTTTTAAAGTACTATCACAGAAAGCCCACCAGAGTCCTAGACTATCTCTATACTATATACTTAAGATGTTTAAGCTGTGTAAGACCTCCCATCTTAAAAGAGCTTTACATGACTTTGTCCAATTGCTACAGCATTGGTTGTTAAAACCCATTGGCTGTTATCTACACTAAAGTTGTGGGTGTGCAGCGCCAAAAAAGGGGTTTGTGACTGCTTATGAAGTATGAATGCTTGTATTCATGAGGGAGATTTTTTGTCAATCTTTCCTTCCTCCAGAAGCACTCAATGCAGGATACCATTGTGGCTTACGCAGAATATATATGTAGACACACACACACACACACACACACACACACAAAATGGACTGGGTCACATGATCCGTGAGATCCGGTTTGGGGCAGTGAGTGGGAAGAGTGGACAAAGCCCACTCTCCCTGCTCACGAGTCGGGAGGGATCCCTGGGCAGCTGGATCGGCTGCCCACACGATTGCCGGCTCCGAGATGGAGCCAGCGGGGGCTGGGGAGCTCGGGGGCTGCACACACCCCAGAAGCCCCAGTATGCCCTGCGTGAGCACTCTGGGCATACTGGGGATACCCCTGGAGCTGGGAGGTGGCTTTTCGCCTCCCCTCCAGGGGTCTACTCGAGAGTAGGCATGGCGAGAAGGCACACTGTGGCTACTCACGATAATTAAAACCAGGTTTGCGGAGTGCTCACTCCGTAAACCTGGTTTTAAGGCAGGGGTTCTCGAGCGGGTTACCTGCTCTAGAACCACCGGGTTCGGCTGCAAGCCCGGTGGTTCTTACGATTGGCAAAAATTGGGCTAGGCTCTCTTAGCCTATTCAGATCATCTGAATATTCCCAATGTGTTAGATCTAGGTTGTTAAATTTAGGGTTGTAGCTACGTTGTATGCAGGAGAACCATAACTTAGTAATAGGCCATATCTTTTGTGATAATACCCAGGAGGATCATTATAACCAAACAGGCTGTTAAAGGTAACTGGGTGGGCAATATTTCTCTGCTGAAATCCTGGGAAGTACAATGTTATTGCACTGGAGAGTATTATACAATACTGGACTAGATGGACCAATAATCTGAGTCAGTATAAGGCAGGTGTTCATGTGCGCATGCGTTTGTGTATTGTAAGCCATCTTGCAGCAAGGGAAAGGATGTAATTTTTTTAATAAAGAGTGCTTGATTTTCTTTCTCAGTTTTTCTCTTCCTATCCTCCATGTTCCCTACACCAAAATGTAAAGTTCTTGCATTAGGGATTCATCATTCATTAATGAATGAATGTCCCTTGCATTTTTTTTGTAATATTGATAATGTATCCGCACGCAGTGGAGGGAATTGTGGATGATGATATCTATTTCTCTCATAAAGATGCACAGATCATCCTCTCTTTTGAAAAGTGTGTCTTTGTGTATCACACTGGAAATCTCAGTACCTTTTTATATAACTTTTTATCCTTTGGGAAGCGAGCAAGACCCAGAGAGAGAATAACATATGTCCTTGAGCTAAGTTGGTGTTAAGCTAATGTCATTGAATGTCATGCTGTGAGCTCTGATCACTGCAAAGAGATCAGGGATGCTGGACAGAGTTGCAGAAATAACTTCTGTCTTTTGTTGCCACATGTACCAGTGTGCAGCTTGCTTTGCAGAGATCATATTTTGTACCACAATGCTATTTCACAAGTTGAGATGGTTCACAGCAGGGAAGCGCTTCCTTGTATTATTTTTCATCAAAGGGAGCTTATACTTTTTGCCCATCTGAATAGTGTCATTAGACTACTAATTTACACTTTGGTAAAAGGGTCAGGAGTACTCCATTTTTTTTGATGATCTGATATTAGATTGAAAAGGGAAATTTTAATAAGTGTTGTAATTCGCCACTGCCCTTCTATCAACCAGTGCTTTAAAATTTAGATAGCTTATAAGACAAAAATGTCTGTGTGCAGAGTGTTTCAAGGTGTTAAGCTTTTTGGGCAGTAAAGTTTTTGGTTTCTTTTATCCTAACAGAGTTCATTTTTGGCCCCAAATTATATATCTATATCTATACACACACACACACACACACACACACACACACAATTTAATTTTTTTTAAAAAAATTATTGGACAATTTAGGAGGAGAAAATAAGCCATACATTACAATCTAAATGGCAAACAAATCCTACATTTTGCAAATTTTTTGCATTTAAAAAAATCACAGAAGAACATGCTCAAAGTTTAAGTTAGTACCCATGGGACATGTATAGGAGAAGGGGGGGGGGATCAAATGTATGTTACAGACAACAATATGGAAGAAACCTTGACAAATTAAAAAAGAGAGAACAAACATAATATATTCCTACCTTAAGTCTATTTATTTACATCTCAGTCCTGCATAGTTAGACTCATCTAAGCCCCTCCATTGACCCCTGCTAACTGGGCAAAGAGGCACCTTTTAACATGGTGGTTCTCTTTATTTAGCAGGGGGAGAGTAACTGGCCCTTTCCACCCCCAGCACAGTACTTCCAGTGACTCTTGCTGGTGTCTGATTTATGTTTCTTTTTAGATCGTGAGCCCTTGGAGACAGGGATCCATCCATCTTATTTATTTATTATTTCTCTATGTAAAACACTTTGGAAACTTTTGTTGAAAAGCAGTATATAATATTTAATATTTTTTGTTGTTCATTTCAAAGGGTTAAGGCACAACACATTGAGCTGGGTCTCACAATCAGTGAGACCCAGTTTAGAAGGGTGCGCGAGAAAGCGGGCTAAGCCTGCTCTCCCCGCACACAAGCAGGGAGGGAATCCTGGGGAGCTGGATCAGCCACCCACATGATTGCCAGCTCCATGATGGAGCTGGCGGGGGCTGGGGGGAGTGGGGGGCCGATTGGCCCCTGGATGCTCCAGCATGCCCTGCATGAGCATGCAGGGCATGCTGGTGAGACCCCTGGAGCCGGAAGGTGGCTTTTCGCCTCCCCTCCGGGGTCTCCTCATGAGTAGCCATGGCACGGAGCCGCACCACAACTACTCACAACCAAAAAAACCAGGTTTGCAAAGCGCTCGCTCCCCAATCCCGGTTTTAGGGGAGGGGTACTTGAGCGGGTTACCCGCTCTAGAACCACCGGGCTCACCGCCGAGCCCAGTGGTTCTCACGATTGCAGAAAATTGGGCTAGCGGGGGCTAGCCCAATTTTCTGCAATTGTGAGAATAGCCTCATTCTATATAGGCTTGAGCTGTAAGGCTAGCCCGATTTTCTGCAATCGTGAGAATAGCCTCCTTCTGTATAGGCTTGAGCTGTAAAAAGAAAGAGTTCTATCCTATAGGAATCAGATGAAGAGACCTCCCAATTACAGGTGAAACTCGGAAAATTACAATATTGTGCAAAAGTCCATTAATTTCAGTAATGCAAATTAAAAGGTGAAACTGATATATGAGACAGACGCATTACATGCAAAGCGAGATAAGTCAAGCCTTAATTTGTTATCATTGTGATGATCATGGCGTACAGCTCATGAAAACCCCAAATCCACAATCTCAGAAAATTAGAATATTACATGGAACCAAGAAGACAAGGATTGAAGAATAGAACAATATCGGACCTCTGAAAAGTATAAGCATGCATATGTATTCAGTACTTGGTTTGGGCCCCTTTTGCAGCAATTACTGCCTCAATGCGGCGTGGCATGGATGCTATCAGCCTGTGGCACTGATGAGGTATTATGGAAGACCAGGATGCTTCATTAGCGGCCTTCAGCAATTCTGCATTGTTTGGTCTCATGTCTCTCATCCTTCTCTTGGCAATGCCCCATAGATTCTCTATGGGGTCAGGTCAGGCAAGTTTGCTGGCCAATCAAGCACAGTACACTGTATACTTTTCAGAGGTCCGATATTGTTCTATTCTACAATCCTTGCGCAGGGCATGCTGGAGCTTTGGGGGGTCACGTGGCCCCTGATGCCCCCAGCCCCCACTGGCTCTGTAACAGAGCTGACAGTTGTGTGGGTGGCCAGTCCAGCTGCCCAGTGCTGCCTCTCTGCTCATCCGCAGGGAGAGCAGGCTAAGCCCGCTCTCCCTGTTAATCCTCTTGAGATGGGTCTCACTGATTGTGAGACCCGCCTCAGTGTCTTTTTTTAGAGGGTACAGCTAGGACCAATAAAGAAGCATTATAATTAGTTGTCTGACATAAAGTCTGTAGGCTTCTATGGAGACTGGCCAAAGCCAAAGCAGTGTTGGAAGCACTATAAGAATAAATATGCACGAGTAAAATCCTCCATCTTTTACTCTCATTTATTTCCTGTTCATACCCTCCTAACTCAATGGTGAACAACTTCAACATAATTAATTGCTTTATTATATTTAGCAGGGGGAGAGCAACTGTCTCTATTCAGCAAAAGGTTGTTCCTGATAGTTGATAGTCCATTTGATGTTCACTTTTAGAATGTGATTCCCCTTTGGGACATGGAACTATCTTTTTCTTATTCTTTTTTCTATGTAAACCACTTTGAGAAAGTCATTTTTGAAAAGTGATGTGTGTGTGTCTCTCTGTGTGTACACACAAACACACTAGTAAAAGTGCTTGCCATTTGCAAGACCAAGAGGCGAGTGTCATGCTCAGTGAGACTCGCCTCTAGGGGGTTTGCGGGGAGAGCGGGCTTAGCCCACTCTCCCCACAGAGAAGCAGGAAAGCAGCCCTGGGCGGCTGGATCAGCCGCCCACATGACTGCCGGCTCCGTCACAGAGCCGGTGGAGGCTGAGGGGATTGGGGGTCGCGCAGCCCCTGGAAGTTCCAGGATGCTCTCGCGAGTGCACGGAGCATGCTGGAGAGACCCTCAGGGTCGGGAGGCTTGTTTCAGCCTCCCGGCTGTGGGTCTCCTCATGTGTTGCCACAGTGCAGAGTTGCACCACAGAAACACATGATCCAAAAGATGGGGTTAGCGGAGTGCTCGCTCCACTAACCTCGGCTAAGGGGAGAGGGAATTAAGAGGGCTTGCTGCCGGGAGCCAAGCAGCTCCCGTGGCAGCACACGATCCAAGTCTGAAACCGACCTGTGAAAACAGCATGTTTCTATCTCTTGTAGTTTGGTCTGGAAGTTTCAGGTCAGTGCACAGTGAGGCTGTGCACACAAGTAGCCAAACCCAGGCTTGCCCAACTTTGAACCCTGTCCTTTAACTAGGGTTTAAGGGTGCAAGTGCACCATTAACCCTGGGGATGGGTCTTGAGTATCCTTGGGCTGCGTGCAGCCCGAGCATACACAGAGTCAGGCACCTAGAGCATCTGACCTTCAGGGGAATCCCCCAATGCAATGCCTTGTTATGTGGGGATTCCTGGAGGCCGGGAAAATGAGTCCTGGCCTCCAGAGATCCATGCTGCATGGAGCAGTGCCGGTCACGTTAGCATGCGGCAGCACACCCAAGAGGAAATCACTGCTCCTCTGGGAAGAAAATACGGTCATCCCTGCCTTTCCTCCTGCCTCTATTTTGGTCATGTGTAAGACGGCAGGCAGTCCATCAGCGAGGTTCAAGAGCTTTATGTTATAGATGTATAAGTATATATGAAATCCATGGCTCCCATACCGTGCATACTTCTGCCAGTCCAAGCAACAGGCAAACTCTTGCTACCCCATTGGCACTCATTCTGAAGGTAGATGTGCTCTGTGGCTACTTAGGAGTGTGAAATCACACTTCAGATACTACTCTCATTGTTCTGAATGAGAGTAGCATCATAAGTGAGATTATTTTATTTATTTTATTTATTCACAAACTTATATACCGCTCAAACTTAAGTCTCTGGGTGGTTAACATAAAACAATTAAAACACATATAAATGTTAAAACAAATCAACAGTTTAAAATCAATTATGAAATTAAAACAGACAATTTTTAAAAGCTGAGAAAGTTTGGGCGAAAAGGTAGGTTTTCAGGTGCTTTTTAAAAATTTACCAGAGATGGGGAGGATCGTATCCAGTAACTGGAGAAGGACCTCCTCAGATGACCTCAATGGGCAGTGGAGCTCATAGTGAAGAAGACAATCTCTTAAACACCCAGGACCTAAGCTGTTTAGAGCTTTATAAGTTACTCGCTGAACCCGCACAGAACTTCTGTGAGGTAGTTTACTTACTTTTTGGAGTTGTGTTGTGAGAATTTGGCTGGTTGTTCAGTAGTTTCTTTATTTTCCCGTGTGTCTTCGTTGTCTTTCTGAGCATCAGTGCACTCTTTGGGGGAGGTTGGTGTTTCAAGTATTTGGTTAGGGTTTTTTTCTTGTCCCTGCTGTTTTGTGGGTTTTTTTCCCTCCCCCTCTTAGCAGGGTCAGGTAGTAGCTAGAAATTATTTGTTTTTGTGGGGAGTGTGGCTACTGTAGACCCTCTAATTTTCATTTATTATTATTATTTTTAATTTTGGTGGTGGTGGTAAGACTGGCTACCCTTGTCCCTCACAGTCCAGTGTTTTGGTTTCCATCCACCTCGCCTCTTGCCCCAGTGTTGTCCTTAAAAGCCCGCCCCCTGTTTGTCTTTTTCTTTGGTCTCGCCTTCCACCCACCCACCTTCTGCCCCAGTGTCTCGCCTTCCATCCCCCCAACTTCTGCCCCATTGTCTTCCCTTCCATCCCCCCCCCCGCCGTCTGCCCGTGTCTCGCCTTCCATCCCCCTGCCTTCTGTCCCAGTGTCTCGCCTGCCATCCCCCCGCCTTCTGCCTCAGTGTCTCGCCTGCAATCCTCCCCCCGCCTTCTGCCCCAGGGTATCTGTGCAGTAGTTTACTTATTTTTTGGAGTTTTGTTGTGATAATTTGTTTGGTTGTTATCCCATGCTCCCTCACGCTCTCTCCATCCCTCCTTTTTTTGTGTGTGGGCAGAGTGGCTGCTGTTGGCTCTCACAGTCCCCCCCCTTTTCTATTTTGTAGGGGAGGGGATTCTGGCAGATGGCCTTTTCAGTGGCCTTTTTTGAGGGGAGGGGAGAATCTGGCTGCAGTTGGCCCTCGTAGTCTCAAGATTTTTATCATTTTTATTTTGGTGGGCAAACTGGCTGCAGTTAGCCCTTGCAGTCCCCCCCTCTTTTTTTTTTAAGGAAAGGGGTGTCTGTCAGAGAGTCTCCATCTCTCCTTTTTGTGTGTGTGGGCAGAGTGGCTGCTGTTGGCCCTCACAGTCCCCCCTTTTTTGTAGGGGAGGGGATTCTGGCAGCTCTTGGACCTCACCGTTTGTTTGTTGTTTTTTTGGAGGGGAGAGTCTTGCAGTTATTGGCCCTCAGAGACTCTAAGGGTTTCCACCCAGTTTTTGGTGTGAGGAGCCAAGCTTGCATTCCCAAGCTTTGTCCCCCCCCCCCCCCACCACCACCACACCCCTCACTGCTTTGTGCACTCTGAAAGCACATCCATCTGTCCATCAGTCTCCATCTCTCCTGCGTCAAGTACAGTGGGCAACCAACTGCAAAATAAATGTCACCTCCTGTCTCGCGCCTTGCCACCCTCGTCTGCCCAACCGCCACCTGTGTCCTGCAGCCATTCCTGAAGCGGGCAATTGCCATTCTTGTTTGCAAGCCATGACTCTCACTCTCCACTGCGTAAATCCTTACTGCTTGTCCAATCCGCTTGCTTTACTCTCCGCCATACTTGCCCAAGCAGCCCACCCACAGCTGTTTTCTGGCTCCTTGCCACCACTGTCCATTTGCAGCTGCCTTGCCCCCACACCTTCCCCAAGTGACCTGCCACCAGCCGCCCACTTCCCAAAGTGCCTAGCCGCCTTGGCACCTAACCCAAGCACACCACCAACAGCCGTGCGCTTCCCCCAGAGGCCCACCGACAGCCGCGCGCTTCCCCCAGTGGCAACCTTGTGAGTTGTGGCTGCTGACTGTTGGCCAGCCAATCCAGAGAGCCTGCTCCACCCAGCCAATCAGCTGGGCTGCCAGGACGCATCCCCACAGAGGCACG
This sequence comes from Hemicordylus capensis, assembly GCF_027244095.1. NCBI lineage: Eukaryota > Metazoa > Chordata > Lepidosauria > Squamata > Cordylidae > Hemicordylus > Hemicordylus capensis. Next base: position 51,627,686 of record NC_069661.1, on the reverse strand, counting down.
TCTACGGGGATTAAATATATAGATAAATAGCACTTTGTATTTTGTCTGGAAGCCTATTGGCAGCCAGTATAGCTCCATTAGTAAGGGAGTAATGTGGTCTCTCCGAGATGACCCAGAGACCAACCTGGCTGCCGCATTCTGAACCAACTGAAGTTTCCAGACTATGTACAAAGGCAGCCCCACATAGAGTGCATTACAGAAGTCAAGTCTGGAGGTTACCAGCAGATGTACCACTGTTTTGAGGGCACTGATCACAAGAAACTGGTGCAGCTGGCGTATCAGCCGGAGCTGATAGAAAGCACCCCTGGCCCCCACATCAACGTGAGTAACCAGGGAGAGGTGTGAATCCAGAAGTACTCCTAGACTGCGAACCTGTTCCTTTGGGGGAAGTGTGACCACATCTAGAACAGGTAGATCAAAATTGTCTCTAGAGTTCTGACCCCACACAATAAGTACCTCCGTCTTATCTGGGTTCAGCTCCCTCATCCAGCTCATTACTGCTTCCAGGCAGGCACTTAGGGACGATATGCCAGCTCCTGAAGAAGTTGACATGGAAAAGTAGATCTGGGTGTCATCAGTGTACTGGTAACACTCAGCTCCAAATCCCCTGATGATCTCTCCCAGCAGTTTCATGTAGATGTTAAAAAGCATTGGAGAGAGTATGGCGCCTTGAGGGACACCACACCTAAGCTCAGATTTCTAGGAGCATCAATCTCCAATTGACACCATCTGAAATCTGTCCAAGAGGTAGTAGCAGAACCACTGTAAAACAGTGCCTCCCACCCACAACACCCTCAGATGTTCCAGAAGGATACTATGGTCGATAGTATCTAAAGCCTCTGAGAGATCCAAAAGGACCAACAGAGGCACACTTCCTCTGTCAATTCCCAATTGGAGATCATCCCTCAGGCTGACCAAGGCAGTCTCCACCCCATAGCCTGCCCGAAAACTAGTTTGAAATGGGTCTAGATAATGAGTTTCCTCCAAGACTGCCTGGAGCTGAGAGGCCACCACATTCTCAATTACCTTGCCCAGCAATTGGAGGTTGGAAACAGGCCTATAATTGCTCGACTTTGAGGGATCTAATGCAGGCTTCTTTAGAAGAGGTCCAATGATTGCCTCCTTAAGACAAGGAGGCATCTTGCCCTCCCTTGGAGAAGTATTTATGATTTCCACCAGGCTGTCTACAACAGCCTCCCTGCTAAATAGAACAAGCCATGTTGGGCAAGGTTCAAGAGAACAGGTGGTAGGTCTCTCTGCTCCAAGCAGTTTGTCCACATCCTAAGGAGTCACAAACTGAAATCGATTCAGTCGAATCACATAAGAGGAGTTGTTGGGCACCTCCAGTTGAGACATCAAATTAATTGTGGAGTCTCCATCTATCTTGGCCCGAATGTGAGAGATTTCATCTGCAAAAAACTCTTAAAACACAACGCAGCAGGTAACTGATGACTCCAAATTCTAGTTCAAGGGAGGGGGAGCAGATACTAGTCCCCTCACAACCCTGAACAATTCTACTGGACTCAGAGGCAAAATGGGCAGAAAAGAACCGCTTCTTTGTATTGCCTGAGCATAGATCATGTGCTCTATGTCTCAATCTGTCGGATTCAAGTCGAGTCTTTCTCCAGTTGCTCTCCAGTCGCCTGCCTTGCCGCTTCAACCCCTATAGATCTTCCATATACCAAGGGGCCAATTTTGAAGTGGGTTGGAGGGGATGCTTGGGAGTAATCCTGTCTACTGCCCTGGTGAGCATGTTGTTCCAATTCTCAACCAGGGCAACAACGGGATTACCAGCAAAGCCAACACTGAATTCCTCTAAGGCTTTTTGAAATCCTACTGGATCCAATAACCTCTTTGGGTGTACCATTCTAATAGGCCCCTCGCCCCTGCGGAGGTAGGAAGTGGTTGTAAGTCCAACCTTAACCAGATGGTGGTCCATCCATGACAATGGGGAAATCACAGGCGTCCCCACCCATGGAACACCACCCTGATCAGAGTAAAAAACCAAATCAAGCATGTGACCTGCAATATGTGTCAGTCCGGAGACCGCTTGGGATAGGCCCATAGTTGTCATGGCTGCTATGAACTCCTGAGCTGCCCTGGACAGATTGGTCCTGAAATGAACATTGAAGTCCCCCAGCAGCAAGAGTCTGGGAGACTCCAACAAGAGTTCCGTGACCAGGTCCGTGTGCTTAGTAATTGATTCCACTGGGCAGCGGGGCAATCGGTACACTAACAGAAGTCCCAATCTATCCCTGGTCCCCAGACTTAAGTACACACATTCAACATGGTCTGATACCCTAACAGGGAGTCTGGTAAGGGAGATGTTATCCTTATGCACCATTATATGATGCACTCCTTAGTAGCCATGGAGTAACCCAATCTTCACAAAGAGTGCCAATGGAGTGTAGTGTGGCTTGGAAACAGTGGGCGTGCCTGTCATGTGGATCAATTGTTTGCTGTGCAGTATGCAGGCCTGTGTTGTGGTTGTTCTTCCACAGAATGCATTTTACAGAGGATGATTCTAGTACCCTGTAAACAATCCTATTTGCTGGCTATGCTCTATGCAGTACAGTTTTGTCAATACGGCCTGTTATGGATCACCTCACACTCACCTTTGGTTCATTTTGTTAAGTGGATCATATAAAATCACTATCTACAGTTCCCCTTTCCAAAGAGTGATTATGGCAATCCAGTTCAGCTGCTAAACTATCCTTTCAAGCGATTCTCCAGCTCTTGGAAGCCTTCCCAAGTGAAACCATAGTTATAAATACTGATTAAGTATTAAGCATGACCTTTTATAGGGGGCAAAGTGGTGATTGTTTGTTATCAACACAAAGAATCTCATATAGCAAAATATTTTCCTGGCCTTTTAAATAACCTCTCTTGTTGATATTTGACCCATGCTTACATCCATGTGGTGCTGTGAGGATATGACTTATTTCTTAAGTGTTGTACTGTATTATCTCGGAGAAAATGTCTTATTGATCTTCCCTATTGGCTCACTCATGGCTGTAAACATGATTTAAGATTATGTAATACTACTGAGCTTTCCAATGTAGTTGGAGTTAGAATAAAGTTGTGCCACCGAGTTGGTGTCGACTCCTGGTGACCACAGAGCCCTGTAGTTGTCTTTGGTAGAATACAGCAGGGGTTTACCATTGCCATCTCCCGTGCAGTATGACATAATGCCTTTCAGCATCTTCCGATATCGCTACTCCCCAATATAGATTTTTCTCAAAGTCTGGGAAACATACCAGCGGGGAGTTAAAATGCTGGGGTCTAATTTATTCAGTTTGTTAGCTACCCCACCCCAAAGGTACAAGGATGGATAAGAACCTTGGGGTGGGAGGAGGTGAGGATCAAATTTTTAAATAGAGTTTTTAAAATGTCTGAAACATATATGCATATAGAATCAGATTAAAGGGACAGAAGTTACAAAGTCCCACATACTATGAAGTCCTAAAAACTAGTCACCAAACACCACCTAACAAAAAGGTCTTGCATTATCTTTTTGAAAGAGGTTCAGGTTCAGACTTTGGCTTCTCTCTAAAGCTCTATTCAAAGGTTATTTTAAAAAGGCTGTACAGCCATCCCAAACCACACCAAAAATCCTACTCCGACACCAATAGCATAGGGAGTGCATAGATGGCCCATGTTCAGGCCGCCTGCCCTGGCAATGCCCTTCCCATGGTGCCCCTCTCCCTGCAGCACACCTTCCCTTTCCATCTTTGTGTGAAGCATCCCTTCTCTCCCCACAGCACATGGTGGCTGCAACCATGGTGGCTGAGTGGCAGGCTCCTCCCTCAGAGAGGTTGCCGCCACACACACAACAGGAAAAAAAGTGGTGCCATGCATGGTGGGGAGAAAAGGTGTGCCAGCGGTTGCCACTGGGCAGGGGCGTAACTACCATTAGGCAAGGGGAGGCGGCTGCCTGGAGGCCCCCGTGCCTCGAGGGGCCCCCCAGAGGAAAGTCACATGACTCCCCAACACCAGCAGAGCTTCGGTGCCGTGGAAAAGCCAACCCCAAGTTTGGAGCAAAGGTGGCATGCATGCAGCAAAGTCCTTGTCTGCAGAAGCAACTCTGAGCTGGGAGCGCTCTTCCCCATGGGAGGGTGGAGGGACGGGGTTAAAGCGAGGGAGTGGAGTTTTCTAGAGAAGCTGGCATAATGGGGATGTGAGTGTGAGTGCACTATATATTGTGAAGTGTGTGTGTGTGTGTATCAGCGAGGGGCCCATTTTAAAATTTTGTCTCTGGGCCCACTCCAGCCTTGTTACGCCCCTGCCACTGGGTGCCTGTAGTGGCGAGTGCAGCAGCCCCGACCGCCGTTGTGCATGGGTTCTTGGAACTCATGTGCACAATTACAGCTCCGCCTCTGCCTGGCACTCACCCACCTTAGTGACCTCTTTACAGTTACAGCGATGTTTAGCTGAAGAGGCGAATGCACTAACTCTGATGGTGGGTGTTTTCATGACTGGGAGGCTGGAGCGGTGCCTCCTCCCAATTGTGATAACACCTTTTATCACAGGAACAGCATTCAGATATGAAGAGCATGGTGAGTGGTGTGAGTGACAAGCCAGAGAGGGACCTCAAGCGCACTTTGGGATGGCGGTACTTGCATATAGTCCTTAAAAATAACATCCAAAGAGGGCTTAAGTGAGGAGAGTTCCACAGATGTGAGGACTCTCTAAGCCGCCAAGCCTTATTTCTCTACAAGCCACTTGCTTTCTGATTATGCACAGAGATCAGTATGCTGTGCTTTGCTGGTCTTAGAAATGAAAATGAGATGCAATGAAATAGGTGATCTCCTCTGCTGCATGGAAGCAATGAAGGTTTTTATACATCAAAGCCAAACCTTGACTTGCACCCACAAAAGAAAAGAAAAAAACAGGGAGGAAGTGTTGATTGTGTGATTAGGCCCTCCCTACAGAAAATCACAAAGTGGTCTCACACATATATCTGCATATGAATCAGGAAAATCTATCCTGCAATGTAACATCAAATCACCAAGAGATGTCACACTTCGTGCCTGAAGTGAAACTTCACTTTGTCAGTACTGCAACAGAAAATGAATGCATTATGCGCTAAAGAGAGCCATGAGTGGGGGGGTGGCTTTCAGCTTAGGAACTCTTCCAGTGTCAAATGTTACAAGTGTTGCCTGTGAATCCTTCCCGGTTTTTCTTTCCTCCAGTGGAAATTTCTGCCTCTGAACTGTGGCATGGCACTGTAGTCCAAGACTCTGACACATAACAGTAGACATGCAGTTTTCATGAGGAAAGGCTTATGCACCCAGACCAAGGAAGACTATGAAGGCTATGCTTTGCATAAACTGGACGGAATTTTTATTAATTCAAACAGCCAGTTAAACATGATGAAGGGGATTGGTGCTTCACCCCCCCCCCCCCCACATTACACTGTGGGATCTACAGATAAGTGCAAAGCCCAGCTGCAAGTTCCTGTCCTGCTTTTTGTAAGCAATTACACCCAGAGGCTATTCACATGCATGGAGGAAACCGGGCTAAGGGAGCCCAGCACGATTTCCCCTGTGCGTGTGTGAACTGCTTGGAGTCGCCTGGCTCCTGGCGGTTAACCCACTTAATTGCCCCCCCCCCTTAAACGAGGTTAGCAGAGTGAGTGCTCCGCTAACCAGTTTTGGTGATCATGAGTTGCTACAGCATGGCTTCACACTGTGGCGACTCATGAATAGACCCCTGTCCAGGATGCTGAAGCAAACCTCCCATCATCGGGGGTCTCCCCAGAATGCCAAGCTCACACACAAAGGCCATCCTGGGAGTTCCAGGGGCTGGGCAGCCCCCGATCCCCGCCACCCCTACCCACTCCGTGACGGAGCTGGTAGTCATGTGGGCGGCCAATCTGGCCACCCAAGGCTAACCTGCGGATTGTTTGCAGGGAGAGTGGGCTTGACCCACTCTCCCCGCAGAACCCCTTAAGGCTCTAAACACTGATCATGTGTAGAGCCTCCCTGGCTAACAGCCCTGGACATTGCTCTTCTTAGCTCACACATAAGGTCAAGGTATCAACACCCGTTCAAGCAGTGCAGGCTGTAAGGTTCGCGAAGCTCCCCACAAGAAGAGAAGCTCCAGTCATGGCTCCCTGGCTCACAGTGGGGAGGCAGAGGGTAAGCTCCTGGGCTGACCGTTTCCATCTTGCTGCTGCTGCTTACTTGCAAGCAGACCTTTGTTGCAAGAAATATGTTGCTGTATTCCTGCTCTCTTGTTCCTAGTATTTGTTTTGCTTTGCTTTTAGCAATTTGTTGCTGCTGCTGGTAACCATCAACTTGGCCTGATGGACGATCTCCAAAGTGAAACTGACAGAGGGCGTGTGACTCTGTTGGTCCTTATGGATCTCTCAGAGGCTTTAAATATCATCGACCATGTTATCCTTCTGGATTAAATGGGGAGACTGGGTGTACGGGGCACTGCTTTGCAGTGGTTCTGCTCATATCTCTCGGGCAGATTTCAGGTGGTGTTACCTGAAGACTGCTGCTCTGAGTGAGAGCTTTTGTATGGTGTCCCTCCAGGCTCCATCTTCTGTCCTATGCTTTTAAACATCTAAATGAAACCGCTGGGATAGATAATCAGGGGGATTTGGTGCAGGGTGTTTATCAGTATGTGGATGACACCCAAATCTATTTCTCCATGTTAGCTTAATCAGGCAAAGGCAGTAATGGACTGGATGAGGGATAACAAACTGAGACTGAATTTAAACAACATGGAGGTGCTCATTGTAGGAAGCCGCAATTTGGGAAATGACATAGATTTGCCATTTTGGGATGTGGTTACACTCCTCCAGAAGGAACAGGCTCTTAGTTCATGAGTACTTCTGGACCCAACCCTCTCTCTGATAATTCTGGTAGAGGCAGTGGCCAGAAGTGCTTTCTATCAGCTTCAGCTGGCTCGACAACTGTGCCATTTCCTGGAAGTGAGTAACTTTCAGCTAATCCTCAACCATGATCTCTCTAGGCATAACTGAAACTGACAGTGTCCAAACAAGCCCCTAGGCAGCCAGAAATCAAACCCTACAAAAGACTAGTCTAAACAAACTTACCTTGCCCTTCACTGCCCGCGCCCCCCGCTTGCTTGCTTGCTTCTTTAGGAAATAAAACAAAAGTTTGCTGCCTCCCCTGGTCTGAGCCTTGTCTTCCCAAGAGATGCTTCTAAACATGTCCTTTTAATTTCAACTGGACTATTTTGGATAATTTTCCTTATTTCAGCCACCAGTTCAGAGTGTTGCTGCTTGCTTGAGATTATCTAGGTACAGTAGATTTGCCTCTGAAGTATGATTGAAGTATGAGACTCATGGGATTTTTTTATTTGTGTTTCTGTGGGAGTGGAACAAGTGTGCATCAATCCAAGACCCTTACCTGGCATTTAAGTAACTCTTGCTTACCCTGGATCACAGTGTGTGGGCTTTGATAGTTGTCTTTTGAGGGGTCAGGTAGGAATTTATTGACCCTCTGTGGAATTGGCCTGAATTGGTGGATCTCTTTTGTTTACTTCACATTCTGATTAAATTTATTCAAGGAAGTCCCATTGAAATTAAAAGGGCAGGTTATACATGCCTAACTTATCCATTTAATTTCAATGTGATTTCTTTGAGCAAATTTAGCCAACATATCAGCCACTGCTTCTGATTTCACATTTTATTTCACTTACTACTGTAATTATGTACAGTAAAAGATGCCTGTCTTTAAAAACCTGGCAAAGTTTTCCACTAAAAGCATGAACTATGCTTAATGGTGCATGGTTCCTACAATGATGGAGGGGAATATTTGCTGTGCATTTTTAATTTGACACATTTGGTCTATTCAGAAGTGACATTCTTGACTCCTCTTATGATACTGCTGTATCAAACTAATTTATCCAGATCACTGAAAGCCAGATAACATAAGAGCCTGCATTCTCTCTTTAGTTATGCAATAATAATCAGTCACCAGGCTTATGAGATCAAGCAAGGGAAATTTAGTTTCAAAACTATGAATATATTGAAACTGAAATATTCATTCATGTTAGTATCTAGGTCCAAGGTTATACTGAAAGCTTCAAGGGGGTAATGGCAAAAAAACAAAAACAAAACCTCTTTATTTGTTATATTCATGTATGAGATGTTTAAACCTGAATGGACTTTTAGAAATATAAAGGGGAAACCAGCAAGTACTAGCTTTCTGGGAAATAATAATAGAGTTTATTAAGGAAAAATATAGTGTATAACAGATCACTTTGATGTAAGGAAGAAAATAGCTGACATAAATGCAATGCTTATGGTTGCCTTCAGACATAACGCCAAACTGGCAACAATTTGGTTTTGTGGTTGTCTGAATGCATGAAACCACAGTTTCATCACCCAACTGACCCAAATCATAATCTGAACCTTCCGTTTGTAGTGAGTTGTGCTGCCAAAACCTCAGGTTTGAAGATGGCATTGTGTTGTCCAAATTCTGCTGACTTCATAACTTGGGTTTTGTGCGGTGGCTTCTCCCAGACCCATAGAAAGAGCAGCTCAGACTAGCCCAGAAGTGTGTCAGTTCTATGCCTGCCATGCTCCTTGCTGACTGCCTCTCTGATAAGTTGTCCCACAGTCTCTGCACTAGGGGTGTGCACGGACTGATTTTTTGTGGTTCATGTTTGAATTCAGTCTGAATTTGAACTGGACCGCTGTCAAACTGGCTGTCGAATTGGCTGTCTGGTCTGATCAGTTCGATCAAACCAGCTCGAACTGGTTCAACAGTTCGAGGGGCAATGCTTGTAACAGGGATTCCAAAGCAGATGCCCCATTACATGCAAAGGGGAACCCTGGCTTGAAAATGTTTCATGGCAGCAGCTACAGTTGCTCCTCAAAACCCCAGTACTCCCCCCAGCTGCCTGAGCGAGTCGCGGTGGTGTGGTTCTGGAACTGGCCTGGCTGCTGCACATGCAAGGTTAGTTCTGGAACTGCACCACTGCTGGATGGGCAGTCTGCTGAGGGGAGCACTGGGGTTTCGAGGAGCAGCCACTGCTGCCATAGCCAGACCAGTAAGCACCTAACATTTATTTTTAAAGTTGCCCTCTCCCCCAGTGATCCTATAGAAGCATTTTCAAGCCAGAATTCCCCTTTGCTTGTAAAGTGGAATCCTCACCAGATTCCCGTTTACATTATTATTAATTATTGCTATTGTTATTGTTATTACATTTATATCCTGCTCTTCCTCCAAGGAGCCCAGAGCAGTGTACTACATACTTGAGTTTCTCTTTCACAACAACCCTGTGAAGTAGGTTAGGCTGAGAGAGAAATGACTGGCCCAGAGTCACTCAACTAGTTTCATGGCTGAATGGGGATTTGAACTCGGGTCTTCCTGGTCCTAGTCCAGCACTCTAACCACAACACCACGCTGGCGCTCTCTCTTTACATAGTTCCTTGAACTGTCAAACTATGGTGAATCAGTCTGCCAGGGACCTGGCTAGGTTTGTTTTGATTGTGAACCAGCTTGACTCTCGTGGAGGCCATTCCATTTTGTGATCTAACCATCATACCGGCTCGGTTCATGATGGACCATTTCACTGTCAAACAGTTTGTGCACACCCCTTCACTGCACTCCTCCTGCTATTGCTCGGCAACATGGACACCACATTGCCTCATCCAACGCTTCAGTGCATGTTAGGGAAAGCCCACTTTCCACTGTGTCTTGTGGTCCCCATTTTGTCAATAAGCACAAAAAAGATGGGATGACAAGACAGGCACAGCGGGAGAGGTCTCAAGAAATAAAGGGCTGCAGAACTATGTGCACAAACCACATGGAGCCCCAGTGACATCAGGAATGAGGCAACTTGGTTGTTTCCCAACAAAGATCACACATGCCAGGGAGTGATACCATTTCACTTGGCAGAAATGCCAATGTGCCAGCCCCATGCAGAAGCCCATGGAAACCTTCCTGTTGTCCAGTCATATAAAGATACAGGCATCACATATTCCCACAAATCTCCTGTCTGTCCATTTGCATGTCTTACTTGAGCAATCTGTAATGCAAATGCACACCTTGGCATGTTGCCCAACAAGCAGGAAATTGCAGTTGCCATACAAGATGTTTTGGCAGCTTCTATCCAAGAAAAAGGAGGGCGAACATGCTCAAGGAACCTTTTCATTAATAGCACACTTGATCAAGTTTGGCTGCCCAGCAAGGCAACTTTTCTAAGGTGTTGTGTGTGCAATGTGGTCGGTCAGCATGGCATTTAATTCCCTAGATGTCTGGACGGAGTCTTTATTATTAAGGTTGCCATGGACGGTGCTGCTCCCACCAACTGTATAGAGTGTTCCCCTAAATACTGCATGTATATGTATTAACATCCAAATGTTCAGCCTTGGCCCCCCAGCTTGGAGGTGTCCCAGACTGGTGTGGTATCATGTACGTTGGCAAAGCAAAGTCTATCATCAATGGGAGAACCCAAAATCTGGGTTAAAAGATAGTCCGTAAGTGGTTCTGTTCTAATTTTTTGTACCAGTATGTAGGAAAGGGGGGCCAAGTCCATTCCCCTGGGGTTCAAGCATGCAGTCTCAGCCATACCCCATGAGTTAACTGTCCTGGGTTACATCTAGATATTGGTTACAGGGACGGGCTTGAGAGGCCACTGTGACAATAAAATGTACAATAGATGTACACCACTTTCCCCAAGGACTGCTCACTCATGAGAGTGGCAGGCCATAGAGATATGTACGTATGATGGAGGGTTGTTTCACCGAGCCTGCTTGCTAGATCCCTGTGAGCCCCGGGGAAGTATACCCCGGCAACACCTTTCCTGATCCTGAAGACTGTCATGAAGCAGAGGTCCATGCACTCCTTCTGACAGTCTGGTCTCCCCGCTACACTACCCATGTATTTTATTTTGCTCCACATGGCCACCTGGTGGCTGATCTATATACGCTGCAATGCTGGTCCCAGCCCAGGATGTTTGAATGTGGACTATGATCTATCTCAGGTGTTTTCCTACTCTGCTCACCCAAGACCACTCAGACACATGGAGCAGCCCAGATTCCTTGAGTGGAGATGGGAAGGTATGGAGTATGAGTTCTATTATTAAGCAGAGGCACCAGGAGCCCCACATCAGCGGGCGGCCCTAGAGTTTGATGCCAATCTCATGAGAGTGCAGTCCAATGGAGATCGGAAGCTCATGGAGCCTCTGCCTCCCTGTCCAGCCCCCAGGGAAAGCCAACATGGTGGGAGGAGTATGTTGGGACTTCCTGGACTGCTTGGCCCGGGTCTACCATTCCATGAGCATCCTTTGTCACAGGATGGACCAAACCCCAGCATCCTTTGCCTGCTCTCATTTACATGCTCCCTCCTAGGAAGTCATCATGACTCCTTCCAGGAGTAACAGGAAACTAGTGCTCCTCTGGATCCCCACCCCTCATAACAGTAGTTGTGCTTAGGTGAGACTGTATGGCTGTGGGACTCTTGCAAGAGCAGTGGTGCAAGTGGTATCAGGAATGAGTTTAAATGCCCTTTCCCTGTTGCGGGTGGCTGATCGATGCTGAAAAGGCATGATCACTCTGGGCAGAACCCCCTAAAAGATCATGGCCAATGTTTGCTGTTCTACCAACATCCTGACACCTTGCCCGCAGTCTGGTGACATGAGTGCTTCTTGCTGGGAAGTGGCCTCAGCAGACCAGGAAGAGGGAGGGGCCGTTCTGCACACAAGCCAGAAGCAGTGAGGCTATGGCTCAATGATTGTCTGACGGATGATTCCTGGGCTCACAGATTAACCACAGATTCATCTACATGAGGTTTCATGCTATGTCCGAAGGCAGCCTATATCTTTGTCATTAACCTGCATACTCAAGAAGTAAATATGACTGCTTGACAGATACATTTATTTATGAACCTTTCTTTAAATGAAAGGTTCATTTATTGCAAGCTATTATCCATGCACATAGAGGCATCAAAAAAAAGCTAATTATGGCCTTTGCGTTTAACAGGGGATGAGTTTTCAAATTGTATTTGCCACAAATTATACTGTATTGTCAGATATTTGAGGAAAGGTTATACACTTTATGAATTGCATTTCTTTGGGAGAAATCAAGCAGAAGACAAAAGAAATTGTCTGTAGATTAATATTTGCATTAAACAACCAAAGCCTGCTTTCCAAGGAACAACTGTGTGACTCGCATCATAGTCAATGGGCCAGATCTTACATTTTTATATCCTGCACATTTTCTGTTGAAAGTAATTTGACTCCAGACCCCTAGTTTCTCGCTCTTTGTTTGTTTTCAATGTATGAAATAAACTAGCATAAGTTAATTAAATGTCCCAGTCTATTTGCTTGGTAGAAATATGTGTATTGCTGAGGAGGACTTCATTATTCACAAAGGTTCCATTCTCACCTACAATTGTGAATACAGAAACCTCAAAGAATGAAACCTTAATTCTATGGGAACCTGGGGTTAAGTTCCTGCACAATTTTATTTTTGCCAAAAGCAAAAAAATGTGTGAGAGAAGCATAAATAAAAGTAGCAAACCACAGCACCTAACTTTCCAGCTCTCCAACAAGCCTAAACCATGACACACCTCAAAATTGGTTGGGTTTTTGCTGATTTTTCGGGCTTTTTTATTTTTGTAAACACCAGCCACAAAATGGCTCCCATCTGGACCAAAAATGCCACCAGAAGTTTCACTGGAAGTCACTTCCTATGGCCCATGAACTGCAGATAGGTGAAAATTTCCTATTTTTTAGTACAACAGCTAATGAAACTAGGTCTCAGGTCCCATCCATCGATGTGCAAAACCACAGTTACCAGAACCGTTGATAACGAGGGCCACCTGTATTACTGTTAGTAATACAGACATAGTTAGAAATGAATGAGGACAAATTTTCTTGGACCACTAAGGGAAAGGGGACCCACGGGCCAAGTGACAGCTTGCACTTCATTCTCCCCTTCCCACCTCTTAAAAAAACCCAACACTTTTGTATTTCAGTTTTTTATGTTTTTATGACTCTGCATGTGTATAAATCTGTTATTCAAACATTTTTGTGGGAAAGCAATAATCCAGAGCAGAAAAAGACATCATTTAGGGGGAAAGCTCCCCATTATCGACATTGGTTGTAATGTGGGTCCCCAGTGCACTTATGTGTGCTATAATGTGACACCATATTTCTCAAGCAGAAAAGCATGCAGCTGTGGTTCTCATCATCATGGTGCTTGGGCCAGTTCAGATGATATTTTCAACATGAGATTAGATTCCTCTACCCATGTACAAATGATAATCAGAATGAAAAAAACATTAATTCTTTATCCTGGATTTAAATACTACATGTAATGTAGGATTTAGAATGTGGGGTAGTCATTTGATTAGATGATCATCGGAATTGCAATGTGTCCCCCCACCTTAACCATAGTGTTTGGATTGTAAACAGGACAGAGTCCCGGACTGGATCATCCAGTTATGTAGGCAGGACTTTTGGCACAGTTTTTTTCCCCTCCCTGCCTGAGGTTGAGAGTTGTAAGAGAGTTCTTTTAATTTCTGCTACTATGTATGTTTTAGCTATGCACTGGTCCATGACCGTAATAAAGGGCTGACTGACTGAAAATTAATTTCTGCTACACTAACTGACATAGGTGGGAAATGTGCTCCTTACAAGATAAGTATCCTGTTTCACCTACTTTCCAGTATAAAATAAATGTGGGAAACTGTATGTGCATCTTTGTGTTTTTGAGTTTATAACATTAATGTTATTTTATTTTATTTTATTTTTGCTCTAACAAAAAGGGGGGCAATCTTACCCACCAAGGAAAAGCCCCAAAGGTCATCCCTTTGTCTTCACTCCTCCAGCTTCCAGTGCCACACCTACAGCCTTTTCACTCACTCCCCTGACCTCCCACATCTCTCCCTGCTAGAATCTGGCACAGCATTTTGCCCAGGAAGATCTCAGTCAGGTTGTGGGTGAAGGACTGATACAGAGTGGCCGCAAGAGGAGAGATCCCAAGATGGAAGAGGGAGCCAGACCACCAGACAGGTCCCTTAAAGCAGGGGTTGCCAACATGTGCTACTCCAATTATTGCTGAACTACAACTCCCATCATCCCCAGCTAAAATTTATTGTGGCTGGGCATGGTGGGAGTTGCAGTTCAGCAACATCTGAAATACCACAGGTTGGGCAAACCTTCCCCCTGATCCCTTGCCTTCTCTTCTAGCACCCATCTTACATGCAGAACTGTGTCTTCATTCTCCAGCAGAAATCTGGGATTGTGGGCTTGGAAATTCATCCTTTCCTATAAAAGGGATTTCCCCATTTGGGACTTAGTATATTGCTTACTATTATCTATCTATGTATCTGTGGCCAAATTCGCACATAACACAAAACCAGAGGTTCCTTCAACCTCCGGTTTTGTTGGCTGTACATCCAAATGCTGACAACTTCTGTTTCATTGAGAAAATTGGCCCACAGTTTTCCTCCCTGAACTCTACTTTCTACCTTCCTCTGGAAGTATGGTCTGCTATCTGGACCTCCAGTTTGGTGGTGCCAGCATTATGTCCGAATGCTGGTACTGCAGTTTCCCCCTACTGCAACTGGAGTTGATGGGAAAAGCTCCTCCTTACACAGGTTTCTATTGGCTGCCAGGACTGTCCTTCAGAAAAGAAGGAAGCCCCAGGATCCAGTTCCCCTTCATTTTGTCCGAATGCAGATGGGAGATTGGGAGGAGGGGGCAGAGAACCATGGGTCCATTGGATCCACAGTTCCTCGTTACATCCAAAAGTGGCCGTATTTCAAGCTAGCAGTCTGGTTTGTCTTCTCCATAGAAGACAAAGGAACCAAAACTCTCAGATCAGCATTGGAAAAGAATTGTATTTCAACAGCTGATAACAGTGCATGCATGACTCTATCATTTTGTGAACTTATATCTATGGGAAGGCTTTGTATGTGAAGCAGGAAATACGACAAAGGAAGCTGGGGAACCATAGAGAGAGGGGAGTGATAGGGCTGCATCTGTGAAAGAAAGGTACAGCTGAATTCTAAACACATGATTTGAAGAATACTCTCTACCCATGTTGGTCTGTTCATCTGAATCAGTTTTCCAAGTAGGTATAAAAAAGCCCACAGATATACAGATTGTGTGTTTAAAACTTCCTTAAAATGAGTCAGACTATTGGTTCATCTAGCTCAATATTGCCTGCACTGATTGGCAGCAACTCTAAGTATTTCAGGGCTATTGTCCAGCCCTATCTGAAGATGCTAGGGATTGAACCAGGCTTCTAAGTCTGGTCATTGAAGGGGACTGGAGGCAAGTAAGCCAGATCAGGCAGAATCCAGTCATAATGTATATGGCTGTGTGGGAGAAATAAGGATTGGTCTATCCTATAGAAGGATACATTGCAGTATATACGTAACTATCTTTGATATATTGAATCTTGGACTAAGATATATTGAATCTTGGACATGAATAAGAATGTATAAAAGAGTGGTGGTGATTGCCTTAAACAAGAATGGTAGCTTGCAGTGTTCCCTCTAAGGCGTGCACATGTGCATGCGCTCACATGTTATTGGATGTCCACTAATTTAATTTTAGACTGCGCTCAGGTTTAATCAGGAAGGTTTAATCAGGTTTAATCAGGATTGCACTCAGGTTTAATCACTCTGAATCCATGTGTGCACACACTGCCTTGATACTGCTGCCCAGAACAATACTCATTCCGCACACAGATGGGAAAAAACAATAGAGAAAACACTGTTGAGGAGCCTCTGATTCTTAGCGGTGGTTCAGGAGATTTTGAGCTAATTTTATTTGGACTTCTGTAGTGTCCAATATTATTTTTTTAAAATGACTAATTTACAGGCACAGCAAGATAAAGCAAGTTGAGATTATGGGTCAAGGGACAAAGGAAAGACATATCACACTTCTGAAAATTAGGCACATGGGAAATCAGACTAACCTTGGGAATACGGATCAACAAATAACTGCTGTAGATCCTACTATCAGTTCTGACAGTGAAAGTAATTACTGGTTTGTGTTGACAGATGAAAATAAAAGGCTAATGTACACTACACTCAAATGTTATGACTGTTGTGCTACCAAATAGGCTCATTTGCTCAAAATCCATGCTGTTTTGCTTATGAGGTGAAGAGTTACCCTCACTTCCAGCAAATGAAAGAGAACACAACTGGCCATTCCCCCCCTGGTTTTTAATTATGTCAAAGTTGAAAAGCTACAAATCTAAAGAGCCATATTATTTAATGATTATATAGTATCAAATCCAATAGGCTATTTATTCTATAGACTAATTAATGGCAACCGTGTTTTATAAGGAACAGACTCAGTATCTGAATTGTGCTGCTTTTTCTATACTGTTTAACAACAACAACAGACAAACAACTTTATTTGTTATCAGCCGCATAACAATTTTATTTCTGGGAAGCTCAAAACACAGCGTTAAAATGTCAAGTGAAAACACAAACCAAAACACATCAGTACAGTTTATAATATTTGTTTGTTTGTTTATAATACAATTTATTTTCCCAGTGATCCCAGTCTGTTATTCTTGAATAAAAGTGCTCACTTAACTACTATGTTGCATTGACGCTGTTATCTACTTTAAAATGGATTAGACAAATTCATGGATAGTTCTATCTACAGCTATTAAGCATGATACTTAAACAAAAGCTCCATACTCAGAGACGTTTGTGCATGGCACAACATCAGTTGCTAACAGGGCAAAAGCTATTGACTGCTGCCATCGTGCTCTCTTTATAGACTACCTGGGGACATCTGGCTGGCCAGTTCCTGTCCACAGCTGGTTGGACATCTGGCAGTAGACAGGATGCTGGCCTAGATGGCCCCTTAGTCTGATTGAACAGAGCTCTTCTTAAGGCTTATTGTAGAAAAGGAGTTCAGCACCATCTACTGTAGCATTTGCATGTTTTACTAATCTCAGTTACTTGCTGCCATAAATGTTGTGATAACTTTCTGTGCCAGTGTTCTTTCAGCTTGAATGCATTTTGATAACCCTGTCAAGACTCTGATTTAACAAGCCTATCAAATCTCATTAAAATCCTTGTTGTGCCCAGTTTATGTGCCAATAATGTGTCTATGGTTCATATTTGCAATGGCCCATTAACTATGCTTTGGATTGCTTATGTCATATGCCCTGTTGTTAATCTGCACTTATTTCTCTTTTTGTCTTCTGCTGCTTTAATTAGGCAATAGAAGACATTTCCATCCACCTAAATTTGGTAACTTTCAGATATTTAAACAGATGTTCCAAATGTCATGGTCTTCACAACTGAAGACAAATCAATACCCTGCCAAATAAGAGTTCAGAAGCACACTGAGGTATACAACACTGATAGGCTATAAGAGCCACAGATTCTCAACCACAGTTTAAGTTTAAAATGGATTGTTTGGTTAACCTTGTGTGACTGTGATTATTCTGTGCTAGACCTTGAACAATGCTGTTTAGAGGTCTAGTTCTGGAGAAAGTGATACTTCTGCAATTTTTTAGGAAAATGACTATATAACTATTTACCAAATTGTTCAAGACAAAACTGGATATCAGTATCACAATCACAGAACAAGGATTAGAACTTGGAAGGAACCCAATATCAAGCACTTATGGACTTGTGGGGCAGGCAATTCAGTTGCCTTATCCGAGGCCTTGCGGGTCAATGAAAGCAGCACTGAGAAACCCTGAGGCCAAGTTGAAGTCAGATCATCCTGGAGAGAATCTACCTATGTGGTCGCTAAGAGTCAACACTGACATGATGGCACTTAATCAATCAATCAATTCAACAACACTCTGGGGGGCGGTGGCAAACACCCTCTAGTCAAGTAGTTTGCCCCCCCTGCCCCCCCCCCCAATTCTCAGAAATCTAATATGTGGGACACAGCTCACCCACCCATAAATGTAATTTGCCCCTTCTGTGCCACCCCTCTCAATTTTTCCCCCTGATGCTTCCACTGCTCTTATCCCTTCAGTAGTCTAGCAGCCAGAGTCACTGGCATTGTTAAGGGGTGGCCCATGGGGCATGGTCCCCAACAGATTTCACATAACCCTGAATCTCACCAGAGACCTCTCTCCTCCATGGCCACTTCCAGAAAAGAAATGCAGCACTGGAGGCACCTGCACATAGAATGGGAGAGAGTTCCTAGCCTTACTCAGCTCTGCTGCTTTCGCCTTCAGAGCTGCTGTATTATACTATTAGAATTTGTAAAACTAGACATAATGATTCTGGCTAGTGGTGGTGGATTTTGTTTTGTTTTATTTTATCTATCTATCTATCTATCTATCTATCTATCTATCTATCTATCTACTGATTGATTGATTGATTTGATTTGATTTGATTTGATTTGATTTGGTTTGATTTCTATACCACCCTTCCAAAAATGGCTCAAGGTGGTTTACACAGAAAAATAATACACAAATAAGATGGATCCCTGTCCCCAAAGGGCTCACAAGCTAAAAAGAAATGTAAGATTGACACCAGCAACAGTCATTGCACTGTTGCACTGGGGGTGGATAGGGCCAGTTACTCTCCCCCTGCTATATAAAGAGAATCACCATGTTAAAAGGTGCCTTTTTGCCAAGTTAGCAGGGGTATGATTCAGTTTAATTATCAAAAGGGGGTCTGTGGGCCCAGCCCCTGGATCTTTAAAGCAGCTCGCAAAGCCCAGGCACACAGCAATGTAGCTGGTATGGAAAGTTTCACTGCTTAATTTCTGTGTTCAAGAGTGCTCTTAAAAACACAACAATGGCCTAAATCTTATGATTCCTTCATAGCAGAAGTAGAAAATGAGATGTATGATGCAGATTGAGGAACAAGCGAGGAGTTAGGAATATCCTGGGATGGGGTTGGGGGAACACACAAATGATCCATGCTTCCTGTCACTAGGAGCTGATTCAGATGAACACTGGCCAGGCCAGCACACATAATGAGGGTGTGGATGCAAGATGTCATTGCAGGAAGTCCAGTGGAATGCATTAGAGGGGCACTCATCTGAATTGCCCCTGACTGACATCAGGACAGACATACTCTGGGTACAGCCCCATCCTCACTGGCCAGCTTTCATCTGAACCAACCCAAAGCTTATTTTTGCACATTCTGATTTTTGACTGCCGTCAGGATTATCCAGCTCCCTCAGTCCAGAAAGGCCATTTTATGGGCCTAAAATATCTTGGCTCATTAGAATAATGGGCACTTACAACTATTGTTATTGTTCCCTGCTCCTGCTCCTATATCTAAAAAACTTAAACAAGTGAATATTTGTGAGTGATATTTTCTTATCATTTTATCTCCATGTCAAGAAAAGCTTTGCTAAATTTCTCCATAGGATTATAGTAATTTTAAAAAGTTGGCAACCTTTAATATTGCTAGATGTAGTTAGTATAATTATTAATTGGACACCATGATAAAGGCAAACAGCTGACTACAGTAATTAAAACAATATAGATGTGCACAAAATGAATTCTTGTATTCATTTTGAATTCTAATAGAATTCCAAAAATTCCAAAAATCTGGTCTGAAAATTTTATTCAAATTTGACTCAATTTGACCCTGTGCCTTTTTTTTTAACCAATCAGGGGGCCAGAATGGTTTTTAAAAGATGCCAAATGGCTCTTGAATTGAATTCAAATTTTAAAAATTTGATTTGAATTTGAATTGAATTGCCCTTTCAAGGGGAGATTCATTTCAAATTTGAATCTCAAGTTCAAATTGAATAGATACAAATTTGAATCTATTTGCCTATCCCTATGCAATGAGTGGACAAATCAATCAATCAGTCAGTCTTTGTTATAGTCAAACACCAGCAGAAGAAAACAACTAATACATAAAATAATACACAATTATGTACCATCCATGTAGATTTAACTGCTGCTCCAGATGCATCACTAAGACATTATAAAGGTGATTCGATTTATTGGCTGAATCTACAAGCTAAGGTAAAAAACCTAGCTACCTTATATATATTATCTGTTTGTTGAGTGGACAAGATATACAATTTTATTTCCACCATGAATATTAATGTCCTGAATGTTGAGTCTGTTGAATGTGCCTACCTTATTTTCCGATTTCCATCCTCATAATTGATAGGCAGGTGTCCACTCAATATTTTAGAGAAATCCATCCCTTTTAGCAGAACTAAAACTACCATTCATTCTGTAGGGAAACACATTGAGGGAAAAAGACTCCTTCTCAGAGCATGGCCATGCCGGCAACATATAATTTGAAGCTAACATATTCTGTTGCTAAACTGCAAACGTTTGCAAGTTCTGAGGTTATAGATTTGCCTGATGCAAATGCATTGTGTATTTCTTAAGCTGCCTTTCCTATGCCACACAGTGCACATTTTCTCTGTGCTTTTACTTTTCAACTATTTGCCATATCCACAGATATCATCAACTAGCTGGGGACTAATTTAGAAGCAATAATGCTGCATTAACTGCATAAGTGCTGGCAGGTATTGAACTATAAGTGGATTTCATAAAAAGAATACATACTCATGCATTGTACTGGAGTGAAAGGTCAGAATTGGTGCAAGGGATTGTACTATTTATTCTTTTAAAAAGTCAGCACAAAAGATTTGGAAGAAAAGAGTTTACATCTCCCCGCCCCCTTCCTAAGCTTAAGACTGAAACACTTATAATTTTACATTACCATTATACAAACAATTTAGTTAAAGTAATATTTTGAGATTTAGTAACTATCTTCCATATTGATTGTTTTAGCATCAGAAGAAGGTATAATGTCTTCCATTTCATTGCCATCTTTATATTTTGCTTTACCCCGTTGCCTGTATGATCTACAAGTTATATAAGGAAGCAACATCAATTATTGGCTACAAAGGACTTGGAAATATGCTTCTCAGTGCTTAATGGTAGTCCAATTTCATGTATGCATGCTTCTGTGATGCAAAATTCCATTTCCAGTTGGGATGTCTAGGTTGCCACAACTCAGAAAAGCTGCAAAGACTTCAAAGTTGCCATGCCATGAGGCATTCCATGAGGCATTCGCAGTTTCTCTGGCCTTTCTAGTCCTGGCCATCTGCCCTCTCCTGCCTATGTGATAACCCTGGATTCCTGTTTGTTTGGATACCAAGGGGATGAGGAAACAGGAAGTGACAGTACTGAGAAATGCACAGAGAATCTGCAGAGGCTTTGTTTCCCATGGCATCGAGAATTTAGTACAGGTATATTCATATTCTTCAGGTTGCAACCTGGTGGAGCGCCTTCCAGTACACAAGTATATTGTTCCTGTGATATTTAACCCCTAAAAACACCATGGAATAAATTACTGCCCAGTGCAAGTCACAACCATATGAACCACAGGAAATCAAGGAGGCTGATTTAAGAGATAGATATATGGCCCATCATGGGGGAGTTTCCCTGAGTGTCATAAGAGGTGGAGCTTTCTCGCTCAATGGATATGGGAAAACAAGCCTCACAACTTATGCATCAACAAGCTTGATACCTCTGCAAAGGGTTTCCAGACTGCTGACCATCAGCACCCACTCATCCCCATGACAAATATGTTGCTGCAGCATCTGTGAGGATATTAATCATCCTGTAGAAAGTACATACTTGCAGGATCTGCATTGGCAGTTATATATTTGAGTTATATATTTGAATATGTCAGTAGATGGAGCTCTGTATATTAACTATATACTGTATACTCTGATACATACATATATTTTAAAATAATTTCTAAAACAGCTAGCTGCTTCTGTTTCCCCCCTGGGTGTTTTGGTTTCCCCCTTTCTTTTGCATGGGTAAGAGATGGTGTAGAATACAGTGCTTTCATATAGACTCCCCACAGCTACATTGCATAGAACTGATTTATGTCTTTGATGGGTTCTAGCCTGCTCATTTATTACTTATTTGTCGTGTGTGTCTGTGTGTGTGTAATTTATTTTGCCCTAGGCATGGGAGTTAGTGGCAGGAATTCATTACACCAGTTTGGAAAGAATGGTGAGGAGATATATATATATATATATATATATATAGTCATTCCTATGACCAAGAAGCTTGCAGTGACTTGATCAACAGTCCCTAATACTCTGGGTAGAATGTTTAATTGAGATCATAAGAACATTCTGGAATGAACAATTCTTTGAAGGTGTTAGGTCTTAAATACTTTAACAAACAGCCTTTGAAAACATGACCCCTGAGCCCTCTACACCTTATGTTCAAGGCATGTACAATCTGTGTACAGTAGGACTGCACAACCTTGGCCCTCTTGCAGATGTTGGACTGCATTATCCCTGACTATTGGGCCACAGAGGGCCAATCCTGACTGCACCCATCATCCCTGACTGTTGGCCACTGTGGCTACGGATTATGGGAATTGTTGTCCAACAACAGCTGGGCCAAAGTTGTGCAGTCCTGGTGTACAGTATATGCACATACAGATCTGTATGCACATACAGTTATTATTCACACATAACATTCCGTAGCATTCCTACATTTCCTATCTGAGTCCTGCATTGGAGGGGGCTGCAGCCAGGTTCACTTTTAAAATGAACACATCTAAAGTTATTCACTGGAAAAACACTTACATGTGTTTAGACACCTGTATGCACACACAATATCATGGCGAACATGAAGGGCTATGAACCACTTGTGGAAGCATGCTGTGCTAGCTAGTACTAGTAGCGCTAAATCTGGAACTTGTGTTCTAGTGTTGCACTACAAGTATGCTTGTGCCTTTGCAACAGTTGCACAAGTGTGGAAAGCCTCATGTCTTTTAATGGAATCATTTGCACAAGAGTCCTATAGCATTATAGCACTGAGAGGAGAGCTGGTCTTGTGATAGCAAGCATGACTTGCCCCCATAGCTAAGCAGGGTCTGCCCTGGTTGCATATGAATGGGAGACTTAATGTGTGAGCACTGCAAGATATTCCCCTCAGGGGATGAAGCCGCTCTGAGAAGAGCAGACGATTTCAAGTTCCCTCCCTGGCTTCTCCAAGATAGGGCTGAGAGAGATTCCTGCCTGCAACCTTGGAGAAGCCTCTGCCAGTCTGTGAAGACAATACTGAGCTAGATAGACCAATGGTCTGACTCAGTATATGGCAGTTTCCTATGTTCCTATTATAATGCAATACACAATTCTGCAAATCCCTGGGTTTTAGTGCAATAAACTTCTCATGCTGGCACTAATGTGCTTGTTTCACAAGCATTATGTTGCTCTGGTTGTTAGGGGTGTGCACAGATCTGTGTCTAGCAGTTTGGTTCCACTTTGAACCAAATTCAAATGGAACCATTGGTGTGCGAGCCACTTTGGCTGAACCAACCAGCGGCCCAGTCCATTCGATCAAACCAGGTCAACCCGGTCCGATGGTCCGAGGGGCTATGGTTGTACAGGGAAATCGGTGAGATTTTCCTGTTGCAAGCAAAGGGTGAGCATGTCTTCAAAGGTTTCTAAGGGCAGGCAGTGGTGGTGGTAAGAAGGCAACTTACTGCTGGTGCTGCCGCTGGCTCCTCTACACCTTTACACTTCCACCCAACAGTGTGGCCTGTTTGGTAGCACGACAGTTCCAGCCTCCATGCATGCGCAGAGGCTGGAACTGTGCCTCTGTGCAGACTGTGCTGCTGGGGGGGAGAGTGCCAGGGTTTAGAGGATCTCCTGCCACCGCCGGTGCTGGTAATGTGCCCTATTACCGCTTCCCCCCACCCTGGCCACCCTTAGAAGCCCTTTAAAGGTCGGATTCCCCTTTGCTGGTAAAGGGGAATCCTCAACAATTTCCCTTTTACATGCATAGCCCTTCAAACTGTCTAGCCAATTTGAACTGGTCCATAATGGACCAGGCCCAGTTCAGTTCAAACTCAAAAAGGCCGCCTTTTGGGGGGGGCTGGTCCAGTTCAAGTTCAAACCATTCAAACCGGTGAGTTTGAATTGAACCCAGTTTGATTTGAACCAGTTCTGCAGACCCCGACTGGATGTCAACAATTGTCTCAACAGGACTCCAATGTTCATGCTGTGATATAGCTGAGTTTTCTTTAAAGTATCCTCCCATGTACATTGCTCTGTTACTCTTATACTCAAAGCTTACTAATTTTAACAACCAACTAGAAATTTTCTAACAACCAATGTGAGCTTTCTCCCCCACCTGGAAGCAAGCTCTGTAGCTTGATTCCAAAAAGACTTACATAGCACTGCATATGAAAATACTTTGTATTTGCTCAAGCCTTCTACTTATACACAAATACTTTGGGTTGCTCAAGCCTTCACCATGTCGTCTGAGCTGGGTTTTAAGTAATCGTTTTTTGTTTACTAGTCCTTAGATTCTTGTCCCCCTGGTTCCGCTGTCAATCTTTTGTCACTTTTGTTATCTGTCATATGTTGTGCTATGGAGAAGAGAGAGTATGTGGTAGAGAGCATGAATTGCCCTCTTTGCTAAGCAGGGTCCACCTTGGTTTGCATTTGGATGGGTGACTACATGTGAGCACTGTGAGATATTCTCCTTAGAGGATGGAAATGTAGTTCAGTGGAAGACCAGGTCCTAGGTTCACTTCCTAGCATCTCCTGGTAGGGCTGGAAAGACTCCTGTCTGAAACCTTGGAGAGTCACTGCCAGTCAGTATAGAGACAATACTGAGATGGACCAATGGTCTGACTCAACATAAGGCAGCTTCCTGTATTCCTATTATTGTTGTCAGCCACCTGGAAGGTTATTTAAACTGAAGAGTACATATGCATGTTTTAAATAAAATAAAACCAGGGATGCTATGAATACACATGTCAGAAGTGAAAACTGCACATTTGTAATTACAGATAATGGCTTACATACTAACATTGTGCATACATAAGAAAAATGGAGACACAGAAGTTGACGGTGATATTTGCTGATCCCCCCTTCCCTCTGCTGCTTCCAATACCCTAAAATATGTCTCTGAAGTTTGCAAAGTGGGGCATTGGGGGCAAACAAGAGTGCGGGGGAGGGCTGACCAGTAAAAATTGCTCCTCACTGTTTGCATATGTGAAACGTTATGTTTGTGTGCCATTAGTCAGTATGTGATCCGGCTATTCAAAATATTGCAACAGGTTTCTGAACAGCCGTTGTGTCCAGGAGGGGAAAAAAGAAGTGATGATTTACCTGAGATTGTGGAATTAGGTCAGTTGCACAGAAGGGAGAAGTGTATATAATAATCCATTTGAAATAAGCAAGCCAGCTGATCAGAAATAGTCAGACACTGTGTCAAAATAGCAAGCTGGTCAGCTATTTCCATGGGCAATTCTGATGAGATCATTTTTTGCTACGATGACCCCATCCGAATGACAGTGATTTTGTTCAATGGTTGTCATCTGCACCATCTCATGAGTTGAAAGAGACCTATCACGTATGGTTTGTAAGGGTCAGGCTGACAGACTCCTACTAGATACTAACCACATGACAGCTACATGTGACACACGAGGCATATGAAACAGGATTGCAACATCTGCAAAAGGAAACCTAGAAATATACACTGAGACAAAGTTAAATGAAAGTTAAAGCACTGACATTCTGCATCGATGTGTCTTCTGTGCTACCTCCTTTCATGTGGCTTTTGGTGAAGTACTAGATGCTAAACCAAACAATTACGCTGTTCATCTGTTTCTAAGGATCAGTAACACAGGCAAGTCTTTGATCTACGAATGCAGTGAGGCCTCACATCTCCCAGAGAATACGTAAGAGTCTCTCAAGAATAGATCTGGCCACATTTTGGCTTACATTCTAAATGTAATATATAAGCCATTCTTACTGCATGATTTCAGCAGTCGTTCATATTGCACTGACTTTGGTAATCAAGTTGCATAACAGCTTGCAAATTTTTCTGTTACAGAAACACACATTTTTTGCTGGTCAGATAAATGTGCAGGTTTCTGATGCATTTTCATATTTTAATAAATATATATTTATTTATTAAAATAAATAAAAGCTACCGGACACATCTTAAGAGACCTCAACTCCTGCCGTGAGCTTCCAGTGGCATCTGGTGGACCACTGTGTGAAACAGGATGCTGGACTAGATGGTCCTTCGGCCTGATACAGCAGGGCTGTTCTTATGTTCTTATGAGTGGGAATTTTCCCAGATTTTGTTTAACATGAAGTTTTAATACAAATCAGATTGAACTGTTGGAGGAAGGGGAATCTTAGCACCAGGGGGTGATTATTTTGAGATAATGCTTCTGTTTCATAAGAAACTTGTCTCCCCACTTGGGGACCTTTAAGCATGGTTATAAAACAGGCAGTTTCCTTAGAAAGTCATGTGGGGGGGGGGATCTTCATGGAGGCCCACTTCTGGATCTCCTAAGACTTCCATATATACTCAGTTGTGTTGTGCGTAGGGATTTCACTTTTGTATATGGTCGCAGGAAGTAGCTGATCAAAGCCCTGCCCTGCCTTTAAATCTGTGACCTCTCTCTCTTGCTGCAATGTATTTGTGTTGCACTTTTGCTCTTGGCTCTGTCTGCTGTCTACTATTATTACTGTGCAGAAGACACTGAAGCACAATGGCCCTGTCCTAAAAAGTCATATGCAGCTTTTGTGCTGCACTACTAGGAATGAAAGACAGCAAGTGGGGATGTATGTTTACATCCACATGGCAAATCTGATAGGACTATATACCCCAATCCATGCCTGCCAGTCCAGAAAATGGTAGCACTGGATGTTTTGCATTCTGATGTGCATCACAATGCAGATACAAATCTGCATTCAATTTGTAGGCATTGTTCATAGTCCAGCAAAGGACTCTGCATTTGGAATTATCCCCCCCTCCCCGCTCCCTTCCTGGACTTGATAAACATCAACACAGAAATCATTATCTTCATCAGCATGATAGGAAATATTTAACATTTGTGAAGAAACGCCTCCCTTGAATAAACGTATCATTTTTCAAGTACTGATTGAATTCATCTATACAGACTCAAGCCAAACCCTGCCAGTAAACTCCACAACACAAAATATCAACTACATAATGAAAATGCACAATGCATAGCATAAGCCATGAATACACTATTCAATTAGCGAGGCACATGGTAGACCAGCTATGTACAGATTAAACAGCTAATATATTTATATTGTAAATTAGTGGGGCAATGAAGTGAACTGATGTGTAAAAGATTACACACTTTATACTCTCTTCCATTAATATTATGATCATTAGAGAAGGTATGGGAATAATTGCATTTAAAATGTTACTTCATTTAAAGAGATTTTTGTAGCGTGTAACTGATGCTTCTGGGGTTTTTTTTTCACCTACAGCAACACAGCTTTAAAAAAGTATTTTCAGGACAGCATCAACCATATTTGAAAGTAAAGAGGCTCTCTTAGTCATATTATTGTTAAGGTCTTGTCCTCAATCAGATTGTGCTCTCACCAATGAAAATGCAAGGCACTAACTTGGGAGAAAGGGGCTACAACTTTATTGTGAAACAGCCAAATCAAGGAAAAACAATGGGACAGACACTCTACCCCTGTCTATAATACGGGAACTAACAAGAACATAAAGATAAAATGTGCCGTTGAGTTGGTGTCAACTCCTGGTGACCATAAAGCCCTGTGGTTGTCTTCGGTAGAATACAGGAGGGTTTTACCATTGCCATCTCCTGCGCAGTTTGAGATTATGCCTTTCAGCATCTTCCTATTTCGCTGCTGCCCAATATAGGTATTTCCCATAGTCTGGGAAACATACCAGCAGGGATTTGAACTGGCAACCTCTGGCTTGCTATTCAAGTCATTTTCCCCACTACGCCATTAGGTGGCTAGGCAAATGAGAACATAGTGCCCGCACTTTTATATAGGACATACAATTATTTTGGGGACCAATTTTTTTGCTTTTGCATTAGGAGGAATAGAGACTATTTTAGGCATCAAAAAACTGTTTTTTGCATGCAGTGTCCAAAGTCCTGGGAGCAGCTGGAACATTTCATTCACTCAGCACCCTTTGCTTTCATGAGCATCTTCTCTTCCTCTGTCTGCTTTCCCTTCTTACTGACCATCCATCCAGTGGGGGAGCCAGAGTGGAGCTTCTGCTTCAGTGGCAGGTTGCAGAGTCACGTGATGCAGGAGGTGGGCCCAGCAGGGGCAACATGCTCCCTTTGTGTGGTGGCAGTGGTGACAGCAGTGAGAAGTTAGCAGCTAGCTGACTAAGTTTACTCACTTAGCAGATCCCCCTGCTAACTGAATAAAAAGGTGCCTTTTAAAGTGGTGAATCTCTCCTATTTATCACGGGGAGAGCAACTGGCTCTATCCAACCCCAGCACAGCATTCCTTCAATGGCTAATGTTGGTGTTACCTTGCATTTTTCTTTTTTAAATTGTGAGCCCTTTGGGGACAGGGGAGCATCTTATTACTTATTTATTTTTCTCTGAAAACCACTGTGAAACCTTCTGTTGAAATGCTGTATTTAAATGTTTGCAGCCGTAGAGAACAGCTAGCGAGTGGGAGAGCATGCACTCATCACTATACCACCATGCAAAGAGGCTGGCTCGGCAGCTAGCTGGCTGCCCTACCTCAAGCCAAGAGGTGAAGCTGCTGGTCTGGCTGGGGAGAGCAGGCTGAGTGACTTGTGAGGGAGCAGGACTGAGGACTGAATGTGTGGTAAACCTAACCAGGAGATGAATTTACAGTTAAAAAGCCAGGGCCTTGAGAACTCTGCACCTAGACAGCAGACTGAACAGACACACCGCTCACCTGGTCATCAGCTTCACCGTGGTGAGCTGTATTGATTCCCAAATGACCCAATTTTTATAAAAATATGCATAAATAATGCCAATAGACATGTGCCAATTTTAAGCAAAGTGGAGACTTTTTGGAGACCTTTTGGTGAAAAGCATGCTCTATTTCCACTTTATTTTATTTTATTTTATTTTATTTTATTTTATTTATATACTGCCTGACTCCAAAGACTCTAGGTGATTCACACAAATAAATACAAGAAAAAACAAAACATACTGTTAAAAACAGCAATTTAAAAATTTAAAAACACTCAGAGGTTACTAAAAGTCTGGCTGAAAAAATGTGTCTTAAGGCTCTTTTAAGGCTGGCAAAGATGTTAAACGACTAATCTATGGAGAGCACAATCCACAGCCTAGGAGCTACTACAGAGAAGGCCCGCTTCCAAATCATTGCCAGATGAGCTGTTGGCATACAGACAGACCTCTGTTGATGATCTCAATGTGTGATGGGGATCATGCAGAAGAAGGTGCTCTCCCAGGCAGATGTGCACCTAGGTAGGTAATGTTGGAGTCTGGACCTAAAGGCCTTTGGAGGGTTCCTTCAAGTTAAGCTATATATATAAGTTAAGTTAATAAGTTAAGTTAAGCTATATATATATAAGTTAAGTTATATATATATGTTAAGTTTTACATATATATATAACTATATATATAACTATATATAACTAACTATATATATATAGTTATAGTTATAGTCAGTTATATATAGTTATATAGTTTTATATATATATATAGAGAGAGAGAGAGTTATATATATAGTTATATATTGCATAATATTGCATAAAATATGCAATATTATTAACATATGGATTCTTGAGGGCACAAACAGCTACTGAACTCACGAGAATGTAAGGATATAAAACAGGTATATATATGCAAATAGGAAGCTGCCATATGCTGAGTCAGACCATAGGCCCATCTCGCTCAGTATTGTCTACACAGACTGGCAGCAGTTTCTCCGAGGTTGCAGGAAGGAATCTCTCTCAACCCTATCTTGGAGATGCCAGGGAAGGAACTTGGAGCCTAGATGCTCTTCCCAGAGTGGCTCAATCCCCCAAGGGGAATATTTTACAATGCTCACACTTCTAGTCTCCCTTTTGTATGCAACCAGGGTAGACCCTGCTTAGCTTAAGGGGACAAGTCATGCTTGCTACCACAAGACCAGCTCTCTTCCATAGACCAGCTCTCTTCCATCTTAAATATGCATTAGCAGAAACATTTCAACATGCAACTTAACATATTCCCATCCCACATATTTCTTTCCCCGCTCCCCCCCATCTTTAAAGCAGAGGTCATGCTTGGCCACCCGGCGCAGGTCACAGTCATGCTTGGCTGCCCGGTACAGCATGGGCTAATGGTGCGGCATGGTGACCATACCACCTGGGACAGACTAAAGAGGATTTGGGCCCACCAGGGGCAGTCGAGGCCCTTGGCTTCTGCCTGGAAGTCCAGGGGTAAGAGTGGCTCTGCTCCCGGTAACCCAATCCTAAGCCATTTAGGGCTTTAAAGGTAATCAGCATAACTTTGTAGTTTGCCCAGTAACCTATTGGTAACCAATGCAATTGCTTTAAAACAGGCATAATGTTGTCTCTCCGAGACACTCCGGAGACCAATCTAGCCACTGCATTTTGAACCAACTGAAGTTTCTGAACTACACACCAAGGCAGCCCCATGCAGAGTACATTGAAGTAGTCCAGCCTAGAGGTTACCAGAAAGTGCACCATAGTTCTGAGATCACTATCTTCAAGCAACGGATGTTGTATCAGCTGAAGTTGATAGAAAGTGTTCCTGGCCATAGCCTCAACCTAAGATTGATATCTATTTTTGAAGATAGATATCTACTTTTGATTATGGATATCTATTTTTTGATAATGGATATCTACTTTTTGATAATGGATATCTACTTTTTTCCCACCATCTGAACCTGGCAACCCTAATGGGCTACCTGAGCTGGAGGCTTTCTATATAAGGGGCAAACCTTTGTTTTAAAAGATTGGGAACTCCTATGCTATAATGTGCAATGTTTTTTCTTATCTGTGAGACCACAGTTTCTCCTCATCCAGTACTATACTGCTCATGCATATAGGCCATTAGCATGTGCAAGCTTCTCTGAGCATTAAAACATATGAATTGGCTTTCCAGAATACCAGCACATAGTGATATATCTCTGGCTGAATGGAGAGTTTCTGGGTTAGAGACTGTGGCTTCCAAATATGCTGGAGCACATGGCTCTTTTTATGGAAATTTTAACTACAGAAGACTTACCATGAATTCTGTAAAGTAATCTGACTTGCACACTTAGCAAACACAGGCATGAGGATGCTTGGAGTTTTGCTTTAAGCAGCCATTTCTACAGGATGGTCAAATATTGAGAATAGTTTCCATTTGTCCTCAAAACTGCCTTAGGATGTACTGTCTCGCTGGTATATGGACTGCGTTATAACTTGCTATCTCTCCAGCCTCAGCAACATAAGAAAAATTGGTCCTAAACTGCCTCCTCCTTGAAATGGCTCGGGGCGAAGCAGCAGCTGAAGTGCTAAAGGAGAGGATGAACCCATCCATGGCTCCAGCTGTTGGTTTGATAAACAAACATGATTAACTGTTTGGAAGCCTTGCAGTCTCTCTTTCTAGTGAAATCAAAGTTGGGGGGGGAGTGTTGTGTGGGGGGGTGCCTATGCAAATTCTAATCTCCACATTTCAAAAAAACTCTGGCTCCAGTCTGAAGCAGCAAAGGGGGAAAGTCAGTACACTTCTACCTAACTGATATACCGTAGTCCTGTTTTATGTAAACAATGGGTGGTATAATAGTTACTTCAATATGGACACTGTTCAACAATACAATACCACTCAGACATTCATGTCAGTAGTTTCTTCATAGGCAGTGAATAGTTTTCCACAGCTAAAACAATGGCGTACATACTCTGCAGGAGTACATCAGCCAAGTAACATTGCATTTGCACAAGTTGCACAAGTTGTGCAGATGCAAAGTTTGTGCAAACTGCATCAGATGAGCTACTGCATTGTTTTCAAAAGAATTACTTTCGTGTAATGCAATTTGCACAAATTTTATGTATGAAGAAATTGTGCAAATGCAGTGTTCCTAGGCTGGCATCCTCTTGTGCAGTATGTGAGCTTTTTGGTGGGAATGGGGAAATGAATATAATTTGAATGAGAGTCTGAGCTGAGCTCTACTGGGGCTCAGCTGTTTGAGCTTTGAGCTGAACTGGGGCTTTAGCTGTTTAGTCATGTTTATTAAAATCACTTTTCTATTGTCATGCTAAAATTAATGACAATTTTACACTTATATAAAATACTGTGAATACACCTAAGACTATTTTTTTTTTTGGTGGTGGGGGGAACATTGTTAATACAGTATTCGTAATTAATATTTTAATAGTTTATGTAACACATTAGATTAGAAACAAGTTAGTTTGTTGATAATTAATACATCTCACAATGTTGCTAATAATACTTAAGTAACAAGAATAATCAATGTAGACAAAGAATGCAATACATAATTAAATAAGAACTTGTCACATATTAGATATAGGCAACAGATGAGCCTATTGCAAGCAAGACCTGAACCCTTAATGGTATTTGAGTTCAACTCATATGGGCTCAGGATTTTTCTGCTAACAGGGCAAAGAGGCACCCTGTTAAAATAGGGGTGAGAGCATCTGGCCCTGTTCAACCCCAGCACAGCATCCCTACAGTGGCTGTTGCTGGTGTTTCCCTTGTGTTTCTTCTAAGACAGTGGGCTCTTTGGGGACAGGGAACCATCTTCTTATCATTCATTTTTTTAATGAAAATCACTTTGAGAACTGCTATTGGAAAGTAGTGTAAAGAACAAGAAATAACTGACAAGACATTAAGACTCAACTGACAAGACATTAAGACTCAAGCAAATTATTTATTTATACCTTAATATTTATTTACATTTTTAAAGTTTTCTTCTAGATTTTTTATGGTAAAACAAAATAATTCCACTGCCTATATTTCTTATAAATAGCCGCAACAGAAGGAATGATTGAGAAAAATATTTCATCTTCAAGGTCAGACATCATATCATCCGACTACCTTTTACGTGAAGATTTATCAATATTTTGTACTGCTCTTTACACTAATCTTTCACAAATCAATGACTTTTTACTTCAGATACATAGTTTAGTAGTTTATCAAAACCTTAGTTGCTCACTGAGCCAAAGAAAATGTCCCTTTAATAATGCAGAGTAAAGTTGAACACAGCAGATAAAAACAGTTACAAAAAATCGACTAAAGTTGAGTGTGGCAGTGAAATGCAAGGTGGCAAAAGAAATGCAAGGTGACAATAAGGGAGGCAAAAAGAGATTTGAGGAACATTTAGCTAAAAGTATCAAGGGGAATAATAAAAACTTCTTTAAATACATCAGAAGCAGGAAACCTGTCAGGGAGGCTGTTGGACCATTAGACTATGAGGGAGTGAAAGGGATTATTAAGGATGATATGGAGGTTGCAGAGAAGCTCAGTGAGTTCTTTGTGTCCATCTTCATGGCAGAGGATACAGAGCATATACCTGTTCCTAAACCAGATTTTTCAGGGATGGAGGCTAAAGAACTGAGTCAGATAGAAGTGACAAGAGATGATGATCTAAACTGTCTGGAAAAACTGAATACTAACAAATTGCCAGGGCCAGATGGCATCCATCTAAGAGTCCTCAAATAACTCAGATGTGAAATTGCCGACCTCCTTGCCAAAATATATAACTTATCCCTGAAATCAGGCTCTGTACCAGAGGTCTGGAAGGTGGCAAATGTAGTAACACACGATTTTTAAAAAAAGGGATCCAGGGGCGATCCGGGAAATTACAGGCCGGTTAGCTTAATGTCCTTTCTAGGCAAATTGATGGAAAGCATCCTCAAGGATAAAATTGTAAAGCACATAGAAGAACAAGCCCTGCTGGGGGAGAACCAGGATGGCTTCTGCAAAGGTAAATCTTGCCTCGCAAACCTTTTCTTTGAGAGTGTCAACAAGTGTGTGGATCAAGTTGACAAAGTATACCTGGACTTCCAAAAAGCTTTCGGCAAAGTTCCTCATCAAAGTCTCCTGAGGAAACTTAGCAGTCATGGGATAAGGGGACAAGTACTGTACATGGGTGGATTGCAAGCTGGTTGAAAGACAGGAAACAGAGGGTTGGTATAAATGAAAATTTTTCACAATGGAGGGAAGTAAGAAGTGGGGTCCCCCAGGGATCTGTACTGGGACCAGTGCTTATTAATTTATTCAGAAATGATCTAGCAGTAGGGGTAAGCAGCGAGGTGCCCAAATTTGCAGATGATACCAAACTCTTTCAGGTAGTGAAATCCAAAACGGATTGTGAGGAGCTCCAAAAGGATCTCTCCAAACTCGGGGTCGGGGCGACAAAATGACAAATGCACTTCAATGTTGGCAAGTGTCAAGTGATGCACATTGAGACGAAAAACCCCAACCAAGTATATGCTGATGAGATCTGAGCTGTTGGTGACTGACCAGGAAAGGGGGTCGTGGTGGACAGCTCGTTGAAAGTGTCGACTCAGTGTGCGGCAGCTGTGAAAAAGGCCAATTCCATGCTAGGAATCGTTAGGAAGGGGATTGAAAATAAAACTGATAATATTATAATGCCCTTATACAAAATGATGGTGCAGCCACACTTGGAGTACTGTGTACAATTCTGGTTACCACATCTAAAGAAGGACATTGTAAAACTGGAAAAGGTGCAGAAGAGGGCAACCAAGATGATCAGGGGCCTCGAGTACCTTTCTTATGAGGCAAGGCTTCAACACCTGGGGCTTTTTAGTTTAGAAAAAAGATGACTGCGGGGAGACGTGATAGAGGTCTATAAAATCATGCATGGAGTGGAGAAAGTGGATAGAGAGAAATTCTTCTCCCTCTCACATAACACTGGAACCAGGGGTCATCCCATGGAATTGATTGCCAGGAAATCTAGGACCAACAAATGGATGTACTTTTTCACACAATGCATAATCCACTTGTGGAATTCTCTGCCACAAGATGTGGTGACAGCCAACAACCAGGATGGCTTTAAGAGGTGTTTGAATAACTTCATGGAGGAGAGGTCTATCAACGGCTACTGGTCAGAGGGCTGTGGGCCACCTCCAGCCTCAGAGGCAGGATGCCTCTGAGTTCCAGTTGCAGGGGAGCAACAGCAGGAGAGAGGGCATGCCCTCAACTCCTGCCTGTGGCTTCCAGCAGCATCTGGTGAGTCACTGTGCGAAACGGGATGCTGGACCAGATGAGCCTTGGGCCTGATCCAGCAGGGCTGTTCTTATGTTCTTATATTCAGTGAAAGAGTTAAGGGCATGATAGCTTGGAGGCAAACTCTGTGGTGCCTCCCTTCCCTTGATGCCCTAAGCACATGCTTGTTTTGCCTTATGGTAAACAAATAAAAAATTCCTTTCATTTCCAACTTCAGTGGCACCAAGCCCTTCATGTCAATTAGTTTGGTATGGAGGTTGTTTTCTTCCTCTTTGCCCCCATAACCAATTAAATTCTTGGCCCTCAAGACTCCCACTTGGTCCTCTAGTTCCCTCCCCAAAGAATTCCTTCTATGCTGTACACATTTTCTCTCAAATTGATGCCTCACTCCCCTTACAGGAAGAAACTGACCATTCTCCCTCAGTAGTTTGAATGCTATTGAACAATCTGTGACCTCAAAACAGCTCAAAAAATGCCTAACCCAACAATTAAATTTTACTTTCATAGATTCGCTGTCATATGAAGCTATTGTATACCAAGTTTTACCACTAATCCACTTAACTCTATACTGGCACTCTACCAGCTCTTCAGGGTTGCAGATGGAAGTGTTTGCCAGCCCTACACAGAAATGTCAGGAACCTTCTGCAAGCAAAGCATGTGCTCTACCATTGAGCTATGGTCCCTCCTTGAGGAGATGTATACAGATTACCTTGATACATTATAAACCATCAGAAAAAAATTACTGCTGCAATGCCAAAGCAAGAAAATACCATGGATATCTCTACAGTTATAGGGCTGTTTCACATGATAGCTCTCTGACCCATGTTTTTAAAAAGATGATGCTCTAAACCACATCATGATACGTTTTGTGGCATCCCAACGCCATCCAGTGTGTCCATTTATCATTGGGGGTGGGGTGTTTGTCCAAAAGGCTGCTCTACATGCATTCTGAATACCAGTTTAAACTAGTATTTTATGTTTAAACCAGGGGCGTAACTACCATTAGGCAAGGGGAGGCGGCTGCCTGGGGGCCCCCACGCCTCAAGGGGCCCCCCCAGAGGCAAGTCACATGTGAAGTGAGTGTGTGTGTGTATCAGCGAGGGGCCAATTTTAAAATTTTGTCTCTGGTCCCACTCCAGCCTCGTTACACCCCTGGTTTAAACCAGTTTAAACACATGCAGAATGACCATTCAAATAGCCCACATCCCACATGACAAAGGGATGTATCTTTTTTCTTTCACAAAAGATACCATGATGGGCATACATTGGGGTTATCTTCCTTTTAATCACATAGGCCGAGGAGGTATCATCCACACTGGCCCACAATGAATCTGTTTAAAAACCTCTTGGGTGATAATGCCACATTTATGGTAATTAATCATTTAATCACACACCTTATTATATGAACTAGGAGATGATCCGCCATTCTTTAATTGCTCTATAATGGAAAGCTATTTTAAAAGAATTCTGTAATGGCTCTTTGTTTTCTTGATAAAAGGCATTTTTATTTGAGAATACACATCAGAATTTCAGAGGACCAAGCTAGCCACGACCGAGATCCCTGATTAGATCATCTGACATCTTTTCTTTGCTTAAAAGAGGCTGCTGGGGGTCCAAATTGGATCAGGGATATTGTGGTGGTGGCCTCCAAAAGCCACTATTAGTCTTGCCCTCATATTGCACTTGTCTTTTCCTCTAAACATCTAATACCAGCTTTTTGGAAGGGTGTTGTTTAAATCAGGGAAGATTTCCTTGAGTGGAATCTCCCCTTCTCTCACAGCACCAAATCCAAAAGTCAGTCCAAATCATACACACTCATTTAAAAAAAAACAAAATTAAGTCAAGAGTTCTACCCATGGACCTCCCCCATCATGTCATGTTTGACCCCAATTTTCTCATGCTGGCCACAAAATATAAATTTTGTTCTAAACCACCTTATGAGCCTTCATTGCAAAGTCCCATTTGCCACCATTCATTCCTATATTCTTGGAACTATTTAGAGATCGGAATCTGCACAAAACCGGTGGTTCAGTTCAAATTTGAACTGGATTCGAACTGGGGGTTGCCGGTTTGAGTATTGGTTCGGTTGAACTGGCTGCTGGTCTGGTTCAAATTTGAACTGGGATCAAACCAGTTCCAAAAGGTTCTTCCATAGGGAATAATGGGAATTTGAACTGGGTCATTATTCTCTATGGGTAGTGCCTCAGGAAACCACAATGGATTAGGTAGTAGGACATGATGGGTGCTAGCTACTACCCAACCCACAAAGCTATCAAATTTAATGAATTTTTGAATTTTTTCAGGGTCATCAGTTGGTTAATCCCAACTTTGTGTTGACCTACTGACCCCGAAAAAAATCCCTAGGCACTACCCAAAGGGAATAATCAGCTGGTTCAAATTCCTATTATTCCC
Organism: Hemicordylus capensis; assembly: GCF_027244095.1. Taxonomy (NCBI): domain Eukaryota; kingdom Metazoa; phylum Chordata; class Lepidosauria; order Squamata; family Cordylidae; genus Hemicordylus; species Hemicordylus capensis. Next base: position 51,590,349 of record NC_069661.1, on the reverse strand, counting down.
TGTGGAAGAAACAGTGCCGCCACCACACACAAAAGTGAGAAGTTAACACACATTCAAACATTTTTTAAAAGGGTATCTCCCAAGTCCGAACACAGAACACAATGCAAAACAATCTAAAAAAGAATCATGGACCCAGATTCTGCCAGCCACACAGTGCCAGGTGCCCTGCCCATTGGTGCATCATTGCCACAAGTTGCTCTTCAGATACACAATTATGACTCCATAGTAACAGCAGCAGCACCCTTTTAGCAGAACATAAGAACAGTCCTCTGGGGTCAGCCCCAAGGCTATCTAGTCCAGCATCCTGTTCCACATAGTGGCCCATCAGATGTGCCTGACTCTGAGTGTACATCTAGAATGCAGAATGCAGATAGAGCACAGAGTTAGACCACAGTCCACAGTGCTATGAGGACAGACACATGAAGCTAATCTCATAGCCAACAATCACCAATAAAATATTAAAGACAGAGATTTATCATCACAACACCACCATCTTGCTGACCGACCCTCAATAAGTCTCAGGAAGGAAGGGCAGGCAAGCAAGTTCTTCTGCCTTTGTCCATCTGAGATCCTGCAAAAGCATTGCAAGAAAAGCAAACACATTTATTAAACTGTGTGTGTGCATGCAGAGACTGAAAAAAAAAACACCACATACTTGATGAGAAGTCGTCTTTCTTCTCATCATTTCTGGAGTAAGTTGGCCTCAGGTTGGGCTGGGCCCTGGCTGACAGCCTGCAGGCTGGCACATGTCAGGGAACAAGTCTGCACTCATCATGGGCCATGCAAACGTGTGTGTCTGGCTGGCTTTGCTAAAGCAAAGAAAACAACCAACCAACATTTCTAAACCAACCAAACCACCTTTACTCCACCACAACCTTGGGTGAGTGCTTGCCCAGTGCACCAGTTCATCATCGCTGGCCTGGCGGTGGCATGCGTGTGTGTCTGCATGAGTCAGCAGCACTTATGGGCAGACTGTGACATTCAGTTTTAGGTTGGCCAGGGTGAGCTGAGAGTGGTGTTGCAGCAGGTGAGGGTGACCATGAGTCACTCACACTCCACATCCAGCTTGGGATAGTCCAGGAGGGGGAGGTGGGCCTTCAGGAGAACCAACTGTTATACCAAGCCAGCATCCAGGTGTGATCGATGGCGTGTCACCACCTCCCCAGCCATGGAGAACTCCCTCTCTCTCTGGATACTGGTTGGCAGGAAGGACCAGAGCCATTCAGCAACAATTGCCAAGTCCCATTTCAAACTGGCTTTTGGGCAGGCTATGGGGTGGAGACTGCCTTGGTTGGCCTGATGGATGATCTCCAGTTGAGAATTGACAGATGGAGTGTGATCCTTCCAGGATTTTTAAATTGTTGTAAGCGGTTTTTAATGTACTGGGTTTTTTTAGGGTTTTTAAATTGCTTTTTAACTGATTGTCTTATGGTATTTTAGGATTTTTGTTTTTGTTCTTGACTTATTTTGATTGTTTTTGTTTTGTTTGTAAACTGCCCTGGGCCAAATTGGGAGGGGCGGTATAAAAATGCAATTAATAAATAATAAATAATAAATTCTGTTGGTCCTTTTAGATCTCTCAGCTGATATACCAGCTGCGTCTGTTTCTTGAGATGAACGACCTCAAAATGTTGGTACATAAGCTGCCTACCTCTAGGCTGGAGTACTGCAATGCGCTCTGTGTGGGGCTGCATTTGTAGATAGTCTGGAAACTACAGTTGGTCCAGAATGTGGCAGCCAGGTTGGTCTCTGGGTCGTCAAGGAGAGACCATAATATTCCTGTGTTGAAAGAACTACACTGGCAGCTGATACGTTTCTGGGCAAAATACAAGGTGCTGGTCATTACCTTAAAAGCCTTAAACAGCTTAGGCCCTGGGTATTTAAGACAACATCTTCTTTGCCATGAGCTTCACTGCCTGTTAAGATCATTTGGAGAGGTTTGTCTTCAGTTGCCACCAACCTGTCTGGCGGCTACTCGGGAATGGGCCTTCTCTGTTGCAGCCTCTGGACTTTGGAATGTGCTCCCTGTTGAAATAAGAGCATCCCCATTTCTGGCAACTTTTAAGAAGGCACTGAAGACACATTTATTCACCCAGGCTTTTAATCAGATTTCTGGTTTTAATGGTTAATGTTGGTTTTAAATTATTATAGTATCAGTGATATTAATGTTTAAATGATTTTAATTGTTTAATTTTGTTTTTGATTTTAATTGTATTGCTTTTATTTTGATGTAGATCACCCTGAACAATTTTTGGAAGCCATTTATATAAATAAAATAAATAAATAATAAATAAATAATAAGTCCAGCCAGACTTGGAGACTCATTGCCCCAAACTGGACCAGATCCATCTCAGGGACCACTGGCAGGTACTGCAGAACACTCTGCTTGGCACAACTACAGGGCACAGGCAGCACCTCCTGTACCCCTGGCAAGGTGCCAAGGCACCCCTACAGGGTGAAACAAACTGGTGGAAGTGCCAGCTGCATTGGCACTGCCAGGGACACCAAACTGATGGACTGGGAAATGTTGCTGATGCTGGGCATGGACTTTGCACTAGGATTAGGTGCTCCAGCACCCACTTCCTGGTCCTGACCCAGCATCCTCTTATCAGGCCTGTCTAACCTCTTGAGCCAGGAGGACTCTCCACCAGGGCAGCTCAGCAGAAGTGACAGCAATGCCCTTCATAGTTGGGTCACACAGGCAGGCCAAAACATGCTCTACCCAATGACCCAACCTGGACCCAGCACTCCAGTCCTCAACTGACCTGCCAGGGCATGTGCCTCCCCTGTGGTCAGCATGGTCTGGAGCTCACCCAGGTGCTGGAGCAAGAGAAAGGTGGGGTTCCACCTCATCTCAGCATCCCTAGGGATGGTGTGTCCAGATAGGCTGAACTCACTCTGCCTCTACCAGAGCATCTGCCTACCCTTCTCTCTGCAGTGGAAGTAGGCTGCTTTCTTGTGGCACATCTCCACAAGAGCACTTGTGGCGGCATCAGGCTCTGCAGTGGGAAGACCCTTGTGTTCACTCAGCCCCCTGAGCCTCCTTAATACCAAGTGCATATATCACAACCTAGTGTGGAGTGTACACCATACAGTATATGGACACAACCTGTAGCTGGCATGGCACTCTCAACACATTGGCAACATGGTTTCTGAATATGAAGCCCCAGCAAAGGTTTGGCCTCCCAGACCAGGGTTTCTCAACGTGTGGGTCCCCAGATGTTATTGGACTTCAGCTCCCATAATCCCCAGCCCCAGAAGCCTTTGGTTGGGAATTATGGGAGTTGAAGTCCAATTACATCTGGGGACCCACATGTTGAGAATCCCTGTCCCAGACAACCATTCTTCCACCTGGTGCTTGATGACCACCAACAGCTCATCTGCCATGTCGTCTGTGTCCAGTGGCCCCACATGAGGCAGAACTCACCTAGGCTTTGCTGCCTGGGATGTGCTGGCCATACCAACAGCAACAGATGTCATCCCCCCTTTCTCTTTCCCCCACCAGTGTGTAGTGAGGGACAGGAAAGCAGCTTGCACTCCATTAAAGCTGGTCCACATATCTGTGTGGCTGACTCCAGCAGCACCAACACAATCTCCCTGCATGCCCGGTACTGGAAGGGTTCCACTCTCCTACTGAAGGTGGTGCATGAACAGATATGGTACTTGGGGGCATGCAGCTGGAGCAGCTGGCAGAATCCAGCATTCTCCACCATCTGAAATGGCTGGTTATCCAGATCCATCATCTCTCCAATGGCCCAGGTTATGAAGCATGCCTCTGGATGTCCACACTGCTTGCCCACTGACTGTACCCACTGCATGACAGGCAATGAGGCCACAGAAGGCAGCCTAGTACTGCCAGCAGAAGTGAGGATACCTGGATGATGGTGTTCAATGTGCCTCCACATTGATGATGTCCCCAGATGCTTGGCATCTTTCGCCCTGCTGCCCTGTGCTTGCAGTGAGTGCAGACAGCATGTGTAAATTCACTGCTGCAGGAGCAGGCATCATAGGAAACATGAGCTTGTGCACAATGACCTCTTGGGGGACATTGGCACCTTTAGGAATAGGCCCCTCTCACCACCCTCACTCCAGACCCGTACCACCCCTCTCACTGCCTGTAACCCTGCTCCTGACCCTGCTCTGCACCCCTTGTCATCCCTTCCCCCAAACTAGGCCCTATTTAAAAGAAACCAACTAAACACTAAAACATCAAAAGCAGAAGGGGGGATCCCAAGACTGAACCTAAAACTATACTAAAAGCACTACTCAACCGAAACCGAAACCTTAAACCAATTAACAAGACTTAAACTAAACCTGAAAATCACTAAAAACACCAATTAATAAAACTCCAAACCTAAAAACAAACACAAAAACAAAAGCACAAGCCATTCCAAGCTCTAAACCCCAAAGAACCAAACTACAAAACTAACTACCCTCCCCCGCAAAAAAGTTGCAAAATGATGGGGTCTCACCAATCTGATGTGATGAGGCAATTCACAGCAAGGAAGGAGGGTAATAATAATTCCAAAAGGCAGGCACTGCCTTTTACAGACATTGTAAAAGGCATTGGTAATCCAAAAGGGTAGGGTAATCCAAAGAGAAAAGGCACATAGCAAGGTAAACCAGAGGGGTCAGGGGAGGTGGGTCCTCAGCAAAAGCACAGGAGGCAAGGCAGCAGCAGTAGTAGCAGCACCAGCAGCAGAGCAAAGTCAGCAGCAGCTCAGCCAGTACTCTTCCTCAGAAGCCAGAGGAAGAGTAAATCAAGGTGGGCACTGCCTGGTTTTAAATACATTTTGAAACTCCCTCCTTTTTGTTCTGCCCTCCCTCATCTCCCCCCCCCCAAAGGGGCAGAGTTGCCCTGACAACACACTGGTTTGAGGACAACAAGCCAACCAGGAGAAAGGAGATTGCTAGCCCAGTGGAAAAAATTGGCAGAAAACCAACCAGCAGGGCAGAAAAAGTGAAAACACACCACACAAAATGGCAGCTGCCATGTTCGAACCTTCGAACCAGTTTGATCTGGTTTGATTTGTACCAGGCTGAACTCAGTTTGAACTCATACTGCCCCCCTCTTTCGGGAGACCAGTCCAGTTCAAACTCAAACTGGTCAATCCGGGCCAGTTCTAGTCAAACCCAGTTTGAACTGAACCAGTTCTGCACACCCCTATTTAGAGATAAATCATTATCCTTAATAAAAATTAAAAAAAACCCACAAAAAACACCCTGTATTAATCCCTTTAAAATGGCACATAACCTCAAACTGTAAATTATGCCTAATTGTCTGAATAACACTTAGACAGTACACTATGCCTGAATTATTGTACCATAATTCATATGCCGTTGGCTGTTATTATCTTAATCAGGTGGACTGTGCTGATGATGTGTAACCCTGATGTGTAATGCTCAAGTATCATCTTTTTGCTAATGCAATACGTGAAGTTCAGCAGGATCAGCGATACAAATGCTCTGAAACAATATGCACGGATGGGTCAAAGCCGCATGCCAACAAGAAGATAGTTATAGAGCTCACAAGACACTAAAGCCCTGCATATGCACCATGATTATCTATCTGGGGAATTTACTTTTGTTATTAGCATTACAGACACATGGTTTGATGGATATGGCTCCAAACTAGAAAACTGAATTATGTCTTACCAAAACACTGGCTTTGGGGGTCACCTTCAGCATATTGCTTCTCCTAACTGTACTTCACTGTCTCTGTTCCTAAAATTATAATAATGATGCTGCTTAAGCAAGCCTGAGTGATTTAAGCCTTTGGAGGGTTATTTTGTCCTGCGTATCACCTGAAAGGCCATTTCAAACATCACAGCATCCAACCAGGTTAGTCATTTCTGCATGAACCACAGAGCAACTCTGAAGCAATTTTGTGGTATTTGAAAGCTAGAAAGTTGCTACTCAACTAGCCCAGGAAAGTGCAGCCATCCTTTTTTAAAAAATGCCCAGTGCAAACTGTCAAGCTCTAGCATATTTAATGTAGAAAAGGGCTTTCAGACATAAGGGCAGTGTTTGCTAACATGGGCTTGTGTTGCAGTGTTTTTAAATGGAATCTTTCTGTGCATTTCTTTGTGAAGAAGCTGTGCTGCTGCTGGTGGCGGCAGGTGGGGGGACAGGAGGAGCTCATCATCTCCATGCCCTGTCTTTGAGTGGCCAGAGGCATCGGACTACCTTCTGTTCAAAACAGAATGCTGGATTCCAAGGACCTTGGTTAATCAGCTGACAAAACAATTCTCATGATCTTAATGTTGGCTAAGGATGGTTTATTATACAGATTTCTGCACAGGCAGGCATGGCCTTCCACACAAATGCAGATACAAGGCAATAAAAATGTGGACCCACAAGTAACTGCAGGGGAAAAGCTGCAACTTCATTAAATACATTGCAACTATAATACTGCAGAAGTTCTATGTTCTACTCACCAAGCGGTGTAGACAGTAGCTCAGGCCAGATCTTAGACACAAGCATCCAGTAGCAGCCCGTGAGGGGTGGCGGGGTGGCAAGAGGCTCCTTTAAGCGTAAGTAACAACAGCAGCCGCTGTGGTGGGGGATCAGCTCTGCCTCCTTGTAGGTGAGTGGTGGAGCCAATCCGCCCATCACAGGGGCTGCTGGCTGGCACGCCGCTGCTCACAGCAACTTTCAGGTTTGGCGTTGCCATCGAGAAGGGCCTGCTAATTTACCCTTAAAGGTGCTTCTTGCTGCCTTTTCTCCGCCATGTGGTGGCACCCTCACTGGCTGCTACTGGGAGCATCCTTTCCCCAAACCTCCTTAGATGATCACACCCTGGCTCACAGCAGTGGACATGAGCATTTTGGATCCCTGCTTCTCCTTGCCAATCCCTTAAAGGGGATCAGGGTAATATCAAAGGTATAATGCCCCCCGTCCAGCTGTTCAGCCTTTGAGGTGAGTTGTGCCACCAGTGTAAGGAAGAGTCCCACTCGTGGCTGTGGTGCCACCAAGCTGCTAAGGAAAGATTGACTACTACCTCATTCCTCAAACACACACAAGGATGCTCACCAGCAAAACAATCCTGCAGCTCTCCTGTGTCTACACTGAACCTGTCAGTGGTCAACTAAAACTTTAAAAAGAGAGGATAGAATGGGGCAGCAAAAATACTTGCCAACTTGGCCAATCTGCTGGGAAGCAAACAATTCCTACTCAGCCCCCAAAAGGAAGAAAGGCAGTGCCCATGCTGTCCCTTGGGAGGGAGGGAAAGATGATCAGAAATGTGCCAAATGAGACTCAGAGTAGGCGGGCACACTAATGGATCCCAATGAGTCCTAACTCCACCCATTGCCTCAGACCTTATCAAAGACAAGTGAGGTGATTCCACCTCCCCCAGCATGTGAAGGTGTTGTGATATTCCTATAAAATTGGCAATCCTGGCTTTGATTGATCAAAGAAGTGCATACATGCATTTACATCAGTTCATTACTCTACACACTTTATTGACTCACAGCTGAGTGTGTGCATTTTTTTTATGTTAATGCTAACATCATCCAAGAAGATCTGCATAATGTAAGTAGGTGTTGGTCCATGCCCACACACACGCACCCCACTGTACATAATGTATTTAATGGATGTGTGTATGTATGGTGTATGTACTGTATTTAGGTGTGCATAATTTATGCTATAGGTACACAATGTTTGACATCCATACCAATAAAGTAACAACATTAGCATTTTCTGTGGGGGATGGATGATTTCCTTTAGCAACTGGTCATAAAATAATAGAGAATATAGTGTGAAGCATATGCATATGATAGTACCTTGTTCTGAATCGGACCATTGAAGTGGCATAGCCCATCAAGCTCAGAACTGTCTGTGCTGAAGAGCTCAGCTCACCTGATATCTTCCTACCCCATCCCTCTGTGGAAATTCCAGAGACTAAACCTGATGCTTTCTCCATGCAAGAATGTGCTTTGCCACTGATCTATGTCCCTTTTCTCTGTCTTGCAAATTATCACATTAAGAAAAACAGATGAACTAACCTATGACATAGAACAGGAGTGGTTGTTTTTTTAAAAAGCTCAAAGAATAAATTCAATAAAACAACATTTTAACCACCTTTTGTTTGCTGAGATGTACTTCTTTTTTAACTTGGTGACATGTCCAGTTGAGCTAGCATACACATATTTAATCAAGTTGGTTGGGGGGCTTGTGCTGTGTGACACAAGTATGGATTAGATGGAGGGAAAACATCGTCTTGGTTCTGCTCTGGAAAAGGGGCAAAGGCATTGTTATCTGGGCCTGAAAACTGCAAGAAACACACACTGCCAGAACTCAAGTGGGTGTATTGCCACTTGGCTCTCTGTAAGACAGCAGCAGGAGAAAGTGCTTAAAAGAGAATGCTTCACATTCCTCATGGCAAGTTGGTCCATTTGGATGCCTGCCTGCACTCTATCCCTCCACAATGTGCTCCCTTCCCAAGTGACAGGACAAAGATACCACCCTCCAGGTGGTGCAAAGAGCCTGAATTCTACACAGGACCATATGAAAACAGCATTTATCAATGAACTCTTCATTCCATCTTCTATGTTAATAATCAGCTAGAGCATCTTCACACCTGGAATCTCCAGGCATAGAAATAATGGTTTATTAGCAAGAATGTTAATTAGGTAACTAAAATCTTATTTTAACAACACTTTTTTCCATGGTATTTTCCAATTGATAGACAAGCATTCACCTTCATGACGGAAGCATGACTGTAATATTTGTTACTTTTTTAATTTTTAAAAGGTTTCTTTGTTGTCTGAAGTGAAATTTTGTTAGAAAAGCATGAAACGTTTCCTTGTCTTTTTCAAGATGCACACACTTCAAAAACAGATCAAGAGATGGAAAAATTTGAACCGTAATTAGAATTCATTTTAAGAGAAAAGGTCTCATTAGTGTAGTAGAACCTTTTTGATATTTTTCTATCAGCTGTCTTTCTGCCCTAAAAAAACATCCTGAGTATAAGTTTCTTCTTCTGCCTTCAGGAAACAGTCTTAAGCTTAAAAGGCAAGAGTGGAATTACTTATTTAATAAAGTTCTTTTAATGAAGGATATCAAAGATCTTGATGTTTAACTGTGGGATGAATTACATAGCCATTTATTGCTGGCTATCATCTGAGATATCATTTCCCTTTTTATTATGGTTATGTCTGAAAACTGAGAATATTTCCCCCACCCTCTAATGTTCTTTATTACAGAATTTTCATGTTACAACAAAACACCAAAAAGTGACCAGTTTTTCACAGATGATATTCAGTTACAACTTCATCATTATAGCTGTCCTTTTCATTCAACAAACTAAATACTGAATTGAATCTTAAGGGTGTCTTGTGTAATGTTTTTGTAGAATCAGCATAAGTAAGAAATACAAGACATTGCATGGATTCAAAACAGAACCGCACTTTATTAAACTGTCTGCAAGGATTATAAAATGAGGCCACAATTTCTAGCTAACTAACTAACTAAAAGAGTGCAGGCAATTTTCCCCCAAGGAAAGAGTTCTGTGCTGAGGGATGGATGCCGGAATCACTTCTCCAGGTGTGTTGGGTACTTCTGATTACTTCCGGTAAAGGGGGCAACGGGGTGGCAGGGAGGTACGCTGTTACCCCAATAGACTTTGAGAAAACTGAGCACTGGCGGGGGGGGGACAGAGGGAGGGGTAAGTGCACCCTCCCCTGCCCTTAAAGGTAGACACCCCCATCTTTGAATCTTTGAACCAGCCAGTGTTCGAACAGATTTGTGCATATCCTTAGCAGCATGGTGGGGGTAAGCTTTTATACTGCCTCCCAACACACGCTACCATTGGGTACAAGCCCGCGCCCCACGCAGATGGCAGCATGCTGAGTATCACCTTCCTTTGGGCCAGGTACAATCCTGCCCCCACCCCAAGGCTTTGTCAAGCTGGGCAGGAGCAGCACAACTACCTTGCAAAATCATCATCAACATAAAATGAAGTACTAGCCTTTTAATCTGAATCAACATTTTGTCCAGTAGTGGAGCCAGCCGAACAACCACCTGTGTTCCACCCTGCCGGCAACCCTACAGTGACACCCCGTGGGTGTGACATCATGCGCATGGTGGGTGTGGCTTGGGCTCCAGAGAGCCCCGTGTGAGCTTTCCTCCTCTCATTTCAGGTAGCATTTGCTGCCTGACAGGAAGTGAGAGGGAGGGAAATAAATCTGTCTGGCAGCAAATGCTACCTGATATGAGAGGGGGAGAGCTTTCTCGGTCTTTCCCAAACCCGAGCCATGCCCCCGTGCACATGATGTCACACTCAAAGGGGCATGGCTGGGGCTTGGGATAGCCTGAGTGAGCTCTCCCCCTCTCATTTCAGGCAGCGTTTGCTGCCTGACAATGTTTATTTCCCCTCCTCTCCCTCACAGGAGAGAGGAGGGAGAGAAAGGGAAATAAATGCTGTCTGGTAGCAAGTGCTACCTGGAAATGATACAGAGAGGACTGGGGTGGGCCTTCTGGCAACTGGGCCATGCCCGTTTGCTCAGTGGTTCACCTCTGATTTTGAACATAGCTAAAATTTCCCAAGATGAATCAAACCATTATTTTGTGCATGTTAGAGGTCTTCTCTACAGAAAATGTATTAAAAATATTTCAAAAAGTTAAAATGTCCTTAATATCATGACACAATTACTATTACTCCTGACTACAATTACCACTATTACTAACTACTATTACTAAAGTAAGCTTACACTGCCAAAGTTACTCTCATTCCTCACATTCCCTCAGCCTCGGTCCTCAGAGGCTTCATGGCTCAGGGACTTCGATTAGCCATGACACATGCTTCAGGGCTTCACAAACTTTAAAGGCTGCATGGTTTGGGGCGGGGCAGGGCAGGGCAGGGCAGGGCGCAGGAAGCCCTAGATCCTTGAGTCAGGGTGAATGTCCATTCAAGGCACGCGGGAGGACAGAAATGTCTGAACCCGGCTTTTGATAGGCCCGCACTGTTGAGGGGTGGAGTTTATTCCAAGCTCAGTTTGCTATTTCGATTGTTCAATAAAGTTGTGGCCCCTTTTACCCAGTTTACCCCTTTTATCCAACATGTCTCTGTCTTCCTTGCAGATGGGGTGTGGAGGCAATAGACATGTTTCTATTACTTTTAAACCAGGTAAGACAATTTTGCATTTTTTATTCTTAATTGCAGTAATTATATTTTGAAAGATTTGTTTGTGCCAAATAAAGTCATATTTCCCAATGACCTACAGATACCAAATTTCGCATTCTCATTTCTGCCACTGAACTTAGCTGAATGCACTACACTTTACACCAGAATACACGCGGGAAAATTTTAAAAAAATTGGCAGTTTATTGAAGGAATTCTGAATATCATACTTCCAGATTACCTACAGTTACAAAATTTTGCATGAACACTTCTGCCACTTAAAGTAGCTGAATGCCCCACTTTTTACATCAGGAGCTTTCCCAAACAGCAGACTTTACCATGGGATTAAGAGGGGTGAAATACTGTGAATTGAGGATATTTTGAATTTGCCTAAATAACTGATGCAAAAAGTTGATTTTTTTAAAAAACCAGAGACATAAATCGGGCTAAGCTCCATTGAGCAATGAAAACCGCAAAACATATATGGAGTGCTCCCTGACAGCTTGCAGGGATTTCAACTTAAAGCTGGACAATATGTGAATGCACACTTTCCCTTCCATGGTTAATCAAAGTAAAATCTCCATCTGGGATTGCTCCAGGATATGCTTGGTTGGGGTGGGGGCATGTTTACTTTGGAAGTAAACATGCCCACACCCCAACCAAACTTGTTTACTTTGCAATTATTTTAATTAATAATTGTATGTTAACCATTATTGCTCTGAACAGCTTTTTAACACTCAATAATCATATTAATAATTCCAAAATAACAAAGCCCAAGAAAACCAGAAGATCTTTCGCAAATTCAAATTTACAGATTCAAATTTGCCATATATGAACATTATAGGGGAAAAATGAATAATGTTTGAACTTGAAATCCTACACACTTCAAACTGTTCTTTTACTTTCCTTTTGCAAGCAAATTAATAAAGCATTCTATTGCATATTTTTAATTTCTTGGACTTTTCTAGAAATGTAATCTGTGCAAAATGACTTTGCCTGGGGAAAAATGGGCCTCACCTACTAGTGCCTTGTACTTGTTAGCCACTGCAAGCAATGTGAGTCTTTAAATGCTGTTTAGCTGATGTATAGTGCAAGTTAATATTTCAAATTAACTCTAAAGCTCTGCGGTGTAGGTACCTATCCAAACCTCTAAGTAATTTATAAAAATCCATAAAATAGAAAATTAATTTAAAGGTCATCAGGATCTCAGAAGAATGGTTGACCTTTGATGCTAGAAACCATGGAAGGTTTATTCAGTTTCTTGGTGATCTTTTATGTAGGCTTTTTGCCAGATATTTTCATGTTAAAATTTAAAGAAAAAAGAAAGTCAAGAGAGCAGGAACATAAAAATTACTTCTATCTTTATAAGGTTATTGCTGTTAAGAACACTTGATTGTCTTCAGTAAATGCTCTGCAATTTTAAAAATGTCTTCTGAAATAATATAAAGGAAATGGAATGAGCATAGCTGCCAATATGTCCCTGTTTTCCCCATTCAAGTGAATGGGAAAATAGGGATATGTTGAAAGGTATGGAATGAGTATCTGTTTTGGTGAATGAAGGGGACACTGAATCAGAAGGGAACTTTTATTATTTATTATCATTATTATTATTATTATTATTATTATTATTACATTTATATCCCGTTCTTCCTCCAAGGAGCCCAGAGCAGTGTACTGCATACTTGAGTTTATCTTTCACAACAACCCTGTGAAGTAGGTTAGGCTGAGAGAGAAGTGACTGGCCCAGAGTCACTCAGCTAGTTTCATGGCTGAATGGGGATTTGAACTCGGGTCTCCCCAGTCCTAGTCCAGCACTCTAACCACTACACCACGCTGGCCTGTATCTAGGCATCATGATTTTGCCTTCCACTAGCATCTGAAGCACACTGAGGTGCTGGCATGAGGGGGCATTAACTGCATCAGGGCACAGATGGCTGTCCATTTGCATCTCCCAGCCAGTAAGTGCTTTGTTCACTGGCTGGGTGCCTGGGGTGGGGGGTGCCAGGTGACCCCCAAACACTGGTGGCTGGGGAACTTTTGTCACCCCACTTAACAGTAGCTACACCCCTGATATGCAGACTCAACATTATATTCCTGCCTATAGGCTGCAGCCATTATCTAAAGTCCTGCACTGGCTGCAGATATGTTTCCAGGTAAAATACAAAGTGCTGGTTATTACCTATGAAGCCCTTAATGGCTTGGGCCCAGGGTATTTAAGACAATGAGGTGAGTCTCACGAACAGTGAGACCTGCCGGAGGCAGTTCTGCATGGAGAGCGGGCTTAGCCCACTCTCCCCACAGACGATCAAGGCAGCATCCTGGGCAGCCCAATCAGCCGCCCACACAACTGCCAGCTCCGCCACATGCCCCGCAGGTGCGCAGGGCATGCTGGAGAGACCCGCAAGCCCAGGAAACTGCTTGCCAGGGCTCTCCTTGTGTGTTGCTGCAGCGGGGCGCTGCGGTGCAGCAATACACAATCAGGAAGCCTGGGTTAGGGGAGCACTCGCTCCGCTAACCTGGGCTGAAAGGAGGACTATTTTGGTGCTCTACCCGCCAGGGAACTGTAAGCCCACTGCAGCGAGGCCACTGTAAGCCCACTGCAGCGAGGCCACTGGTTCTCATGATGACTGGAAAGCGGGCTAAACTCCTGTAGCCCTCTTTCCAGTGATTGCGAGAATACCCTCAGTGCCTCCTCTGTCATGAACCCTGCCAACTGTTAAGATCTTATGGAGAGGTCCAGTTATGGTTGCCACCAGCTCGTTTGGTGGCCACCCAGGACCGGGCTTTCTCTGTGACTGCCCTGGGGCTTTGGAATATGCTCCCTGCTGGAGTAAGAGCATCTCTTTCTCTGTTTGTTTTCAGGAAGACCCTCAAGACTCTCCTGTTCTCATAGGCTTTTAATTAGAATTAATTGTAATAATAGCAATAGCAATAGCACTTACATTTATATACCGCTCTATAGCCGGAGCTCTCTAAGCGGTTTACAATGATTTTTAGCATATTGCCCCCAACATTCTGGGTACTCATTTTACCGACCTCGGAAGGATGGAAGGCTGAGTCAACCTTGAGCCCCTGGTCAGGATCGAACTTGTAACCTTCTGGTTACAGGGCAGCAGTTTTACCACTGCGCCACCAGGGGCTCATGTTTGTTTTAATAATTGTTTTATGTTACTGGTTATATTTCTGTTTTTATGCTACTGTTTAAATTGTGTTGTATTTTAATCTGTGCTGATTTTTAAATATTGTTTTAAATTTTGTACATTGCCTAGAGATGGACATATCAGGCTGTATAAAAATATGATAGATAGATAGATAGATAGATAGATAGATAGATAGATAGATAGGGTCCTGGTTTTTGGTGCCTGGCCTGTCTGACTTCCTAATGGAGATTGCATCTTTCTTGCTGTGGTGCCAACAAAGGAAGGGCTTTCCTCCTTGGCATTATTTTTCCTTGGCTAGATAGATCCCATCCATCGTTGGCTAAATAGATCCCATCCATCCCCTTTGAGATGCTGCGGGTAAATGTCAGAGTAAGTGCTGGAAGGAGTGGGTGGTTTTCTTTTACACACACACACATTTTAAACAGAGATAGTTTCTGATTGTATCCATACCTGTCTAGCAACCTGTGATGACATGACTGTGCAGCCCACCATTGCCAGAATGCTCTGCCCTGGGGCTGCTGTGGACTTCTAAGCAGCCCTGATGCTGTTAAGAATGACTGGTTGCAGTACCACATAGGGACATACAGACATAGAAAGCTGCCTTATTCCAAGCCACTGGCCCATCTATCTCAGTATAGTCCACATAGACTGTCCGTGACATCTCATAGGTTGCAGGAAGGAATCTTTCTCAGCCCCATCTGGAGATACCAGGGAGGGAAGTTGGAGCCTTCTGCATGCAGAAGACATGCTTTTCCCAAAGCAGCACCACCCCCTTTGTAGAATATCTTTACCGTGCTTACACATATAGTATCCCATTCAAATGCAAACCAGGATGCATGCTGCTTGACAAAGGGGACAGTTCCCAAACCAGCTCTACCCCCGTTCCTCTCTTTGTTGTGTGGATTATGGAATCAGGATGCCAGCATTTACTGGGCAATTAGGTGGGAAGCATGGCACCCTGGAAGACTGTTTTTGCTACCACTTGCTTTGGTGTCCTTGCAGTCCACCAGACAAAGCAGCACGAGATCTTGACATTTTTAGTTTTGCATGAAGAAACTGCAGAACATTTGCCAACTGCCTTAGGAATCTAGGTGCACATAGCTTGGAACATGGGGCTCCTGGGAAAGCTAATAACTGCTTCAAGGTGTGAATGATTATTTCCAATCCTAGCAATAGTTCTGTAGACAGGAGTGGCAGGTCCTAGATCTCAGCCCTGTTTTAAAGATGCTGGGAAGCACATTGATCACATCTTCCTCAAGGTGCTAATTGTGCAATCTTCTGTTCTTGTGTCTCCACCAAAAAATGGGTCCTGTTGTGACTTGGACTCTTGAATCACCAGCAAGAGATGAAACCACCAACGATGCTCACAAGGATTGATGACAAATATAAAACAACCCTTTATCTCTTCCTTCTCTGGTTTATCCTCCTTTTGTTTCCACCATTAAGTGGTGTGGCTAATCCAAGCTCTGATTCTCCCTTCCTTTGTCTCTCTTTTACTAATCCCTTTCACTCACTCACAGTCCACCTTAGGACATAACATGAAATCGGAGGCAACCATGGTAGATGCTCAAGAACTGTATGTTTGAATGCACGAATTTGCAGTTTCATCACTGAACCATGGATCGATTTTTATCTTTCAAACCTGAATTGGAACCCCCGGTTACGCATAAGTTTCACTGCCAAAACTTCAGGTCAAAAAGTGGCATCGTGTTGTCTGAATTTGGGAGCAGTGTCCAACCAGAGTTGAGGGTAGGCAGCTCCTCCCTCTCTCCTTCATGATTGGCTGTTGCATCTGTCCTTCTGGTGAAGGAGCAAGCCTGCACAGCCAGCGCATCCCCCTTTGCAGTTTCCCAGGATTGTCTGGGAACACACGGGGGGAATGGAGGCAAACTGCGGGTCTGTTGGATCCATGGTTTGCCATGATGTGCGAAAGTGGTCACTATCTTCCTCTCTCCTCCTTCCAGTCCTTCATGTCAGCTGCTGGGCTGCTCTTAGCCCCATTTCCAACTCTCACTTTCTGTTTAACTTTTTAAACAGCCTTCAGCCTTGGCTATCACCACTGAATGTACTGTGTCCTGCCCATTCTTTCCCTCACTCTCTCTTTCTCGGAACAGCCTTTCTCTCTGAAGGTTTACAACCATAATCCAATTCATTATTGTGTTCTGTTTTCTTCTAAATAAATGTCTTTTGCTTGGGAAAAGTCCTCTTCTGTTTTTCCCTCCCTCCCTTAACTATCCGATTGATCTTTAATTTCTTTTCTCTTGGCTTCCTCACAAGCAGTCAGAGTTTTTCCAGGCCCTCCTCCTCCTTTATTTATCTTCTAAGGCAGTTTTGGTGTGGAAAAGGGCTTTTAATCTGATTCTTAAGCCTGGTGGGTTTAAAAAAAATAAAATGAGAATATATGGTTTTTGTTTTTAGTCTTATAAAAACGTTATTTCTTGGTGGGTTTTTTTTTGTTGTTGTTTTGTTTTTACTCATCTTCCTCCTTTAAAGAAGGTGAGTACTTTATGGTGAGTATTTTAAGTCTAGGATTGTAAGTTTCTTGTACCTTCTCATTTTGTGCTACTGCATTCTACCTGGTGGAGGGCATCCTGCTTCCCCAATGAGTAAAATATTCTGCTGTAGAGGAAAAGTTTCCCCAGGGCTTGAATAATTCTCTTTTGTTTCAAAGAATAATTTTGAGAGTTTGTGCCCCAACTCGCAGAAACACACCTGAGGATGCATATGTTACCCCTGCTAACTGAACACAGAGACACCATTTAAAATGATGATTCTCTTACATTTAGCAGAGAAAGAGTAACCGGCCCTTTCGAACTCCAGCATTCCTGCAGTGGCTACTGCTGATATCTACCTTACATATCCTTTTAGATTGTGAGCCCTTTGGGGACAGGGGACCATCTTAATTAATTATGGACCATTTATTTTTCTATGTAAACCACTTTGAGAACTTTGGTTGATGAGTGTTATATACATATTCATAGTTGTAGTATAAGGCACAGGTCTGAGCCCTGGTAACAGGATGCTTACATGAGCAAAAATAGTTTCTAAAGGGCCAATGTTGCATCTAAATAATTTCACAACCATTCTGCATGAAATTGGGAGAGTTGGCTTCGTTTGTCAGATAGTTGTTTGCTGCCCAATTTCAAGCAGAACCATCACAGTGGATTGTCTGTGATGACTGATAAAGTCATTCATCAGTCATAAAATACAAACCACCCACCCAGTCTGCCTGGAATTTGGCAGTAATGACTGATAAAGTCATTATAAGCTCAGGGCTAATAATAGTGGGATGCAATTTTTACATTTCACCTAACTGCAGAGGCACGGCCACGCCTCTCTAATTAAAGTTCAATGGCTGGTCACTGGTACCAAAGATAGTTTTTTGAGTGAGCTCCAGCTTATGTTTTCCACACTGTTGCCATTATGATCCCCATGAGATCAAATGATGTGAATAATCAGTACATTCTCAAATACTCCAGATTGTCAGATATTCAAAATGGACGGGAAGGGTGCCACATTTTCTTTCCTGTCGTGCACAGCCAGTGAACTTAGTTATACAACTATCAAGCCTGTTTGGAACCGAGAATACATTTTTAGTTCCTTTTTATTTTATTTTAACCAACACTTCAGGTTAGTCCATTGCTGTCAGAACTGCAGCACAAAACAATCACCTGGGTGCTTTTCTAGCTGTCATTCCTCAGCTGAACTGATGTTTAAGGTTGAAAAATCAAACGCATTCAAGCACAACTGTGACAGCAGTGGCAAGCAGCCTCAGGGTCAGGGAAACTATCTGGAGTTTACTACATGGCTCCACTAAGCACTGTTGCCACCCGGTACTGCTCAATCTAATTTCAGGATGTACACATCAAAAGTGCTGTTTTGTTTTGCTTGACTAGACATACTGTCTTTGGCTCTCCTTAGCATGCTGCTATTTGTTAAGTCATTGGTATGAATGCTTGGCAGTATCACTTCAGATTGCTTCTCTCTTGCAACATTGATTGTATACAATTCATCACTGGGGTGCATGCCATAGGAGATATTTGCAGATCTGTTTCCTTGTCCAGCAACATTGATTGCATACAGTTCATCATTATGTGATTGGTTGTTGTGAGATTTGTGGGACATATATATTTTTAGTAAAAACATACTCAGTTCAGCAATTGTTCCAACGGAAGCTGTGGCATATTGCCTAGTTAATGCTAAAAGACATAGGCCGCACTCACATGTAACGGGGGCCTGGAATTGCAGGGACCTGCATTTTCATTACTGTTATGTCTGAATGTGTGCAAATTTGGTCCCGCCTGCTGCATGACCTGAGGTTGCACTCAGGAGACTCCAGTCTGAACCCTCAGTTTGTAGTGAGCTTCTGCTCCAAACTGAGGGTCCACAGAGCCACTATTCCATCTGAATACACCACTGGAGGCAGCATTCGGCTGGACTGGAGTTGCATTTGGTAGGGGTGTCCACAAAATGGGTTTGGGTAGTTTGGTTTGAATTTGAACTGACCACAAACTAGAGTGGGTATGTTCAGTTTTGGTTTTGCTTGAACCCCCCTGGTTCGGTTTGAATTCGAATCCAACTCCAATGGGTTCTAAAAGGTTCTACATAGGGTAAAATGGGGACACTAACTAATCCATTAATCCCTATGAAGATCACCTAGGGCCACAAAACTAGGGTGGGTGGTAGGCACTCATAGGTGCCAACTACCACACAAACCTCAAAGCAATTGGGCACTCCTGTGATTTTTAATGAATTTTTGAAGATTTTTCAATTTTTTGTATTTTACCCATAGGGAATAATTTTTTGCATTTTCCCCATAGGGAATTCACCAATGGGTATCTGTGGAACCATGTGCCATCTTCTCTGCCGCCGCCACTACCCTGCCCTCCTACACCAGGGGTACCTCCTTCCTCTGCCTGCCACCCTGCTACAAGCCTTGCTTGCAACATAGCACTCATAACATCTACACAATCCCCAGGGCTTTTTAAAAAAAATAGGAGAAAAGAAAAGATGCCTTAAACATCCTAACCAAAAACCCTTAATTAAACACACCTACCCACCCACAATGACAACACAATAAAATGAGGGGCAACTAAGGGGAACCTGAAAAAACAAGAAACAACCTGTAAAAAAAGTACAGAAAAAACACCTCCCCCAAACCGTACTAAGGAGGTCCTATTTAATGAAACATAAGGGCAAAGGGGGCAATAAAAAACAATAACTTACCTCCCTCATAGTTCTGAAGAGCCTTCTGCCCCACACACTGGTCAGGAAAAAAAAATTGACCAGTGACAAGTTGGCAGCACAAAAGGGAGTAGGACACAGCAGCACAGTAGCACACACATACACAGCCAGGGAAAAATACTTTTTTTAAAAAGGAGGGAGCGGGGGGAGCAAATAAAAAAACTAATCAGCAGAGCACAGGCAGAACAGAAACCTCACCAGCACACAGTAGAGACCACCAAACCAAAGACAGAGGCAGTACAACTACAGCCAAAAAAGAAGCAGGAGCCAGACAGCTATCTCTCACCTCAGAGAAGAAGAGTGATTTCGCAAGGCAAGGGCTGCCCTTAAATACAACTTGCATCTCCCTCCTTTGGGCCCCCACTTCCCCCCATCCAGGGTCAATAGGGTGTCAGTTCTCCACTGTAATGCCTACCAGAGAGCCAGACACATCTGGCCAATCAGGGAAGCAGGAGCTCGGCAAATCACTGCAAGTGACCCAAGTGTCACAAAATGACCACCAGCACCTAAAATGGAGGCTTGAGCCTTCGAGCCTCTTTGAACAAGTTCAAATAGAACCAGCTCTGTTTGGTTCAAATTGGGACCAGCATTGCCATTTCAATGCCCTCTTTGGTCCAAGTTTGAACCTTCGAACTCAACCAGTTCAAATTTGAACCAGTTCAAATTCAAACCTTTTTGCACATCCATACATTTGGCTGGACTCCTCCCTCTCTCCCTCTGTGATTGGCTGTGAGGGCTGTCCTTCAAGCAAGAAAGAAGCCTGCACAGCCAAGTCCCCCTTCTCTCTCCAGTTTTGCTGGCTGCAGGGAGGACACTCTCCCTGTCATCTGAATTAGGGATGTGCAGAACCGGTCTGGTGGTCTGCAGTCCGATGGTTTGGTCCGGGGGTTCATGGGTTCATGATCGAATCGAAACCTCCCCCTCCCCGGTTCCTCACACACATGCACATAGGATCATAGAAAGCTGCCATATACTGAGTCAGGCCATAGGTCCATCTAGCTCACTATTGTCTACACAGACTGGCACTGGCTTCTCCAAGGTTGCAGGCAGGAGTTTCTCTCAGCCCTATCTTTGAGATGCCAGGGAGGGAACTTGGAACCTTCTGATGCTCTTCCCAGAGCAGCTCCATCCCCTGAGAGGAATATCTTACTGTGTTCACAATTCTAGTCTCTCTTTCATAAGCAACCAGAGTGGGCCCTATTTAGCTAAGGGGACAAGTCATGCCTGCTACCACAAGACCAGCACATATACAGAGTATATTTAAAACCCTAAGACAGTGATTTGTGTAGTTGTTGGTTGGCTTCTTACTGGTGCATGTGTGCAGCATTGCTCAACTGCAGTAACTTCAAAACCTGGGTCTGTCATCCAGTTTACGTTAGTGTTTGTTTTAGTCATTTTAGTCAAGCTAGTTCCACAGCTTCATCTCTTAACTCCAAAAGGAAACAGTTGTAATTCTCTCCTGGGAAAAATATTTCAATCATTGACTCAGAGTTTTTTGTAATAAAGTCTATCTGATTAACCTGCATGTAAAATTTATAGGCACACATATTGTAAACAAATAGATTTAAACGAAGACATTAAACTAATAGTTGAAGTTAACTTTCATGTATTTGGCATAAAGGCATTTCTTTAAAGTCCCAGTCTTTTCACTAAGATGATACATGGTTAGAAACACATAAATGATAGCTTTTTTCTTCTTATAATTGCTACATTAATTATGGATGGCAGTTAAAGTTTTAAATATATCATATTTTTAGGTACACTGATATTACCCTAACATGAATTGACTAATTTTCCTAATGCACTAAATGATTGTCTTCTTTTCTAAATAGCAGTCAAACACCTTACATATAAACAATACTTCTCTATTTAGCTGTCAAAATAGTCTTCAAATATATAGAAATGTATGATTTTTCCATTTCTGTACCAGAAAAATAAAAAGGAAGGAGAAGGAGAAGAAACAGGAGAAGTAAGCAACTGACAGAGAAATCATAAATGCTTCTCTGAGGGAGGGCAGGATGCCTCCTTGTCTTAATGAGGCAATTATTAGACATCTTGCCTGCATTAGATCCTTCAGAGTTGAGCAACTATAGGCCTGTTTCCAACCTCCCATGGCTGGGCAAGATAATTGAGCTGGTGGTGGCTTCTCAGTTGCAGGCAGTCTTTGAAGAAACTGATTATCTAGACCCATTTCAAACTGGCTTTCGGGCGGGCTATGGGGTGGAGACTGCTTTGGTCAGCCTGATGGATGATCTCCAATTGGGAATTGACAGAGGAAGTGTGATTCTGTTGATCCTTTTGGATCTCTCGGTGGCTTTCGATACTATCGACCATAGTATTTTTCTGGAACGTCTGAGGGTGTTGGGGGTGGGATGCACTGTTTTTCAGTGGTTCCGCTCCTACCTCTCGGACAGATTCCAGATGGTGTCGATTGGAAACTGTTGCTCCTCGAAATGTGAGCTTAAGTATGGTGTCCCCCAAGGCTCCATAATTTCTCCAATGCTCTTTAACATCTACATGAAACTGCTGGGAGAGATCATCAGGGGATTTAGAGCAGGGTGTTATCAATACGCTAATGACACTCAGATCTACTTCTCCATGCCAACTTCTTCAGGAGATGGCATAACTTCCCTGAATGCTTGCCTGGAAGCAGTAATGGGCTGGATGAGGGAGAATAAACTGAAGCTGAATCCAGATAAGACGGAGGTACTTACTGTGTGGGGTCAGAACTCTAGAGACAATTTTGATCTCCCTGTTCTAGATGGGGTCACACTTCCCCAAAAGGAACAGGTTCGCAGTCTGGGAGTACTTCTGGATCTACATCTCTCCCTGGTATCTCAGGTTGAGGCGGTGGCCAGAGTTGCTTTCTATCAGCTCTGGCTGATACATCAGCTGTGCCCATTTCTTGAGATGAACAACCTCAAAACAGTGGTACATATGTTGGTAACCTCCAGACTTGACTTCTGCAATGCACTCTATGTGGGGCTGCCTTTGTATGTAGTCCGGAAGCTTCAGTTGGTACAGAATGCTGTACTCATATCAACAAAGGTTGATAGAGTTACACTGGCTGCCAATAGGTTTCCGGGCAAAATACAAAGTGCTAGTCATAACTTATAAAGCCCTAAATGGCTTAGACCCTGGGTATCTAAGAGAACGTCTTCTTCATTATGAACCCCACCGCCCATTGAGGTCGTCCACAGAGATCTGTCTCCAGTTGCCACCAGCTTGGCAGGTGGCCACACAGGGATGGGCTTTCTTGGTTGCTGCCCTGAGACTGTGGAATGCGCTCCCTACTGAGATACGATCCTCCCCATCTCTGACCATTTTTAGAAAGCATTTGAAAACCCACCTCTCCACCCAAGCTTTTCCAGTTATTCAAAATTTAAATTTTTTATCTGTGGATGATTTTTAAATTGTTAAATTGTTTAAAGTTTTTGTATATATTTTAAGTTGTTTTATGCTATTGTTAACCACCCAGAGATGAAAGTTTGGGGCAGTGTACAAATGTGATAGATAGATAGATAGATAGATAGATAGATAGATAGATAGATAGATAAAATATTGAAGGACTGGTGCCATAAATGAAACCACAGAAATAAACAGATTGGTTTTATTTGGAAACCTGCTGCTTGGAGCTAAGAAAACAGAACCAGAAACAGAATTACTCCTGTAGGTTTCACATATGTAGGCTGCCATGATGCACGGTCTAATGGAGCGGTAAGACTCCTTGTGGTGTTAAATGAACTGTTCTGGTACTCCGGTAGAATGTCCCGAGACTACTTTTAGGCTTGTGTGGGGAATTAGAGTGTGGGGACTAGAGTGAATAATCCATTACAGTGTCAATTTGAGCAAAGATTGGGTCTGGAAATAAAGACTTGAGAAAGGAATATGCTAGAATCAGATTTATTCAAGTATTATTGGAGTATAGAAAATGGAAAAAAGTTAGACAGGTAATAAAAGACAATAAAAATTGACTAGCAATATAAATTAGAGACTCTCAAAGAGGTGTATTAGCTTAAAGTTCTGAATTGCAATTAAATTTGCTTAAGGTTAGCCAGAGAGAGAACCTGAAGCACAGAGACTTTGGAGGAAGGAGAGAGGGAGAGGGAGAGGGAGAGGGAGAGAGAGAGAGAGAGAGAGAGAGAGAGAGAGAGAGAGATATTTTTATTAGTAATACTTTCTTCCAGTTCCGTTGGTGTATCTGTCATGCTTGCAGGGTAGGGAAAGCTGGAGTCCTCCTTCCCAGAAGGAAGCAGGAGCCAAGCAGAAGGACAAGGGTAGAGGAGAGGAAAGCATGCCACTCATAAGCAGGGAAGCAGGAAAACAGCTGGTTCCATGGAAAATCTAGGGGAAGTCAGTTCTATAAGGAAGCCAAGTGTTGGATCAGGAGATAGGTGCAAACCAGAAGCTGAAAGTGAAGCTGGAGCAATAGCTGCAGTAGATGGAATTGCCAGAGCTAAAGCACACGCAGGTGGTGGGTCCAAAGAAGCAGCACATCATTGATTGGGGCTTGGGGTTGAAATAGGCAAAAACATGCCTTGGGGCGAATCACGGATCACACCTCCTGGCTGCAGGGAATGGCATCTGTGGTTAACAAAGGAAGACATGCTGTATGATTCAATCACAGGTGTGTGCAATCTTGAAGAATAATAAAGTGAAATGGTTTGAAAAATGGGTAAATGGGCAAGCTCAAAATTTATCTTCCAGGTGGGGAGATCAGAATGCTTTTCACACTAATGAGCCTGTTCTCCTGGTCCACTCCAGACCATTAACACTGCAATAGTGAGATGGGAGTGCTACAGCCTTATCTGAGTTCCTTTTGAGGTGATTAGTCAGACTAATCCTTTGTACCAGCAAAAAGAGGAGTTCTCTTGAGAAACAGTCCTTCTCCTTAACTCGAATCTGCTCAGCCAGCCTCCTTGTAAAATTGTATTGTATTGTAAAAGGAGAGGGGCATAGGCATACCTTGCAGTTGCATGTCATACATGACAAGTAAAGTTGCCCCATGCTGCTTGTGCTAAGCAACTGACTGAGAGTTTGCCAAATATGAGCATGTGGAGGGCTCATGGTCCCATGAGTCCTGGTAGCCAAGATGGAGACTGAAAGCCTGCATTTCAAAATCATATAGAGGGGTGTTTCTTGTAGCCCTCAAACAGGCTGTTCTCATAATGGTGGTGCTGTTGTGAAGCCACAAGATAAGCCCAGTCACTTTTAAAAACCAGCAGTTGCAGAAGCAGCATTACCATATTTATTCCCATTGTTGCAAACAGGGAGAAATCGGGAAGATTCGCACCCACCCTCCTCACCTTTGACAATACTTTTTCTTCTGTGATACCTTGATGATACTTTGGGGTATTACCTGAAGTGGATCTAAGTGCAACTGGCATATTTTGCTATGTCCAATTTAGAGACTGAAAAATGAATCATGAACCCTATTTTAGAAAGGTGTTGTAAACATATGGAAAATTGATTTGCTTTTCACTAGACCAAATTCTAAAGTGAGTTGAATAATGTTATCTTTAAAAAAAAATTCTAGATGCAGACAATATGGTCTTTATCACTCAGAACATTTAAAAGTATGCTGAATGCACACAACGAAACAATCACAAAGTTTTCTCTACAAGTGGAAATTTTTGAGGGCTTAAAAAAAAATCCTTTTCATTAAGATTGTTGGGCAATTGAACTTACATTGCACTGTATTCTTCTAACCATTATGGCGGGTTAGTTTGATTAGCATTTGTAATCTATATTATAGCTTGTGCATCTTGTAAGGACAGGTGTAATCAGATAACTGTAATGTAAATCCTTTAACTTGTTTGAGCCATCAAAATCCTGCTATCTTTCCATGATGGTGGTTGCTAAAAGAACAGAAGAGGGGAACCCAGAATCCAGTGTTGCACTGTTAGTGACAAAGATGACAAAAATGGAAGGCAGGGCAATTTCCACCTATTCTTACTACAATCTGAATATTTGCGGACATACATGCAACACTGTCCAGTGAAGAGGGGTGCATCACAGCTTGCAAGCCAGCCAACAGCCCATCCTCACCGTTAGGAGAGGTGGAGGCTGTTCCATGCACACTCCAATGTGTGGAATCTCTGTTGCACTGCTACTGCCATTGGGAGCTTCCCCTGCCTGCACTGCCAGGCTTGCAAACTGCCTCCGTGTCCCTTTCCAGTGAATGGTGCACTGTGCAGTACACATGAAATAATAAGGTTGGATAAGAAACAGGAACACTCGAAGTATCAGAAGCACGGCATAGCACGTCCATTTCGAACACATGTATCTGGGCAGTCAAACTTGGATTTTCATTCCAAGTAAAAGCTAGCACTTTTCTTCACAGAATGTGCCACATTAGGTTTTGCCAGTACATACTCATAGTAATCCATCATATTGGAAACTGTTGCACTGGAGCGGAAACGTTTTTTCATGCAATTTTCTGCTTTAATGAAGAAGCTCACATTACAAGCTGGCTCATAGGTTTTCAAGCTTCATGGTAATACCATGAGATTTATTAAAGATGATGTGGAGCTTCCTATGCTTTTTTCCTTCTCATTTTAAATAGAAACAATTTTCTGACAAACCTGTAATTGGATCCTCTGCACTCTAGCTAAATTTTACTTCAGCTGAGTGACTTCATAGCCCTTATTGTAACAAAAACAAAAAAAACAAAACAACAAAAAAAGAAACCTGCCAACTAAAGTCAAAAGGATGAGCAAGCAAGACTTGTGACTACAGTGAGACCGGTCATGTAGCAGTAAGTTTTCCTTCTGCTTAATAACCAGTGAATAGATATTTTTCATTGTAAATGTTCAGTTTGCCTGAGATTGGCTGTTTCCCCCCTTGCAGTCAATGAAACTTTATCCATCTGTGCGGTTTTTCTATAGGGCAGTGAATCTTGTGTGAGTGACCTGATGAGGGCTTTACAAGTTAGAAATTTATAGGCATATGAAAGCATTTTTGTCCTTTGATAAACTTCCAGTTGTCCATTAACTATTGTAGAACTGGAAAGGGGGCAGAAGATGGCAACCAAGATGATCAGGGGCCTGAAGAAAGGATGTGCACAAAACGGTTTGCCCAGTTCGGTTCAAATCCAAACTAGATTCGAACCAGACTGAGCATGTTTAGTTTTGGCTCCCCCAAACAGGGGCCTCAGTTTGGTTCAAATTCAAACTGGTTTGGGCCCAGTTTGGGCCCGGTTCGGGGGTGCTGGAGGCCAATAAATTTGGTTTTTAAAAAGGTTGACTTACTGCTGCTGAGGACTTCTTCTGTGGCATTGGCGGGGGCTGCTGTGGCTGTGGGGGGGGTCATCACCACCACCCCCATTTCCCCATAGGCCAGTTCAGCTTATTTCAGGGCCATTTTGGCTTTGTTTGCACATGTGGCTGCCAGTTTGGGGCCACCATGCATGCAAATGAATGCATGAATGCATGGTGCCTGAAAAATTGCTGCTGTGCATGAAAACAGGGCCAAAATGGGCCTGAAATGGGTGGGGGAGGGTGATGGAGAGAGGGGAGACTCCAGCAGAAGCCGCAGAAGCCCTCAACATTGGTAAGTCAATCTTTTTGAACCACATTTATTGGCACCCGGCACCCCTGAAATGGACCTAAACCAGCCCAGAGGGTTCGGCTCAACCTCAAGCTGTACTCAGCTGGTTTGAGGTTGAACCCATGAACCAAACCAGTTCAAGCTTGAACCAGCTTGAGATTGAGCCAGTTCACACATTCCTAGCCTGGAGCACCTTCCTTATGAGGCAAAGGTACAGCCTCTGGGGCTGTTTAGATTGGAAAAGAGGTGGCTATGAGGAGACATGATAGAGGTGTATACAAATATGCATGGAGTACAGAGAGTGGACAGAGAGAACAATTTCTCCCTCTCACAACACTAGAACCAGGGGTCATCCCATGAAACTGAAGGCCACAAAATTTAAGATCAGCAGGAGGCAGTATTTTTTCACACAACACATAAATAATCTATGGAATTTTCTGCCACAGGATGTTGTGATGGCCACTAGCTTGGATGGCTTTAAAGGGGGCTTAGACAAATTCATGGAGGACACGTCTATCAATCTCCAATAGTCTGGTATCTATAGGCTACCTCCAGCCTCAGAGGCAAGATGCCTCTAAATACCAGTTGCAGAGGGGTCATAGTAAGAGAGAGGGCACAGGGGCGTATCTAGGTGTAGGGCAGGCAGGGCACGTGCCCCGGGCGCCACTTGAAGGGGGGCGCCGTTTTGTAAAATCAAAAAAATAAAGAACAAATGGCTGCCAGAAACAAAATGGCCACCGTGCATGCTCAAATGGCCTCTGTGAGGCCCTAGGTCATGCCAGGCCTTGCAGAGGCCATTTGAGCATGCGCGGTGGCGATTTTGTTTTGAGCAGCCATTTTAAAAAAAGATTGTTTTTAAAAATGGCCACCGCACATGCTCAAATGGTCCCTGCAAGGCTCTAGAGGCCAGCGGGGGGAGGGGAACCTTTGCAGAACCCCCCCCCCCCCACAGCCTTTAGGAAGCCCCCCAAAGGGGCTACAGGTAATTTTTTTTAAAAAATAATATAATATAAGACACTCTACACATATTCAGATTGGCACTAAGTACAGAGAATCAGGGCTTGTGAATACTGAGCTGAAGCTTATGAGCTAGGATTGTATTCATTTGCTCTTACTTTGCTTCTTGTGATAAGTGAGTTAAATGTGATGTCTTAATAATATGGCTATTAATGGTGAGTTTGTCTTTGAATCAGTGTGAAATCCTGAGTATGAAGGTCCACTGGGAGTTTCTTGCTCTCTTGCTCTCATTTTAACTGTCTTTCTGAAATGCTAGGATATTTTCCAAGCAGTGACACAGTTTACTCTGCATATCCTTTAATTATTTTCAGAGTATCTGGGAAAAGTCAAATTCTCCATTTATTTTTAAAACTTATGTAATGGTGATGCTATGATGCATAGTAGAGAATTAGATAGCCACTTCTGTTTAGTTTTCCAAGTACACCTCCACATAGTATTTGGGTATTTCATGAGCCCCAGCATACTGAAATTTGTAGTTTTCCAGCATTTTTTGGTCTGGCTAAGTCAACTGCTAAATAGTTTTTGAAATATTAATAGATTAACGAGCCTGACTTGTATTTTTCAGCTGATATTATGGTAAAGTTATCTGAAAGATGGGTGTCAGATATTTGGACAGGGGGCACAATTTCAGTGTTTGCCCTAGGCGCTATTTTCCCTAGATACGCCTCTGAGAGGGCATGCCCTCACCTCTTGCTGTGGGATTCTCTGAGGCATCAAGTGGGCCACTCTGTGAAACAGGATGCTGGACTAGATGGGCCTTGGACTACAGGTGAAACTCGGAAAATTAGAATATTGTGCAAAAGTCCATTAATTTCAGTAATGCAAATTAAAAGGTGAAACTGATATATGAGACAGACGCATTACATGCAAAGCGAGATAAGTCAAGCCTTAATTTGTTATAATTGTGATGATCATGGCGTACAGCTCATGAAAACCCCAAATCCACAATCTCAGAAAATTAGAATATTACATGGAACCAAGAAGACAAGGATTGAAGAATAGAACAATATTGGACCTCTGAAAAGTATACAGTGTACTGTGCTTGATTGGCCAGCAAACTCGCCTGACCTGACCCCATAGAGAATCTATGGGGCATTGCCAAGAGAAGGATGAGAGACATGAGACCAAACAATGCAGAATTGCTGAAGGCTGCTAATGAAGCATCCTGGTCTTCCATAATACCTCATCAGTGCCACGGGCTGATAGCATCCATGCCATGCTGCATTGAGGCAGTAATTGCTGCAAAAGGGGCCCAAACCAAGTACTGAATACATATGCATGCTTATACTTTTCAGAGGTCCGATATTGTTCTATTCTTCAATCCTTGTCTTCTTGGTTCCATGTAATATTCTAATTTTCTGAGATTGTGGATTTGGGGTTTTCATGAGCTGTACGCCATGATCATCACAATTATAACAAATTAAGGCTTGACTTATCTCGCTTTGCATGTAATGCGTCTGTCTCATATATCAGTTTCACCTTTTAATTTGCATTACTGAAATTAATGGACTTTTGCACAATATTCTAATTTTCCGAGTTTCACCTGTAGATAAGCCTGATCC
Organism: Hemicordylus capensis; assembly: GCF_027244095.1. Taxonomy (NCBI): domain Eukaryota; kingdom Metazoa; phylum Chordata; class Lepidosauria; order Squamata; family Cordylidae; genus Hemicordylus; species Hemicordylus capensis. The sequence goes on along the minus strand of NC_069661.1, from coordinate 51,560,695 downwards.
AGCAGGGCTGTTCTTATGTTCTTATGGATAAGCTAACAGGACTGATATGAAACTCATTTTGATTTCAGACATTTTGGGTAAGATAACAGGATTGATATTTATTTATTTATTATATTTGTAGACTGTCCAAAACTTTACACTTTACTTGTACTTTACAAAGTTTACTTGTACGCTGCCCCAAGCATTATAGGGATCTTAGGTGGTTTACAGCAACATAAACAAATTAAAAGAGAAATTAAGACCTCAAAACAATTTAAAACCACAGGTCTAGTTAAGTCTTGGTGAATAAATCTGTCTGTCTTTAAATAGTTTTTAAATGTTGTCAGAGATGGAGAGGCTCTTATTTCATCAGGGAGCGCATTCCAGAGTCTCAGGGCGGCAACAGAGAAGGCCTGTCCCTGTGTAGCCACCAGATGAGCTGGTGGCAATTATAGATGAACCACTCCAAATTATCTCAATGGGATTTGGGGCTTGTAGTGAAGAAGATGTTCTCTTAATACCCTGGGCCTAAGCTGTTTAGGGTTTTATTGGTTATAACAAGCACCTTGTATTTTGCCTGGAAACTTCTTGGTAGCCAGTGCAGTTCTTCTAATATAGGAGTAATATGGTCTCTTTGTGGCAGCAACCTGGCTGCCGCATTCTGTACTAACTGCAATTTCTGGACTGTGTACAAAGGCAGCCCCACACAAAGCTTATTGAAGTAGTCATATCTGGAGGATACCAGCATATGTACTACTGTTCTGTTCTCAAGAGGTGGACACAGCTGGCATATCAGCCAAAGCTGATGGAAAGCACCTTTGACCTCAACCTAAGACACCTGAGACACCTGAGTCTCAAACTGCGATTGCCTCAACCTGAGACACCAGGGAGAGCTTTGGATCCAGAAGAACTCCCAGACTGTGCACCTGTTCCTTCTGGGGAAGTGTGACTCCATCCAGAACCGGAAGATCAAAATCATCTCCTGAGTTCCAACCCCGCAAGATAAGTACCTCAGTCTTTTGATTCAGTCTCCGCTTGTTATCCCTCATCCAGCCCACTACTGCCTCCAGGCAGGCATTTAGGGAGGTTATGCTCTCTCCTGATGATGCTGACATAGAGAAATATACAGTGGGTATAGGAAAGAATTACCCCCTTTGATAGACCTTAAATTCTGGTTCCCTTACATCCTGAAATGAAAACACAAAGAAAATTCCCTTCACCAGCTGCACTTATCCAATGCAACCTATAACATCCAACTGAAAAACATCACAATTACAGTCCAGAAAAAGTGTCAGAGACAAAAAACAAGAATTACTGAGATTGAAAAAGGATCACCCCCCCCCCCCAATGTCAATATTTTGTTGAACCACCTTTTGCTGTAATAACAGCCTTGAGTCTGTTGGGATACTTCTCTATCAACCTTGCACATCGAGATGGAGCAATATTTGCCCACTCCTCCATACAGAACTGTTCAAGTTCGGTCACATTGGATGGTAGGTGTTGGTGGACTGCTATCCTCCCTGGATCCGGTCGGCCCTCCAAACTGGATGGAAGAGCAAGGAGGAAACTGGTAAGAGAGGTTACCAAGAGGCCAATGGCCACTCTGAAGGAGTTAAAGGACTTCATGGCAAAGAGTGGTTGTTCTGTGCATGTGACAACAATTTCACGAGCGCTCCACAGATGTGGCTTGTTCGGGAGGGTTGCAAGGAGAAAGCCACTTCTCAAGAAAGGCCACATTAAAGCTCGTTTGAGCTTTGCCAGAAGGCACCTTGAAGATTCTGATGCCAAATGGAAAAAGGTCTTATGGTCAGATGAGACCAAGATTGAACTATCTGGCCTCAACACCAAACAGTACACCTGGCGTAAATCCAACGCAGCTCACCATCCACAACACACCATACCTACAGTGAAGCATGGAGGTGGAAGCATCCTGTTGTGGGGGTGTTTCTCTGCCTCAGGGACTGGGGCCCTCATTAGGGTAGAAGGAAAAATGGATGGGGCAAAATACCGTCAGATTCTGGAAGAAAACCTGCTACCCTCTGCCAGACAGTTGAGGATGGGCAGAAGATTCACCTTTCAACATGACAACGATCCGAAGCACACAGCAAAATTGACCACACAGTGGCTGAAGGAGAAAAAAGTCAACGTCCTCATGTGGCCCAGTCAGAGCCCAGACCTAAATCCCATAGAAAATCTGTGGAGAGATTTGAAGATAGCAGTCCACCAACACCTATCATCCAATGTGACCAAACTTGAACAGTTCTGTATGGAGGAGTGGGCAAATATTGCTCCGTCTCGATGTGCAAGGTTGATAGAGAAGTATCCCAACAGACTCAAGGCTGTTATTACAGCAAATGTGGTTCAACAAAATATTGACATGGGGGGGGGGTGATCCTTTTTCAATCTCAGTAATTCTTGTTTTTTGTCTCTGACACTTTTTCTGGACTGTAACTGTGATGTTTTTCAGTTGGATGTTATAGGTTGCATTGGATAAGTACAGCTGGTGAAGGGAATTTTCTTTGTGTTTTCATTTCAGGATGTAAGGGAACCAGAATTTAAGGTCTATCAAAGGGGGTCATTCTTTCCTATACCCACTGTAGTTGGGTGTTATCAGCATATTGATAAAAACCTGCTTCAGATCTGATTACTGTATCTCTCCCAGCAGTTTCATGTAGATGTTAAAGAGCACTGGAAATATCAAACACATTTGTTGATGGCAAAGAGAAATAAAACAAAGAACAAAGGTTGTTTTTCTTCCAAAATACAAACATCAAAGATGTTGCTGAAATGACTCTCTCAAAAGGTGTTTAGTTGAAGGAAACTATTCTGCTCCAGCACATATGTATCCTGTATGGTTCCTTCAGTGGTACTATTAAGTAATTTCTCTTTATTACAAGTACTGCTGTTGAGTATGAATGGATCTGTACACCCTGACTCTATATCGATACATCTTGACCATTGGAACTGTCTCCAAGGACTGCCTAGGTTGGTAGCCTATTGGCCCATGGCCAACCCCTGAAACCCACAGTGACGGTTACTGAACATGGCAGTGACTGAAGATCTTCTCCACTCCTCATTATCCTATTTCAGGCTGAGTCAGAGTCTCCATCAAGGTAACAATCCAAGATCCATGGCCATACAGACCATGGACAGCTCTAAGGGGAAAGCAGTAAGAACCCTGGGTATACCTGAGCAAGAGAGTTAAGTACAACCTTATAAGAGGTATGTTACTCCATCTGCTAATTACCTACTATCACTTTTGCTACCAAGCCATCACAGGGTGTTTCTCAGAACACATCACAGAGTGTTTCTCAGTTCCAGATAGAACTGCTTACCATCAGCAGTTATATCTGGAAGGTTTTTGAAATGCCACTGGCCAGTCGGATTTTCCCTCGTGACGTAGGTGAGGTTGAATCTGTCCACCATGTGCTGTTGTGCTGTCCTTTTTATTATTTATTCATTCATTTATTCATTCATTTATTTGATTTCTATACCTCCCTTCCAAAAATCGCTCAGGGTGGTTTACAAGGAGAAATAATAGATAAATAAGATGGACCCCTGTCCCCAAAGGGCTCACAATCTAAAAGAAACATAAGATCAACACCAGCAACAGTCATTGAAGGTATTGCGCTGGGGGTGGATAGGGCCAGTTACTCTCCCCCTGCTAAATAAAGAGAATCACCACATTACAAGGTGCCTCTTTGCCAAGTTAGCAGGGTATATGTTGCCAAGTTAGCAGGCTAATGATAGTCGGCAGAGTTTTATTTCTCCTCTGCTATCACATTTTCCTGGCCGAACTATTGACTTTTATGCCACACTCCTTGCAGATAAGTAAACTTTAATCACCTACAATGTTGCCAAATTTTGTGCGGCTGCGGTTAAGATCCACCAAAGCTAACTTCTAGCCCTACTTTCTGGATGCCACTACAAGAGGCTTCTATGTTAGTGTACTTTGTATGATTAAATTCTTATCAGAATGTAGCATTATTTGTTTGTTTGTACATCTGATCAATGATCGCAATAAAGCTATTAATTAATTCATACTGGGCACGTATATCAGTTAATTTTTAGTTATGACTTGACATTTTAAGAATCCCCTTGTGATAGCCCAGAGCACTTTTTAACTGTGTCATTTTCTATTTTACAACCATTTACATCTCAAATGTAAATATATATCACATTTATAACTAATGGAGATGCAAATAGTTGTAAAAGGCTGTCATGTCTAGTACTTCTTTACTACTTCTAAAAGCCCATCGAATTTGTTTTTTAAAATTATTTATATATTATACTTGTTCTCTGCTATATTAAAAAAATCGTTATCCTACTCATGCTGTTGTAATAGTATAAGCACATACCATAATGATGCTGTGCATTAAAAGGAACCTCTGCTCCAGACAAGTTCTTGTGTTAGCAAAAGATGTCAACAGATTGATACTAGTCTGGATGTAGGCCAATGTCTGTTTTTCCAGAATAAAAGTTCTGAATTCTCTTTAATGGATTTGCCTAATTTGAAGTCCAGCTATGTCACCTTTATCTAATTTTATGTAAATCTGAATTTTTCTAAGAACATTGGCTGACAACCTACTGATGATGTGCCAGAAAGATGTGTCTGACTGCACAACATTGGGCTTTTGTAGCTGCACAGTGTTGGGTGTGCAGGAGGGAGGAGCAATTTTTTATTGACTATGCGGCTTCTAGACGTGCCCTGTGCCAACTGAAAATATATCCCTGAGAGCTGCACAAACTTCAAGGACATATTTTCAGGGGGAGTAGGAGGCAGTGCAGATGGTCCAATGTGTGGAAGCCCTCTGTAGCATGTCTACGTCTTTCTGGTACAACTCTGGCAGGTTGCTGTAGATGTCAGCCACTCAATTTATGTATTTACACTGAACACTCCAAAAATTATTTCATCTGCAAATTATTGGCGTCTAGCTTGCCTGCTTTCATGATGGATGTAAACCAAAAATGAGGAATAATTTATTAATTAGGCTGCTATCAGTTCCCTTTCAGGTACAGGAACTAGAATGTTCTTTGAACTAGAATGTTTACAGTTATCCAATCTTAGTCCTTTTAAAGAGTTCACACCAATTATGAAATGCCCTTACCCTCCAGTCCTGACCAAAAAATGATTGAGCTAAGCCCTATTAACTTCTTGCTGTCCCTGCATTTAATGAATATGGGGAGAGGGGGAGTAGGTGTGCACTGGCATTCTCCTGATTATGCCCCTGGATGTCCCTGTATTCAGCACTTGTCTGTAGAGGGCAGCACTGAACTTGAGAAAATATCTTTCCAGGATTCTCTCACTCTCTCACTCACTCAATCATATTTATATACTGCCTAAAATGTATGTCTCTAGGCAGTGCACACAATTTAAAACACAACAAATATAAAACAGAATGAAAACAATTACAACAATTTAACAGAATAAAATCAGTTAAAACTATTTCATGGGATAAAAATAAACAGTTTAAAATTATTTTTTTATTTTATTTCTAGCCAGGCAGGAGCCTAAATCAAAGGGAGGATCTCATTCTACACAACAGATATTTGGTTCCAGCAACCCCTCTGGGGGGGTCAAAATGTGTATTAGCAAGGCACATTTAATACCCTGAAACCCTGCAAGTGATGTAGTGAATGGGAAAATAATTGTGGCAATTTGAAATAAAGAACCAGTGGGCACTTCTTCATTCCTTCCATCATCATCATCATCATCATCATCATCATCAAAATTAATATACTGCTTTTCAGCAAAGTTCTCAGAGTGGCTTATATAGAAAAAGAAATAAGATTCAGTATCAAGTTTTTAGCCTATTCTCAGCTCCAGAATTTGGGCAGTTACAGGACACAGATATCTGATATTTTGACTTTAGGCAGTATTAACAAGGCATAATATAAATAATTTGGTCTCCTGCAAAATTGAGCAGTCCTTTCCTTTCCTTTCCTTTCCTTTCCTTTCCTTTCCTATCCTTTTCCTAGGAGACCACATGTAAATAGCACTCAAAATTTGTAAGCATAGTTGTCCAGAGTTATTTCTGTCTCTGACAGAACATGCCCACTTTGTCAGCAAACCTCAATAGTTCACACATTGATTCTCTCTTGCTGGACAAAGCCAGACATATAAGCCACCCCCACAGTTTACATTATTCCAAGATACTTTCCTTGTGGATGTGCAAACTTCAACAACTCCTTTCACATTTGCCAACACTCTCTCAAGATTACATATACAATACATGTGAAGTTGGTGTTGTGCTGTTGAATTGGTGTTGACTCCTGGTGACCACATAGCTCTGTGGTTTTCTTTGGTAAAAGAAAGGAGGAGTTTACCATTGCCATCTCCTGCGCAGTATGAGATGATGCCTTTCAGCATCTTCCTATATCGCTGCTGCCCAATATACTGTAGGTGTTTTCCATAGTCTGGGAAACATCCCAGTGGGGATTCAAACCAGCAACCTCTTGCTCCCTAGGCAAGTTACTTTCCCACTGCACCTTTAGGTGAGGAAATACATGTGGGGAAATAACATAAGCAAACCATGATCATCAGTTAGTGGGTGGGTGGGTGGGTGGAAGGGACTGGGCTTGGAGACTCAGAGGGTGGGGATGAATTCAGTCTAAATTCAGTTTTGCTTGAGACATTTGCAAGGAATGCCTTAGCTTATTTCTGAGCCAATCCAAATTGAGCTAAGAGAAGCTTGCCTACCAGTACAAACAACCAAACAGTCAATTCAACCAATGGGATATGATAAACCCAGTTTACGTTTATCCTCACAACAACCCTGTGAGGTAGCTTAGACTAAGTCCAGAGTCACCCAGGGAGTTACATGGGTGAATGAGGATTTGAACACAATGCAGGAGAAGGAACAACTCAGGGTAGATGAAAAATATGTCACTCCAGCTGTTTAAGGAGATCAGTGAAAAGAAAAGAAAACACACACACACCACACACACACACCATTCCCAATCCTCTTGAAGTATGATTGGCGAAACCTTGACATGCACCTCCTGTGAACTGATATGGCAAAGGATCAAAATTTTGTTATGCTCTGTCCATTCCTAGGCCTCCCCTTCTTCCTCCCTAGCATGCTCCTCACCGGCTTAGTGACAGAAGACAGGTAGGGGATGTGTATTTAATACAAAGGCAAATTGTCTTGGTAATTTACATATGTGTGCTGTGGAGTCAACCTGGAATCACTAAAAAAAATATTGTGCAGTCTTCATGTTTCTTTTGGCAATAGGTAAACTAGTTTAGACTGATCTCAGAAGAACATTTCTGAAATGCCATGTATAAATTGCTTATCCTCCCACCCACCAGCCTCCTACAAAATTACTGCTTCCTAACTTCTAGTAAAATGCTTCAGGGAAACACAGTCCAAAAATAAATTAGTGTGCAGCAAAAGCAGCCCTGGTGCATCTTTCCTAGTTCCAGTGGTAGAACTGAGCTGACTTTCAAGGAGAATGTTTGAATTTTTAATGCAAATGCAAATGCCCAAATTAGTCCAGCTGGACTAAAATATGTTTATTAGTCTTTAGATACTCCTATGTTTTACCATATGTAGTAGACAGCCAATTAAGCAAGTATCTCAGTGTGGCAGCAATGGACTTCCATAATTTGAGTTTTGAAGCGACAGGATCCAAGTTCCGGAAATAATATTGCCTTCATCCTACAGCCTTTTTATGATCAAAGTTCCCATCAGAGCGATTTGCCTAAGCAGGATAGAAGCAGAATATTTTTTATAAGAAATTGTTACTATTAAATGGCTGCAAAATGTCATTTTAACTTTTTGTATGTATTGTGGATCCTATATACTAATTTAGCAGAGGGAGCTCTGTGCCCACCACACCTATCAACAAAGGTTTAGATGCTGGACAGTATTCTATATATCCTAATTAAATACTAAGGATACAGTACAGAAATGACTGTACAAAGTTCTCAGAAACACATTTTTGGGAGACACAGAGGCTGCAGAGAGAAAGGAGAATTGACTAACCTCCCCTCCCTCATGCGAGAAACGTTATTCCACAGAGGCAATGTTCATCTGGATCTCAGCCACTGAAAGTAGATACCAGCTGAATTGGGGAGGTGTCCCAGATTGAGAGCTGCACCACAGAAAGAGCCATCACTTGGATCAAAGGAGACAGCACACAGAGGAAGGCCTCTGAAGAACATTGTCATGGTCCTAAGTGCATAGGCAGTCCATTTAGTTACCAAAATCCCAAGTCATAAGTTCTCTTTTCTCCAAATTTCAACTTGTAATATATTTGCATATAATATAATATAATATAATATAATATAATATAATATAATATAATATAATATAATATAATTTGTATTTGTATTCTGAAACTTTGTAGAATATGCCCTGTAGTGTGAGGAAAAGCAGTATATAAGTGTATGCATGGACATACTGATGTGCCTATAGACAGATAATCATTTAAAGATATTTCCCCCTAGCAAATGATTCAGAGAAGTTATACCAGATTACTATATAAACATTCTCATGAATGGTTTATTTTCAGTGGGACTCAATCTGCTAAAACCAAAATCATTCCAGGGACAACGACGTAAGAAAACCGGTATACGATATTAATGATTTAAGGTCCAGCTTTATGAAAAATTCCAGAAATGACTTGAGAGGAAGTTTTGTGCTTTTTTCTTTCTTTCAAAGTATGATTCTTCCTGGACCTTTTGTTGGCCAAAGCATGCCCTTGTCACTGCATATTTCCAAAGTGGAGGGAATAGACAAGAGAAGTAGGGGTATGCACGGAACTGCTCTGGGCCGTTTGGTTTGAGTCTGAACCAGACTTGAACTGAACTGCCCAGTCGTCATGCCTTCGAACTGGGTTGAACTAGGTCAAACCGGTTTGACCCATTTTGAGATGCTTGCAAAGGGGAATCCAGTAAGGATTCTCCTTAAAAGCACTGGGGAAACCCTAAGAGTTTTTAAAAGGGTGAGAGGGTGTGAGTTAGTAGTCACCTTATTCGCCGCAGTGGACAGGCCTGCCAAAGCAGACCAGATGGGTGGGAGGTCACCTTACCCGAACCAGCCCCACTTTTTGGAGGGCCGGTCTGGTTCGAACTCTAACCAGTTGAACCTAGCCAGTTTGACATTGAACCCAGATCAAATTGGACTGGTTTGCACAACCCTAAAGAAATGATTAGTCAGTGAACATTTACAGACTGAGGCTATGTTGTGCTGCAGGAGCTAGTGTTAGGCATCCAGCACCATTGTAGGGGGAAACTCTTTCCCCTACAACAATAATCTGATTCTTGCTTCCACTCCCTGCTCTTCAAAAGCAAGAACCACCATTGCTGCTACACAACCGTTCTTAAAAAATGATATGTGATATCTGAGAGGCTGAAGCTTCTTAACAACAGCCCCTTAAGTTTCAGCCTCATAGCTTGTAGAATGACTCTGCCCATACAGAGGCTGCTGGATGCAGTGATTTTGCCCCACCCAGCCTTTGATGAAGGATGAGGCTGGTGGAGTTAGTCATTTATTTATTTATCATGGTTTTATACCGCCTGATATGTATATCTCTAGGCGGTGTACACCATTATTTAATTGTCTGAGGGTTTTGTTGGGTGGAGCCAGAGAGCCTACAGAGTTCTCTCCAGCCCAACTAGCAGTCAGCGTATGTGAAGCATTAGAAATGGATGTGTTGCTGCTCTTGACTGAGCAGCAGCAAGAGCAGCAACAGACAAGGATAAGTGCTTGCACTGTTTTCTGTTGGTCAGTTTAGTTTTTTGCTTGGTGGGATGGCAAAGCTGCTGGGGGAAGGTTGAAGTGTCTCCCTGTGGGGATTTCCCCCTTCCAGTTTTAACAATGGGTGAGGCCAATCTCTTCTGAGATTCCCAAGAGTTTACCTTCCTCCAAGTTTCTCACACTGCTATAATATGGACTATAGTATTAGTACCCCATTGCTAATGTTGTTGTTGCTGCTTTTATTTGCGGTGGGAGTAAGGGAATGGCTGGGGAGTTGCTTTGTTTGATCAGGGAGGAAAGTAAGAAAAGGAAGGCATGTGCACACACATACCCTGAAAGAAAGGGGAGATCAAAACAGTGAATTGAGTATGGGGGGTCACTCATTTATTAGTGTGATTTCTGATATCACTGGACTTTATTGCTGTTGGGAAGCCTTACCATGGACATGTTAGAGGGTGCTCAGTGACCCGGGTGGTACATAGCTTTTCCCCAATCACCCTACATGGCAGGAGGCATAGCCTTATTACCTGTATCTTCCCTTTCCCCCATTCTCAGGTTTCTGTTGCCCTTTTGTTCTGTTCTTAGAGGTTGCCAGCATACAACCAGTCAAAATTGTCCCCTCTCGACTAGTTTTTAGAAAGTAAATTTAATACAGGGGAGATAAGTGAGGGAGTATGATTTGGGGGGGGGGGGGTGGCCTCAGCTTTGGTTATTTGGAGAGCCCATAGCTCAGTTGCAGAGCAATTGCTTGCTTGCAAAGAGTTCCAGGTCACGTCTCTGGCATTTGGCCTGATTTAGTCTATGGCTAAAGACTGGGTCATGACCCAGGCTACACAGAGGCCCATTGGGCATGATCGGCGGCCTCCAAAATGGCAACCACCATGGAGGACAGGCCCGGAGCAGACCAAAAAACACCCAAAACAAGTATATTTGTAACAAGCTGGAAGTTGGCAGGAGGAGGGGGAACTTCTGGAGACCTCCCCCCACAACTGCAGAGAGGCCCCTGGAGCAGGAGGCGGAGAGTATTGGGACTTTAAGAAATGTAAACAATTTAAAACAAATGCAAAAATAATCCCGAACCCCTGAACCTGAACCGGGGGTTGTTTGGCTCAAGCTTGGGCTGAAAGGGCAGGTTCTGTTTGAGGACAGCTCGACATCAAGCACTCAAACTGGGCATGTTCGACTTTGATCCGGCTCGATATTGAACCTGTATGCACACCCCTACCACCTACTATCCAGATTGTCATGGGTCAGCTTTGCAGTGGATTTCATCCCTAGCTTCTCTGCTTGGTTTTAACAGTGGAGTTCAATGGGCATGCCCACCATGCTGATTCTGCTATAGTAGTGGGAATTATGGAAGAAAGCAACTAAGCACAGCCTTCCCTGAGGGCTCTGACTTAGACCTGGGGTAGAGGACTAGCGTCAGTGGCTTCCCTCTTTCAGCTAGATAAAAGAGTATTTGTTGCTAGGTTTCTCCAGTGGATTCATTGGAGTTCCCTAGTATTCATGAGCAGGCTAATAGTTGGAGTCCATTGGAGGAGTGCATAGAAAATTTTGGAGGCAGTCACATAAAGTAGTGGTGGGGTCAGTTTTGTTTGGACCTTCCCCTGTTATTTATTCCTCAGCCATGTGTGGCTGTGGCCAAGCTTCCCTGATGACATGAAAGGGTTTGGATTTGCATTTCAGTTCCTCCCTGTGCATCCCGAGGGCTTGACCTGATTGGCCTTTCCTGGGCCAGGGACTCTTATATTGGTCAGGATTTAATCAGGCCAGCCATATAATCTTAAACTTTAGCTTTTGATCTTGTCTCTATGATGGGTAACTGCCGTTCATGCTTTGGGCACTTTCTGAACTCAGCTATTTGTTTTAGTATGATTACCAACAGTAGTTCATACAGTTAACACACAAACCTCTACATCACTTTGCATGATGGTTTTAATTAGGGCTTAGTCATTTAGAGACCTTAGTACAACATCCTGTTCTCTGTTGTGGAGCCCTTTTCTCATTCATGGATGGGCATTGTGGGTAACAAACACTTGGGGCACTACAAGATCTATACAGGAGCAATAGAGCTTGGCACCTAGAGGTGTTTGGGACAATCTATTTATCTTTAGTACTGAGCAGTAGGCCAGCTAAGTAGAAAGCATTGAGTTTTGCCTTTTAGGTGTCAAGTTGGATTTAGTATAACTTGGTTATTCCCAAGCCTACATGGCTGGATGCAAAAGGTTATTCCTAAACGTGTATGGAGATTTAAGATACAGCATACACTTGGTGGAAGAGTAGCCTCTGGGACTGGCGACAGGCACCTAATGATTCTGGAATGTTTGTAAAAGGTGGCGAAACGTGTACTGGCGTTCCACAGAAAAAGTCCTCTTTTCAGTGGCAGCATTAATGCCACTTTCACATGTGCTGCTTTGACAGCACATATACTACAACTGGAATGATGCAGTGAAGAATTGTGTGGCCCCTGCACAAGGATGACACTTTTGGATGGGTTGCTCCCTATAGGGGTGTGCAAACAGCTTCAAATCTGAACTGGTTCGAATCCAAGCCGGTTTGGTTTGATGTTTCAAACTCAAACCAAACTGGTCATTGAAATGGCAGTGCCAGTCCAAGTTAGAACCGACCTGAGCCTGGTTCAGTTTGAACCAGTTTGAGCAGGCTTGAACACTCGAGCCTCCATTTTAGAGAGTGGTGGCCATTTTGTGACACTTGTGTCACTAAAATTGATAGGCCAAGCTCCTGCATCCCTGATTGGCCAGATGTTTCTGCCCCATTGGTAGGCTTGAAAGTGTGGTTTGTCCTGGAGAACTGCCACCCTATTGGCCAGTGGGGAGGGACAAGGGGTGGGGTTCCAAAGGAGGAAGATTCCACTAATATTTAAAGGCAAGTCCTGGCCTTGCAAAATCACTCTGCTGTGACTGAAAGTGAAGAGAGACAGCTGAACTGCTGCCTGAGAGCTGGCTGTAGAATCTGTCTCTCTGCTGCCTTGTCTAAGGTCTGTCCTGCTTGTCCTGCCCTGTTTTGTTTTGTTGTCCATTTACCCCATTTTCTAGTCCTTTATTTAGGAATCTTCCCTTTTTAGCCTGCTTTCCAGTAGGCTTATGAGATCACCTGGCATTCTGTGTGTGTGTCCGTGTCCCCCCTCCCCCCCCCATCAACTTCACAACGCCTAGACCAATATGAACCAAATTGGGTACAATTGTAGGGAAACATAAGGACACCTCAATGGCATAGTTTGTGATGATGTCATCCACCCCAATCCAAAATGGCGGACATGTAAACCTTTGAGGCTCAAGTGGGCTAACTTGTGAACTGCTTAACCGGCTTAACCGATTTGAACCAAAGTTACTACAGCTGTAGGGACACATAGAGATGCCCAAATGGTATGAGGTGTGATAATATCATCCACTCCAATTCAAGATAGCAGCCATGTGAACATGCATGGTGCAAGCAGGCTAATTTGTGGACTGTCTAACTGATTTAAACCAAATTGCATACAGTTGCAGTGAGTGACACACAGGGACACCTCAGTCGCATAGTCTGTGATGATGCCATCCACCCCAATCCAAACTGGATTGGATGAAGAATGGCAGTTCAGTCCCCAAATAGCAGAGCAAAACCAGTTTGGTGAGAAAGCAGGAAAGCAAGAGGTCTTGAGACAGTTCTTTAATATTGAAGAACTACAAGGATTTATTTAAAGAAAAGGTTACAAACAAATATGAAAATGCCTGAAGCTTAATTTCAGCAGTAGCTCATGTCTGAAGTAGAAATAAAAACCAAACAGCCATCTCTGGAGAGACAAAATGGAGACTAAAACTGGAACAAAAATGGGAGGAGTCCAGCACTTTTATCCATGACCCTAACCCCCACCCCACCCCCCCCACCCCATGGTCACTATGAGACATTGCAGCTGAGAGCTGATGCTACCAGGGTCCTAGATCAAACAGTTATTCTACTGCATAGGGCCATGCACCTGGAACCGTGTTCGATATGGGTTGCACTCCTTCAATGCAATGTAGCCACTGTTGCATTACATATGGACTTTGAGGGTGGAGTTAAGAACATTGGCATATTGTAGTCTTGAAATGCTATAGGTGTTTCTGATGAAGTGATGTGGCCACCACAGCATCGCAGATGGACTTGAGGATGGAGCTATGAATATTGGTATACTGCAGTTTTCAAATGTTGCATGCATTTCTGTTGAAGTGATGTGGCCACATTGGCATTGCATATGGGCCTTGAGAGCAGAACTAAGAACCATGGCATACTGCAACCTTGAAATGCTTTGATTTGATTAATGATGTGGCTTCTGCGGCATTGTAGATGGGCCTTGAGGGTAGAGATAAGAACACTGCATCGGCACACTGCAGGTGTTTGTGTATATTAAGCATTGCATGCATTTTTGTTCCTATGGGAGCTATACTTGTTTTGAGAGCTCACTACTGTTTGGGCCACAGTTAATAGCTGGTTTTTCACCTGCCAGATCAAGTTGCATCCAGACTGGCTAAGGTTCCAGTTTTGACTACTCCATACTTTGTTGGGTCCTGAGCAGTGGGGGAATCCAATTTCACTTTGATTTGCTGGATCAGGATACAGGAGTTGCTTTGGGAGCAGTTCCAGCCTGCCATCTGAGAATTTTTGGGCTTCAACCCTCCTCTTAATGTTGTTGTTGTCCACTTGAGTTTGGTAGACAAGAAAGGGATGTCCCTTTAGCCATCAGCAGGGCTGTCCATAAGGGTGTGTGGGGCTAGGGGCGGAGCAGCATGTGAGGGGCCTCCTTAACACTTTTGGGGGGTCATAATCAGGGTTCCAGATCCCTCCTCATTTTATTGCATTCCCCCCAATTTAATCACCCATATTTTCAATCCCCAAAGCATGCTCTTCTCTTCGTCTGCCCTGTAAAAAGTCTTTCCCCCCCAAAAAAAACCCCTAAAGTGAGGGGTGGTTGGTCCTCAAGGATCGATCTCTACACCTGGGTTTCCAGGAGCATTTCCAGATGGGGCTTTAAGCTCGCTTCTCCTCCGGAATGGAGGGTATGCATTTGCATATTGGCCAGATTTACCCTGAAGTCCCTGCAAGCTGTCTGGATCACTCCAGATAGATCTGGGTCTGTGGCAGCCAGCAGTCCTGCACCAGGAGTTCTGGCAGCACCCAAGGAGGAACCAGGAGTCCTGGCTTTGCTCAGAAGGGTCTGAGTGCAAGGGGGGTAATTGGCTTGGGGCTTCTCTTGGCATTGGGTCATCATTGACCTTAAAGTGGCATGAGGTGGAGGTGGTGATGCTGACACCATGACCCCCCTGAAATATTAATTGAATTTGAATTGATAAAGTTGTGGCCCTTACCTTGTCTTGTGTCTTTATTGGTGTGGGGGCAATAGTTCTGTTGTTCAAACATTGAACTGTTGAAAGAGGGTATGGATTCTGAAAGGCAAATATAGGACCTAGCTGGATGCTGGCAAAAGTTGCTCTTTTAGCTGCAGCAGTGCCAATCTCTGCTTGCAGTATTGCAGCCTGATGTCAACAACAGTAAAGATATTCCCCTTAGGCGATGGGGATGGGGCTGCTCTGGGAAGATCACCTGCAATTTGCAATTTGCATGCAGAAGGTTCCAAGTTCCCTCCCTGGCATCTCCAAGATAGGGCTGAGAGAGACTCCTGCCTGCAATCTTGGAGAAGCCACTGCCAGTCTGCGTAGACAGTACAGAGCTAGATGGACCAATAGTCTGACTTTGTATATGGCAGCTTCCTATGTTTGTATTGTGTCATAAATCAGAATGGCTCATGTCTGATATGTTTACCTTCAAGCACCATCCAGTTCACTGTTTAATACTGTCATATTCAATCAAAAAGATTACATCTGTACTTTGCATTATCATAGCAGGTTATTTTTTCCCCTCTTAGCAAAACAATTAACACACTTCTAATGTGCTAGCTAGCAACTGGAGCATCACTTCAGAATCGTCAAGATATATTGCATAATAAAGAATCAACAATATGTTTATTGCTGTATTATAGTATGTTTTCTGATCTTAATGTTTTGTTGTCATGGCTTCCCTTCAGAGGTTTCCCAAACTAGAGCCTGCACAATATGGGTGAAATAGGAACTAAAAACCCATTTTTATATGCATTTCTCAGTTCACATGACACATTTTAAAACATCCTAAGATGTTTTAAGTGTGCACCTCAAAATGTAAAGTGTGAATGAGACAATAATGTATTTGCAAACACAGGTAACATACAGGTGAACTCTTAGGCAGTCATGATTGACTACAGGTCCCTGCTGAGTATCCACAGGTCCCTACTGAATGTCTATTCCATGGAAAATCCAAGTTTACACCTGCATAATGGGGAAAATAGCTCATATGAAATGTCTGCAGGAAATTATTTCATCTTACACTCATTTGCAGGAAACCAATAATTTCGTAAAGAAGTGCTTGCTTTTCAAGATTTTGACTATGGCTCATTTGAAACAAATAACTGGAACAGTATACAAAACTAAAAGCAGACTAAATTAGATCATTGGACAAACTGGCTACATTGGGGAAAGTATCTCAAAGAAGAAGATAATTTGTATCTTCTGGAACTCACATATGTTGCTTCAGCAAGAAAGAGTATTGGAAAGGCAGAAAATATCATTTGCAGTAAATAGCTATGCATGCATAAACATCTTTGTTATTAACATGTTTATTGGCTATAAGGCCATTCAGGCCAACAAATTGATGCGAAGCTAGCACTGGCCTTTGAGGTATTTTCGACAGATTCCAGAAATATTTCTGGCAAGCAGATCTGCAATGAAGGCTTGCGCACAATGAAATTTATAGTAAATCACAGTGGAATATTATGTGTGGTCTTGGGTGTGTCAAATCACAAAGGACATCATGAAGTTGGAAAAAGTTCAGAAAAGGGAAATCAAAGTGGAAGCATTCAAGAAGCTTCCATACAAGGGAAGGTTCAAACCTTTGGCAATTTTGAATTCAGGGGAAAGAAAGATGATTAATAAAGGATATTATCTAGCTGTATAAAATATGAATGAAGAAACTGAGTGGAGAGCATTTTTTCTCCTCCCTCTCTTAATATAAAAATCCAGAAACTTCAAGTGACAACTGATTGGCAGAAGGTTCTACAGGCAAAATAAAATACGTCTGTATACAATGCATAATTAACTTATGGAATTTGCCATCACAGATGTAATAGTCACCAGCTTATCTGGCTTTAAAGGGGGGAAATTCATGGAATGTACAAATATTCCATAGAATAAACCAATTCATGGAATATAGGTCTGTAATTTGCTATTAGGTAAATGGAGTCGCCATATTCAGAGACAGTACCAGTTGTGGGGGATGGGTTAACAATGGGGAAAAGCTTAGACTTCCTGGGTGTGTCTTGTGGTCCATTGTAGAAAACAGATTACTCAAGTAGTTGATCAGATCCAGAAGCATTCTTCTTTTCTTATAGACAGGCAATAAATCAACTTTAAACATTTGTTTAAATGTGTAAACTTTATTTATTTTAATTAATTCATTTAGCATATTTGTATACCACCCAAAACTCCTGTCTCTGGGCAGTTTACAATAAAACAACACAGATTAAAACAAAGTTAAACCATTAAAACAATTTAAAACAATGACAGATTCTAGAAGTTTAATCAAAAGTCTAATTAGAATATATTTCTATAATTAGACTATAGTATAATTAAACTTCAAACTAGGCTTCCTCAATGTGATTCAAACAAACTAAATGCTGGTCCCCAATCCATGAAGTGTGATCTACTGTGCTTGAGAAACCTTCTCATTTTTCAGAATCTGTATTTTCCCTGTATGATTCCCTCCATGGATAACAGAAAGCATCTTAGGTAGGGTGACCCGGATCCGAAAAATGACCATAAATGAAAGAGTAAGTTAGCTTCTCTGTACCTATATACTTCTCTCCTTACATAGATACAGTCTGTCCAAGCTGCTTTGGGTTAAACAATAAACTGTGGATTCAAAAATCATTGAATTCCATGGCTGACATCCAGACTACATTACTCCTGATTAGACCTAACTCCTGAGCAGTGCTATTGAGAAATGTAGTCTGGATGTTAGCCTAAATAATGTGTCTTTGAGCCTTAGTAATGTGGCTGAAAATTCAAATACATGAATGTAGGGTGAAGTAAGCCTAATACAATACTCTTCAAGAGTTTAGGGTTGTGTTTTAAAATACACAAAGAACATAATCTTGCCATCAAAGAAATAGAAAATAATACATTGGGCAACATCCAGACTTGTATTTTAAAATGACACATGCACAATGATTTTTGCCAAATCTCCTTTTCTTCTGTTGCCACTATAAATGTCACTGACAGTCCCCCAGCCCATTTGGGGGGCACTGGGGACAGCAGTGGGAATGGGGGATTGACAGAAATTGTTGTGCATGAGACCCATTCTAAGGTGAAGGCAGCATTAAGCAAATACTGCCCATTGATTCAAACAGTAAAGTGGTAAAGTGTGCCTTCGTGTCGGTGTCAACTCCTGGCAACCACAGAACACTGGTTGTCTTTGGTAGAATACAGGAAGGGTTTGCCATTGCCATATCCCGTGCACTGTGAGATAATGCCTTTCAGCATCTTCCTATATCTCTTCTGCCCAATATAGGCAGTAGCTATGTGTAATCTGGCCATATAATATCTATCTATCTATCTATCTATCTATCTATCTATCTATCTATCTATCTACAGTATCTATTTAACTTTATTAAAATAGTCATTCAAGCCAATGTAGGACAAATATTTTTACTGTTCAGATAATTTAAAAGCATATTCTTAATTTTCTTTTATGCTTGGAAACCTATTGCAAGTCTTTCCTTGTAGACTGAGTAGTTCCATTGGGTATAACTGTTCAACAAATTCTTAGGTCCATGCCATTTTCCAGTCTGAATATGGGATTCCAACCTGTGATACTCCAGATGTTGATGAATTACAACTCCCACTATCCTCAGCTACAACTTATTGTATCCATTTATTGTGGCTAGAGATTATGAGTAGTTCAGCAACATCTGGAGTACCAGAGGTATGGTATTGAAGAGTTGCAAATGGCTGGCCAACAATCAAGAGCTGTGTATTCATATCAAGACTTTATGGATCTTTTCAATTTTTCAGTGCCTTCTGATCCCCTTGAAAATAGTATTGGGACCTGGAAGTTGAATGAAGAACCATTCTTATGTAACTTTGCTCATTCCTGGAAGGGACTTCTCAGAAATTAATGATGGGTGATCTCTCCTCCTATCCCAGCCCAGTGATGTCTCGCACATTTCATCTTGAAAAGATCACATGAGGAGCCTTCAGTGAAGTCATAACAGCCAAATTTAGTCTTCTATCTCATCTGATGCTGACCCGTAATAGTTGCTTGGAGTCTGTTTGTGAACTGGGAATCTCTAACATTAATATGACTCATCCTCTAACTGCTTGAGCTGGGGTAAAATAGGACACCTGGCCTTCAGTTTGCAGAGATGGTAAATAACTCTGTCATCACCAACTCCATTGAGTAAGAAGTCCATGACCTTTCCTACCAGAATTTGACCTAGCTGCTATAATCAAGGTCAGCAATTTACTTAATTGTTATACTCAAATATTTTACTGTGTGACTCTCCATAATGCTTAAAATAATTTCTTTTTAAAAAAATGTATACTTTGTTCTTTGGCTTGGCTTTGCAACAGTTCATTGTTAAATTATATAACATCCCCTACCAAAAATGCCTAATTATATTTCTATTTCCTGCTAAAAGATCTTCATGTCCTGCCAAATTCTCTTGGAAGAAAATCCAAGAGCAATTCAGAGGCACTAGGAGAGAAAAGAAGAATATTTCTTTGTTCTCTGCCTTTAGGTAGCCTGCTTGCTTGCTGGCTTGCCTATTTATTTATTTATTTATTTATTTATTTATTTATTTATTTATTTATTTATTTATACTTGAGAGAGAGAGAGAGGCCACATTCGCACTTAATGCAAAACTGCAGTTAAATGGCATAGAGGTTGGGACTCTGTTATATCAGAATGCGTGCAACCGCAGTCTCGTGGCAAAAGCAACCTGAGGTTTTCCTTGCCAAAGTACAATTTGAATCTTCAGTTTGTAGTGTGTTTTGCCACCATAACCTTATGTTTTTCAGTGGCAGCGTTAGTCCAAACACAGACAGTGCCATAACTGCTTTAGTTCACTTTCTGGAACTGAATAATAGAGATGGCAGTGCACACCCACACGGGATCATACCTGCTCCATACCAGTGGTGCTTCTTGCTGCCGCAGGGATGCCACAGTTGCCCCTCCCAAGCTTGTCAGCCTCTCAAATGGAAAAGTAAAATTGAAAAATTCCCTCTTCTGTCCCTTGCTCCCTACTCCAGGCAATCAGGAGAGAAAGGGTACGGGATGGCAAAACAGGCACTATGTGCTTTGCTCCCCGCAAACAAAGTGACAAAGATGCATGTGCACAAGCACATGCACTCAAGAGCGCAACATAAGGAGGACAACCCCATTAGATCACTGGGATGGCAACATATGGCTGGGTGGTGACACCCGGGGCTGGGTGTAAACAGGCAGCCCCAAAGAGTAATTATTGAATGGCTAAGCTCTATTTTTTGTACAATGATGTTGGGGAAGGGGGGCCCAGGGGCGATGGGACAGGTACCCCAGCAACAGCTCTCCCTGTCTTGGCAAGTGCTGTAAAGAAGCTATCAAAGCATGCCCTCTGCCAGCCCATCCACCCATTTGAACAAGTCCATCTTTGATTTTGCCCAGATCAGTGGCCCCACTCTCCTGGGGGTCACTGGAAAACAGGGCTTTCCTCTCCTGCTCTTCTGTGCAGTGGCAGAAGTGCATATGGCACAATGTCAGTCCAAACCCAGGAAATTTGAATGAAAGTAAATATGCATCCCCAGCAACAGTGTTTTCCCAGCCTCTCCACCCAGCTACGCAGGCCACACGGAGTGTCAAATTGTCCCTTGGGTGCATGAAAGGCATCCCTGGAGAGAAGGTGGTCACTGTGCAAATGTTCTGTTATTAACCAGAGAGAGTGGGGGCCCTAAGCAAGCAGGGACACCTTTTGGGGGGTTATCTGAACTCATGAGTGCATGGACTGGTGGAAGCCCAAAGGTCTTTGTGAGACTAAGGTCATCCCCAGTAGACTGGCCCTCTCATGAGAGTGTTAGTCCCCTGATGGCAAGCTGCCATGGGGGCAGGAGTGTGATTTGGTCTCCATGGACTTCTTTTCCACGTTGAGCTCTTGCAAGAGCATCCTTGGTCAGAGCAGGTCAGAGCCCAGGATCATTTGCTCTTCCTCAAATACATATCCCCTCCTAGGAAGTCCTGATGTTCCCTTCCCTTTCCTGAGTAACAGGAAAATAGTTCCCCCCAATCCCTGCCTGCCATACATTGTGCTTGTGTGAGACAGTTTTGTTTCAGGGCTCTTACAAGGGCAGTGGAGGAATCAAAAGAAGTGGTTTGCACAGCATGGCATTTAAAGGGATTTAAATGCCCTTTCCTTGCTGAGGACGGGTGGGCCATTCTGAAAAGGCACAATTGTGCTTGCATGCTGCTTGAAGATCGTAGCCAATGACTGCTGTCCTGCAGATATGTGGATGCCTTGTCCACAGTCTGGCAATGTTAGCACTACAAAGGTTGCTGGAATGTGGCCTTGGTGGACCAGGAAGAGGGAAGGGTTCCCCTGCCCTGAAATCAGAGGTTGCCAAAGTGAATTTGGATAAACATCTGTGATGTGATTCATGGTTTGAAAAAATAACTGTGGGTCTGGTGATCTCTGGTTTCACATTATGTGAATGCAGCCACTGTAGACATATACACACAGATGGGTGTGTGTGTGTGTGTGTGTGTGTGTGTGACAAAATAGAACTGCAATATATTTGTGCACATATACATACATTGCCTATAGAGATATTCTTTCAAAAAAGCAACCTTTGATATTTTGAATTTTGTAGAATTTCTGGTGAAAGCAGAATGCCTTGTTGGCTCCTGTGCTGACTCCTTTTTTACTCTCTAATTGTGTGCTCAATCATACAATGTGTTGATTGTCTTCAACCCTTTCTTGACCTCAAGGGCAATCTCTACCCTGAAGTACCATTTTGTAAGACTTTCCATTCCATACAAGTGACGAGGTTATTTTTGTAAGATCTTCACAGCTGGATGTACAACAGGGTCCTTTGGGTGACAATATAAGATGCTTGCTAAAGCAGAAGAACTCTTACGTACATCATCTTTTTAGAACAACTAAAGATGGGCAGATCCAGTTCTAGTGTCATCATCTAATCCATGCAACACCAAATGACACCAGATGAGCATGTACACTCACATCAACAGAAGAATCTCACCAGTTCAATAGATTAGTTTAACAAAACCTATGGTATTGATAGTCATTTATTTCTACATCAGATACATCTGTGGCACCCTCAACCATACATGGAGTTCCCTTGCTAGAGTAGGGCTTAAAACAACAAAAGTTGGTGAACTTCTATGATGTCAGCTTGGTTGGGATTAGAATGCAGGCATTTTAGAGGCTGATATTCCTAAGGTTGCCAGTTCAAATCCCCACTGGTACTATATTGGGCAGCAGCAATATAGGAAGATGCTGAAAGGCATCATCTCAGACTGTGTGGGAGGAGGCAATGGTAAACCCCTCCTGTATTCTACCAAAAGAAAACCACAGGGCTCTGTGGGCGCCAGGAGTCGAAATCGACTTGACGGCACACTTTATTCCTAACCTAGTCTGTGTTATATAATGAATATGATCCCACAGTAAATTGAGAGAAAAAGTCAGAGAAGGACAAGTATGAGAGCAACAGAAAGGTGCTGGGCATCCTTGCCTGATCCTCTTTTATATATACTTTATTGTGATTTCAGTTGCTCATTTAATGTGAAATGTCAGTGGCATCTGTACTCTCTGCCTCAGGGACCACTATTGCATCTTCTTTATAACCCATAATAGCTTCTTGGAGTCAGTGTATGATCAATTTGGTAACCACAGTTCCTTCTTTTTGTCTTGTCGGAAGCAAAACAGTTGGAAAACAATTTGAAATACTGTGTTGCTATTATTTTTGTTGTTAGTCTTTTATAAAATCTACAATAAATATACTAATATTGCATCAAAGGAAATGTATTATATGTATTTAAATCCAGATTATATCATGCAATGATAAAGTCAAGAAATAATATCTCTGTTTGCTGTTTCTCAAGAAGAGTGGGTCTTGTGGTAGCAAGCATGACCCATTCCCTTAGCTAAGCAGGGTCCATCCTAGTTGCATATGAATGGGAGACTATGTGTGTGAGCACTGTAAGATATTCCCCTTAAGCGAAGTAGAGCTGCTCTGGCATGCATCCCGCTGAACTTCAGAAATTGTTCAGGCATGAGATTCAGTTCAGAAAGGCTAAAGATGATGCAGAACAAGGACACAGTAAGGTTGGAGTCAGCCTTGGGACAAAAAATGAAGATGGGCTCCTGCCCCCTACCCTTCTTATTCTACAGAGAAGTCCAAGGGAGAAAGCAAAGAACAAGTTGCCATCAAGTTGGAGGGCCCCCTCTCCCTCAGGTCCCCAGGTTCATTTGTTCCCACTTGTTCAATTA
The DNA here is from genome assembly GCF_027244095.1 of Hemicordylus capensis. Lineage (NCBI taxonomy): Eukaryota > Metazoa > Chordata > Lepidosauria > Squamata > Cordylidae > Hemicordylus > Hemicordylus capensis. The sequence goes on along the minus strand of NC_069661.1, from coordinate 51,537,409 downwards.
TAGCTACATTCCTGATACAGAATTGTTGAGTTGCATTAAAAAAAATTGTACCTTGAAAACCCAAACTCTAAGTTCACATGACCAGTAACCAGTAATTACACTAGGTAATTTGGTTACCCGGACCACCCAGCAGTGAGGCTCCCCGTGCAACTCCCCCCATAACCTCCTTTGAGGGGCTTGCCCAACCTCTGCTGTTTTTTTAAAAAAAATTCCTACTGAGGCTGAGGGGTGGCTGTGGGGCGGGGAGCGGAGCAGCTCTTCTCCCCTATCCTCCTCCCCTGGCAGGGGCAGGAAGTGGAGTGATGCTGGGCCTGTCCGTTCAGGTCATCATCTTTTACCAACTGTGAGGCACTCCTGCACAGTTTATAGATTGTCACAAGTCCGTGACGTCACGGGCTTGAGATGATCTCAACTGCACAGGTGCGCCTTGCAGTCGGTAAAAGACGCTGGCCAGAACGGACAGGCCCAGCATTGCTCCTGTCCCCACCACTGCTGGGGGAGAAGGGAGAAGGACTGCTCGGTTCCACTCCCCGCCCCCACAGCCCCCCTTTGGCCATGGTAAGAATTTTTTTTAAAAGCCAACTGAGGTTTGGTGGGGCATGGGGTGGCTGCCGGAGGTCCCTGGCCATTTGGAGCCCCCCCCCGGACCTTGAAGTATCAGATCAGGTCCCCAAGGTCCGGGGGTTAGAGAGCCTCTGACAGAAACGGTGGTACAGGGGAAGGGTTGGAGGGAAAGCAGGTTCTTCCCTCCCCCCTGCATATGATCAAATTTATTACCAAGGCTCTGCCCCTTGTGTGGTACACAAGCCGTGCCACAGCAAGCAGCAGAGCAGAGAGCCAGAGGACATATTCACATGAGAAGCCCTATAGGCCATCTCCAGCCTCAGAGACAGGATGCCTCCGAGTACCAGTTGCAGGGGAGTAACAGCAGGAGAGAGGGCATGCCCTCAACTCCTGCCTGTAGGCTTTCAGTGGCATCTGGTGGGTCACTGTGTGAAACAGGATGCTGGACTAGATGGGCCTTGGGCCTGAGCCAGCAGGGCTGTTCTTATGACATAGTCCTCTGCCATCCCTCAATGCACCACACCAGGAGTGTGGTACATTAATTCTCCCTCAGCTGAGCCCTCTTGCACCCCGGCTCTGTGAGTGAAGCCCATGCACACACACTTCTGAGTACCTAGGTAGAAGAATGCACTTGTGCCCTTCTACCTGGGTAATAGCCTCGGGGAAATTCCTGGGCTCTTCTTCATGGCAGTGCCAGGATTGGTCTCAATCACGATGCTTCACACAAGCAGCCCTACCTGGTACGACTCTGGAAGCCCAATAGGGCTTCTCATGTGAGTAGCCTTTCTACCTTGTTAGCAGCTTGGCAGCTTTAGATCCAAAATCTTGTTATTTGCACAAATCTGATTTTTAAAAAGTGGAGTTCCTCTAGTTTTTTCTTCCTATTTGTGCTTGTTTGTAACCACCATGCTATACTTTTCTGTAGTTCATTTGAAAATGTTAAAATCAAAGAAAAATGATTAGATGGTGTATGGATAAAAGGGGGAACTTCTGTAACGGAGGCAGCAAGAAAGATGATAATGTTAGTAGATCTTTTTAAATTAGTTTTGCTAGTAGATTTATGGATCTGATATTTTTTTCCACCATTTGTTTGTCCTTCGGATGCACTCTTCAATTGGCTACTGCCTCACAGGCAATAATACAGTAAGAAATTCAGATGGATGTCTTCTTGTAAACTTTAAAGCATCTAGAAGTTAGCCCTACAGGTACAAAGCTGTTGCACTGAAAGGATCATTTGTCTGTCTGTTTTTAATATATTTCAGTTCTTTGGTTTTCTTTTTTTTTTCATAGATTGCAGTATTATAAAAAGGTATCCACAGAAACTGTATGGACACATAAGAAGTAAGAGTTCTGCTGACATTCTGGTTGCTTTGCATAGCTGGTAGGAAATTGTAACTTTTGATAAAGTCATTGATGTCCAATATTTTTGTAAGTATTCAGTCCCATATGTGTTCAGTGAATGTGTGAGGAAAACATGGGATCACACCCACTAGGCGGCATGCCCACAAAACCATTCTACCTGTTGACCACAATCCCCAGATGTGCTGCATGTTTAGCATTTATCCTCAAGGGCTTTGCTGTAGAAGGTCCCTTGCAGACACATGGCCATCTAGGAGCCTGTCCAGAGTGATCTATAGGAAATGCTGTTGGAGGAGGTGCCCACCTCAGCCTAGACAGCTCTCCAGCTCCTTTAGAACCAGAGCAGCCTGAGTCAGTTGTCCCCTTGGAGGAGCCCTGTGGTCCTGGTGCCCACTGCAGGGCTCCTGCCCTTCCATATAACCTTCTCCATTACCTCCAGGTCCTCAGGAATAGATGTGACATTGCACATGGCTGAACTCCAGTTCCAAATGTGGAGTGCACTTCTGGCTACTTGGGGCCTCTGCAGGTTGTCTGAACCAGCCCACCCAATAGGCCTACTCAGAAGGAGGGTAAGGTAGCTCCTCTAGAGAAGGTCTGGCCTAAGAATCCAGGAAGGGATGAGACTCTTGCTGCTTATAAACATGTTTAGTTGGAGCCAGGCTTTTGCTAGTTCAACAGCTCCCTTAGAGAGCTGTGCCTCAACTGCCTAGCTAAACCTGGATTTCAACAGCACCATCACTGGATACACATTCATGGAACAGCTGGGGAGTTCTGAACAGAACTCAAAGTGCTGGTTCTTACCTATAAATCCCTGAACAGCTTGGTCCCAGAGTATTTATGAGAGCACTTTCCTCTTCATGAAATCTGCCGCCAGATAACTTGCATTTTGGGTGGTATAGAAATGTATTAAATAAATAAATAAATAAATAAATAAATAAATAAATAAATAAATAAATAAATATTAAGATCATTGGGGGAGATCCCGGGGTGTAGCTATAAATGAGCAGATGGGTTCAAAGAATCCAGGCCCACCAGCTCCTCAGGGTTCCCCAGCTCCACCCCTCCCTATTTTCTTCATTATTCTGACTCTTCATTATTCATTATTCTTTATTCATGATTAGTGACTCTTCATTATTCTCACTCTGAAGGGTTGCCAGGGAGAGGGGTGGCAACGGGCCCCCTCTCCCCAGCTACACCTCTGTGAGGTCTGGTTGTGGTTGCCACCACTTGCTAGGTGGCAGCACAAATCCAGGCCTTCTCTAGAGTTGCCAAGAGGCTCTGGGACAGCCTCCCAAATGAAATCAGAATTTCTCAGTCTCTGATTGTTATTAAATGACATTTGAAAACACACCTGTTTCATCAGGCTTTTAGTTTACAATGTTTTAAATTTTTATATACAACAATTTTAATCTGTTTTATATGATTTGGGGTTTTTTTAGCTGCTGTTTGTTTGGATTGAGATTTTATATAGGGAAGTATATAAATGTGCTAAACAAATAAAAAGGCATTTAGTCACCTATGGCTCCAGCCTGTTGGTGATGTAAGCTGGCACATGTAAGGTTGGAGGAAGCTTGGTATACCAATGAGACAGTCTACTACTGGATCAGAAAAATGTAAGAAAAGGAGAGGGAGGTAAAAATTGTTTCATGGGACTTCTTCTCCACTCCTAAGAAATTAGTTCTGCCAAAAAAAAAAAGTACATGTTTAAAAAAATATTTTTAGGTAATTTTAGGGTTGTGAGCTGCTAATATTAACTACAGTACAGCATCAACCCAAGATGCTTAAATTCTACTGAAATGTGGCATTATGGGTGTGACTGTCTATTTGATTTGTAGCTAGGAGGTATGAGTCATTGCCATTAATTTATACATATGCAAAGATATCTTTCTCTTTTACAAAATAAAATCTATGCCCAGTTCGTCACTGAAGAGGACAGGAAAGCATACATCAGAAATGTTAACCATGATTATTGTGCAGACATAATGTAGTATTCCTTAGTGTAATTAAGAACAATAGTTGTTTACAACAAAAAAGTAACACAAAGAAAAATACTCAGACCAATGTTTCATTAACAGTCAATTTGCAGCTAGAACATCCATATGGCTTCATCTGTTCTCCTTAAACAAGAAAATTCTTCAAACGTTAACTAAAACTTAACGTATATACTTGAAGTTATTAAAACTATTTCAGAGGGGGAAAGTTCTTATTCACACAGCCTTCTTCTGTCATCCTGAACCTGGGGAGGTGGATCAGATTAATCTGAGAAAAACAGAACTTTTGGAATATATATTGATTTTCTTCCATTATAATGCTCCCATAAATCATAATCATCATGTGCCAAGCCTATGTGTCCTTGATTTTGCTTGCTGGAATCTAATCTTATAACTCAAGCTTTCCAAAAAGGAACATTTTTCTTACTTTTTCCTCCTTGCTTATGCATTTCCTTCTGCTTCCTCCATCTTTTTTGTGTTTACCTACAATATTGCTAAAGGGACTTTGTGTGATGGCATCTCAAGGTCATCAGGTGAGCTGATGAATAGAAAGAGTTCTGTGAACTTTAGGTCTTCAGAAACCTTGTTGCACATTGAATCCTCTGGATTTTTATAATAGCTAACGCTCTAAGTAATCCATTTTCCAAAATGGTTGCCGTCAGAACCCAGTTGCGTCCTGGAAGCCTTGTATAAATTTCTGACCAAAATCAGTTGCATCTCTTAATTTTATTTCAGGGTAGCTTTGAATTTGAATGCTGCTGAATATCAGGTACTTCCCTGACTTGATGCTGCAAAGTGGATAGACATTAGTACAAAGGATGGAAGTTGTTGCAAAGAGATATGTAGATCTAGTAGATCCTACAAGAGTCAAATGATTGTATCACAGAATCATACAATTTTAGAGAGGGAAATGACCTTGGAGGTCATCTAGTCCAACCCAGCTCTGTGTAGATCATCATTCAGCTTCTAAAAGCTACCACTGTGCAAGGGCTGATTTATCTTTGAACAGTATTGACAGTTAGGAAATGTTTTCCAGTGTCCAGTCTAAATCTATCCCCTTGTAATTTCAACTCATTGGTTCTAGTGCTGCCCTCAGGAGCAACAGAAGGCCACTCCATCTTCTATGTGACCATCCTTCAGATATTTGAAGACAGCTATCATATATCCTCTTAGTCTTCTTTTCTTCGACCTAAATATGTTCATCTCTTTTAACTGTTCCTCCTAGAATTTAGTGAGGAGTCTGGAAATGATCTTTGACCTCCTCTGAACTAGGGTTCCCTCTAAGACATGCACATGTGCGTGCACACACAAGTGTTTTGATGTCCGCTTAGTTAACGTTAGATCCTGCTTAGGTTGATTCAGGAAGGCCCCACTCTGAATGTATGTGTGCACACACTGCCACGATACTGCCACCCAGAACATATCTGATTCTGCACATAGATCACTAGGAACACTGCTCTGAACCCATTCCAGGTTATTAATCTTCTTTTAAAAATATGGTGCCCAGAACACCATGCTAACCATATAAATGGTGCCAATGCATGCATGGACACCATGTGAGTGCTTACACCATGTGTGGGTACTTGGGATGAATACCACCCCAGCAGGGAGCTGCATGGAGTGGTGGAGAGCAGGTAAGGACCTGCTCTCCTCCTTCTTAAAGCTCCCATTTGTTGCTCTCCTCCCCGCAGCACTGAACCGGTTTGGACTGGAACACTGGAATCAGCATTCCAGTGATTCAGCTTAGGGGAAAGGATTTGACCCCACAGAGCAGTAGTCAGCCAGAAGGACTTCTGGGCAGTAGAAGACAGCATGCGTCACCAGCAAGCTCCCTCAACAAATACTACAGCAACTGAGGTTCAAGGAGCTCAGTTCCTGCTCTCCTCTTTCTTAAAGGACCTTCTTCTCTTCTTTCTTAAAGCTCCTGCTCGCTGCTCAGCTTCCCACAGCACTGAACCTGTGCTTGAACCTCAGTTTATGCACACTCTTCAAAATAACTCTCCTTGAGTATTCCTTGTGTGGGTCTGTTGTAGGGCTTAGGAAACCTGAACAGGCCTGCCCTTAACACTCTTGGGTCGAATAGTTCTTGCGTCCTTCTATATGCATGGGCCTGCCTTGGGCCAGTCTTCATGTCTGATTGCCTGAGAGTCCTCTGAACTTTGGAGTAAAATCCTTGAGCCACAGAACCTGGATCATTACCTAAGTGGGCCTGCTGTGGCCTAACTGCTGTACATGGGAAACTCCTTTGATAGCTGTGGGAAATGTAGGTGCTACCAACCTTGGGATTTGGTGCCAAGTTAACACCCTGCTGCCTCTCCTTGCCTGCTCTATTGACAAAGCCTTTGCAGCTGGGTTAGAGCAGCCTCTAACAGGGATTCCTGGATGTTATTCACTATAGCTCCCAGTATCCACAGCTGCAATGGCCTTTGGCTGGAGATTATGGGGATTGTCATCAACAACATCTGGGAATCCCTGTTAGAGGGAAGACTGGTTGGGACCCGCAATCCTTCCCATTGAAGTCTTCAGTCTTTTGACATGATACAAAAATCAGCAGACGGGTATCAAAACTGTTCTTGATTCTCTCTATTCTCTATTTCTTTCTTCACCATCTCACCCCTTCTTTCTGGCCACATTCCAATGCTTGTCAACTGCCAAGCTATTAGAGATTTTATTTGCTCACTTCCTTTCCCTCTTCATCTCATTCTAGCACTCCCCTGTGCAACCATGCTTGTACCGAGGTTGTGAACTCCCTATTTGCATTGTGCGCCTGCATTTTACAAATAAACTTCATATCTTGTTTTCAAAAGCATTGCCTCTGAGTCTGTTCCTCTGGGGGTACCCTAAGATTGTCTTGCCTTTCTTTAGCTATGGCCACTACTTGAATAGGTCATGGGCCTTACTGAGAAGCATCTGTACAAATAAAAGCAATAGCTTAGTCCTTGACTGAATAAGAGCAGTCTGACATCTTCAAATGCTTCATGGCAAATATCATATTATCCAGAAGTGCTCAGTAGCTGAATGAAATTGGCTGATCCAAAAATACGAAAGAACTCCACAGGAGCTGGAATGCATTGTAACACATTCAGAGGCAAATGCAGAGGTTGCTGGCAAGTGAAATGGACCAAAAACAATTAGGTTTTTATTTTGTTTTGAATAAGCATAGTTACCTTTCTAACAGATCACAGAGATATTTGATGCTTTATTGCCTTGGTTGCTATGTTGCAACAGTTTCATTAGGAATTGTTTAAATATTCATTCATAGCTGAGAACAGGAGGAGGTCCCAAGATCTAAACTCAAATCTTCTGAGGCCCCTTTCATTTTATTGTAGTGTAATCAAAGAGATGAAAAATGAATATTCAACCAGTTGATTGCTAATGTAGGGTGGAGGCACATTCTGGGCTATATGGCTCCACAGAGTGAAAACAAAAGTCCTATGGATAATGTAATTATCTCCTATTTGTTCACTCTGTGAGCTCACATAAGCTACAGCTTCTAACAAAGCAGAAGCTCTTAAATCTCCATTTCAGAATCTCAGACCTAGTTTCCCTTTGTTCTGTAAAATGCTACAGTTTTGTTCTGGTAGCTGTTTATATCCAGCCTACGCTGGAGTGGCTGACTACCGAGAACAAGCGGAATGGAGGGGAAAGGTGGAAGACATCCTGTGACCACCAATTTTGGCTCTTCAGTCATTAGTTAAGTGGAGCTGAAAGACCTGGCTGTTCTTCCTTTGGTGAAGAAAGAAATGTTCACACTGCCTCCCTAACTTTCTAAGTCCATTTTATTTCCTAGTTTAAGAAATGGGCAAAGGAAGAAGAAAAACCATAACAGTCTATGGAGAAATAAACATTTTTCTGTTTAAAATTCTTGTTTTCTTACTTTCCATTCTGCATAAAATTGCTTTATAAGGGTATCCAATAAAAATCAACCCAATTCTTTTGACTAATTGCTTTTTAAACAGTCTTCTTTTATTTTTTGTTTAAAGTAAAGAAGCTTGCATTTTACTCTGCAGACAATAGCTGTTCCCAGACATTTTTCTTGCCTTGGAAATTTCTTTTCAATTTCTTACCAAAAAGAAAGCAGTTTTGAACCAAGAGAGATTAAGCATACTGGCAGTGATGACTGACAGGGCCTCTACTACAAAATGGTAGTGAAATACATTATGGTATTTCATTACGGTATTTTAATGGTATAGAAATACATTTGATACTGGAAGATGCAAGGCCAGGATCTTCAATTGGCTTGAAAAAAGGAAAAGCAACACGTTGACTCTTTAAATATTGCTTTTTCTCTTTGGAGCCATTGCTCAGCAGTTTATCCCCCTGCAAAACACTTTGCAAGCACAAGTTGGAAAGATGCACCAGCAGCTGCCTTAATTGTTTAGGCAGCTGCTCCAATTAAGCTACAATTCTATGATAATTTGCTTTGTAGGGATCTGTATTGCATCTAACCAGGAGAAATGGTCCTCGGGCATTTTGCGACACAAAGGAAGGCCTCTGGGCTTGATACGGCTGTGTTTGCAATAGCAGGGGTTGGGCATAGCTACTCTGTCTGTCCTCTTTGGATTTGCTGTAGAGTTTGGGAACAGTGATTAAAAATAATGTTAATGCTTGTACCTATATCAACAGGTATTGTATTTAGGATTATAGTAATAAAGCTGTGTATAGTGTAGTCAGCTGCTGGTGATTAATATTAATATGTTAGTTCTATGTATGTTTAATAAAACAGTTCATATAACTGTTGGCTTTAAGGAGTTCTCTACATTTCTGTCAAAATAGCTGACTTATTCATATGTTTGAAATGAACATAACATTTAAATGGACAAAATGGTTCTGAAATATATGCATTCCAATGGAGCCACTATCCAATAAGTAGAATTAAATACATGGAATGATTTGTCTATTAGTTATTGGAGTTAATGATGCAGGCTTTAGTAGAGAACGAATGAGATGTGCAAAGTAATCATTTAGTTCTTGGTTTCAAGTGAAAAGGAAGAAGGAAGAAGAGGATGTTTTGATCTCATGAAAAACTAGTTGAGTGGTTTCATGTAGAATTCAAAGAGCATTCTACAAGCTTTATTCTGTGAATGTTTAAGTTGTTTTTATTCTGTAAAAATGTTTTGTTTTAATATTGTAACTTGTATTATGTGCACCATATATATATGGTAGTGTACTGTCTATATCTATAGCTATATATCAGGTGGTATATACATATGATAGATTATATAAAGTGATTCTATCCAGACGAATATGTCAGGGATATTTCTGGCCAAACCTATACATTTAAGTGTTTTTAGAAGTATTTCATTTAAAAAGTAATGATCAAGGGGCTGTTCATACATTCTTAATTATGTGTGTGTGTGGGGGGGGGAACCCAAGCATATAGGCAGTGTGTGTGTGTGTGTGTGTGTGTGTGTGTAAAATATAGGCAATATAGTAGCATAATTCTAAATTATGGGGAAAATGATCATGGGCCTGTTCATTCTCAATTATGGGAAAAACTCAAACATATAGGCAATATAGTAACAGGGGGAAAACATATAGGCAATACAGTATTATGTTACATACATCATGACTTATGTAACATGTGGTGCAGGTCATACCACTTAAGTTGACAATTAGCACATTTGATACTAATTGACATGTTTCTTTTTCTAGGTGAAAGTATTGTGCAAATCAGATGCAGGTGCATATGGCAGTATCTACTCCACATCAAAAGTTACACTTTACATGTGGTGTGGTAAGAAAGCTACTGTACCTGCATGTTTGCAATACATAGTCAGTATTGCACATCCAGGCTTGACAGTACATGAACCAGCTTCAAGAGGTAGCCCAAGTGAACTGTTAAAATTGGAAATTATTTGACAAACATGAAGAATATGTTTTCTAAAAGTATTACAAGCCATGAATCCAAATCTTGTGCATAGTTAAGCATGCTTAAGTCTCATTGAACTCAATGGCCTTTACGTGTGTGTGGCCATGTTGTGCAGTTATTCTAAAAAGGTTTGTAACTTTCCTCTTTCTTGGCACAGATTGAGTCAATGGGTTGATTAAAGTAAGTAATATAATCTACAAAATGGAACAGTATGCTTTATTGCTATGACCTTTAAATATGACTCCCCCCGCCCGATTAGCTATATATTATATTCTCTCCTTCCAGGTTAGTGAGGCAGTAAACTGGGAAACAAAGGAGTACTAGGGACACAGTCAATCAAAAGAGAATAAAAAGAAATAAAATAGAAATAGCATCCTATAACTCAAGGAATAGGTGGCATATTACATCTTGGAAAACTAGTTCTTATGGTAAAGGTTGTAGCAAGGGAAGATGACAATTCATCTATTTTCTTTCATGACAAAGGCCACAACAAAAAGAACAAAATCTTTAGCTCATATCTAGAAAGTTCTTTGCATGTTAGATACAAATTACAGTGGCTGACATCCTGACTAGCTTTTTCCAAAGACCAAATGTCTTTGGGTGCTAGCCCCCAAACGCTAGCAGTGCTAGCCCCCAAACGAGTCCCCCCAGTGCTAGCCCCCAAACGAGTCCCCCCCCCAGGCTCTTTCACGAGAACACACTTCCTTTGGAATGCTTTTCATGCCTCAGAAGTGTTCTGTTAAAGTGGAAACATACCCCCAACACTTCTGTAACAGAACACTCCCAGAGTGCAGAGAGAGCTCTGCAATATGTGCTCTTGTGCAAAAAATACCCATGCTTTGGAAGATTCACATGGGGACTAGTGCTGTGTGCACTGATGCTTGGAGCATTCACACAATGCTACGCAGGATTAGGGATGTGAAAATTTATTCAGGTACAAAACAATTTGTATCTGAATCTGGCTGAATCTGGCTGATTCAAGTGATTTGCAGACAAAACAAATCACCCCTGTGCTCAATTGCCCAGATTTGGGTACAAAACAAATCACCCCAGATTTGAACCCCCCAGAATTGGAGATCTGGACCTCCATTTTGTGGCCAAAGTGGGTTGGGGAGTAGTGCCCAATGGGTGGAAGCTACCACCCAAATTTCAAAGAAATTGGGCAAAGGGGTGATTTTTAAAGAATTTTTGAAGTTGGTGCATGTTTAAGCTTTTTCCCATAGGGAGTAATGGGGACTTCAACAGCCTTATAGCTCCATGTGGGGGGCACCAGGGTGGCCCAGAGTGGGTTGTAGTGGGCGGTAGTGCCCAATGGGTGCAAGGAAGCTACCACCCATATTTCAAATAAATTGGGAAAAGGGGTGATTTTAAAAAGATTTTTGAATTTCACGCTTCTTTAAGCTTTTTCTCATAGGGAATAATGGGGATTTCATCAGCCTTAGTTATAATGCCTGGGGAGAGGGGGGGCACCAAGGTGGTCCAGAATGGGTTGTGGTTGTTTTATACTATTTTAACACCCCTGCCACCCTCAAACTGGGCCACAACCAGCCTGAGAGTTTTGGTTTGGCCTCTAACCAAACCGGGTCCAGTTCGGTTTGAGGTCAAACATCCGAATCAGCCCAGTTCAAGTGGCCGGTTCATATACCTAACATGGGGTGATTTTAACGTCTTTTGGGGACCTTGTAGACACTGTTATAAAACAGGCAGTTTCCCAAGGAAAGTTACAACCTTAGGTTTAAAAGTCCAAATAAAAATATATTTTATTAAATACAGTGAAGAGGTTTGCCTGTAATATTACCAAGAGCGTTCACATGTGTTTTGGACACTTAGATGTATCCAGGCTCAATGCTTTACCTCTGATTGAAGATGAAGATATAGATATAGATATAGATAGATTCATATTATAGCTATGATGGACTGGGATGGGTAAGGGAAGCAATGGTGGTTGATTAGCAGGAAGAGTGAGTGAAAGAATGTGACAGAGGCTGGGGAAAGGACATGAGAGGGGTTGATACAAGAACAGGCCAGGAGAGTGGGGAGGGAAGGAGAAGGAACTCCAGAGGATAGAGAAAAGAAATAGAGAGTTCCAGTGGAGTTTGGGGGTAGAGAGGAGAGGTCTCCAATAACACCTAGGGAAGAAAGGATAGAGAAGCAAGATAAGGACCCAGGAGAGCTGGGAACAAGTCTCAAAGGAGTTTGGGCAGGAGAGAGAGAACCTCTAGGATGGATCCCAAAAATTGCACAGTTCGGGGCTTTTTGGCTTGCTGTTTTATAGGGTAAAAGATGTGCTGTAGAGCAAAAGCTGTGTGCCAAATCAGTGCTCCTCTGGATTAATGGTTATGTGTGGAAGCTTCTAGTTCAGAACAATGGGTTTCAAATTTAGTTGTTACTAAACTATGGGATTTTCTGAGAATGGAGGCTAAATGTTTGCTTTAAGGATTTTGGCCTGTTGACTTTAGAGATTTGGATAATCTAAAAGGCATGATTGAGGACTAACATGTCCTCAACTAAGTAAAAAGCTCAACTAAGTAAAAAGGCAAGCCATGGCTGCTTGCCCTTAGGTCTTCAGGGTGGCCAAAATTTCCATAGGGGAAGCTGGTTTGGGGTGCCCAGACTGGGCTGTTAGGCTCCTTCCTTAGAGTGGCTGTTAGGGGAGCAGCTGTTAGGCTCCTTCCTTAGCTGGTCTCCTTAGGATCTCATTCCAGGATCCTCTCAAACATAGGCAAAACCAGGCTGAGCACCTCTGTCAGGGCACCAAGGTGATGTACAAGAAGCCCATTTCTGGACCCCGTAGCAATCCTATGTGCACATCTATAATTCATAATGAATATCTATGTATTATCTTGAAAACAAGAGCCATAATAACTATCTCATGTCTTATCCTAGTATGTAAGTTTCAGGAAGTCAACTGATTATGTTGAATCACTTATTCAGGCACTATTCTAATGTGTTCTCTCCGAACACACCGAAAATATACAGCATGTCCCACATTTTCCCCACTATTAGCACTTGCCTGCACTTTTAGCCAGAGCTCTGACTGTGACAAACAACTTCCCGCTCCTTGATTGCTAAAGGCAGGAGAAGAAAGTTCTTTAAGAGACAATCATGCAGCATATTGTGTCTGACAGACCCTTGCTGCTGCTCATTGTCCTCTCTGCTGCAGCTGCATATGTATGTGTCATTTTAAAGCACTGACTGTTATGTCCTGTTTGGTACTTGGGGATGGGTGCCTCTTTCAGGAGGAAAAAAAGGGGGGATGAACTCCAGACGAAATAAAGTTAGTTTCATCTTATTTCTGTGTGCCCTTTGTTACTGAATTAATAGTAGACAGGGTGAGACAGAAGTAACTAATCAAACTGTTCTGAGGGGAATTGTCATGGGTCTCACATAATCCCAGCAAGGATAGGGATAGGGCAGTAAGCACTGAGTGCTGGAAAATCAAAAGCACTCGCTTGTTTTCATAACATGACCTAGAAGTTTGGGAAAGCAACAAAGTGGCCAAATTTGCAGATGGCACAAATCTATTTAGGGTAGTGAAATCCAAAACAGATTGTGCAGAGCTCAAAAAAGAGACTGGGTGAGTGGGTGACAAAATGACAAATGTGGTTCAGTGTAAGCAACTGTAAAGGGCCAAAAAACCCAGCTTCACATATGCACTGATGGGGTATGAGCTGTCAATGACTGACCAGGAGAGAGATCTTGGGGCTGTGGTGGACAGTTTGTTAAAAGTGTCAACTCGCTGTGTAGCAGCTGTGAAAAAGGCCAATTCCATGCTAGGGATCATTAGGAAGGGGATTGAAAATAAAAATGTTAATATTATAATGCCCTTATACAAATCTATGGTGCAGCAACATTTGGGGTATTGCATACATATTGTCACCATAACTTAAGAAGGATATTGTATAACTGGAAAAGGTTCAGAAGAGGGAAACCAAGATGATCAGGAGCCTGGAGCACCTTCCTAATGAGGCAAGTCTACAGCATCTGGGAATTTTTAGTTTGGAAAGGGGGCAACTGTGGGGAGACATGAATGAGGTGTATAAAATTAGGCATGGAGTAGAGAGAGTGGACAGAGAAAAATTCTTCTCCCTCTCTCACAAGACTAGATCCAGGGGTCATCACATGAAACTGATTGTCAGGAAATTTTGGACTGACAAAATGTCTCAAATATATTAATATTTTAATATATAATAAATATAGTAATAAAAAGGAAGTACTTTTTCACACAGTGTATAATTAAACTATGGAATTCTCTGCCACAGGATGTGATAATAGCTGCTAGCTTGGATGGCTTAAAAAGCAGCTTAGACTAATTAATGGAGGACAGGTCTATCAATCACTATTAGTCTGGTGGCTATAGGCCACCTCCAGCCTCAGAGGCCAGATGCCTCTCAATACTAGTTGCAGGGGAGCAATAACAGGAGAGAGGCCATGCCCTCACCTCTTACCTGTGGGGTTCTCAGAGGCATCTGGTGGCCCACTGTGTGGCACAGGCTGCTGGACTAGATAGGCCTTGGGCCTGATCCAGCAGGGCTGTTCTCATGAAATATTTACTGCTAGAGCCAGTTCTGAGAAAGAGGGGCCTAATGGTAATATTGTTTCAGCCAAGCCAATGCAGGGGGCTTTATTAAACATGCTACAAATTCATGACTATTTGTTGTACTATAAAGTGATGGTTTGGAAATAGCTAGGGGTGTGCATGAATCATTTCACGCAAATCTATCAGCAATGAAATGGGCCAGTTTGATGGTTCTGTCGTGAACCAAACTGACCTCTAGGAGAGGCAGGCCAATCTGTGATTCATATGAACCAAGCCTGGTACACTGTAGATCAGTTTGGCCCGGTCTGACAGTTCAAGGGACTATGCTTCTAAAGGAATCTGGTGAGGCAATTCCCCTTTGCTTTTACAAGCAAAGGGGAATCCTGCCTTTAAAAAACTTCTAAGAGCAGTGGGGGGGGGGGGCAGCGAGAAGGCAACTTTTAAAATAAGTGCTTAGCACTTCAAAACCCCAGTGCCACTTCTCGAAACCCTGGTGCTCCCCCAAGCAGGATGGCTCGGGCCTCTGGCTGCACATGCAAATATCCATGTATCTGTGGAAGGTGGGCTGCTATGGGGAACACTGGGTTTCGAGGAGAGTCTGCCTGCGCCAGATAGATAAACACCACCCCAGCTGCCCTTAGGAGACTTTTAAAGCCAGGCTTGTAAAGGGGACTCTTCACCGGATTCCCGTTTAGAAGCATAGCCTGTCAAACTGGGTCGAGCCAGATAGAGCTGGTTCAATTGAGCGGACCAGACCGGCCAGTTGGTTCAACCAGACCAGTTTGTGGACCGGCAGTTTGGTTTGAATTCAAGCTGAACTGCAAAAATTGGTCCCCTAGAAATAACCGGGGTGTCTCTTTCCTTTGCTACAGTGGCTGTAGATTCTCTTAAATGATCAGAGAAAGCTAGATGAAGTAAGTTTTACTTTACGTTGCCTTTCTCAGAATTCAAAGCTGTGAACATTACTTTTATTCAGTTCCATATGCTTAGAAGCCTTTAACATGACCACACAACTCATCTGTGAAATAGAGATACCCAATAGTCAACTTTTAAGTAGTCAGCTGGGGCGGGGTGTGTGTGTGTGTGTGTGTGTGAGAGAGAGAGAGAGAGAGAGAGAGAAAGAACCAGATTCAATTGTCCGTTATCTATACTAGAAAACCCTGAAATGAGAAGAAATCTATGCTGTTCTTCATAGCACCTGCTCCTTGAACAATAGAAGAAAATGGGATTGAAATCCGGAGCACAGTGTGCTGAGTTTCCTAGGTGATTATAAAGTGCAAAATTTCTGGAAAAGATTCATGTTAGCAAATAGAGATGGAAAGCCTAAAATCCATAGAGATCACAGATGATAGATGCAATTAAAAGCAGAAGGAAGGAAAGGCCATTCATTTGCCTGTTGAAAATATAGTGGAGGGAAGGGTATACACGTGTGATATGGTCTCCTTCTTAAATTTTCAGCAGATTCTATATTAGGAGCTTTGCTTTTTAAATTTTTGATCTTCTTTCTTCTATTCTTTTATTCAGCCTCTTAGTATTAATTATTATAACCATACTGATGGTATTCAGTTTTTCTGTTCTGCTTCTGATATTTCCTCGTTCTTTGCTAAGCACAAAATAAGAAGCAGCCATATAACAAGTCAGACTAATGGTCCATCTTGCTCAGTATTTACTGATGCCAGCAGCTCTCCAAGGTTTTAGAAAGGAGTCTTTGCACCAAGACCCAATGGGGACACAAGACAGCAGTAATGGAGTAAAATGAGCCACATATTTATTGATTGACATTCTGATTAACGAAGGAGGATTGGCGGTCTACCACCTACAGTGCAAAAGCTAAAGAGTTGCTGCTGCAGTGCGAGTCAAACCTAAACATATAGGGTGACACAATTTGGCTCCTGGCAGCATCAACCATATGGCCAGTGCTGTCCTTCTTAGCCAACCTAATGCCAAGGCACCTGCTTTAGGGATCACCACCCCCAAGCCGCCAAGCCTTTACAATTGATGATTCCAGAGCAGGTTGGAGTAAGTCCTTAGCCAGCATTTCCTGAGCCTCAAACCTCTAGGGACTGGCAAGGACTCCTTCATATGCCAAACACATGCCGAAAGGTGCTCACCAACCCTACACTACCCTATACAAAACACACTGTACCTGCCACAAGAAGGGGTTGCCTAGCTTGGCCCTTTCACCTCCCACCACCCTTCCAAAACTGCCATTAATTCTCCCTTCAAATCAGACAAGAAACAATCTGAACTCCTAGTGGATAAATACACACCATCAGCCTGGAACAAGTCTAGATGTGTGAACACAGTTTGTCAGGGGGAGGGACAAATTCCTCACCAAAAGCTGACACAAATCAACCAAAGTCCTGGTTAATCTTCTGATGTGCCCTATCAATCTTCCCAGGCTGCCTGGCACTGCACCAAACATGGTACTGCAACAAGTCAGACCACAGGAAGAGCACACCAGGCACCCAACATCTAATAACTTCCAGATCCCTGATCACCTGATGGGACACGGCGACCATCCCTAAGCTACGTCTAAAGTCATTTCCCCCCTGAATGCAGTAAGATAATACCTGGAGGCAGATTACTCTCCAGAAATTCCCGCACTGCAGACAGGAGCTGGTTAAAAACCATTCCAGTAGGCACTGGAATCTGAGGGCTGTTATCCTGAGTGAGATCCACAGGTGCTAGTGCAGGCAGAGCTCCTTCATCTCTGAACCTGGCCAAGTGATCAGACAAAGACTGTAACAATTGGGCCCATTTAGCAGCCTTAATAGCCTTCCTTGGCCAGAAAGGGAATAATGCCAGAGGGACCACCTGGATCTGGCACACTGGGGCTGGAGGTTTCTTGGCCTTCTCCAGTGCTTCCAAATGTGCCCTAAGAGCACACACAGTGCTGCCTACATCGTCCTCTTCATCAGAGTAGGACAAATGGGGGAAAGACCTGCTGGGTCTACTAGGAAGAACTGCCCTGCCCCCTTTTTTGACCTTCTTTGGTGACATCACCAAAAACAAAAACACACAGAACCCAATGAAAGTAAGCATACAAGCACACACATCAACTGCACAGACATACTCCCTAACCCAGCCAATGCCAAAGCAAAATCAGCAGGAAAGGGCACAAAGGTATCCCAATGCTAAGTAGGCATTGTGGCCCCATGGTTCCCTGAAATTCCCACTTTCACCAAATTCCCTGAAGGGTGGGGAACCAAAAGCTCAGGGGGGTGATGTGGTAGCCCTGTCCAAGGAGCACCCCAACAGAGCCCACAAAAGAGAAAACGGGGAAGGGCCAGCCCACCACCAGTCAAGTCTCACTCCACAAGACTCTAGGGATGTGCACAAATTATTTTTTAAAATTTAATTTGTGCCCCAAAATAATCATCCCTGATTTATTTTGTGTCCAAATCTACCCCCCCCATCACATCCAGTTTCAATTTGTATTTGATTCAGAGGCTATTCAGAGGCTATTTGATTCAGAGGAGAGACTAGCCCGATTTCGCCTGACCTTCTGAACCACCGGGCTCGCATGCGAGCCCGGTGGCTTCCAGACAGTTAAACTGCCAAAGTAACCCTCCCCTTAAACTGGGTTTGCAGAGCAAGTGTTCCGCAAATCCTTTTTTTTTTTTTTTTTTTGCTTGTGAGTTGCCGTGACTCTCCTCACAGAAAAGCACCCTCCCGGCTTGGGGGTCTCTCCAGCATGCCCTGCGCAGTTGCGCAGGGCATGTTGGAGCTTCCGGGGACCACATGGCCCCCGAATTCCACAGCCCCGGCCAGCTCCATGACAGAGCTGGCAGATGTGTGGGGAGCCACTGCGGCTGCCAAGAGCAGACTGTCTGCTCATGTGTGGGGAGAGCAGGCTAAGCCCGCTCTCCCTGCAAACCCCCTAGAGCAGGGTTTCTCAACGTGTGGGTCCCCAGATGTTATTGGACTTCAACTCCCATAATCCCCAGCCCCAGTGGTCTTTGGTTGGGAATTATGGGAGTTGAAGTCCAATTGCATCTGGGGACCCACACGTTGAGAATCCCTGCCCTAGAGGCTCTTCATACTAATCGTGTGAAGAGCCTCTATATTCGATTTGGACTTCGATTGATTCAGATAACTCAGCAAGGTCCTAGGGGTACCAAATTTGGTTGGTGGGTAGGGCCCCATGGTTGCCATCTACCACGCAAATTTCAAGGTGGAGGGGCACTTGGTTGATTTTTAATGAATTTTTTAGTTTTTACTGATTTTGTATTTTTCCGCCATAGGAAATAAAGAGGATTTGAAGTCACCCTATCCTAACCCTAAAATTGATCCCTAGCTTTCATTTAAAAAAATAACAACTAAGCTCTAGCTTTCGTAGAAGTGGAGTTATGGTGCAAAATGTGCTGTCATTATTTTCCAAGTATTTGGATTCTTTGGTGTATAACTTTTCCTAGTAATGAATCCCTATGAGGATTCATTGCATACCTTCATTTCTTCTGTTCATTTTGATGGTCATTGGACAATGCAAACTGTCAACTGCCATGTGCTAGCTACACACACACACACACACACACACACACACACACACACACACACACCACCTGCAAGGCAGTGGGGTACGCATTATTATTATTATTTCTGGTTTACACAGTCAGACAGGTGTTATTGACTGGTTTGTTTTATCCAGATATTGAGTCCTTCCCAAGGACCTGGGATGCCAGAATTTTATTGTCAATTGTTATAGATATCGTCACAGAATATAGGCTGTTCCCAGTAAAGCTGCTTTTTGTAATTGGCTGGTGGTGATTTCTGTGGCCCCTATGGTGTTGAGGTGCTCTTCAAGGTCTTTTGGAACTGCACCCAGGGCGCCAATTACCACTGGGATTATTTTGGTCTTTTTCTGCCACAGCCTTTCAATTTCAATTTGTAGATCTTTGTATTTTGTGATTTTTTCTATTTCTTTTTCTTCTATTCTGCTATCCCCTGGTATTGCTATGTCAATTATTTTGACTTTTTTTTCTTTCTTCTCGACTACAGTGATATCTGGTGTATTGTGTGGCAGATGTTTGTCTGTTTGTAGTCGGAAGTCCCATAATATTTTTACATCTTCATTTTCTACAACTTTTTCAATTTTATGGTCCCACCAATTTTTGGCTACAGGTAGCTTGTATTTTTTGCAGATGTTCCAGTGTATCATTCCTGCTACTTTGTCATGCCTTTGTTTGTAGTCAGTCTGTGCGATCTTCTTACAACAGCTGATTAGGTGGTCCACTGTTTCATCTGCTTCTTTACAAAGGCGGCACTTGCTGTTTGTGGTGGATTTTTTGACTTTTGCTCTTATTGCATTTCTTCTTAGTGCCTGTTCTTGTGCAGCCAGTATTAGACCCTCTGTTTCTTTCTTCAAGTTGCCATTCTTATGCCATTGCCAGGTCTTGGTGATGTCTGGTATTCCACTTATATTGTGCAAATATTGACCATGCAGTGGCTTATTTTTCCATTTTTCTGCTCGGTTCTTGACTTGTTCTTTCTTGTAGGCCCGCTTTCTTTCATTGGTGTTGAATAGTTTCGCATTATTGACCATTTGAAGTGCAGCTTCTTCACTGTCCTTGATATATTCTTCAAGGCCTCTTTTCTCCTCCTCTACTGTTTGATGGACTTGCAGCATTCCACCTGAGCTGCGAGGG
The DNA here is from genome assembly GCF_027244095.1 of Hemicordylus capensis. Classification (NCBI taxonomy): domain Eukaryota; kingdom Metazoa; phylum Chordata; class Lepidosauria; order Squamata; family Cordylidae; genus Hemicordylus; species Hemicordylus capensis. The sequence goes on along the minus strand of NC_069661.1, from coordinate 51,517,435 downwards.
AGGTATAGCCTATCTACATCACTGCGGGGGTGCAGAGCATGATTGATGGTCATGATTTTCCTGGTCTTATGATCTAGCGTCTCTAGCTCAGCCTGGGTCCAGTCTATTATTCCTGCAGTATATCTGATAACAGGTATAGCACAGGTGTTTATGGCTTGTATGGTGTTCCCGCCATTGAGTTTGGACTGGAGGATTTTTCTAACTCTCCTGATGTATTCACTTCCTATTTTTCTTTTAACTTCAGTATCTGCGATGTTATCAGCCTGGAGAATCCCCAAGTAATTGTAATGTTCTTTCTCTCCCAGGTTCTTGATGTTGCTTCCATTGGGCAGTTCTATTCCTTCTGTTTTTATTATTTTCCCTCTGTTCATTATTAATGCAGCACACTTGTCTAGTCCAAACTCCATTGCTATATCGCTACTGAATATACGGACAGTGTTTAGCAGTGATTCGATTTCTGACTGGGACTTTCCATACAACTTCAGATCGTCCATGTACAGCAGATGGTTGATTTTACTTGATGTTTTAGATGTTTGGTATCCGAGGGCTGTTTTGTTTAGTATTTGTGAAAGTGGGGTCATGGCAATTACAAACAACAGAGGGGATAGTGAGTCCCCTTGGAAAATGCCTCTTCTAATGCTAACCTGTCCAAGTGTCTCGCCATTGATTGTTAACTGTGTACTCCACATGCTCATTGCTTTTTTTATAGATGATGATGATGATGAATATTGAAGTGTTTAGATTTTTTGGTGTCTAATAACTATTCCTCATAATGTATCCCTATGAGAATTCATTATACACCTTCATTTCTTCTGTTCATTTTGACTGTCATTGGACAGTGCCAACTGTCAACTGCCATGTGTCAAATGCACACACATTCCCAACACACACACACACACACACACACACACACACACACACACACACACACTGAGGTACTCAGTTTTTTAAAAAGGTATTTTTGAAGTGTTTATATTCTTTGATGTCTTCATTACACACATTCATTTCTTCTGTTCATTTTGATCCCACTACTTTGCAGGTGGGGGTGCGGAATTAGTGGCATCCCATGTTCCAACTACCCACAAGCCCACAAGCCACTGGGTACTCAGTTTATATTTTATGAATTTTTGAAGTATTTAGATTCTTTGGTGTGAATTGAATCCTCACAGGGATTCTTTATGAGGGAAGGTTATTAGACACAAAGGAGCCCAAACACTTGAAAAAAATCCTAGAACATAAACTGAGAAGTACCCCACAGCTTAGCGGGGTGGGGGTGGGGTGTAGTTGGCACATAGCAGTTGACATTTGGCATTGCCAAAAGACAATCAAAATGAATAGAAGAAATGAAGGTGTGTAATGAATCCTCATAGGGACTGAGGAAAAGTTATTACACACCAAAGAATCCTAACACTTGAAAAATAGTGGCCACACATTTTGCTCCATAACTCCACTTCTACAAGGGCTAGAGCTTAGCTTTTTTTTTTTTTAATGAAAGCTGGGGATCTGTGGGAATTAATGGGAAGGATCCAAATCTCAGATCAATTCAAATCGAATCAGGCCCAATTCGATTTGTACCCAAATCTAGCCAATGGACCGCACAGAGGTGATTTGTTTTGTTTCCAAATCACCTGAATCAGTAAAAATCCATTTGTACCCAAATTGATTTGCATATCCCTACGAGACACCTTCCCACACAGAAAGTGAAAGGCAGGGAGGAGGAATGGGGAAAAGCAGAAGGGACCCAAACTGTGTGTGTGTGCGGGGGGCAGGTTGGGTTTGGTCAAGTAACCTCCAACAACTGGTGTCCTGGGAGCCCCCAAATGGGGCAGAAACACTGTAACCTCCTCTGTCAAGCCTCCCCTCATCTGCCCCAAAGTAAAACCTAGAAATGATAGGGGATGGGGGCAAGGCCCAACATCCTGCTTAGGATGGTCCCCCAGAGCCCCCACAACATGCCACAATTGATGCAACACCAGCCTGCAAATCGGGGGAAGGCAGGCCACCAAGCCCCGCCACCACCTAAATCACCACCAAAATGCTGCTGCGGCCATGGAGGAAGGCCTCCAAATCTGGGTGAAGCTTCTCAAACACAGACTGAGGCACAGCTGGAGCAAGGGCCATGCAACCCCCCTCATTTGCCTCATGCCTCATTCACAACGTTGGGGCAAATAGCGCCTGCCCCACCCCCAGACAATGTGGCAGTGTGGCCGACTTCTCAGCCCTACCTGGAGATGCCAGGGATTGAACCTGGGCCTTTCTTCATGCAAAGTATGTACTCTGCCACTGAGCTATGTTCCATACAATTGTATTGAATGTCCTGTATGATCTATGGTCGGTGACGATGCTGATGCTGATGCTGACGCTGATGGCAGCACCCTGTATGTTTTCTTCTTTTTCACCTCTTTCATGATTTTTCTTTTATTGCGCCTGTCTGTAATTCCTTGCCAGCTTTTAACCTATTCACACATAATGTTCAACACACATACAGTCGTGCACTTCCTATCTGTAGCCTGAATTTGCAGAAGCCTATATCCAGGTTCAAGGCCACCTAATGGTGCAGTGGGGAAGCAACCTGCCTAGAGAGCAGGAGGCTGTTCATTCAAATCCCTGTTGGAGTGTTTCCCAGGATATGGGAAACTCCTATATCAGGCAGCATCAATATAGGAAGGTGCTGAAAGGCATCATCTCATACTGCATGGGAGGAGGCAATGGTAAACCCCTCCTGTATTCTACCAAAGACAACCACAGGGCTCTGTGGTCGCCAGGAGTCGACACCGACTCGACGGCATAAGCTTTCCTTTCCTATATCCAGGTTCAGGTTTTCGAAGTGAATGCATCTACAATAATGCACACAAAAAACATGTATACGTGTATAGACACCTCTATGTGCACACAATGAATAGGTTTGTGTGTGTGTGTGTGTCTGTGTGTGTGTGTGTGTGTGTGTGTGTCTCTGTGTGAAATCTTCTCAAAATATCTGTTTAAACTAGCCCACTAAAAGTCTAAATACATTTGAAACAGGATGTGCATGAAAGCATCTCTGAAAGTCCCCCCGCTTTAAGGTGTGGGCAGGAGCTCCAAACTGGATCAGAGCAGTGATGCTGGGAAGGCTTTCACCTGCCTACTACCTGCATTTTATTTTATTTCATTTGCTCAGAGTCCAAGAGCAGGCTTGAGGAAAGGGAGAGGGGTGGCAATTTATATTGGAGAAACACTGCAGGGGAAAGGGCTGAATACGCTCTTGTCCAGTGTCACTACTTCAATCAGAAAGGGAGCCCCTGTAGCTGCTTTTAAATGGCAATCAATTGGTCGATCCAATCACACCATTTCTGCTTCAATTGTTATGTTTTTTAATTGCAGCATTTTCCATTTTGTCCTTCCAGTTTTCAGTTGTTTTGTATCATTCTTCCTTGTCTATTGTGGGAGCCTATTTTATCAGGGCCTGTTGTTTGCTTATGTGTTTTATATAGTGCCTAGCTTTTGAGGTGTCATAATATTAGTAATAATATTAATGTACTTATACATGCTACACCTTAAGTGGCGCAGCGGGGAAATGCTTGACTAACAAGCAGAAGTTTGCCGGTTTGAATCCCTGCAGGTACTATATCGGGCAGCAGCAATACAGGAAGATGCATCATCTCATACTATGCGGGAGGAGGCAATGGTAAACCCCTTCCTATATTCTACCAAAAGAAAACCACAGGGCTCTGTGGGCACCAGGAGTCGAAATCGCCTTGACAGCACACTTTACTTTTACTTATACGTGACACTAGAACAAATGTGCTGTGTAATCCCTATGCTGAGAAGTTAGTTACGGGGAAGGACTGTAGCAGAGGAAGAGTATCCGCTCTGTGTGCCAAAGGTCTCGGGTTCAATCTCTGGCATTTTTTGGTAGTGCTGGGAAATATTGTCTGAAGCTCTGGAGAACTCCTACCAGTCAGTGTAGAAAACAGTATGCTTAATACAATGCAGCTTCTTCCAATGCAATCTGTATAGTTCTGTGGGCTTTACTTTATAAGTGTTCATAGGATTACAGCATTGCATAACTTAAAAGGTATAGGAGAAATGGCCATGGAGTTGCAGAAAGTAATGTCCTGAAAGAGAAGTGGAACAGACTGAAAACCATTTTCCTGACAGGGCATCAATGGGTAGCATCAAGATCAAATTAGTCATGAAAAAGTACCATTGAAAAATGGGACTTAAGTTAATCATAAATAACTTGTGCCATTTATTTTAATTGTGCTTAATCATGATTAATCTGGTTGCTCAGCTTAGTCTGGTTGCTCAATGTCTTTTAGAACGGCTTGCCAATCAGCATTTGGTGATTAGGTGAAGCTTTTCCTGGCCTGTAAAAGCAGTGATGAGAAAGGAATACCTGCTAAATTTCTTTCTGCCATGCCATTAACTCTGAACAACTGGCCACTACTTCTACCTGGCGCAGGTGGGCAATATTAAGGCTGCCGTTTTTTTCCTGGCAGGGTTCCTGTGTTAAAGGCACAGGAGTCCTACATTTAAAAAATGGTAGCCATAATAGTAAGTGTGGACTATAGTAGTAGTAGGTGAGCAAAATACTTATTATGAAGGTAGTGGTCAATTGTCCACAGTTTCTTACTGTGAAACTTATAAGTGAAAGCAAGCAAAAGTCTATGCAAAAAACAAATTAAATAAAATGCTTTCTTTTAGTGATCTATTTTCACAGATTAGGGTCCTTCAGGCTGTCTTGTTCTTAGCCCTGATTTTTCTTCCCTCCTCAATAAAGTGTTAACATGCATGGAAACAAAGACGTCAAATGGTATAGAAATAAAATAAAATAAAACAAAAATAAAGATGTCAGATGGTACACACAAACCTGGGCAGTTTATTCAGACGTTTTCATCAAGAGAATAGGAAAATGAAGCAAAGTGCCATTTCTTACACTTGTGTGTGTGCGCGCGTGTGTGTGTGCGCGCGCACACACACACACACACACACACAAGCACACCCTATGACATTACAAAATTGCACAAATTAGCTCTCAAATCACATATCAAAATTGCATATGTGAGCTTGTAGCAAACAACTATATGTACTCAGGGAACAATAATTAGTAAATAGATTATCATGCCCTTCATCAAAACATGCACCATACTGCATTGATCATATGGTTGTGCACAAAACCAGTTTGCTCAGTTCGGTTAAAGTCTGAACTGGACTCAAACCCAATGAGGCATGTTCGGTTTTGTGCCCCCCCAACCCCCTGGCTTGTCTTGGTTTGGGGGGTCCTGAGTTGTTGTTTTTTAAAAAATAACTCACCACCAGGTCCGGGTTAGTGGAGGTTGCCATGGGATGTGTGTGTGTCTACCACTCCCTCCCCTCACCAGCCTTCTCTCACTCTAAAAAGGGTCAATTCAGGCCATTTTCAGGCTGTTCCAGTCCTTCCTCCAGTGGTGGTGGACATTTTGGAGGCTGCAGTGCATGCCCAATGGGCCTCTGCATGGCTGGGTCATATTAAAACCTAGAATCCCCAAACCGGCTACAAACTAGCTTTGGGGGGTTGGCTCAAGGTCAAGCCAAACCAGGCCCGGTCTGGCTTGAGGGACCTAATTGACCAATCTATACAACTCTTACTTAACCCATCAGTATCAACTACTAAATGCAAGATAGCATTGAACAAGACCAATCTTTCCTTCAGAAGACATTAAAATCTTGTCTCTTTGATGCAACCTTCAACTTAAGTAAACTTTTATTATAACATACAACAGACTAGGGATGTGTGAGCCAGTTTGCTTTGAGCTGGGGTCAACACTGAGCCAGCAGTCTGAATTCGAACCGGACTGGCCCTTGGTTCGAAGAACCGGCTCGTGGGCTGGCTCAGGTATACTTGTAAGTATACTGGTAAAAGGAATCCTTGAAGATTCCCCTTTACAAGTAAAGGGCATCTCTAATCTTAATGATATAGGCAGCGTGGGGAATTGGTTGCTAAAGAAAGCTGTCTCTGTCGGCCTCAGTACCTTGAGAGGAGGTGGTGGAGGCGGCAGAGAAGTGGTGGAGGCAATTTAATAATAAATCTAATAATAAATAATAATAAAATGGGAGACTGGCATCCATAATGACAGCTCGGGCCGTCTGTGGCCCAGCTTGGGCCTCTGCACCTGTGCAGAGGCCATTTGCATCACCATGCTAACCCAAATCTGAAGCCGAGCCACTAGACTCTTGTTCAGTAGAAAGCTCTACAATCCTCTTAATCAGCAAGCATGGTCAGAATTTTTTGCCTTTAAGTCAGATTCTGGACAATCAGGAGGCTTTTTATAACAAATATTATATGATTATATAGCAAAGGAATTTAAATCCAAATCCATGCTCCTACAACTTCAGCTGTCCTCTTGACACCCCGCCCCCCACAGTTGTTTTCCCTCTGATTGTGGAAAAGGTTATGGGGCACTGTATATTTCCCCCCATGAGTGGAAAAGCAGCTCGGGAAGAGCAGCTCTAGGTTGGGAAGGGATCTGGGAAGGGAAGCAGAGAAATTGTCAAGCAGCCCTTCATAGCCCTTCATTAGAGAGCTGTGAAGGAAGACTCAATGCAAGTCTGATCGGGCACAACACAGCACATTTGAAGACCTATGCTCTGGCAGTAAGGTAGGCAAAGAAGCAGTTCTTTTCTGCCCACATTGCTTCTGCAAATTCATGTCCAGCTGAGTTGTCTAGGGTTGTGAGGGGGCTAGTATGTACCCCCTCCCTCTTGAATTTAAACTTCGAACCATCGGTCACTCACTGTGGTGTCTTTAATGACTTTTTTTGGGATAAAATATCTCCGATTCAGGCCGAGCTGGATTCCACAGTTACTGCAGAGTCTACTGTGGAGGTGTTCCAGCAACTCCTCTTATGGGATTACATTGGATCATTTTCAGTTTGTGACTCCTGAGAAAGTGGACAAACTGTGTGCCCTACAGTCTGTTCTCTTGACCCTTGCCCAACTTGGCTTATCACATCTGATAATCATATTATCAGAGAGGGTCTGATTAATATTATAAATGCTTCTCTGAGGGAGGGCAGGATGCCTCCTGTCTTAAGGAGGCTATTGTTAGACCACTTTTGAAGAAAGCTATGCTGGATCCCTCAGAGTTAGCTAATTACAGACCTGTTTCTAATCTTCCATGGTTGGGCAACGTGGCTGAGTGGGTGGTGGCCTCTCAGCTCCACGCACTTTTGGATGATACAGATTTTCTAGACCCATTCCAAACTGGCTTTCATGTGGGCAATGGGTTCAAGACTGCCTTGGTTGGCCAGATGGATAGCCAACTGGCTATTGACAGAGGGAGTGTGACTCTGCTGATCCTTTTGGATCTCTCTGTGGCTTTCAATACCATCAAACATGGTATCCTTCTGGACCACCTGAGGGAGGTGGGATATGTTGGCACTGTTTTACAGAGGTTCTGCTCCTACCTCTCTGGCAGATTCCAGATGGTATCGCTTGGAGACTGTTGTTCCGCTAAGCAAGAAATGAAATGTGGAGTCCCACAAGGCTCCATACTGTCTCCAATACTTTTCAACTTCTACATGAAACCGCTGGGAGAGATCATCAGGAGGTATGGTGCTGGGTGTTATCAATATGCTGATGACACCCAGATTTACTTCTCCATGCTGACCTCATCAGGAAATGGCATAATTTCCCTAAATGCTTGCATGGAGGCAGTAAGGGCTGGTTGACAGATAACAAACTGCAGCTGAATCCAAATAAGACAGAGGTACTGACAGTGGGGGGCCAGGACCCAAGAGATTATTATTTTATTATTTCTTGTTTACACAGTCAGACAGGTGTTATTGACTGGTTTGTTTTATCCAGACATTGAGTCCTTCCCAAGGACCTGGGATGGCTGAGTTTTATCATCAATACTGTTGGTTATTATAGATATCGTCGCAAAATATAGGCTGTTCCCAGTAAAGCTGCTTTTTGTAATTGGCTGATGGTGATTTCTGTGGCCCCTATGGTGTTGAGGTGCTCTTCAAGGTCTTTTGGAACTGCACCCAGGGCGCCAATGACCACTGGGATTATTTGGGTCTTTTTCTGCCACAGCCTTTCAATTTCAATTTGTAGATCTTTATATTTGGTGATTTTTTCTATTTCTTTTTCTTCTATTCTGCTATCCCCTGGTATTGCTATGTCGATTATTTTGACTTGTTTTTCTTTCTTCTCGACTACAGTTATATCCGGTGTATTGTGTGGCAGATGTTTGTCTGTTTGTAGTCGGAAGTCCCATAATATGTTTACATCTTCATTTTCTTCAACTTTTTCAATTTTATGGTCCCACCAATTTTTGGCTACAAGTAGCTTGTATTTTTTTCAGATGTTCCAGTGTATCATTCCTGCTACCTTGTCATGCCTTTGTTTGTAGTCAGTCTGTGCGATCTTCTTACAACAGCTGAGCAGGTGGTCCACTGTTTCATCTGCTTCTTTACAAAGGTGGCACTTGCTGTTTGTTGTGGATTTTTCTACTTTTGCTCTTATTGCATTTGTTCTTAGTGCCTGTTCTTGTGCAGCCAGTATTAGACCCTCTGTTTCTTTCTTCAAGTTGCCATTCTTAAGCCATTGCCAGGTCTTGGTGATGTCTGATATTCCACTTATATTGTGCAAATATTGACCATGCAGGGGCTTATTTCTCCATTTTTCTGCTCGGTTCTTGACTTGTTCTTTCTTATAGGCCTGCTTTGTTTCATTGGTGTTGAATTGTTTCTCGTTCTTGACCATTTTAAGTGCATCTTCTTCACTGTCCTTGATATATTCTTCAAGGCCTCTTTTCTCCTCCTCTACTGTTTGATGGACTTGCAGCATTCCTCTTCCACCTGAGCTGCAAGGGAGGTAGAGCCTATCTACATCACTGCGGGGGTGCAGAGCATGATTGATGGTCATGATTTTCCTGGTCTTACAATCTAGGGTCTCTAGCTCAGCCTGGGTCCAGTCTATTATTCCTGCAGTGTATCTGATAACAGGTATAGCACAGGTGTTTATGGCTTGTATGGTGTTCCGGCCATTGAGTTTGGACTGGAGGATTTTTCTAACTCTTTTTTATTAATTTATTATTATTATTATTATTATTATTATTATTATTACATTTATATCCCATTCTTCCTCCAAGGAGCCCAGAGCAGTGTACTACATACTTGAGTTTCTAGTGTTACACTCCCTCTGAAAAATTGGGTACGTAGCTTGGGAGTGCTCCTGGACCCAAAGCTCTTCCTGGTTTTTCATGTTGAGGCGGTGGCCAGGAGAGCTTTTTATCAGCTTTGGATGATACGCCAGCTTTGTCCATTTCTATAGGTGCCTTAAAAAAGTGGTACATATGCTGGTAACCTCCAGCCTTGACTACTGTAATGCACTCTACATGGGGCTGCCTTTGTACATAGTCTGGAAACGACAATTGGTTCAGAATGTGGCAGCCAGATTGGTCTCTCGGTTTACCCAAAGGGACCATATAACACCGATTCTAAAAGAACTGCACTGACTGCCAATATGTTTCCGGTTGAAATACAAAGTGCTGGTTATTACCTATAAAGCCCTTAATAGCTTGAGTCCAGGCAATTTGAGAGAGTGCCTCCTTTGTCATAATCCATGCCGCCTGTTACGATCTTCTGGAGAGGTCTGATTACGGTCGCCGCTGGCTCCTTTGTTAGCAACCTGGGACTGGACTTACTCTGTGGCTGCCCCAGGGCTTTGGAATAGGCTTCCTGATGAAATAAGAGCATCTCCTGCTCTGTTTGTTTTCAGGAAGAACCTCAAGACCCTCCTGTTCTCTCAGGTTTTTCATTAGAATTAATTTTAATAATTTTTAAAACTAGTTGTAATAATTTTATTCCATTTTTATTGTCATGTATTTTAATTTGTGACTTTGAAATATTTTAAATTTTGTACACCGCCTAGAGGTATACATAACAAGAGGTATAAAAATATGATAAATAAATACAATAAATAAATAGTGCCACGTTCTGCTCTCACTCAGCTGCTCCAAGGCTGTCTTCATTTATAAACCAAAAATGTCAAGACTACAACTAGATGTCACATTCACTTTGGCCCTTAGGGACTGAATAGAAGTGAGAGAAATGCAGAGCTAACACACACATTACCTTGGGCTGTTTTGTCACTTGAGAATTCCCCACTTGTACGAGCAGGCTCAGTGTTTGTGATCCCAGTGTATTTTCTGGAATTTGCTGTGACCAAGTCCTGTAAGTTACTATCTAGCTTGTCCCTTAGGGAGGGCATGTGTGGGAGGAGCTGCCGCCAATCAATCCTGCTGTAACACATGACAAGTTTTATATAAGAATATTAAAGAATATTATTTTGAATAAGCATATTAAAGCATTTTTAAAATGGTTTAAATCTGTAATGTGTTAATTCTTGTTTCAGTTTATGTTATTTTATTGTAAATTGCCCAGAGATGCAAGCTTGGGGTGGTGTATAAATATGCTAAGTAAAATAAAATACAATAAATCTGACAGGTCCCATTTGCAAATGCTTCCTCTGCTAAACATGTAAACACGCTAGAGAAATGGAAAGGGAATCCACATAATGGTGCTATTCATGTAGTGATTACAGTTATCACATGAGAGCCTGATTGAAGCATTCATTATGGGTTGGCTCTCCCCAGGATCCTCTTCTTCTAACATGTGCAAACAGTCACAATCAATCTAAGAAATGCTTGCCCATGATGAGCTTATCATCATGTGAATGGACTGTTGATGGATTATCTGAACTCATCTTAAGCCATTAGACAGACAATGCAGGTATGGTAAAATATCAAACATTAAGTCCTACTGAAAATTCAAATAGATGAGGCCCAAACTGTCATTAGTGTCCCATATTTTAAGAAAAAATGCATAGATAATCTAAACCTTTGAAACACCCAGAAATATAGAAGATAATGAAAAAAACAGAATAATCAAGTGTGTTCTGCTTCAGTACCATTTGACACCCTCTAATGAATACTCCTATTCCCTATTGATAACTGCTATTTTTCAAATGAAATAAGAAGGTCTAATAATAAATGCTCCTGTTTTAAATATGAATATATTCATTAGCTGCTTTTCTTTCCATGTATGGAGCATGAAATAGCACTGTGACTTAGCTAAAAAAAACCCTCTCTGCATGAGTAAACCAAAATCTTTCTTCCTACAAGATGCTCACTGGGTTTCCATCTGATTTCAGTAACTTTACAACATCTAGAGGGTTGCTACTGATGGACATGGAGATTCTAAACTTGGCATGTTCTTTTCATTCCAGATTATCTGGTTCACAAATTTTTATGGGTGAATCAAAAGCTTTTGCTTTTACTCTCTGAGCTGAATTAGCTTTGACTGCCTAAAGATCAATAATCTCTAAGGGATGTACAAGCCAACTTGAGCGCAAAGCCACGCTTTATGAAGAAGATAACACAACTCAAAGGGTTACCATTCAGATTTAGCATCCCATTTTAAAATTGACCTCTGTGTTTTTACAGTGATTCTCCAGTTCACTTCATAGGCCATGATTCATAGTATTTTCCCCAAACTAGGATGCAAGAGTATTCTATGGTCCTGTTTGGACATAACACCAAACCAGAGGTAAACATGCTAAAGGTTGGAGTTTGTGATCGTTCAAATGCGTGAAGCTGCAATTTCATCACCTAACCGTGGCTCCATTTTCACTTCCAAACCTGAATTTGAACTCTCAGTTTGTAGTGTCACTGCTGAAATCTGAGGTGTCATCCGAATTCTTCTGCTGCTATAACCTGGGGTTTGTGTGCAAGCTTCTCCCACAACCATAGAGAGGGTGGCTCAGAACAGCCCAGAAATGTGTCAGTTCTAGGGTGGCTGTGTTTCTTGCTGGCTGTCTCTCGGGGCTGATGCTCTGCCCTCTGCCATCTCCTTACTCCTCCTGCTGCTGCTTTGCAACAGGAATGCCACATCCCTAGAGTTCATGCATTTAAAGGCACAGAACCACATTGGAGAACGCTTGCTTTCCCCCTATGTGTTTTGGATAGAGGAGAGGTTGCCAACAATTCATCACACAAAGGTGATAAATTAGCATAGTGCTTCAAATGCCTAACTACAATTTTTTGGGGGGTGGGAATCCCAGAGAGAGAAGCTGGGCAAGTTTTGTGGCTGGTTGGTTATATACTGGAGTCGAGGGCTGACAGCACCATGCAAAGGGACAAAATTCAAAGGTGCTGCAACTGCCTGGTTCCCCATGGGTTATGAGGTGTGTTGTGTGGTTTATGACCTAACCAAAGGGAAGAAACTGGGTAACGGCTGAAACTGTTCACTTCCACATTGGATGTGCTGGAGGGAAGGCATGCAGAGGGGATAAATCTGCCAAGACCAGCAAGTACTTGCTTCCCCATGGTGGGGGCTGCAGTTTTGACCCACACCAAAGGGGGGATTTGCATGTGAACTGGGTAACTGCTGCAATTGTGAACTTCCCCATGGGGCTTGTTGCCTCCATTTCTTCCCCATGCAAAGGTGAGAAATCAAACAAGTGCTGCACCTGCTTGCTTCCGGGGTGGGGCATTCTGACAGACCTAAAGGGGAAGACTTGAACTATGTGGAAGCAGCAAGATGCTATGGTCTCTATGAACCTTTCTTCAGAAGGTGCTCCCTTAACGCACACCACTTGCCCGAAAGTTATGATTGCAGCAGGGCATTGAGAGGTTCAGTAGACAACTTTCTGAATGGGGGGCATGAGCCCTCCCCCATAGAGGACACGCCATAGGGCCCTAAGTTCAAAAGGTTAATAGGCTCACAGCAAGGCAGACTGGTGCATGGTGATGAAAGAGCATGCCACTTTTGAAGCTCAAGAAACTTGGACGCCACCTCCTTGGACAGTGATATGTCCATCAAAGCCACATCAGGAATACACCTGCAGTAACCCCACTTGTAGCAACCTTCTTCTTGTTCAGTCAATTGAAGAGATAACATTTTGCCATACAAATGTGATGTCTTTCTCTGTTGATTGCTCCTATTCATTAACAGTGGGCCTTGTGTGCTGGCATGTGGTGGGAGGCTAGGAAGTCAAGTGTTCTGTGTTACTTCTCCAGTGTCATCATTTGAAAGGCAAGAATTCAAAGGGGGTTGATGGGCAAAGCCTGACTTGCTCTGAAGAAGGGGCTGGTTGATTTGTGGTGTGCTTAGCACCAAAAGAGATTGAGCCTTGGACTGCATGAGTACTCTGCAATTCACCCCTAGGCACATTGCCTGACACACAAGACCTCTTTTTAGAATTCTTATTGAAAATGATGTTTCAGCTCCCAATTAAAGAAGGAGAAGAGGCACACGTGTGTCATGGATAAACACAATTCTGGACTAATCTGGTCTTCCTGCTTGACCCGAGAGGAGCCATTTTTTGCCCCAGAGCAACTTGGAAGCTGAAAAGCATAACCTCTGTGATTCTGAACTGTGCACCCGTTTTTCTGTTCACGTATCAGGCCTTACATGCTGCTGATAAGTGACCAGTCTGACTTTAACGAGGAGAAAGAATGTGAATAAGCAAAACAATATTTCTGTCTCCACTTGGAGCAACATTTTGAGGAGTGAATAACATAAACTAAATGATTCTTTTGAAACAGGAGGGGCTGTTGTAGTGGTAGTTTTCCATTATTAAATGAAGTGCTCCAGGGCACACAGAGAAGGGACTTCGCATCATGAGCTGACCAGGCAGACAGACAGACAGTCTAAGTTATGTAGAAAAAGGGAAAATCCCATGCCTATAATCTGTACTGGTACTGTTACAATACTGAGAGAGTGTGCTTGCAAGGGAAGTTGATTGGCATAAATGGTTCCCAGCAAGTTTGACCTGAAGAGATTCTCTCCTTGACATGTGCAAGGAATCCTTTGATTGATCTAACACCCTATCCAGCTTAGCTGCTTAGGAAGCCATTTTTGTAAAAAAAAAATTATTCATTTGTCTGTTGCATTTATATACCACATTCCAGTCAAACAACCAAAACCTAAAAATCATATAAACATTAAAATTACCATAAATAAAACTTTAAAATATCATAAACAAAATGCCTGATAAAACAGGTGTGTTTTCAAAAGTAATTTAAAAACACACAGGGATGTGGAGATTCTGATTTCATTTGAGAGTGTCTTCCAGAGCCTCAGTGCATCTGTTGTGGTGTGTTGTCTGACTAGGCAGCACTACCTAGGGTGCCTTCCATAGGCTGAACATCACCTGTATTTTTAAAGTGGATGTGGATAGCAGTGTTCCCTTTAACTCTTAGCATCTGGGTGTGGAATGAGTGTGGTTCTGAGTGACAGTATCAAGGCAGTGTGTGCGCTCGTGCATTCAGAGTACAGCCATCCTGATTCAACCTCTGCAAGTTAGAAAACGTACTGTGTGCATATCCAAAAGCTAGTGGGTGTGCACACTTGCCCATTCCTGAGAGGGAACACTGCTGAACAGGCAACAAATGACTGCTTTAGCCATTTAGCCAAATACAGAGTGGGGATCTGTTTTAAATCATTCTAAATGTGTAGCCTGTCCCCCTTGTAGGATGTATCCAAGAGAGTAGAATGTGTTCCTGCAAAGGAAAATTAACCTTGAATTGTGGAACCCTAATTTGGAGTGGTGCATGTGATATTCATTTCATTCCCTTCCCTTCCCTTCCTAAAAAAAAAATTGTTGGCCAATCAATCTAAAATGGAATGGGTGCTTGTGTGGAGGCGGGAAAGTTACCAATAGGCAGGGGTGGTATTGCCAGGTGCAGTGCGGTGTTCCCATTAAGGCTTGCTTATGTGTGCATGCAATATATATTTTTAAATGTCTGCTTAGTTAGTTTTAGTTCTTGCTCAGGAAAGCCTTATTCTGAATGTACGTGCACACACACTGCCTTGATACTGACACCCAGCACATAACTCATTCTGTGCACATATGAAAAGAAGTAGTGGGAATGCTTGTGCAGTCTAACTTTAACTAGTAAAAGTGGGAAGAGAGGGGCCCAATTCTATCTTCGGGGTCTGCCCTAGAGAAAGTCCAGTTTCTGATTGTAGGCTCCCATCCAGTGGTGAGGTATGAGTTTGCACTGCATTTGCTACCAAGGGGAGTCTCCACAACAGCTCTTTTAAATGCAACAATCATAAACTACATGCATAAATCACTCCTTCTGGATTGGATGCATAAATGCAAGTTTGGATGCATAAAATGCAGATAACGCCTCCTGAACAAAGGTGGCAATCACATGGCTTCACCAGGTGCCATCTTTGTGGGCAGGTAACACTTCCCAGAAACACCAGCTACAATTAAATTGCATGAGATCTGCCCTAGGCTCCGGGAACAGCTGCTTGGATATGAGATATGAGACATCATATATGGATATGAGACAACATCAAATTTTCTGGTGGACCGTTTCCTTCTCCCACCTACCCAGCCAACAACCCATTGCCCCTTAGACCCAATTTCTCAGTCACTGCTCTATGTCTCTCCCTCAAGATCCCATTGCCATCTGGAGATGCCCCTTGCTGTCCTGGGGTATCAATAATTGTCTTTGTGAGTGACTGTGTAGCTTGAGAGTTCTTGCAAAGGCAGTGGTGCAAGTGCTGCAAGGAAAGGGTTAAAATGTCTTTGCCCTGCCAAAGGCAGGTGATCAGTGCTGAAAAGGCACAATTGCACTGAGCATGCTCCTTCTAACCTTGTAACCAATGGCTGCCAATTTATTGACCTCCTGATGCCTTGCCCACAGTCTGGCAACGTGAGCGGGAGAGAGCTTGCTGAAATGCAACCTAGGCAGACAAGGAAGAGGGAGGGAGTCCTCTGTCCAGAAGCCAGAGGTTGCCAAACCACAGCGGATCAATCATCATCAGCATGATTCTGAGCTTCACAGATTAATCACAACTTCATCTACCCGAGGTTTGACACTACGTCAAAATGGGGCCACTGTCCTTTTAAGATTTTTTCTGCTGTTAGTTGATTTGTCTCCAAATCCCAAAGGAATGTCACTTGTTTTATAAGGAGTCATTTAACTTCCCTCAAAAATGCTCAGATGTTTCAACTTGGGGGCATGCTGTGCTTTGCCTCAAATTTCACGTAAGTGATATGAGATCTTTTGTGCTTCTTTTTGAGAATCATATCACAGTTCATTCAGCACAAATGCATGAAAATGGTGCACTTCTACATTTCTACCTTCATCTTTCTTGCTTTGTTGGTCATAGGAGGAGGAGGGGGAATGCCATAATGAATTCACTGGGCACATTGAAATGAAGAGACCAGGGGAGTAACAGCAGGAGAGAGGACATGCCCTCAATGCCTGCCTGCAGGCATCTGTTGGGCCACTGTGTGAAACAGGATGTTGGAATATATGGGCTTGGGCCTGATCCACCAGGGCTGTTCTTTTGTTCTTAATTCATTTAATCACTTGCATGGCAAGTGAACTTCCAGTGGATCATGCTCATTGTTTCCATGGTCTCTTCAGTCGATTCACATGCATAATTCAGCACTAAAGTTGTCAACAGCCTTGACACTTCTCTGAATTTGTCTGTCAAGAGAGCAAAAGTACTTAGAATGTACAATATATGTGCAGTAAAGCATACTTCAGGTATAATGTTGTATCTTGCAAATGACTGCTTTCAAAGGAAGATGCTACACACTAAGTTAAAGTTCTTTCTCATAAGTGGTTCAGCAGAAAGTACTCCAATATTCTTCGTTGATATTGCACTGAGTTGCTTTTTGTTCCCCTACATCAGGACTCATAAAAAGTAAGCATTTAAAAAACTTTTTACCATCCCTAGTTGATGCATATGTGATATGTATTGTCATTTCATTTTCACTCTCTCCTGTCTTCACTCCCACGCACTAGCAGTCATTTTGGCAGCCCACCCCCACCCCTTCATTTTCCTATTGACTGGCACTTGGAAACACCCACTTGGTTCCTTCATGGATCCACTCAGTGAATCATTTTCAATTGTGTGGAGGCAATGTCTAGGCCACAAACAAAAAGAATTAAACAGAGCACTGTGAGTCTGCTTTCCCTTTCCCTCTCAATCGTTACCTTTCTGTCAAACTTAAATTGACCTTTTTTAGAAACAGGCAATGTGAAAGATTGCCTTGTGTTTCAAATACATATCCAATACATGCTGTCATTTCACAGTTCTTTGAGGTACAGTTTTCTTTCAGAATCTCTTCTATCCAAAACAAAATGATCACATTGTCTTATATAGGCAACTTCCATGTAATCTTCCCTTTCCCCCATTTTGTAGTAAAGATTTTCATTTTTGGTTCTTCATCAATAAGGTGCTTGCTTAAATTTGATTAACAATAGAGCCACGTTATATTTTATTATTATTGACATTTATTTTGGTAGATGAAATGAACACTTTAAGATGAAATGCAATAAAATAAATAAGTACGAGCATTTCAAAACAAGCTATCATAATAATAATTCCCTCCTTCTCTCAAGGTCCACCCCATAGCTCTCTGTTTCTGTCTCTTTGCAACCCATCCTATCCCTGACAAGGGAAAATTAGGAATCTTGGGAAATTAATAATCAGTGAACCTGAAACATATACTAAAATAAAAGGTTGGAAAGAAAAAATACAACACAACAGACAAAAATGGAGGGACACCCTTAAACATACAAATGGGCGGGGGGGATCTAAGCCAATCATTTTGTTTATTGGACATAAAAAGTTAAATTAAGCCAGGAATGAGTACATTTATTTTCTCTCTCTTCCTTTTTTCTTTCACGAGTTCACTCTGACCTGCATTCCACTCCTCCTGGATTCTAGTGTAACTGCAAAAAAATTAAATCTGATACAAAATTTCTCAGTTGAGAACATTCGGCTCATATTTGGGGGGACAAAAATTGTTTGAAACCTCCCCCCAGTTTACTTTTGTTGTTGTTGATACCTGTTTTGTGGTGGCGGCAGCACCTGCCATTTTCCTCCCAGGAAAATGAAGAATGACATTCAGTGATAACGTAGCATTGTCTGTGAAAAAATGGTAGCCCCCAGCTTGTGGCTATCTCTGCTGATGACCATCACACACACACCCACACCATTTTCTCCTCCATTCCCAAAATAATCTTCAAAATTGCAAGCTGAAAATGGAGTACAAAACTGAAGGATTGTAATAACAATAGAACAACGATAAAACTAGTTCTAGAATTGGAGTATGCAGTTTGCCAATGCATAACCGAACCCTTTTCATTTGTTTGGTTATTTCCCCTCTCTTCTAATTATTCATACACACATGTGCATTGAAAAGAACATAAGAGCATAAGAACAGCCCTGCTGGATCAGGCCCAAGGCCCATCTAGTTCAGCATCCTGTTTCAACAGTGGCCCACCAGATGCCCCTGAGAAGCCCACAGGCAAGAGGTAAGGGTATGCCCTCTCTCGTGCTGTTACTCCCCTGCCACCCATATTCAGAGGCATCATAAGGAAGGTGCTCTAGGCCCCTGATCATCTTAGTTGCCCTCTTCTGCACCTTTCCAGTTCTACAGTATACTTCTTTAGATGTGGTGACCAGAATTATACGCAGTCCTCCAAGTAAAAAAATGCTACCCAGAAAGCACCTTGTTGTGATCCTATATGCAGTGGTGGCTGGTGCGGGTGCCACTGGGAGGCGGGCAGTGGGAGGCACCTTTAAGGGTAAATTAATAGGTGCTTACCTTTCATTCCTCTGCAACCGAAAGCTCTTCCCAGCAGCAGCGTGCTGCCCAGCACCTACTAATCGACTCCGCCACTCAGCTGGCCACCACACATGCATGGAGGCCATTTGCTGCCTGGCCATGCAAATGGCCACCACTACCTGAGGGGTTGAGCTGATCCTCCGCTGCAGCAGGTGCTGGGCTGCGCACCACTGCTGGGAAGAGCTTTCAGGTGCAGTGGTACAGGAGGTAAGCACCTACTAATTAAAGGTGACTTCCGCCACCCCCACCCCCCAGCGGCCTCCACACCAGCCGCCACTGCCTATCTGTGATGCATGCAAATCTTAATGCCATCAGATAGGTCCTTTTTATCCCTTTTGAAAGGTCTGCCTGTTCCTACAATGGGGAAGACAAAAATTAATATAAAAACAAAGGAATATCCTTTTCCCTCCACATGGGGGTGGAATGGTGATACAAGGAGGGGCTTCAGATCCAGAATGTTTTGTGAAGTTCTGGCTTGAAACAAGCCATATTTCACCATTTTAAGCCTTTTTATTCAAGAATTCACCCAAAATCAGAGGAGTGCCCCATAGCTTTGAGGACCAAAAATACATGCTGATAGCTATGACAAATTGTGCATTCAGAGAACTGTGTGCAAAATTTAAAAATAATGGGAGATTTCTTTTCAGCTTCAGAAACAAGACCAAGAAATTCAGAATTTACAAAATCTGGAGCAAAAGGGGGTGAGGAGATTTTTGTGGAAATATTCCTAAATTAAACACTATTGTTAGCCTAATTTCCAGTAGGCTTATGAGATCACCTGGTATTCTGTGTGTGTGTCCGTGTGTGTCCCCCTATCAATTTTGCAATGCTTGGACCAATATGAACCAAACTGGGTACAGTTGTAGAGACACATAGGGACACCTCAACGCATAGTTTGTGATGATGTCATCCACCCCAATCCAAAGATGCCTGACATGTAAACCTTTGAGCCGCAAGTGGGCTAAATTGTGAACCACCTAACTGATTTGAACCAAATTTGCTACAGCTGTAGGGACACATAGGGATGCCCAAATGGCATGGTGTGTGATGATGTCATCAACTCCAGTTCAAGTTGGTGGCTGTGTGAACATCCATTATACAAGTGGGCTAATTTGTGGACTGTCTAATTGATTTCAACCAAATTAGGTATGGTTGTACCTAACAAGGTACACACAGGGACACCTCAGTGGTGTCATTTGTGATTATGTCATCCACCCTGATTCAAGATGGTGGAACCATAAACTTTTGAGGTGCGAGTGAGCTAACTTGTGAACCACTTAACTGATTTAAATCAAATTTGCTACAGCTGTAGGGACACATAGGGACACCTGAACTGTGACTATGTCACCCACCCCAATGCAAGATGGCAGATACATAAACTTTTGAGGCGCAAATGGACTAACTTGAGGACTGTCTAACCAATTTGAACCAAATTTGGAACAGCTGTAGTGAGTGACACACAAGGACAACTCAGTGGTGCAGTTTGTAATTATGACATCCACCTCGATCCAAGATGGAGGACACATGAACATTTGAGGCACAAGAGATCTAACTTTTGGACCTCAATTTGCCCCAGATTTAGTGCAGATGTAGAAACAATGAAAGGAAAGTAGCCTGATTAGTTCTTATTAGAACAACTTGTGTTTAATTATGTATTATTTTATTTTTCTATCTAAACCACTTGAGAACTTTGGTTGAAGAGGGGTATATAAATGTTTGTCATTGTAGTAGTAGTAGTATTGTTCTAATCCAAATATCCTTATGTATAGCAGAGAATTGCATATCTGTTGTAGAAATTTTCTGTGATGTTAAGGTCAGTTGGAATGCAACTGTTACTGGTCGGAAGATGTGATTGATCATAGAGGAGTGAAGAATCTATATATTAAAAAGGATAGTGGGCAAGAGTCTGCGAAGAGAGGGGTCATGAGAAGGAGCCCTTTTAGGAGAAGGCTGCCACTGTGAGAATTAGATGAGGAAACAAGATGAACAAGATCTGTTAACTCAGGAAGGAAGGGGAACAGTGAGCAGAGGAGAAAGAAAGAAAGAAAAAGAAGCGAAGGGAAGAGGGATCTAAAGGAGGGATAGGCAAGGAGAGCAATAATGTACTAGCACTCAGATGCTCTGAGCAGGTTAAGCTAGTTTTTATTAATAACATAAATATAATAACTGGTGAGGGGCCATACCTGTAGACTCCCTCTAAGGCGTGTGCATGTGCGTGCACTCACAAGTTCTTTGATTTCCACTCAAGTTTAGATCCTGCTCAGGTTGAATCAAGAAGGCCTCATTCCGAATGCACATGTGCACACACTGCCTTGATACTGCCACTCGTAACAAAACTCATTCCACACACAGATGAAAAAAATTAGCGGGAACACTGTCTGTAGACATATTGTGTGCCAGAGTCAAAGTATAAGTTTAAAAAGAACATAGCTGGGAGTGCAGTGGTTTGCTTGTTTTCACACTTTTATGCAGCTGGGGGTGGAATTCTACCCATGAGTGTTAAATGAACACTAAGTAGCGTAAACTTTCAGAATTATTGGGCATACTACAGTTTGCATAATGTATATGTATTTATGATTTTGCTGATACCCCAAATGAAAACCACTATTTTTGAGTTATTTACACATCTGTGTCACATCTATTTACACATCTGTGTATACATATAATGTTTGGTCTTGATCACTAGTAGAAAAGGGTCCATATTTTTACCTATTTTTTGTCTGTTGTTTTCTGGGACCAACACCACAACACTTCTGTAGATTAAGCTGACTGATGTATAATTATGCCCATATAACATCACAGCTGCTGACATTGCATGAAGAGCAGTAATGCGCAAACTCCATCTCAAGCTGTTCTTTGCCAACACAGCAAATCTTAGAACCAGGACATTAGATTTTGTAACAAATACATTTCTATTTCCTAGTGAATTCTCAACAGAAGATGTCTGACTTCTCACTAGACAGAACTTGCTGACAACACTTGATGCACTTACTAAATTTAGAAAGGAAACCTATATAAAAATGCATACGCACACAACCACGCACATGCACATGACTTTAGACTCCATTTGTTAGCTTTTTTCTGTCAAATATATATCAAGTCAAAACATAAACTCAAATACAGGGGCTCATTCCAACTAACTCTGAATATAATTCGGGCTGCTAAAGTGTAGCAGAGTGTATCAGAGCAGAAACTGAGGCTTGTTAAATTCATTGAACAAAGTTACTAAAGTTTATAACTATTACCAGATTATAAACTCTGAGTGAAAGATCATCTGAACAGGGGGGGAAACAGTCTCGTATCCAGTAAGAAATACAAACTGACCAATCCATCTACAGAACATACGACTGACATGAACATTCTAAACTCCTATACACAAATATACATATAATACATCAGTGGCAAGAACAAAGGCAATGTATATACACATAAATCCCAACATAAAGTATGTTTATTGGGGAATAAGTATCATTAGCACAGTGAAACTTATTTCATAGGGACAAACTAGGGGAAAAAATGATACTACTAATACTACTATTATTACTACTACAAACTGCTTTTCAACAAAGTTTCCAAAGCAGTTTACATAGAAAAATAAAGAATAAATAAATAAGAATAGCTGGGCTGGGTCTCTAGCCACCCAACCGCTGCTGCCTGCCCCTCCCACTACCACCGTTTGCCCACCCACAGTTGTTTTCTCTCCTCCGCCCACTGGCTTCTTCCTTCCCGCCTTCTTCCTTTCTCCACCTGCCCACCAGCTTCTTCGTCCCCCCCACCCACCCTTTGGTGTCTTCCTCCCTGCCTGCTCTGCCTGCTGTTTCCTTCCTCCATTTCCTTCCTCCCCGGCCATCACCTGCCCGCCATCACCGTGTTGTCGCCCCCGCCATTAACTGCCACCACCATTTTTCCCCCACCTGATCAATGGCTATCTGGCACCTCTCCGAACGTTCACGAGAGCCGCCACACATGGGATTAGCCACGGGTCCATCTTAGAGACTTAAATATATAGATGGTTCCCTGTCCACAAAGGGCTCACAATCTAAAAAAGAAACATAATTTAAATACCAATAAGAGCCACTGTAGGGATGCTGTGCTGGGTTTGGATAAGCCAATTGCTCTCCCCCCTGCTAAATATAAGAGAACCACCACTTTGAAATGTGAATATTAAATTAAGATTGTGGTAAATTAAGGCCTTTTGTGGCAGGCTAGTGTTCAGTCTCGCATGTTTTGCTCAATTAGCAGGGGTTAATATGTTTTGCTTAGAAATACTAAGCATGGAGGGCATCTAATCCTGATTGGGACGTGGCATGGGAGAGGTGACTCTTACCCTCCCCAATGTGCCAATTTCCCACCAAAACCTTCTTCCAACGCTATTTGCCTCTGCAGGAGCCATTTGCTGCAATGACCTTTCATAAACCTGTGCAAGACGTAAAGGAAATAGAGAAGAAGGGACCATGAACCAGAAAAGAGAGAAGTAGAATATTAGGTGGGGAGGACAACAAGAAAGTGCAACACAAATTATGTACTGATTTAGAGGGTGGTTAAGCCTCGTCCCTTTCTCACCACTATGGCATCCCAGGCACAATTTTAGAATCATGTGCCTGTCCATCCAAAGCTTTATGGACATCCAGTATTCACACTGATTCCCATGCTTGAAGGGGCTTCCTATTCTCTTTCGCAGTGGTGGCATGTGTAATGGCAATTCAAAATTCATGACTGGAACCCTCTCTGATATTATAATATATGGTGGAGCCCCTGCTCATAGGGAATGCCCACTGGAGCTGCGATTTCACACTTGTTTATGTATTATCTTCACTAGAAAGGAACTTTTTTCCTACTCTTACCCACCAGTGACTAACTTATTCAGGCTGAAATACATGTGCTATATTTTCCATCAGTTTCTAAAGAACAATCATGTTCTGATCCATTAAAACAAATACAGAAATATAAGTGAGACCACAGGACTCACTATGAGGTAGCCTCAGGTCGCATACGTTTGGGGCATTGGAATCTGACTCAGGATTTGCACTGCAGCAATAGTGGCAACCCCTGCTAACTTGGCAAAGGGGCAGCTTTTAATGTGGTGATTCTCTTTATTTAGCAGGGGGAGAGTAACTGGCCCTATCCAGCCCCAGCACAGTACCTCCAGTGACTGTTGCTGGTGTCTATCTTATGTTTCTTTTTAGAATGTGAGCCCTTTGGGGACAGGGAGCCATCTTATTTATTTGTTATTTCTTTGTGTAAACTGCCCTGAGACACTTTTGGAAGGGCGGTATGGAAATTGAATAAATAAATAAATAAATAAATAAATAAATAAATAAATAAATAAATAAATAAATAATGATGTCACCTTAAGTGGTATGACCTGCACATGTTACATAAGTCATCACCTATGTAACATAATACTATATTGCCTATATGTTTTCCCCCCACTACTATATTGCCTATATGTTTGGGTTTTCCCCATAATTGAGAATGAACAGGCCCATGATCATTTCCCCCATAATTTAGACTTATGCTACTATATTGCCTATATTTTATAAATAAATAAATAAATAAAATAAACAAACCATCCTATGGGATCATCCATCCTATGGCAAAGAAATAGGCGCATGTATGTCAAAATTGACAGAACTGGCAGCAAGTCATATACTATGCCATGGGCTATTAGGCCAGCATAAACAGCCATTTCAACTCAGGCCTATTTGTTTCATTGTTGTAAATAGTGGAATTTCAGCTGTGAGGATGTGCTAGTTCCACTTGCTATGCTTAGGATGCCACTATAGTTTTGTATGAGAGACAGAGATTCTCAAAAAAATATCATTCCATTGTAGGAACATCTATAGATTTTGACTGAGCATCTTTTCTTGAAAGGTCCAGACCATAGATTTCTTTGATTAAGTGGTATTTTATTTAGCCTAGGTTCCTCAGGGCAAATTAGAAAAATCCCCATTAGGAAAGGGGGTTCTGATAAACAGCATTTTAATGTTATATCAAGCCATAAATCAAAGGCAGATGTAATGAAGTTCATTACAACCGATGAAATAAAAATTTGAAACTTTTTTAAACTACTGATTTGCTGCCTCTTCTTAAATTTATTATGTGGGGTTTAATTTATTTTAGAATGTGTTAGACATTACTATTTCGTATCACACCATGAAGACTTGATTTCTGCACACACCATCTGGAAAAGAAAAGCACTAGCATTGAGACATAAATGTGAATTAATAGACGCTAGCAGATGGGATGGAAAACAGAAATCATTTGGCAACTTGCAGTTGTCAGTCAAATACTAGCACCAAAAGGGATTCTTGGGCAGGCACAGGCAACAGGCCAAATCCACTCCCCACTGTAACTCCATTAAAATATCATCCGAAAATTCCAAGCCAACAAAATCATGATTATATCATATTTGTTCTCAAGGATTGCACTGAGTTCAGAAAGATAGTTAATATCAACAGTGGAAAACTCTTTTGGGATTGGATCCACACAAGTGTGAAGCTCATGGAAGAGGAATTTCTCACACATTTATGCCTTCCAAAAAGCTACTTCTGAGCAGTGAGAGATACTGAGTTGGGATAATGTGTCCCTTGCTTTGTGTGGGGTTCTGCAAAGGAAGGGGGAATCTCACTTGTGTAATGTGCTTCCTCCCAATGTTGGTAGACCCTGCAGCTCTATACATCAAAGAGATATATGTGAGATAAAGAGAAATAAAATAGCAGCAGCAGCATGACTTGTCCCCTTAGCTAAGCAAGATCTGCCCTGGTTGCATATGAATGGGAGATTAGAAGTGTGAGCACTGTAAGATATTCCCCTCGGGGGATGGAGCTGCTCTGGGAAGAGGAGAAGATTTCAAGTTTACTCCCTGGCATCTCCAAGATGAGGCTGAGAGAGATTCCTGCTGGCAACCTTGGAGAAGCCGCTGCCAGTCTGTGAAGATAATACTTAGCTAGATAGACCAATGGTCTGACTCAGTATATGGCAGCTTCCTATGTTCCTATAATCCTAACAAACAACAACAACAACAACTTTATTTGTTAGCTGCCCCATAACAAATTGTTCTTTGGGTGGCTTACAACACAACATTAAAACATGAGATAAAAACACACAACAAATTAATTCATAACAGACAAAAATGGTAAGGGAAGAAAAAACAAATTAAATACAAAATAATTTAAAAGGCATTTTTAAAACAAGCAGTTAAAATAAGATCAAAATTTAAAATTTTAAAAGGCCTGAGTGAACAAAAAGGTCTTCACCTGCTATCTAAAAGAACAAAGTGATGAAGCCAGGTAAACATCAAGTGGGAGGTTATTCCACAAAAGGGGAGCAACCTCTGAAAATAGCCCTCTCCCTAGCAGCCGCCCGCCTCACCTCATTTGACAGGGGCACTGAGAGGAGGGCCTGAAATGGACCCAGGAATGACCTGGGAGCCAATGCAGCTGATGAAGCACTGGTGTAATATGCTCAAAACCTCCAGTCCCGGTTAATAATCTCGCAGCCCTATTTTGTACCAGCTGCAGTTTCCAAACCATTTTCAAAGGCAGCCCCATGTACAATGCATTGCAGTAATCCAAGTGAGAAGTTATCAGAACATGAGTAACTGTGGTCAAGCTCTCTCTGTCCAGGTAAAGTCGGAATTGGCATGTCAGCCAAAGATGACAAAAGGTGCTCTGAGCCACAGAGGCCACTTGATCCTCTAGAGCTAGCCTGCTCAACTTAGCCCCGCCCCCAGTTGTTTTTGGACTACAACTCCCATAATCCCCAGCCATGTTGGCCAATAGCCAGGGATTATGTTGTAGGCCAACAACTGCAGGAGGGCCGAAGTTCAGCAGCCCTGCTCTAGTGACAGCGCTGGATTGATGAGCACCCCCCAAACTGTGAACCTGGTCCTTCAGGGGGAGTGCAACCCCATCTAGAATAGGCAGAACATCATTCACCTGGGCAGAGTAGCCACCAACCAGCAATACTTCTGTCTTATCTGGACTGAGTCTCAACTTATTCACCCTCATCCAATCCATTACTGCATCAAGGCACCAATTCAGTACCATCACCACCTCACCTGCATCTGATGAAGAGGAGAAATAAACTGAGTGTCATCCACACACTGATGACCTCAGACCAAATCTCCAGATGGCCTCTCCCAGTGGTTTCATGTAGATGTTGAACATCAGAGGGGGAAAAACTGAACTCTGTGGAACCCCAAAGCATAACTGCCAAGGAGTTGAGCAATAATCCCCCAGCACCACCTTTTGGGAATGAGCCTTGAAGTAGGAGCAGAACCACCTCCAAGCTGTGCCTCCCACACCCAACTTGGCCATTCTATCCAAAAGGATACCATGGCCAATGGTATCAAAAGCCGTTGAGAGATCCAAGAGAATTAACAGGGTTGCACTCTCCTTGGCTCTCTCTGCACAGGTCATCTCACAGGGTGACTGAAGCAGTTTCTGTTCCAAAATCAGGCCTGAAGCATGGTGGAACTGAATCTAGATAGTCTTGCTCCCTTACCTTCAGATTCATATGCTCCCTTTCCTACAGCTTGGGTGTGCATTGGGTGAGGAATGGGGGAATTCCATGCCATTATTTTTGTTCGATTTGTGCTTGTTTGGATCCAACCCATTAACCTTAATCACTTTATTAATGACATTTGAACTGGAACAGGTTGTCAGTGCAAGGTAGAATCTGTCAGTGGGTTCAACTGCTGAATCAGGGAAATTACTCTGCCTGACATCCAGACTAGTACTGTACAGGTGCAACAGTGCTGACCTCCTGCGCAGAACTGATTTATGTTTATAGTAACATGTACAAGCGTGAGTGAGTGAGAAGGAGAGACATTTAAAGGAAGGAAGGATGACAGATCTAGGTTACTTATTTGAATAACTACTTGCTCCACCTGCTCTACCTTGGTTTCTTTAAGTAGGGTATACATTCAACAATATATAATAATACACACTAGTAGGACTAAGCCAAATGTTTGGTTTGGGTTTTTTGCCTCAAAAGTTTTAGGGTGGCTAAAATCCCTTAATCCTCATTTTTGATATGGTTAATCATAGATGTTTTCAGCCACCAGTTCTCCGCCTTGGCAGTCATTTTCTTTATTTTGTGTTACATTCCTCCTGTGATGCTAAAGTCAACTGGGTTTGTCTGTATGCTGATGTCATTCAGGGAAAATAAAACCCATTTAGACAGTTCTAATCACATGACAATCCTAGCCAATCCTGGACCACTATAACAATCAAATACTTCCATAGTTCTTTCACAGCAAACTCACAAAATTGCCACAAGCCAATTTCAATTTCTCTTTCAATGCTGAAAACAGTATCCCACATTTTAACTCAATTTTAAATGCTAAGAACAAGAACACCATAATTTTCTCTAAGATAAACTTTGCATAAAATATATAGCTATTGCTTTCCTAATGAAACTTGGATTTTTCATCTGTAGCATAGTAAATAAGATTTCTTTCAGTCTGACTGCTGGTGTTGAATACAAGGCTGGAACCAGAGGAGCTTTGCTCCCAGGAGCTTTGCAAACAGATAACGAAGGAGTTTAGCAGGAGTTTAGCAGGAGATTGGCTGGAAAAGCTGTGGGGACACACACAAGGCAAAAGTAAGGTGAGTACTACCCAACCTTTGTAATTTTCTTGGAAGACAAAACTAAAAACCATTAATTAGCTGACAACTGTACCCAGTACCTAGCTTCAAACATCATGTACTCTAAATAGCCAATAAAACTAGTTATGAAAGTAGAATGCCAGCAGGGGAGGGGCTGCTTCCCAGTGTATTGCACAGAATGTTGCATGTATGACTATCTGCCTGAGAGGCAGAAGTCATGGGTGTGCGCTCGGTGCAAAGAGCTCTTGGCTCACAGGGAACAAGTTCATTCCCTTGAAGCCAAGGTGGCTGACCTGGAGAAACTCAGGATGGCAGAGAGGTGTGTGGATGAAACCACTGTAGTGAGGGTTATCTGGTTGCCTTTTGGGGCCAAGTAGGAGTTTTGTGGGTCACACCCGATTGGCTTTTCACTTACTTCTCACTGACTTTTTGTAAGGCTGTCATTATTAATTGTTCTGTCAATGTGCAGGTGAGTGTGGGTGGGGTAGATTGTCTCTTTTGGTGTATAACTGGAGGGACATTTAAGGCGAGTAGGCAAGCCGAGGAACAGCCCTTACTCAGAGTCTGGCTGGCAGCCACCACTCAGAGTTTTGTGGCCTGGGTGGGGGTGGTCAGTCTCCTCTCAGCAGAATTAAGCCCTCATGGTGATGATGTCTGGACTTGGTGCCAGGCTGAATCAACACCCTGTCCTTCGCCCTGTCATGGGCAATCTTGCTTACTAGGCTGACCAACAGAGGGGGTGCCCACACTCGAGTTGTAATTCCCCGTTGCAGGTTATTGTAGCTTAATTAATAAAAGTAGCCCTAGTTCATCCAGTCACACGTCTTGTCATTACTGGGGCTTGGGTGTGCAAATCCCCAGTCACAAAATCCATGAACTCAGTACATTACATTAGGCAAAATACTAGCTGACATTCAGACTGTGAACACAACAGGAGAAAGGCAATTTTTGCCCCCCACCTCCCTGCTGCAGCCTCCCATACCTACTGATAATAGGTCCCTAGGGTTGCATGATCTTCAGAGACATGTTTTTGAGAGGAACTGCAGATAAGGAGAAAATGGCAAAAACTGCCCCTTTGCATGTGCAAAACATTATTTGATATATGAAACACTAGTCAGGATGTCTCTTTTTCTCTTTCCATGGTGATTCATAATATGACTATATAATATGTTGTAAGAATTAATTACATATTGAGAAAGGGCTAGAAGGGGCGAGGAGAGGAAGCCAATAAAAGCTTACCTCCCCCACAGATGATCCGTTCCTCTTTATCTCCCCCACAGATGATCCTCCACCACTGCCAACTGGAGGGAGGTTAGGGGGCCAGGAGGCCCTTTGAACTTCCATAATGTATTGCACAAGGGCATAGTGCATTATGGGGATTCTCCTGGCACTGTCCGGGAGACCTGTAGTAAAAAGAAAAAAAGCTTCAAAAGGCAGTAATAAGAGAAAGGAAGTAATTTACCATGCTTTCCAGGTCTCCAGTTTGTCTCCCAACCCCACAACCCCCAATCTAGCCAATTTCCCACAAAAAATTGAGGATTGTTTGATCTGCAAAAAGAGCTATAAAATTGCTGCTTTCAGCAAAATGGTGGCTGGGAATTACCTCCGAGGTAATTTCTGGCCACCTAGGAAGCATGGATATGTGGATTTTAACCCATTTTGTACCCACATACACTGAGGTCAGGTCTTCATTGCCTGACCAGAGATGCAAGAAACCAGAGGTGTCGGGACTGTATGTGTCAGGGTCCACCTGTATTTTTATGATTAATGTATATTTGTGTCTGCAGCAGGGAAGCAATCTGCCTAGAGGGCAGGAGGCTGTTGGTTTGAATCTCCGTTGATGTGTTTCCCAGAATATGGAAACTCCTATATCAGGAAGCAGCGATATAGGAAGGTGGTGAGAGGCATCTTCTCATACTGCACAAGAGAAGGCAATGGTAAACTACTCCTCTTTTCTACCAAGAAAACCACATGGCTCTGTGGTCACTAGGAGTCAACACTGACTTGATGGTACAATCTAATCTAATCTAGTCAATCCTATAGAGCTGAACCCTCCATCATAGACATTCCATAATTGTCATTGTAGTCAATATATCCTTACATAATGTCAGAGTAGCTGAAGAAAGTGGAAGCCAAAATGTCTTACCCATTATATTTCTGCATTGTTAATTAACTGTGTGTGTGTGTGTGTGTGTGTGTGTGTGTGTGTATGCTTGACTGTAAAATGTTTGAAACACATCACTCTTATGCATACTTGTACATATGGAATTCAGAGCCATTTGAAATTCATGATGGAAGATACATGAATAGTAATCAGCAGGAAAATACATTATAATTCAGATCTTTTTCCCCCTCTATGACTGCCACACAATACACACTTCTGAGCGGATGATATTATACACTCTTTTTAGTTTGTCTGCTCAATGGTTACTCACTACATTAGATGACTGTCTAACAAAATGATATCAGAATGAGTAAACAATCTAAAGAAACTCTCCCAGCATTCTACATTTTGAGTTGGACATCCATAGCACTTGTTTTTAAAATTACTGCCTTCATTCTGTAATAATACATAATGCCATAACATGTTCTACAGTTTTGATACTTGAGGGAAAACAAATGCTGATGCAGGAATCTTAGGTCTGTTTCATTTTAAATTCTTAGGTTTGATTCCCCCCTCCCCCCAATTAGGAAAGCTCTTGGTAATATGTGTGATGAATAAAATAGGTTTTAAAATTTATATATAGGACTTGTGCTGGAAATTATTATGCAGCCGTGAACATTTTCCAACCACAATCAGCTACTGAAAAACTGCAGATGGTTATGTGCACACCAGAAACATCTCATACTTCTGGCAGATACTAGTACTTTTTAAAAAAGTGATTAATTATGTGCATGGGGGCACTAATCTGTACAGGACTCTCCTGTAAGGAAAGACTCACAGAAGCATAGAGTTGGATGACATTGTAGGCTATTTGCCAGTGATGTCATTAGGGGGGCCCAGGAGCCACTAGCCCCCAATTTCTTGGGGGGGGGGTGTCCAAGATCTCCCCCACCTTGCCTCTCTCCTCACCTCTCCTCCTTCTCTATCACCACAAGCACAGCAGCAGAGGAGCTAAACAGTGCACAACCAGGCATGTGAAAAGTGAGCAGGGAAGTGACAGAGGGTGCATACGCGCCACTTCCCAACTGGCTTGTTACTCTGGGCAGTGATGTGCTGTTCAGTTTCACTGCCACCATTTAGGCAAGTGGCACAGTAAGCAGCGACACAGTCTACCTCCCACAGTGGCACAAGAGCCTGGGCCAAAAAAAATGTTTGTTTTTTTTTTAAAATAATAATAATGTTGTGGTGCCATAAGTGCTGAGATGGTCTGGGCCTGGCCCCTGGATCCTTTGGGATGTAGCAACATCCCTGCTATCTCAGTGCAGGAAATGCAGAATTAGAGCATCCCAAACAGATGGGTAGCTCGTTCTTCTTTAAGATATTCAGTGAGGAGATAGCCTACGATCCCCAACAAACTGGCTCCATTGTTGGACTGGTCTCTGAAAGGTCTCTTTGCCTTAAAGCCCTCTGTTGTTCACTTAATACAACGCTGCTGTCACCAGTCTCTAGTTATCCTTAATATTAAATCACTCTTGAGTTTCACACCTCCTGCAGTAGGTGGTGTGAAAGAATGAAGGGGGGGGGGAAATAGATAATATACCAAACAGGTTGAAGAGATTGGTTAAATGGCAAGTCTTATTTCCTATTGAACTCACAAGCCAAATTTCCTTTCTTTCCGGAGTCACTGTAACTCAATCCTCAGAATAAAGTAATATTGTTTCTGCTCTTATCCAGTCACTGTTGGTTTTCAGTTGAGAGTTGAGCACTGAAGAAGATTCTGTGGCAGTTTTCAGTAGCTGAAAGCTAAGCCAGGGACCTCGGCCAGACACCCAGTTTCCTGAAGCCACATCACCTGCTAGCCTCAGTCTTCCCCAGAGACCCGCTCCAAAGTGTCTGCCATCACACTCTCCTCCTTGAGCCATCTTTTTTCCTCAGTTCTTCTCAGATTCACTTCTGAACCCCATCCTGAGGCATTGTTCCCTAAAGACAACCTCCTCTCCTTGAAATCTTCAGTCAGCACTATCCAATCATAGTACTGAAACTGATTGGCCAGTACCTTCCCCTGTGGAGCTCTTCTTCTTCCCTGTGGATGTTACCAGTAGCTCTGGTAAAGCTTTTATCAAAACTACTGTCTGTATATTGACAGAACTGGAACCAGTCAGCCAAGTAGACAAACCCTTCACTAATTTACAATGTATTTGCAGTTCACGCAGAAAACAAATATAAAATGTAGCCATCTACCAGCACAATCCTATGAAACAAACAGTCACAGGAGAATTTGCCACATCCTGCTAACATTTGACCTCCTATAACTGAAGCCCATTAGATCTAGCCTTGCCTTCTGGAGCAGCAGAGAAAAGGTCTTTACCTCCTCTATGACAGCCCTTCAGGGCTGTCTTCTACCCACCTTTCCCCAGGTGAAATATACCCAGTTCCTTCAGACTTGCCTCATAAGGCTTGTTTCCCATACCTGACCATCGTTGTTGACCCCTTCAAATGAATTCCAGTTTGTCTACATCTAAAGGAGGGAAGCACCATATCCAGGATCAAAAGCAGGTGGTAACGTGCTGGCGCCACACGAATGAAGACACAAGGCAATAACAACTTAGACAAACACATGTGGGTGAAAGGGCCACAATTTCTGTTAGAACATTCCAGGGTAAGGGGATGGTCTTACATACTTAGAGCCATTGATCCAGTTAGGAGTGGACACCATATGGCAGGAAGCATGCAGCCTGTCCCCCACCCAGAGTTTAAACTTGTTATAGCATGCTACACTAATAGGTGCTCAAAGCCTATTTCTTGGTCCTTTGATATTAAATAAAATTGTGCCCAATTGTAATCCATACAGCTATGTCTGGCTGTGTTGCTATGTCTGGTAACTTATAGAGCACTACTCAATCCATATACTGTATAACTTTCCTCTGCAGAGTAAGGTTTATAGGAAAAGGGTCAAAAACAGTTCAGCACATTTGAACGAGAAGCTGATTGTACATAGCATGTCTTGTCTATTTCCTCATGATGTTCCTTATCATGACGTTTTCCTGAAGTCCCTGTGAGTTATTGGGGAGCACTTCACACAATTTGTGTTTTTCAATGCATGTTAGAGTGTAGCCCGATTTATATCCTGGCCCGCCGTCTGGGTTAAAAAATCAACTTTTTGTGTTGGTTTTTTTGGGGACAACTTCGAGTTCGCAGTAAAGCCTCCCAGTAAATTGGTGGTGAAGCCTAATGTGTGTAAAAGTCCCAAGAAGAACATAATCTGGTGGCAAGATAAGACCCTGTTCTCTGTGAATGACAAATAAGCCTTAGCTGACAGCATGTGGAGCAATGGTCCACCAGAAGTCCCTATTGGATGGATAGGTTCTATCCATTTACTATTTTTACAATATTGCTATCCTACTGTTCATCCAAAATTCCACAACAATTTACAAACATTAAAAATATATCCAACAATATAAAACATAAACCAATACAATAGAGCATAAACAAAACCCAAGGGAGTTCACAACTGAACAGCAGCAGTAGAAAAAGTCCCTTCCTGAACTACTTACATCAATGCCAGATACAGGGGACATAACCCACACCTGGACATGGGGGCATGCAACCCTTTTTCTGTTCCTTCCCAGCTGGTGAACAAAAGCCAGCTGAGTGCTTGCTTTCTCTTTCTTGTTGAGTGAGGAACAAAAATAGGAAGCTGGCCTTTCATTTGCCAGCTGGGAAGGGATGGGCAAATGGTCATGCCTCAAATTATTCACCAGCTGAGTGTTGGAAGAGAACAATGGGGGAGGCCTGGGGGATGCCATGGTGGGGGCCCCAACCCCTCCAGCCCAGGGACATCTGTGCCCCACTTCTCAAATGGTGGATCTTTTAAAAGACAATTCCAGAGGATCAGGGCTGATTCCAAGAAGGACCTGCTAACTAAGCCTTCCCATGAGATGGAGTCCACAGCAATGTCTTGTCAGAACATTGCAGATGTCGAGTGGGGCTTGTACTGGAAGAGACATTCCTTGAGATAAACAGGAGCCAGGCCTTTTAGGGGTTCAAAGGTAATGGCTGCATTTGCATGCATGTAATGTGGAACTGTGGGTC
The DNA here is from genome assembly GCF_027244095.1 of Hemicordylus capensis. Taxonomy (NCBI): domain Eukaryota; kingdom Metazoa; phylum Chordata; class Lepidosauria; order Squamata; family Cordylidae; genus Hemicordylus; species Hemicordylus capensis. The sequence continues at coordinate 51,482,992 of NC_069661.1, read as the reverse complement.
CCCCCACTGTCCTTTCCAAATTTGGACATTCAGGAGAGCTGTCTCTCCTCACTCAGAGACTGCAGAGAGGCAGGGGAGCTGGCTGTATGGGCTTCCTTCTATACTGAAGGACATCCCACATAGCCAATCATGCTAGAGTTGAGGGAGGAGCTTCCTCCCTCAACTCCTGTTCCAGGACCAGCAGCCTACAGTTCTGAATTTGGGCATACTGCAGGCTGCCTGGGACCTCGGGTTGTGGCAACAAAACTCACTGCAACCTGAGTGTTCACATTGGAATTCCAATCCTGAACTCTTGGTTTCATTGCTGCACCCAACTGCGGTTCCCAACAATTGGATGTAACATCCATGGAAATGCAGGCCTATTCAACTGTGGTTCTGCATTATTTGTGAATGAAGCCAAGAACTACCTTTTAAAATTGGGCCTGGAAATGAAATAGCCACTACTGCAGATGTGGTAAAATAGGTTACAGAAAACATACTGGCTCAAATTCAAAAATATGTTACTGAGGGCGGCAGAGTCTTCAGGGACATATTTCTGAAGCCAAAAAGTACTTTTGAAGGGAGGAGATAGCAGCAAAATTATCCCCCCACCCTCTTTGCTCAGCAACACTCTGGCCGAGCTCCAAAGGAATGTTTCTGCAGGTATACTGCTCTGTGCTACCCTGCTAATGCTGCATAGAATATGAGTCACTGGTCTAGACTGTACCTGTTAACATGTGGGCCACAACGTTCTACACTTCGAAAACCCACATTAGAACATAAGTTCATAAGAACAGCCCTGCTGTATCAGGAAAAATATTTTATCTAGTCCATCATCCTCTTTCACACATTGGCCCACCAGATGCCTCTGGGAAGCCCACAGGCAAAAATTAATGGCATGTCCTCTCTTCTGCTCCTGCTCCCCTGCAACTGGTACTTGAAGGCCTTTTAAATCATCAGACTAGCAACTATTGATAGACCTGTCTTCCATGAACTGGTCTAAGCCCCTTTTAAAGACATCTAAGTTAGTGACCATTTCCACATCCCCTGGCAGAGAATTCCACAGATTAATTATGCACTGTGCAAAAAAGAACTTCCTTTTGTTGGTCTTAAAATTCCCGACCTTTAGTTTCATGGAGTGACTCTTGCTTCTAATGTTGTAAGAGAGGGAGAAAAATGTCTCTTTGTCTACTCTCTCTACTCCATGCATAATTTTACACACCTCTATCATGTCTCCTTGTAGTTGCCTCTTTTCCAAACTAAAAAGTCCCAGATGCTGTAGACTTGTAGACCTTCCTCATGACCTCAAGATCTCTCTCATGTTTAGTCGCTGACAGCTCAGCTCAGATTTGTGAAGCTGGGTTTTGGGGTTTTTTTTGCTCTAATATTACATTTTTTGCCCCATTTTACGCTTGTTTATAGCAGTGTGCACGAACCATTCAATGCCAAACTGGTTCATCTCAAACCAGGCCAGTTTAGCAGCTCAACTATGAACAAAACCAGGGTGGTTTGGTCCACGATCGAACTGAACCAAGCCCAATTTGGGTGGTTCAGCATTTAACAATTTTGTCCTTAAGTATGCTTTCCATCAGTTTACTCAGCACAGATGCTTAGCAAACCAACCTTTATTTTCCTGGATCACCCTGTATCACTTTTTGAAAATCAATGTTACATTGGCTACTTTCCAATCCTCTGGTACAGAGCCTGATTCTAGGGTCTAGTTACATATTTTTACTAGGAGATCAGCAATTTCATATTTGAGTTCTTTAGGAACTTTCAGGTGGATGCTATCTGGCCCTGGCAATTGGTTTATTTTTTAATTTTTCAAGACAGTTTAGAACTTCATTGAGTCTTCAACACCACATTGAAGTAATCTAATCTGGAAGTTACTATCATGAGGGAAAGGGCAAGAATGATGTCTGAGCAGCATTCCCTTTTTTTGTATGCACATCTGTCATGAAACCAGGACCACTCCATGGCTGAGAGACATACTGTTATCCTTTTAATACTTCATTTGCCTTTTCCCTTCATGTAAAACTTTCCATGATGATATCATTTCACTATGAATGTAATCATACCTACACCTTGTGATTAATTTCCCATTCACTTTGCAGTGTAAATCAAAAGTTATCCCTTAAGTGCATGCGTGCCTATGTATATGAATGCTACAGCATTCATATTGTTTTTCTTCCATCTTTATTTGTATGGCAATATATAGAAACCTATTTTTTCCCCTATGCATTGTACTGTCAAGTGTTTTTAGGACTAATTTGTTCTTGTAATATCTTTGCAAAGATGTATTATGTAAATCTTAAAGCTTCATCCCTGGAAACCATTTGAATAAATACATTCAATCATGCAAAGCTATTGTTGTGTCAAGTAGTCAAATGTTAGTAGAAGGCATACATTCATTTCATCAAGAAACAATTCTGCCATATAGCATTGGAAGATTTGGTCTGAAAAGCTATGAATGTGGATTAAGGAACGAATGCAGGCTTTAATACTATCAGGAAATAAATAAAAAACAATAGAAAGCTTTGGGGCACTATTCAGGATAATAAAGCAACCCAACATGAATGTTCAGACTTTGTATGAGTAATGCAGAGAATGCCTGGAATATAATAATAGATGAAATTTAAACATGCCTCAGTTCAGCTTCAGAGCAAGTTCACTAGTCAGTCTAGATTGTCCTTCATTATGCACACGGGGGGAAAGGGTGATCAGCATATTTACTAGATACCAAAACTCTAGCTGGCACTGGCATACTGCTTGCTTGATTGCTTGGAGGCTTACTTACAGCTTTCAGATTAGGTCAGAGTTCCTCTATGGATGAGCAAGCTATGGATGAGCAAGAGAGAATTACATACTACAAGCAGGTGAGTAAACTTGTTCAACATTAATGCCACAATTTGCAGTATTGTTGCACAGAGAACTTAAAACGGTTCATTTATACTACTGAAGCAAGACCAATGTACATGCAAAGCTGTTTCTAACGTGAAGAGGAAATTAATAATAATACTTAGCATTTGTATAACACTTTTTGAGTGTGTAAAGTGCTCCACAAGCATTATCTTGATGTAATTCTCGTGACAGACATATAAGTATTATTATTCTTAAATTTCAACGTAGGCTAAGAGAGAATAGCTTGCATAGGACCACTTAATGTTCTGATTCATAAGTGTGTTGATTCATAAATAGTATATCTATTCATAAATGATCTAGAAGTAGGGGTGAGTAGCGAGGTGGCCAGATTTGCAGATGATACCAAACTCTTTAAGGTAGTGAAATCCAAAACAGACTGTGAGGAGCTCCAAAAGGATCTCTCCAAAGTGAGTGAGTGGGGGACAAAATGGCAAATGCAGTTCATTGTTGACAAGTGTAAAGTGATGCACATTGGGACAAAAAAACCCAACTACTTGTATCGTTGATGGGATCTGAGCTGTCGGTGACTGACCAGGAGAGGGATCTTGGGGTCATGGTGGACAGATCGTTGAAGTGTCGACTCAATGTGCAGCAGCTGTGAAAAACACGAATTCCATGCTAGGGATCATTAGGAAGGGGATTAAAAATACTGCTAATATTATAATGCCCTTATACAAAATGATGACGTGGCCACACCTGGAGTACTGTGTACAATTCTGGTCACCAAATCTAAAGAAGGACATTGTAGAACTGGAAAAGGTGCAGAAGAGGGCACTCAAGATGATCAGGGGCAGAGCACCTTTCTTATGAGGCAAGGCTACAACACCTGGGGCTATTTGGTTTATAAAAAAGACGACTGTGGGGAGACATGATAGAGGTCTATAAAATCATGCATGGTATGGTGAAAGTGGATAGAGAAAAATTCTTCTCCCTCTCACATAACACTAGAACCAGGGGTCATCTCATGAAATTGATTGCTAGGAAATTTAGGACCAACAAATGCAAGTACTTTTTCACACAATGCATAATCAACTTGTGGAATTCTCTGCCACAAGATGTGGCAACAGCCAACAACCTGGATGGCTTTAAGAGGGGTTTGGATAACTTCATGGAGGAGAGGTCTATCAACAGATACTAGTTGGAGGGCTATAGGTCACCTCCAGCCTCAAAGGTAGGATGCCTCTGGATACCAGTTGCAGGGAAATAACAGCAGGAGAGAGGGCATGCCTTCAACTCCTGCCTGTGGGATTTCAGCAGCATTTGGTGAGCTACTTTGTGTAACAGGGTATTGTACTAGATGAGCCTTGGGCCTGATCCAGCAGAGCTGTTCTTATGTTCTTATGATGATAGAGGCAAGATTTGAACCAAAGGAGTCCCAGTTTTCACCTCATCTCTAGCCTATGCAGGAGATGAGGTGAAGCATTTGCATAGGCTAGCATTTTCTAGCCTATGCAAACAAAATGGCAATTAAAAGGGGAATGAAATTAGAGTCGGGTTGCTTGCACCCAGCATGTCTGGGCTCTGCCAGTTTGCCTCAGCCTCTCTTCAAATGAAGTAGGAGGCAAGGGGGGCTTTTGGGATTGGTGGAGGCTCAAAAAGGCGGCAGGATCGGAACAACCATTCTGTCTCCCATCCATCCAGCCTCTCAGTTTGCCTCTAGCAGCAACTCTGTCCTTCCACCCTAGTCATAGTGTGGGCTTTGCTGCTCACCCTTTTGGGGGTTGGGTAAGACATTTTTGGTCCAGTCTAATTGGCCTTTGACTGGGTTATTTTTTGCCTACCTTATACTATGTGTCTTAGTTAGGTATTTTGATCATAGTGGAAGGTACAGTGAGGAGGGGAAAATAAATTTATAGGTTTGGTGAGCACCTTAAGGTACATTTTTGGCATTTAGAGGAGTTCCTGGCAGTTCCCAAGCACTTTATGGCTAGGGGAGTGCAGGCTAGGGGGTCTCCTCTAGCCTGCAGAGGCATCACCAATCTTAAAGGTTTTATGGCTTGGGGGGGTGATGCCTTATGCAGGTGCCTGTCTTTAGGTTGACTAAGAAGGGCCCATCAGCCATAGGGACTTGATGCTGCCTAGAGTCAAATTGTTTCTCCCTCTGCATCATAGGCTGTGTTCACACCTGGGTGATGAGCCTGTACTTTCTGCACTGAGGGGGTGGAGAGCCAATCCCATCCTTCTGTCAGATTCAATTAAGAAAGTTGTGGGCCTTTACTTCCAATTGTATTTATTTATTGTCCAATTTTTATACCGCCTTTCATAATGCATCTCACAAAGCAGTTCACAAAAGTTAATACACAATGACATTCCATAAAAGTTATATTTAAAAGATTAAAATCATTGAAATGGTAAAAACCATAAAACTTTTTTAAAAAAACACACCCAAAACCACACACACAAAAAGCAACCATTAAAAAGACAAACAGAAGCAGGAAAGCTGAGAGACCCAGCAGCCCCAAGGGGTAAAGGCCTGAATAAACAAAAGGGTCTTCTTGTTTTTTAGCAACAGTCACAGATGTCAAGGAGCAGATATTCCAGATTTTATTACCTCATGTCTTTATCCTGAGCCTTTTGGAAGGGCGGTATAATTTTTTAAATAATAAATAAGAAATTTTGTGTGAGTGCAGTGCCCCTGTCATGATATCTTTCATGGACTCCCACATCTTTCTGGCATATTCCACATCTCCTCTATATGGAGTCAGATTATCTGAACCACCCAAATGCACTCCAAATATTTGTTTAAACTAGTATCTGGAGTACATGTAGTGTTGCAGCTCACAAAATCCACATACCTGGAACCATCATGCTGTTTGCAAAATAGGTCAAGTTGGGCACAGTCTCATTACATTTCCTTTTAACCATGTGGGTTAATTCTGGAAGGAACAAAAAACAATCATTTGCACTGTCCCTGGGATCTTCTGATGCAACATTGCATTGCCTTCTTGTTACAAACGAGGCAACCATTGGTTCATTTCAGTTCATACTCCTCTTCAGATTTATTTGTGTGGTATCCAATACATTTTCTCCTGGTATTTCTTACTGTACCTCCCAGCATCGCCTGCATAATTAGAGCTTTAATTCAGATCATCAGCTGGATTTATATATTTATCTTTTGCTTCTGATTCCTTTCTTGACTTTAGAAAAATCCAGTTTTGTTGTGTCTTCAGATCTGGCACACGCAGGGCTGTCCTTAGGGCATGGCAAACAGGGCGACTGCCCCAGGCCCCACTCTTTTAACCCCCATTCGAATTAACTGGAAGGGGAGCCTGCACTGGCATATTTCCCCCAGGCCCTGCACCCTGCCAGCCCTGGACACATGCTTCATTAGGTTCTCCAAATCAGGGATTCTCAACTTTGGGTCCCCAGATGTTATTGGACTTCAACTCCCATAATCCCTGACCAAAGGCCACTGGGGCTGGGGATTATGGGAGTTGAAGTCCAATAACATCTCGGGACCCAACGTTGAGAATTCCTGCTCCAGATCATCCCAGTTATAGGCACATCATTGTACCACACGTTTTAGGTTTCAAAATAGGGTATACAGAAACATTCAGACTTCATAAAGATCTGCAAAAAATTATGTAGGTAAAAATCATCCTGGGATTTAAAATGGGAGACTGTCCTGAATCCTACTAAACACTCATATTTTATTATTATAATCTTTTATTATCATAGAGACTCGTATTTTATTATTATTTTATTATTATCCTCTACTCCTCTGATGTTACACTGTTGATGGAAATGGCCGCTCCAAAATAGTTATTGGAGTACATAAGCCAGCAGAATTGGCTAAAGTGATCCTAAACACACTTATTAGAGAACAGCAAGTTGCTGCTCACTGAACATGGTGGGATTCATTTATTTATTTCTGTATTTGCTTACCTTTACATTCATATTCCACTCTTCCTGCAAGGAGCCCAGAGCAATATAGATGAGCCTCAAAAGCTATGTTGTGATGTATCATCACAAGTCTGTGAGGTAGGTCAGGCTGAGAGAGAAATGACTGGCCCAGAGTCACCCAGTGAGTTTCTTGGCTGAATGGAGATTTGAACTTGGGTCTCCCCAGTCCTAGTCCAACCACATTCATATTAGTTTGTTGCATACTGTATGCTTATTCCATTTAATTCAGTGGGACTTGGTTCCAACTAAGGCTGTAATCCTCTGTTTATTTATTTGGATATAATCAATTTGACTTCTTTTCAAGTAAACATGACCAGGATCAGGTGGCATCCTTGAATGGATTGTGGCCAAGGACACAAGTGTTTCATGAGACTGGTTTGCACAGTACTTCATCTGCCTGCCCCATCCCATGTGCATCCCCCCCACACACACAGACATGTCCCCCATCACACATGCTGGGGAGATTTTCTCTAATCAAAAAGGGAGCATTCATCTAAACTGCTTCTCCACATGTGGTCCAAATACAGGTTTGACCCTGTTTGGATGAACTACACCCTGCATCCAACACAATTAGTGGATGTCCATGAAGACTCATAGCAAATAATATCCTTATTGTGTGTGATCAAGCTGGCAGGTCTAGGGTCATAAAAATTGGTCCATGGCTCTTTCCCTCCATAACTGCTAGTGGCTGCCCAATAAGCATATGGAAATCTGCATACTATTTATTTTTAAATAAATAAAAGTTTATCGACACATTCCACCTTTTGTAATAATTTTATGGTGAGGATCCATAGAGCTCTGCAACAGGTTCTGTGTGCCCAATGAGGCTTTAAGCTGCTCTTTTTTTGAATACCATTCCCATGGCATATGGTAAATCACTTTCAAAACAGAGAGGATTTTCAAAAGCAGTTTCTGCTATGGCACGGACTGCTATTGTTTCGAGAGAACAAGTAGAAATTATACTGGGAATCTCTAAGCCCTTCAGCTTCCCAAAAGTAGTTTCCAACAATAAGAACATCTTATATATTATAATAAACAATTATGTAACTGGAGTAGTGATTGACATTTTTTAAAAAATAGGGAACCAGTTTCTATCTTCTTTTCTAAAGGTATAATGTTTTATTGTTGTCAGATTCCCTCTTTGGAATAAAGGAGAAGGCCAGAAATATTGGAACAGTTTTCTCAATATTATTTACTTTCCTCTGAAGAAACCATCTCTCTTGTTTTATTCAGTTCTAAACTCAATAGCTATAACCCTTTCTAATATTTCTTTGTATTAGACTTGTCTTGGCTGTGTAATTCTAGTTGCTGTTCATAAACAACATAACAAAAACAAGATTAAGCATCTCAGGTGAAAGATTCACAGTACTATCTGTTTATATAAGGAGACCATTATATGAAGATACACTGTTGTATCCCATATATTATACTCTACCATTGCAATATAAAGTGTAATATTTTATTCATGGTGTAAATTATCTATTTTCATCAGGAAGATATTTTCCTTCAGTTGTTTCTGGAAACAATATTTAATTAAGGGGTTGGATTAACTAATCCAAAACCTTATCGTTATGGACAAATTTACATGAGCTTCAAAACATTTTTCTTAGTATTTCACCTGCCAACCTGCTACTCAGATGCTAGTATCTTCAACAGCTTTTTCTAAGGGGTCACTCAACAACAAGTCACTTGAATTATATTTAACAATACATAAAATATATAAAAGTTGATTTGGAAGTATGTTAGCCCAGCCCCAAACTGAAATATACCATCTGGCAGACATTTGGATGAAACAGCAAGGCATGGCCTGGCATCAGAAATATTCTGATTAGTGCTGGACTGAAAAATTGTTACTCTTTTCTCTCTTGTTCCTAAGAAAGAAAATGGAAGATCCAGCTGGTGAAGAAAGTGCTTGCCGGCTGGAGAGAGCAAAGGGCCACCACATATTTATACCCAGAACTGGCCACACTCCCTGTACTGGCATGTTGACAAAAGGGGGAGTGGCCAGCACAGGTTACAGGAGTGGCCAGCACAGGTGGCAGCCCAAATAACCTGTCCCAGGGCCACCAACAACCTTGCTAGGCCCTTAGTGGTGATGTAAGGACAGTCATGTTCTCCTCATGACCCTGACGTTATCATGTGTAGGGGTCTGTGTTCATCTGAACCTGCCCTTACTAAGTTAAGAGACGATATATGCATAAAATCTGGATTGTAGTGATCAATTTTTGTAAAAGTACTAAAGTAAAATCTATACATTTCTTTGTGAATCACAGGAACAGTTACCTGACTTTTTAAATGACCTCCTCCAAAATTGTTAACTGGACATAAACTGGAAATACAGGTTCTTGATTTCAGTGGATTTTATCATCCCTAGCTCTATGCTGGATTTAATTTGTTAAAAATGTTAATTGCTTGTAAACTAATTTTGTTTGTTTATAAGAAATGTAGGATACTGATTTATTTATTTATTTATTTAATAGTAAAACAAAAATAGGCTTGTAGTTACTTTTTTCCCCTAAAATGGTGAACATAAGCAAGATTTCTTCCACACACTTGTACTTTAATTTTGTTTCTATTTGGCACAATCAATTATGGATATATATAAAATCAATGGTACTTTCATTTTATTCATACTCTTTTCACCTATTGTTTTATCACCTTGCTATGCTAGAATGATTTCTATTTTAGACACATTATTTGAACTGTACTTACATTTGCTTTTTTTAAAAAATGAAGAGGACTACAACGATGCATTGTAAATTAGAAATTGCATGATAAACTATGAGAGTAGAGCTCAGGAAATCTGTTAACTGGGCATGTACTGATCTGTTGAGTTGCATATTTTGTTTTTGAAGCTGTAATATGATACATTTCAAAATGCTCTGTGTAGTCATTTTATGTTTCACATCTCTCCCCTAAAAGACATATCACTGCTTGAGAGACATCATATTGATTCTAACATGACTTGGGCTTCAGGCATTCTATCACATTTTCAGAACACATTATGTAATTACTGGTTTTAGAGTGTGTACTGTTTGAGTTTTGTGGTGCTTGGAACTGTTGGGAATTCCAGCTAGTTCAAGCTCTGACAGAAACATACAGTTATAGAATTTCATGGCTGTACTGGGCATAAATGTCAATTGCTCCTTGTATGCAAGACTTTCCCATTAATCACAACGGATGGACTAGCTTCATGTGCCAAAATGATATGCTAGCAAAAGCTGCTTTCTCTTATACAGTATCACTATCCTTCCATGTAAATATGTCCTTATTTCATCCTCTTGCTGTGTCAATAGGTCTTTGTTTCAAGAATAGCCCTTATTTCCAGCTAAATAAGGTTTTTCAATCACATCTTTTTATATTTCAAAATACTCAATCTACATCCAATTTGCTCACTTCACAAAAAGTTCTGAATGGTTTATAACAATGAAAATAACACTCAAACTATATAAAACCAAAATCAATCTAAACCACAAGAACACATTCATGAAAGAAAACTATATAGTATCTGAAACAACTCTGCTCCACTCAGATTGTTTTGTTTGAGTTTAGCTTGTTCGGTAATCAAGTTAACATTGCATTTAGTATATTTTACTATCTTTTGCATTACATTTATAGGCTGTATATTGTGTTTAAAAGTAATTTACTTAAATCAGTATACTATCTTTTAAAAGCATATTTTTATTAGAATGTGTTCAAAATATATTTTACAGAGTTACCAACAATGGGATAAAATTCAAGGCAATATGCATGCAGACATAATATTCATACCATGCTGTTACAAACCAAGAACCACTTTAAAGGAAATATTGGCTGACCTTTTGAATAAACGTGGGCCCGCATTCTAGGAAGAAGCATCCCCACTGTGGTGAACATTCTGAGCTCCACAGCACCTACAGGTGAAACTCGGAAAATTAGAATATCGTGCAAAAGTCCATTAATTTCAGTAATGCAAATTAAAAGGTGAAACTGATATATGAGACAGATGCATTACATGCAAAGCGAGATAAGTCAAGCCTTAATTTGTTATAATTGTGATGATCATGGCGTACAGCTCATGAAAACCCCAAATCCACAATCTCAGAAAATTAGAATATTACATGGAACCAAGAAGACAAGGATTGAAGAATAGAACAATATTGGACCTCTGAAAAGTATAAGCATGCATATGTATTCAGTACTTGGTTTGGGCCCCTTTTGCAGCAATTACTGCCTCAATGTGGCGTGGCATGGATGCTATCAGCTGTGGCACTGATGAGGTATTATGGAAGACCAGGATGCATCATTAGTGGCCTTCAGCAATTCTGCATTGTTTGGTCTCATGTCTCTCATCCTTCTCTTGGCAATGCCCCATAGATTCTCTATGGGGTCAGGTCAGGCAAGTTTGCTGGCCAGTCAAGCACAGTACACTGTATACTTTTCCGAGGTCCGATATTGTTCTATTCTTCAATCCTTGTCTTCTTGGTTCCATGTAATATTCTAATTTTCTGAGATTGTGGATTTGGGGTTTTCATGAGCTGTACGCCATGATCATCACAATTATAACAAATTAAGGCTTGACTTATCTCGCTTTGCATGTAATGCATCTGTCTCATATATCAGTTTCACCATTTAATTTGCATTACTGAAATTAATGGACTTTTTCACGATATTCTAATTTTCCGAGTTTCACCTGTATCTGAAAGGATGTGCTTATCTTTCCTTTCCCCAGAAGAGCACTCCACCATACAAAACTTTGTCCTTCAGGGCTGTGTGACACATTGCTGACATACTGACTAAATTATTAATGAATACTCCCATTGACTTTAATGAAACAACTTTGTCATGACAAGGGATGGGGAAAACAAGCTGAAACTTCATCCAGCTAACACAGAAGTTAGTGCTTTGGGTTAGGAAAACTGATTATTCAAGTAGTGAGGTAAATCTGGTCTTGCATGGGGTCACACTCCCCCTGAAAGACCAATTCCATAGCTTGAGGGTTCTCCTGGACTCAACACCATTCCTGGAGGCCCAGGTGTTGTCAATGTCCAGGAGTGCCTTTTACCAGCTTCAGCTGTTACACCAGTTGCTACTCTGCTTGGAACAAACAGTAACTGACCTCTGTCACTCACACATTGGTCACATCCAGATTGGACTGCCACAATGCTCCCTATATGGGGCTGCCTTTGAAGATTGTTTGGGAGCTTCGGCTAGTTCAGAACACTGCTACAATAATGCTTGTGGTTGCTAGCTGGCCACTAAACAAGTATAACACCTAACCTTTAAAAAATATTGAGTAAACATAACACAAAACAAAGAGTCATTTATAATAGACCAAGCATCACAAGCAGTGATCCCTTTCTATAATCACATAAGCTCTAATTTCTACTTAAATACATAACAGCCTCATTTAACAAAAGTATAACACCTATCTTGAGGCAACTTCATTGGTTGCCAATTGGCTTCCAGTCTAGATTCAAAGTGCTGGTTTTGACCTTTAAAGCCCTACACAGTTTGGAACCTGGATACCTGTCAGACCACATTTGCCCATTTGAATCAGCCAGGGTCCTCAGATTGTCAAATCGAGCCCTTCTCTCAGCCCCACTGTTGACACAAGTCTCATTGGCAGGGACTAGGAACAGGGCTTTTTCAGTAGTGACCCCCTGTCTTTAGAATGCCCTCCTAGAAGAGCTTCATCAATCTGCACCTTTATTGGTTTTTAAAAGCATATAAAAGCCCTCCTTTTTAAAGAACCTTTAAAAAACTGACTCTAATTGCATTTCTGGAATTACTTTGTTTCCATCCTGATTGCTGTTATGTCTCGTGGATAGCTTATATTTCTGTTTCTGTCTTTTACTGCATTTTATAATAATTCATTATGCTTTATTGTCTTTTATTCATTTATTGTAGATTTTATGCAATAAATAAATGCAATGGGACAACTCAAGAACAATTTAGCATAGTCATCAGCCAGTGGGTTTCTTCCCAAGTAAAGATACATCTTGGTGCTTCATTATGTTTAATACGTTTAATGTTTTAACCTACCTTTTTCTGTAAATTAGAAAGCATTGTGTTCCCTTCACATTTGTAAGAAAACTGATGTGTGAGAGCCAATCAGTCCATAAACAAAACCTGCTGATGGTTGTTACTGTCTATCTGTCCAAAACAACAGGAAGATAATTTTTGATGACTCAATTTCTCACAAACATTTTTATCTGGGTTATCTATCATTGGACTATTATAAAAATATTGCTAGCAGTGATTGTAGCTGATTTGAAGTGTGCATGTGTGTGTGTGTGCTTGTGTGTGTGTAATATTCATGCTAGAAACCACAAAAGAAAAGTAAAATAATTTGCCATGTTTTAGGGTTTCATTATAATGTGTAATGGTCTTTTTAATAACATAAAAATGAGTCTGCTGAATAAATCTTTCAAATGACATTTGAAAAGGACCCAGATAGGCTGGTGAAAAACAAATGGCAACTAATGTATCTTTCACATTGGCTGTGGCAGTGATTTACTATGTTGTCTGCGATGCTAAATATACATCATAAATCCCTCCAACAGGAGCCTTATTATGTTCATCCATCTCTTCCCCATGAGCCAACGTTTTCGCCTTTCATAAACCTTATGGTATAAAAAGGGGCTCATTATAGGAAATAAAATGCAGGTGAAAGCCAGTGATCTTCCATTAACCTAATGAGGACTTTGTCTAAAATTTGTAGAATGAAGATAGTCAAAATGTGATGTTATAATTAAAGGTGTTATGTTGAGTGACACTGGGCAACCTGCTTTGTTTTGTGCTGCATAAAAACACAGCTCCATACAACCTGTAAACTTCCACTGGCTGGTCAGGTAATTTCCTCCTCCTAAAGATATTCTGTAATGCAGACTAGGAGAGAGAAAAGAAATGGCAAAGCATGTTAAACTGGAATAATTTGTTCCAGTGGGGCACAATTCATCCCTTCCATATCAGGCTCAGTTGATTCCTTTAGCTCCCTCCCTCCCTCTGATCACTATGTAGTGTTTGGCTTATGGCAATGTGCTGTCCATTATCTGCAGTGGGAAACTTAAGTATTCCTTCCATGTGTGTATCTAACTTTCCTGTTTTGTTTCAGGGCTACGGACAAGTTAGTCATTTTATATCCACTGAAGCTAAAGGCTGAACCCATTGCTGATGACCCAGAACAACATACTTCAGCTAGGGCAAGAGAAGGGGGAGAAATGGGTCCATTGAGCCCTAAATTAATTCATTAAGCCTATGTTTCAGGTTATTGTTTTGCCATAGGTTGTTACAAAATGAATTAAAATTTACAAAAAGAAATAAACTAAAAACAATCTAAACAGCAATAATGCAGTCAATTACAGTAGATGTATCTGCTTAGGAAAAATTGGCAGGCTTATAAGGTGGTGGCAATTGTTTTCATAATCGTAGGGTCCTTATTGAATAATTTGAAAAAAACCAAATTTCCAAAGAAATTGCCAATTAGTACAAATCAGATCATTATCAAATCAGCTGTTTATTTGTTTCTAACAGCTTGGGTCAAAGGACTGTTAAATAGTGAGGCAAATCTTCAACCTGCTTAAGCTTATGGAGATCCCATCCTTTTGTGAGGAACCATAGCTCACTAGAAGAGCATTTTCTTTACATAAAAATGGTCCCATATTCAATCTCTTGAATCTCCTGGTAAGGCAAGAAAAGGCTCTTTTTATTTTACATGTATATCCGCTGTTCCTCTGAGGAGCTCAGAGGCTCTTGAACTTTGGTGCTAGAGAAGACTTTTGAGGATACTATGGAGAGCCAAGAAAACAAACAAATTGATCATGGGAACAAATAAACCCAGAATTTTCACTCAAGGCACAAATGACTAGGCTCAAACTATCATACTTTGGACACATTATGCCTTGAGAAGCTCCCTTGAAAAGTCCATAATGCTGGAAAAAGCGGAAGGAAAGAGAAGAAGAGTATGACCAGCAGCAAGGGGGATGGAATCGATTCTGACAGCAATGAATGCACCACTAAGAGACCTTAAAGGCCAAACTGAAGACAGATAATCCTGAAGAGAATCTATCTATGTGGTCACTAAGAGTTGACACCAACTTGATAGCAGTTAATCAATCAATCAATGGAATGAGTTGGAGCAATGGTCTGACTTGGTATATGGTAGCTTCCTATGCAACCTATGGGTATGGGGGTGGTGGGGTGGATATAGTCACATAATTGGAATAAAATGGCAACTATAAAATGAAAATGACAAATGTTTTAAATTTTGTACACCGCCTAGAGATTTACATATCAGGTGGTATAAAAGTATGAAGGAGGGGAATTTAAAAATATAAAATTAATTCCTTGAAAGCTTTTTGTTAGGATTTTGAATAAATATACTACAAAGAACGAATCTACACTGCATACATGGCTACTGAGGAAGGGGCAGCAGGCACAAAACTGTCGGGGGCCAGAAGCTGTGCTCCCACTCTCAGGAAGTGGGCTTGTAGGTCAATCATTTTTCAGACATTCTAAGGCATTTGAATGAATGAATCACAGCAGCAGGCTCCTCTCTAACCTAAGCATGTTCATCAGACCATATGGAGCAAGCTTCTCTGTATACAACTGTATGTGCAGTGGCTGGCTATATACTGTATATGTTGATCAGTGTGTATAGGTTGGGAGAAGAGCCTGCTGCTGTGATGCACAATGCCACTCCTTTCTTATGTACATTCATTTAACTCTCAGAGCACAATTCAGATAATATTCCAAAATGGCCCCTTAAATGAGTAGCACAGGAGCATGGGTGCACATCCAATGCACCATCATTAGTTTGCATGGGGAGCAATTTATCTAAACTACCCATCAATGCAAGAGGTGGTTCAGACAATTAGATGAGTAAATGTTCTGATGAACATGCTTAGGCCAGCTACGAATCTTCTTCAGGCAGTTGGAGGGGGGGCACACACCGGGCCAATCTGGGGGGTTGTGAATTTTTTTTTTTAAAAAAAAAAAACACTTACCCCTTCTGGGGGGGGGTTCTCCAAGGCAGTGGGGGGGGGGGGTCCGTGGAGGTTCCCCTTCCACCTGCTGGCCTCCCATCCATCCAAATCCATTCAAAATGCAGTGGCCTCATTTTGGAGGCCACCATTCCTGCACAATGGGCCTTTGTGTGGCCTGGTCTGACCCCAGCCACCTCAGAGAACTCCCCTGGAACACCCCTGCACCGCCTTGGAGACAACCCCCCCCCCCCCGAGGGAGTAAGTTTAATTAAAAAAAACCTTGCAGCCCTCCCTGGTCTGGAAAAACCCTGGGTGGGTGGGGGGGTTCAAGGGGGTGCCAGACCTAACTGGCCAGGTCTGGTTCAGACTTTAACTGAACCGGACCTGCCGGTTCCATGCACACCCCTAGAAAAAAGAAGACAAAACAAGAACAGAGAGTGAGAAAGTGACACAGCAAATCTGTTCCTGTTTGCTCTTTTCTCATGCTGTCTCCTTTTCCAGTTTACCTGTTATTCTCCTTTTCTGTTTTCAGGCTGACTGGATTTTAAAAAGAAAAGAAGAGCCCTAGACTGCTTTTATATAGGAGTATAAATAAATAATACTAACTACTTTTATTTCACTGCCTTCTTGCTTTTGGGAGATAGAATTATAACAGTTGCTGTACTCATTTTTTTTTATACCCTCTTGGTAAAATAGGAAGAAAGAAACCTTTATCAAATTAAGTAGGTAATTTCCCCTTGAAAAGCTTTCATGTGATATCAAGATATGGCTGTGGGCTATATACAATCTTTTTATTATAATTTATGTATAAGTTAATCATTTCTAATTTATGAAGTTATAAATTTGTGTCCACTATCCTCTGCTATATTCTCTGTGGATAAAATGTTCCCTACAGACAGGAGTAGTAAAGCATTCTAGCAATTCTCTCCCACCTCCATTTTTATAGTCTAAACTAGTAAGGACCATGATCAGTCAGCCTTGATTTCCGATCAGCCTAATCTGCAAGGACTCTCCAAGTGCCATTGTAAAACTCTCTAAAAACTAACACAATGTATAATGTCTCACCAAAACACAGCGGCTATTCCAGTCTCTTTTGTGGGTGTAGATGACCTCCGCCTCCAGAAGGGTAGGGAACAGGAAATCACAAACAGCTCCCGGGACCATGTGCGGGATGTGCCAGCTGTGGTGCCCGTGAAGAACTGACTACTGTTGAACATGTTGGGTTATGTGTCAGCTACAGCTCAAAGGCTGTTCTCATAAGCAGCCAAGGCTGGGTTTGGCTGCCTGTGAGAACCTCCAAGATCTGCATGGATCCTGGTGGTGTTGCAGTGCCAAACCCAGCACTGCAGCCTGTCTCTTAGCTGTGGTGAAGAGCGTAAATGTGCCTTAACCCTGGCTCTGGGATCATGTGTCAGCTTGCGTTGACGCAGAGAAAAACGATACCTAGAACACCCATCCCCCTAGGGGAATTCTCCAGTGCACTGTGCTTGGTGTGCAGTGCATTATGGGATTCACAGAGCCGGGAAAATTAGTCCTGGCCTCTGTTTACCAGTGTAGCCAGGAGCAGCATGGAGAGTCATCTTCACTGCTCCTGGCAGTGCTGGTTGTGTGGGCATGCAGCTTGCACACCACCCATGCTGCAAAGGGTTGTCTAGGGGAAGGTAGGGTGAATCCTGCCTTCTCCCTGCACCCGCCCACCCATGTGCGCACAGTCGTGTGAACAACCCATTATATAATTTGCTTGTAATCTGCTGTAAATCCAGAGGGGGCACGGTAACAAGGAATTATAATGAAGAGAAAGAAGTTTCTTGGATCCTCCTTGTGTTATGTTGTTGATTGCAGTTTCAGGATGTTCCTAGCACTTGTGTTCCTGTTTCAGTGTTTGTGTGAATCAGCAACATTTGCACTGACTTCGAAGTGCCTTTCTGTACTGTCATGCCCTGCCCGCTCAGAAGCCCTGCCCCCTCCTGCCCCTTGTAGCAGTCTGCTATATTGCAAACAGACTTCAAGGTTCCTGACATCCTGAGCAACAAGCTCCATCCCCAGTTTCCATTCATTGACCTTCGTAATGGAGCAGGAGGTACAAAGAGACTTCCTGGCTGAGTAGGTCTTTCCTCCATATCAACGTACTTTTGATGTGGTGTGCATCTCCCAGTTATTTCTCCTGATCACTTGTGATCCCTGGCCTGTCGTGATTCCTTCTACCTGTTTGATCCTTATGGATTCTGATTACTGATCTTGTGTTTGACCCTTGATGTGGCTTTGACTCTGGCTTCTGTCTTGACTCCTTGACTTGTCAACTACTTGGATTGACCTTCTGCATGCTCCTGAATCCCAGCTTCTGTTTCAGCACTTAGCTCTGATTCTTGATGGATTACCTGGCTTGACTTCTGGTGTATAATTGGTTCTTGGTTCCTGTCTCAATCCTCCAGTTCTGATTATTCTACTTGGCTGGCCCTGTGTTCCTGCTGCTCTCAATCCCAGCTTCTGGACTCACACCTTCAGGTACTGCTGTCCATGGCCCAGCGGATCTGACATGTACTAAATAAAGCTCTGCTAAACTTCCACTGCTGTTTTCTGTGTACTCTGTTGAGACTGGTCACACTCCACAATAGTGTCACCTGAAGTGTAAGAATTCTGATACACAAGCATCAATGGGTCATTTTGAGATTCTTGGCATTCCCATATGCAGATTCCATGTTGCTTAATATAGTTTGTGATCTTGGAGATGCCATGGTCGTACTTTTTTAAGAAAATCTCAAGCTAAAGTATTGAAGGAAAGAAATGGTACAATACAGTTGATTAAAGAGTAGATTCCCCACATGTTTTGAGTAAAACTCTTCTTCCAGGGAAGTGGTTTACAGGGCACAATACTTGACTTCTAAACAGCATAGCTAAGCTGTTTAGCTAAGTAGTAGCTAAACAGCTTTGGATTGGTAGTAGTTGTACTGAATGTCACCTATTGTAGAAACGCCTATAGCTGTTCTTGGCTCTGTGATCTGAAGATGTAACTTTGTGCAGATCAGGCCACCCTGGAGCCAGATTTTTCTCTAGGGTTGGAACAGGTGTTCTGATTTGTCTGCTGGCTACATCCAGTAGCTATCAATGGTGTGGATCTGTAGCTCAGGAGAGCAAGTTGTGGATCATCCTGAGGCAAAATTTTCTTAGAAGTCTGTACTGCCCTCTCTGCTTCCCCATTTGCCAGAGGGTAGTGAGAACTCATAGTAACATGGTTAAAATTAAATGACATGCAAAAGAGTTTGAATTATGCTGCTGTAAACTGAGGCACATTGTCTGTCTGAAGCTCTCTTGGGATGCCAAAAAGGGCAAAAGTGTTCTTAGGTTGTTTAATGACACTGTGACATATGATAGTGGACAAGGGAAGTATCTCAGTTTATCTGGGGAAATAGTCTATGATGACCAAGTAGAATCAGCCTTGAAATTCATACAGGTCTGCTGCAAGTCTCTTCCAAGGTCTAGTAGGCAAGGGTGTGGTAATTAAAGGCTCTTTTCATTGAGTTGGTTTATTCTTTCTGCATTAATCACAAGATGAGACCTTAGTCTTTAAGTCATTTCCAATATAGGACCTCCATACCATCTGCTTGGCATGCTCACGACATTTGGTTAAGCCCTTATGGCCTTGGTAAATAAAGTCTAGGATTTCTTTCCTCATTGTTTGTGGCACAACATTACAATTTCCTTTTGTTATTAGTCCATCAGATTCACTGAGTTGACCATGTTTACCAAAGTATCGCTTAGATAGCTCTGAAGTGTCATTGATATATTCAGGCCACCCATTTCTGATATACCGTAAGACCTCTTAAAGTTCTGGATCATGTTGAGTAACTGTTCTGATCTGAAGAAGCCACTTGTCAGATGTTTCCATGAAGATATGTACTGCATCAAAGGCATCTGCAAGTACCAGCTTTCCCCCTGGAACTTATTTCATTTATTTATTTGATTTCTATACTGCCCTTTCAGTAATGGCTCAGGGCAGTTTACATAGAGATATGATAAATAAATAAGATGGATCCGTCCCCAAAAGGCTCAAAATCTAAAATCTTATGTTTGACACCAGCAACAGTCACTGGAGGTACTGTGCTGGGGGTGGATAGGGCCAGTTACTCTCCCCCTGCTAAATAAAAGAGAATCACCAAGTTAAAAGGTGCCTCGTTGCCAAGTTAACAGGGGTTATTTAGCTATTGAGTTGAACTTCATCATTCTTATCAAAAGACATTGGCATCATAGTGGTGCTTGATCCAAATCTTTCCCCTTGATTAGGGTCACCAGGGGTTTGTGGTCAGTGAGCAGTCTGAAGGATGGTAGACCACATAAATATCTGTAGAAGGTTTTGCATGCCCAAACACTGGCTAGGCATTCTTTCTGTGTCTGTGCATAACATTGTTCTGTTTATGTAAGAGTACTAGAGCAGAATGTACCCAGCATTCACCCTGACCCGTGTAACTGGAGTAGAACACCACCCAGGCCATAACTGCTTGCATCAGCACTAACCATTGTAGGCTTGTTAGGATCATAGAAGTGCAAAACTAGGGCATTTTAGATCATGTCCTTTATTTTCATAAAGGAAGCCTCTTGATTTGTCCACCAGCTCCAGGATGTATCAGATCAAAGCAGCAGGTTTAGTGGCTGTGTCTCCGTGGAGAGGTCCTACAGGAATCAACTGAGATAAGTCACCATTCCTAGAAAGCATCTCAATTCAGTAACATTTGTAGGTGCTTTTAAGTTTCTAGTGGCTTTTACTCTCTCGGGGTATGGCTTCATACCCTGTTCTGTTATCACTTGTCCTAAGAACTCTATTTCTGTTTGGCGGAAAATGCATTTTTCTTTGTTTAGTTTAAGCCTGCACTCCTGGATCAGATTTAGGACAAGGGTTAGAATTTTATCGTACTGTTCTAGTGATGTGCCATGCACTAAAATAGCATCCATGAAAACAATGGCCCCTTTTATGCCCCTAAGGAGTTCTGTCATCTTCCTCTGGAAGATCTCGGGAGCACTGGTGATCCAAGCGCTGGAAACTGAATCTCCCAAAGGTTTGGCACTCTGATTATTTATCAGAGGTATTTGCCAGAAACCACTTGAAGCATCTAATTTGGAAAATACTTTGGCTCCAGTCACTTTTGGAAGTAGATCTTCTAGCATTGGGAAGACATTTTTTTTTCCTAACACATGCTTCATTGAGTTTTTTCAGATCTACACATAAAAGAATTTTCCATTTTTATTTGTGACTGGGAAGATTGGAGCACACCATGGTGTAGGCTCTGTGATTTCATTAATTCATTAATTATTCCATGTGCCTTTATCAAGCTCAATTTCCACTTTGTGGAGTAAGGGAATGGGAATCCTACGGGAGAGCCTGGATGCCTTAGCATCCTATCTTAAGACAATGTCCAGAGTCTCCTCTCCTTTGAGTAGGCCAGTGTCCCCAAACACTACTATTTCTCTCACTGCTTTCATCAGTCCCATTCTTGTAGCTATTCCACGACTGAGGAGATTGTCCCCAAGACATTCCTAGTTTTGGGGACCACAGGCAAGCTGCCACGATACTGTGCCCCCTTCCTGCCCCCACGTCCATGTGCATAGGTGTACCCTTTCCAGTGCCCTAAAGTGGCAACCCTCCTCTCTAGCATTATCCAGAGAGCAGGGTGGCTCCCTTCTCCCATCCAGTCCATGCCCACGTCTGCATATCTGCATATGGCAATACGGTGGACCAGGACCAGAAGCCAGGAATCCTGAATGGGAAGAAAGCTTCAAGGCTGTGTCCATCCCTCCACCAACACCATTCACGTGCCAGGGAGAAAGGAAAGGGGGTGTCTATATGCCCTCTGGGAGCTTACAGGCATGCACAGAGGAAGAGTGTGGGGAGCTTTGGGGGGATCTGTTCTGCTTTTACAAACAAAGGGTGGGGAAGTGGGGCCCAGCCAGTTCCCCAGGGAGCCCCTTTTTTACTCATGAGCAAGGCCTTGGTTAGTCCTCATCAAAACATGATGATGAGTGTGGCGACAAAATAGCCATACGGACTATGACTGCTCACAAGAATGTCAGTCCATGGGTGCTCCGAGGAAAGTTCTGTTGGGAAGTGGTGGGCAGGCGTGTCCCAGAGACTACTTTCCTGCTACAGGGATGATGGCCAAGGTGCCTGGGGAACCAGCCCCCTGCCTGTCCATTTGCACCCGTGCACGGGTTTGCCAGCGGCAGCAGCCCCTGAAGCCGACCAAGTTGCACCTTGGTTGGGGAAGCAGAGGAAAGTGACCTCTCCCTAGATTCCCCATGCCCACTCATCTACATACAGTGCACAGATGGACCGTACCTGGGAACTTTAAAACTTGTGTGAATGTGCTGTCCCCATTGGACCTTCCCATGGTCATATATGTGGCCAGGCTATTGATGGGGTGTTGGGCTGTCCTCCAGGGTGTGTGCAATGCAGAAGAAGGATGAAGGGAAAGGAAAAGTTTTGTTTTTCCTTGTTCTATTTTTTAACAAGGATAGTTGGGGGGTCCACTAGAGCACGGCCCTAGTGGTTGGATTCCCTAGTGGTTAAGTGGCTGGCTCAGCTCCTGAACTTGCAGTAGGGATAACACTATCACGGGCTCAGGTATATCCCCATTAGACTGGCCCTTTCATGAGATTGTCAGCCCACTGGGCAGCAAGCTGCTTGCAGCAGCTTTGGGATGGCTCTGGTTGGCATGCTGTGCTAGGGCCTCCCATTGTGAGTAGCTAACCCAAAGATGTGGCTCTTTAGAATCACTTCTAGGTTAGCTGTGGCAAAAAGTCCTCCTGCAAAAGATTCAGGAGTGAAGTTATTGATTTTTTTTAGGGATTATAAAAGCATAAAGCATGTTTGGGTGGAGGAAGGGAGAACCAAATAGCCACCTTCTAAATTTTGTGAACTGCATATGATATATGAATTGTAGAACTTGGTTGCTAAAGTTTCAGTGTACTGCTTCTTCTAAAAGCAACGACACTATAGCAGTCATCACTAAAGCCAGACCATAAATGCCATGTCCCAAAGAGCACATACTGACTCAGTAAAACAAATAAGCTACAAAAGGCCCTGGAAAAAACCCACAAAGCTGCAATATTGATGGGATGAAAAGGATGTAATTGACTCCCTTGAAAGGCTGATCAGCCCACAAATATTAGTTCCCATAAAATTGTCCAATTAGGAGAAGTGTAAGGGAAAGACTGATTCTCCCCAAGGCTTTTTTAAATTGTTAAGTATTGCTAGTATAAATAATCTTCTTGACAATTATTGCTGATGCAACTCATAATCTCACTGAACAAAGATAAGTATTTCAGCCTTTCAGTTCAACACAGAACATAACATTACTGCTAGCCTCTCTTTGTTTCCGTGCGTTGGTGTTGAATATAGCTATTCTACCTAACACTAGAATGTAAGAAGTGTTCAAGGAGGCAAATGATTTTTTTATGATAAAAACAAGAGCAGAAAGAAACATACACCTGTTTATTAATACTTGGATGTGAGTTTCCTTGATTTCAATGAAGCTTACTCCCAAGTAAGTACAGGCAGAATTACAGCTTTAGCTTTCAATGTAACATGACTAATTTTATCTGGAATGGAGTCCATATGGTGCCTCATCCTAATTTGCAGGGTGGCTGTAAAAGGGAAGAAGAGCTACGCATTGTCGTAATACTTCTATAGCACTTTTCCTAAGCGATCAAAAAGCTTCACATGAGAAATTTCTAAACTAACTAGAGGGCAGAATGTAGTGGAAGGCAGACCAGCAAGGATGTGCTTTCTTTTTTTAAAAAAAATCAATTTTGTAATTTTCTAAATTACCCATTTATGTCCATTTCAAATACCTTTTTTTGTCTCTAGTAAAGCTACTTACTATTTCCCCCCTCTCCTTTTCTTTGGGATTCAGCAGAAGAATGATCCAGCCAACAGGAAAGAATGTGTCAGCCAAACCATATTCCAGCCTAATTATGCCCACCTGGTAGAGGGACACTCTGCACATGTGCTAAGAGGAGTGAAATGAATATGCTGTCTTTTTGAATACAGGCAACAATAACATGATTTTGCTTGCTGCTGAGTTGCATTACTACACTGGCAAAAGCAAGGTCTCTCTCTTAGGAGAAATTTTGAGAGAGTCCTAAAACATGCAAAACAACAAGCAAGAAAAGTATCTTAATAATGTCTATATACAACACTGAATTAACTCCAATAAAGCACAGTTCTGGGGTGGGTGGGGAGAAGATAGAAAAGCGGTATGAACTGTATTTCTCTTTCCTCTGAGTAAACAAACAGAGATGCTGATAGCTCAAAGCATCATTCATAAGGTGACAGTGCCAGACTCTCTTACCACCCTGCAGCTTGTCAGTTCCAGTATTTGCCTACTACATTATCTCACCTGAAAACCATTAAATGGCACACAGACATCTGTGTTGTCATGTGGCTGTGGAAGCCCAAGAGGCCTGGAAGGCTTTCAAAATCTTTACCTGTACACACACGGACACACACACACCCTCAGCTATGTAGCATTCTTTGTTGTTATGCAGACCTTAAAACCATCCAGACATGTTGCCATTAAAAATCACACCACTTGAAAATGGTGAGTAGGAACACGTTAAATTAAGCATTCATAATTTACAGGCGATACCCACTAGAACGGCTGTCAGGGGCCCAGCCAACACTCAAGCTATGCTGTGTTTTCCCTTCTCAGCTTCTGTGATAATGCAAGTGTCCTTCACCCACTAGATTTGTTCTTCTTTGCTTGACTGCAGCTGCCTGCTTGACTTACAATGATGAGTGACCCTGAAATATCTTTTGCACTGAGTGGTGCCACAGAACCACAGGGAGGCTTCAGTCACCAGAAATGAAACATGTTGGGGCCAGTGAATCAAGCCACTTGGACCAGGTCCTCAAAACTGCCTAATACTGAATGTGTCTTCTATTAAAAGTGAAAGCTAAGATGCTGTCCCAGTACCAAATTTTGTACTTGCATTGTTCAATCTGCTGAAGTACAGAATTACAGGATACGTGAGTGCCTTTAGCCTTTGTTGCACTCCCTACACGGTTTCCCAACATTTTCTTGTTTTCTGCATAACATTCTTTGATTTTCTAGGGGGAAAGTGCTTTGTCTTCTTTGGAAAATGGTAGGATGATTCTCTCTCCCACCCTGCAGTCTAAACAATGGCCAACATGATGCACAATGCAACACCAGCACTGCCTGTCAACTGGCAATGCTGTGCACGTGACAGGCAGCCCTTGTTGTATTGCTGAAGTGGGCAGCTGCCCAACTACTTAAAAGCACACACCCACAGTTGTGCAGCATTACTCCAATGGGAGTAGCACTATGCAACTCTTAGTGCACAGTTTTAAGTACACAACTTGCACAACACCACGACAGCTGCCTGATGGGCAATGCCAGCATTGCAATATGCATCATGTTGGCCACTATTTCTGTTTTAGTCTTAGATTCTGTTTTAGTCTTGAGTATAAAACAAGTACAGATGATGCAGTTAGTAATTAGAGTATCAGACTACAACTAAAAAGACTGGGTTCAAACTCCCACACAACATGAGCCTGCTGGATGACCTTGAGCACTATTCTACCTCACAGAGGTTGTGAGGTATAAATGCATCAGGAGAAGAGAATAATGTATACTACCCTGAATTCCTTAGCAGATGGGTGGATAAAAATGGATAAAATAAATATAAAATACCTCAGCAATGGACAATTCCATTCGTTAGAGTACCTTTAAAGAGAAAATAAAGTACATGTAATATACTGCTACACCATTTAACTTTAAAAATATCCATATATATGAAATGAATTTCCTAAACAGGCAAGCTAGTTAAAGTGTGTGTGTGTGTGTGTGTGTGTGTGTGTGTGTATAAAGGGCTTAGTAGAAGCAATAAACTACAAATGAAAGTTAAAGCATTATGTAAAGTGATAGCACAAAATGTATAATACATAAACATAAGCCATAAACTATGCACAAATATAAAGGAGGCAGGAATTATAAATTTGTTGAGACAACTTCTAAACTCTTCTTACCATTAGCAGGTGGTAACTGTGTTTGATATTCCAAAGAGTAAATATAAAATTAGTTTAGATCCTGCAACCAGAATACCAACATTTTGAAAATTTTGCAATTGTAATAAATTATTCAGATATGGAGCAATCTGAATGGTTAATTTAATGACTTAATCTTATCAACTGACCTTGCAATGAACTTTTACAAGATTGCCCTGTGGAAGAAGAAAGATGGACAAGATGGTTTAATAAATAAATGGCATAATATGATTACAGAAAATGCAGAGATCCTATAACATGTGATAACATTTCATTTGGTATGTAAATCTCAGAATTAACATTTGAATTTGAGGAGTATAAAACTGGATGCTGGAAGAAGGTAGAGTAGATTTCTCACATGTTCAGGGACTCCATCCATAAATGATCTATAAAGATTGTGGAGGGAGGGAGAGAGGCCACACATATAGAGTTCAAAGAACTGCAATTTGGACAGGAATAAATTGCTTTGCTGGACCTCCTCTTCCTCCTCTGAAGTGAAAAAGTGATGTAATGATGATCCAGGAACATTATTTTCCTTAGCACCCAACATTTTATTCTGGGGACCTATAACCATCCATCAAGAGATGGAGGCTATCACCTAAGACAGGGCAAAATGCTACTTATCATCAGTGATTTGGGAGTATTTGACTTTCAGCCGTGTGCTAAACATCCAAATGGCTACCTATTGAGTTGTATATTCTTTGATATATGGTTGAAAGCCTAGTAATTTTCAACACCTACCTGAGTTTGGAAATGAAACATAGGTGCTTTTACTATTATCTCACTGCAGCTCTGCCCTGGCACTAACATTATCTACTGTACACTGCCCTGTCCTTATTTATGCAGGCTGAGTCCTGCTTCCTTAGCTTGTCTGTTATTTATCATTTTGTAATAGAAGTTGGGAAGAATTCCAGTTTGAAAAGGAAATGTGAGTGTGTGTGTGATTTTTAAAAAGCTTCATGAAACAGATCCAAAATGTAGACATCCAAGGAGCTGTACGAGTCTGCATGTTATGCTCTGAAAGAGTTGGCACCACAAGTTAAATTAAGGCATGTGAAACAAGGTTTTCAGAGAAGTTGGATAGAATCCTTCCAACACACTGGAGACCTACATAGCTTTTTATGGTGATAGTGAAGTTTCAAGATTTCTCAACAACCCTGCTCTTCTTAAAGACTTTCTACGATTGTACAGCTTTTCATGCATGTAATTCAATGGCTGATATTCAGACTAAAGAAGCTCTGGCACAGCATTGCTGCATGAGCACTCATGGAAGGAAAATTCTCACCTCTCTCTCCTTTTTCTGAAGCCAACTGTGATCCCTGAAAATATGTCCCTGAAGGTCATGGTTCCTCAGGACATATTTGTTGGGGTCATATTTAGCTTCATAGGGTAAGGGGGACCAATGAAAATCACTGCTTCCCCAGAGTGCATGCTGCATGTTAGCTATGGGACCATTTCCTGAGTCTATATGTTGGTGTCTTTCTGTAGAGGTGGGAGCGAGATTTCACTCGCTAACTCGAGCTGATCCTGTAGGAGAAATCTCCAACTAGGGTTGATTATAGGCAGAGGCCACACCATTCCATCAGATTCAAAGCTTAGCCTTTATTGATCATAGTATCAGGTCTCCATCAATCACCATGGTGAGAGAAGAAGAACGCCACAAAATAGTGGTTACAGATTATATACCAAAGCTTTATCAGTTATGTAAATACATTTGGTCAGGATGAGTACCCGTACATTGTACATCTTCAGACCAGTATTGACCAAACACAGTACTCTAGGCTAGATACATTTCTATAGATACTGCACATGCCCAATCTTCAAGCCACAAAGAAGCTATTGTTTATTGTTTTGCACTCACAGCATCTTCCCCCAAAACCACAGACAGGG
This sequence comes from Hemicordylus capensis, assembly GCF_027244095.1. Lineage (NCBI taxonomy): Eukaryota > Metazoa > Chordata > Lepidosauria > Squamata > Cordylidae > Hemicordylus > Hemicordylus capensis. The sequence continues at coordinate 51,455,275 of NC_069661.1, read as the reverse complement.
AATAAAAGTTTGGTTGACTTCTCCATCTTAGATTTCTTTCTTCCATCTTAGATTTTCCTCCAACAACCCTTCCCCTGCCCGTAATTGCATGTTTGCCATAACTTGTGAGAAGAGACCCACATGTTTATAAGTTGTGCATATGGAGGCTCTCAGAGTTATGCTGACTGCTCGTAGGTGGGGAGTATGCTCCCACACATATTGACTGTACAGACACATAACGGTCTTCTATCAGGACTCACATATGGACTGGCTCCACCACACTTTGCAAGTGTGAGGTACCATGAATTGCAAACCAACAGCCCAGACTAGCCTCTGTGCTCCACTAAGGGAACTGATTGGAAGGGGCAGCTGCCTCTTTTTCAGGCTTTCAGACAATTTCAGACTGTACTCACATCTTCCCATGATTGGGAGAGTGGGACACCCCAATCTCCTGATCATGAGAAAGTGCACAATCATGCTTACAACCTTTGCCTCTTCTAGACAAAGGCTCTAAGAGTGACTGACCTACCCAGCAGGGCAGAGTGATTGACATACCAGGCAGGATTTCTGCCTGCATTAACAACATTTGAATGAAACTACTATTGCTTTTGCAAGTGGATGTGGCAAACACCTTCTGAGAAAACTCTCTGATACTTCTCTTTGGGAAAAACCCTTATCTAATAAGGTGGGGAAATTGTTCTTTCATCCATGGTTTGATGCTGGTTGCCAAGAGGTGAAAAGAAGCCTTATTAATGTGTTTAAACTATATGCTGTCTACCATATATATATATGTCTACCATATATATATGGCCCAGGATTTGTTAGAAATTAAAAGACAGTACAAAAAACATTAAGGGAAAAGAAAGCATTGGCCACTAGGGAGACCTGGGATCAATTGATTGCTGCTACCAAAATGAAGAACACAGCAGTGTTTTGGCACCTTGTATCACAACCTATGGGGAGGGTACCCATCAGTTCATCTTCAGTTATACCAGCTGGGATATGGGAGCGTCACTTACACACATTGTATACGCAGGAAGGACCTAGCATGTTTAGACTAGAACTAGATGTTGAACTTCTTCCACAATGGGCTCCTGTCATCTGCTCTGAAATTGAGGAGGTGGTGAAAAAATTTAAGCCTGGTAAGGCCCCAGGGAACGATTTTATAACAATTGAGATAATACGTAATAATTTGGAGTGGTAAGCCCCAGTATTAGCCTCTCTTTTTACCTATATAGATCACACCGCTAAAGTACCCAAAGACTGGGGAGTTGCCATCATAGTCCCTATATATAAAAAAGGGAAAAGGGATGAGCCTGGCAATTATCACCCAGTCATCAGTAAATTATATGCCAAACACCTAAACGGGAAATTCCTGGACTGGCTTGAATCTAATAATATCCTGGCGGCCGAGCAGGCTGGTTTCCGAGAGGGGTGATCTCCTATTTACCAGGCTCACATTTTGCAGCATGTAGTAGAGAAGTACACTAGCGGCCCAAAGGCTGCTTTGTATGTGGCTTTTATTAATCTTAGAGCAGGTTTTGACCTAATTTCAAGAGAAAAACTGTAATCAGAATTCAGGGAATCAACCATAGATAAGCTATTATTGTCACTTTATAAATTACATGAAGATTCCCGCCTGCAGGTGCGCTGTAGCACTAGAGGCCATTTGTCAGCAGAAATTCCAACCCAAAGGAGTGTTAGGCAGGGATGTATCCTGGCCCCAATTCTGTTTAATTTCTATATAAATCCCTTGGTGTCCCACCTGAATAAACCAGACATTCACCCACCCAAATTGACAAATAAACATCTACCGATCCTGCTCTACGCAGATATATGGTCCTCTTAGCACAGACCCCAATTGGGTTGAAGCAGGCATTTGTTTCACTGAGTTTATATTGTGCTGAAGAAGCACTGAAAGTTAACTACTACAAAACAAAGGTGCTTGTCTTCGCTAAACGACCTAAGTCCCACTCATGGTCTATGAATGGCCATGCAATTGAACAAGTAGAACCTTTAAATATCTGGGAGTCGTCTTCCACTCCACAGAAGGGCGAAGAGCACACCTTAACTACGTGACGCAAGAAGCCCAGCAACTGACCGATGCTGTTAGGTCTTTTCATTTCACCAGGGAAGCTCTCTTCATTCCGGCTGCCATAAAGCTTCTCGCAGCTAAAGTTTGCCTGCAGCTCTTGTATGGTGCCCAACTTGGCCCCTATGAGAATTTTACCCCCCTGGAAGTAGTCCAACCCAAATTTTTAAGAGCAATATTTCAAGTGTCATGCTACATTTCTAATACAGCTCCCAGGCGTGAAAAAGAGGTTTTTAGATTAGAAATAAGACTCCGGCTGAGTATGTTTGTATTTTGGTTGAAGTTGTTATTTTCCCAAGTGGGCTTGGCTCCCCTAACCTTTATAGATAGTTACGCTTCAAGATGGAAGGTGTCAGAAGCTACCATCTTACGGCCTTTCGCAGGAGGAGCTTATTAAAATGGGGTATGACCAAGCAATACGGGTCATCAAACAGCATGCATTTGATATGGAAATGCAAGAAGAGTCAATCAAGCTGCCTAGAGGGATTTATATAGGTAATCAGTTTTCAAATGTAAAACCTGCTGAATACCTAATCAACCCAACAGCAAAATTTAGAAGAGCTATGACCCTTGCTCAGCTAAATGCACTCCCCACTGCAGTTTTAGAGGGGAAGTTTAAGAAATTACCATACTCAGCCTGCTTATGTCCTTGTGGTTTGGGAGATATAGAAACAACTGCACATGTATTACTCTATTGTACATTTTACAAGGATATTCAAATTAATTTTATTTCTTCTTTTTTAATGGAATTTCCTGGCCACACTGATGAGTTTTATTTAGATTATTTGTTGTCAAATTTTAAAGACTCAGTGTCTTGGAATGTGGCCAAGTTCTGTTATGTAGTTTGTAAAATTTGCAAAAGAACTCACCATCTGATTACTGTTGGTAGCTGTTTATTATTGCTGGTCAATGACCGAAATAAAGATCTCTATCTATCTCTTTGGGAGTAACCCTGAAATTCCTCTTTGAATTTCAGTTTATCCTTGGATGAACCCTGAAATTCATTTTCACATTTTACTTTGGGGAAATTTTGGTTTCAGTCCAACTCTTCACCAAAGCAGCTAAGAAGTTGGAATTGCAGATTCAGTGTTGATAGCATTATGCAGGTTAAAGATTAGGGTTGTGCAAATCTGTTCAAATCTGAATTGATTTGACTCAAATCTGGGTAATTCGCTCTGTAAAAAGGATATTTTATTTGAATTCAAATTGAATTTTCAAAATTAGGTTTGAATTTGATTAGATAGCCTTTTAAAAACCATTCAGGCCCTCTAATTGGTCAAAAAAGTGTCGAAAGAGGGTCAAATCAATTCAAACTCAAATTAAATTTTAGGACCTGATTTGAATTCAAAGCTTTTTTCTTCTTCTTCTTCTTCTTTTTTTTTTGGAATTTTGGATATCGAATCCAAAAGATGCCAAGAAATAAATTAACATAGTAGCATGTAGGTCATTTAAAAAAAAATGCTAATGATTTTTTTTCTTCAGTGAAAGGTGAAGATATGTAATATGCATATTACCAAAGGATTAACTTCAACATGAGAAGAAATATATACTTTATTTCAAGTACTTTATGAATGACATCTCGCCTGAGTAACATGGGGCTGAGCTGATACTACTAGTACTACTAATGTTCATATACTGCTTTTCAACCAAAGTTTCCAAAGTGGTTTACACAGAAAACTAAAGATGGTTCCCTGACCTCAAAGAGCTCACAATCTTAAAAAAAAAAAAAGATGTTTCCATAATGCCACAGCTCAGTCTTGTGTGAACCACAGCTTCCCTCTGCAACATTCATGATGTTCCAGATGCATGTGCTGCAGTAACCTTGTGATGACATTATTATATAAACAACTACAAGAAAACTAGAGGAGACAATATTATGTGGAAATTATTATCTTGTTTAAAACTAATGTGTGAACTTGTTTTTAAGTGTGGACTTTAAAAGGCTATGCCAAAATTGATTATTCTTAATGCACCATTGTCACCTATATACCCTAATGCTCCTGTGAGCTTGCAGCCTTCTCTGATGCAAAATACTGCACATGCCTCCTGATATCAACAGCTTCTGCTTTAGCTACATTAATCTATGGATTAAACGATGGACCTATGACATACACTTTACCTTTATGTTCATCTTTACATCCCCTAATAATTTACAATAGTTCTCATCATTTCAACCTTTACTCTTCTCTCTTTATAATTCTGCCCATGCAACTGCCATGGATGTATATTAATGTAGGTATTGGTAAGCTACAGGCTCACATTTCTGGAGTAAACCTCGTTTTTATGCTTAATGCATGCACTCCTATTAATGGTGACATCATTTATGTGCACATTCCGAAGAATATATTCTGAAACAGTTAAAGGTCAATAGGCAACTTGATGCAAATGCCTTGAATAAAATTATATTTGATAATGAAAAGCTGTATAGGGCTTAGATGCTCTCATGCTTAACAAATTTAGACTGTAAATAAAATTGGAGGAGAAATGCACTGAAAATAAAATCAAATGTCAACCATATTAAAATCTATTGGAACACATATTCTAGTTATGTAGGGAAGAAAGGATAATAGGATAATGGAAATACCAAAAATATATCTATGATAACATCTTCATAGTTTCTCTCTAGTTTCCTGTTGAGGTTTACACACCTGTTGCAAGGTTTGTTTAGTTATTTACTATTTTAAATCATCATATTATAAAGGGAGTGTAGGAGTAGGCCAGGCATCAGAATCTTAAAGGATGAAAAGGTATTAAATGTGATTTTCATATATCCTTTCCACTGAAGTGGGTCCTTTTCCATTATAGTTAGCCACAGAAAGACCAGAGGACAGTGATATAAGTTGCCTGCCCTGTTAGATGAAAAAAAGGGAGTGAGATGAGCATCAAAGGGAGGCAGCGTGAGATGCAGAGCTATGTGAAATGTACGGTCTTTTGAGCTAGAGCAGGAAGTCTGAGCATCAGAAGCAACACATAAGATCATAATGATTTATTTGGCCATAAAACATTGTGCTTTTTCTCCTGCCTTTTTGTGTTTCCTCCTTAGTGTGATTAAAAGGGCAAAGTTGCAACACAGATATGAGAAGTTGTGTCTCTCTTTTTGTTGGTACAAGTGAAGAAATCAAAGTGCTTTTTCCTCATTTATGTCTAAGAACCTGCTTCTTGTTATTCTTCATGTCATTTAGCAAAATTTTCATATATGTGGTGGGGGAGCCCTGTTCAGTCTTTTATACTTCTTAAACAACAAGGAATTACTTGTCATGTGTATGCTTTTGACTGCTGAGTAAATAACACCATCTATATTCTTAAGATAGTTTCAGTCATTGCTTGTAACAGTCTCATTCTGGTTGAAGTTTTGCTACTTTATCCTATGCAGAAGCACTAAAAAAAATATCCAAAAAAAGATTCTTTTAAAGTAGCACATGATTTGGTATATGTTCGGCATGCAAACTTTTGAAAATCCTGTTTAAGAAAAGATGAGTACTCACAGACTGGGAACTAAGGGAGGATTCACATGATTACATTTATCCTACCTTCTGAGGGAGGACTTTACAAATAAACTTAATACATATTTTGCCAAAGCAGATTGAAAACAGGACTCTCTGATAACATCCAGACCTTCACTAAGTACTCTGTTTTATTTAGTGGCATCTAGGAAAAAATGGCCTACAAACATTTTTTTTAATAAAAGGTACACTTCAATAGCTGTGGACTTATTCCTATGATCCCAGTCTGGAGATTTACATGTACAAGTTGCTAGCTCTCACTTACCAAATATGCATCCCAATTGGGGGTGTGGGGTGGGGTTGGCATTAGATCTCTTTAGATATTCAATTAATAGGCCCATTCACATGTTATATTCAACACTTGTGTATACAGGTACTGCCATTCACATGTTATGTTGAATGCAGGTACAAAAATACACTTCCTATCGGCAGCATGGATTTTGAATGGCCTGTATCTAGGTTCACTTTGTAAATGAACACAGGTACAGTCATTCACACAAACACATGTACAAGTGTACATCTGTATACTCATCTGTATACATGAGTGTACATCTGTATACATGTATACTCATCTGTAGACATCTGTATACTCATTCAGCATAATGTCTGAATTTGCCTATTGGGAACACTGTACCTGGGCCGCCACCAGCAAGCCCCACCCCATGCCAGTGAAGACTATACTCTGTAGCACACATTATTGATGAGCACTGCATTAGTCTGAGGAAGCACTCAGCATTCTTTATTATGGAGAGAGACTCTCCCTGTGGTAAAGAATGCTGGCTGGCAGCCAATGCAGCATAATCCTGTGCTGCTGTGGGCTCACAGTGAATCACTGGTCTTGCAGTTTTGCACAAGAATGCAAATACTTCAGTTATTGAGCCTGCTGTCTGGAAGAGCTGGTTAGATTGCAAACACGTCACATGAATGTCAGTGAAATGCTGCCGATCTAACTAGTGCTTCCAGATTGCAGGTGTGCCAATTGGCATTTTTGTGCTCTTGCACAAGATCATCCGCACATTAGGGATGTGCACAAAACAAGCTGGCCCGGTTCAATTTGAGTTCGAACTAAACTGGGCCAGTTCGGTTTTGGCCCCCTTCAACCCACCCTGCCGGTTCAGGCCGGTCCAGTGGGTGAGGGGGTCCAGTAGGGAGGGGGGTTGACGAACAATTTTAAAATTTATGTATTTATTTTTTAAATTAAACTTACCCCCCGGGGGCTTCTCCAAAGTGGTGGTAGGGGGTCCGTGGAGGTTCCTCCTCCCCCACTGGCCTCCTGGGTAGTTAAAACTTACCTGGTTTGGGTATCTTCCGCCATTTCTGGGCCTATTCCCTGGCACAGCAGCCATTTTCCTGTGATTTTTCATGCGGAAAACATATTTTAAACTAAATAAGCCACAAAATGTTTCCCTTTTACAAAATGGTGGCCAGAAATGTCCTCTGAGGTCATTTTTAGCCATTTTCAAACCATGGACATGTGAAATTAACCCCTCTTTTGCCACCCCCCCCCGCATATGCTGAGGTCAGGTGTCAATTATCCAACTGTGGATATGAGAAACAATAGATAATGAATCTGCATACAGCAAGGTCCACCTGTATTAAGTGTAAGAAGATAATATATTAATGCTGTTCTATAAACTCTTGTAGAAATCCTGGATGACTGGCAGTGCAGAGTCACAATGTACTGGGGATTATTTCACAATAAACACATGGTGAATAAGATGTAGCATATACACTGTACAGGAATATGTATACGAACCCATAGGAATATGTTGAAAAGAGATTGGGCATAGTCTTGTGCAAGAGCTTGCACAAATGGAAAAACCCTTCTAGATATGGACATTTCTAACACAAAGTTGTTCCACTAATTGGAAACAGCACTTCCATGAATGGAAGAGACCTTTTGCTAGTGGAAGGTTATCCTGTGCATATAGGTAAATAAAAATCTTAGAGGCTGACATGATGCCCACCACCTCCTTGGAAGCAGCTCAGATGCTGTTCAGAAGCAGTGGTTCCAGAGTGGTGAAAAATGCAGCAGCACTGCTTGCACAACCACTGCTTCTGAACTTCAGAGCTGCTTCCAAGTCTGCAGCAGTCCCAGCACGGTAGGTGAGGTGGTAGGCTGTGCATCACTGCAGCCATTGTTGAAAATGCAAGCAATTGCTTTCAATAGATCTGGAAAGAAAACCTTCTTCTGTGCTTTGCATTCAAGAAATGGCTATGCTGTTTTGCCCACAAATACTTTGCTGGAACTTAGTTTGTGTGCTGATAAAATTGCACTTACATATCTCTAACAGCAAGATTGCAAAGTAATGTAAAACATTGATTCAGCTAATTTAATTAATGTCTGTAATTTTTCTCTTGTACTGCCTGTTCCAGCAATCAGCCTTTTTCATTCCATCTTTTCTTCTATTGGACAGAGATAGAATAAGTTTTTCTCTGTCTATTTAATGACAATGAACTGAATTGCCTTCCCTGTCTTTCAGTCCCGTCCCCCCCCTCCGCCCGCTAAGTTCACTAAGCTCAAATATTAAGAACAGCAAATATACTGCCAAGAATGTTTTGTAGGCAATGAATAGGTACTGAGATTATTAGGGGAATTTTGATCCATCATCTTCATTTTAACTAACATATGCAGTCAAATGGAATAATTTCATGGGAATCTGCACAGTGAAAAATGCAAAGAGAAAGCATGTGTGGTTTCAAAGGCAATCTCCAGGAGACTGCACCTTAAATATTTCAGTTAACCAGAGCAAGTGAAAAGTACGATTGTCTTCATGCAAGAGACTGAATTCTACCTTGAATACATAACTTTGATTTCAGCACAAGATTCCATGATTAGATTTGGTTACAATGAACAATTTCACAGTGTAATTACCAACCCTAATGGGTCTTCTGTTACATTACATCTTTCATTCCAAATCATTAGAATATTTATTTTCCTGAGAAAGGTTTTTAGAAAGCTAGAACTGTACTGGAAAAAGCATGTGATACAGTTCAGAAAAAGTATGCATGCTGAAGTTCAATTAATGGGGCCTGGCTGTCAAAGGGACTTAAAACTACAGTTAAGCATTTGAATTCTACTGATTCCAGTGACATTTCCAGTGTGAAGTGATTCCATTTCACTTGCAACACTTTTTTTTTTACATGGGTATACTGTATATAAGATGCTTTGGTTGAAACTGATGGACTTAAGAGCACAAAATTATGTCCTAGATTGTGACATTGTGTTGTCAACGAAGAGATCAAGGGAGAGAAAGCAGAGATTGCATTCCTCCCCTCCAAACAAACACAAAGAAGCCAGCAAAAGATCACACTTACCAACAGCCAGCCAGCCTACCTGCTCTCTAGCCCAAATGGCAATTGGATTGTTTTATAGCTGCTTCCTTCATACACACAATGAAACCTTAAGTAGATTGAACTAGAAGTTTATTCAGCAACAACTCCATTTTTAGGGATGTGCACAGAACCGTGGCTGGGCAGTTTGGAAGCACTGCCCCCTGGGGCCTTCGAACCAGCACTGTGTTCGAACCCGTCCTGAGGCCCATAAATGGTCCTCCAAACAGGTTAGTGCACATCCCTATCCATTTTCTCATTCCCTTCCCTTTTCCTCTTGAATCCTACAGATTCTCTACAAGATCCCACTTGAGACAGATCCCCCTGAATAGGATACAAGTAGCCAAAAGAAAAAGACTTCCATCCACACCCTCTGGGCACTCTAATTAGCTGCCTAAGGAACCAATCAGCACGATGCCTTCTGGCTGGTGATCAGGGTTTAACCCCAGCCACCTTCTGGAAATAAAGGCAAGCCTTGTAATTGGCTCCTGCCTCATTAATATTTAAAGTTGAATAACTCTGTGTGTTCCCATTGGTGTCTACAAAATTCTGGTAGTCACCCACCCTGTGTACACACTGAGGCCAGGCTGCAGGCAGGCAAGGGGCACAGACATGGAGGCAGACAGAGAAATGGCTTCAGAAGACAAACAGAGAAGATAAAATGGATGACAAATATTTTCAGGTAGGCACCACCCACTCTGCCCTCAGGTAAGAGCCACCACTATTTGATCCTTTTTACAAGTTGTCATATGCTTCTGTACTCCTGGTTCTGCTTTGTCCCCTTCTGTTTTAGCTGAAATGTTTGCAGTTTAGGAGACTTTGCTTGCCAAATGAGGTACCACCCAGTTCCTGTTGGCACCCCTCAAGTGTCATTTTAAAAGCTTTTTGATTTTAAGCAGCAGCAGCCTAGTGCCATCCCTTCATTCAAGTGCAGCCCATCCTTTTTGTACAGGCTTTGCTTGCTCCAAAATGTGTCCTAGTGGCTAACCATTCTAAACACCTCCTCCTGGCACCACCATCTCACTCATGCATTGAGACCTTTCTGCTCTGCCTGTCTTGCTGGTCCTGTGTATGGATCAGGTAGCACTTCAGATAATGCTACCCTGGGGGTCCTGGACTTCAGTATGCTACCTAGCAGGCTATATCTGGCTTCCAGAACCTCCCATCTGCATTTCCCAACATCACTGACGTGCATGACAACATGACTCCTCCCCAGCACCATCTATCTCGACACTGTGTGATGTCTACAACCTTGGTACCAGGCAGGCAAGTCTCTGTGTGGTCTACATGTGGATCACAAACTCCATCTTTCTATGCCCCTAGCAATCAAATCAGCCACTACTAGGACTTATCCAACCCCCAGAGGAGTGTCCTCTGTGTGAGAGGATGTGGGCACATCTCCCAAGGAAGGAATCCCTTCTAAGGGAGCATCCCCCTCTTCCTCAGACTGATATCCTCCTTCTCTGAGAACTTCATTCCCCGTGACAGCAGAGCAGCTGCTAGCCTGGGAGTGGGATGCCTCTAGCACATCCCTAAGGGTCTCATTCACATACCTCTCTCCAGGTCAGCCACCTTGGCTTTAAGAGAACAAACTTGTTCCCTAAGAGCCAGGAACTCTCTTCACTGAGTGCACATCCATGACTTCTGCCTCTCAAGCATATAGTCATATATGCAACATTCCATGCAATACACTGAGAAGCACCCACTCCCTTGCTGTCATTCTACCTTCATAACTAGTTTTATTAGCTATTTAGAATGTATAGAGTTTATTTACTTTAAAGCTAGGTCTTAGTTGCACGTCAGCTAGTCAAAGTTTTTAAGCTCTGCCTTCCATGAAAATTATAAAAGTGTAGGGATGTGCACAAATCGTGATTCACAGCACACCCTGGGCACTTTTCAAATGGAGGAGAGCAGTTGCACACCTGCTTCCTGAGGCAGGAAGTGAACTGTGCCTCCTCAGGAATGTGGCCCCTCCCACAAGCTGTGTGACTCCTGCAGGTGATCCCCATGCACTGTCTCTTTAGGCAGAACTGAAACTACTGCCCTGTCAAGAGACAGACTCTTATAGGCAGCCATAAATCAAAGCCTAGGAAAGACTAGCCCTAACCAACTTACCCTATCCTTTCCCCCTTGTTTTCTTGTTGATTATTTATTTACTTGCATTTAGTTACAAAGTGCACAGTTTTATAGATCGACCTTTTAAATAATAAAGTCATTTTTGCTTTTAGATTTTGTTTCCTAATCAGTCTTTAAACAAGCAAATGATGATCAGATTTATGTATATAGCTTAAACAGTTGTGTGCACATTGAATTTCCATTTAAATTTTAACAGGTCACTGCTCATATTCCCCAGAATTAGCTTAATTCTATTGGCAATCAATAAATGAAGTATTCCAAGCTTATTACTCATTTTGCTCATCCCATTTGGAAAACTGCTGTCACTGAAAGAACAGAATGTCCTCTCTCAAACCAGTACTTTTTTCTGACATGAACATGTTGTTTCAGTAATTTGGTGTCAAGAGATTAACAGGCTTGGTGGGGGGCGGGGATACCCATCAAAGCATTCTTATCTAAAATCGCTGCTCTGGATGGTTTTTCTTTTGAATCTTTAAAAAGAGAAGCTATCTTTTGACCATCTCCAGGTTAACTCAAATGAATTACTGACAATGAGCTTCATAATGATTCTCCATCTGAAATGACCTCTTTGCAGTTGGATTTGTGTCTGAAACATAATCTTCAAGATGAGAATATTTTAAGCTTTTCCCCCATGTCATTTGCCCACATTGCATAATCAGCCCACTTCCAACTACCCCATAACAAAATAAAGAGCTGTTTTGGCAGTTTCCATAATTCAAGAATTCCTTGCTAAGTCTGTTACAGAGTAGGATCTTAGCCAAAAATGGGCCTTTGGCTGTAGCATAATTATCTGGATTTCTGCCCCCAAATAAAGTATCCATGGGTTACTTGCTGCACAGTGTTTCTTAAAAGCTTCCCACCACTCTTCATCCTTATCACAAGACAAAAGGATAGTGTCCTAATTGAGCAATGGTGAGGATCCAAATGTATGCCTGAGAAGATTACAAATGCTTGCCCAGTTGAAGCGGGCACATGCGATTAAAAAGTTACATCTGAATCATGTGTTTAAGATGAAACTGTTTGAAAAAAATTAAGTATCTGTTTTAATGTCTCTGCTCTAATGCCCTGGGCTTCCTGAAATCAGCACAACCCCGAGGCACCAAAGACCAATAGCTTCCAAACACAGGGATGGAAGAGTGTCATTCCTCCCAGGACACTCTTAAGTGACTTGTCCTCTTCTGATGGTGAAGAACCTTTAATGGACTTCCAAGCTTGACAGGATGCTGCGCAAGTGGTCTGGCTTTTTACCCAGGTTTTTATATGAGTGTTGTTTTTGTTGCTGCTGCTCTCTATTTTACGTTCCTATTGTGTATGTTTTTAAAACTTTTTATTCCAACTTAATAGTCATATAGGCTATTCCCACGATCACCCAAAAGTGGGCTAAGGAAGCCCAGCCCACTTTTGGGCAACCGTGTGCTGCAACAGGAGCTGTGTGGCTCCTGACAGCTAGCCATGTTAAATCCCCCTCACCTTCAAGGAGGTTAACAGAGCCATTGCTCTGTTAACCTTGTTTTTGTGCTTGTGACACATGAGTAGACCCTCAACCAGGAGGCTGCAAGCAGCCTCCCGGGCTCAGAGGTCTCTCCAGGATGCACCGCACACTTGCACTGAGCATCCTGGAACTTCCAGGGGGTCCCACTGCCCCGATCCCCGCAGCCCCTGCCAGTTCCATGATGGAGCCCGCAGTCATGTGGGCAGCTGATCCGGCCACCCAGCTATGAGTGGCTGCTCACCTGTGGAGAGAGTGGACTAAGCCCGCAGAACCCCATAAGGCACTCCGCACATGTCATGTGGAGCGCTCATATATTATTTTAAACATGTTGCAAACCACCTTGATAATGTTGTAATGAAAGAAGGCATGAAAATGTGATAGAAATAAATAAATATGTGGTTGATGTGGAAAATACAGCCCCTGGTAACTTTATATAAATTCTTTTGTATTTATTTATATACTGTCCCTCCAAAAAAATGGCTCAGGGTGGTTTACATCAAAACACACACTATTAAAATCAAAACTATAAAAAAACCAGCATAAAACCAATGAACAGTTAAAACATTTAATCAGTTAAAACCCTGGAGAACCAGGCCAAACATTTCTTGAGGTTTTAAAAAATGGACTAAACACTTAATAGCTGTTATTAATAGCCTTTAAACACTCACCCTTTATATGTTGTAAAGCTTTTAAAGTGGAGAATAAAGAAAAACAACAAGTAAAACTTACGTTATTTGAGGAGACACAACATGTCATGAACATGAAAAAATATATTACGTACTTCAATATTTAGAATAAGGATGGATCATAGTTGAGCAAATACATTAAATAGAATAATCAATAGGCAGAACAAAAGTATCATGATGTATTTTAGGCACTAATGAGGCAATTTATAAAGTAGGTACAAAGTTGTGCTGTATAACATATTTTATAGGGCCATAATTAAGATGTGGATCTATTTCCCTGTTAGTTGGTTGTTTGCTGAAAGAAGAATAGATGTACTTCCAACTAGCATGTATAGTAAATAGTTTTAAACATAATATCCCAATGTATGAAGTTCAAGAGTGTGTTCTCAGAAATGAGATTGCTGTTTTATATATATTTTCTCAGCAAATGCTGACTTAACTCTATCCATTCCCTCCTTTTCTACCAGGCTTAGGCAAATTGCCTTTCCCTCTGACTATTTTGCATTCTGTAGGTGTCTCCCTAGAAATTAGGGGCAAGACTTGTACTTTCAAATGACAAAGCTATTTCTACACCATGTAGAAAGCTGGAATCTGGCGTATATGAAGAACAAAAGTATGTGTTACAATAATACATAATTTTAATATGGTGTGTATAAGATGGACCATCTCTCTCTCTGTATATATATAACTATGGGGGGGGGCCTTGATCTGGATCCAGATCAAAGTGTGGGGGGTTAACCCCTTTTCCCCGTTCCCTCCAAAAATCCCTTTGCCAGCAAAGCTATTATTGGCCTGAAGGATGCTATTTGCTGCCAATAGCACTTTCAAAGACAAAAAGCAGTTTCAGAAATGGAAGATGAGCAGGAAAGTGGTGCTGACGGAAAGAACTAACCCCTACCCATTATGTCCTAATCCAGATTAGACATACCCTTCCCATGGCTACTTTTGGAAGTAAGAAAAGAATTCAGAGTATGATGCATATTATTTACAGCTTGGCCCTAAGTGTATTAGACTCGGATTAAAGAACAATCTGTATTTTGCAAACAAAGGGTATAATAAATCCAGACCAAGATTTCAAATAAAGCCAAGCAACACATGAGATAAAGTTTTAGGTTGCAAGAGCCCCTTTGCCTCTTCAAGATAGAATTTGGGCTAGGGGTTTAGTATTGCCAATCTTGAGACACAAAACCCTTGCATCTGGAAAAGTTAAAAGGCAGTGATTTGGGAAAAAGTGCATTCTGTCCAATACAAGAGGAGAGTTTGAAAGAGACTGGGACCAAAGTTTTCCTTCTCTGCAGCTCTGGCACTGCTGAAGAGGGGTAGAAGGAGAGAGAAGTCTCAGCTGATGTATGTTTATTTTTCTGGTCAGTTGGTGACTATAAGTACATGGGAGAGAAGGTGATCTCTCAGGTATGCAGGCAGCTCTCACAAGAGTTCATGATTGAGCTGCCGATTAGCGCCAGGGACGGCAGGGCAGAGAGAGAAGCAATGGCCCAGTGAGTCACTGGCTGCAGAGAAGCAGGGGGTGGTGGAGAGAAGCGGCGGCCTGGTGAATGGCCAGCCACCGATGAGGAGAGGTGGCGGCCCAGCAAATGGATGGTTGCCAGGGGGGCGGAGAGAAGCTGTGGCTCGGCGAATGGCTACTGGTGGGAGAGAAGCGAGGGAGGGCAGAGAGAAGCAACGGCCGCTTCTCCCCCCACATGGCTGCCCATCGGGGGAGGACAAAATGGGGCTGACGCAGGGGAGCACAAACTTGGGGTTGAAGCAAGGAGCATGAAAAGAAGATGGTGGATGACAGAGAGAACTAGGGGCACAGATGCTCTGCGCCAGGTCGGTTAGTATAGTATATACAGTATATGATTCTCTAAAGCGAATCTAAATTAACCCATGGTGAATCCTGTGTGTGGCAGCTCTCGTGAGAGTTCGCAAGCAGAAGCACTGTGGTGATTGGGAAGTGGGGATTCCATATGCAGATAGGGAAGAAAAGCCTGTGGCACCGTGGTGATTGGGCAGTGGAGATTCCATATGCAGATAGAGAGGTGGAGCCTGTGATGGGTAAGATCAGTTAGAATGCAACTGTTACTGGTCGGAAGATGTTCTTGATTATATAGAGGAGAGGAATAGATAGATAGATAGATAGATGCTACCCCTGCTAACTTGGTAAAGAGGGACCTTTTGTGGTGATTTTCTTTATTTAGCAGGGGGAGAGTCTATATACGTGGTGATTCTCTTTATTTAGGAGGGGGAGAGTAACTGGCCCTATCCACCCCAAGCACAGTACCTCCAGTGACTGTTACTGGTGTCTATCTTATGTTTCTTTTTAGATTGTGAGCACTCATAATGTTTTCTATAACAAATACAAGGCTTGGCTATGGTATATATATAATGTATGGCAGACATTCTACACCAGGGCTGCTCAACTTCGGCACTCCTGCAGATGTCGGCCTACAACTTCCATATTTCCTGGCTATTGGCCATTGTGGCTGGGGATTATGGGAGCTGTAGTCTAAAAACAGCTGAGGGTCCTAAATTGAGCAGGTCTGTTCTGCACAGTGTACATGGACAGATGGATAAACAATACAACTGAGATAACCACAGTTGGATTGCCTGTTACCTATAGACCCAGATCCTGCCCTACCCAGCCCCTCCCTGAAACTCCACCAGTCCCAGAACAGATCCTCTCTCTAGCTCTGCCCATCCCTATCTCACATTCTGAACTTAAAGAAAGTCAGTTTCACTGCCACTGTCTGCTCCATTCTAAAGCCCTTAGGAATCCCACCTGGAGGGTGATTCCTTGGGCTTTAAAAAGGTGATTAACAGAGCTGGATCTGCTGCCAACCATCACAACATGTCTCCACTGGCACTGTTCTTCTTGTGGAATGTACTGGGGAAGAATGTGACATGCAGAAAGTAAAATTGTGCTCATGGGATATACATGACACATCTGCCCCTGCTTTTTGCTTTTATGGAAGAGATTTTTCTCCTTAAAAAATGAAGACCACTTATGCCACTGCTTTTGGTAAGCTCCTGGTGCCTTGAATTTCCCTTGCACTTCATCGTCCCCCAGAACTAAAGCTGGAGGATTATTTTTCTTCCCCACACCCCTCCATCAGTCCCTACAATAATGCCAGACATCTGGCATAGTGCTAGGGTAAAAGATTTCAGCTGCAGGCTTATTTTTAATTTTTGTCAGAATTCCTGCTTCCCAAATATTGTAGACATTTTCTCTAAGGGAATCAATATAATCCAAACAATCAGATTTAAAGTGCAAATGGCAGAATTAAATCTGACTCCTTGCATGGCTTGAATTTGAGTCGCTAATGTACTCAACATCTGAAATGGGGGGAAAAACCTCCCAGTTTCAAAGACAGGAGTTTTAACCCATCAATATAACTTACAATGCAAAAGTGAATTTCAAAAATAGTTTCAGCTTTATTATTTATTCATTCATTAATTGCATTTCTATACCGCCTAGTATAGAAATCTCTAGGAAGTACCTACAATGAAATCTTCACCAACTTATTTGGAATCTGTTGCATGATCCCTAGAATCAACATAACTGTATGAGTGTAATCCTGCTTAGTATAGTCAACAGATCAAAGTATGAAGCAACTCTATCCATTAGAGTAGAGTCCAGCCCTGCCCTTGTCATGCAATTGCTGCTGCTCTCCAGTACAACACTACTAGAGTTTTCTCTTCAAGAGAGACCTTCTCATGCCTCAACCATTCAGTGCCCAGTTCGTCCCTCAGTCCATATTAATAGCATTTTATCACCAAGATCAGCACCATGTATACATAACAGCCCTGCTGGATCAGGCCCAAGGCCCATCTAGTCCAGCATCCTGTTTCACACAGTGGCCCACCAGATGCCTCTGGGGAGCCCACAGGCAAGAGGTGAGGGCATGCCCTCTCTCTTGCTGATGCTCCCCTGCAACTAATATTTATAGGCATCTTGCGGCCTATACTCACCAGACATGTAGCCATTGATAGACCTGTCCTCCATAAATTTGTCTAAGCCTCTTTTAAAGCCATCTAGGCTGGTGGCCATCATCACATCACATGGCAGAGAATTCTACAGGTTAATTATTATATCTATATCTCCTGCTCTTCCTCCATAGAGCCCAGAATGACATACATGGTTATGTTTCTTCTCACAACAATCCTGTGATGTAATTAGGCTGAGAGAGAAGTGACTGGCCCAGAGTCACCCAGTGAGTTTCATGGCTGAATGGGGATTTGAACTTGAGTCTCACCAGTCTTAGTCCAACACCCTAACCACTACATTGCAGTATGAAAAAGTGTTTCCTTTTCTTAGTCCTAAACTTCCTGGCAATCAGTTTCATGGGATGACCCCTGATTCTAGTGTTGTGAGAGAGGGAGAAAAGTTTCTACCTACTACATAAGAACAGCCATGCTGTATCAGGCCTAAGGCCCATCTAGTCCAGCATCCTGTTTCACACAGTGGCCCACCAGATGCCACTGGAAGCCACAGACAGGAGTTGAGGGTGCGCCCTCTCTCCTGCCATTACTTCCCTGCAACTGGTACTCAGAAGCATCCTGCATTTGAGGCTGGAGGTGGCCTATAGCCCTCTGACTAGTAGACATTGACAGACCTCTCCTCCATGAAGTTATCCAAACCCCTCTTAAAGCCTTCTAGGTTGTTGGCTGTCACCACATCTTGTGGCAGAGAATTCCAGAAGTTGATTATGCATTGTGTGAAAAAATAATTCCATGCATAATTTTATAGACCTGTATCATGTCTCCCCTTAGGCATCTTTTCTAATCTAAAAAGCTCCAGGTGTTGTAGCCTTGCCTCATAAGGAAGGTTTGTCCGTGTTTAGGGAGGAGGAA
Organism: Hemicordylus capensis; assembly: GCF_027244095.1. Classification (NCBI taxonomy): domain Eukaryota; kingdom Metazoa; phylum Chordata; class Lepidosauria; order Squamata; family Cordylidae; genus Hemicordylus; species Hemicordylus capensis. Next base: position 51,437,203 of record NC_069661.1, on the reverse strand, counting down.
TTCTCTAATTAATCTTCCCACCCTCTCGCACTAAATTATAGGAACGGGCGTTGCCTCAGGGGAGGAGGAAAGTATAGTCACTCCACTCCACCTATCAGTGGGAGGAAAGGTCTGAGCTCCTCTTTGGGAGTCCACCAGACCAACAAACCCCATCCCTGCTGATCATCTCATCTTCAGCAGCCCCTGCCTTAAATAAAACCCTACATTTAGGACTCTCCTTCCCCCTTCCAAATTGCTCCTTCTTCCCTGGCCAGACAAATGGATTGGTCACCCAACCCCTGTCCTCCCAAGTGGACTTGTCCTCCAACTCCACCCCCTTCACTAGCATTTCCACACAAGGCTGCAGCTGTGGAGCTGATATCATCGCTATTCCATCTCCAACATTCTGCTCCCTCTTGGGCTGCACCTGCCAATCCCCCAGCAGCTGTTGCCCAGCTCTCTAAGTCCTACTTGACTTCTGAAAGGTAATTACTGGGGTTGTCCTGGCACCTGGAGCCCCCTGCTTCTCTCCGCACACTGCCGTTTGACTCAGTAAACAAGCCTGTCTCACAGAGGAGGGTAGGAATCCCCGACAAGGTGCTCCACATATGCACACACACACACACACACACACACACACACACACACACACACACAGGAAGGCATAATCACACCAATATGCACTCAGAGAGAGAGCACTGACAGCCAATTTTCCACCTAATGGATCCATCCATTCAGGTGAGCAGTGTCCTCTCACAGATCTCAGTGGCAGCAATCTCTATAGGTCCAAATGTATATCAGACATGTAAATGACCTAGATTACTGCTGGGGAGATCCATGAAGCATGTGACACTGCAGCCAAAGAAACCCATAAACCTGGTCAGAGATAAACTATTTCCTTGTGCCATCCCTTCAGCAAGCAGTGATTAAATAGGCTTATCCTTTATTTTTATTTTATATTTATATTCCGCTCTTCCTCCAAGGAGCATAGTACATAGTTAAGTTTTTCCTCACAACAACCCTGTTAGGTAGGTTAGGCTGAGAGAGAAGTGACTGGCCCAGAGTCACCAAGCAAGTATCATGGCTGAATGGGGATTTGAACTCAGGTCTCCCAGTCCTAGTCCAGCACTCTAACCACTACTCCACACTTTACTCTTTCTGCCAGGTAAGCACTGTACTACTTCCCCTGAAACATACACAATAACTTCAAATCCACAAGAAGGGGGGTGCTTTTAGCTTGTTCCTTTGGCCACTCTCATTAGCATGAGATGTAGAAACTGATTAGTGCCATTAAACAAAAAAACAAAAAAACCCAAACAACCAGGATATAATCCTTCAGTAGGAAGGGACTATAAGATAACTGCAAGGAGCCATGTGGAAATATGCAATCTGAGGTTCCCCGGCATTGTTGTGGATGACTGACAGCTTTAGAACAAATCCATTTTATTTCAAAGTAAAAGCACATTTCTGAATTGACTTCTAACACTATGTTCTTTAATGTCTTTATCTGACCAATTTGCACATTTCTCCCCAAAGCATTGATTTGTTTGCTTTCAACTCTGGCTGGTAGACAGCATTAGGAAAACAATAATTTCTCTGTGTTTGCCATTCTACAGAACACAAAGTGTTTGCTACAATTTGCAGGAAAGTACTAATCACAGCGCAAACATTTTAAAGTGTCATAATACACAAGGCAGATTGTTTCACTTTGATCCGCTGTGTAGGTTGTGAAGAAATAGAAGTGCTTCAGGTCTGTATTTAATTATGCTAAACAGAGTATTACTAAGAATAAAATAACAGCATAACTGCAATTAAAGGCTTAAGAAAGAGCTTCAGGAAAACTTCTCCTTTCATTTCACTAGCATTAAAAAATATGCTGGAAATAAAATGGTAAATTAGATTATGCTGTACCAAAGGAACTTTTTTCAGTAGACTCTTTTCTATAAGAAAGTTTTTATTGATATAGAAATGTTAGAAACATATTATGGTTTTATGTTACTGTTTCTAGGCTCTCTTCATGTTCCTTCATATACATGAAGTACTATTGAAATCAATGTGATATATATCCCAAAGGGCATAAGGACCAGGGTTACAGGGTATAAGGTCTCATGGGACTCCACAACTCTGGAATTTTTGGGTCCAGTTCTCTCATTGATGCTTCCCAACTGTACGGGGATTTTACCACTTACTTACAGTAAGTAGGAATTTTATTAATTATGAAAGAAAAGGCAGAAAGGCCTTTGGAGATGATAATTATTTCACAGCATTCAGGTGACATAATTCCAACAAAAATATCAATTGCCGCAGGAATACAAATTATCCAGCTTTGCTAAATGAATCACTTATCACAAATTTACTGCCTGCAGGCTTGCACCAAGAAACTGTCAGGGGGCTGGGTTCAAATATGCCCTTCTGCTCAACAAGTGGTTGTTACATATTTCACTAATTGCATGGGAAATATGAAATTTAATTCAGAATTGTTCTCTCATTTGTGCAATAACTTGCCCTTCAAAATCTGCTGGCTATTGTTTAAAGATCTAGTGTGTGTGTGTTTCTTTTCTTAAACTGATAGAGTTATATGGACACCCTTCACTAAGAGATCCTCTAGTCCAGGCATCCCCAAACTGCAGCCCTCCAGATGTTGCTGAACTACAACTCCCAGCATACCCAGCCACAAAAAATTGTGTCTAGGGATGCTGGGAGTTGTAGTTCAGCAACATCTGGAGGGCCGCAGTTTGGGGATACCTGCTCTAGTCATTTGATCTTCTGAAGTTGACCAAAATTACTCATCTTCAGGGCCAATTCTAGATTTCAGGGAGCCATCAGCAAACTGCCTCAGATAAGCCCACCTCCTATCCGGTGAGAAAATGGCTTCACCACAAACACATGAAGACAATGGGCAAGATCCCATGTTGTTCCACCTGCAGCCTCTGTGTCCCAAGTATATGGATAGGTCACTGGGGTGCAGTAGAATTGTAGGATGAGAAATCACCTAATGTGTCCATTACAGCCCAGTCTTAACCAGGCCCGTGAATGTAAGCTTCACCACTGCCACCAAGTAGACTTCTATATTTTCTCCGTTTTGTGTCTACTAAAACAGCCTTCCAAACCTTGGTTTCAGTAAAGTTAGGTAGGGTGGAAAACCTTCTAATTGTGGGATGGGGAAAACAGACGGAGGCTACAGTTTGTTATATATTTAAAATTGTTCAGTGTAAAACAGTAGTTCTTTTGGAACATTTAGTACAAAGCAGCAACCATATGAGCGCAAGGAACAAATAAAATATGAAAAAAACACATCCAGTCTAATCTGTACTTAATACTGTGCCTTAACCTAGAGTGCTTACCAGGCATTTTCTTACAAACACCTTCAATTATCTTCTGTAGCGAGCCCGGCTTTTTCCCTTTTTGGCTTCAGATCTCGATCTTCCTTTCCAGTACTGGAGGTTCAGTTCCAGACTGGTGTTTCAGCTGCTTTGGGGGTGATTCAATTCTCAGGAGGCTTATCAACCTAACTCTCCCAATCATTTCTCAGGAATAATTTCAGCAGCTCTTCTCACCTGGCTCTCCGACTCCAACTTGAAATGATTTCAACTCTTCATCTCTCCCACTTTTCAGCTCGTCAACTTTTTAACTAACTCTGTGGGGCAGGCAAGCTTCCTTATATTCTCTTTACCTCTCTAAATCAGCCAATCAGGATGACTCAGGTTCCCTCCATTATTTTAAAATGTACCCAATCAAATCAAACCCTCTCTTCCCTCCAAAAGTTAACCAGCAAAACTCTTTCCCCTCCTAAAGCCATTTTTGGAAGGGCAGTATAGAAATCGAATTAATAATAATAATAATAATAATAATAATAAACCAAACTGTAGAGCAGGAGCTGTGAGCCTTTGGCCCCTGCACATTGTTTTGACACTGAACATAGGGAGTAAGCAAACACATATGCAATACAGAAATCTGTTAACACAAAAGGAGGAAATTTAGGCATTATTCATTCACAGTATCCTTTAACCATCTGGAACAGAGTAGTTAAGAGAGGCGTACTGTAGACTCCACAGTGTGGATTTGAGACCTGTCTGCTCTTGTTTTGCCCTTTGCATGAACTTCTAACATGGGTATCTAGCCAGTCATGCAGAAGGGGAGTCATGCTCAATAGGGATGTGCAAACCGGCTTGATGCCAAGCCAGTTTGATGCCGAGCCGGTTCGGTTTGACAGTCTGGGGGGTTGAACTGAACCACCTCCTGTTCGGTCTGACCCCGGACTGAACAACCCCCGATTGTTGGGGGGGGGGTCCCGCAGACTATTTTTTAAAAAATTAATATATATTTTAATGTCACTTACCCCCTCATGGGGAGTTGTTGGAGGTGGCTAGGGGGCTCTGGATGTTCCCCCTCCCCTCACCAGCCTTCCTTGCAGCCCAAACCGGCTCTCTGGTGTGGTGGCCATTTTGGAGGCCGCTGCGCCTGCACAATTGGCCTCTGCATGGCCTGGGTCAGAGACAGAGAGAAGCAAGAAAACTGTTGATGCCTTGCAAAAAACAGGAGAGAGTGAGGGAAAGCTATCATACCTTTTCCCTATATGGTTATGAAGATTTAAAGAAACAGTGAGTGTTTTCTCATGATCCATGAGAAAGGACTTGAAGGGGCAGGGGAGGAGGCTTCAAAAGACTTACCTCCCCTGCAGACAATCCTCGCTGTTGGCCTTGGTGTGGAGTTCACATGCCCAGACATGCAACTGCTTCCTTGGGCAGCTTGGAAAGTCATGAACAGGGATGCATAATCCCGGCTCCTGGAACTCCCATAATGCACCACACTGGCTGGGAGCCCCTCAGATGATTAAAAAGAACTGGGGCTAAGGGAGCGCTAGCTCCCTTAACCCCATTTAAGAGAGTGGCTGGCTTGGCAGGTTTGCCGCCAAGTTGCTGCTGGGAACAGGTGCAATCCCGACCATTCTCATGTGTGGACAAGACCAGGCTTGGCTTTGTTAGTATTTAACTTAATTTTCTGTTTCTTTTTCTCTTTTCTCCCATCACCATCCCAATATTTCTTTATAAGGAACAAGGTCCATAGGCCCAGCTTCAGAAAAACAACAAAAACCAAAAAGGAGATGGAAGGGGAACCTTACTGGCTGGCATAGACTAAAATAATCATGAGGTGTGGAAATTAATGGGACAAGTTTGGTCATGACCAATTGGTTCAATTAATCTCAATAGGGCTAGCCCTGAGTAATTTAGTCTGGTGTCAGTTTCAGCTGAATAATTTTTATTTATTTTTTTTGCACCGTCCACAGGCACTTTAGAACAAATCTTTACTGCCTCCCAAGGAAGCTATCTTCCTACTTTTTGTGTTGTGTGGTCGAAACAATGGTTATTAGCAGTGTATGAATTTGTGAGTGGTATAGGGATGTGCCAAAATGCAATTTGGCTGTCTGAATTGTGGGTAGCTCCCTTTGAAACCAAGGGCTTATACAGTCAGTTTAAAACAAAGAGCAGGTCTGTACATAGGAACATAGGATGCTGTGTCAGACCATTAGTCTATCTAGCCCAGTATTGTCTTCACAGACTGGCAGTGGCTCCTCCAAAGTTGCAGGCAAGAATCTCTCTCATCCCTATTTTGGAGAAGTCAGGGTGGGAAATTGGAATCTTCTGCTCTTCCCAGAGCAGCTCCATCCCCTGAGGTTAATATCTTACAGTGCTCACACATTAAGTCTCCCATTCATATGCAACCAGGGCAGACCCTGCTTAGCTAAGGGGACAAGTCATGCTTGCTACCATAAGACCAGCTCTCCTCTCCTGCTCCTCTTTCACTCACCACCATTGCTGCCATCCCAGCGCTCTACCCAGATATGCCTACTTGCCGGTGAGGCATCTCCCAGCTGCCCCTCAAAGTGCTGGCATGAACATGGCCTCGGCACATGCATGGTGGCCATTTGCGTGGCCAGGAACCATGCTGGCCACACAAATGGCCACCACACATGTGCAGAGGCCATGTGCATGCTGGCACTGTGCTGGGGCAGCTGGGAGACATAGCTGGTGAGCAGGCATAGGTGGGTGGAGTGCCAAGATGGTGACAATGGCGGCGAGCAGAGGTGGAGCAGGTATGGACCTGCTCTCCTCTGCTTTAAAGGGGCTGTGTAAGCCCTCAATTTTAAAGAGAGGTGCCCAAAGTTTGGACAGCCAAATTTTGGCACATCCCTAGAATGGTATAGGGTTACTCAATCCCTGCCCCCACCCACACTTGCCAGCTTTCTACTTATGGCCCTTTGTGCCAGAGCAGCTTCCACAGTATAAGGCACTGTGGTATCCTTGTGTCAGGAAGCAATTCTTTATGCGATCTGGTACATGGATGTCATAATCACGTGGCCTTGTCATCTTGCATGATTTAGCTCCTTCCATATCTGGACCATAAGGGGACATCATTTGCATTCTAACCTATGACTGCTGCATGCTAGCAATGTTGCCATGGATACTGGGGGGGTGATTGGCAGGGTTGTGCCATCTTATTCCTCCCCCCCCCCTGCCCAGCTCGTGTTTTATCCTTGCCTCTCGTGATGGACTGCTCGAGGATTCAAAATAAATTATACAAATTTAGGACAGCATAACCAGGATGTTGGTCTCAAGTGAGTTGAGTAGTGGTTTCATTCTAATTTAGGCTGTAAACATGCAGCCTAAACACCCCAAAACAGGAAATGTAAGAAGACAGGAATTACATAAAATAGTATTTAGTCTTCAAGTATTCAAAGGTTTTTTAAAAGATATACTATCTAATGAGGCTTAATGAAAGATTTAAAGTACTTTGACTTCAGTCGTGCATGTAGTTATGTGTGTGCAATTCCAATGAACTGCAGTGGGCTTTGTGTATGCACAACTGTGTACCATTACATTCTGATGATAAAAGGCAAACATAATTCATAAATTAAACTTTCTTCAAATTGCAACAAATTGTGCAGAAAATGGTACTCATAAATTGGCATTAATACACTTCTTAAATCTCAGTCATTTTACCTATTAGTTATTAAATATTTCCCCATGTTAATTACTGGATGTGATATTCTCCATCTTCCTATGATTTATCTTTAATATTAAAAATATTATTTTACAAATTTTATGTTTTATGTTCTTTTTTAAAAACATGCTTTTATTAATATTCTGAAAATGTTATATCGTATTTGTTCAGCATTTTTGCAAAGGTGTTGTCTAACAAGCTAACATTTGCTGGCTGCATTTCAGTTTTTGCCTCACATACTATAAACTCTCTAGGCAAAGTAAGCAAAGATGAGCCACTATCTTATTTTCAGCCCAATGTCTGAAATACCAGGAAAATAATGCAGGCCTAATTTGCCGGATTCTTGTTACTGAAATAACGTATGTGGTGAAGCACCTCCAGCACTTTGGGAAATCACAACACGGATTTAAGCATTCTTATAAATACAGTGCTCTGAGCTAATGTTCCCTCTGTACCTGAATTTTAAAGCTGGCCAAGATGTACTTTGACTTCAGTCATGTATTTATTCTGGAAATGTCTTCAAGGAAATCAAAAGGGGTTGGTTCATGGAAACAGCTTTTTGGGAGATAAGTTGATTATGAAAAAGGACTTCTGATACAATTCTTCTTGCCTATATGAAGCATTATTTTGGCTCATTGTCACAGGAACCTGGATATAATTTATTACACTTCTCTTGATTTGCTAAATGCAGTTTCGCTTAAAGAGGGGGGGAGAGCATAATCTTGATGTGCCTTTCAGTGTTCAGAGCTTTAATGATGCCTTGCACAGCGATGTAATTAACAGTACCGGTGATATATAGCAATCCATTGGTTTCCAGTGGTAGAAACAGACGGCTAATGCCAGATTGCTTGTTAAAGGTATACCCGGTTGCAAACTACACCAGATGAGACAATCCCCCAGTAACCATGTAATGAGGTAAAGACATCTGTAAGATTTTTTTTTAGAATTCTGAATGTGAAGATTTAAAGTCTCCGGCTATAGTGCAGATGGAATTATTGTTATCCCTACAGACACTGTCACTGGAAACAGATCAGTCCTCCAATCAGACTTGACTGCTAATGGCTCAAAACATATTTTTCCTTAACTGAGTTAGCACATTGTGTTCCCCACAAGTTACTGGTTGGTGTAGTTCCCTGTGTTAATACAGAACAATTTAAAAAAAACTTTCTCTGGCAATATCCCATGTCTTAGGGAAAGTGATGGCCAAATTTATTATAAAAAGAATGAAAGGTGACAGAATAGAAATATTTTATGACTGCAGAAAAGAGGAAAGCAATATGATGTGTGTGTTTGTATGTGTGTGTAAATTGTGCATATGGCATAATGAAGATGCCTAAGTAAAATCACATCTATCAATGTACTAAAAATAAATGGCTCGAATTGCCCAACTCTTGTGGGCATAAACATTGCACAGGAATGTACCAGAGCTGTATAACTGGAGGGTGATTTAAACTAGGAAGTCTTTTTCCTGACATGTAGGCTTTCTACATTCAGAGGGAGCTGTCAAATGAATGGTGCTTTCAAACAAACAAAATCAAATTTCTTAGTTGGGTTGCCAAATATTGAAGGTAGGATTGCCACTTCAAAAACTCACCACTCTTATTGTTTTTAAATGAATGGTCAAGACTAATTTATTTTGCAAGACTTTCCCCAAAGGCTTTAGTTAAGAATTTTAGCCATGATTGTATCTGGCTGTTGCTTGGGTTTTTGTTGCTCTTTTTCTTGTTTTATTACTCTATGGTTTTATTGTATTTTAAGGGTTCTTGTTATGCACCTTGAGAGATTTTAGTCTGAAAAGCAGGATATATTGTTCATATTAAAAATAAATAAGCACATGAATAAAATCCTGGTAGCGGGGCAGGTCCCACAAGAGGTGAATGATGGCAGCCAAAGCTATTATGGAGCAGTCGCCTTAGGGGATAGGGTCACTCTGGGAAGAGCACCTGCATGCTGCATGCAGAAGGTTTCATGTTCCCTCTCTGGCATTTCCATCTAGCTCAGTTGGGGACAGAGTCCAAATGTAAAAGTGCAGAGCTATAGAAAATGCTCTATTCATCTGAAGTATACTGCTACTGAATGTGTGTGCAGGTCCAGTGCAACAAAGCCGTGCATCTATACATGATAACAGAACTGAGACATAACCACAAAGAAAGAACTAGGAGTGCGTAATTCAAGCAGACGGATCCAGCTACAGACTAGTCATTGAGTCAGCTGTATAACAGACATATGTGCAGCATATTATTCAAGAGGTCAGAGTTAGGAAGCTACCTTAAGTGGCGCAGTGAGGAAATGCTTGACTAACAAGCAAAAGGTTGCCGGTTCGAATCCCTGCTGGTACTATATCGGGCAGCAGTGATATAGGAAGATGCTGAAAGGCATCATCCCACACTGCATGGGAGGATGCAATGGTAAACCCCTCCTGTATTCTACCAAAGAAAACCACAGGGCTCTGTGGGCGCTAGGAGTCGAAATCGACTTGACGGCACACTTTACCTTTACTTTAAGAGTTAGGAACATTGGAAGCTGCCATATACCGAGTCAGACCATTGGTTCAAATAGCTCAATATTGTCTACACAGACTGGCAGTGGCTTCTCCGAGGTTGCAGGCAGGCATCTCTCTCAGTACTATCTTAGAAATGCCAGGGAGGGAACACGAAACCTTCTGCATGCTGCATGCAAGTGCTCTTCCCAGAGCGGCCCCATCCCCTAAGGTGAATCACTTACAGTATCCATACATGTTGTCTTGCATTCAAATGCAAACAGGGTGGGCCCTGCTTAGCATATGTGAAAATTTATGCTTGTTACCACAAGACCACCTCTCCTCTCTGAAAATATGTACCTATTTTACAGATAATAAACACTAAGGTTGTCCATTTCTAGTACAATCAGGACTCCATGACAGACAACTAAAAATCTACACAAAACAGACAAGTCAGGGAAATGAAACAAGTAAATTTGGGGCAGAAAACTCAAAATAAATCCAAGATATTCACAAACAAGCATGCATTATTACCACAGACTATATCACAGAAAATATGCATGTGAACATTTTCCTTTGATTTTATGCTTGTTAACAGCTTGACTGCCTAGTTATTTCTTTGCATAAACCTGAGCACCTAAGAATAATGGATATACTACAGTGAGTGAGTGTGAGTGAGAGTGTGTGTGTGTGTGTGTGTGTGTCTGTGTGTGTGTTTTTCTTTCAGGAAGGGTATCCATCTTTCTTTTGTGTTCTGGAGTTCTAAGCACACTAAATGTACAACTTATGTACAATAATAAAAAGTAGATTGCCTGATCGAAAAGTAATTTCCAAAAGGTTGCAAAGTATGCAATAAAATTGCATCACATATGAATTTTCAATGCATATATATTAATATATGCCCTTTTCCAGACACAGATGATTAGAAGGTTATATCACAAGCACAATGAGTGGGACTTTGGGTCATCAACAGCTTCCAATCTACATAGAGAGGAAAACATATACTACTGTTTAATATGAGCAAAGAATTAATTAACAGTTATAGTGGTAATGAAGAAGAGACTTGAGACATAGACAAATTGAGTCTGATTGGGCCCTGCATAGGCTCTTCAAGTGATTAATTGCAAGAACAGAGCATTAGCAAAAGAAAAGTCTCTGAAAGCAGAGTTTCTAATTCTTTGCTGCAGAGGAGACCTTTTTAAAAGGAATTGTAGAACTGGAAATAGGCCCTCATTAAGAGGTTAAGAAGTGGAGGACTTGAATGCTTTTTGCCTTAGATATTTCATTAGAGTAAGACAGGAACATTCTCAAAGTAATTTCCAGAAGGGTCAAGAGCACAGTGAAAGTAGCACACCTTAACCCTGTCCTCTGCTGCATGTGGTGCATATAATGATGCATCATAAGACAATTTACTTGAAAATACCTTCCTGAAGATTATGTTTCTTAGTACTTTAATTCATTCACTAGGATTCTCCTCTTCAACATATTGGGGGCGGGATTAAGGATGTGCCTTCCCTTATAACCTAGTGATTTATTTCATTTTTAAAGCACACACATGAAAACTAGAATTTCCCAATTCATAACAATATATTTTGTTGCATGAACTATACAGTATACATTAGAATAAATAAACACAACTGAATAGAAAAAATATTTAATCATATACCACATATTGCTTAACAAGTTCCAGGAAACTTTTCCAAATCTTATACTATTGATCCAAATTGTTCCTTTGCCTATATATCACTCTCTTATGTGAAGCTCATCCATCTGGATTACTCATGCCTCTTCCTAGGCTTCTGATCTGTCAAACCCAGGAACTTGACAAATGTTGAGCTAACCTTGAAGGCTGTTCAGAAACATACACTAGCACAGTGACAGAATCTAGTACCCACTCTGATAGAGGAGGAGCTTTATCAAGAATGCTATATGTCAATGCTTAAAACTGGAAGTGGTTTCCTATTATATTCTGGACATAGTTAAAACTGATGGTTTTGACCAACATCCCAAACAAATCAGATGTCTTTGCATAAGAATCAAACATTATCCTTTCCTATGTCCTACTGAAATCCTTAGGGCTATCCAGGAGAAGACACCTGATGTCTCCATCTCTGTCAAAAGTCCATTTAATAGGACACATCAAGAAGAGGGTGGCTACTAAGTTCTCAGTGGTTGCCTCCTAGTTTTCTTGAGAAATTCAGCAATGTCAGAATCCCAGAGCCACTATTGATTAAACATTTTAAAAATGTTTAGACGCATAATGCAAAATACACAAGTCTACTAAGATGCATGTTCAAACATGGCTTCCCCCTTTAAAATGATAGTAAGACCCCAGTCTTTTCCTGTTCACCACCATAATGTATTTTAAATGAGAAATCCATGTTTGTTTATATACCAAGGCATTTAATTATCAGAACTGTCCTTATTTGATTGTCAATGCATTTGGTGCATATGGTGACTGGAAAGTGGGGGAAACCAATTCCTGTATTCTGTGATGGCACAGCATCTTTCATGCCACATCTTATTCTTCCATACATGTTATTGCAACTAATATCTGCAACATTGCTTAAAACACTTTTTTATTTCTGTAATAGCATGTAGTAATTCAGATCTTCATTTCAACATATACTGGATTTTCTATTGGTATCACAATAGAAACAGTTCACAATTTTCTATACATAGAGACAGTTCACCGACATTGCCCTTGTAGAACCTGCTAGAATCAGAACAAAGAGATGGAAGTTGTTCAACTGAACTGAATGATCAAATTTACTGGAATAGCTGGAACTGGAAAACAGATTATTTGGAAAAGGTTAAAAATGACTAGTGCTTATAGAATTAAATCTTGTATGGAGAAAGCAATCAAGACTCATCTAGCTATAAGTTTAATCAATAGGTGGAGGTCAAAGGCAAAACCTGCCACTGTGGCTCTAATCCCCTGCTCTGCACACAAGTACTATTCAAATTTTAACCAACTGCACAACTCTCCTATGAAGATTATGCTTTCTGAAGATTATGCTTTCTTTAAAAAAAACAACTAACTAAAACTCTTCAGTACAAGATAACTTTAAGGAATCTTTAGTCATGAGCCAGGCCTAGCAATTTTGACCATCAGTGCCATCTTAAGGGATGAATGCTCATAGAGATTTTTGTCAATGTCTATCCCCCTAGAGATGCAAAATAGATGATGGCATTATTGCACTTACAGTTAGGGATGTGCACGGACTGGTTCATGATCAAACCAGTCCACCATGAACCGGGCTGCTTCAAGCAGTTTGATCACAAAGCACTTTGAACTGGTTCATGCCAGTTCATCGGTTCGACCAGCCCCCCGTTCGGTTTGACCGAAGTGGTTTGGGGAGCAGTGGGTCAGTCCAAATTGCACCGAATCACTGCCGATGGTCTGTGCACAACCCTGCTTAGAGTTTTCTCTGTGTTATCAACTCTTCTTTATCCCTACCCTCAAATGATTAGGGTAGAATTTCAGTCACTTTTTCACACAGGAAAGGATTAAGGTAAGAGTTAGGGTAACAAAGAACAAATTGTTGTGCTCTCTCCATGAAGTAAGCTTTGGAGGACATTCCTGTTTTCATTTCCATTCCTCTGACAACACCCATACAATTTTATAGTAGTTTTTGTGTTTTTTGAAACTTCTAAGAACTTATAAAACACCATTGCAAATTTGGCTGCTGCAGGCCTGATGGTCAGGACAATAAAGCACAATAACACACTGAGAGCTGAGAGTACTGCAATGCTATCAACTATTTTCCAACTCTAGGCATAAAGACCTTGTCAGAAATTATGATGGACATCCATCCACCAGGATTGCACTGACCATCCCAGCTGGCTGACACACTGCCTTAAACATCATGACAACTTTGAAACAGCATGGAAACCCTGAATGTTTAAGAACTGAGCTTCCCGAAACCCTAGTAATTAATTCCCATTTATTAATTTTAGAATGACCTTCCTGTCTTTAAAATCAACCTTCATGTATTCATAAGCAAAACACATGTGGCCAAGGAACCTTGTTTATTATTCTGGTTTGTTTTGCCTAGCTGGAGTTAGGGTGGAAAGGAGCTAGAATTTTAACACACTGGTAAATATTTATCATGCTGTTTTTTCGGGATTATTCTTTTTTTACATTTCTTTTTCTTAAGTGGTCCTAATCTAGTATATGCTTTAATGTTAAGATGGAATAACACATCCAAACCAATATATAAAATTATTCTGTATATAATATAAACTAGATTATTATTGCCTGCAACAGAGGAATTCAGATTTTTTTTAAAAGTAATGTAAGGAATGAATTCAGATCATCCATCATATCAAGACCTTTGAAATTGCTTTTGCACTTTAATTCCACCTCAGTTGCATGTAGAAATTAAAAATCTACTTCTAGGCATCCCTGTTATTCTTCACCAGGTCCCAGTTGTATACCAATGAAACTAGTTTTTAAAGCTTATTAAACATATTAAAGGAAATATGTCCCAGACACACATCCCAATTAAGAGCTACATTTGGTATTCATTTACACCCATGCATCTCAAATGAGATTTGCAAAAAATTATGGATGAGACAGGGAATAATGTTTGGACCGCATTTTTGTTGATAACTACAGAATAGCCATTTAGTGAGGCAGTTCTCACAAGCATCCAAGACTGGGCTAAGGCAGCTAAGACCGGGCTTGACTACCTCAGCAGCAAACCTGCCTAGGGAACCTGCCTCTTAAACAAAGTTAAGGGAACTAGCACTAACTTAACCCTGTTTACCCGATCATGTGCTGGCGCTGACTGCTTTTAGCAGGTGCTGAAGCACTAACAGGCACCTGCCTGTCACTGGAGTAATCCCCACAATGCACCATGCACTCACATGGTACATTGTGGGATCTCTGGGGGCCTCTAAATACCAATTGCAGTGGAGCAACAGCGGGAGAGAGAGCATGTCCTCACTTCTTGCCCCAGCCTCTGGAGGCTCAGCGATGCAGGCCCACATCACTGCTCATCTGGGAGCACAGTTCACACTCCCAACAGAAGAACGTGGCCATCTGAGGGGGAAAGTGAGTTAAAAGCAGACTTTCCCCCATGCCCTCCCTGCCCTCTCTCGGCAATCATGAGAATCGCCCCCTCTCACATATTCTAATCTAAAATTCCCTCATATCTTTCTTGTGGCAGTGGGGGCATTTAAGAAAATACTGAAAGTCTGTGCCATAATCATAGTTCTCCTTATAAGCAAGAAAAGTGCATCTTCTTCTTTTAGTACTTAATACAGTTTTTATTTATTTTATTTTTATTAATTGTTGAATTTATATACCGCCTTTCATTAAAAACAATCTCAAGGTGGTTTACAAACGTTAAAAAAACATACAATGAAATGACAATAAAAATATTAAGCTAAAAATATAAAAACAAACCAAATTTTAAATCTATAAAATATAAGCATAAAAACTATACACAGGTAAAAACACAGCAATAAAAACAATCATGTCAAGGCCTGGATAAAAAGCCAAGATTTAACAAGCTTTCTAAAAACTGTGATGGAGTCCGAGGAGTTTTGTTTTGAATGGAGGCACCTTTGCAAATTATACATGCATGGTAGTCAGTGCTAGTATAGTTAAGATGAGAATTGTTTCACCATTGCATCATGTTAAGCCCCAGATATTCTTTTCATCCTAAAATTAAAAAAAACAAACCAATTTATATCATGTTTTGCACATAATATGCAGGTGAAAAGCACCACCATCCCTCCAATATAAGAATAATATGCACAGTTCCCACAACATTTAATTATTCAATTTTAATCCCACCCTTCCTGCAAATTGTTCATGGTTAGTCCTTTTTATTCTTGCAACGTCCCTGTGAAGTAACTAAGAATGAAAGAAAAACAGTGACTGGCCCAGGATCACCCAGTAAATGTTGGGCCTAAATGGACACAATGAACCCAATTCTCCCTTTTTTGAGTTCAGTGCTCTAACTACTACATCACACTGCTTCTGTCTATCAAGTCTATCTCAGTTCTAATAAATACAGGACTAGTTGGGATGATACCTCCAAATTGTCCCTGTCCACACAAGATGAAAGTCTCAGATTTTAATTCAAGATGCAGAACAACTCAACAGCTTCTAATGCAAGCATTACTGACTCTCCAGCTCATTTCTGGGCCTGGGTCCAATAAATTTAGTGGCATGCATAATTTTCATTAACAAAGAAGAAATACACTGTTAAATACACTGCAAAGAAATACACTGTTATTTCAGTGGTGGCTGTTGAGATTTTGAAGTGGTGGGACTATCATTTTTAGCCCGCACTTTTCTGTGCTAGACTCTGCTGTTGTCTGCATATTGTATAAAGAAATCATGCCAGCCTAATGCCTGGCTGAGACATGATCCAAACCACTCTACACACAAACCATTTTAAACTAGTATCCATGTAACGTGGCAATTCAGATGAACCATTCACCACATGATAAAGGAGTACTCTGGAAGACATCAGGGTGCATAATCTGGGTGTCCCCCTCCTTAATCATGTTGGTTGGTTTCAGAGTGAGGGAAATGTATCATCTGAATGAGCCTCTGGTAAGTTCGCTGCCACTCTAATGTGCTCTCTATGTTTTCTTTTCATTTATTATACCATGTTGTGTGTTAGGAAAACCCTATCTTTTTTTAAAAAAACGGAGTGAAGATTCCTCTTTGGTACCCATAATGCCTTTCACTCAACCACATCAATATCTCTCACAGTAAAAAAATTAAAATAAAATGGCTGTACTTTGGTCAAGAGGAACACATAAAATAATATACAGGAGAGTATTCATATATACGGTGTATGACACACCAGAGTTCTAGCTTAATTTCCAAAGTAAAGAGGTTTGAATAGCACTGAATAAGCAATGATAGCCGCAAGGGTGCATATTTAAGTGGGTGGTGCTACTGAAAGCAAAACCCATCTCACAGTGGGGTATCTTGCAGCTCTTCACAGCCTTTACACACATTTGCTTTTGCTGGCAGGTGGTGCAATTGCATTTCACAACTGAGCTGGTACATTCCTTGAGGTTTTCAGAGCCCTTTAAACAAACACTGCATTGTGCTTCTGAAAAGGGAAGAATAATATATAAAGGGGTGAATGTTTAAACATAAAAAGTGCATTACTTTCCATTAGCCTTGCCGTTTCCTTTCATACCACTGCACATCCATTTGAACAGTAAAGGCCTGCTCTAGATACTCTTAATCATGCCAAATAATTCCCAGCTACGTGAATGAATCTCTTGACTTCAAAAGCAAAGTATCATAGAATAAGATATTATTGTACATGAGTAGGATAAGAGAATCAAGCCCTTTACATTAGCAAGCTGTTCTCTTTTGATCATGGAGTTCTAACACTCTTCTGCAAAAGAACCTGCCTGAAGCATGGCCCTTTAAAATGTAATGAAATGCCAAGTAAAAGTCTAGCAAATGTTATTTTTTAGCTCCCGAACATCCAAAGTAGCAACTGCAGGGAGATGTGTTCATTACTCTCTTTTCCTGTCATTTCCTTTGTCTTAAATAACATGAGTGAATGGTTATCTATTTAATATGCACCTAATGTTAGAGCTGCTTCAGGCATTCACACTTCTGTGTGAAACTAAGAAACATGAGTGACTTGAAATTCCTAGCTTCACGTTCCTTTTTTCATTTAAAAAAAAATGTTTCTGCATCTCCTTTGCAGAAAGATTTGTAGTAAGCTGCTCCCTCGCTCTACAGATGAATATGAATTACCTGAGCTGTGTGTGCTCCAATTTTAGTCAACACAAGGAAATGAGAAAACAGGAAGTATGTGTCAATTGTACTTCCTGTTCTCACTCATTTGAATACTCATTGCTGCTCTGCATAGCACTCTAGACTTTGATATAACATTAATGTGAGAATATTTGGATTTCTAAAGGCAATTGGTAATTATTCTGTGTTTTCGGGTCATTCTCCTCAGGAATAGGTGCAGTTGTTAAATCAATCACAGTTGGTAAAAAGCATTCCTGCCACAGCCTGAACCTGAAGCACCAGGGTGAGTTGTGGATCCAAGAACACTTCCAAGCGACAAGCCTGTTCTTTTTGGGGGAGTGTAACCGCATCTAGAACAGAAAGTTCCTTGATATGATCCCAGTGTATTCACACTACTGGGATATGTGCCTGTGCAGGAGCCCATTTGGGAAGATTCTAAAGCTTTGCACAGTGCTATTGGCTCCACCTACGGTGCGCATGTAGAAGGCCAGGTGGAGCACCACTCTCCTAAGTTCCTTTCTGACCACCAACCGGTATGGACAACTCAGAAGGTTCTTCTGCTTTGGCTGGGGTTTGTTGCCTCAGCCATTTGGATAAGTGAGAGAAAGTTTTTTTCTGACTGTTTTCGTGTGAGAGAATATCATTGCTTTCTTTGTTTATCAGACAGTTTTGATGACAGAAAGAAAGAAAAATATGTTTAAGAGGTGTGGGAAATGTAACACCGCTTCCCCCCCTTCAGATCAGCAATCCTTTTGTCTTTTCTGTCTAGGAGAAGAACCTAACACAGAGAATTGTAAAATTCGTCAGGAGTTTTCTAAGCAAATTGGCAAAATTAGACTTTTGGAGCTCAAGGATGCCCTTTATAATTTGGTACTGAAACCTCAACCTTTGATGTGGAGCTCGTCAGCCACTCCAGTGACAAAACCAATTGTGCCTTCAATATCAAAGGCAATGACTCCGTCTGCGAAATCCTCCAAGGATGGAGTGATGTTGCCGCCCATGTCTACTTGGGATACCCCGAGTCCCAGGTCTAATCAACCTTCGATTCTGATGCTGGTGCTGAAGGAGAAGGTGCTCATTCTGAGGCCCTTTTCCCAAACTTTGAGAAAAGCCAAACTGGGAAAGGCTAAATCTGAGATGAAATGGTATGCTGCTGCTTCTTCTGCTGCTTTGACGTCTATTGTCCCCAAGAATGCAAAGTTGGACGACATTGAAGTCCTCAATGTTGGAAAAATCCTTGATGTCGAAACTGTTGGCACCAGTAACAGTGATCTTTTTTTGATCTTTGAAATCAATGCACCCGAAGCCCGTGCTGCCAGCGTTGACACCTTCACAACTGAAGGAAGTACCAATCTTGGAAAAGTCGGGAAATATATTGCTGCCCTCATTACCAAAGTTTAAAATACTGAAGCTGAGAATTGTACCTATCAAGGAACCACGGCATGAGAGGATGATGACCCTTGACTCCCTGATGACCAGCCACTCACTGATGATGACTGAAGTCCCTCTGTGTAATTTTTTGGCTCTGCCTTCAAAGACGAATATGGCTCTGTCTCAAGGTGTTTATCTGTTTTCTCCATCCCGTCTCAGTATCATTGACCTCAGTGATACTGATGATGTTGTTGAAGTCCTGAGGACCCTGTATTTTTCTCTTGTCATGCATGGCCACCTGGTGGAAGATGAGAGACATAATTTGATGAAGTGGAAAACAGAGAATCAATTCAATTCAATCAATCATTCAATTTCTATACCACCCTTCCAAAAATGGCTCAGAGTGGTTTACACAAAGAAATAATAAATAAATAAGATGGATCCCTGTCCCCAAAGGGCTCACAATCTAAAAAGAAACACGAGATAGACACCAGCTACAGTCACTGGAGGTACTGTGCTGGGGGTGGATAGGGCCAGTTACTCCCCCCCTGCTAAATAAAGAGAATCACCACATTAAAAGGTGCCTCTTTGCCAAGTTAGCCGAGAAGTGCTGGAGTGCACATTCATATAGTCCTATGCACCCTGCTTTGTTCCAATGGGACCACTATCAATGCAAGTCCTACTAGACTTTTCCTTCAATACCCAATCCACCCTTTGAAGTTTATGCGCATACTGATTGCTATGCTCAACCTCTACGTGATTCACCTAGCCGCCTCTGATTTACCTAAGGAAGAACATAAGAACTATCATATCTTGATCTCTGACATGGCCAAGAGCTTAGGCCTCAGCCACAAACAGATCACTGAGGATCCTGTGTATAGGTTTTTGCAAACTGCAAAGCTCCCAGCCCACTGCACTGCCAATGTTATTGGTGCTTTTACAAGCTTCCAAACAAGCCTGGAAGACCATCTACTATGGCCCCCACTTCAAGACTGGAGAATATGTACAAAGTCCAGGAGAAGGGTTGAGAGTACCTCTTTAAACACCCTCAACCTTATTCGCTGGTGGTGAACCAGGGGCGTAGCAAGGTTGGAGTGGGCCCAGAGACAAGAGACAAGATTGTAAAAAGGCCCCCTCTCACTGAAGCTCAGCTCATGAAGTAAAGAAATCTTAAATGAGGCTGAATAGTGGTAACAAAAAGTGTGTGTGTGTGTGTGTGTGTGTGTGTGTGTGTATATATATATATATATATATATATATATATATATGAAGATAATATATATATATCTCCTATGTGCCACAATAGAACACAATCCTAAATTATTTTTTTAAAGGTTTTGTAAATTTAATGGTACTAGAGAAAGACATGCTGTTCTAGTAGCTCCAGGTCTTAACACTCACATCAATTCTGGAGGATGAATACAACTGAAGGAAGCCCGGGCAGGTGCACACCTGGGGGAGTCAGTCATGTGACTTGCCTCTGTGGGCCCCCTCAAGGCAGTGGGCCCCCAGACAACTGTTTCCCCTTGCCCTATTATAGTTACGCCCCTGTGGTGAACTATTCTTCTTCTCACTCCAGCAAGCAACATGAGGCCCCGGTTGATAAAGAACGTTAGGAACATAGGGCCATAGGAAGCTGCCATATACTGAGTCAGATCTTTGGTCTATCTAACTCAGTATTGTCTTCACAGACTGGCAGCGGCTTCTCCAAGGTTGCAGGCAGAAATCTCTTTCAGCCCAGTCTTGGAGAAGCCAGGGAGGGAACTTGAAACTTTCTGCTCTTCCCAGAGCGGCTTCATCCCCTGAGGGGAATATCTTGCAGTGCTCACACTTCTAGTCTACCATTCATATGCAACTAGGGTGGACCCTGCTTAGCTAAGGGTACAAGTCAAGCTTGCTACCACAGGACCAGCTCTTCTCTTGCAATGTGCATTGCAAATTACACTGTGTGCATGGCATGAAACCAACATTCCTTCTGGGAGGGACTTGCCAAAGCAAGGCTGAAGGTTGTGCCAGCTAAAGCCAAAGAGCTTCAAAACAAATCCACTGATGTCACCAGGCAGCAGGTTAGTATGGCCCATCATCTGATGGAACACACACACACACACACACACACACACTTTGACCAGAGCATGACCTCTTACCTGTTCTCTCACTTACCCTCTCCAGTTCTTCTCACGATGGTCACTGAAGTCTGGTGGTTGGCCAAGAACCGAGAAGAGCAGCGCTCCACCTGCCCTTCTGACTGACGTGTGCACACCATGGGCAGAGTCAGATGCACCGCGTGAAGCTTTGGAATCTTCCTGAACGGGCTCCTGCACAGGTGCGTATCCCATAGGTGTGAATATCCAGGATCACTCAAGGATAGTCTATTACAGGTAAGCAACCTGTTTTTCTATCCCATCTTGCAGATTACGACCCCCAACAATGAGCACCTCCATCTTGCTTGGGTTTAGCTTCAGTTTGTGGATGTAACTTAAATCTTTGTGATACCCTAGAGCAGGGTTGACTTAGCACTCAATTTCATGTAAAGCAAAATCAAAAGTGAATTTGGTGGGCGCTACTTAGATTAAACATAGGATGAAATTTTGAGAGCTGCTAAAATAATTTTCTTAAAATTAGCACAGTTCCTTGGTCTGGAGAGATTTGTGCATCTCTAGGGCAGAGAACTTGATTTAATTATCAAACTTAAGCTCTATTATTCTATGACTGCAGCAACACGTTGAATACAATTTTGCAAAAAAAGAGCAATGAGCACAATTTCATGGGTAGCATCCAGATCTCTGGCATAGCAATGCATTATTGACAGAAGGAGGGTAAAGGGAAGGGGGGGGGGGTTAAGAAAGGGTCTATGCACAAGGGTCTATGCACTGGACCCAAAAGGAGCTTCTGCCATCAGTGCACCATTGCATCAAAGGTCTAGATGCCATTCTATGTTTATACCATTGGGCAGAAATGAGAGGTTATAGAAATGGTAAATAGGCATATCCACAACCTGGGGGCACTCTATATGGATTAACTAACTTTTAATCCGTTGGTATAAAGAGAATGCATAAAACATACTTGGTCAAGCTGCAAGACACACTACAATAATCAGATCACTGGATGGCTTTAAGACAGAACAAAATCTGGAGTTACAGAATTTGTGGAATCTGACCAATGACTGGAGGCTATGTAGCTGGGAAACTCACCTGATCTAATTAGGGGACTCTACTAAAGGGGAATAAGTTTTGACAAGGTAAGAATTTATAGGGATGGGCAACTGAGATGAAGTTCTGAAAGGCTTAAGGAAAACAGCTGAACCTAATTAGCCAGCTGGGAGTGGTGGTACAGAACTATCTAAACTAAAGTTCTGGCTCGGCTAACTGTGGAAATTCCATGGGGAGGAGAACTGAAGTGGTTTAGCTAGTGGTGTGTGTTCATGACTGGAAAACAAACTCTGAGTAAAAGAACCCAAACAAGCCTCTCTATGTAAAAGAGGGAGAATGAGCCTGGAGAACCTCTCCTGGGAATCCTCCAATTCCTCTCCCATTCTCCCATAAGAGATTGAGAGCCGTAGATTGGTGTGTACCATTGTTAGCAAGCTTACGAGACAATTCTCTCCTGCACAGCTCAAATAGATGATGTGTAATAAATGGACTTCATATGCTCAGGTGCATTCTCGAAAAACATATACAGACCAACATGTTCATGAATCCAATGCCAATAGGGACTTATATGTATTATGTGTTTTGCTTATAAAAGGAAACAAGGACTAGGAATGACTGGATTTTTTTTTGAAAGGTATATTCATGAAATCATCAGAGTAAAATGATAATATGTTATTCAGCAATGTCTTCAAAACATCCAATTTGCATTGATAAACATTTTAATATTCATAATGTTATTACTGTAAATAACATTAACAGTTATCTTGCTTGTGCTGCTGGCATAAGCCTCAGAGTTTCAGGCTTCAGGTGAAAACCGTTGCCACTTCTCGTCAAGTGAGAAGGCTGGTACTGTAATGCAGAAGATAATATTGCTGCAGCAACTTTTTACAGCAGACCGACAGTTTCTGAAGATGCTTTCCAAGCTAGGTGAATTGGCCCACCCTTTTCCTAGGAAATTCTCTGTTTCTTAAAGGGGTATTTCTCAACTTCAAGCTCTGGTGAATTGGTAGGGTTTAAGATTAGTAGGTCCACAGGGACCCCCTGCCTTCCAAGTTGGATGAAGGCACAATTGTGTCCTCAGGCTGTATTGGGTGTGTGTGTCCTGATTTGAGTTAGGAACATAGGAAACTGCCATATACTGAATCAGACCATTGGTCTATCTAGCTCAGTATTGTCTTCACAGACTGGCAGCGGCTTCTCCAAGGTTGCAGGCAGGAATCTCTCTCAGCCCTATCTTGGAAAAGCCAGGGAGGGAACTTGAAACCTTCTGCTCTTCCCAGAGTGGCTTCATCCCCTGAGGGGAATATCTTGCAGTGCTCACACATCAAGTCTCCCATTCATATGCAACCAGGGCAGACCCTGCTTAGCTATGGGGACAAGTCATGCTTGCTACCACAAGACCATCTCTCCTCTCCTAAACCTGCTCTCCTCTCCTTCCCTGGGGTTCTCCTGGTGTTTATGTGTGTGTGATGGGGGGCATGTCCCAGTGGCATGGGATAACCTGGGATCTGGATCTTAGATGGTTCCCACCCAGTCTCTTCCCCTGAATTCTACCTCATTGCCCAATTGGTGGGAGGTTTTGGATCAGAAGAACATAAGAGCATATCCCTGCTGGGTCTATCTAGTCCATCATTCTGTTTCTGGGTCTATCTAGTCCATCATTCTGTTTCATGAAGTAGTCCACCAGATGCTTCCAAGAAGCCCACAGCTAAGAGATGAGGGCATGCCCTCTCTCCTGCTGTTGCTTCCCTGCAGCTGGTACTCAGAAACATCTTGCTCTGAGACTGGAGGTGGCCTATAGCCACCAGACTCGAAGCCATTGATAGACCTATCCTCTATGAATTTGTCCAAACCCATTTTGAAGCCATCCAAGCTAGTGGCAGATAGTTCCATAGATTAATTATGTGCTATGTTAAAAAGTACTTACTTTTATTATAATTATAATTATTTATTATTTATTCAATTTCTATACTGCCCTTCCAAAAATGGCTCAGGGAGGTTTTGTTGGTCCTAAGTTTCCTGGCTATCAGTTTTGTGGGATGACCCCTGAGGCTAGTGTGGTGAAAGAAGGCAAAAAAATAATCTCTGTCTTATACCAAGTCAAACAATTGGTCCATTTAGCTCAATGTTGTCTACTTGGCAGCAGCTCTCTAAGGTTTCAGGCAGGGGTCTATCCCAGCCTTTCTGCAAGATGCCAGGGAGTGAACTTGGGGCCTTTTGCATGCAAACATGTAGATGCTCTTCCACTGAGCTACGGCTCCATCTCCTGAGGGGAGTATCTTACAGCACTTGTATGTGGTCACACATCCAAATGGAAAGCAAAGCAGACCTGGCTTAGTAAAAGAGACAATTCATGCTTGCTAACACAAGACCAGCTTTTCTGCCCCAATATGACTGAGAAAACAAAATGACTAATGGAAGCACATACTGGGTACATCACTGAGGATGAGAGGAGTTAAACCCCCCTCTTTCAGCTGCCATTTCTTTTCTGCAAGTGCTTTTCATCAGGGGTTTCCAGCCTGTGGTATGCCAGATGTTGCTGAACTACAACTCCCATAATCCCCAAGTACAATTATTGTGTCTGAGGTTGAGAAAAGTTGTAGTTCAGCAACATCTGGAGTGCCGCAGATTGAGAACTCCTGCCTTACAGTATTGCTGTGATGTAATCTGTGCAGGCACTACCTTTCCTACAGTGTTGATGGTAGGGAAAGGTTTGTGCCTTTAGAGTCTATAACAGACATTTTCAGTGTCTTGGTGAATGACCAGAACCTTCACCTCTCTTCAGTTCCTGACTGGCAACAAATGCTAATGCTGACCACATTCGGATCACGAACTGTTTTTCAAATTGAACGTATTAATCATTATTGGTGTCCTGTCTAAGAAGAAAAGCATGACATCTTGTCTGAAATGAAAGCGGGGCAAAGAATGGTAAGGTGTTGCCAGGGCTTGGATACTGCTTAGGTTATTAAATCATGCTTGTTACATTCAATGAGTTACATAATGTTATGTTCGCAATCCATTGCTAATTGTAAAATCTCTATTTATCATTTTTATTGCTGTTTCTCGCACTCCAGACCAATTTTAATTGAATCGCTATGCTATCAGTAGATTTGCTTTAAAAAACCTGGAGAACCATTCATAAGCCTAGTCTTCTGATTGCCTCCACTCTATTCCCCTGGGTGTCTTTTGTTGCTTTAGAAGGTTTTGTCTGAAGATATGCTAAAACCTTTCTGTTATTTTTTTCCCCCAGACCCTTTCACTGAAGCAAAGAAAATAGGTGAAACAATTAGATTCCCTTAAAAAAACACCTTTCCCAGTATAAAAATCAGGCCGATTTTTTCTTTCTTTCTAGAGAGAAAATGTAAAATTCCACAAAAGATGAAAAGCTTTGCCAGGGCTTTGAAAGGTGTCTTGCAAGTTATGCCAAAGTGCTGTACCCACTCTGTGAATAAATAGCTTGAACTTTTCTGAAAGATCTTTCTGACAGTACCGATTATATTTTCAGGACACAACAAATACTCTGTTAGAAGGATCTTGGAAGTTATAGGCATAGACACAAAGGAAAAATTTACTTTGCATGTGTAACATATGTTGTTGTTTTTTATCCTGGCTTTCTGAATTGGTAGTTAAGATGAGATGACAGACGTCCTATTCAGGCATTCAGTAAGCATGTTCCATGAATGCAGAGTGGAGTGGGGTGTGCATGTGGAGATAAAACAGCAGCAGGGTCCCCTGATGTGCATTTATTAAATGCCTGAACAGATTCCCCCATGCATTCCTCCATGCATACAACTAAATATGCAGGGATTCTGTTTGGATGTTGAAATGAACAACAACATATAAACAACAACAACAACATATAAACAACAACATATAAACAACAACAACAACATATAAACAACAACATATAAACAACATATAAACAACAACCAACAACAAAGGTCAGAGGTTATCGTCGTGCACTTTCATTTTACTTGTCAGTTCATGTGTGAAATTATTATTATTATTAATTATTATGAATTTGATTTTTATTAATTTGATTTCTACATTTAAAAAAGCCTCAGAGAGAATATGCATGAGTATAATTAAAGATTGATAACTAAAATATTGTTAAATACATAATGAGGCTGTTCTCACGATCAGCCAATTCTGGGCCAGAGCAGCTAAGCCCAGGCTTGGCAGCCTGTGAGGACCAGTGGGAGCCTAGTGACTCCCACCGGTACCACAGTGGAAAACCCATCTACAGAGCCCGCCAGATAGTTGAGGTTAAGGTGAAAACATGCCCTTAACTCAGGCTAGCTGCTTGTGTACAAGCACCAGAAGCTGGCTCCCAGAGGGATCCACACAATGCACCACACATTTGCATGGTGCATTATGGGATTTCCAGAAGCCAGGACCACAAGTCCTGACCCCCATACCTACGTACTGCCTGGGGCAGCAGCGGACCATCTGGGAGTGTGGTCCACACATCCTGACCTACGCAGATCTTGCAGCCAGATCATCTGCAGGGAAGGTGAGATTCTGCTGCCTTCCCTACCACCCATCCTCAAGCCCTCTCACGTTATCATGAGAAAAGGCTCAATGCTGGACATCTAGTGATACTATTACATGAAGATATTTCCTGAAAGCATTCTGTTTTCTGAATTGATAGGGAAACTTTGGCACGTGTTTAACTCTGCCATGAAAATTAGAGGGACTTAAAAGTGCTTCTCTTTGGCTGGACTGTATCAATTGCCATTAAATAATGTGTGTGTTGCATCAGGACTGCATCATATTTATCACTTTGCACAGAAAAAAGCATCTATTTTTATATTTAAAATAGGAATACAGCACTCTATCACAATACTTTTAACTTCTCTTTCAAATTTTCCAAGAAAAACCATTCTTTTGGTTAGGCTTTTCCCATGCCCCCCAGAATATTTACTTGCCTGTGATTTCATGTACAGAAAGACCTTAATATTTGCAGGGATTCCGTTGCATGGTTGTACCACAGATATGAAAGCCATGAATATCAAGGCTTGAGGTCATTCACACAATTGAAAACTGTGTTCTACCCAGGTTTGAGATCTCTGTGTACTCCCAATTTTTGATTGTGTGGAAGCAAGGTAGGAGGAAAACCTGGGTAGAAGTGATAGTGTGGAAGCAAAGTAGGAGAAAAAGCTACCCAGGTTTTCCTCTAACCTTGCTTCCACACAATCACTTCTACCCAGGTTTTCCTCTAACCTTACTTCCACACAATCAAAAATTGGGAGTACACACAGATCCCAAACCTGGGTAGAACACAGTTTTCGATTGTGTGAATGACCTCATTGAGTTAATGAAGCTATTCTCACGACCAGCAAAAACAGGGCTTGAGGTGGGATTACCACTCCCGTGTGAAACCTCGGCAAGCTCTCAAACAGGGCTCTGTCAAAAGAGTGTCACCCAGTTCCCAGCCCCTCCTCTAAAACCAGGTTTACCAAGCAGGGGAGGTTGCCTACCCTCTCCCAGTACTCGTGTGAAGCCACGGAACGCTGCAGAAGGCTGCCTATCCGGAGCTACCATAGAGCCTGCGTACTAGAGTGAGCTGCAAAGCAAGCAGAAGTTTGCTTGGGGAAAGCCTGTCCACCAAACAGCACTGAGCTTCCTTAAAGTGGCAGGCACATTGCAAATGAGCCCAAGGGAAAATATGAACATAGGAAGCAGACCATTGGTCCATCCAGCTTAGCTGACCCTGCACAGAGCATCTGTGCAGTCGTGCACTGAGCCTGTGGCATTCTACCCCCACAACTCTCTCGCTTGCTCTCGCCACCCCCCACAACTCGCTCGCTCGCTCTTGCCACCCCCACAATGCTCTCGCTCGCTCTCGCCGCCCCCACAACCCTCTCGCCCGCTCTCGCTGCCCCCGCAACTCTCTCGCCCGCTCTCGCTGCCCCCGCAACTCTCTCGCCCGCTCTCGCTGCCCCCGCAACTCTCTTGCCCGCTCTCGCTGCCCCCGCAACTCTCTCGCCCGCTCTCTCTGCCCCCGCAAGTCTCTCGCCAGCCGTCCCGCTGAGCGCATGGCCCATCTTGAAGAATTAATAATGTAGAATATCCCACTCTTCCTCCAAGGAGCCCAGAGCAATGTACTACATACTCAAGTTGCTCCTCACTACGACCCTGTGAAGTAGGTCAGGTTGAAGGTGAAGTGACTGGCCCAGAGTCACCCAGCAAGTCTCATGGCTGAATGGGGATTTTTGTGCTCCTTCCTGTCCCCTGCAAGTCACTGGACAAGAGCAGGAGTGTCCCTGCCCTTGCCTGCAGCGTGGTGTAGTGGTTAGGGTGCTGGACTAGGACTGGGGAGACCCGAGTTCAAATCCCCAGGAGGGAGTGCATGCTTGTCCACTATATGGTAAGAAGAAGCATGCAGCAGGGTGGCAGCATCAAAGGAAAGAGCAGCTGCCATGGGGAGAACGGTTTCCATTAGCGGGGACCTACCAGTGATCCCCTCCCAGAGGTAGCAGGGCCAGTGCACACAGCAAAGAATTTTCTTTGCCAGTGCGCTCCTCCTTCCCAAGCAGATGGCAGCTGCTCCAGGTGGGTCCGACAATGTCTCCAACAGGCAGGGAGCGGGTGGGATGTCCAGCCATCCTTCCCGCAGGCAGGGGAGCCCCTTCCCAAAGTGCAACAGGCCCCGCTGTGCATCCCACCTCCAGAGAGTTCCAGAGGTTCGGCCTGCTGTTGCGCTTGCTTCCAGGTTGGGCCATGGCTGTGGCAACAGAACTGGCCACTGCTGACCAGGGCCATTCTGTGGCACCCCGCTGGAGGATGGGGCTCTCCTTCCTGGGTGTGCTCCTGCCCCCAAACCTCGCAGCTGCGCAAGAGGGAGCCCTTCGCACCCTTTGAGGGGATGCAGAAATGCGCTTCATATGAAGAGAGTGTGGGGCCCTCGAACATGCGAGGTGTGTGTTGGGGTTTGTGTGTGTTCATGTTGGCTATTCATTTGCTGGCAGCTGCAGCTGCTCTCTTCTCTCTCCTGCCTTGTTGTGAGCAGGGAGTTCATCATCATCATCAATTTTATTACGGCCGTTGGCCAGCAGAGTGAGCAGGGAGTTTTGGGCATGGGGACGGAGTTCAGTGCCTTTGACAGTGCTGCAGTTGCCAGGGAAGGGTTAACTGAGGCTACCAATCAGGGAGCAGCAAAGAGGGACTGCAGCTTGGAGCCCTCTGAGTGGTCTCCTTGGGTCATGTGCTTGCCCTGTCCACTCACAGAGCTGCTGTTGCCAGGGGCGGGGCTGGAGGACCAACAATGCTAGCTGTGGCTGGGGAACCTTAAAACGTTAATCGTCTGTCGCTCACACTCCCTGCCGAGTCTGCAGCATGTACCCGTCTGTTTGCTATGAGGTAAAAATAGGGTTCTGTCTGCTTTCAGTAGGTCACCTTGTTTTCTGTTTGTGTGAATAGCTTCAATGGGGAATTGGGGGTTAGGTTTCCAGTAGCTGGGAAAATGAGAAAAAATGCCTATTTGGGGGCAAATTTGCAGGGGGGGACATGGGGGAAAGCTGCTTACCATGCTTTGCTGTTCCTCCCACATCACACTGTACCCCTGGAATGCACCCAAATTGGTCAAAAATCACAATTTTTTTGTTTTCAAAATGGGAGCCATTTTGTGGCTCTGAGAAACAAGATGGCAGTCGGAAATGGCCTCTGCAGTCATTTCTGTCCACCTCTGACCCATGGATATGCGAGGTTGATGTGGTTTTTGTACTTTATGTTTTGCTGGTTGAATGACCATAACTATAATGATTTTTGATTTGATTTGATGTGTTTTTTTTCCTGGTTTTTTTCTGTGTATGCCAAGATTGGGTGCTTTTTACCTGTCACACGCTCACTCTACTGAAGAAGCTGACCAGAGATTTATGACACAATAGCCAGTTGGAATTGTAGCTCAGGTTTCAGCTTTACTGATAAATAGTAAGTTTTAACAGTCTCACCATGAATATAGGAATGAAGAGTGAACATACCATAGACCCAGTACTTATCTGATAAACCAGGCTTTCCAGTAAACTTCAGAAGCCCCAAACTCCAGAGTCACCAAATTCTCCAACACAAGCTCCAAGCAGATTAGATGTGTTGTTTCCAGCAGTTTATTCAAGGCACAGGCTGCCAAATTTATAGTCAGCAGCCACGTGCACTTAATCAACACTCCACCCCCACCAGCTGCCATAGATTCAATCTGGCTCCTGCTGCCTTCTTGTTAGTCGACTACTTCTCCGTAATTCCCTCACCTGCTATTGGCATTTTTCCTGCCTGCATCCTCGAGAAGATAGTGGCCATTCAATCTCTGGCTCAAATCCTGACCCTTCTCTCCAAAGATCACCCAGCCCTGCTGGCCCTTCCAGCGACAAACACTCGCCCTGGCCTGTCTCAACTACCTCCCCATTCAAATCACCAGCCTTCTCCTCCTCAGGCTCCTCCCCACCTTCTAGTAAGTCCCCCACCCCCACTCCTCTCCAATGTCCTCGGGTAGGGGCATGACATTACCAGACCATGGACATGGGAATCCATGGAAAATGAATCCCTTGGATAACAAAGTCCTCTGTTTTCTCTCCTCTAAAACCCATCCTTTACAAAATATTGTTCTCTCTCTTTACTTTTACTTCCCTTACTGAACAAAGATTGTTGGCTCTGTGAACTTAGCCATTTAGGGAGTGCAACCCCATCCAGAACAGGAAGATCTATCATGTCCCTCAAAGTATGAGCCCCCCACCATGATTACCTCCATCTTGCTTGGATTCAGTTTCAATTTATTATCCCTCATCCTGTACATTACTGCCTGTAGGCAGACATTTAGGGAGGTTATGCCATTACCTGATGATGGTGTCATGCAGAAATAGATGTGGGTGTCATCAGCGTATTGCTATCATCCTGCTCCAAATTTCCTGATGATCTCACCTAGTGGTTTCATGTAGATCTTAAAAAGCATCAGAGATAGGATGGAGCACTGAGGGACCTCTCTTCTTTCAGAAAGCAATTATCTCTGAGTGACACCATTTGAAATCTACCAGAGAGATAAGAACAGAGCCACTGCAAAACACTACCACCTATTTCCAAATTCCCCAAATAAACCAGAAGGATACCATGCTCGATGGTATTGAAAGCCACAGAGAGATTGAAAAGAACCAGCAGAGTCACACTCCCTCCCTCCATTCTTTGGTAGAAATAATCCATCAGGTCGACTAAGGTTGTCGCCACCCCATAGACCACTCTAAAGCCAGTTTGAAATGGATCTAGATAATCAGTATCTTCCAAAACTGACTGGAGTTGATCAGCCATCTTTACTGCCTGCCTTGCCTTGTTCACTGACTGTCTTGCCAGAATCCTGAAAATTCCGCTATTAATAATAAATAAATAAATAAATAATTCGATTTCTATACCGCCCTTCCAAAAATGGCTCAGGGCGTTTTACACAGAGAAATAATAAATAAATAAATAAGATGGATCCCTGTCCCCAAAGGGCTCACAATCTAAAAAACAATTAGGGTTATTGTTAAAAAAACAATTAGGGTTGCAACATTCAATTGATTGATGAGTTAGATGGACCAATAAAAATCTTTATGCTCTATTAAAAAGGTGGGTCCAATTATTTGGGCACAGATATTTTTAAAAATGATTTTAATACAAGTACTTACAAAAATTGCAAATGGCATAAAGACTAAAAAGAGGCATTCCCCTTTTCTTTCACAAGGCAGAAATACCGCTTCCACTAAAGTGATACTTTCTGCAATACAATTTTTTGGCTAGTGCTCTCTTTTTCAGTTGTAGCTTTGTTTGTTCTATTTTTAGGTAGTTTTTACTGGAACTTTATTATTGTTTTATCTTGATAAACTGCCCTGGGGTCTTAGGACTAAGAGCAGTATAAAATTATAAATATAAATAAATGAATGAACACAGATATGTTTATCACTTACAAACAAAGTGGCTGACATTCTGACTAATGCTGCAAGTGTGATAACAAGACTGCACACAGAAGACTACCCCTGTGCTTCCAAAGCACAAACTCTCTTGCACAGGAGTGTAACTATTTTTGGTGCGCTCCTTGTGATCCAGAAGCACTCTGTTACAGCAGAAATATATCTCTGATTCTCAGGGATGAGTTTATACAGAGTGTTTCCAGAGCACAGGGAGATTGCTTTTGTGCAAGCTTTAGAAGCATGGAGGATAGTGCTGTGTGCACGCATTTGTTAGAAGCATACGCACAGTATTAGGACAGTTTGTCAGTCAGTATTCTTGTTGCTTTAGAACTCATTTGCAAATGTATGCAAATTGATTAATTGTAAACAAAGATTTATTTAACAGGGTGCTAGGCCTTACCAAAACAAAACCTTATCAAAGGTTTTAGTAAAGCAAAATGAACAAATGTTTTCCCATTTGTGATTCATGTCCCCATATTACAGGAAAATTTAGATTTACACCCTTTAAATCTGAGATATTGGTTTTGAACAAATTGCTTTGACAGCTTCACCTTCACTTAGTTCACATCAGCTACCATAATTTCAACTACCTTGACTCTGTTTTGTTCATTTTCAGAAATTTGACTAAAATTGAAACAGACATTGCTATAACACATGTGACACACTGCCAATTTACCTGACTTGACTTGAAAGTGCTAGAAAAACTGTGCTCCGGGTATCTGCAGTGTCATTTGAGGGACTTAACAGAAGGCAATAAACAGTTAGGTTGTGGTATGTGAGTGCTGGAAGCTGATGACTTGCATATTACACTTTATATTCTTTTCAGAGGAAGTAGTAATGTCTGGGAAAACCAACCAACCAACCAAGAGGAAAATCTAGCACACTGGTCTGTCAGCTTTGAAACATCACTGTTAGCACTGGAGATTTTTCAAACTATGCAAAGATCAGTGGGATTTCAAGTTCTACCAGGCATCAAACAATAGAGTCTGTTATCCTTTATTGGCTCCATTAAATTGGTTGGAAGGTTCATCTGGGTACCATCCCACAGGAAATCTAAGCCAGATCAAGAGAGCTGTCTGCAGAGCTAGATCTGTGCAGTTAAGAAGATGTGTAGAAGTGAGGATCAGCCTCTTACATTAAGAAGTCAGTGTTTTGTTGATGACAGAGCTTCTTGTGAAATACTGAGCTGTAAGTATGTGCAAAGGAAGCTTTTTAAAATGATGATGATGATGATGTAGGTGGTTTCCCAATGTTTCCAAATGAGCTTTTTGGAACAAAATACTCAGAATCCATCTTTGTGTGTATTCAAAATTCCAAATAAATAACTGAGTTAATAAATGGACCTGTGTAACTTATTCCTCACCAAGCCAAACATAGCCAACTACTCAACTATAAAGGACCTATTTATACTATTGAGAACTACTGAGGAGAGGTGTTCTTGTTGTAGCAAGCATGACTTGTCCCCTTTGCTAAGCAGGGTCTGCCTTGGCTGCATTTGAATGGGAGACTAGAAGTGTGAGCACTGTAAGAGATTCCCTGCAGGGGATGGAGCCACTCTGGGAAGAGCAGAAGTTTTCTAGTTCCCTCTCTGGCTTCTCCAAGATAGGGCTGAGAGAGACTCCTGCCTGCAACCTTGGAGAAGCTGCTGCCAGTTTGCGAAGACAATACTGGGCTAGATAGACCAATGGTCTGACTCAGTATATGGCAGCTTCCTATGTTCCTATGACCATCTAGGGTTCAGTGAACACTCTATTATTGTAACCTGCCTAGGAGTGGAAGAACAGAGGAGTGGTCCAACATTCAGCAGACCACAATGCATGGCTTTTGGTATATGCATGGCTGGTTAGTCACAAATTGCAGAGGCCTGTAATAAATAATAGTGATGGGGCTTCTCAAGACAGTTATTTAGAAAAGTGGTTTGTATGGATTAATCACATTTTCTGAAGCTTGTTAGATGTGAATTTAGGTATTCACTTGTGCTCCTATCGCCCACAAACTACTCTTCAGTCAGCATAGTACTTTTTAAAGGAGGAGGATCCATATTCATCAGTGGTATCACTGATGCACTCAGTTAATGTCTCTTAGTTAATGTCTCAGTTAATGTCTCTGTTAAGATCTCTTTGGGGGGAGAGGCGTGATGCTGCGTGGTGTAGACATCTTGAAGCCGGGTGGAAGTTATTTATCAGTGTTATCTCCCTTTTACGTAACCACTACAAGAAACTGCAGGTGTCACTCCCCCCCCGCCTCCTTCCTAATAACTAATAGCAACCACTAAAGGAGGAGCAAAAAGGGTTAGAATGCGCGTCCAGTGGAACTCTATGCGACTGCGCACTCAGTTTTGTGCTTTCTGGGTATAACAAAAGAAACATGGATGGGGGAATTCTGGAATGTAGGAGTAGTAAACGAGGAATGAGGAACAGAGCATAGCGAACAGAGATAGCAAACAGGATGTAGGAGTTTTGCAGGAGTTTAGCAGGAAGTGTGCGGGGGAGCCTGGAACAAGCCCCTGCGATCAGAAGGATCACAAGGAGCCTGGTGGAGAAGAGAACGTAAGTGCATATCCCTCCCTCGTATCCCTCATATTCTTGGGAAAGACTGTTTGGACAGTTAAATAGTTGACCATTACAGCTGAGACCTATCCTAATAAACTATCTAATAAACAGACAATAAGCTCCCTAAATACTGTAAACAGCCAACAATAACAGTATGAAGATAAAAGGTCAGCAGGGGAAGGGGCACTTCGCAGTGTATTGCACAGAGTGCCACATGTATGACTATTTGCCCCATGGGCAGAAGTCATGGGTGTGTGCTCGGTGCAAGGAGCTCCTGGCTCTCAGGGAACGAATCCATTCCCTCGAGACCAAGGTGGCAGATCTGGAGAAGCTCAGAGAGACAGAGAGGCATGTGGACGAGACCTTCAGGGATGTGATAGAGGCATCCCACTCCAGGGCTGGTAGCTCCTCTGCTGTCAGGGAGAATGAAGGTCTTGGGCAAGGAGGACATCGGTCTGAGGAAGAGGGAAATGCTCCTTTAGAAGGGACCCCTTCCGTGGATGATGAGCCCATATCCTCTCGCACAGGGGATACTCCTCTGGGGGCTGGGGGCCTCCTTGTAGTTGGTGATTCGATCATTAGAGGGATAGAGAGATGGGTTTGTGACCCGCGTGTTGACCGCACGGTGACTTGCCTGCTTGGTGCAAAGGTTGCGGACATTACGCAGCGTCTAGACAGGCTCCTAGGCAGTGCTGGGGAGGAGACAGCTGTCGTGGTGCACATCGGCACCAACAATTTGGGGAAATGCAGTCGGGAGGTCCTGGAAGCCAAATTTAGGCTGATAGGTAGCATTTTGAAGTCCAGGACCCCCAAGGTAGCATTCTCACAAATGCTATCTGTTCCACGCGCAAGTACAGTGAGACAGGCAGAGCTGAGGGGTTTCAATGGATGGATGAGACGTTGGTACCGTGAGTTGGGGTTTAGATTTGTTAGGCACTGGGACACATTTTGGGGCAAACAAGGCCTGTACAAAAGGGACGGGCTGCACTTGAACCAAGATGGAACCAGACTGCTGGCGCTTAAAAGCAAAAAGGTTGCAGAACAGCTTTTAAAATGACACATGGGGAACAGCCGATGGGAGCTGGGCAGTATCCCATTTGGCAAAAGCCATCCTTTAAAGTGTGAGGCTGCAAAGAATTCAGATAAAACAGAAGGGGACAGAGCAGAACCACATAAAGAGCAGACAGGAGCCTGTGCCAGCAGGTCAACGAGTCAAAAGAATAGCATACATCAGGGGAGAGATTCAGTGTATAGGTGCTTATATGCCAATGCCAGAAGCCTCCAAGCCAAGGTGGGTGAGCTGGAGTGCTTGCATGGTTGCTAATGCAGAAATAGATATAGGGGGCATAACAGAAACATGGTGGAACAGTGAGAACCAGTGAGACACTGTTATCCCTGGGTATAAACTCTATAGAAAGGACAGGGAGGGGTGCCTTGGAGAAGGGGTAGCACTGTATGTTAAAGAAGGGATCGAATCTAACAAGCTAGAAAACCTAGGTGGACTGGAGTCCTCCTCAGAAACCCTGTGCGTGACTATACAAGGCCAGAAAGGGAACGTGCTACTGGGGACATGCTATCGCCCTCCGGATCATAATGCCAACAGTGACTGGGAGTTGCAGGAGGAAATCAGGGAGGCATCAAGGAGAGGCAGGGCTGTAATTATGGGTGATTTCAATTACCCACACATAGACTGGGTAAATTCACATTCAAGTCAGGACAAAGAGGTCAAATTTCTAGATACGCTAAATGACTGTGCCATAAAACAGTTGGTCATGGAGCAAACCAGAGAGAAGGCGACCTTGGATCTAATTCTGAGTGACACCCAGGACCTGGTGCATGATGTCAGTGTCATCAACCCTTTAGGGAACAGTGACCACAGTGCCATCAAATTCAGCATACATGCGGGGAGAGAATCACCAAGGACGTCTAACACAGACATTTTGAATTTCAGAAGAGGAAACTTCTCCAAAATGAGGAGTATGGTGAAAAGAAAGCTGAGGGGGGAAATCAGGAGAGTCACTTCGCTCCAGAGTGCATGGAGTTTACTCAAAACCACAATACTAGAAGCCCAGTTAGATTGTATACCCAAAAGGAGGAAAGGTACCACTATGTCCAGGAGGATGCCAGCATGGCTGACAGGTACTGTCAAGGAAGCCATAAAAGGGAAGAAGACTTCCTTCCAAAATTGGAATGCCTGTCTAAACGAAGAGAACAGAAAGGAACACAAACTCTGGAAAAAGAAATGCAAGGTGACAATAAGGGAGGCAAAAAGAGAGTTTGAGGAACATTTAGCCAAAAGTATCAAGGGGAATAACAAAAACTTCTTTAAGTACATCAGAAGCAGGGAAACTGCCAGGGAGGCAGTTGGACCATTAGACAATGAGGGAGTGAAAGGGATTATTAAGGAGGATATGGAGGTTGCAGAGAAGCTGAATGAGTTCTTTGCATCCATCTTCACGGCAGAGGATACTGAACATATACCTGTTCCTGAACCAGGCTTTTTAGGGATGGAGGCTAGAGAGCAGAGTCAGATAGAAGTGACAAGGGATGATGTTCTAAACTGTCTGGAAGAACTGAAAGCTAACAAATCACCAGGGCCGGATGGCATCCATCCAAGAGTCCTCAAAGAACTCAAATGTGAAATTGCTGACCTCTTTGCTAAAATATTTAACTTATCCCTGAATTCGGGCTCTGTACAAGACGACTGGAGAGTAGCAAATGTAACACCGATTTTCAAAAAGGGATCCAGGGGCGATCCGGAAAATTACAGGCCAGTTAGCCTAACGTCCGTTGCAGGCAAATTGATGGAAAGCATCCTCAAGGATAAAATTGTAAAGCACCTAGAAGAACAGGCCCTGCTGGGAGTGAGCCAGCATGGCTTCTGCAAAGGTAAATCTTGCCTCACCAACCTTTTGGACTTCTTTGAGAGTGTCAACAAGTGTGTGGATCAAGGTGATCCAGCTGACATAGTCTACCTGGACTTCCAAAAAGCTTTTGACAAAGTTCCTCATCAACGACTCCTGAGGAAACTTAGCAGTCATGGGATAAGGGGACAGGTACATGTGTGGATTGCTAACTAGCTGAAAGACAGGAAACAGAGGGTAGGTATAAATGGAGAGTTTTCACAATGGAGGGAAGTAAGAAGTGGGGTCCCACAGGGATCTGTACTGGGACCGGTGCTTTTTAATTTATTCATAAATGATCTAGAAGCAGGAGTAAGTAGCGAGGTGGCCAAATTCACAGATGATACCAAACTCTTCTGGGTAGTGAAATCCCAAACGGATTGTGAGCAGCTCCAAAAGGATCTCTCCAAACTGGGGGAGTGGGCGACAAAATGGCAAATGCTGTTCAATCTTAGCAAGTGTAAAGTGATGCACATTGGGACGAAAAACCCCAACTTCAAGTATATGCTGATGGGATCTGAGGTGTTGGTGACGGACCAGGAGAGGGATCTTGAGGGGGTCATGGTGGACAACTTGTTGAAAGTGTCGACTCAATGTGTGGCAGCTGTGAAAAAGGCCAATTGTCCCCAGACCCCAGCCCAAAAGACACTGACACAATTTGTTGGGTGAAACTGGTCATAACTTTATTAACTTAATCAACAGTGAGCAAGCGAACTAGGTAGGGATGTTCCCCCACCCCAAGACAGTGCGGGACCTAGCAATGGCCAGGTTCGGACACCCCGGTCCTCCCCTGCACCATGCTTGGGCAACACACCCTGGCTCAGGAGAGCATCAGGCTCCGGCCCAATCCATCTCCTTTCTACCAACCCCCAAGCGAGGGCCTGGAACCTTCTAGGTGTTTGCACACCCCGGACCGCGCAGCCCAAGGATCTGCAAAGTACTGAAGCCGGTTCATGGCGAATTGTCATCCCTGGGCCGCACAAGCCACAAGGGAGCGATTGACCAATCCCCATTAAACCATCCAAGGGTGCTCACCGATGTTAAACCCGCTATTTTCCAACTATACCTGCACTGTCCCTGCCACACAAGTAGGTCAGCCTAGCTTGGCCTTCCTGCCCCACCACTCACCAACAATTCCTCAAGATGGAGAGCCCTGTTCGTTTGCCCAAGTCGTTCTCACCCAAGTGCAATACCAAAACATCTGGACAGGAGCACCTATCTATATAATCCCACAAGGTCGGGAGCAACTGCCCCCAGAGCATCCCCCGCATACCCAACCAGGACACCCTGGACCGCTGTCCCAGACCAAGTTGGGTCCCAAAATCCTAAAATTCTCGTTATATCTCACCCAAGCAGTGCCCGCGAAGTCCGACACCGCCCGATGAATAATGTCAAGATACTTGACCAATGCTAGGGCCCTAGCCGGCTGTGCCTGAAGGACCACCCCCATGTAAATTGTAAACCCCGAAAGCCAGTTGTTCCATGATTTCTCGACCGGCTTTCGTTTTGTCACTACGTGGTCCTTGCAGGACTCACCCTCCTTGTGCTTCACTTCGGGTTCCCTAAATAACAAAGAGAAGATGTCCACGTACTCCCCTTTCAATATTTTCTCCCTAGTAGCTGGTAAGAGGTGATCTCCCAAAGGCAACCCCACGGCCCCGTAGGGGGAATGCCCCTTGGATACCAACATGCATCCTGCGCGGGCATCATCATGGGTCCCCCGGACGGCGGCATGACTCCTTGCCACACCTGCTCAGCTACCCCTTGAGAGCTAGGCCCTACTCCTGGCACCGGACCCGCCAACCCCCTTGGATATGTGTAATTGACCCCCCAAGGGGCAGAGCCCCAACCCCAGGTGGCTGGTATCGGCCAGGGAAACAGTGGCCACTGGCCAGTACCACCGTGTGGTGCAACAGGTCCAAGCTCACCTGGCTGAATGGCAGATGGCGCCTCCACTGCTGCTGAAGGCCACCCTCCCTGCTGCACCTCCACTGGGACCGCTCCACCAGAACCACTACAGGCTGCTCACACGGGGCGCTGAGACCGACTGGCCCAGTAGGAACTGCTCCCTCCTCCATGACCTTCAATCTGGCTGATAAAGAATTAATTAACCGAGTCCTCGCAGCCCCCCCGCTTCCACCTAAGGGGCTTGCCCCACCAGAAGGCCCTATCCTCTTTTCCTGGGGCAGCACCCTGGCACGCTCCAAAGCTTCCATCTGCTGAATCAGTCCCCTAATGAGTATCATTTCCTCATCATCTTCATCCGAAGATGATGGTTGGGGTGCAGGTCGCTTAGGTGGCTTGATTGGCTGGCCACCAGCTTTCCCTTTTGCCTTCCTGGGAGGCATAATCCCAAATCACTCCGCCCTATATATAATGATAATCTCTGTGTGTGTGTGTGTGTGTGCGCGCGCGCGCGCGTGTGTGTGTTTTATTTTATTGTTGTTTTTTTTAATTAATATAAATTTATTTATTGATTGACTTATCTCTAAAGTTGCTATACAGCACTCCCACAGATGAAGCCACACCCAGCCGGCCCGGCTACCTCCCAAAAAGCCAGCCAAGCACCCCCAAAAGCCCAATCCAGGTCCTCAGCAGCCCACCCCCCCGCTGCCAAACCAACCACCCAGCTGCCACTCAAACGGCCAGTAGGCCCCAAGAGCCGGACCCAAAGGCCTCCCCGACGCCCCCTGTAGGGTCCACTGCCAACGCAGCCACCCCATGGGACCGGAGCCACTCCCCAACGGGACTGGGGCACCCCAAGCAGCCCGATAATGGGCCGAATCGGCCCAAACTGCTGCCGCGGCTGCCTCCACCAACCGCCCACCCAGCTGCCTGAGCTCAGCCCCAACCGAAGTCCCGATCCTCGGCCCTCAGCGGCCCGACAAAGGGCCAAAATCGGCCGCCGCTGCCGCCCCACGTGGCCAATTTACAGGCCGAATCAGCTCAAACTACTGCCGCCGCCGCCCGCCCACCCAACCGCCCAACACAAGGCCTGATTTCGGGCCAAAGAAGCTGCCCCCACGCGGCTGGATTACGGGCCAAATCGGCCCGAACTACAGCCGCCGCCGCCCGCCCGCCCGCCCAGCCACCCGAGCCCCAACCCTAATAGGCCCGCGTCACTCGGGCCAATCAGGGCCCCCCAAACTCAGTGAGAGGAGCTCGCAAACAGAGCTCCTCTCTCTTCAAAGTCTCGGGCCAGACTGGGGCTTTGGGCGGGAAGACACCGAAAACGGCCATCAAGCCCCGCCCCCCCAGCCCGAGAACCAATCAGCGTCCCCTTGGCCTGTTGCCGGGCTGGGACAAATCGCCCTCCCTCCTGCAACGAGGCCGGGGGAGGGGCATTCCATGCTAGGGATCATTAGGAAGGGGATTGAAAATAAAATGGCCAACATTATAATGCCCTTATACAAAACTATGGTGCGACCACACTTGGAGTACTGCGTACAATTCTGGTCGCCACATCTTAAAAAGGACATTGTTGAACTGGAGAAGGTACAGAAGAGGGCAACCAAGATGATCAGGGGCCTAGAGCACCTTTCTTATGAGGCAAGACTACAACACCTGGGGCTTTTTAGTTTAGAAAAAAGATGACTGCGGGGTCTATAAAATCATGCATGGTGTAGAGAAAGTGGAGAGAGAGAGATTCTTTTCCCTCTCACACAACACTAGAACCAGGGGTCACTCCATGAAATTGATTGCCAGGAGGTCTAGGACCAACAAACAGAAGTACTTTTTCACACAACGTGTGATCCACCTGTGGAACTCTCTGCCACAGGATGTGGTGACAGCCAACAACCTGGATGGCTTTAAGAGGGGTTTGGATGACTTCATGGAGGAGAGGTCTATCAATGGCTACTAGTCGGAGGGCTGTGGGCCACCTCCAGCCTCAAAGGCAGGATGCCTCTGAGTACCAGTTGCAGTGGAGAAATGGCAGGAGAGAGGGCACACCCTCAACTCCTGTCTGTGGCTTCCTGCAGCATCTGGTGGGCCACTGTGCAAAACAGGATGCTGGACTAGATGGGCCTTGGGCCTGATCCAGCAGGGCTGTTATTATGTTATTATGTTCACTCAGTGGGACTTTCTATGCCCAGTTTGCATGACTACTATATAGTGTTAGAATAAGATATTAAGTTAGCACACTACATTAAGACCATTATTAGTGGTCATAAGCTTGTTTTTTCTCAGTAACTAGCAGTTTATATTGCTAATGTGGTGTTGCAGAAGGGAGCTTTAAGCTTTTGCCCTGCCATGATCCTCATCCAAATCACTCATCGCTACATTAAGGTGCTTGTTTATTGCTTAGTAAATAGCATGTTGGAGATTAAAATTAGCCCCTCCTGTTGAATCCACATGGTTTAAATGCTGGCAGGGCTTCTTGAAATAAAAAGTCCAGAACTCACCTGACTACTGATTAGGATAGGTTCTGAATGAACTTTCACATCGCTGCATAAGAAGAGCCTTGCTGGATCAGCCCTAAGGCCTACCTAGTCCACTACCCTGATTCCCACACAGAAGCCTGCCAGATGCCTCTGGGAAGCCCACAAACACAAGATTAAGGCATGCCCACCCTCACCTGCCATTGCTCCTCTGGTATTCAGAGGCATCCTTCCTCTGAACCTGGAATAGCCTATAGCCATCAGGACTAGGACCTAGTCAAACCTAGACTATAACTTAGGTCAAATTTCTAGATATGCTGAATGATTGTGCACTAGAACAGTTGGTCTTGGAACCAACCAGAGAGAAGGTGACCTTGGACGTAATCCTGAGTGGCACCCAGGACCTGATGCGTGATGTCAGTGTCATGGACACCTTAGGGAACAGTGACCATAGTGCAATCAAATTCAGCATACATGTGGGGAGAGAATCACCAAGGAAGTCTAACACAGACACTTTGAATTTCAGAAGAGGAAACTTCTCCAAAATTAGGAGTATGGTGAAAAGAAAAATGAAAGGAAAAATCAGGAGAGCCGCTTCAATACAAAATGCATGGCGTTTACTCAAAACCACAGTACTAGAAGCCCAGTTAGAATGTATACCAAAAAGGAGGAAAGGTATCCCTAAGTCCAGGAGGATGCCAGCATGGCTAACAGGTAAAATCAAGGAAGCCAGGAAGGAGAAGAAAACAGAAAGGAACACAAACTCTGGCAAAAGAAATGCAAGGTAACAATAAGAGAGGCGAAAAGAGAGTTTGAGGAACATTTAGCTAAAAGCATCAAGGGGAATAACACAAACTTCTTTAAATACATCAGAAGCAGGAAATCTGCCATGGAGGCAGTTGGACCATTAGATAATGAGGGAGTGAAAGGGATTATTAAGGAGGATATGGAGGTTGCAGAGAAGCTAAATGAGTTTGTGGCATCTGTCTTCATTGTAGAGGATACCGAGCATATACCCGTTCCTGAACCAGGTTTTTCGGGAATGGAGGCTAAAGAACTGAGCCAGATAGAAGTTACAAGAGTTGATGTTCTGCAACGGTAAATCTTGCTTCATGAAGCTTTTGGAGTTCTTTGAGAGTGTCAACAAATGTATGGATAAAGGTGATCCAGTTGAAATAGTATAGCTGGACTTCCAAAAAGCTTCTGACAAAGTTCCTCGTCAAAGACTCTTGAGAAAACTTAGCAGTCATGGGATAAGGGGACAAGTACATGTGTGTATTGCTAACTGGTTGAAGGACAGGAAACAGAGGGTAGGTATAAATAGAGAGTTTTCACAATGGAGGGAAGTAAAAAGTGGGGTCCCACAGGGATCTGTACTGGGACCGGTGCTTTTTCATTTGTTCATAAATGATCTAGAAGTTGGGGTAAGCAGTGAGATGGCCAAATTTGCAGATGTTACCAAACTATTTAGGGTAGTGAAATCCAAAACAGATTGTGAGGAGTTCCAAAAGGATATCTCCAAACTTGTTGAGTGGACGACAAAATGGCAAATGTGGTTCAATGTGGGCAAGTGTAAAGTGAAGCACATTGGGATGAAAACTCTCAACTTCAAATATATGCTGATGGGATCTGAGCTGTCAGTGACTGACCAGGAGAGGGATCTTGGGGTTTTGGTGGACTGCTCATTGAAAATGTAGAGTCAATGTGCATGGCAGCTGTTAAAAAGGCCAATTCCATGCTATGGATCATTAGGAAGGAGATTGAAAACTGCTAATATTATAATACCCTTATACAAAACTACAGTGCAGCCACACTTTGAGTACTGCATACAATTCTGGTCACCACATCCAAAGGACATTGTAGAACTGGAAAACGTGCAGAAGAGGGCAACCAAGATGATTAGGTCCTAGAGCACCTTCCTTATGACGCAAGATTACAACACCTGGGGCTTTTTAGATGACTGCAGGCTGACATGATAGAGGTCTATAAAATCATGCATGATGTGGAGAAAATTGATAAAGATAAATTCTTCTCTCTCACACATAACACTAGAACCAGGGGTCATCCTATGAAACTGATTGCCACAAAATTTGGGACCAACAAACAAATGTACTTTTTAACACAATGCATAATCAACTTGTGGCATTCTCTCCCACAAGATGTGGTGACAGCCAACAACGTGGATGGCTTTAAGAGTGGTTTGGATAACTTAATGGAGGAGAGGTCTATCAATGGTTACTAGTCGGAGGGCTATATAGGCCACCTCCAGCCTCAGAGGCAGAATGCCTCTGAATACTAGTGGCAGGGGAGTGACAGCAGGTAAGAGGACATGCCCTCAACTCCTGCCTGTAAGCTTCCAGCAGTATCTGGTGGGCCACTGTGTGGACTACAGGATGCACGACTAGATGGATCTTTGGCCTGATCCAGCAGGGCTGATCTTTGTTCTGATGTTGACACTCTAAAACTACTGGATTGAACCATGCAAACAGTATTTGGACCTACTCCTGTATGTTTAAGCCTAGAATAATGTACCAGGTTTCTGGGTCAGGGGAAAAAATGCCTATGCGCCACCTTGTAGGCACTGCTGGATTACTAGATTTTGAGTTTGTTGTGTGTAAAGGAACCAGACAGGCAATATTTCATCTCCCTAGAAAAGGGTTTCATCTCACTTAGTGGATCTGAGAGGCTTCCTATGGAGGCAAGTCTCACAGTTTGGGAATCACCACATGAGCTGTCCAGCAGAATTGTCTGAAAATGATGAAGCTGGCAGGCAAGACAGCCATGTTCTGAAATGTGATAAAATGAGAAGTAGAGAAGAGTAGAAAATTCTGTGCTTTAAATTTTTTAAGTTACCAAGTGGGTAAACATTAACACTATTACTGAATCCACTCTATTATTGAAAATATGAGATATTATAACCTAAGCCGTTGGGTGCATAAACACCTCAAGCTTTACTTCCCCGCTTTGGTGGGGGTGAGTAAAAAGGGGCAGAGGGAGAAAACAAAAGTTGATGAGAGGGATGGGAGGGAAGGAAAGTTTAACTATAAAAGTGCCAATGTGCTCATAGACTCTCTTTTAGGAACCTATGTTCAGAATCAGGAAGTCACTCACTAGAAATTGTCAGAATTTGCCCCTCCAACTTTGACTATAGAATTCTCAGTGGGTAGAATCAGTTATCTGTTCCTTAAATATTTATCCCTGTTATTATGGGGATTTGGACAAAATAGATTCAAAAACTACCAGAGATATGTTTTTCAAGCCAGCAAAAGACACCAGTCCAACACAGAGCTGTATATGGAGGTACAGTAAAGAGACATCAGAATTTTGAGGCTGTGCAGAGTTTGAGGCTGTGCAGAGTTTTGAGGCTGTGCAGAGTTTTTTATGAGCACACACTTTACCCCAGGTCCAGGCTTATGTGCATGCTCTAGCTGCATGCAGCTTGAGCATACACAGAGACAGGTGGCAAGAGCAGCT
This sequence comes from Hemicordylus capensis, assembly GCF_027244095.1. Classification (NCBI taxonomy): domain Eukaryota; kingdom Metazoa; phylum Chordata; class Lepidosauria; order Squamata; family Cordylidae; genus Hemicordylus; species Hemicordylus capensis. Next base: position 51,392,233 of record NC_069661.1, on the reverse strand, counting down.
GGCTGAGGGAGGATCCATCAATGACCCGTGTTCCTAATGCAGTGCACTGAGGAATGCCAGAAGACTTCCTCCTCAGGGTCCCTGCTTCTGTGCTCACTTTCGGTGTGGCCAGTGTGCCACGGAAGCAGCAGAGCCTGTAAGCAGAAATCAACGGTGTGCAGGGAGGCAGAGAGGAGCCAGCCTCTCTTCCAGCCCTCCACCCACCAGCAATTTTGGTCATGTGCATGGCCTTCATTATCTATGCCAGGAAAGGTCACCAGCACTTTGACTCATTTTAGGATTTAAAAACTACTGTATCTCAGCCATTCCTCAATGGATTTGTGCCAAATCTGGAGTGGTAGTATCTCCTGTCACCTAGTCGATGTGTGCAAAATTTCAGAGGGATTGGATGCATACCTTTGATTTTATAAGCAATAGAATGTTCAGTGCTTATAACAGTGGAATGTTGAAACTCCTAATCTTAAATATACTGGAACTACTGTGCCACTATATTCCCTTTAACAAGCTGATATTATACGGTGTGAATTCAAACAAGCAAATATGCAGCAACATTATTTCTGGCTATTGAACTGCATTTGATCCCAAGTCCAAGAGATGAATGAATAAAAGGTTAATGAAGACAAAGTTAATTAATATTCAGAAGAAAGAACAATTAGCACAATGAGGACATGTGGAAAGCTGAAATGCTGTAAGTGATATTGCACTGAAGTGAACACTTGTTGAGTGTGTGTAGTCTTTACAGTTTTTTATATAAAAGGAAAAGGAAAATACCTTTTTAAAAAGAACAGTGTGATCAAAGCATGTCAGGCACATTTTTAAATATAAATCCAATTGGCAGAATCCAATTTACAGTTGAAAAAGAAATCCAGTTTCTATCGCCCTTTTTGATACTTCTGTCCTTTTTCTTCTGTAAATTAGTGACGGTTTCTCTTTTCTGGATATGTTACTTTTTCAAAACAGCTGATGTGTGGATAGTGCTGACTATGTGTTGAGCAGCTAGACACTTGAAAAGAAGTGTGCAGTGTACACAGGTGTACATTATTAATCCGTAATGTGTAAAGCAGCTCAAGGCAATGGTAGGAACTGCCCCATCTGCTAAACCTGGCAAATGCACTGTGGGTCATCCCCAATGGGATACTCCTCAATGGACAAATAGCAGGGGCTTGATTGTTGGCTGAGATACAACCTCTGCTATTCCATGGGCTGATTTGTTTATGTTTGCTGTTTACTAAGTGTAGCACTAGAATCAATTTGTCCTGGTTCCACAGGACAATTCTTCCAGAAAGAAAACCCCCAGTAGTTCCTCAGCCAGAAATGTATCAATGCACCAGTCTGTACATTACTTTTTCAAAGGGTATGTCTGAAATTTTGATTTACTGTTGTTTTAACAGTAGACATAGGGATTCTGGAACATGCCTCCAGCCAATGCAGTTTGCCTGCTGCTGTTGCATAATCATTGTGTGATCAGAGCATGCTTTGCTAAATATTCAGACAAATCAGGTACAAGTATTATTATGTTATCTTCATTCATGTTTACCATTTATTTAATGCCAGTGTCCTAACTCTAATTAATTGTAAGTAAAAACCGCCCAAAATCTGAAAATCAAAGCATGTTTTCCATCATAACTGTAGAAAATATGCAAGCATCGTTCAATTCTCTCTTCTCGTACAGTAGCAATACCTATTAAAAGCAGTACCATCTATGATAGGTATTCTGTCTTAATTGTGCCAAACTGTGAAACAGTAAAAAAAAAAAAGCTGAATTAATTGTACAGGAGCCCCTCTTTATTTGTTGGGGTTCCGTTCTTGCCCATTTCTGTGGACAATGAAAACATGAATAAAGAGACTTTAACCCATTAGGGATGGGGGGTGGAGTTGCTGAGCACACTGAAATGTGATGAAAATCACAAGCAAAGGTGCAGAGGGAGCAGATATAAGCACTGCACCTTGCTCTCCAGCTCTCCAGCAATGCTCTCCAAACCTCCAAATCCTTCAATATTTTTGGCCATTTTTGTTTCTTAGGAGAGAAAAGAGCCACAAAATGGCTGTGTGCTACAAAACGGTGGCAGGAAATAATGTCAGAAGATATTTCTGGCCACTCAGGAACTGCAGATAGGTGAAAATAGCTCTGTTTTTGCCATATGGATAAAGAAACCAGGGTCCCTATGAGCTGACTGTAGAAATGTGAAGATATGTGAAGCCGCAGGTAGAAAATCCACAAATAAGAAGGGGGAACATTCACATGACTGGGCAGGCAGGGGGAAGGCTTTGCTTCATATCACTTGGATGGCTCTAAAAGGGGCTTAGACAAATTCATGGAGGACAGGTCTGTCAATGGCTACTAGTCTGGTGGCTGTGGGCCATCTCCAGCCTCAGAGGCAAGATGCCTCTATATACCAGTGACAGGGGAGTAACAGTAGGAGAGAGTGCATGCCCTCAGCTCTTGCCTGTGGGCTTCTCAGAGGCATCAGGTGAACCACTGTGGATGCTGGGCTAGTTAGGCCTTTGGCCTGATCCAGCAGGGACTTTCTTATTTTCTTACTCACCCACCTCCCCACCCACCCAGATTATTGACCGAATGTTGCTGGGAGCGCTGTCCATGCTCCCACAAGATCCATCTCTGGAGAGCTGGCACAAGACATCCTGGCCTCTGGGTATCAGACAATGTACTACATGCTGAACATGGTGCATTGGGGGATTTGTCCAGGGGATGGGCATTCTAGGCACCCGACTCTGTGTTATCATGAGCGGCAATCAGCTTGCGCTGACACATGATCCCAGCAGCCAGGTTCAGGGCACGTTTGCGCTGTTAACCTCAACTAAGAACTGGGCTCTGGCACTGGGTTTGGTGCCATGGGATCACTGGGATATGCTTGGATCCTGGAGGTTCTCACAGGCAGCCTAGCGCAGGAGAATAGCCTCAGGGTCTCTTGTATATTGTTGATCAGTAAATAATGGTAGAGTAACTGAATATGAGAACCTCAAAGTATCTCTAGTTTCTTTGACTAAGTAGTCACATCTTTCATATTCATATTATGTAGGATCATGAGGGCTAGAAACATTTTTTAAAATGAATGCTGGAATAGTTAGTAATGTAACAGATGCATAGTTTTATCATGCTAGAAGCCAAATTCCACGATTCATAGTACAATCTCAGCCATGCAGAAAATTAACATCCCTGGTCATTATTATGATTTCTAATGGCAGTAATTTTCAGGGTCTTGCTTCATTAACTATTTTAAACGATGTTTCCAGTACTTGAATTTTGCAAGAATCAACATAATATAAATGTATGCAGTTATACACAATTAATTCTATTATACATTGCACCAGTTTACACAAAGTTTATGTGAGCAAATGTCGAGCTAGATTACTGGTAGCCCAAAATGGTTGTTTCTATATAGCAGTAGGGCTAGAGCAAATTCCCTCTTCCATTTTTGCTGCTGTTTTCACTAGGAATGAAAAGGGAGTATTGGTTCTCTTGCACAAATGTCCAATACTAACAGAGCCTTATAGGAGGCTTGCAGAAGCACAGGTGCGTCCACCACCAGCCCACAGCAGCCACCTACATTAGACTGTGAAACATGTGGGCCATTATGAATAATAATAATAATATGAAAAGTTCAAATGTCTGATAAATACAGGGCTAGAGTAATCAGTAGCAACAACAGGCATTCCCAGTGCAGCAAATGTCCCATGTGTAGAAGCAGGTTTCTGCTAATAGATTTCCTTGCTAGTTCGTACTTACTCATGCATAGTGGTTCCCATTACTGGACCAATGTATCTAGCACAACTCTTACAACATTTTATCAGTGCTGGCCGTTTTGACATTGATCAAAAGAAAAATAAGGATTTGCCCGAAGTGCAGTTCAAAGCACAGTTCGAGCCCTTTTAGGGAAATTAGAAAGGTAACTTTAAGGAAAAGGAGAGCAACTAAAGGAAAAGGAAAAGGAGAGCTGCAACCTTCCAGCTTCTTGCTGGGGTAGCACGCATCCCCAAAAAAGAGAGCCAGCATGATGTCATGGTTAGAGTGCTGGACTAGGACCAGGGAGACCTGAGTTCAAATCCCCATTCAGCCATGATACTTGCTAGGTGACTCTTGGCCAGTCACTTTTCTCTCATCCTAACCTACTTCACAGGGTTGTTGTGAGGAGAGACTTCACCGCTCTGGGCTCCTTGGAGGAAGAGCGAGATATAAATGTAAAAATAAAAATAAAAAGGCCCATGTGCATGTGTAGATGCCGTGTGTGGTCAGCAACACCATGCAGGCCACGCAAATGGCACCCATGCATGCACGGATGCTATGTGCGTGCTGATGGTGCACGGGGCTTTGGAGGATGTGCGCTGCCCCAGCAGGAGGCTGGAAGGAGTGGCAGAGAGTGGGTAAGCAGCTGCTCTCCTTTTCCTTAAAGTTACCTTTCTAATTTCCCTAAAAGTGCTTGGATCGCCCTTTGAGCTGTGATTCAGGCACATCCCTAAAGGAAAAAACCTGTCTACTGTAGCTCCCAATCTTGTTGCAGCATCTCTCTGTACCATAAGGAGAAGGGGAATGGTGGGGGAAGCAGGAGTTGATTATTCATATCCTTTCAGAAGTTTCATCCAGACTGACCCATTGCCTGTCTTCCATTTCAGAATAGGAGGGGGTGCAATCCAATTGGGAATACTGACTGGCTGCTCAGTGGGTAAGCACTTTGAGATGCACTATCTTCTTTGGAACAAAATTTAAATAATGATTACAAGGTTTCTCCTGCACACATGGTAAGTACTCCCAAATATTTCCCTAACCAATAAAGAAATGATCGTATATATTATTCAGAGGGACAGGAAAACACACTGCAATACCAGATGATGTTTGGTACACATTTGAGTTGAAAGTGTTTGTTGATACTGAAAGTAATGTATAAATCATAAGGCCTTGTTTTGTTTCACTGTGTATTTTATCTAGCTAGTAATTAGAAAAGGAATATCATAGAGTTGAAATATAAAGCATGCAAATTCTTTTATTTTGTATAAATAGGTGATTAAATATTTGTGGGCACTGATAAATATCATTATAAAGTGTCCGCTGCCTTTTCCATTTGATCTGCTCCACAAAGAATTTGCCTCTCTAAAATGCACATTCATTTATCATAACAGTGCGTAATGCATTTGGACTACAAAATTACAATGTCATTTTGCTCACATTATGCACTCATTTCATCTGCTTTGTGCAGTTACCATGCTAACTCGATGGTTACATTTTAAGAAGGCTTCTTCTTGAGCAGTTTTGCAGTGGGTTGCTATTTCTGAACAGAAAGAAAAATATACTCTTGATAATGGGAATTATAGTTAAGTGTTGGGTATTAGAAAATAGTAAAAAAACAACCATTAACAAGTAGATTTACACATCAGAAACATCTGTGATATATTCTACAGCGCATTGCAGAGTGTACTGCAATATTCTGCAGTATCACAAAATTGATGATACTTCAATAAGAGGAAGTAAATAATAGACAACTGGAAAAGAGGACAACTTGCAGACTTAATAACCAAGATCAATTCCTGAAACGTTTGTAATACTAAGAGGCTGTTCCTCTTAACCCAGGCTAGGGAAGGGTTAGGCTGCATGTGAGAAGTGTGTGCCCAGATTGGGCCCAATCCCAGTGGGGCTATGCCACCTAGCCCAGCTTTTTAGCCTGGCCGTTAGCTGAGGTAAAGAGAGCGAGCTTGCTGCTTGTGTGTGAGCTCGGGCTGCTTCCATTCCAGCCACACACAGAGATGGGTGTGTGGTGCATTGTGGGATCCCTAGAGTCCTCCGGAGCTCCGCACTGCAGTGCAATCTGTACTCCCAGGAACACGCGAACGCTTGTCTGGGAGGAAGGTGAGTATAACCAGCCTTTCTCCACCCCCCCCCCCACATCCCCTCACACGCCTGACTGCCGCCCCACCCATCCGGTGAATGACCTCTAAGGCTGCACATTATAATCATTTATTTTATGCTTATAATTTTATTTATGCGTGTATTTTGATTTGTAGGTATAGAAAGCCCACTCATACCTAGGGCTCAGAAAGTGCATATTTCTGAATAAGTCTAAAAAGGCACGATGTCTTCTGCCAACACACATAGTTTACAGCCATGTTATCACAACATGTTATCACAAATGAGAGAAACTCATTTGTAAACTTGGGTCTAGACCAGGGCTGCTCAACTTCGGCCCTCCTGCAGATGTTGGCCTACAACTCCCATAATCCCTGGCTATTGGCCACTGTGGCTGGGGATTGTGGGAGTTGTAGTCCAAAAACATCTGGGGGGCCTAAGTTGAGCAGGCCTGGTCTAGACTATACCACTTCAGACTACAGTTGTGAAGTTGAGGATGAATGGACCCCAACATCTGGTTCAGATTTGATACATTAAAAACAGAGTAATTAAGGAGATGTCTGTCAGAAATATGAAACTACTGCTTTTTAATTATTTGGATCTGAAATGGCAAGCCCTCTAGGCCTCAGCATGATCTTAAAGAGTAGGGGTGAAGTGGTACAGATGTAAATTCAATAGTGTAGCCTAACTCTACTGTCTTCAACATCCGTTGGTTTGTTGTTATGAGTTTCCAGTTCTCTAAGTAATGGGGTATGGTTTGAATTGGAGATTGTTTTGATTCATTAGATGTTTTGTGAACTTCTCCCTCTGGTGCACATCATAAGATGTGCTTTGTGTTGTCCTGTTTATTATGCAGTATTGGAGGCTTTTCTTTTTGTTGATAAACTTTACCTGTTTGATTTTTATCTTATAATCTTTCTTGTCTGATTGTTGATGACCTATTTCATTGATAACTGTTGGACAGGTTTTGTTGCTTATATCTGTTCTATCTGTTCTCAATCTGTGAGAAGGTGCTGCAAACGTCTTAGCTGTATACTTGGATTTTTTAAAAAAATATTCAGTGATTTATCAGTTTGCATACTGGACAGCACTTCACCCTCAAATGGTTGATCTTCAGTGTTATTCCTTATATCATATTGGAGTGTAGGACCTCAGTCATGCATTGCAACGAAGAGTTACTGAACCTGCCATTCTCAATCTACCAGATAGATGCCTTGCAGTGCAGATCAGTTGCTTTCTTAGGTCTGCTGACCCATTGAAATAAATATTGAATTTGTCTTGCAAATCCTGTGGTATGTCTCTCAAATCATCTTTACATTTTCCCCAAAGCAAATGATGGTAATGTGTCATGCACACCAGATAATTAGCAATGCAGATACAGAGGGCTGATGTAGCACAGAATCTGCAGCCCATTCCATCCAATTTCCTCCCTTCCTTATCTGAAGGCATGAAATGTTTTCTTTTCATTTTTTTCCTGTGGCTGCACAGTGCACAACTAAGGAATTTAGGGTTGGATGATTAAATAAAAAAGAGCAGCCCTCTTCCTACACCTTGTACATATTATCTATTCTTTTTGAAATTGAAGGCAATGATACCGGCTGTTTTGAGGTATCGGTCAAAAGTGGAAACAGGGCAGCACCATCGACTGTGAGGTTGCTGAAGAATAAATAAAACTATAAACTGCCTCTTGCAGGGACTAAGAAATTTGCTTAATCTCAAGACCTAGAACTGTAGCTATTTCTTTTATCTGCATATAGTATTTACATAATTCCCCTAAAATAGATTAATCTCCTTTGGGGCCACATTTTCATTAGTTGATGTTCCTGAAGGTTATTCTGTTGAAACAAGACTTCTCATCAGACCCATAATCTTCTACAGATTCATCCATCGAATTGATAATCTTTATAATTGATAATCGAAATGATAATCTTTATCTTCATCACAATCTGATGGATTCTGTTGCTGTGGTTGAACTGTAGTTGTAGTCAGCATTGTAGTGGCAGTGAATGGTTCTGTGGGAGCTAAATTTGTCACTGATGCTGTCACTGACATTGACAATGGATCTGATGTAGAAATTGGATTTATTCTCAATGTTTCAGCTGTCGGTATTGCTCATGGATTTATTGCATATGACACCCAGTGTAATATGGAAGACCTGTCGATGTGGATGGTTTATCCATAAATTGCATTGATGTGGAAGGAGGTTCCATGAGTGTTTGTGGACCTGTGGACCTCCAAGGTTAAAGATATGGATGGAAATTCAGTCTAGGTGGGCATAGTGGGCAAAATCCATAATCTCCCCATCTCTAATCATTGGCTAATGGAAGGAAAACTACTCTGTCCTGCATACTCTCCCTGTGGAAATTATACCTATTTGACTGGTTGAATAGACCAGGAGTGTGTGCATTCAGTGGGAACCAGTGGTTTTTTTCCTATTTACTTGCTGCCTTGATCTTTGGCCCACCAAATATGAGAAGACCATATGAACAAGCTACAGACCATATTAACCTACATAGAGCTCTTCCGCAATACTGAGGGGGAAGATACATCACTGAAACAGAAAGATTTTTTCTAGCATATTCTAATATGCAGAGTTTTTCCCCAAACACCTGCACATCTTTAACTGAAATTGAACTCCTTAAAGCTGTTATGCTGCTAGTTTGGGAATGATGCCTTTAAAGCTGTTAAACTGAATACATCATAAAACTGACATTTTGTGGCTTGGGGAGTACACTTCCTGTAGTGATAAACTCACTGCTAAGAAATATCAGTGGTCATAAAAAGTGTCTCTTAACAATCCTGAAAGGTCAACTATCTTGTCTTTTGCCAAACCTATTTTTCCCCGTTGTTTTTTTTTTCTTGGGAAATCTGGAGGCATAGAAACATTAAAACATATGTAGCAAATTTCTTTCAAGTATTTACTGAGGTTTTCAGAATATGATACCCAGAGGAATTTAGCTTAAAACCAGCAGAAGATGCAGCTGAAATGGTTTATGAAAGTAAAAGAAATAAGAAGCCTGATGGTAAATGGCAGTTTTCTTGTAATGTGCCATTTATCACAGAGATCGCCGTAATATGTTATAGTCTGCAAAACCTAATTTACAAGACTTAAATTAGGGATATGTGCCAGTGCATTGGGTACTTCCGCTGATGTAGGGTCCAATGAGGCAGGTTCAATGGGGCGGTGGACCCTTTGCAAATGGAGCACCGGTGGGGGGGAAATGAAGGAAGGGGTAAGTGCACCCTCCTCCGCCCTTAAAGTCAATACCCTGCCTTTGAACTGGCAGAACCACCAGTTGTTTGAACCAGTTCGGAGGCCCATAAAGGGCCTCTGCACTGGTTCCATGAACACCCCTAACTTAAATTAGAGGCTTCTAAGTGGGCCTGATCATGTCATGTATAAACAATGTGAATTTGTTGCAAAGATACTATATTATATTTGGAATATGTATTTTCCGCTTTTCATCAAAAAAAGGTTTTCCATCATATGGTTAGTTTTGTATAGGCATATAAAGAATAAAGATAAAGAATATCTGACAACAATAAGAAATATCTTGCTATTTGCAAAGGTGAAATTCTGCAGGAATGCCTGTTTTTCAGCAGCTGCTATATGAATCACACTGTCTGATTCTAGCTTTAGATAATTATAATTTTCTTTTCTTATATTTTCAATTTATTTATCATATTTATATACCACCTGACTTATACATCTCTAGACAGTGAACACAATGCAAATTACAATATAAAAATAAAATAAAAAACAATTAAAACACTTTCACTGAACAAAAACTATTAAACCATTAACAGAATAAAATGGAACAATTTCACAGAGTAAAACAATTAAACAATTTATAATTTGTTTTAATTAAAAGTCTGAGAAAACAGGTGTGTCTTAAGACTCTTTTAAAAAGCCATCAGAGATAGAGAAGCTCTTATTTGAATATTATTTGGAGAGCATTCCAAAGCCCTGGGGCAGCCACAAAGAAGCCCTGGCCACCAGTTGCCACCAGTCACCAACAGATGATCTGGCAGCAACCTTAACCAGACCTCCCAAGATGGCCCTTCTAGGTGGAAGGGTTCATGACAAAGGAGGCTCTCTCTTAAGTACCCTGGACCTAAGCCATTCAGGACTTTATAGGTAATAACCAGCACTATCAGCAGTCAGTGCAATTCTTTAAAAATCAGTGTTATATGGTCTCTTTGGTTTGTCCTAGAGACCAACCTGGTTACTGCATTCTGTACCAGTTTTGGGTTCCAGAATACATACAAAGGAACATAGAGTGCATTACAGTAGTCCAGCCTGGAGGTTACCAGCATATATACTACTATTTTAAGGTCATTTACCTCCAGAAATGGATGTAGCTGATGTGTCAGCTGAAGCTGATAAAAAGTGCTCCTGGCCACTGCTTCAACCTGAGAGAATTTGGGATCCAGGAGCACTCCCAAGCTATGTACCTGATCTTTCAGGGAAGTGTAACCCCATCCAGAACAGGCAGATCTAAACCATCTTTCCATTCCCGACCCCACCCCCACCCCAGTTAGTACTTCCATCTTATTTGGATTGAACTTCAATATGTTATCCCTCATCCAGCTCATTATTGCCTCCAGGCAGGCATTTAGGGAAGTTATGTCTAAATGCCTGATTGATAAATGTTAGAAGAGCATTTAGAAGAGCAGAGTAACAGATAAGCAGCCACAAGGCAGGCTGGGAGAGACCACAGACACATATCAGACTGCTCTCTCAGCCCAGAAGGGAGGAGGAGTAGGGGAGCTAGATAGAATAAATCCATACCTCTCAGCATCTCCTTCAAGTTGCCTTCTGGCCTGACCCAGGCATTGCTATCCTCTCAGCATCTCCTTCAAATTGCCTTCTCTTCTGCACATGATGACATCCAACTTTCTGTATTCATATTATGAAATTATTAAAGCAAGTTTAAGTATTCACATTTATGGCCCTAGCATCTTGCTATGAGAGCTTCTAGTCAGCAAGTGGAATTTGTTCTATTAAATGTTGTATCTGGATGAAAAAATACTGAGCTTTGATTGAGTATAACATTTCCTTTACTTACTAGAATGCAGTTCCTTACAAAACTGATTTGTCAGCAAAAACAGTTCAAGAGAAAGTGAGAAAATTTAGCCTTATTTTCCAAGCGTAAAATAAAGCTGAAAAAAACACAATTTACATTCTAATCCTATCTACCAGCAGAATAATTATTTGCATTTCAGTTTAGCATGTCACAGCTTATTTTTCCATTATCTATGAGTCCATCTTTGTTTGAACGGATGTTCTTGGGGATATAAATCTTCATCATAAGAGACAATCTACCACAAAGTCACATTGAAAAACACCCCGAAACATACCATTGTCAAATACTAATTTATTTCAGGAAGATTTTCAGTGATGGGCCTCAGCCACTAAACATCTCAGGCATGACAAAAAGTCTTGTGGCACCTTAAAATGTATTGTGGCACAAGCATTCATGAACTGGAGTGTTAAACTTTAAGGTATTGCAAGACTCTATGTTAATTTTATTGCACAAGATAACCATGGATATCCCTCTTGAATGTGTAAGCATCTCTGGGACAGTTATGTTTTCCAAGTTTGCTCTGAAAGTGTTGAGCTGGTGGTTTTATTCTGTCTAGCAGTCCTTTATGTTTTGTTGATTAGAAGTTTGTCCCAGTGGTGATCTGTAAAGAGTGTGGGGGTGGAGTCAGAAAGAGAAGGGAGGGAAAGGAGGAGAAAATTGAGTTGTTTCTGAAATAAAAAGTTAAACAAACATAAGATTGCTTTGTATTTATGAGGGAAACAGCTATAACACTGGAGTTTTACATCACTGTTGTAGTTTCAATAGTTTACCTAGGGAATGTTTTATAAACATGTACTGTACAAACACTCAGTGAGAGAACAACTTCATCTGCTTTTGCATTCGGGTTAACCCCACCCCCATTCCACCCCACATAGTGAGAACTTTATGAAAACAAATTGCAAGCAAGTCTGGGAGCTGGTGCAGATCTTAAAGCAGGCCTGCTCAACTTTGGCCCCCTACTTGTAGCATTGCTAAAAGTTCCACATTATTCAGGATGTCCCGCATTTTCGATGGAAAGTGCTTGTCCCATTCGGGATGCACGTTGTCCCACTTTTTAACCATTCTTTTTTTTAAAAAAATTACCTTTAAAGCCCCCACTGAGCAGCGACAGCATGGGATGGCGGCGAGAGCTCTCCCGGGCTGCTTCCCAAATGCTGAATGGCTGCTGGTGAGGCAGGGGCTGGGCTGGAGCAGGCATGCTGAGTTGCTGACTGAGGGACCAACAACTTACTGAAACCAACCACGCACCAGTGAATGAGTGAGTGAGGACGGAGCTCAGGTCGCAGCAGCTGACCAAGGGAGGCAGGGAGGGAGGGAGTCTGTGGAGGAGAGAAGGCAGCCAGCAAAAGACTGCCTTCCTCCCAATGAGGGAGATGGGCCAATTTTAGGCTTCTGCACAGGTGCACGCATACCTGTGCAGAAGCCTAAAATTGGCCCATCTCCCTCATTTGGAAGAAGGTGGGCCAGAGGAAAGAAGTCTTTCACTGGCTGCCTTCTCTCCTCCACAGACTCCCTCCCTCCCTCCATCAGCTGCTGCAACCTGAGTGGTTGGTTTCATTAAGTTGTTGGTCCTGTAGTCAGCAACTCAGTGTTCCTGCTCCAGCCCAGCCCCTGCCTCAGCAGCAGCCATTCAGCATTTGGGAAGCAGTCCAGGAGAGCTCTTGCCGCCATCCCATGCCGCCGCTGTTCAGTGGGGGCTTTAAAAGTAATTTTAAAAAAAACACGGTAAAAAAGTAGGACAACTTGCATCCCGAACGGGACAAGCACTTTCTGTTGAAAATGCGGGACATCCTGAATAATGTGGGACTTTATAATGTGGGAGCTCTCACTGCCACCCCACACCGCCACCGCTCAGCAGTGACTTTAAAAGTTTTTTAAAAGATAAGCCCCACCCCTAGGAGGCCACACCCCCAGCTCCCCTCACACATGCAAACCCCAATTCCCTATCCCAAATTGAGCCAATGCAATGTTGGCAACTCTACCCCCAGCTGTTTTTGGACTACGGCTCCCATAATCTCCAGCCACAGTGGCCAATAGCCAGGGATTATGGATGTTGTAGGCCAACATCTACAGAAGGGCCAAAGTTGAGCAGGCCTGCATTAAAGTATATGCATTTAATGTATATGGTCACCTTCCATGGACAGTTTGATGACAAAGGAGGCTCAGGATCATGGATCTCTGCAGTTCTTCATTTTTTAAGCAGAAAGGACAATTAAGAACCTTGGCTGATTCCTTGAATCTGTTCTACAGTATATCCTTCATTGCAGAAAATAATTTTATTCCTTCAAGTAAAAAACATACAGTCTCAGGACCAACTAGGGTAGTTTCACATGATCAGCACAAAGTCTGATCCCCAGGAACCTCTGCTTTCCAGATAGTATGCATTTCTGATGGGCATGTCATGCAGACCTTCCAAAGTTTGGTTCCCAAGCCTTCTGCCCAACATTCACCAGGCATTCTTTGCCCAACTTGCAATGTCAGTTTAGAATTTTGGGCAGAAGGTTCAGGAAATAGACTTTGACAGGTTCGCACGACATGCACTTCCCCGGAAATTGTCATCTCACCAACTATTTGAAGCTGCCCTAGATGTGACTTTAATCATCCCACTTCTTGGGGTGGTTGTTGTTGGTGGGGTGTCTATTGTTTACAATGGGAACATTTTTCCAGGGCAAAAAGGATGTGTGGCATAACCCTATCCACATCAGAAACATAGTCGTGCATGGGCTTAAAAGGTGGTCCTGATCTGTATTGGGGGCCTCACTTATGCCTCCACACATTCACACCAGGGGAGGGCCAATGATGTGATTAAAGTTGCATCCAGTTTGGTCCTCATTTGCTAATTTCAATACAGTTCTTAGAATCAGCAACCAGAGAATATTATGAAGATCATCCTGGAGAGAATCTATCTATGTGGTTGCTAAGAGTCGAAACCGACTTGACAGCACTTAATCAATCAATCAATAAGGCCTTCAAATTGTTAGGTGCTATATATTACACTCTTCTAGCTTATTGTAGGGAATAGTTTGGTTCTTTGAGGGGAAAATAAGAAGATAAGAACAGCCTTGCTGGATTGTGCCCAAGGTATATCTAGTCCGGCATTCTGTTTCACATAGCGCCCCACAAGATGCCTGTGGAAAGCCTACAGGCAAAAAAGGATATTTCCTCTCTCCTGCTGTTGCTCTCCCTGCAACTGGTATTCAGAGGCTTCTTGCCTCTGATGCTGGAGATAGCCCACAGACTAGTAGCTATAGATATACCTGTCATCCATGAATTTGTCTAAGCCCCTCTTAAAGCCACCCAGGCTGGTGGCTTTTACCACATTCTGTGGCACAGAATTCCATAGGCTAATTATGCATTGTGTGAAAAAGTGCTTCCTTTTATCAGTCCTAAATTTCCTGGCAATCAGTTTCATGGGATGACCCCTGGTTCTAATGCTATGAGAGAGGAAGAAAAATGTCTTTCTATGTACTCTCCTCACACCATACATACCTTTATAGACTTCTATCATGTCTCCCCTTAGTCATCGTTTTTCTAAGATAAAAATGCAGCTGCTTATGTAGAGGGTAGGGGGTAGGCAACTAGCAAACTAGCACATGCAGTAGAGTAAGAGCCTGTGAGCATTAATTAATTTATTTTTTTAAAAAGGATGCAGATGCATTAGAAATGATTCTCTATTTTCTGTTGCAAGCAATACAGCTATAGTAGAGGAATTTTCCCTCAAGTATTTACAGATACTTATATCAATGTAGTGACTCCACTAAAACAACCTGTACAATGAAATGGAAATAACATTTCACAGGCCAACCCATGACATTTTGCTACCAGAAGCAGAGCATCAAACAGGGCCCCCTCCCTTCTTTCCTGCCCCACCCCTTGGTATTAAAATCACACATCCAATTTGTTACTTTTTTCAAGTATCTCCACCTTTCTTCCTTTTCTACTAGGAAGGCAAGAATTAAAACAGCATGGAACCATTTCATCTTCCTTTTACATCAGGCCATCCATGGGAGTGCTGTGCTACAAAAGTTACCACACTGTCCCTGAGAACTGGCTCCAAATCTTTAGCAGCTCACTTCACCCTGGTTCATGGTAAAACTGGCCCTGATTTCATACACTATCAAGTGAGATCAGGCCCTAATGCAGAAAACCCTAAATGCTCAGAACTACTTGATACATTGTTAAATTACCTCCCTGTTTATCCTTCTAATTCTTTTTTATTTCCTGTCTCCTTTGCAGACAGATGGATATGAAAAACTACAGCTATACTTCATTAGTGTGGTGTACTATGTTGTTCCCTCCATGTTATTTACTTATGAAATGTCAAGCTGTAAAGGCCACCGACATCTATTAATTAGCAGCTTAACTGAACATTGAGAAGAAATTATTTAACTGAATACCTGCTTCTAGCTTCTTTGGCAAAAGTTTACAAACTACAAAGAAGTTCTCATCAAGTGAATCTCATCAAAATCTTAGACCTCTCTGCCTTTTAGCAAACTACATAGACTTATTAATTAAAATATGTGAAACTTTCCGCAAAGTGATGTTCCTCAAAGTGCTGTGTTGGCACAAGCCCCAGTGGAACAGTTTTATGACTGCAGTTTTACAGGCCATGATATATCTAAGAGTAAAGATGTCTGCAGCCACCTCTCTTGGATCTTGCGTCATCTAATGTGACAAGATGGTGGGAAATTAAGTTGCAAAATATTGCCAAATTAGTGTATTTAGACAGGATGAGCAGACACAAATAACTCTTCCACCTTAAGTAGTTGTGTAAAAGAAATTATTTTGGTCATATGGGAGTGAGAAAAACTGAAGATAATCCTCATTCTATAAAGCTATTAAAAGCATACAAACCCATTCCTCTGCTTCCAAACGTAATTAAGATGGAGGTACTGTTGGCAGGGAATTCATTTTTCCAGGATGAGATGTTACATTTGTTTTAGATTGACTACTAGATGGTAGTGGTGTGCACCAAACCAGTTTGGTTTTGTGCCACCAAACAACCCTCCCCCCGGCTTGAATTTGGGCTGGTTTGGGGGTTCTGATGTTAAAAGCCATTTATAAAGAATGACTCACTGGCTTGTCCAGCAGCCTCAGGGGTGCTGGTATAGCCATGGGTGGAGTCTGCAGTTTCCCTCCCACCCCCCGGCCTCTCCACGGTCCTCTAAGAACTGTTTCAGGATATTTTGGGGTCATCCCAGCCCTTTTCCCAGTGGCAGTAGCCATCTTGGAGGATGCCATGGATGTGCCCTGGCTGTTTGTGTAGCCTGGATCATTACCTGGCCATGCAAATGGCCAGGGCACATGAGTGGCGGCCTCCAAAATGGACATCACCACCAGGGAAAGGGCCAGAACAGCCCCAAAATGGGCCAAAATGCCAGACAGGAGGGAGGCCCCCAGGGGGAAAAGGAAACCCCCCCACACACACACATATCGCTGCACCAGCCTACCCACCACCACCCCGGTCGCTGGACCCACCAGTGAGTCATTCTAAAAACCCCAACATTTTAATGTTGGAACCCCTAAGCTGGCCCCAAGCCGGCTGGGTGGGAGCGGGGTTCAGTTCAAGGTGAGCCCTCAAGCCAGACCAATTTGATGGTGAACCAGCTCGACCTCAGACTGGTTTGTACATTCCTACTAGATGGAATCATACTCTCCTGGAAGGATTAGGTTCACAGCTTGAGGGTGCCTTTTGATCCAGCACCACTTTTGGACACTCAAGTGGCAGCAGTAAATAGTTGGGCCTTTCATCCACTTATACACGTGCATCTGTTGAGTCCTTTCTGGGAGAAGTTGGACTTACCATAGTTATTCTTGCCTTAGTAATCTCAAAACTTTTAATATGCTCTCCATAAGACTGTCCTTCAGGAGCATCAAGTCTCAATTGGTGAAAAATGATGCAGTTAGATTGTTGATGGAACAGGTCATTATCAATGTATTTCTCCATTACTGTTTCAACTGTACTGGCTGCCCACTAGCTGGTCCCAATTTCAGGTGTTATTCTTACTTTGAAAGCTCTAAACATCTTTAGAACTTAGTAATGGAATGGCCTCCCTTATATATGTTCCATCAATGAAGAAGGCTCTGAAATCTTCCACGAGAAACAGAGTGTAGAAATAGGGCAACCAACTCTAGGGAATGCTCTCCCAAAAGAGGCCCATATGGTCTCCTAAGTTCATAGTTTCAGATGTCTGGCCAAGACATGGCCTTTTAAATATACATTGGCTGGCATTGCTTAACATTTTAATTTCAATTAAATCAAATTACTATGAGTAATGTTCCTCATCATGTCAGCAAATGAGCTGAGACCAGTGTTCTTTTGGTAGGTGGTGCCTGTTTGCCTCTGCTGTTTTTGAGGTGTTTTTTTTCTGTTAGTTGGTTTTTCCTATTTTTGAAAAACTACAGCTATACTTCATTAGTGTGGTGTACTATGTTGTTCCCTCCATGTTATTTACTTATGAAATGTCAAGCTGTAAAGGCCACCGACATCTATTAATGTTGTGTTGTGGTTTTGTTCTATTGTTGTGTTTTTGTTCTATTGTGGTTTTGTTCTATTGTGGTTTTGTTCTATTGTGGTTTTGTGGGTGTTCTATTGTGGTTTTGTGGGTGTTGTGGTTTTGTTCTATTGTTTATAGTTTCTTTCTTGCAAGCCACTTCAGGGTGCTTTTGTAAGAGACCTAGGAAAGACATTTTTAAAATAAACAATTAAAGACAAAGGGGTCAGCTTAATTTTAGATAGTTTTGAAATGCAGTGGCATGCATAAGAACATACATGTTTTTAATGTTCAAAGGCTAAACTTTGACACAAATTTTATTTCTATGAAAAGCTATCTCTGCAGCAGTCAGTGTGCCTGAGTATGCTTTGTTTGTATGGATGAGGCTAAGAAATGGAAACGCTGCCAGGGGCTATGCTGAAGGACAGTACTTAAAAGGTCATGTTCCCTTAATTAAAAATAGCACATGAGCCAAATATGCTTAGATCCTTCAGCCAATATTAAGTTAGTAGCTAAATACTAAGGAAGAAAAATGCTATGGGGAAATCAAATTGACAGCCTGATCCACATACCACAGTTAATTTACAAGTATCTGAATGTAAATGGTAGAGATGTGCACGAATCATTTTTAGCTATTCAGTTCTACCCAGAATTAAATAGTAAAAACTTAAATTGATTCATAGAACCAGATGGTCATAGCAGGCTGGTTTGACAAACTAAATTGAAAAATTGATCCAAAAAATTGTGATTCACCCATAAGGAACAATGAGGAACTCAAATCACCCCATTGCTCCCCATGGGTAGATCCTAGGGACACTGAAGTAGGTTGCATGGTAGGGCATGATGGATGGTACTTACCACCCAACCCACAAAAGAAATGGGCAAGTGGTTGATATTTAATAATTTTAAAAAATACTCCCTCCCAAGACCATAGGATCCTATGGGGGTTTAGGTTAAAAAAAAATCTAAAAATTGCCCACTTGCCCATTTATTTTGTGGATTGGGTGATAGGTAGCACCCATCACACCGTACCACCCAACCCACTTTGGTGTCTCTAGAATCTACCAATGAAGAGCAATGGGGTCCCCATTGTTCCCTATGGCCAAAAAAAGCAGGGTTGCAAATTTTGCAACTCTTCCTTGAAAAACACTGCAGAACAGAAACACACAATCCCTGCCAACACAGAACACTATATTTTGCCAAACGCACAGTCCAAAGATGGCCAAAAAAATAATCACTGACCCAGAATCTATTGCCAGACACAGTGCCTGCACTACAGTAGCATCACTGGAACAAGTTGCTCTCTCACACACACCTATGACTCCTTACTTCAGCATTGCAACAGCTGCCACAATAGCACCCATAGCAGCCAGCAAGCGTAGCCATATGCTCAACATTTTCTTCAGCCACATTTTGACTGACTACACCTTGCAATGAAGATTCCAGAGCAGACCAGATAAGTGAGTGAAGCACAAGTTAGTCCAGACATGGAGCTCATCTCACAGCAGTTACCAAGAAAATATTACACAGAGAGAGAGAGAGAGAGAGAGAGAGAGAGCAAGCTGAGCTGCCACTGCCTATTTCTTGCCACAATACCATCTCACAAACAGACCAAACCACAACTCAAAGAAGGAAGGTAGCCAAGTTCTGCCTTTGTCAGTCTGAAATCCAGAAATATCAGATAGTTAACAGCAAGCAATAGCACAGCAAGCATATTAGACTTAGTTACTCAGTGCTGAGAAAACCACAAAATCAGTCCTTCCTTCCTTCTATTCTGCCTGCTACAGAGAGACAGTAGGACAGAGCCTGATGGACCAATGGTCTGACAGGGGGGGGGGGAAGGTTCTAGACTCTCACCATGTGAAGAAGTCTTTTTTCTTCTCTTCTTCTCCAGTTTAAGCTTACATCCCTGCTTTCCTGTGTCAGAATAGCACCATGGCCTCAGATTGATGCTGGGCCCCAGCTGACAGCCTGACACATGGGTCAGGGCACAGTCCATATCTCATCGTCAGGCATGGGGGTGACATGTGTGCATGCCTGTGTGTGTCAGAGGCACAAATGGTCAGACTGTGACACGTCTGGGTTTGGGTTTGCCATGCTGGGGCAAGCTGCCAGTAGTGTTGCAATGGGTGCAGGTGACCATGAGTCACTCAACCTCCATGCCCAGGTCAGGATAGCCCAGCAGGGGGAGGTTGGCCTTCAGGAAGAGCAACTGTTCCACCATTTCAACATCCAAGCATGAGTGATGAGGTGTCACTATGCCACCAGCCATGGAGAACACCCTTTTGCGCTGGATACTGGTTGATGGGCACGAGAGGATCTGTCCAGCAGTCATTGCCAAGTCTGGTCAGACTTGGTGACACGTTTACCAAAACTGAATCAGTTCCATCTCCCAGCCTGCCACCAGGTCCTGCAGGTATTGCAGCACACAATGCTCCGCACCACTTCAGGGCTTGGTCGGTTCCTCCCGTCCCCCTGGCAAGGCACCAAGGAAGCCCACTCTGTGAACCAAAGCATGGAATGCAGAGGTGGAACTACCAGTTCACCAAACTGCTGGACTGGGAAGTGGTGTGGTGGTGATAGTACTGCTGCTAGAGGTGGACTGCACACTAGCAGTAGGCACATCAGCACCCTCCTCCTGCTAGTGCCTCAGACTTCTATCCTCAGTATGCCTATCCTCTGCAAGCAGTTGGTCTTCCAACTGGGCAGCTAGTCAGGGGTGACCACTTTGCCCTTCATCCTTGTGTCACATAGGCAGGACAAAACATGCTCTGCTGATTTACCCAAAGATGTCCTGAGCCACTCCACCACTTCAGTCCTCAGCTGACCTGCCAAGATGATATTTATTTATTTGTTTGTTTGTTTGTTTGTTTGTTTAACACATTTGTATATTACCCCAAACATATATCTCTGGGCAGTTTACAACAAAACAATAAAAATGACCGATAAACAGATTTAAACATTTCAACAATTAAAATTTAAAATGTTAAAAATATTAAAAACACAATTAAAATAATATATAATTAAAAGCCTGGATGAACAAATGCATCTTGACTGCCTTTTTAAAAGTTGTATGAGATGGGGAGGATCTTAGTTCAGCAGGAAACATGTTCCAAAGCCTTGGGGCAGCAATGGAGAAGGCCCGTCCCCAAGTAGCCACCAGACGGGCTGGTGGCAACTGCAGACGAACCTCTCCAGATGATCTCAGTTGGTGGTGGGGTTCATGACGAAGAAGACGTTCTCTTAAATACCCAGGGCTGTTTAGGGCTTTATAGGTTATAAGCTGTTTATCCTCTATAATAAAAGCCTTGAGCGTGATCCCGTGTCCTTTTCTGGCCCGTGTCTTTCTCGGCCGTCCAGACATGAGCGGCCATGTTGAGCAACAGCAGGGGGACCGGGAGGACAGAGGCAGCAGCGGGGGAACCGGGAGGGCTGAGGTGGCAGCGGGGGAACCGGAAGGGCTGTGGCAGCAGCGGGGGAACCGGGAGAGCAGTGGGGAACAAAAAAAACCGGCAGGGAGAAAAGTAAAGAGTTAAAAGACGGGCCCGCGGGGAGACCGGGAGAGCAGAGACGGCAATGGCGGGAAGCGGCAAAACAGGAACCGGGGAGAACTCTGGGCTGCGGCAGCAGCAGAACTCTCCGCCCGGCCGCCCACAGCGACGAGCAAGCGGCAAAGCGGGAACCGGGGAGAACTCTGGGCTGCGGTGGCAGCGGAACTCTCCACCCGGCTGCCCGACAAACAAAAAAACAAATAAGGCAAGGAGGGCGAGAGAGAGGGAGAAGGAATAAAGAAAACAAACAAACAAAAAGGTACTAGCGCCCGTTATTTACCACACAAAGTAACACACAAGTACCCCCCCCCAAACCAGACAAAGCTCCATACAGTGCGGCAGGGGGGAGGGGCAAGGACAGGAGGGAGTATGGCAGGGGGAGGGGGAAGGGCAAGAGGAAGTGGGGCATGCAGGAGGAACTCTCCCCTACTAGCGCCCGTTATTTTAACGGGCTTGAAAACACTAGTAACCTATAAAGCTGTTTAGGGCTTTATAGGTTGTAACCAAAACCTTATCGGCAGCCAGTGTCGATCTTTTAAGATAAGAGTGATATGGTCTCTCCAAGATGACCCAGAGACCAACCTGGCTGCCACATTCTGGACTAACTGCAGTTTCCAGACTACCCACAAAGGCAGCCCCACATAGAGAGCATTGCAATAGTCAAGTCTGGATTGCTTCCTCAGTAGTCAGCATGATATGGAGCTTACCCATAATCTTCTCAAAGAGAAGAGCATACACCTACTCTTTTTGCTCCGGTGGAAGTAGCTGATATCTTGTGGCACTTCTCTGCAAGAGCAGCCATGACAGCAGCTGCAGATGGACTGAAGCTGGCCCTGCTCATCTGCCTTCGAGCAACATTGCTGAAATTGGCGGCATTGTCAGTGATAATGAAATCCCAGCAAGGTTTTGACTGCCCGGACAGCCATTCCCCCACCTGGCAATCCATGGCCTCTGACAGCTCACCTTCCATGGGGTCAGAGTCTAGCTCCTCCACATGCAGCACAAACCACCTGTGCATTGCTGCATGGGAGGGGCTGGCCATACCACTAGATATCCCCTCTCTCTCCTGCCCCCACCAGTGCACTTTCATGTGTTATGTGTGTTTTTTCTTAATGTTTTAATGTTTTGTGATGTGAGTTGCTCAGAGAAAAATTTAGTTATGGGGCGGTTAACAAATAAAGTGTATTATTATTATTTCTTGTTTACACAGTCAGACAGGTGTTATTGACTGGTTGATTTTATCCAGACATCGAGTCCTTCCCAAGGACCTGGGATGCCAGAATTTTATTGTCAATTGTTATAGATATTGTTGCAGAATATAGGCTGTTCCCAGTAAAGCTGCTTTTTGTAATTGGCTGATGGTGATTTCTGTGACCCCTATGGTGTTGAGGTGCTCTTCAAGGTCTTTTGGAACTGCACCCAGGGCGCCAATTACCACTGGGATTATTTTGGTCTTTTTCTGCCACAGCCTTTCAATTTCAGTTTGTAGATCTTTGTATTTTGTGATTTTTTCTATTTCTTTTTCTTCTATTCTGCTATCCCCTGGTATTGCTATGTTGATTATTTTAACTTGTTTTTCTTTCTTCTTGACTACAGTGATATCTGGTGTATTGTGTGGCAGATGTTTGTCTGTTTGTAGTCGGAAGTCCCATAATATTTTTACATCTTCATTTTCTTCAACTTTTTCAATTTTATGGTCCCACCAATGTTTGGCTACAGGTAGCTTGTATTTTTTGCACATGTTCCAGTGTATCATCCCTGCTACTTTGTCTATTATTATTAATTACTACTACTACTACTACTATTATTATTATTATTATTATTATTCTTTTTACACACAGTCTACCAGATGTTATTGACTGGATTTGGTACATTAATTATTGGGACGTTTCCAAGGGTCTAGGATAACTAAAGAAAAATTAAATATTAATTTTAAA
The DNA here is from genome assembly GCF_027244095.1 of Hemicordylus capensis. Taxonomy (NCBI): domain Eukaryota; kingdom Metazoa; phylum Chordata; class Lepidosauria; order Squamata; family Cordylidae; genus Hemicordylus; species Hemicordylus capensis. The sequence continues at coordinate 51,369,307 of NC_069661.1, read as the reverse complement.
GATTAAAATTTTATCATCATCATCACCACCACCACCACCACCACCACCACTTTGACTTGGGGCTGATTTGATTCAATTTCAAATCAGCCCCTTCATTTAAGGGGTGATTTGATTCATGGTCACATCTGCGAATCACCCCCAATTGAGCATGAATCAAATTCCACATTTCCAGTAAATTGACCAAGTCTGTACTTCTATGCATCTTTACTTACAAAGAAGCCCTATTTAACCCAGTGGGACTTAATAGTTAATATCAGGATGCAAGACTACAATCCTCTGCACACATCTTTGGGAGTAAGCCCGATAAAACTCTGTGGAGCTTACTTCTGAGTAAACAACATGCAATGAAGCAGACTGCAAAACTATAGCCCTGAGTCCCGTTAAAAGAAAGAAGTCCCACTGAATTCATTGTGATGCTTCAGGTTGTTCATGGTTCTTTCTTTCTTTCTTTCTTTCTTTCTTTCTTTCTTTCTTTCTTTCTTTCTTTCTTTCTTTCTTTCTTTCTTTCTTACATTTATATCCCACTCTTCCTCCAAGGAGCCCAGAGCAATGTACATGTTTGTTTTTATCCTCACAACAACCCTGCAAGGTAAGTTAGGCTGAGAGAGAAGTGACTGGCCCAGAGTCACCCAGTGAGCGTCATGGCTGAATGGGGATTTGAATTCAGGTCTTCCTGGTCCTAGTCCAGCTCTCTACCCATTCCCAAAAGTTATGTGTAACAATATATGAACAAAAATAGTTGTATAAATGTCTAATTATTGTCCATAAATTGGCCAAGATCTGAAAAATACTGTAGATATCCAAGGATGTTCAATACCAGTAGAACGTTTAACATCTTTTTCTTAAGATTTCTATGACATTGTTTTAGCACGTAAACTGTCTAGAGATGCAAGTTGAAATGGTATATAAATCATATAAACAGACAGGTAGATACTGTACATAAATAAATATCACATTCTGCTTTGAATTGTATTTCAATATCAAAAGTATTTTTCCACGTGCTGTGAGGGCCTACTTTTCAATCCCAAATTGCTTCCTTGAGCTTGTGGAACTAGTTTCAAAGGCTGTTGGGCCATAGCCATTGCTTTATTTCCTAGACATTGACATTTTCCATCTCTCAAGAGCCAAACATTCAGATGAGTAAATCTGGAATAGATATGGTATTCCACATTTCAAATGGATGTTCCACATATTCTGAAGCATATTCAGTATTTTCATATCAGATTCCTGAGGCTGTGGTATTAAAAATCAATCAATCAAACAAACAAATAAACAAAGAACATGAACATTTGCCGATAAAATGAATATTGCTTGTAATCCACATAAATTACCCAGTAGGCCCTAATACACTGTGATCTTTTTAATCAAGCAAGTTTAAAGTTTAAATCTCATTAGCATTGGCTGAGTCAGCATCATTAAAGATCATCCTAATGAGCAAAGCATGTTTGAGTATAATGGCTGATATTTATGTTTATAAGCACAGGGAAAACAACACAGTAAAATTTGTTATTCTGCTAATTCTAGATCATAAATCATTTTTTCCTCCTCAAGAGTACATGGTATTATTTCATTTGCAAATTAGCATTTCTAACTTCTCCTTTCCAAAAAGCTATGATGTCAGCTAATTAATCCTCCAAACAATTGGATTGTTTAGATCATATACATACAGATCTTACTGAATCTTTGGAATATCTCTTGTTTGAGTTCTGTAAAGCAATACTTGACAGATGTGTTTGTAGAACTGCAAAGCATGGGCATGATCCAAGGGAAAAAAGAATGGGCTGCATCTAGACTAATGCTGTGCTAGTGCTAACATGCTTTTAAAAGCTATTCTGAATGCCTGAGACAAGAAACTCCCTGATTGGTTAATGTATCCCTTTGTAACTGGATTAAAAAAGGGAGGGCTGAACAGCCAAGAGGAGGAGGGTCTGTGGGAGAAGAGTTATGTGAGAGAGAGTGCTGCTGAGTCTTGTGCAAGCCAGAATGCTGGGGCACCAGCAAGGTCACACTGGGCTGAAACTGCTTGGGAAGGCAGCAGTGAGGGGGCTGATCCTACTAGAACCTGCAAGGTCTTGGGAGAGAAGGCTAGCAAGGTTGTTATTTTATATTATAAAATAGAGACACAAGTTTTGGGCAGTATCGAAATATTTTAAATAAAAAAAAATAAAGACATATTTTGTACTCTTGTACTCAGCTGAACTTTACATCATTTGTTCCTGTACCATTTTTTGAATTTTTGCAACCTTTAATTGCATGCCCAGGCCCCAATGAGGATATGCTTAGTTGGAGTAAAATAGGGCCACTTTATTAATGTACAGCAGAATAAGACTTGCAATGAGGTACCTAACTAACCAGAGTGTGGGTACTCCTCCTGTGTGGGACTGCCTTCTAGGGAGGGCCGTCCCACACCAAGGGCTAATGGCTGGGTACTGATTCAGTCAGGTACCAGGTCCTGATTTCCTCTCACGGTGAGGCTTTCCCCCGTTGAAGGGTGGGCAACCCAACTCAACCCAACTCAAGCTGCCAAATCCATCCACGTGGCTGCTAGGAGAGCTTCCCAGCAGTGATCCTCCCTGTTGCTGAGCTGGAGATCGACTGGAGAATGGAGGTGGCCGATGCTGAAAATGGCCCACCTCCTTTCCCGATTGGCTGATCCGGGCCACGTGAAGGGGGAAACAAGATGGCAGCGCCATGCCTGTCCCGTATGATGGGGAAACTGCCCCACACCCCACCTCATCACACTGGTGCAGCGGCGGGGACCAGCATTCTAGTAAACCTGTTCTTGTTTTTGTACTATTATACTGGTGTCTCTGTTATTTTAGTCCCACCTCACACCTATCTGCCCATTTTATTTACCACAATACTAAGTTTTGATATTGTTTTTGAAAGACAGAGGGTTCAGTGACTGAGAGTGAAACCAGTCACACAAGCTTGAGATATTAATTTGGTGGCAGTGGATGGATAGACTGAGGGCCTGCTGTGGTCAAGCCTAGGGGGGTGTAAACAGGTTTGAATCTGAACCAGTTCAATATCAAACTGGTTTGGTTTGAAGATTTGGGGTTGAGCGGAACCTCCCCCAGTTTGGAAAAAGGAAAGCTGGCGGGTGGAGGGGGAACCTCTGCAGACCACCGCCACCTTGGAGAAGCCCCCCAGAGGGGGTAAGTTAAAAAAGGGGGGGTTAAAAAAAGTTTGGAGAAGCCCCCCGAACTGAACCAAATGGGGGGATTTCAAAGGGGGCCGAAACCAAACTGGCCCAGTGCAGTTCGGGTTCAATTCGAACTCAATCTGAACCAGGCCAGGTGATTTTGTGCACACCCCTAGTCAAACCTTCACACCAAGTATGGACAAACACATTGAAACTGCATGGCTTGTGCTGTATGGGACAAATTGCAGAAGACATTTACCACTCACTTGATTCCAGTACAGTATCCCAATGGTCTCTGAGAAAAGTTGTTCTGGATATAATAGGACCTTTTGTTAATCAACCCACAAAACAAAGATTTGTTCTAGTGATGGTGGATTACTATATTCCAGGTGGCCAGAAGTTTCTTTTGCTGACACTACTGCAAGCAAGGTGATCCAGTTCATGACGGACAAGGGGACACAGGTTTCCTCATTAGAAATGGGGCAATATTTGCATAACCATGGGATAAAACACAAGACTATTTCCATGTACCATCCTCAAGGGAATGGCTTAGTGGAATGAACAAACAGATTAGTGAAAGGAAGTTTACAACTGGCCTATGCACAACAGCAACTCTGGAAAGCAGCAATCAATGAAACTCTATTTGCTCCTCCTCATTCCTCATGAGAGCACTTTGGGGAAAGGGTATTATTATTATTATTTTTTCTTTGTAAACTGCTTTGAGAACTTATGTTGAAGAGCGGTATATAAATAGCAGTAGTAGTAGCAGTAGTAGTACAGGAAAATCACCTTTTGAACTGCTGAGAGATCGTAAAGCTACCACTAAACTTACCCAATGGCAACAACTGACAGGACATAGGAACATAGGTCCATCTAGCTCAGTATTGTCCACACAGACTGGCAATGGCTTATCCAAGGCTGCAGGCAGGAATCTCTCTCAGTTCTATCTTGGAGATGCCAGGGAAGGAACTTGGAACCTTCTGCTCTTCCCAGAGCAGCACCATCCCCTAAGGGGAATATCTTACAGCACTCACGCTTCTAGTCTCCCATTCATATGCAACCAGGGCAGAAACTGCTTAGCTAAGGCGACAAGTCATGCTTGCTACCACAAGACCAGCTCTCCTCTCTCACTGACTTCACCCTCATAGAGAGCCTGTAGCTGCTGAAAGCTTGCTTTGCAGCCCAGCATGCGGAGAGAAGGATGGGGAAGCCATTTTCACTTCTCTCCCCTCCCTGCAATTTGTTTGTTTGTTTTTAGCTTAATGTCTTTGCCACAGCTACTCTCCAGTCTTTCTGTGAGGGCAAAGTTCTTCATCTCCTATCATAGCACTATATGCAGCATGTGCAACTCTCACCAGGAGCCTTTGAACAGCCGTGCCAACATCAGCTATAAGGTCTTACGAAGCAAACCAGGGCATGTCAGTTTTTATTCATTTTCTTATTTCATTTTTTTTTGTCACGAACTTAATTTGTTTATGACTGGCAGCCCTGACTTTTGTCCCAAAATATCCTAGAACATTGCAATGTCTCTGACATTGTGCATGAAAAAATTATGAATGTCAGGAGGCAGTTGCCAAAAAAACAAGCTCTGCCATTCCTTTTAAACTTTCGATATGGTTGCAGGGGTGGGGGAGGGAGTGTCCACAACCCTGCTATGCTTCAACAATATCTGGAAACCCAAGACTAGAAACAAAAAATAACAACAAATATTTATATACCGCTTTTCATTGAAAGTTTCCAAAGCATTTTACACAGATAGATAGATAGATAAGAAAGAAAGAAAGAAAGAAAGAAAGAAAGAAAGAAAGAAAGAAAGAAAGAAAGAAAGATGGCTCTCTGTCCCCAAAGGGTTCACAATCTAAAAAGAAACACAGAATAGACACCAGCAATAGTCACTGGAGGTACTGTGCTCTGAGTGGACAGGGCCGGTTACTTCTCCTAGTAAATAAAGAGAATCAGCATGTTAAAAAGGAGCTTCTTTGCCCTGTTAGGAGGGTTATGAAACTCCTCATTTTTGAACATTTATATTCTACTTTGCCATTTAAATACTCAAGGGAAGCAAAAACAATTAAAAAACAGAAATGAAAACAATACCATGAATAAATACCATTCAAAATTCAACTTAGAACAACAGAGGGATCCATAATCAACACATAGGAAGTAGGAATGTGCAAAACGTTTCGGGCACAGATCGATCTGTGCCCGAAACGAGCAATTTCGGGTGATTCGGGGCTGAACTGAATCACCCCCATGCCACCTGATATTTTTCGGGCCCGAACTGAATCACCCCTGATTTGTGCCCAAAAAATTCGGGTGATTCGGGATGACGTCTCTTTGAATTTCCCGCCTTTTTGCCTCCATTGATTTCAGTAAAAAAAGGTCTGGTGTCACGTCTACTTGAATTTTGGGTCCCAGGGGGAAAATAGTGGGGTGGGGTGGTAGTGCCTAATGGGTGGAGGCTACCACCCAAATTTCAGGGGAATTGGGCAAAGGGCTGATGTTGGGGGAATTTTTGAAGTTTTAGTGTCTTTGGGGCAGATCGGGGGCATAGCATGGGATCTGGGCAAAAAGAGTGGGGTGGGGTGGTGGTGCCTAATGGGTGGAGGCTACCACCCCAATTTCAGAGTGATTGGGCAGCAGGCTGATTTTGGGGGAATTGTTGAAGTTTACACGTCTTTAAGGTTTTTCTCCATAAAGAAGCATTGAGGTGTCAGCAGATGTATAGCTTCACGTGGGGGGCAAAGGGGTGGCCTAGAGCAGTGTGGGGTTGGTGGTTGTTCCAGGTAGGGGCAAGGAAGCTACCTGAATTTTTTCAAAGGATTTGGGCAGAGGGCTGATTTTTGGTAAATTGTTGAAGATTACGCGTCTAAGCTTTTTCCTCATAGGGTATACATGGAGCTTTCAACAGCCCCATAAGTGCACTTGGGGGGTGCTGGGGTGGCCCAGAGCGAGTGGTAGTGTAGTGCACATAGGGTGCCAACTACCCCCATGGGTTTCTAACCCATGGGGTACAGGGTTCTGTTGTTTCTGAGGTATTCTGAGTGTGGATTCTATGATAGCAAATTAGAGTGGATTCATGGTGTTTCATTGAAAATCTCATTTGCTATCATAGAATCCACACTCCACCAATTAGGCACTACCACCCCACCCCACTCTTTTTGCCCAGATCCCACGCTATGCCCCCGATCTGCCCCAAAGACACTAAAACTTCAAAATTTCCCCCAAAATCAGCCCTTTGCCCAATTCCTCTGAAACATGGGTGGTAGCCTCCACCCATTGGGCACTACCACCCTACCCCACTATTTTGCCCCTGGGACCCATTTTTCCAACCTGAATCAATTCAGATTCGGATTTAATCCAAATCCGAACCGAATCAGGGGTGATTCGGGAAGCCCATATTCGGGCACAGAACAGAACGGGAGTGATTTGGTTCGGGTCCTGAACCGAATCACCGAAAACCCGAATTGCACACCCCTTATAGGAAGCTGCCATATGCTCAGTCAGACCATTGGTCTATCTAGGTCAGTATTGTTTTCACAGACTGGCAGTACCTCCTCCAAGTCTACAGGCAGGAATCTCTCTCAGCCCTATCTTGTAAACTAGTACTTACCCCATGGTCAGACCATGTGGCTGTGGGATTTATTTGTAATCTCTCTGAGGTAATTCCACATGGTAAGCCCCTGTGGTGCTTACACCCAAAAATGTTAAGTGATGAATATCTCAAAGGTGTCCTTTTATCAGAACTGAGATGACAGACCCCTCGGCTATTAGAGGCAGAAGATGATCTTTTGGGAGCCTGGGAGACACTTAAAAAGAGGGTGGGCTGCCGTACTAGGGCAGTGACCAGCCAGACATATAAGAGAGGGGTCAAAAATTATCAGAAAGCGATCACCCAACATCTGAGGATTGTTGATAAGATGAACAGGGGAGATGCCTTCGACGTGGAATCATGCTGCCGCTACAAAGAGACAATCAGGACATTTCAAAATGAGCTGCAGCACAGGCGTTTAGAAAATAAGCGGTATCGCTTCAAAGGGTCTGTAGTTGAAAAAGGGGAGTGGGCAAAGGACAAGATGCATGCATCTGGTTTGACATTCCAAGGCCTGCGATCGGATGGAAGTAGCCCACTAATGGCCGACCCCCACGATACGTTAAAGATCATGGCCCAGTTTTATACAAACTTGTATGCATTGAAGGATATTTTTGTAAAGGACATTCAATCCTATCTAGATAGGTTCTGCAGTCTGAATGAATATGGTCCCGGCTATTCCCTCACTGAGGGGGGGAAAGCTCCTTGACCCATCCTGTAATGATAGAAGAGGTCAGAGCAGTTATCTCAGTGGGAAAGAACACATTGGCCCCGGGGCCTGATGGTCTGACATGGCTTTTCTATAAGATTTATGCAGACCAGCTACTACCAGTTTTAGTAAAATTATTTAATTTTGTCCTAGACAATGGGCATTTAAATAGGTCCTTTGGGGACGGCCTCTTAATTTCCCCCCCCAAGAAAGGTGATACCGCTTTACCACAAAATTGGAGACCGATAACCCTCACAAATATTGATTACAGAATCTTTGCCCAAATCCTATATAATAGATTGGTGAAAGTGGCCCCTAAATTGGTCCACAGCTTGCAGACAAGCGCTATCTCGGGAAGAAAGATGACAAGACTCATTGTGTCTGCTGAGAGAACTTTTTTACTCTATACAGAATGAAAGTTGGAAAGGTCACCTCCTCTTATTGGATCAAGTTAAGACCTTGGACAAAGTGAACCACAATTATCTGTGGACATTGTTGAAAGTTAAAGGTATACCACCCCTATTCGTTACTTGGATACAGCTGCTCTATACGAATGCAAAGGTGACACCACAGATTAATGGATGGCGGGGCGATTGCATTCGGGTGTCCGCCAAGGATGCCCACTGAGCCCATTACTTTATGTTTTGCCCTGGATCCGATCCTGATCAGGATTCAGAGAGAAACCCATCTGCAAGGTCCCTCCGCCCTGTGAGATCTTCCCGGGAGGGAGAGTGATGGGATAGCCAAACCACCTGTCCACTCAGAAACACATACTGAGTTTAGGGCAAAATTTGTAGCTCATGCCGATGATGTTACATTACTGTTATCGAATGAAAATGAAATCTCTGTAATACTAGACCTCTTCTGGGAATATGGCAAGATGTCGGGCTCAGAATTAAATGCTGACAAAAGTGTATTTGTTAAAATGGACCCCGGACGCCAGCAACTTTCGTGCCTACCCATCTCTGAATGTAAAAGCGAAGGGGCCCCAGAGCCCAAACTGAAGTGGGTAGATACAGTAAACATTTTGGGGATTGAATATGGGATTAAGGAAAAAGTCGGGGGGGGGAATTGGGCAGATTGGGAAGAAAAGGTAATGCTTAAAATCACCATGTGGAAAAAATGGAGCCTTGCCATGTACCAGAAAGCGGTTTACATCCGGACTTACCTGATACCCCCAGTGCATAACCTGGCGGTAGTCTATCCTTCCCCGCTCGATCTCCTTCGGAGAGTTGAAAGCCAGATCTCCCGTCTAGTATGGCACACAGCGTCCTTCCCTTTGGCCCTTGCGGTAGCATTTAAGGAGGTTGAGCAGGGAGGCCTAGTCCTACCTGCCCTGCAACCCTATTTTGTAACTGAATTCATGTCCTACAATTTTGGAAACTGGATTTTCGTGAATGTCCATAATATGTCCAACCTCCTGCAAAAACCCTGGGTCTCGCTTTTCGGTCTGCGTTGGCACAAGTCAGCATGGGGCATAGCATGGTGGGGGAAAGGATCTTTCAATGGTAATATCACACAAGTATTAAAAAGAGAACACCCGGACTACTTGAGAGATTTGTTATTCACACTTAAAAAATGGAAGGTTGAACCGGATCTATTTAAAGGATCCTCCTCAGTTAAGCAGCGAAGGAAAACAATTTATGGAGAGATTCTAGAAGTGGGTTTCTTAAAACCTGATTTAGAACGTAAACGCTACAAACACCGCACTTCACAGTACCTGTTGCAACCCGATCACCCTATCGCTCTCTTTAAGGAGAAAAAAGTCCCTTTCCATTTAAGGGAGACAAGGTGGCACTTATACCATCAAGTACTACCACTTAATGCAGCTAAGCCATGGCTCCCAGAGGACCAGCAAGAGTGCCCTAAAATCACTTGAAAACAGAAAGCTAGTAAGCTAGGTAAGACATTCAGGGAAACCCACTCACATTTCTTAAAAGAATGTGTGGTAGCCAAAAGAGTGTGGCAGGGAGTAAGCAAGCTGTTAGAGTGGCCTGATTTGGAAAAACTAACCTCGGGTTTGAGCAATAGAACCTCCTTTCGAGGTCCCAGAAAGAAACCTTCAAGGAAACGGGATGGAACGGGTGCCCTCATACTAGGGAATTGGAACGTTCCCCTTCTCGTAATCAGGTTAGTAAACCTGTATGTCATTTATGCAATGCTCCTGCAGAGGAATAGGGAGGAAAGACGCGACCAAGAGGTTCACACAGATGAGACGGTAAATCTCTTCTGGAAAAGTTTGTATGGTTATGTGCAAAAAGACAAGAGTATCTCTTCTAAACAGCAATGGGACAAATTGTGGAAATGGACGTTGGATGTAACCACCCCGATTACCTGATGTGCCTTGAAATCCCTCACCCCCGAGTTACAGTACTACCTGCATATACTTCATAACCTTGTGGGTTTCCAAATCCTTGTGTGTAAATCTTTGTAGATATATCATGTACAAACAACCACTTTGTATATAATTGTGCTTTGGCAACATACTGTATGCTTTGGTAGTTTGTTGGTTCAATAAAAAAAATCTTGTCCTATCAAAAAAATAATAATAATCTTGTCCTATCTTGGGGAAGTCAGGGAGGGAACTTGGAACCTTCTGCTCTTCCCAGAGCGGCTCCATCCCCTGAGGGGAATATCTTACAGCGCTCACACCTCTAGTCTCCCATTCATATGCAACCAGGGTGGGCCCTGCTTAGCTAAGGGGACAAGTCATGCTTGCTACCACAAGACCAGCTCTCCTCACAGTAAACCAATAGCAATCAAATTTTGTAATTAAAATTCAGCAGCCCAAAAATGCTGATTGAAGGAGACTATCTGCCAACACATAGGTATATGTCAGTCAATGAAAGTGAAGAACCAATTTTAACTACCTTTGTTCAAACAGTCAAACTGATACCTGCAAAACAACTGTAAATCAAGGAGCAGCTAAATTGTGCCAGAGATGGAGGACAATCTGCTCTAGACAATGGTTAAGAACCCAGATATTGGTTTATTAGCATAAGAGATGTGACGAGCTGCATTATGTGGTTGTTATTTAGATGTTCTAAAATGAAGATTTAGTGGCTAAATGAATGCGCAAAAATGCTCATTATACCTTTTTTTTTTGCATGACACATAGTAAATGCACAACGGAGAAAGAAAACCAGTGTGAATAAAACAGACTTGCATAATGTAATCAAGAATAAAATAAAAGGACAGATGATGTTCTGTATGAAACAGGTAGAGCTAGATATGAGGAACGTAGAGATAGCAGAATGGAATTAAGTGAAGATAACAAAAGTTAATACAGAGAATGGAAATAAATTGCACAAGAGGTGAACATAATTAAAACTTTCTCCCCAAGTACCTAAGAAACTAGAGATTAGGGGAGGAGAAAGCTCATCCTTGGGGAGATTGCAAAAATAATACCCTGACTGTTGAGGCAGGACTGGTGATAAAAAAGTAAATGAACTTATTTCTTCAGTATTCACAGTTACCAATGTAAAAAAAACCAACACAAGCAACAGGCATACTAGGCCAGATGTCCAAGGGGGGGGGGGGAAATCCCTGTAAGTGTATTAGACTAGAAGGGAAGCACCTGAGAATTCATAATGGTAAACAGCAGCTTATTCAATCAGGTGCCTATAACAACATGAAATAGCTCTGGAAATCAAATTTCCAGTTTGTGTGTAAATCAAGTGTGTCAACATAGATATTATTTTAAAGGATGATTAGCCAATAGCCCGATCTGAAAGCTTTACTGAGGCATTAGACACATATGAAAATAAACGAAGAGCTATCTGTTAAGATAAAGATATTGGTCCCTTAGTAATGTATGGTGCACACAGCAAATGATAACTGATAGCCAAATCCACATCTGCATTGTGTCCCTTTCGCTGTCATCAAATAGCCATCACCTTCATGTTCCTAATTAATTAAGATGTATAGCATCTTGTGCCCAATACACAGAGTTGGTTAGACTGGCTTCACTACCCTTCTGGAATTTTCCAAGCCCATAGTGTGCACTGTGTAGGATGTTTTCACCTATTAGGGCTGGATCTATGCCCTAGGTTTCTTTACATCACTACAGCTACAGGATGAAGACAGTATTTGTGTCAGGTTTGGAACTGTCTCCCTCAGCTCAGAACCACATAATGTTCACTATAATCTTTGGATATGTTTATGCAACAGACTTGAACAGATTTAACAGCCATGTACTCTTTTAAGGAGGCTCTTGGGATAGTGGGGCTGAAGATCTCCAATGGAGAATTTCACTAGGCTTATGAAGCCAGAGCTTCCAGGGTTCTATGGGGAAAATTCTGGCAACTGATAGCCAATAATTTATATAATATGAAATGGTGTATACTAATGCTAATGATACTAGTATATACTAATTTGTCATTTAGGTGTGCTTGTGGGTTCAGACCAAACTGCTTCTGATAGTTGCTGGGCATACATATTTAGATAAAGAATGAAGTTTCAAATGTTGTGTCCCTTTTTGAAGAAAAATTAATGATTTGTGCTATGACTAACATGCAGTTCAATGATGCAAAATGGTCTATGGTCTTAGTCTAGGCCAGGGGTTCCCAACAGGGGTACTAATACCTCTAGGGGTACTTGAAGGGCTCTGATGGGATACTCAGAGTCCTTCTCATGCTGCAACTGTGCTATTTGTTCCCCATCTGAGCAATTTCAGCTTGAAGCTGATACTATACATCCTCAACTATGTTGTCACTGTGGGAAGGAGAGGGAGAAGACTCTTCTCCTCTGCTTCTGATTGGTTGGCTGCATTTCTGAAGCTCAGTGTATGACTGACTGACAGATTTCAGAAAATTATCATGGAGTACTTCCTTTGAAATGAATAGGACTGGTCCTTGGAATTAATAGGACTGCTTATGAGCAACACGGTGTGTAAGTGTGAGCCAGTAACTATGGTAGCTTTTCTCCCTAATTGTAACCCTTAAGTTTGTGTTATTTTATGAACATGTGTGTATACACACACACACACACGTAAATGTTACCGTTATGAGATGAGCTACTCCTGTCACTGGCTTATATCCAGATTCAGCTAATCATAAGCAGTCTTGCTGAAATTAATCAGACAAGTTTATTCTAACCCTATTAATTTCAATGGGAGTACTCATGAGTAACTTAGTCTGGATGTAAGCAGTGACTGGAGCAGCCTCAGCAGTGACTGTCAATGTCATAACTGTAACATTTAAATATATGTGTGTGCATGGACACAGAAAATCTCTTTGGAGTACCTGTGACAGAAGGGGTGCACTTGTTTAAAAAGGTTGGGAACCCCTAATCTAGACCAACTGGTCATACATACATACTTTATTTACGGTCTTTGACCAAAAAAGAAATAAAAACCTTTACATAGTTAAAAGGAAAAATATTAATAATCGCTTCTCAGCCTTTTGGCTAAGATCAAGTGTAGACCAACTGGTTATTTAATCCTGAGATATTGTGGGTTTGCATATCCTGTGCCATCCCATTCAGTTTTGCACCTGTAGTGAGAGATTAAATTGCATAAAAAGTTTATGGACAACCAAAAAAAAAATCCCTGATCAAAAAATGGATAGCCCACAAGAGCTATGCTCCAAATAAGGAGCATTAGTTGTTTCCTTCACTGTTCATATTTAATATTAAATTTAAATGTGCCAGTTTGTCACTTCCTTAGAATGCCCTTTTATGGACTTGCTATCACCAGTCATGATGATGAATATGACTCTTGATATTTGGGGCCTTTATCCATCACTACAGCTGACAGGTACAGCTGGAAGCTATAGACTTTTCAGCTGCACATGTGATGAGGTGCTAACCCTCAGAAACAAAAAGATCTGGTACTACTTGGCCTGGTTGTTGTGGAAAGCTATTTTCCCCTTTTCCTGGTGGACAACACTGAACCTTTAAAGAGATGCTGCAACTGGAGTAGCAAGAGTAACATGGAAGGCCTGGGGAGTGGAGATCTTAAAACATAATTCTCATATGGCAGAACAGCAGTTGGAGTAGCAGCAGTAACATCTATTTTTGGTTTCTCTGCTAGGAAACCTAGCCTGGGTAAGGCTGCGTATGAGAACTGCATGGATCAGGCCCGATCTCGGCAGGACAGCACCACCTAGCCCAGCTTTTTAACCTAGCTGCTAGCTGAGGTTAAGGGAGCGAGCATTACCTTAACCCAGCTACTTGCTCATGTGCAAGCCAGGCTGCTTCCAGCCTGGCCACACATAGATATGGGTGCCTAGAGTACCCGTCTCTTAGGGGAATCCCCAATGCATCATGTGTGCCACACTGTGCATTGTGGGATTCCTGGAGGCTGAGTCAATGAGTCCTGGCCTCTGTTTACCCACACATAGTCATCCACACTTCTGATTCATCTACGCTGCTCCCAGCAGTGCTGGCTGTGTGGACACATGGCTTGTGTGCTTTTGGGACTGCGAGTGGTTGTCTGGGGGAAGGTAGGTTGAACCCCGCCAGCCCACCCGCCTGCATGCAGTTGTGTGAGCAACCCCATTGTCTTAGTGTTGATGTTAGTATTGAATTGCATTTGTATTCTGATGGTACACTCTGGGTGGAAAGGCAGGGTAAACATTTGCAAATAAAGACAACAAAAAGAGAGGGTGGCAGAATGTGAGAGTCTGTGAAAAGAAAAATACGTAGACTTCAGCCATGGAAAAAAGAGGGTTTGATATGGCTTAGAAACACAAAAGAGATTTGGCTTAAAGTAAAAGGAGAAAGCAGAATAATTCTGATTGCAACTATAACTATAAGATCTAGTCTGTGAACTGTACATTCTTCAAGCTTTCAAAAATACTGAGTTTGTTTCAGGGGGTTGGGTGGAGGGGAGGGGTGGGGAGGCATGCAGCCTGCTTTATTGCACAATGAATATGCATGAGGCCTTCAGCAGTCCCACTGCTCCTAAGGGTTTAATTTTAGCTTTGTTAGCTACAGTCTCTCTCATCAGTTTGCCTCACCAACCTGACTTAAGTAGCATGGAGTCAATTCTCAGGATGGCTTCCACTAGGTTTGACTTTGTCCTTTACAATGTCACGACCCCCCCCCCCCAATTTAAGCAATATTCCTTTATCCTCAGAAGTGGAATGAAACATTTCATTCCTGGTAAACAAAATTGTTAATGTCTATTAACAACCCTTCAACAAGTCATCTTTATTGTTTCCTACCCTGTCTGTCTTATTCACTGTTATCTCCTTGAGTGGTTCAAGATGATTGAAGTTCAGCTATGGATCAAGCACTTCAACCACTGCTTTCATCTCTCAGGCATCAACCATGCTTATTAATATTTCCCGGATAATTTCCTACTTTGCTGCTTAAAAAGTTCTTCCTAACACCTTCTTTGGTTAAAGGGGAAAAAAATCAAATACAGCAGACTGTAAGAAACCACCATGAATTATTTGAAGATAATTACTTGCGAGGATGCCCTTGAGAAGAACCAAGTGTTTGTGAACTTTTTATCTGAGCTGATTAGTACAGTGCATAGAGCAATGTATAGAAACATCATTCTGTGAGTATTTGGTGACACATAATTTATGAAGGTGTTAATTGCTTTTGACAACTTCACATTACAATAAACACTATGCATGCTAAGGACACCAGAGATTGAAAAATACTTTTATACATCACAAAAACAAGCTCTGGATCAGTTGAAGAGTGACAAGGGGCAGGAATGGAAGAGGAGTTCCTGGGTCGGATAGCCACATTGCAAAAGATGCAGGCTTTCTGTTTTCCAAGTAAGCTGAGGAAGAGAGAAATTCCAGATGTGCACTTCTGTCATAATAATATACAATGGTGGTCAAAAATTGATGGCCTGCTAAATGGCCCACCCAACTGATGGTCTGCCCAATAATGCCCAGAACTGATGGCCTGCCCAAAATTGATGTCTGGCCCAATTCTCTTTTTTCTCTTTGTCATCTTGTAGCCAGCTTTGTGATGAATCAAATCAAAAGGTAATATGACAGGTAGGTGGTACATGGACCTGCTTCATTTTTGGAACATCTTATCCTCTCATTCCTCATTGCCTTGGATAGAGTATATTGATTTTACAGGTCCTTCAGGTCAGACCTGGAGAATCAATTTCCAGAACTCCATTATATGTGGAAACAGAGCTGTAGAATTGATCTTTCAGTGGCATATACTGGCCAACATACAAACCATAAGAACATAAGAACAGCCCTGCTGGATCAGGCCCAAGGTCCTTCTAGTCCAGCATCCTGTTTAAAACTGTGACCCACCAGATGCCACTGGGAGCCTACAGGCAGGAGCTGAGGGCACGCCCTCTCTCCTGCTGTTACTCCCCTGCAACTGGTATTCAAGGTGGCTACTACATGCAAAGCACTTCCACAGTATTTAGCAATCCAGGGCCCCACTGTGTGAGCAAAAGGATGATTGTTACTGACCTCTCCTTGCCTTGGAAGTGCTCTTCCAAGTGTTCTTGGAAGTGCTCTCCAAGTGAGAGGAGAGCTGGTCTTGTGGTAGCAAGCATGACTTGTCCCCATAGCTAAGCAGGGTCTGCCCTGGTTGCATCTGAATGGGAGACTTTAGGGTTGTGCGTTTTGTATTTTTTTCTGTTCTGTTTTTGGCCCAAATCCGAAACACCCCCATTTTGTTCTTTGTTCGAAATTGCAAAATTCGAATCCGAAACGTTTTGGATTTTAAAAAATGGCCTTGGGGAAAAACTAGTGGGTGTGGGTGGTAGTGCCTGATGGGTGGAAACTACCACCCAAGTTTCAGAGGAATTGGGCAAAGGGCTGATTTTTGGTGAATTTTTGAAGTATAGGATTTTTCCCATAGGGAAGAATTGAGGTTTCAGCAAAAGTATAGCTTCATGTTGGGGGGAATGGGGTTGCCCAGAGCAGAGTAGGGTGCGTGGTAGTGTCCAGTTGGGGCAAGGAAGCTGCCAGAATTATTTCAAAGGAATTGGGCAGAGGGCTGATTTTTAAAGATGTAATGGAGTTTGTGGGTCTGTAAAGTTCTTCCCCATAAGGAATGATGGACCTCCATAATTCCTGCCCCATAACTGCACTTAGAGGGCACCAGGGTGGCCCAGAGCGAGTGGTGGTATAGAGCACATAGGGTGCTAACCACCCCCATGGGTTGCTAACCCATGGGGTACTGGGTTCTGTTGTTTCTGAGATGTTGTGAGTGTAGATTCAGATTCTCTGGTAGCGTATGAGAGTGGATTCATGGTTTGTCACTGAAAATCTCATATGCTACAAGAGAATCTACACTCAGAACACCTCAGAAACAACAGAACCCAGCACCCCATGGGTTAGCAACCCATGGGGGTGGTTGGCACCCTATGTGCACTACACCACCACTTGCTCCCAGCCACCCCAGTGCCCCCCAGGTGGAGTTATGGGTCTGCTGAAACCTCCATTATTCTCTGGGGGGGGGGACCTTAAAGAAGCGTAAACTTCAACAATTCCTAAGAAATCAGCCTTTTGCCCTATTCCTTTGGAATCTGGGTTGTGTCAGGCACCTCTTGGGGCACTGCCACCCAACCCACTGTTTTGCCCCTCAGCCCCCTACAAAATTTTCTGTTTTGAGCACTGGGTGTTTTGTTTTGGCTACAAAACAGCCGAAATGGCCTGTTTTGTGCACAAAACATTTTGTATCCGAAACGAAACGCACATCCCTAGGAGACTTGACGTGTGAGCACTGTAAGATATTCCCCTCAGGGGATGAAGCCACTCTGGGAAGAGCAGAAGGTTTCAAGTTCGCTCCCTGGCTTCTCCAAGATAGGGCTGAGAGAGATTCCTGCCTGCAACCTTGGAGAAGCCGCTGCCAGTCTGTGAAGACAACACTGAGCTAGATAGACCAATGGTCTGACTCAGTATATGGCAGTTTCCTATGTTCTTCTCACAAATATGTCCCGGAGGGTTACTTAGCCCACATGGACATATTTATGGATGTGGAAGAAAACTTGTGGGAACAGCAAAAAATCCACACGTGTTCAGAAGGGCTCTGGATTTCTAAATGCAGCAGAGGTACTTTTGCATGCAGGGCCTCTGCATGGTTGGAGAGGACACCTATAGATCAAAATGGACAATATATTATTCTTGTCACTAGTCTTCTACAATCAACTTCAGTCTCTCCAATACAACTGTTTTCTTCCTTGCTCCATCTGTCCTTTATAGCAGTCAAGGAGGCAGTCATAGAATATTAAGAGACAATTTGCTGATCGGCTTTCATCAAGAAACAACTCAAGTCTCTTATGATGATGTTTTTCTCTACCAATGCTGAGATCAGAACATTTCTTTAGCTACTCTGTAGAATGTTGCACCAGGCAATACAGCTGAAAATAGGGGAATCACATGTTTCAAGGCAAGTGTGTGTGTGTGTGTGTGTGTGTGTGTGTGTGTGTGAGAGAGAGAGAGAGAGAGAGAGAGAGAGAGAGAGCGCACATGCAAACATAGGAAGAAAGTTGCCTGGGCTACTGGGTACTAGTGGTATTAAAACAGCTACCGAGTTTAGCTCATGCTTATTACTCCTTTCTTTCGCTTTTCAAATCATAGTCCTCTTCAGCAGTTGCAGTATTCCCCCTTGCCCCTATTCACTGACCACAGAGATGGGAAAAGAGGAGTGCACCCGCTGGCTATGCTGACAAGTCCACTGACCAAGCCTCCAGGCATTGCCCTGCTCAGCATTTGTCTACAGATGGCAGCACAGAATGTAGGGGAAATAAGGTGTACATTGGAGGAGAACATGACTGACTGGCACACTTTAGTTCAATGAATGTGAAGAGAGTCATTTCCAGAGAGGATATATGTGGTATCTTAAAGTGGAACTTTGACCAAAAAAAAAAAAAAAAAAAAGCATAAACCGATGAGGTTATTAGATTTTGTTACATAATTTCTCAGATCTCCCTTTCTACATTTTCAATGAGGCCATTTTCAAATTGTCCCTGCCTTCTGCAGTATCGTCTGTGGCTACAAGTAGAATAATAGAGCGTAGTGGTTGCCCCCCTGGCCCTGGTATTTACTTCCTATGGGGGCTGCCACACTCATTCTTTGTTGCTTTTCAGAAAGACATGGCTGATTGTACTTTTGCTGTCTAAGATGTACTGCTAAATGGGAACCGTTTCAGTTCATTTGTATTCTTAGAGTTGAAAGCTTTTTTCCCCCCTCAAATGAACAATGAACATTGCAAAAATTAAGTGTTCTTGCTTTCCAAATTGTTGAATTATATGTTCTAAATTGCCACAGATATAAGGTTTGCATGCTATGCTTTGCATTTAATGTCAGAAAACATACCCACGAAAAACTTTATATTAATGGTAACATTAATCGTTAGAAGCAGACATTTTGAAATTGGTGTCATTTTGATTTCCATTGCTTGACTTGCCATGCAAGTACATAAAGACTTAAAATATAGCATACCAAGGGCAGCCCAGTTTAACATCAATTTATTTTTTGTATTCATGACTGATAGTTCATCACAGGATCATACAGTTGAAGGGAAACTTCCTGGCCATCTCATGCAATCGCCTGCTTGATGCATCTCACACAGACGTCTTTCCAATCTCTCTTGGAAGACTTCAGCAAGGGGGAGCCCACTGCCCAAACAGGGAATTGCTCCAACTGTCCAACTCTTCCTATCGAGACATTTCTCCTAATGTTCAACTTAAATCCACCCTCCTATAAATTAAGCCCATTAGATCTAGTCCTAACCTCTGGGAGAGTCCTTGCCCT
This sequence comes from Hemicordylus capensis, assembly GCF_027244095.1. Lineage (NCBI taxonomy): Eukaryota > Metazoa > Chordata > Lepidosauria > Squamata > Cordylidae > Hemicordylus > Hemicordylus capensis. The sequence continues at coordinate 51,350,171 of NC_069661.1, read as the reverse complement.
CTTCTATGTGCCATACATCTTCAAAGGTATTTGAAGCATACCATCATGTCCCCTCAGTCTTTCCTTGTGCATGCTAAACATAAACAATTCATTTGCTCTCTCCACTTGGGCTTATTTTCCAAACCCTTGGTCTTCTTCACCATCCTCCTTTGAATCCATTCCAATTGTCTATATCCTTCTTAAACTGTGGCATACACAATGGACACAGTGGCCAGCACAACGGGCAGACCTACGTGGACATTAGGAACTTGAAAGGCAGTTGTGTAATGCAATGGGGCTGCTGTGGAATGAATTAAAACTGCTTCCAGGTAGTCACGCAGTGCTCCTTCCAGTGGAAACAATCTGTTTAGAGGTGAACTTTGGTGGAGGAAGCCTGCTAGTTTCTTTGGCTGAGAATATGCAGATGAGTTGCTACTTACTAAACTTCAGTGCAAAGAGTGTGGCGTGGCAAGAAGCCCAAGCCACAGTGAGCCACACCACAGCAATATTTGTTGCATTGAACAAAGCATCAGGGGTGTAGCTATACTTGAGCGAATGGGTTCAAAGAACCCGGGGCTCCCAGCTCCTGAGGGGCCCCCAGCAACATCCTGCCCTATTTTCTTCATTATTTCCCTCACTCCAAGGGTCCGCCGGGGAAAGGGGTGAACACGGGCCCTCTTTCCCCTAGCTACACCCCTGCAAAGTATGTTGGGAAAATATATAGGTGCACTGCTACCTCACCAGAGCTCAGCCTGCTGGTGGAGAGAGTGAGGGGTGCAAAGAAGCCTAAGCTCTAGTGAGCTCATGAAGATATCCAGCATCTTCAGCAAAGGCTGCTGAAATAATATTCAGCTAAGCTACTATCTCACCAGATCTCAAGGAGCAGGGCTCCTTCAAAAGAGCACAAAGTATCATACAAGGGAATTGTCCCATTTTATCTTCATGATAGTCATATAAGGAAGGTTAAGCTAAAAGACAACTGATTGTTTCATGTTAGCCAAATGAGATTCATGGATGAATGGATGTTTGAACTTAAGTCTCTTATACTGTATTCGCAACATCATGTTAATGTTGGTATTGAAGTGGCTTATAAGAGCAACACAGACCACTTGGCCAACAAAAATGCTGAGTACTGGAATGTTAGCAATTTATGTACACTGAGTAGTACAGTAATTCAGAATGTATGAAATGATGGTGACAACTGTAAAACCACAATCACGTAAGAATGCCAAGGAACACACTTTTCCAAGAGCCTTGATACATTGCACGGTTGATAAAATGATGAGGGTTATTTAAATACAAGCTTCTTATTGGAAACTGAAGGTGACATACACAGTTTCAAGGGGGAAAGTTGCTGTCAGTTCCTGTAATGGCTTTTCTTATCTGAAATTGTTCAGCAGACCAACACTGCAAAGAATGGGTAACATGCTGAATCAGAATAGCAAGTATAAATAGCTTATTAATGCTAATAAAAATTATTAACATGGATAGTTGTTCTAAACTGAATTATTGTACAATATATCGTGACATGTTGAAGAGAGACATTAGCATAAATAACTTGATGCCTCATCCTCATTATGGGGCCTGATGTAACATCACAATATGCAAGAGTTTGAAATCTACTCTTCAAATTCAAACACAACATTCTTTCAAATCACAAGGACTTTCTTGGGATTTGGCCCCTTAATCTTGAGCGGTTTCTTTAAAATTGTGTGTAGACATAATGGTGATATTGTAGATGCTTGTTGCAACACAGGTCTTTTTTTTTTTTTTTTTTTTTGCAAGCTTTCCTTTCTTAGGCCAGAAAGCCAGACAATCTGATTCTAGAGATGTATCTTTGGTGGTTTTGTTCAATTTTCTTGGTCCCATATCAATATAGCTGCAATTCAGCTGATCTCATTAGTACTACAGCAACCTGGTTCAGATAGTTGGTGGTTCCCATGAAATCACCTGTAAGATCATGCAGGACTGCTGGTATGCTTGTGACTTGGTGGTGATTGCATGGAAGTGCTAATTATATGCCTTAGTGGCTTTACATATCCTGCAGTGTAATACGGATGGTGCCGGACTCACTCACACACAGCGATGCTGCTGCACAAGAGGGCAGTACCAGCACTGCTGAATCTCACATCATCCAGCCACTCGTCACCCAAATGGGCGGTGCAGCTTCTTTGCCCCAGCCCCCTGCACAAAGAGCATGAGGCTGGGTGGCTCCTGGATTGGAGGGGACAGGTCTTCTGGCTTGCAGCTGGTGTTAGCATCCTCCTTTCTTCAGTCCATTCTCAGCAGGCAAGGAGGACAGATATGGGTAGAGTCTGCTCCACGTATGCGGGCAGAGCCATGGGAGGAGCGGCGGCTTTTGGCTACCAGGCACATGGCAGTCATAGAGGGCAACTCCAGTTTCAGGCCTCCCTGGAGTGGTGAGAGTACAGGGGCAGCAGGGGGCTGCAACTCTGGTTTGGAGTGTCTGGGGGTGTGGAGGCTGAGCACACGTGAGCTCAAAGCCTCTTGGCCTTCCACTAAGGCCCCATGTTTTGTTAGCTTTGAGCTGCTTCTGGGCCATGCATGAGAGCAAGTTGTGTGTGTAAAGTTTGCATTCTCCCTTGAAGTGGGGCCTGGTATACAGGGTTATTGAATTACACTGTCAAGGCCACGGCACCAAAGAAAACTAAGGGGGAAAGGGGGGAAGGTCTATAAGGCCTCCCAGGAGGCCTGCTCCTCCGTCTTCTTCTTCATCTGATGATGACAACGATATGGATACCATTACGGCCCTCATTGCTCATTTGAAGGCCTTAGAGAAGGAAAAGCGTGCGCCTCCTGATGGAAAAGATAAGGGGGGGGCTTCGGGGGTTCCAGCAGGGCATAAAAAACGTACTAGGGGAGCCAAAAAAGCAAAACCTACGCAGGCGTTATCTGATAGATTGGTGGCCTTGGAGGCAGATAAGCCTGGACCAATACCTGCGCCCGTGGACCTGACTCAAGGCAAGGATGGAGCCATGCCTAAACCTGACACATCTGGAGGAGATCGCTGAGAGCCTGGGGATGCTGGCACGGGTGAGTGGGGTTTTGGCCTTGGGGCATGCATCCATACAGGGTCCCCACAGAGCCCTTTGGATGATATCCTGGTGCATTTTGGCAGCCAGCCCCCTATGGCACATGCAACCAAGTGTGGCAGAGTTTGAACCCATCTGACTTAGCTGTTTGGCCTTCTGCTGCAGCCACTGCCCCCGCATTGTGAGCTCCCTCTCAGGATCATTCCCCACCTGGTGACACTTCACTGCCTTTGGGGGATCACCTCATGCCCACAGTGAAAGAGCATATTTAGAGGGGTGAATTTGTTGTCGGGTTCCAGCTTCTTTTCTGGGAGCCGGAACCTGTCCCTGCAGAAGGGGAGCAGAACAAGGATTTTGTAAAAAACGAAGAGGAAATCCATTGAACATAATTGAACCAATTGGTTTTCAGGCTTCACGGTCAATATCGGTGTTGTCCTGCAGAGGCAGCCCACGAAGTGCCCTAGACAAGTACTTTGACATCATCCCTAGGGGGTTAATGGACTTTGTAGGCAACACTTGGGAGTGGTACGACCACTCGTTTCACACACATGCAGCTTTAGATCCCACAATTCCTTGGAACAAACAACACCAAGACTTATGGCTGCAGATAATGACCCCATCTAGGCCTATGCAGGGCAACCTGTCTGACAGTGGACACATAATTTCAAAGGCTTCTGCAGAGCCTGCTACTTCACAGGCAGCTGCACATGGTGTTCAAAGCCCCCTGCTATGCTGGGAATTCAATAGCAGTGGTAAGTGCTCCCACTTGCCTTGTATGTTCAGGCATGACTGTGGTTTCTGTGGGGGGTGGCACTCTGGGAACAAATACCCATGAACCAAGGGTTTAATGGTGGCTTCCAGGGCCAGTCCACAGATAGCAGGAAAGGGGGTAGTGTGCCACAAGGCGGTGGCAATTGTAAAGGGGCTCAGTCCAATTAAGCTCCATGTGCTGGCCTGCTGGTTGTGTGACTACGCAAATCGGGAGCGGGTGGAGTATTTGCTTGTTGGTTTTAGTTTCCATCAATCATCTTTATTACAGTCCAGGACCAGCATAAGATAGAACAGTAAACCATGATTCAAAATAATAAAAACAAATTATGGGGCCATACAACTATATTACTTTAAAATTACTACTCTAATACTATACAGCTATATTATAATACTGTAAAGCTGCTATCCTCAGAAAAGTGGATAGCTATGAGATTATTAAACAGCTGTATTTAGAAAATTATGAACATATAAAATGTGAAATATATAAAATGCAAAAAGCAGTGGCTAAAACAGGGTATATAAAATAAGGCATCTAAATAGGAGCACTAAAAAAGTCAGTGGTGTAAAAATATTCAGAGCGGATGCAAGGGAATGGCCTGGTAGTCACAGCCCAGCAAATCCTACACACTGCCATCCAGAACTTACTTAGTAGTGTTAAACATGAAGGCCCCAGGGTCTTCATCTGAAAACAGCAAATGGGTGTAGACATGATTTGGGCGGCCAGGGTACTTGCGAAGTAGTGGAGCTATAAGCTTGGCCCGAATGTCTCTGTAAAAGGGGCAAAAGAGGAGTACATGTTCTGCGGTTTCTACTTTCCCCATTTAACAGGGGGAAAGTCTCTCTGTGATTGGGATCTTTCTGTATGTGCCTTCCAATACAGCAGAGGGAAGGGCATGACAACAGATGAGAGTAAAAGCCCTTCTGTGGCTTGGGGTTTCCAGCTGTGACAGGTACGCAGCAGGGCAGGCAGAGTATCTGTGCCTTTCCAAGGACAGGAAGGTTGGAACCTTGCCTAGGTCAGCCTGGCAATCAATGTCCATTATCCTCTGTTTGATTATTGTTATTACCTGGTCACGATCCATAGCAAGTGGGGCGGGGGAAGTCAAGGAGCAACAATTTAGTCCACTCAGAGGGGCCAGACCGCAAGGGTTGAGGTACAATTTAAGACAGAGGTCAAGAATGGACAACCACACTCTGGCCTCAACCTTTATCATGCCCATTTCAAAGTGTAGGGCAGCATTTGAGACACAATGAGGTACTTGGAGGGCCGCTCTTATTTGGACTGCACTCACTCCAAGGGGGCAAGATTGGAGGGGGGGCCCCAATTGGGCACCATAGAGGAATTGTGCCAAAGTCTTGGCCTCAAATAATTTGAGTGATAGGTACAAATTGGCCCCCTCTAGGCCTTAGAAATTTTAGAATGGTGGTGGAGCCTCAGGGCACCAAGGTCTTTTTGGAGGATCTACGGAAAGGATTGGCTGCAGTTTTGTGTGGTTGGTGGACAGTGCGGGATGTTAAGATGAGCTAACCCCTGCTGTGACAGATACAGTGTGGTGGGGAATAACATCAGAGTTTGGGTGAGCACCTTCCGGAAAATGTTTGGCAATAGAACAGGTAGGTCAACTCCCTAGAGGCTTGGCAGATCAAGGAATTCTACTCTGTCAGGAGACACCCCCCAGAAAGGCTTGGCAGCTTCAGGGGGGTGCCACTAAGGGCAGAGTCCTGTCCTTAGGTCAGCTAAGATGGACAACTTCTGCTTTTGAGCAATGGGGCCTGGAGCCAAGGTGTGTCACCTGTGGGAATTAGATAAGGCTGTGGCACGCCTTTAGCTTCTGCACTGTGGGGGTGGAGAGCCAATCCGAGTTTCTTTTTCTGTTGTGTTTGAATTCAAACAATACATTGTGGCCCTTTTTCACCACACACTTGTGTCTCGTGTCTTCTTGGGGTGTGGGTGCAATCCAAGTGCTTGTTGCATGAATGGGCAGCACAGCTTGTTTGTGTCATGGGTGCATGCTCCCGCAATAAATCAAGCAACAGCAGGGATGTGTAGGATGAGCTTTTACTAGTAGCTAAGCAAAGTCAATGGAAATCATCACTTTGAAATCATCAGTCCATAAATCGTAGTCGTGGGCCAAGTCCAATTAGGGTAAATGCCAGGGGAGGGGTCGGTTGCCAGTTCTGTAGTCCAGGGGATTCTGAAGAGAGCCACAAGTCGATAGCCAGGCACAGGGTCAAGAACACAGGAGCAATCAGGAACAAGGTGCACAAAGCAAGGAGCTGGAACTGCATGCCAAAGAAGCAAGTTGAAAGGCCCCACCTGCCTTTGCAGTTACAGATTCAGATGTTTCCCTGGCCAGACTTTGCAGCCAAAGAGCTGCTTCTTCTCTGTACAAAACACTGCTCCTTTCTGTAGTCATGCCAATGCTCCACATAGCTCACTGGTCTGCTGCTTGGTCCTGGCTCCTCCCCATCTGAAGAGGGCAATGGCTCCCCAGCAACCTCCTGCTGCTCTATAATTGGTAAGTTCTCCATCCATGGGGCTCCCTCCTCAGCATCCTGTAGCAGGACCATATCAGGGGATGGTGAGTCTGGCAGTTCCTCCTCAGAATCTTCTGAATCAGACCACTGCCTGACAGTTTGCCCCTGTCCCCTGCACAAGGAGCACGAAACTGGGTGGGAGCATATTGGCTCCTGTGTTGGAAGGGGCTGGTCTTCCTGTTGGCAGCCGATGTTGGCGTCCTCCTCCTTCAGTCCTTTCTCAGCAGGCACCCTCCCTCCCTTCCATGGGGTACAGGCTGGGCTTGCTGATTGCCCTTTGGGGCCGGGAAGGAATTTTTGGGGTGTTCACCTGATTGGCTGTTGGTGTGTGACCTTTTTCACATGCCTCTGACTGTCCTCCTTAATTAGGTAGTTAGCTAGCCACATTTCCCTTATTAGTCACAATTGGCAGGTACAGTGCAGTGGGAAGTAACAGCTGAGTTTTGGTGAGCACTTTCATGTAAGTGTTTGATGATAGTGCGGGCAGGACAACTCCCTAGAAGCTTGGCAGATCAGGGAACTCTGATCTGGCCCACTCTACTCTGCCAGGTAACACCCACCCCCCACCCCGAGAGGCTTGGTGGCTTCGGGGGGTGCCACTAAGGGCAGAGGCCTGACCTTAGGTCAACTAAGGAACATAGGAACATAGGAAGCTGCCATATACTGAGTCAGACCATACAGGTAGGTCCATCTCGCTCAGTATTGTCTACACAGACTGGCAGCAGCTTCTCCAAGGTTGCAGGCAGGAATCTTTCTCAGTCCTATCTTGGAGATGCCAGGGAAGGAACTTGGAGCCTAGATGCTCTTCCCAGAGCGGCTCCATCCCCTGAGGGGAATATCTTACAGCACTCACACTTCTAGTCTCCCTTTCGTATGCAACCAGGGCAGATCCTGCTTAGCTTAAGGGGACAAGTCATGCTTGCTAGTTGCTACCACAAGACAAGCTCTCTTCCCTAAACTAAGATGGGCAACTTCTGCTTTAGAGCAATGGGGTTGCCTGGAGCAAAGGTGCATCACCTGTGGGAATTAGGTAAGGCATATAACTTGTGTCTTGTGTCTTCTTGGGGTGTGGGTGCAATCTCACATCTCATGTGACTTCCCTTTGGGATAAATAATATCACACTGTGCATCAGAGTCCTGCAGCAATGTGGGCAGGTTTGGCACTGCCCGTGTTACACTAAGAGACATGTAAGCCACATTTTCATTATGATGTGATATCCCATTATGATGGGATTTTGAGATCTCCCATAATTCCTCGCATCTAGGAAGCTAATGTTCCAGGTGCCAAGAGGATGGAGGAGAGGGTATGAGTCTTTCACAAGCTTCTACTCTTGTGTGAGCTGCATCCATAATGAAAATATGCTGTTTCTCTGCCTTCAGAAGAGGATTTCTGGATATTGTAATACACATTGCAAAAATTGCCTTAATTGGTGAGATGAGTTTCCTTTCTTTCAGGAGCTTGGAAGCAAAAATGTGGAGGCCTTGTAACACCCAACATGCTAGCAGTTGTTCATTCTTCTCAAAACATGATATTTTGCTGCATACCCAGAAAGGGATCTTCAGCCTTTTTGTTTTTTCACCGCCTCTAAAATTCTGTGAATATTTTTGTTGTGTCAGTTTCTGATCCCGTAACAGCCTGATGATAACATGCTGCTTAAATACAACATTCCTAGGTTGGTTTAGCTGATTAAAAGTACTTCTAATGGAAAAGGGCATTCTGTTCAGTTGGTAGGTTGACAGCCATAATGTAAGTCTCTGAAGTGTTTATCAAACAACATGTCATACTGTTTTAAACCAATTCTTCATGCGTATGAAAATCTGCCTCATTTATACTCTTTGAAATGAGCCCAAAGCGAATATTCTTATACATACCCTTATTACTGATTATTTTTTCACCCACATGTGCAAAAAATGCTTTATCACAAAGACAGCAATTAATGCAAAATGAAAAAGCCCTTCACTTTTATGTCTGATGTTGAAAGAAACTCAGTTATAAAATAATTAATGGAAAATGCAGTGTGTGATGCACATTGTGAATATACATTCCCTGATGTTTTGTCAAATGTGTGCTGTTAAGATTTCAAAGAAAACATGCATTTTATTTTCCTACCACTATATCGTATGCATATTAGTATTATTAGCATTCCTTTTTAACTAACAATGCTTTTATTGAATAAACTAAGACTAGAGACTTACACTGTTGTTTTGAAAAAACATATTGTGCATATCAATTAAAATATGGAATATAATTGAACATTATTCAAAGCATCATTTCAGAATATCAGATTAAAATCCTGTATTATTCAATAGGCTCTGTCTTTCTCTCTCTGCCCCTCTCCCTGCCCCCATGTTTAAACCTTAGTATGAGAACTGGGTTATAGCTCTACTTCCAATGTAGGGGCAGCATCAGAAATTAGCTCCCCTGGGCACTTACCAAGGATCCATGTGAAATTCTGAAGTGCCCACAGTGCATATTAATAAAGTGGCAGCCAATAGAGACAGTGGCTGACATACTGTGAAATGTCCTGTCTACCTCATAACAGAATGAAGACATAGTTGTGCAAAATAGCCCAATTGTGCATGAGTTCCATTACAGGGCAGATAGCAAACTGAGCAGTATGTCAGCTACTGATCTTCCCTCAGAGAGAATCACTGCCTCTTCCATTCTCCCTCATCCACATAGGTGTCCCCCTCCACCCCACTAGACCCCGCTGTATCATGGCAGGGGCAGCTTGGGACAAGGTCTCATTTCCAGAAGTGATGGTCAAGAGGAAATCATGTGGGAGTCATGTAGGGTACCTTCATTTTTGGAGCAGGACCTACTCAAGGGAAAGAACTTCCTCCAGCTAAAGGAGCCCTTTCTCCATCTTGCTGCAAGGGAGGTCCTTCTGTTGGAACTTCAGCATACAGCAACGTGAGTGCAGCAGAGGGTTCAGTGTCTGGACAATGCATACATAAATTTCAAAGACTGATGAGAGCAGGAGAGTGGAAGCCTTTTGCTGCTCCAGCCAGCGGTGACAGGATAGGAGTCTGGGGAAGCAGGCCCTAGTTGTCCCTCCCACTTGGGCTATGAGTCCTTTGGGATACTTCCCACCATAACTGCAGTGGGGGGGGTAATTCACTCCTTCCCACCATAACTGAAGTGGGTGGAGGGTAAATTACATGTAGCCAATGAATGGGCAGAATTGTTGCCATGTCTCTTTTATCACAGGATTGCACCTGTGATAGGAGAGGTAGGGAAAAGGGACATAAGCCCTGATCACGTGTTTGTGGGCCATTCCTCTTCAAATCAACTTTGGGGGCATCCACTCATCCTGCCCTCATGGTTAAACCTGGGCCTCAGCTGGCTACTCTTTTTACAAGGAACCATGAGGTAATTTTCCCCTGTTGATCTGACTGGCAGAGAGAGAGAGAGAGAGAGAGAGAGAGAGAGAGAGAGAGAGAGAGAGAGAGAGAGAGAGAGAGAGAGAGAATAGGGTTTTGTCCTCATCAGGCCTATCCTGCCCAAATGGGACAAGTTTCGTGAGGGGATAGTGGAGCTGGAATGCAGGATTATATGATTGTCTCCGGCTAACTATGTTTTTCAGGTTATGGAGGTCTGGGTAAAAGCAAACTCAGTTTATTATTTAGGTGAAGTTAAGCTTTGGCATTTTGTTATCATTCACTTGTTAATTTCAAACCTGCTCTGAGGCCTAAGTATCTGGAGGTGATATTCTGGGACTGGATTATTTTTAGATCCAGATGTGCTCATCCACCGTTGGGAGTGGATGGGCTACCACAGACAAAGTTAGTTAGACATAACCTTTGGCCCTGCCTTCCAGATACCTTGACCCCACTTGGATTTATTAAATTGGGGCTAGACACACGATTGTCTCTTCATTGGTATTAATGTAAGTCACAAAGAATACCAATGAGAAAGAAAAATGGCAGAAATCTAAAGAAGCATAATAAGCTCGAGGATTAACTAAAACTAAAAAGGAGAAAGGAAGGAAGTATTGCCAATGACAAATACAGATCAGTAGCCATATAAGGATAGTGTCAGAAAACTAAAGCTCAGAGCAAAATAAGGCTGGTGATGGTAAGAGCATTGGATGCTTTAGCCCTGCAGTCAACAAAATTGACAAAAAGGGCTGCTCAGGTATGTTCAAAGTAAGAGGAAGCAGAAGGAAACAGTAGGTTCACTGCTCAGTAAGAATAGTGAAATGCCAATGGGTGACAAAGAGAAAGTGCCGTTGCTCAATTCCATTTTCCCTCTGTCTCCTTTCAAATGTGCAGTCTCACAAAAGCAAAGATAATGGTGAGCAGTCAGGATTTCAATTCAAGAATAATAAGTATTTGGACAGGAAACATCAATCTACCTGAAATGAGTTCGAGGCTTCTGGGTTGAATGGATTGCATTCTAGGCAAAGGAACTTGATGATGTACTCTCAGAATGTGTGTCTATCATACTTGGCAATTCCTGAGTATGGGTGAGGTCCACAAGATTGGAGAAAGGCTAATGTCTCATTCTTCAAAAAGGGGGAAAAGAGGGTCTGGGACTCCAGATCAGTCAGTCTGATTATGGTACCTGGAAGATACTAAAACAGCTAGTTCTGATATCTGGAACAAGAGTCATTCTATAAGTGCCTGGAAAATAATGCAATGATTAATACAAGCCAGCATGGATTTGTCAACAATATATGCTTCCAGACTAATCTTCTCTTTTTTTGGTTTTCCAAGCAGGTTACTAGCTGCTGGTGCGAGGGATATGGATATAATGTATCTTTATTTCAGCAAAGCATTTGACAAAATTCTCTCTCATATTTTGTTTAGCAAACTGGGCAAATGTGGAGATAATATCATCAAATGGATTCAGAACTAACTGGTTGGAAAACCATACTTGAAAAATTGTCTGCATTCATATATAATGCAGAACCGTGGGTCGAACGCATATGCAATTCCACACCACCCCTCCCCCTGCTCTCCCATACAAATTCAGACAGACAGGAGAGTAGTCTTTCTGCAGTTAGTGAAACTGCAGAGAGGCAAAGGATCTAGCTGTGTGGGCTTCCTTCTTTACTGAAGGACAGCCTGCACAGCCAATCACAGCAGAGTGATTGTGTTGAGCTCCTCCCTCCACCCTTCCAGGCCTGCGGTTCCAAATCCAGACATATCGTGGGCTGCCTCGAACCTCAGGTTAAAATGACAAAACTCAGTATAACCTGAGAATTCAGATTGGAGTTCCAAATCTGAACCATCAGTTTTGCCACCATGCATATCCTGGGTTGCCCGCATTTGGATGTAACATCCACAGAACCACAGCCCCATTCAACTGCAGTTCAGTGTTATGTGTGAATGCGGCCATTGTCATCCTTCTGAAACTAGTGAGACTTTTGAATGGGGCCTCATAGAGATCTCTCTTGTTTTCTTTCTGGTTTGTCAATGACTTAAATGAAGGGAAGAGCTGAATCCATATCAAATTTGCAGTTGTCACAAAACTGAGAAGAATAGCAAACACTTCAGAAAACAGAAATGAAATTCAAAATAATCCTGTAGATCATTTTGAAGTATGGAAAAATTGGCTGAAACTTACAAAATAAAATTCAGCAGAGACAAATACAAAGTTCTGCTTTTAGGCAACAAAAGTCAAATGCTCCAGGATAGGATGGGGGATATCTCGCTTGGTGGTAATACATGTGAGAATCTTATCAGGATTTCATGCATTGACAAGATGAAAATGAGTCAGCAGTGTGTTGCAGCTGCAAAAAAGGTGAGGGGCTAATGCAAAAAAGACATATTTTCCAAGTCTCGAGAGGTAATAATTCAATATTATTTTGCTCTAGTCAGACTTCAGCTGACTGTGGGCAGGTACTGTGCCCAGTTCTTGATATTTTGTTTTATTAAGGATGTTGACAAATTTTAAAATAAGCCACATAGGGAAGGTTGAAGTAACTATGTTTATTTTACCAGGAAAAGAGAATATTAAGGGGCTGATCACTCCTCAAATACCTGAAGGGTTATCACATAGAAGATAGCAAAGACTTGTTTTCTGTGTTCTAGAGCTTAGGGTTTCAGTTATTGGACAGTAGATTTTGGAGGAACGTTAGCAGAAACTTCTTAATGAAAGAACAGTTAAACAAAATAGTTTAATATAACATGACAAATGCTACATTTTACCACCTAAAGACATAGGTTTTTCTTTTCCATTCTTTACACGTTGTTTGGAGTACATATGTAGAGCTAGTCTGCAGATATCACTGGACTTCATTTAAACACCCGAGGCCCATTCACACATTATGTACAACACTCTTACAATGAGTATACAGTGTACACAGGTAGAGATCCGTAAACAGGTACAGTCCTTCACACTGCATTCTGAATGCAGGTACAGAAGCACACTTTCTATCTGTATCATGCATTTGAAGGACTGATATCCATGTTCACTTTTAAAATGAACACAGGTCTGTCATTCACACAAACGTGTATGGGTGTACAGACATCTGTACACTTGTACAGCATTAGAGATGTGCACAAAAGAAATACTTCGATTTGTTTTGAAATTCAATTCAAATTCCAAAAATTCATTTCAAATCTGAGTCAAATTCGAATCTGGCCCAAAAATTCAATTTGACTCTTTTGGGGCACTTTTTTTAACCAATCAGGGGGTCTGAGTGGTTTTTTAAAGGTGCCAAATATCTCTTGAATCAAATTTTAATCAAATTTTGAAAATATGATTCAAATTCAAATTGAATTACCCTTTGAAGGTGTGCAATTCAAATTTGAATCGGCTTGCACATCCCTATACAGCATAAAGTCTGGATCTGGATCTGGTGTCCCAAACCAGGAAAACTGATTGTGAGAAGAGCTTCTAAGACTTTTTGCACCAAACGATTTTCAGTAAACTGAAAACACTACACAAAGCTGTGTAAAGGTAAATCACATGTATACATGCATTAAGAATCTGGTGTTTCTGCATCCTTAAAGACTACATATTCCAAACTGGTGCTTTGTGTTTGGGCTTGTCTTTTGGTTGCCACAGACTTGCAAATGTACATACCTACTTCCCATTAACTAGGGGATACATTTCTAGTTTGTGCTCTGATTTACTAGCTACAGAATTCTCAGTGTCTGGCATGGAGATGGATTTAAATGGCATCCAATAGCCTGGATACTGCACCTGGAGTATGATATTACTAATTTAAGCAATCTGTGTCACAATAACTAATCTGTTCATATTCATACAGGAAAGAATAGCCTGTTTGCCAAGTATTCTGCATTTTTGTGATATGCAAATATGATTGCAAAAGGATTTAAGTTAATGGAAAATTTGAAAGTGAAAGCAGCAGAAAGGGCTATGTCTTCACTGACGATACAAATGATAGCCATTTTATACTTCCCATTCTCACAGAGAAGACAAATCTCGTCATCCATTGCCTGTAATATTTGCAGAATGATGATTGGGCTTGTGTTACCAATTGGGGATTTCCTCATTCATTATCTCCATCAGAAATGCCAAGCCTCAAAGCACTGTGGATTCCCCATCCTGATCCCAGTTTCATTAATCTGTCAGATAAAAGGCACAGCTTTTCAACTACCAGAAAGCTTTGTGAGTCAAGATAACAGGGTTCCATCTTTAATTTAAGCAAATCTTTTTATATGAGTCAGGTGAACTGTTTAGAATCTTAATTTACCAACCTGTGAGATGGTGAAAACTGACAAATGTGAGTTAGTAGTTAACTCATTAGATAACTATTTAAACAAGTTTTTTTTTAGCAAGAACTAATCTGCCTACATTCTTTTCACTATACCTACAACTGGGCTAAATTTGATCAAAATCAGTTAGGCAGTTCACAAGTTAGCCAACTTGTGTCTCAAACGTTTAATGCATCTGCCATCTTGAATTGGAGTGGATGGCATCATTTTTTATTTTTTATTTTAAATTTATTTGATTTATATACCGCCCTTCCAAAATGGCTCAGGGCGGTTCACAAACTATGTGTTGGAAGCTACATACAGCTGTAACAAATCTGGTCCAAATTGGTTCCCACTTGCACCTCAGATGTTCACGTATCTGACATATTGAATCAAGGTGGATGACATCATTACCAACTACACCCTTGAGCCAACCCTATGTGTCCCTGAAGCAAATTTGGTTCAAATTGGTTAGGCAGTCCACAAGTTAGCCCAATTGTGCCTCAAATGTTCACATGTCAACCATCTTCAATTGGGATGTATGACATAACCACAAACTGCACCATTGAGGTGTCCCTACATGTCACTCACAACTGTACCAAATCCGGTTCAAATCGTTTATGCGGTTCACATTAGCCCACTTGTGCCTCAAATGTTTATGTGTCCACCATCTTGAACTGGGGTGAATTTCAACATCACAAACTATGCCATTGAGATGACCCTACAACTGTACACAAATTCGTTCATATCGTTCCAGGCATTGTGAAGTCGATAGTGGAGGACACACATGGAAAGATATATGGACGGAATGCCTTGTGATCTCATAAGCCTACTGGAACATAGGCTAAAAATTGCAAGCAGGATGTAAAATAAAAAGTCAACACGTCAGTCAGCATCATCATGTCAAGTACAGTAATTCTACTGTTACAAAACAGGAACATAGTGTTTCCTTTACAGCAGGAATGTCAAACTCAGTCAGATGGTGGGCCAGATTTGACTCCAATGAACCTCCAGGGGGTGCACAGAAACTTTTGTACCACCTTCTGCTTTCCTCCTCCTCCCTCTGTTGCCAGAAGCAATGTTTTGAGGTCATGCAGAAAGGCACCTCTCTATATGATCTCACAAATAGGCTATCAGTCTTCAGTGAACTTTTCACCCTGCACAGTTCAAGCCACTTGGCACGAGCCAGTTATTAGCAGAGGCCGAGTCTGGCAACATGTCTCCATATTAAAGTTTCAAAAGACTGTAAAAGGATGTTGCCAGCCCCTCCTTTATGAAGGCAAGCCACTAGTAAAAGGAAATAAAAAGGAAATTGTCATGGGTGAGATACTCCCCATCAAGAGATACCACTTGGAATGCTCAGCAGGATGATCAAATAGGGCCATTTCCCTCCTCATTAGTAGAATGAAGTGGCCGGCAAAGATTAGGGAGCAGTTACTCATAGTAAACAAAACTATATGCACTTTTGCACCTGGGATATTTGTCCAAACAGGCAGAAAAACATAGAGCCATTTTCACCATGCATGTGAACTGCACTTGCCTTTGTCCAAAAGGACCCACCTGGTTAAGTCTACCCCAGCAATGAACATCTCTCTTTTGCAAGAATATCCCTAAGCTACAGGGAAGGATAACTGCTTGATTGAATCAACAAAGAGCCCCAGGGCATGTTTGCGAGTATAACTGCCCTATATGAGCCACATGGCTCAGAGCTGTACAGGACTCTCTTGGGACTCTACTCCAAAGCAGACTCTCATACAGGCGAGCTGAGGAGGCTGCCCCTCGCCCCTCTTCTCCCTGCTCTCCAATCCTGAGGAAGCCCCACCCGATTGCCCTTCAAGCAACAAATGCGACTGGGAAGGATACATAATACTAATACCTCTAGCCATTTCTCAGAGCTGCCTCCTCTCTCCCCCAGTGCTTTTCATTATTAAGAAACCCCTTAGTAGACTCTCCTTTTAGAATCACTAGTCAAGGTATTGAACTTCCTAACCAAACTCTTTTGCCTTCTGTAACTCCCCATTTTCACCCTAAATCAAGTCTTGAAACTGTAATTTCTTCTCATTCTTCCAATACACCAGACTTGCTTAAAATATCAGAACTGCACTATGATTTAAATAAATTTCCCTACATCTAGCCAGTGCTTTGGTACAGTTTTAGTGACACCTCCTTCTCTGACTTTCTTCCCTCCTCCCTCCCTCCCTTGCCCTGCCACTTAAATTAACTGAATGCACTATTTTTTACAATAGAATATGCCCAGGGATATGTGGAAATGTTTCTGTATTTTTTAGAAGAAATTCTGAATAATATTCTTCTCAGTGACCTGCAGATACCAAATCTTTCATGGAAAATCCTGCCACTTACACTAGCTGAATGCACTACTTTGCACACCTGAATATGCCCAGGAAAGAGTTGAATGCTATTCTGTATTTTTTTGAAAGAAATTCTGAATATAACCATCATATTTATTATTGGTGATTGAGACAGTGGTGGCTTTTCAGCTCCAGGCAGTCTTGGAGGAAACAGATTATCTAGACCAGTATTTCTCAACATTTTTGGAGTCATGGACTAGTACATTCTTCATGTACAGTTTCTTTGAGCAGCAGTTTATAAAGGGGTCACCCACCACAACTGCAGGCTCCCCAAAACAATTTTGGGCCGGTAGGGACCACCGCCGGGAACTCTCCAGAGCTCATTTTCAGGCAGCCCTCGTTGCTGGATAATGTTCATTCAAGGAAGCTAAATGAACATTATCCAGGAGTGAGGGCTGCCTGCCTAGAAATGAGCTCCTTAGAGCTCACCCAGGCTCCATGGATCCCAGGCCCTGCCTCTCTACATGTGATGGATGAGTACCCTCACAGACCAGTACCCAACAGCTCATGGACCGGCACCAGTCCATAGACCGGTGGTTGAGAAACACTAACCTAAACCAGGCCTGCTCAGCTTAGGCCCCCACACTGCTTTTTGGACTACAACTCCCATAATCCCCAGACCCAGTGTCCAATAGCCAGGGATTATAGGAGTTGTAGGCCAACATCTGCAGGAGGGCTGAAGTTGAGCAGCCCTGATCTAGACCAATTTCAAACTGGCTTTCGGGCGGCTATAAGATTGAGACTGCCTTGGTCATCCTGATGGATTGTCTCCAGTTGGGAATTGACATGTGGAGTTTGACTGTTGATCCTGTTAGATTTCTCAGTGCCTTTCGTTACCATCAGCCAAAGTATCCTTCTGGCTCACCTGAGGGAGGTGGAATTGGTGGGAGTGGTACTGTTTTACAGTGGTTCTGTTCCTACCTCACTGGAAGATTCCAGATGTTGGAGACAGTTGCTCTGCAAAAAGGACGTTAATGTAAAGAGCACTGTTCCCTCTAACAGGGATTCCCAGACGCTGTTGACTACAACTCCCATAACCCACAAACACAAGCCACTGCAGCTGGGGATTCTGGGAGTTATAGTCAATATCTGGGAATGTTAGAAGGAATGCTGGTACAGATTTCCCACTAGGCTGCAGACTGTCTCTAGTGCTTTTTAACATCCTAATGAAACTACTGGGAGCGATCATTGGGAGATTTGGTGCAGGGTTTTATCAATATGCTTCTGACACCACAATCTATAGCAGCTTCATCACATAATGGCATAACTTCCCTAAATGCCTGCCTGAAGGTAGTAATGGGCTAGATGAGGGATTATAAACTTAAACTGAAGCCAAATAAGATAAAGGTATTCTACCAAAGAAAACCACATGGCTCTGTGGTCTCCAGGAGTCGACACCAACTCGATGGCACAAATTTACCTTTACTGAATGTGTGGGGTCAGAACTTGAGAGATGGTTTAAAGCTACCTGTTCTGGATGGAGTTATACTCCCCCAGAAAGAACAAGTATGTAGGTTGGGAGTGCTCCTGGATCCAAATCTTTCTCAGGACTCAAACATTGAGGCAATGGCCAGGGGTGCTTTTTATCTACTTTGGCTGATACATCAGCTACATCCATTTCTGGAGGGAAATGACCTTAAAACAGTGGTAATATACACTGGCTTGACTACTTTAATGCACACTATTTGGGGCTGCCTTTGTACATAGTCCAGAAACTGCAGATGGTGCAGAATGCAGCAGCCAGACCTTTCTCTGGGATATCATGAAAAGACCATATAACACCAATCTTAAAAGAACTGCACTGGTTGCTGATATGTTTCAGAGAAAAATACAAAGTGGTGGTTATTAACTATAAAGCCCTTAATGGGCCTGGTCCAGGGTATTTAAGAGAGCATTTCCTTTGTCATGGACCCTCCCACATATTAAGATCATCTGGGAAGGTCTGGTTACGGCTACCACCTGCTTGTTTGGTGGCTACTTGGAACCAAGTAAAGGGTCTTAAAGACCCTTAAGATGCACCTGTTTTCTCAGGCTTTTAATTTGTATTAGTTAAAATTTAAATAATTTTAATTGGTTTTATATCATAATTGTTTTGGTCATTTTATGCTGTTTTTATATTTATTGTATTTTAAGTTATGTACTCTACCTAGAGATGAACCTGTCAGGTGGTACAGAAATATGATGGAGAGATAGAGATAATATTTATGTTATTGTTCTCACCAGATTTTTAACATTCAATGATCAGATTAATAATTCCAAAACAACAACATGCAGAACTCCTCTTCCCTTCTCCCTTACTCACACCTGCAGGGAGAAATTGACGGCTACAGCCTTCTTTCTTCCACCTCTTCCTCTGCACTGAGGAGGTGTACGCACTTATACAACAGAGCAACTCCTCTCACTCTGCATGTCAAACTGAACAAAAAACAGGCCCAAGCAAGGGGTGGGGCCAGCATATGAAGTAGCAGTACCATACTCCATTTATTGGCCAAGCAAATGCCAAATGAGCATTGCAATGACAAAGAAAATGTGTTCTTCCTCCAGCTGTAAGACACAATGGGGCTATTCCCACAATCAGGCGAAATCGGGCTAGATTTTGCATGATCGTGGGAGCCACCGGGCTCGCAGGCAAACCCGGTGGCTTCCTGGTGGTTAACCCGCCAAACTACCCCTCCCCTTAAACCGGGTTTGCGGAGCGAGCGCTCTGCAAACCCAGTTTTTTAAAATTGTGAGTAGCCGTGGCGCGGTTGCAGGAAGACTGCAGGGGAGCAACAGCAGGAGAGAGGGCATGCACATACCTCTTGCCTGTGGGCTTCCCAGAGGCATCTGGTGGGCCACTGTGTGAAACAGGATGCTGGACTAGATGGGCTTTGTGCCTGATCCAGCAGGGCTGTTCTTGTGTGTTGTGTTCTTATAATAAAATAATAAAGCAATGTTATTGTTATTATTGGAAATGCTTGTAATTTATTTGGCTTCCGGTTCATTTGATTTTATTGGCTGGCATGATGAAGAAAATTAATCAAAGTAGTCCAACTGAAATTAAAAGGACACCTTAGTCAAGTCAATGCCTAATCTGTCCTACTATTTCAATGGAATTACTTTGAGTATTTCTCCTTATTGTGTCAGCCACTGGTTTTAAACTGAAAACCATGCAACATCTTGATATAGGTAAATACCTAGTTTATTATTCATTCATTCATTCATTCATTGAATTTCTATACTGCCCTTGCAAAATGGCTCAGGGCGTTAAAACAAAACAACAAAAATCAATTAGCAGTTAAAAACAGAGGTTGTAAAACACCATAAAATAATAAAACATTCAAAACAGTTTAAAAACCCTGAAAAACCAGGTTACAACATTAAAACGGACCTCCTCAGATGACCTTAACATGCTGTAAGGATCATGCAGAAGAAGGTGCTATCTTACGTAACCTGGACCTAACCCATTCAGGACTTTAAAGGTAACAACAACAACAACAACAAAATATTTATATACTGCTTTTCAACAAAGGTTTCCAGAGTGGTTTAAGTAGAGAAATAAAAAATAAATAAATAAGATGGATCCCTGTCCCCAAAGGGCTCACAGTCTAACAAGAAACATAAGACAGACACCAGCAACAGTCACTGGAGGGGTACTGGGCTGCGGGTGGATAAAGCCAGTTGTTCTCCCCCTGCTAAATAAAGAGAATCACCGCGTTAAAAAGGTGCCTCTTTGCTCAGTTAGCAGGTAATAACCAGCACTCTGTAATTCGGCCAGAAACATATTGGCAGCCAGTGCAACTGTTTCAAAATAGGCATAATATGGTCTCTCAGGGTTGCCCCAAAGACCAATCTGGCTGACACATTTTGAACTAACAAGTTTCCAAACTACATACAAAAGCAACCCCACATAGAGCGCATTGCAATAGTCAAGCCTGCAGGTTACCAGCTGGTGCACCACTGTTTTGAGGTTGTCCTCTTCAAGGAATGGATGCAGCTGTCGAATCAGCCGAAGCTGATAGAAAGCACTCCTGGCCATAGCCACCACCCAAGATACTACGGTGAGGCCTGGATCCAAGAGCACTCCCAAGCTGCGTACCTGTTCCTTCCAGGGGAGTGTAACTGCACCCAGCACAGGAAGATCTAACTCATCCCTCAGATTCTGAACCCCTGCAATGAGCACCTACATCTTGCTTGGATTCAGTTTCAATTTGTTATCCCTCATCCAGCCCATTACTGCCTGTAGGCAGGCATTTAGGGAATGGATGCCATTTCCTCATGATACAGATGAAAAGGAGAAGTAGATTTGGGTGCCATCAGCATGCTGATAACACCTAGCACCAAACCTCCTGATGACCTCACCCAGCGGTTTCATGTAGATATTAAAAAAAACATTGGTGACAGAATGGAGCCCTGAGGGACTCCATATAATTTTGTATTATATTGAGCAACTGTCACCAAGCTCCACCATCTTGAATCTACCTGAGAGATAGGAGTGGAACCACTGTAAAGTAGTGCCCTCTATCCCAAACTCCCCTAGTCGATACAGAAGGATACCATGGCTGATGGTATTGAACGCCGCTGAGAGTTCCAAAAGAACGAACAGAATCACACTCCCTCTGTCAATTCCCCAGTAGAGGTCATCCATCAGGCCGACCAAGGCTGTCTCAACCCCATAGCCAGCAATAAAGCCAGTTTCAAATGGGTCTAGATAATCAGTTTCCTCCAAAAACCCATGGAGCTGGTCGGCCACCACCCTCTCAATCACCTTGCCCAACCAAGGGATATTGGAGATTGGCCTATAACTATCCATCGCTGAGGAGTACAGGGAAGGCTTCTTAAGAAGAGGCCTAACCACTGCTCTTTCAAACATGAAGGTACCCTACCCTTCCTGATGATTGATGATATTAACTAGGCCACCTCCAACAATATCCCCACTAGATAGAAGCAACCAGGTTGGACAAGGGTCCAGAGAATAAGTGGTAGGCCACACCACCCCAAGCAGCTTGTCCACATCCTCAAGAGTCACAGATTCCTGAATTAGATTTAGCATTATATATTTATAATACTATTTTTTCTTTCAACTGAAAGAAAAGTTCTTAAGCAATATACTACTCTAGATAAAACACATTTCTAAAAATGTTAGGTAATGAATTGTTACTAAATTCATGGAGGACAGGTCTATCAATGGCTACTAGTCTGGTGGCTATTGGCCACCTTTAGCCTGAGGCTCAACGGACGCCTCTCAATACCAGTTGCAGGGGAGCAACAGCAAGAGAGAGGACATGTCCTCAGGTCTTCACCTGTGGGCTCCCCAGAGGCATATGGTGGATCACTGTGTGAAACAGGATGCTGAACTAGATAGGCCTTGGGCCTGATCCAAACAAGGCTGTTGTTATGTACTACATTAATAACTTTGAGTTGGTTCTCAGGAGTCTGATGAATTAGGTTTATGACTTCCAGGTTTATGTTCAAACATGTGCAAGTAGGAACTAATTGAGTCAAGTCAAGTTTTAATATGAGTTTTCATCACTTGGTTATGCAGCATGCATAAACAAGAAAAATGCAAATTTTTCATAGAGAAAACGAAACTTCTCTGATAAGGGCTGAGAAATCTGTTGACAAGCTATTAAAAACTGTCTAGAGTCGTCAGCAAACATGTATTTTCCAAGGACTCTTTTCTAATTATTTTTAACCTTTCTATTCTTGATGTCATTGTTCCTCAGTGATATATGCTCCTTTCAATCTAAGCACTAAAAACACCAATGTGTCAATGCAGTCCAGTGACTGCACTGAATGAACTTTGGATCAGTCCTCAAAAGGACTGAATAATTTACACCATGATGTATTAGGTTTCTTTTTTATTATTTTTGTTTGATGCATTATTAACTTTTTGAAATTTCTATATTTGTGAATCTATCAACTAGGTTCACTAAGAACATGAGAACATAAGAACAGCCCTGCTGGATCAGGTTCAAGGCCTATCTGGTCCAGGATTCTCTTTCACATAGTGGCCAACCAGATCATCTAGGTAGCCCTCTTCTGCACTTTCCCCCGTTTTACAATGTCTTTCTTAAGATACAGTGACTAGAATTCCAAATGTGGCTACACCATAGATTTGCATAAGAGTATCATAATATTAGCATTTTTATTTTCAGCCCCCTTCCTAATGATCCCTAGCATGGCATTGGCCTTTTTCACAGCTGCAGCACATTGTCTCGACACTTTCAATGAACTGTCACCATAACCCCACCACGATTTCTATCCTGGTCAGTCACTGACTGCTCAAATCCCATCAGTGTATATGTGAAGCTGGGCTTCTTTGCCCCAATATGCATCACTTTAGACTTGCTTACACTGAACCACATTTACCATTTTGTCACCTGCTCTCCCAGTTTGGAGAGATCTTTTTGGAGCTCCTCACAATTTATGTATTTATTCATGTCGTACATTTGGATCCCCCCCCCCCAAATCTCTTTTGGATTCCACTACCCTAAATAGTTAAATGTCATCTGCAAATCTGGCCACTTTGCTGCTTATCCCAACCTCTAGATCATTCGTGAATAAGTTAAGGAGCACTGGTCCCAGTACAGATCCCTTGGGGACCCCAGTTCTTACTTCCTTCTATTGTGAAAACTGTGTGCAGTTTCCTGACATCGCTGTCACCCTCTGCTTCCTATCCTTCAACCAGTTTCCAATCCACACATGAACCTGTCCCTTATCTCATGACTGCTAGGTTTAAACAAGAGCCTTTGGTGCCAAACTTTCTCAAAAGCTTTTTGGAAGTCCAAGTTTACTATTTCAACCAGATCACCTTTATCCACATGCCTGTTGACACTCTCAAAGAACACCAAAAGGTTAGTGAGACAAGACTTGACCTTGCAGAAGCTATGCTGGTTCTGTTTCAGCAAGGCCTGTTCTTCTATATGTTTAACAATTTTATCCTTAAGTATGCTTTCCATCAATTTACCTGGCAGAGAATTTAAGCTAACCAGCCTGTAATTCCCCAGATACCCCCTGGAGCCCTTTTGAAAATCAGAATTACATTCCAGTCCTCTGGTACAGAGCCTGATTATAGGGACATTTACATATTTTTGCTAGAAGACCAGCATTTTCACATTTGAGTTCCTTCAGAACTCTTGGGTGGATGCCATCTGGCCCTGGTGATCTGTTAATTCTTTGTTTTTCAAGACAGTTTAGAATATCCTCTCTCATCACCTCTAATTGGCTCAGTTCCTCAGCCTCCAAACTTGAGAAGCTGATTTCTGGAGTGGGCATATGGTAAGTGTCCTCCTCCGTGAAGACAGATGCAAAGACCTCAGTCAACCTATCTGCAATTTGCTTATTCTCCTTGATAATCCCTTTCATGCCCTCATTATCTCAGGGTCCAACCACCTCCCTGGCTGGTTTTCTGCTTCTGACATATTAAAAGAAAAATTTGTTATTCCCCTGTTATTCCCCTAGCTATATGTGCCTCAGACTCTCTTTTTGCATCCCTTATTGTCTCCTTGCATTTATTTTGTTCCTTTCTGTTTTCTTCATTTGGGCAGGGCTTACATTTTCTGAAGGAAGTCTTCTTCCTTTTTATAGCTTCCTTGACTCTACTTGTTTGCCATGCTGGCATCCTCCTGAACTTGGTTGTACCTTTCCTCCTTCTTTAAATACATTCCAACTGAGCTTCAACTGTTGTGGTTTTGTATTAAGTCTATGGTCATCTTCTTTCTGGTCGGTTCTGCAACCAACTGTTCTAGGTCACAGTCATTTTAGCATGTTTAGAAATTTGGTCCGTCTGTCAATACCTACATGTGAATTTGCCCAGTCTATGTGAGGGTCTTTGAAATCATTCATTATTTCAACTCTGTCTAATTCGTCCCTCCCTGTCTTTTCTGTAGAGTTTGCAATGAGAGTGGATTCATAGTTTGTCATTGAAAATCTTATATGCTACCAAAGAATCAACACTCAGAACACTTCAGAAACAACAAAACCCAGTACCCCATGGGTTAGCAACCCATGGATGTGGTTGGCACCCTCGCTCTGGGCCACCCCAGCACCCCCCAAGTGCAGTTATGGGGCTGCTGGAACCTCCATTCTTCCCTATGGAGAAAAACCTTAAAGCCACTTGTGGGGTGCTGGGGTGGCCCAGAGTGAGTGGTGGTCTAGTGCAAAGAGGTGCCAACCACCCCCATGGGTTGCTAACCCATGGGGTACTGGGTTTTGTTGTTTCTGAAGTGTTCTGAGTGTAGATTCTTTAGTAGCATATAAGATTCTCAATGTCAAACTATGAATCCACTCTCATCTGCTAACCTTAAAGACACATAAACTTCAAAAATCACTTTAAAATCAGCCCTTTGCCCAATTCCTTTCAAATAATTCTGATAGCTTCCTGGCCCCCCCCTTGGGCACTACCACCCACCACACTCTGCTCTAAGCCACTCCTTTGCCCCTGACATGAAGCTATACATTTGCTGACACCTCCATGCTTCTTTATGGAGAAAAACCTTAAAGACGCGTAAACTTCAAAAATCACTTTAAAATCAGCCCTTTGCCCAGTTCCTTTCAAATAATTCTGATAGCTTCCTTGCCCACCCTAGGAACTACCACCCACCACACTCCACTCTACGACACCCCTTTCCCCCCCGACGTGAAGCTATACATTTGCTGCAATCCTAATTATTCCCTATGAGGAATTCAAAAATACTTTAACAATTCACCAATAATCAGAGGAGTGTCCAATTGCCTTGGGGTTTTGTGGGTGGTAGGAACCCCTGTCTGTCTACCACCCACCCCGCTTTTGTGCCCCTAGGTGCTCCACAATAGAGGATATGGACTGGTTCTGGTCCTATTATACTCTATGAGAAAAATTCAAATATTCATTAAAAAATCGTAGTACTGTCCGATTGCTTCAGGGTTTGGGTGGTTGTTGGCACCCATGGGTGCTCCACAATAAGGTATAATGGCCTGGTTCAAGTCCCATTATACCCTATGAGAAAAAATAAAAATAAATTTCAAAAATTCATAAAAAATCGTACGAGTGTCCAATTGCTTTGGGGTTTGGGTGGCAGGTACCCCTGGGTGCCAGCTACCATCCTACCCATTTTTGGATGTCTGAACTGGTTCAAACTGGTTCAAACCAGTTCAAATTGAACCACCCCCTGGTTCAGTTCAAATTCGAACCTGCAGCTTGAACCTGATGGCTGGTTCAGTTCGAATTTGAACCTTCAAACCACCCTGGTTCGAATTCAAACCCATTTTAATTCGAACCAGTTCGCACCTATTATCTAAGGCATACCCATGGCTAATCCCATGTGTGACAGCTCTCGTGAGAGTTCGTGAGCAGAAGCACCTGATTGGGCAGTGGGGATTCCATATCCAGATAGGGAGGAGGAGTCTGTGAGAGCAGAAGCACCATGGTGATTGGCCAATAGGGATTCCTTATGCAGATAGGGAGGAGGAGCCTGTGATGGTTAAGGAGAGTTGGAAAGCAACTGTTACTGTTAGAAGATGTTCTTGATTGTAGAGAAGAGGAATCTTTATATATAAAAGGATAGTTGGCATGTGTCTGCGAAGAGAGGGGTTGTGAGGGAGGAAAAGGCACCTTTAGAAGAAGTAGACTGCTGTTGTGTGAGTTAGATGAGGAAACAAGATGAACAGGTTCTGTTAACTCAGGAAGGGAGAGGTTGGGAGTGGAGGGGGAGGGAAAGAAAGACAGAGGGGAAGAGTGAGTGGAGCAGAGAGAGAGAGAAGAAGGAGGGAGGGGAAGAGAGAAAGAAGGAAGGGCGAGGGACGGGCCCAGGCCTGTCAGTGGCCTGAGGGGAATGAGCAGCCATGGCAGTCGCGGCAGCAAGTAAGGGCCCAGTCAACCGCTGCTGCTGCTGCTGCTCCTGTGGGGAGGAGCAGGAGTGGGGCTCGGGTGAGGGTGGGGAGGTCCATGGGGATAGGGGGCTGCAGCTTGACCAATAGGCACCAGCAACACTGCAGCCTAGACCAAGAGAGGTGTGTGGGGTGGAGTAAAAGAATGGAGGAGGAGAAGCAAGATTTTGGCTCAGATGAGGGTGGAGAGATCTCTGAGGTGAGGGGGGCAATCAAGTACTTGTACACAGATGCTCTGCATAGTTTAAGCTAGTCAATACAGTTTCTCTATTTAAAAAACAGAAAATATAAAAACAAATGAAGTTATGTTTAGCACATGTTGTATATTATATATTTCCCTGACCTGGCCTTTTAATTTATTTTATTGTATTTTCTTAATTCTTTTTAGATTACAATATAATAAAAAATAGATTGCTTTGCCACAGATCTTCACTAAAAAAAAGGGCCTATTGCTGTATTTGGTGAGTACTTGTCCTTAAAATGTTTGTGTTTGTGTGTATGATACCTCTGTTTCCCCCTTTCTGTTTATTAGCATATGTCTGTGTTACAGTCCATTGATCAACTTTTTGATGAACGAGGTAAACAGCAAAATAAGGCAACTTCTAAGTGTTTCATTGGCTGTTTCTCACTTACACACTTACTATGCAGAAGCAGAAGAAGGAACACACTTTTAATATTGAAAAATCAATCCTCTCTAATCCAAGTCATTATTCTTCTTACTCCCAGATGCTCTGGAACAGCCAACTCTTTCTACCAGTGCCTCACATCTGATCCTGTGGATTAAGCTTTAGCTGCTGCAGCATAGCTAAGGACTTGCATCACTGGAGTTGAAATGCAATCAGATGACTGGGAGCCAAATTTCTGGGTATCATTGTCCTGGGATCATAGCACCTATTTCAATATCACAAACAATTATTGTTAGCCCCGCTTTGCACTTTCCTCTGCAGCACCTATGAGACAAAAAAGGCCTTTAAGGTGATGTACAGTGAGCAGGTGCAGAAGTACATGCATTTGAAGGGCCTATATCCAGGTTCACTTTTAAAATGAACACAGGTACAGTCATTCACACAAAGATGTTTACAGACATCTGACAGACACCTGTACTCTCATACAGCATAATGTCTGAATCGGGTTATGCTTATCCAATCAAATGTGAAGAATTCATATGCATAATTAAGCATGTCTTGTTGGAAAAACCCTAAACCGAAGGGGGGGGGAAGCTGGGGAAGAACCAGGGTGACTTTTTTCAAAGATCCATGTGCCTAATTCTGTGTTCATATGTTCTTTTAATTTCATAGGACAAGAGTGCATTTTATAATCAACATACTCAAGTATTAAAAAGCCAAAAACCGCAATGAAAATGGATCCTATTCCCTCTTGTTTTTAGTGGCGATCATAAATGTCAGTGGTTCCTGTGTTTATTTTGCAGCCCCCCTTTGTAAAAGACAAAGGTCAGCAGTGAATAATAACGAACACGAATAGTAACTGAGGAGACTTCTGTCTGCTGTGCACTAACGTGGTTCTCTCTTATCTAGTCATTTGAATTCTCCAAAATGTTACATCTGCATTGGTGAAGCATTATTATTTGCATTTCTAAGA
The DNA here is from genome assembly GCF_027244095.1 of Hemicordylus capensis. Taxonomy (NCBI): domain Eukaryota; kingdom Metazoa; phylum Chordata; class Lepidosauria; order Squamata; family Cordylidae; genus Hemicordylus; species Hemicordylus capensis. The sequence continues at coordinate 51,322,342 of NC_069661.1, read as the reverse complement.
TAGCTTAATAAGCATCCTGCATTTTAAAATGCATGGGTTTGTGGGTGAGTAGTGGCAGGAACATTCCTGGAGCAATCATAAATATTTAGATCACTGTGTTGATTTTAATCAGTTAAAAATGTAAATTATGTGGTTCTTTGTCATGTTTGAGAAAGATACCAACGTCACTTCACACTTCTATTAAAATTTCATCGAAATGGCTCCCCTTCAGTGCTGTCAATCTACTCATGCATTTTGTTTTTAATTATTAAAATTCAGTCTCATTAGCATGGAGTATGGTATTAATGGCATTTGTAACGTAAGCTATTTCAATAAATTGGCTGAATAAGTTAGAAAAATTATGCCTAATGTCTTCAGTTAGGGGAAAAATACATCAGATCACAAACCTCAAGCATCTAATTCCTCTGATGTTTTGATAAAGACCTTTAAAGTTTTAATTAGAATTTTTTTAAAAAGTTTGTTACATGAGTAGGTTGCTGAGCAGACACCTAAACCATCATCCAGAGTTACATTTAATTCTGTGTCTGGAATGGAATATTTCAATAGGGGGACACAGACCTCATGTGGATTAGGTCAATCCATTGAAGTGAAAGTGGCCGCCTTCTGAGGGAATTTTCTTTATGTACTGAAGCTTGGCTTCTAGTAAGCAATTGTTAGATGCAACCACTGGTCTGTTGTGATAGATACAATATGATTATGAATTAAGTGGTGCACTCATATATTCCTCATGAAAGTAAAATAAAAAGAGGTAGAATTTAACTTTGAATTATACCCTCAGAAATGTTACTAGACTTGAGAGACGCTTTGATTCACCTCTTCAGAATTCTCGTTAGAGCAGCCGCCACACTTGGTGCGGCCACTCCTTCCCCCTCACTTGCTGCCGGAAATGGAGGTGGGCCAGTCCCAAATGATTGCGGGCTAAGTTAAGTGAACCACAGGTTCGCTTAACCTTGGCTAAATACCGGGTTTGAAAGAGGGGCTTGGTGCAGGAGCAGTGCAGGAGCAACCTCGCTCCTGGCACTTCACATGTGCAGCCTAACCCAGTCTGGGCTACACTAGCCTGAGTTAGGCTGCACATGTGGATACCCTTAAGGTGTGCCCAGGGGAGGCGATCCCTGATCTTCAACCTTCAAGCTGAGAGTTCTCCATGGAGAATTGTGGACTCAACCTTACTCATCTATATTATGAATTCTCCAAGATGGGCCATGCGTGGGGATGTGGTAGAAAGGAGGCGATTTGCTGACAGAGTTTGCAAGTAGAAGCACCTGATTGGGCAGTGGGGATTCCATATGCAGATAAGGAGGAGGATTAATGATTAAGGTCAGTTGGAATGCAACTGTTACTGGTCGGAAGATGTTCATGATTGTAGAGGAGAGGGATCTCTCTATATAAAAGAATAGCAGGCAGGGGTCTGCAAAAAGACAGCTCATGAGGGAGGAAAGAGCCCCTTCAGGAGAAGGAGGATGCTGTTGTGTGAATTAAATAACTCAGGGAGGGAGGGAGGGAGGGAGGGAAAAGACATGAAGGGAGGAGGAAGAATGGGTGGAGGAGAGAGAAAGGGAGAAAAAGAAGGGAGGGGAAAGAAAGACAGAAGGAAGGGCAAGGGACGGGCCCGAGTCTGTCAGCAGCCTGAGGGGAATGAGTGGCCATGGCAGCACTAGCAGCAAGGAAGGGCCCAATCAACCACTGCTGCTCTTTGGGGCTACCGAGGCCATTGTCAGAGGGAGGCAGGCAGGCAAGGGATGGGCCCGGGCCTGTCAGCTGCCTGAGGGGAACGAACGGCCATGGTGGTGGCAGTAGCGAGGAATTGCCCGGTCAACCACTACTGCTGCTCCTGTGAGGAGGAGCAGGAGTGGGGCTCAGGTGAGGGTGGGGTGGTCTCTGGGGATAGGGGGCTGCAGCTTGGCCAATAGGTGGCAGCAATGCTGCAACCATGACCAAGAAGGGTGAGGGGGATGGAAGCAACAGGATGGAGAAGGAGCAGGAGTGCAGCTCAGGTGAGGCCGGGAAGATCTCTGAGGTGAGGGGAGCAATCAAGTACTAATGCGCAGATGCTCTAGTGCATGCAAGAGTTCCAGCATTGAAGCGGAGAGAAATAATGCCGGTGGCCAGGATGTAGAGGTGGAGGGCTGGCAAGTGAAGCCCCTCCATCCAGAAGAGGTTGGTGGACGGTGGGCAAAGCCCCACCGGCCAGGAAGAGGAGGCAGTGGCAGGGAGAAATTATGGCAGCGGTGAGGAGGTGGGCACATGGTGGGCAAAGCCCTACCAGCTGGGAGGAGGAGGTGGGAGTGGCGGGATGGCCTGGCCCTGGCCCGCCCAATGGGGAGAGCTGTGGGGGGAGAGAGTGAGCGAGCTGCGGGGGTGAGAGAGTGCGAGTGAGCTGTGGGGGGAGAGAGAGAAAGCGAGCTGCAGCATGGAGAGCGAGCAAGTGAGCTGTGGGGGGGAGCAAGCTGCAGGGGGAGAGCGAGCTGCGGGGGGAGAGCGAGCTGCGGGGGGAGAGAGTGAGCGAGCTGTGGGGGGAATGAGCGAGTGAACTGTGGGGGGAGAGCGAGCGAGAGAGCTACAGGGGGATGCCACAGGCTCAGTGCACAACTGCACAGATGCTCTGTGCGGGGTCAGCTAGTTATACACTATTTCTATAGATACTTCTTCAACAGGCTAATAAATATATTTAATAAGCTAAGGTTGTGCATGGCAAGCCCCACCCCCGCTGCAGCTGCAACCAAAGCCCCGCCCCCACTGCAGCCACAACCTGTTGTTGCCCATACTCTCCACCCCATGGGGTGGCTTAAGGTGGGTGGGGAGGTGTGACAGAGGGCCGAGTGTGGGGTGAAGCAACAGGCAAGCAGGTGGGGGACAAAGTCCAAGTGGTGGTGGGGAGCAAAAGGCAGAGTGCTGAGTGGAGGCAGAGGCATGGGAGAGTGAGAGGAGAAGCAAAGGGAGAAGCAAAGGGCCACTGCTCGCTAGTGAACAAAGGGCGAGTGAGGGGGGAGGAATGGCCAAGCAGTTCCTCCCAAACTGGTGGGGAAAGGCTGAGCTGGGGGTGAAGTCTGAACTGGGGGGGAAAGGCCAAGTGAGGGGGCCTTCTGCCGCCCCACCAAATCTCTCAGGTGGGGAAGGCTGATTGAGGGGGTGGGAAAGCCGAGTGCACTAGCGCACAGATGCTCTGTGCGGGTTCAGCTTGTTATATTATAATGCTTTGTCCTATTTTATCCTTGGAACAATCCTACTAGGCAGGTTAGGCTCAAATCATTGGCAATTCAATGAAATTCATGGCAGAACACAGATCTGAATGTGGTCTTCCCATATCCCAGCCAAATAGTGGATTACATTCTATGCAGTGTCCCACCAATCCAAGAATGGGGCATGTGCTATGGTTCCATGCATCTCCAAAGCCTGTCCACGCTGCTTATGAGTACAGAGGGACTCTAAGGATTGCATCCTTGCTGTAGCAATGGTTCTAGGCACATAGCCTCTCCATGCTCACTAGCCGTGTGGAAGAACTTGCTCACTAGCCATGTGGAAGAAATTTTTGGCAGCATGGGAGAAGCTATGGAAAAGTGATTTAAAATTTACTGCTTGTTATGCTTTGAAGGAAAATTATTACAAAATGATGTATAGATGGTATCTAACGCCTAATAAACTGGCATTAATGTATAAAAATGTTTCAAATAAATGTTGGAAGTGTGGGCATACTGAAGGTACTTTTTTTCATATGTGGTGGACTTGTGGGAGGGCCAAGGCCTATTGGGACATGATATATAATGAATTGAAGAAGATATTTAAAGTGACATTTCCTAAGAAGCCAGAATTCTTCCTGCTAGGAATAACACAAGGAGCAATTTCTACAAATAATTTAATTTTTTTTATGTATGCTTCTACGGCAGCCAGAATATTATATGCACAGAAATGGAAGACTAACGAACTGCCTTCAAAAGAAGATTGGCTGATAAAAACATTAGAATATGCAGAAATGGCAAAACTTACAACACTGATCAGAGACCAAAGTTTAGAACGCTTCAAGGAAGACTGGAAACCTTTTTTGGTTTATTTAAAGAATTATTTTCCTACTATGGATCTTACAGCAGGATTTGAAATTTGAAATGCAGGTTGGGCAGATTAATGGTGGTGGAAGGTTTAAATTTGTGTTTTTCTTTTTTAATTAATATTACAATAAGGGTAAAATTTATAGTTGGTATCACGAAAAGAGGTGCGCAGGAAGTCAACTTGTAACTGTGTTTATTATGATTGTTATGGTTACTATTATTGTTAAAAGTTAATAAAAATTTGAAGAAGAAAAAAAGCCGTGTGGAAGAACTTGGGAGCAATAGAGAACCAGGGCTGGCAGGGCACTGTGCAGAATGTAAGCCACTATCTCCAAACATGATCCATCTGCTCTGCCAGTTCATAGACTTTTGAGGAGCTTGAACGTAGTTCAACTTCAACGCAGTTGCTCTCCATGCAGCCAAGACATGGACATTTTCTCTAGGCTCAGCTTTTAATGTTACAGTTCATTCAAAGTTTTTCTGCAGTGCCTAGGCACCTTTCAAGAATATTTAAGCAAGATTCTTGCAAAACATATTAAGCTCCTGCTTCTAATTAAGCCAATAAAGTGAGTGATGGCTTGGCAACTATTTCTTATGGTTGCTTTTTTCTCTTTAATTAATGTTTCATTTTTCATCTCTGCCTACATAATTGCTTGTAGTTTCTCTATAACTTAATGCTGATTATCTGGAACAAATGCCTTTAGTTGAAAGTGGTAAGGAACAGGGATATTCTCAGACTCATCTCCTAGTTTTTGTAAAGAAGCACCACTTATTTATTTCCAGGGTTATATTCCTGAAATAACTAGCTTCATGAAATATAGCTAGTTATATTTCAACTGCAAGAAATATAGCAGCTGGACAGACTAGATAATTCATTGGTCAACAGATTATTTATTTTCTTCCCTTATCTATCATTACAAACACTTCAGTAGCATTTGCAGGCTGTGCTTGAATCACATACTAAGGAGCGTAATGAAACGAATGCCTATGCAAGACTGTTTTCATCTCCAATTTCCCACATGGCCATAGCACCAGACTGGGAGGCAGGGCTCCTCTTCAGCCTTTTTTGCAACTTCCTATGGACTATTTTTGGTCCACAACTGTTATGAAGGGTAGTATAAAACTATGTCTCTCCATTTCCAATAGAAAGAAAATAGACAGGGATTTCAAATGGCAGGTTCACACAAAATGCGAAAAGTATAGTTGCCTCAAACTGCTGGTTCCCTGCAACCATGTTCTCCCAGCACAAGCCGCTGCTTTCGCCAGTCATGTCATCCAAACCTGGAAATGCCAGCTTATCATTCAGCACTTCCCTTCAGCAAACTGACATATGTAACCAACATCAAATCTTGGTTACAGATGTCAAGTTGCTAGAGGGAAGTACTGCAGGATATCATCATCATCATCATCATCATCATCAACAACAACAACAACATCATATTTATTTGTTAGCTGTCCCATAACAAATTGTCTTCTGGGTGGCTTACAACACATATGCCAACATTTCTGGGTTTGAACAGTGTGATTTGTGCAGAAGTAGCAGCTTACAGCAGGTGCATTTGCCCATGGGGACACCAGTGGTTTGCTGCAACCATACTTCTTGTCATGTTGTGTGTGAACCCATCCAAGAAAGCAATTGAAGACTGTATGTGAGCTGCACAGCTGCAGCAGTGTAAATCATTACATGTGCTGCTGAGTCTTGAATTGATCTCCAACAGTCCTGAACTAGAACATAACAGTAACCCTGCAGCATCAGGCACAAGGCCTATCTAGTCCAGCATCCTGTTTCACACAGTTGCCTGCCAGATGCCTCTGGGAAGCCTACAGGAAATAGCTGAGGGCATGCCCTCTCTCCTGCTGTTACTGCAACTGATATTTTAGAATCATCTTGCTTCTTCGGCTGGAGGTGGCTTATAGCCTTCACAGTAGTAGCCACTAAACTAGGCCTCCATGACCTGGGCCAGACCATCTGAACTTATGACCTACCAAACTGAACTCAGCTCACCACAATGTATGGCAGGCTCCTAGAGACCAATAAATGTCCTGTTTTTGCTGCCTACTTGGAACTACAAAATAATGGGTGGGTTGTCAAGCACCTGGGACACCATGGTACATGGCCAATGCACTAAATTCATCTTGGTAGAGTCACTTGCCAAGCCTTGCCATTCTAGGTCTTCAGTTAGATACTTTGAGATCTACTGCTATTGGCAGCCAATGGATTGTATCCAAAGATGCCTTGCAATCTCAGCCCTCTCCTCCCCATGCGGGACTAGGCTAAGAAGACCACCTGAAGTTGGGGGATGGGGTTTGGATACTTGAGTACCTATTTGCAGTTTCACTGCATTTTCAAGTTTCACACTGCTTATTTATTTTATTTATTTGTTGAACATATTTTATACCACGCAAAACTTATGTCTCTGGGTGGTTTACAACAAAATGAAAACAGAAAAAGTAAAACATTAGTTAAAACAAAAGACAAAAAGTTTAAAACATTGCAACAATTTAAATTTTTTAAAGTAATATTATAAAACAGCATTAAAACCATTAAAACACTATTAATTAAAACCCGAGGTGAGCAAGATTCCAAAGAAAGAGGTAGTCTTGGAGTTCCTAACTTGAAACTTTATTATCATGCTAGTAGCTTGACTTGGATTTCAAACTGGATTTTATCCCCTTATGATAGTTTTACTCAAATGGAGGAAATTGGACTTACTAGAGGTTTGCATAATTACTTATGGATTTCTGGTTCGAGGAAAGATCTGGAGATACAACAACATACTATTCGACATAGTCTTTTTTGTGTCTGGGATAATACCAGAAAAGAATAAGTCCTAGATTATCACCTTTGGCCGCAATACTGAATGTTTATTTCCATGAAGAAGAATTTTTTTCTAAGTATAACTTTTGGTGAGGCAGTCTATACTCCTTACAAAGTTTGGCCCAATATTTAGCTCTGGACAAATCAGTTTCTTCCAGGCAAACAACTCAACAAGCATCCTGGCTTCAACAAGCTCAGATCAGCTCAATAGTTTGTAAAGAGTTACAGTTACAGGGTGGAAACTTAGAGATTTGACTGAATTTGAAGAATTAATCAACCAAAACACTGATCATTTATTAGGCAGAATTTATAAGTTATTACTGAAGTATGAAATGGAGACTGAGCAGATAAAAGAATGTATGATAAAATGGATGCAGAACTTTAATAGATCGATTGATCTTTCTGATTGGGAATACCAATGGGAAAAGAATGTGAAATTTACTTTGTGTACCAATCTAAGGGGAAATTGGTATAAGATGTTCTTTAGATGGTATATAACTCCTTTGACTATTAACAAAATAGATGATTCTTTCTCCAAGAAATGTTGGAAATGTAATTCACACTTAGGTTCCTTCTACCATATGTGGTGGAGTTGCAATAAAGCTCAACAGTTTTGGAAACAAATTCATATGAAGATTGAACAAATCTTAGAAGTTAAGATTCCCTTTCTTCCAGAAATTTTTCTTTTAAATATGATAAAACCTTATATTCCTGCCAAATCAAACAAATTGTGTTTATATAGGATTACAGCGGCTAGTATTATATATGCATCTAATTGGCGTATTTTGGAAATCCCTTCCTTAAACGATTGGTTTTTGAAAGTGTGGGATTATGCTTCAATTTCAAGAGTTTCGGTTTATGTACATGGCATGTCTACCTAATTATTCATGTCTGTTTAACCGTTATGGTCAAACCTTGTTCCCATTTTCTGGATTTGACTTATAGTGTTTTTGATATGTAATTTACAAGAAGCTGATCAGATTGGATTTTACAATTCTAAGAGTCTGAATTTCTTTTGCTTTATCTTGTTCTAGATACCTTTTCTTTACTGATGTAATTAATTAGAAAAATGGTTTTTCATTATGAAAATGATTGGTTTTAAATTGTTTTTATGGTGATTTGTCTTTGTCCTCTTTGGTCTATTTCTTAATAAAAATTCTTATTTAAAAAAAAACACCTGGGGTGAACAGATGCATCTTTAAAGACTTTTAAAAAGCTGTCAGAGATGAGGAGGCTCTTATTTCAGTAGGGAGTGCATTCCAAAGCCTTGGGGCAGCAATGGAGAAGGCCCGTCCCTGAGTAGCCACCAGACGAGCCAGTGGCAACTGTAGAGGGACCTCTCCTGATTATCTCAATGGGCGGTGGGGTTCATGACGAAGAAAACGTTCTCTTAAATACCCAGGGTCCAAGCTGTTTAGAGCTTTATCGGTTATAACCATCAACTTGTATTTTGCCTGAAAACATATTGGCAGCCAGTGTTGCTCCTTCAATACTGGAATAATATGGTCTCTCCGAGATGACCCAGAGACCAACCTGGCTGCCGCATTCTAGACCAACAGTAGTTTCCAGACTACATACAAGGGAAGCCCCACATAGAGTGCATTGCAGTAACCGAATGCTTGAAAATTGTTTGTTTGTTTGATTGATTGATTAAGTGCCGTCAAGTCAGTGGCGACTCATAGTGACCACATAGATAGATTCTCTCCAGTATGATCTGTCTTCAACTTCACCTTTAAGGTTTCTCAGTGGTGCACTCATTGTCGTAATCGAGTCCATCCACCTTGCTGCTGGTTGTCCTCTTCTTCTCTCTCCTTCAACTTTTCCCAGCGTTATGGACTTCTCAAGGGAGCTGGGTTTTCACATAATGTGTCTGAAGTGTGATAGTTTGAGCCTGGTCATTTGTGCCTCGAGTGAAAATTCTGGATTGGTTTGTTCTATGATCCATTTGTTTGTTTTTCTGGCTGACCATGGCTTGAGAATACTACAAAGTATTTGCCCCCACCTGCATAGACATAGCCCACTAGTTTCCTTTCTTCTCACAAATACACACTTGCATACTTTCAGGCTGTTCTCATGCACACCCTAACCCAGGCTAGAGATGCCCAGCCTTAGCCCATGCTCTGGGAATGTGTGTTCACTTGGGCTGCATTCAGCTCCAGCAGACACAGAGAGGGGTGCCTAGAATGCCTGTCTCCTGGAGGAATCCCCCAATGCAGCATGCATTTCGCGAAGTGCATTGTGAGATATCTGGAGACTTGGATGCATCATGCCAGCCTCCGGAGCTCTGTGCTGTGCCATACAGCATGGATCATCTGGAGCATGGTCCACACTTCAGGCAACATTCAAGAGATAATCTGGGGAGGAAGGTGAGTTAGATCAACCTTTTCCCCCGACCCACCTGATCATGTGATTGCCCCCCTTTTAAAAAATGCGAGCCTTTTTTCTCCCTCTCTCACAATAGAAACATTTATGGGATATGACCTTAGGTTGCAATCCTATGCACACAACAGTTACTTGGAAGTAAACCCCCATGAGTTCATAAGGCTTTACTTGGAAACTGTATAGAATTGGCTGCACTTCTATTTACATTTACATTTACATTTACATTTACATTTACTTTATCAGATTTGAAAATTAAGCCATATAGATCATAGACCTGACCAAAGAATTTATGCTGAAGATCTCTTCCTTCAATACTTCTACCACTCACACAAAAAAGTTAAACAAAATAACCAACCAATAGCAAACAAAAACTGGTATTAGGACTGAAGAGAGAGGTGCAGCTACTTGACTATTTTGGACTTGCCTGGTACCAAGCTGTGCCTGTTAGGATGTGCATAAATAGAAGGCAATAATCTCAGTGTTCTTAAAATTTAAAACAAGTATTTCTGTATTAAAGACACACATTTCAGACAGGTTAAGTTTGAAATTGTCCAATTAGTAATTTCTGTTAAAATACCATGTTTTATTGGAAAGATTAAAAAAACAAAAAACCCTCCCTCCAAAGAGGTGAGAGTGTAGGAGAAAGATGAGGGAGCTAACAACAGCTTTCCTTAAAGTCCCAGTCAAGGAGGAAGAAACAAGGTGGCTGTTTGTTATGAAATGAACGTCCCAGAGGAAGTGTCTGCCCACCATATCCCACCCCCACCCCCATTTTGTAGATATCTGAATGTTACTAAGGTGATTTGCTAGTGAAATTTTAAAACAGAAAAAAAGGAAAGGAAAAGAGAAAAGCTCCCAGCAAACGCTGGAGAAATCAATGTCTTCTGGGGACTTAGTTGGGCTCCTATCTTTTCTGAACTCAATTTGCTTGCTGACTGAGTGCCCTCATTTTGCACAAACTATGGCCACGTTTTATCAAAGTTGGAATACCAACTCAATGTGTTCTCTGGGGCTTCCTCCTTCCTTCCAGCTCCATTCAAAAACTGTACCTGCCTCTGGATGCTCCTGATTAGTGGTCAGGCAAATCAATCATAGCTGAGCCTTTTCTTAAGGGCTGAGGCTCCTGGAGGACCTGGAAGTGGCTCCTGGAGGGCTAGCCCACCTTGTGACAACAAGCAAAAAGCTTTTTATTGGCTAGGAGGCTTTTTAATATTGAAATTGGGGAGGGAATTCTTATGCTAATATTGTCCACCAAGATCACAGAGCCTGGAGCCCACCATGGCCACACAAACTGCAGGTCCTGGGGCAGTAGAGTCCTGAGGTATAGAAAGGATGCATATGCTACTGAATTCAAAATGATGTCTGCTAATTATAGTTAGATGAGTTACATGGCAGCTGCAGGTGAAGTTCTACAAACAACTATAGAGACAGGTCTGGTGGGACAATGCTATCTGCTAAATTGCCATCAAATTATTTTGTTATTAGCCACTTCTTGGTGAGCTAGCCTCCTGCAGTCGTATGCTATCAATTGTAAATGTAAGAGTTATTGTAAAGCTTCATTAATGCTATAATAATATTATTTCTTCTGGTCTTCTGTCCATCAAAGCAGTTAAAAACTCACATCTTCACAGATCTGGCTCTATTACACTATACATTATTTTAGCATGATGATAGGCTCCTGGGCTCAAACTTAACAAGTGAATTCTTGTTATATATATATATATATAGTCAGTCATCCTTTATTGCGGCCATAGACCAATACTTAGTAAAACATACATACTTACAAAAAACTCAGCATAATAAATCAAACAGATTGTAACGCAATACTGACAGGTTAAAATTAAGACAGTTGTGGTGAACTCCAGATAGATCTTACTGAAAGCTAAAGAGAGCAGAGCACCCTCCATTACAATCATAAAACAGGAATCACGGAAAAAAGAAAGCAAAACATTATTGAAAACCTAAGTGGATGTTGCAAATGATATAACAGTACCTTGCCATTTTGCTAATTAGGTCGTCATCAAGACTGGACAGTAAATACTTCAAATAGAAGTCATCCAAATGCCCAGGAAAACGTTGCAGCAAAGGGGACACTAATCTTAAGCGGGTGTCCCTATAGAAATTACAGTATAAAATGGCATGCGCGCTTATCTCCACTTGACCAGACCTGCAAGGGCAAAGTCGAGTAGAGAAATGGGTACCTTTAAATCTTCCCTCCATAACAGCAGATGGAAGCACATTTAGACGGGCGAGCGTCAAAGCACGTCTAAATTTAGGAATGGTAATTAGACTCAAATAGCTAGCTGGTTTAATGTTAAACATTTGATCCCCCAGAAAGACATTCTTAGGCAAGGAAGCAACTTCTTCCTGCAGTTCCATGTCCATGATACGTTGTTTGATCTCAATCCTGGCTCGATCATATCCCATTTTGATAATCACATCCTGAGAGAAACCATAATGAGCCAATTTGTCAATAATTTGGGTCTTCCACTTAAATCTGAAACAATCAGTCTTAATAAGGGGGGCCAATCCTACACAAGAGAAGACAAATTCTAACCAGAATAATATGATATTCCTCCAATAACAAGTTTCCAATCTAACCATACCCACCTCTCATCTTAACGCAACATTAGGCACGGGGGACTAACAATATAGATCTCAGAAATTTAGACTGCAGGGCTTCTAAAGCCGTAAAGTTGCTAACAGGTCCTATTTGGGCTCCGTGTAGCACTTGAGAGTGGACTTTAGATACAAATAGTTTAACTGCAGCGGGGATATAAGAAGCCCCCCTCGAGAAATGAAAAGATGTAATAAGGTTCATAGTTAGCTGTGCCGTCAACAAAGTAGATTTGAGGTGGGCATTGCATGAGCCTGATGAATGAAAAACCACTCCTAGGTATTTAAAGGAGTTGACCTGTGCAATCCTATGACCATTGATGTACCAACAATATTGCCTAGGTCGTTTTGCAAAGACTAGGACTTTAGTTTTTTCATAATTTATCTCAATGAACTCTTGGGAACAAAATTTTGAAAGGAGTCTTCTGTCCATCAAAGCAGTTAAAAACTCATATCTTCACAGATCTGGCTCTATTACACAATACATTATTTTAGCATGATGATAGGCTCCTGGGCTCAAACTTAACAAGTGAATTTTATATATATATATATGGCATAAGTACTGAAGGTGGTGAAGAATTTAACAAATTGAGAAGGCTTGTGGTGTGACTGAGATAACTGAAAATGTCAGTCGTCCAACCATCTGGGATGTGTGTGATTCATAATTAAAATACTAATAGAGAGTGATAGATCCCTAATATTTGGCAGAAAAATCCAGACTGTCAAAGTCCCTAACTAACTAACTATGCTCTGAATATGGAGGGCAAAGATTAAGCATAATTAATAATGGTGTGCTCTTATTGATAATTTGGCTCTGAGATATAATGTAAGGTTTCTGGAAGAAATGGAGAACAATGACTTCTAGATGTTAAATAGTTTTAATATTTCAGACAAAGAAATTGTTTTCTAATAACAAAGTGACTTTAAAGATCATGAATCTTCTATACTGTACTCTATAAAAGTGGGGCAGAGAAGACATCACTTACGGATGAATGTACATTCCAGATCATATGAACCTCAGTTCTCCCACTATTCTGCTTCTTAGGGACCCTTTTGCCATACATTTATGAGTGCAGATGCCCCATGCCATGGCTTCTCCTCACACCAATGTGACTTCTGTTTACAGGAAACATGGTGGTGGTGTTGGATGTTCATGCTCTTTACATGTGATGGTAGTGTTATAAGTGCAGGCACTTTACACATACTATAAATTTTCTAATGCCACCAGAGTGGTGCAGAAGAACACACTGCAACAGCTTTTCCATGACTAGGGAAACTTTGGAAGAGTCACTTACAAACCCAGTCCCAGATCATTCCTTACTGCAAAATTACAACTAAACTTTCATGAATTACAACTAGAACTTTGCATCCACCATAGTCTTTGGAGCCAAACCCTAACTTTCAAATTGCTTACAAATTGGCTTCTTTTATTAGGTAATGTCGGGTAGGGCTGTGCGGACCGGTCCGGCAGTCCAGCAGTCCGGCAGTCCAGCAGTCCGGCGGTCCTGTCTGGGGGTTTGGGGTTGAACCAAGTCACCACCCCCCAGTTCCGTCAGACCGAAATCGGACCACCGGGACCAGTCTGGCCAGTCCGGGAATTTTTGTTTTTGTTTTAAATAAATAAATTCGATAATAAGTACCTTTAGCCCCTTTGGGGGGCTTGCTGAGGCTGGGGGGGGGTCCGCGTGGGTTCTGTCTCCTCCCGCCGGCCTTCCTGATCACTGCCGCAGCCTGCCGTGGCCGGGTAACTTGAGATTTTTGGGCCCTTTTGGGTGCGCGGCTGCCATTTTGCTGGCCGCCGTGCATGCGCCAATGCCTTCTGCCATAGCCTCGCATACCCCTAATTTTGGGTGCATACCCCTAATTTTGGGTAGGGTAAGGTTTCATCTAAATAATCCTATTTTGTTCTTGAAATCAAAATTGCAATCATTGGTTTGCCTGCCTAGAAATATTTGCACACTGGTGGCTAAGAACAACATTACACAAATTCCACTTACAACACTGTGGGCCTGTTCATGCACATACAAAACTGGGCTAAGGAAGCCCAAACTGGTTTTGCTGGCACATGTGAACCGCCAGGAGCAGCACTCCTGGTGGCGGTGCAGTGGCAAACCCACTTAGGGAGCCTGCTGCTTAGCCTGGGTTTGGGGGGCACAAGAGCACCCAGAAGCTGGGCTACCTGATCTTGTGTTGGTGCTGCGCAGCTCCACGTGACACCTACACATGAGTAGCCTCCTGGCCTGTCTTGGATGGCTCCCCATAATGCACCGTCCACTCATGTGGTACATCATGGGAGTTCCGGGGGCCTCCCAGCCCCCAAACCTCCCAGCTGCCAGCAAATGTCTGGGTGAGCAATCCACTCACCCAGCCAGGAGAAAAGAATCATCTGCGGGGGAGGTAAGCATTTTGAGGCTTCCTCCCCTCGCCCCTTTTGAGCCCTTTCTCCGATCGTGAGAAAGGGCTCTGTTCTTCAGTACCAGCATAAAACCATTCTTGTATTTAGCAATCAATGGATAACTGAGGTTACTTAAAACTTCACACACCTCCCTTGAGTCAGGTGAGTAGGAACATATGAAACTGCCTTATACTGAGAGTGGATCCTCGGGAGTCATGCCCTGAAATGTAGCTTTGTCCAAGTGCTCTCTGTCTCCTCCACTCCCAAGCACCTTAGTAATGGAGAGGGTTCTCAGGCACTCTCCATCTCCTCCCCTGAGCCTTTCTCTGAACTGAATTCATTTCTCTCCAGGAGCTCCAGCCTTCTCTCTAGACCTGTTCTCTTCCTTGGTCTATCAGCTCTATCTGCTTTTAAAAAAAACCATGCCACAACAGAGACAGTCTTGCAAGAACATAAAGAACTATCACAAGAGACCATCTAAGTGCAACAAAGTCCCATTGGACTCTAACATCAGGCTTTTGCCCCACCCACTCCTGCTGCTGCTGTTTTCCCCACCTTTCATCATCATGCTCAGAAGTTCACTGGCCCTAGCATCAGGCCCTGAGTTAGACTGTTGGTCCATCTGGCTCAGTACTGTCTATTCTATCACAGCAGCTTTTCAGGGTCTCAGGCAGAGGTCTATCCCTGCTACTTAAAATCCCTTTAACTGGAGATTCTGGGAATTGATGGCACACACAAAGCATGTGCTCTGTAGCTGTAGCTTCTGAAGTAATGCAGATATGTATGCAACTCTTCCTTTAAAATATGGAGGAAAAGCTGCTATTTGAATTGATGATGTTTCTATCCAATGGCCAATAATACTTCATGCCTGCAAGCACAACCTACGTAGGCCCACCCTCCTCATCTCTCCAGTTGTCAAAGTATTCTCCTAATTCAATAACCTTTAAAGTGAAAAGTGTTTCTCTACCAGAGTATTTTGTGACAGGAGTACTGTATTTGAGGGAAACACTTATTCAGAGAGTGAGCCCATGCTCATGATTGGAGAAAGGACTCAAAAGGGCTGAGGGAAGAAAGCCTTTAAAAGCTGCCTCCTCAGGCAACGGAAGGTCGGGGGGCTGGGAGCATCATCCTGCCCCCCTGGAACTTCCATAATGCCCCATGCTTGGGGGAGGACCTTATGGGGATCCCCCTGATGCCAGCCTGATGCCAGGGTTGCTAGGCAACCACCAAAATGAGGTTGCAGAAGCGCTTGCTCCCTTAATCTCATTTTGTGTGCGGGCGCTTGTTGCCATGCTGCCACCAGGAACCAAGTGGCTTCTGGCGGTTCTCACACATGGGTGAAACCAAGCTGGGCTTCCTTAGCCCAGTTTTGCCTGAATGTAAGCTTCTGTAAGTGCTTCTGTAACCTCATTTTGGCGATTGCCTAGCAGCCCTGGCTGCTTGCAGCTGGGGATAGGAGACTGTGGAACTCCAGGCCGGCATCAGGGGGATCCCCATAATGCCCCCCACACTAGTGAGGGGCATTATGGATGTTCGGGGGGGGCAGGGAGATGTTCCCAGCCCCCTGACCCTCAGTATCTTCTCAGCAATAATTGTAGCCCCTCGGAAGCCATAGACATCTCTGAAATGGCTTCTAAGATGTAATCTGAGGGTACGATCAGATTCAATGTCAAGATATTTAGACACATTTCTAGTTATATTATTTATCTTCACTATGACTTCCGCCTTCTTTACATTTATTGTTGTCAAGTTTTTCCCTATTTCTAAAGGTGGAAATGATTTGCAATCGAAATGAGATAGCTTTCCACATTATCCCATCTCTTCATTACTGTGGTTTAACTTATTATTATTCTACACATTTGGGCACTTTTTATTCATAGGAATATGGCAAGAAAAAAGATGTGAATTCACTAACACCTTCCTGTTCTTACAACATATTTCAAAGTTGTCCAGCAAGAACACATGAATAATTAAGAACTGAAGAACAAGTGGCTTAAATATAAGAAGATATATTGGGAGTTGCAACACTTTTGTCATCTAGTTTTATAAAGTTTTCTCATTTTGCAACTGATGGTTCTAATTTTGAATGTAAAAGAAAATGGACCAAGCCAATGAATTGTAAAGTGCATTGCACTGTCAGCTCGGTTTTGGTTTACCTATCTGAGTATCCGAATGTTGAAAAGTAATCTTGGAGTGACTGAGAGGCCTCTTATTCTTACAAAGAGACTTAACAGGCCCCTCATTCTTAGGAAGGGCTGGTTTAGAAGGTACATCTGAGCCAGTCATGGCCTCACCCAATTAGCAACATGATAGTGCCTTTTCCCTTTTCCTCCTGGTGTACTGCTCCCAGTGTAGCATTTAAAAAGTATGTAAAGGGGCAATTCAGGTGCCTCCTATGAAACATGGAGAAGGCGAAGGTGAATTGGGATGAGGGGAGGAGGACCCACATGTAACTACATGTTTTCAGATTTGGCTTAGATAGATCATCTGAAGTGGCCCTAAGTTATATTTCCATCAAGTTCAACCATTCTTTTCATTTCAGCTAGGTAGACATCTGCCTTTAAAAGTCTTTAGGAAGGGGTGGCAGGAAGCCTCTTGTGTAATCCACAAGAAAATCTGTTTAGTATTGAATAGGGATGTGCAAGGACTGGTTGGCGCAGTTCAGTCCAAATTTGAACCCAATTTGGACTGAATCACAGGTACATGAACCAGTTCTTTTAAACTGACTGACTGCGCTGGTCGGGTCGATGAACCAGCTTGAAGCAGTTCTCAAGCGAACTGCTCAAACTGGTCTGGTTCATGATGCAGCAGTTCATCATGTGCCCCTGCCTGCAGTTTTTATTATACTCATGGCTCTGTTTAGGTCTAGTATCAAGCTGCATCTTATGTATCCACTTCATACATGAAGCCAAATAGTTCCCCAGAAACACTGAAATGCTTCTTAAAAGCATTTTGCAGACTCCAGAAATAAATATTCAAGATAAATGGCATTATTGGATAAAGTGAAATTGACTATCACATACAGCGATAATGTCTAAATCTATTTTAAGAATGGTAGAATCTTTGCAATATACTCTGGATATATCTCTGTAAAACGAAGCCCCAATCTCACTTGTACATATATTCAGTTTAATTTAAACATGTTGTTTTCTTGCTTCTAAGAAAATGATTTAGGATTAGAGTATAAATATAATTCAGAGTTCAGAGAAGCTCATGTGTGCATGCAAAGTGTACAGAAAAGTTGGGGTGATTCTCACCTTTCTAAATGTGCCTTTCATCTCAGGCCTGCTCTTACTTTTTTGTGGGGTGGGGGACTACCAGAAGATCTGAAAAGCTCTTGTGTATAAACACAACACTTTGGATCCCAGATCAGAATCACTGGGCAGGACCCAAACAGCTTTACAAATGACTTAAGCACCACTGAAATAAATCAAACAAATTTGTGATTAACTTAATTCCCATTAATATAAATAGGATATAGTTATGGCTAAGCTAGTCTGAATCATGCCAGTATAATTTTAGCATTGGAAGGGACTAACTTCCAATTCCCTGCTTGGCGCAGGAATTCCCTCCTCCAATTCCCTGTTCAGTGCAGGAAACTGCTACAGTATCCCCCAGTAGATGGCTATCCAGCCTCTGTGTGACCTCTGAAAGGCAGACTGTCTCACTGACAGAGATCTCAACACTATGAAACGGAGTCTGTTTCAAGGCTGAGCTAAGAGTTAGGAAGCTCCTCCTAAGGTGCTTCCTAAATCTGCTTCTCATAATTTCAACCCACTGGTTCTAATCCTGCTCTCAGCCGCAACAGTGAAAATGCCGGATTGTTCTCCCTAGTGTCAGCCATTCAGATAGCTGAAGACTGTTGTCACTTCTCTCCTTAGTCTTCTGATCCTCAAGCTAAACATTACCCAATACCCAGGTCCTTTCATTATTCCTCATAGGATGTAGTTTCAGGTGCCTGACCATCTTTGTTGCCTTCTTCTTTATCATTGTCCAGTTTATCAAAGTCCATAAAATATGTTGCCCAGAACTGGACACACCGTATTTCAAAATGAGGTCTGATAAGTGAAGAAGAAAATGATATTTGATTATCTTTTGTATTTAAGCATGGCCTGAATGTTTAATGAACAGTGTCACATCTGAACTCTAGCTGTCAAGCAGGCACCAGTCTGAGTCAGAAGTCACATGCTGAGGGACAGTATTCAGAGGTCAAGCCAGGAAGAAAGAATGTCAGGTTCCAGGGCCACTGAAGACTACTCTGGCTCAGGCAAAGCTTTTACCTGCACATGAAGTGTTTATAGTTCTTCCTAGTGAGGGGAGCCAGGGCAGACTGACTGGTTGGAGTCAATCACTTAGGACAGTGTTGGTCAGGAAACAATACTAGCCTTGGCAGCAGGTTCCCACTCTGTGGGTTCTCCTGGTTCTAGACCCAATAGGTCAGAAAGAGATCATTGTTTGTACTTGGTGGGGTTTTTTTTTTGTATTGTATATCAACCTAACTCTCCTTCTGACTACTTCTAATCGGTTTAGATTTCTATCATTATACTGTAATGAAATACTGTCTCATAGTTTTCAGTTTCTGTGCTCACTAGAGTCAATAAAGTCAGATTCATAAGTGAAACTTGGAGAAAATTCAGTTGCCCTGCTCTGCTCTGCAAGTAGTGAAAAGGAGCAAAACATTTGCCAAAAAAATGTCCTTCATAATGAAATTAAAATTGGAGAATGCATAATAAATGTAGAAAGAGTCATATAAAGATAAATATACGGTATAAATATTTAAATTAGATTCATTTAACTTGGATGTTGGATTTCACTGCATATTGGAGTGGGGAGAGGAGTTGGTACTTTTTTCTTTATTTTTCTTAAGGAAATGTGCTGATCTTGTGTGATCACTGCAACTGGGTACAACTGGCTTATATTAATTTTCTGCTCAATCAGTCCCTTAAAAAGGGACTGCAGACATCTTTATATCTTTGTCAGAACTCTTTGAGGTTTCTTACCAAATGTCCTTGTATGCTTCTGCCATTCTATTTTCCTCTCAGGGACCAGAGTAAGAAAGCTAAGTGAAAGATACTCAATTGGTGCTGCTTATTGCTACAAAATGAATAGATTACTCTAAACTCCATTTGCTCTTCCTAATTTCAAAAAGCTGACCTTTGATAAATCTGGGTGGCTTCATATAATAGAAAAAATAAGACACTTCTCGTGAAGTTCTAGATATGTGTATAAATTACTGAATACGTGTGAGCCTGAGATGGTTATTACATCTTGCTTTTCTTATGTAAATTACAAGTAGAATTATAAAAAAGACCAATTCACAAATTTGTACTCCATTCCATTAATGTCAAAATATAGTCTGTACAGAGTATTATTATTTATCACTACTTAACACTACCAAAATAGCTAGGAATATATGCATGCTAGACATCCCTACATTTATAATAGCCAGTTGTACCTAGTTGTAGAGATGCCACATTGACACATTTCCTTAAGAAAAAGAAAAGTTTCTTCCCTCAACAGGGGTTGGCATGAGGATTGCTGGCGCCCTAGGTGAAACCTTTTTTTGGTGCCCCTGCCCCTTCCGCATGGGTGGGCACCTCCCATCATCTGAGCAGGTGGATGGTAGGTGGGTGGGCAGTCCCCATTGCCCTATTGCTGTCCTGCTGTCCTCACCACTCTGCTACCTCCGCCTGCTGCTCTGCTGCTTCTGGCTGCTTCTGGGCAGCTGGCCTGCTGTAGTGTGTTATAATGATGTTGCTGCAGCAACATGATTATAACATCCTGTGGCTGGATGGCTTCCCAGAAGCAGCAGTGGCAGGAATAGCAGCAGAGGCATTGAGTAGAGTAAGTGGGCGGCTGGGTGGGTGACAGGGATGGGGAGTGCCACCTCCAATGGGAGGTGTGTATGCCTGTCCACAAGGGCCTTGCCCTTCATTCGAAACTAGTCTTTTCATGTCAACCTCATCACTGGTTCTATCTATAGATAGATACTATTATACTACTCAAAACTGTGTATGCCTGCAGTTGTTTAGCTCTGCTTCCACTGGAAACAATGGGAGTAAGGCTGTGCAATTGCGGTGCACTATTTTAAGTAGATGCAGAACTGCCTACTTGTGCAACACTCTTGGGGCTCCTGCCTATCACATGAGCAACAATGCTGGCTGATTGGCAATGCCAGCAATATTTTTATCTCACATTGTAGCCCTAAATTTGGTGGTTCTTCAATTAACACAATAGAAAATGATTTACGTAAGTTAGAATAAGATATATTAACTTGCCCAAGATCAAGATGGAACTGAGCAGATATTTTAACCTGATGCTTCATCCCTAAAACTCTGTCTTCTAAAATACAGTGCTATGAGATTAGAAGAGACACTTTTATGTGGTATAATCATGGCTTGTTTGTTTGTTGCTTCCAGGGAAAATCACAATGTGAAATATTTCATTAAAACAGTATGAACTGATTGAAGCTCTGACCCTTATATCTAGGGTCAGGAAGAGGCACTGGTCACCCATAGTGCAAAGCCTCTCTGCCTGCTGCACTGCCAGGTCTTATTAATAAAGGATTTTATTTAGGATAAGTGCTTGGAGGGGAAGAGGAAAATATTAATTTGATAAAAAGATTCAGTGTCATGAATATTTCATCCTACTCAATGCAGCATGATTCCTGTTTACCACCCATAAATTAACCTAGGGATATAACTTAAATTTACATGTGAAATTACTTTTCCTTATAGATCTTCACTGAGCCTTGAAAGATGCATTACTATATTGAAATAGAGCCTTTCTTTATAACAGTTCCTCAGACTTACGAATGTGTGACTAATTTCTCATACTAATAGAGCAAACCTACCTAACCACTAAATCTTAGAATGGCTTTCTTTTAGAGTCCTTCACTGTCCTGTGCTTTATCTGTGATAAAGAGGAAAACAAGCAAATTCAGATGCTAGGGCCATTGCATAAGACAATTCTGGGAGAGGAGGAACCAACTGATAGCTTGTCCTAGCTGAGCTGACAGAGTGGGTTTAACTGTCTCAGCCTTTCCCTCGGATATACCCAGATGGAATGGTTGCTCGTGGAGACAGATTTTTTAAAATTTAATTTGAAAAAGAATCTGTTCCACTTTTCTCAGCACATCCAAAGAAGCTAATATTATGCCATAAAACACAGAATTAATAGCAATAAGCTTTAAAAGGTGAGGAATCAACTGGTAGTTGGTCCCAGTGAGGATGATGGCGAAACTTCTCTGCCTCACCTTGTCCTTCCAAGGCTCTTTCTAAAGGCCGATTCACACTTTATGTTTAACATTCATACAATGAGTGAACAGTGTACACAGGTACAGATCTGTACCCAAGTACGATCATTCACATGTTATGTTAAACACAGGTGCAGAAGTACACTTCCAATCTGTACCATGCATTTGATGGGCCTTAATCCTGGTTCAGTTTTAAAATGTATGCCTGTCCACAAGGGCCTTGCCCTTCAATCGGAACTAGTCAGGCACACAAACACATGTATGAGTGTACAGGCATCTCTATACTTGTACAGCATAGATGTCTGAATCAGGCTTAATTGCTTAGGATATGATGCAGTATACATTTTTATCCTGGCAACAAACCTGTGAAGAATGTTATGCTGGAGCAAATGTTTTATGTCAGTGAAGTTTTAAACCCAAATCTTCTGATCCAGATCCAATCCATGACCCTCTGCACCATTTGATCACCAAAATTTGAAATAAAATCAAGTTTAGAAATGAAGAATTATAAAAATGTATATACACATGCACAAATCACTAATAGCTCAGTCTACAACCAGATGAACTTCATTTAAATCAAATTACTGAAATTTGTGTCAACTTGGAGTTTCTTCCATATTTTGGACATTCTGTTGATATGAAGGTCAGATACTTTATTATCTTAATTACTTTTTCCAGAGATATGTGAGCTTTGCACTGTGATTATGAATATCACTAAAGTTTTATGTTTGAACAGCAATAGAGAGCCACCACCAGCAGAATTATTGGATTTTTTTTTAAGGAAGTGGAAAATGTCCTTGTTTTTTTGTACACTTGGCAAATCCCAAGGCTATAATGTGGTTCTAAATTCTAACTAAACCTCATTAGTCCATAAAATAACAGTTCCCCTTAAGAATCAGACTACCTGTTGATTTCAATAGGAAGAAATTTTCAAACATATGCTTTGTACTGTGTCAGTTACTTCATAAATTTCAACTTCTGGTGAAACTATAGAACTAACAATGCAGATATTGTAATAATCAGAAACAAAAGTGAAATTCTGATGGGACTTCAATAATCAAAATAATAATTATTAATAGTAATAGTATTTAGCAGCCCCTGAAACAAAATTAAATAATCATAATTAATAATTATTAATAATAAAAATAATACATATGTTCATGAGCAAATGCTTTAAAACCAATTAACCCAAATTTATTGGGCAGTAGATACAATTTATCTTGTACCTACACAGAAGATTGTGTATGCATATCAATAACGCATTTTTCTGAGCCCCACTCTTCTGTTCTTCACAGTGGAGAAGAATGCTTTTCTAAGCTGTTACACTTTTAGAAAATAATTCGGCTTTTCAGGTGGAAATAGTGGAATGACCTTCTGAACTGAAAAGATGTAGTGATCATCACTAGCGTGGATGGCTTTAAAAGGGGCTTGCACAAATTAATGGAGGACAGGCCTAAACAGCTACTAGTTGGTAGCTACAGGCCAACTCCAGCCTCAGAGGCAAGATGCCTTTAAATATTAGTTGCAGGGGAGAAACAGCAAGGGAGAGTGCATGCCCTTAGCTCTTGCTTGTGGGCTTCTCAGAGGTGTCTGGTGAGCCACTGTGTTTAACAGGATGCTGGACTAAATGGGCCTGATCCAGCAGGGCTGTTCTTAACTCAAAAGCCATTGGTATAGCACTTACACTTAGCAATAGCACTTACATTTATATACCGCTCTATAGCTGGAACTCTCTAAGCGGTTTACAATGATTTAGCATATTGCCCCCAACATTCTGGGTACTCATTTTACCGACCTCGGAAGGATGGAAGGCTGAGTCAACCTTGAGCCCCTGGTCAGGATCGAACTTGTAACCTTCTGGTGACAGGGCGGCAGTTGTACCACTGCGCCACCAGGGGCTCCAAGTATATTCATGAATCTCTCTCATGCAGGTCAAGGGATTCTGATAGCTCTTGTTTTCATACCTCAAGATTTCCAAGTACACTTTAGATTTCAGGAAATGTCAAAATTTCTGAAATCTGTGGTAAATAAATTTAGAATTCTACATATCAGTGAACTGATATACAGTACCAATGAAGTTCAAACTAAGGGAATCCCATCTATTGTATATCCATTGCTAGTAAAGTAATTTGCAAACATTCCTCCTGTACCACAAAATGATCACTCATCACTTGTTACTAGTTAATGTGTTTAGTAAAATGTCTTTATATCTCCAGCACTTAAGCTTTTTATTTTATTATTATTTTATTTATTTTTAAAGTGAGTTTTATGGAAACAGATTCAGGGACACAGATAGAAATCCAGAACTGAAACAATATCACTTGTTTGCTACTTCATCATTCTGTGGAAGTCTGGACTTTTTGAAATGCTTCTCACGATCTGTGAGAAGAGCTTCTGTCGGGTCTGCAGGGAGAGCAGGATCATCTGGATCAGCCACCCACATGACTGCCGGCTCCGTCACGGAGCCAGTGGGGGCTGTGGGGATTGGGGGCCGCGTGGCCCCCAGAAGTCCCAGGATGCCCCATATAAGTGCGCAGGGCATCCTGGAGAGACTCCTGTGCCCTGCAGGTTGGCTGCAGTCTCCTGGTCCGGGGGTCTACTCATGTGTTGCCATGGCAACCCAGCCACTTATCTTTTCCCGAAGCCCAGCCAGAGCCGATCTTTTGTGTCTATGTACAGCTTGAAAGGCTCCCAGGCAAACTGCTAGAGCTCAATCTCTCCCCACCTCTCAGCTGTACGGCAGGTGGGCAGGGCTTCCAGAGAGGCCTCCATGCTGGCCTCCCTGAAGCCTGAAGCTCAGGAAAGAAGCAAGCAAGCAGGCAGGAAGAGAGTGTCCAGCACCAGAGCTCTCTGCAGACCCTCAGCGCAGCCCAGCCCAACCCAGTAATGGATGTATTATGTATAATAGAGGTATGATTTCCTTTTTGTGGTTATGTCCCCCCACCCTTGAATATTTAGGGATTGGTTTGCCATAGGGCTTTGGTACTGAGCAGCGATGTAGGGCAAGGTGGGAGGAATATGTATTTTTAAATTGAAGTGGATTGGAAAAATTGTTGGTTTTTAATTTTTTTCCTTTAATTTAAAAAACCCCTTCCAAAAAGTCCTATACAGTAGGTGGCTGGCTTCATGGCAGAAAATTACAAAAATGGCTGGAACTGAAGCCCACCCCCCCGCCCCCACTTAGGCTATCATTCCACCCCCATATGGAAGAATCAGCCCTTTGCCTTCATTAAAAAAGGTAAAATGCCCCCCTTTCTGCCCCAGCCTTTAGATCACCTGTCCTGGAATGACTTGGTATAGGGCTTTGGTACTGAGCAGAGATGTAGGGCAGGGTGGGAGGAATATTTAAATTGAAGTTGATTTGACAAATTGTTGGTTTAAAAAAAACCATCCAAAAAAGTCCTATAAGTGGCTAGTTTCATGGCAGAAAATCACAAAAACTTCTGGAACAAACAATATATTATTTATTTATTTATGAGTGCACTATACTTAAGTTGATTTGCAGCCTAGAAGGTCTGAGAACTGTGAAGCATGTGTTGTGCTATTTATTTTTAATTCTTTAGAAATGCATTGAGGTGGGTCTCACGATCAGTGAGACCTGCTTTGTCCAGGTTAGCAGGGAGAGCATGCTAAGCACGCTCTCCACACAGACGAGCAGGGCGGCAGCCCTGGGCAGCCAGATTGGCCACCCACATGACTGCCGGCTCCGTGACGGAGCCGGTGAGGGCTGGGAGGATTGACCCCTGAGCCTCCTGGTCAGGGTCTCCTCATGAGTAACCATGGCATGGTGCTGCGCCGCGGCTACTCACAATCCGAAAAACCAGGTTTGCGGAGTGCTCGCTCCACAAACCCGTTTTAATAGACGGATTACTTCAGCGGGTTACCCACTCAAGAACCACCGGACTCACAGCTGAGCCCGGTGGTTCCTACGCTAGGATGAAATCGGGCTAGCAGAGGCTAGCCTGATTTCGTCCCATCGTGTGAATAGCCTCATTATATCTCCAAGCTGGTTGGGCACGTCCAAAAACCTCAATCACACTATTTACACTGTGTGACATCAATCAGTATGATTCTGTAATGTTATGAAATGTTAAGGAGGCCCCACACATGCTGATTCGCCCCCAGCCCCGCACCCCCCTAGGGATGGTCCTGGCAGCACTTTGCATTCTTTTTGAACTGGAATTCCCCCCCCCACACACACACACATTTATTAGAAATTACAGAATTTTTCCAGAGGTTTTTATTTTAGTCATGGAGACCCAAGCTGCTTTATAATATAGATATGCAACCAAAACACGTCTGTTAGCTGTTCCTTTTCATTTTCTTATACCATTAAAGTTCATTAAGGCTACTGCCCTAAGGAAATAATCATATTTTATAGGAAGTAAATATTATCACATGATCAAACTTGCATATGGGTATGCATGCTTAGAGCAGAACTTCATGCTGCCTGTTCTTTTTGTAAAGTCACCGCTATCCTGCCACTGTTCAACTATATTAGTCACAATTAGAATGGAGACTTGCTGTCTTTTTCAAACAGCATCTGACCTTGGAAGGACTTGTGAAATTGCCTCAAGAGAAAAGAGAGAAAATTATCTATGGCTGAGACTTCTTATCTATACTCACCTTGAATAAATGCTTAAAATAAAATTTGCAAAAGTATGTCTGAAATCTAAAGAAAACAGTAGCTATTATGATGAAACTGACTGTGGCCTTTTATAGCTTTCTTTATCTTTTATGACTGCTCTGTTCCCTGCAGTGTATCTGTGAAGTGCAGAAAAAGTTCACAGCAGATGATTATACTAAGGTACCAAAGTCAGTGAAGTGTGAGATAATCTTTTGAGCTGAGAATTAGTGTCTCAGGCAACCTAGCGAGAAACCAAAAGGGAGTTATTCCTTCAGTAAAGTTTAACATCTAAAGGCTCACCTGAAGCTATAACTCTTTATTACTCTTCAGATCAATACTTGTGACCATCTGGTTGCATGTTAATGTTTCCCCCTCCCTTTCCCTCATGTGTGACATGGTTACTTTGCCAACACAGTGCAAAATTTTACAACTCTAACAAGTTCAATACATAGCAATCAATATAGGTCAGTTTAAAATGCTAAAACGTTACACTTTCCCTTTGCGAGTACATGTTTTTAACAGACTTAATACACAGGCAGACATCCTGACTAACAAAGCACTAGTGCAATAGGAGAAGCACTGGTGTTTCTGAAAGGTTCAGCTAACTCAGCTCCACTGCTGGCTCAGTGATGGCCACAATATCCGATGAACCCCACTTCCCCTGGAAGTGATCTGTGCCAACATAAAATATGTCCCTGATAGCCATGCTGCCCTCAGGGATATATTTAAACATCTTTTTTAGGGTACAGTCTTATGTGTATATTGATAAATAATACAACACCTATGAATTTAATTGAGTAGAATTATTTCTTGATTCCATTGTTGTATGGTCAATTACTATTCTCAAATCATTCTAAACTACTTATTGTGAGTAGGGATATGCAGAAAAACACCTGGCCCAGTTCAGTTTGATTTCGAACCGAACCCAAACCGCACTGGGCCAGTTTGGCTTTGGTCCCCTTCGAATCCCCCAGTTTGGCCTGGGGGGATTCGATGAGCATTTTTTAAAAGGTTCTGGTGACCCAGGAAACGCAGGGTCCCATTGCACAGGCGCGGTGGCCTCCAAAATGGCTGCCACACCAGAGAATAGGCCTGGAAAGGGCTGAAGATGCCCGAACTGGGTGGATTTTAAAGAAAGAAAGGCCAGCAGGGGTGGGGTTACCTCCGTGGATGCTCCCTTCACCTTGGAGAAGACCCCTGTAAGGGGTAAGTTTTAAAAAAAGAATTAAAAGGCTTGTCAAACCCCCAAACTGGGGGGAGGGGTATTCAGTTTGGGGTAGAATTTGGGGTTGAGCCAAACCGGGGGGGGGGTGTTGGCTTGACCCTGAACCTTCAAACTGAACTGGTTCAACATCACACTGGTTCAGTTTCAAGCCTGTTTGCACACCCCTAATTTTGAGCAGAATTTTTTTATCTTAAACGCACTAGCTTCAATCACTTTAAAGGAGGCTTAGACAAATCCATGGAGGACAGGTTACCAATGTCTGAGGGCTATAGGCCACTTCCAGCCTCAGAGGCAAGATGACTCTAAATACCAGTTGCAGGGGAGCAACAGCAGGAGAGAGGGCATGCCTTCACCTCTTGCCTGTGGACTTTCCAGAGGCATCTGGTGGGCCACACTGTATGAAATAGGATGCTGGACTAGATAGGCCTTGGGTGTGATCCAGCAGGGCTGTTCTTACGTTCTTTTTTTTTTTACTATAAAACCTAAATTGTTTGAGACCTCAATATCTCCACCCCATATGACTTCCTCTGAACAAATTAATCCTGCTGGGTTGGATGGTAGAGCATGATGGGTGCTACTACCACCCAACCCACAAAAGAAATGGGGGGGGATTAACACATTTTAAATCTTTTCCCCAAACCCCCATGGGAGCTGAGAGTTTGGGGGAAAGGTTAACAAATTGTTTAAAATCATCTGATTGCCTCTTTTCTGGGCTAGCGCCTATCATGCCCTACCACCCAGCCCACTTTGGTGCCCCTAGGAACTACCCATCAGGAACAATGGGATGGCCAAAACAAGCTGTGCTCACAGAGTGCACAGTTTTGCATTGCAATTTGCAATGCATTTTACAACCCCACCTTGAAAAACATGGCAGATTAGAATCACACAGTAAAAGGGAATCTGTTCCTCCCAACACAGAACAGACATTTCAAACACAGTACAAAAATGGCCCAAAGAGAATCGAATCCAGAATCCGGAATCCACTGTCAGCCACAGTGCCTACACTGCAGTAACATCATTGGCACAAGTTGTCTCTCACATACAATTATGACTCCTTACTTCCTAGCATTGCAACAGCTGCCACAGCAGCACCCTTAGCAGCCAGCAAGCATAGCCATAAGCTTGAACAAATTCAGCCACATTTTACAGAGCAGACCAGAGCAGTGAATGGTGCACAAGTTAGCCTCAAGGCTAGACATGGAGCTCATTACAGCAATTACCAAGAAATATTGCATGCAGAAAGAGAGAGAGAGAGAGCTGCCGCTGTACATTTCTCACTGAAGCACTATCTCACAAACAAAACAAACCACAACTCAAGGAAGGAAGGTACTCAAGTTCTGCAGCCTTTGTCAATCTGATCCAGCAAAACCAGATAGTTATAGCAACAATAGCACTGCATATTATACTTAGTGCTGAGAAAACCTCAGAATCAATCCTTCTTTCCTCCTGATGTATCCTCTTCAAGAAAGGCACTATAAGGGCTCCCTCTGCCTCCCAGTCTCTCTCTCTCTCTCTCTCTCTCTCTCTCTCTCTCTCTCTCTCTATATATATATATATATATATATATATATCTCCTCCTTTTGGGTTTCCCCTCTCTCCTCCCTCCCTCCGGACAATGGGGGCAGAGTTGCCCAAGATAACACTTGATTTGTATGATAACAAGCCAAACAAGAAGCAAGGAGATCGCAAGCCAATCAGAAGTCAGTGCCAGAAAACCAATCAGCAAGGGAAAACAGACCTCCAATATGACACTCAAACATTGAAACTTTTCAAGTCAAAGTGGGCTTGTTTTGCTTTGAGCTTGAGACACAGCCCTTATTTGAAGGGCATTGTTTCAAGCTCGAAACACTCATAAGGGCCTGGTTTTTAGTTGAAACATTTTGACTTTAAAACATTCTACACATCTCTAAAAAGCATTTCTGTTTAGACACACTTTCCAGAATTGTATCCAGAACCTATCTATTTGTTATTGTGGCTACTTGCTCCTTGTCCCAGGTTCAAACCCTGACACCTCCAGGTAGGGCTAAAAAGACCACAGTTTGAAATCCTGCAGAGCCTCTGCCAATCAGTGCAGGCAATGCTACCTAGATAAGCCAACAGTATAAGGCAACTGAATACCATGAATTCCCCTTAGGGATCCTTTGCAGCATGCAAGTGTGAGATACAAATGTTTTAATAACTAAATATTAGCAAACAACAGGGGGCCTATTGGAGCATGCTTCCTATTATCATGCAATAACACTCCAAGCTCCCTCATACATCAAATAGATGCAGCTCTCTACTCCCAAGGAAATGAAATTGGGGACTACTTGCCTTCTCTTAACCTATTTACATATCTTGTGCAGAAGGACTGCCGAATAAATGAGCAACTTTGACGAACCCTTAGATTAACAATTGTTTTACAGCCTGCTCCTATGGAATGGTATGGTCCTTCCGGCTGCTGTCCAAAGATTTGTTTGCTGTTTTTCCTGCACTGTGGTACTAGAAAACTGTTGTAATGAGAGAATAGAATGTTGGCTCAAAGGCCAGGGAAATTATTTTCTGTATGTTATAGTAAGCCAGTGGTTTCCCCTTCCCTCTTTTCTTTCATACTTCAGTTTGGAGAAGGGAAATAATTTGCTCAGGTCATATTGACCAGGATTCCCTCCCCGCATCTCTGTCTTGAAATCTATGGCTTGGTTCACTTGCTTGAGCCATTGGGGATACTTTCGTAAATTCTTCCCCAAATCGGACAGTAATCTCTGGCATTTTGTTCCTTAGTTTCTGCTTTTTGTTTTCTGTGTAAAGGAGGGGAAGGTTACTTAAAACATTGTCAGGCTGCCACATGGAACAATGCTAAAAATGTACCTAAGAAAACAGAGGTGGATTGGTTTATTTATCTTGGGTGTATCTATCACTGAAAATCTTTCATTGTGTGCTCAGATGAGTTTGAATTGGGAGGGTACAGTTAGCCCAACAGATGTGGTTAGAGTCTGGACTAGGACTGGGGAGACCCGAGTTCAAATCCACATTCAGCCATGATAATAGCTAGGTGACTCTGGGCCAGTCACTTCTCTCTCATCCTAACCTACTTCACAAGGTTGTTGCAAGGAGAAACTCAAGTATGTAGTACACTGCTCTGGGCTCCTTGAAGGAAGAGTGGGATATAAATGCAAAATAATAACAACAACAATAACAACAACAACAACCCCCAGTGACGCACTACCTTGGCATGGTTGTGGAACCTGTGTGCTCTGAGGAAGGTGAGAGCTATGCCAGAGGTCCAACCATACTGGACAGGTCTCACCAGAGGAGCCAGACGAAGAGTGCCTCTCCTATCAACAATATGGTGAGACGTAACTTTAATAAATCTATCGGTCGTCGCCCAGGTCAACAAGGACCGCGCCAGGTGCTGGAGTCCCTGGACATCTGGTGGCAAGTGGGCAACAGGACTCAGGATCTTCAGTTGAGCAACCAGGGCTGGAGACTGCAAGGTTACTGGAAGAAACGTTGCTTAACCGGAAAAAATATACGAAAAATGCCAACAAGGAAATAATGAACTGCTATTACAAGTCTAGTCCAATTAGAAGAGGTTATTTTAAAAGAATGTACCAAATTTGGAAAGAGAAGCATCCAGATACAGAAATAACAGAACAAAGGCTAGCAGACCAGAGAAGATTCATAATAAGAAACAAAGTATTCACAGGAGTTGAGCTGGAAGAACTGCAAAGAGCAACACAGGCTCAAGATATGGAAGAAGAATAACCACCAACTGAAGAAGTTGCTCAGGCGCAGGTGGAGGAGGTGTTGGAAATAGAGGATGCCACTGTTGCTGAACTGTTTCAAAATCAAAACCAGGCAAGCTCCCCTTTGTCTTCACCTCAAAAACCTGAATGCCGTTTAACAGAAAAGCAACAAGAATGAAAGCAAAAAATAACTGAGCACATGAACCAAACAACCACCAGGGTTCAACTTCCAGCTCTAAAAACAGTTGCTAAAAAACAACTTGCTCAGGCATTAAAAGATGTCAATGCTGCACTTACAGAAATAACAACCAATAATTTGCAAGAAACAAACCAACTAATGTACAGTGCAGCAACAATAACAACACAAGAGCTCGGATATAAGATCAGTGAACCTGTCAAAAAAGAAAGCAGTACATCACCTAAATGGAAGATTAGATTAGAAAATAAAATCTCCAGGCTTAGATCAGATGGTAGTAAATTGAAAGATATCAAAGACAAGAAGCTGAAGAATGAAAACAACAAACAAATCCAAAATCCAAAAATACCACCTAGATTCAAGGAAAATTAGAGAAATCCTGGAAATAATAAAGCAGCAAATAACAGCAGTGTCAAAGAAGATTAGCAGATACGAAGCCAGAATTACACAACACAGGCAGAATCTCCCATTCCAGTTGAATCAGAGACGTTTCTACCAAAGCATAGAAGGAGAAACTGCAAGAAACCTAGAAACACCAAATAAAGAAGAAACTGTGCAATTCTGTTGGAAATTATGGGACAATCCAATAGACTATAATAAAAAAGCAGGCTGGATGAAAGAGGTCAAAAAATGTAACCAACAAATGCAAGACCTAATAATAACACCAGAATTAATCAGTGAAAGAGCAAAGAAAATTAAAAATTGGACTGCGCCAGGCGACGATGAACTGCATGGCTTTTGGCTGAAACACCTAACAAGCCTTCATAAACAACTATCAAAACAGTTCAATCACATTTTGCAAGGAGGTGATATTGAACAATGGCTAACAACTGGGGAAACTCATCTCATAATGAAAGACCCAGCAAATTATTAACAGAAATAATAGCAGATGAAGTAATGCAAAACTTATTAACTAACAAACAGCTTCCAGTTGAACAGAAAGGAAATTGTCCGAACACCAGAGGCACAAAAGACCAGCTGCTGATTGACAAAATGATTTTAGAAAATTGCAAGAGAAGAAAAACAAATTTAAGTGTTGCATAGATTGACTACAAGAAAGCCTTTGACTCATTGCCTCACACATGGATACTAAAATGTTTAGAAACAACTGGTGTCAACAAAAACATTCAGATATTTATTTTTAAAAAGCAGTGAGCATGTGGAGTAAACACTTGGGCAGGTTAGCATTAGAAGAGACATTTTCCAAGGGGACTCACTATCCCCTATGTTGTTTGTAATCACCATGACCCCACTTTCACAAATACTAAACAAAACAGGCCTCGGATACCAAACATCTAAAACATCAAGTCAAATCAACCATCTGCTGTACATGGACGATCTGAAGTTGTATGGAAAGTCCCAGTCAGAAATCGAATCACTGCTAAGCACTGTCCATATATTCAGTAGCGATATAGCAATGGAGTTTGGACTAGACAAGTGTGCTGCATTAATAATGAACAGAGGGAAAATAAGAAAAGCAGAAAGAATAGAACTGCCCAATGGAAGCAACATCAAGAACCTGGAAGAGAAAGAACATTACAGATACTTGAGCATTCTCCAGGCAGATAACATTGCACACACTGAAGTTAAAAGAAAAATTGGAAGTGAATACATCTGGAGAGTTAGAAAAATCCTCAAGTCCAAACTCAATGGTGGGAACACCATACAAGCCATAAACACCTGGGCTATACCTGTTATCAGATACACTGCAGGAATAATAGACTGGACCCAGGCAGAGCTAGAGACCCTAGATCGTAAGACCAGGAAAATCATGACCATCAATCATGCTCTGCACCCCCGCAGTGATGTCGATAGGCTCTACCTCCCTTGCAGCTCAGGTGGAAGAGAAATGCTGCAAGTCCATCAAACAGTAGAGGAGGAGAAAAGAGGCCTTGAAGAATATATCAAGGACAGTGAAGAAGATGCACTTCAAATGGTCAAGAATGAGAAACTATTCAACACCAATGAAACAAAGCAGGCCTACAAGAAAGAACAAGTCAAGAACCGAGCAGAAAAATGGAAAAAGAAGCCACTGCATGGTCAATATTTGCACGATATAAGTGGGAAATCAGACATCACCAAGACCTGGCAATGGCTTAAGAATGGCAACTTGAAGAAAGAAACAGAGGGTTTAATACTGGCTGCACAAGAACAGGCACTGAGAACAAATGCAATAAGAGCAAAAGTCAAAAAATCCACCACAAAGAGCAAGTGCCGCCTTTGTAAAGAAGCAGATGAAACCGTGGATCACCTAATCAGCTGTTGTAAAAAGATTGCACAGACTGACTACAAACAAAGCATGACAAGGTAGCAGGGATTATACACTGGAACATCTGCAAAAAATACAAGCTACCTGTAGCCAAACATTGGTGGGACCATAAAATTTAAAAAGTTGAAGAAAAGTTGAAGATGTAAAAATATAATGGGACTTCAGACTACAAAAAGACAAACATCTGCCACACAATAAACCAGATATAACTGTAGTCGAGAAGAAAGAAAAACAAGTCAAAATAATCGACATAGCAATACCAGGGGACAGCAGAATAGAAGAAAAAGAAATAGAAAAAATCACCAAATACAAAGATCTACAAATTGAAATTGAAAGGCTGTGGCAGAAAAAGACCCCAATAATCCCAGTGGTAATTGGCGCCCTGGGTGCAGTTCCAAAAGACCTTGAAGAGCACCTCAACACCATAGGGGCCACAGAAATCACCATCAGCCAATTACAAAAAGCAGCTTTACTGGGAACAGCCTATATTCTGCGACGATATCTATAACAGCAATAACATTGACAATAAAATTCATCCATTCCAGGTCCTTGGGAAGGACTCAATGTTGGGATAAAACAAACCAGTCAATAACACCTGTCTGACTGTGTAAACAAGAAATAATAATAATAATAATAATAATAATAATAATAATAATAATAATAATAATAATAATAGATTTCCCAGTACTGATTATTGCATGCCTAAAGAACAGGCAACTTCACTCTTCCTGGCATGATATCAACTTTGGGGATCATGTTGAACGACTGGGAGGAAAACACTTTGAATCATATGGAACGTATTTAAATACTACATAATATATATTTTCATCATCTGTTATACAAACCCATATGTAAATCAATTGATTCCCTTTTGAAGATACAAGCTAGTTTAGATCTGTCTTCCCTGTTACTTCTGCCTCTTCCCTGTGCATTCTGATTTTAAAAGACTGTCAACTCACACATTCTTTCAGGTATCTTCTTTTGTAATGTCTCCTTGGAATATTCTAAACAGGAATTGACATCAGAAGTCATTTCAAGCATTAAAACATCAAGTCAAGGATGGTTAAAGATGTAAGGTAGCAGTAAAACAGCTGCCATTCTAAAATGTCTTCAAAGTAATACGGGTAAAACCTACTCTGTATGGGTAACTGACCTAATAATTATGTACTAGAAAAGCCAAGCATGTTG
Organism: Hemicordylus capensis; assembly: GCF_027244095.1. Lineage (NCBI taxonomy): Eukaryota > Metazoa > Chordata > Lepidosauria > Squamata > Cordylidae > Hemicordylus > Hemicordylus capensis. The sequence continues at coordinate 51,287,600 of NC_069661.1, read as the reverse complement.
CCTGCTGTTTTCTGAATTGTCTGCACATCGCTGATTGGTTTGAAAATAGCTATCAACAGCTTAATAAGAAATGATTTAAGAAAACTATTAAAAGTTAAAAACAAAGTTTATGAGGTTTGAACAGCTCCTTAAATGGGTGTGATTAATGCATGTTGGTAATAAATGCTCTACCCAAGTCTTTTAGCTATGCAGTAACCATAAAAAGCTTTTTCATGTTTTCACTGACAATCAGATACGCAGGATTTTAAAATGCCATTTCAAGATGTTGACTTCATCATGTTACTTGCATGCAATTATTCCCTGCATTTACATGAAGTATCAGCCATCCCACAATGTAAAGATACAACACATTGAACTGCTTCATACAATACCATCTGACTGGCTATCCAATCTCATAAGACATAGTATGTGCTTGCTTGTCTACCCTGCTGAATACACTGTACCATCTCTGCTTAGTCACCTGGGAGACAGAACATTCAAAATACCTCTACTTGTAATGAAAATGTTACTTGAAAGAAGTATTTTTACTGCATGATTAGGCGCAGATTAGATATGCCACCCCACATGACTATGCGGTGATCGAACAGCATGTAGGGAGGTCAAGTATGTGCACATGCATTTCCTCATGAGATAGGGTGGCCACTTGGATGAAATTACGTTATCAACCTTACTGTAACATTGTGCTTTGCCAACCCTTTCCTATCCAATCCCACTCAATTCAATGCAGAATCAATCCATTTTAAAATTATGTAAAGTGCAGTTTTCACTTTCACCTAAAGCCAATTTAGTTTCATTGATAAACTTCCACATTTGCCACCATCACTGGATCAGTCACTGTGGTGGTGGCAGCGACAGCAGCTGCAGCATGATTAAGATTTGACTCAAGGGCCATCATACATTGTATTCCAAGCCTGGAATTTATTAACTTTGATGGCATCTCTTACACCAGTGTGGAGTAGCAGTTAGCATGATTAGATAAGTAGTTATGGACCAGGTTCAAATCCTCACTCAGTGCGTATCCTCAGTAGGTATCCTTGAGCTGGTCATTATTTCTCAGCCTAGACTATCCTACAGAGTTGTAAAGATAACATTAAGAGACAAGCTTGTATGCTGCCTTGAACTCCTTGCAGGAAGTGTTGGTTAGTGAACGCCACTGGATCCTTGTAATTGAATTTTCAGGTAGTGACTAAAGTTTACTTGTTGTCTCTGCTGATTCTGCCCATCTGTCCATAAATGCAATCATAGTTTTGTCAAGCCTGAATTATGCTTTTGATCAGACGCAGACTTCCTTTAGCTATTGCATAAACTCTCTTTTCAAGTTTTTACTTGTCATCCCTGAAGCATGCCAATCAGGTCATTAATTATGGCATGATCTAACTTTATAATTTTTAAGAACAGATATGCACATCTCATATTCTTGTATCCTTACAACTGATAATATGTCTTATACAAGTATATGCTAATACAAGTAATGTCTGAATTGTATAAGACATTACTACTGCTAAGTTACAGAGCATTTTCAAATTGCAATTTGTTCAACAGGCTTCATTGTGTTGGCAGATAGGTCACCATAACTCCATTTGACCAATGCTTAAGGTTGAGGGATAAAAGCACCTAATGAGACTATTATAGAGGCAGGACTAGATCTACATCCTGCTGTCTGTCCATGGATTTTACTGGCTCTCGCATGATTACATTATTTTCAGTGCAACAGTCCTAATCCTGAAGACAGAAATTCTCTTTCATTGACTTTGCTCAGAACGGTTAATTAACTTCTAATTCTGAAATAACTGTTTCGAATGACAAATTTAAACATACAGTTTAATCTTTAGTTAATTGCTTGAATGTGCAGAGATACATGTAATAAAAGTATTGATTTTGCTTCTCACGTAAGCAAAGTCAGAGCCAAAATGGTCCCATTTATTTATTTATTTATCATATTTTTATACCGCCCACAATCTGCGCCTGTGGGCAGTTGTGTTTAATTGACACATGGGGAGCCAGTCTATCACTATATTCAGCTCACTTCCCTTCTTTCAGTCGCTTTCCTCCAATGCTTCACTAGCTTGCCTTAACCATAGTGTTATGTGTACTGATGCTAACTATGATTAACGCTGACCAGGATCCCTCTTAGACTCAGAATTTTTAAATCAATTTCACTTCCTAATTTTGTGTCTGATTAAGAAAGTGACCAATTAACCATAGTTACTGCTAGGACAGATATAATACTAAACCATGATTAACACTGACAAAGGCTGGTTATCAATACATAGGGTAAGGTCTTTTCCATACTGCTGCTGTAGTTCTTGAAAATTACACATAAAGGTTGCCTTATACAAAGTCACATAATGGATCCATCTAATCCAGTAAATCTTTACACTGGCATAATCTCTCCAGGATTCCTTCAGAGGTCTTTCCCAGTGCTTTTCCATTGGCCTATGCCTTTCCCCCTAAATGCTATATAGCTACTAAAAAGCATTCAATTGACTATAGGCATGACAGGTAAACACTTACTCATCTTTTACCAATATTCATATCTCAGTATCTACCATAATCCAGAAAGACTACAAGAGTATGCGACTAGCACTGTTGGCCTTTTTGATATTTTCTCTTATACAGCAGCTGGTCTTACATCACATGGCTATGTGAATCACAATGAATGGCAACATATCCTACCAATATGGATATTACATTTGTTCTTTGCTGGCCTTTTGGAACCATATTGTACTCTATATGTCCAGGACTACAACAAAAAATGTATAAGGTAGAGGCTTCAGGAAAGAAGAAGGGAATGAATGGGGCTAGGACAAAGTCGAATAGTTATTTGATTTGTATTGCCATTTGCCTGTTGAAAGAAAAATCTGTCAATCATTTTTTTTAAAGAATGCTCTTTTGTAAAGGATGACTTTTCCTACCAACTTAATATTCCAGTAACATGTGTTTGTATAATACAAAAATCAGTATAAATGTTTCCAAACTTTTGTCAGCTTTAATTAATGCCCTGTTTCCCCCCTTCATTTTTACAATTTGCTTTCATATAAATTTGTGATAGCCTGCTACTTAAAAAAACAAACTGTTGCAATTACTAATGTAAGAGAATTGATGCACAAGTCCATCTTTATTTTTTATTTTTTATTTTTGCCCTAGGTTTTAGTCCTTAAAGTACTTTAGTAGCAATCATAGATGAGAAATGGTTGAGGGGATATATAGAAAACGTGAATATGACATTGAACCCAAATTCAACCAAATCTTGGGGCAATCTAGACTAGAGCAAATTTAATGGAAACTCAGAATGAAGCAGAATGAGCTTGTTTTAAAGAAAATACTGTATGGATCTGGGCTTCCCATTGTTTCTTTCCAGCATATTGTAACTTCTTTAGCTGCAAAATAGGTTTATTTATTCACTCCTCGCAAGGTCAGAGCTCTTATTCCACCCCCACCCCACCCACTGGTAAGGCTGTGTAACATGTCAGCCATTCATACTGGGGGTGAGCCAAAGGAGGGCACCTTTTGTTTACTGTTTTGGCTGTAAAAACTTGCCTTAGTTATTTTTTTTTGTTTTTTGTTGACTGCTTCTAAAGACATTCTGAGGCTATTCTCACATGCACCCTAATCCAGCCTAGGGAAGACCAGACTGGGTTAGGCTGTGCATGAGAACCGCTGGGATTGGGCCCAATCCCAGTGAGACAGCGCTCCCTAGGCCAGCTTTGTAACCTGGCTTTTAGCCTGGGTTAAAGGCTCAAGTGGGCCCTTAACATGGGCTCTGGGATCATGTATTCAGTGGGCCTGTGTTCAGCCCCAATGGACACAGAGACAGGCACCTAGAGCACCCGTCTCCTGGGGGAATCCCCCAATGCACTGTGTATGTCACATGGTGGATTGTGGGATATCTGGAGGCCAGGACACATTGTCCTGGCCTCTGGAGCTCTGCGCTGCACCACCCAGCATGGATAGTCTGGGATGGCAGTTTGCACTCCCAGCAACATTTCAGCAATCAGCTGAGGGGAAGGTGGGTTGGACCAGCCTCCCTCCCCCACCCACCCACCTGATCATGTGAATGGCCCCTCTAAGTGTTCACTTGTTCAGGAATTATAGCCCTCATTCTGAATTGATTTTTCCCCCCTGGCCCTCAGTAACATCAGCATGTAGCCTAATCTGATTGCTCACATAGATTCATGGCACCATCTTGTTAACTAGGTGATTTCATGTAACTAATGCATGGAAATAGTAATTAGGGCAAATGAGATTTTTCTCACCGCTGCTAACTGGGCTAAGAGGCACCTTTTTAACATGGTGATTCTCTTTATTTAGCAGGGGGAGAGTAACTGGCCCTATCCACCTCCAGCACAGTACCTCCAGTGACTGTTGCTGGTGTCTATCTCGTGTTTCTTTTTAGATTGTGAGCCCTTTGGGGACAGGGATCCATCTTATTTATTTATTATTTCTTTGTGTAAACCACTCTGAGCCATTTTTGGAAGGGTGGTATAGAAATTGAATGAATGAATGAATAAATAAATAAGAATGATGTCACCTTAAGTTGTGGATGCTTTGGGGGACAGGGATCAATTTTATTTGTTCATTCATTCATTCATTCTCTATGTAAACCACTTTGAAAACTTTTCTTGAAAAGCGGTATATGAATTGTCGTTGAAGCAGAAGCAGCTAGGAAAACCAATAGAAGCAAACAATCAGGGGGAAACCATTCTCACAATTAAGGAGGTGTGTGTGTGTGTGTGTGTGTTAAATATTTCTATCCCTCCGAAAGGACAAATGAGCCAAAACTGGAGAGAGAGTGCATTTAGTCCATTGAACAGTATTATACTGGAAGAACAGTTATATGGCAGGCAATCTGGCTGTGAGAGAGAAAGCATGTTTTTAAAGTATCATATTTTCAATAAAATAAGATGAGTGTTCAAGCTGTGCTTTCTCCTCCCTTAAAATTAATCAATTTGCATGCTAATGCTTTGTTAAAAATAAAATCTATCAGAATTATTCCAGCTGCTGTATCAAGAAACCATGAAGAGGCTGTTAGAACTGCCTGAGGGACAATGGTATACAAGAGTATTTATTGTGTAGATCATATGCAAAACTCTGACCTTAGAGCTTCTTAGAGTCTAGATTATTCAGGAACACTGCAAATCTTATCTTTTTCAACTTGCTCTGTATATCTGCAGGCTAGACTTATGTTTTATTTTTTGATGCTTTATCTGAAACAACATTATCTAACAAGTGCTGAATGACTTTACAACAGAGTTTGAAAGGTGACAAGTACCTTTCTGTAGATAGATTCTAGCTTGGGAAATATATAGTGCTTTGATTATTGCTTTTCTTCTTCATTTCCGGTCTGCCAATTTTGCTCTGGGGTCCTGCTCTTGTTCACTTCTTTTCTTTTTGTGCATCTGTCTCTTGGTCAACCCATTTTGTGTAATAACTTTATGCTAATGACTATCAACATTTACCTTTGTTTAGGACCAAACTTGATGTGGTGTTAAATGGGTCATTGCCTAGTTCAAGTGTTCCCAACTTCTTTTAGTACGTGTACTGTACTTCTTTGGTCACAAACCTTCAAGCTCAGGTACCCCCATAGAAAGTGTGTGTGTGTGTGTGTGTGTGTGTGTGTGAGAGAGAGAGAGAGAGAGAGAGAGAGAGAGAGAACACACACACACACACACACACACACTCCCCTTCAAATGTTACAGTTATGAGACAGGCTACTTCAGTCACTGGCTTACATCCAGATTAGAGATATGAAGGCCATATAGGGACACCTCCACAGCATAGTTTGTGATAATGTGACCCACCCCCATCCAAGGTGGTGGACATGTAAACTTTTGAAGCGCAAGAGGGCTAACTTGTGAACTGCCTAACCAATTTGAACCAAATTTGCTACAGCTGTAGGGACACACAGGGATGCCCTTTTTGTATGGTGTGTGATGATGTCATCTACTCCAGTTCAAGATGGCAGCCGCATGAACATCTGAGGCACAAGTGGGATAATTTGTGGATTGTCTAACCAATTTGAACCAAATCTGGTACAGATGTAGAGACACATAGGGACACCTCAATGGTGTAGTCTGTGATGATGTCATCCACCCCAATCCAAGATGATGGTTGTATGAATGTCTGAGGCACAAGTCACCTAATCTGTGGACAGTCTAACCCATTTGAACCAAATTGGGCACAGTTGCAGTGAGTGACACACAGGGTCACCTCAATGGCATAGTTTGTGAAGATGTCATCCACACCAATTCAAGATGGTGAACATGTGCAAGTGAGCTAACTTGTGGACTGTCTAACTGATTTGTACCAAATTATGTACATTTGTAGTGAGTGACACACATGGACACATCAGTGGTGTAATTTGCAATGATGTCATCCACTCTGATTCAAGATGGCGGAACCATAAACCTTTCAGGTGAGCTGTCTTATGAACCACTTAACAGATTTGAACCAAATCTGCTACAGCTATAGGGACACATAGGGACACCTCAACAGCATAGATTGTGATGATGTCATCCACCCCAATTCAAGATGGCAAGACATGTAAACTTTTGAGGTACAAGTGCACTAACTTGTGGACAGTCTAACTGATCTGAACCAAATTTGCTACAGCTAAATTGACATATAGGGACACCTCAATGGCATAGATTGTGATGATGTCACCCACCTCGATCCAAGATGGCAGATGCATAAACTTTAGAGGCACAAGTGCACTAACTTGAGGACTGTCTAACTGATTTGAACCAAATTTGGTACAGTTGTAGTAAGTGACACACAGGGATAACTTAATGGTGTAGTTTGTGATGATGCCATCTACCCTGGTCCAACATTTGAGGTGCAAGAGATCTAACTTGTGGACCTTGATTTGCACCAAATATAGTCCAGTTGTAGAGACAGTACAAGGAAAGTAGGCTGATTAGTTCTTACTAGAACAGCTTGTTATTTGTTTAACTGGCACATTTGAGGGCTCATGGCAGGTGACATGATTTTCAGGTAGGAAACAATGCGGATAAAGGAATAAACACCCTGTGTTTCTGTGTTACAGTTACAGTCAGGATCAATTTTCTATGTTGTTGCTATTTTAAGATTAGAAAAATTTCCAAACTAAATGACACATTTAATCTTGTCTAGTTTGGTGCTCAGTCTTCCTTTTTCTGGTTTTTGATCACAGCATTTCCATTTGGATGTCTTAGTACTACCCACATCTTATTATGGATATACTAAAATTGATGCTCCCCTCTCCCAAATTATTCAGTGGAATTTATATCCAAATGAATATGTTTAAGATTGCAGTCCTCCTGTTCTTTATATTGATGATTCTATGCTGCATTCCTGATGCAGTTGTCCATTGTCTATCTCCTGTTGTGGACAAAGAGGCAAGTTATGAAGTAGTGCCCCTTATATTTAGTAGAAAGAAATACCTATTCAGTGCAGCATAGCATCCCTTACAGTGGTTTTTACTGGAGACCCTTGTGTTTCTTTTTAGATTGTTAGCGCTTTTAGGACAAGGAACCAAGTCCCCCCCCCCCATTTTCTCATTCCTTCTTGCTATGCAACCCATTTCATTAATTTTTTGTTGGGAGGCTGTATTTAAATATTTGATATCTATCTATCTATCTATCTATCTATCTATCGTTCCCAAGTGTGTGCTTGTAGCTTGGTTGCTGCTTTAAAACACCTCACCTATTGAAGGGTTTACAAAATTCAGAATTGGGCGTCATTCTATGCCCATACACAAAATGAGCACCTTGAATTATTGATAAACTTTAATTACTTTAAGTGTTATTGTCATCATTGGAGCAACAGCTCTTTGAATGTCTGCACTGTGAATGTTCTGCAGTTGAGCAGCAAACAAACCAACCAACCTTGAGAAGGGATGTGAGGATGGATGAGAGCTAGAAATCTGGGGAATGAGAGGAGGGTAAACAGAAAAGCAGGGCTTTGGAATAGAGGACCAAGCAAAGAGAATTCAGGAAAGGAAGAAGTGCTGGGGAATAGAGGGGCTGGGAGGTGAGAAAGCAGGATGGAGCGAATCATAAGGAAACTCCAGAGGAAGCAGCAGGTAGAGAACCTGGAGGAGAAAAATGGAGGAGGAGGAGGAGGAGGGAGGAGGAGAGGCAAGGAGGGAGGGAGGGGGTGGATACTTATAGAGGCACAATAAAAAAAGAAGGGAAGGAAAACAGATTAACATTGAAAGACAGAAAGGTAATACATAAAACCAAAAATTGTTCCTCATCATTCCTTCTGTCATTTTTGACAGGTCTTCAGGTGGTATATAATAACAATAAGTCCAGCTTCCTTACCAGCTAGTTTTTACTGCACAATCTTTCCATTTTTCTACGACAAGAAATTTAATTTCCTGCTTTAACTACAAAGAGGTTGCTTACCTTTTTGTATATATGATTGTAGTTATGGGAACTTCAAAATGATAAATTCCCTCTTCTCTTTCCCATTTTACTAGTAATAGTGATACAGAAGTCACTCTGTGGATGTTTTTACACCCAAATGATCACTTATGCACAATGTGCAGATTCACACTTCTGTTTATATTTCACCTCCCCACCTTTCTTAAAAAAATTAAAGTAGCTGGCTGATTTTGTTATTCACACGCTCTGTTTGTTGGACAATGCCAAGTCTATTGAGTTTGCCAGATATAATTAGCGATTCTCATTAGATATTTTAATGGCTTCTGTAGTATAGAAAATTCAAAATAGCTTTCTAATTGGCTTTCCACCATCTACATTTAATTATTCTTAACAAATTTATATAATGTGCTTTGATGGGCTTGGCCCAGAAACTAAAATATAAAGTACCCGTTAACTACCCTTTTCTGGCTGAGGGGCAAAGGCTTCCTAAGGCCAGCTACTGAGGTCATAGAAGGGGCAAGAATATTTGATCTGAGGATGTCCTGATTTGCAGATCTTTTAGCCCGTAAAGACAGTAAACCAGGTAAAAGTACATTGGGAATTCAGGGATGGTATAAGCCAGGCCTGCTCAATTTAGGCCCCCCAGCTGTTTTTGGACTATAACTCCCATAATCCCCAGTCATCATGGCCAATAGCCAAGGATTATGGGAGTTTTAGGCCAACATCTGTAGGAGGGCCGAAGTTGAGCAACCCTGGTATAAGCAAATATGAGAAGTAATGATAACAGATACCATTTCCTCCCAACAAAAGGAAATAGCCAACTCTTGCTATAAACATTTCTTTATATAAATGACTCCCCTGATGTTCATAGATACCTCAAAATCTTTCTGTAAGAGTCAGGCAATGCTTAGGCTTATTTTTATATACTAATTAATAGTGTTTACACCACAAAAATCAAACTATATCTTTTTTTAATAGCAATTTAGAAATAACATTTTTTGAAAGAAATGAGTTTTAAGGTGAAAATTGTTTTCTGATTGTATTTTCTGATGTTCTGTGCTTTTACTCTGAGCACTTTTGATCTGTGCCCCACAGTCCTCAAGGACATATTTTTAGAAAGCAAAGAGTACTTATGGGGGCAGGGGAGTGCAGCAAAAATGTCTTTCCCCCTCCCTCCATGTGCATGCCATGCTGCTCAGCAAGGCTCTGCCTAAGTCAGGAGCAGCTTCTCTGTGCAGAAGCATAGCTCCGTTGTGTCCTCAGATCACTGCTCTGAGGTCAGCTGCTGGAAACTGGAGACACACCCCAGGCATGCATGGAAGTGCTTTTCATTTGTACATGGGCTCTCTGGATCCAGTCCAATATGTTCTGATTATTTCAGCTAGCTGGATCCCAGAATTCAAGCCATTCTAACACCCATGTTGCTCTGATAGCCTCCAGACTCACAGACCACTTGTCATCTTATGATCATGGACCACATTCTGTTCCTAAATGTCTACCTCCAGCGATTGCCTTACTCCAGCGATTGCTTTAGAGTCTTTAGTCAGTGATTCCCAGTCAGTCAAAGCTTAGAAAATGGACGTAGGTTAGCTGGCAAGGAAAATATACAAGTGTAAATATTTTCCTTACTTTTTAAAAAAGTTTAGGATAAAAACCAATATATGGAATCTGTGTCTTGTCAACCTGGGATAGTATATAGACACCTTGTACTTTACATGAAGATGTGAAAGAGGATATACATTTTGTGTTTCATGTATGACCCACGCGGATGCATGAGTCACTTGCTCATATTCTGCATTTGTAATGTGGTAAACTATTCTGTGAGGCGACATATTATTGGTTGGCAATCCACATGCTCTTCAATATACATGTATTCCTATCCTTACAATTAGGAATTTCACCTAAAGGTTGGAAAAATTCACCAAGGCTTCATTAGGATGCCAGCCACCCTCCTATACACACATTAATTAGAGAGAAGGTAAAACACTTGCTGAACCTGTCCTCTTCTATGCATATTACCTAAAGTAATTAGTACTACTGCTACTAACTGCCATGGACAAACTTCTGAAAAGCCTCACAGGCAGATCTGAGTAGTATTGTATGTGTCTGTTATTCAGATATTTGCCTATTAGGACCAGAAACAGATATTTCTATAATGTCCAAAACAGTGTGGCATGATTTGAAAGGCATAGCATGTGACTTACAGCTGGCAGCACATGAAATTAAATTTAGTCTGCTAAGACAAAGCATCCAAGGAACTTTAATGAAAGCAGCATTTCTATAAGTAGGGATGTGTGAATCAATTCATGGCCAAATCAATTTGATTAAAATCTGGTTGATTCGGGTGATTCAACCTTGAATTGAATCACCCATGAGGGCATTGACCAGATTTGAAGCTGAATTGAATCATCCTGTTCGAGGTCAAATTTTGTTCTCTTTGTAATTTTTGTAATTATTTTTGCAATTATTTCTGCCACTGGGGATAATGGGGATTTGAAGCAGCCTATAATTCCCCATGGATATTGCCTAGGGACATCAAAATGGGTTGGGTGGTAGGGCTCCATATGTGCCAACTACCACCCAACCCCCAAATGAATCAGGGAAAGGAATAATATTTTAGGAATTTTTATGATATGGATCCTCTGTTTGTAATGACTTCTTTATAAGGAACTGCACTGTTCCCTATGAAGAAGTTATAACAAACCAAGAATCCACACAGTGTGTGATTTATCTCCTGTCTACAATCCTTTAGACCATCAAAATAGATGGAATGAGAATAAGAATCAAGTATATTTCTTCTCTACACAGAGGTTTCTGGAGCATGTAACCTCTCTTCACAGCAGTGTTGCCATCAAATTGCTCCTCCCAGACAAAGCATTTGAGAATTTTCAAGGGTAACTAAATGAGTTTCCATTAGATAAGTGAAATTTCTCAGGGCAATTCTGCATATTCGTACAAGTTCAGAGTAGTAGATATACACAATCCTGAGATTGGATCTCACAATATTCCCCATGTAAGATATTTTGGCAACTGTCAACATCTGAGCTAGCCCTTAAAAATGAATCATGAAAAAGGGTAGTAAAACTAAGTGCTTGTAATAAATAGTTGGCGTCTTTGCACCCTGTAACATGCCCTAGTTTAGTAAAATATCCTCCCTTCTTTTCTGATGTTATCTAGAGGAACATACTTTATTTAAAATATAGAAAATGTCAGCCTTCTCCTGAGGATACAATATGAATAGCTCACAACTGCCTCAAACCTGACTGAGTAGCGCATTCGCTACATTTTTATTAGGGCTGGATTACAGTAGCAGCAATCCTGGAGTTTCAAATGCCTAACCACTGGAGACAATCAGAAGCACACAAAGATCTCTACATAATGAACTTAAATATTCTTTCAAACAGAAAATCATAATCTACTCTGCTGTAATCAAGTCTATATTGTTGCATGAAGAATTTTAAGCAGCTGAATAATGTGAAGGAAAGGGAAGAAGCAAAGAAACTGTTCCTTTTCTAGTGCTTCCATAAAAGCTTTTTTCAATCCTTGCTACTTATTTAAGTCTTAGTATAATTAAAGCCACTAGATGAGGTCCGTGCCTTTTGCTCTCATGCATATTTTTCCTTTTAAAATTGAATTGAAATCAGAAAAAAATCTGCCTTTGACCTGCAACTGGTGAAAAATATTTTTAAGAGACAGCAATATTTAAGATGATCATGTTGGAAACTTGAATATGATGTGTGTAATAGAACACTGCCTCATTATGGACTTTTCATTACAGTTTTTCTCATCTCCATCCATATTCAGAAAATAGCTGCAGTTTTTCCACAGCTGATGTCACAAAGCTCCTTTATAGCTTTCCTGCCTCTCTACAGCTTCACCTTCCTTTATCAATCACAAGCATAATTGTGCAACAACAAATATATCATCGAATTAATGTTATGCATTATTTTATGTTGATATTGTTTTCAGACTATGGATTTTCTCATTTAAAAGTGGAAGTCTTTTCCTGTATATATAGACAATTATCTGTGTAAAGAGAGAACATCTATAATTTCTGTAGTTCAGCCCACAGTTTATTAGGGAAAATTTTGTTTTTGTTTTGTGTAATATAATTCTATATATGTTCTGCAGTCTAAATGTTCAAGTTTGTCAGGTGACCTAGAAAAATGTGATATTACTGGACCTGGGGGCACAAACAGGAAACCTCTTTGCCAATGCTTTTGGTTTAGCTATTGTCCCTCATGAGCACTACCTGAATGAAGACTGTGTACTCTCTCTGGAAACTTCCACTGAGAGAAGATACTAGAACTTTCCGGAAGGGATATATGGAGTCTAATATGGGGTATGCACAGTGGGGATAGGTGTCCATTGTTTGAAAAGACAAACTCTCCAGGATTGGGACTCTAGCACACACTTGTCTGAGACACACATACCTGAGATTCTCCATAATGGAGAGAGACACCCAAGCTTCTCAAGCTAGGAAGGGAAAGAGACAGAAGCCTCTTTCTTGAGATCCAAAATTTTGTCAGTCTGTCTAGAATTTCCCTTACAAGTAAAGCTAGAGGCCCATTCACACATTATATTCAACTCTCATATGAATGTGGACAAGTACAGATCTATACACAGGTAAAGGTGGCCCTCGTCACATGCGGTTCTGGCACCCACAGTTTTGCATATCCATGGAAGGGTTGAAGAGACCCAGTTTCTTTGTCTGTGGTGCGAAAATAAGTTAAAATTTTCCCATTTGTGGTTGCAGAGTGGCGGGAAATGACTTCGGTGTCCTTTCCAGCAATCATTTTAGAGATTGAAGCCATTTTTAGGCACTTGCTTTAAAAAATTCCATTGAAAATTTGGTTGATTTGGGGGTTTTGGGGGGCATTTCCAGAGTATTGCAGCCCTGGAGAGAATGTTCTGTATAGTTACGCTTATTTCTCCCCACTTTTTAGGCATTTTAAGGACTTTTTGGGGGGGGAACCTAACCCCCCCAATACCCATAGAGTTGCGGACTCATTATTTGCATTTTCTGTACTTATGCTAATTGGTGGGAATGGAACCCCCATAAATAACAAGGGCCACCTGTACAGTCATTCACATGTTATACTGAACACCATTGAAGTACATTTCCTATCTATACTATGCATTTGAAGGACCTGTATCTAGGTTCACTTTTAAAATGGGTGAAGAAAAATGAGAAACACCAAATACAGATGAAAATGAAGAGACAAAAGTCCCACAGTGCTGTAAACAGGTTTATTTAAGCCCTATGCATGTTGGCCAAAGCGTTCTTCAAGGGCAAAATCTAAGTAGCCAAAGCTAATGAAGCACATTTGCAAATGTGCCTCATTAGCTTTGGCTACCCTAAGACTTTTCCCCTGAAGAAGGCTTTGGCTGACACACATTGGGCTTAAATAAACCTGTTTACAGCACTGTGGGACTTTTGTCTCTTCATTTTCATCCTACTTTTAAAATGAACACAGGTACAGCCATTCTCTCTAACACTTGTACAAGTATACAGACATCTGTACACTCGTACAGCTTAATGTCTGAATCAGATTTAGGTACACATTATCACAAAGCCATATTCACACAATTACTTCAATTTAATTTGCTCTAAATGTTTTAATTCATTTTTACTTTTTAAAAAGTGGATTCAAATGACTGAGTGTTTTGGGACTGGGGGATTGAAGCTACCACAGAGGCCACCATCTTAAGTGTGCACCTTCATGCCAGAAAGAAGCATCTCTGCTGCAGAGAGCTTTCTGAGCTCCGCAGAGCTTGTTGCACATGGGAGGAGCAATATCTGCTGATCTCTGCTTCCCTCAGAAGCGGACTGAGCCAACAAAAATATGTCCCTGAGGGTTGCAAATTCCTCAGGGATATATTTTCAGGTGGCTTAGTCCACTTCCAATGAATGAGAGATAGCTGAAAACTGCCACTCCTTTGTGTGACAGGCAATGCAGACCTCAAACAGGCCTCTCTACAGTGGGGATGCTTCTTCCTGGAATGTGCATGCATACTTAGTCAGGATGTCACTCAATGTAATGCTGTTGGTGTTGTGATATTATCTCTCTGAATACATTGTTGTTGTGATATCGTCTATTTGAATACAGATCAGAACTTAACATATTTAGACAGATTTATGAAATCTAGGGAATCCCATTGGCAAGCCCCAGGCACATCACATATCTGTGATGCACAAATTGCCAATGCAGGGAATGCATTGATGAGAAGTGGCTGAGAATTTAGCCCTTTTCAGTAGTTAGGAGTGCCTTGGACACTCACAGTTACATTTGGGGAAAACAGGGAGGAAATCCCACTACCCCACTGTCAATCACCCCCTTGAACTGATGGTCACAGTTATGGTGCCATTAGTTTCAAGGGAGCGGCACCATATGTGTGATCGTGATGAACCCATGAGCTGCAACCTGACAATTTTCAGATACAATAGAAGTCTAGATCTTCTCAGAGAGAGGCATTAACATGAGCAAGAATACAGATTCTTCTTTAAAAAGGAAAAGAAATTGAGATATTGCTGAGTCAAATAGACCTTTAACTAGGTGCATGGTGAAATAGTTGTCTAATCAGCTGTTGACCAGTGGTGCTCTGAATGAAAACAGTTGCTCAGCTCTTCATGGCCTTTGGAGAAGCAGTCACATGAAGGCACTGCAACCTGGTCGGCATGTGTAATCCACTAAACGCAGTTACATGGGTAGTTCCAGAAACCTTCAGTAACAGTGAGCAAGTTCAAACCTAGATGACAGCAGGATACCTCCTATCACTGAGATCAGAAATGAGAAGTTGAGCAACTGAGACCGACATCTCTTTCAAATTACTTTACTTGGGCATATGGATGGGAACAGTCTGAGTTTTATCCAGGACTATAAGATATCTCTTTCTTACATAAGCGCAGCAAACATGATTAGAGGACAAATTACCAGTGGATAGTCGTGCCAAAGTAGCTGCTGCCTTCTTCTCCTTGACACTCATTTCAGCCCCAAAATGCAGAAGAACAAGGTCTTTTTTTCTATTAATTGCGAGGATTCTGCAATCTGTGATTCAGTGGCTGACACACTGCACAACATTGTACATGCAGCGGAATGTAACTTTCTGGAGCTGAACAAGATTGTCCTGGGGTGTGAGACAGTGCAGCATCATATATAATTGTACCCTCTCATCGTGAGTGCAGTAAGGGGGTGTGTTGAAATATGCAATCATGCATAGGACAGAACTATTTTTATGCAAATTAGCTTGGAACAAAGCTGTCAATCATGAGTGGCTGTTAGAGTGTGACATTTGGGAGTTAGTAGTGGAGGGAGGAGGAATGGATTTTTGGGTCCAGTGAGAAGCAGTCTCAAAAGGAGATGCTTTAGACTCAAAGGATTAAAAAAAATCTGTGACAAAGACTGGGTGAATGACAGAATATGATAATGACTGGGTAAAAAGGACAGCTCTAGGAAGGAACTGGGTTAAAGTTTTAAGTAGTGAGTGAAACGCAGACAAGCTCTGTAAAAAGAAACAATATCAATACTATAACCAAGCAAGTTAACAGCCCAACTTAGGGACATACGAAGCTGCCTTATACTGAGTCAGACTATTGGTCCATATCTCGCTCAGTATTGCCTGTACAGACTGGCAGTGGCTTCTCCAAGATGGCAGGTGGGAGTCTCTCTCAACTCTATCTTGGAGATGCCAAGGAGGGAACTTGAAACCTTCAACATTCAAGCATGCAGATGCTCTACCCAGAGTGGCCCCATCCCCTAAGGGGAATAACTTACAGTGCTAATACAGTGCTCATAACCAGGCTGGACCCTGCTTAGCAAAGGGGACAATGCATGCTTTCTTCCACAAGACCAGCAATTCTACCCTTAATAGTAGTGTACACATTTAAAAATAGTGTACACAAACCTCAGAAAGCCTCTTTAATAATATTTCATTCTTGTTTTGGTCTGAAACATCTCTGACTGAGTGATTCCTGTCACCAACCTTTCCCATTTCTGCGTTGTCACGTTACCAGGATAGGAAAAGCTAAGTGTTACAGCGACTTCATACCAAACAAATGGGGGCAGCAGAGATATTGGTGAAGAAAACTAGCCTAGATAACCTTTAAGGTGAAAAACAGCTGGAAATAATCTTTGCGCACACAGCAGAATCAGACCCAAGTTTGCACAGTTTGGTTATTGAATTGCTCTAACAAGATTTTAGGTCTTGTCAGGAAATGGCATGACCCCTCTAAGTGCCTGCCTGGAGGCGATACTGGGGAGGATGAGGGATAACAGACTGAAGTTAAATCCAAGCAAGACAGAGGTACTGTATGTAGGGGGTTGGGATCCAAGAGATGGCTTAGATCTGCCTGTTCTGGATGGGGTTACACTCCCCCTAAAAGACCAGGTTTGTAGTCTGAGAAAGCTCCTGGATCCCAAACTCTCCCTGGTCTCTCCCTGGTCTCTCAGGTTGAGGCTGTGGCCAGGAGTGCTTTTTATCAGCTTCAGCTGATACGCCAGATACATCCATTCTTGGAGATTAGTGAACAGCAGTACTTACGCTGGTAACCTCTAGGCTTGACTACTGTAACGCACTCTCCGTGGGGCTGCCTTTGTATGTAGTTTGGAAACTACAGAATGCAGCAGCCAGACTGGTCTCTGGGTTTACCCAAAGGGACCATATAACACCAATTCTAAAAGAACTGCACTGACTGCCGATAGGTTTCCAAACGAAATACAAAGTGCTAATTATTACCTATAAGGCCCTTAACAGCTTAGGTCCAGGGTATTTAAGAGAGCGCTTTCTCTGTCGTGAACTCTGTCACCTATTAAGATCATCTGGAGAGGTCCGACTACGGGTGCTGCAAACTCGTGTGGTGGCAACTCGGAACCGGGTCTTTTATGTGGCTGCCCCGGGGCAGCTGGAGAAGAGGAGTAGAGGATACCATCTGCCTGGTATGGGCCAGAAACAGTCTGATCTGTGCCATTTGTGACTGAGGGGAGGCTGGCAGGGGGAGGGAGAACCACCAGAGTCCCCCCAACATACACACAGCTGCAGCAGTGCTCCCTGGAGGTGGTGAGTTTGTTTGTTTTTTAAATGTTAGAACCCCCGAACTGGCCCCGAGGTGGCCAGGGTTGTGGTGGCAAGTGGTCTCAACCTTGATGGTGAACCAGCTCAAGGTTGAGCCAGTTCACACATCCCTAGAAAATGCTGATAGAACTTTAAACATATTCCCCACAGTGCTGTTTGGACCAGGGATTTATGCCGCTATTGGTCAAAGGAGTGAGAGGATCTCCCATTGGTGTCAATGGCAACTGTTTTCCCTTAGAAGAAATCAGCCAAAGGAGATTAAAATCATGGTAGAGGAAAAGGTAATGCCCCCTAAACCACCACTGTCATCTTTATCCACAGGGAGCAATATGGCAGCTATTTTAAAAAGAAAAATTAAGCCAATCAGTACTAATGATGTTTATCATAGTATCTCGCTTGGCCCTAACTGAGATGCTTAAAAGGCCTCCTCATCTTCAGTCTACCAGGTTGCTATGGATGGTACATTTTGGTATGAATCAACCCTAATATCCATTTATATATAATGACATTTATTCTGCAACACACACATAAAATCCATATGCAAGTGAAATAAATACTTTATTTATTTATTTATAAATACAGATCAAGCTACTGAATACTTGTGGGAGAGAAATTCCTAGAGATACTTCTGAGTAATTATCATCTGAATTTCTCCCCAAAGCCCTGAATTACATCTTTCTGAATTGGAATTGATGTGTTAGGGATTCTCAATTGTTTGGCTGATTTTATTTCTTAATTTTCTACAGACAGCTCTGCATGTTCTGTTTGCTGTAGCTTTCAGTCTTCCAATTCCCTTCTGTCTTTTTCTCCCTCTACATCACCAACAAACCTGTGTACAATGATTTAACACGCAAAAAATAATATTGATGCATCAATATTTTTGTTTAGTGTTCTACTGATGTTCATGTGCACTTGTGTGAGAATAACTGTTAAAATCAAACCTAAAAATGTTGTACACATTTTTGTATCAATGCACATGAGTATGTTTAGTAACACTGCACACACAAAAAATATTGATGTAATCATATACAACCAGATCAAGATTATTTTTGCACTTTTACAATACACTTGTGCACATAGTAACACAGAGGGACAAAGATGCCAATGAGCTAAAGCAAATGAAATCTGTAAAGAGTGAATGCTCTTATTCCAGTGTTAATTCAAAAATTAGTTTTAGATATTCTTTACGGACAATACTTTCCCCCACCAAGCCAGTCCATTCATCCTACCATATTTCCCATATATCCTGACACTCTCCTGCCATGATTCTTTGTTGAATTTAAGCTAGGGTCGCATATAGAGTGTGGGTTGGATTAGCTGTTTCTTACATAATAAACCATTTTATTTATTTATTTATTTATATACCACCCTTCATCCAGCAGTGAAGAACAAGATAAAAACAATTCAATAAACTGTTACAAATACAGCTAAAAGATTTAAAAGAGTGAAGGACAGCTCTGCCTGGATACGAATACGACAAATATTTATATACCGCTTTTCAACAAAAGTTCCCAAAGTAGTTTACATAGTTATACATAAATAAACAGGGCAGTCTTCTTTTTCCTCCTAAAGGCTGGGAGAGAGGGAGCCATGTAGATCTCCTCTGAGAGTGAGTTCTACAGCTTGGGGTCATCAAATGAGAATGCTCTGTCCCACATGCTCGACAAATGGACCTCAGCAGGTGTCAGCATGTGGAGCAGAGCCCTCCCAGCTCATCTAGTCAAATGGGAGCAGATGGTACCTAAGGTACTCAGGGCTAGGAATGTGCATGGACTGATTCAGCATTCCTTTTAGGAGTAGGAGTACAGGCCATTTCCGGTACAATGCTGACCAGGGCTGCAAGGAGGTACGCAGCAACCCCGCGCCAGTGTTTTCGGGGACAGTGCCAGTGGGGGAAACACGGTGGGGGAGGTAAGGACACCATCCCTGCTCCTTAAAGGAACCCCCCCACCTCCTGGAGTGCATGAACCTGTCCATGTACACCCCTACTCAGGACCCAAGCCACTTAGGCCTTTAAAGGTAATAACCAGCACCCAGGAATAGACTGGCAGCCAGTGCAGTGCCTTCAAGACTAGAGTACTATGTGCACTGCAAGCAGTCCCATAAAACCGTCTGGCAACCACATTTATATGCCAGGAGGGTGCTAGGATGTCCAGGAAAGACTTTGGGAAAGTGTGCTCTCATGTACCTGCTGGGTAAGGGGAAAGTATTGTCTTCACTGCATCAGAATCAAGGAGGAAAGGAACACAAGGCGGAGAGGAACACAGAACAAGAAGGTGAGGACCAAACCAACAAAACAAAAAGAATAGAGGAAATCCTTTCATTCTATTGAGTAATAAGACATTCCTGTAGGTATTTCCCTCTTCTCCATGGCATATTCAACTGATAAACATCAAAATTATTGATCCCTATTATATTCATATGCAGTTTCTGACAGAATGCCGACCACTGAGAACTGTCCTGTGACAGTTTAGTTTCCAAAGTGAAAAGCCCTTGAACCTTTCCATTTGCTCCAACTTTTATGATGCATGTCCAGTGCTGTTAATCAGTACACAGATGACTGGAATAGTTTGAAAGGATCAAGATTCTTTGAGGTGTTACATTTTTACCAAAATATATTGGAAGCTCTTCAACTTTACTCATTTAGTCTCACGACAAACATACTCCAACCGATGTAATAACAGCAATAGCATACTGCACATGCAATTACTGAAATTCAGTTTAGAGTGATGCAGACGATTTGGAGGAGACACTGAAGCCATTAGTGCAGGCAGAATGCAGACACCTCCATTTCAGGACACAGTCCTTTTAAAATGGAGATTGCACAGACCCTAACAACAGGCAACAGAAAAGCAGAGGCACGATTCCCTCAGCAGGACTAATCCTACACAACCTGAACCTATGATTACAGGCTGAAGTGTAAAGGAAATTCAATTAAAATGTGTATTACTACTATCTAAAGTGATGTACTAAAGAATGCAAGTGCCAGTTTGCTGTATGCTACACTGAATACTAACAACATACACTTAGTCCAGGACTTTCTTTTAAAAGGATCGTCCTGAAGAGATCTTTCTTTTCTTTTTTTTAGGGGAGGGTTTTTTTTTTAAAACTAGATATTATAAAATTACAGTGTGAAAGAAAGAAACCAAAAGCTATCTTGGCTAATGATCATCTAACACACGCATAGAGGCATAGTAGCTGTCAGTAGAATTGTCTAAAAACCACCATACCAGATGTGATGTCAGTGCTCCATGACCGGAACACCCTTTTCCTTTTCCTTTTCTTTTTGAAAGAAGCAACTGCAAAAGTATTGGAGCTGAGATGCCTGATAATGGTGATGCCTGAAGCTGCATGCTAATAGCAGCAGAGGAGAAGATTTGCCAGCATGAAGCCTATATGAGAATTTCCTTCCCTACCCTTACACTGCAGTGGCTCATAAAATATGCATAAAAGGTAAAAGTGGCCACAGATGTTCTAGTGCTACCAACAGGGGGAGAGAAGGATGAATTATTCCCTTTGCTGAGCAGGGTCTGCCCTGGTTTGCATGCTAATGGGAGATTATATGTGAGCACTTTAAGACATTCCCCTTAGGGCAGGGCTGTCAAACTGCCAGCTTGCAGGCCAGATGTGGCCCATGGAGCTTGGCAGTCCAGCCCCTGACAAACCACTGCCATCATGTTCTGCCTGCCACCAAACTCCACCATTCCATGGCAGTGGCAGCTCTCTTAACCCCTGTCACAGCACTCTTTAATCCCCACCTTCACCGTGCTTCTTCTTCCCGCCATGACACTCTTTACTATCTGCCCCTACCATACTTCTCCTTCCCACTGTGGCACTCCTTACCTCTCACCCCCCACCATGGTGCTCCTTCCTCTGCTCAGAAGTGGTGGCAGTCTGAGGTCTGGGCCCCTGCTGCTCAGAAGGAGATGTGGAGGCATATCATGCAATTTGCATGAAAAGATGTTGTGTTATCAGTAAGGAAAAATCCACAGTTCCCACTGAACAGGCAAAGGAATGTTGAGTGGTGGGATCCCTAGGAACAGACTTGTTCCCACGCTGTGTCATACCATGGCTACCTAGAATGCAAAACGCTAGTTTACTGAAACGATGGTGAACCTGGAGTCAATCAATTATTGGATTCCCTTCAGATAATTTGGCTACACAGAAATACATTCCCTGTATTGCAACATCAAAAGCTGTTGTGTGATGGGGTGAGAGGAAGAAACCCTGGTTTTCAGAATCCACCCTTAAAGAAATCAAATCCATCTTTATTACGGTCATTAACCAGCATAAAGTAGGTTACATTAGTGGCATTAAAACAGGCTATGTCCAGTGCTGGAAGGATAGAGTTTAAAATCTTTACACTGTTATATAGCTACTGTTAAACTATGGTGAGCTAAAACTGCAGTTAAAACAGATATAGAAGCTTATATGGTTAACATCTTAAAATCCCCAAATCTTAAAATCTTAAAATTCTATCTTTAATCTTAAAATCTATAAAGTTGTAAGTACTATAAAGTGCTATGTTACCATTAAATGTAAGTACTATAAAATGCTATATAACTATAAAACACTATGGAAAATGCTGAAGCTGAACTGTAAGACCATGACCTGTGTCAGGCCTGCTTAAATCTTGTTCCCTGTCAGGACCAAATGAATGTTACATGCTGCGGCACAACATTATGCATGGTAACTGGGTTGGAGTCAAAGAGCAGGAAAGAGGTGTAGAATTGGCTTGAGTGACCAGTGAGTTATTCACACATGGCTTCATTCTGTGGGTTAAATGTTGAGCGAAGCCACGTCAAATCACACTTGAGACATTGAGGGAAGCAGCCCCTCTCCTCTGCTCTTGGGTTTGCTTTTGAGGCAGGTTCACATGTTTTCCTTCATGTTTTCCTTCTAGCTGATGGTGGGGTGGGGGAAACAATAAAGAGCGACATCTGCATTTGTAAAGAGAGTATCCGTCTTATCATGCTAATGATTCTACATCAGTGTCTCTCCCTATTTGCTCTGTTTTCAGAAAAAGTAGCCTAAAACCAGCATTTTGAAAACCTGGAAATACCTTTAGATAAGCTAGAATTCACAAGACAAAGCCCAACTTGTGTGTGGAGTGGGTCCAAGGATCTTGAAGGGACTTCGGGTTACGTTTGGCTGGTGTATGAATGCATACACTCTCTCCTGAAGGAGATTCAGGGTAGAAGCCTTGTCTGTAAAGCCTCCTGGGGACTTATTTAATAGCAGAAGGATGAGGGTGATATGAATGTCCCTGTAGAACGGGCAGTTGAGGTGGACATGCTCTTTTGTTTCAACTTGCCCAGAGTCCCAAGGGCACAGGTGTTCTGGGAAGGGAGTCTTCCTTTAGCTGCTTTCTACACAGTTGAGGGGAGTGCACCACAGTGGTCCAGGATGAAGGTGTTCTGCGTGTTGGGGCTTCCAACTATGTATGTGGCAAGGGATGCTGTGATTCTTAGACCCTTAAAGAGGGGACAAAAACAGTCTTTGCTGCTGAGCCTGAAAAGTAAAGTTGGTAGCTGCAGCTCATGGGGAAGTATGTTATTCAGAATTTATTCTAAAAGCAGGGGAGGGGGGAATCAACCTTTTCCTGAGTATATTTTCGTGTAAAAAGAAGAGAAAAGGTGGAAGAAAGGAAGAGAGTGAAAGAGGTATAGGCAATACTGTACTAGATAGACCAATGGTCTGATTCAGTATAAGGCAGCTTCCTGTGTTCCTATGAATGTAATAATTGCATGACTTTAGGCACATTCACACATTATGTTCAACACACATGCAATGAGTGTACAGCATACACAGTTACAGATCTGTGCACAGATGCAGTTATTCACATGTTTTGCTGAATGCAGGTGCAGAAGTACACTTCCTATCTTCACCAAGAATTTGAAGGGCCTGTATCCAGGTTCACTTTTAAAATGAACACAGGTATAGTCATTCACATAAATATTTGTACAAGTGTACAGACATCTGTACACTCATACAACATAATGTCTGAATCGGGCTACTGAAAAGGATATAAGTGTTGACAAATTGCATCTTATTTTAACCCTGTAGTTTAGCCCCAAGTGTTTGGTGTTTGAAAAATAAAATAAAATAAAATAAAATAGGAGCCACAAGAAGGCCCAATCAAAACTGTGGTGCTCAAGGAGTAGGGGTTTATTTAAGCCTTTCCACTATACTGCAGGGCCAACAAACAAGGTATTCCTGTGCCCCAGAACTGCTATTCTGGTTCCCAAAACCAGGAAGGCAGCCGCCATTGGTGCCAATCAAAGTTTATCAGGACTAGTAGCCCTTCTGTTCTTTTCTGTATTCATGTTACTTGTCTTATTGAAAATGCCAAGAAAATTGTGCGTGTAAGAAAAAACAAAGATCCGAAAGATATCTCTAATGCCTGTCAACCATTATACCTCATTGGCATGAATGGCAAGTGCCTTGGAAACAATCAGTGATGCCAATGTTCTGGCCAATGTGATGGTGTATAGATAACATCTGCCTTCCACAAGTTACACCCTTAGCCCATAAAGCTCAGTATTGTCTACACTAGCTGGTAGCAGCTCTCTAGGATTTCAACCTGAAAGCTTTCCCAGCCCTACCTGGAGTTCCCAGGGACTGAATGCCTGCAAAGCATGTGCTCTATCACTAAGCTATGGCCTACTTCATATGGTACTATCTGCTCTTGAAGGCAAGCAGCTCTTGAAGACAGAGGAGGCAACAAACTTTATTTCTCTCCTAAGGAAGACACCAAGCAAGAAAATAAAGCAAGGGAGTAAATTAAAAGATCAACAAGAAAAAGAAAAGGGGGAAATGCAAGCTAAGTTTGTGAGGGCTGGTCTTTTACAGGGTTTGATTTCTGGCTGGTTGGGTGTGTGTGTGTGTGTGTGTTTGACAAGAGCATTTCGTTTGGGTGGGGGATTAGCTCCAGATGAATCACTCAGCTTGTGGGTGGGTCCAGATTACTGAGAGACTCTGTTTGCAAGCAGCACTTGAAGACAAGGCTTACACCAGAGGAACTTTGTTCCCAGGAACTTTGCTAATGAGTTTGCAAACAGGTATCGAAAGAGTTCTGAAGGAATTTAGCAGAAGTTCAGCAGAGAAGGACACATATCACATATCCCCTTGTCACAGATGATACACCCAGCATGAGGAGAAGGTGAGTACTACCACACTTCCATAATTTTCTTTTTAGCAATTTTCTTGGTAATTTTCTTTTTTTGTAATTTTCTTTCATAATTTTCTTGGAGGACAGATCTTAAAACCTTTACTCAGCTGGCAACTGTACCCTAGATGTAGCTTTCATGTGAACAAGCTCTATTTTAAATAGACAACCCAACCAGTTAAGCAGGTAACATGCCAGCAGGGGAGGGTGTGCTTCCCAGTGTATTGCACAGAGTGTTGCATGTATGACTATCTGCCTGAGGGGCAGAAGTCCTGGGTGTGTGCTCACTGCAAAGAGCTCCTGGCTCTCAGGGAATAGGTTTGTTCCCTTGAAGCCAATGTGGGTGACCTGGAGAAGCTCAGAGAGTCAGAGAGGTACGTGGATGAGACTATCAGGGATATGATAGTGGCAACCCACTCCCAGGCTGATGGTGCCTCTACCATCATGGGAAAGAAAGGTTTCTGGGAAGGATGACATCAGTAAGAGGAAGAGGGAAAATGCTCCCTTAGCAGGGACCCCTTGCTTGGGAGACGCACCCATTTCTTCTCACACAGAGGATACTCCTCCAGGAGTGAGAACCTCCTAGTAGTGGGTGATTCAATCATTAGGGACATAGAAAAATTTGTGACCCACATGTAGACTGCACAGTGACTTGCCTGCCTGGCGCGAAGGTTGTAGATATCATGGTATGTCTAGATAGGCTGTTAGGCATAGCTGGGTACAGAGGCGCTCTTACCCCTGGACTTTGGGGCTGAAGTCCAAAGCCTCCACAACCCCTGGGGGCCCTCAAATCCTCTTTAGTCTCTCCTAGGTGATGTGGTTTGTGCCCTCAAGAACCTACGTGTTAAAAATGATGCTTAACTTGAAATGGGAGGCCCCCAAAGGCCTTTAGGTCCAGGCTTCAAAATTACCTAGGTGCACCTCTAGCTGGGGAAGCGCACATCGGCACCAAGAATGTTGGGAAATGCAGTCGGGAGGTCCTAGAAGCCAAATTTAGGCTGCTAGGTAGCAGATCCCCCAGAGGAATGTTCTCTGAAGTGCTACCTGTTCCACGTGCAGGGCCAGTGAGACAGGCAAACCTGAGGGGTCTCAATGTGTTTATGAAATGGTGGTTCCAGGAGGAAGGGTTTAGATGTGTTAGGCACTGGGATATCTTTGGAGGCAAGCAAAGCCTGTACAAAATGGATGGGCTCCACTTGAACCAAGATGGGACCAGACGGCTGGCACTTAAAATAAAAAAAGGTCTCAGAAAAGCTTTTAAAATGACTCCTAGGGGGTTGCCGACAAGAACCAGGTGGTATCTGGTTCAGTAAGCAAAATCCCCTAAAGTGCAAGGTTGCATAATAATAATAATAATCTTTATTACGGTCGTTGACCAGCACAAGTCAAGGTTGCATATGTTTTGGATAAACCAGAAGGGGACAGAGTAGAACCAGGAGTAGAGCAGATGGATGGCTTGTCAAAAAGGTCAACTGAAAACAAGGAAGATAGCACATGCCAACACCAGGTAAGAGGCTCAGCATATAGATGTATATATATGCATATATATGCCAATGCCAGAAGCCTCCTTGGGTCACTTTTGCCACAGAACTGCAGTGTTACACATTCAGATATACACAAAATCCAACTTCTGCCCCGTTTAAATCCAGTTCCACATTACGGGCAAATGCGGCCATGGAGGTAGTTTGCCTGTGTGAACTGACTTGCACTACAGAAAATATGGATTTTTGCATTTTTGCAGCATTAACTACATATTTTCTCCAAAGTTTGAAGGGGAGACATATATAAACTCTTGATGTGAAACACACTTCACAATTCGCTGAAGATCATGGGAATCTACTGCTCATTTGTTTATATCAATTAATTTCTAATTCATAAAATACATGGTTTATACCATGGTGGAGACTGAAAATGCCAGTATTTATTTTGCTGCAACGTGTGAAGTGGAGACGTACTAAAACATAATTCATTAAAAAGTTGAGTTGCTCCCCCAACCCCAGCATGACTAACCAAATATTTTCTAGAGTAAAACCAATCATATTTTTCTCTTCTTTCTACCCATACGTTCTTTTGCTCACCCCAAGCTTTGCAGAGCAGCACAGGAGGCTAAAGGGCAAGAGCTAAATCCCAAAGTATGCATTACATTAATTTATTTTATATATTTAGAAATGCATGGACAGATCAAAACCCTAAGACTTGGTCTCCAAGGTAGCATTTCATATTGACACAACGTTCTGTGACTGTCACAGCTCTGAAGCAAAAATGTGTCATTTTGCCTAGCTCTAAATTGGCCCTGTACATTATAATTTAAAAAAAAAAATTAGACCTAGAAGAACAATAATACTTTTTAAAACTGCAAAAAAGAAGGGTATGTAGAGAGGTCTACAATAATTGTAACTTTAACAAAACTTAGAAAGATTAAATTTTCTGGGTCAAGTCTTGCTATATTTTATTTACACTTAAGTATTTTATGTAATTAAGTTGAAGGGCAGCTAGGGGTTGAACACCAGAGGTCTAAATAAAAGTTCCCTTGGACACAAAAGGACAACAAACTTATATGTTGGATTTAAAGCTGCATTCTCCTCTAGATCATTGTTAAACTAGCAGACTATTGGAAGTACAGAAAGTGGCTCACTACAGATCCAGAGATGAGGGAAGTGCCTCTGGCTTCCTTTGAACAGTCCCCCCCACCCCCAAACTCACTCTGCTTTATTATTTTAAGTGAAAATACTAAGCCCAGCATGAAAGGTAAGTCTGAAAACAGGCAATTATAATGTCACAGTTCTAGCAACATTCTAGTTAAGGCTGAAGGCAGAGATGGTACTTCAGCCTTAAAAATAAAATAAAATATAGCCTTACAGGTTGAAACTTATGCTTGGATTCACCTTTGATTATTTTTATTTTTATATCAAGGAAAGGGGATACCAAGGCAACAACAACAACAACAGAGACAGAATACCAGGTTGCCTCAGATACTGCCAAGATGATAGATTACAAAGAGCCATCCACTTTAAACATATTGTAAAGTTCATGGATTTTCTTCACCCACAACATCTTCATTTCAATGATAGACACTTTGTCCAAAGCCTGGGGAAATCTAGGGGCACAAAATGCTTTCCAATATAACAAGGCAGCATATTTGAAATCAAATATCTGCTATGACCATAGCCGATAAGCTACATTAAGCTTCCTGTTAATGTGTGTGAATGCAATCAGTGTATAATTACAAATTGGTAGGGGTGTGTGTGTGCAAGCATGCATATATGTATACATGCATGAACAGATGTAAACAACAACAACAACCACCACCACCTGTATTTGTTGGTGTCTCCTAATAGAATAAAGCATACAGGTAAAACACAAAATAGGAAATAGAACACATTTTAAAAACTTGTTTTTTGTTTTGTTTTTTTAAAACAATTGTAAAAAGCCTGAGTGAACAGAAAGGTCTTCCGGTGGTGTCTAAACGAGGAAAGTGACAAATCCAGGTGGGCCTCACTGAGGAGTCTAAACCAGGTGCCACCACCAAGAAGGCTCTATCCCTAGTATGTATGTATGTGTGTATATATGCATGTATTTATTTATTTATTTATTTATTTAACACATTTTCCCAACTAATTTGGCAGGAGCAGTCAGAACAGAGCCTCTGAACCGGATGTGAAAATCTGGGTAGGGACATATAGGGCAAGCTGTCCTCTCAGGTAACCTGGTCCCAAGATGTTTAGGGCTTCAAAAGTTAAAAACAACACTTTGGATAGGTTCCAGAAATTGACTGGGAGACAGTACCATTGACAAAGCTCTGGTGTGATAAGATCAAAATGCCCAGGCCCAGTTAATAATCTTGTGGCCCTATTTTGGAGCAAATGCATTTTTAAAGGCAATCCTGTTGCAGAGTAATTACTTATCCTCTATGACCGGGTTCAGTCATAGCACAGAGTCAAGGGTCCATCTGAACTGCCCCCCGCCATGTTCTCCCATCTGTGGATTGCAGAGAGGCGGGGAAGCTGGCTGTGTGGGCTTGACAGAAGGACAGCCTGCACAGCCAATTGGGCCGGAGTGCAGGAGGAGATTCCTCCCTCCACTCCGGTCTCATCGGGCCCAAACTGTATTCAAATGTAGTAGTGCTTGTAGCACAAAAATTGAGTTGGCAGCAGCGAAACCCCACTCTGACTTATCCTTTATAAGTAATTGAACATGAAGCCAACCTTAACTGAGAAACAAGAGTCTGATATTCATTACTATGCATAGGCTAAGAAAACAATAAACAGACTATCAGTCTCTTATGCAGGAAAGGGAGAACCTCTCAGTTTGAATTCAAGGCAAGTAAGGAGCAGGCAAACAAACTGTGACTCTACCCCCAAGCCAGTACATAGACATTCACATAGAGTCTGAGAAGCATGCCCCATACAAAAAACTGATTCAGTGTTTATGGCAAAATCCCATCTAGTCCCATGTACAATATACTGCAGTAATCTAAGCAGGAGGCTATCAGAGCGTGGGTAACTGTGAACAAGCTATCTCCATCCAGATAAGATTGTAGTTGACATCAGCTGAAGCTGATAAAAGGTGCTCTGAGCCACTGAGGCCACTTAGCCTTTAGTGAGAGTGCTGGATCAATTAGGACCCCTTGATGGTCCTTTGGAAGGAGTGGAACCCCATCTAGAACAGGCTGATCATCATTCACCTGGATGGATGAACCACTGACCAACAGTGGGGAACTTTTGTTGAAAAGCAGTATATAAATATTAGTCACCGACGCCATCATTCTTCTGTCTTGTCAGGATTGAGTCTCAACTTGTTCACCCTCATCCAGTCCATTACCACGCCCAAGTACTGATTCAGAACAGTCACTGACTCACCTGCTGAGAGGAGACCTGGTTTATGGGAGGATAACTGGTTTTGTGGTAGCAAGCATGAATTGTCCCCTTTGCTAAGCAGGGGCCAGCCTGGTTTGCATTTGAATGGGAGACTACATATGAGCACTGTAAGATAGCCCCCTTAGGGGATGGGACCACTTTGGGGAGAGCATCTGCATGCTCTTTCAAGTTTCAAGTTCCCTCCCTGGCATCCTCAAGTTAGGGCTCAGAGACACTCCTGCCTGCAATCTTGGAGAAGCCACTGCCAGTCTGTGTAGACAATACTGAGCTAGATGGACCTATGGTCTGACTTAGTAGAAGGCAGTTCCCTATGTTCCTATGTAATGGAAAAGAGAGAGAAAACTGTCATCTGTATACTGATGACACCTCAAGCCAAACCGCCGGATGACCTATCCCAGTGGTTTCTCATAGATGTTAATCAGCAAGTAAATGGAACCCTATAGAACCACAAAGCACAGCTGCCAAGAGTTTGAGCAGTAATCCCCCAGCACCACCTTTGGGAAACAGCCATCCAGGTAGGAGCAGAACCACTGCCAAGCAGTGCCTCCCACACCTGCTCAATCAGCCTGACCAAATGGATACCATGGTCAATGGTATGAAAAGCTGCTGAGAGGTCCAAGGCAATTCACAATGTTGTACTCCCTATCTCTCTCTTGGCACAGATCATCCCACAGGGTGACCAAAGCAGTTTTTGTTCCCCAAACCAGGCCTGAAGCCTAATTGAAATGGATCTAGATAACCCATTTCCTCCAAAAGCATGTGGAGTTGGTCAGCCACTACATGCTCAAGCACCTTGCCCAGGAAGTGGACATTAGCCATAGGTTAATCTATAGTTGTTAATATCTTCTGAGTCCAGACTAGGTTTCTTTAGGAGCGGTTAGATAATAGCTTTCTTCAGCAAAACTTGGATCAATCCCTCTCTCAATGTCACATTTACAATCTGCTGGACCCAGCCAAAGATAATCTCTCTGTTTAATAAGCCATGAAGGGCAAGGCTCAAGCATGCACACAGAGAGCCGAACTTGGCCAAACACCTTCTCTACATCCTCGAGCACCGACAACTGAAACTCACCCAACAAAACTGGGCCAGATGATACTCTGGGGTCTAGGCAGCTTCCCCAATGACACTGCATTAGTTATACCCAGCTCATGATGAATGTGAGCAACTTTACCTCAAAGTGTTTTGTTAATACAGCACAGCATGCTACCAAGGGTTCTAGCACATCTTGCCCTAGGCGAGAGTTCAATAAGCCCTACAATACCTTGGAAAGCCCTGCTGGGCAACACTGAGAGAATTCAATGGAGGAGAATAAAATGTTTCTTCTCCTCCATCACTGCCACAAAGAAGGCTCAGTATTGAGCCCTAATCTGTATTCACTCCAACTTACCCCTAGTTTTCCTCCACTTGTGTTCCTGCTCTCTCCCTGCTTGCTTTATTGTCCACAGCTCAGGTGTATATCAAGGTGCTGCATATACACTGCTTTGTAAAAGAGGGCGCCTGAGAAGGTTAAACAAGAGAGTACACAATGGAAGGAGCAGTAATGAGAAGGAGAAACATCAGTAGCCATTGGCAATGGCAGTAAGAAGGAGGTAGGCCCTCCATGGGAGGGGTCCCACTTAGGTTATTATGCTTGAGGACTCCCCCCCCAACACACACACACACACACACACACACACACACACACACACACACACACACCTTCTGCATAGCTATATAGAAGAACCAATTTTTGGCAAGTGTTTTTGCCAAGGAGAGGCAGAGGGGTAGTAAATCCCAATTTTGCAATGAAAGTTCTTTAAAAAAAAATCATGTCAGAAGCATTGCTTGTACAGATAAAACTTGGTGCTCCCCCAAATGTCACCTTTCCCTGTGAAAAATGAACTCCACCAAAATGCTGCTAAGCCCTCATAATAGGCCTTTAAAGGTCAGAGATGTTAAGCTCATTATTACTTACACTGCAAAATGGTATGATAGGTACTTATAGGCCTTTGCAATAAATAAATAGCTCACAGAAGCACATGAAAAAGAAAACACAAGATGATTTGATAATAGGATAAAAGGAGGACTACAGCACTGGTCCATTAATTGAAGGTTTGCCATGGCTAGTAAAATAATATTCATTGTAATCTGTTCAGAAATAATAACCTATTAAAAGGAGTAAAGGATTATGAGGAAGAAATTCGTAAAGGAATGGAAATGAGTGGACTTTACACTATTCTGGAATATAATGGTGGCTCTGACAGCTTAGACTGCCAGACTCATTTCACAAATTAGTTAACTGCATATTTGAATAATGCTGAACATTTGAGAATAATACTAAACATTATCAAAAGTTTTGAATGGGCTAAAAGTTATTGCAGAGAACAACCTGTGGACATTGACCAGCAGCAGAAAGCACTAGGTGGAGTGGAAAAGATAAAAGACCCAGCGAGAGGGTGTTTTTTGTTTTTGTTTTTGTTTGTTTGTTTAAAGTGAACTATCATGAGCCATCCTGAAGTTTTCTGTGCACAGAATGCTGACTTTCAGGCAGCTTTTTTATTTTACCAAAATATTTTGAATAGTTTTAAAGTTAAAGTATGGTGTCAACCATTTTTTAAATATTTCTAAACAGTTTTTCTTGACATATCTGAGACAGATGAACAATCATGAGGAGAATATTCATTTTTAGGCAGGCCTCAGGACTTCATGAACTTCATGACAACCAAGGGATTTCCCCAATGTACAATACATTTGACCTATATAGTGGGTTTTATTTATTTATGGCATTTATGTCGGGCTCTTCCTCAAGGAATGTATGTGTGGCTTTCCTTCCCCACTCTTTTTCCCTGACAAGAAGTATTTTTCCCTTGTATTTCTTATTTTATTTCATACAGAGCATTATAATATGAAATAATGATATGTAAACTATCGAATCCTGACAACTACCCTTGTGAGGTTAAGGTGATAGAAAGTGATTGGCCCAACATCACTCAATGAGCTTCATAGCTGAGTGGGGATTTGAGCCAAATTGTACCCTAATCCTCGGCAATCCTACTGTAGCCACTCCACCACTGGGAGTTTTGTAACCACTCCTGACTACTGGGCAACCCCATTGCGTTTGGCTGCCCAGACCTATTAGATCTGGGCAACTAAAGACTAGTATGTGTTTGGATTGGGGTTGGGTAATGTAATGTGTGGGTGAGGGAACCTATTATGGCTTCCTTTTTCATGGGCAGATCATTACAATGTGAATGAAAATTGTATTGTTTGGGACTCATATCATCCTCCTTGGGGCAACAAATAAGTAAAAATGGTCCAGCCCTGGATACCGATTGACTAAGGTCCAGACTGCACGGCTGATATTGTACAGCTGTTGACCTTGCTGTTTCCTGTTGACCTTGCTAGCTTGTCAAAGCTCTTCTTGACCCAGGCTACTGATCTGTAGCTCTAGGTGATACCTCTTACTTTTTAGAGTCCAGGATAGTTTTCTGGGGACCTATATGCAAAATATGGACAAAAGTGGAGTATAGTTGCAGAAGATTTGCATCTGAATATAGTTTGGGCTTATTTGAAAGCCTATGCTGTGGTGGTGATCGTGTTAAAGAAAGCTTACTTATCTATCTTGGCTAAATCCGTGCAACGTCATCCAGATATATCGGAGCTCTAGCAACTTAGCCTGCCTTATGTAGTGGGACAATCATCAGAAGTTCATTGTTACTTATTTTCTAAGCATTTTGCTGATAAAATCATTTACATTTGTTCTGATCTGAATGCAACATCAGACATTTAAACTCAACTAGAAGTATTCTTGGCCTGCTCCAATTGTTTTTCCTTGGATGAGTTTCAGTTATTGATATCTGATGAAGATGCTTGAAGATAATTAGCCTACCACATGCTGTGTTCATCCCCTGCATTTTATGGCTGGTTAAGGATACCCAAAGTATACTGGTAGGTAAGAGTAGAGTATATCCATAGCTAATGAATCATATGATGGGAAAATTCCTATTTTCCCTGAAGGAGGCCATATTTAAAAACTAAAGCAACTAATTCTAAACCTATTCAATATGGGCAACTAAAGACTAGTTCCAACCTCCATTTTGGGCAAGGTGGTTGAGAATGCAGTGGTAGGATATATAGTTCACACGATTCTCATTGTACATTATTGATCCCTGTACCCTTTTGTCTTTGACAAGTTGTATGAAGTTGAAGTTGTAGGAAAGGGATTTGGCAAACCCTGACAGGGCCTGAGATAATCTATATTTTTTTTTTCTCCTGGGTGTGCCAGGGAAAATGCGTCCCGGCAGCCCAGCTGATTGGCTGGGCTGCGGAGGT
Organism: Hemicordylus capensis; assembly: GCF_027244095.1. Lineage (NCBI taxonomy): Eukaryota > Metazoa > Chordata > Lepidosauria > Squamata > Cordylidae > Hemicordylus > Hemicordylus capensis. The sequence continues at coordinate 51,253,805 of NC_069661.1, read as the reverse complement.
GCCTGATTGGCTGGCACACCCAGGAGGAGGAGAATTGGCTGCTGCAAGCCATGGCCGCTGGCGGGCCCGGCCTGGCGACGGGTGGTGGCCTCGGGCCTGTCCCGGCCACGGTGAAGCGGTGGCAGGCCCAGCCGAGGGCCGAGGTGGTGAGGCAGCTGGCCGGCCAGCGGGGGGCAAGCGGCGGGCGGTAGGCGGCAGGTGGCTGGCCCTGATACCGGAGCAGAAGGTGGGGGTGGGGGAGATGTGGCTGGACTGCCGCTGGCTGCAAAGACTGGCAAGCGGCAGCAGCAGGCACGGCAGGCCGTGGAGGCGGCTCTTGGCCAGGCGCGCCAGCCAGGCCAGGAGGAGCCTGTGGGAGATGGGGTGGGAGGGAACTGGGCAGCAGGACTCTCCTGTTTGCCGCCCAGGAGGAGGAGTGGTGGTGGCAGCCAGGTAAGTAGAACTTTTAAAAATGCAGAGGGAGGGGGGAGTGTAAGGGGGAGGGGTGGGCAAAGGGGAGGGGGAGAGCAAGAGGGGGAGGGCAATGGGGAGGGGGAGGGGAGGGCAAGAAGGAGGGGCCAGGGGGAGGGCAAGAGGGAGTGGGGCAGGGGGAGGGCAAGAGGGAGTGTGGTGGCGGAGGGCAAGATGGAGTGGGGCAGGGGGAGCGTAAGAGGGAGTGGGGCAGGGGGAGGGCAGGAAAGAGGGGCATGGGGAGGGGAGGGAGGGCAGGAGCGACTGGGGCAGGAGGGTGAGAGGGAGGGGAGGGTGAGAGAGAGGGGTGGGAGGGGGAGGGAGGGCAAGAGAGAATGAGGTGGGAGGGAGGGGAAGAGAGGCAAGAGTGTGGGGCAGAAGGGAGGGAGGGAGAGTGGGGCAGGAGAGAGAAGGGAACAGCCAGCCCCAAAGTGCACACAGATGCTCTGTGCGGGTTGACTAGTTCTCCCTAATTCATGGTGATGATATAATCACTATGAGCAGGGCCTCAGAGTTCAATCTGCTATGGACCCAATTTGGAGTTTATATCATTTTCCCCCCAGGCATAATTGAGTTCCCCAGTCAGATGTACAAGTCTGTTTGTGTCTGTGTTGTGATGTTATCTGAATTGAAGCTCATAGCTGGATTTAGATATATATATTGGTCTCGAGTGCACTAAATTTTGGTCTAGTGTTACAGTATATACTACAATTAGTACATAAGTGTACTAAGCTTTACTGTATATAGCCAAAGAAAGGATCAGAAATATTCTGCTGGGGGTGCTGGTGGTCAGTGTCCCCTCACAGGAATTTCCAGATGTTGTTGACTACAACTCCCAGAATCCCCAAAGGCCATTGCAGTTGGGGATGCTGGGAGTCGTAGTGAGCAAAATCTGGAAATCCTTGTTAGAGGGCACACTGGTGGTGCTCTTGACATTTTACCATATCAACAAAGGAGAAAGCATGAACTCACATTTCCTCCATACTACCTTTGTATCTCACATGAAAGGAGGAAGTGAAAGTTGTTTATATCTGCTGCAGTTAGATGAAATCATCCTGAGAAATCCCTGTTCCCCAGCAAAGAATCTGTCCACACATTGGGTAGCTTCTTCAAATGTTCACCAGAAGCAGCTTTAACTCTCACTTCCACCATTATTGTTTCTAGCTCTTATGCAAAGGGTAATGCATGTTTCTCCTAAGGCAAAATGCACATGGTGACAATGCCAGGAAGAATATGAATAACAACACAAAGCATGTATGTATTTACAATGCTTTCATTCACAGGACTATAGGCAGTAACAGAGGAAAAGAATCACTCATAAATCACTTGTCACCATTGTGGGTGGGTGACCAAAGCCTCCACCAGCACTGTATATTCCTAATCACATTATATTTTTGATGAACATAAGATGCTTCTCTGGAAGCATCCTATGTTCCAGTGAGGACCAATTACAAGTATAAACTGTCTTTCTAAAAATCTATGCAGCTTATCCAAGGCATACTGGAAAAGTGTATTCATGACCAGTCAGCATGGATTGATAAACATGCCTGCTTTGATTTGTAGTGTGTCAATCATACCTCTCCAAGGACAATCAGGTGGAGGCATTTGGCTTGGGCCTCAAACTCAAAGAGCACCTCAAATGTAGACACTGAATTTAAAAAAAAATAAATTGGGGGGGGGCAGGTGTTAATAGGTTTCACATCTTGTTTTTATGCACATCCCTAACAGACCAAAATGTGAACACCTTCTCAGCTTATTTTACTGCCTCCCCGCCCCTGCCAGGTGTTGTCATTTTTAAATTATTATTATTATATCTAGGGGCCTCAAAAGCTGGAAGTGGCCTAGGCCTCTCTGGCCTTTTAAAAGGGCCTGCCCAAAACACTAACATACAGTGCATTTCTTAAAGACCTTGCATATGAGTGGTCAAAGAATGAAAGTCACAGCAGATATTGCATGAAGTTTTCATAGGACATGATTTTAGTTCACTTCAAGTCCCAACTTACCAGTGTCTCTATGAATTCTTCAGCTGTAATTACTCTCACTCAGGGCTTAATTTGTGTCAGGACTCAACAGGGCTAAGCCAGGGCTTAGCCCAGGAGCTTAGGACATGAAAGTAGATAAGAGTGGCAGGGAGCAGATTTGGAGTACATCTCCATTGCCACTGAATAAGTAGTCCCCACACATCTGAGATTAAAGAAAGGGCTTCTAGGTCAAAGGCTGTTTTCAGACAGATTTGAACCCCAGCATCTCTTTTTCTGGAAATTAAATCTCTGTTCATATTGACTTTCTCTCTGATGCCAGCCCTCTCATATTCTACACATGCTATGAAAACAGTAAGGCAGACAAATAAATCAGGAAAATCTAGTTTATTGGCACTGATTCTGATCATAATGTCTACCAATTTACACCTGTAAAGTAGTCCCGGGAATGAATGAGAAGAGCTATACTGCCATCTATTGGCAATGGAGCTGCATTTCACGTATTGCTTGAGTTACTATGAAAATTAATTTCTTTCCTTTGGTGGGGTGGAATCTAGAAGTGTAGTGTGAGTCTATTTCAGGTATAGATTTGATGTGTGTGTTTCCAGGGAATTCTGGTAACATGCTTTTGAATAGCACCCTGAAGCAGAAAACGAGGACATTATGAGAACTGTTGACGCTCACTTACTACTGTCAATATTTACAGGGAATCAATCTAATATTCTAAAATCCACAGTCACTTGAAAAATGGAAGAAGAATGGAAAGACACCCCCCCCCCCCCACACACACACACACACAACCATGCAAACTACAAGGCTCTGGGAGAGAATGTGAAAGCCCTTGGTGTCTTCTTGCAAAAGGTAGAGGACCACAAAGAGAGAGAGAAGAATACTTCAGGGTGAATGACTAGTTATGCAGATGGTGTCGAAGAGAGAGATTTGGTTTCTGGGACACAGTCAAAGAAGCTTCCTTAATGAAGGACTGGTACGTTATGGGCACCATCTCACAAGGACTGGGGGAAATGTGTTTGGCAAAAGACATCTTTAAACTAAAGCACTGTAGGGGAGGGTGACAAAAGTCCAAAGGTAAGTACAAAGAGTTTTGGATACAAATGAAAAATCTGAGAGAATTGTGGAGTTCCCTAGCAAACTCCACAATGAAACTGCAGCAGAGATATTACCGCATATGGCTTGCTACGTCTATACTCTAAATCAGGGGTAGGCGATGCGTGGATTTTTTCCAATGTTACTGAACTACAATTCCCATCACCCCCAGCCACAATTTATTACAGCTGTGGATGATTAGAGTTGTAGTTCAACAACATCTGGAGAACCACACATTGCTTGCCCCTAACTACAGGGCATAGGAAATAAAAAAGATGAGCTTGAACTCCCATTAAAGGACTTCAAAAATAAAACTGATAGATGGGATGAGTTTTGGAATGTAGTCGCTGAAGGATACAATTTGTTCCAGAAGAACAGAGGCAGCAGAAAGGAAAGGGTGTAACACACATGTAAAGCAACCATAGATCCATATAATATTAGAGTTGGAAGGAATTTTGGAGGTCTTCTATTCCAACTCCCTGTTCAGTTCTGGAAATTGTTACAGCACCCCTCACAGATGACTGTCCACCCTTTGTTTGAAAACTTCAGGGAAGGAGAGTCCACCACTGCACAAGGCAGAATGTTCCACTCTTGAAAAGGTCTTACACTTAGAAAATTCTTCCTAATTTCAAGCCTGAATCTGCTTCCTTGTAATTTCAACCCATTGGTTCTAGTCCTGCCCTTAGGAGTAACAGAGAGCATTTCTGATTTATCTTCAATGTGACAGCCTTTCAGCTATTGGAAGACTGCTATCATGTGTCCCTTTAGGCTTGTCCAGTAAGGATGTGCACAAAACTGGCTTGGCCTGTCTGGTTCAAATTCGAACCAGCTTCAGACCAGGGTGGGTAGGTTTGGTTTTGGTTTTGCTCAAACACACACACACACACACCCCGGTTTGGTTATAATTCATTTCAAACCAGTTCTAAAAGGTACTACATAGGGTATAATGGGAACGTGAACTGGCCCATTATTCCCTATGAGAAGCATCTAGAGGTTCAAAACTGGGATGAGTGGTAGCCACCTAGGGGTGCCGCCTACCACCCACCGAACGCCAAAGCAATCAGAAACTCCTGTGTTTATTAATGATTTTCTGAAGATTTTTTTTCAATTTTTGCATTTCTCCCATAGGGAATAATGGGGATTTGAGGATGCCCCCATTCCCCACCAAGGAAGTGGGTCTGGCCTCAACTCCCCGCAAGCAGCCCTAAGTTTATAGGATTTATTGTTTTTTTCCAAAAAAGAAAAGAAAAGAAAAGAAAAATTCTTTCATTGCAATGCATTGGAGTCTCTCCCCATTCATAAGTAGAACTGTGTGAGACCTTAATTGCTGTGAACTCTGAGTTCAGAGTTCACAGCAACTGGGGTCACTCTCACTGTTCTACTTTTATGAATGGGGAGAGACTCAAATCCCCATTATTCCCTATGGGAGAAATGCAAACATTGAAACAATCTGCAGAAAATCATTAATAATAACAGGAGTGTCTGATTGCTTTGGCATTCAGTGGGTGCCTTCCGTCCACCCCAGTTTTGTGCCCCTAGGTACTAGGGAATAATGGGCTGGTTTGAGTCCACATTATACCTTATGAGAAAAATAATTCAAAAATTCAAAAAACCATTAAAAACCATAGGAGTGTCCAATTGCTTTGGGGGTTGGGTGGTAGTTTACACCCATGGGTGCCTACCACTCAACCCAGTTTTGGGGGTTTGAACCAGTTCAAACCAGTTTGAATAGAACCAGGCTCTGTTTGGTTTGAACTCGCACCAGCATTGCCAATTCAATGCCCTGTTTGGTTCGAGTTAAAAACTTTGAAGCTGTTCAAATTCATATTGAGTTTAAATTCAAACCTGTTTGCACATCCTTATTGTCTAGGCTAAACAAACCTAGCTCTTTTAACCATTCCTCATAGGTCTTGGTTTCCAGACTCTTTACCATCTTGATTTGCCTCCTCTGAACCCATTCTAGATTAATATAGTCCTTAGAATTTGAGGCACAGAATTGGGCACAATACTCAAGCAAGTCTGACCAGCACTTAAGAAACTGGAACAATAACTTTTCATTTTCTCATTGATTTGGACACAATTCTCTCCCCCCCCGACAGCTTTGTGAACTGCCTTTCATTTAAAAAAATCCCAAGGCAGTTTACCATATCTTTAAAACAATACAAATATATTAAACACTTAAAACAATACAAATGCTAAATTTCAACATTACAAACAATACATATCTATAAAGATTAAAAACATACATAAATAAAATACAACAATATAGAGAGCAACAGCAACACAGAACACAGCACTCACCTTAAAGCCTGAATTAAAAACCCCATGTTTTTACTAGCCTTCTACAGTAAAAGCCGTTACAGATGTTGAGGAGTGGATGTCAGCTGGGAGAGCACTGCAAAAGTAGGGGGCAATGACTAATAAGGCCCTGTTGGAGAGGAGAGCTGGTCTTGTGGTAGCAAGCATGACTTGTCCTCTTAGCTAAGCAGGGTCCACCCTGGTTGCATATGAATGTGAGACGAGAAGTGTGAGCACTGTACGATAATCTCTTCAGGGAATGGAGCCTCTCTGGGAAGAGCAAAAGGTTTCAAGTTCCCTCCATGGTTTCTCCAGGATAGGGCTGAGAGAGATGCCTGCCTGCAACCTTGGAGAAGTCACTGCCAGTCTGTGAAGACAATACTGAGGTAGATAGACCAATGGTCTGACTCAGTACATGGCAGCTTCCTATGTTCCTACGTTCCATGTGCACAACAGCTGAGCCTCCCTCATCATCAGCACACAGAGCAAAGCCCTCTCCAATCATCTTGTCAAGTGGGCAGAACCCTCGGGAGCAGGCAGATCTTCAAATATCCAGGGCTTTAAACAGAGGCGTATCTAGGGAAAATAGCGCCTAGGGCAAGCACTGAAATTTCACCCCCTATCCAAACATCTGACACCCATCTTTCAGATAACTTTACCATAATATCAGCTCAAAAATACAAGTTAAGCTCATTAATCTTTTAATATTTCAAAAACTATTTAGCAGTGGACAAAAGCCAGACCACTGAAAACTACAAATTTCAGTATGCTGGGGCTCATGAAATACCCAAATACTATATGGAGGTGTACTTGGAAAACTAAACAGAAGTGCCTGTCTAATTCTCTAGAATGCATTGTAGCATCACTATTAGATAAGTTTTAAAAATAAATGGAGAATTTGATTTTCCCCAGATACTAGGGCCTTGCAGAGGTCATTTGAGCATGCGTGGTGGCCATTTTGTTTTCGGTGGCCATTAAAAAATTTTTTTTATTTTAAAAAATGGCGCCCCCCTTCAAGTGGTGCCCCGGGCATGTGCCCTGCCTGCCCTACCCTAGATACGCCCCTAGCTTTAAAGTTCTTGTGGTTCTGTTATTGCTTTTTTAACAGCCACATCACACTGCTGGCTCATTTTTAACTTGTCCATTAAGTCAACAAATCCCTTTCACATGTTTTGTTTCCTAGTCAAATGTCCCCCATTCTATACTGGTGCATTTGATATCTCTTACCCAAATGCAGGATTTTATGTTTGTCTCTGCTGAACTTCATCTTGTTAGCTTTGGCCCAGTATTTGAGCTTGTCCAGATCTGACTGAATCTTGATTCTGTCTGCTTAACTATTTCCTCCAGCTTTGTGTGAATGAAATTCAGAACCAACAAAAAGAAGTACTTTTTAAAACAATTAACTTATGAAATCCTCTGCCACAAGATGTAATGACAGCCACAGCCTGTATGGCTTTAAGAAGGGCTTAGATAAATTCATGGAGGACAAGTCTTTCAATGGGCACTAATCTGAGGGCTACAGGCCACCTCCAGCCTAAGAGGCAAGATGCCTCTAAATACCAGTTGCAGGGGAGCAACAGCAGGAGAGAGGGCATGCCCTCAGCTCTTGCTTGTGTGCTTCCCAGAGGCATCCAGTGGGCCGCAGTGTGAAACAGGATGCTGGACTAGAAACACCTCGGGCCTGATCCAGCAGGGCTGTTCTTTTGCTCTTATGTAATTTACACCTGAACAGAAATCCACAATAGTGAACATGCTAACCCACTGGAGATCACCTGGGTAAAAGTTAAATGGAGAAGGAAATTAAAACAACTGGAGTTTACCTACAGATGTTATCCCAAGGATAGAATGTGAATGATGCTTTTCTAAAACAGATTTCAAGGAAGCAAGAATTAGCAGTAATGGAAGACTTCAACTACCCTGATATGTGTTGGGAGAAACTCCTTTAAATATCAGATCTCCAACAAATTCCTTGCATGCATTTCTAACAACTTCCTCTTTCAGAAGGTGAAGGAAAGAATAAGGATCATCCTTAACTTGATCCTAACCAAAAGGGAAGAATTGGTCAACAGGGTTGAAATGAATGGATCTTTGTGTGAAAATGATCATGTAATGCTGGATTTCTAAATCTTAAGGAAAGCTGAGTGTAATCAAACATGCACTTTGAATCTTTCTCAGGAAAGCTGATGTTATAAAGCTCAGAGAAGTGCTTGGTTGAATTTCATGGCTAGATAGACACACAGAAGGAAACCAAGCTAAGTGGGAGTTTCTGAAAGAGTTATTAAAAATTCAGTTTTTAATAACAATTTTGCACAAAAGAAATAAACAATTTTAATGAGAAAGGAAAATGGACTACATCAAGAATGTAATGGCTTAATGGTGAAATTTATTTATTTATTTATTTATTTATTTATTTATTTATTTATTTATTTAACCTATATCCCACTCTTCCCCCGAGGAACTCAGAGTGGTATACAACAACTCTGTGAGGTAGGTTAGGCTGAGAGATATGTAACTGGCCCAGAGTCACCCAGTGAGCTTCATGGTTGAATGCGGATTTGAACCCGGGTCCTCCTGATCCTAGTCCAACACTCTAACCACTACACTATAACATAAACAAAAAACGGAACATATGGAAGGAAGAACCAAGTATGAATATGGAGGGCAGTCTGGTTGCTAAAGAATGAGCTGCATGCAGAACCCAAGGGAAAGAGTTGTGGTATGCAAGGACAAGGCAGGGAGTGGGATCAGGAATATTAATAGTTTAATGAGATAGATATTAGAGCTCTTCTCACAATCTGTAAGAAGAGCTTGCGTGCAGACTGCAAGGAAGGGGGTTTAACTTGCCTTCCAAGCTGATGATCAACTCCTAGACCCAGGGCGGGCAGATCGCCCACCCAGATGAGCAGCAGTTCCCGGGTGTGAGTGCATGGTGCATTATTGGGATCCCCCTTGGGATGCATCACCTCACGTCACCCTGTCCCCCAGAGCCCCTATAATGGGATTCTCCCCTCTACCCCTGAGTGTGCCAGCCATAGCTACAAGCAGCCGTGGCTGACACATGATCAGAAAAATGAGGGTAAAGAAGCATTCACTCCCTTAACCTCATTTAACTGGGAGGCTGCTTAGAGAGCTTTGCTGTCGTGTAGCTGCCAGGATTGGGCCCAATCCCGGCAGTACACAGGAGCATGCAAAAGTGGGCTAGGCTCCCATAGCCCAGTTTTGCACTCTCATGTGAATTGTCTCATTATGTACAGAGAGGTGAGTGCAGACTGCTTTTCAGTGCAGTCTTCTTGCACTGAAAACTTCAGCGCAGTTTTCTTGCTGCTGGCTGGCTGTTAGCCCTGCCTCCACTCCAGGACTGGAATACAAGTAATTAAAGCCCCACTCAAAAGCTTGCCTGGATCAAGGAATGGCTTAACCGAAAACACCACACCGAGGATGCTGAGGGTTGCTAAGAGAAACAAAATACACTTTTTGATTTTTATTTATTTATTAATTTATTTTATTTTATTTTATTTTATTTTATTTTATTTTATTTTATTTTATTTTATTTTATTTTATTTCTATACCACCCTTCCAAATATGGCTCAGGGTGGTTTACACAGAGAAATAATACATAGATAAGATGGATCCCTGTCCCCAAAGGGCTCACAATCTAAAAGAAACACAAGATAGACACCAGCAACAGTCACTGGAGGTACTGCGCTGGGGGTGGATAGGGCCAGTTGTTCTCCCCCTGCTAAATAAAGAGAATCACCACATCAAAAGGTGCCTCTTTGCCAAGTTAGCAGGGGTATTTTAAGGCAAGTTCTAAGGAAGATGAAGGACATGCTAGGCCCACAGCTCAGAAAGGACGGCATAACGTTAATGGATGATGACTAAAGTGCAGAACTGCTCAACTTGTATTTTGTCTGTGTATTTTCCACAAAAGGGAATGCTGCTCCTTACCCTGGCCCACAGCTTGTCAGGGTTTCCAAAATGCATTGAACGTATTGAATAAAACTTGGAGTCACTCAAGGGTTCCCTCTTTCTCTGTGGCCCAGGGATGACTGTGAAGGAACAATCTTGAGGGATTGTTTGGCTTACACATTCAGAGCTTTGGGGCTCAAGGGATGAAGACTTGGGCAATCTTACCTTGATGCAATAAACTGTGTGGCTTTGAAGATATGGGAGCAGGAACAGGATGCTAATGGCTTCTGAGCTCGGTTGTTTCACCCAACAGTGAGAAAGGCAGTTGTCCTATCTGAGGCTGCTTCCCCTATGCTTCTATGTCCACAACAAATATTTATATGATATTTAACCTAGGAAGTGATTACTAGTGCTCTAAGTTAACTATAATAAACTGGGAGGTTATTACCTGCACAAAATATAATATTTATAATAACTTGGGAGGTTATTAGCTGCACTCTAGCTAAGTTATGCTATCAGATCTTGTAGATATTAACTAGATGACTGGGCGCAGAGCATCTGTGCCCCTAGTTCTCCCTGGCTCTTCCCCCACTTCAGCCCCTTCTAGTTCTACCTTACTCTCCCTCCATTTCAGGGCTCAGCCAGTTCTCTTCCCATCCCTTCAGCCAGTCTCCTTCACTGCCTTCTCTGCTGGCAGTTCTCATCCTCCTCGCGAGGAGGCACCTCACACTGTCTGCTAGGCCACTTGTGTCCTTTCCCCTGCCAGCTCTTGTCCTCCTCACCAGGAGCCCAGCGGCGGCTTGATTTTGTTGGCTGCTCGGCCGTTTGCAGTGGTGCCACCACCTTCTCCTTGACCTCCCCCGCCTCCCTCTCCCCACCTGATCTTGTCCTCCTTACGAGGAGGCCAGCAGCCCCATTTCCGCTGCATGCTCGGGCATCCTCGGCAGCTTGCAATGGCGGCGCTTCCTCCTCCTCGGTCTCTCTCTTTCCCTCCTCGGCAGCTCTCTCTCCCACTATCCCACCAGGGCCCGCTTCCACCACTAGGGCCCACCACCGCCAGGCCCAGCCACCGCCGCCTCCCCACCCTACTGTGGCGAGGCCCTCCACTGCTGCTGCCTCACCACCATGCATCCGGTGGACCGTCCTTCTCCTCCCCACCACCCATCCTCCTCCTGCCACCCGTCCTCCTCCTCACGGTGGTGACAGTTGCCGGTACTCTCAGGATGTGTGGCTGAAACTCTTGCACATATCTCCCCCTCTGTCCGCCAATTGCCTCCTTTCTGCCATGTCCCCACACATCCTATCTTGGAGAAATAATTATATAGATAAAATGTGGCCCACGTTCAACCCATGAAATGTGCCTTATCTCTTATTGGGGTCTGGGTGCAAATGGGTGCAACCTCACAAAAGTAGTGTGAATGGTGCTGAGTCAGGATAGCAATTCAAGATGGATGAGAAGTTGGCCAGGAAGCATACATCTACCATAAATGAATGCCAGTCTTCAGGGCTAGGTGAATATATTCTAAGAACCTCTGGCTATCATATGTGGAGAAATTTCTCCAAAGTTGAATCCCGCCCCCCCCGCCCCCAAAATTAGGGTTCTTCCTAAGGTGAAATGGTGGAGAAGTTTCTCATATTGTTTCTCCACATCCCTATGAGGATATTACACAGTTAGGATGTCAAAAGAAAAAAGGCCCTGGTAGTGACCCATCTAGCCTTCAAAGTGGAGGGAAGAATATCTGAAGCAGAGTCTTAACAGTTGATGGATAGGTTCATATGGGGAAAAGGTCTTGAAAGGACTATCCATCCTTGTGTTCCCTGCAGACACCCCGCACACCCCAGCCATCAGCCCAGTGATCACTGAAGCGGTTAGGGGCTCTGCTTCCTGTAAAGGATTCTCCCCTGCACTGGAACCACACAGGACTATGGGGAGATGGGTATACTAGGAGTAACCCAGTACTGAGGTACTGGTGCTCATTATTTGGCTTCAGATGCTCTGATGCAAAACCCTAGATTACCTAAACACTAGGAAATTCATATCTTATCCATTCTAGTCCTAAACTTGGAAGTTAATCCCACTGGTTTTCTCTTAACTTAGAAGCAAAGCACGTGTTCAGAGTAGTCACCTGATAATATTTTACAGGTCCATCAATTCATAGTTTGGGAAGTTGGATGTTTGAATACTCCAAAGACTTCCCATAGAAAGATAGCAAGCGACACAGTTGTTAGGGCAAAATCCATACACACATGATAGAATTCACAAACAAGTCACCATTCCAAAAGGCTCTCTATACATTATTTTATGGTGATCTCTTCACATAATTACAATGAAGGATGTAGTTATGTGATTTTTTATTGATGAATCAGGGAGCAGAGTTGGGACTGTGGTGAACAGAAATGTGAAAATGTTTCACATCCTATTGCTGAGTAACAGATGAAGCCAAATATAACATTTCACTATATATAGATAGGAATCCCTTAAGTAATCTTTTTTATTAAGGAATATTTATTAGTGATGCCAGTTGGCCCTACTATCTTATACAGGTACTGATGTGAGCATATGTTTCTGGATTCTGGCCACTGCATCTGTCTTCCCTTCCTTTGATGTCATTTTGTTTGTTTCCTTACTGCCTTTGATTTGTTAATACGCAGCAAGATAGAAGAATCTTATTTGAAACACTTCATTGTATTTGGTATTAAAATTCAGGAAATTCTAAGCCAGTTCAATGCATAGAAATGTGAACAAATTTGCATTTTCTGCTTTGTAATCAGCCATATTATTGTCTGTTACTCTCAGCTGAATCTTGTGTCAAAAACAATACTCCTATCCATCTATCATGAGAGCCAAGCTAGAAGTCTTTCCTCATTCAAAGTTCCCATTAGCTTCACTGCCCAGAGACAACAGTACATATATTTGCGTAGACTATACAGTGATCCAAGCATCCTGCCACGTCAAATGTCAGGGATATATTCTTTCTTTTAATCTCCTTCCTTTTCACAGTCTCATAGCTTTATTCTAATAATTATGCACAAGAACATAATTACACTATTGAACTCTGCCTGGATCAATAGTGGTCTATTGACTATTACTTGTATTGAAGTCACTTAACTTAACCCACCTATGTTTAGTCTTCTCTTTCAATCCTAGTTTTATTCTTGTTTATAAAATCACTGGGATTAAGCATAAGTTTTAAAAAAGAGTTAAACAACATCCAACAGTGTGCACTGTGAAACATTAAATTAAACAATTAAACAACTTTGGAAGAGTTATATAACCTTTTTAATGTATGGTTCATGAAGCCTGTAGTTGTGCAATTGAAGAAATCCAATTCACTGAAGAAATCCAATGACAGTCAATGAAAGCAGTGAAAAGCATTCATTATATCAGTTTATTGGTCAGAGCCAGTATTCCCTCCAACAGGGATTCCCACGTGTTGCTGACTACAACTCCCGTCATCCCCATCCAAAGGCCATGGCAGCTGGGGATGATGGGATTTGTAGTCAACAACATCTGGGAACCCCTGTTAGAGGGAACACTGGTCAGAGCTCTTCTAGATGGATAGAACAGCATCCATATAACCAGTTTTTCTGTGAAACCCTACCCAAGTTGTGTTGCTCAAGCCAGTAATGAGTTTCCTGATCTCTGTTCCACATCATTGGAGGCCACTAGTAGGACAGGGAAACTTACTACACGATGAACATGGTGCACATTATGAGTTTTATGAAATGATATGGACTGGGGTGTGCATGGATACTGGCACCCATGAGACAATATTGTGTAGACCACCCTAAATATTTAGAAAGATCTGAACATCTTTTTGAAAAGATGAAACTTTTGGGGGGGGGGAGTCCGATGTTGCATAAAATAACTAGTCACAGCTGTTGAATCTACCCCAAAAAAAGTGTTAATTTGAGCTGACCATTTATTGTGTGTTATGAATAAATACTCCCAGCTTGCACTGATAGAGCCGAGATAAGCTGCCATATTATTTGAAGGGAGACCAGTGACTTATTCATGTTAGATAGATAGATCAGCATGTCAACGAGTACTCTTCATGATAGAGTTCTCTTTATTGAGCAGGGGGAGAGTAACTGGCCATATCCACCCCCAGCACAGTACCTCCAGTGACTGTTGCTGGTGTCTATCTTATGTTTCTTTTTAGATTGTGAGTCCTTTGGGGTCAGGGATTCATCTTATTTATTTATGATTTATCTGTGTAAACCACCCTGAGCCATTTTTGGAAGGGCAGTTTAGAAATCAAATAAATAATAATAATAATGAGGTCTCAGACAAAGGTTTTTGCTAGTCTTGTATAAATAAATGAAGCGTAAAGAGAAGTAAAGAAAGAATTCAAAATGTTTCTTTTGGTTTAAAATGGATACTGGGAACCATGCACAAAGAAGCAAACGTGGCAGCTTCTTAATTGGGACACAATTTCATTATATGTTGAAATCTCCCAACAGAATTTAGAGGTCAGGGAGAGATCCTAACTTGGAAAAGATGAAACGATGGCCATTCCAAAAGACACCAGTATGTGCTTTTGTGTGAAAGTCAAGTGGTATTTTATTCCCAAAAATACTTTCTTCAAAGCAGATCAAAGAAGTCTATTTTCAAAGCAATACAGGGGATTAAGCTAGGTCACAGCACTTTGAAAATAGACTTCTGGAATGCATGGTGACTTCTGTTGCTGTATCTTATTTGCTTTCTGCGAGTTGGTATTTTGTTCTGTCCTTAATAGTTAGACACCTACCTTGTTTGTTCAGCTCACCTCCATCCCTCACTCTTCCTTCTATTTCATGGTATCTCCTCCCTTATTTTTTTTCCTATTGACAGTCATATCTCAAAGGAATTTGACCACTACAGTTAAGATTGCTGTTTATAGCATGTCAGAAGACATGCTTCAGTTTCTCTGCTTTGTGGACTCATCTACTGCTAGGTGGAATAGAAATTGTCATGTAGTATGAGACCAGATGGGACTCAACTGAACAATGTGTTGGAATGTTTCCATAGACATTGTCTCAGTTATTTGTATGGGGCATGCGTTTCTGTTTGAATGTGCCTATGTACTGGTTTAGGGGTGGAATCTCAGTGTTTGGCCGCATTCACACGTAATGTGAAACCGCAGTCAAATGGGGCAGAGGTTTGAATTTGTGAATGTCCGTATGTGTGCCACCATGGTTTTGCTTCAAAAGCAACCTGAGGTTTGCCTCACCAAACTCCAACTTGGACCTTTGATCTGTAGTGAGTTTCGCTGCCAAAACCAGAGGTTTTTCAGTGGCAGCGTTATGTCCAAACATGGACACCATCATAACTGCAGTTTCATGCAGTTTCTGGAACCGTAATCATAGAGAGGGTGGTGCAGACCCACCCCGGATAATGCCCACTCCAAGCCTCTGGCACTTCTCCTGACTGCATCTCGGAACACTTGCCCTGCCTTCTGTCTTCTCCTCCTCCTCCTCCTGCCTTCACCAAAGGAGTTGCCAGGCAACAGGGACGCTGCCATGCCCCATCACAAAATTGTCAGCCTGTCAAACAGCAAAGTCACATAGGGGCATGCCCTCTTCTCACTCTGTTCCTTGTTTCCTCCTCCTGGCAATCAGGAGAGAAAGGGGATAGGTTGGTAAGTCAGGCACTATGTGTGTAGCTCTCCAGAAATGAAGCAATAAAGATGTATGTTCACCCTTCAAGATTACAACACAGACAGGGCAACACCATTTCAGCACTGGGATGGCAACATATGGCAGGGCGGTGCTACCTGGGGATTGGGTATCACTACAAAAGCAGCAAACAATAATTTTTGAAGGGAAGTCACAAACAGGGTTTCTTGAATGTCTCTGCTCTATTTTCTGTACATTAATGTTGGGGATGGGGGCCCCAGCCCCTTCTCCTTATGAAAATTTGTGCAGATCCCAGTCTTACTCATGAGAAGGGCCAGGCAGTAGCATTGTCCCCAGTGAAAGGAGTGATTCCTCATCTGTGATGATGATGAATGCTTTTCCTGAGTGAACCACTTACTCATTAGAGTGTAAGGCCATGGGGATTCCCCTGCAGAACTCACGAGAAGAACCATCGAGGGGACAGGGGTGTTGGGCTGAATCACTAATAATGTGCAATGACATCCCTTCTCCCACGGACCACTCTCTCCATGTCAGGTCATGGAGACACACAGGTTTCTCTATGCAAGCAAGCCATGGGGATGGATACCCCAGCAACAGCTGACTGGGTGACTGCCTCAAATATTTATTTATTTATTTATTTATTTATTGTTGTTGTTGTTGTTGTTGTTGTTATTATTATTATTATTAATTCAATTTCTATACCGTCCTTCCAAAACTGGCTCAGGGTGGTTTACACAGAGAAATAATAAATAAATAAGATGGATCTCTATCCCCAAAGGGCTCACAATCTAAATAAGCTGTCAAAACATGTCCTCTGACAGCCTGTCTGCCCATTTGAACATTCCCATCTTTATTTTTGCTCAGAATGGTGAACCCACTCTCCTAGGTTCACTGGAAATTTGGGCTCCACTCTCCTGCAATTCCCTGCAGTGACAGATCTACAAATGCCACTACACCAATCAGAACCTGGGAAATTGGAATGAGAGTAAAGATCTGTCCCCAGTCCCAGTATTTCCCCAATCTGCTCACTTGGCAATGTCTGGACACATGGAGTGTCAAAATCTCCTTTGGGAGCTTCCCTGGAGAGGAGAAGGTCTCTGTGCAAAAGTTATATCATTAAACAGAGAGAATGGGGAGTGGGCACACAAGTGGACCCCCCTTTTTTGCCAGCTCAACTCATGACCATGCAGTCCTCCGGAAGACTGAAGATTGGCTAACCTAAGGTCCTCCTCAGTAGACTGGCTCTCTCATGAGAGTGCTAGTCCCCTGGTGGCAAGCCGCCATAGGAGCAGGAGTGTTGTTTGGTCTCCATGGACTGCTTTGCTGGGGTGAGCCCTTGCAAGAGCATCCTTGGGTACAACGGGCAAGATCCCAGGATCCTTTGCTCTCTCTCTCTCTCTCATATAGATATTCCCTCCTAGGAAGTCATCATGTTCCCTTCCCTTCCCTGAGTAACAGGGAAATAGTGCCTCCCCAAGATCCCCCCCTTGCCCAGAAATTTTTTTTCAGGGCTCTTATGAGAGTGGCAGTGGAATTGCTGAGAAGGCTTGAATGGCATGACATTTAAAGGGCTTTAAATGTCCTCTCCCTGCCGAAGGTGGGCAAACCATTCTGAAAAAGCACAATGGCACTCAATCTGCTCCCTTGAAGATCATGGCCAATGGCTGCTGCACTGGGCATGTCCTGATGACTGCCCACAGTCTGGTGATGCAAGCACTATGGAGCTTGCTGGAATGTGGCCTTGGTGGACCATGAAGAGGGAGGACCTCCCCTGCCCTGAAAATGGAGGTTGCCAGACTATGGTTAGATGAACATCTGCAATGACATTCACAGTTTGAAAAATTAACTGTGGATTCAGCAATCTTAGGTTTCACATTACATGTGAATGTGATCAGAGTCTGTTCTTCACTTGCTGACTTAAATTCAGATTGAAAGGTTCTCCCCCTCTCTACATAAGAGACTGTTTTCTATTGTTTTCTTAACCTATGTTGAGTAAGTAATAAATATCAAACTCTTGTTTCTCTGTTAAAGTGGTTTCCTGTTCAATTACTTGCAGGGGATAAGTAATTTCTTGGCAACACAATGCAATCACAAACAGTAATCTCCATAGCTATTTAAACAAACTTGAACTATAGGAGTCAAATGCAGATATGCCACATTTTTATTAGTATAGGGGTTATGGATTGATTCACTTTCCTATCCAGAGGTATAGCTATAATTCAACAGGGTAGGAAAAAAAATTTGGCCCACTGGCTGGCAAATAGCCCTCTCTTTGCTATCCCCTCCCACCTCCCTGCCTCATTGGCAAGCTCCTGGCTCCTAATAGGAGTGTGGGAAGTGTGTGATGTTAGTTGCATAGGAGCAAGAGAAAGGGCGTGCCGAGAATGTCCCCCTGACACCAAGCTCCTGGCTCCTAATAGGAATTTGGGGAGTGTGTGATGTTATTTGCATAGGAGCAAGAGAAAGGGCATGCCGAGAATGTCCCCCTGACACCATGTAACAAAGACATGGGGAGGAGAGAATAAGGCAGGGGCCCATCTCCACTTCTTTTCCTGGGGGCCACTTCAACGTTGCTACGCCCCTGTCCCAACCATGCTTTGATGGGGGCTTTGGTTGTGAGGTAAACTCTTCTGTGGAAGCTTTTTATCTAGGAGACTTCAGCTTCCCTTCACAAGGAAGAGTGTTTATGGGCCAGACGGATGAAGAGTATTTCTGCTTCCCCAAGTCTCATAACATTTAACATGGAGTTATGCCATTATTCAACTGAATGATACTCCCATAACTGATAGCATGTACTAAGTGTTTGAAATTTGAAATATATTTTTAAATATTAAGAAAAATAGTCCTGTATTTTGAATTCAAAGGAAATTATTCTGAGAAGGTTGTGAAATTCAGGTTAAGTCTCTGTCTCTATGTTGTGCAGTGGTTTCAACCTCTCATAAAATTACTAGTAGCTAGTATATTCCTTTGGGGGGGGGAACATTATGATAATGCCATACAGTATAATGCCAAGCCCCACTGTGCTAAAAAGATTATATCACAATTAGGTTTTAGCAAGTCTTTAGAGCAAATCCTTAAAATTCTTCTTTCAATAAGCCATTCTGCTTACTTGGCTTCCTCATTAGTGCTATGCATTCAGTTAAAGTTGCTGCTATTATACATCCACCTTATTCAAAGTGTTCATTAAAACAGAGTTTTCCCATATATTTTGTATATCATTGAAGATTTTCATTTTAATTACTACTTTTAGGGGGCTACATACCTTGAAAGCTTTAATAGAGAAAGCTAATTGAAGCAAGCTGCATTATAACCATGCTAGAATGCTCACCATGAAATAGACTGTTCTTTTGAATGGAATAGTGTGAGATTGGTTCCTATATAAATGGTCAAATGCTCATGATATCATACAAAGATTCACACTTATAAGTCTTCGGTTCATATCAGAAAAAGTAAAGCCGGATAAGCCTACTCAAAACAATGCTTCCCTACTCCCATTCCTCCTAAACAGGTCAGAAGGGTCAGATTATCAAAAAGCTGTTGAGCAGTCCAGAGGAAACCTCAGGGTCATACTGTCAATCTCAATATGCAGATCACCTACCAGGGCAACTTAATAACTTCCCATTCTAATGCTTGAAACTGTGAAAACCACTTCTCTGAAAACCACTGGAGTATATAAGCAAGCACATGTTCAACCACCTGATTAAAAACAGCAGGTTTGAAATAGGCATATTAGAAAAACAGTAAAATGTACTGAGTTTCTCGGATTAAGAGGATTTCTTCAGAACACACCTTGATTCAAAACTGAGGTGGCAGTAGATACAGCTACCACCTTTTCAGTGAAGCACTCATAATTGTAATTAATATGGCACTAGTCTCAATTGCCCTGCACTGATTAGCAGCAGCATTTTGAATGCAGATGTAGGTTCTGTGTGCACATGTAGTCAAAATCTCCAACAGCCTTTCTATAACTAACCAAAACTAATCTAACAAATAGTATCAATGGTTGTTCAGGATTACCTCCCCAACTCACCCCAATCACTTTAACAACAAGAACACTGAAGTAAAGCAAATGTAAAGAATATGGTTTTGCAGGAGACCTTAACTCATCTAACCAGAGGACATAACTCACATTCTCCATCAGTGTTTGGTTACTCCTCTTACTAATCTGTTGTTTGGATGCTGTGTGTTTTATATTGTTGCTTATGTGTCTAGCACCTTTTAAAGCATTGCTGTTTCTCTGTTTTGTTTCCCCCTTTTCTGCCTTTTTTGTGCAGTGGGCTTCATTAAGCAGCTTTGGTTGAAATTCAGAAGAGGACTGTGAAGAGGATTTTTGTTTACTTTTAAATTCTCCCTCTACAGTAATAATATTAGTACAAGAAAATATAGTCTTATGGAGAGGAGGGTGGCTAGCTTGGGGGAGAGTTTTAATCACTCTGTTCATACCCAAAGGTATCACCTGGAATAATATTTTTTAAATGCTTGAAATAATGAATGCCAGAAATGCCGTTCATATAAGTTTAATGTCATAAAGCAGTCCCACTTGAGAATATTAGCAGAGTTGTGACTACATAAGGCCCAATTTAAAAATCTGATTAACACTGAGGTTGCTGCTTGGAATTCATCCACATGGGTACAGTTCCACAGGGAAACCATTTCGGTTAATTTTTGTGAGAAGTTCTGTCAACTTTTGTGAGAAGTTAAGGGTTGAGTCACATGAAGCCAACTGTGAAATGTATGGGATGTTTATTGTCTGTCCATGCCTCATTCTTCTATATTTTTCCCCACGCATGGAATTCAGGGAATTGAGCAGGTGTTCCTGGGATTTGTAGTCTTTTCTGATGCTGTGACCATTGCTGCAATTAAAAATGATATTTGTTGTTTTGGCTGAACCCTAAAAAGTGAAATCTGTTTTTTACCTATGACAAATAAACATGTGTTACTGGCCTTCCTTGCAATAATCAAATAGCATTACAGGTGGCCCTCGTTATCCGCAATCTCACAGATTGTGGTTTCGTGTTTCTGCAGTTGGGCCTAAGAGACTCCGTTTCTTTAATCATGGTTTTAAAAATCGGCCATATTCGCCTATCTACAGTTCCTAGGTGACCGGAAATGACTTCTGTTGTCATTTTTTACTTCTGTTGTCATTTTTGGCTGCAGCACAGAGCCACTTTGTGGCTCTTTTAAAAAATCTTTGACAAAAATTCACAAACTTTTAGAGGATTTGTGGGTTTTGTGGGGCCTTGCTGGAGAGCTGGAGGCCTGGAGAGCAAGGTACTGTGGTTTGTTCCCTTTATTTCTGCTTTTTGGCCTCTTTTAAGCTTAAGGAACCTAACACCTGGATTCCCATAGGGGTAAGGTTTCGTTATTCACCGTTTCCATATTCGTACTTAAAGGCAAGAACAGAACCGCTGTGAATAATGAGGGCCACCTGTATCTATATCATAGGATGGGGGATTCTGAGAAAACTGAATGACTATGGGATTTATTAAGCAATAGCCTCAAGGCTGATATACATTACAGAATGTGACTCTAAACTAGTGATAGGCAACTGGATGCTCCCAGCTAAAAATCTCCCTAAGGGGTAACAGTAAAAACTCCGCTAAGGGAATAATACCTGCTCCCAAGTATGCCCCATGTGTATACACTATTATATGCCTCAGCTGCTTTCTCCCAAATTGAGAAAAGGACTTTTTAACAGAGGCTTTGGCAGAGTGCTCTGTTATTGGCTTCTGCTTCTTTCTCTAGTGCACAAGTCCAGGCAGGAGTAAACAGTAGCCTCTGTTTATCCTCTATTTATTCTGTTATGCCTCTGTTTATCCTGGGATGGAAGGAGTTAAGGAGCCCTTTGCCTACATAACTGGTGTGGCAGTGAATCAGTGGGCAGAGAAAACCATCTTTAGCCATCAGTCCTTGTATAATTGAAATATGGCCACTGTTAAAAATTATTTGTCAACCAGAGGTGTACGCTATTCCACTGTTCAGTGAATGGCCTGAGCTTCTCTAAAAACACATGATTAAGTTCCTCTGCTAGAGACATGCTGACTTGGTCCTTGGAGCTGTTGCATGAGGAACCATCAAGCAACCATATGTTTGCCACTCTGAGTTTCTCCATAGAAGAGAAATCTATTCAAAAATACCCAGGGATTATATGAAACTGCATTGTACAAAGGCAAGCTATTGGTCCATCTAGCTCAGCCTGTATTGGCTTGTAGCAGCTATCCAGGTTTTCAGATAGGACAGGGTTTCTTAACCTTGGGCCCCCAGATGTTGATGGACTACAACTCCCACCATCCCCAGCCACAATGGACATGGCTGGGGATGATGGGAGTTGTAGTCCATCAACATCTGGGGCCCATAGTTACGAAACCCTGAGATAGGATATCTGACATCCCTCAGATAGGGATTGGAACTGGGACCTTAAGCCTGCAAAGCATATGCTCTGTCACAGAGCTACAGCTCTATTCTCATCAGGCTGTAATTGGTGAGGGGTCCTAACACACATACAACACAGGCACAAGCAGTGAAATAGGTGCATGCTGCCACTAGATGCACTGCACAATACACTAATTCCCTAAAATCTTGGGAAGTTCTCACAAAGTAGGTTCAGAAGCACAAGGGAAATTGAGGAGGAGGATACAGCAGGATGAGAGGGAGTTAAATCAAGTGACATTTTTGTATTTGTCCAACAGAGTGGAAAGCATGATTAGGTGAAAGAACATTTGATGGGGATATTTTAAAATTATTTGTGAATATATATTAAGGCTTAAGTGGGATCTGGTATTTATAAAGCAAGGACACAGCAAGGAGAAAGCACATTTAAATGGTTGCAACATGCACTGAATAGCAGGATATAAATTTAAAAAAATAAATTGCTGTTATAATGAACTTTTGAGCACAGAGAGGTGAATGCAATCCCCATGAAGAGTAATTTTTGTCCTATAAGCAGCAAATAAGGACACTGAATATTATTGCTCTATTTGTTGACTTGCAATATTGTGGATGACACTGCCTAAAAGATAGAAGCATGCATACTTCCTGTTCTGGAGATGCTTATAATCTAAATTTCCATTTGCGCTGAATATGATACGGTCCGTCTGGCCATTTCAAACGTATTAGTGCCACCAGTTCATTTCACGTGGTCAATAACAGAGGCTGCAGATGGTAATGAGTTCTGGCTGCTACAAACTTGGGCTGGATTTTAAATGCTGACCTGAGGTGAAAGGTTTTGCTTCTAATTACCAATCCCTGATGGCTGCAGTCTCCCACCCTCTGTTCCATTCAGTAACTTCAACTGTAGTGAAATGTCATATGTCAAGAATTACCCGACTGAACTGTCACCTTTTAAACTCAAGCGATTTCCTATATACATTGCAGCGCTGATGCAAGAAAGTTAATGTACCATATCTCCCCACAGACATCAGCTGTACAGCCTCATGCTATAGAAGTGCTATGCATTTTTATTATGTCCTATGTAAATTAAGGGTGCTTTAAATTAAATCAGATTGGCCTCTGAGTATAAAAGTTAAAGATTAGCTTTCCTGGAATTAATCCAAGAAATGTTCAAAGATGCAGTCTTTTAGGAAACCTAATTAAAACCATTGCTCCATTTCAGTACTTGCCTCTGGTAGAGGGTTTAAAATAAGGAAGGGATGATGGAATGGAAATATTTTCTTTGCTGAGATATTTGTCTCACTAAGAGTGAAATCTGTTGGGATTTTTTCATAGACATTGTCTGTTATTTGTATGGAGCATGCTTCTTTAATTTAAATGTGTCTATATACTGGCTTGGGGGTAGTTTGTCAGGCCTTCACTTGCTGTCCTGAATTCCAACTGAGAGGTCCTCCCTCTCTCTGCATGAGAGGCTATCTGTTTATTGTGTTATTAGCCTATGTTTTAGTTAGTAATAAATATCAAATTGTTGTTTCTCAGTTGAAGTTGCTTCCTGTAAATTTACATATGGAGGATAAGTAATTTATCTACAACCAAATCCACCACCTTCCTCCCCTGACACCCACCCATCTCCACCCACCCCTACACACATGAGTTTCTTGAAATGATGAATGCCATGCTGGAATAATACTTGGTGGATTGCACTCAGAATTTGGTGAGTCCCAAGTTACTGCAACTTGCCTCTTCTGCTGAGTAGCAAAGCAGAGAATTAGAAGACAGCAAAATGCACTGGAGATAGAGGTTTCTAGAAATTTCTTCTTTAAATAATTAGTAGAGTTGTAAGACCTTTTGAATGTTGAAATTCATTATTTCTAAAATTAATAGGCATGGCTCTATTAAGGCCACGCGAAGCTTTATGTTGAGCTCCTTTTAGTGATTGTGAGAAAGCTTCAGCTAGTGCAGAATGTGATTACTTGCTAATTATTGTTGTTGATGATGTTATTTATTAATCACTTTCCCATCATTCTATGAAAAGCATAGGACAGATTACAGCTAGCATTAACATTTAATAGTTAAAATATACCGGGATAGAAAGAACTCTTTATAACCTATCAATAATCATGCAGAAACTAAGGAGGTCTAGATTTGGTTTGTGCCTATATGGGAGAACACCAGTCAGGGGGTGTTCGGTCCGAGGTCGGACTGAACGGGGGATGGTTTGGTTTGACCCCGAACCATCAAACCGAACACGTTTGATGTCGAACACGTTTGACGTTGAGCCTGTTTGCACATCCCTACTGGCTGGGCACAGATGATGCATTCCCGCCCCCCCAGAAAGTTGAGGCATCATTGTCCATGGTATGAATACTCATCCTACTTTTGGTTTTAATAGTACTCCAAAAATTTGCACAACCAGAGATGAGATGGGATAAATGCATATCTTTCCTCTGGGTGCTATGATACAATGCACCTAGTTCCCTAATTAAAATGTTTGCTGACTTGCTACACATCAAGTTCTATAAGGGCTGACCAGTTTGCTATTTCACATCTAGTTCTCCAGCCCCTCACAGTGCAGGAACAAGCCTCTCAGCTGCAATGAGACGTCTTCTCAAACAAGTGGGCAATTATATACTGGATCAGAGCAGCACCATAGCCCTTAGTCTGATTCCTGCTATTTCAATAAGCCCAGATGAGACAATGGGACTCTGAGAAGGATTGCCCACCCTCCCCAAAGCCACTAAGCTTTTGGCAATGCCCTTTCCCCCTGATAGAAGTTTGGGTAGAGACTCAGCAAGTCACCAGACCTCAAAGAAATGATTACAACCTTTCCTCTACTTGTCAAGGACTGTAATAAAGTATTTGGAATTAGGTTGACAATCTCTCTACATGCCAAACACATGCCTTGTAATGATCAGCCCCCTATAGAGGTGTGCACAAAACTGGTTTTCCCTGTTCAATTTGAATCTGAAATGAATTTGAACTGGACCAAACCAGCTCGTTACACCCCCAGAATTGGACACCTGCCTCCATTCGAATTTGAACTGGCTCAGGCCTGCTTTGAGGCCCATACTGTGGAGTTAAAAGGGTTTTTTTTAAAAAAAAATTCCCAGTGGCTGTGGCAACCTCAGGGTGGCGGCATGACCTCAGCGGGAGGCAGCAGCAGCTCCACTGACCCCTGCTGGCCTCCCCGCAAGTGTTCAGGGCCAGCCCAGCCCGGTTCAGTCTGGTTCGGACCTTCTTCGGTTTGTTTCAGGACTCTACGTGTGTGTGGAGGCCATTTGTTTGACCTATGTGCAAGTGCACTGCCCATTTGCATGACCAGGGTAATGCAAATGGCCAGTGTGCCATGCGTGGAGGTCAAACAAATGGCCTCCACACACATGCAGGTGCCCAAACCTGGCCAAGGAAGGCCTGAACCAGACCCAAATTAGGCCCAGGCAGGCCCTGGACACTCAAAGAGAGGCCGGTGGGGATCGGGGGAATCACCACTGCCCCTCCTTGTAACCACCATAACTGCTGTGAGTAAAATTTTAAACCCTTTTAACTCCACAGTAGGGCTACAAACAGGGCCAGCTTGGCTCAGACCGAACCAGACGCAGTTCGGGTTCAAGGCTGAACCTTCAAGCTGAGCTGGTATGAGTGCAAGACGGCTCACACAACCCTAGCCTTCTGTGCACCCTGATTCCTGAACTGTACCTGCCAGCTGTGACCAAGTGAGCTTAAATAACTAAAGAGAGTAGTGCAAGGTAGACAAAAAGGCCGCCCATCACAAGCCAATTTGACAGAAGGCTAATCATCCCTACTGGACCTTGAAAGAATGGCCAGCTGAAGCCCATGCTGCTCCCCGGATGGATAAGCAGGATTGCCTTTGAATGCTGAGTAATTGATTGAACCAATTTAAAGTGAACCGTGAACAATAAAATGTGTGTGTCATTTAAGCACAGGTTGGTATTTTCTTACAACATAGTATACAGTCCAGTCTTACACAGTACAATATAGTACACAGTCCCATAGTACACATTTAGTGGCCCCCATGTTAACCTTGAGGTTTTGCGACAATAGCCTCCCTCCCACCATTTTTTCAAGAAAGCATATATGCTAATAACGAAAACTGCAATCTTGAGTCTTACTGTCTGTTGGCCAAATTAGACTCTAATGAGCACAAGAATGCTAGTTTGAAATATATCCAGGAAAACATATCCCCTGGTTATGCTGTACCATCTGGGATAAAAACATAGGTACATCAAATACCCTGACATGTAAATAAGACCAATGGAGATGGTGGTGTGAAAGAGCAGAAGGTACATTAACACACATAATGTGGAATTGTCCATCACTGGCAAGAATCTTAGGATTCACTAGATCATATTAGATACTATGCTTTCATGGCGTTCCATTACCACACATCTTAATCCTCTGAACCTTTAGAAGAGAGCTAGATTTGTGCAGCAGTGGTTGCAAAATCAGAAGGCATCCATAGAGAAAAGGATTAAAGTGGGGTGGAGAGTTGGCCATGTGGAAGCAAGCATAAATTGTTGTCCTTTGCTAAGAAGGGTTCACCTTGGTTTGCATTTGGATGTCTGACTACATGTGAGATATTTCCCTTAAGGGATAAGGCTGCAGCTCAGTAATAGATCATCTCTTTGCCTGTCCTGGGTTCAATGCTCCCTTTAGGGCTGGGAAAGACTTCTGCCTGAAATCTGAGAGAGTTGCTACCAGTCAGAGTAGACAATACTGAGCTAGATACTGTAGACCAATGGGCTGACTTGGTATAAGGCAGCTTTCTGTATTCTTAAGTTCCTAAAGTACTATGTCCAACTGAGAACATGATGGTGGATGTTCTTACAAAACCTTTGGTCAGAGGAGTGGCATTGTAAGCTGTTAAGGGTAATGAACTTAGTGGGTTAATGCTTCAGCTGTCAAGAAGGGGTGCTGGGATATGTAACAGTTGCAGTTTAGCTTGTTGTATGGTTTGCATGCAATTGGCTATAAAGCCAGAGGGGGCCCTATAGTTTTATTTGCATTGGTTGGGCTAGCTAGGAGTTTCTATTCTCCTTTCTGTTTGTTCTTGTTCTTTTGTGTATGAGTCAGCAAATTCTGCACTGACCTCTTAGTGCCTTTGTCTCCCAAGTAAATTTCTCTTAAAAGCCTTCTACTGGTGTTTACTCTATACTCCACATGGACAGAACACACTCTGCAACAGCTGGCATGTTCTTGAATAATAGCAGGGCAGGTGAGTTCTCTCTGTGGCCCTAGGGTTGCCAACTAGGGACATTTATAGAGGGCATGTGACTATTTGGGGGACTACATAACTTTTTTGCATTAGGAGGAAACATAGGTAGCTGCCATATACTGAGTCAAACCATTGGTCTATCTAGCTCAGTATTGTCTTCACAGACTTCCTATTAACCATCCATCCAGTGGGGAAGCCAGAGTAGAGGTTCTTCTTCAGTGGCAGGTTGCAAAGCCACATGATGCAGGATGTATACCTCCCTGCTGCCCTGACCCCTTGTTGGACCTGAAATGCATGTGCACATTGGGCATGTGCCTGACGTGCACACCGGTTACTTCTGCTTATTTCTGGTATGATGAGGGAATGGGGTGGCAGGGAGGTATGCTGCTGCCCCACCAGACAGGTTTACAATGGAATGACAGCAGGGGGGAAGCAGCAGGAGTGGTAAGTGCACCCTCCCCTGCCCTTAAAGTCACCCCCCCCACACACACACACCTTTGAACCGGCAGAATCGCCAGCCATTCAAACCAGTTCAGATTCAGAAGCCCATAAAGGGTCTCTGAACTGGTTCTGTGGACATCCCTAATGCAGGAGCATGGATAGGAGGGCCCAGCAGGTGCAGCTTCCTTCCTTCATGTCGTTGCGGTGGTGGTGGAAGTAAGAAGTTAACTAAACTTCTAGACTAACTTTACTCAGTTGGCAGAGATCCTGGCCTGCTGAGTAAAATGGCACCTTTTAAAGGGGTGAATCTCTTCTATTTATCATGGAGAGAGCAACTGGCCCTATCCATCCCCAGCCAGCACAGCATTCCTTCAATGGCTGATGCTGGTGTTACCTTGCATTTCTTTTTCAATTGTGAACCCTTTAGGAACAAGAGAGCATCTTATTTTTTTTATCTTTGAAAACAACTGTTAAACCTTCTGTTGAAAAGCTGTATATAAATGTTTGTAGTCATAGAGAACAGCTGTGCCAACATGCAAAGAGGCTGGCTCAGTAGCTCATTGGTGAAGAGGTGAAGTTGCTGGCTTGGCTGGGGAGAGCAGGCTGGGTGACCCATGGAGAGGAAGACAGTAGGGATGTGTGAAACGTTTCAGGTACAGAATGATCAAAACCTGAAACTGCCCATTTCGGGTGATTCGTTGCTGATATGAATCACCCTCTTGCCCCCCGAAATGTTTTGGAACCGAAACTAATCACCCCCATTTCGGCTCGGAAGATTTTGCAGTTTCGGCACTCCATTTTGTGGCCGATAAAGTCCTCCTTATTCCTCCTCCATTTTGAGTTTGACGTGTCCTTGAATTTCCCGCCTTTCAGCCTCCCATTGACTTCAGTGCAAAAGGTCCGATCTGCAGAGGAATGGCCATATTTGGTGTGCAGGGGCCAAATTAACCCCCCATTGGCCAGGGGGAGGGGGAGGAAGGGCCAAGGGTGGGGGCAGTTTTTGGAGGGCTTTGCAGGAGCGTATTTAAAGGGCCAGCGGTAGCCATTTTCTTCCTTTCTGCTGCCCCGTGTGGGAGAAGAGAGAGCTCTATTGTCTGATTGCTCAGCCTTGCTGCCCCTATCGTCCATCATTGCCTCCATTTTGCTCAGCAAGCATTGCCGGCCACTATTGTTCAGCATTTATGCCATTGCTCTGCCTTGCCAGTTGCCTGACTTTCCTGCATTAATTTCAGCCTTTTTTGAGAAAAAGAGAAGAGGAGAAGATTTTTATTTTTATTTTTTTAACATCTGCCTTGCTGCCAGGCCAGCCTGCTGCCTATGCCAGCCACTCTCTCCTGCATATTTTTTTTTTTTTGTCTTTTTAATTGAGAAAGAGATAATATTGGTAGAAAGGAGAAGGTTTTTTTTTCCTGCTTTTTTTTTTAAAAAAATGTTTTTTTCTGATTTTTTTTTTAAACCTCTTCCTGCTGCAGAAGGAATTCTGCCTACCTGCCTGAAGCAGCTTCCACTCCAGCACCAGCGTTCCATACTGTGACCAGCCCCCAGCCCAGTAGCCAACAATTTTCCAGAGAGGTCGCCCCATCTGAAGAGTGAGACCAGACCTTCAGAGGTGGACTACAGAGATCCAGCATTTGGAGAAGCTTTCAACTGAGTGAGAGTGGCCTAGCTATTTGTATTTTAGCAAGCGCACACACACCACACCATCACACACACACACGTCTCTAGTCTCTCTTGAATTGTGTATTTGGGGTTTATTTTTTCCCTGTGGAGGGAGGTTAAGATTTTGGGGTTTAACTGATTTCTAAAAGTTTTGTGATATTTAGATTAGGCTTTAAATAGAGGTTCTTCAGTGTGTAGCTTTAGAGTTTAAATAGGCCGGATCCCCGTTAGCTAGGTAGTAGGTGGTTCAACTTTATTATTTATTTTATTTTATTTATTTATCAAATATGTATACTGCCCCAAACTTCCATCTCTGGGTGGTTTAGATTGGTAGCATAGCCTAGTAGTGGTTTAACTAAATAATTCTTTTCCCCCCTCCCAAATAATTTTTTTTAAAAGAAGGAGGCTGTTCCAGTGCTACTAGCATTAATAAAGAATTAATTCAGCTAGGCTGTTTTAGCACTCCTCTTGTCTTGAGTCCTGCACACACTTTTGTGTTGTTGCTTTTTAAAAAATATTATAAGCCCCTAGCCTGCCCACCCAGTTATTTCTCTGCCCATAATTTGTGAATTGAAACACACATTGCTTGCCTTGTGTGTGTAGGTAGGCCCAGCACAATTTAGTTACTTTATATCATCTTCTGTGCCTGCTGTCTGTGTGCTATTGACACAACATTATTGGTGTTTCAGAAATCTAAATCTGTAACTAACTAAACTTTACTTTGATACATTGTAACTTCCAATAACCACAGACAGAGAATATAACTTTCCCTGTTGTTCTTGGTGAGTGCACTGCCAGACTTAAAGAACTCCTCCACGGTCAGTGCAGCAGTGCCACAAGTTAAGTGACATTATTTCTTGTTCTGTGGCAGCCGGCTTCTTTGCTGTTGTATCACTCTAACTCCCAGTCCTTCTAACTCCCAGTCCTTCTAACTCCCAGTCCTTCTAACTAAACTCTGTGTGATACACACAGTGTTATACCTTCTGATTTAGCCAGCCACAGAATCTGTGCCAGCCAGGGGCGTATCTAGGGTAGGGCAGGCAGGGCACATGCCCTGGGCGCCACTTGAAGGGGGGCGCAAATTCTTAAAATTATTTTTTTAAATGGCCACCAAAAACAAAATGGCCACTGCACATGCTCAAATGGCCTCTGTGAGGCCCTAGGCCATGCCAGGCCTCACAGAGGCCATTTGAGCATGCACGGTGGCCATTTTGTTTTCAGCAGCCATTTTTTTAAAAAGCAATTATTTTTTAAAATGGCCACAGCACATGCTCAAATGGTCTCTGTGAGGCCCTAGAGGCCAGCGGTGGGAGGGGTAACATTTGCAGATGCCCCCCTCCCATGACCTATAGGAAGCGCCCCTAAGGGGTTACAGGTTAAAAAAATTTAATTTAATATAATATAAGTCACTGTACACATATTCAGTTTGGCACTATGTACAGAGAATCAGGGCTTGTGAATACAGAGCTGAAGCTGATGAGCTAGGATTGTATTCATTTGCTCTTACTTTGCTTCTTATGATAAGTGAATTAAATGTGGTGTCTTAACAATATGGCTATTAATATGGCTATTAACTGCCCTGAGCCATTTTGGAAGGGCGGTATATAAATCAAATAAATAAATAAATAAATAAATAAATAAAGGTGAGTTTGTCTTTGAATCAGTGTGAAATCCTTAGTATTAAGGCCCACTGGGAGTTTCTTGCTCTCTTTCTCTCATTTTATCTGTCTTTCTGAAATACTAGAATATATTCCAAGCAGTGACACAGTTTACTCTGCATATCCTTTAATTATTTTCAGAGTATCTGGGAAAAGTCCAATTCTCCATTTAATTTTAAAACTGATGTAATAGTGATGCTACAATGCATAGTAGAGAATTAGATAGGCACTTCTGTTTAGTTTTCCAAGTACACCTCCACTTAGTATTTGGGTATTTCATGAGCCCCAGCATCCTGAAATTTGTAGTTTTCCAGCATTTTTTGGTGTGGCTACGTCCACTGCTAAATAGTTTTTGAAATTTTAAAAGATTAACGAGCTTGACATATATTTTTCAGCTGACATTATGGTAAGGTTATCTGAAAGATGGGTGTCAGATGTTTGGACAGGGGGCGCAATTTCAGTGCTTGCCCTAGGCACTATTTCCCCTAGAGACACCTCTGGTGCCAGCAAGCCTTAAGCAAGGAGGCACTGCATCAGAAGTCCTCACAGCAGCCCCTGTGTTTGGCCCTCTGAGTTCACCTGCCCCCTGAGACAGTCCCATCCACTCTGCCCCTCACCCCACATTCCATCCTTTCCCAAAAATAGTTCTTCTTTTTTTAAGTTTTAAAAAGAACACCCCAAACCATGGCTGGTAGGGCTGGTAGAGCAGCAGAAAGAGGGAGAGTGCAAGGAAGGGGGAGGCTTCCCCCCCCCCCGCGCTGCTGGTCATGGCAGGGGGCAGCCAAAGGGGCTTACTCCCCAAGTCACCCTCGGCCCTGCTTCGGCACACAGGCTAGACTTCTCGAGTCAACCTTGGCTTATGCCTATGAGAATGTCAATGATACACTGTGAATCCACTCTCATCTGCTATCAGAAAATCCACATTCAGAAGAACACCTCAGAAACCTGTACCCCGTGGGTTAGCAACCCATGGGGGTGGTTGGCACCTCTATGTGCCACTCGCTCCACTACCACCACTATGACTCCACTCGCTCCACTACCACCACTCGCTCTGAGCCACCCCCAGCACCCCCCAAGTGCACTTAGGGGGCTGCTGAAACCTCCATTATACCTTATGGGGAAAAACCTTAAAGATATGTAAAGCTCAACAAATCGCCAAAACTCAGCCCTTTGCCCAATTCCTTTGAAAAAATTCTGGTAGCTTCCTTGCCCCCCTTGGGCACTACCACCAACCCAACACTGCTGTAGGCCACCCCTTTCCCTGCAACATGAAGCGATACACCCTCCATTATACCTTATGGGGGAAAACCTTAAAGACGCGTAAACTTCAACAATTCACCAAAAATCAGCCCTTTGCCCAATCCCCCTGAAATTTGGGTGGTAGGCCCCAACCACTAGGCACTACCACCACACCACACCACACCACACCACACTCTTATACCCCAGATGCCCCATTTCTGCCCCAAATCTGCCCCAAAGACATTAAAATTTCAATAATTCACCAAAAATCAGCCCTTTGCCCAATCCTTCTGCAATTGGGCTGGTAGCCTCAACCTATTAGGCACTACCACCCCACCCCACTCTTTTGGCCCTGGGACCTGTTTTTTGATTCAAATCAATTCAGATTCAGATTCATTCAGGTCCGAATCAAACCTGGGGTGATTCGGATGGGTCAGATTTGGACCCAAAAATGAAATGGGAGTGTTTCAATTTGGATCTGAATTGAAACTCTGAAAATCCAAATTGCACACCCCTAGAAGACAGACTGTGTGTGGGAGGGGAAACTAACCAGGAGATGAATTTACAGTCCAGAAGCAGGGGCCTTGAGACCTCTGCACCTAAACAACAGACTGAGCAGGCATACAGTACCTGGTCATCAACTTCACAGTGGTGAGCTGTACTTATTCTCAAATTATCCAATTTTTATCACAATATATGCACATAATACCAATAAATGTATGCAAAGTGGAGACTTTTTCTTTGTTAAAATTAACAAAATTTTAACAAGACTTATTAAAATATTTCTAATTCTTTTTGTGATGGATATTTACTTTTCCCACCATCTGGACCTGGCAATCCTAGTGGCCCTGACATTATTGCGTGTAGGGCTGTTGTGGGCTGATGTTCATCTAAAAGACAATAGCCAGTTCAGACATTGAGAAATACATTATGCAAGTCTAAATATTTGAAGTTTAGTATATTCTAACATTCAGATGCCAAATTTCAGAGTTAAGGTCTTCTACATGTCAAGTTGACATTCCATGTTCCGTCGGGTGTTCGGGCGCTGAGATAGCTGTTTGTAGAGTGATCTTGTAATCCAGGGTTACTATGTCATGTGGAATGAGTACTGTATGGGGTTGGGGTTATGACATTATGTAAGATGTATTTTATAGAATTGTGTTGCTGTATATGTTATTGTTTGTAAGCTGCCCTGAGTCCTATGGGAGTAGGGCAACATATAAATCTAACTAACTAACTAACTAACTAACTAACTAACTAAATAAATAAATAAATAAATAAATAAAGCCAAAACACAAATATTGTACAAAAATTTTAAATCTGATACTCAGGCTTTAGAGCATACTTAAAAAATAATAATCATATTTCAAACTCTTGTGATACACTCTTTGGAATCTATTGTAGAAAGTGGGAGGGAAGAGTGTGTTTGTGGATGTCCCCCCAAAACCCCAGTGTTGTAAAGACCATCTTCACCAGTGGTTCCCAACCTGGGTTCCTCCAGATGTTGCTGAACTACAACTCCCATCATTGTAGCTGGAGATGATGGGAGTTGTAGTTCATCAACATCTGGAGGAACCCAGGTTGAGAACTACTGATCTACACAGTGGAGAAGAGGCAGCATCATTATGAAGTGAACAAAAACTTACAGCAAACAATTACAGTGTTTCAGCAAAAGATCTCAGCATCCATCAATGAGCCCAGAATACTAAAATCGGTAATGCAACTTCAGCAATAAGTACGTTCAGGATTAACAAATTGCTGATCAGGCAAGGTGAACTATGATGGGAGAGAAGTTCCTGTGATTTGCCGAGTTGTTGAGATTGTCCTACACATTAGCTATTTTATTTGAGCTGTTTTATTTTGATGTGAACATGACCCTAACTCTACATACTGGGCAAGCACTGTAATTACTGTAGTATACTGCTATTTTTACAATGTGTGTGTCAAATAATTGCACTCACATTAGTCTGCTCCACTAACAAGGACATGATTAGAAATGCATCAAAGTTCTGCTTTTGCTTTGTACAATCAGAATGATAACAAGTATAGTTTAATGTTGTGAGGTATCACTTCTCTAAAGCAATTCAGCATGCAAAGATGTGAAATGTTCATGTTTTGGGAAGGTATCGCTTATAGAAAAGGTTGTGAGAATTTCAGATATTTTTATTATTATTTATTATTATTTATTTGATTTCTATATTGCCCTTCCAAAAATGGCTCAGGGCAATTTACACAAAGAAATAATAAATAAATAAGATGGATCCCTGTCCCCAAGGGGCTCTCAATCTAAAAGAAACATAAGACACCAGCAACAGTCACTAGAAGTACTGTGCTGGGGGTGGATAGGGCCAGTTACTCTCCCCCTACTAAATAAAGAGAATCACCCTATTAAAAGGTGCCTCTTTGCCAGGTTAGCAGGGGTTATATTATTATATTAGCAAATAAAATACTTATATTTTCTATTAGCAAAGAAAAAATTTATATTTTCTATGGCATCATGAAAATGGAGCAGTTTAAAAATGGAGTTCCATGGAGCAGTTCGTCCTCCCTGTTGCTGCAGAAATTTCTGCTGTTCTATCCCCCTAGTGTTGGATATGCCTGGAACCTCTGTGCAAGTATCTCAGATATCTGCAGGATTTCAAAAGCATGTGTGTTTCTGCCCCACCCAGCTGTGGTTTTTTAAAAAAAATTCTCACTTGTTTGCACAACAATTTGAACATCCTGGCAAGTTCAGCTAGTTGTTATCTAGATCGTTAAATGAACTCCAAAAAGCAATGGTGAATCTGAAACTTTCTGCCCAACTCTGCAGTGAAATCAGAGAAGTCATTTTATCACATAGATGTAATTGACAAGTTTGATCTGTGAATTGTTAGTTTCACCTTTTAGTTTCATTTCTCTTTCATCTCCAGACTCAAGTTTATCATTTTTATTGCTGCTGCTCTTGGAAGCCGTTTGTGGTGCACACGGTAGATGGGACAACTCTGCCCTTCTGTGTTATCTCTCAGTTCCAGGAATATTAAAACTACTATATTCATCATTTTAAGATACTCTTATATCTTTTGATGGGCAAATGATCCTGAGAATGGTAGCATAGGAACCTGTCTTCATCCTATTGTCACCCTGTTCTCCCATTTCTAGTCTGTAAAGTGGTCCAGCATCAAAACATTGCATGGAGTACATTGTATACTCCTTGCTAAAGCAGGAGGTGTAATCTTGCTCTCTCATTCACTAGGGTGTTGTTTTTCAAACATGTTAACAGCATTGATTGATTGATTGATTGACCAAGTGCCGTCAAGTCGGTGTCGACTCCTGGCGACCACGTAGATGGTCGTAATTGAGTACATCTACCTTGTTATTGGTCATCCTCTTCTTTTTCTTTCAACTTTCCCCAGCATTATGGATTTCTCAAGGAGCTGGGTCTTCGCATAATATGTCCCAAGTATGATAGTTTGAGCCTGGTCATTTGTGCCTCAAGTGAAAATTCTGGATTGATTTGTTCTCTGATCCATTTGTTTGTTTTCTTGGCTGTCCATGGTATCCTCAAAAGTCTTCTACAGCACCAAAGTTCAAAAGCATCAATACTTTTCTATCTTGCTTCTTCAAAGTCCAGCGTTCACATCCATAGAGTGTCACGGGAAAAACCATTAACTGAACTATTCTAATCTTTGTAGGTATAGTCACATCATGGCATCTAAATATCCTTTCCAAGGCCTTTATTGCAACTCTGCCAAGTGCTAGTCTGTGGCGTATTTCTTGACTGCTGGATCCTTTACTGTTGATGGTCGAACCTAAAAGGCAGAAACTATCCACCACTTCAATGTCTTCATGATCAATTCTGAGGCTGGTTGCTGTACCTGATGTCATTAGTGTAGTCTTCTTTACATTTAGTTGTAGTCCCATTTTTTCACTGTGCTCCTTGACTTTCATTGCTAGAGCTTGCAGATCATCCATATTCTCAGCTATCAGAGTGGTGTCATTAGTGTAGCACAGGTTATTGATG
Organism: Hemicordylus capensis; assembly: GCF_027244095.1. Lineage (NCBI taxonomy): Eukaryota > Metazoa > Chordata > Lepidosauria > Squamata > Cordylidae > Hemicordylus > Hemicordylus capensis. The sequence goes on along the minus strand of NC_069661.1, from coordinate 51,217,826 downwards.
TTTCTTCCTCCAACTTTAAAACCACGCTCATCTTTTTCTAATCCAGCTTCTCTCAGTATATGTTCAGAATATATGTTCAATAAATAGAAAGTATACAGCCTTGTCTTACTCCATTGCCGATCTGGAACCAGTCTGTTTTAGGGATGTGCAAATCAATTTGTGTACAAATTGATTTGTACCCAATCTAGCTGATTCAGGTGACTGAGAGACAGAACAAATAGCTCCTATGGTCCACTGGCTAAATTTGGGTCCAAATTACATCGTGCCGGATTCTATTCAAATTGCTTCAAGATTTGGAATGGTCCTGTGAACTTCCCCAGATTCCTAGCTTTATTGTTATTTTTTTAAAGCTAAGCTCTAGTTTATTTAGACTGTCTTTGGACAGTGCCAAATGTCATCTGCCATGTGCCAAGCACACACCCCTCCCACCTGCAAGGCAGTGGGGTACAACTTGCATGTTGCATTTATAAACGAGAGAGAGGGAGAGAGAGAGAGAGAGAGAGAGAGAGAGAGAGAGAGAGATGTTCAAATAACTTAAATTTCAAATTTTCAGATGAATATGTCACATTGAAAATACTAATATTTGAACTTTCCCATTCAAAGATTTGACTAGAGAAATCAGAACATTTGGATTCTAAATATTTGTGAATACTCATTTCAGCTATAGTGCTGACTGAGAGTTCAGCAGGAAGGCCTATGGCCTCCCATGACTTCATTTTTATGATTCACTACAGTTATTCTGTTTGGTGATCTTCTGTAGTACATTAGCAGTTTATTGACTTTGCCTGAAACAGTTACTTCTTGAAAATGATGTTGACTGAGGTGAAACCAAAGTTGATTTTCTACCCAAAAGACCTATCTTGAAATGGAAAGTTAATCAACAGCATGCACTATTCAAAACATAAACACTTTCTTTAGTGCAAATCAGTAAGATGAAGATTCCATGTATTATAAGGAAAGGGAGTCATAGAAATAGATCATTGATTTAAATTGTTTCAAATTATACAAATGCTACATGGCCATTCATTCATAATGTTCATAATGCTGGAACTGCATTAGAGATATTACAACATTTCTTGAGTCCCAGTCAGGGCAAATACTATTGTACAAGCTGGCCTGGCACAGAGCATCTGCACCGCTATTTCTCCCTCTCCCTGCCCCCCAGCCCAGTTCGTTCTCCCCCCTACCGCAGTTCGTTCTCCCCACCCCCACCAACTTGTTTTCACTCTGTGGCTGGTCGGTTGGCTGGCCTGGCCGCTGGTTCCCTTCTGTGGCCGGCCAGCTTGCCTGGCTACTGCTTTCCCTCTCTGGCCAGCCAGGCCGCAGCTTCCCTTCTGTGGCTGTCCGGGCAACCACCACCACTTCCCATCTGCAGCTGTCTGCCTGGGCTGCCGCTGCTTTACCCCCATGGCTAGCTGGCCAGGCCGCTGCCACTGCTTTCTCTCTGTGGCCAACCGGGCCGCTGCCACCATTTCCCCTCTGCGGCAGGCAGGTCCGCCGCTTCTCCTTTGTGGCTGGCCAACTGGGCTGCCACCGGCGCTTTCCCTCCATGGCCAGCCAGGCCACCACTGCTTTCCCTCTGTGGTTGCCAGCCTGCTGGGCTGCCACAGCTGCTTTCCCTCTGTGGCCTGTGGGCCAGGCTGCCACTGTTTCTCCACCGGCCAGCCGGCCTCCACCACTGTGTTTTCCCCCAGCTGGCCAGCATTGTCATTTGCTTCCCTCCCACTTGTGGCTATCCAGCAGCTCTCCAAACTCTCACGAGAGCAGTCGCAAGAGCATGGGATTAGCCATGGGTGTGTCTTAGAGAATTAAATACTAGAAATGAGAAATAAGGTTTTTCCAGGAATGAATTACTCAGGTGTTTCTCATTAATGAGAAAATAAAGGACTTGGCTAACAAGTGTGTGTGTGTGTGTGTGTGTGTGTGTGTGGTCAATAACCTTTCCAATAACAACTGTTAATCAAGAGCATCCTTCTAATCACAACTTCCTGGTTATGGACTGTAAGAATCTAAAGCCTCTTGCGTAAAACACTGTCTGCTATCAAAATAGTGTAATAATTTTTTTAAAGGTCTAAATTAATATTTAGAGCTTGCCAAATCCTGACTTAAGATGTATTTTCAATGAAAGAAATGTAATCTCTGAAATACTGTAGATATATTGACCGAATAGTTTAATAGGAAGCTGTTTAAAATCTTGCTCTGTTAAAATGGTTTCACCCTTATAAGACTGAAGGATGAATGTGGTGATAATCATTCTCTATGATGGATCATAGCACAGTAGAATGATGTTTGTTTTCTGCCCTTTTAAAATTGTGATTAATGTGGAGAAGGAATTGACCAGCAATGCTGCTTAAAGAAACATGTTTACAATGTTTGTCTGAAATGAGTTCTGTCCAGCTGACACTCCTGCATTTTCATCCGTGCAGAAGGATGAACATCACTTTTATTTGAAGTAAGCTCCAGTTGATAGGAAGGGTGCCATATCAGTAGCATAAACAACTGTTGTTCTCTCATAAATAAAACAGAACAAAATTTTTGAAGATAGTAACAAGTTCCCCTCCATCCTATCAATATAGCCCATTCCTGATAGCAGTAATTGTTTAGCTCGATATACACTGTGAAGAGTGGCTGACATTTTGCTGCTCAAGCCCATTCTGGTTTCGGGGTGCGGTGCGGTTGTGCCCAGCCTGAAGGGAGGTGGGACATATTATGCCATCATCAGACATCAGGGTATGGGATTGCATGCCCAGGAGTTGTCAGACCTGTTGGCTACCTCATATGGCAGGCTCTGCCTGTACACCGCCATTCCACACTGAGCCAGAATGGCTTTTTGCAAAGGATTTTTACAATGTACATAGAGTGTTACAATAATGAATGGGGCTTTTGTGTCATATAAATCAGCTTTCAATAATCAGACTATCAAAGAGGAGAGAGATGTCAAGGAAGTTTTGCTGGGTTCTTGGTCTATTATCTTACTCTGGTTAAGAATGCTCATTTTCAATAGTTCTCAATCCAAAACCACTAAACCATTAATTCCAAACCTTTCACCTTGTCTTTAGCACACTGACCTTTCACACATATTCTGCCTCTTTGAATTTGTTCCCCCCCCCCCAAAAAAAAAACCCTTAATTCAGATGCCTGCAACAGCCAGTTCATGTGTAGAAATCTTTAGCATTTGTTTCCTTAATGCCTCAGGTCATAATACAGATGTGACCAGAGTTGCATGAGTTTGGACGTAACGGTAAGGAAATGGCAGGTTCTGGCAACTCTGGTTCCCTGCTGCGTGTGAATGTGGCCATTGTAAGTTCCATACAATATCAACTTGTTTGATCATATTTTATACACACACACACACACACACACACACACACACACACACCTGAATCTGTGGGAATTCACACATGTGTGATTCTGTGCCTCCTGTCCATGAAGAAGAGATGGAAGTGCAAAATTAAAGACAATCTGGGACACTATTGATTTCTTTTCATCATTCTCTTCTGGGCCCATCCTGATTTTTGTGTCTAAACTCCTATTCATATCAGCATTTTTAACTGGATTGCTGTGTCCATGGTGAAGTGGTCCCCAATTGCTCTTATGTGTTCCAGAATCACTTGCCAACTCCTGATTAGATAAATGAGAATACAGACTGAGCTTGTTTCAGGCTGAGTAGTGAATGATCAGGGTACAGAGTGAAGTAATTAAACCAGCACTGATTCAGCAGTGTGCCTCGTTACCTATCTTTCATGATACTAAAAGAGCAATGAAAACGAGGCAGCAATAGTGATTAATTGAAGATGAAACTGAGAGCATACAATGAGATCAGTATAGAGCACTTCTGGAGAACAATGAGTAACCACCAAAGGGTGGTACGTGAGAATTATACAGTGGTAATGCATTCAACTTAATTTGTATCATACAAGCAGTTCCTTTCACTGGGCCGAAGTATATTGTCTCTGACCCCTAGACAAATTGTCCACATATTCAGAAACAGTACTTCTAACAAGCAAATGATAGCTAATAACTGACACACATATTGCCATCCTGTTCTGCTTGTGAACATCTCTGTGACACTTGTCTGGTCAGTAGTATAAGATGGACTAATTTGAGGGATTTAATACTTTGAAGAACTTGGCTGTGATAAACTTGTTGAAAATATAGTTCTCTTATCTTCTTTATTTTCTTAAAAAATATCCATCAGCATTCTTGCTGAGGTGCCTTTCCAAATTTTGTATTAGAATTAACTGATGAATTATATACAGAGACATAAGATGAAAACAATCAGTTAAGTTTTTATTATGCGTTTTAACTTTTGTAAATCACCTTGAGATTGTTTTTAATGAAAGTTGGTATATAAATTTAACAATAATAAAGTTGTAGGGATGTGCACAAAACTGGTTTGCCCAGTTTGGTTTGATTCTGAATCAGATTAAAACTGGACCAGGAATGTTCAGTTTTGACCCCATGAACACAGCTTGGCTCAAATTTGAGCCAGTTTTGGCCTGGTTCAAGGGTGGCGGGGGGTGTTAAAAATAGTATGAAATAATGAATTACCACCACTGGCAGCTGCAGCAGCCTCAGGGGTGCTGTGGAAGCTGCTGAGGGTCTCCAGAGGCTCCTGGGGGGGTCTCCAGAAGCTCCCTTCCCCCACCAGCCTCTCCCCAAGTCTCCCAGGGCCAGTTCAGCCCATTTCAGTTCAATCTCAGCCCTCTGTGCATGCGTGGTGGCCATTTTTTGGGGGGGGGGCCTCTGTGCATGCACACAGGCCATATGTGTGGTCATGCAAATGGCCCATGCACATGCATGGCAGCCCCAAAATGGCCACCAGGCACATGCAGAGGGCCAAAATGGGCCAAACTGAATCAGCCTGAGAGGTTCAGTTCAACCTCAGACTGAACTGGGTTTGGTTTGAGATTGAACATCTGAACCGGCCCGGTTCGAGTGCAAACCAGTTCGATATCGAACTGGTTTGCACATCTGTTAAGCTGCAGAGCCAAGGCAAAAGATTTATTGATGGTTAAATGAAATGACAAAGAACACTGGTGAAAGAAAAAAAAAACATTTTCAGGTGTTTTTATTAATTTTCATGCTGTTATAAATTTGTAGTTGAATTACTAATTTGTAATTTGAGCAAAAATATTATCTGATACTGCAAATGAGCTATAAACCAACCTTGACAATGAGCATATTTGTTTTTACAGCTTTAATTCCCTCTATGAAAGTAACACAAGTTTATCTGAAAATATAATAAGGTTACTGTTGGTTCCAGCATATGTTTATTGTTTGGATTATTGCTGCATTCTCTATTCTTCCTCTTCCCCACCTTACACTTGTAATTTATGTTTGATTTCAGAATTCTGCTCCCCATGTTATCTTCCAGCATGACACTCTGATTATTTCATTTTTCTTTACTGCTCACTCTTTTGGCTCCTATTATCTTCTGTATCCAATTTAAACTGTTGTTTCTTACTTTTAAAGCCTTGAATGCTCAGGCCCCTCTGTTGAATCTGACCTCTCATTACATACCATCCCTTGCTCTTTGCTTTTTCCTTCTTATTAGGCCTCAGATTTCTTGCTCCTTTTCTCATCTCTGTCCTTTCCTTTTCGAGCCTCCACGTTTATTTTGCTCTTCCAGCTAAGTTTTGGCATAACTTTCTGACTTCCTTCTGTTATAAATTCTTCTTAAAACACAGCTTTTCCAAATGACTTAATTATTGACCCTCTTGTTGCACCTTTTATTCCATTTGAAACTGAAGCAAAGATATAATTTCAAAATAAGTTCACTTTGGGTCAAACTCATCCATGTGTGACCCATGGTGTACAATGCAGTTCTAAGCAAATGTTTAGAAACATGTTTTTTACCCCTGTGTGCCTGCCTTTTATTTTCTTCCCTCCACTTCCATGTATCTCTAGGTTGCTACCCTATTAGGCAATAGCTGACGTGCTCAAATTCTAGAGAGGGGCAAGGCGCACAGGATAAAGAATGAGACATCAAAAATGCATGGGCCTAGAAATCAGGAACTTTGGTCCTGAGAAGGCAATAGGCCAAGAAAGACAAAGCGGCTTAGAAAAGGAGAGTGGGAAACGCAGTAAAAGCCTAGTTAATTTTAGCACTTAGGGAGATTGCACAACTCTAATTCCAAAAAGAATATCAGGGTTTCTCCAAAGAAGAAACATCTGAGAATTTTCTCAGATGGTTTCCCTTCAACCCTGGAGTGGTCCAGAGTAGGGATGTGCACAGAACTGGCAGAGGCCGGTTCGAAGGTGGGGGTAGGACAACTTTAAGAGCAGGGGAGGGTGCACTTACCCCTCCCTCTGCTTTCCCCCCCCCAGCGCTCCATTTGCAAGGACTCTGTCAGAGCGGCAGCATACCTCCGTGCCGCTCCATTCCATCCTTGGCCAGAAGTGCTGGGTGCATGTGTGCACACTGGGCGCATGCACGTGCAAATCATGCTCACTCACATGCATGTCGGGCACATGCATGAGTGAGTGTGACATGCACGCACACCCAGTGTGCACATGTGAACCTGGCACTTCTGGCCAAGGAGGGAACAGTGCGGCAGGGAGGTATGCTGCCACCCTGATGGAGTCTTTTCAAATGGAGCACCATGGGGCGGGGGAGAAGAGGGAGGGGTAAGTGCACCCTCCACCACCCTTAAAATTGCCCCCCCCACTTTCAAGCCTCCAAACTGCCTGGTGTTTGAACCTGTTTGGAGACCCGTAAAAGGGCCTCTGAACAGGTTCATGCACATCCCTAGTCCAGAGGAATGAAAGACAGAGAGCCCTTTCTCACAATCAGAGAATGGGCTCAAAAAGGGAGAGGGGAAGAAGACTTGAAATGCTTACCTCCCCCACAGATGATCCACTCTCCCTTGTGATCCCTGGGTGGATTGCTCTCCCTGGGTGGATCACTCACCCAGACGATGGCCAGTTTCTACAGGCAGCAGGCGGTTTCTGGGGCTGGGAGGCCCCCAGAACTTCCATAATGCACCTCATGGATGCACGATACATTACGGCGAGCCTCCCAACGCCAGGATGCTACTCATGTGTCGGGAGGCTACTCATGTATAAGTGCCACACGGAGCTGCGCAGCACTGACACACAATCCATTAGCCCAGGTTTTGGGTGCACTTGTGCCCCATACCCTGGCTAACAGCTGGGCACCTAGCAGGGTTTGCCACCATGCTTCCTCCAGGAATTCTTGGCTCTTATTTATTATTTATTATTATTTATTTATTTGATTTCTATATCGCCCTTCCAAAAATGGCTCAGGGTGGTTTACACAGAGAAATAATAAATAAGATGGTGGTTCACATGTATTGGCAAAACTGGTCTGGGCTTTCCTAGTCTGGTTTTGCCTGCAAGTACAGGTATGAACAGCCCCAGAGATTGTCAAATTGAAGATTCAGAGGAGAAGAAATAACTTGAAAGAAGAGGAAGAGAACACACACATAGTCAGGAACTGAAGAGAGGAGGAATCATATTTAGATCTAAAATACCCAGCCAGTTCATCATAGGCCTGTAGTTTTATACGTTACAAAACTGGGCAATGGATGCCTGTTCTGCTAAAGGTGAGAGGAGAGCTGAATCTCTTGTTGTTTTTGCTAGTAGCAGACAGAAAGAACCCTAGTGCTTTTCAGCTGATTCTCTAAACCAGTAGAGGTAATTTTTCTAGCTTATTTAACATATGTGTGATATTGGGAACAATTAATAGCATAGTTAGAGTGATTGTTTAAACATTTTCTGTTAATAGAAAATGCATGCTATCTCGTTGATATCTCCTTATCTCAACATCAAAGTGCTAATGGCTGTCACCTTTTACTGTTGTAATCAGTGACAGCATCTCCTAAAAGTTAATGAGCCATAGCACAGTGAAAGGAATATCATTTTGTTCTTACAGTTGTGTCTTATCTCCACAGAATGCAGATGTGGCACTCAAATGCCTTAAATATGCTAAAATGTGGGGACTTATTAAGCTGGAAAATTGCAGATTTATTTCTGTATGTAATTTGCTAGCAGATTGGAAGCATACTGCTGATTATTTGTCTGAAGGACTTAAGCCCACCTTCACCACCACTACATACCTATATTTGAGAACTGCTTAGTTGGCTGTAATGCTGTGTGCCATTACAGTCAGTGGCTGACATACGATGCAGCAAGCTATTGATCTAAGTAACAGTTGTGGGCACTGATTCCTCCCTCTGCTAATCCCATTGGGAATGATGGGAGTTTCAGTGGGAGTGCAATCAGACACTCCTTGGTAGCCCTGGAGCGTCCTTGCCTTCACAAGGCACATTGGTGGGGTTTAAAGGGCCTCAGAAGAACCAGCAAGCATGCTATCACTTAGATCAGCAGTCCACTGAACTACATGTAAGCCATTGGCTGACCTCTGGACTAATGCAGCGCTGTGTGTGATTTTTTTTTTAATTGGCCAATCTCCCTTTCTCACAGTGCCTCCCAAAAATATGTCTCTGAGTGAGGTGACCCCTCAAGGACATATTTTAGGGATACACAACCGGTTTTGGAGGGTAAGGGAGATTGGTGAAATTCACCACTCCCTCATAGCGCCAGGGCTGTTAGTCTGGATTTCAGCCAGCTATCATGTACTTAAAACTGTACTTTCTTCTGATGTTTGAAGTACTTTTATTTATTGATTTAACAAATTTTAGCTAATGGATTGTAAATAGCAATCCAATAAAAATTGCAATAGAATCTTTAAATTATAACCTGTTGTCTTTTTCAGGACCCTGTGTCCAGAGGGAAAACCTCAGTATGGTGTGAAAAACTCCCACCCACTTTTCATTCAAATAGCCTTCCTTGTTGCTCGTGTTTGCTTATCTTGAGTCCTCTGTTGCAGCATGAATCAGAACCACCACCTCAGGCATTTTAACATGGAGCTGCTGCCTTGTGGGGAGGAGGCACCCATAGTGCCTAACAAAAGTGTGGCAGTCTTTTGTACTGCACCCACATCTCCTGCCTTGGCAGGCATGCAGAGCACTGTGTCCAGCAAGTTTCTTGTCCCAAAGGATGAGGGCAAGTCCAAGCCACCCCATGATCAGGCAGGACTGCAATTTGCCTGAAACCAAAATGAATATCAAATCAGAGATTAAACCCTCCTGTATAAGAGAGTTTCCCCATTAATCGTAGTAGGGAGAAAGCAGTTATACACTTCAAAGCAAAGTGTGTGTGTGTGTGTGTGTGTGTGTGTGTGTGTGTGTGTGTGTGTGTGATCCCTTCCCATCCACAATAATCAATGCAGAAACTCCACATGCATATTGGAGCATATGAAATGCTCTGGATCAGAGCATCAAAAGCAAAACATTCACTATAGCATTAATCGAATATCATATTGCTGATATGAGCATCTTAATATGATCTGGATGGAGGAAAGCTTTGCCTATTAGTCTACTATTGTTTTGTTGTACATCTGATCTTTTTACTTCTCTTTTTGAAAATGAAATATATCTCAATACATGGGAGAAAGATTCCCACTAGCTTAACTTTCTACTATTTATTATGTTTAAACCCACTATTGCCTGTATTAAACCTTATTGCTTAACTGGATTTGTTGACAAAAATGCTCCATTTGGTTTCCCCATAGTTTGACTTTAATTGTGTTTACCGACTGTGACGGATATGTGCTTTGTTCCTCCAATACACTTTCCCCTGCGTTTTAATGCTCAGCTTTATAGTAGAGCATATTTTTACATTTTCTTGCAACTTCACTATTCTAAATGTCCTCTTGAATGAAGCATTTCAAAAACTAATCGTGTTAGACTGATCCTTGGCTACTGGCTCTGCAAAATTAAATTTTCAAGATTAATGGATTTTATTTATTATTACACAAAATGCTTCTTACTCACATTTTAGCCAATTTGTAGCTTTTTCTTGTTTTGTTGGAACAGAGATACCAGTGGGTTTTAAATTAGTTTAATCATAGTCCTTCAAAATTAAACCTCTCCTCATATGAAATATTTGATATTACAAAGTCTAGAGTACAAAGTTTAAAAAAAAAATACAGGAATGCTGTCCTATACATTATTGTTATGTTTTCTCTTGCAACAAATCATTTTCATTTGGGTGAGCCTTTACATATGGAAATGTTTTCCCCACCCCAAATTTCCAAGTTACATGTTTGAAAATACCATCTATCCAGACTACAGCTGATATCCAGACTACAGAAGCACCAGTGCTTTTGAGGAGTTTAACTGACTCGGCTCCATGCACTCATGCAGCAGGAGAGAGGCAAATACAACAACTTCCCCTTCCTCTGGAAGCACCCAGTGCCACCCAATAATAGGTTGCACAGCCCTCAGGGACATGTTTTTGGGTGGCACAGAGAGTGAGGAGGTAGTAAATCTCCCATCCCTCCCAGGCAAGTACCAATGCAACATTAGTCTGGAACTCTTCAGAAGCACTGCTGCTACATCAGTGCTTTCTATGAAGCACCTGTGCTTCATTAGTCTGGGTGTCAGCCAGTGAAATTTCAAAATCACATTTAGATGGCTTTAATTAAATACAGTAGCCCAGTTCATACAACAGGGCCCATCCTCATATATGCATATACAATGGACATGTTTGTGTGGCCAAAGGCAGCAGGCTCTGGTCTACCATACACATGTTCAAAGCTACATCTGCAATATACCTCCCTGTGTACATGCACTCCACCTCATATGTACATTGGCACATGCATGTGAATATATGTACAAAACGATCTCCTTTTTTCATATGTGCATCCACTAAATATATGGATGAACAGGCCTTTTGTGTGACCAGGGTGGCTCTTATGCCAACCTCTTCATGCCAACTGAACTCTTCCTACTAAAATAATGACAAAGATGAAGACAAAGAAGAAGGGAAATTTCTGTCGGCTTTGCTCGGTAGCTAAATCTTTGATTTGCAATTGAGGTTTGTTCCTCATATATTCTTCCAGTATTTCCTTTGTGGTTTCCCACAATCAGCATGGAACTGGGGGGGAAATATCAGGATTGACCTAGTATAAACATTCACCATGGGAACATTCAAGCAATGTTGAGCTTTCCCCCACAGGATTTGTAACATCTACTCAGACTTTCCCTTTAATGAGTTTGCTTATGGATTTTATCTCGTGTTCCCATTACTAAAATTTATTTGTGCAACTGTTGTGACCACTTCTGTCAACAGCTGCATTCATAAAGACCAAACAAACAAGCACACCGGCAGTGACCAATACAGTACTGTTGTATATGTGACGCCCAGTGAGTTTCAATCCAAGGTCCCTGCTTTCAAAATGTTTTAAGAGATCACAGAGAGAAAATAGATATCCCAGAGATGGGTTGAAAAGATGTGTAGAATTTGCTGTTTAAAGACCCATTTAAAATTATTTGCAGGGCCCAGGAATCCAATGTACAATTCAGCTACCTTCAGAATACAGCACGAACACCAACTGATCGAAAGAATGGTGAGCATTACCCTGATCACCAGACTTGGATTTATGCTGCTGATGAAATATTGTTTTGCCTTCAAGATATATGTTATTGTGCTGTGTATCCTTGTGGATGCAGAAGAGGACTGCAACTCCTTATAGAGTTATATAGAAAGGAATTTCTAAAAGACAATAGCAATCAAATAGCCATTATAAATGTGCAGAGCTATCCATATTGTTTCAATACCCTGGCTTGGTGTGGATTTTGAATTTAACACATTTTGAAAATATCTGCCATCATTTGATTTCTTTCTTGGTTTGGCTCAGGATAGTGCTAGCGCAACAGACTGAACCCAGCTACTTCTTGATGAGTAATGGGTTACACTGCCTTTTCCCCTTCTAAGAAGCATCCAGCAAGGCATTTGTCATGTAAACTGATATATTGTGTGAGAATAGGGAACACTCCACAGCACGCTCCACAATCAGCCACTTCCCTTCCTGATTATCTTAGCCAAAATTGTATACCATGTTAAACATGACCTGGTTCTCACAGGCAACATGAACAAAGTCTTATACTACCCTTCTTTACTGTTGTTGTCCTAGGGGTGTGCACAGAACCAGTTTTGGCAGCTCAGTTCTAATTCAAACCAAATTGCCAGCCCATGAGCTGGTTCGGTCAAACCAGCCAGCAGTCCAGTCTATTCGGTCAAACTGGATTGTACCAGTTTGAACAGGTTCAACACAGTTCTAGGGCTTCTGATTGTAAAGGATCTGATATCCTTTACAATTTTGAAATCTGAAAATCTCCAGCCTCAGAGGCAAGATGCCTCTAAATACCAGTTGCAGGGGTTCAACCCGTGCTGCTGTGGGGGAGCACCAGCATGCTTTAGGGAAACCACCACCACTTCCTCCACCACCACTGCAGGCACCACCAAAGCAGGTAAGGTGCCCTCTCCCCACCCCCCACTGGCTGCCCTTAGAACTCTTTTGGAGGCAAGATTCCTTTTTGCTTGTAAAGTGGAATCCTCACTGGATTCTCCTTTACAAGCAGAGCCCCTCAAACCAGGTCAAATCGGTCCATATATGATTTGATGCCATCCAGTTTCAGCTTGGAACAACCTTTTTTTTAATCCTAGTTTGGTTCAAGGTCGGACCGGCCCAGTTCGAGTTTAACTCAGTTCAAATTGAACCGGTTCTGCACACCAGTTCATATTGTCCTGTCATCCTCCTCCATTATCAGAAACTTATTAAAAAAGATTAATGATGGAACATAGGAACATAGGAAACTGCCATATACTGAGTCAGACCACTGGTCCATCTAGCTCAGTATTGTCTTCACAGACTGGCAGTGGCTTCTCCAAGGTTGTAGACAGGAATCTCTCTCAGCCCTATCTTGGAGAAGCCAGGGAGGGAACTTGAAACCTTACGCTCTTCCCAGAGCGGCTTCATCCCCTTAGGGGAATATCTTGCAGTGCTCACACATCAAGTCTCCCATTCAGATGCAACCAGGGCAGACCCTGCTTAGCTATGGGGACAAGTCATGCTTGCTACCACGAGACCAGCTCTCCTCTCCTGAAACTGTGTCATTACCTTGTTCACTTAGACAACTTGCTAATTTTTCCTGAGGCTAGTCTCATAATGAGGTCTGTGGAGAATCGGGCTTAGCCTGCCCTCCCTGCAGATGATCACCCACGGAATCCTGGGCGGCCAGATCGGCTGTCCACATGACTGCCAGCTCCATCATGGAGCTGACGGGGGCTGTGGGTATCAGGAGCCAAGTGGCCCCTGGAAGTTGTAGGATGCCCCATCCTGGAGAGATCCCCAAGCCCAGGAGGCTGCAAGCCCGTGTCGACACACGATCAAAAAGATGAGGTTAACGGAGTGCTTGCTCCGTTAACCTCAGCTAAGGGTACTTTGGGAAGTTTGCTGCCGGGAGCTGTGCGGCTTCTGTTGCAGCACACAATCATCCGAAGGCTAGGCTCCTTTTGCCCAACTTCACCGGTTGTGAGAAGAGCCTCCCTGACTATTTAGAAGAAATTCAACCTTGCTGCTCTACAAGCCTGAAAGTTAGATCAGGGGAGAACACCCATCACTTTCTGCATCAATGAAAATAACCCCAAGACTAGCCTCTGGACAGTCTGGGGGAATGTCTTATAGAGAGAGGTAAGACAGGGAATCCTAGATTGATATAACTCAAGGAGGGCGAAAGTCTGTATCCCCAGTATTTGCTGAATTACTTATTACCTACCTTGAGAGTTGTGTAGCTAGAGCTTAAAGGCACAAACTGTTAGCCAGAAATCTCTTCTCAGTTCAGCTAAGGTCTCTACTCTAGCTCCCTAGAAATATGTAATATAGAGACACTAATACTGGACGACCTTATAAATTTGTTGTAAGGTATGTTGAGATAACACAAGTGAAGTAAAAGGCAAAATTCTATTTCTATAGTAAAGCACATGTTTTATATACAGATAATTCCAGGTTCAATCCATGGTATCTCCATGCAAGTGAGGCTGGAAAATATCCCTTTCTGTGACATTGGTGAGCCACTGTCAGTCATCATAGACACTACTGACCATGAATTATCATTTTTCTTCATTTATCCAAGAAATTATCCATCTATTGGACAATTAAATGGAAGGCTTTCACATTTGCACTGAATTGCCTCAGCTTCCTGTAGCTGTAGACACTTCCCATTCCATACTTATTCGCACACTTCCAGTTTCTCAATCCTAATTTTAGACTTCTCTGAGTCAGTACATAAAGGCTTCATTATATCTGTGTAAGGTCCTTAAATGACAGAGAAATAACCGGAGTGTAACGATGGACCCTGCAGAGACTGGTGTGATTTGGGACTCCATTCATTTGTGGGTGTTCTGCCTCTGTACATGCACAGTTTCTCTCTCCTGCTGTGACAAAGTCCAGTTCTACATCGAGAAATTAGATGTCATGCTGCTAAGAACAGTTTAGTTAGGAAAGCTGCAGAGGCTACTCTACAGGAGTATCAGCCCACTTCCAAAGTTACTAATTTCATTTTGAACTTAGTGGTATGCTGCTGGCACTTTTAATGGTCACAACTTCAGTCCCAAAGATGTTTTATCTAGCACATTAGGCTGAATTTGTGCATCAGAGACTCAGGTAGCACTGAGCAGGGACCATGAAATGATGCATCATCCTCTTCCCCAACACCTCACCTTCATCAGATCACCAGGCAATTCTGAATGTGTTAGTAGTTTTTTAATATTAGTATGTCAGAGATCTGCAGCACATTGCAAATATTGGCACTCAAGTCAAGAACACTGCTGAAGTAAGTGTGTGTGTTGCTGTTGTTGTTGATAATGATAGACTTTCTTAAGGTTACAGAGAGGAAGTCACTAGAGCTTTTGTTTTCAGTACTGTAAGCAATCAAATTATTGACTAAATTCAGTTCTTGATACTAGTTGTCAGTCCCTTGGAATGTCAAGCCAGGTTTATCCAAAAAAGTAGCAACAGCAGTAAATTATTTTACTGTAAAATAAAATCAGGTAACTGTAAAATCAGGTTTCACTGTAAAATTAGGTAACCTTGCATTAGAGATATGCAAATCAATTTGATTTGTGGACGAGCATGCTGACCTGGTATCTGTGACTGAGACCTGGTTGGGTGAGCTTGGTGGAGTGGGTCTCTCCCAGCTCTGCCCTCCTGGTTTCATGAGCCTACAGCAGCCCCACCTTGGAGGTTGGGGAGGAGGAGTTGTGGCCATCTATCATGAGTCTATTTCCATCTCTAGATGTCCCATTAGGCAATATCAGAATTTTGAGTGTTTGTCCCTGAGGGTGGGACAAATAGGGATAGGGATTCAGTTGGTGTACCGACCACTCTGCTGCACTTCAGTCTCTCTGCCTGAGCTTGTTGGGGTGGTCTCAGAGGTGGTATTGGTTTTGCCTAGGCTTATTGTCTTGAGATACTTCAATGTCCACACTGAGGTTCCCATAGTGGAGTGGCTGAGGACTTCATGGCTGCCCAGACAACCATGAACCTATCTCAACTAATATTAGGTTCTACTCACATAATGAGACATACTCTGGATCTGGTCTTTGCCAGCCAGGAACTGAATAATCTACAGGTGGGAGAGTTTGATATAAATACGAATAATATGTCCAATTGTTGTTAGTATGTCCAATTATCATGAATATTATGTCCAATTATCATGGACATATCATCATCTGGTGGGGTTTAGTTTGACCACTTTGACCAACCTCTGCAGGGGTGGTGAACCAATTAGAATGTTCTATCCCTGAAGGCTTATGGATCTGTTCAGTTTCCAGACAGCCCTTGGGGAGTTTCCAGTGTCCAGACTGGTGACTTTGCTGAGGACCTAGTGAATCTCTAGAATATGGAGATAGCCCAGGCTATTGACATGGTCACTCTTAAATGCCCTCTCCGGCTTGGTGGAGCCTGTTCCTCTCCTTGGTTCTCCTTGGAGCTTAAGGCAATGAAACAACTCGGATGATGGTTAGTGTGATGCTGTAGGAAGACCCTTAATGAATCTGACAGAACATGGTCAGGAGCCCATTTTAGGGACTACTCCATGACAGTGCAGGCCTCCATGGCGGGGGACTACTCCATGGTGGGGCCTCCATAGTGGGGGCCCTCAATGGCAGTTTTTTCCACCTCCGTTGCATCTGCCCAGTGTAGGCCAACGGACATGTTTCATGTGGCAAAGTCACTGCCTCGCACAGGCCCCCATGTGATGTGGGAAGAACCATCAGCAGCCCACTTTGACCAGTTTGCTTGTTACTTCACAGATAAAGTTGCTCACATCCGTGCTAATTTGGACTTCAGGGTTTGGGAACTTCTGGGAGACATGCCTTGGCAACCATCTGGTCTTATTGTGATGGATTTCTTTTTTTCAATTAGTGCAGCCTGAGGAAGTGGGCAAGATCCTAGGCAGTGTATGGGCAACATCATGCTCGTTAGACACTTGCCCTTCATTAGGGATGTGCGGTCCGGATCCGGCGGCTCGATCCCGGACCGAATCGGGCCCTCCCGGGGACCGAGCCGGACCGAATTCGAGCCGGTTCGGTACCGAACCGGCTCGGGTTTCCCGAACCGGTTCGGGAATGAAATTGAGTCTCACTCAGTGTCTCTTTAAAGTGTGTCCTCCATTTTGTGTCTCCTTCCCGAAACTTTTGCTCCTCCTTGCATCCATTTTGTGATGCTATTTCCAGGCATTGTATTGGCTGCGCTATTGATCCTTGATTGGCCAGAATGAGTCCTTTGGTCTGGTAGGCTGCTTGGCTGTTGCACTGTTGAGAGCTGGCACCCTGTTGGCCGTGGGGGGAGTGCAAAGGTGGGGGCTCCCAAAGGAGGGAATTTCAAACCTATATAAACCCAAGCCTCTTCTCTGGAAACTTCTCTTGGCTGCAGTTGTGGGATCATCTCTGAGACCTGCTTGCCCTTTGCTGGCTGCTCTGGTGTCTCTGTGAGTCCTGACTGTGTCCTGTGTCTCTCTGTGTGTGCTCTGTCTAATCCTTTGTCCACCTGCCCTTTGTGACTCTCTGTGTGTCTCCTCTCTCTGTCTGTCTCTTGTCTGTATACTGTGTGTTACTTCACTTTACTTTCTTCTTAATTTCCCCCAATTTTCCCTGTTCCTTGTCTGTCTGCTTTTCTCCCCCCCCCCCTCCCCCCCTTTCCCTTCTCATCCTTTGGGCCTACCCTCCCCCTCCCCCACTCCCACCCACTGCATCCTCATTGCTTTAAATCTTCTTCCATTAATTATTGCTCTTTGTCCTGCCTTGTTGTTGTCCAACTTTTTGATTTTCACATTGCATTCCATTGGTTTCAGTTATATATTGCTTGCTGGTTTTGCTTAAATTGTACCATTTTGTTTGTTTCTGCTGACTGCTGCTGCCCTGCGAGTTGGTTCCCTGAATCCCTCCCCCCCACCCCCAGAGGATTCTGTTGTTGTTTCTTGTTGTCCCATATAATCAGTTTTGGTTCCCTGCTCCAAACTTGCCCCTCCAAGTCCAACCACACCCCACCCCAACCCCACCCCATCCAGCCTTCTCCCAAGTTTGCTGCTGCCAAACCGAGTCCAGTTTTCTTTGCTTGGTTCCACTTATTCATTTGCTATTATTAATTTGCAGCAATTGTGGTTTCATTGTCTCTGTTCACTTAGTGGCCCCCCTCAGAGTCTGTGTTTGGTTCCCCCTCCCCACACCCCCACCCCCAAGTTTTTTCTGCTGGTTATAGTCTTTCTTTTAATTTTTTTTTTAAACTTCTGGCTTGTGTTCTCTTGATATATATTGCTTTATATATTTTGCTACCCTCCTCCTCCTCCTCCCCCCCCTGCCTGTAATTGTGCCCTCTCCCCTTGCAGTTGCGCCGTCGTGATGGGTTGGTGATGTGCGTGCGCCGTCTACTTGTTAGCTCTCTCCTCCTCATGTTGGCTGGGCTTGCCAGGCACTGGCTGGCAGCAGCTGTTGGCTGTGTGCTAGGCTCAGGCTGTGGCGCGCGTGACTGGACTGGGAATGTTATTGTAGCGGCAACACTGGTTGTGGTGGTAGCAGTAGTAGCTGTTGTTGTTGCTGGGCTGGTGGCTGCTGGCCTGTGCTGACTCTGCGCACTTGGTCTGGTCTGGTCTGGTCATTGGGATGCAGATGTAGGGTGTGTGTGCATCATCCATGGGGAGCATCAGAGCAGAGCAGAGCAGGTTGGCTGGCTTCTGTCTGTCGGGCCTAGTCAGTGGCAGGCACTGAGTGAGGCGGTGGTTCCTTTGGGCATCACGTCACCCATCATGCAGAGCGGCAGGTCTGCTGCTCTGCTGCTCCGCCTCCTGCTTCTTCTCTGTGTGTGCTGCTCTTGTGCTTAGTGTGCTGCTCCGCTGCTGCTGCTGTGCTGGCAGGCAGCACAGCAGTGGCCTTTTTGTTAGATCAGAGAGTGGGTGTTGTCTCTCTGAGTGTCCTCCTCTTACTTGCTTGGATAGGAGTGGTGGTAGTAGGTAGGCATTAAGATGGACTGACTAGGTGTTACGTGTTAGGGCGCCCAGAGAGAGGGGCCAAAAAGATGGGGTGGCAATTGTTGGGTTGCTCCTAGTATTATTGGTGAATTTCTGAAGAAAAAATTTTTTTCCATTGGCTAGAATGGGGGTTCGGGGCTGCCCCAGACCCGCCTCTGTGGGGTGGCAGCACCGCCAAAGTGGGTCCGGGGCCATGGCAAAAATGCCCTCAGTCCCTCCCAGCAATCCCCGTAGAGATAGGAGTGATGGTTCTGTTGTTTTTCTGAGGTGTTCTGAGTGAGTGTGGATTCTGTGATAGCAAATGAGAGTGGATTCATGGTGTCTCATTGGAAATCTCATAAGCTATCATAGAATCTACACTCAGAATACCTCAGAAAAACAACAGAACCATCACTCCTATCTCTACGGGGATTGCTGGGAGGGACTGAGGGCATTTTTGCCATGGCCCCGGACCCACTTTGGGGGTGCTGCCACCCCACAGAGGTGGGTCTGGGGCAGCCCCGAACCCCCATTCTAGCCAATGGGAAAAAAAATTTTCTTCAGAAATTCACCAATAATACTAGGAGCCACCAATTGCCTTGGGATTTTTGGGGTGGAGGACACCCATGGGTGGCTACCACCCACCCCAGCTTTTTTGCCCCTAAGGGCTCCACATTGTGAGTTATGGGCAAAAATTTATTTTTTGAAAAAAATTTGTAAAAAATCAGAGGAAGGTCCAATCGACTTGAAATTTGGGTGGCAGGTAGAACACAATGTCCCCTTCAAAACCAGCCACTTTTTGTGATCCGAACCGGTTCGGTTCGGATCCGAACCGGTTCGAAACCGAACCGGACCGGGGGGGTGGTCTGGCAAAACCAAAACCGAACCACCCCGGTCCGGTCCGGACCCGGTTCGGACCCGAACCGAACCGGGAGAACCGGTTTTATGCACATCCCTACCCTTCATGGCTAGTAAAAACTGCCAGAGAAGGAACAGGTAGGTAGTTGGCGCCAATTATTAATGCTTCACTAAGGGAGGGCAAGATGCCATCAAGCCTCAAGCAGGCCCCCTTAGGGCTGCCAGCTTTCTCAGCATTCCTGCTTCTGTTTGCCATTTTTATGGTTGATGGTTTTTTGTATTCCATAGTTTTTACTGTTTAACTGATTTTAAGGTTTTAAATGTGATTTTTATTGTATTGTAACTTTTGTAAACTGCCTTGGGATCCCTTATGAAAGGCGATATAACAATTGAACAAGAAATAAATACATTGATTTGATCTCAGAACGGGCTGTTGCGAGTGATACAACTCAAATCAAAACACTTTTGAAATAAAGGACCTGATCCAAGTTTCATATGAAATGACCCCAATTAGAGCTAATTCCGTGAAATCTAGTGCTGTGATTCAAGCACTAGAATCAGCCAGTCTGCTGGTGCCATGACTCCTCTTGTGGGGTAGTGCCACAAGATAGCAGTTTACTTCCACTGGAGCAAAAATTGTAGGTGGCTGTTCAAGGAGAGGCAGCTTGAGCTCAGCCTTCCTGAACGCCTGATCCCTCAGGATGTTCTGACCCAGTGGAATCCACCTTTTCTCTTGCTACAGCTCCTGCAAGAGCAAGAGACAGCTATCCATGCCCTGGCAAGGAGGCATGGCTTGGAAGCGTTTGACCTATCTAACCAGGACTAGGCACTCATTACTGAGGTTGTCTTGACATTCGAACCATCCTTTGTTGCCACACCGAGCCAGGCTTTGCCCACTGCTCTTCTCGAGAAAATGATGGGTGAGCTCCAGACCATGCTGACCATGGAGGAAACAACCGCCTTGGGTTGGCTGAGGACTGGAGTGGAGGATCAGCTCAGCACACCTTTGGGTGCATCAGCAGAGCATGTTGTGTCCTGTCTATGTGACCCAAGGATGAAGGGCAAAGCTGTCAGCCCTGACCAGCTGCCCAGGTGGAGGGAACTCCTGGTTGCAGAGGATAGGCAATCTGAGGAGAGGAGGCTGGGGTGCAACCAGGAGGAAGGTGCTGGAACACCTGCTGCTAGTATGCAGTCCACCCCTAGCAGCAGCATCAACACTGCTTCATCGTCCAGCAGCGCGCTGTCCTTGGCAGGGCAAGGGAGCTGGTAGTTTTGCCTCAGCATTCCACTCGGTAGTTCACAGAGGGCTTCCTTGGTACCTTGGCAAGTGTACTGGAGGAGCCTACCAAGCCCTGAAGCAGTACCGTTCTGCAATGTGTTTTGCAGTACCTACAGGAGCTGGTGGTAGGCCAGGAGATAGAGCCAATCCAGTTTTGGGCAATGTATTGCCAAGTCTGGCTGGATTTGGTGGCAGTTGCCAGATGGTTCTTCTCATGCCTGCCAACCAGCTTCTAGATCAAGAGGGTGTTCTCCATGCCTAGGGACTTTGTGACACCCCATCGTGCACGTTTGGATGCTGACTTGGTGGAGCAGCTGGTCTTCCTAAAGGCCAACCTCCCTCATCTGGGCTATCCCAACCTGGCCATGGAGGATGAGTGACTCCTGTTCACCTCTGCCCACTGGAGCACCACTGGCAGCTCGCCCCACCTTGGTCAACTTCAAAACCAGATGAATCACAATCTGCCTGTTTGTGCTGCTGACACACACAGCCATTGTCAATGATGAGATGATGGATTTGTGCCCTGGGTGATAGCCATCAGGCTATCACCCAGGGGCCAGCACCAATCTGAGACCATAGTTTTATCCAGACGCAGGCAGGCAGGGATATATGCTGGAGAAGAAGATAAGAAAGAAGAGTTCTTCCCATGGTAAGAGTCTAGAAGCTTTGTTTCTTGTCAGACCATTGGCTCATATTTTGTGGTTTTATTTCTCAGAACTGAGTATATTATGTTTTACTATTGCTACTATAACTATCTGGTTTTGATGGATCTCAGATTGACAAAGGGTGTCGGCATTCCTTGAGTTGTAGTTTGCTTTTTTGGTAAGCTAGTGTTGTGGCAAGAAATGGACAGTGGTAGCTGAACTCTGTATGTCTGTGTATAATATTTTTTGGTGATTGCTGTGATGAGCTCCATGTCTGGCCTTGAGAGTAACTTGTGCTTCACTCACTATTCTGCTCTGCAATCTGCATTGCAAGGTATACTCACTCAGTCAAAACGTGGCTGAAAATGTTACTGTAGTTGAGGTTATGGCTATGCTTGCTGGCTGTTAAGAATATTGTTGTGCTGTGGCAGATGTTGCAAGTAAGGATGGAGTCATAATTGTGTGTGAGAGCAACTTGTGCCAATGATGTTACTGCAGTGCAGATACTGTAGCTGCCAGTGGATTCTGGGTCAGTGATTCTTTTTTGGCCATTTTTGGACTGTTTGAAAACATGTATGTTGTTCAGTGGTGGGAGGGACAGATTCTTTTTACTATGTGCTTCTAATCTGTAGTGTTTTTCAAGGCAGGGATGCAAAATGCATTGCAAACTGCAATGTAAAACCCATCATGTGCACTCTGTGAGTGCAGTTTGTTTCAGCCATAGGGAATAATGGGGAACTTGAAACACCCCATGTTTTTTAAAAAGGTGTTTGTTTTTTAACTTAAAAAACCTTAAAGTTTTTTAAATGGTGTTTTTTAAAAAATGGAGGAATTAAAAAATTCCCATAAAACCTCCATAAGATCTGGACTTAGCTGCCTGTGGGAACCACTGGTATCCACACAGATCCTGGCACTGTCGCACCACCAAACCTGGCTCCATAGCCCGGCTCTTATCCAAGGTTAAGAGCATGAGCGCACCCTTAACCCAGCTGCTTGGATCTTGTGTGTGTGCTGGAGCTGCCTACAGCCCGAGCGCACACAGAGATGGGCACCTAGAGTGCCCATCTGATGGGGAAACCCCCCAACACATTGTGGGAATCCCAGAGGCTGGGATCTCAGAGCCATATACAAATCAAATAAATATTTTTTGGGGGGTGGGTGGGTAGTAAAGTCTTGTCTCAAACCCCATCACTAGGAGTAACAACTTATGCCCACTGCATCACTGTGGTACTCCGTATGTGTTGTTTTAAGACCAAGTGCAGTTGGTTGCCACCTTTCTCTTCCCCTAGCAGGTGGGTATGGTTTCACTCCCATTCTGGTTGGAACTAGTTCTGTATGTTTGGTCAAGCTGTGCGGTGCCTCCTTCTGCTGGAATCAAGAAGCGTGCTTTTTTATTTATCTAATCTCGCCACCCCCTGACTTTGGGAGAGACCTGTCAAGAGCCAAGCTCACCCAGTGAGGAGTACTTCACCCAGTGAAGAGAATACTGCAATCATGTTGTGGTGCTACAGCTGTGATAGGCACAGCATTCATGACTAGGTGAGGTTCCTACACTGTATAAGTTGTTTGTACTTCCCTTTATGCAGCCACTGACCCATGAAGAGTTTCCATACAAGTAGCCCAGCGTTTCCCAAAAGAGATGCAACTCATGCCCTATTACTGAGGGTAAGGGAGGGCAGGGGAGGGAGGTTTTCCACAGAAACCATGGAATTATGAGAGTGTATGTAGAGTGGTCTGAAGATGCCAGGCCACAAGTGCAGCCCAGTGCAATTGGGACATGGTTGCAGTTACTGCTGGCCTTCGTTGGCTGAAAAATCTATCACCTACAGTGGGGATAGGCAATGTTGGCTCTCCAGCTATTTTTGAACTTCAACTCTCATAATCCCCAGCTTCAATAAATTGTGGCTGGGGATGATGGGAGTTGTAGTTCTAAAACATCTGGAGAGCCAATATTGTCTATCCCTGCCCCATGGACTCCTGTACTGGAACAGGCCCTATGGAACTCTCTACATGGCCACTAGTGGCAGGAAACTGGCAGTAGTCAATCATGGGCTCTGATTGGCATGGGCACATGCCAATCATATACACACGTATTTTTCTCCCCGTGCAGGAAGGCAGCATCATTGCTAGTCTTCTTTGAAATAGATATTGCCAGATGTTGTTCACTACAACTCCCATCATCCCCAGCCAAAGACCATTGCCGCTGGGAATGATACAAATTGTAGCCCACAACATCTGGAAATCCCTGTTACACTGATCACAGTCTTCTTGTTATCCCCAAAGGCAATTATTGTTTGCTTTATATAACATATAATTAAGGTGATCATTTAAAAGTTAATTATTACTACATATTACTACTGGGGACTGGAAGTTGCTGAGAACAAGTCTGAGTATGAAATGTTCTTACCTAAAGGTTATTTATTGCCAGGAGAAAGCATGGCATGTTTTTATGCCCGCCTAGTGAATGAAGACAGTGTGGATTATAAATCTTCACTTTCAGACTTGAGGTTTGCAGAGCCATAGTCCCCAAACACATCAAAAACAAAAACAGTTCATGAAGGCCTAAGCTAACCCTGGCTGGACCCAGTAGGAATGCATTAATCTGCAGAGCATGTCTTCAGATAGAGTGAAATGAAGAGAAATCAGTAACGAAAACAAGCCATTTATAATACACTGTGAAAAATCACTAAAACAATAGCTTTTGGAAACCTTGCATCTGCAGAAAACCTTCTGGGCTTGAATCCAATACAAACCTGTCAGAAAATATTGATGAAAAATGTGCATTTACAATTGTAAATAAAACATGAATATGGAACCTGCTCCTAAATTCAATTTTTCCAGAAGGAAAGTAAGCCTTACTTCAAAACATGTTATTTAGTCAAAATGATTTAATTAAGACAGTGTTGTTGGCAACAAAATTACCTCTGAGCTGAACCACTGAAATGATTATTGACAAACATGAACATCAATTACCATAACTACATTCATGTGCACTGCTCCTATAGATATATTCAATAAATTACTATGGGACCTGTTATTATGGTGGGAGGAGAAGAACCCTGTTTTGAATATATTCAAGACAATTGTCAAATAGATAAAGCACAGTCTCTTCTCTATTGTACATGGAATTTGATTTAACCTGAAGGTTCTTTGCAGATTGTTGGGCCTTCCCTCTGGCCGCGGGCAGACCCAAGTACTCACCCAGTCGTGGGGCCAAGAAGATGGAGGCAAAACAGTCCCTGGGGACAGGCAAAGTCAGCTGGGATCCTACATAGTTGCCAGGGGGAGCCAGGACACACAGGAACCCACAGACCATGGATAGGCCAGCATGGCCCAACAGGTTGCTTCCTGGTGGCAAAGAGGATAAGGCAGGGCCACAACAGCTGGCAAGACAGGCAACAGCTGAAGGAGGGAGGATGCAGGCAGCTACACGGGAGAGGGTTGAGTCAGGAGAAGGTGGTTGGGATTGCCCTGATTCAGGGGTGTAGCTATAATTGAGCAGATGGGTTCAAAGAACCCGAGCCCCCGCAAGCTCCTCAGGGCATCCCAGCTCCACCCCTCCCTATTTTCTTCATTATCTCCCTCAGTCCGAGGGGCTGCCCAGGAAAGAGGGGTGAACACGGGGCCCGGCCTCTCCCCTAGCTACGCCCTTGCCCTGATTGCAGTGCTTTATTTAAGGCTTGGCTGGCCAGGGATGAGGAGGATTGGAGAGAAGGGAGTGAATTGGACCTAGAGTCTCCCGGTGAGGAGCAGTCTTAACCCTCTCCCTGACAGCTGGTAGAGGAAAAGGGTGACAACCCCCTTACCAGCACTTCTGAGGCCACTTCCACAACTTAGGAACAGGATCAGAGGAAGGGAGGTAGTTGGATATTGTGATCCAAAGCCAGTGTGTGATACAGATTCTCTTAACCCCGTCATTATCTGTGTTGTAGCCTGCTACAGGAAAATCACATATGCTGAAACTACTGGAACACTCTTTTACACCAGCTTGATACTGTACCTCACAGCAGAACTCTATACCTATGTCAGTACTGAACCTATCCACAGATGCATCCATTCCTAACAAGTGCATTGCAACACTTGCACATAATAATATACACTATTGCTCTATTGCTCCATAATTACAATACAGTCCTTCACTCCCCACAACACATGTCAAAACTAACAGTGCTAACCATTTCATTTCATTTCATTCATTCAATTTCTATACCGCCCTTCCAAAAATGGTTCAGGGCAGTCTACACAGAGAAATAATAAATAAATAAGATGGATCCCTGTCCCCAAAGGGCTCACAATCTATTCATTTAACCTATTAATCTATTAACCATTCATTTAACAATGCCTGCACAGTTCTTAATGTTCCATTCAGCTAGCTATTAAGTGAGTTAGGACTGATCTAGCCAGATAGGACAGGGCTGGTTGTGTAAAGCACCAGGATCCAGCTGCTTCTTCCCCAGGCAGACCTGATTGTGTACCGAACTTCAAAGGGAGGTATGAGGACAAGAGTGGGCTTCCTACCTCCCTTGCTGGTCATGTGGGTTGGCTGCTGACAGATATCTTAATCATAGAGTCAGGAAGAAGGAGTGGCCAGGCAATATGGAGCCTTCCCAATGCACTGCGTTGTTTGCACGGTGCATTGTGGGATATCTGGTGGCCTGGCTTCCCCCCACCACTGCTTACCGCTCATGTGGGCACATGGGTGGGGGAGCCCTGATCAGACTCTGGTCATCTGGGGGAAGACAGGTATGCTCCTGCCTTTCCCGCAGCCCACCCCCATTTTGTTCTGCACATGACCCTAATTTCTTCTCTAGCATGCATTCTCATGAGACAATAAGTATATGACAATGTAAGGAAAAGATCTAACTGTGAACAGGACATTGTTCTCTGTATGCAATTTGAAGTAGTAGAAGTAGTAAGTTTATTACAATCATAGACCAGCACATAAAAAGTAGCATCCACAAATTAATATCATAGGTCTACACAGTGGGAGTAAGACAAAATGCTCAGATCACATATACCACCTGATCATAATGATAATAGGAATAATAAGTGATAATAAGATATTAAAACCATTATAATAGGGTTACTTATCCAGCAATCGACAACAGGTACAAGCAGCTGCACAAAACTTGCACAACAGTAATGTCACTACATGGCTCATCAGCCTTGGATCCTGATTCCCCAAGAACTCATTTTCCATGGGATGAGCTTTGACACCAGGTGTGTGGGAGTTGGATCTCGAAGAAGCACTACTTTAAAGTAGTACAGCACAGTTCATTATCTTGTACCTTTTTCACATCCAATTAGAGAGTGCTGCTGCTAATGATATCCCATTCCTGCACACAAACAGTTCCATTGGTGATGTTTCCAAGCATGTGGTAAACACCCATCACTGGAATATGATGCCCAGTGTGGCCAGTTGTCCCTGAACAGTCAGTCAAACCTCTCCTTGCTTGCTCCCCTATCTCAATCCTCCTCTTCCCTCTGGGGATGGCCTTACTCAACCTCCTCTCTCACAAAGGGCAGCCAGGCATGAGCCTTCCTCCTGGGAGGCCCTCTCCTCCTCAGCCCTCTTTCCTATTCCTTCAAATAGCCACTTCTGCATCTTCCTGGGTTGAGTCTTACTTCTGGCTTAAGTTCTCACAATCCTTGATGGTCCTTGAACAGGCCCATCAGCAGCAGTGCTACAACAATGCCATACACTGTGCTCACATTACAGGTGGCGGTGGCTATGTTTGTCCCTGAGCTGCCCCATATGCCTGTCTGCCTTGATGGCAGGAGGTAAGTTGAAAGACACCTAGTAAACATTACCAAATCACACATATCTGACAGTAAGGCAATCTGCTACTATTTCCTATTATGAAAATTAGGCCTTCCCTTTTCCTGTCTTGTGGATGTATTGTGGATGTATTTGCTCAACTAACAGCAGTATTTGCCTTTCTGCTCTGGGGTGCTTTGCTGTCTAGTGCTTTGACCTAAGCTGACGACGACAATGACAACAACAACTACTACTACTACTACTACTACTACTACTACTAATAATAATAATAATAATAATAATATCATCAACATTCTATAACCTGGGACCAATAATTAAAGTACAAAATCCAGCCAATAACAGCTGGTAGACTGTGTAAATGGCATAATAATAATAATAATAATAATAATAATAATAATAATAATAGTCCCAGTGGTAATTGGCGCCCTGGGTGCAGTTCCAAAAGACCTTGAAGAGCACCTCAACACCATAGGGGCCACAGAAATCACCATCAGCCAATTACAAAAAGCAGCTTTACTGGGAACAGCCTATATTCTGCGACGATATCTATAACAACAGCATTGACAATAAAATTCAGCCATCCCAGGTCCCTGGGAAGGACTCGATGTCTGGATAAAACAAACCAGTCAATAACACCTGTCTGACTGTGTAAACAAGAAATAATAAATGATGATGTATTAATAATATAGGTGGTAAGAAAACCACACAGACTGATTAAGAGGAAAGAAACAACAAAATTGCTGCAATGATCCACTGGAACTTTTGTAAGAATTACAAATTGCCAGCAAGAATGGTGGAGTCATCCAATTGAGAAGGTCACAGAAAAGGAAGAGGCAAAAATCCTTTGTGATTTTTGAAAACAAATTGATAGGCATTTAGCGCCCAATACGCCTGATATGACCTTCATCGAGAAGAATCGGTTTCTGATAATTGATATTGTAGTCCCAGGAGATAGACAATTCAACGAAAAACAATTGGAGAAAATAACTAAATACAAGGACTACTTGAAATTAAGTGGCTCTGGAAAAAGAAAACAATGGTGGTGCCTATAGCTGTTGGTGCCCTTGGTGCAGTACCAAAAGAATCTGACTACCATCTTGACACTTTGGGCATCAATGAAATTACAGCACAGCAACTACAGAATGCCACACTACTCGGGACAGCATGAATACTACGATGAGATCTTTCATTTTTCTTTAGTTATCCTAGACCCTTGGAAAGGGTCCAATAAATAAAGTACAAAATCCAGTCAATAACATATGGTAGACTGTAAATAGCATAATAATGCTGCAATAATAATAATAATAATAATAATAATAATAATAATAATAATAATAAATAATTAAGAAGAAGAAGAGAGCCAGCATGGTGTAGTGGTTAGAGTGCTGGACTAGGACCGGGGAGACCCGAGTTCAAATCCCCATTCAGCCATGATACTTGCTGGGTGACTCTGCGCCAGTCACTTCTCTCTCAGCCTAACCTACTTCACAGGGTTGTTGTGAGGAGAAACTTAAGTATGCAGTACACCACTCTGGGCTCCTTGGAGGAAGAGCGGGATATAAAATGTAAAAAATAAAAATAAATAAATAAATAGTAAATAATACTTAGAGGTAGTTGAGGTCTCTCTGATCTTGACATGTGAAGCCTTCAGACAGCTCAATGGTCAACTTTCTACAATGGCTGGAATATAGGAGATACACTATTTTACATTTATCTTGGGAATGAGAGGATTTCCTCAGTTGCACTATGCTATTCAACCATTTCACTATTCCTTAGATTCTTCTCCACTTGTCTTCTAGCTGAAACAGCAGGTTGCAGAATGTTGATAATGGATTGTGTGAATGTGCCCTCGCAACCTACTCCATTCATTCCTGAAGAATCTATTTCTCTATCTACATATATAGGTATATGACAAATGGAATAATCTTTTAGTAGTGAAATTGTACTTGTGCAAAAGTAAAGATAGGGGTTTCTGCATGTTTTTGTTTTTTGTTTTTCCTTTCTGAAATGCAGGACTTTACTTTTTCTAGGTTTATTTGTTTAAATGTTCAGGGGAATGGCACTTTTAAACTTTAATTTTAAAAAATGTATGCAAAGCTTGGAGAACTATCGATTCTGGCATTAATTGGTTCTGCTCCAGTAAATATTTCAGTAAAACAGAACTACCAGAATAAGGAAGGAATCTGGCAAAGGAAGATTCCATAGGCATCCCTTGGTTTCTCTGCAAAAATATCAGTTCAATTCAATGAGACTGTTCTCATGTGCAGGGTAAACCGGGCTAAGGAAGCCCAGCCCGGTTCCCCCTGTGTGTGAGAACTGCCGGGAGCCGCTTGGCTCCCGGAAGCAAAGTGGCGGCAAGCCCGCCTCTGGAGCCCACTTCCAAAATGAGGTTAAGGGAGTGCTCCCTTAATCTCGATTTTAGGACTGTCTGCCAATCCCGTCTGCTTGCAATCCCGTCTGCTCCTGGCTGGGAGACTGTGGGGCTCCCGGCTGGTGTTGGGAGGATCCCCATAATGCATTGCACACTAGCATGGTGCTTAATGGGAATTCCGGGGGATGGGCCGGTGCGCCTTGGCTCCCTACCCTTCGCACTGCCCAGAGCAGTTCCCATATCCAGACCAGCAGCCCGGATCATCTGCAGGAGGTAAGCATTTCAAGGTTTCCTCCCTGCTCACCCTGTAGCCTTGTCTCATCAATTGTGAGAAAGGGCTCAATAAATATGTGTGTGTTTGCGTGCATGTGTGTGATATTGTGATATTGTATCACAACTGGTGATACAAGGCTACTATAAAATAGTTGATCATGTTTAACTAGCTGAGTGTATAGTTTATTGTAATTTGAAAACAGAGGTTGGCTTGCTACCATCCAAACTTCATCTAAACAAAAAGAAAACCCATTACATTAAAAGCTTAGGACAATTTAGTAGCAAGAACTTCAGGTGGTGCATGGTAGAGCTGAGTAATTTCTGCCTTCAGTGGCCACCACTGCAGTCCATATTTGTGCAACCACATGAAGCTCTGAAATCACAAACTGTTCATTAACTGAAAACCACATGTTAGGCTCACAAATAGTTAAATACAAGACTGGCTTTAAAAGTATAACATTGCTTATCAATCCAAATATTAATGTAGGGATTTTATCTCACTGGTGTTTTTAAGGTAATCGGACAAGAGGTTCCCCTTCAATTCTTCTATCATGTGGAAACAGAGACTATTGCATTAACCATTAATGACTCTCTCTTTCTCTTTCTTTCTTTCTTTCTTTCTTTCTTTCTTTCTTTCTTTCTTTCTTTCTTTCTTTCCTTCCTTCCTTCCCTTGACTTTGTACTTAATGTACATTTTGCTTTTTAAAAAATTGTATGTACTTGACTCTGCACTACTTCCTTGACTCAATACGAAAATATATGATATAACCTTGGATTGTACCATGGAGCCGGAGCTAGTGTAGAGAAAGTGTATGAACACTTAAAACAATATGTACGTTGTTTCAAAACAACATGTACATTTTTTTAAAAAAAGGTTCAATCTGGTGCTATGAAATGCATGTCAGGAGGAGAAAGTTGTTCTACATAAAGCCAATATAATGTTTTATGCATTATGTGTTTGAATGAATAATACCTAGATGAACAGCAGGACTAATCAATGAGTAAAGTCTATATCTGATGGCAGAATTTGTGTGATATACAATGAAGGAATTTGTTAGAAACCAAATGCTCCCATGTACACCTTGTACTCCATGTATATGCTCCCATATGCTCCTTCAAACTGAATGAGCAGTCAATGGATTTTCCATTGTTGAATGTCCCTTTAGACAAAGAAACAATTTCATTGAATTATCGCTGGTGCTTTAAGTACATCATAGAACAATTACATTAGATGAACAATCACACAAGTCGGAAAGAAGGAGGGAAAATAGCAGTCACAATATGAAAATTATATTATCGTTTTATATTTACCGAAAGCACTAGAAAACATATGATTTGACACTCATGAGTAACATTTCTCCAGAAGGATTCCTGTTCCATTTAAAAACCATTTTAACACTATGTCCCTCATTACCCTACAGTGAAATAAAAGCAAAGTTAAAAAGCAGTAAAATAAGATGCTGCTGGGCCTATGGAAAGCAGAGCAGTATTTTGTTCACTTTTAAAGGTTAAGAAGCTTTTTAACTTCCACTGGGGCAGCTTTTACTATCATTTTTGGTTTCTCTTGATACCTCATAAAGGTCAAGGCAAAGTACTTCTTGATCAAGTCACAGCCACAGCAAACCCAAGGCTCCTTAAAACAGAAAGGTCTGTGGGGGAGCAAGATGTCATGCTTATGCATTCATCCATCTTCTACTTTTTATTTCCACAAGAAATTTTTTATTTTTTATTTCCACAAGAAATAATGTGTTCACACTTTATCCTTTTCTTCTTTGTTAAAGGTCTCATATGGTTTTCTCTGTAATTTTTAGATACAACCCTGGGAATGATTATTCTCATTCTCATTCTGTCTCTATACACACACACACACACACACACACACACACACACACACACACACACACACACTTGAAGTAATCCTGAGGCCAAATTCAGACATAACTGTAAACTGGAGGTCCCTTTACCTCTGGTTTCCTCACCCCATGCTTGAATTCAGAAAAACTGAGTTTGCGGTGGAAAGGGACCCGCAAATTTTCCTCCCCAAACTCCCATCTGAATCTTCGGTTCAGAGTGGAGTATCACCACTGCAAACTCAATTTCTGTGTCTCCAGCATCCCATCCTAATACTAGCACCACTGTTTCAGCCTCACGGAATCGGAAGGAAGCTCCTCCCTCTCTCCAGCCCAATTGACTGTGTGGGCTGTATTTCTGTCAAGAAGGAAGCCACACAGCCAGCTCACCCACTTCTCTGCAGTCTTGATGACTGCAGAGAGGCAGCTTCCTGAACTCCTGAATGAAGATGGGAGAACAGGGAGAGTGGGGGTGCAGAACACTGAGCCTGCAGTTCCACGTTATGTCTGAAGACAGTCTAAGAATACTTAATAAGAAGTAAGTTAACTCTTTAATGAGGATTGCTGTGATTCTGTGAACACAGACAAAATAAATAAATAAATCCTGGCACACCAAGATCTGGTTTCACACCCATTTTTTCACGGAAACCACCTTGATTATTTGATGGATGACCTACGCCAGGAAAAATACAGGCAGGCCTGTCATTAGAGTGGGGCAACTGGGGCAATTGCCCTGAGCCCCGTGCTGGCACAGGCCCCTGCTCTGGGCATACTGCAGTGCAGCCTGCCCTCCTCTATCCCCCAGTCCCAGCCACGTATCTTTCCCTGCAGCCCAGCTGGAGCCAATCTTTTGTGTCTGTGTACAGTAGGGATGTGCAAACCGGCTCAATGCTGAGCCGGTTCGACAGTTTGGCGTTGCACCAAACCACCCCATTTGGTCCGACCTTGGACCAAACACCCCCAAATGTTCAGGGGGACCATTTTTGTTAAAAATAATCAAATGTTTAACCTTATCCCTTTTGGGGGAGTTCCTGGAGGTGGGGGGGAGTGTCCCACAGAGGTTCCTCATCCCCTCACCAGCTATCTATATGCTACCTTCTGGCTGGTTTGGTCACTCTGCGGCCAGTTTTTGGCCTTCACCCCTCGGCGTGGCAGCCATTTTGGAGGCTGCGTGCCTGCGCAATTGGCCTCTGTGTTTCATGGGTCATGCAGAGGCCAATCACACAGGTGCACAGCTTCTAAGATGGCAACCGCACCAAGCAAGGAAGGCTGAAAGCCTGCCGAAGAGCTGGCCAAACCAGCCGGATGGGGGCCATATAGAAATCCGGTGGGGGGAGGGGGACCTCCATGGACACCCCCCCCCATGCCACCTCCAGGAAATCCCCCAAAAGGGATAAAGTTAAAAGCAGTTTTTCTTTTTAACAAAAAAAGGTCCGCGAACCCCACTTTACCATTGCCTCCTCCTTTCATGATGCCTTTCAGCATCTTCCTGTATTGCTGCTGCCCGATATAGTACCAGTGGGGATTTGAACCGGCAACCTTCTGCTTGTTAATCAAGCATTTCCCTGCTGCACCACTTAAGGTGATCAGATTTATTGCTGATTAAATTCATGTAATTGTGATTTGTTTCCTCTTATTATTTTGTGTTTATAATATTTTTACTGGTTTCTCTGATAACGTAGTTGAAGCTCTCTCTCTCTCTCTCTGTCTGTCTGTGTGTGTGTGTGTGTGTGTGTGTGTGTTGCATAGCTAGATGTTCTAGATGACATATACCGAAAGAAGGGATGTTTCAACAATTATATTTTAATTCTTTCACATTTTATAGAAAAAAGAACCACATTATTTTTTTTTCTACTTCACAGCTGAATACTTTGAACTCCAGCTAACTAATGCTAATATAGCTGGCTATCCAGTATAGCACTGTTTAGTCTGTCTCCATTCAGTTATTGTAGCAGATCATTGCAATTCAATATCTTAGACGATATAGCAAAGTGCTTGTTCAACACAAATCAAGATTAAATGATGATAGCTTTAAATATCTAGGTTGCAACATGTATGGATTTATTTGCAGCTCCAACACATTGATCTTATAGCACAGTTACAATAGGGCACAAAACAGCATATACTGACATATCTTCAATGGCATCAGGTATAAATAGCCTATGAAGAATGTCAGTTGTGAGATCATTGAAATATTACTATCAGAAGTCTTCATTGTAGAATGAGAAAAGGCCTTGGCTTAACTTTGGGAAGAGTATTTTTCTGTTTCTCCTGGTCAACTAGTCCAGAAGAATAAGAACAAACTCTACATCTTTGCAGAAACAGCTTAGAAGCAAGCTACTTGTTTTTCTTCCTCACTTCATAACTAGGTATGATCACTAATAGAAGTATAGGGAGGATATTATGCTATCTAGAATGCTGTGGTCTGAATTTCTCTCTCTCTCTCTCTCTCTCTCTCACACACACACACACACACACACCCCTTTTGATTATACTAATGACTCATAAGTGAAACATTTTAGCAGTTTAATTAGTCTTCTGTATTTTTAAATTTTATTTAGATCATTAAAATGTTCAAGTTGATAGTAGCTTTTGCTGTTTTTATTGTACGAACCAGTATCTGACTGCAACTTTGGGTGTTGGCCTATATCTAAATCAACTAAAGGGAATTGAATTTAACAGCTTGTTAGACTGATTACCTTTCATTTATGAAAATGAATTCATAGGACAGTAGTATTATATGCAGAAATCAGATCCGTTCATTTTCTGATGATTTAATGTTGAATTTCTCTGTTAATTTAAAAACAAAAGCAAAACAGCTAAGTAGCAAAAGCACATGTTCAAACATGGAAAACCCCTCTTTCCCCTTCCATTTTACAACCAAATGGCTCCCACCTTGTTACTTCAAATTAAATCTGCACAGCTCTACAAAGCTTGAAACCTCAACACATAATTCGTCTGATGGTTAAGAAAGAAAGAATGGGGCAGAAAAGTGAGTAAAACACCAGTAATCTGTTTAGCTGGTGATGCAGGCTGTTCTCCAATCAAATTCTGTTTCCCAAAGGAAAGTCTCAGTTTTAAATTGCACAGCAAGCAGGCAAGAAAAAGGAAACAAATAATCAAAACCCTCCCAGGAGGGGAAAGAATAAAGCACGAGCTCCAGAGATCCTATTTAATAAATAAACACCTTCATTTCTGTAAGTTAATTTCACCACAGGAAATAAGTTTAGTCTTAATTATATTGCCTTATGTCATGTTTTATAAAAGGTAAATGGGGCTCATTGACTCATTCTTATTAAAGGCATTGTGTGCTGTAAAAATCATTGCTTGTAGATTAGAATTTAGTCGTTCCCTCGTAGACTACAATTATGTACTATAGAATATTGGTATCGTTATCCCACACCTGTGTCAATTTTTAAAAGGGCTTTTTTCAAATGAATTTCACTTCCCCAGGAACATACATCAATATGGAAAGTATGTGAAAAATAAATCTATTATCCCACAGAACAAATGAAAGGAAATCATCATATTGGACAAATCTAGTCATCTTGTCTTGTGTACAGGGGCGTAGCAAGGTTGGAGCAGGCCTGGAGACGAGATTGTAAAATGGGCTCCTCACTGCTGATTAACAAAGGAGACTTTCAGCCATGCAATGCGATCCTATGTACGTTTTCTCATAAATCCTAACAAATTCAGTACAGTTTGCTTCCAGGTAAGTGTGTAGAGACTTGTAGCCTCAGGCAGCAAATCTAACCACATTTAGCTGGAAGTACATTTCACTGAAACCTAAAGGACTTTGTCATTTTTTTGTCATGAAACAAGCCACTTATAGGACTTCTTTGATGGTTTTTTTAAAATTTTAAAAATATTAAAAACCAACAATTTGTCCAATCCACTTCAATGTAAATATACATATTCCTCCCACATCTCTCTGCTCAAATCCAAAGCCCCTATGTCCAGTCATTCCAGGTGATCTAAAGGCTGGGACTGAAATGGGGTTGTTTTTTTATGAAGGCAAAGGGCAGATTCTTCCATATTGGGGTGGAACTACTTTTTAAAAAATAGGGGGTTTTAATTTTAAAAAATATTTTAAGCCAGCAAAATCCTCAATCTCTGAATTAAATATTCAGAGTCATTTCAATCTGCCCTACATCCCCTCCACCTTATTTTAAAGCTCTATGGCAAGCAATCCCTAAATATCCAGGGTGGGGGGAGGGATAACCACAAAAAGGAAATCACATCATATCTCCATTACTAAGCCTGAGTAGTCAAAAGCTGGGCAGAGCTGTGGTGGGCAACGGCAGCCAGCACTGGCCACCCTGCCTCCCTTCCTTGCTGCCTGCCTGCCAGCACTCGAGTTAAGGCTTCAGGGAGACCTGCACGGAGGCCTCTCTGGAAACCACGCCCACCCACCGAACAGGTGAAAGGTGAAGACTGAAGGGGCTGCAGCAGCTTGCAGGCTGCTTCACTCCCCTGGCCAGAGCAGGAGGACTAGCAAGAGGGGAGGCAGCAGACAAGGCAAGGGGGACTGGCTAAGGGGCCTTGGGGGGCCCTGCAGGCCCTGTGGGCCTAGAGACATTTGTTTCCCCTTGCCCAATGGACCCTACGCTCCTGCTTGTGTAACCTTTGTTGATGCAGGACTAATAATGTTGCCAAAGTTCATAATTCACTGGTCCAGAATATGAACCTCAGTGACTCATAAGCTCAGTTCACGGGGTTGGAAGCATAGGGGAAGAATGGCAGTTCAGTCCCCAAACAGTAGACCAAAACCAGTTTGGTGAAAATGCAGCAAAGCAAGAGGTCTTGAGACAGTTCTTTAGAATTGAAGAACAACAAGGATTTATTTAGAAGGTACAAAAGGATAGGAAAGCTGAGCTTAAGGCTGAAAGGGGAGACCGACCATCTCCTTAGAGACAAAATGGAGACCAACACTGGAAGAACAAAGAGGGGAGAAGTCCAGCACTTTAATCCATGACCATAACTCTCCAGTGGTCATTATGAGACATTGCAACTGAGAGCTGATGCTGCCAGGGTCCTTGCTCCAACAGGATAAAGCTGTGTGGTTTATCACGAGCCTCCACCCTTGGGCTGCTTGCCTCTTGCCTTCATTTTGAGAATCCTGTGAATAGCTCTTAGGTCTCCTAAAATGCACCTACTTCCAGAATATTATATTTCCTGAATATGAAGAGAGATCACAAACTTTAGTCACATCTGCTAGTTTAAGAGCTCATGAATGCCTGAAGCCTCAGGCAAAAATCATTGTCCTAAGTCTTGAAAACTGTGAATACAGCTACTTATAGTTTTCATTCTTTTACAGACAATTGTTTTCCTTTCTGACAACAGATCTACTTGTCCACAACTTGTTGTTTTGTCACTCCTCTTGTATCACCAAGGCTATTTTCACTTCACTAAAATTGCTAAGATGCAAACAAGGAGGGTGGAATTTGTAACATCTAAAAGAAACAAACAAAGGATAGGATAATCATGAATTCATGTTATTTCTGTTGTCCTTTAATAGTAGGTTATTAATCGTATAGCATGTGTGAGAACTCCATCCCACTGTTGTGCATGAGAATCTGTGGATTTGGATGAGTGGATAATAAATATTATATTGTAGAAATGCTTCCCATCATTTCAGCTCTGTAGCTTGGCAACAGAGCCTGCCTGCTCGAGGCAATGACTTGAAGAATGGGAACTGAACAACAACTTCCAACAGCTGCTGTTCTACCAATATAACCCTTCTCTGGGTCAAACACTAACCCTGTTTTGAAAGGTAGGGCCTTATAAGACTTCCAAAAGATGCCTTGGTGAATTTCCCCTGCTAAGTGAGCAAAGAGGCACCTTTTAAAGTGGTGATTCTCTTTATTTAACAGGGTAAGAGCAACTGGCCCTATCCAGCCTCAGCACAGCATTCCTCCAGTGGCTGGTGTCAAATGTTTCATTTTTTAGATTACAAGACCTTTGGCGATAGGGAGCACTGTATTTTATTTTATTTATTTTTTAATTTTATTTTAATATTTTATATGTATGTATGTATGTATGTATGTATGTATGTATGTATGTACACCGCTTTAGGAATCTTTTGTTTAATGGTATAGAAATATTAGTTGTAAATATTCATTGTTGTATCCTTGAAAGAAAGGAATTCCTTTTCACTGTCAAAGGCCTAGCCCTTTCAACTCCTTCACCTTCACAAACATCCTGTTGACAATTGGATAACTTAAAATATAGCCAGTGGCTATATTTGAAGCCACTTAAAAATATTGTCTACAGTTATTGCAACCTTTTTGCTGTTATGGATCCAGAAATGGGGCCATTTGTGCACCCTCCTGCACTCATACAGAGATACATC
This sequence comes from Hemicordylus capensis, assembly GCF_027244095.1. Taxonomy (NCBI): domain Eukaryota; kingdom Metazoa; phylum Chordata; class Lepidosauria; order Squamata; family Cordylidae; genus Hemicordylus; species Hemicordylus capensis. Next base: position 51,180,043 of record NC_069661.1, on the reverse strand, counting down.
ATGTTTGATAGAAAGAGTTCAAGAAAAAGGGCAGTGTTTAAAACGGAAGCTAAGGGCAGCCTAGGAAGTCAAGCAAGGAAGGAGGCAGAGCGTTCGCATCCTATCCTCACAGGAGTCTACACAAGGCTCCCTGACACCCCAAAACAAACCTTCCATATGGCTACCTTAAAGCATTCTTGATTCCTGAGACCCCAAACCACTTTTTGTGTCCACTTTACATATTCTGTGTCATGTGGGAATGCCCTGCATGTTCTATTTTATCTAAGTCTCACACTGTAGTCAGTAAAATATTTTTATTTGGATTCCACTGGGCATGTCCACTGACTGTGGGGCAGCCATTCCGGTGGTGGTGGGGAACAGAAGAAGTAAAGTTGGCAGGTCAGCGGGCCATTATAGGGGAAGAAGACTTGGAAATCTAATAGCTGTTTCCCCTTCTGGCTGTCCTGCCAGCTCTTTGACCATGGTGAGCAGTGCCAACCACCCTTGGAACATCACCTTGCTCCTCTGTAATGCCAGGTCAATCCAGAATAAATCAGAAACCATCCATGATTTGATTCTGGATGAATGTGCCAACATGGTATGTATTACAGAGACCTGGCTGGGGGAGGCTGGGGGCCCAGTGTAGTCCCAGCTTCTCCCTCCAGGGTACTCTGTTGAGGAGCAGGTGAGGGACCATGGGCGAGGAGGTGGAGTGGCTGTGGTCTATAAGAATAACCTTTCCCTTACCAGGATTCCTGTTAGAGTGTCGGACCATATCAAATGTGTGTACTTAAGTCTGGGGACCAGGGATAGGCTGGGTCTTCTGTTGGTGTACCGATCGCCCCGCTGCTCAACAGAATCCCTAACTGAGCTGACAGACTTGATCTCGGACTTGGTGTTGGAGTCCCCCAGGCTTGTGGTGCTGGGGACTTCAATGTTCACTTTGGGACTGATTTGTCTGGGGCGGCTCAGGAGTTCATAGCGGCCATTACGACTATGGGCCTATCCCAAGTGGTCTCGGGGCCGACACACATTGCTGGTCACATGCTTGATTTGCTCTTTCACTCTGATCAGGTTGGTGTTCCGTGGGTGGAGAATCCTGTAATTTCCCCATTGTCATGGACGGACCACCATCTGGTTAAGGTTGGACTTACAATCACTTCCCACCTTCGCAGGGGTGAGGGACCTATTAAGATGGTCCACCCAAGAAGGTTATTGGATCCAACAGGATTTCAAGAAGCCTTGGAGGGATTTAGTGTTGGCTCTGCTGGTGATCCTGTTGATGCCCTGATGGAGAATTGGAACAGCAAACTCACTGAGGCAGCAGACATCATTGTTCCTAAGTGTCCTCTCCGACCCACTTCAAAACTTGCCCCTTGGTATTTTTATTTATTTGTTTGTTTATCTTGTATACCTCCCAAACTTTCATATCTGGGTGGTTAAAAATGACATAAAAACAGTTAAAACAAATATAAAAGTTTAAAACAGATTAACAATTTAAAAACAGTATAAAATTAAAACCTACAAACTTAAAAAGCTTGGGTGAAGCGATGGGTCTTCAGATGTTTTTTTAAAATAGTCAGAGATGAGGAGGATCGCATCTCCGCAGGGAGCGCATTCAACAATCTCTGGGCAGCAATCGAGAAGGCCCGTCTCTGTGTGGCCACCAGACGAGCTGGCGGTAACTGGAGATGAACCTCCTCAAGGGGCAGTGGGGCACATAACGAAGAAGACGTTCTCTTAAATACCCAGGGCCTGAGCCAGTATACGAAAGAACTACAGGGGCTGAAGCAGCAAGGTAGATTGGAGCGCAAGGGGAGAAAGACCTGGCTTGAACCTGACAGATTGCAACATACAGCTCATTTGAAGACCTATGCTCTGGTGATACATGCGGCAAAGAAGCGATTCTTTTCAGCCCGTATTGCATCCACAAGTTCACGTCTGGTGGAGTTGTCCAGGGTTGTGAGAGGGCTAGTATGTTCCCCATCTCCCTTGAATCAGAATCTGGAACCATCAATTACCCACTGTGATATGTTTAATGAATTCTTTGTGGGGGAAATCTTTTGTATTCGGGCCGACTTAGACTCCCTCTCCACAATTACTTCAGTGTCTGATATGGAGGTGTCCAGTGACTCCTCTTGTGTAGTTAGGTTGGATCAGTTCCAGTTTGTGACTCCTGAGGATGTGGACAAGCTGATTGGAATGGTGCGGCCTACCGCCTGTTCACTCTTGACCCTTGTCCGACATGGCGTATACTATCTGGCAGGGCGGTTGTTGTAGAAGGCCTGGTAGAGATTATAAATGCATCTCTGAGGGAAGGTAGGATGCCTCCTAGTCTTAAGGAGGCAATTATTAGACCACTTCTGAAGAAGCCTACCTTGGATCCCTCAGAGCTGAGTAACTACAGGCCTGTCTCCAACCTTCCGTGGCTGGGCAAGGTAATTGGGAGGGTGGTGGCCTCCCAGCTCCAGACAGTCTTGGAGGAAACTGATTATCTAGACCCATTTCAAACTGGCTTCTGGGCTGGCTATGGCATAGAGACTGCCTTGATCGGCCTGATGGATGATCTCCAGCTGGGAATTGATGGAGGAAGTGTGTCTCTGTTGGTCCTTTTGGACCACTCAGCGGCTTTCAATACTATTGACCATAGTATCCTTCTAGAGCATCTGAGGGGGTTGGGAGTGAGAGGCACTGCTCTGCAGTGGTTCCGCTCCTACCTCTCGAGCAGGTTCCAGATGGTGTTCCTTGGAGACTGTTGTTCTTCAAAATCTGAACTTTTGTATGGTTTCTCTCAGGTCTACATGTTGTGTTTGATGTTGTTTAACATCTACATGAAACTGCTGGGAGAGATCATCAGGAGATTTGGTGCAGGGTGTTATCAGTATGCTGATGACACCCAAATATATTTTTCCATGTCAGCATCATTAGGAGAGGGCATTACCTCCCTAAATGCCAGCCTGGAGTCAGTGATGGGCTCGATGAGGGATAACAAACTGAGACTGAATCCAGATAAGACGGGGGTACTCATTGTGCGGGGTCAAAACTCGGGAGACGATCTTGATCTGCCTGTTCTGGATGGGGTCACACTTCCCCAGAAGGAACAAGTACACAGTCTGGGGGTGCTTCTGGATCCAAGTCTCTCCCCGGTGTCCCAGGTTGAGGCAGTGGCCAGAGTTGCCTTCTGTCAGCTTTGGCTGATATGCCAGCTGCATCTGTTTCTTGAGATAGATGACCTCAAAACAGTGGTACACCTGCTTGTAATCTCCAGACAGGATTACTGTAATGTGCTCTATGTGGGGCTGCCATTGTATGTAGTCTGGAAACTACAGTTGGTTCAGAACGCGGCAGCGAGGCTGGTATCTGGGTCATCTAGGAGAGACCATATTACTCCTGTATTGAAGGAGTTACACTGGCTACCGATATGTTTCCGGGCAAAATACAAGGTGTTAGTTATAACCTATAAAGCCCTAAACAGCTTGGGCCCTGGGTATTTAAGAGAACATCTTCTTTGTTATGAACCCCACCGCCCACTGAGATCATCACGAGAGGTCCGTCTGCATTTGCCACCAGCTTGTCTGGTGGCTACTCGGGGATCGGCCTTCTCCATTGCTGCCCCAAGGCTTAGGAATGCAGTCCCTAATGAAATAAGAGCCTCCCCATCTCTGACAATTTTAACAAAGTCTTTAAAGATGCATCTGTTCACCCAGGCTTTTTACTGATACTGTTTTCATTGTTTTTAATGTTGTTTTAGAATATTGTTTTAAAATTTTTAAATTGTTGTTTTAAATTTTTTTTTTTGTTTTTAACTAATGTTTTAATGTTGTTTTTATCTTGTTGTAAATCACCCAGAGAAGTAAGTTTTGGGCAGTATAAGAATATGTTAAATAAATAAATAAATAAATTTTAAGCCTGTGAGTGTGACTTTCTGGGAAACTGCCTGCTTAGTAAATCTAGCCTAAAAGGTATCCCCCCGAACATTGCCACCTTCTTTATTGATGGTTAGTTTTCAGAGGTAAAGGTAGCTTCAAGGCTATAAAGGCTGAAGAGACAGGAATCTATCTCTGTGTTGCTTTCTCTCTAAAGCACAGGTGAAGAAATATGGAGAGAAGTATGCTTTCCTTGTTTATGGCAAACAATTCTCAGCATCAAGACACTAACTGGATATTTCCATGCTAACTGAGCAGAGAGGCACCTTCTAAAGAAAACAATTCTTTTCTATTTAGCGGGGGGAAAGAAACTTTGGTATTCAACCCTAGCACAGCAACTCTCCAGTGATCGTTGCTGGTGTCTGCTTCTTTTTAGTTTATGTGCCCTTTGGGGGCCAGGAGTCATCTTTATTTATTTATATGATTTTTAAACTGCTTTAAGAACTTTTGTGGACAAGTGGTATATAAATGTAGTAGTAGTAGTAGTAGTAGTAGTAGTAGTAGCAGTGGTATCAGCTAGGGTCTTTAGAATATAAGTGTAAACAAGAGCACAAGCCACCAGGAACTGCATCCATTGATATCTATGGGATGTGTGGGAGATATTAGATTGTGCCTTTTTCATGTGTGCACTTCCCTCTTCTTGCTTTGTCTCTGCTCACATGGTCCATCATCAGTATTCACATCTCATGTATAAAAAGATTGACAAATGAAATTGAAAAATATTTGTCCAAATCTCTAGTAGTTATTCTCCATCACATCTGCTCCCAGCTGCTCATCCATATCTAATTGCCATTTGCAACTTCTGTAATTCAAAATGAATGACCTCAATAGAAAAATAAAATACTCTTTGTTAAACATGCAAACATATCAGACACTATACTATCTGAGTCCAGCTACAATTCAGATTGTCAAGGCTGTGATTCAGTTTTTAATAGAAGGCATAAAAATTTCTCTTTATGTCCTTCTAACTTGCATCTGAATAATCAACATGTTATTCTGTATCCTGGGCAACTGCAGGGGATTCCAATAAGGCAACATTCCATCAGACTTTTGTAGTTCGGTCCAAAATCACTACAGTATAGAATCAGTCTGTAAGCACTCTAATATTATATATTCAGGACTTCAAATCAAATCCTTGCTCATTAATCCTAGAATGAGTAAAAAGAATACATAATTCAAGCAATGTGATAAAGTAACTGAGAACAACACATTGCATGCAAGGATAAGGGATGGAAATGATATGAATCCTTTGGCATTTTGGCCATGTATTATAAACGGAGGAAGCTCCTTCTCAGAGGAAGAGATTCTTTGGCTCCAATCCTATGTTTCATCCCCTTTCAGACATTCAGCTCTGCCTGTGTTTTATGTTGTAGTTTTTGGCCCACTCTAAAACTCTGCAGGCCCCAATACACAAAAGAGTTCTCAGCAAGAGCAGATGCTGACTTCATTAAGTTCAGTATTCAGGGCACATTCAAAATATGCAAGCGCATTATCAGAGCCTTTCCCCACATGGAATTAGTAACCCTAACGCTTTACCCCTCAGAGCTCCATGCTCACAAGTAAGTACAGAACAATACTGGACAAACAAGTACAGTACTAGGAACTTCACATACAACAATGTTTTAAAATTATGGATGTTTAGGAGTTGCACTACTGCTGTATTGGCAAATATGTCTTCCTACAATCATGTTTGCCAAGATAATGAGAATGTGGCGATGGGTCAGTGGAACAGAGGTGTGCTTCACCCTTCCCTGTAAAATTTCCCCAAACTGGGCTTGCTTTTGGTGTCAGTACTCAGGTGGCAACAAAATCCATGTAGCAGCATTTGTAGAGAGAAAGATTTAGGAATAAGCTAAGTAAGCTGCTGCTTAGGTCTTCACATTCTATGGGGCTTCTGAGTACCCCAAAATGACTAGATTTCAAACTTTACATAATTGGTTGGAAAATATAGGAGAAAGTAAAAAAAAAAAAAACACATTCTGATAAGACAAGAATATGCTTATACGGCTACTTGATTTTTTTTTTTTATCATTTTGCATTTATAAATCTGTGCAGAAATAAGTGCAAATTATATTGAAATGTTGTTAGACCAGGGCTGCACAACTTCATCCTTCCAGCTGTTTTTGGACTACAATTCCCATAATCCCCATCCACAGTGGCCAATAGTGAGGGATGATTTGAGTTGTAGTCAGTGTAATGGTTAGAGTGCTGGACTAGGACCGGGGAGAACAGAATTCAAATTTTAAATATATTGCTCTATGGAAAAAGCACCTTATCTGTATTGATGAATATAACCCCTCTAGAGAGACTTAGGGAGGTTTTGTCTGACTTGTGAATACTTAGAGAATGACTTATCCAAATGTTGTTGTTGGATTTTATTTGCTGAGGCCTTGGATTCAGCCCTGATACTTGTAGGGTGACTTTGGGCCAGTCTCTTCTCTCTCAGCCTAATCTACTTAACAGGGTAGTTGTGAGGAAAAACTTCACTATGTACACTGCTCTGGGCTCCTTGGAGGAAGACCAGAATATAAATATAAAATAAATAAACAAGTAAATAAAATTTAAAAAAATTAACAGAAATCTCCAGGAGAGTCAAAGTTGTGCAGTCCTGTTTAGACCAATGCATCACAGGTATAGACAGCAATTGCCTCTTCATCCATGAGCAGTGCGGGAGACATGGTGAGTGGTGTTCTGGGGTGGGACTCCTGACCCATTTTGTAATGTTACGTGGCCTTTTAATCTCAACATAATTTAGGGCCGCAACCTGTCTTAATCTGGCCCTGGGAGAACCAGTGGGCAGCAGGGAGGCGAATCTTCCCCTAGGTAATTCTCAGGCCACATATGCTTCACCTGTATACACAAAATCAGATAGAAATCCTCTCTTTACTCCCTTGCTAAAGTGTGAAAACCATAAAAAAATTAAATGGAAAATAAGTATTTGTTTTTAAATGATGGTGTATTTGAATAGGCATGAATTTGCTATATATTTGGAGGTTAAACTTTCAGAATGCCTCAAGGGCAGGACATTAGAAGCAGTGCGGCCATTTCTACAAAACCACTTACTGTACACAAAAGTCTGCCTCTTTTCATTTCTCAACTGTTGGGGACATAGGACTGGCATACAGCTGACTGAGCGCATTCGATAAATAGACCACAATTATTTGCTGCTCGAGAATAGTCAGCAACGTCTGTGGGCGGTTTGCATCTTCAAAAGAATGCAGGATAAAGATAACTTATGGAAACCACCTGACTGATTTTGCTGAATGCAGGAATTTCTCATGTACAGAATTTGTTATATTAAAATAGTTTTCCCCTTATTTAACCCACTGTTCTTAAATTTAAGGTAGCTCAGTTTTCCTCCCTTGAATTCCAAGGCCTCAGCAAATAAAATCCAACAGCAACGTTTGGATAAGTCATTCTCTAAGTATTCACAAGTTAGACAAAACCTCCCTAAGTCTCTCTAGAGGGGTTATATTCATCAATACAGATAAGGTGCTTTTTCCATAGAGCAATATATTTTAAAAGAGCTGAGCGATATACACAGTTAACTAGCAAAAAAGGAACTATTTTTAAATGTTTGTTAAGGTTCCTGTTAATTGTCAGACCCACTGATTAAAATGTTCCCTCTCCAATTAAAATTAGCCTGCACTGATTAACACTTTGCAGGGTAATTCTATACATGTTTACTCAGAAGTAGAATTCACTGAGTTCAATAAAACTTACTCCCAAGTGAATCTGCATAGGACTGCAGTCGTGGCTGATTAATCTGCTGATTAAACTGATTAAAATTTCCAACCCTACTTCCCCCCCCACCCCAGTGCCACTAGATAGGAATTTGCAAGAATATTCTCTGAATAAAGAACAAAAAATCAGGTCTCCTGAATTAAAATGTAATTGCCTGGTCAAATTAGGCCTGCTCCCAACCGGATGATAAGACAGATACTTTTTAGCACCTAGCCAGCAATTTTGTTTTGCTTTCTATTTGCAGCATACTGGTTTGTTTGTTTTTAAAGGTTTTAGTCCTGCATTCCTAAGCTGTCAGTGACTGAGCAGGAGAGGGATCTTGGGGTCGTGGTGGACAGCTCATTGAAAGTGTCGACTCAATGTGCGGCAGCTGTGGAAAAGGCCAATTCCATGCTAGGGATCATTAGGAAGGGGATTGAAAATAAAACGGCTAATATTATAATGCCCTCTTACAAAACTATGGTGCAACCACACTTGGAGTACTGTGTACAATTCTTGTCCCCACATCTTAAAAAGGACATTGTGGAACTGGAAAAGGTACAGAAGAGGGCAACCAAGATGATCAGGGGCCTAGAGCACCTTTCTTATGAGGCAAGACTACAACACCTGAGGCTTTTTAGTTTAGAAAAAAAGACGACTGCGGGGAAACATGATAGAGGTCTATAAAATCATGCATGGTGTGGAGAAAGTGGAGAGAGAGAAATTCTTTTCCCTCTCACACAACACTAGAACCAGGGGGTCACTCCATGAAATTGATTGCCAGGAGGTCTAGGACCAACAAACGGAAGTACTTTTTCAAACAATGCATGCTCCACTTGTGGAACTCTCTGCCATAGGACGTAGTGACAGCCAAAAACCTGGATGGCTTTAAGAGGGGTTTGGGTAACTTCATGGAGGAGAGGTCTATCATCGGCTACTAGTTGGAGGGCTATAGGCCACCTCCAGCCTCAAAGGCAGGATGCCTTTGAGTACCAGTTGCAGGGGAGTAACAGCAGGAGAGAGGGCATGCCCTCAGCTCCTGCCAGTGGCTTCCAGGGGCATCTGGTGGGCCACTGTGAGAAACAGGATGCTGGACTAGATGGGCCTTGGGCCTGATCCAGCAGGGCTGTTCTTATGTTCTTATGAAGTGTTGTATTTTATCTAGTAATCATTTATATTTTATTGTTGAGAAGGTTATCCCACTGGGGATCCTGAAGAGAGTGTGGGGTGGAGTCAGAAAGAAAAAGGGAGGGAAGAGTAATGGAGAAAATGGAGTTGTTTCTGAATAAACTCTTAGTTAAATCTACAGAAGATTACTTTGTGTTTAGGAGGAAAGCAGTTATAAAACAGGAAGGTTCCCATACATTGTGCTCTTCCTCTAGCCTTTTCTCAGTATCTCCAAACCTGTTCGATTCAGTGTGAAACAAAGTTAACCCACTTTGGGTTTTTATTTTTTACGGTCTCAAGCAGCAAGCTTCATCTGCAGGATTAAATGCATCCTACAATACTATCCTGCTGCTCGCCGCTCAAATGAGCAGTGCAGCATATTTGCCTGACCCCCCCTGCAAGAAGCATGAGGCAGGGAGAGGCCCCCATCGGCTGGCAGGGAGGGGCTTTGGCCACGTGTCTTGCTCTGGCTCCGCTGGCCTTCAGTTTGCTCCGTGAAGGCACCACCCACCCTCCCTAAGGTACAGTATCGGCTCTTGCTGGTCGCCTTTTGGGGCCGGGCAGGAATTTTGTGATTCCTTCACCTGATTGGCTGGTAGTGCACATCCTTTTTTCACTTGCTCTTGACTGTACTAACCCTAGTTAGATAGCTAGGCTGATTTCTGTCAGTCACAATTTTGGCAGGTACAGTGCTGTCGGGAATAACATCTTAGGCTGGTGAACATCTTCAGGTAAGCGTTTGTGTTGGGGCACATGTATGGGCACATGTACCCCGACCTTAGACTTAAAGGTACCAACTCAGAAGTATGTGGAATTGAGGCCTGTGTCTGATTTCATTTTATATTAAGAAATGAATTAATGCCTGGGCTCAGGGTGAATTGACACCCCAGATCTCAACTGGTCTGTGAGGGAAGAGGCATTCCAGCATTGTATTGTGAAATGGGTACTCAAGGAAGCACAAAAGCCAGGCCCGAACCATCCAAATGCTAAAATGTGACTCACTATCAGATAATGTTTATGGAAGAGGCCAGAGGCTGATCTCTCCTGTTGCAAGAAGTCCATGTTAATCCTTGTCAATGATTGACTCAATTGCTCTCTATAGAAATTCAACATAGGTAGATGCATACAAAGAAAACACCTATAGACTTTAATTCTTACTTTACTAACACCTTAACACCTTTTTGGGGTCAGGCTGGCAAATCTGGGAAGATGCCCATTTGCAGCTCAGAGATGCAGATTTGCTTTGGGCATTGTTTCCCCCCCCCTTTCTAAGCTCACAGCTTACAGAAGATGGGATTGCGATTTCTCTGGACTGGCCAATATCCTGAATAATTAAAAGACATTATCCAGAAGGTAACAGCACTGTCACCCCTTTTGGGGGACCCAGGAAAAGATGGAGATTTGAATAGACTCTATGAGAGATCAAAGGAAAACACAACTATAAAGAATGAGGCTACTGGACAGAGAGCTAGCAATCTTGTGCCTACATGCAAGATCTGCTCACGAGCAATCCCAGAGTTTGCTGCTAAGCCGCGGGGCAACAAGCAGGAACTCGGTCCATGGACAGGAGCTGTCTGTGATTTCTACTGCGCAGTGAGAAGTCAAGACTTCCCCAGCCATGGTGTTCTGACTCTCAGCCGTGCTCTGAGCAAACTGCATGCTTGATCCAAAAGCTCCTGTCTCCAGCCAGAAGCCTCGCTCCTTCAGCTGAAAAGATCCACCGCTCTCAAAGCCTCTGATCCTGGTAATATGCTGCTCCTACAAGCCTTGGATCCCTTCATCCTTTCTCCTTCTCCTCCCCCCCCCACCTTTCCCTTTACTAATTCCTGATCTCCCCAAACCATGCCAGCCCTCAGCCTTCCTTACCCCCCCCCCCTTTTCCATCTATATCTGAATTGTATTAGGCTCTAGGAAGATTTAATACACACACATATGTTTGTTAGGAACACTGGGTGAATAGTGGTGCTGACTAGGGTTGAAATACTGTTAGTAATACTGATAGGATGTTCTGCTTTCTGCTCAGCTTGATTGATGTTGTTATTCTTTTATACTCAATAAAGCCCATTGAATCATTTAGGATTGGCTTGATCTCCTTTCTTCCTTGTGCCCAGATCCTACATGGTCACTATATAAAAGAACTTGGTCACTTGGTGACACTATGAGACAGGCCTAATTTTGTATGCTAGCTAATGAGCATATTTAGTATATAATTCAGTCTTGCACTGTAACATTTGGCTATAGGCGGGGCAGGGCAACTCTCGAGAGACTGCATGACTCAGTGAGATCTGCGGGAGATCTGCCCAGATCAACCTACTCTGTCTGACTAAGCTTCCCAGAATCGCTGAATGGCTACTGGGGAGTGCTGCTATGGCAGAGGCCTGGCATTAGGCCGGCTAGGATGGGCAGCCCATGCTTTAGAGCATTAGGGGCTGCCTGGAGCCAAGGTGTGTCACCCTATACCATAGGCTAGGCATGCCCTGGTGGCGCATGCCTATAGATACCGCACTTTATGGGGTGGGCAGTCAATCCCTGCTATTTAAAGTTGCTGTTCCAAGTTAAAATATATTGTGGCCCTAATTTACACCAACACTCATGTCTTGTGTCTTCTTGGATGCAGGGCAATCAGCTTTGAGAAGCCCTGTTAGAAGTATTTTAAAAAGCCAAACGCTAACTAATTAATGTTGGCAGAATAATATTTTCTATCGTGCAAGGGGTGATTTTCAGTTATCCTCTTTTCTCTCCCTTTCTGCAGTTCTTTCCGCCTCAGGGACATATTTTCAGGAGGTACAGGCAGCTTCAGAATAGGGATGTGCAAAAAATATTTTTGCATTTCAAGCTTGAAACAATACACAGATGGCCGTTTCATTGAAAGAGCAGTCAACCTGATTGTTTTAATGGAACAAAACTTGAAGCATTTCAAGTGTTTCAGTCATAGGGAACAATGGGGAAACTGTAGCTCCTAGGAACACCAAAGTAAGTTGGGTGGTAGAACATGATGGGTGCTACCTAACCACAAAAGAAATGCACAAGAGGGCATTTTAAACAAATTATTAATCTTTCCCCCCAAACCCTATAGAATCACAAGCCAGTGCCAGAAAACCAACCAGCAAGGGAAAAACAGGCCTCCAAATGTCGCTCAAAACGTCAAAACATTTTGAATCAAAATTGAATCATTTTGTTCTGCGCTTGAAACAGATCCTTTATTTAAAGGGCATTTTCTTTCGAGCTCAAAACACTTGAATTCAAGTTGAAATGTTTCAACATTAAATGTTTTGCGCATCCCTACTGCAGAGAGAAGGGGGGTTGTTGGGCATCATTCCACCATGATGGAACATACTCCACTACCACTACTAAACAAAGAGACACCTTTTAAAGTGGTTGTTGTCTTATATTTAACAGGGGGAGAGTAACTGGTCCTATCTATTCCCAGCACAACATCCCTCCAGTAACTGTTGGTGGTGTCTGTCTTATGTTTCTTTTTTAGATCGCCAGCCCTTTGCGGACAGGGAGCCATTCTGTCTATCTATCTATCTATCTATCTATCTAAACCGCTTTGGGAACTCTTGTTGAAAAGCGATATATAAATATCTGCCATACTGGCATTTGTAGATGTTGGCCAGTGTTTATGGAATATATTACACCTTTTTTTATTCTTTGATGGTTGTGCCCAGGAGTTATTTCTGATAAATGTGGCAACTGTAACTGCATCCTTTGATAATAGAAAGGCAAAAGTTGTCTCTTTTCTAACTCCCTAATGGGCTTTGGTCGGCCACATCCATGGAAAGCTTTACTTGGAAAGCTTCCCAAAGATGGGACAGGTGAAGGTAGAGTCTTTCCTTGTCTAGCATAATTTATTCTCACAGGTTTTAGAGCAAAGTCTCCCCCGCCCACAGGGTTTAGAGCAAAGTCTCCTCTGCCCAATGCCTTCAAGCATCATGTAGCATGTTATAGATCATTCTCTGTTCATCCTTACTCAAAGCATTTCTTTGGGGAAGGTTCTCTGTTAAATCCTTTGACTATTCATTGATGTCCCCTGTGGAGAATGCACAAGATTATCAATGATTACAAATACATTAAAATATATTATTTGTATAATGTATTAAGGTCTATATTCTCTGCATTGCATTGTCCAGTTTCCACCTTTTATATAGTTGGGCTTCTTTCGAGTTATGAAATGTGCATGCACTGATGATATAATGTGTGAAATGCAAAGTCGTTAGTCGTTTCGTTTTTTTACAAGTATATATCATGTATGCCTGTTGTGAGGATTTGTTTTAATTCCTCATAGTGTGATAGGCTGTAGCTCTGCATAAATTACCTCTCTCTTGGAATGTCTTCCTTTCACACCTTATGCGGTACAAAATGGGCACATGTGGATACCACTAATTTTTGTGATGTGTGAAGTGACCATTAGTGGTGGCATTTACAAAGATGTTCTTGGCACTTGTTCTATTATCTATAATTACTAGTCATTAAAGTGTTTCTTTCCCTTTTTTAACATTTTATGTAACCGGTGTACATGGAAAGGAACTATACTTACTGCCAATTCTATTTCTTTATCTCTAGGCTACTTAAACACACTGGCATTCCAACTTCGGCTTTAAAAAATAGTGCCTAATAAAATAAAGGCAATTTGAAGTTAGAGAAGCAAACACTATATGCCTGATTATACCTTTTCCTTTTCTTAACTGAAGTCTCCTGAACAAATATCAGTGGAAAGGTCATCATGTCAGATATTTTTGTACATGTTTATAAACTGAGAACAAAAGGAATTTTTTAAATTGACACTATATAATGTTAGCAAAAGGACACCATGCACCTCAAGGGTAATGTGTAATAGCTATATCAATTTTACACTGTTTTTCCTAATAACATTCAGATAATGTCCTATATCCATATCCTATTTTTCATTAAAGCATAGAAGTAACACAGCCATCATCTAGGTATTCAACTAGTCGTTAAGTATATACAAAATACACAAGCCATATAGCATCCAGATATTTATAGAAGTGCTCAATAGTATCTAGAGACAACTGGTACCATTGGAACTACTTCTCCCATGGTTCATGGATTCCAAGAAGCATCACCATATGGTTTTATCAGCATCTAAGGCCTATTAAAGGTCCTACTGTTCTGCAAGTGCTCCCCACCCTCAAACACCAGGTAGGTTTGCAAAAAAAAAAAAAAAAAAAAAGGAGACGGAAGAGCCCTCTTCAGATGTTAATCTTTGAACCACCATTCATAGTTACAGCTCTGAAGCAGGTCCAAAGTCCCACTCCTGAGCTGTCCCTCACCTGCTCCAGCTCACCTGCTCACAGTTATGGATCAATTTGTCTGAAGGGGGAAGTGCCATAACTGGGATGGCCAGTGCTTAAATGAGCGGCAACCTCAGGTGATCCAAATTGCTGCTCATGGAAGCACCAGCCACCACATTTATGGTGCTTCCCCCTTCAAACAGAGTAATAAACATGAGCAGGCAAGGTGCAGGGGGTGAGTGACAGCTCCGGGATGGGACTTCCGACCCACTTCAGAGTTGTAACCACGAACAGTGCTTCAAAAATTAACATCTGAAGGTGGCTTACAAAATATCTTTTTTTAGTTGGCCATATCTGGCCCATAACTGATTTGGGGCCCAGATTACACTGTTGAACATTTGACATCATAAACTGGTCCTCAGATTATGGTACAGACTGGGATAGTGATTGTTCCACCCATCACAGTTTTTTATGTGATGGTGATTATTATGCATGTATTTGTTTATTTTGGCCCAAGGCCAGCATAAATACAAGAAAAAGAAACAACAACAACAAAATACATAAACATTAATACCTTCAAATACCATATACATGACTAATTTCATTCAAATGAAACCGGTTAATCTGAAATGCACAGCCCGGCATCTCATGACTCAGTCACTCTAAACCAAATCTTGCTTGCTATGAAAATTTTTTTTGCTACCCCCCTGTAAATGTTCTCTGACTTAGCAGTAAGCAGAAAAAGGACCTTGTCCCCATCAGAAGGGCAATTAGAATTGTAATGAATTAATAGAGGGGAGAGAAGCTTTCCACTTAATTCAGTATAAAATCTACATTTCAGCATCAGATGTTCTGTAGTCTCCACTTCACCATTCTGGCAGGGGCATAATCTTTGATCATAGGGCACCTTCCCAAAGCGTCCTTCCAATACTGCCATATGAAGGGCGTTAAGTCTAGCTACTGAAAGAGCCCTACGATGATCCCCGTTGGAGATCCTAAGGAAATATTCAGCAGGGGAATGACTACTGATTTGATCTCCTAGGAATAGGCCATAGCCTATTTGGACAACATCCCCCTACTTCGTCACATCCCAAATACGTTGAGTTATGGCCATTTTGGCCTTGTTGTGGCCCAAAGTTCTAATCAGGGGCAGGGAAAAACCCAAGGATGCTAACATTGCATTAATATCATTTTTCTAGTGGGTCATAAAGCCATCCTCCAATATCAAAGGAGCAATGCCTGTAGGGTAAAAAATCAGATTAAGCCAATAAGAGAAAACCATTTTCCAGAGTCTCGCTTCTACAAGTGGCCACCTGATCTCAAGCCTAATAGCAGCATTTGAAACTGAGCATGGTAGTCTAAGAAGAGACCTAATAAACTTAGATTGGACCGTCTCCAACTTTGGATAATTAGTTTTATTCCCTAGCGTGCCTCCCACTAGGAGCAAGGCAAGAGCCTTGGCCTTGAAAAGCTCTAAAGGTACTTGCAATGAGTGAGCTTGTTTCTTTATGTGCAAGGAGCAAATTGCTGAGGCGGCTTTCTGGGCGTTGGCAATAACATAATCCCTATGTGCTGTAGTGCTTCTATTGGACTGTAACACAACTCCAAGATATTTAAATTGTCTGGTCTGCTCTAAAGTATGGCCATGAAGTATCCACGTAAGCATCCTAGGTCTAGCCGCAAAGACCATGATTTTGGTTTTATCATAATTCAAAGACAGTTCGTGGTCATTGCAAAAATTGGCCACCTCTTTCAAAATTCGCTTAAGTCCAACCCTCATCCTGGAAATCAATGCAGCAGCAGCAGCAGCGTACAATCGCACATTAATATGTTTTTGAGCTAATTTGGGTGGGTGAAAGTCCAATTTCCTCATACGTTCCACGAGGGGGTTAATATAAAAATTAAATAATGCCGGGGCCAAAGATGGTGATTATCAAGTTTTAACCAAACACTGTCACATGATAGTAGTTTCACATCACTATGTGACAATTGGCTGGGGTAGAGTATTGCTTGGATAGGTCAACTGAAGACCTCTGACTTTCATCAGAGGGTTTAGGCATTAGATTTAGGCTGCCTTACATAGCATGATACCTCGGGTTGACAATCCTAAAATTAATTTCTGAAGCCAGGAATCATCTTGCAGACGATCTATCAACCACGGCCTGGCAAATACCGGCTTCTAGGCGCCCCTCCCTTTTCCTGGTTCACCGAGGCTGAATCCCAACAAGCTGCAGGCTGCTTGCATCAGGAGACTGTGTCAGGGTGTCAGGATGTCAGTAAAGTGGCTACTGTTGGGCATGATCATTGAGGGGGTGTTCAGCATGATCATGGCTTTTTAGCCTTGATCACTCATCCTTCGGCAGTGCGAAGATATTTTAACCCCTTCCTCATATCACTTGCACTACTGCTGGCCTTGTTGGCCTTGGAAAGCCATGCGTCCCCCATCTTTGTTCAGGAGGAGTGACCCACATCCTATGCATCCAAACACTGAAGAAGGGAGGTGGGGGTTTCTGCACTTAGTTTGCAGTTGCTGCATTTCAAAGGGCTGTGGTGAGGATTACCCCCCATTAGTGATCCCAGTGCTGAAGCATACCCCGTCATTGGATGGCAGCCTGAGAGCAGCAAGAGGACTCTCCCTAGGGGGAATCTGTGTGCCAGCTTGCCAGCCATAGTTATCAATATACCACCAGGAAAATGGTTGTTTACTTACCCATTGCGGCTTCCCCTACTAACTGAGCAAAGAGGCACCTCTTAAAAGTGGCGATTCTCTTTATTTTGTGGGCAGGGGGAGCAACTGGCCCTGTCCATCCCCAGCACAGCATCCCTCTAGCGGCTGTTGTTGTCTGGCATGTTTCTTTTTTAGATTGTGAGCCCTTTGGGACAGGGAGCCCATTATTTATTTATTTATATCTATAGAAACCCTTTTGGGAGCTTTTGTTGAAAAATGTTATATACATATCTGTCACATTCATTTTTGTATACAAATATGAGGATCCCCATGTTCTCCTTCTGGGGGTCCGCTTTTAATCTCTCTGGGGAAATACAAACTGTCTTCCCCAGTTGGGAAGGAAGGGACTTGGGGCCCCCTTTCTCTCCCCCCCCCCACAGGGAAGGAAGGATTTGGCCCCTCTCTTCCTACCTTAACTGTTTAAAGACATTTCCCCCCACACAATTGGCCATTCTGTTTTAGCTTGACAAAGGGGGAAGGGTTTCTTAGGAAGGAAGGAGAATGAAGGGAATACTGAGCACTCCACTCCAAACAAGGGTTGTCCCTTTTATGGATGCTGTTCCTTTGTGGGAGCACATTCTACGACATCTGACAGGGTTGCTTCCTAAACAGGGGGCCAGGCTATACATCGGTAACCATACCAATATACAAGGATTTATATATACATCGCTCAATTAGAGGGACCACTGTTGTCAACATCCACAGTAAATATATACAGATAATGTCCAGCCATGGAATGTACCCATGGTAGTGCTGCCCCATCTGACAACACCCATAGTAGTGCTGCCCATCAAGACAACACACCGAATGCCATTATCAGAATGCCTCCCCCCCCCCACCCGAGCAGATACACTAGATAGGGTGTTAGGCAACTGATAGGCTTCCCTTCACTTGTGCCTATTCTCCTTGTGCAATTGGGAGCTGTTAGAACATTTGCTATAGGAACTGCATGTAGAGGTCCCTTATGATGGAAGGATGGGGGAACTGAGGGTGATCAAGATGTGTGCTGTCAAAAATTCATTCAACCACTACTGTGATTGGGGATCAATGTGTTCATGCAACAAGAACTGCAGTGATGAGTTCTCTGAAACCTATCCTGCAATGTCCATTTTGGAAAGTTGGCTGTCTCCAATGCATTTCTGTCCCTTTAGATGTGGGAACTGTAGCGGCGCAGCATCCCAGTTGCCAAGTAGTGGCAGGAGGAGGGAGGAGACAGAAAAGGGCAGAGTGTCCGTTCCAAAAGGTGGCCAGCGAGAAATGTAGCCTCTCTAGAACTGTCACATTTTGGGGCTGCTCTGAGCCTGGCTCTCGATGGTAGTGGGGGGAGCTTGGAACCCAAGTTATAGCAGTGGCAGAATTCGGATGAAACAATGGCACCTTCAAACCTCTGGCAGTGAAACCCACTATAAACAGAAAGTTCAAATTACAGTTTAGGGTTGAAAACCAGTCCAAGGTTGGGTGACAAAACTGTTGTTTCACACATAGCAATAGCAGCAATAGCACTTACATTTATATACCGCTCTATAGCCGAAGCTCTCTAAGCGGTTTACAATGATTTAGCATATTGCCCCCAACATTCTGGGTACTCATTTTACCGACCTCGGAAGGATGGAAGGCTGAGTCAACCTTGAGCCCCTGGTCAGGATGGAACTTGTAGCCTTCTGGTTACAGGGCGGCAGTTTTACCACTGCGCCACCGCGCCACCACATTCAGTCAATCACAAAATAGATCCTCTGGCACATTTGCATATGGTTTGGCGTTATATCCAAAGGCAGTCTTAGGCTTTTCACATTGGCAACGCAGGAAGAATCCAATCCATCTCTGGCTCCCTTTATTGAGACCACAGTCTGAAACCTTGACTCCTGACAAGTACATCCTAACATCCCAAGCACCAGGAAATCAAGACTAGGAACTGTCACACTTTAATTCTAGTATTACTGAATAATTAAAGGGAATTGACCTGACAGGGAAACTTGTAGCATTGCAATTTAAGAAAGAGCAATGAGACATTGCTCTTGTATTAGGTCTGTTCCTTAATACTCTAATAAAGGCAGATATCACCTGTCCCACTGAAAAGTTTTGCCTAACCTAATTCCTATCCTATTTACTCCACTTTAAGTTATCAGTAATCCTTCTGAAGCCAATGAAGTTGAATTAATGTAAAAATGGTGTGAGGCCAGTTTGTTGGAGCTGAATAACAATTGGAAGAGTACCTAAGTCACAGTAAGTGCAGCATTTAATACTGTGTCCATGGCTATACTTAACAATTTATATTAGTAATCCCATGTTAACCTAGAGGAAGTCAAACCTGATTATTCTAAATTACAGCACTTTTAAAAGCACAAATTATGGAAGGTATGAAAATAGAGCAATGGGGGGGGGATGACAGTAGAGGTTCTTGATTATAGAAGCATTTAACATTTATCTTCACAATAATGGCTTTTGGCACAGAGGAATAATGTGCATTCCTACCCTGTAAAATTTTGTAATAGCTACACTATTGATAGCGCTGCTTTGGTGTGATCTAGGTTTCATAAAGAACGATGTTTACTGTAGGTAGTGAAATAGTACAAAATGTTTCCTGAGTTACAGGCAATCCTATCTTCAAAGGTGACCAGATTCACATGAGTGGCATTTGAACTCTTAAAATCCCTGTCCTGGGAACATGTCTCTGTCATAGAATATAAAATGTCAGGGATGGAAACATACAATTATGACTGCTATACAGGTACAATTTTGTGATTTTGAGGATTAGATCCTGGACTCATGTATTTTCTCAGAAGTAGAAGTAGAGGCTATAACTCTGCATGCTTTACATGCAGAAAGACATGTCTTACATGCAAAAGGTCTCAGGTTCAATAATGGCAGAGGGGCATTTAGACATCTGTCCAAAACCCTGAATAATTACTGCCAGTCAATGAGGACAATATTAGGTTATATAGACCGACAGCTTCACTCAGTATAAGGCAGGTTAATATGTTCATAAAAGGTCTCCACGTCCAACATTACCACAGCAGAGCTGCTGCTGCTGGGATCTAAGCAGCATCAGCATCTCCCCGCGGCACAACCCATTTCCATTACACCTGGGGAATCTTCTCAAATCTGAACATTCTCTAGCATGAATTTGTCTTAATGACTAATGGGAGTGGGGGTGCTTCACACATGTGCCTAACTGCACTGTGACCTTGACAGAGGCTATTTCATACACACTGCATTGTTGTACAGCTCTTTGGTATGGTTATCCTGGATTACAATAGAAGTTTGGTTCAGATAAATATAAAGGTTCTTTCCAGTTATATGATTGCAACCAATCACACATAAGAACATAAGAACAGCCCTGCTGGATCAGGCTAAAGGCCCATGCAGTCCAGCATCCTGTTTCACATAGTGACCCACCAGATGCTTCTGAGAAGCTCACAAGCAAGAGATGAAGTCATGCCCTCTCTCTCTTGCTGTTGCTCCTCTGTAACTGGCATTTGCCTCTGAGGCTGGAGGTGGCCTATAGCCACCAGACTAGTAGCCATTGATAGACCTGTTCTCTGTGAATTTGTCTAAGCCTCTTTTAAAGCCATCGAAGCTAGTGGCTATTGCCACTTCCCATGACAGAGAATTACATAGATTAATTATGTGCTGTGTGAAAACATACTTCCTTTAGTTGGTCCTAAATTTCCTGACCTTCAGTTTCATGGGATGACCCTTGGTCATCCCATGAAACTGACATGTCCTTCTGCATGCTGTGTTGTGAGAGAGGGAGAAAAATTTATTTCTGTCCAGTCTTTCGACTCCATGCATAATTTTATTATGTCTCCTCATAGTTGCCTCTTTTCCAAACTAAAAAACCCCAATGATGTTGCCTTGCCTCATAAGGAAGGTGCTCCTGGCCCCTAATCATCTTGGTTGCCCTCTTCTGAAGACACAAGCAGGCAAGGCAGCTGAGAAAAGTGCCGTTTTTGCAGAGGGTAAGAATTTGAAGCAAGAGTGCTCTACCATAGGAGCACCCCACTTGAATGCTTTCAAGCAGAACTGAAGTGCTAGCTCAAGCAGTTCTCCTTCTTAATTCTGCTAGAATAGCCTCAATACCACTGCTGTCCTTCACCCGATACCATTATTATGAATATTTGTATAGCCAGGGGTGCACCAAGGTAATTTTGGCACCCAGACCACCCAGCCGTGATACACCCCTGAGCAAGACCACCCCCAAACCTCCTTTGGGGGGCCCACCCTGCTAAAGCTCCACTTTTTAAAAAGTCTCTTACCGCAGCCGAAGGGTGGCTGCAGGGGGCGGGGGAGTGGAGCCATCCTTCTCCACCCCAACCCAGCAACAGTGGGTGGGAGCAGGAGCAACACTGTTGTCTTTAAGCAACTGTGGGGCATGCCTGTGCAGTTGAAAGAGTGTCATAAGCCTGTGATATCACAGGCTTGCAATGATCTCTTCTGCACAGAAATCTCCTCTGCTTAAAGATGCTGGCCCGAATGGATGGGTGCAGTGTCCTGCTCCCACCCCACCACTGCCGGGGGAGTGGGGAAAAGGACTGCTCTGATCTCCACATACAGTCACCCCTCGCCCATGGTAAGAATTTTTTAAAAAGCGGATCTTTGGCAGGGCCGGCACAGGATGGCTGCTGCAGGCCTAAGGCCCCGGCTATTTGGAGCCTCCTATGGACCTTGGACCTTCTATGGACCTCCTACGGACCTTGGTCTAGTGCTCCTACAGGCCTTGGGTTAGAGCCTCCTACGGACCTCGGGTTAGAGCTCCTCTGTATATACCACTTTTCAACAAAAGGGGTTTCCAAGCGGTTTGCATAGAAAAACATATAGGTTGTCTAAAAACAAACATAAGGTAGACCCCAGCAACAACCATTGGAGGGTTATTGTGCTGAGGATGGATAGGGACAGTTGTTCTCCCCTGGTTAAACAGAAGAGAACAACCACCATAGTCTGGATCTTGAAATCATGCAATGCTTGGAGCATTCACTGCTGTTGCTTCCAGGCAGTTTAAAATCTTCCCCAAGATAAAGTTTTGGATCCGATAAGTCTTTCCAAGTGTACAGTTGGAACACTTGAAAAGCCATAGTCACTTTCAGAGTGAGGAGCAGCCTCTTCACCCATCTATAGTTACTTTCATTGCAGCAATGACTGCTATGTTCTTCAATAATTATCAATTTTCAGCCCACTTTATTGAGCTTTTGCCATAGATATGGAAGGAATTGTATGAAAATGTAAAGTGAGATCCTATGTGTGAACCTAAGTAAATACAGGTAGCCCTGGTTATCCATGGCCTCCATAGCCGTGGTTTCACATATCCATGATTGGGACTTTGAGATCCAGTTTCATTATCTGCTGGTAGAAAAATAGTTGAAATTCACCTATCTGTGGTTGAGTAGCCGGAAATGATCCGGAACTGACTTCTGATCTCATTTCCGGCTGCCATTTTCCTACAGAGAGCCATTATGTGGCTCTTAACCCCCCACCCCCATATTCAACTGTTTGCAGGGTTTGGGGGCATTGCTGGAGAGCTAGAGAATAAGCTACTGTCCTTTTCTTCACTTATTTCTCCTTTGCCCTTTGTTTTTTGTTAGGAACCTAACCCCCCAATTCCCACTGACTCAAATTTTGTTATTCATGGTTTCCGTATTTGCACATATAGATGATATCAAAACCCCAGCATATAATGAGGCCAACTGTAGTAGTAGTGTAGTAGTAAGTTATTTCCCTCCCCGCCCCCCATTTAAATGCTTGAGAACTAGCTTAGCTGGGTAGATTAAAAAAACTATAGAACTTCATTTTCCTGTAGTTCATTTTCAGCACTTCTGTCAGCCATTTAAAGGAATGAACTCTGTGTTAATATAAGGTTTTAAGACAAAGAGAGGTAAATATGGGTTATACAAGACTGGCACATCATGTAACCAGTTGCAGTGAAGGGTTTGACAGGAGTATTGTTTAATACTTTGAACCAAGCAAAATCCCTCAAATGGAAACTGTGAAGGTGGATAAAATATTACAACATTATTCTAGAATCTCAAAAGAACTTTGTTAGGGAAAACAAGCTTTGCAACACAGCAGTGCCAAACTTTGACCCATAAAAATTTCCAGGGTGAAGAGGGACATGTCGGAAGTGCAAAAAATAAAAATAAAAAAGATCAAGGTAGCTTGCAAAACAAATTTAAGAACAATTTTAAAAATTGTAATAAGCTTGGTTTTTATTAGCTTTATTTGAGAATTCCCCCCTCCATGAAAGGACATGAGTAATGCTGGAGCAGTTGAACCAATTCTTTGCCAGCTTAACCTGCCATTTCCTCTTTTCCCTTAAACTTACCCTGTGAAGGGCTGAAGGGGTAACTGGTAGCAGGGTGGGCTGGCATGAAATCTATGCAGCAGTGGGGGAGGCTTCTTCTTTAAGGTGCTCTCTGGATGTTCCTGGTGACATGAGACATACCACAGAGAAAGCCTGAGAAATGGAGTTCCCAATACTTTATTTATTTATTTATTTATTTATTCATTCATTCATTCATTTGTATACCACCCTTCCAAAATGGCTCAGGGCGGTTTACAATTAAAACAAACCACTAAAATAGTAAAGAGCTAAAACAAATTTAAAAAACAATACACCAATTAACAATTTAAAAACATTTTAAAACAATTAAACAATTACAGTGATTAAAAAACCCAAAATCGGGTTTTGAATTTTAAAATAAACCAGAAATTAAAACCCCCCAAATTTAGGAAGCTGAGAAAGCTTGGGTGAAAAGAAGGGTTTTCAGGTGTTTTTTGAAAATTGCCAGAGATGGGGAGGATCGTATCTCAGCTGGGAGTGCATTCCACAATCTCAGGGCAGCAACCTAGAAGGCCCATCTTGGTGTAGCCACCAAATGAGTTGGCGGTAACTGGAGAAGGACCTCCTCAGATGACCTCAATGGGCGGTGGGGCTCATAAAGAAGACAATACTCTCTTAGGTACCCAGGGCCTAAGCCATTTAGGGGTTTGTAAGTTATAACTAGCACTTTGTATTTTGCCCTGAAACCTATTGGCAGCCAGTATAACTCCAGCAGTAAAGGAGTAACATGGTCTCTCCAAGATGACCCAGAGACCAACCTGGCTGCTGCATTCTGAACCAACTGGAGTTTCGGACTACATACAAAGGCATCCCCACGTAGAGTGCATTACAAAAGTCAAGTCTGGAGGTTACCAGCAGATGTACCACTGTTTTGAGTTCATTGATCTTGAGAAATGGGTGCAGCTGGCGTATCAGCTGAAGCTGACAGAAAGCACCCCTGGCCACCGCCTCAACCTGAAAAACCAAGGAGAGGTGTGAATCCAGAAGTACTGCCAGACTGCGAACCTGTTCCTTTTGGGGAAGTGTGACCCCCATCTACAACAGGCAGATCAAAATTGTCTCTAGAGTTCTGACCCCTCACAATAAGTACCTCCATCTTATCTGGATTTAGCTTCAGTTTATTCTCCCTCATCCAGCCCATTACTGTTTCCAGAGAGGCATTTAGGGAGGATATGCCAGCTCCTGAAGAAGGTGACATGGAGACGTAGATCTGGGTGTCATCAGCATACTGGTAACACCCAGCTCCAAATCCCCTGATGATCTATCCCAGCAGTTTCATGTAGATGTTAAAAAGCATTGGAGAAAGTACAGAGCCTTGAGGGACACCACACCTATGCTCAGATTTTGAAGAGCAACAGTCTCCAATCGACACCATCTGGAATCTATCTGAGAAGTAGGAGTGGAACAGTACCTCCCACACCCAACACCCTCAGATGTTCCAGAAGGATACTATGGTCAATAGTATTGAAAGCCACCGAGAGATCCAAAGGGACCAATAGAGTCACACTTCATCTGTCAACTGCCAATTGGAGATCATACATCAAGCCGACCAAGGCAGTCTCCACACCATAGCCCGCCCGAAAACCAGTTTGAAATGGGTCTAGATAATCAGTGTCTTCCAAGACCGCCTGGAGCTGATAGGCCACCACCCTCTCAATTACCTTGCCCAGCCATGGGAGGTTGGAAACAGGTCTATTATTGCTCAACTCCGAGGGATCTAATGCAGGCTTCTTTAGAAGAGGTCTAATGATTGCCTCCTTAAGACAAGGAGGCAACCTGCCCTCCCTCAGAGAAGCATTTATGATATCCAGCAGGCTGTTTACAACAACCCCCAGCTAGATCGTACAAGCCATGTTGGACAAGGGTCAAGAGAACAAGTGGTAGGCCTCACCGCTCCAAGCAGCTTGTCCACATCCTCAGCAATCACAAACTGAAACCGATCCAGTCAAATCGTATAAGAGGAGTAGTCGGACACCTCCAGTTCAGACATCAAATTAATTGTGGAGTCTCCATCTAGGTCGGCCTGAATCCCAAGAGATTTTATCTGCGAAAAACTCTTTAAACACATCACAGTGGGTAACTGATGACTCCAAATTCTGGTTCAAGGGAGGGGGGGCAGATACTAATCCCCTCACAACCCTGAACAACTCCACCGGACATGTATTCACAGAGGCAATACGGGCAGAAAAGAAACGCCTCTTTGCCACACGTATTGCCTTAGCATAGATCTTTAGATGTGCTTTATGTCACAATCTGTCAGGTTCGAGTCGAGTCTTCCTCCACTTGCGCTCCAGTCGCCTACCTTGCCGTTTCAGCCCCCGTATATCTTCTATATACCAAGGGGCCAATTTTGAAGCGGGTCAGAGAGGACGCTTGGGAGCAATCGTGTCTACTGCCCTGCTGAGCGAGTTGTTCCAATTCTCAACCAGGGCATCAACAGGATCACCTGCAAAGCCAACATTGAATCCTTCCAAGGCTTCTTGGGAATCTTAATAGATCCAATAACCACGTCAGGCGGACCATTCTAATGGGCCCTGCGCCCCTGCAGAGGTGGGAAGTGGTTAATTGCTATACTGTGGTTAATTGCTATTGTTAATTGCTATACTGTTTTTAATTTGTTTTAGTTTTTTATTGTTTTAGTAGTTTGTTTTAATTGTAAACCGCCCTGAGCCATTTTGGAAGGGCGGTATATAAATCAAATAAATAAATACATAAATAAATAAATTAAATCCCTCCAAGGCTTCTTGGAATCTTAGTGGATCCAATAACCTCTTCGGGTGGACCATTCTAATGGGTCCCTCGCCCCTGTGGAGGTGGGAAGTGGTCATATGTCCAACCTTAACCAGATGGTTGTCCATCCATGACAATGGGGAAATCACAGGAGTCCCCACCCACGGAACACCACACTGATCAGAGTAAAATACCAAATCAAGCGTGTGACCTGCAATATGCGTTGGTCCAGAGACCACTTGGGATAGGCCCATAGTTGTCACGGCTGCTATGAACTCCTGAGCTACCCCAGACAGACTGGTCCTGAAATGAACATTGAAGTACCCCAGCACCAAGAGTCTGGGAGACTCCAACGCGAGTTCCGCAACCAAGTCCGTGAGCTCAGTAAGGGATACCGCTGGGCATAGGGGCAATCAGTACACCAGTAGAAGTCCCAATCTATCCCTGGTCCCCAAACTCAAGTACACACATTCAATATGGTCTGATACCCTGACAGGGACCCTGGTAAGGGAGATGTTAATCCTTATAGACCACAGCCACCCCACCTCCCCGCCCACGTCGCCTCACCTGCTCCTCTATAGAATATCCTGGAGGAAGAAGCTGGGACCAAACTGGGCCACCAGCCTCCCCCAACCAAGTCTCGGTAATATATACCAGGTCGGCCCCTTCATCCATGATCAAATCATGGATGAGTTCAGATTTATTTTGGACTGACTTGGCATTACAGAGGAGCAGGGAAAAGCTATGTGGGTTGTTGGCAGTGCTCCCCGAGGTCAAAGAGCTGGCAGGACAGCCAGAAGGGGAGACCGCTATTAAATTTCTGACTACCCTTCCCCTGGAACGGCCTGCTGACCTGCCAACATTACTTCTTCTATTCCCCACCACCACCGGGATGGCTGCCCCATAGTCAACAAGGGCACCCTCTGTCCCCCATCTTCAGATGAACCCAAACACATTACAGTAATTTCAACCCAAGTCTAAAACAGCTTAAACCTAATTAAACAGAAGCCCTCGCCCTCATTCTCCCCCAAAGGGGCAACCCCCTTTGGTGTCACCCCTTTGGTGGCGGGCCCGCTGCCACAAGAAGCCTTCCTATAAAGCTCAAAACTCAGCAGGTGACCCGAGGAACAGCTGAGTCACTCAGGGGCTGGTCCCAGTCCTGCCCACACTTCCCACAGATGTTAACCTGAGGCTGCAGCCCCACAGGGTAAGCAAAAGGAGGCAGGCAACAGCAGAAGGAACCCCAGCACCCACCTGGTCTCTCACTCCAGGCAGCACTGGGTGGGAGCTAGATGGACTCTCCCTTTCTCTCTCTGCTAGGCTTCTAACTTGCTAGCACAAGGATCTTTGATGGCAACAGACACTCCACACAAGCATTCAGACCTTTAAAATGAGGCATTCACAGCTGTCAAAAATCTTTCCTACCACCAGATAGGCAAGAAAGGCCATCTCCAGGTAGAACCCATTATAAGTCAGACACAATGGAGCTGTAGGTTTAGCTTGACATCATGAGTTTCACCTTCAATGCTGAAAATACAGTTGCCATAACTACTATTACTTGCTTTTCTATTTTACCTTATACCAGGGTTTCCCAACCACTGGTACTCCAGATGTTGCTGAACTACAACTCCCATAATCCCTAGCCAACAAAAATTGTAGCTGGGAATGATGTGAGTTGTAGTTCAGCAACATCTGGTGTACCACAGGTTGGGAACCCCTGTTTTATATCAAAGGCTGGGATGAATAACATTAATTTTACAATAGATACATGATAAACTGATAAAAGCAAGTACTATGAAAATGCCACTCACAACCAGTTTAGGCCCAGCTGTCATGTTCCCTGACTACCAAAATACTCTTCCACAGCTCGCTCTCGGTCTCCCCCCTCCCGCCCATCAACCCATCCTGGCATTCACTTGAGCCCTCCATACGTCCAGCTCCAGTAGCACTAGCTACCACTGGCCTCACTCAGTATAAAGCAGCTTCATATGTTAATAAAATCTTGCATTTCCATGAAAAAACACTCTCTTCTGGCAATCTTTTTAGGGAACACCAAAGAAGCAAAATTGTTTGCACAGTGTACAAGGGGGGATATAGGAAATGCTTCCCCACATTGCTGATGTAACCAAGTGACAGTCCCTTTTGCCACACTGAGTGAGAGTCACGAAGCCTGACATTAATCAATGCTCCCCTGTAGCTGTGTATAGCAGGACAAAGAGGGAGGAGATCCTGCCCTGCCATGTCACTCCCCCATGCTCCCCACCACTCATAGTTTCAACGAGGCTTGTCTGAAGAGGTAAAAGCCTTCCCTGTGATGGCAGGTACATCTATGATTGCAAGGGTGGAGCAATCCATTACAAGCGGGGGCCTTTCCTTTTCAGACAAGCCCTGTCATAACTGTGTGCAGAGGGGCATGCAGGTGAGTGACACGGCGGGGGGGGGGAGAGAATTCCTCTGCTTTCACCCCACTGAATGCTACAGCAGGGCATTTTAACAATGTCTGAAGCTGCCTTAGTTGCCTTTGTAATGTGGGCATATAGTGCCCTCTTCTCAGAGAGGATGCAAAATCTTACTAGAGTCCTATCCCCCATTATACGATCTCTGATTGGCTGAATTGCCCTGCTGGGGGGGGATGGCACTTGAAAAGCAGAAGAAAGGGGGGAGACGTGGCAGTGAGATATCAGCAATCAAGTCAACAAAAGATATATTTGGGGATACATATCTCTCAGAACTTCCTGAGGATAATGGAAATTCCTGGAGCTGCATGGATGATGGGAAAGGATACCATAAAATAAAATCTTGATTTATTTTATAAAGTTTTAACAGGTGAACCTTCTGTGTAGCCCTATCAACAGCCTCATATTAGTGAACCAATAATGGAGCTGTGGCTATGAGAATCAGTGGACACACTTGGCTTATATCACTTAGAATTTCATAGATTCTGCCTTTTACACCAGCAGTTTCATAATCTCAGGGGTTCGGCTCAGGTTCAGCAAGGGAAGGACAGAGAACTGAAACAGAATAGATAAAGCTGGGGGGAGTCAATGCGGTAGGCATAACATCCACCTTTCTGTCAAGGTGTCAACTCGGCACTAGCATAAGCAATCAGAAGAAGGTGCTGGTGGATGATTATTAGAGCATGATATTGCAGCAATAACTCTTAAGCACCTTGATTCTATTCAACACTCATAAAACTGGAAAGTTGATTAATTTGACCTACACTGTGGGAGGTATATATAAAACTCACAATTAATTTTGTAAAAGTACTCCCTATCACCACCACCATAATAGCAGTAACATTCAACTCCCCTTTGCTGGCATTCTGGATCATACAGTCAGTGGTAGCTAAGCTTAGGCAATTTGAATAATGTAATGCTGTAGAACTGACATTTGCAACAAACCAAGTTATGGAGCAGAAGGAAGGAGTGTTTTCATCAAGCTCAGCTCTGCAAACTGACACGGTAACATCACACTTACAGTTAAGGTTCATCTGTCAGCTCTCAAATTATAGTAGTGTGTATAAAGGACAATGTAGTAATACATAGCAAACAGTAATTAAGAATCTTGTTTTAATTGGAATAACTTTATTTTTATAGAGTGAATTCTGCAGAGCATAATTCATTTGGACATATAGGGTAATGTTAATGAAAGAGAGCTAATTTCGCATTTGACTATCAAATGGCAGATTTCAAGTTTGCTATGACTGTGAGGTTTTGGTATGGTTGTGGGACAAAAAGCTATGGCTGGAACGCCGTCTGCACCTCTACTTGGAAAAATTGGACCTGACCTCAGTCATTCATGCTTTGATAATGTTCAGATTGGACTAATGCAATGTGCTCAACGTGGTTTGGAAGCATCAGCTGGTCCAGAATGCTGCTGCAAGGATGCTCGTGGGCACAAGTAACTTCATGAGTGTCACGCCACTTCTGCAGCAGCTTCATTGGTTACCAGTTCACTTCTGGGCTAGATTCAAGGTGCTGGTCTTGACCTTTAAAACGCTACATGGCTTGGGGCTGGGGTAACTGTTGGACCACATTTACCCATATGAACATTCCAGGGCCCTCCACTCAGCATCTCAGGCACTGCTTGTGGCCCCACCCAAGAGGTGCTCTTACATCTGGACTTCGGGGCCAATGTCCAGGGCCTCCACACCCCCTGGGGCCCCCAAATCCTCTTTAGTCTATCATGGGTGGTGTGGTTTGTGCCCTCAAGAACCTACATGTTAAAAACGGTGCTTAAATTGCAGCAGGTTGACCTCGAAAGGCTTTAGGTCCAGGCTCCAAAATCACCTTGGTACACCACTAAGAGAGATCCAGTTGGCAGGGACTAGAGACAGGGCATTTTCATTGGAGGCCCCTCAACTTTGGAATGCCCTCCCCAAAGAGTTTCACCATGCTCCCTCCCTCAGTGTTTAAAAGAACAATTAAAAACACATCTTTTAAAAGAGGCTTTTTAATGTTTTTACTGCTGCTTATAAGTTCTTTAGTTTTTATAGTTAGTTTTTAGCTTTTTATTAATAGCTTTTAATTTGAACCTTTTTTTAAAAAAAAAACCATGTAATTGTAAATGTGGTTTTAGCCTGGTTTTTTTTAACTTTATTGGTCTTATTTTACATTGTGAGGCTCTCCACAGGAGCAGTATGGCGAGCCTGCAGGGCTTCAGCGGGACGAGTGGGCTTGACCCACTCTCCCTTCAGAGAAGCAGGGAGGCCTCCCACACAATTACCGGCTCTGTCACAGAGCCAGTAGGGGCAGTGGAGATCAGGTACCAGGATGCCCCACGCAACTGCACAGTGCATTCTGGGGAGGCCCTCACATCCGGGAGGCTTGTTGTAGCCTCCTGTTTGGGGGTCTACTCATGAGTCACTAAGGTGCAGAGCTGCGCCACGGTGACTCACAATCAGGGAAAGGGGGTTAGCGGAGTGCTCGCTCTGCTAACCTCATATAACGGGGGGCAGTATTTAGCAAGGTTTGCTGCCGAGAGCCACGTGGCTCCCGTTGCAGCACATGACTGCTGGAAAGCGGGCTGGGCTCCCTTAGCCCACTTTCTAGTGGCCATGAGAATAGCCTCTGAGGTGAGTTACATGATCAAGGCAGCAGCCCAGGCATGTGGATTGGCTGCCCACATGACTGCCAGCTCTGTCACGGAGCCGGTGGGGGCTGTGGGGATCGGGGGGCGATGTGGCCCCTGGAAGTTTCAGGATGCCTTGCGTGAGCACGTGGGGCATCCTGGAGAGACCCCTGAGCCTGGGAGGCTGTTTGCCAGGGGTCTCCTCATGTGTTGCCATGGCATGGAGCCACACCACAGCAATACACGATCAGGAAGCCTAGGTTATCAGAGTGCTCGCTTCGCTAACTTGGGTTAAGGGGAGGGCTACTTTGGTGGCCTAGCCACAAGGTAACCACTGGGCTTGCCTGTGAGCCCACTGGTTCTCAAGCTCCCTTAGCCCGCTTTCCAGTGATCATGAGAACACTCTCTCTGTATCTGTTTTATTAATGTTGTGATCTACCCCCAGAAATAGTGTACTGGAGGACTAGGGTTTAAATATTTTAAATAATAATAATAAATAAAAATGTGTTTGTTTTAAACATAATTCTACTTTTTCTAGAATATTTCATTCATTATGTAAAAAAAATGTTTATCCTCATACATGTTTAACACAAAGACCTTCTGAAATAAATTAGATTAATTCAACATATTACTTTGACCAAGATGTCATCTTAAATATGTCCTGCTTAATGAATATTTAAAGAGGAGAAAGAAAGAAAGAAAGAAAGAAAGAAAGAAAGAAAGAAAGAAAGAAAGAAAGAAAGAAAGAAAGAAAGAAAATGACATAATTCTTATTATACATCCATATATCACAGAAGTCAATTTGAGAATATACAGGGTGCTGTAATGTTAGTTCAAATATTCCTTGACTACATCAGCAAACAATTCTCACCCGTATAAAATCTGTGAACTTACAATTGTATGCAAGGAAAAGGAGATAGCTAAAAAGGGAACCAAAGCTAGAAAAAAGGGGGTTGACCTACTTACACATTGCTAAAACAAATGTTGAAATTTTGATTAAAAAAATAATAGCTGTATGAGAAAAACCCCTGCCAAGGGGAGAGGTATAACTTATTTACACAGTAATTAGAAGGAGAATTTGCTGTGTTAATTACACTGTTCTTCAATTACAAATAACTACTAAAGAAAACCACCTAAGGTGTTAATAGCCCAATGTGAAGATTTGCAATGCCAGTAAATATGTGCCTAGGTTGGCATATAATACTGGCTGCTGTATTCAAGATTGCACATGAGGATGCTATGCTGGCAGGCACTGGCACCAGTATTTATATCAAGAATCCTGTTTAGTTGTCCCATTCCACAGGCCTCCCTTGGCTGATCATATCCCAGCCTCTGCACTTAGCTTTACGCAGAAGCCTGGGTTTCTGTCTCTCAGTTTTCAATTCTCTCCTTTTAGCTTCAGCAGAGGAGATTTGTCACCTGTGAGCCTCCTCTATTCCCTTGCAGGCCTTTGTGTTTAGGTGGATCCTGGGAGCCCAATCTCCAGCTGCCTCTGGTGTCGCTGCTCTCATCCTTAGACTGCCTTAAAATATAGGCTAACATTGCCAGCAGTCTCACACCTGCACACTGGAAGTCTTGGCAGATAAACTGAACTCTTGTGCAAGCTCAAGCCCATAGAGAAAGGTCTCTTCTTGCCCATTGGCTGAAGAAATATTGCTGCTGCACCCTCCCTAGAGTTTTGATTCAGTGTTGAAGCCAAGCAGTGCTGCTTGGAGCCTTACTCTGAAGCTGACTCTTGTCCACTCTAACTGCCCCAGCACCTCAGAGTCATTGGCAGGAGCATAGCAAGGTTGAAGTGGGCCCTAGGACAAAAAGTGAAGATTGACCTTGCCCCCTTCTTATTCAGAGAGGGACAAGGGGAACAGCAAAGAGCAAGCTGTCACCCAGCTGGTGGGGTCCCTCCCACCGGGGCTCAAGGTCATCTGTCCTCCTTTGTTCAATTGTTGTGCCCCTGGCAATCTGGTAAGACCCCCCACCTCTTGACACCTGCCATCAAAGGGCCCTTGATTGCAAGGAAACCTTATGTGCGTAGATGATTGTGGATCTGATGACTGATATTTCTTTCTAGAAATGGCAGTCATTGCTATTTTTGCTGTTTCTGAGTTATGCATTTTTTAGAAATAGTAAACATTTTTCGTATATCTATTGTACTTTTGAGGCAACCTATGATCTCACACAAACAAAATGGGTTTGCAGTTTGCAGGCATTCCTCCAGTGAAAGCAATTATAGCAAGTGGCAAAGGGGAGGGGGTGCATATACCTTTGAAAAATTTCAAATTTCACTGCTGCTGGCAACCAGCATCCTGCAGGAAGCCCGGGAGGCCAATGCAGTATCCCACAGGGAGACTGTTTCACCCCCACCATTCATCTGGCTTCCACACATGTGCAGTGGCCATATGAATGTTCAGCACAGCATCATATGCAGTGCTGATCATTGAAATGGCTGTTGCCAGATATATATATATATATATATATATATATATAGAGAGAGAGAGAGAGAGAGAGAGAGAGAGAGAGAGAGAGAGAGAGAGAGAGAGAGAGAGCCCTTTCTCACAATAAGTGATAAAGTGCTTGAAAGAACGCAGGGAGGAAGGCTGCTAACACTTATCTCCCCTTCAGACGATCCCTAGGTCCATGCTGGGTGGGCAGATTACCCACCCTTTTCTCAGCACTGAGTATAATATGTGTTGCTATTGCTGCTATAACTATCTTGTTTTGCTGGATCTCAGATTGACAAAGGCAGCGCTTTGGTGCCTTCCTTCCTTGAGTTGTGGTTTGGTCTGTTTGTGAGATAGTGTTGTGGCAAGAAATTGACACTGACAGTGCGCTCTCTCTCTCTCTCTCTCACTCTCTCTTTCATATAATATTTATAATGTCTGGCCCTGAGATTAACTTCTGCTTTACTCACTGCTCTGGTCTGGTCTGCATGATGCATTGCAAGGTGTACTCGTCCCAAATGTGGCTGAAGTTGCTCAGCTTATGGCTATGCTTGCTGCTAAGGGTGCTGTTGTAACGGCTATTGCAATGCTATTACAGTTAAGTAATGTAAGGAGTCATATTTGTGTGTGAGATAGCAACTTGTGTCAATGACATTACTTTGGTGCAGGTGCTGGCTGGCTGGCAGTGGATCCTGGGTCAATGATTCTTTTTGGCCATTTTTTGGACTGTGTTTGAAATGTGTGGGAGGGACAGATTCCCTTTTACTGTGTGGCTCTGCAGCATTTTTCAAGGCAGGGTTTCAAAATGCATTGCAGATTTTAATGCAAAACTTGTGTGCATGTATCTACGTCTGTTTAACTAAGAATTTTTCCAGAAACAACTCAGTTTTATCCTTCTCCTTTACCTCCCCTCATCACCTCTTAAGAACTTCAAGGGAGGTTCGTTTGAGGGTGCCACCAGATCATCTGATGGTGACTCAAAGGAGCGCCTTCGCTGTGGTTGCCCCAGAACTGTAGGATGCACTTCCTGCTGAGATTAGAGCTTCCCCATCCCTGTTGACGTTTCGGTCCCGTCTCCACCTTTTGCAGCTTTCCTTGCAGAAATGGCTTGTTTTGGGCCATAGGGAACAATGGGGAAACTTAAAACACCCCATTGTTCCCCATAGGTAGCTCCTAGGGACACCAAAATAGGTTGTGTGGCATGATGGGTGCTACCTACCACCCAGCCCACAAAAGAAATGGGCAAGTGGGTGATTTTCACCACATTTTTAACCTCTTCCCCAAATCCCCATAAGATCCTACCTTTTGGGGAAAAGGTTAAAAATTTGTTTAAAATCACCCACTTGCCCCTTTCTTTTGTGTATTGAGTAGTAGGTAGCACCCATCATGCCACACAAGCGACTTTGGTGACCCTAGGACCTACACATGTGTCCAGTATGTAATGGGAAAGAGAGAGAGAGAGAGAGAGAGAGAGAAGAGAGAGAGAGAGAGAGAATTGCAATGTAATGCACACAAAAATGGAACTTGAGGCCAAGCACTACTTTCTAAAAATGTATTAAACATCACATGTAGCTTGCTGTGAAGTTTAAAGGGGGGGAAGAAGAATGGAAATCGTTTATTGTCATTGTTGTTATTTTTTTTACAAGAGAGACATTTATGTCATGAATTATATTTCACTAGTTCTCCTTGAAATAAAGCTTAGTTATTTGTCACTGCAGGCACTTTATGTCGCATTATGAACTGTGAATGCATAAGATGGCAAATTTCACTTATCAGAATATTTCTAAATGCTGTATCTTCAGACAGAAAGATGTCAATTACTCCAGGTCCAAATGTTCATGCCAGAAGCACTGAATCAACACTTCCAGTGATCCACCAAAATGCTCCCAGACTGCCTTTCTACTGCACTTTAAAAAAAAAAATCTCAGTGTTGGGCATGACAGAGAACTGTTTCCTAAGTTGCTACTAAAGGAAAGAAGGAAGGCTTCTGAGAGGCTAGTGGGGATGCAGTTCCTGCTCTGAAAAAAAATTAAGCTCTTTGAGTGTTTCAGTAAAACACTTGAAACCAATGCTTCTACTGCAACAAATATTGATATGCCACTTTTCAACTAAAGTTCTTTTGAAGGGAAAGAGTCAGTGAAATACCCGAACAACTTGATTTAGCTTGTGGTCCCTTGTCCACATTACCACTTATCCTTTTCTACAGAATGTTTATATTTCTGAAGGTGGAAGAAGCAATGGGTGGCAGAGAGCATTTGCAGGTGAGGATCTTGAGACTTGATACCTGGCTGAAAATTATACATTTCCCCCTGATAATGCCCCATGGAGCCTTTCATTAGCTGTGCAGAACACCACTTGCAGGTAGGGATCATGGGATTGTACTTACAACGCACAATCTCTGATGATGGTGAGCTGCAAGTCCCAAACTGAGCAAGGACAACCTCAAAGGGGGCATTACCCAATTCAAACTGGGGCCACCTTATTCAAGATGGAGGCAGTTCACATTTCAGGCCCCCAGCCTTTTGAATAGTTGCCCCTGCCCTAGAGAAGTAGCATTGCCCTCTCCTCTGCAATTCCAAACAGCAGCTCTCAAGTGTTTGCACTTTAAAGATTTCTTTTTAAAGGTTTAATGTGTAAATTTAAAGTGAGCTGGTTTTACATGTGACTGCTTTGTCTGTATGTCTTAGTTTTTCTAGGCAATAGTTTCATTCCCTAAGCTGTTTAACCACATCTTTGGGTTTGAATTTAATATTTTTCTGTGGACCTTACAAGTTATGGTGTAGGCCCTGTGACTGTGCAATACCTTTAAGAGTTTAATGAGTCTTAGTATTGTATGTGAACTACTGAACCCTGTGTTTTGATAGGTAAGTTGGTACAGGATTGAATCCTCAGTGATCAATACATTTACATTTAGGTTTATATCTACAGAATTCAAAGCCATTTATCTGCACCTAACACAATTGTCCTTATGACCAGTAACATGCAGGTCAATTTTAATGGCCATTTAAACTTTTTTTAATAAAAATATAACCAGGTAAAGTGCAGCACATCTCTTAAATCTCTTTCTCTTTCTTTTAAACAATGTAAAATACTCCAGGTTTTAAAAATTCAAACACCCTACACCATCATTATTTCAGGATTTTTTTGGTTCTTAAAAAATCTCCTTTAAAATTGCTATTTTACAAAAGAGAAGTGTAAACATGAACTTCAAGCCTCTTCACAACTGATGCCAGCTTGGTGCAGATAAGATCAATATCAGGCTTGCACCTGAAAACATATCCATACAGGTCATGTATGCAAGTGTTGCAACTTGCAACATCAACACAAAGATAAAAAATGGGTAATTGGCAACACTGCAGGAAAGGAACAACATTTAGCCTTTGAGTACTAATTGTTCCTTCATTGTCTCATATTGATTTATGCCTTCCATAAATAAGTATCATGGGCATGTTATTAGCAAGAGCTTCATGATTGGTAAGTGATGGCAGAGTTACTATGGACACTGTGAAAGTGGCTGTTGATTGTTCTATATTAGCTCACAGGGTTTGACTTACCTTCCCCCAGATGATCTACTGATCCAAAGAATAGGCATCTCCTGGAGGCCAGGAAATTGAGTTCTGGGTATCACACAATGCACTGTGTGGTGAGGATGGTGCATGGGGGAAGCAGGGGCATATCTAGGGTGGGGCAGGCAGGGCATATGCCCTGGGTGCCACTTGAAAGGGGGTGCCATTTTTTTAAAATAAAAAAATGACCACCAAAAACAAAATGGCCACTGTACATGCTCAAATGGCCTTTGTGAGGCCCTAGGCCATGCCAGGCCTCACAGAGGCCATTTGAGCATGCACAGCAACCATTTTGTTTTCAATGGCCATTTTTTTTAAAAAAAATTAAAAAATGGCCACCACACATGCTCAAATGGTCCCTGTGAGGCCCTAGAGGCCAGCAGGGGAGGGAGAACCTTTGCAGACACCTGCTCCCTATGGCCTTTACGAAGCCCCCTGAAGGGGCTACAGAAAATTTTTGTTTTTTTTAAAAAATTAATATAATATAAGTCACTGTACACATATTCAGTTTGGCACTACGTACAGAGAATCAGGGCTTGTGAATACTGAGCTGAAGCTTATGAGCTGGGATTGTATTCATTTGTTCTTACTTTGCTTTTTGCGATAAGTGAGTTAAATGTGATGTCTTAATAATATGGCTTTTAATGGTGAGTTTGTCTTTGAATCAGTGTGAAATCCTTAGTATGAAGGCCCACTGGGAGTTTCTTGCTCTCTTTCTCTCATTTTA
This sequence comes from Hemicordylus capensis, assembly GCF_027244095.1. NCBI lineage: Eukaryota > Metazoa > Chordata > Lepidosauria > Squamata > Cordylidae > Hemicordylus > Hemicordylus capensis. The sequence continues at coordinate 51,142,400 of NC_069661.1, read as the reverse complement.
ACTGTCTTTCTGAAAGACTAGAATATATTCCAAGCAGTGACACAGTTTACTCTGCATATCCTTTAATTATGTTCAGAGTATCTGGGAAAAGTCAAATTCTCCATTTATTTTTAAAAGTTATGTAATAGTGATGCTACAATGCATAGTAGATAATTAGACAGGCACTTCTGTTTAGTTTTGCAAGTACACCTTAGTATTTGAGTATTTCATGAGCCTCAGCATCCTGAAATTTGTAGTTTTCCAGCATTTTTTGGTCTGGCTATGTCCACTGCTAAAGAGTTTTTGAAATATTAAAAGATTAATGAGCTTGACTTGTATTTTTGAGCTGACATTATGGTAAGGTTATCTGAAAGATGGGTGTCAGATGTTTGGACAGGGGGTGCAATTTCAGTGCTTGCCCTAGGCGCTATTTACCCTAGATACGCCTCTGGGGCGGGAGCCCTTGTGAGTCAGACTCTCTAGGCGCTGAATTCTGTGTGAGTTCTCATGACCTCACCCCATCGCTAGGGAGGTCTGTGGGGCAGGCAAGAGCTTCCCCAGCAGATGAGCAGCCACCTATTTGCCTTCACCTCCCCATCTTTTCGCCTCTCTTCGCCTCCCCATGAGAACTTATAAAAACCCTTTAAAAATGCATCTGATCACCCAGGCTTTTAATTAAATACTGTTTTAATAGTTTTAACATGGCTTTAAAACATTATTTTAAAAAATTTAAATGATTCTAATGTTTTAATTTTCTGCTGTCACTTATTTTAACCAATGTTTTGATTTTTGTTGCCATTGTTGTGTTAGCTAATGTTTTAAATTTTTTGCTGTCATTTATTTTATTCTGTTGTAAACTGCCCAGAGGCATACGTTTTGGGCGGTATAAAAGTGTGGCAAAGGCAAAAACTGGGAGTAGGAGGACTTCCCTCATTACATCCCAGAGTGCCCCATGCCATGGGCGTGGCAACTGCTCTCATTAGAGCAGCCACCATGCTCAGCACGACTGCTCTTTCCCCCTCACCTTCTGCTGGAAATGGTGGCAGGCTGGGCAGAAGCCTTTTTACCCAGTGGTGATTATTCACACGAATAATCTTCTACTACCTACTGGGGTAAAATGAACTACCGAGGTAAAATGAATTTACTGAGCCTACTGAGGTAAAATGAACCACAGGTTCATTTCACCTCAGTAAAACACCAGGTAAAAAAAGTCAGGCTACTTTCTTCTGGAGCAGGGATTCCCAATGTTGGGTCCCCAGATGTTACTGGACTTCAACTCCATAATCCCCAACCAAAGGCCACTAGGGCTGGGGATTTTGGGAGTTGAAGTCCAATAACATCTGGGGGCCCAACATTGAGAATCCTTGTTCTGGAGCAGCCGGGAGCCCTCCCCTCCTACTGCTCCAGATGATACATGTTGCCTGAGGTATCCCAGTCAGCTCATGTCATGAGAACGACCTCAATGAGTGGCAGTTCAGATGAACTGCCCCGCATGTGATAAGGGGATGCATCAGGAGGTTGTCCGGCCATCCACAGAAGATATCAGAAAAGGCGCACTCTCAGCGTGTTCCCCTTTTAATTGTGCGAGCAGGGAAAGTATTACTGGAACCAGCCTGATATCAGAATAGAATAGAAGGATATGAGCAGCTTTCTTCCCACTTTTTCCTGTCTTGCTTGAAAGTGGAAATGTTTGGCAGCATAACCCTGTCTCCACCAAGACTCTTTGCTTTCCCCACTGAAGTGAAATACACTGATTTACAACAAGCTACTTTAAAAGGCAGAACCAGTTGCCTGGCTGGGGCCATTCAGTGAAGGCAAACAAAGCACTGGCCTTTGAGCCTTGTTTGTGTTGAGAGGCTTTCTTCTGGGTCTGTTTGAGAGACTGTCAGTGAATTCTAAATTGAGAGGTCCTAAGGCTTCTGTCCGCCTGGATGTTAAACTAACCAATCTTTTTCCCCACCAGCCTGGAAAGAGGTTTTTCGGCTTCTAAATATATGCAGAATCTGGTTGTAGCTGCATATAAACAGAGGTTCTTTAAATTTCTTTCTATTATTAGGACTAAAACAGTTTCAATTCTAAACCCCCATGATCCTATTTCCAATGAAATCATTGTCTGCATCTGTATGGTTGAAAGCAAAGCTTCTTTTCATTCTGGGGAGAATTTTGTTTGCCTTCCAAGGGTCTGAGTTTGAGTTGCTGGTGCCTTTATGAAAAATGGCATTTATTTATTTGTTTATTTGTTTATTTGTTTGTTTGTTTGTTTGGGGAAAAAATGGCATGCCACTCTCCAGCTAATAGCTCCCAGAGCAGCAAACAATATTACAATAAAATACAATTTAGCCAGGAGCAAGTGTTTACTCACGTTTGAAAACCTTCAGTTTTATTTATTGTCATTCAGTGACGTGTTCCAAAAAAAAAAAAAAAAAAAAAAGGCACCAAAAGTTTCTGGGATGCAGTTTTGCCTAGAAATCACAATTGGACCCTCTCGATTGGAAGGCATTTTTCCTACCTGCAAATATATAACTGGTTCGGTTTTTTCCCCAGTGAGACCATGGCACACTTTACATGCTTATGGGCACTTTCTTCATTATTAGGCTATATATGTTCCAGTTCATGTGACTGGAATTAAAAGTCTTAATGTAGGGAAAGGAATTAAAATAGAAAAGTTGCTAATGCCAAAATTCAGCTGCTGTTAAAATCCACTAGCAGTAGACAGTAGGGGAAATGTGCACCAGGTTATCCAGAGTACAATCACTGAAATATACTGCTCTTCCAGTTTTAGTACTCTCTTACACCATATCTATACTGAACACTTGAGTTGCTTCTACACTGTCTGAAATGTGGAAGAATAGGAGTATGCCAGTCGGTTGTGTTGTAAAAAGGAACAGCAGTCTTGAAGTGTTGTTCAACAGTCTTGGACTGACCATTTATTCACATGTTCTCAGCTGTGTTGAGACCACACCTGATGTGGTCAGGTGTGCCCTCTACTCCTGCCTGTAGACTACCAGTGGCATCTGGTGGGCCACTGTGTGAAACAGGATGGACCTTATCCAGCAGGGCTGTTCTTATGTTATTATTTTATCTCCAGAAAAATTTAGATTGTCTGTATGACACATTGGAGACATAGTTAACTTGCCATGGAAGCTCATGAGGATCTATTGGACCTGAGCATATTTTGCTGCTTATGAAAGCTTTTATCAGAACCTCTTAATTATATGCTATCTCTCTGTTTGTTTCAATCCATTATTTATCTCTTTCCCCCCTTTTTCAATCTATTGCCATTGTATGGGGTGCAAAATATTTTGAGGGTCCTTTTGAATGTGACTATGGAAGCATAAGAAGTGTTCACTGTTTAATGGCTTACATTTTCCTAGTATATCCTTTATCCTTTTATTTGTAGTTTTATTTGTATGGCTGTGATCCAGAGACTCTTAAATAAGCGTATTTCATTATACTGGAAAGTTAGTTAGACAATGAAGGAAAGTCAACAGAAAAATTTCTGTTTTCTGAACAAACCATCAATTGCAAATATGTGTGAAGTGTTCAACTTCTGACAGCTACAAATCTGAACAAGGGTATCATGACCTAAAGTATGGATGGCGTTAGATAGTTAAAGGGTGACTGTCACATCGATATTACCATATATGTTCTTCCTCCATTTTGCTGAGTATTGCTTATGAAGGATGAAGTAGCTGTATACATGACAGTAGAAAGGTAATGAACTGAAATGATCTCTTAGAGAAGAAACCATTTGTTGAGTGTTTTGTCACAAATCTGAGAAGCTGTTCACACGCATAGCCTGGGCATGTGAAGCACCGGGATTGAGCACAATCCTGGCACCGCCCCTATGCCTAGCCTTGCTTTTTAACTCATCATTTTAGCTAAGGTTAAGTGAACTTGTGATTCGCTTAACCTTGGCAGGCAATCAGCTGGGCAACTGCTGTCAGGTCCAGAGGCCTCTCCTGGGCCTGCCACCATTTCCCACAGCAAGCCTGAAGGAAGGATCAGCTGCTGCACTTGTAGCACAAGGCACCCTGAAACAAGGGAGGGGCGAAAGTGCCCCTGCTCTCAGCTCCTGGCATCACTGAACCACCACTCGTTGCACGCAGCATAGCAGAATGGAGAGCGGCTGTTACTCATCTGCCGGAGAAGGCAGGCAAGCTTCTGCCTTCCCCACAGTGCACCCAGCAGCATCGATGAGGTTGTGTGAAAGGCCTCTGAGAGTCCTTGGAGATAATCTACTTTACGCTAGGTGTGGGTAATAATCTAAATTAGAGTGGGGACTTCTTAGCTCAGTTACTGCTGATCTTAAAACACAATATAAATCAATAGCATCCATCATCTAATACATTACTTTGTTCATACTAATTCGAGGCTAGGTACGAAAGTGAGATGAGGGGTCTATGCCTGACAATGCAATCCCATGCATATTTACTTGGAAGTGAATCACATTGTGTTCAATGAGGCATACTCCCTAGTTAGTGTGCTTAGGATTGCAAACTTGCAGTGCAGTCCCAATGTCATTTGTTCAAAAGTAAGTCCTGCTGAGGATTGCAGCATTAGGCACTGAGTGCTAACTGTTGGGTCTCCGATCCTTTCAGGACTAATCCTTCAAAACTATAGCACTTTGTTCGTTTAACCCATTTATATACCACCCCATATATTATTATTATTATTACATTTATATCCCGCTCTTCCTCCAAGGAGCCCAGAGTGGTGTACTACATACTTGAGTTTCTCTTCCACAACAACCCTGTGAAGTAGGTTAGGCTGAGAGAGAAGTGACTGGCCCAGAGTCACCCAGCTAGTTTCATGGCTGAATGGGGATTTGAACTCGGGTCTCCCCGGTCCTAGTCCAGCACTCTAACCACTACACCACGCTGGCTCTCATATAAAACCACAGGGCAATTTACAACTTGAACAAACAGTAGCTAAAACCTAAAAATCATTTTAAAAAGATTAATATGCCATAAATAAAACTTTAAAATGCTAAAACATCATTTTAGCACTTTAAAGTTTTATTTCTGGTATTTTTAATCTTCTTTATAGTGGCAGAGAAGCACACATAGAGGAGCAAGAGTAGAGAAGAATTGGAATTGCAGGCCAGTAGCAAAAATATGTAGTCACTAACCTAGCTTTTTCTTGTTGAAACCCTGCCCTGATATTTATGAATATGAAAGACTGCACAAACAGAAGTTTTCAGAACCTAATATCTATAGGAGAAATGAAGGTTTTACAATTATAAATGATTTCAGGACCATGGACAGAGCATTATTTCTGGTGCACTATATATTATGTGAAGCACATGCTTGGCTATCATATGACTATATATTTCAATTTTCCAAATAACACTTTCACCCTTCCACAGTCCTAATATGGATCAGGGTTCCCATAGCTAGCATTCACCATGGACGGGAAGTTCCCATTGACAGCAATAGGAATCTGTACTGTTTGCTGATGCGTGCTAATAATGAGCTTTAAGTTTTTAAGTGAACCTCTTAGAAAGTGCAGAAGGGAAATACATGACTAAGAGGGTAATTCCACAGTAAATCCCAGTAACTAAATTTACTCAGAAATAAGCCTAAGGCTACAGTCCCAAGATTGCCTTGTAGCTAGAGGAACCTTACACCAAAACAGAGTTACACTATCAGAGTTAATACAGTATTTACATCGCATGATTACCCATCATCTCTAACATAAATGACTGCCTCAGGCTTTGCCTATTACTGGGTCAATTAAAGGACAGCTAATGAAAAGTTTATTTTTCAATCAGATTCTAATTTCAGCGAACAACTCCTGGTCCCATAAAAAATCCTAAAAGAACCATGATGATCATGGGAATCTGAAATTTAGGGATGCTAAACAGGATGAAGCCAGAATTTAATTGAGGCTTTAATTAGACAAAAAAGGTTGTCAGGCATGGGGCACAGATAACAGAGATCTGATAGTAGCAAGGGATACAGATTGCTTGTGGAGGGCCAGGAAATTCTTTTCAGTGAAACAAAGCATAGTATTACTGGCAACGAAGAGTGTAGGTTGAAACTCAAAAGACCTGGGTAGGGTTGTCACCAAATTTTGTATTTCTCAATGTAGAAAAGTGAAGTTCAGTGGTTCAAAATGCACACCTCAAATGTGAGATGACTGTTATGGTTCCACAAGTTCTTCCAACTCATCTATACCATAAAATAACTTGAGTTCTACTTTCCAGCCTATTTGCCAGTGTTGGGGAAAGGCTACATTTCCCAGAAGCCTTGTTGTCTGCCTCAAAACTGTGTGCCAAGTAATGGGGTGGAGAAGTGGGGTAGGGGATAGTTTCTTTTATATCACTTCTATTGGAGAACTAATGCTGGGTGCATAGGAGAAGGTTTGAAGGAATGTATTCCTGATGACATTGTCAGAGTCCAATTTTGGCTTTGAATTAGGCTAAGAATAAAACTTTCAATTTTCTGAATTTGGCTCAGTTGTCTAAATCTAAATTCAATTGACCAAAGAAGTTCACTCCATCACACACTCTGGGAACACAGTGGAGATAATTTCCTTGACCACCAAATGGCATGGTGTTTGCCATACTGTATTTTGATATCTTAGTCCCTAAGATGTCTAAGTAAATTCTACATAAGTAGCATGCTAATTACCTAACCTGACTGAGAGCATGAAAATTTGCCATCATAAAAATGAGAATTTTGCAAATAATATTATAGACAGTTTGCATGTCTATCTATTTTTCTCTTTAGCACTTCTTCTGAAGTCCTCCTAAACCTGAAATCTTTTTTTTTAACTGACTGTAGGCAAAGCCATTGCTGGAGCATGCTAATTTACACCTTGGTGTTCTATATTAGCCAAATTATGGGGAAACTGATATATATATTTCTTCAGGCTAATTAAAATAAAACCTGGAAATGAGTATCTCACACCTCCTCTTCAAAGAGGACAAAGCAATGTGTGCTTTGAATGTGATTTTAAAAAAAACAAGCCAAAAAGAACCCCCCAAAACAACAACTATTTCATGTGGCCACTAGACTGGAGCAGGAGAAATGCTACTTATTGGGGAAAGATATCTAAAGCTGCCAATGGCTATTAAAGCCTGGAAAAACTGATCAGACTATTAGGACTGAAATCCTAGCAATCCCCTTAAATACATGCACTTTACATTGATTGATCTCTGAATATATTTCAAAAGGAATATAGTGGATAGGACTTCTTCTTCTTCTTTTTAAAGCCAGAATCATTCATATTTCATAGCTGGTTTTCCTAATAGATTCAATTTAGTTAAGATGCACACAATTTTGTAATTCTGAATGTTTCAGTTAACACATGGTCTGGCAAGGAATTGCCTACGTACTATGTGCTAATGTGCTATGCTTAACTACTGTGTGCTAACTACAACTGCATATACACTTGTGTGCTAGTGCTAATCAGCTAAAGAAGTCCCTGAAGGAGACAAGGAAGCTGTGCACACGAGCAACTCAACCCAGGCTAGGGTAGACCAACCTGGGTTGGGCTGCTCATGTGCAGAGCCGGGATTGAGGCCAATCCTGCTGCTGCCTCCACCACAAGCTCAACTTTTAGCTCTGGCCATTAACTGTGGTTAGAGGGCGCAAGCGCACCCTCAACCCCAGGGCTGGAGTTGTGTGTGACACTATTCTCTCAGTGCATCTCTCCTGTCTGACTCCTCTATGTGTGGGAATTTCAGCAGATAGGTGACCCCGTGCACTGCAATGGACTCTTAGGGACGTATTTTCATGTAGCTTATAGATTAATAATAGGAGGCACTTATCTATAGTTAAATCCCTCAGCTTTACCCAAAGGCGGCCCCTAGAGATGGAATCAAACATTTTAAATCAACATACACATGCTGTTAAGTCTCCTTTCTTTGGCATGTGTATGTAGACTGATCTCTTCCAATCTGTTGGCCACTGTTCACTATGTGTTCCACATTGAATGTGGAACACATTCACAGCTGTAACCAAATGATTCAGGATGAGGGATGCATACACTTTTGAGGCATAAGAAGGCTAACTTGTGGACTGTCTAATCGATTTGAACCAAATTTGGTACAGTGGTAATGAGTGACACATAGGAACACCTCAATGGTGCAGTTTGGAATGATGCCATCCACCTCAATTCAAGAAAGTGGATGTGTGAACATTTGAGGTACAAGTGGGCTAAATTGTGGACCATCCAATCTATTTGAACCAAATTTGCTACAGGTGTAGGGACCCATAGGGATGGCTCAAGGACATAGTTTGTAATGATGTCATCCACCATGATTCAAGATGTCGGACAAGTTAATGTTTGAGGTGCAAGTGGGAACCAATTTGGACCAAGTCTGGTATAGTTGTAGGGAATCATAGAGACACCTCAAACGCATAGCCTGTGATGATGCCATCCACCTCAATTCAAGATGGTAGATGCATGAAAGTTTGAGGCCCAAGTGGGCTAACTTGTGAACTGCCTGATTTGGACCAAATTTAGTCCAGTTGTAAGGATAGTGAAAGGAAAAGGATAGTGAAAGGAAAATAGGCAGATTAGTAATTACTAGAACAACTTGTTTATACCTGGGGTTTGCAACTGGAACTACCAATATTATTTTCTTGTTAAAGCAACCATGGGTGATGGCTTTCAGATAAGGACTGTGGTGTTAGTGAAGGAGGGTCTGCACTTCCACTTCACAGCACTGCAACTGTAATCCCCCCCCCACACCTATTAGTAATTGAGGATGGGGTTGATTTAAATTTCCAGTTTAGCACATGGAGAAAGGACTGGATCCTAGGGGTGTGCATGGAACCTGTTTGGCTGGTTCGGTTAAAATCTGGACTGGATTCAAACCGAGTCTGGTTCTGGGACCAGGCTGTTTCGCAAGATGGTTCAGGGATATACTTGTAAAGGGCAAATCACGTTGTGATACAAATAGTCTTCATGTGTTTATGTAGACCTGAACTGGGCTACAGCTGGGGGGATGGTGGAGGAGCTCCCGATGCTGCTCCCACCTCTGATGTCTCTGCTCCCTTTGCCAGCAACACTAAGGTATGATGTACCCTTTCTCTCACCCTCCTGCTTTACTATAGGGAATGCTACTTTTTACTTGTAAGACTTCCCTTACAACTATGTCCCTGAACCACTTTGGACTGGTTCCTTTTAGAACAGGGACTGGTCCAGTTCATACTCAGAATGGCTGATCTGGGCCAGTTCGATTCGAAATGTGGTTCAAATCAAGCCACCTAACACATCCCTTCCCACTAATGGCCCCAAACCAAATTGTACTCCACATGCACACAATTGCTTTTACTAGAATAGTGGTTCTCAGCTTGTGGTCTATGGACCACTGGTGGTCTGCGAGGATACTTCAGGTGGTCTGTGGAGGGGGATGTATGTAATAATAAAATAACCATTTGTTCCTCTTATGTATCATATTCAATGTTACATTATTATTCACAATTGTATTCGCTTAAGAAACATCCTTGTGTAATATAACTTAATACATTATTAGAAATAACTGCATTTTAATTGATATATGCTTGATTTCCATCAGCCATAGGCTGTGTTAAAAATGTTTTAAACGGCTTGCTTACTCTTTCAATAAGTTCCACAAGGCTCATACTGTCTCCAATGTTCTTTAACATCTACATGAAACCGCTGGGAGAGATTATCTGAAGGTCTGGTGTTGGGTGTTATCAATATGCTGATGATGCCCAGATCTATTTCTCCATGTCAGCCTCATTAGGAAATGGCATATCTTTTCTATATGCCTGCTTGGAGACAGTAATGGGCTGGATGAGGGATAACAAATTGAAGTTGAATCCAAATAAGATGGAGGCACAGACTGTGGGGGCTGATTTAGATCTGCCTATTATGGATGGTGTTATACACACACACACACACACACACACACACACACACACACACACACACCACTGAAAGATCATGTACGAAGCTTGGGAGTGCTCCTGGACCCCAAGCTCTCCCTGGTTTCTCATGCTGAGGCAGTGGCCAGGAATGCTTTTTATCAGCTTCGGCTGATACAACAGCTATGTCCATTTCTGGAGGTAAGTGACCTTAAATCAGTGGTACATATGCTGGTAACCTCAAGGCTCAATTACTGTAATGCACTCTGTGTGGGGGCTGCCTTTGTATGTACAGGTGAAACTCGGAAAATTAGAATATCGTGCAAAAGTCCATTAATTTCAGTAATGCAAATTAAAAGGTGAAACTGATATATGAGACAGACGCATTACATGCAAAGCGAGATAAGTCAAGCCTTAATTTGTTATAATTGTGATGATCATGGCGTACAGCTCATGAAAACCCCAAATCCACAATCCCAGAAAATTAGAATATTACATGGAACCAAGAAGACAAGGATTGAAGAATATCGGACCTCTGAAAAGTATAAGCATGCATATGTATTCAGTACTTGGTTTGGGCCCCTTTTGCAGCAATTACTGCCTCAATGCGGCGTGGCATGGATGCTATCAGCCTGTGGCACTGATGAGGTATTACGGAAGACCAGGATGCTTCATTAGCGGCCTTCAGCAATTCTGCATTGTTTGGTCTCATGTCTCTCATCCTTCTCTTGGCAATGCCCCATAGACTCTCTATGGGATCAGGTCAGGCGAGTTTGCTGGCCAATCAAGCACAGTACACTGTATACTTTTCAGAGGTCCGATATTGTTCTATTCTTCAATCCTTGTCTTCTTGGTTCCATGTAATATTCTAATTTTCTGAGATTGTGGATTTGGGGTTTTCATGAGCTGTACGCCATGATCATCACAATTATAACAAATTAAGGCTTGACTTATCTCGCTTTGCATGTAATGCGTCTGTCCCATATCAGTTTCACCTTTTAATTTGCATTACTGAAATTAATGAACTTTTGCACAATATTCTAATTTTCCAAGTTTCACCTGTAGTCCAGAAACTACAGTTGTGCAGAATGCAGCAGTCAGATTGGTCTCTGGGAGAACTCGAAGGGACCATATAACACCACTTTTAAGGGAACTGCAGTGGCTGCCGATATGTTTCCGGGTGAAATACAAAGTGCTGGTTATTACCTATAAAGCTCTTAATGGCTTGGGTCCAGGGTATTTAAGAGAGCAGATCCTTTGTCATGAACCTTGCTGCCTGTTAGGATCTTCTGGGGAGGTCTGGTTACGGTTGCCACTGGCTTGTTTGGTGGCAACCCAGGACCGGGCTTTCTCTGTGGCTGCCCTGGAGCTTTTGAATATGCTCACTACTGAAATAAGTGCATCTCCTTCTCTGTTGTTTTTTTCAGGAAGACCCTCAAGACTCACCTTTTGTCACAGGCTTTTAATGAGAATTAATTTTAATAATTTGTTTTAATAATTGTTTTATGCTATTGTTTTTATTTCTGTTTTATGGTACTGTTTTAATGGTTTCGTGTGTGTTAATCTGTGCTGACTTTAAATACTATTTTAAATTTTGTACACCACCTAGAGATGTACATACTGTATCATGCAGTATAAAAGCATGATAAATAAAAAATAAATAATGATGTAGTGGTCAACTTAAAAGAAAGGTTGGGAACCGCTGTACTAAAAGGAACTTACCGTGGGAGTTCCAGTCATCATTTATAAATTTCCCTCTCATACAGCACTCCAAACCTCAATGAAGCTCAACTAGGCTGCATAAGGAGTGGAGTTTGGAGAACAGTAGGGAAAAAATGGCAATAATGAATGTAAGCCAATGTCAGCTACTTATATGAACAGGGGCTTCGCAGTGTTGGCAGGAAGGGGAGAATGATGAGCAAGCTGCTGTCCAGCTGGCAGCACCCCCCCCTTCGCTCAGGGGCCCAGGGACATTTCCCCCCTTCTTCAATTATAGCTATGCCCCTATGTGTGAGATATCCATATATCTGAAGACACTTTGACTAGCATTTCTAACAAAACTGTAGATAACTACTAATAGCACCACCACCACCCCGCCGCCATAGTCAGGACCAACACAGGGATGCTAGGAGTTTGGGGGTACTAAGATGTCCACCTTCTTATTATTATTATGGGATTCCTCTTCAGCTGCTACAGCACTAGCCCCCATTAGAGCTGCATTAGCTGAAGCAGTACCATAAGAGAAGACTGTAAAATCTATAATACAACACAAAGCATGTAATTGACACAAAGAGCATCTCTTGGAAGTGGCAAATGAGGAATGTAAACCTTACGTCACATTTCTAGGCACAGGAAGCTTCATTATAACTTTAATTATTCCTTGCAGGCCAGAACAGGTCATAAATTGAAAGCTTGTTGTGAGAATTCTGCCATCCTGAGTCACGTATTATTGATGGAAATGACACCTCATGGCTAAGAGGCTCTTTTACGCTACCGACTATGAATAGGGGCTTGTCTCCATACTGATTACTGTACAGTCCTCTGCTCATTGCCCTTGAATAATGGCCACTGTCTCAATTAGCTCCAGAAAAATACACACACGCACAGTCAAAAGCCTTATTAAGCTATCCTGTAATGGATTTAGAACCCTTTTGGCAAACTTTGGGTCTCCACAGAGCTCCGACTTCCTGGCTTGGAGTGATTTGCATATTGCTAATCATTACATTCAGCACTGGCGTTTTCGTTATAATTAGCTCATTTTAAGGGCATCAAAGCTTTAGCAGACATATATTCATTTGACAGCTCACTAATTGCTTTTTATGTTGTCATCTTTGTTGCAAAGCAGCTTTATGATCTTAAACCTCGAGAATGGTTTTAATTTGCCCTAAGACTCGCTATTAGAAAAAGGCCACAGACTTTGGTCTTTTTAACAGTGCACTTTAGACAGTGCCAGACTTTTCCACCCCTTGCCCTTAATCAGGGTGTGCATCTGTACAACTGAAATCTATAGAGCAGAATCAGAAGAGCAGCAAGTATCCCTGGTGTCATTCCCTCAAGACATTCATGGTGCTGTAGCCGAGTGGTAGAGCATCTGCTTTGCATGGAGAAGGTCTCAGGTTCAATCCCTGACATCTTCCGGGGGCTGGGAAAGACTCCCGCCTGAAACCTTTTAGAGCTACTGCCAGTTAGTGTAGACAATACTGAGCTAGATGGACCAATGCTTTGACTTGGTATATGTCTGCTTCCTATGTTCCTACCTGCCCCAAATGAACTCACAGAAAAGGTCCTTGGGGGTTTTGTTAGTTCGTTTATATTCCTATACTACGCTTTGTCCAAAGACCCCTTGTTGCCCTTCAAGTTGAACCCATCATCCTTGAGGGGAAGGTGGTGTGCATGCTGTAGGTGTGACCTAACTCCTCGGATCGCTTGTGAGCAGGACAGAAATGTAAATGCAATGATAATTCATCTTGTCATTAAGCCGATGTATTCGGAAATAATTTCTGTTGAAAATGATGTCGTTCTTAGATGCATTTTAAACTTCTATGCAAGGGTTCATTTTGTCTAGATCAGGGATTCTCAACATTGGGTCCCTAGATGTTATTGGACTTCAACTTCCATAATCCCCAACCAAACGCCATTGGGGCTGGGAATTATGGGAGCTGAAGTCCAATAACATCTGGAGACCCAACGTTGAGAATCCCTGGTCTACATCTTCTTGCCACCGTTTGACATCTTTTGCACTTGCCTTGTAACAAAAGTTATAGAGAACAGTTAACAAACACTGAAAGCTGGTGTTTGCTTCCATGAACTCTTGTCTTTTCAGGATTTGTTGTAAAGCCAATGCTTTTTACATTTGGCCACATTTTCTTTTCTACATGTGTCATGATTTCCCCCCACTTCTACACAAGTCTATTATTATAATTCCTTCTGATGGGAAACTCAGGTCCAGCAAGCAAAAATAGCTTGGCCTATTCCTGCTTCTTTCAGAAAAGTCTGAGCAACAGAATGCTACATCTGAGCAAGGAGATGTAGGTCTATCGACATAAAAATGTCGATAGACATATCGACCTACATCTCCTTGCTCAGATGTAGCATTCTGTTGCTCAGACTTTTCTGAAAGAAGCAGGAATAGGCCAAGCTATTTTTGCTTGCTGGACCTGAGTTTCCCATCAGAAGGAATTATAATAATAGACTTGTGTAGAAGTGGGGGAAAATCATGACACATGTAGAAAAGAAAATGTGGCCAAATGTAAAAAGCATTGGCTTTACAACAAATCCTGAAAAGACAAGAGTTCATGGAAGCAAACACCAGCTTTCAGTGTTTGTTAACTGTTCTCTATAACTTTTGTTACAAGGCAAGTGCAAAAGATGTCAAACGGTGGCAAGAAGATATAGACCAGGGATTCTCAACGTTGGGTCTCCAGATGTTATTGGACTTCAGCTCCCATAATTCCCAGCCCCAATGGCGTTTGGTTGGGGATTATGGAAGTTGAAGTCCAATAACATCTAGGGACCCAATGTTGAGAATCCCTGATCTAGACAAAATGAACCCTTGCATAGAAGTTTAAAATGCATCTAAGAACGACATCATTTTCAACAGAAATTATTTCCGAATACATCGGCTTAATGACAAGATGAATTATCATTGCATTTACATTTCTGTCCTGCTCACAAGCGATCCGAGGAGTTAGGTCACACCTACAGCATGCACACCACCTTCCCCTCAAGGATGATGGGTTCAACTTGAAGGGCAACAAGGGGTCTTTGGACAAAGCGTAGTATAGGAATATAAACGAACTAACAAAACCCCAAAGGACCTTTTCTGTGAGTTCATTTGGGGCAGGTAGGAACATAGGAAGCAGACATATACCAAGTCAAAGCATTGGTCCATAAAGTGCTTTGTGGTAGATTGATTCAGTCATCATATTCATAGTAAATGAAAGTGTGAAAAAGTGAAAGTGGGGTCATGAGAGTTCTTTAATTGAAAAAAATCTCATTTGCTATCATTGAATGAGAATTCACACCTCAGAATTTTTTCTGAAGGGATGTTATTCCCTTATTTTCTGAGGTGTGAATTCTCATTCAATGATAGCAAATGATATTTTTTTCAATTAAAGAACTCTCATGACCCCACTTTCATTTTTTCACACTTGCATTTACTATGAATATGATGAATGAATCAATCTACCATAAAGCACTTTATGAAGAAAAACCTCAGAAAATCAACAAAATCCAGCCCTCTGGCCAATCAATCTGAAATTGGGGAAGGGTGGTAGCCTCCACCCATTAGGCACTATCTACCAGCCCACCCCACTCTTTTGGGGCAGATCCACTTTCTGCCCCCAATCTGCCCCAAAGACACCAAAACTTCAAAAATTCCCAAAAATTACCCCTTTGCCTAATCCCCCTGAAATTGGGGTGGTAGCCTCCACCCATTAGGCACTACCACCCCACCCCACTCTTCTGCCCCAGGCCCCACTTTCTGCCCCAATCTGCCCCAAAGACATGAAAACTTCAGAAATTCCCCCAAAATTACCCCTTTGCCCAATCCCCCTGAAATTGGGGTGGTAGCCTGCACCCATTAGGCACTACCACCCCACCCCACTCTTTTTGCCCAGATCCCATTCTATGCCCCCAAACTGCCCCAAAGTCACTAAAACTTCAAAAAATCCCCCAAAATCGGCCATGAGCCAAATCACCCGAATTTTTCAGCCCCGAAATTCAGGTGATTCGGCTTGGCCCCAAAAAATATTGGGGGACATCGGGGGTGATTCGGTTCGGCCCCGAATCACCCGAAATTGCTCATTTCGGGCACAGATCAATTTGTGCCCGAAATATTTTGCACATCCCTAGTTAGAAGGCGTAGCCTCGTGGTTTTAAAAAAACAATACTATCTTTTCCCCCATTCCAAAGATTTGTGCAGGTATTTTTAAAAAACAGAAGCCTGTCCTCCAGCCCTCTGTGCCCATAATATATCAGTATTAATATGCTCTGCCCAGCAGCCTACAGGCTCTGAGTGGGCAGGAAGGCACAGACTCTAGCTTCCTCCCTGTGCCCATTTACCCCCCACCCCCAACTGCAGCATTCTGAGGCCATGGCAAAAATTAACCCCAAACCCACTAACCCTTTCGCAGAGCACACACGCACAGGTATACTATGGTTCCCCCCTACATAATCTCAAGTCTAGCAGTATATATATTATGCAGTTCAAATGTCTTGGACAGTTCATTGTTGTGCCTGTATTTTGGGGACCTCATGGATGGACACAGGGCAGGTTGTGTGTGTGTGTGTGTGTGGACTTCTTTGCAATGAAGATTGGGTCATATTGTGACTTCTAGCATCATCATCATTTTTATTCAAACTAGATTGCTTGCATCTACGATAGGTTGTGCTGGTGCCACAGGCTATGATCCATTGCATAAATGTCAAAAAAGGAACCCAAAGATTGTGTGGTGTTATCATCTTCACTCTTCTACTTACGTAGGGGTGTGTGTGGGGGGGTGGGGGGACCTCGCTGTTTCACTGGCAGAATGTTGATTTGCATCCTTCTTTACTTAACCCGCTTTTATGGCTGGGTGCCACAGACATACTGTGTCTGTTGCTTGTGGATGAAAAATGCTTGGGGGAGGGAGGGCAGGGCACATTTGATGCTGTTGTTGGTCCTAGTCTGCTGCATCTGTGATATCACACTTGCTTGCTTGTTGCTGACTGCTGCTGTTACCTGCATTGGGAGGGGGTGCATGGGGCAGTGCATTTCATTGTTGTTGATTCACACTGTTGTGTGTAGATCAATTGCATTTCTGTTGTGGGGGATGGTGGGACACAGTGGATGTGCATGAGCTTTGGAAACCTTGTTCTTTGCAAAGCTCTGCTGTTGTTGATGTGTGCTGCATCCACCCTATGGGACAATGGGGACAGACAGTGTCAATTTCTGCCTGTGGGTGCCTCCTAGGAGTGCCACAGTGGTTTGGGTGGTAGTTCCCCAATGGGTGCCTGCTACCATTCAGATTTAAGAGTGATTGGGCAAAAGGTTGATTTTTAAAGAATTTCTGAAGTTTATACGTCTTTGGGGCATATTCGGGGCAGAAAAAGGGTTTTTGGGGCAAAAGAGTGGGTCAGGTGGTAGTGTCCCAATGGGTGCCTGCTACCACCCAGATTTCAAAGAAATTGGTGAAAGGGGTGATATTTAAAGGATTTCTGAAGTTTGCATGTCTTTAAGCTTCCCCCCCTAGGGAATAATGGAGATTTCAGCAGCCCCATAACTTCACTTGGGGGGCACTGGGGGGGCAGAGTTAGTGGTGGTGTAGTGCACATAGGGTGCCAACCACCCTCATACCCACAAGCCCATGGGGTACTGGGTTTTGTTGTTTCTGAGGTGTTCTGAGAGTAGATTCTCTGGTAGCAAATGAGAGTGGATTCATTGTTTGTCATTGAAAGGAACAGATTGCCAGACAGTGGAATAATGCTCCCCCAGTGGCCTTAATTGTGAGGCCATCTGGAACCCTCTACACAGGAGGAGGTGGAACCTTACAAGCCAGTTGTGACTTTTCTTTCACTAATCTGTGGAGAAAAAAATTCCCTGGAAGATGATACAGGAAATGATCTTGTATTGTATCCCATGGTTATGCCAATATTGCTCCATTTCAAATTAGGTAAGCTGTGGCTGCAAAAACTGCAGCCATGAACTAGATCAACTTGTTTGTGGTAATGTTGTTAGCAAATGAAACTTCTGACCACCTGGAATAGTAATACACCATCACTATAACAAATATTTGTTTGGTTATCAAAAGGTTGGTTGATTATCAAAAGGCCCCATTATATACATTATATACAGTATTTGGTTGGTTATCAAAAGGCCCCATTATATACAGAATAACATTTTGCCAATGGACCACTGGGGATACTCTGTTGAAGTCAAAGGGGTGGCAAAAGTCTGCAATTTGTCAGATACAGCACAAGCCATACAGTGCCTGATTACAGCTTCAATATATTTGTCCATATCTGGCCACCAAAAACTTTCTCTGATTCCCCATTTAGTCAAGCTCATGCCCTTGGTGGGCAATTTTGATCACTTTTGCTTGTAAGGAGGTTAGCACTACCAGACAATCAGTCCTCAGCACCAACTCATTGAGAAGGGACAGCTCATTCACTATGTGCATGTATGGTTGAAGATGTTCAGGTATCTTCTTTTTGTGTGATAATCCATTAGTTATGTAAGGTTTAAGTTCAGTAAGCACATGACCAACACTGAGGGCCACTTTTCATTCAGAAGATACAGTTACTTCATAAGTGGATGAAGCTATTTGTTTAGTTACTGCTCCTTCATCCTCGTCTTCTGGGATCTCCTCTTGGCCTGGAAGCAAAAGTCGAGATAAACAATATGCAGTTGTATTCCCATGATCTGGAAGATATTCCACCTGGAAATCAAAATCCATAAGTCTGGTCATTCATTTGGCTATTCTTGGGGTCGCTCAACTTGATCCCCAAGTAGTAAATAAAGCAGATCAGGGTTTATGGTCTGACCGTAAAGTGAATTTTCTGCCCCACAAGTAGGTCCTGAAGTACTTCACTACCCAGAAACATGCTAGAGTTTCTTTTTCAGTGACAGAAAACATCTTCTATGTTGAAGTAAGCACTCAGGAAGGAAAAGCAACTATAAATTCTCTGTCCCTTTTTTGGCTGGGTCAAGAAAGCACCCAAACCATATTCAAAAGCATCAGTAGTTACAATGGTGTACCTGTTGGTGTCAAAAAAAAGTGACCAGCAATGGCTGATTTAATAGTCTGAAAACTAGCCTTCCAGGATGCATCTCAGAAAAATGCTACATTGAGGCAAATTTTCTAACACATATAGAGTAATACTCACGGAGTCCTCAAATTGAGCGAAGTGCATCCCTGATTTATGACTCTGGTGCTTCCCGTATAGCTTCCCCCTGCTAACTGAGCAAAGAGACACCTTTTAAAGTGGTGATTCTATTATATTTAGCAGGGGGAGAGCAACTGGCCCTATCCAACCCCAGCACAGCATCCTTCCAGTGGCTGTTGCTGGTAATGCCATGATGTTTCTTTTTAAATTGTGAGCCCTTTGGAGACAGGGGACCATCTTATATATAACTAATACATATTTTTCTATGTAAACTGCTTTGAGAACTTTGGTTGAAGAGCGGTATATAAATATTTGTTGTAGTAGTAGTAGTAGCTTTCACCAAGTTTGTTTGGGGATTTACACCACTCTGAGATATTGTGTGTCCCAAGTACATCATAGTGTGTACAAAACTAACATTTCTCTGCAAGGATAGTAAGTCCATGTTGTCGGAGTTTTCTTAAGATTTATGTCAGTTTAGCATCATTCTCCTCAATGGCATAATGCCACTGACAAACATTAAAATGTTATTCTGAAAGTAAGTGCCAAAAATTGCAGGATTGATAAGGAAAATATACCTTCAGGGGTTGTGTAGGTCAGGAAGCTGGAGAAACAATCAGCAGCAGCAATGGTAGAATGCAGTTCAGGATAGAAGACCCAGTAATGCAAGTTAATGTAGGTTGTAGGAACATTCACAAGCTTTGCAGGCTCACATGTTCAGCTGGTTCAAAATCTCATTGCCAATTATTTTACAGTTGCTTCCCTAACAAACACAAAGTAATCATATATTGATTTAACTAAGAGTTTATTCAGAAACAACTCAATTTTCTCCTTTCCCTTTCCCTCCCCATTGCTTTTTGACTGCGTCCCCCACACTCCCTACAACAGGGCTGCTCAGCTTTGGCCTTCTTGCAGATGTTCCCCTACAACTCCCATAATCCCTGACTAGTGGCCATTGTGGTTTGGGATTATGGGAGTTGTCATCCAAAAACATCTGGAGGGACAAAGTTGAGCAGCCCTGCTCTACAGGATCCCGCGGGGACAAGTTTCTAAGCAACAAAACATAAATGTTACAGAGTCCTTTCTCATGATCAGTGAGAAAGGGCTCTGATCTGCAGGGAGGAAGCCTTTAAATGCTTACATCCCAGGCAGACAATCAGTATCTTTTCTGTTTTGTTGTATAGAAGTTTGACCCATTGGGGATCTTTGGTTCCTGAGGGAGGGGTCCCTTGCAGGTTGGGTGACAGCTTGCTCTTTGTTCTCCCCCTTGCAGCTCTCTGAAGAAGATGCTAGGGATCATTAGGAAGGGGACTGAAAATAAGAATGCTAATATAATAATGCCCTTATACAAATCTCTAGTGCAGCCAAATGGGAGTACTTACAGTTTTGGTCACCATATCTTAAGGAGGACATTGTAGAACTAGAAAAGGTGCAGAAGAGGGCAACCAAGATGATCACGAGACACTGTGGGAAACAGTATGCTGGACTAGATAGGCCTTGGGTCTGATCCAGCAGGGCTGTTCTTGTGTTCTTAAGATGGAGAGGCAGGGACCCATCTTTCACTTTTTGTACAAGGGCCCACTCCAAGCTTGCTACACACCTGCTCTCTGATAGGGGTGTGCACGGAACTGCGGAGCTGCGGACTGGAACTGGGGTGGGGGGTTCATTAAGGGCAGAGGAGGGTTTACTTACCCCTCCCGTGCTTTCCCAACTCTGGCGCCCGTATTTCCTTTAGCAACCGGGCGGCAGGATACCTCCCTGCTGCCCCTTCACCCGCTTGCTAGGGAGGTATCCTGCTACCTGACTGCTAAAGGAAATGCGGGCGCACGCACAGCCAAGCGGGCGAAGGGGTGGCAGGGAGGCATCCTGCCACACTGATTGCTAAAGGAAATAAGGTCGTGCACGCAGCCAAGCAGGGAAAGGGACGGCAGGGAGGTATTCTGCCGCCCCGATTACTAAAGGAAATACGGTCACCGGAGTTGGGAAAGTGCAGGAGGGATAAGTAAATCCTCCCCCGCCCTTAAAGGAACCCCCCACCACAATCCACCCAAACCCAAACTGCCCATGTCCGGACCGGTCTGGGCACATCACTACTCTCTGAGCATTGGACACAATACAGATGTATTTTGCAATCCTTGTGCTAATCTAAAACAAGTCACACTGTGCCAGAGAATGCCCTCTATGTGCTGTCTTCTGGGAACATGCCAGTGTTCTCCCAATTCAAACTCTGCTGATTTACTAATATCTACCTATCTATCCAATTTCTATACCACCCTCTTACACAAAGAAATAATAAATAAATAAGATGGATCCCTGTCCCCAAAGGGCTCACATTCTAAAAGCTGATGTGCAGAGGATTTTTTGTAGCCTTTAATGGTTAGAGTTGTACTCACATCAGCTATGTTTGCAGAGTTAGTAGGAGCCAAATGTATGAATCTTAGTCACAAAGGAGCATGGCTCTCTTTTACTAACTCCTGATCTGAGTCTAATTTTATTGTTCTGAAATAAGCAAGGTCCCATTGTTGTAGGATGTATACAGTACAAATGTGTACATTTAGAATGCACCCAAGATTACATTGACACATTTCATGGAAATAAGTGCTACTTAAACATTAATTTCAAATGAATAAAATAAAGTATTGCTAAGGATCCTGGTGACTGTGATTGCTGTTACACAAATCACATTCCAAGTGACACTAGTGTCTAATGCTTTTTTTCATTACTGTACAGCACAACATAGCAGCTTTAAAGCCTTTGAAAATTATGATGGTGGTAGTATTGTAAATCTGAAGAGAGAGAGAAAGAAGCAAGCTCAATGCTAAAAGGAAAACTATAAAAATGTATTTTTCCAGAGCACAGCAATGCATGCTGGGAATGGGATTGTTTTGTCAGGTTGTGCCAGGTACCTTGTTTTTAACTGCTCCAATTGGGCAGTGTAGGGGTATTCAAAATAATGCTTGAATCAACTCTTATCATCACTGTTTGTTTTCTCACTCTGGTTGTAAAGGAAACAGCATAACAAGAGAAGTAGAGATGCAGAGCAGTACAAATGTTCAAGGATATAGTTTAAAATAGTACAACTAAAAGCCACAATCTTTACTGCTTTATAACCTTGAAAAGATAGAAGTGATAATGATAAAACAGCACGCACATAAATAAGGATGTTGTAAATTTAGGCCTGCTATGACCATAAGGGATTGGAGAGATTCTAGAAGAAGAAACCACAATATTTAAAGGATTTTTCCCCACGTAGGCATTCATCTTTCAAACACATGGCTAGGTTGTGGGGCAGGGGTATTGGAAAGACTACCACATATTTCTTCTTAAAGATGGATAAAATAAATGCAGGAGAAATAAATCCATCCTTGGCTATCAATGTTCATGGTTAGGAAATTCTGCTTCATGGTTCAGGTATACATAAATATTTGCTGGAAAACAAGAAAGAATAAAAAGGTAACTCCACAAACAGTCATTCCTCATGTCTGGGCTCCTCAATCCAAAGTGGGATTCAGGCAGAGAGACAGGGTTAAAGCCCCTTACACTACTACTGCAGTTCCAGTCCAGATTATGAGCTTGTTCTGATGAGCAAAATGGGGAGGGGGAGGTTGGGAAGAAGGCAGGAGCCCAGCCTGCTCTGGGCTCTGACACTCACATGTTCACATGACTGGAGATTTCCAGTCCTGAAATCAGGAGCTGGATCCTCCAGCTATACCACAATGCATTTGGAAGCAGCAGAGAGGCAGCCCTCAGTACTGCAGCATCTCTGCTCTGCCTAGTCCCTCTTTCTACCCAACTCTATGATAAAGATGGCCACTAGCAGCCTGGGAGCAGTTTAAATTATTCTGGTGCTACATACTACCAAAATAAAAAGTGGGATGGGCTCTTTTCATGTCCTACTTCAATTTTAGCCTGGGTAGTAGTCCAATTCAAACATTATGTTCAACATTCGTATGATAAGTGTACAGTGAACACAGGTACAGATGTCTCCTCAGGTACAGTCATTCACATATTATGTTGAACACAGGTACAGAAGTACACTTCCTATCTTTACCATGCATTTGAAGGGCCTGTACCGAGGAAAGAAATGTCCCCGTTCAACTCAGCACAGAGATCCTCTCAGTGGCTGTTGCTGGTGTTTGTCTTATATTTCATTTGCAATTTGAGCCCTTTTACCTTTTAGAACAAGAAACCATTTTTTCATTTCAGCAAAAATCACACACACACACACACACACACACACACACACACACACGATAGGCATAAGCTCCACTGAAAGCTCTGGAAGCTCTCTGCAGTGTGGATACATTCTTAGTCAGGATGTCAGCCACTGGACTTTAATCATGTTTTATTGTACATTGCCTTGGAGTTCCTGGATCAAAAGCAGTTTTCTAAATGCAATCAATCAATCAATCAATCAATCAATCAATCAGCTGATATACTGGTGACACAATACTCATAATGGATCTACACCAAATTCTTCTCTCCAGACTGTTTTATTGCATAGGTTAAAATAAAATTAAAAACTACAATAAAGAACAGACGTTTTGATGTACAGACATCAACTTCCATGTCTCACTGTTTTAAAATCCACACTCTTCTATCCCATATACTCTCCCTAAGTCCAATCAGGCACCTGAATAGCATGTGAAAAAGTGGGGAGGAGGGGAAGGTGGAAATTGATGACTCACAGCTTTGCCTGCTTAACATTGACTCTGACAGAAAAACAAAGAAAGGAAGGGTGTAAACTAAATTACTGCTTACCCTTTAATAGCCTATATACTTTAAGATTTCTTTCAGTTCTTCTTTACCATTGATGCCCCGGCTGTAACTTGTAAATTGTGTGCTGAATTGCTATTTATAATTAATTTCTTTTTAGCCGGTTTTCTATGCCATTTAGTCTGTAGGTTATCCTTCCCTAGACAAATTTATAAATATTGCTATAAATAGCTGAATTGCTATTTATAGAAATATTTATAAATTTGTCTAGGGAAGGATAACCTACAGAATAAATGGTATAGAAAAACAGCTAAAAAGAGTCTGAACAGTGTACGCTGAAAGGAAAGATAAGGGAAGCATTGTATTTGTACAAATTACATCTGGGGAGTCAATGGTAAGGACAAGATTTCTAGCAGTGGTCCATCTGGGCACTGATAACTTGATATCCAGTAACAGCAGCCCTATGCATTCTCAGGACTCAGTTGCAGGTAGGTGTCAAACCAGAGTCAAAGATGAGAGGATCCAACCAGGTGTTAGAAAAGGCTCTCATTGACCTGAAAACTCTTCACTATTATATGAAGGCTTTATAGTCCTACCTGTTAAGGAGAAACAGTAGAAATCCTGAGAAGTCAGAGCCACTCCAACGTTTGGGAATGCTTTATTGTACATGCAACATCTGGAAATGCTTTATTGTACTTGAAACGACAGTCATGGTAGCATGTGAAAGTGAGAGGGGCTAGTAAATACCAATGCAAAGAGGATGATCTGGATGAGCAACATGGGGTTGGATTAAGCCTGGTCTCTCCCCCATGACCTCAAGCAGGATGGCCCCAAATGCATTACTTGCATTTGGAGGACAGATCAAGCATGTCAGAGCCAATGACATGATGAAAGTCATTTGGAATTTGACCCTGAACCTCTCAGGAATCTAAGACATACCAGTCTGCAAATACATCTACAGTATTTATTCTAAACTGGAAATAGCACTCTTGAGTTACTGGTGGTTAATTACATGATCTTT
Source organism: Hemicordylus capensis (assembly GCF_027244095.1). Classification (NCBI taxonomy): domain Eukaryota; kingdom Metazoa; phylum Chordata; class Lepidosauria; order Squamata; family Cordylidae; genus Hemicordylus; species Hemicordylus capensis. The sequence goes on along the minus strand of NC_069661.1, from coordinate 51,117,977 downwards.
GAGGCTCACTCTTTGAGTTCCTTTTCAGCTTTCCCAACCTCTTTCACTACAGCAGTGTTCTCCGTTGTAAGGCCCAAAGGCCAGTGGCGACCCCCCCCCATCAACCCTAATTGTGACTCCCTGATTAATTGTTTATGGGCTTGTGTGAAGCTTTGGCCATAGCTAAAGCTTTAGCCACAGCCTTGGCACCATGTGGAGATGACCACTGTTCCCTCTAAGGTGCATGTGCGCCTGGAAGCATTGCCTTGTTTCCCCCTCTCCCTGGCTGGGCTGCCACCGCCTCCCTCCCCCCTTAACCTCTGAAAGCCCACCACTGTGCAGTGTGGCAGGATGGTGGTGGGGGGGGTGAGTGGAGAGCTCCTTCCACCTCCGCTCTCCTCCTCTCAAGTGACTGCATGGGCTCTGATGTCAGTGGCCCATTTCTGGCTTTCCTCCAAGTGGAAGGAAATCTAGAATGCAGTCACTTGAGAGGAGGGGAGGAGAGGGGAGGTGGAAGGAGCTCGCTGCCCCACATCCTGCCACACTGCACAGCGGTGGGCTTTCAGAGGTTAAAAAGTGGGCAGTCCCCTCCTTCCCCCCCTCCCTGTATCCTGCTGCTGGCACTGGTGATCTTTAGGGGGCAAAACAGGGGACTCCCCCCCCCGCAGTTACTGCAGCTGCCATGGCTTTTAAAACAAAAAGCGGTAGGGGGAGATTAGTAAAATTATGCATTAATTCTTTCACTCTGTTATGTCTGAATTTGGCTTTAGGATTACATCCATGGTCTTTAAGTAAGTGTGTGTGTGAGAGAGAGAGAGAGAGAGAGAGAGAGTATTATGTTATGTGCTCACACTGCCTTGATACTGCCACCTCGAACAAAACTCTTTCTGCTCACTTATGATAAAAATTAGAGGGAACACTGGAGATTACCATTCTCACTGTGGACTGATGGTGTGTGTGTGTGTGTGTGTGTGTGTGTGCGCCTTGAAGGGAAATGGAGACCTCCTGAGCCTCTGCACCATCTTGGAAGGTGTGTACAATGCTGGGAAGTGTAGCCCTTCCCAGTGCTTTCCTCCCAGAGCACTCAGGAGAGTGCTACATCTTACTCAAAGGGCCCTCCCAGCACTAAGAAAAGTACAGTACTGTGTGGAGATCAACACAGTGGGAAATGGCTCTTACATAGAAGGGTTTTTTGGGTGTGGTTTTTTTTTTTTGGCCAAAGTGGCCCCTGCTTGGAGAACAGTGAATATCACTGCACTACAGAATATTGCAGGACTACTGCTAAAGAAAACAACCATATGCATATTACTATCTTATGCATATTACTCAGAAGCAAGTCCCATTATATTATATGGGCCTTACTCCCACAAAAGTATTCATAGACTATTAGTTCTGTCGTAGCCTAAAAGAATATAAGCATCTCAAGATGCTTAGAATCCACATTCCATTTCCTGTAATTCATCTTTAACAACAGCGGAACTGCTTCAGGCTTTTCATAATCAGCAGATAAAGCATATTGGTTATAAAATCTCAGTCATCAGATGTGTGAAATAAAGTGTTTGGTATATGATAATTTTTAATTATCAACCTAGGAGGAACAGCAACTCCCTATAGTTCACAGAAGTTTAATCCCCCCCCCCCAAAAAAAATAAAAATAAAAATAAATTTAGCCTTGAATTTGATCATTTCAGCTCTGGTGTCTTTAATAAATAGTATCTTTATTAAACAATAAAATAAATAATAATATTATCTTTATTTAAAAGACAGCATTTTGTTCTTGTGGCTTTGAAAATGAGAGCCATGTAAACTAATAGCTAATTCAGATTTGAAATTAATGGGCTTTCCATTGCTGATTTTTTCCCCAATTTTCTTGAACAGCATTTCCTTTAAATAGGCTTCCACATAATGCACCATCTTATAAGTCCCAAATGAGTAACTATGATGTCTTGTTAGTCTTTGTCACTTCTTAATCATTCATGTTGCATTTTAACCAAGCCACATAAATTGTTGCCTTGGGAAATTATTTTGAAATTATAGAACAAATAAGTGCTAACCAAACTTACAGCATATTAGTTTATTTGGAAGACATTTTATATCCTGAACAATAGTCCTTTTTTTTAATTCAATAGCTTATTTTCAGATCAAGGTAGGCACCTTTTCATATCCAGTGAAAAAACCTGCTTACATTGCAAGACCTCTCTGTAGATGCAATTTCCCTCACAGAATATTTGAAAAGAAACAAATGTGGTATGCAGTTGTTCCTGGAGAGCTGTTGGGAAGCACTAAATTTGATGTGGTAATGAGTGGAGACAGAGACTCTTTTTTGTTCTTGAGATTACACTTTTGTGGACTCGTAAGATTTGATCACATAGCACTTGTGTTAAATGATAATTTTACCCCACAGTGTAATATGAGAATGTATGGGTAAGGTTTATTTTTCACCTGTATCAGAAGTGAGGTGTTGTGAGTTCAAATCTTCATTCAGACATAAAACTCACTGGGTGACTTTGGGCCAGTCACTTATCTCCGGTTTTAATCTATCTCACAAGGTTGTTTGGGGGATAAATATAACTATGTACACTGGGCTCCTTGTAAAAATACAATACTGTATACATTTACTCATCAACTGGTTCATTTGCCATGGGATTTGAGAACAAAAAACTAAAATAAGTAAAAAAGAAAGTACATCTTCACACAACACTCAATGAATGTATGGAATTCATTTCATCTGATGTGGTTATAGCCACTGGCTTGGATGGCTTTAAAAGAAAATTCAGCTCATTATTTATGGGCCACTATGGCCATTATTCAGTGGCCAGAAGCAATAAGTGGTAGAGCTGTGCAAAACAGCCCCAGTTTGATATGAGAGTCACCTTTTCGGTGGGATCCCCAATTCAATTTGGAACTTTGGACTGCTAGAGCAGTTGAACTGCTTCAGCCCATGTTACCTGTCTTCTCCTCCAACCCCTTTACTTAGAGGGGAAAAATAAGAAGAGTTGCAGTGACACCATTTCTGTCCAACTATCAGAAATAATATTCAACAAGGCTGTGCAGTATCGGATCTGGAATTCCAGAAATGGACCAATATGGGCCATTTTGGACGATATTGTTGATTATTCTAATCCAGAATAGGGAAAACTATTCTGGTCCAGAATTGTCCAATGTGGTCTCTGGGATTTCTGGAACATTACGGAGCAATTATTGGCATTCCAGAGTTCTAAATGGTGGCAGAAATACAAAATGGAGTTCAACCTTTTTTGTGTGTGATAGCACTGCGGGGGGGGGGCGGGGCAGGGAGCCACCTTCTGCCATCTATCTGCCTACTTATCTGCCTGCCCACACATTTATTTCACCTATAATTTTACTTACAAATTAAAAAATAAAGCAGCCAATTCTTGGGTGTTACATCACTGGCCCTGTGATTCTGTTCTTATATCACTTCCCCTGTGAATCTTGGATGTTTCATTGCTTTTCTTCCACAATTCTCTGATGTGAGTACAATTTCCAGGTTAATTTAAAAAACAACAACATTTTTTTAAACAGGCAATCAAACTCACTTGTAATTAAATACACAGAGTCCAGCCATCCTTGCCTACTTATATGCTAATTTTCAGAGCTCCCTGTCTAGCCATTAAAAAACAACAACCAACTTTTCCTATAAAATTCTATGGGAATGTCAACTGGAAAAAATGGATTTCCAAAAGGAAATCCGATACCGAATCAGAGACCAGAATTTTGAAGGGTCCAAAGGTTCTATTAGGTTCATAGATATTCAAATATCTATGGTTCAGATCAGATTCAGATTCAATCCAGAACCTGGGATTGTGCACAGCCGTAGTATTCAATGAGGAGATTCTCATGATCAACAAAAAGAGGGCTAAGGGTGCCTAGCTCGCTTTTTGCTGATTGTCTGCTGCCACGGAAGCCGCACGGTTCCTGGCAGCAAACCCTCCTAATTCCCCCTCCTCTTAGTTGAGGTTAGTGGAGCGAGTGGTCTGCTAAACCCTTCTTTTTGATCACACTCGCATGGGGCATCCTGAAACTTCCAGGGTCTGCGCAGCCCATGACCCCCACAGCCCCGCTGGCTCCGTGACGGAGCTGGCAGTTGTGTGGGCGGCCATTCTGGCCGCGCAGGGATCCACGGTCGATTGTCTGCAGGGAGAGCGGGCTTAGCCCACTCTCTCTGCAAACCCCCTAACGGCAACTCTCACTGAATGTGAGACTCACTTCAATATTTCCTCTTCCTGCAGACCTACTTTGAAAGTTCATTTTGGAATTCTAGTTTGGACCCAAGTCACCCAGTGCTTAAATTCAGATTGTGGTTGCATGCAATCGGAAAAAAGATAGGTTGCATATATCAGCTTTCTGATTCATTGAAATGAATGTATCTGATCTAAATAACCTGGATGTATATGGGGTTCTTCTACTTAAATGATGGGTGACATATTTAAAAGTGTGAGATGCTAGGACTGAGCACTGCTCCTAGATTCGAACACTTTGATTTTCCTGTTCTTACTCCAAGTACTGTATCTGCAAAACTTGAACAAAAGCAATAACATGAACCTTAAAAGCAAAGCATTACTGTGCCACCTATTCAATGTGGGTGTGGTATATAGAGTATGGACATCCCAGGGAAAAGACAGTTAATTAATGGGTATAGCTATGCCCATCCATTTATGCAGACATTTATTGTATACACATCAGTGGTTTGTGAGATATGCTAATCCCAACTATGTTGCTATGCACTTTGTGGGGGTGGGGTGGGGGGAATCTTCCAAAGAACTAAGCTTTCATTCTTATTGAAATGTCTTTGTGGAGAAAAAAGAGAGTGAGAAAACACTCTTTTATATAACATGTTGCAATTATAAATTGGCTTCACTTTTAATTAGTTAATGATCCAATTCAGCTGTGATCAAAGCACAACAGCTAGATAATTCAGGATAGAAAACGGAGTTAATTTACTTAGATATGATACTACTTGGCTAATGACTTTTTATTTGAATGGAGTTTCAATTAGTTATTAGGTTATTTTACTCATTAGAGCAACAGAATGTCTGCAGGCAATTAACGTGTCACTCCTTGTGGAAACAGCATACTTTTTTTAAACATGGGATTGTCTTTAAGATTTATATTGCTTAGGTTACCAAAGAACTTTATGGAAATCCTAATTAAATACTAATGCCTGATGAAGTAGCACTTTTTGTTGTTATATGAGTATACAGAAGTTGCGAGTGTTTTTTTGTTTTTTTGTTTAATGTTCTCAGGAGAGCAGTTCTTTTAAGACAGCATATGGTTTTTGTTCGCTTGTGTTCCTCAATTTTCCATAGTCATTAGCAACCAGATTTGGTGAATCTGACAGCTTGGGGGCAATCGATCAGTTCCTTGTTTCCTTGTTTCTCGACTTCCAGTGGAGGTAAAGCATTTGTTCAAACCCTCAGGTCACCTGCTTTACAGTGATGGTTTTGTTTGTTACTTTTACTTATGGTCTTCTATGGAACTATGTGTCAGAGAGAGAGGATCAAAGTGATTTTATGGCTGGGCAAGGTAATTGAGAGGTTGTTGGCTTCCCAGCTCCAGAGTCTTGGAGGAAACTGATTATCTAGACCCATTTCAGACTGGCTTTCGGATGGGCTATGGGGTGGAGACTGCCTTGTTTGCCCTGATGGATGATCTCCACTTGGGAATCGACAGAGGAAGTGTGACTCTGTTGGTCTTTTTGGATCTCTTGGTGGCTTTCGATACTATCAATGATAGTATCGTTCCAGAGCGTCTGAGGGGGTTGGGTGCGGGAGGCACTGATTTGCAGTGGTTCTGCTCTTACCTCTCAGGCAGGTTCCAGATCGTGTCCCTTCAAAACCACGTGTTTTGATCTGTCAAAACAGATCGTGTTTTGAAGAACAACAGAGACTGTTGTTCTTCAAAATCTGAACTTTTGTATGGTGTCCCTCAGGGCTCCATATTGTCTCCAATGGTTGTTTACCATCTACATGAAACCACTGGGAGAGATCATCAGGAGATTGGTTCAGGGTGCTATCAGTATGCTGATGACACTCAAATCTATTTCTCCATGTCAACATCATCGGGAGAAGGCACAACCTCCCTAAATGCCTGCCTGGAGGCTGTGATGGGTTGGATGAGGGATAACAAACTGAGACTGAATCAAGATAAGACAGAGGTACTCATTGTGCGGGGTCGAAACTCAGAAGATCTGCCTGTTCTGGATGGGGTCACACCTCCCCGGAAGGCACAGGAATGCAGCCTGTGGGTCCTTCTGGATCCAAGCCTCTCCCTGGTGTCCCAGGTTGAGGCAGTGGCCAGAAGTGCCTTCTTTCAGCTTCAGCTGATATACCAGCTGCGTCCATTTCTTGAGAGAAACAACCTCAGAACAGTGGTACATATGCTGGTAACCTACAGACTGGATTACTGTAATGCGCTCTATGGGGGGCTGCCCTTGTATGTATTCCAGAACCTACAGTTGGTCCAGAATGTGGCTGCCAGGTTGGTATTTGGGTCATCTCAGAGAGACCATGTTACTCCCTTATTGAAATAACTATACTGGCTGCCGCTAGGTTTCTGTGCAAAATACAAGGTGCTGGTTATAACCTATATAACCACGGAAGGGGTCCCTTCTAAAGGAACATTTCCCTCTTCCTCAGACTGATGTCCTCCTTGCCCAAGACCTTTATTCTCCCTGACAGCAGAGGAGCTACCAGCCCTGGAGTGGGATGCTTCTATCACATCCCTGAAGGTCTTGTCCACATGCCTCTCTGTCTCTCTGAGCTTCTCCAGATCCGCCACCTTGGTCTCAAGGGAACAGATGTGTTCCCTGAGCCAGGAGCTCCTTGCACCGAGCACACACCCATGACTTCTGCCCATGGGGCAAATAGTCATACATGTGGCACTCTGTGCAATACACTGGGAAGTGCCCCTTCCCCTGCTGACCTTCTATCTTCATACTGTTTTAGTTGGCTGTTTACAGTATTTAGGGAGCTTATTGTCCATTTATTAGATAGTTTATTAGGATAGGGTCTCAGCTGTAATGGTCAACTATTTAACTGTCCAAACAGCCTTTCCCAAGAATATGGGGGAAACGAGGGAGGGATATGTACTTATGTTCTCTTCTCCACCAGGCTCCTTGTGATCCTTGTGATCGCAGGGGCTTGTTCCAGGCTCCCCCGCACACTTCCTGCTAAACTCCTGCAAAACTCCTACGTCCTGTTTGCTATCCCTGTTCGCTATGCTCTCGGGCCTTCACCTCATATGTAGAGTAGCCTTCCAACTGTCACACAGGATGTGAGTCAAAGGAAAGGAATGTGGGGCCTCTCCCAGCCCTAGCTGACTCCACCCCCTCCAGGCACCCACTAAATAAACACTGGAGTTAGGTAAGAACTCCCAAGAACTCCTAGCCCTGTGATATCTTAACCCTTACAACTAACCCTAACAAGAGAGAGAGAGAGAGAGAGAGAGACTAAGACCTACCCCTTAAAGAGAAACTACCCCTGCAAAACTCCCCTCTTCCTGTTAGTTTGCTTGAAGGGGAAAAGGCTAGATGTTTAGAAAGGCTTGCTCAGCTTCTCAGCTGTGTCTGCTCTTCCCAGAGTAGCCTTCCAATTCACACAATGCGTGATCCACTTGTGGAACTCTCTGCCGCAGGATGTGGTGACAGCCAACAACCTGGATGGCTTTAAGAGGGGTTTGGATGACTTCATGGAGGAGAGGTCTATCAATGGCTACTAGTCGGAGGGCTGTGGGCCACCTCCAGCCTCAAAGGCAGGATGCCTCTGAGTGCCAGTTGCAGGGGATTAATGGCAGGTGAGAGGGCATGCCCCCAACTCCTGTCTGTGGCTTCCAGCGGCATCTTGTGGGCCACTGTGCGAAACAGGATGCTGGACTAGATGGGCCTTGGGCCTGATCCAGCAGGGCTGTTCTTATGTTCTTATGTAAAGCCCTAAATGGCTTGGGCCCTGGGTATTTAAGAAAATGTCTTCTTCGTTATGAATCCCACCACCCATTGAGATCATCAGAAGAGGTCCGTCTGCAGTTGCCACCGGCTCGTCTGGTGGCTACTCAGGGATGGGCCTTCTCTGTTGCTGCCCTGAGGCTTTGGAACACACTCCCTGCTGAAATAAGAGACTCCCCATCTCTGACAGCTTTAAAAAAAGTCTTTAAGGACTCATCTGTTCACCCAGGCTTTTAATTAAACATTGCTTGAATAGTTTTAACACGGTTTTTAAATAGGGTTTAAAATTTTTTAAACTGTTGTAATCTTTTAACTTTCTGTTATCATTTTGTTTTAACTTTTTCTGATTTTGCTTTGTTGTAAACTGCTCAGAGATGTAGGGTCAGGGCAGTATAAAAATATGTTAAATAAAAATAATTAAATTAAATTAAATGTAATCCTTGCCACTTCACCCAATTGCATCTCTTACCATTCTTGGAATGACGACTTACAGAGAGTGAAACGAGCCACACACCCAAGCAGGCTGCAGGCTCTCTGACTGCATCAGACTCATGGGTGCTTTAAGTGAGGATGAAAGTGGTTCCATACAAATGATGCTGCATGTCATTGCTACTGTACTCCCACCAGGAATGATGGGAGTTGGGCAGAGATATGATAATACACAACATCATTAACACAGGTCCTCTTCCATCTTCTCTTGAAACACCCATGGGTTGCTGAGCTCCACTCAGTCAGCAAGTTCCCAATCCTGCTTGGGTGTGCAGCTCATTGTGCTGCTTATCAGGGGGTCCCCAACCAATGGTGCTCCAAATATTGCTAAACTACAACTCCCATCATTCCCAGCTACAGTTTATTGTTTCTGGGTGTCCGGCGGGGCCTCCCACTGGCCTTACCGGCTCCAACGCTCCCTCAGCAGCCAAGGCCAGAGAGGCCCAAGGTAGGGTGGGCGGCCAGGCAGAGCAGCCCAATGAGTGGCCAGCCAAGATGCTGCAAGACCAAGGAGTGGGGCTAGAGGGGGCGAGTGAGGGAGGAGACAGCAGCAGTCAGAGACACAGCTGAAGGGGATAAAGGTGACAGCAGCCTGATATGGCAGGGCGGAGGTCCAATTAGCGGGGGTGTGAGATGCATCAGTTGTCATGAGGGATTTAAGGCAGGCTTGGTGAGTGGTGGAGGCCTCCAGAGAGAGACTGCCACAGTGACCCCAAAGAGCCTCAAAGAGGAGGAGGACTTTCGTGAACCAAACCCCCTCCCCTCAAAAACTCTGAGGTCCTGCCTGGGGGAGGTGAGAGGGAGAGGTAAAACAAGAGAATGGCTGTGGAGAGACCAGGGTCATGACACTGGGGATGATGGGAGTTGTAGTTCAGCAACATCTAGAGTACCACTGGTTGGAAACCCCGGCTGTACATTGGTATAGGATGTAACAACTCCTACCACACATTTTCCCATGGTAGGAAATATTGCTAGAAAGTTATTTGCTCCCAAATATTGTTAGAAAGTTTAGAAAGTTGCGGCAACAACCTTTGTGGAACATGTCACTCCTGAAGTGAGAATTGCTCCCCTTTAAACACCAGGACTGTGGAATTCTTGGTCAAGGGAGGAAAAACCAGAATGGGTAATCAGTTGACCAACAGTTCCTTATACCATAGCCATAACCTCATAGACTCATGGGATGAGAAGCACATCACAGGGCCTGAAGTGTTAATGCTAGCCATTTTGCAACAGTGTAAATGCTAGCCACCCCATACCCCCCCCCAAAAAAACCCCTTAGTTTGAAAACCTGTTTCTAACCATGGATATAGATCGTGGTTTGGTGCCAACCATGGTGAGCACAGTTAGCTCTGAAAATGCAAGGCAATAGGGAATGCCTATACATGAGGGGAGAGGTAGAAGGTAGGATCAGAATCCATGGTTGCTCCCAGGTACTCACTTGGTTCTGCTATTGGCCAGCATTACATCTTCACCAGGCTTTTAAAAATAGGATTGGGTTCCTTTCTTGCAACAATTCTTTCTTGTATCTGTAGATTTACACTGCTTTGGGGATAATGTGGCCGTGCAGAACAAATTCTTGCAATTAGCCAATTCATATGCTTGTTACTCAGCAGGAAATAGTACACACCCTGCACAGGAAAGCACAATCCTATTGTACTGAAAAGACCTCCACAAATTACGCTTTCTGGGTTATTTATTTTGCAGGCTAGAGATGCAAAGGAATTAAGCATTTCTTTCTCAGCTCTGTAAAGAGTCGTGCTGGGGTAAGAGTTCAGTTATAGCTGTTAGAAGACTAACACAGAGGAGCTGGAAAGAGCTTCTGAAATAAGAGCCTTTCATTCAATTTCTTCACATCCAAAGGAAGGGAATTAGATCGGCCTTTCTGTCTGAAGTGTCTAATGAGCCAATTTATTTAGCCTTGTAATCAACTGCATTAAAAAAAACCCTAATCCCTGCCCTGAATTTTAAGAGTTTCAATTAATCCTTAAATACAAATCATGTGTATTTTATCAGTGCTCAGTCCTTTTAGGGGATAAGGTAGAAATCCTAGCCTTTGGGATACAAAGCAAAAAGAAGAAACTGACCATTCAAAGAAACATCTTGAAAAGCTTGAGATCAAACCATAACAGAATAAATAAATAAATGAGAGGGGATGAGCTAGGAAAGAGGAAATAAGGAAACAAAATTGCTTATAAATGGGCCATGCTTATACATTAGATTGCTAGCTCAACAGCTGATAATTAGGTTTTTTTTAAGTACAATTCACAAGTAGTGTGCAGCATTTTCTCCATGTAGACAAAGCCCTTGATCAGCGTTCCATAGGTGCTTCTTTGTGCACTATTACTTGACGTGGCCAATTCCATGCATCCCACTTACCATATATAATATGGGCTGGATAATTCTGTCCTGTCTTGTGGAGTTCTTTTTGAATACTGACTGACATCCTGGCCAACAAAGTATTCATGCTTCAAGCCCCTACACAGCACTAGTTCTATCGCTTCTCCCTGTATCTTCTAACATGCACACTGCTGAAGAAGAGGGCTAAAAGTTTGGGACCCTTCCTGTGCTCTGTAACTGCTGTCAAGACTGTAAACAAGACTCTGAGGGAAGTGCTTCTGATCTTAGAGAGCCGTTATGGGGCACAGGAGTACTCCAAGCAATGGGCTCTCTTCTACAACAGCATGCATACTAGAGGACATGGGGAGTAGTACATGGCTTAGTGTGGTGTGCCCACAGGGGTTTGAAGCACATGTGCTTCATTAGACAGTAGGGGTGTGCAATTCGGATTTTTGGGTGATTCGGCTCGGACCCGAGCCGAATCACCCCCGTTCTGTTTTGTGCCCGAATCTGGGTCACCCGAATCACCCTTGATTCGGTTCGGATTCGGATTTAATCCGGATCTGAATCCGAATCGATTCGGGGGGGTAAAAAGGGTCCCAGGGGCAAAATTTTGGGGTGGGGTGGTAGTGCCCAATGGGTAGAGTCTACCACCCCAATTTCAGGGGGATTGGGCAAAGTCCTGATTTTTTGTGAATTTTTAAAGTTTTAGTGACTTTGGGGCAGTTCGGGGGCATAGCATGGGATTTGGGCAAAAGGAGTGGGGTGGGGTGGTAGTGCCTAATGGGTGCAGGCTACCACCCCAATTTCAGGGGGATTGGGCAAAGGGATGATTTTTGGTAAATTTCTGAAAATTTCATGTCTTTGGGGCAGATTGGGGCATATTGGGGCAGAAAGTGGGGGCTGGGGCAGAATAGTGGTGTGGGGTGGTAGTGCCTCATGGGTGCAGGCTACCACCCCAATTTCAGGGGGTTTGGACAAAGGGGTGATTTTTTGAGAATTTTTGAAGTTTTGGTGACTTTGGGGCAGTTTGGGGGCAGAAAGTGGATCTGCCCCAAAATAGTGGGGTGGGGTGGTAGTGCCTCATGGGTGGAGGCTACCACACCAATTTCAGGGGGATTGGGCAGAGGGCTGATTTTTTGAGAATTTTTGAAGTTTGGGTGTCTTTGGGGCAGATTGGGGGCAGAAAGTGGATCTGCCCCAAAGGAGTGGGGTGGGCTGGTAGATAGTGCCTGATGGCTGGAGGCTACCACCCATCCCCAATTTAAGAGTGATTGGGCAGAGGGGTGAATTATGGTGAATTTATTTGTATGAGGTTTGTCTTCATAAGGTGAAGTGTGCTAAATTGATTACTTCCTCATATTATTCATAGTAAAGGAAAGTGTGAAAAAGTGAAAGTGGGGTCATGAGAGTTGTTTAATTGAAAAAAATCTCATTTGCTATGATAGAATGAGAATTCACACCTCAGAAGTTTTTTCTGAGGTGTGAATTCTCATTCTATCATAGCAAATGAGATTTTTTTCAATTAAACAACTCTCATGACCCCACTTTCACTTTTTCACACTTTCCTTTACTATGAATAATATGAGGAAGTAATCAATTTAGCACACTTCACCTTATGAAGACAAACCTCATACAAATAAATTCACCATAATTCACCCCTCTGCCAATCACTCTTAAATTGGGGATGGGTGGTAGCCTCCAGCCATCAGGCACTATCTACCAGCCCACCCCACTCCTTTGGGGCAGATCCACTTTCTGCCCCCAATCTGCCCCAAAGACACCCAAACTTCAAAAATTCTCAAAAAATCAGCCCTCTGCCCAATCCCCCTGAAATTGGTGTGGTAGCCTCCACCCATGAGGCACTACCACCCCACCCCACTCTTTTGGGGCAGATACACTTTCTGCCCCCAAACTGCCCCAAAGTCACCAAAACTTCAAAAATTCTCAAAAAATCACCCCTTTGTCCAAACCCCCTGAAATTGGGGTGGTAGCCTGCACCCATGAGGCACTACCACCCCACGCCACTATTCTGCCCCAGCCCCCACTTTCTGCCCCAATATGCCCCAATCTGCCCCAAAGACATGAAATTTTCAGAAATTTACCAAAAATCATCCCTTTGCCCAATCCCCCTGAAATTGGGGTGGTAGCCTGCACCCATTAGGCACTACCACCCCACCCCACTCCTTTTGCCCAAATCCCATGCTATGCCCCCGAACTGCCCCAAAGTCACTAAAACTTTAAAAAATCGCCAAAAATCAACCATGAACCGAATCACCCGAATTTTTTGTGCCCGAAATTCGGGTGATTCGGCTCGTGCCCGAAAAAATTCGGGGGGCATCGTGGGTGATTCGGTTCGGCCCCGAATCACCCGAAATTGTTCGTTTCGGGCACAGATCGTTCTGTGCCCGAAATTTTTTGCACATCCCTATTAGACAGGATGTCAGGCACTGAGAAAGTGTAGTACTTCGAGTGTAGAAGACTAGAGGTTCTCAAACCTGGGTCCCCGGGTGTTATTGGACTAAAACTCTCATCATCCCCACCCACAATGGCCAAACTAGGGGTGATGGTAGTTGTAGTCCAACAACATCTGGGGACCTAAATTTGAAAATCCCTGGCTTAGGAGAAGGACTATGCAAATTGATGGGCTGTTATGTAACTGCCTTAGTAGATCAATTCCTTTCCAGCAGGGAAGGAGAAAATTCCCCAACACACTACAAGAGACTTACAAAAGAACCATGAGCCAAGCTGCATAGTCTTTAGAGTAGCTCCAGTGACTGTTGCTGGTATCTAGCATGTTTCTTTTTAGATTGTGAGCCCTTTGGGAACAGGGGTCCATCTTATTTATTTATTATTTCTCTATGTAAACTGCTTTGGAAACTTTTGTTGAAAAGCCATATATAAATATTTGTTGTTGTTGTTTCATTATTGACCCATCAGCTTGCTCTCTATAATTGGAAAGATGGACTCTAATTATATCTCCAATAAGTTGGAAGGAAGAATAGAGGATAGATACTAAGGGTATAGTGTAGGAGCAGACCAGCTTTAATGCACATTGTTCTAGGGGTGTGCATGGAATCAGGAAGCGTGGTTCGGTTCAAATCAGACTGGACTCGAACTGCCTTGGTTCTGTGCATGTCAAGCCAGGCCGCAGTTTGGCTCAAGGCCAAACTGGTTCAGGCCCAGCTTGAAGGCAGGGGATCCAAAATCTTTTTTAAAACATTATTTGAAAGAAAACTTTCCTCCCGGTGCGGTGGTCTCCAGGGGGTGCTGCTGTAGCCGCAGGTGGAGTGAATGGGTTTCCAACTGGTCCCACTTCCCCCACTGGCCTTTCCCCAGGTTTTTTAGGGCTTGTTTGGCCCTCTCCCTGCTTGCGGTGGACATTTTGAAGGCCACTGCAAGTACTCACTGGCCACTTGCATGCCCAGGTCGTGCCACACTCATCTTTTTCTTGCAGACTTTCCAAGATTGGCAGAATTGAGTCTCATCCTCTGAAAATGATTTTTAGGGAAACTGATATTTTTCTTTATGTGGATAATGTTGTGCTATTATCCCAAACCAGACTAGATCTGAGACATCTGCTTTCTAGTTTTCCTGATTATTGTAAAGATATCCGTTAATCACTAGCTATGAGAAACCAGACCATCAAACATAAGTGGCAACCAGATAGAGATTTCATTGAACAATACATTTCAAAAGATCAACCAAACAGGCAGTTCTCACGTAATGTGCAACAGCAAGGGCCGTACATTGCTATAAGACCATCCTTTTCATAAAAGGTGGTAAGTTTTACAGACATAAAGGCAGTGTTACAGACATAAGGCCAAACTGATATCCCAAATTCTTTATGGAGTACAAGTATGAATTACTAGTCTGAACTCAGAGCTTGTAGCTATCCATTTTGAGATCTGTATTACTTTTTCCCTAGTGTGTTGCGGAAGTGGTTCTAAATCTCGAAGTTGGGTTAAGCTCTCTGCTAAGTCAGGGTTGGAAACACACTACTTATGCTACTATATCAGTGTGTACTAACACTTCTGCCAACTCTCTATTTATCTGACATTAGTAAACTCATTTATTACTTCTTGGTAATAAATGGAAGAAAGCATTGTCACAGAAGATGCTTTCACTGAGATTGCAGCCTTGCTTCTCAGGTCTTATGCTAAACGAAAGCAACAATTACACAAATGATTGTGGACATTGCAGCCCATAATGTGTGCTCACTAGAAGCCAATGAGTTTAGTTCCCCGAACATGAAGGAAAGTGTGCACTAAGATTCCTAACTATCCCAAAATGCAGAAGAACCTTCCCTTGGCCGGACTCTATGCCTTGCCCTTCGTGCTTTTGGAAGGTAGCTTCGAAATATATTTCAGTGGCACAAAAATTATGCTCCTTTGATTTGAGTGAGATTGAATCTTTTTGATATATCTCTCTTTGTTGCAGTTTTTACAAAGGCAGAGAGAGCTTGATGTTGCCACTGCTAAGACTGTTGCCTGGGAGATCTGATTAATTTGTCTGCTTGCATAGAGATGTGCAAGCTCCGGCGTTTGGCCAGTTCGGCGGCAGCAGGGGTTACCTTTAAGTAGCAGGGAAGGTGTCCTCCCCCTTCCCCACCATGTTTTTCCCACTGGCACTTTTGACGTGCATTGGGCACTTCCGGTTTGATGCTGACCAGGGCAGGAAGGAGGTACGCTGATGCCCTGCGCCAGCTATTTTGGCGAGAGTGCTGGCAGGGGAAATACAGCGGGGGGTAAGGACACCCACCCTGCTCCTCAAAGGTAACCCCGATCCACCACCAAACTGTCCAAACGCCAGACCTCTGGACCAGTTCGGAGGTCTGGAAAAGGACGTCTGAACCAGGTTCAGGCTCCAAAATTAGCTAGGGGCGTCCCTGTCAGAGAAGATCGCTCTCTCTTTTTCTACATTGTCCAACACGAAATAGGTCTGCTACTCCACCAGCAATGTATGCAAAACTGGGAAACTCAGGAGGCCATAAAAGAAGGAAAGTTCCACTGAGCACTTGGAACTCCAGGGTGCTCCTCCCCTTCCTTTCTGTAAACTTAAAGGGCCAGGCACCAAGGTTACTTGTACACCATAACAAGATTTTTTAAAGGCATATCTTCCCCAAAGTGCAATCTATGGGCAGTGTTTTACCAGGAATGTGTGTTCCAAGAATAGATTGTTCCTATAAATAGGGACAGTATGAGGATGTGCTACTATATGACTGACTTCTCAATTACTGGGTTCTTACAGGTGGCTAGAATTATACCTGAACCCTATATGAAAAGATTACTTGCTTTTTAAAAATTACTGGTTTTGTCCCATTTCCTATGCTTATAGTTTAATAAAATTTTGTCATAGTAAGAACATAAGAACAGCCCTGCTGGATCAGGCCCAAGGCCCATCTAATCCAGCATCCTGTTTTGCACAGTGGCCCACCAGATGCCGCTGGAAGCCACAGGCAGGCGTGGTCAATGGACTAATTGACCTATGCCCTATGCAGACATTAACACACCAGAAATTCCACCCAGGCCCCTCACTCACCCCACTCAGCATGCTTCACAGTTTCAGAGTTTGTCTGAAGAGACTTTCAACTCCTTAAGTAATTAGCATGAGTAAGGAGGGTTTATAATGTCCAAAAAGATCTTCAGAGTTTAGGAGGATGTTGTGCAAGTACACCCTGAGAAATTGTATTGTCCTTATTCAAGTCAAAGCATACAAATTATGCCATTTGTAAAGACATTAAATAGTTCGTGCACCTTCGATTTGCAGTCCCTTTCTACAATGAGAAAAATTCAATGAGGACATAAGCATTAGTGATCGGGGTCAACTACAGAGCAGAAATTAGCTTCTGGTTGTAAATTTAGGCATGAAATAGGTATAATAGCATATTAGATGAAATCCACTGAAAGCTTTAGTGTAGGTAGAACACAGCACTTTCATTCAGGGTAAATCATTGCCCTGATTAGAATGCTGGTTCTGAAAGTTAATAGCATCTAGTGGATGTGTCATACAATCACAGCAGGACCCCTTATTAGATTATTATACAAGCCAGAGCTTGTGGTTACATTTCAAAATTGTCTCTAACTTCATTAGAAGTGGTGACTAATTATTCACCGCATGTGGAAGCTTATCATGATCTTGATGTTTCTGTCTTAATATAGATCTTCTGTCTTTCTGTTGTGGGGAATGCTAGCTGTGTCAATAATGTACTGTATGTGTGGGACAAGAAAATGAGATTAAGGGATTGTTTGAATTGCTAATCAATAGGGACTATACTAAACTAATAAAAAGCAGAACTATTCTTGATTAAGCAATCACCCAATATGGAGAGCATACACAGTACAGAGATCATGGGAAGATTGTTTTAAATAGTTGATCGATAGCTTTTTCGTTCAAAGGATCTGCAAGGTGGATCGTTTCAACTCAAGTGAGATTAGCATTATACTAAAGCTTTGGTACAGTCAAAGAAACTGACTGTGGCAAATAATGGTCCTAGCTTAAGAAACAAGAATTTTCAGCAAGGCAATAATTAAGGACACACTTCAGCATAGCTGTTTGTCTTGTTTTATGTATTTTTAAGGATTTTTTTTAACCGTAGTGTTATTGTGAGCTGTCCAAAGGGCAATTTGTTATAGAGTCAGTTAACACATTATTATTTTTATGATTATTGTTAATAAAATAATATAATAATAACACCCCGGCAGTGATGTGATAGGCTATACCTCCCTTGCAGCTCAGGTGGAAAAGGAGTGCTGCAAGTCCAAAGGCGTAACGATAGGGGGGGCAGGGGGGCACATGCCCCCGGCGTCATCTTTGCTGGTCACGTGGGGGGCGCTGCCATGACCCCTGCCGATCCCAAATTAAAAAAAAAAATTTAAATAAAAAATAAAAAAATGCGCCGCGGCGCCCAGGCAATCCTCACTTCCGGCTTCCATGCGACTTCCCCCCTGCATACAGAGTGGCAGAATGCAGCCACTCTGTATGTGGGGGAAAGTCGCATGGAAGCCGGAAGTGAGGGTTGAATCACTTCCGGCTTCCATGCGACTTTCCCCCACATACAGAGTGGCAGAATGGAGCCACTCTGTATGTGGGGGGGGAAGTCGCATGGAAGCCGGAAGTGAGGGTTGCCTGGGCCCGTCAGAAGACAAGACAAGGCGGCGGGAACACTGAGAGCCCTCCAGCTGTGGTGTTCCCCACCAGTCCCCCGTCCTCTCGCGGCGCGGGCCCCTCCTCAGCTGTGCTCTGCTCCTCGTTTGCTCTCTCCAAACTTTACTGGCTTGCATGTTCTGGAACTTAAATGCTTGGAAAGCATTTAAAAAATAACACTTGTCTTGCTTTCTGTGGGCAGAAGATAGAAGTTTATTCCACCGGCTTAGCTGAGTGTGGTAAGACTGTGAAGTAAGGGGGGTGGGCGGCAATGTTTATGAGGGCTTCAGTTCATAGCCCACCATTAACTATAGTTAATAAGAGCTAAATATATCATTTTACTATAAGGCTTCATATTATTTTACTATATCAGTGTCCTTGTCATTGATATATTCAAGCAACTACATATGGAAACAAAGTGGTATGTGATCTGTATTAACAAATGTCTCTTTGTGGTTTAGTTATTGTGGGGCTTTAAGATTATTCTTTAGCCATAACTGGCACAAGTTAATGCACATACAAACCTGCAATCTATCCACTATAACCCAAAATGTGTCACTAAAAATTATGAAGGTGCTGCTCAGTATATCTTGGTTTTAATATGATGTGTACTGATTGCTGCTAGATGCATTTTAGCAACAGTGGCTTCTAATTGTTGCTCAAACAGATTAACAGATTAACAAGCATAACTTTCAGATAAATTAATATTTGAATTTATGGTGTACCTTCAAAATTGCATGGCCTCCTGAATACACAGATATTTTGTAATAGCCCTAATCACAGGGATGTGGCTTGAGGCCAGATAGCTGAGTTTGTGTTTATAGAGGATCACTTTCTGTACCAGGCAGAATGTGAGCATAGGCAGGCACTGGTGGAAGAGTAGATTACGTGTCAGTCAGATGTATGTTGGGGGGGCGCGGTGGGGGGGGCACAATTTCAGTGCTTGCCCTGGGCGCCGTTTTCCCTAGTTACGCCTCTGTGCAAGTCCATCAAACAATAGAGGAAGAGAAAAGAGGCCTTGAAGAATATATAAAGGACAGTGAAGAAGATGGACGTAAAATGGTCAACAATGAGAAATTATTAAACACCAATGAAACAATGCAGGCCTACAAGAACGAACAAGTAAAGAGCCGAGCAGAAAAATGGAAAAACGAGCCACTGCATAGTCAATATTTGCACTAGATAACCGGAAAATCAAACATCACCAAGACCTGGCAGTGGCTCAAGACAGGCATCATGAAGAAAGAAACAGAGGGTTTAATATTGGCTGCACAAGAACAGGTACTAAGAACAAATGCAATCAGAGCAAAAGTCGAAAAATCAACAACAAATAGCAAGTGCCACCTCAGTAAAGAAGCAGATGAAACAGTGGACCACTTAATGAGCTGTTGTAAAAAGATTGTACACTGACTACAAAGAAAGGCATGACAAGGTAGCAGGGATGATACACTGGAACATCTGCAAAAAAATACAAGCTACCAGTAGCCAAAAATTGGTGGAACCATAAAATTGAAGAAGTTGCCGAAAATGAAGATGCAAAAATATTATGGGACTTCTGACTACAAACAGACAAACATCTGCCACACAATACACCAGATATAACTGTAGTCGAGAAGAAAGAAAAACAAGTTAAAATAATCGACATAGCAATACCAGGGGATAGCAGAATAGAAGAAAAAGTAATAGAAAAAGATAACAAAATACAAAGATCTACAAACTGAAATTGAAAGGCTGTGGCAGAAGAAGACCAAAATAATCCCAGCAGTAATTGGTGCCCTAGGTGCAATTCCAAAAGACCTTGAAGTGCACCTCAATACTATAAGGGCCACAGAAATCACCATCAGCCAATTACAAAAAGCAACTTTACTGGGTACAGCCTATATTATGCAACAATATCTATAATAATAACAGCAATAACACTGATAATAAAATTCAGCCATCCCAGGTCCTTGGGAAGGACTCGATGTCTGGATAAAACAAAGCAGTCAATAACACCTGTCTGACTGTGTAAACAGCAGCAGCAACAACAACAACAATAATAATAATAATACAGCCAGGAGTTGATACCAACTTGATGGCACAACTTTACTTTACCTATTGTAGAACAGATGCAGGATTGTGTATGTTCAACCATCTTAGAATCTGGTGCTGGGTTCCAGAATTCAAGTTCCTAACATTCGCTAGATTGCTAACAAAAGGCTGCAATACAGTAGAAGAACCTCACATTACATGAGAGGATCCAGCATTCCAAAATTTAAAAGTAAAGGGGGGGCGGGAGACAGGAGAGCTGGATCCTCCCATGTGGTTTGAACAAAATGCTAATATTGCATAAGTCTGCTATTGTTGGTGTAAGAAGCTTTGGTTTGACCAGAGAAGTAGCACCGTGGAGGGGAGTGTTTAACCTCCCCCGCCCCCCCCATAACCATCATTGTTCCCAAGGCCTCTGTTTATCCTTTACAGGTACAGATACTGCAGTACTATCTTCCCCCCACAGAACAAAGCACAGCGTCTGGAAGCAGGTCATAGGAAATTATCCCCCCCAGTGCCACCGAGCGATGAAATTTTGAGCTGCCTGCATCAGTTTTAAAAGGTAGGATATCCAGTCATGGATCTCTGGCCCTAAATGGTATGGGTAGGGGTATGCACGGACCAGTTTGGAGGCCATTCTACTGGCCTCCGAACTGGTCTGGAGAAGGGGTGGTTTTGGTTCGGGAGGGTTAGGGTGGGGGGTTCCATTAAGGGCGGGGGGGGCTTTACTTACCCCTCCCGCCCTTTCCTGTGTTGGCGCCGTAAATATTGCAAAAAATCCGGGCGGCAGGATCCCTCGCCGCCCGCTTCTATTATGTATTATGGCTCTGCTCCTCCTTATTTTAAAAATCGGGGGGCGGCAGGGTGCTTCCCTGCCGCCCCCTCGAAGCCCCCTGCTGCCGCTAAAGCCCCCTTAAATCTCACCCGGACCGGAGAAACCGCGCTCGGGCGGGCGGCAGCGAGACGTACGTCCGCCCGCTCCCTTCCTTGCCGAGTGCGAAGTGCAGGGAGCCTTCTGCGCACGCGCGAAGAAGGCTTCCTAATTCCTTCTTCGCGCGTGCGCAGAAGGCTCCCTGCACTTCGCACTCGGCAAGGAAGGGAGCGGGCGGGCGGACGTCTCGCTGCCGCTTGCCCGAGCGCGGTTTCTCCGGTCCGGGCGAGATTTAAGGGGGCTTCAGTGGCAGCAGGGGGCTTCGAGGGGGCGGCAGGGAAGCACCCTGCCGCCCCCCGATTTTTAAAATAAGGAGGAGCAGAGCCTTAATACATAATAGAAGCGGGCGGCGAGGGATCCTGCCGCCCGGATTTTTTGCAATATTTACGGCGCCAACGCGGGAAAGGGCGGGAGGGGTAAGTAAAGCCCCCCCCGCCCTTAATGGAACCCCCCACCCCAGCTCCGAACCGCAGCTCCGCGGTCCGGTGCACACCACTAGGTATGGGGAGAGTATCACACATAGATGTTCATTTTTCATCATGACTAGGGGATGCAGAATAGAATATGCAAAATAAGTATAGCTATACTGATTTGCATAATATACACAGGCCACAAAATTTAGCCCCTTGATATAGAATCAGGATTATGTTGTCAAAAATGTTTATATTATGAATTTATAAAAATACAAAACCATAGAAAAGAGGAAGTATAATCATATAATAAATGTCAATACACAAATAAATTCACAAAAATGTTGTATTAAATAATAGAAATATCTCAAATTATACGTTCTCTTGAGACTTACTTTGATTCCAGTACCATTTAACATAAGTGTTTTTATAAGTGGATTTATTCATCAACATCACATTCCAGTCCCTATGTTTCCAAATCTCTATGTTTAGTACATCATCCTGATTCCAATATTTGACTAATACGGTAGGATTCTCTCCTTGATTAACAAATGAGCAACTATGTTCTGTGTTCACATATGGTTTTACATATCAAAGCAGAATAATTACAGATACATTTGTATCATATCCAAATATATCCTCAATAAATTCTAAAATCTTCATCCAATAACTTTTTACAGTTGCACCAAATATGTAAAAATGTCCTGCTGTCCTCTTTTTATTTCCAGTACATTCCAACTAGCATTCCAATCCAATCTGAATTTTTGCAATTGCAATACTTTCTATACGCTATTTTATAGCAATTTTCTGTAGAAGTTGTCTAATGCATATTCACATATTTCTTTAAATAATGGAGACTGTTGTATAGAAATTTGATCATGCAGACCTTTGTTCCCTTTTTCTTTATGACTAAAATCCATTCTCTCACTTTCCATTAAACACTTATACTGTATAATTTAGACAATAAAACTTTATATTTAATATTAGGCATCATTAAAATTTCAAATGGTGCAAGTTTTCTGGATAAATTAACAATTATTTCCTGTTTTACAAAACTTTGCATCTGCAAATACTGAAAGGGGATAAGCTTTACAAAAGATGTTTTTTGTCTCAGAGATAAACGTATATTAATTCTATGTGTAAAAATCGCAGGTTGGTTAGATTAATTATGTTTGTAAGGGTTTGAATTTATGTTTTGAATTATGATAGCAAGGGTAAATTTTATAGTTGATGATTCACGAAGAAATGTGAGCGGGAAGTCCACGGTTTTTGTGTGTATTTGTAATGAATGATAATATTACGGTTGTTAAAATTAATAAAAATTGAATTTGAAAAAAAAATTCTATGTGTATGGCTTTTAAATCAGATTTTAAAGCTCCCTTGTGCTCTAGTTCCTTGGAATTCTTAGTGCGGAAGGCAGGGATTAATTGAGATTTCCTTAGTGTCTATATTTTTGCTATGCTTTATGTATTACAATCCTTATTCATAACTAAAGATCTTCTAGAATTTTGAATTTTAAAATGCTCAGGGCAGTTTCAGCCGACCAGTAACAGGTAAGTAGGAGGGAGCCACCAGTTGCTGGTGTCACACCCTCAAGGTAGCATGCAAACAAGCAGCAGCTTCCCAAAAAAAGAACTTACCTGGGCATGGTCAAGGGCTGTGAAAGAAGGGAATAAAGGAAAGGGAACTGAAGACAGGAAGCTCATATAGGGACAAGGGGAAAGGGCAGGATGCCAGAGTTTGTTATATAAGGAAAGCAGAGTCAATGGCCACATTTGCATGTAACACAGAACCATAGGTTCAATGGAACCATGGATCCCTGTCCCCTCACCTTGCTCTTCCATCCGAATTTGGACATTCAGGGGAGCTACCTCTCTGCAGTTAGTGAGACTGTGCTGTGAGGGCTGGCTGTGTGTACTTCCTTTTTGATAGAAGGAAAGCTGCACAGCCAATCAGGCTGGAGTTGAGGGAGGAGCTTCCTCTCTCAACTCCAGTTTTAGGGCTAGCAACATGTGGTTCCAAATTTGGATATACCGCAGGCTGCCTGGAACCTCGGGTTGTGGCAATAAAACTCACTACAACCCGAGGTTCCAGACTAGAATCCCAATCTTAAGGCCTTGGCATTTTCGCCATGCCCAACTGCGGTTCCCTACATTCAGATATAACATCCGCAGAACCCCTGGTCTATTCAACTGTGGTTCCACGTTATGAGTGAATGTGGCCAATGATGATAACCAGACTCTGGCATAAGCCTGGGAGGCTAACATAGGCTGAAGAAAGGTAAGCAGCTTTGGGAAGTGCAGGCTGAGCGTGCTGGAACCATAGTTCCCTCTAAGGCATGCTTGTGTGTGCACACTCACATGTTTTTTGATGTCCACTCAGTTAATTTTAGATTCTGCTCAGGTTGAATCTGGAAGATCCCATTCTGAATGCTTGTGCGCGCACACTGCCTTGATTGATACTGCCACCCAGAACAAAACTCATTCCGCACACAGATGAAAAAAATTAGAGAGAACACAGGCTGGAACCCCTTCACTCCCAGCTCTGAGACTCAGCTAGGCCTAAAACCAAAAGTGTAGAGGCCTCCAGAGAGGCTTTTTGTTTCACCTGGCAACGTGTGCTCCCTGCATGAACTGGCACTTCAGCTCAATCTGTGTCATCTGAACCAGGAAATGACAAGTTGACAATGTTCGGTCCTCTCCACCACCCAACATTCTCCACCCAACTCCAAATGTTGGTTGCAGATGTCAGAAGAGACCCAGCATTGTCAATTTGACATTTCTGGATTCAGGAAACACAGAACTGAGCTAAAGTACCAGCTCCTACCAGGAGCACAGCCTTGCCAGGAACCAGTGGCTCCCTCCTACTGCCTTGTTGCTGGTTATCTGAACTCGCCCACACACACATACACAGAATGACTCTACCTATGTCTACACTACCTATACTTACACTAGTTATAAATTGAGGACCCTAAGACTCTATGGTTATTTAAAAGATACATGGTTTAGCCAAAGTTATGCACTTCAAAGTTTTACTTATTCCATTGTAGGTGGAAGAGGTGAGCAGCACGGTCCTTTATTAAGAACTAAGCCCCACTCAATTTAGCTTATTTCCAGGTAAATGTGCACAAGACTGTAGCCTTAAAGGAAGTGTGCTTAACATCCCCTTTAAGATCAATTGGACTTAAATATGCTCAGTTCTGGCTTCCTCACAATCATAATTCCCTAGACTGAAGTTTCATTGTGGTAAACTGTCAGATCTATATACTGCAACATATTTAGGCAGGCATATCTACCTTTCATCTTATTTCATTAAGCCAAGTTATAAGTTTGGAGAATTTCCCCTGAATATGAGTAACAATATTTGGGATAAACTTTGTACAATATTAGAAGCTGGAAAAATACTGGCTAGTAACTTTAAGCTTACTGTAGCTTCTTGTTGTTGTTTGGACCATATCATTTCCCATCAATGAATAAACACAGACTGGAAACCAAATAAAATGTCTTCCTTTTCCATGGTACACAATTTGAGAAAAAATCAATAGAAATAGAAAAAATTAAGGTTGTTTTAAAAAATATATAGAGGGGCTGTTATAATATTCTAGGATCAGGTAGTTCCTTTCAAGATGGTCGTCTTATGTCTAAAACATTATGCATTATATGCAGATAAATATTGCCAGAAGGGCTTTCTATTACCAAATACAACTTTAGCAGAAGGTATGATTAGAATTTTGAAGGAGACATTTATCATGCTTCTCCTTTGAATTAGCTAATAAAAATTCTTTCCAAGTTGGGCTGAATGTAGAAATGGATTTTTCTTCAGACTTCAGCATTAAGGCTCTGATATTGCTTGCTGTAGAGAGCTGTAACCCCTGAAATGTTTCTGTATGGAGACTGCAGAGCCTGTTCATACTAAGCGACAACGTCCATAAACATTGTCTGTCCCTAATGCCCACTCACTATTGTAGGGCTTATGGTAAGAAGTGTTAATTGCCACAAGGAAGATCTCAAGCAGGGGCATCATGTCAATGAGGCAAGGTGTGACAATCGCCTCAGGCAGTGCCTGTGCCCTGGGGCAGTGCGTGTGGGCATCTTGCCCTGCCCCCTGTCACCTACAGGTGTTACTTCACCTGCCTTGCCACTTCCTGGCCCTTGCCACCAAGGCAATGGGGCATGCACTGCTACCCTTCCACCTGCATTTCCCAGCTAGCGAGAGCTTCACTTGCCACCTGGATGGGAAATGTGAACGGGCAGGTGGCAGGTGTCCTAATGATGATGTGCTGGCATCAGAGTCTAGCACTGGGGCAAGCACTGCTGCCAGACAAGGTAATTTTGGAGCGCCGCCCCCCCCCCCCCCGCTGCAAGTAAAGCATCATCCCTCTACACACACACACACCATGATACACACAGTATTTATAACTCATGGGTTCTTGAGGGAACAAACAGCAACTGAACTTAATAGAATGTAAGAATATAAAACAGATACTGTATATTTATGCAAATATGCACTAGCAGAAACATTTCCACACACACAACTTAACGTATTCCCAGCCCACATATTTCTTTGCCCATACCCACCTCTGTCTCAAAACCAAAGGTCACTCTCAGCTGCCCAGCATAGGTCACGGTCACACTTCGCCGCTCGGCACAGCGCAGGCCAGCTGCACTGTGTGGCATGGTGACCACACCACCTGGGACACACTAAAAAGAATTGGGGGGCCCCAGGGGGTTTGAGGCCCTGGACTTCTGCCTGGAAGTCCAGGGGGAAGAGCATCTCTGATCGTTGCCCTTCCTACAGCATTTCCATGAAACCTTCCTTTCTCTCTAGGGAGCCATTCAGGCAGCAAGAGAAGTACTTCTTAACTAGGAAATGTGGGCAGGTGTCCCAAAACCTGATGCCAGCATGTCAGGGGTGTAGCCAGTGGCATCTTGGTGTTGTCTCAAGTGGTACCAGCTCTTAAGGACCAAGAGCTCATTTGGACTAAGAAAACAATCCTTAGTTTTTAGCTTTTAGAAAAATAACTTTTAGTTTGAAGTTTTAAAATCTGTAATTCTGATTGTGGCTTTAGCTTGGATTTTTAACTTGTTTTGCAGAATTTGGTCAATTCTATTAGTCTGATTTTACACTGTTACTATTTTCTAAATGTTGTGAGCCACCCCGAGCAGTGGTGTACTGGAAGGGCGGGGTATAAATATTTTAAATAAATAAATAAATAAATAAATAAATAAATAAGGTGGCTTGCGGGGTATAAATATTTTAAATAAATAAATAAATAAATAAATAAGGTGGCATTGGTCTCAAGGTGGGAGAATAATGTAGCTATTCCAGCAGGGCCTGCATACTATTTTCTATGGATCAAAAGTCTGCACGGCATTTTTTTTTTTAAACCTACACTGGGTGTCCTATCCTTCTCCTTCCCAATTAGAAAATGCAGTAATAGAAAACTATTACAGCAAAGTTTCATGATGGCATCTGGATAATTAGTCTGCTTTTGGCAGACAGAGCCTGCCAGGCCCTATCCACTGGCCTTCCAAAATGCACTGGCTTCTACCCAAACCTAACCTTGGCTCAGTGTGGACTGACTCACCAAACCCTGCCCTTTCTCTGCCCAGCCCACTGATTCAGCTATGGCTTTGCACAGTGATCAAAGAAGCAGCCTGACCCTGCACATATAGAACAACAAAACAGCATTGTTTCACGTTACTCACATTATCAGCGGTTCTTTCTCTCATTTAATCATTCATTTTACGCTGCATTTAAGAGTTAGTAGAGAGCACAGTAATGTCAACCACAAAGTCAAAGCCATTCAATTCTTCCTACTGAGTCCAATTACCTTGAAAGTTCTTACCATCTGCTACTGCAAACATTATCCAAAGCAAATCAAAGAATACAGGGTGTATTCTTAGTGGACTGCCATATTAATTTCAAACAAAATCCAATTTCCATACATTACTTTTAATACATTATCCTCAACCACCGTTGTATGTCAAGCAGCCACTGTGTGACATACACTGCTGAACATCAAAGGGAACTTCTATACTGCAGAACAGTAGGTTCTCATGATCAAATTGCTGGCCTCCTTTCAGCGAAAAGTGAAGAAAGATGAATAAAGCAAACCTATCCAAACAATTTCTTTCTCATTCGGCATTACTAAAGTTGTAATTACAGTGTTAGGCATAAGGTCAGTTCACACATAATGCCAACGGATGGTTTTGTGCTATGGGAATGAGTCCTGTGCCCACAACTACTTTCTCTCTCTCTCTCCTTCTCCCCACGTCTCCCCATAAGCACCAAACACATCTGCTCAAAATGAAGTCCCATTGAGTTCAAAATTTTATTCTGTTTCCCAAACTCAGTACCAGCCATCTGTCCTACTGTTGAAAAGGCAGAAATCTTTAGGCATGGTTGTATGCACACAGCAGACTGCTGAATGCAAGTATCTGTGGGATGGAGCATTAATCTAATATTACAATCATCAAAGTAGATTTGTCCCTATACCTGGTTATAATCATGGTCCAAGTGGTGAAATAGTAACTCCCACAAAGCCAACATGGATCAATGAGAATATTCTGCTAGGGGACATTCAATCAATGTATTAACTGCTGGTGGGAGAAAAGCATAATTTACATCAGGATCCCACCTCTGCTTAGAATGTTGGGCTGTTTAGGATGTCCAGGTGATCTGTATCCCCTAGATGGCCCTTCTCCATGGTTTGAGAACCATTGGTTGGCAAATAACATAGCAGGGAAAGGTTCCATTGCTTTGGTATAATTATGGGTGCAGTACTCTAAAGAGCAGCTGCTGTAAGAGTGAGGAGCCTCCATTTGGATCAGGAGATCATGGTGCTGGGGAAGGGGCATCATGTTTTCACTCTGCACCATTTCTCCAGAGAAAATAATTCTTCCCCCGCACACACACACACACACACACACACACACACACACACACTATTTGCCCATTAGGGATAATTTATTGGTGTACACAAGTATTCTTGAATGAGGCAAATATTAGCTGTGGGAGGGGACAATTTTCACTGGAGAAATGATGTGAAGTTAAAAGATTACCCCTCCCTCCATCCCAGTACCATAGTCCTGCCTCAAACCGAGCCTCCTCATTCTACAGCAACTCTTCTTTAGAATACTACACATGTAAGTATAACAAAGCAATACAACCTTTCCCTATAATTATACTTATTATATTGCTTCCCAGCTATCCAATGGTTCTCAGACTTTGGAGATGGTCCCCCTGGGGGTTGTAGAACTAGAAAGCACAACATTCTAAGTAGAGGTGGGATCCTTATGCAAACTGAGCCTTCCTCCCACTAGCAGCCAATACATTGACTAATGTTCCCCTATTAGAATAATCCACATTGATTTTGTGGGAGTGATTTCTCCACCACGTGGATCATTAGCATCAACATTATCATCCATCCATCCATCCATCAATACACATCATGTGTATGTATATTCAAATGTGATGTTAGATGCATGCTCCATCTCACAGATCCTTGTATTCAGCAGCCGGCTGTGCACATAAAACCATGCATAAAGATTTCTGCATGGTCAATAATGGAGATAGAATGGAACAGATGGCTGGAATTGGGTTGGGGGAGCAGAATAAAATTTAGAAGGGGGGCAAGTTCAGAAAGTTTGAGCCACAGTGCTATAATAGCATTTTAGAACTACAAAGGAATTCACTGTTATTAAGTGAGGACAGCAGCGGCAAGAACAGCTCTGCTGGATCAGGCCCAAGGCCTATCTAGTCCAGCATTCTGTTTCACAAAGTGCCTCCCCAGATGCCTCTGAGAAGCCTGCAGCAAGAGGTGAGGGCATGCAATCTCTCTTGCTGTTGGTCCCCTGCAACCATCACCACATCCTGTGGCAGAGAATTGCATAGATTAATTATGTGCTGTGTGAAAAAGTACTTCCTTTAGTTGGCCCTAAATTTCCTGGCCTTCAGTTTCATGGGATGACCCCCTGGTTCTAGTGTTGGGTGTGAGAGAGGGAAGTGGGGGTGGGAGAGTGAGATTTATCTCTGTCCACTCTCTCTACTCCATGCATAATTTTATACAGCTCTATTATTATGTTTCCCCATAGTCACCTCTTTTCCAAACTAAAAAGCCCCAGATACTGCAGCCTTGCCTCATAAGGAAGGTGCTCTGGGCCCTTGATCATCTTGGTTGCCCTCTTCTGCATCATTTCCAGTTCTACAATGTCCTTCTTCAGATACGGTGACCAGAACTATACGCAGTACTCCAAATGTGGCCACACCATAGATTTGTATAAAGGTATCATAATATTAGGATTTTTATTTTCAACCCCCTTCCTAATGATCCCTAGCATGGAATTTGCCATTTTCACAGTTGGCACACAGAGTCGACACTTTCAACGAGCTGTTCACCATGACCCCAAGATCCATCTCCTGGTCAGGCACTGATACCTCAGACCCCATCTGTGTAAATGTGGAGTTGGGTCTTTGGCCCCAATATGCATCGCTTTACACTTGCTTACAGTTTGGAGAGATCATTTTGAGCTCCTCACAATCTGTTTTAGATTTCACTACCCTAAATGGTTTAGTGAAATAGTTTAGTGTCATCTGCAAATTTGGCCACTTCACTGGTTACCACAATTTCTAGGCCATTTATGAACAAATTAAAAGAGCACTGGTCCCAGTAGAGAAGAAGTAAAATGTGTCTCCAAACTACCCATTCTCCTGCCACAGAATGGGCTCTGATTAATTTTTTAGACTCCTTTTTCTCACCAGTCACAATGTGTCTAGGTGGCCTGGACTAACCAATTAAAAATGACAGCCTTGTGAATTACACCACACATTGCAATGGCAGGCAGAGGCTCTTTGAATTACTGCTGTGAAAATCATTTACAGAAATAAGCAGTAAACAATAGCATGTTTATCCTTCAACTACAGTGCAAAGACTACTCTTTCCTTTTGCCAAACTCATTCAATTTACCATCAAACCTTAAATATATAAGATTCTCACTACTGACAATCGTGTTTTAAGTTTCCTTCCTAGCAAAGCAATACAATGTGGTAAGGGAGATTATGGAGCTCTTTGGATTATGATTTTATGACACATCAATATACTTTCAGTAAACATTTGAGAACAGATTCGGCTTTTGATAATGAGGTTGAATTCTCCCAAACTGCGTAGCTATGATGCCCTACAGCAAGAATCTTATCCAAGTTACCCACCTGAATGCTTTCAGGCTACAAAAACAGGTGTAAATATTTGTAACTGTAGTTCCATCTTCCTGAATACCTAAGATAACTGGAGAATTTGGGGAGTTAATTTTTAATGAGGAAAAATTTAGGATTTTTAACATTTTTAAAACTAGATATCAAGATTCAGAAGAAAAGAAGGGGAGTGGTGTGTGGCAATCCTGATATTGTGTGAAAAAATGAGTTCGTGGTCCTCAATAAAATTTCTTTTCTTCATCTGCAGATGCCTTCAGTTTTGGGAAAGAGCATCATGTTAAAGGGCAATAGGCAAGTGCATGTCTGGCATTCCCCCCACCCCCCTAAGAATTTGCTTGGAGAGATCTTAAAGTTAGAGCTGGTGCCAGTTCACAAGTGCACAAACAAACCATGTCTTCTCTAAAGACTAGTGTTGAGTGCTTCAGAGGAACTTTCCCAGTGGAGGAGGGAGAAGTGGTGGAAGTAGAGTAGCTATCAGGGCAGTGTTGTAGAGAGAAGAGCTGGTCTTGTGGTAGCAAGCA
Organism: Hemicordylus capensis; assembly: GCF_027244095.1. Classification (NCBI taxonomy): domain Eukaryota; kingdom Metazoa; phylum Chordata; class Lepidosauria; order Squamata; family Cordylidae; genus Hemicordylus; species Hemicordylus capensis. Next base: position 51,086,963 of record NC_069661.1, on the reverse strand, counting down.
TAACTTGTCCCCCTAGCTAAGCAGGGTCCACCCTGGTTGCATTTGAATGGGAGACCACATGTGAGCACTGTAAGATATTCCCCTCAGGGGATGGAGCTGCTCTGGGAAGAGCAGAAGGTTTCAAGTTCACTCCCTGGCTTCTCCAAGATAGGGCTGAGAGAGATTCCTGCCTGCAACCTTGGAGAAGCCGCTGCCAGTCTGTGTAGATGATATTGAGCTAGCTAGACCAATGGTCTGACTCAGCATATGGCAGCTTCCTATGTTGAGCAGTTGGTAATGGAACAAAAGTTGCCTCTCCAATACAGAAGGCCCTTTTTATTCATGGGGTTCCTTTCTTGCCTACAACCATGAATAAGGAAACCACAAATAAAGAAATCCTATCCCTATGGGAATCCAGGGATTAAGTTCCTAACCTTCCCCCCCCCCCACACACACCATACCCCAAAAGGCCCAAAAAGTGGAGGGGCAGAAATAAGAGGAGAGCTTGCTCTCCATGTCTCCAGTTCTCCAGTAATGCCCTCAACCCCTCCAAATCCTCCTATTTTTCACAAATATATGACATTTTTAAACAAAAAAAGAGCCACAAAATGGCTCCGCTCTGCCTCCGGACCAGAAATGCCACTGGAAAGGCTACCATAACTCAGTTCTGGTGGCCCAGGAAGGCTGGATAGGTAAAAATTGTCTATTTTACTACCTGTGGATAAGGATCTGACATGGATATGTGAATCCACAGATAATGAGGTTCTTCTACATTGTGCCTTTGCCTTCCAATTTGGAGACAGAGCTGGGGATACAAATCTATTAGGATCAGGAAGGCTGCCTGGAAGATTATTTAAGAGGAGAGCTAATCAGGGATGGATCTAAGGTGAGGTGAATTCATTCATTCATTCATTCATTCATTCATTTATATTGTTAAATTTATATATCGCCTTTCATTAAAATAATCCCAAGGCGGTTTACAGCAGAATTTAAAACAAGATTTTTAAAATGACACAATAAAAAGATAAGGTAAAAATATAAAAACAAATCCATTTGCCTCAGGCAAAGGGAGGGCTTGAGGCAGGGTAGCTATCAGGGCACTGTTGAGAAGCTGCTAATAGAATAGTAGTTGCCTCTCAAATACAGAGGGCCCTCTTTATTCATGGTTCTGTTCTTGCCTACAACAGTGGATATGGAAACCACAAATAAAGAAATCTTAACCCTATGGAAATCCAGGGATTACGTTCCTAACCAGGGATGTGAACAAAAGCAGTTTGCCCAGTTTGGTTTGAATCCGAACCAGATTCAAACTGGACCAGGCATGTTTGGTGTCCCCCCCCCGAACAGGGCCCCCAGTTTGACTTGAGTGTGAGCTCGGTTTGATCCAGTTCGAGAGTGGCGGGGGCATTAAAATAGCATAAAATAATGAATTACTTACCACTGCCAACAGCAGCAGCCTCCGACAGCTCCACCTCCCCTGCTGCCCCCCCAGTCTCCTAGGGCTGTTTTGGCATGTTTCAGGGCCCTTTTGGCCCTCTCTGTGTGTGTGGTGACCATTTGGGGGGCTGCTGTGCATGCACATGGCTATTTGCATGCCCAGAAATGGTCACAGTGGCAGTAAGTAATTCAATATTTTATGCTATTTTAATGCCTTCCACCACCCTTGAACTTGGCCAAAACTGGCCCGAGAGATTTGGTTCAACCTTGGACCGAACCAGGCCCAGTTCGGTTCAAGGTCAAACATCTGAACTGGCCTAGTTTGAGTGTGAACTAGTTTGATAGAGAACCAGTTTGCTCATCCCTATTCTTATCCCCCACCAAAAAAGGCCAAAAAAGTGGAGGAGCAGAAATAAGAGGAGAGCTTGCTCTCTAGCTCTCCAGCAGTGCCCACCAATCCACCAAAATCCTCCTATTTCTCACAAAATTGCAACCTTTTTTAAAATAAAAAAGAGCCACAAAATGGCTCCGCACTGCCACCAAACCAGAAATGCCACTGAAAGTCAGTTCTGGGGGCCCAGGAACCCCAGATAAGTGAAAATTGCCTATTTTACTACCTGGGGATAAGGACCCCACCATGGATATGTGAATTCGCAGATAATATGGGCCTCCCATTTGCTCTCCCATTTGGAGGTAGACCTGGGGCTACAAATGCATAGGATCAAGACTGCTGACCGAAAGATAATTTAAGGAGAGAACTAATCAGCAATGGATCTTCTATGAGGAAAGGTGAGATAGTTGCCTCAGGCAGAGGGGAGGCTTCAGGGTGCAGCAAGGGCCAGACCCTTGCCATTATGGGTGCCTCCCTGCCATCCACTGCCACTGCCCTTCCTGGCCCACTGATCTAACTGATCTGAGGGTGTATCTTGAGAATGACTCGATTTGGAAGGTTTTGAGTGCTACTAGGGATGTGCGGTTCGGTTCGGATCTGGACCGGTTCGTCCGAACCGGTCCGGATCCGGCGGCTCGATCCCGGACCGAATCGGGCCCTTCCGGGACCGAGCCGGACCGAATTCGAGCCGGTTCGGTACCGAACCGGCTCGGGTTTCCCGAACCGGTTCAGGAATGAAATTGAGTCTCTGGAGTGTCTCTTTAAAGTTCCAAGTCTGTCCTCCATTTTGTGTCTCCTTCCCGAAACTTTTGCTCCTCCTTGCATCCATTTTGTGATGCTATTTCCAGGCATTGTATTGGCTGCGCTATTGATCCTTGATTGGCCAGAATGAGTCCTTTGGTCTGGTAGGCTGCTTGGCTGTTGCACTGTTGAGAGCTGGCACCCTGTTGGCCGTGGGGGGAGTGCAAAGGTGGGGGCTCCCAAAGGAGGGAATTTCAAACCTATATAAACCCAAGCCTCTTCTCTGGAAACTTCTCTTGGCTGCAGTTGTGGGATCATCTCTGAGACCTGCTTGCCCTTTGCTGGCTGCTCTGGTGTCTCTGTGAGTCCTGACTGTGTCCTGTGTCTCTCTGTGTGTGCTCTGTCTAATCCTTTGTCCACCTGCCCTTTGTGACTCTCTGTGTGTCTCCTCTCTCTGTCTGTCTCTTGTCTGTATACTGTGTGTTACTTCACTTTACTTTCTTCTTAATTTCCCCCAATTGTCCCTGTTCCTTGTCTGTCTGCTTTCCCCCCCCCCTCCCCCCCCTTTCCCTTCTCATCCTTTGGGCCTACCCTCCCCCTCCCCCACTCCCACCCACTGCATCCTCATTGCTTTAAATCTTCTTCCATTAATTATTGCTCTTTGTCCTGCCTTGTTTTTGTCCAACTTTTTGATTTTCACATTGCATTCCATTGGTTTCAGTTATATATTGCTTGCTGGTTTTGCTTAAATTGTACCATTTTGTTTGTTTCTGCTGACTGCTGCTGCCCTGCGAGTTGGTTCCCTGAATCCCTCCCCCCCCACCCCCAGAGGATTCTGTTGTTGTTTCTTGTTGTCCCATATAATCAGTTTTGGTTCCCTGCTCCAAACTTGCCCCTCCAAGTCCAACCACACCCCACCCCAACCCAACCCCATCCAGCCTTCTCCCAAGTTTGCTGCTGCCAAACCGAGTCCAGTTTTCTTTGCTTGGTTCCACTTATTCATTTGCTATTATTAATTTGCAGCAATTGTGGTTTCATTGTCTCTGTTCACTTAGTGGCCCCCCTCAGAGTCTGTGTTTGGTTCCCCCTCCCCACACCCCCACCCCCAAGTTTTTTCTGCTGGTTATAGTCTTTCTTTTAATTTTTTTTTTAAACTTCTGGCTTGTGTTCTCTTGATATATATTGCTTTATATATTTTGCTACCCTCCTCCTCCTCCTCCCCCCCTGCCTGCCCCCCCCACCCTCCCTCCTCCCAGACCCTACCCTAGCCCAGGCCCAGCTCCTCCCCCAACCACCCCATCCAGCCTAATCGCTGCTGCTGCCCGAGTTGTTCCAGTTTCTCCTTTGCTGTTTGTTGTTGCCCCCTCCCCTTCCCCCCAACACCCCTCTGCCACACACTAGCCCCCAACCACACACACCCTCTCTGCTCCCCCCACCCCACCTCTTTTTCTCCTTGCCCCCGACTCTCTCCACTTACCCCAGGCCCCCTGCCACACACTAGCCCCCAACCACACACACCCTCTCTGCTCCCCCCACCCCACCTCTTTTCCTCCTTGCCCCCGACTCTCTCCACTTACCCCAGGCCCCCTGCCACACACTAGCCCCCAACCACACACACCCTCTCTGCTCCCCCCACCCCACCTCTTTTCCTCCTTGCCCCCGACTCTCTCCACTTCCCCAGGCCACCTGCCACACACTAGCCCCCAACCACACACACCCTCTCTGCTCCCCCCACCCCACCTCTTTTCCTCCTTGCCCCCGACTCTCTCCACTTACCCCAGGCCCCCTGCCACACACTAGCCCCCAACCACACACACCCTCTCTGCTCCCCCCACCTCTTTGGACCGCTGCTACTGCTGTGTCCTCCCCCCACACCTGAATCCCCCCTCCCTGCTGCGCTGCGCTCCTCCTCTCTCCTCTTTCTCTCTATCATCTCTCTTTCTCCTCTCTCTCTCTTTCTTTTCTCTCTCTCTCCTCTCTTTCTCTTTGTCCCTGCCCCCCCTCTCTTTTCTCTCTCTCTTAGTCTTTTCTCTCTCTGCTCCCCTTCACTTTCCACCTCCTCTCCCACAGCTGCAGCCACACACAGTAGCCTACCCACCTGGCGGCTGCCATCGGTTTTTTTTTTTTTAATAGTTTTTGGTTGATTTTGTCTCTGCTTGGGGGTGAGTTGAGCGACACAAATAGTGTTGTCTCCTCACTTCTGCCCCTCCATCGTTGTTGAACTACCCCGGTTGCCTGTGTGCCTCGTGCGGCCGCCCTGCTGTGTCTCAGCCCAGGGTGGCTGGCTGGCGGCGGCGAATCCGTGACCAGCAGTGAGCGGCAGGAGAAGGACCGGAAGAAGAGGGGTTAGTGCGTGTGCGATTGTGCACCTTTTGTTGCCCCTTTCTCTCCCTAGCTGGCGGTTTTAAATAGGGACACCCCTATTCTGAAATGCATTTGGGTGTGGGGAGGAGGGAGGGAACCTTGGAGAGGAGATGTACTGTTGTAAAACTTGTGTCTTCATGCCCATGCCCAGTAAAGAAATTGCTGCTGTGTGTTGCGTTGCATTGCATGTGTCTTGCAGGTGGTTTTTGAACAGGTGCCTTCCAGAGTGCTTCCTTGCCTCTGGGGCAGTCTGAGTGGGGTCCAGGGTTCTGATGCGATGCTGCCACTACATGCTGGGCCCATGCCATGCCAGAGTGCTTCCTTGCCTCTGGGGCAGTCTGAGTGGGGTCCTGGCTGGGCTCTGATGCTGCCACTACATGCTGGGCCAATACACACGTATGATGATGATCATGATGTTCAATCCATGAGGCTGCCATCAAGTGTTTGCTGCTGCTTGCTTGCCATGGCATTGGGCAGGCAGAGTCACAGAGTGGGTGGGTTCAACCTCTGTGTTGGTGTGACTGGGTTCTGGTTTTGGTTGTGTGCAATTTAGAGTCACTAAATAGGCTGCATTGAGTTTGATGCTCCCCCCACAGGAGCATTACTTGAGAACCACCCCCCAGAACCCACACTTTGTGTTCCAGTTCACTAAATAAGGGTTTCCTCCTTTGATCTGCAGGTTCCCAAGCGTTGACTGCATCCCTCCCCCACCCCCGGTAGGTGCTGTGCCCTCCCCCCATCCACTCTCCCCCCCAAAAAAAGCTAAAAACTTGCCACCCACACCACAACTACTCCACCCAACTGCCCGTGCCACCCTCCCACACCGGGGTTCCACCCTTTAACCCCCTATTTTTCTAAAAAAAAAACCTCCCAGACCCATCTCCCCAATTGGCTTGGTGGTTGACTCCCAAATTCAAAAAGGACACCCTCCCCCTCACTTTGATTGGCTTCCCCCCCCCCATATCAAAAAGTCTTCCTTTCCCCCCAATTGGCTTCCTTTTTTGAAAACAAACTTCCCCCCCGCCGCCTCCAAATCAGCTGCCTTTTTTTTGGCCCCTAAGCCCCTCCAAATTATTTTTTTGACCCTGTCTGGCCTTCCTCCTAAAGTCTCCCTCCTTCTGACCTAGCAGCATGTCTGAGCGCCGTGTGGCGGGCAGGGCTCGCTCAAGGCTGGCAGGCAGAGGTGGGAGAGGCCAGGTGCGGGGTGTGCCTGCGGCACGGGGAGGGAGAGGACGCGGGGAGCCTGAGGACACCCCAGTTCTCCCCATTGGAGAATTCTTTGCTCCGGCCCCATCTTTGGTGCGCAGGATTCAGTTCCCCATGCCTGCTGCCGCCAATCGCGGCAGAGGCAGAGGCACTGTTAGGGCTGTGGCGGGTCCCTCCTCGCCGGCGGCACCAGGTGCTGCTGAGCTACCGCCAGTTGTTGAGGTGGAGGAGACTGTGGAGTTGGAAGAGCAGGTAGAGGGCGGTGAGGACCGTGCGGCTGGCAGCGATGCAGCCAGGTTCTCCCTCCCTCTGGGGCCCCTTCCCCCTATCCTTTCGCCGCTCAGTGGGGCCCCCCCTCGTGAAGCCCGACACTCTGGTGGGGAGCGGTCTGGCGAGGTGGTGGAGGAGAGGCCTGCCTCTCCGATGCCAGTTGAGCCGGGCCCTTCCTCCGCTGTGGAGGGCGGAAGGGGCGGGTTGGGTGGCAGCAGTGGGCAGGCAGCGGCGGCCGCCCCCCCCCCCTAGGACTGCAGCCACCCTGCGAGAAACGGCCTAGGACGGCGCCCAGGGCGCAGGAGGCCAAGGGCAGTGGTGCATGGGTGCATTTTGAGGTCCCTCAAGATGCCCCATTCCACGCCCGCTGTGTCCACTGCAGGATGCTTGTCAGCCGTGGAAGGGACCCTGCGCACCTGGGTACGACGCCTATGTGGAGACACCTAGAGCGTCACCACCCAGGTCTCAGGGGACAGGCTGGCAGCGCTAGTGCGCCTTGTGCATCTGCCACTAGGGTGGGCAGCGGCAGTGTGCCAGCCAGCAGGCAGGCTACACTGCCCGTCCAGCGGTGGACGCAGTCCTCGGGCAGCCAGCGTATTGTTCGCGTGGACCATCATCACCTCACCCGCCTCATAGGGGAGATGATTTCCACCGATGACCAGCCGTTTCAGGTGGTCGAGAACAACGGCTTCCGCCGTATTCTCCAATACCTGGCTCCCGAATACGTCATCCCCTCAAGGACGACGTTCAGCCGGAACGTGGTCCCCTCCCTGTACCGCCGGTGCAGGGAGCTCGTGTCGGCCGAGCTGCGTGCAGCTCCGGCCGGGACAAGCGTGCATTTCACGACTGACCTCTGGACCAGTGTCAGTGGGATGCACGCTTCTTTCCTGGCCCTCACTGCCCACTGGTGGGGACCGGAGAGTGAGGGGACCTCCGCGGGCGATGCTTCCGGGTCCAGCGCGGCTCCCGATGCACTACGGCACAGGTGGGCCGTCCTGCACGTGGAGACGATGGACACGAGGCACACCGCGGAGGAGGTGGCGGCCGTACTCGACCGCCAGATAGAGGAGTGGATTGGCGGGTGTCCACACCTCTCCCGCGGCTTCATTGTCACCGACAATGGAGCCAACGTTACCGCCGCTGTCGAGACAGTCATGGACTGTGTGAACATACGGTGTATGGCACACACGCTCCATCTGACCGTCAGGGACGCCCTTGGCCTTAAGGAGCTGAGGGCGTCCCAGGAGAAGGGGGCCCGCCCCATCGCAGGTGCTGTTGCTGCCACGGCCACGCTTGTGGATAAGTCCCGCAAGCTGGCCGCCCACTTCCACCGCAGCGAGAAGTCCAGGAGACTGCTTCGCCAGAAGCAGGATGACCTTGGCCTTCCTCGCCATCTCATCCCTACGGATGTGGAGACGCGGTGGAACTCCACCTTCCTCCTGTTCCAGCGCCTGTTGGAGCAGGAGAGAGCCCTTGTCGCCCTGGCGAGGGACGAGTCCTTGGATGTCTGCGACTTCTCGAACGCAGAGTGGAAGCAGATGTCCGAGGCGGTGTCGGCACTCGAGCCCTTCCAGCTTGCCACGAAGGGCTTGTGTGGCGACACCACTGCCTTGAGCCAGGCGCTGTCCACAGCTGTTGGTCTCGAGAAGCTGATGGGTGGATTCCATATCTCTCTGACCACGCCAGAGGGTCGTGCTCTGGCTGGGAGGCTGAGGTCTGGGGTTGACAAGTGGCTCGTTGATGTGCTGGGAGACAGGGAGGAGTATGTCCTCGCTTGTCTCTGTCACCCAGCCCTCAAGGGCAATGCCGTGAGTGCCGACGACTTGCCCAGGTGGAAGGGCATCCTGGTCAAGAAGGTTAGGGAGGAGGAGGCCGCTAGGGCCCGCAGAGACCAGGGTGTTGGTAGTGGTGCGGGGGCAGCCCTCGCGGCCCAACCCGCACCCAGCAGCAGCATGGGCGGCCAGCCGGCGTCAGCTTCCCCTTCCCCTCCCTCTTCCCAGTCCAGCAGCGCGGCATCCCAGGCGGCGCCATCGCAGCAGCCATTTGCTACCGACTCGAGATCCGCCCAGTGGTTTCAGCGGTTCTGCTATGGCGCCATGCCTGGTATGCGGGAGGCTCGACCTGCCAGGCCCCCCTCCAGTGCTGAGCAATGCGTTGCGCAGTACTTGGAGGAGCCTGTGGAGGGAGACGGCGTGGACTGCGCACAGTTCTGGGCGAGCCGCCGCCAAGTCTGGCCGGACCTGGCGGTGGTGGCTGTGCGCCTCCTCTCCTGCCCCCCAACCAGTGTCCAGAGCGAGCGGGTGTTTTCACGTGCCGGGGACGTGGTGACACCCTCTCGCTCCCGCTTGGACCCTGGTCTGGTGGAGCAGCTGGTCTTCCTTAAGGTGAACCTCCCCCTGTTGGGCTACCCCAAGCTGCAGTTTGAGACGGGCGAGTGATTACCGTGGGTTGCCCCATGGTTGGTCACCTGCCTGGCTCGAACTCTGTGCTTATCCCTACCCTCCCCCCTTCCACCTCTAGCTGAGCTGACGTGACAGATGCTGAGCCGTGCCAGCCAGTCGCAGCGTGTAGTGTGCCCACACAGAGATGCAGTTGTAGTAGTAGTTGTAGTGCTGCGACTGGCCAGATGTTTACAATGCCCACGCCCACCTAAAAAGAAACCCAATGCTGACCAGCACAGGCCCTTTATCTATCCACCTGTCAGCATTTGGGGACCTGGCGTGGGCACGGCACACCCCCGCAAAGTAGCACAGCCCACGGAGTACTAGACTTAGCGGCAGCGGCGGGTATACGTTCAAAAATGCAGTGTAGATATGTAAATACTGTATGTAAATAAACATGTAAATAATTTTTTCTTTAAAAACCCCATGTCAAAATCAAGCCTCAAAATTATGCAAAAGAAAGAAAAAAAGGTGACAAAGGGAGAACAAAATGATGAATGCCAAATGAATTGATTTTATTGAAAATGTCACCAGAAATCATGTGTGGGGGGCTTGGTTTACATGGAGAAAATGATTGGGTGATTTTTTGAAATGAAACGAATGAATTATTATCATCTTATGTTCATCTTGATTGTGGTCACTGTTGATGTTGGCTGATGGCAAAAAACCCAAAACCATCAGAATAGCAATGAACTGGCTGCCAACACAACATATTGATTGATAACTGTGCAGGGGGGGAATTGGGTCTGTGTGTGTGTGTGTGTGTGGTGCAGGCTCAGTCTGTCTCTTCCTGTTGTGTGTCTGTCTGTCTGTCTGTCTGTGTGAATGGATGCCTAGCACTGTCTCTGTGTGTGGATGCTTTCTGTGTGTAGTGTGGTGTGTGTCTGTCTACATGTTTTTTTCCTCCCCCCCATGCCTCCCTCCATCCTTCCCCTCTCATCCTCTCCCCTTCCTCTTCACCACCTTCCATCCTCCCTCCCTTCCAGCCCACCACCGCCTCACCTGCCCCCAACCCCGGTCTGGCAGATGATGAGAGTCTGGTCTCTCCCACCGAAGCACACACGTGAGTACGTGTGTGCACAAATATGTGGCTGACCAACTCTGAGCCGGACCCTCCCCCCTTCAATCCCCTCTACATCCCTCTCCCCCTCCCCTTTCCTCCCCCTGCCTCCCTCCCCCCTCCTAGCTAGCAGCGCACACATACACACACAAAACACCTGTGGTGGCAAACACCACCAGCACACATGCACTCACACTGGTGCCACCACCACCTCTGCCTTGGGCCTCTGTGTCCTTGAGCAGATATGTGGTGGTGGACCAGAGAAGCATTTCTTTCCAGCAAGGCAAAAGGCATGCACTCACTGCACACACACACACACACGAAGAGGTGAAAGGACGAGAAGAGGCAACTTCTAGAACCAGCAGCAGCAGGTGAGTGTCGTCGTGTAATTGTGTTGCTTCCCAAGGCCACTGCCCATGCTCAATGCTCAGTCTGCTGAAACTAAAGAACTAGCTACAATCATCCTTCCTCACACGCAGCTCAGCTGCACAGCACACTGACTAACTAGACACTACAGCTGGTGGTAGAAAAAACAGAAGTCTAGATTCTAGAAGATGTCCTGGTGGATTTTAAACTTTCAAATCTGTGCTAGGATTGCCTTGCCTCCTCCTCCTCCTCCTGCCTGTAATTGTGCCCTCTCCCCTTGCAGTTGCGCCGTCGTGATGGGTTGGTGATGTGCGTGCGCCGTCTACTTAGCTCTCTCCTCCTCATGTTGGCTGGGCTTGCCAGGCACTGGCTGGCAGCAGCTGTTGGCTGTGTGCTAGGCTCAGGCTGTGGCGCGCGTGACTGGACTGGGAATGTTATTGTAGCGGCAACACTGGTTGTGGTGGTAGCAGTAGTAGCTGTTGTTGTTGCTGGGCTGGTGGCTGCTGGCCTGTGCTGACTCTGCGCACTTGGTCTGGTCTGGTCTGGTCATTGGGATGCAGATGTAGGGTGTGTGTGCATCATCCATGGGGAGCATCAGAGCAGAGCAGAGCAGGTTGGCTGGCTTCTGTCTGTCGGGCCTAGTCAGTGGCAGGCACTGAGTGAGGCGGTGGTTTCTTTGGGCATCACGTCACCCATCATGCAGAGCGGCAGGTCTGCTGCTCTGCTGCTCCGCCTCCTGCTTCTTCTCTGTGTGTGCTGCTCTTGTGCTTAGTGTGCTGCTCCGCTGCTGCTGCTGTGCTGGCAGGCAGCACAGCAGTGGCCTTTTTGTTAGATCAGAGAGTGGGTGTTGTCTCTCTGAGTGTCCTCCTCTTACTTGCTTGGATAGGAGTGGTGGTAGTAGGTAGGCATTAAGATGGACTGACTAGGTGTTACGTGTTAGGGCGCCCAGAGAGAGGCGCCAAAAAGATGGGGTGGCAATTGTTGGGTTGCTCCTAGTATTATTGGTGAATTTCTGAAGAAAATTTTTTTTCCATTGGCTAGAATGGGGGTTCGGGGCTGCCCCAGACCCGCCTCTGTGGGGTGGCAGCACCGCCAAAGTGGGTCCGGGGCCATGGCAAAAATGCCCTCAGTCCCTCCCAGCAATCCCCGTAGAGATAGGAGTGATGGTTCTGTTGTTTTTCTGAGGTGTTCTGAGTGAGTGAGTGTGGATTCTGTGATAGCAAATGAGAGTGGATTCATGGTGTCTCATTGGAAATCTCATAAGCTATCATAGAATCTACACTCAGAATACCTCAGAAAAACAACAGAACCATCACTCCTATCTCTACGGGGATTGCTGGGAGGGACTGAGGGCATTTTTGCCATGGCCCCGGACCCACTTTGGGGGTGCTGCCACCCCACAGAGGTGGGTCTGGGGCAGCCCCAAACCCCCATTCTAGCCAATGGAAAAAAAATTTCTTCAGAAATTCACCAATAATACTAGGAGCCACCAATTGCCTTGGGATTTTTGGGGTGGAGGACACCCATGGGTGGCTACCACCCACCCCAGCTTTTTTGCCCCTAAGGGCTCCACATTGTGAGTTATGGGCAAAAATTTATTTTTTGAAAAAAATTTGTAAAAAATCAGAGGAAGGTCCAATCGACTTGAAATTTGGGTGGCAGGTAGAACACAATGTCCCCTTCAAAACCAGCCACTTTTTGTGATCCGAACCGGTTCGGTTCGGATCCGAACCGGTTCGAAACCGAACCGGACCGGGGGGGTGGTCTGGCAAAACCAAAACCGAACCACCCCGGTCCGGTCCGGACCCGGTTCGGACCCGAACCGAACCGGGAGAACCGGTTTTATGCACATCCCTAAGTGCTACCTTGCTTTTATAGAATTAAAATTGTGGGTAATTACCAAAAATAATTGGTAGAATGTGCCAGTGGTGTGGTTAGACTATAACAATTTGGTTCAAATCATTGTTCAACCATAGAACTTACCTTGTAGCCTAACCTACCTCACAGAGTTGTGGTGAAGATAGAAGAGGCAGGGCCATGTACACTACTACAACCTCCTGAGAGGAAGAAATGAGATAAATTAAAATGAGAAAAATAATTTTGGAGCTCCCATTAAAAAATGGATAGCACTTCAATAATCTGCCTAAGCATAGCTCCTATCAAAGAAGCCATTGATTTCCCACTCAAAGTAGCATACATGTCAACATCTGATACACCATAGCATTCCTCTCGTTTTGAAAGCCAAAGCTTTCATGCACAGTTCATTAAAAAGATCAAAGAATATATCTTTCGATTAAAGTCAATTTATAGAACTTTTAATAGATACTTTACAGCTTTTTAAAAAATTCCCTGAAGTCATATTTTAATACATGGCTATGGTCAGGTAGTGAAAAAGAAAAACTTAGCATCTGGGTTTTCAATATTTATTCTCTCTTGATGCAAGCTGAAAAGTTGCTTTGGATGCTATAATGGCTGGTTTGTTATCCCAATTAGGTGCAGGCTACCTTCATTTCTGAGGGCTGCCTGAACTGTGATATCATTGGTCTTTACACTGCCTTGATTTGATTTTCTGCACTAAAATTGCTTGTTTCAGACTATTGTTGGGCACTTATCTCTACATACCACTTGATAGTTTAATATGTAATTGCCAGATTTTGATATCTTGGGAACACTGACAAATGGAACTAACATTTTAACCAGCTGGCTGAAAAGAATTAGTGTACTATTCCTTCTGTTTTGAGTGAAGCTGTGTCTGATAGTTGGACAGAAAACAGGAGTTTTCACACCCACCCACCACCTGAGAATTACCCTCACTTGAAAACCTTGATATGTGCTTAAGAAAGATGTATAAAGAAATTAGAAAAGTTGTGATGGGCTGTCATTTAGTTAAACAATCCTGGGGAAATCACAGTGGCTGAAATCCTAACAAGATGCACATGTTAGCAGTCTCTGTGGAGACTCAGTTGGAGCTACCACACAACTTCCCCAGTCCTCTTGTGCTTGCACTGTTGTGCAAGAATGCCATGTGCTGCTCATAGTCTGGAAGCACACTGTAAAAGCAGAAGCATGTTGCTGGTGTTTCCATTCTGTTTTTAGCCTACTTTCCAATAGGCATTTGAGCTCACCCAGCTGTGTGTGTGTGTGTGTGTGTGTGTGTGTGTGTGTGTGTGTGTCCCTATCAACTTTGCAATGCCCAGACAAATATGAACCAAATCAGGTACAGTTGTAGGGACACAAAGGGACACTTCAGTGGCATAGCTTGTGATGATGTCATGTACCCCAATTCAAGATGGTGGGTGTGTAAATGTTTTAGGTGCAAGAGGGCTAACTTGTAGACCGCCTAACTGATTTGATCCAAATTTGGTAATGAGCGATACACAAATTGGTTGTAATGAGTGATGCACAGGGACACCTCAAGAACACACTTTGAGATGATGTCATCCACCCCAGTTCAAGATGGTGGACACATCTTGAGGCACAATTGGGCTAACTTGTGAATCATCTAACCAATTTCAACCAAATTTGCTACTGGTATAGGGACACACAGGGAAGGCTCAAGGGTGTAGTCTGTAATGATGCCATCCACCCTGGTTCAAGATGGCAGACACGTGACTGTTTGAGGTGCAAGTGGGAACTCATTTGAACCAAATTGGTACAGTTGTAGGGACACATAGAGACACTGCAAACACATAGTTTGTGACCATGTCATCCACCACAAGGCTTAATCTGGACCAAATTTAGTCCCGTTGTAGGGATAGTGAAAGGAAAGTAGGCAGATTAGTTCTTAGTCCTCAGTGTCCCACAGCCCTCAGGGCACAGAGGGCTGCAAATGGAAGGGAAGTGATCAGGGAAAACTGCCGTTCCCCCATTATGCCTAGGAAATGATATTTGGAACATGTAATGTTAGTCTGGATGACAGCAACTTTTTATGTTGCTTTTTATTTGGCAAGCAAAGACTTCTTATTCTCCCAGGCCTTTTAATATGTTTTAATTTCTGTTCTAAAAGTCTGCTTTATGATATGTATGAAAACATATCAGAACTTTTATACTATTTTTAGTGAACCACTCTAGAAACTCTTGAATATAGTTTAGAAATGTTTCAGTAAATACCAATTATTTCATTCTTGACTGAGAGGTGAACAATTCTTTGCTATCTCTGTGGGTATAAGGAAATTATCTGTTTCACTTTATGCTGATGATTTTTTTTAAGATGCAGGTATACCATATGATTCTAACACTGGCTGACATCCTGACTAATGCTGTTTGCGTGCCTCTACAACAGAGCACCCCCAATGCTAGCTCTGAAGCCCAGACACTCTTGCACCAGAGCAGGGCTATTTATGGCTTTCCCCACACTCCCACAGTCCCTGAGTTTGAGTGACATGTTTCCACTATAGCAGAATCCTTCCAGAAAGCTTTTATGGGAAAGTGCCAAAAACAGTTGTGATCTGGCTTAAGAGTGCCTCTGCTTCAGAAGCACAGGCAGTGCCGGATTTATGCACAAGAGACAAAAACTAAAGCTTAGGGCTTCACATTATGATGATGAGCCTCTGATACAAACATTGATACTTGTATCAATTTCAAGTTTCACAAAACGCATTTTCATTTAAAGGCACTTTTCATTCAAACAGCTTATTGCAAGATAACTTAGGTTATTAGTTTTCCATTGCATCTTTGCCAAGTAAAAATAAAGCTTTATTATTTCCATTTTCATTGACCTTTTTATTAGAACAAGAAATGTTCTTGTGATGCTATGGGGACTTTTAAGCGTGACTTGGCCTTGGCATGTCATAATCCGGCCCTGAGAACAGGGACCATCGCTACATAAATAAGCACAGAGAGATATCGCCTGCAATGCCAGCTCCTAAATACACTGTTTTGGAGGATTATGGTATATTCCCATAAACACCTGTCTCGAGCAGTGGAGAGCATTTCCTGGAAACTTATATGAATAGAAGCTGTCCCTTTAGACATACACTAAAGTTTGAGAAAAAAGTTTGATACTTATGTGTACTAAGTCTATAGAGCTCTATGGCTTCATCTTTGAAAAGCCTGACTATGTCATCACCTTCACTGCACAGTGAGGCAAGCCTTAAGTGCAGCTGGTCTATCTGCTCCTAGTGAGAGCAGAGCTCTTGCTCTGCCCTCCTAAGGCTGTGGAGAACGTCAGTCATCTTGTCACAGATCCCACCGTGCCACCACCATGTGTCACAGCCCAGTCTCAACCAGCTCCATGATTTTAAGCTTTACCACTGCCACCAAGTAGACTTTTGTATTTTTTTCTGGCTGTGTCTACTAAAACCGCCTTCCAAACCTCTGCCTCATTCAAAGTTAGGTAGGGTGGAAAAGCTTCTAAGGATGTGGTGGGGAAATGGACAGAAGCTACACATTTTTATCTTCAAAACAATAAAAATGTACTTTAAAATAGTTCAATTCAAAACAATAGTTCTTTTGGAAAATTTAGTACAAAAGAGCAAACAAGGAATAAATAAAATATGGGAAAAGCACATCTGATATATCCAACTTTAAAACTGGGCCCTCACTCAGAGTCGTCTTGCAATCACCCTGATTAGGGGTGATTGCAGCAAGCCTGGCTTGTCCCTTGCTCACCCTGCTTGTCCTTTGCAGTTCTGAGGGTTCAGTTCCAGACTGTTTCTTCAGTTGTCTTATTTATTCACTATTATTTATTTATTTATTTTATTTCTACACCACACTTCCAAAATGGCTCAGGGTGGTTTACATTAAAACAAACAAACAAAAGGTCAATAACAGTTAAAAACAGAGACTATAAAACACCATAAAACAATTAACAATTAAAACATTCAACACAGTTTTAAAACCCTGGAAAACCAGGTTACAGCAGATTAAACATTTACAACCATTTTAAAACCCTGGAAAGCCAGGCCAAACAGATAGGTTTTGAGGGCTCTACTGAAGGCCAATAATGAATTCAGATTACAGATTTCTGCAGGCAGTGCATTCAGGAGCAGCTACAGAGAAGGCCCACCTCTGAGTTGCCACCAGACGTACTGGTGGTAAACAGAGACAGACCTCCTCAGATCACCTGAACGTGCAGTGGGGATCATTCAGATGAAGGCGTTCCTGAATCTCTTTAGGAGTGATTCAGTCCTCCAGAGAGTCCCCCCAGTGATTTCTCAGCTCTCTTTCCAGCACCAGCTCTGATTTTCTCTGGCTGTGACAGGAACATGCACTCCTTGATCTCCTTCACTTGAACTCTCTTCAGCTCTCCAACTTGTGTACTTTAACACTCTGCTGATGACAGCCTCCTTATATTCTCTTTTTCCCCTCTAAATTTTTTCAAACAAACCAATCAAAACAACTCAAGTTCCCGTCATTATTTTGAAACATATCCAATCAAATCAAACCTCCCTTCCCTCCAAAATTGAACCAGTACAATTCTTCTCCATCCAAAAACAAACTGCAGAACAGAAGTTGTGAACTTTTGACTCCTGCACAGCTTTTTAACATAGGGAGTAAGAAAAGAAATTGCAATAAAGAAATCTTATTTGAAGATCAGACTTGTTTAATTACTAGGAGGTGCAGAAAAGAACAGTTAAATTACTGTAAAGGTTGGGAGTAATGCCAAATAATGGGATTTTTATATATATTCTTGCTAGCATTGTCTTTGCAAATGACTATTAAGGAAAATGACTATAAAGTGACTTTTGGGATAACATTTACAGAAAAATGCAAGCCTCAATCCAATTGTCCACAGTAATGGTGATCAGCTGCTCAGCAGAGATGGAATTAAATCCAGACTCTGCCAAAGAGCTAAATGGCGCTATTGCTGATTTCTGACACCTAAATCATTGGAGGAAACATATATGTAGCATCTTTTTACAGATGTATTTCCTCATCCTTGGCTAGACATACCCATCAAATCCCTCCTTTCTTTTGCGAGTATATTGCCACTAGCTAGATGGAAGAGAAATGTTTCTTTTAATAAATAAATTAAAAAGGCAAAAGCTAATTTTAGTAATTAGATATGTTTGTCTAATTAAACAGCAGTCCTTTGTCCAGAATAATTTAAACTCATTCCCATGCTATCTATGTATAGGGTATGCACATACAGATCTGTATGTATGTACAGTTATTAGCATCTTTTGTTCTATGCATGTACACTTCTGTATGTATGTAGTTTCTAACTATATCCTGCATTTGAGGAGGAGTATATGCAGGTTCATTTTAAAATGAACATAAACATACTACCATTCACAAAACATGCACATGTTTTCAGATACATTTAAGTACATATAGCACAATGGCTGCCTTAACACATAATGCCAGAAGCAAACAAGCCTGAGGTTTGGTTTCGAGGTCATACGAATGTGTGAAACAATGGTTTCATCATGAGAGTGACCTGAGGTTTCCCTCCCCAAACCACAAATTGAACCTTCAGTATGCAGTGAGGTTTTTTATGCTCGGTGAGGGAAGATAGGGGGACAACTTCCCTATTAGCCAGGATCCAGCTACACTGGAAGACTTGTTTTGCATCTAATAGTGTTCCCTAGGTAGCTATAGGCTACCTCCAGCCCCAGAGGCAGGATGGCTGATGATCTTCATCGCCAGCTTGATAGGGGAGGGCAGGCGCGGGCAGTGAACATGCCTCGGGGGTGGGGGGGAGGCGGGCGGCTTCTTTAAGTGTAAACGGATCCAGTGCTCCATGCCGCCCAGCAGCCCCTGCGGTGGAGAATCGCCTCCGCCACTCACCTGGCTCCCACAGAGGCGAGTCCCCGCCGGCGGCCAGGTGAGTGGCGGAGCCAATTCCCCGCCACGAGGCTGCTGGGTGGCACGGAGCACTGGCTCCGTTTACACTTAAAGAAGCCGCCCGCCGCCACCCCAGAGGCGTGTTCACGGCCCGCGTTTGGGGGAGGGTCAGTGCTGCTGTTGCTGTTAGATCTCACAGCAGCATTCGACACTGTGGACTTTGATATTCTGGTCCACCGCATAGCTGATGCTGGGATTTGAGTTGTGGCCTTGTTGTGGCTGCGTTCCTTCCTACAAGACCGGGGATATAGGGTGGCAATGGGCGATGTCTTCACATCAGGTACTAACATGTGGTGTCCCCCAGGGGGCTATTCTCTTGCCCTTGCTGTTCAATATTTATATGTGGCCACTAGCAAAGCTGGTGAGGAGTTTTGGGCTAGGGTGCCACCAATATTTAGGTGACACCCAGCTTTTTCTGCTGATGGATGGCAGGGCTGAGGACACCATAGCCCAGATGGCCGGGTGTTTGGAGGCGGTCGCAGACTGGATGAGGCAAAGTCGTCTACAGCTTAATCCGGATAAGACTGAAGTTCTGTGGCTGGGCCCGAAGAGGTCAGCCGGGAGTTTTCAATTACTGACCCTTGATAGTGCTTGTTTGATACCTCAGCCTACTGTGAAGAGCCTGGGCGTGATTCTTGATGCCTCTTTGAATATGGAGGCTCAGATCATGGAGGTTGCTCGAAAGGCCTTCTTTCCGTTACGCCAAATATGGCAGCTGGCCCCCTATCTGTCCCCTCTGGACTTGGCCACTGTGATCCATGCGACGGTCACTTCCAGGTTAGATTATTGCAACTTGCTTTATGTGGGGCTGCCACTGTGCCTAACTCAGATATTGCAACTGGTGCAGAATGGAGCGGCCAAGGTCCTTACTAAGGCGCCTTGGCGAGCACATGTGACACCTTTGCTCGTTCAGTTGCACTGGTTGCTGGTTGAGTCCCGGGTTAAGTTTAAGGCATTAACCTTAAAATTTAAAGCCCTACACGGTATGGGCCCTCCATACCTCCAAGACCGCCTTGTTTGATATGTCCCTTGCCGGGTCCTGAGATCAGCCACAAGTAATGCCTTAGTTATCCTGGGCCCTAGGGATATAAAACTGCAATCAACAAGAGAGCAGAGCCTTCTCAGTGGTGGCCCCGACTCTATGGAATGGTCTCCCGGATGATATCAGTGCTCTCCATGATCTGTTGGCCTTTCATAACGCATGTAAGACTGAAATGTTCCGCCAGGAGTTCGGTTGCTGAGATAGCTGGTCGTAGAGTGATCTAGTAATCCATGGTAGTTATGTCATGTGGAATGAGTATTGTATGGGGTTGTTTACTTTTTTTTTTTTTTTTTTTTTACATTTTATATCCCGCTCTTCCTCCAAGGAGCCCAGAGCGGTGTACTACATACTTGAGTTTCTCCCCACAACAACCCTGTGAAGTAGGTTAGGCTGAGAGAGAAGTGACTGGCACAGAGTAACCCAGCTAGTATCATGGCTGAATGGGGATTTGAACTCGGGTCTCCCTGGTCCTAGTCCAGCACTCTAACCACTACACCACACTGGCGCTCTGGGTTATGGGTGTTGGGTTATGAGGCTATGTAAGATATATTTTTATGAACTTGTGTTGCTGTGTATATTATTGCTTGTAAGCCGCCCAGAGTCCTATGGGAGTAGGGCGACATATAAATCTAACTAACTAACTAACTAACTAAATAAATAAATAAATAAATAAATACCAGTTACAGGGGAGTAACAGCAGGAGAGAGGGCATGCCTTCAACTCCTGCCTGTAGGCTCCCAGTGGCATCTGGTGGGCCACTGTGTGAAACAGGATGCTGGAATAGATGGGTCATGGGCCTGATCCAGGAGGGTTGTTCTTATGTTCTTATGACCCAGTGCTTCAATGACTCAAGTGTCCACCTTTATGTCTCTATCTCATGACAAAAGAGTTGTTGTACTCCCAACTCAACTGTCTTATGGACCTTTATTCCCTGCCTAATTTTCCTTGGTGAGACTGTAGGACTTATTGGTGTTTCATATCTTCCCTTGCGCTCTTTCCCTTGGAAAAGCTCCAGAGATACTAGAGATTCCAGGAGACAAACATTTTATACATACATACATTTATTTAAATTCTAACATGCATTAAATACAAAATACTTAGCAACATATACTAGATACCTACACACACACACACTGGGTTGAGAGCTGGCCAATCTCTGCAGCTGGGCACCATGATACTTTGGAGATGCAATGTTGTACCATGACGTTCCATGGTCAATGTCCATTAGCTTTTTAAAGCTTCAAGATGGGTGGTGCTGAGGAGGCAGCATCCTGATATGTGGGTGGTATTTTCTACAGGTCCCAAGTTTGTCCCCTCTCAGTCTTGATTGGTTGTTTCAATCGAGTTCCAAGTACTGGGCTGGGCTGCTGGGCCTCCATAGCTGGTTCCACTCCCTCTGTCATCTTCCTTCTTTCTCTTCGGTGTAGCTATATGCCATCTGGGCTTCATCCCTTGGAGCGTGTCTTGGCTTGGGAGTCACCTCAGACCATCTGAATTTCTCTCCACCCATCCCTTGGCTTGCTTCATAACATGGCTAATGACAAGTTTCTAGAAAAGTCTTGTGTTTCTTGGAAAGTCCTGTGTTCTTTTTTGGCACCATCCAGCTGTCAGTGGTCACACAGTCTGCCTGCATCTCTTATCTTTTACTACAAGCTGTCCTGCTTACAAGTGTATTACAGAAGCCAAATAAGAAAAATGCTTAATATACTAGGCCTCACGGGCTCACATTAGGAATGTGCAAACTGGCTTGAAATTGAGCTGGTTCACACTCGAGCCAAAGGCTTGCCCTTGAGCCAAACTGGGGGCATCGTCTGAGGGTAAGTTGAGCCCAAACCCTGCCTTGTGAGCCAGCTTGGTGGTATACTTGTAAAGGGGAATCCGGCAAACACTACTACACAGTGACCCTGCAAGGTGTTATTGACCCCACTGGGCAGTTTATGGATGTCTATGCTGGGATGTCTGGGAGAAGCCATGACACACGCACCCCTCATAGATCGGGCCCAATGGCAGCTGCCTTGATGACATCCTGACACCCTGCCCACAGTCTGGCAATGTGAGTGGCCTGTGGCTTCCTGGGATTCAACCTTGGTGTGGACCAGGAAGAGGGAGGGGCTCCTCTGTCCAGAAACTGGAGGTTGCTGGACCACCATTGGATTATCGTCTGCAGTATGATCCCCAGTTTTGGCATTTAACCTTGGGTTCGTCAGCTTGCGGTTTCAGGCTATGTGCGAAGGCATCCAATACCTGAAGAGTTCTAAATGACATTCTAGAAGGTGGCTAGGTTGTGGAGTGCTAGAGAAGGTATTGTGTGCTGTTTAGGTTGGCTCAGCTAATAGGTTTCTTAATTTTGCTGCTGTACTAATTTTGCTGCCTAATTTTTGATGCATTTGTGTTTGGGAATACTTTTGATTGGGTTTTAATATTATATATTTATATTTGTTATTAGCTGCCTTAAATAGTCTAGACAATAAATACGATAAAAATACATTTAAGCAGATAGAATTAGAAAATTTTAGTTTTGGATGGAATTTTGGAAATCTCCTAATCTAACCCTCTGCTCAGTGAAGGAATTTGCTACAGCATCCCAGACAGATGGCCCATTCAGTGCCCCTTTTAATACCTCTAGAGTGAAAGAAGACTCACTGCTATGCAAGGCAGACTGCTCCATGGTTGAACAGCTCTTGGTGGCTGCAGGGCCACCAGCCCTAGGGTTTTTGATGTGCCCTAGGTGAAGTTTGACTTTGGTGTCCCACCCCACAGTTGAGCACTGTTGAGCCTCGACTTTAACTTGAACTGTGCAGACTGCTCATTTGTTGGTTCAAATGACCAGCCCACATAGATGACCAGTGAATGCATAGCCCATTCCGGTTTAAGGATACAGTTGGAGAGGGGAAAGAGTTGAGAAGATCAGACCCCCAGCCACTGCCCACCCTTTCTCTATTGCGGCTGCCTCCCTCCCCTCACTAGTCAGGACCTGAGATCCTCAGAGCCAACCAACTTCTTTGTCTCCCTGAGAGGCAGCTTTTCATGGTGCTGTGAGAAGCCTCCCTCTGTGACCAACCAGGACTGATAACAGCCAAGCCAACTGTTGCACACACCATTTATTTCCTGTTTGAGGTCTGGGCACTTGAGAGACCAGAATGGAGGCTTACACCTGAGCACCCACAGCAGTAACAGAGTGGAGTGAGGCAGGGAAGGGGTGGAGACAGAGCATACTAAGGAAGGGGGGAGGAGGAGAAGCAAATCAAGCCAGAGACTAGCTGGAGGTGGGCCCTGCCCACTCAACTTCTGCTCAGGGAATTGTGGTGTCCCCCAAGAACTAATGTCCTAGGCTACCACCTAGATCTACCTAGAGGATGGGCTGACCCTGGATGGCTGACATCTTAACTGTGCACATACATCCAAAGGATGCACAAACCACTGCGGCTGTGCTTCCCCCTTCAGCAGCACTGGCAGTCGCATTTACAATCTTCCATTTTCAATAGCATCATTTTTACTTTTCAGCTGTTCAGAGAGTCCTCTCTACGACCACACTAGTTTCTTGAGATGTTTCCCATGTTTTTTTGCCATGGGAATTGTTTGTGATTCTGCCTTCATCTTTCTTTTCCAAATTTCCCATCCTTCTTGTATTCCCACCCCCCTTTAGGATTTCTAGCATTGGATAATACTTAATTTTTCTCAGAGCTGATTAGAATCAGTGTTGTTGATATTCGGGGTACACATCCAAATTCCCAAAGTTTTCTTTTCCTTAATAAAATTAATTCCCCAATGGCATGGCCACTTTCCCCCAAGGTTTCCACAACCTTCACTTGAACCACCAATTTTTCCCTATAGGTAAAGATTAAGTCTGGGATAGGTATTCGCCTTGTTCCTCCTTTAGCCTACTGGATGCATAGCCTACTGGATTCATGATTCATTTTTGTTTACTCAATTGCCATGAGAAAGGCAACATTTTTGACCAGCAAGGATACAATTGCTATGAGCTGTTTCTTGCCCTAAACACTTAATCACCAAATGCAAGTTATGAGAGAGAGAGAGGGAATGAATCCTGCCCTGCCAAATGGTGGGTTCACCTCAGACTGCTCCAGTTCCACTCTATTATCCTCATTCCCCACCCTGTGGGCCCCTAGTTACTGAAAACCCATCATGATCATGTAAATAGTTGATGTGTTTAAAAAGGAGGCAGCTTAAACTGACTCTTCATTACTTGTTTTTATGCAGGTGCAACAAGGCAAAACATTATCTGTAAGCCACATTGGAAGGAGTAGGGAATTCACCTGTGTTTCTGAAGCTATTCCTTTTATATCCTTGTTGCTAGTAAAGGATTACAGATGTGACAGAAGCAACACTAAAACAAGGCTTTATAGCAACCAGTTCCATGAAATGCAAGAGGGAAATGACAGAGTAGTTGAAATGGGAATAAGATACTAAATTTACTAGCTTAAAAGGTTACAACTATAAAGTTTGTATTTAATTCCAGAAGCTAGACAGTAAGTGCAGTGAAGTGCATATTAAAATAAAAGTTTATTTAGCAGTAAATTGGTGAAATTTAGGAGCACTCTGAACTGTTTCATTGCATTAAGCCATAAGTCTGGGCATGTGTATGAAAATGCTGAATAGGTGGTATAGGAAGAAAAAAGCAAGAAGATTCTTATACAAACTGAAGGTTCATTGTATTTTGTCACAAGTGTGTGAATCTTGTGTCTTTATAAAATGTAAAAGCTGGCACATTTTCATTTAATATTACAAACAAGAGCAGATTCCATTAGGAATCTTAAAAATGCTCTCCTTCTTTGCTGCTTTGTGTGCATGGATTGAGAAGCAATGAATGTAGTGTAGACATAGACAATCTGTGTTGCATTCAGCTCAAATCTGGATTCAAATATTTTCTCAGCCATGAAGTTCACGGAGTGACTTGAGGGAGACAGTAGGCTAGTTCACATGATCATTAACTGGGTATGATGAGCATCCTACCCAAGTTTGGGAGCTGTGCAGACTTCCATTTTGTTATTGGGTGCAAGTAAAAAGCAAGGTAGTAGGTGAGGGGAAATGATCATGTGCAAGGCTTCCGCTGGATGGAAGGGCTCTGTCCTACCCAGTAGTTGTAGCCAGCTGTTAAAAGCAATTGGGAGGAGAGGCCTCCTACTCAGCATTAACTTTACACATGATCACTTCTCCCAACTCTTACCTTGTTTTTGACTCATACATGATCACAAAAAGGGAACACACACAGTTTCCAAATGTAGGTAGGATGCTTGACTTACCCAATTAATGATCATGTGAACCATGATCATTGTTCATCAACCCTGTGAAGAAGGTTGTGTGCGAACGGAAAACATTATATAACTCCATATTGCTGCTTTGTAGAAGGATTACACATAAAAGCTATAGAAAGCTCCCCTTCCTCCTTATCTGAATCGATGGGAGAAGAGGGTTCCCCAGGATGAGAATGTGGCGATTCCCCATCAGAGGAGAAATGTGTGTGAACCGGGGGGGGGGTGGACTGGTCGGGTAGTAAGGGAGGAAGGGTGTGTATGAGAGGAGGTGCGGGTGGAGGAGGAGGGTGTATGAAAGAAACCAATGGAACCACCTTTTTGTGGTGTTTACGTTGTTGTGCTTCATTAGCGGAGGATGACAAAGAGGAAGAGCACCTGCGCTTTCTCTTAGGTCTGTGTGGGAAAGGTCTGGGTATGAAATTGCCCCGCTCAGATAGGGGAATGGCCCTACGCCTGGGGATAGAATCAGGAGAGAAAGATGAAAGTCTGTCTGAACCTCTCCTGTTGGATGTCCGCCTGTGACTGGTTTTGCTTCCTTGACTTGGGTCTGGAGCAACTGTGACAAGAGGGAGCCTGTCAGAGGGAACAGGGTCCATTTGCAACAATGTTAATTGAACTGCAGCTACAGGGGGCTCCTGCAGAATTTCCCGCCTAAAAAATTCCCTTAACCACTGTGTGGCTCTAGGAGAGAACGGATCTTGTTTTACAGGGGAATTTGCGGAAGGATCTGCTCTGTGCAAGTTCTCCTGTGCAGTGCTCCCAGGAGGAGAAGTAGCCCGTGGAACAGCCCCTAATAGACTCTCTTGGGGCAAAGGGTCAGTCACCGGAAGGTTGCCCACCGGGCACCGGCCGCCCAGTTTACTTGCCGATCGCTTTTTATGCCCCTCTTTATTCTTTGTGCCATTTGTCTGCACTTTGGATTTCGATCAGCGGCCCACCACCTGAATCAACAATCTTTCACTTAGCCGCTTGTGTCCCTCCACTTTGATGAGGGATTCTTTGCGCTTTCGTTTCTTTTTTGCAGTTGGATCTCCCAAATGCTTAGATTTTTTAAAAGCTTTTAAAGTCAATAGCCCGGACGAAGAGGGTTCCGCCGCCAGCGCCACCGGTGCTGCGGTATCAGAGGGCTGGGGAGACACAATGATGGCGGGAGAAACTGTCGGGGCGGAGTGATTTCCCCGCGTATTGCCCAGGTGCTGTGGCAATACAGAAGCTTCCGACATTGAGCCCTGTAACAGCTCTTTGGCATGTGAAATGTCCATAAGGACTAACGTAAACGATAAAAAATCAAAGCGAAAAACTTTTGAGTAACCAATTGAGTCCGAATTTAAAGGAAAAAAGTAAGTTTTTGAAAGTTTTGTTATGAAGCCGAATGGAGCTCGAGCTCTCTTCCCCCCCTCGCACACACTAAATATAGAAGTCACGGAAAGGCAGTTCACAGAATTAAAGGCAATAGCCACAGACCAGAAAGCAGAATTCCAGAATGTAGAGTACAGGAGCTCGCTCACAAAACGTCTAGTCCCGAGCGAGACAGAACTGGAACTGGGGAGCTAGCTACGCCCACAAGAATCACATGGTCCAGTTCTGTCTCGAGCATGCTCAGTTCCTAACCCTTCCTGAGGATCTCCTACCACCAGAGGAAAAAACATTATATACCTCCATATTGCTGCTTTGTGGATTACACTTAAAACTATGATAGAGAAAATGAAATCTAGCATTTTATAGATACATCAGGACCAAAAAAAGGTAAATGTTAGTATGTTAGTATTGTCTCACAAATTTGTATTGTATGTTAGTTAGTATGTTTGTATTGTCTCATGTTAGTATTGTCTCACAAAAACCCACATTAAGGAAGCTTTTGTGCATACTGAGCACCTGAATCAATGGCTGGCATCCTAACTAAAGTATCACATACATAAGGAGCGGGGGCTACAGGAAAGTAATGGCAGCCTGCCTATAACTCTCCTAGGCCATCCGTGTGCTGTTGCATCAGCAAGTGAACTTCCAGATCTGCCTGAGGAGGGTCAGCAATGTGTCTCCACTTTTATTGATCATGTGCAGCTAGTTTCATTCAGCCATGAAACTAGCTGGGTGACTCTGGGCCAGTCACTTCTCTCTCAGCCTAACCTACTTCACAGGGTTGTTGTGAAAGAGAAACTCAAGTATGTAGTACACCGCTCTGGGCTCCTTGGAGGAAGAGCGGGATATAAATGTAAATAATAATAATAATAATGATAATAATAATAATAATAATAATAATAATAATAATAATAGGGAACATTCTGGGAAGTTTCATTGCTTGCACAACATCATGCTCAGAGGGATTAGAGAGTTGTCCATGGGCTCCCGGTGCATCCCCTCAGTCCTTCCTTGCACATTCACTTTGTTAAGTACACTGGCTGACATGGTAACTATCAACCACAAGCCACAGAATGAGATCACTCATCTTCCCAAATCACTCCCAGCATTATTATCGGCACTTTCACACTAGTTGCCTTATGAAAAGAGTGTGTACTTCTATTTTACAACTTTCTGTTGAACATATACATATACTCCAAGTATTCTATTTAAGGAA
Source organism: Hemicordylus capensis (assembly GCF_027244095.1). NCBI lineage: Eukaryota > Metazoa > Chordata > Lepidosauria > Squamata > Cordylidae > Hemicordylus > Hemicordylus capensis. Next base: position 51,060,027 of record NC_069661.1, on the reverse strand, counting down.
CAGTTATTTTCTGGCCTGTCTCTGATAAATTGCTGTGCCTAGTTTTGCCATTTTGGGATGCCTTATTAAAATTTTGTTCATGAGAGCTGCTTGCATGCTCATCCTTCAGAGCTCAGCCCTTTGCTGGCATTCTAGAAAATAAATCTTGGAAGAAGAAGGTAGATGGATGTGCCTGTCTCATAATGCACATGTATGCATTATTGAGAACCTAGGAAGCTGCCTTATACAGAGTCATACCATTGGTCCATCCAGCTCATTATTGTCTAAACTGATGGGCAATGACTCTCAGTGGTTTCAGGCAGGAGTCTCTCTCAGCCCAACCTGGAGATATCAGGGAGTGGAGCTGGGGCCACCTGCCTCCCACTGAGCAACAGCCCCACCTGTAAGAACATTCCTGTTCCCATCTGTGAATTGGAGGGTATCCACATGAATCTGCTTCATACTAAAGCCTTGTTCAAACATTTTGTTGTACCTGTGTTCAGATCTCTGTATGCAGGCACATATTTTTGTGTGTGAATAACTATACCTGCATTTATTTTAAAAGTGAACCTGGGTAAAAGTCTCTTGAATAAATAGTAGAGTTAGGAAGTGTACTGCTGTGCCTGTGTCCACTATAACATGTGAATAATTATACCTCTGGTACACTATATACAGATTATATGACTGCTGAATTTAATGTGTGCATAGGGTTTATAGCTGGGCCAAAAACCTTTTTACAAAGAGCTTTTGGCTGAATTGGGGAGGGACTGAAGGAGAAAGGGGAGCAAAATTAGTCTACCTTTTCTCCACTGCTATTGCCATTTGTCATTTCACAGCAGTGGCTGTGGAACCCCTAACAACTGGTGGCAGACACTTTCCCCCAAATGTCCTTTGAGAAGATTCTATACCATCATGTAGCATCATTCTGAGTGGCATTTCTTAAGGGGGGAAATGGTGGTCAGTGGCCACCAGGAGTAGTACCATGGTTACCATGTTGTGCCCCTGTTTTTTAAAATCCCTGCCCACCCACCTACCCCCAAAATCACATAACGAGCTAGCATTTCAGCTCAGATCTTGTTTATACTATTGGGCCATTGGTCCATTATCCCAGTACTGTTTGTCCACCTGGCACTGGCTGTCCAGTGTTTCAGGAAGAGTTCAATGTGATTTATATATTTTTTACTTCTCCAGATACTTTTTGTATTGTAACTACTTCTATCACAGATGTGTTTTATATTTAACCTGGAAATGTATAGATCTTTTATGGGACACACAAAATTAGGGTGAAATTTTCTTCTCATTTGCAAGGCAGATTGGAACTGTGATGAGACAATCTCATACTTGCAATGCAAATTCCCACTGTGTTATCTGCACTCCACCCCTAAGCAAATCTTCAAGTGACCTTAGAGAAATGAATATGAAATATGCATTTGTAATCTACACTGTATATCAAAGAGGAGGAAAATAAGAAGTGCCAGGAATTTAGGGTCTTTCTTATGACCAACTTCCTTTATATAACAAAATGTCTTTTTAAAAACCAGTTATATTTAACTGCGAAAAGAAATAATTTTTTCCACTTCTATTCCCAACATATCATCCCCCCTCTGTTTTTCTTGTCTTGTTCTTTATATAAACACATGGACTTTCTTTTTATTAGTAGTAATTCAGCTTCATATGGAGCAAAAGAGTCCAGTGATGTAGTAGGATTTACTAGGTCAAAAAAGAAGTTCGGATGTGCGGATGTAAAACGTATGGTTGATTTAAATATATAATTCATATCTGTTTCTACAGAGCATTTCTCTCCCCATTCCACCCCCAATTCTACCCTTTTCTTTCTTTCAGAGTCATAGGGTCATAACTCAAAAGCTGAGCATGTGCCTTCCATCCAAGTTCCTCAATACGCCCAGTTGAAGGTAGTCAATAAGAGCTGGCACTTTAATTTGATCTAAAATGGTATTTAAAGCAAATCTTGGGATTCATCCTCAAACTAATGTATATGAACCCCTGAGGAAGCAATTAAGAGCTTTGATATGACTAGTGAAATTGGCCCACATTCTCCACAGCCTTAGAAGGGCTGAGTGAGAGCTCTGCCCTCTCATGAATTCAGTAGACTAGCTGCATTGAAGGCTTGTCTTACAGCACAGTATGCAGGAAGAGGAGTTGGGAAGTGATTTTCACTTCTTTCTCCCCACAAAAGCTCTTTAGCTTTCAGGAATATCTCTGTGGGCTGTGTGATCATCAGGGACATATTACTAGCCATGAACAGGGCTTTTTCAGGGAGGGGAAAGAAGCAAAAATTGCTTCCTCCTGATCCCCCTCTCCATATGCTGAGGGGCAAGCCTGCAGTGCAGCTAGTTTACTGGTTCTGTGCATGGGCGAGGCTCTTGCTCTGTCCATATCAGACTGTGAAAAATGTGGGTCATCTCATTCATTTCATACTTTCCAAGGATGAATGAGATTCAAAAGTGAGATTGAAAGTTATTTCTTGGGTAAATCATCTGGATAGCTTCAAGGAAAGACAAGACTTTTGACAAGGAGCAATGTTTTTCAGCAGGGTTTTACATATTCCCTGCTGGCAACACGCTCTGCTCAAAGACATCAGAAAAGCACTGAAAGTAAAGCTCAATCTGTACTGGGCTATTTCAACTATTTTTCTAATCTTGGTGAAGATCCTTAAATACTTGGAAAGGAAGGCTATAGCAAGGCACAATAGACAACTTTTTAAACTTTTCAGTTAAAAGGGGGTCATGCTACATGTGACAATCAGTCAATCATGTTTTCACTGACTTTAAGCTCTCAGAGCAGACACAGGAAAATTGTTGGAAAGTTTTTAAATATTTCCCTGTTGGCTCAGGTCCTTCTTTAGGGGACCAATAGTGATTGTCCAGAGCCAAACACATGGAAAGGGCTACATCAACAATGACAAAGCATATGCGCCACCTGAGAAAAAATGAAAATAAGAAGGAAGAGGGACCTCAAAGGAAGACTCAATTCCTTTATCTCTCAAATCCATAAAAGAGCCCATAGCCCTATCTACGTGTAACATTCAATTTACATAGAATCTATGTCAATATACACATGTACATATCTGTATACGTAATAATCAGTATCCATGCCTACTCAGCTTAGGCCCCCCAGTTGTTTTTGGACTACAACTCCCATAATCCCCAGCCACAGTAGCCAATAGCCAGGGATTATGGGAGTTGTAGGCCAACATCTGCAGGAGGGCCGAAGTTGAGTAGGCCTGGATACTTGTATGGTATATTACACTTCATATTTGTAGCCTGTATTTGAGGAAGCCTGTAACCAGGTTGACTTTTTAAACAAACATAAGTACAGACATTCAAACAAAAACATGTCTAAGCGTGCATACACCTGTATGCACATACAATGTAGTGTATGAATAAGGGTTATGTGAACCAGTTTTCCTTGTAACAGGGATTCTCGGATGTTGACTAAAAATCCCATAATCCCTTTGGCCAGTGCATCTGGGGATTATGGAAGTTGTAGCCAACAACATCTGGAAATTCCTGTTACAGGAAACATTGATGTGGGCTGTTCTTTCCTTTCATAATCACTCCCTGTATCTTTTTCATCTTGCAGTGAAAAGATATGAGCCAGCTGCAGGGAGAGGGGGTATTTTGATAAGCAAAACAGCCTACAGGAAAACAATTAATCACTCCTCCCCCATGTGATCTTCTGCTTCAGACTGCAGCTTCGTGCAACTGGTTTTCAATTTATAAAAAATATATAAGGGAAAATAAATGTGATTGAGAGTCACATGTAGTTTCACCCTAGAAAGCTAGGTTATAATAGCACCACTTCCTGATACTTGCCAGAATAGTTTAATATCCACATTTGTAGATTATTCAACATTAATGATTAGCAAGTAGATTCTGGGAAACAACAGGAAAAGGGCCGTTGTAGCTTTACACAAAGCTGCACCTTGCCTTGTTTTTCTTTTTCTATCCATAACGGGGGCCATTCTCTTTGCATCACTTTTTGGTCTAGATTAGACTAACAAAAGCTGCTATGTGGGTATTTTCCTATGCAAAGTGATTGTAGACAGAGACCTGTCCCTTTCTATTTCAAGTGCAAGAGATATTTAATCCTTTGGGATGTTGCTGTGTGCTTAATAAGAATAGTGATATAAATTATTCTATCGTTTCATGGGCAGTGGTGCATGTGGGTGAACAATTGCCTGCAAGATCACATCAGCTAAAACACAAGTCTCTTTAGTGGAAACAATCTGTCCAAAAACATTTACTCTCTCTCCTGGTACTTGTTACACCTGCATGAAAGTTTTTGGATAGGGCATCTCTTAACTGAACCATTATAACATCTAGGAAATATGTAGGTTGCAATTCTGAACTCTAGAGATATGCCATTGGTTTCGACTGAATGATTCTTGAATTGTAGCAATGTTAGGTAACTCTTACAGCACACTCCTAAGCATTTTTACTGAGAAGTAAATCCCATTGAGTTCAGTGAGGCTTACTCCCTAGTAATTGTGCATAGGGCCGAAGCCCAAAATTAAACTCCTAGTCACAGCTGCATTATTTATTTATTTATTTATTTGATTGATTGATTGATTGTTCTTCACAGAAGCCTTCCATAATGGCTTCATTATGTCATGAAGTTATACAAAGTCCTGCCATATTCTGTTTCCAGTGTGGTTTGTCCATAGGAACAAAGGAAGCTGCCTTATACCAAGTCAGACCATTGGTCCATCTAGCTCAGTATTGTCTACACAGACTGGCAGCAGCTTCTCCAAGGCTGCAAACAGGAGTCCCTCTCAGCCCTGTCTTGGAGATGCCAGGCGGGGAACCTGGAACCTTCTGAATGCAAGTATGCAGGTGCTCTTCCCAGAGCAGCCCTATCCCATAAGGGAAATACCTTACAGTGCTCACACATGTAGTCTCCCATTCAAATGCAAATCAGGGTGCATGGTGCTCAGCAATGAGGACAATCCATGCTTGCTACTGCAAGACCAATTCTCCTCCCTCAGACCAGCTCTCCACCCAGAGTTGGAAGGGTTGCCAACTCTGATTGAAGCTATTCCCAGAGACCTTTCACTCATATAGTTCAAAATATCATGCCATTCAAATACCCACAATCAGAGGTGCACCAAGGTAATTTTGGAGCCTGGGCCTAAAGGCCGTTGGAGCCCCGCCCCCGCGCCCACTGCAAATTAAGCATCATTTTTTAACATGTAGGTTCTAGAGGTCACAAAGCACACCACCCAAGACAGACTAAACAGGATTTGGAGGCCCCCAGGGGATGTGGAGGCCCTGGACCTTGGCCCCAAAGTTCAGGGGTAAGATTGTTTTTAATAATATCCTGGAGACTCTAGGCCAGTCTTGAAGGGTTGGCAGGGCAGTACTGCAGCTGCTATGAGACCAAAGAGAAAGTATTCAATGCAGGCATGAGGTTCAAGTTATCCAATTAGCTGTTTGGGCAACGAAGCGGCAAAAGGCTTGAATTCCCCCAAATTGTGTTTTTCTGTGTAGATTAAATTATTAATTTGCCTGAGCTCCAGGTTCCTTGATGTACTTGGTGCCATTCATGGAGCTGCTGTTGAACTACCACTCCCATCTTCGCCAGCCACAATAAATTGTAGCTGGGGATGATGGGAATTGTAGTTCAACAACAGCTGGAGGGCCAAGTTTTCCCACCCCTGCCCTATGCCCTTCTGGCATGAGACATCTGTCATTTCACACCCCTGGTAATGTAGCACAAAGCATGCTGGTGGGAAGCAGTATATGACTCAAGAGCACAAGGATGCTTTATGTGACTGATGACATTCTGAAGCTTATAATGGGGCCTCCACAGGGGCGTAGCAAGGTTGGAGTGGGCCCAGAGACAAGATTTTAAAATGGGCCCCCCCCCAAAGTCCAGGGCCTCCGCACACCCCAGGCCCCCAAGGATTTAAGTCTGATATTCCAAAATAAGTATGCTGCCTGCAAATACATTTCACTGAATACACACACACACGTCACAATATATAGTGATATACATTGAGTACTATACATTTGTATTACTTTTAATGCCTAGAACACACTAGGCATTAATAATAATAATAATAATAATAATAATAATAATAATTCATTATTATTATTAATAATAATAATAATAATAATGAATTATTAAAATGGGCCCCTCGCTGCAGATTAGCAAAGGAGACTTTCAACCATGCAGGGTGAACCTATGTTTGTTTTCTCAGAATTCTGAACAAATTCAGTCAAGTTTGATTGCAGGAGGTTTTTCACAGGAGGCTTTTAAAGCCCTTTAACACACCTCTCCTCTGGAATGGAGGTGCTGCATTCACATGTTGGCCAGATTTACCCTGAAGTCCCTGCAAGTTATTGGGGAGCAGTTCACACACAAGAAAAATAAAATAAAAGCACCACACATGCTTCACAGTTCTCACTCAGACCTTCTGGGTTGCAAAACAACTTGAACATAAGTGCATTTATAAATGAATGAATGAATAAATAAAATTAATAAAATACTGTTCCAGAAGTTTTTGCAATTTTCTGCCATGAAACAAGCCACTTATAGGACTTTTTAGATAGTTTTTTTTAAGTCAGCAAATTTTCCAAGCTGTTTCAAAATAAATATTCAGAGACTTCTTGGTCCCTCCCCCCCCCATATCCAAGCCCTGTGGCAAGCAGATCCCTATATATGGGAGGGGGGGGCAGGAAAGGTAACCACAAAAAGGAGTTCACACTCTACCTGGCAAATGCTGGTCTGGGTTAAGCAGGGCAGCAAGGGGTCTTCTGCTGCAGAGAACACTCTGGCTGCCTCCTCCTTCCTGGCTTGCTTGGGTCCTACTCGAGTTCAGGCTTCACTGCGGCCTACACGGAGGCCTCCATGGAAGCCCCGCCCACCCGCCGATCAGCTGAGAGGCAGGAGAAAAGGAGCTCTTTGCAGCTTGCCTGCTTCTTCGATTGCGGGCCAGCAGAACAAGCAGGAGAGACGGCGAAGAGGGCAAGTGGCTGAGAGGCTATGGGGCTGGGCAGGGGGCAATGGGGAGTCACATGAGGTGCCTCTGGGGTGCCCCTCCAGGCAGTGGGGCCCCCAGACAACTGTCTCCCCTTGCCCTATCATTGTTACGCGCCTGGGCCTCCATATCTATGAAGGCTGTTCCAGCATGAAGCCTGGCTAGGTTGCAAATCAACAACCCCACATGCTCCGCAGAGGTGATTTTGTAGGGCTTGCTAAACATGTAGTGAGCCATGATCGGACATTATTGAAGCCATGCTCAAAAAAAGCCTACCTCTGTGTCAGACTGAAGCCTGTACATGGGAGAATAACTAGGTTTTAAAATCAGCAGCTGCTGTTTCCTCTCCTTTGAAACTATCATGGCATATTATGGCTAATCAATATTTAATTTAATGTGTTCAATACTATATCTCTCTTTTTTTTTCCTGTAGAACTTATTCCTCTTGCATAACAGGGTTTTAAAAATTACTTTATGGGCTAAATGTTGTTATTCAGACCTGGGTTTAATGAGTCCTCTGAGTGATATTTCAGGTTACTCATAATTAGCTTGTTAGACTCTGCTAATTGTTCTGATATTTGTTGTGCCATTTGTAATTTTATTAGTGTTCCAAGCCATTATGATGGGAGACACTACAAGAAGTGAATTGAGAGGCTCTCAAAAGAGGCTGCTTTTTGTTGCAGGGAAATTACTTATCCTCTATGAGTAATTGTACAGGAAGCAACTTTAACTGAGAAACAAGAGCTTGATATTTATTACTAACTAAAACATAGGCTAAGAAAAAATAGACTAACCATCTCTTACGCAGAGAGAGGGAGAACCTCTCACTTTGAATTAAGGACAACAACAAATAAGGGGAAGACAAACAAACTGTGACTCCACCCCCAAGGCAGTACATAGACACATTCAAACATAGACAAGCATGCCCCACACAAAGAGCTGAGACATGTCCATGGCAAAATCCCAACATTTTCTCCTGAACCTGTCCTTTCAAGTAAGGAACACAATTCAATTAGCAGATTCTGGTGCCACCTGTACAGGACAGCAGTGGCCACAGAACTGACTTCAGCTTTGGGAAGCCCTTGGAAAACTGTCCTGAATGGAGAGCTTCCTACCTGGGTGGACTCTGAGAGAGTTCATTTGCCAATGCACAAATCTATAGGCATGGGGATGGTCTTCGGGATCAGCGCTGGACCTCTTGAGGTCCAGGGTCACCAGTTCTGTGGTAGCAAGCATGAATTGTTCCCTTTGCTAAGCAGGATCAGCCCTGGTTTGCATTTGAATGGGAGACTACATGTGAGCACTGTAAAATATTCCCCTTAAGGGATGAGGCCACTCTGGGAAGATCATCTGCATGCTTGCAGGCAGAAGCTTTCCAAGTCCCCTCCGTGGCATTTCCTGATAGAGCTGGCAGAGACTTCAGCCTGTAACCTTGGAGAAGCCACTGGCAGACTGGCTAACGATACTGTGCTAGATGGAGCAACGTTCTGACTGAGTATAAGGCAGCTTCATATGTAGGGATGTGCCTAAAGTGTGGTTCGAAGTGCGGTTCGAGCAGACTTCGGAAGCAGTGTGGGGAAGCTTTAAGAACAAGTAGAGCAGCTTCCTGCTGGCACTCAGCCCAAGTACCCCGTATGGTGTCTGCATCCTCTTTCGTAAAGCTCCCCGATGCTGCTTCGGAACTGTGCTCAAACCACATTTTGAACTGTGTTTCAGGAACACAGGAAGCTGCCCCGCACCGCTTCCCAACTGTACTCAAACTATGCTTAGAACTGCGGTTCGGGCACATCCCTATTCCCATCTTCCTATTTTCCTATGGGCCTCAACACCACTGACCCAGCCTGAGGGTCACAAATGGCATGTGCGTCCACCAGTTACATGCTACTTTCACACAGAACACTTTGCACTCTAAGTAGAATGGCAATCCTGCAGGACTTTTGAAGGCAGACAGCATGGAAAGAATATGAAAAGACTACATTGGTAGGAGGATTTCATACTCTTCTAAGCCCGATGACAGACTTTATTGCAGCAAAAGTAAAGTCTCTAGCCACTCCAGGGCACAATTAACTCACACTAAACTAGCAAAAAAAAAAAAAAAAAAAGCCAGAGATAATTAGGCCAACATTAAACAGGTGCTTTTAATGTCATATTTGAAGTGTGATATTAAAAAATTATAGGTCTCTTATAACATGGATTCTTTCTTACAGGTCTCTAGCCAGCCATGCCAAAAGGAGAACCTCAGACATCCTTATTATACAAATTAGATGGAATTTCAAAGGGTAAAGGAGTTTTGCTACTAAAATCTTTGTGTGTGTGTGTGTGTGATGGAGCTCCACCCACTCTCTTTTCAAGCTGTGCCCTCAGTGATATCCGGAAGACTTTTTATTTATTTATTGCTTTTCTAGACCGCCCCACCCAAAGGTTCTGGGTGGTGCACAAGAAGTTTAAAAACATAAAAACAAGCACCATTTAAAACATACTGCTTAGTACAATATAAAAACAATTTTAAAAACAATCCAGAACCATTTAAAACCAATTAGAATACTTTAAAAAAAATTAAAAACCTTGCAAGGCTGGGCCAAACAAGTAAGTTTTTACAACAGTGAGCCTAAATTATGTATATCTGCTGGAAGTGCATTCCATAGGCCAGGAGCAGCTAAAGAGATGGCCCAGCTCTGAGCCACCACCAGACATACCTGTGGTAACTAGAGATGGACCTCTCCAGATGAGATGGGGAACATTCAGAACAAGGCACTCTCTAAGGTAATCCTAAGTAGGATTTTTCCTATTCTTCAGGACACTGTAGGGAGAAGTCACCCAATCTTTGATGCTTTTTCCCATGGACCCAGGAGGGATGCAAGTGCCTTACTTTATTTTATGTTAGTGGAACTTTACTCATGAGGCAAATATCAGCAGCTATGGCCCAATTGTCTTGCAATAAGTAGCTTATTTCAATGGTTTTCAATTGATTCCATTCCATTTTGAATAGGGCTGAGAGGCCCTGCCAACTGAACACAGACACTTTGTATCCAGTAAGTAAAAATTCAAGTATCTAAGGGATGTCTTCTAAACCACCCAGAGATGAAAGTTTGGGGCGGTGTACACATTTGATAAATAAATAAATTTTAAATAAATAAATAAACTCCATACATTAACTCCCACTTTGCAGAGCAACAGCCTCCAAATGACACCATCTGGAATCTGCCACAGAGTTAGGAATGGAACCACTGTAAAACAGTGCCACTCAATCCCAACCCCCTCAGGTGACCCAGAAAGATACCATGGTTGATGCTATCGAAAGCCACCAAGAGATCCAAAAGGATTAACAGAGTCACTCTCCCTCTGTCAGTACCCAGTTGGAGATCATCCATCAGGCCGTCCAATGCCATCTCAACAGTATAGTCACCTGAACACCAGTTTGAAGTGGGTCTAGATAGTCTGTTTCCACCAAGACTGCCTGGAGCTGAGAGGCCACCACCCTCTCAATCACCTTGCCCAACCATGGAAGATTGGAGACAGGTCTACAATTGGCTAAGAGCAATAACTGGCTTATCGACTCTGAGGGATCCAGTGAAAGTTTCTTCAAGTAATGTCTAATAATAGCTTCCTTAAGGCAAGGAGGCATCCTGCCCTCCCTCAGAGAAGCATTTCTAATATGTACAAGACCATCTCTGATAGTATTTTTGGCAGATGAAATTAACCAAGCTGGGCAAGGGTCAAGAGAACAGATGTACAGTCCAAGCATCTTGTCCACATTCTCAGGAGTCACAAACTGAAAGTGATCCAATCTGATTTCATACGAGATGTTGCTGGACACCTCCCTAGTAGACTGCATTAAATGTGGAATCCAGCAGAAATTTGTTGATTCCCAACAGATAGGCCAAGGGTCCTCTTTCATTAGTTTTAGGTCACAACTGTCAGGTTACAGAAACATGAGCAGCTGTATAGCTTTAACATTGCATTTCAATCATAATCACATCATTGGCCCTTGCATTTTTGATTTACATTTTATAAACAGCCTGGAAGGTAGCTCTATTGGAATCAGGAACAGCTGCTATCACAATGGCCACCTTAGGATGTAACACAAAACCGGAGGTCCCTTCACCTCTGGTTTTGGTAGCTGTACATCTGAATGTGGGTAACAGGAATTAAGGGAGAAAAGAGACCCACAGTTTCCTTCCCTAAGCCCCAATCTGTACCTTCAGTTCAGTGTGGAGTTTCATTGCCTTCAACTCCAGTTGTGCAGTGCCAGCGTTACATCTGAATGCTGGGACCACAGTTTCCCCCTCATGGAACTGAAGCTGAGGGAAGAAGTTCCTCATTCACTCCAGCTGACATTGGCTGCTGAAGCTGTCCTTCATTAAAGAACCAAGCCCCAGCAGCCATTTCCCCCTCCTCTCTGCAGTCAGCATGACTGCAGTTAGATCGCTCTCCATTTTGTCCAAATGTGGGCGGGAGAGCGGGGGAGAGGGACATGGAACAATGGGGCCATTGGAGCCACGGTTTGGCATTACATCTGAACACAGCCAATGAATAGCACCATTGGCAGCTACCAGTGCAAACAGCAGTTTCCTTCCCAATGCAAACAGCTCCCAATGCAGACAACAGTCTCATCAGGGCTGCAGTGTCAGGGAAAATAATTAAGAATCGTCCCTCAATTCTCACTGCAGTCCTGATGAGGTAAGCATGGTTTCTGTGTGCAATGTGAAAAGCACACATCAAGGCAAATAATGCGATTATATTAATATAATTAATATAATGTGATTAACTGCCCAGGGATTTTTTGGTATGGGGTGGTACATAAATGTACTAAATAATAAATAGTAAAATAATAATATCACAGCTAGTTTAGCCCTCAGTAGTGATCTTATAAGAGTGAAGCAATGACACATAATTTTCATAGTAATACGAGATCATTTTCAGTGAAGGAGCACGAACCACTAAGAAGTCCTTTAAGCTTCTCACCCCCATCCTATGTGATTTGTAGATCATTACAAAAATGAATAAATGTACAATTCATCAGCTGTCTTTTCAGGATTAGACATATCAGAATATAAATATCTGATTATCAGATCAGTTGATGCATTTTAACTTTATTTCTTGAAGGCCACACATGGCAAGAGCTCCACGTGTGCATTTAATGTGAAGGCTGTAGCTTGAAAACGCCTATGTAATGAATGAGTCTTGGGTAGGAAGGTAGGTAGGGTGTCAAAGGAAGACAAATAAACTGAAAGCAAATGGAACACGGGTGGCTCACAGAGAGATCTATCAGAGGAAGTCAAAAGTTCCTTGGTTCAGCAAAGGCTCTTGGCAACATCATTTAACACACATTTTGAAAACATTATGGAATAAAAAATGTTTTGGTGTGCTTCATAGAAATGGCGGGATGGCAATCTATTAGAGTTGTTTGATTGATTTCTGCTAAGATTAGCAGCATGTTGGGTTGCAGAAGGAAAACTAGAATAAAGTGGTGAAATAATTTATACTAGCTATATATTGTGAGCAGTTTTATTCATTGTCGAAATAAATCTATTCCTCTGTCTGAAACTATCAATTAAAATAGCGGCCATTATTCATGAAAATAAATATATAGTGTGCTATCCATGGCAGGAGAATGTATCATGTATAAGTGGTCAATAAATCATTTGACAGAGAAAAGTGATATGGAAAACGATGGCACTTAAGCTTTCAATATTCATTAAAATTATAACTGCAGCAAGCTGTTCACCAGAGATTCCAGTTCAACAGCACAAGTCCATGCCATGATTCTTTAAATAACTAACCTCAAGGCTCATTCACAAAGAGTTTCCATTGTTCCAGTGCTGCACTGGTGTGGAAACTCTTGAATGTGAACGTGAACGTGACGTGACGTAATATTTATTCGGTCCTTGACCAGCAGTATCACAAATACAGACATAAAATCATAAGAAACTCTTCATTGACTGAGGGTAACCAAGGTGATAACTAGCTGTCACATTTGAATTTGTTATATTTTTATCCTATCCTTCCTCCAAGGAGCTCAGGGCCACCTATGTGCATTTCCTGTACTGTACATTCCAATGTTGTGAAGTAAGTTAGGCTTCAGGAGGTAGTGACTGGCTCAGGGTCCCCCAATCTGCTTCATAGGTAAGTGGGGATTTGAACCCAGGTCTCCTCACTCCTAATTTGAGACTCTAACCACTACACCATACTAATCATCACTAGCTAAGGCTTCTGCATGGAGCTGCCATTGTGCAGAAGTGTTTCCAGTCCCATATGGCAGATATAGAGGCGAGTCTCACAATCAGTGACACTCGCCAGAAGGGGGTTTGTGGGGAGCGTGGGCTCCCAATGACGATCATTCAGTCTGCCCTGGGCCACCGGATAGGTCGCCCACACGACTGCCGGCTCCATCACAGAGCTGGTGGGGGCCACGTGGCACCTGGAAGGTCCAGGATGCCCCACACTAGTGCGTGGGATATCCTGGAGAGACCCCCAGGGCTAGGAGGCTTGTTTCAGCCTCCCGGCGGGGGTCTCCTTGTGTGGTGCCATGGTGCGGAGCCACACAGCAGCAATACACGAGCACAAAAATGGGGTTAGCAGAGTGCTCGTTCCATTAACACCATATAAGGGGAGGGTACAAAACTGGGACACCTGCTTTGGAGAAACTGGGCTCAGCTGCATACTAAGTGGTTCTCACGTTTGGCCAAAATCCGGCTGGGCTCCCTTAGCTTGATTTTGGCCGATCGTGAGAATCGCCTCATAGTGGAAAGCTCTGTGATGCCGGGGGCTTGGGGGGTGGTACTGACATAAGCATGAGCAGGACGTCCATATTTTACACAGGGTGTTAACTCCAGTCACCACACACACTTCTCTGTTTTGATTCAGGCAGGTGGAGATTCCAAACATTGGAGTAAAACTTCCATACTTCTATGTACACTTTTCTTGTTTAACTGAAAACCATTCACACCTGATTTCTTCTTTATTATATCAGTAGCACAATTCAGACAGCTATAATGTCTGTGAGGAACAAAACTCTGAGGCAGATGAGTAGAGAGAGCCAGCATGGTGTAGTGGTTAGAGTGCTGGACTAGGACCGGGGAGACCCGAGTTCAAATCCCCATTCAGCCATGAAACTAGCTGGGTGACTCTGGGGCAGTCACTTCTCTCTCAGCCTAACCTACTTCACAGGGTTGTTGTGAAAAAGAAACTCAAGTATGTAGTACACCACTCTGGGCTCCTTGGAGGAAGAGAGGGATATAAATGTAAAAACAACAACAACAACAACATTGTACACACTGAAGTTAAAATAAAAATGGGAAGTGAATACATCAGGAGAGTTAGAAAAATCCTCAAGTCCAAACTCAATGGCAGGAACACCATACAAGCCATAAACACCTGGGCTTTACCTGTTATCAGATACACTGCAGGAATAATAGACTGAACTCAGACAGAGCTAGAGATGCTAGATCGTAAGACCAGAAAAATTATGACCATCGATAATGCTCTGCACCACCGCAGCCATGTAGATAGGCTATACCTCCGTTGCAGCTCAGGTGGAAGAGGAATGCTGCAATTCCATCAAACAGTAGAGGAGGATAAAAGAGGTCTTGAAGAATATATAAGGGACAGTGAAGAAGATGCACTTCAAATTGTCAATAACAAGAAACTATTCAAAACCAATGAAACAAAGCAGGCCTACAAGAAAGAACAAGTCAAGAACCAAGCAGAAAAATGGAAAAATAAGCCCCTACATGGTCAATATTTGCACAATATAAGTGGAAAATCAGACATCACCAAGACCTGGCAATGGCTTAAGAACGGCAACTTGAAGAAAGAAACAGAGGTTTGAATACTGGCTGCACAAGAGCAGGCACTAAGAACAAATGCAATAAGAGTAGAAGTCGAAAAATCCACAACAAACAGCAAGTGCCACCTTTGTAAAGAAGCAGATGAAACCGTGGACCATCTAATCAGCTGTTGTAAAAAGATCACACAGACTGACTACAAACAAAGGCATGACAAGGTAGCAGAGATGATACACTGGAACATCTGCAAAAAATACAAGCTACCTGTAGCCAAACATTGGTGGGACCATAACATTGAAAAAGTTGAAGAAAATGAAGATGTAACAATATTATGGGACTTCCGACTACAAACACACAAACATCTGCCACACAATACACCAGATATAACTGTAGTGGAGAAGAAAGGAAAACAAATTAAAATAATTGACATAGCAATATCAGGGGATAGCAGAATAGAAGAAAAAGAAATAGAAAAAAATCACCAAATACAAAGATATTGAAATTGAAAGGCTGTGGCAGAAAAAGACTCAAATAATCCCAGTGGTAATTGGCGCCCTGGGTGCAGTTCCAAAAGACCATGAAGAGGACCTCAACACCATAGGGGCCACAGAAATCACCATCAGCCAATTACAAAAAGCAGCTTTACTGGGAACAGCCTATATTCTGCGACAATATCTATAACAACAACATTGACAATAAAATTCAGCCATCCCAGGTCCTTGGGAAGGACTCGATGTCTGGATAAAACAAACCAGTCAATAGCACCTGTCTGACTGTGTAAACAAGAAATAATAATAATAATTAAAAACAAAATTCAGAAACATTCAGTGAATTAAGGCAAATAGAAAGGAAACAAATGTGCAATCTAATTAAAAGATATTTTCTTTAAACACTCAGCAATCCCAGTCCCAAAGACTTCCAAGAAGACAGCCTCCAAAATTAATTCCCAAATCCATCCCTTCTCATGCTCTTCCCTTCTTTCTGTGGTCCAAAACGGGTGGGGGAAGGAGCCTTCTATATTAAGGATATCTGCCTTGAATCTAATTCTGTGATTTTAGCACAGATGTTAAATATCCATAGGCCAGTGTACAAACTGGTCAGTCAGGTTGTATGTAAACGCCTGTCTGTTATGTTAAAGAGACCTGGGCACTCATCAAGAGATAAAGTTCTTTGGACAGAGTGACATCATATGCCCATATTGGTAATTACAGTAGATTATCCACTGTGGGAGCCAACATTTCTGAGGCCTCTTTCCTGCTTGGACTTGGGCAACAGTTCTGAAAGGGTTCCCTTTCTAGGTCGGACAGGTGACAAGACTGTCCATTCCCACTCTGTTTTTCAATGGTCTTTTATCTTCAGAGAGTACAAAGCAAAAAGAAATACTGGAACTCAAAACAGGCTGACAAGCTTTACAGATTTCAGAGGCTTTGCATCTTTTGGATAAGGGCTTCATCTATAGCTACAATGTATTGTGGCTGGGGATGCTGGCAGTTGTAGTTCAGCAACATCTGGAGTACTACAGGTTGGGACCCCCTGATCTATGCTCTTCATATCTAGCAACAGACATGAAGGCTCCTGAAGGCTGCAGGAGATGCAGTGGGGCTTATGGAACTTAACCTAGTTATCAGATAAATTCCTTATCCCATAAGGTTACGGTCCGGTTACAGTTGCTGCCGGCTTGTTTGGTGGCAACGTGGGACCAGGCTTTCTCGGTGGCTGCCTTGGGGCTTTGGAATTTGCTCCCTGTTGAAATAAAAGCATCTTCTACTCTGTTTGTTTAGGAAGACCCTCAATGATGCATCTGTTTTTGCAGACTTTTAACTGAAATTAATTTTAATAACCTGTTTATTTCATGGGATTTTTATTGTTTTTTGTGGAACTTTAACCTCTTTTTACTCTTTTGTACACCAGCTAGAGATGTATATATAAGTTGGTATAAAATATGATAGATAGGTAGGTAGATAGATAGATAGATAGATAGATACCCTTCCCTCTTCTACTTCAAGACCTGCCACTGAGAAAAGAAGAAGAAAACCCTGTTATGGCTATTTGCCTCACTCCTTCCCAGCCCAACTTTCCATCTAGCCCCACTTACTCTGACAGGTCCTCATCACTTCCTCTGCATGTTTGGAAGGTTGAAAGGAAGCCTAAGCAGGAATTGGCAGCTGGTTTAGGCCAATGGATCTAAGTGCAGGAATAGTGAGGCCAGCAGCAAAGCTGTCTGAGGATGCCACAAATGGCAGAAGAGAAGTTGTTCCAATACAGTGATCCAGAAGCATTTGTAGTCGTAATTAAGGTCCTCATGAGATGTTACAGTAGCAGCATGGAGGCCACTTTTCTGTGGCTTCATTCCACAAAATTGTTGTAGTATTTAAAGCAGGACTGGGCAAATTTGGCCCTTCAGCTGTTGTTGAACTACAACTCCCATCATCCCCAGTCACAATAAATTGTGACTAGGTAGTTGTAGTTCAACAACTGCTGGAAGGCCAAGTTTGCCCAGCCCTGGTTTAAAAGCTTGAGAAGTGCCCATCACTCAGGTCATTTCCACAGAACTGTCACCCAGTCAAGATTTGGGGAAACAATCATGTGGGAAGTACCACGCCTTTAAGAGTTATAGCATGATGTGACTATAGAAAAGCAACTCCCATAATGCTGCTGTTAACATGTAAAAGAAAGCAAAGAGTGAGAAGTTACTGAAGCTTAATCACTGTACCAGGTTTAGAGAAGAGAAATTGTATTTTGGAGATCCTGTTAGCAGCACAGTGAGCTCATGTTGCCAACTGAAGTATCCAGTAGCAAAACTAGGATTTAATTTAAATGCAAGGAACAAATGCTAACTAGGCAAAAAGGCACCTTTTAAAGTGATGGCTTTTATATTTAGCAGGGGAAGAGCAATTGTACACATTCAACCAAATTCACTATCCAGTGTCTGTTGCTGGTATTGTGTGTGTGTGTGTGTGTGTACTGTGAGACTTTTTGCAAAGTATTTTCTTATGCCATTTGCTGTGTAAACTGCTTTGAGAATGTCTTCCCTGAAAAGTAACAAACCTTTTTGATCCTACAGATAAAGAAGAAATGGTGTTGCTTTCATAATCAGGAAGGATATAGCAATGACAGTACTTGGGTACAATGCGGTCAGTGACTAACTAATATCAATTAGATTTGGTGGACAACCCTTTAACACAGGGGTGAGGAACCTTGGCCCTCCAGCTGTTGTTGAACTACAACTCCCATCATCCCCAGCCACAATTACAGGGGATGCTGGGAATTGTAGTTCAAAAATAGCTGGAGGGCCAAGGTTCCCCACCCCTGCTTTAGCATCATAGTTCTTCAAGTCTATGCCCCAACGACTGATGCAGAAGAAGAGGGAGATGATGTGTTTTATGCTCAAGTCCAGTCTGAAATTGACAGAACATGCAAGCAAGACGTGATGCTGGTGGTTGGAGACTGGAATGCCAAAGTTGGAAAAGGTAAGGAGGAAAACACAGTCGGCCTATATGGCTTGGGAAACAGAAATGAAGCAGGAGAACAACATATTAGTTTCTGCCAAGCCAATAATCTCTTCATTGCTAACACATTCTTCAAACAACCAAAGCGGCACCTATACACATGGACATCACCAGATGGAGTACATAGAAATAAAACTGATTACATTATTTGTGCAAGGAGGTGGAAGAGCTCAGTTATAACAGCAAAGACATGGCGGGGGCCGACTGTGGAACAGATCACGAACTACTCGTGTGCAAGTTCCAAGTCAAGCTAAAGTGGAAAAACAAAGCTATCCAGCTTCCACGATATGATTTTGAGAATGTACCCACCATTTTCAAGAAGAACATCAGGAACCGCTTTTAAGTTCTAAACCTCATTGATAGGGAACTAGGGGAACTGTGGAATGAAATCAAAGAAGTAGTTGTTAAGGACAAATGTGAAAAGAGATTGCCAAAGACCAAGAAAGAGAAGAAAGCAAAATGGATGTCAGAAAAGACAGTGGAAATTGCCAAGATGAGGAGAGAAGCCAAAGTCAAGAAAGATAAAAGCCTCGGGAAGGAACTTAACAGGGAATTTCAGAAAGCTATTAGAAGAGACAAGGAGCAGTACTACAATGACATTTGTAAAGACCTTGAGGATGGAAATAGACATGGAAAAACAAGGGAGGTTTTCCAAAAGATCTCTGAACTCAGAGGTAGGTTCCAACCTTGAATTGGTAGGTTAAGGGATGCCAAAGGACAGATAGTAACTGATTCAAAGAAGATCAAACAGAGATGGAAGGAGTATACTGAAAATCTGTACAGCAGGGACATCAACATCCAAGATACTCTAGAAGATATTCTCTACTTGCAAGAACCTCAAGTATGGGAAGATGAAGTTAGATCAGCACTCCAATCATTACCAAGTTGGAAGGCTACAGGAATTGATGGCAGGCAACAGAAGAAGAATCAGTCAAGGCTCTAACCAAACTATGCCAGCAAATCTGGAGAACACCACAGTGGCCAACAGATTGGAAGAGGTTGGTCTATATACCCATACCAAACAAAGGAGACTTAACAGATTGCACAAACCATCACACAATATCCTTAATTTCACATGCTAGAAAAATAATGCTCAGGATCATCCAGCACAGAATAGAGGCTGACATGGAAAGGGAAATGCCGGATTTCAGCTGGTTTCAGAAAAGGCCGAAGAACAAGATACATCATTGCTGATGCACACTGGATAATTGAGAAAGCCAAAGAAAACCAGAAAGAAGTCAATATGTGCTTTATTGACTACAGCAAAACCTTCAATTGCCTCGACCATATCAAGTTGTGGAATATCCTTAGGAAAATAGGTGTACCAGAACATCTCATTGTTCTCATGAGAAACCTATACACAGGACAGGAAGCCACAGTCCAGACGGAACATAGTGAAACAGACTGGTTCCAGATTGGCAAATGAGTAAGACAAGGCTATATACTTTCTCCCTCTGAACATATGAACATATACTGAGAGAAGCTGGATTGGAAGAAGATGAGTGTGGTTTTAAAGTTAGAGGAAGAAACATCAATAACCTGAGCTATGAGGATGACACCACCCTGATAGCTGAGAATGCAAATGATCTCCCAGCTCTAGTAATGAAAGTCAAGGAGCACAGTGAAAAAATGGGGCTACGACTACATGTAAAGAAGACTTAACTAATGACAATGGGTACAGCAACCAGTCTCATGAATGACAATGAAGACATTGAAGTGGTGGATAGCTTCTGCCTTTTAGGATTGACCGTCAACAGTAAAGGATCTAGCAATCAAGAAATACAGCACAGATTAGCACTTGGTAGGGTTGCAATGAAGGCCTTGGAAAGGATATTTAGATGCCCTGACATGTCTACACCTACAAAGATTAGAATTGTTCAGACAATGGTTTTCCCCATGACGCTCTATAGATGCAAAAGCTGGACCTTGAAGAAGCAAGATAGAAAAAGCATTGACGCTTTTGAACTTTGGTGCTGGAGAAGACTTTTGAATCAATCCAGAATTTTCACTTGAGGCACAAATGACCAGGCTCAAACTATCATACTTCAGACACATTTTGTGAATTAAACTCTCTTGAGAAGTCCATAATGCTGGGCAAAGTGGAAAGAAAGAGAAGAAGAGGATGACCAGCAGCAAGGTGGATGGACTCAAGGTGAATGGACTCGATTACGACACCAATGAATGCACCACTGAGAGACCTTAAAGGCCATGTTGAAGACAGATCATCCTGGAGAGAATCTATCTATGTGGTCACTAAGAGTCTACATTGACGTGATGGCACTTAATCAATCAATCAATCAATCAATCAAAATTTACAAACAAAGATTAGTCTAAATACATTACTATTACTTATATTCCACTTTTTAAAAAGAAATCTGCAAAGAAGTTTACACAGAAAAATAATAAGATGTTTCCCTCTCTTAAAAGGGTTCACAATCTATCAGGAAACATAGGATAGACACCACCAGCCAGTGGAGGGATGCCATGCTGGGGTTGGATAGGATCAGTTGTCCCCCACCCCGCTCCACACTGCTAAATATAAGAGTCATCACCTTAAGGTTGTGGTGACTCGCTCTTCAGTTAGCAGGGCACATAACTTTTGAACATCCATAGGAGACTCATGACACCTGTAACTGACTCATTCTTCAATTAGCAGGACACATAACCTTTGAATACCTGTAGGTTTTACTATCAAGACAGTTACAAAGTTGTGTGTGTGTTCCCCCCCACATACACATCCTTGGGCATTGCAGCCCACAAATGGGGGAATGGAATTGTCCTTGAGAAAGGCAAGGTTTTCGTTCCCCAGGATCCTCTCATTTTGACTACAGGAAGGGGACTCAGAATGAAAACTTTGTGCTGGTCTAATTCCCATTGTGAATAGGTGTATGGGTCAGTGAGGTGAACCCCAATTAATAAAACTGCACTCCCCCACACTCCTGATTAATAAAACTGAAGCCAAGTTACATATTCATAACAATGGCAGGAGGAGCTGGTCTTTTGGTAAAGGGTAAAGTGTGCCATCGAGTCCATGTTGACTCCTGGCGACCACAGAGTCCTGTGGCTGTCTTTGGTAGTATAGAGGAGGGGTTTGCCATTGCCAGCTCCTGTGCAGTATGAGATGATGCCCTTCAGCATCTTCCTGTATCTCTGCTGCCCAATACAGGGGTTTCAACAGTGGGGATTCGAACCAGCAACCTCTGGATTGATAATCAAGTCATCTCCCTGCTGAGTCATTAGGTGGCTGTTGTTGTGGTAGCAAGCATGAATTGCCTCCTTTGCTAAGCAGGGTTCACCTTGGTTTGTATTTGGATGGGTGATGAAATGTGAGCACTGTTTGCTGTAAGATGTTTCTCTTAGGAGATGGGGCCGTAGCTCAGTGGAAGAGCACCTGCTTTGCATGAGAAGGTCCCAGGTTCAATCAGTGGCTGGGAAAGACTCCTGCTTGAAACCTTGGACGAACTGATGCTACTCAGTGTAGACAATAGTAAGCTAGATGGTCCAGTGTTCTGACCTGGCATAAGACAGTTTCCTATGTTCCTACATGGTACAGGCTGCTGGAATTATTTCACTTCAGAACACCGATGAGGGATTGCATGCTTGAATAGTCAGCCACATAAGATCCCATGCACAAGCACAATTCTACTATGCCAACTAGGTCCTGTCTCTGACATACTCATTTTCCAGAAGTAGAGAGTTTTATATGGTGACACATTCATTCATTTGCTCTCCCCATCTGCATTGCCAAGTCCTATGCGGCATATCACTTGCTTTTCTTTTGAACGTGTAGCTTAATCCCAAAGAGCTGTCCCAACATGCTCTTACAAAGCTGAGATTCCCTGTTCTCTGGAGGATATCTGGGGGCGGAGAGGGGGAGTCTTATTTTAAGTCTCTTAAAATAAGGGCCATATCAAATGGATAATGTAAGGTCACTATTCATGTCTAACGAAAAGAGAGTAAATAGTTTAGATATCCAATCCACCTTTGCTTTAAACAAGTAAATTGCTACATTGACAACTTCATTTCTCCTTAACAAGGATGACCTGATAAATGTCGTCTCAAGACAAATTGCAGCCACACACTGTATAAACTATGTTGTTTTATTTTAATTAGCAGAGTTGAAATAGCTTGTAAACTTTAATGCCACTTCTAACAATAACGAATAGGTGAGGAAGCAAGAGTAGGACAGTATGAAGGGAGAAAAGGATATTTTGTAGTGTATTAAAATTTTATGTGCAGAAAAACTGTAAAGAGTGCCCGGGGATTTGAAAACACATTTGTTTGGGAAAGAAATGTGATAAAGATGGAATGCATTGTGGGGCTTTTCTCCAAATTTCTTCACTGACAAATGCTAATGCCTAAAAACTGCCTAATGAAGACCAGTTTACCATGGAATAAAGTCATCTGTGATGAGCAGAAAATGGAGCATTTGTAAATACAATGTAACATGGAATGATAAAGCACGTCCAATTTATGCAAAGATGTGCTTGCAGCAGTACAATAAATAATATCCGCATAATCAATTACCGAAGAAAGATGGATTGAATGAATTGTTTTTGGCAATTTATGGGAAACAAGTCTAGCACAAAAAAGGGACAATTTGACTTTAGTCTTTTAACAAGATTGTTGAGACAAGTACTAAAACCATGCTTATTAATGATACAAAGGGCAAAACATTTACAACTGTCTATTTTCATTAACACCAGCACACTCTAAGTTGGGAGAAAGACGACAACTTTTCATTCTTAATTTAAGGACTATAACCTCATAACTGGGAACAAGAGATATGTTGTACCATACAGCCTAGCAAAGCCACAGAATGGCTTGGTTATGGCCTAGCAAAGCTGTGAATCATAGAACTAGAAGGAAATACAAATACAGACCAACTCTTGGGCAAATGGAGGACCACAAAACTAAGGTAGGGGGCAAGTATACCAAACAACTCTATTCCATTCACACATTTTGTTCAGCACTCATACAATGAGTGTGTGGTGTATACAAGTACAGATCTGAACACAGGCACAATCATTCACATGTTATGTTGAACACAGTTCAGAAGTACACTTCCTGGCTATACCATGCTTTGAGGGGCCTGTATCCATTTTCACTTTTAAAATGAACACAGGGTCATTCACAGAAACACATGTACAAAGGTATAGATATCTAAACACTCATACAGCATAATGTCTGAATCGTATTATTGAACAAGGTTTTTAGTTTGTAACAAGAGGAGGGTCCAGCACATGCAAGTTGTTGCAGGGGCCAAAATACCCATAACTAGCACCAGATCAGCAGGGAAGGTGGATAACTCCATCCTGAGGTAAAAAGGTAAAGCATGTCGTCAAGTTGATTTCGACTCCTGGCGCCCACAGAACCCTGTTGTTTTCTTTTGGTAGAATACAGGAGGGGTTCACCATTGACTCCTCCCGCGCAGTATGAGATGATGCCTTTCAGCATCTTCCTATATCGCTGATGCCTGATAGTACCAGCAGGGATTTGAACCGGCAACTTTCTGCTTATTAGTCAAGCATTACCCCGCTGCACCATGAGGTGGCTGTCCACCCAGAGTTGAACCTAGGTAATTTTGGAGCCCGGACCTAAAGGTCTTTGGAGCCATGCTCTCCCCCAGCTGCAAGTTCATCATCATCTGACCAGCTCCAGGTGGTTTTGGAGGAAGCTGATTATCTAGACCTATTTCAAACTGGCTTTAGAATGGGCTATGGGGTTTAGACAGCCTTGGTCAGCCTGATACCGGGGAATTGGCAGAGGGAATGTGACTATGTTGGCTCTCTTGGATCTCTCAGTGGCGTTCGATACCATCAACCATGGTATCCTTCTGGGTCGCTGGGGGAGTTGGGGTGGGGATAGGAGGCACTGCTTTGCAGTGGTTCCGCTCCTATCTCTCAGGTAGATTCCAGATGGTGGAGCTTGGTGACAGTTGCTCCTCAAAGCAGGAGCTGTTATATGGAGTCCCCCAGGGCACCATTCTGCCACCAGTGCTTTTTAATATCTACATGAAACCGTTGGGTGAGGTAATCAGGAGTTTTGGTGCTGGGTGTTATCGGGTATGCTGATGACACCCAAATCTAATTCTCTTTTTCATCTGCATCATCAGGAAATACTGTTCATTCCCTAAATGCCTGCCTACAGGCAGTAATGGGCTGGATGAGGAATAACAAATTGAAGCTGAATCCAAGCAAGACGGAGGTGCTCATTGTAGGGGCTCAGAATCTAAGGGATGAGTTAGATCTCCCTGTGCTGAATAGGGTTACACTCCCCCGGAAGGAGCAGGTACGCAGCTTGGGAGTACTACTGGACCCAGGCCTCACCCTGGTATCTCAGGTGGAGGCCATGGCCAGGAGTGCTTTCTATCAGCTTTGGCTGATTTGACAGCTGAGTCCATTCCTTGAAAACAACAACCTCAAAACAGTGGTGCACCAGCTGGTAACCTCCAGGCTCGACTACTGCAATGCGCTCTATACGGGGCTGACTTTGTACATAGTTCGGAAACTTCAGTTAGTTCAAAAAGCGGCAGCCAGATTGGTCCCTGGGGCAACCCGGAGAGACCATATTATGCCTGTTTTGAAACAGTTGCACTGGCTGCCGATATGTTTCCAGGCAAAATACAAAGTGCTGATTATTACCTTTAAAGGCCTAACCGGCTTAGGTCCAGGTTACCTCAGAGAGCACCTGCTTCTGCATGATACCCACCACATGTTAAGGTCATCTGAGGAGGTCCGTCTCCAGTTACCACTGGTATGTCTGGTGGCGACTCAGAGGTGAGCCTTCTCTGTAGCAGCTCCTGGGCTGTGGAATACCCTCCCTGCAGAAATCCATAATTTGAACTCTTTATTGATTTTCAGGAGAGACCTTAAGACTTATCTGTTTGGCCTCGCCTTCCAGGATTTTTAGATTGTTGTAAGCGTGTTTTTTTTTAATGTACTGGGTTTTTGGGGGTTTTAATTTTTTTTAACTGATTGTTTTATGGTATTTTAGGATTTTTGTTTTTGTTGTTGATTGATTTTGACTGTTTTTATCTTGTTTGTAAACCACCCTGAGCCAAATTGGGAGGGGCACTATAAAATGTTAATAATAATAATAATAATAATAATAATAATAATAATAATAATAATAAAAACCCCGAGTGAGGCACTACCTTGGCATGGTTGTAGGGCTTGTGTGCTCTGAGGAAGGTGAGAGCTATACCAAAGGTCCAACCATACTGGACAGGTCTCACCAGAGGAGCCAGACGAAGAGTGCCTCTCCCATCAACAATATGGTGAGACATAACTTTAATAAATCTATACCAGAACGGTCGTCGCCCAGGTCAACAAGGACCACGCCAGTTGCTGGAATCCCTGGACATCTGGTGGCAAGTGGGCTACAGGACTCAGGATCTTCAGTTGAGCAACCAGGGCTGGAGACTGCAAGGTTACTGGAAGAAACGTCGCTTAACCGGAAAAAATATACAAAAAATGCGAACAAGGAAATAATGATCTGCTATTACAAGTCTAGTCCAACTAGAAGAGGTTTTTAAAAAGAATGTACCACATTTGGAAAGAGAAGCATCCAGATACAGAAATAACAGAACAAAGGCTAGCAAAACAGAGAAGATTCATAATAAGAAATAAAGTATTCACAGGAGTTGAGCTGGAAGAACTGCAAAGAGCAACACAGGATCAAGATATGGAAGAAGAATTACCACCAATTGAAGAAGTTGCTCAGGCGCAGGTGGAGGAGGTGTTGGAAATGGAGTATGCAGCAACAAGAACTAAAGTAAAAAATAACTGAGCACATGAACCAAACAACCACCAGGGTTCGGCTTCCAGCTCTAAAAACAGCTGCCAAAAAACAACTTGCTCAGGTATTAAAAGATGTCAATGCTGCATTTGCAGAAATAACAACCAATAATTTGCAAGAAACAAACCAACTAATGTACAGTGCAGCAACAATAACAACACAAGAGCTCGGATATAAGATCAGTGGACCTGTAAAAAAAGAAAGTTGTACATCACCTAAATGGAAGATTAGATTAGAAAATAAAATTGCCAGGCTTAGATCAGATGCTAGTAAACTGAAAGATATGAAAGACAAGAAGCTGAAGAATGAAAACACCAAACAGTATCTGATCCAAAAATACCACCTAGATATAAGGAAAATTAGAGGAGTCCTGGAAATAATAAAGCAGCAAATAACAGCAGTGTCAAAGAAGATTAGCAGATATGAAGCCAGAATTATACAACACAGGCAGAATCTCCAATTCCAGTCGAATCAGAGACGTTTCTACCAAAACATAGAAGGAGAAACTGCAAGAAACACAGAAACACCAAATAAAGAAGAAACAGTGAAATTATGGGGGAAATTATGGGACAATCCAATAGATTTTAATAAAAAAAAGCAGGCTGGGTGAAAGAGGTCGAAAATATAACCAACAAATGCAAGATCTAATAATAACACCAGAATTAATAAGTGAAAGAGCAAAGAAAATTAAAAATTGGACTGCACCAGGTGACGATGAACTGCATGGCTTTGGGCTGAAACACCTAACAAGCCTTCATAAACAACTATCAAAACAGTTTAATCACATTTTGCAAGGAGGTGATATTGAACAATGGCTAACAACTGGGAAAACTCATCTCATCATGAAAGACCCATCAAAAGGTGCAGTTCCAAGTAATTATAGACCGATAACCTGCCTGTCAACCATGCTCAAATTATTTACTGGAATAATAGCAGATGAAGTAATGCAGCACTTATTAACTAATAAACAGCTTCCAGTTGAACAGAAAGGAAATTGCCCAAACACCAGAAGCACAAAAGACCAGCTCCTGATTGACAGAATGGTTTTAGAAAATTGCAAGAGAAGAAAAACAAATGGATTGACTACAAGAAAGCCTTCGACTCATTGCCTCACACATGGATACTAAAATGTTTAGAAACAACTGGTGTTAGCAAAAACATTCAGATATTTATTTAAAAAGCAATGAGCATGTGGAGTACACAGTTAAAAATCAATGGAAAGACACTTGGACAGGTTAGCATTAGAAGAGGTATTTTCCAAGGGGACTCACTATCCCCTCTGTTGTTTGTAATTGCCATGACTCCACTTTCACAAATACTAAACAAAATAGGCCTCGGATACCAAACATCTAAAACATCAAGTAAAATCAACCATCTGCTGTACATGGGCGATCTGAAGTTGTATGGAAAGTCCCAATCAGAAATCGAATCACTGCTAAACACTGTCCGTATATTCAAAAGAGATATAGCAATGGCGTTTGGGCTAGACAAGTGTGCTGCATTAATAATGAACAGAGGAAAAATAAGAAAAACAGAAGGAATAGAACTGCCCAATGGAAGCAACATCAAGAACATGGAAGAGTAAGAACATTACAAATACTTGGGCATTCTCCAGGCGGATAACATTGCAGATACTGAAGTTAAAAGAAAAATTGGAAGTGAATACATCAGGAGAGTTAGGAAAATCCTCAAGTCCAAACTCAATGGCGGGAACACCATACAAGCCATAAACACCTGGGCTATACCTGTTATCAGATACACTGCAGGAATAATAGACTGGACCCAGGCAGAACTAGAGATGCTAGATGGTAAGACCAGGAAAATCATGACCATCAATCATCCTCTGCAGGCCCACAGTGATGTAGATAGCCTATACCTCCCTCGCAGCTCAGGTGGAAGAGGAATGCTGCAAGTCCATCAAACAGTAGAGGAGGAGAAAAGAGGCCTTGAAGAAGATATCAAGGACAGTGAAGAAGATGCACTTCAGATGGGCAATAACGAGAAACTATTCAACACCAATGAAACAAAGCAGGCCTACAAGAAAGAACAAGCCAAGAACCGAGCAGAAAAATGGAAAAATAAGCCCCTGCATGGTCAATATTTGCACAATATAAGTGGAAAATCAGACATCACTAAGACCTGGCAATGGCTTAAGAATGGCAACTTGAAGAAAGACACAGAGGGTTTAATACTGGTTGCACAAGAACAGGCACTAAGAACAAATGCAATAAGAGCAAAAGTCAAAAAATCAACAACAAACAGCAAGTGCCGCCTTTGTAAAGAAGCAGATGAAACAGTGGACCACCTAATCAACTGTTGTAAAAAGATCACACAGACTACAAACAAAGGCATGACAAGATAGCAGAGATGATACACTGGAACAGCTGCAAAAAATACAAGCTCCCTGTAGCCAAAGATTGGTGGGACCATAAGATTGAAAAAGTGGTAGAAAATGAAGATGCAAAAATATTATGGGACTTCCGACTACAAACAGACAAACATCTGCCACACAATACACCAGATATAACTGTAGTCGAGAAGAAGGAAAAACAAGTTAAAATAATCGACACAGCAATACCAGGGGATAGCAGCATAGAACAAATAGAAATAGGGAAAAAATCACAAAATACAAAGATCTACAAATTGAAATTGAAAGGCTGTGGCAGAAAAAGACCCTAATAATCCCAGTGGTAATTGGCGCCCTAGGTGCAGTTCCAAAAGACCTTGAAGAGCACCTTAACACCACAGGGGCCACAGAAATCACCATCAGCCAATTACAAAAAGCTACTTTACTGGGAACAGCCTATATTCTGCATCGATATCTATAATAACAGCAACATTGACAATAAAATTCACCCATCCCAGGTCCTTGGGAAGGACTCGATGTCTGGATAAAACAAACCAGTCAATAACACCTGTCTGACTGTGTAAATCAATAATAATCAATAATAAAAAATTAAGTTTTTTATTACAAACACACACACACACACACACACACCCTACAAACACACACACACACATACACACACACACACACACACACACCATGATACATGCAGTATTTTTAAATCGTGGGCGTTTTAGGACACAAACAGCAACTGAACTCTATTGAATGTAAGAATATAAAACAGGTATATTTATGCAAACATGCATTAGCAGAAACATTTCAACACACAACTTAGCATATTCCCATTCTACATATTTATTTTCCCACTCCCTCCTCTATCTCTAAAGCGCCCGGCACAAGTCACAATCACAGGTTGGCAGCACAGCGCAGTGCAGTGACCACACCACCCAGGACAGACTAAAGAGGATTTGGCGGCCCACAGGGGGTGTGGAGGCCCTCGACTTTGGCTCCCAAGTCCAGGGGTAAGAACACCTCTGACACCATCAAGCTTCTTCGTGCACTTAAATCAGCTGTATATGGAAAAAGCAGGCAGAAACAGCTTCAATGCAGACATTGTTACTTGCTCTGCTTCTAGATTGGTCTGATGCTGGGCATTTTGGGAAGATCTTGAGCCTTTACCCTGCTGCCACCACAGAGGCATTGTTGGAAGTCATGGCAGAGGGTATTTAGATAGACAAGGGGTGAAGGATCTGCTGGGTTGTTCTAGGGTGAAAAATCTACATGTGGAAACCCACTCCCATTGTTGCGGAAAACAACTTTATACAAATAGGTTTGTAAACCATCTAGAAGGCCTAAATAGCTGAAAGGCAGGATAAACATTTATTTTCAAAGTGAAACCTGTGACAAATTGTTACAATACATCCCCAGTCCTAAAGAGGAATGCTGTGTTCAGGGTTCGAACCAAACTGGAACTGTTCAGGCCAGACTGGTAATGGGGAAAGCGGAGGGGGGCACTGTTTTCCTTTCCCACTTATTTGAGGTGACCCCCTGCTGTGCTGTATAGCACTAGTGGGTCAGATTTGGGCATAACTACCAGCCCTGAATTGAAGTATTTTTCTGCTGTATATTTACATAAGCTGCGTACTGTTTAAGCAAGTATGTAGAGCATGTGTATACGAGCCATTTGGATGAATAGCTCCCTCCACAGGATAAAGAGACACATTGGGAGGCCATTGAGATGTCAGCTGAGGATTCCATGATGGGCCCACTCTTGGCACATTCCCTTTATAATGATGCATTCTGGGGGGCTGTAATGTCCGAAACAGCTCTAAATTACTCTGTGGCTTAAGCAGACCAATTTCCAGTCTCCACCTGACCATTTCCCTATTTTTCCCACTGACATGCCAACATTTCATGTTTCTCCACTGCTCTATGCTCTCAACAATCCATACGATTGTAGAAGCTTATTGGGCTGGGTTGTTTTTGTTGTTCTTGTAGTTGTTGTTGTTTTGAAGGGGGAAAGCAGGTAGAGTGGAGTTAAACAGTTCTTTTAATTTAAAACATTAAAACATATAGGGACGTAAGAACAGCCCTGCTGGATCAGGCCCAGGGCCCCATAATCCCACAACTGCTAAGATTTCTCAAAGTTGATGAGGAACTTAGTTGAAAGCATTTTAAAAGTCAAAGTATACTGTATTAATTGGCTCATATTTATTCACATGCTTGTTGACACTCTCAAAGAACTCCAAAAGGTTGGTGAGGCAAGATTTAGGAGAGGAGAGCTGGTCTTGTGGTAGCAAGCATGACTTGTCTCCATAGCTAAGCAGGATCTGCCCTGGTTGCATATGAATGGGAGACGATGTGTGAGCACTGCAAGATATTCCCCTCAGGGGATGGAGCTGCTCTGGGAAGAGCAGAAGGTTTAAAGTTCCCTCCCTGGCTTCTCCAAAATAGGGCTGAAAGACATTCCTGCCTGCAACTATGGAGAAGCCACTGTCAGTCTGTGAAGACAATACTGAGCTAGATAGACCAGTGGTCTGACTCAGTATATGGCAGTTTCCTATGTTCCTACCTTTACAGAAGCCATGCTGATTCTCCTTCAGCAGGACCTGTTCTTCTATATGCTTAACAATTTTATCCTTGAGAATGCTTTCCATCAATTTGTCTGGCACACACATTGAGCTAACCATTCTGTAGTTTCCTGGTTCCCCCTGCATCTCTGTTTGAAAATTGGCATTACATTGGGTACTTCCCAGTCCTCTAGTACAGAGCCTGATTGTAGGGATAAGCTACATATTTTTGCAAGGAGGTCAGCAACTTCATATTTGAGTTCTTTAGGGACTCTCACATGGATACCATCTGGCCCTAGCAATTTGTTAATTTTTAATTTTTCCAGACATCTCTCATCATCTCTAGCTGACTCAGTTCTTTAGCCTCTGTCCCTGAGAAGCTTGGTTCAGGAACAGATCTACCACTTTGGCTTGTTCCCTGAGAGCCAGGAGCTCCTTGCACCAGTCACACACCCCTGATTTCTGCTTGTGGAGCAAATAGTCACACAATTTCATATTTGAGTTATTTCAGAGCTCTTGGGTGGATGCCATCTGGCCCTGGTGATTTGTTCATTATTAGTTTTTCAAGATAATTTAGAACATCCTCTCTTGTCACCTCAAATTGGCCCTGTTCTTCAGCTTCCAAGCTGAGAAGCTCAGTTCCAGATCAAGTATGTGAATAGTATCCTCTGATGTGAAGACAGATGCAAAGAACTCATCCATCTTCTCTGCAATCTCCTTATCTCCCTTAATAATCCCTTTCTAACAATAATCCTCATTGTCTAAGGGTCCAACCACCTCCCTGACAGGTTTTTTACTTCTGATATATTTAAAGAAGTTTTTGTTATTCTCCTTGACACTTCTAGCTATATGCTCCTCGAACTCTCTTTTTCCATTCCTTATTGTCCCCTTTTTAATTTTTATTTATTTATTTATTTACATATTTTTATACCACCCCAAACTTGTGTCTCTGGGCAGTTTACAACAGGTAAAAAACAACATTAAAACATTAGTTAAAAACAAAACAAGAAATTTAAAACGTAACAATTTTTTAAAAAGTTAAAACAATGCTCTAAAACAACATTAAAAACAATCAAAACAGTATCAGTTAAAAGCCTGGGTGAACAGGTGCATCTTTAAAGACTTTTTAAAAGTTGTCAGAGAAGGGGAGGCTCTTATTTCACTAGGGAGCGCATTCCAAAGCCTCGGGGCAGCAACGGAGAAGGCCCGTCCCTGAGTAGCCACCAGACGAGCCAGTGGCAAATGCAGATGGAACTCTACTGATGATCTCAATGGGCGGTGGGGTTCATAATGAAGAAGACGTTATGAAGAATACTCAGGGCCCAAGCTGTCTAGGGCTTTATAGGTTATAACTAACACCTTGTATTTTGTCCAGAAACATATCGGCAGCCAGTGTTACTCCTTCACTACAGGAATAATATGATGTCTCCGAGATGACCCAGAGACCAGCCTGGCTGCCGCATTCTGAACCAGCTGTTGTTTCCGGACTACATACAAGGGCAGCCCCATTTAGAGCGCATTGCAGTAATCCAGTCTGGAGGTTACCAGCAGATGTACCACTGTTTTAAGGTCATCTATCTCAAGAAACAGACGCAGCTGGCATATCAGCCGAAGCTGATAGAAGGCACCTCTGGCCACTGCATCAACCTGGGACACCGGGGAGAGACTTGGATCCAGAAGCACCCCCAGACTGCCTACTTGTTCCTTCTGGGGAAGTGTGACTCCATCCAGAACAGGCAGATCAAAATCATCTCCAGAGTTTCGACCTCGCACAATGAGTACCTCCGTCTTATCTGGATTCAGTCTCAGTTTGTTATCCCTCATCCAGCCCATTACCAACTCCAGGCAGGCATTTAGGGAGGTTATGCCCTCTCCCAATGATGCTGACATGGAGAAATAGATTTGGGTGTCATCAGAATACTGATAACACCCTGCACCAAATCTCTTGATGATCTCTCCCAGCAGTTTCATGTAGATGTTAAACAACATCGGAAACAATACGGAGCCCTGAGGGACACCATATAAAAGTTCAGATTTTGAAGAACAACAGTCTCCAAGGGACACCATCTGGAACCTGCCCGAGAGGTACGAGCAGAACCACTGCAGAGCAGTGCCTCTCACCCCCAACCCCCTCAGACACTCCAGAAGGATACTATGGTCGATAGTATCGAAAGCCGCTGAGAGGTCCAAAAGGACCAACAGAGTCACACTTCCTTTGCATTTCTTTTATCAGAGTTTATGTTCCTTTCTGTCATCTTCATTTGGGCAGAACTATTTTCTGAAGGAAGTCTTCCCTTTTATATCGTCCCTGTCTCTGCTTCTTAGCCATGCTGGCATCCTCCTGATCGTGATGCTACCTTTCCTCCTTCTTGGTACACATTCCAACTGAGCTTCTATTGTTATGGCTTTAATTAAGTTCCATGCTTTCTGGAGAGATTAGACCCTCCTGACTTTCCCTTTCACCTTCCTTTTTACCAGTCATCTCATTTTTGAGAAGTGTCCTCTTCAAAAGTCCAACACATCTGTGTTGGTCTTCCTGGTCAATGGTGTGAGATGTCAGAGTTATAGAATCATTGGGGAATAATGACCATTGTGTGATCCAATTCACCTTATATGTGAATGGAGCAGGAATGTGGCCCCTCCCACAAGCTGAGAGACTCAGCTGAAGCTAATTCTCACCCACTGTCTCTCTAGGGACAACTGAAACTGCCCTGTCAAAAACAAACCCCTAGCCAGCCAAAAACCAAGCCTTGCAAAAGATGAGCCCAAACAAACTCACCTTGTCCCTTCCTCCTTCCTTCCTTTGTTAGTTTGCTTGCATGTTTGCTTGCTTGCTGCTTTAGAAAAGAAAGCAACAATTTGCTACCTCCCCTGGTCTAAGCCTTGTCTTCTCAAGAACTGTTTCCAAACAAATATTCCAAATATACATTAGCATACAACCAGAGTCTCCTCAGCATATAGAAACTACTACCTTATTTTTAGGTGACCCATTTTGATTCTAATCTGCTAGGTTCTCAACCACCAGAGTTCAGTGTTAGGATATGTGATAATCAAACAACCAGAAGAAGGTGCCATCACTCATTCTGCCTCTGTTCTACATCGGAGACACAATCTTCAGAAGTAAATACATGTAATGTGAAACCACAGTTAAATAGGACAGAGGATGGAATTTGTGTATGTTCAATAGGGTGAAACTGTGTTTTTGTGGCAAAAGTGACCTGCGGTTTGTCTTGCCAAACTCCAATTTGAATCTTTTGTTTGTAGTGAGTTTTGCCACCCTAACTTGAGATTTTGGCATGGCAGTGCTACTTCCGAATGTGGATAACCATAACCATGATTCATGCTGTTTCTGGAACTGTAATCATAGAAAGGGCAGCCTAGATCCTCCCATGATCGTGCCTGCTCAGTGTCTGCGGTGCTTCTCACTGGCGGCCTCTCTGAGCACTTGCCTCATTCCCTATCTCCTATCTAATAAAGCAGTTGCCTGGCAACAGGGATGTTGCCACATCCCATCCCAAGCTTGTAAGACTGTTAAATGGGAAAAGTCCCATGGGGACATGCTGTCTTCACACACTGTCCCTTGTTCCCCCCTACTGGCAATCAGGTGAGAAAGGAAACAGGATGGCAAGATGGCACTATGTGCTTTGCTCTGCAAAAATGAAGCAATAAAGATGAATGCTCAGAAGCACATGCAGCCGTGGTGGCAACATAAAACAGGCAACCTGATTAGATCGCTGGGAAGGTAATACATGGCAACACAGCAATACCCAGCATAGGGGTCATAAGGCAGCCCCACCCAGAAATTCTTGAATGGCTCAGGTCTTTCTTTCTTTCTTTTCTTTTTTACAATGATGTTGATGATGATTGTGCTTCATTTGTACAATGATGTTGGGGAAGGGGGCTCAGCCCCTTCCCCTTTGGGAATGTGGGCTAACAAACTGAAATTGAATCCGGATAAGATGGAGGTACTGTTGGTCAGTAGGAGAGCCAATCGGGATGAGGAGATTTTACCGGTTCTGGATGGGGTTGCACTCCCCTTGAAGGAGCAAGTACGCAGCTTGGGGATACTACTGGACCCGGCTCTGCTTTTGGAGGCTCAGGTGGAGGCGGTGGCCAGGGGTGCCTTTGCACGGCTTCGGCTGGTGCACCAGATGCGTCCCTTTCTCAAGAAGGCAGATCTGGCCACGGTTACCCACGCCTTAGTCACGTCGCGGCTGGATTACTGTAACGCGCTCTACGTGGGGCTGCCCTTGAAGAATATCCGGAAACTGCAGCTAGTGCAAAATGCGGCAGTGAGGGTGTTATCTGGAGCTGCCTGTTGGGAACATATCACCCCCATTTTGAAAGAGCTGCACTGGCTGCCGGTTCGTTTCCGGGTCCAATTCAAGGTGCTGGTTTTGACCTTTAAAGCCCTAAACGGTTTGGGCCCGGGGTATTTGAGGGACCGCCTGCTCCCAAGGGTTGCTGCCCGCTTGACAAGGACATCTTAAGGGGCCCTGCTCCGGGTGCCGACAATGAGGGAAGCTTTCGTGCACTCGGGACAGGGCCTTCTCTGTTGCTGCCCCTAGACTCTGGAATGCTCTCCCGGTGGCCATTCGTTCCTCAGACTCCATCACGGCTTTTAGAAAGCTTTTAAAGACTTGGCTTTTTACCCAGGCTTTTACATGATCGTTTTTACTGTGGCTTCTCTGTGTTTTTATCTGTTATCTGTTGTCATGTTTTTATGCTTGTTTATATGTTTTTAGCTTGATGTTTTTATTGCTTGATGTTTTTACTGCTTTTATTGTATGTTTTAATTTTTGTAAACCGCCTTGGGGTTTTCTTTTAACGAAAGGCGGTATAGAAATGTAAAAATAAATAAATAAATAAATAAATAAATAAATAAATATACACTTTCATTTTTGCACAGCACAGTGAATTCAGAGTTCCCATCTCCCGTGATTCCCTGGGGTGGCCGATATGCATACACTGCAACACTGGTCTGAACTCGGGAAAATTTGAATGAGCATTCAGATCTGTGCCTAGTCACAGTGTTTCCCCAGTCTGCCCACCTGGCAAAGCCCGGACACACGGAGCATCAAATTCTCTTTTTGGTGCATGAAACGCCTCTCTGGGGAGAAGGAGGTCACTGTGCAAAACTTCAATTACTAACCACAGAGAATAAGGGGCCCACGCAAGCAGGGGCCCTTTAAGGGATGGCTCAACTCATGAGCATGCAGTCCAGTGGAAGAATGAAGGTTTTTGAGCCTCAGGTCCTCCACGGTAGCTGATCCTCGCATGAGAGGGCCAACCCCTAGCGGCAAGCCAACTCAGGGTCAGGAGTGTGGTTTGGTCTCCATGGTCTGCTCTGCTGGGGTGAGCCATTGCAAGAGCATCCTTGGTCACAGCAGGCCAGACTCCAGGATCCTGTGCCCTCCCTCATATACATATCCCCTCCTAAGAAGTCATAATGTTCCCGTCCTAGAATAACAGAAAAATAGTGCCCCTCAGCATCCCCCCAAGAAATTGTGCTTGTATGAGACTGCTTTGTTTTGGGGCTCTTACAACAGCGGCTGTGCAATCACTGTCAGAGGAAGGGCTTGCATGACATTTAAAGGGATTTAAATGCCATTTGCCTGCAGGGCGGGGGGCGGGCGAAGTCCATTCCAAAAAGGCACAATCGTGCTCGGCATGCCCCCTTGAAAATCTTGGCCAATGGCTGCCGCCATGCAGATGCTCTGATGCCTTGCCCACAGTCTGGCAATATGAGCACTATGGAGCTTGCTGGAGTGTGGCCTTGGCAGACCAGGAAGAAGGTGGAACTGCCCTGCCCTGAAAACAGAGGTTGCTGAGCTGTGGTTGGACCTGTGATGCAATTCGTGGTTAGAAAAATTAACCACGAGTTCGGCAACTTCCAGTTTCAAGTTATGTGTGAATGCAGCCAACAACTCTTACCAGAAGGCGCTGTACCTGAACAGTAAGCTGGAGTTTTGCTTCAGGGACAAAAGCTGAACAACGGGGCTTTCACTGTAGCCCAGGGCTGCACAACTTTGGACCTCCTGCAGATGTTGGACTGCAACTCCCATCAGCCCTATGATGTAGAGGTATGTCCAGCACCCAGAAGGGTTCATGTGGCTCCATGGAGCTCCTTTCCCAGCCAGCTTCATTGTCAGCTGTGTGTGCTCTTCTTTCCCTCCCTCCCTCATATCTCCCCAACCTGGGTGAGTGGGTGACAAAATGGCAAATGCGGTTCAATGTTAGCAAGTGTAAAGTGATGCACATTGGGACGTAAACCCCCAACTTCAAGTATACGCTTGGATGGGATCTGAGCTGTCGGTAACTGAGGATCTTGGGGTCATCGTGGACAGCTTGTTAAAAATGTTGACTCAATGTGCGGCAGCTGTGAAAAAGGCCAATTCTATGCTA
Source organism: Hemicordylus capensis (assembly GCF_027244095.1). Classification (NCBI taxonomy): domain Eukaryota; kingdom Metazoa; phylum Chordata; class Lepidosauria; order Squamata; family Cordylidae; genus Hemicordylus; species Hemicordylus capensis. Next base: position 51,022,627 of record NC_069661.1, on the reverse strand, counting down.
GGGATCATTAGAAAGGGGATTGAAAATAAAACGGCTAATATTATAATGCCCTGACACAAAACAATGGTGCGGCCACACCTGGAGTACTGCGTACAATTCTGGTCATCACATCTAAAGAAGGACATTGTAGAACTGTAAAAGGTGCAGAAGAGGGCAACCAAGATAATCAGGGGCCTAGAGCACCTTCCTTATGAGGCAAGACTACAATACCTGGGGCTTTTTAGTTTAGAAAAAAAGATGACTACAGAGAGCTATGATAGAGGTTTATAACATCATTCATGGAGTGGAGAAAGTGGATAGAGAGAAATTCTTCTCTCTCACACAAAACACTAGAACCAGGGGTCATCCCATGAAATTGATTGCCAGGAAATTTAGGACCAGCAAACAGAAGTATTTTTACATACAACGCATAATCAACTTGTGGAATTCTCTGCCACAAGATGTGGTGACAGCCAACAACCTTTGGATGGCTTTAAGAGTTGTTTGGATAACTTCATGGAGGAGAGGTCTATCATCGGCTACTAGTCGGAGGGCTATAGGCCACCTCCAGCCTCAGAGGCAGGATGCCTCTGAATACCAGTTGCAGGGGAGTAACAGCAGGAGAGAGGGCATGCCCTAAACTCCTGCCTGTGGCTCCCAGTGGCATCTGGTGCTAGTTCCAGCAGGGCTGTTCCTATGTTCTTATGGCCTTAAGGGAATGAAGGAGAGAATGAAGAAAACACGCAGCTGACGTTGAAGCCGGCTGGGAAATGAACTCCAAAGTGCCGCTCAGGCCCTTATGGGTGCTGGCCTCGCCTCCTACATGTGACATCACATGCAGGGGGCATGGCTGGCATGCAAGAGGGGCAGTTGGTGAGAGGGGCGAACATGAGCCCACGCTCCCCTAGCTGCACCATTCTCATCAGTACTGAGAAGCTTTGTGTGCATTTTCTCTTTCAAAACATTCTGCATTATCACTGCAATTCAACCATCTTGAAGAGCACCCTTGAACAGAGCTGTGTTCATTTTTTGCTTAATGAGGCCCAAGGAAGAAAAAAGCTCACGCTTTCCTATCTGCATCCTTTCTTATCAATTGCATACAGCTGTTTCACCCTCTATGCCCTGCGTGAAGTATTTCCTTCAAAACATTCTGCCACATCAGAGCAGTTCAAAATGGGTCCATGGTAAGAGTTCCAGCTGACTCTTCAACCTCTTCCCAAAATCCACTTCCTGCACAAGGCTCTCTCTTCCACCTATCCTTTGCTTCATTTCTTCCTAGATAGGCAGAAGATGGGCAAGAAGCAACTAATTACTGTATGTTGACCTGTTTTTTCTTTTGGTTGAGCTGTTTTTCTTTGGTCTTTTGTGACATCCTCTTCATTAAATTAGCAAAGTATATATTTCGTGTATGAACACTTGCTTTATCTCTAAGTTCCTCTTTAAGCAGAATCTGATGACAACCTAAAGATATCCCCAAATCCCAAGGGAAGTTTCAGTGCTCATACACGAACTCTTTTGCCTTTCCTCAGAATTTCTCTGGTGTCTTGCCTGTAAAGGGACCCCAACATTATCTTCAAATTTCATTTTGGGTGAGATTTTGGTCGCAAGTCTAATCCAAAACCATCAATTAAATTTCAGGTCTGAGTGGTGATTTCCTTAGACACAGCCAAGCCAAACACTTTAGTAGGGTTGTGCATGGATTGCAGTCCGGGTCATAGTCCAAATTCGGACTAGTCCATGGTCCACTGATACAATCCATTTTGGCTCGACTGCAGACCAATCTGGGGGTTTGAGGCAGTGCCGTAAAGACTCTGGTCCTTACCAGCGCAACTGCCGATCTAGGTAGCTACCTGCTGCTACAGCACTCCCCGCAAGCAGCCTGTGCCTGGCAGTGGCACAGCTCTGTCACTCACCTGGCCTCCACGTATGCACAAAGCAGCGGCCATGCTTTTAAGGACCAGCATCTTTACTTGCTGCTTGCTTCCCCCACACCCTGGTGCTGCCTCAAACTGACGGACCAGTCCGTGGCTCAGCCAGACCAGAACAGACTGGTTCGCTGGACCACAGACCAGTTCAAATTCGGACCATGAACCGAACCGCAGCCCATGCACACTCCCACACTTTAGCCACTACACTACACTGACAGTCAGTGTGGGCCAATAGGTGCTGTGGAGGTTAGTATTAACCTGAGCCAATCACTGCTGATATTAACGGAGGTAAGGAGTTAGAGCCATATGGTTTGGCCCTGCTTATATGGCATTGTACCCCAGTTTACTTATAGCAATATTAGCTATATTACTAAGTTATAGGAATGTGTGCATTGATAAATTCAGAGAAGCTCTGAGTGGAGCCACCATCCTCAGACACCTGCATGTTCTCCCAGCAGCCGCATGGGCTTCCCAGGCTGCCCTGCATCACTCCCCGCCCGCCCCCACCAAGCTCCCAAGAATTGCTGTGCCACCCAGCCGCCCCCTCACCATTGCTGGGTGGGCCATTAATGAAGCCACTGCACTACCTGGAGCACTTGCCCCACATTCTGATGCCTCCTGGTGGGGAGGGGAGGAATTTCCAAAGTGTGCATTTACTAACGTGCACAGTCCTACTAAGTCACATTACCATGGCACGGTGATAGCAGCTCTCGGGTTGAACTTCATTCTTCAGCAGTGCTGCAAACCCATCTTGACAACGGAAATGTCAAATGACCATCACAGCAGATTGAACACTAGGTCGCGCCCATCATGCTTAGCTTCCTCCCAGCTTGCTGCTTTGCTTGTAGCCAGGGTGTGACTAGAATATGCAGTCACAGTTGGATGCCTGAGATGGACATTGTGCATTCTGCTCTCAAGCAGGCATCAAAAAGCAAGGCTGATGGGCTTGAACCAGTATTTGCTCACTGGCAGCTTGATGGTTTAGTTGTGCAAGAAGGCATACGGAACTGTGAACGTGCTGTGAGCCCTCTTTGTATTACTACATCAGACTCCCGACTTAAGAGCGCTGAGGAAGAGGCATAGCTTTGCAAGCACAGTGCAATCTTCCCCATCAAAATTCTACCACCATGCTTCATTTGCATATCTCTAACACATCCCTGTCATTCTAGCCTTGATATTTCACTCTGAGAGGGCCACTAATTGTGTTAATTTTCATAACCAGAGGGGGTTCTTTTTGTTTTGTTTTCCAATTTAACCAATGTTCCCTTCCCACAGCAGTGATGATGAGACCATACACATTTCCATTTGTGACTCTTATCTCCAGAGGTGAAATGCTAGTGCAGTAAGACACAGTGCTATTTACTCTCACAATTGGAGTATTCTTTTAAAAAGCTGCTATATAATTAAATGGAAATGACAAGAGTGGGCTTTGCTGCTAACAAGACATGACAACTAAAAAACATTATTTATGAAATGACAAAGTTGCTGGCACTAGGAAGCAGAAATGGTTTTGTACCAGAGGAAATTCTATTGTATATGTTGAATTCAAATGGGAAGATACATTATGTGTGCCTGATAAATTAGCATGCTAATCTATGCTCCTGCCTTTAGGAATTACTCCTGTCCATACACTTGGGAAGCTAGAAATAACTTTTGCCAAATCTTCATAGTTTGCTTCTCTTATAACTTTGGAAAGCAAAGCATTTATGGTCCTTCAATACCTATGACTAATTGTGGGGTTTTTTAAACAAAGAAAACTGGAAAAGTCCTTGCAACTTATTTATTTATCTTTTTGTTTATTTATTTGCCTGGGTATTCTACCCTTCCCTGTCCTGGGGTCCCTGGAGAAACAACAAATTAAAAATAGGAAATAAAGAAGTTATAAAATTTAACTAAAAATACACTAAAAATCAACAAGCTACAACCAGCTATTCAGGAAACAGAGGCAATCTTCAGTCTGAAATGGGCAGTTCTGAGTCTCCTCCAAAAGACTAGACCATCTGAGAGTGAGTCCCACAGCCTGTGGGCAACCACTGAGTAGGCCCTGTCATTTCCATTCAGTTATAATTGTGTTAGTACTTACAGTAACCCAAACTCCTCTCAAGGAAAAACATCTGAGAATTTTCAAGGGAAAACAATTTGTTATGAAATGAGTGACATAAAATACTGCTGTGTAATGGTTCCCTGTGAATGCTCCTGTTCAGTGATATATTTATAAAAAGCACCATATTGCTTTCATTGCTGTTTGGAAACTGTACACCAGCAATACTACCATGGATACTTTGTCCACCAGGGCCTATTTTCAATCTTTGATCATGGCTAGACAAAGAGGTCATTCACACAATCAAGAACTGTGATCTGCCTGGGTTTGGGAGCTGTGTGTACTCCCAATTTTCAGTTGTCTGAAGCAAGGTAAGAGGAAAACCTGGGTAGACATGCTTGTGTGGAAGCAATATAGGAGGAAACGCTTCTGAGGTTTCCCTCCTACCTTGCTTCCACACAACTGAAAATTGGGAGCACACTCAGCACCCAAACCCAGGTAGAACACAGTTTTTTGACTGTGTGAAGGACCTCAAAGTGAAATTGAATGCTTGCTCAACACCATACTCATGGAAGAGAACCATGCTATCGACCATGGTATCCTTCTGGGACGCCTCTCGAGTATGGGAATCGGAGGCACTGCGTTGCAGTGGTTCCGGTCCTTTCTTGAGGGGAGGGTTCAGAAGGTGGTGCTGGGGGACTACTGCTCGCCCCCCTGGCCGTTGGCCTGTGGGGTCCCGCAGGGATCGGTCTTGTCCCCCATGCTGTTTAACATCTACATGAAGCCGCTGGGAGAGGTCATCTGGGGATTTGGACTGAGTTGTCAGCAATATGCGGATGACACTCAGCTCTATCTCTCCTTGTCATCTGATCCTAAGGAGGCGGTGGATGTCCTGAACCGGGGGCTGGAGGCCGTGATGGGTTGGATGTGGGCTAACAAACTGAAATTGAATCCGGATAAGACGGAGGTACTGTTGGTCAGTAGGAGAGCCAATCGGGATGAGGAGATTTTACCGGTTCTGGATGGGGTTGCACTCCCCTTGAAGGAGCAAGTACGCAGCTTGGGGGTACTACTGGACCCGGCTCTGCTTTTGGAAGCTCAGGTGGAGGCAGTGGCCAGGGGTGCCTTTGCACGGCTTCGGCTGGTGCGCCAGCTGCGTCCCTTTCTCGAGAAGGCAGATCTGGCCACGGTTACCCACACCTTAGTCACGTCGCGGCTGGATTACTGTAACGCGCTCTACGTGGGGCTGCCCTTGAAGAATATCCGGAAACTGCAACTAGTGCAAAACGCGGCAGCGAGGGTTTTATCCGGAGCTGCCCATTGGGAACATATCACCCCCATTTTGAAAGAGCTGCACTGGCTACCGGTTCATTTCCGGGTCCAATTCAAGGTGCTGGTTTTGACCTTTAAAGTCCTAAACAGTTTGGGCCCGGGGTATTTGAGGGACCGCCTGCTCCCAAGGGTTGCTGCCCGCTTGACTAGGACATCTGAGGGGGACCTGCTCCGGGTGCCGACAATAAGGGAGGCCCGGCTGTCGTGCACTCGGGACAGGGCCTTCTCTGTTGCTGCTCTTAGACTCTGGAATGCTCTCCCGGTGGCCATTTGTTCCTCGGACTCCATCACAGCTTTTAGAAAGCTTTTAAAGACTTGGCTTTTTACCCAAGCTTTTACATAATCGTTTTTTACTGCTGTTCTTGTATACTTTTTTATCTGCTGTCTTGTTTTTATGTATGTTTTTAGCTTGATGTCTTTACTGCTTTTATTGTATGTTTTAATTTTTGTAAACCGCCTTGGGGTTTTCTTTTAACGAAAGGCGGTATAAAAATGTAAAAATAAAATAAAAAAATAAATAAATAAAGAGAAAGCCCCACCCTTGTCAAACTCATCTACAGTGGGAACAGATCCTGGCAAGAAGGCAGGAGTAGTCACTGGTCAGGCTCTTTTCCTGCCTATTATCTGGGCTATACGAATCTTCCCTGTTTTTTTCACTCCAGTTACAAAGAAGGAATATGGTGCACAGCAAATAGCAAAGAATGAGAAAGTAGCCCTGCCAATGATTCTTAGAAGTTATTCCCACGAACAACAGAAAGTGGGCTAAGGGAACCTAGTCCACTTTCTACTGATCGTAGGAACCACCAGGCTTGTGGGCGAGCCCAGTGGTTCCAAGGTGGCTAGCCCACCTAATTCCCCCTCCCCTCAAATGAAGTTAACAGAGTGAGTCCTTCATGAACCTCATATTTTTGCTCGTGTGCTGCCGCAGTGTGTGGCGACACATGAGTAGACCCCCAACTTGGAGGCTGCAGTCAGCCTCCTGGCCTTGGGGGTCTCTCCAGAATGCCTCACACACTTGTGCAGGGAATCTTGGAACTTCTGGGGGGCCAGGTGGCCCCAAATCCCTGCAGCCTCCATTGCCTCCTTGATGGAGCCAGCAGTCGTGTGGGTAGACAATCCAGCTGTCCAAGGCTTGGAGGCTGCTCATCTGCTGGGAGAGCGGGCTAAGCCCGCTCTCCCTGCAGTCCTGCCAGAAGCTCTTCTCACTGATCATGAGAAGAACGTCTTATTCTTATTCTCTGGCAAGGTGAGTAACAAGGTTAGAGCTCTCTCTTCAGTGAGAATGCAAGAAAGGTTGAGAGATAAGCAAGAACTGCAAGCCTCTCAGTTCTTCCCTGCCTTGTAGGGACAACAAGCAGATCAGGGCAGGTTTCCATAATGGATATACAGGAACTGTCTGAGAAATTGCACTTATCTGATAACAACTTGTGTTTTTCTTGCAAATTATCCCAATTCCTTGGGAGGAACCCTGACATCTGCTTCAAAAATCTGCTTTTCTGTGAAATTTCAGCACCAACTCCAATTTCCATGTTTGTAGTTTGGTTTTCAGCTGGGCACCTCAGCTGAATGTTGGGAGCAACAACAAAATCCCAGAAGAGCAAAAGAAGAGACAGTCCTCAAGCTGGTGTTCGAGGACGATGTGTGTGTGGTGTATGCTGCAGCCTCTGGCAGCCTGCCTTCCTGCTTGCTCTGCCCACCAATCAAAGGGAAGTAACTGCTGCTGGGCCACCCCACTCTCCTGGAGGGCCCCAGCAGCAGCGCTTACCAGAGTCTGCCAGTGCCAGGGAACTTCTCCATGCAGCTTGAGCTCTGTGCTGCAATGCCTCTTCTCCTGGCAGTGGCTGTTTTGAGAGCCTAAAGGAGGCTCCTCTCATGCCCTCTGATGTCATGTTGCTGTTGCTATTGCCTCCTGTGTGCTGTGTTCCTGCCTGTCCTCACTCAGAGCCATCCACCATGAAGCCCTGAAGGTGTGTGTGTGGGACTATGTGGTTGTGTGGGTTATATTCTCTGATTTGTATAGTTCTGGGATGGCTTGTCATAGGTTTTGATATCAAGCACAGATATGGGACAGGGTGGGAGGGCTCTGTGTATTTAATTTAAAGCAGATCGGCCAATCTGTTGGGTTTTAATGAATTTTTGAATTTCAAAAAAACTTCATAAAAGTCCTATACATGGCTTGTCTCATGGCAGAAAATTACAATAACTCATGGAACTGAAGTCCCCACTCCCAGACCATCATTCCAACCCCAAGTGGAGGTACTTGCCCCTTGCCTTCGTAAAGAAGAGTAAAGCAACCCCCTTTTCTGCCCAACCCTTTAGATCTCTTGGAATGGCTTACATAATACTTTGATATTGGTCACAGATGTAGGACAGGGTGGGGGGACTCTGTGTATTGGATTGAAACTGATTGGCCAATCTACTGATTTTTAATAATTTCCCCCTACTGCAGTAAAGCTGCCCGAAAGAGTCATCTCTATCCATAGAGTACTTCATACCTAGTGAAAGTGGAACGAATTATTACCATTCCAATAAACGAATATATATATATACACACACACACACACACACACACAGTCACACACAGACACACACAATGCTCAAGTTGCTTTGTGATTGTGGTGGTTGGCAGCACCAGACCTGTCAATCAGCTTTTGAAGCCCAAGGAACTACCCTCCAGGTGGGATTCCTAAGGGAGGGGATTTAGAATGGAGCAGAGAGTGGCAGTTTAACTGACTTTCTGTTAGCTCAGAGTGTTAGATAGGGATGGACAGGCTAGAGAGAGGAACACTAGAAAGATAGAGTCTGTTCTGGAACTGATGTGGTTCCAGGGAGTGACTCAGTAGAAAAGGATCTGTGTCTATAGGTGATAGGTGATCCAGCTGTAGCTACCTCAGTCTTACTGTTTATCCAACTGCTATCTCAGTCAGTGTTCCCTCTAACAGGGATTCCCAGATGTTGTTGACTACAACTCCCAGAATCCCCAGCCAAAGGCCATTGCAGCTGGGGATGCTGGGAGTTGTAGTCAACCACATCTGGGAATCCCTGTTAGAGAGAACACTGATCTCAGTTACCTAATTAATTGTTTCCCCAGCATTCCTAGCACATAGTAGAATACACAGAGATGCACAACTACAATGGCCAAGATCCTGGCTAAATAATTTGTTAGTCCAATTTAAATCAATAGGACAAGTTAGACTTGACTAACTCATGGCTTGTACAAGTTATAATAATTTCATGGTGACTAGTCATGAGTAATTTAGTCGGGCTGACAGCCAGTTGCACAGAAAGTCAGGAGGCATGTTTATTATTCATCAATTAAACCTGGGATATCAGCAGTGAATACTGACATACCCTTTGGTTCTCCAAGAGTTTGGTTAGCTATGCAGGCCCACATTGAACTTTAGCTTATTCAGAAGCCTCAGTATTGCACTCTACTCCACACTACTCAAATTAGAGTCTGAGGACAGATTGCTTGGAAAATGCACTGGAAAGTACACAGCTGTGGCAGTCTCTAAATGAATAATGCATTATCAACATCTGTAGGATTTTTGAAATGCTAAGTGCTCAGATATGAAGTCTCTGCTGAGGACACAGATGGTAATGATGTTGTTGTTCTTGCAGTGGTTCCCACCAGAAACAGATTGAGTTCCGTAATCAGATTGGACTGCTAATGGCTGAAACAATACATTCCTTTAACAGATCTAGCACTCAGTTGTATCTCAGAATGATAAATGCTTGCTTTGTGGGCTGCATTTAATTCCAAGGTTTGTTAAGCTAAAGAAAGCCACTAATGAATATGGGCATCTTCAAGCATGAATACAGATGCCAGGTCCAGTTGATAACACTCAGTAGGTGAATTTAAGCTGACAATCCATTTTAAGGTAGAATAATTAAAATAAAGTTTCCATTCAGTGAAAAAAAAAATCATACTACTTTAGTTCAACTCAGCAAGTAAACTTTATCCATAAATGTAGCCATTATAGACAGCTCCCTGGCATCTCCAGGTAGGGTTGGCAAAGTTTCCTGCCTGAAACCATGGAGCGCTGCTACCAGTCAGTGTAAGCAATACTGAGCTAGATGGACCAATGGTCCAACTTGGTATACAGCAGCTGATCCCCATGTTCCTATCCTGAGCACTTTAGCTGTCTCTTGGGATTCATATATTTAGATATATATGCAGTTTCATAACCCTAAGTTCCATTCCCTAAGGAACGACAACTCTTTACCACAGGATTTCAGTCTCCTGCATGGATATGTGAGAATGTGCTGATCACATGGCCATTACACACTCGTTTGCCTACCACTCTTGCAGCCCCTAAGATATAGTCTGATTATGTGAGACGACATAGTCTGATTATGTGAGGACATGATAAGGAAGGGCACGATAAGGAAGGGAAATCCCCTATTTTATCATGGACCTATTTGCTCCTAACCTACCATACACTATGAGAATATTCTCACGACTGCAGGAAAGCAGGCTAAGGAAGCCCAGCCCATTTTCCTGTAGTCGTGGGGACCGCTGGGAGCCATGCGGTTTCTGATGGTCAGCCCGCTTATGTCCCCCTCCCCTTTAAATGTGGTTAGTGGAGTGAGTGCTCCGCTAACCCCATTTTGGTGATCATGAGTCACCATGGCACGGCTCCACACCATGGCGACTCATGAGGAGACCCCCACCGGGAGGCTAAAACAAGCCTCTGGGTCTTGGGGGGTGTCCCAGGATCCTGGGACTTCCGGGGGCCGGGCAGCCCCCATATCCCTACAGGCCCTACCAGGTTAGGCAGCCCTCCTGGTAGCACATCTTCCAGCAGCTACTGTTAAGCCCCTTTAAAAAAAAAAAAACACAGATCTCTTCACCATGATATAGGGAGGTCATTCACACAGTCAAAAACTGTGTTCTACCCGGGTTTGAGAGCTGTTTTTACTCCCAATTTTCGTTTGTGTGGAAGCAAGGTAGGATAGTGATGGTGTGATGGTAGTGGAAAGTGGTAGTTATGGTAGGGTAGGAAAGTGATGGTGTGGAAAAGGTATGAGGAAAACCTGGGTAGCTTTTCCTCCTACCTTGCTTCCATGAAATCACTTTTACCCACGTTTTCCTCCTAACCTGCTTCCAAACTGAAAGTTGGGGGCACACACAGCTCCCATTCTTGGGTAGAACAAGGTTTTTGATTGTGTGAATGACCTCTACATGTTGATTATGATGAGGAGAGATGTGGGTTAAAAAATGGTGGCTCACCACCAGGAGCAGCAGAGCCATCACTAAAAAATAGGTAGCAGTGAAAAAAGGTAAGCTGAGGAAGCAATTTTATAAGAATTTCCTCTCAGAATTTTGGGGAAGGCTTTAGCTCAGTGGCAAAGCAGAAGCTTCCAGGTTCAAACCCTGGCATGTCCAAACAGAGCTCAAAAATACACATCTGTAACCCTGGAAAGCTACTGTCAGTCATTGAAGACAATACTGAGCTATATGGACCAAAAGCCTGACTTCTATGAGGCAGCTTCCATCTAACCAATGTAAGTCAAAAGTTCTCAGAAGATGTCTTTCAGACCAGCCCTAAGTGCAAGAAAGTGCAGCTTTAACTAAGCTTACATTCCGTACAGCATCTTGTCAATCCAAAAGCAGGACATGCACTCTGGTTTTATGCAACTCCAAAGCCCATCCATGCTGCTAGTGAATGCGGAGAAGCTATTATCATTGGGAATGATGGGGAAATCATTGCTACAGCAAGGATGCAATTCTTAGCAGAGTAGGAGCCTCTTGCATTCACCAGAATCATAGACAGGCTTTGGAGTTGCACAGAACTAGCGCATGTGCCTCACTCTTGAGTGATGAGTGCTGTGCAGAATGGAAGCCACTATGCCAGCACCGCAGATTCAATCTACATGAAGACACCTCTCCCGAATCTGAAATATATAAGTAAGAAATAACATATGGAATAAGTCATTGTAAAAAGACTTAATGTATACAAAAAAATAAGAAACAAAATTAGTACATAAAGGAAGAACCAAAGCCAAATAGTCCAAACTGATGCAGGGATGTAATTTTTTTTTTTGCATATACTTTTTATTCAGTTTTCACAACATCAAAAGACAAACACAAATAATACAAACACTCACAAACACACACAATAAGGACTTCCATCTCATCCTTGGAACAAGTGTTGTTAACAATAACCAGCATCTTGCCTATAGGTTAGACATTCTCTCCCCAGTAGTTCATATAACGATATCTGTTAATTGTTATCAACACATCTGCATTGGCCCAAAACATCTATTCTCATATGTGTTTTATATCTATCTAAAAAGAAAGTATACTCCCTCGCATCAGGGATGTAAATTTGAATTAATTTGCGCATCATAAATAGCCTCTGATAAGAAATACCACTTAGCTTTAGGCTGATATATTCATTATTACTCATTTTTTGAATTCATATTTTATTTATGTGTTGTTTGGTTTTTTTATGCAACTACCACTGCAATAGAATCCAGCTATTAAAATAAGCATAAATTAATCCCTTGCCCACTTTAACTCAAGTGAACTATAGACACCCACTTAAACTCAAGTGAACGATAAAGCCTGTCAAAATATTTAATTAAAGGCCAGTAAGAATCACATAAATTGTTTGCTCTTTGGTCTAGAGCTCTTGGAATGTTGGCTTTTGTTGTAGAATATTCTGGATAATGACAGTAGGGAATCCCTGCAATACAACCGGAAACAAATGATGGTCTCAGTTATGTTCCAAAATGTTGTGTTCATATGTACACTCATTTATTAAGCTTTCTGCTGGAAAGTGGGGGAAAGGCTCAGGAATATGAAATTAAGGCTTTGTGGCTGACATGAAGGGTAGCCCTCCAGCAATGGTAGGGACCCACTCGGGCTGCTACACAACTTAAAAGGGAAGCCCCAAAGGTGTAGTGATGGGACTGGTGCAAAATATGAAATTGCTTCCAGGCAGTAATGGAAAGGAGTGCAGTGTTGCTGCCCAGAAACAGTTTGAAGTTATTCTGCAGCAGCCCTGCTGCTACACCATCAGGGCTGCCTTTTAAGTTCTGCAGCAGAGGTCTTCTACTGTTGACGAAGGGCTCCCTGTCACATTGGGATTTCTGCCAAAATTTACTGCATTGTACTTTTCTCCCTTCTTAGTGGAAATAAATATCTCCAGATTGATTATACAAGAAATATGGCAAAATTCTATTACATGCCTTCAGAAGATTGGTCACATTAAAGGGCATTTACTATGGGTACTATAAAATTGCCTTCAGGGAGGGTGCCTTTTGATGTCACCTTCAGCAGTGTGGGAGCTCCTGCAGTGCAGAACTTTCTCATGCTACTCAAAGAAAATTAGAAGTACAAGGTCATATGGAAGGGGTCTAAGTTTCTTCTTCTCTTTCTTCCTCCTCCTCCTGCTCCTCCTCCTTCATCCAATAAACTGAGATGGAAGTTTATGCATCATTCCATAAACTGGAATGCAACAGTGTCATAGATGAAGCCACACGGAGGACTTCATTCACATCATGTCCAGTGTCAGATATTATTGTGATGCGGAAGGACACACACGACAATGGTGCTCAGCTCACACATATTCATTAAAAGCAATGTTGAAGATTTAAGAAAATAAGAACATAAGAACAGCCCTGCTGGATCAGGCCCAAGGCCCATCTTGTCCAGCTTCCTGTTTCACACAGTGGCCCACCAGATTCCACTGGAAGCCTACAGGCAGGACTTGAGGGCATGCTCTTTCTCCTGCTGTTACTCCCCTGCAACTGGTACTCAGAGGCATCCTGCCTTTGAGGCTGGAGGTGGCCTATAGCCCTTCGACATAAGATATTATCTCTGACATAATTTCTTTAAAGTGTTACAGAAAGAAATAATAATATGTTGCACATCTACAAACCAGGCAAATACATACTTTCCTTTCACACAGCATCTTTCATACTTTGCAAGATCAAGGAGTTAGTTCAATGTTAGTTTAAAAAACGTCAGTAGTTCCTCTCTTTAAGGGGATCACTGCTGGGGGGAAGAACCTCTGTCTTGGCTACGACTGAAAACTACTTTGGCATGTGGGGATTTCACTTGGAAAATGGGATGGCTGTCTGTACACAGATCTAGCAAGTCATGAGCAAGAAAAAGTTGTTGAACCACCAAAGGCTGACTGTAAATAAAAGCATTGTGTAGGAGTCAGAAGCCCCATCTGTTCCTGGAGCTCAGGCTGGTCCTGATTCAAAGGAGATGCCTAAGATGGCCTCTCCTTCCTGTTGAGTAGGCCCATTGGAAGAGAGGCTCTTAGCAGCCAGGAAAGCTTTCTACCGCTGTTGCTGGATTTTAGCTCTGTCATGGCATTGCCTCCGTTCTTGGGTCCTGGGGACAATGAAGGGGGTTCTAGGCAGGGCTGTATTAAAGTTTTTGTAGGCCCTAGGCATTCTCATAATTGTAGGCCCCCAATATAGTGTTGCCAAAAAGGCATGTTTTGGGGTAGCACCCCTCTAGATGCATTCCCAGCATGGGACTATGAGATCACAGTTCCATTGAACTTTTTATCTTGCTTTTTGTCACAAATGGGTCATTAAGCAACAGACCGAGCTTGACAGCATGCCTTCAGATTAAAGAGACAACAAACTGAAAAAGGAAACACCTGCTCCTCTATTGGAGGCAAGTCAGCAAGTAGACCTGTCAAACTGAATTGTTTGGGAGGATATCCTCCTCCTTAGAGATAAGCATTTGGAATGCCTTTTAGTAAAAAAAGAGCACCAAAATGGCTATTTCCCATCCCATTAAAGTTGATTGATTAACTAGCAAAGATAAAGGAAGAGACACTCATAAACTAATAAAAGACATGTAACTGTACACCTAGAGATACCACAGTTCCTTGAGATTGTAAACAACCATAGCCTATTCACTTCACACAGTCACATTTGCATAGCTTGCTCTTGTCTTTTATCCAGAAGGACCTAGCTAAAGTAACTAAATTCACAGCAACCCCTTGCCCTCTGGAGGTGGGATAGCTAACTGATGGAGTCAATGGTCACCTCAGGGCACATTTCTGACTATAAGTACCCTATCCAGGCCACCATGACCTCAGACTCTGTTTGAATCCTGCAATCCTAGACTCTCGCATGCTGTGAGCTAGGATTGCTGCTCCCCCGCTCTTTATCACCACTTCCACCCTACACTTTGCTCCAGGCCATCACACAACCTAATGTGCCCAAAAAGGATAGGTAATGCTAACTTCCCCAGGTATCTATCTTCAAGCCTCCTCACCTCATTCTCCAATTCCCTCCCTGCTCTTCAGGCACTTTTCATTGCAAGCTTCTAAGCAGGCTCTGAAATGGAACTCTAGCCAAATTACTACAAGCCTTCACCAAGACTCTCATTTAGAACCTCAGTCAAATTATTGAACTGCCTTGCCTAACTAACCTTTTGCCTTCTGTAATCCCCATTTTTACCTTTAATAAAGCTTTTAAACTGAACCTACATCTCCTCATTCTTTCCCAAATACAACAAACTTGCTTACTTAAATTGATATTGGAACCAAACTGCTCCCCCAACCCAAGCTATAGATAAATATTTGCATTGTGTACAATGTATAGGTCCCCTGATATGCTTATTGTGTCAGAAGGTGCAGAGAGTTTGGTGAAAAGTTTTCCAAATGTTAACATTGCTTTTAGAATGTATCTTGCCGTTTTTGGAACAAACTGTGAAAGGGAGAGTTCTTTTTCAAAGCTGAAAGATATAAAGAACTGTCTTAGGTCAACCATAGGACAGAAATTACTATCTTCACTTGCACTGCCCTCAATTGAGGATGAGCTTTTGCAAAAATTGAAATTGGAAGATGTAGTCCATTATTTTGCTAACAAAAAGAGACACAAAGTTAATGTTTAATGTACATTTACTTAAGCCAGAACTAATATTATTAAACTCAAGTCAGTTATTCAACACTCTATATTGTAATATTTTGTTATGCTGTTAAAGTAATTCAATTAAATCAAATTATTAAGTTTGATTTAGCAGTTTTCCCATTTTTGAGTCATTTGAGTTATTTGGAGCCTAAATCATTTCTGAATGTCCCCAAAAGCTTTGTAGGCCCTAGGCACTGTGCCTATTGTGCCCAGTGGATCATCCAGTCCTGGTTCTAGGGACAGGACAGAACTTTGCTGGGGGGCACAAGGTCTCCAGAGTTCCATGACTTCTCTGCGGAAGTGGCAACTCAGGGCCACTGTTGTGGAGTATTTTGTTGAGGCTGGAGGTCTTGGTTGGGGTGTGCTCATTCTCCTTCTCCTAGAGGGTCTCCTCTGAGTCAGAATCTGTGTGAGTCCTGACAACAGCAAATAATAAATAGCTGTCACCTTGCTGAACTTAAGAGGATTTCCTCCTATAACTGAGCACTGAGAAGAACAAATTATTCTAGAACCTGCCTTTCTTCACTTTCAGATATTCCTAGCCCATTAATTTCATGGATATTTGCAAGTAACATACATCTTTCCTCAGAAGCATTAGACATCCTAGGCCTTTCTAAGCAGTGCCTTTCTATCATGAACATTCCCTATCACCTTTTCATGAGGGCTTTGGGCAATTATGTCAATGGAAAAGGGAATTCTCAACAAAACATACATGAAGACCCCTTTCTTAGTGTATGCATGCTGATCACTGTACAAGGTAGTTCTCACTAGTCTGAGGGCTACAGGTCACCTTCAGCCTCGAAATAAATGCCTCTAAAGAAAGCCACAGGGCTCTGTGGGTGCCAGGAGTCGAAATCGACTTGACGGCACACTTTACCTTTTAAATACCAGTTGCAAGGGAGCATCAGCAAGAGAGAGAGCATACCATGACCTCTTGCCTGTGGGCTTCTCAGAGGCATCTGGTGAACCATTGTGTGAAACAGAATGTGAACTAGATATGCCTTGGACCGGATCCAGCAGGGCTGTACTTATTCGCTTATGTTCATAAGGACTTGAGTGGTGACCACTCAAGAGAGGAAAAAGTGATGTCATTAATAGGTTAGATGCCAAACAATTTAAGCTGTCCTTTTCAATATTTATCAGCATAAATCATGTCTCAATTGCTCACAGAACAAAAACACACACACAAAACAAAACTCTTCAGCTGTAGCAAGTTGACAGATGAGGATAAGGGTGTGTGACTTTTTGGAAACACTGCAGCTTTTAATTTCAATATGAAATGAAAGATCATTATCTAATATAGAGCACAGACTTTGCTGTGACATTTATTTATTTATTTGATTGATTGATTGATTGATTGATTGATCTCTGTGTTAATAGGCACAATGTGGCTTACTAAGTATATACTACAAATTTTTAAAAGCCACCTAATGGTGCAGCGGGGAAGTAACTTGCCTAGGGAGCAAGAGGTTGCTGGTTTGAATCTCCACTGGTATGTTTCCCAGACTATGGGAAACAACCTATATTGGGCAGCAGAGATATAGGAAGATGCTGAAAGGCATCATCTCATACTGCGCGGAAGATGGCAATGGTAAACCCCTGTATTCTACAAAAAAAAAC
Organism: Hemicordylus capensis; assembly: GCF_027244095.1. NCBI lineage: Eukaryota > Metazoa > Chordata > Lepidosauria > Squamata > Cordylidae > Hemicordylus > Hemicordylus capensis. Next base: position 51,005,836 of record NC_069661.1, on the reverse strand, counting down.
AACCCACATGGCTCCGTGGTTGCCAGAGTCAACACTGACTCAACGGCACAGTTGTACTTTAAAAATTAAAAACACACTACCACTAAACACAATATAAAACTAGCAGTCAAAAGACACAATACCCCCCCCCCAACAAAAAAACAACCCTTCTGAAAGCAACAGTCCAAAAGCTGATACAAATTTCACTGCTCTAATACAATTGCAATCTAAAAATTAAAAGAGAGTTAAAAGTCTTCGGCCACCATTTAAAAATAGTGGCCAACATGAGGCACAGCAGCACAACAGTCCTGTGAACCATGCTGGGGTTGCTGCAGATCCATAGGGCAGCCTGATACTGCTTGTTCAACCATGTATTCTCAGCAGCATCGGGGCTGCCTTTCAGGTCTGCAGTAGCCTGATGTGGTTTGCATTGGTGCCACATCACTGTACATCATGTCAGCCACCAAAAGAGGGAATGTAACAAATCTCAATGGGGAGAGAGTTCCACAGGCATGCACCACTGCAGAAAAGGCCCCCTCTCTAGTACCTGACAAGTCTATTGTAGTCAGAAGTGAGCAAAGAGCAGGGCATCTGAGGCCACTCTAAGGTTTTGATCAGATGTGTACTAGAGTAGGCAGTCTTTAAGTTAGTGTTAGACAATGGCAGCCTGCTCAACTTCGACCTTCCTGAAGATGTTGCCCTACAACTCCCATAATCCCTGGCTATTGGCTACTGTGGCTGGGGAATATGGGGAGTTGTAGTCCAAAAACAGCTGGGTGGGGGGCTAAATTGAACAGGCCTGATGTAGGGCTTTGAAGACCTAGTGCCAACACTTTGGATTGAGTCTATAAGCAAATGGCAGGCAGTAAAACTGGTATATTATAGGTGTGATGTGGGCCATTCATTTTGTCCCAACCAACATCTTAGCCACAGTATTCTGCATTAACTGTTGCTTGCAGAGGCAGTCCCAGCTCCCAAAAGGGAGATTCAGCATAGAAAAAGTTAAGAACTCCACTACTCCTCTGCTCAAAATCACAGTCTTCCAAGATTTGTTGCACACATTCACAGGCAGCTTGTTTGCATCTCCGAAGCCAACTGCTATTTCGTGGCTGTGGCAGTTGGGCTCATTTTGCAGATTACCGCTGTTTCATCTCTGTTTCCCCTCTGAGAGATGGGAGTGCTGTTTGTGTGTTATAATTAGTGGGTTTGAGAGACAATCTGAAGATTATCTCTGTTGGTTTCTATTTTACCTTCCCCTTGAAAGATGAGAGTAAATGCTACATATTGCAATTCATTGGATTTTTCAAATGTCCTCTTTGCACACATCTGTTTGAGATGTGCTTTTTGTGGGTGGGTTCAACCTTTATCTGCGGCTTCATTACAGCAAATGCAGACAGCAATGCAGAACATATTTTCCCTTAAATTTATTCTACACTAGAGAAGTGATAACTAAGTCTAATGGGCAAGGAAGATGAGAATTAAGCACCCTAAGGAAAATGAACTCATCTAAATCCATTCTCATAAGCTCCAGGTCCTTCCTGTAGCTCTTTCTCTTCACCCACCCTCCAGTCAGACTGTCCCCAAGTAACAAAAGGTCCCTGTCACTCTTGCAGTCTTCCTGCCTGTGTCTTATTGCTGTGATGCAATTCAAACAAATAATGGGCCCAATCACTCTGGCTCCAATTCTAACATAGGAACATAGGAAGATAGGAAGCTGCCATATACTGAGTCAGACCATTGGTCTATCTATCTCAGTATTGTCTTCACAGACTAGCAGCAGCTTCTCCGTGGTTGCAGGCAGGAATCTCTCTCAGCCCTAACTTGGAGATGCCAGGGAGGGAACTTGGAACCTTCTGCTTTTCCCAGAGCGGCTCCATCCCCGGAAGGGAATATTTTACAGTGCTCACAGATCAAGTCTCCCATTCATATGCAACCAGGGCAGACCCTGCTTAGCTAAGGGAACAAGTCATGCTTGCTACCACAAGACCTCCACAAGATCCTCCAGGCAGGTCCTTTTTAAGACTCTGAGAGGCTTCGGGGCACAATGTACATTGGAGGGTCCCCACCAGTGTACCCACTAAGGCATGCACATGAGTGCTCATGTTTTTTTATCCCACTCAGATTGAAACAGGAAGACCCCATTCTGAATGTGTGTGTGCACATATTGTGTGCTGTCTGCGTGGTGTACAGAGCAAACAGCAGTGAAAGGGTTTTAAGATAACTACTTGTGAGACAAAGGCACTTGGAGATCAGTACAGAACTTGCTGACTCATACACAAAGGAACAGGAACAAACAGGAACAGGAAGGAAAATAGAAACTCCTAGCGAGCTCCACCAATACAGAGGAAACTATAGTGCCCCCTCTGGCTTCATAGTAGATTACATGCAAACTATACCTCAAGTTAGGCTGCAGCGGTTGCATATCCCAACAGACTGCCTTGATACTGCCACCCAGAACAAAACTCATTCTGTACAGAGATGAATAAAATTAGAGGGAATACTGGCCCCCACCCACTTGCTTCTCGCTGGCTGACATACTTCAACATTACACATGCAGTGGGACATAATGTTTGCACTCTTGTGCAGGAATTGCACAGAGTTGCATGGCAGTGCAACCATTATATATAATGGCTGTACTGTTGCACAATCCACTTATGCAATGTTTGCACTTGTGCAACAGTGCTCTTTGTAACTGTACAAATGTTGCATCCCAGCGCATGCATAACATTGTGCAGTACGTCAGCCATGGCACCCTGTTTCAATGTAATAATCCAAAGGGGTATCTAACCATCAGATGTTGCTAAGCCATCATCCCAGCCACAATAAATTGTGGCTGCAGATGATGGGAGTTGTCATTCAGCACCATCTCGAGTACCACAGGTCGGGACTCTCTGTTTTAACTGATTAGTTTTGCTGCCTTGGATGAAAAGGATCAATCTGGTAGGGATGTGCATAAAACCGGTTCTCCCGGTTCGGTTCGGGTCCGAACCGGGTCCGGATCGGACCGGGGTGGTTCGGTTTTGGTTTTGCCAGACCACCCCCCCGGTCCGGTTCGGTTTCGAACCGGTTCGGATCCGAACCGAACCGGTTCGGATCACAAAAAGTGGCTGGTTTTGAAGGGGACATTGTGTTCTACCTGCCACCCAAATTTCAAGTCGATTGGACCTTCCTCTGATTTTTTACAAATTTTTTTCAAAAAATAAATTTTTGCCCATAACTCACAATGTGGAGCCCTTAGGGGCAAAAAAGCTGGGGTGGGTGGTAGCCACCCATGGGTGTCCTCCACCCCAAAAATCCCAAGGCAATTGGTGGCTCCTAGTATTATTGGTGAATTTCTGAAGAAAATTTTTTTTTCCATTGGCTAGAATGGGGGTTCGGGGCTGCCCCAGACCCACCTCTGTGGGGTGGCAGCACCGCCAAAGTGGGTCCGGGGCCATGGCAAAAATGCCCTCAGTCCCTCCCAGCAATCCCCGTAGAGATAGGAGTGATGGTTCTGTTGTTTTTCTGAGGTATTCTGAGTGTAGATTCTATGATAGCTTATGAGATTTCCAATGAGACACCATGAATCCACTCTCATTTGCTATCACAGAATCCACACTCACTCAGAACACCTCAGAAAAACAACAGAACCATCACTCCTATCTCTACGGGGATTGCTGGGAGGGACTGAGGGCATTTTTGCCATGGCCCCGGACCCACTTTGGCGGTGCTGCCACCCCACAGAGGTGGGTCTGGGGCAGCCCCGAACCCCCATTCTAGCCAATGGAAAAAAAAAATTTTCTTCAGAAATTCACCAATAATACTAGGAGCAACCCAACAATTGCCACCCCATCTTTTTGGCGCCTCTCTCTGGGCGCCCTAACACGTAACACCTAGTCAGTCCATCTTAATGCCTACCTACTACCACCACTCCTATCCAAGCAAGTAAGAGGAGGACACTCAGAGAGACAACACCCACTCTCTGATCTAACAAAAAGGCCACTGCTGTGCTGCCTGCCAGCACAGCAGCAGCAGCGGAGCAGCACACTAAGCACAAGAGCAGCACACACAGAGAAGAAGCAGGAGGCGGAGCAGCAGAGCAGCAGACCTGCCGCTCTGCATGATGGGTGACGTGATGCCCAAAGGAACCACCGCCTCACTCAGTGCCTGCCACTGACTAGGCCCGACAGACAGAAGCCAGCCAACCTGCTCTGCTCTGCTCTGATGCTCCCCATGGATGATGCACACACACCCTACATCTGCATCCCAATGACCAGACCAGACCAGACCAAGTGCGCAGAGTCAGCACAGGCCAGCAGCCACCAGCCCAGCAACAACAACAGCTACTACTGCTACCACCACAACCAGTGTTGCCGCTACAATAACATTCCCAGTCCAGTCACGCGCGCCACAGCCTGAGCCTAGCACACAGCCAACAGCTGCTGCCAGCCAGTGCCTGGCAAGCCCAGCCAACATGAGGAGGAGAGAGCTAACAAGTAGACGGCGCACGCACATCACCAACCCATCACGACGGCGCAACTGCAAGGGGAGAGGGCACAATTACAGGCAGGAGGAGGAGGAGGAGGAGGAGGAGGCGGGCGAGGCAATCCTAGCACAGATTTGAAAGTTTAAAATCCACCAGGACATCTTCTAGAATCTAGACTTCTGTTTTTTCTACCACCAGCTGTAGTGTCTAGTTAGTCAGTGTGCTGTGCAGCTGAGCTGAGCTGAGCTGAGCTGCATGTGAGGAAGGGTGATTGTAGCTAGTTCTTTAGTTTCAGCAGACTGAGCATTGAGCATGGGCAGTGGCCTTGGGAAGCAACACAATTACACGACACTCACCTGCTGCTGCTGGTTCTAGAAGTTGCCTCTTCTCGTCTTCACCTCTTCGTGTGTGTGTGTGTGTGTGTGTGTGTGTGCAGTGAGTGCATGCCTTTTGCCTTGCTGGAAAGAAATGCTTCTCTGGTCCACCACCACATATCTGCTCAAGGACACAGAGGCCCAAGGCAGAGGTGGTGGCACCAGTGTGAGTGCATGTGTGCTGGTGGTGTTTGCCACCACAGGTGTTTTGTGTGTGTATGTGTGCGCTGCTAGCTAGGAGGGGGGAGGGAGGCAGGGAGGGAGGCTGGGAGGCAGGGGGGAGGAAAGGGGAGGGGGAGAGGGATGTAGAGGGGATTGAAGGGGGGAGGGTCCGGCTCAGAGTTGGTCAGCCACATATTTGTGCACACACGTGCTCACGTGTGTGCTTCGGTGGGAGAGACCAGACTCTCATCATCTGCCAGACCGGGGTTGGGGGCAGGTGAGGCGGTGGTGGGCTGGAAGGGAGGGAGGATGGAAGGTGGTGAAGAGGAAGGGGAGAGGATGAGAGGGGAAGGATGGAGGGAGGCATGGGGGGGAGGAAAAAAAACATGTAGACAGACACACACCACACTACACACAGAAAGCATCCACACACAGAGACAGTGCTAGGCATCCATTCACACAGACAGACAGACAGACAGACACACAACAGGAAGAGACAGACTGAGCCTGCACCACACACACACACACAGACCCAATTCCCCCCCTGCACAGTTATCAATCAATATGTTGTGTTGGCAGCCAGTTCATTGCTATTCTGATGGTTTTGGGTTTTTTGCCATCAGCCAACATCAACAGTGACCACAATCAAGATGAACATAAGATGATAATAATTCATTCGTTTCATTTCAAAAAATCACCCAATCATCTTCTCCATGTAAACCAAGCCCCCCACACATGATTTCTGGTGACATTTTCAATAAAATCAATTCATTTGGCATTCATCATTTTGTTCTCCCTTTGTCACCTTTTTTTCTTTCTTTTGCATAATTTTGAGGCTTGATTTTGACATGGGGTTTTTAAAGAAAAAATTATTTACATGTTTATTTACATACAGTATTTACATATCTACACTGCATTTTTGAACGTATACCCGCCGCTGCCGCTAAGTCTAGTACTCCGTGGGCTGTGCTACTTTGGGGGGGTGTGCCGTGCCCACGCCAGGTCCCCAAATGCTGACAGGTGGATAGATAAAGGGCCTGTGCTGGTCAGCATTGGGTTTCTTTTTAGGTGGGCGTGGGCATTGTAAACATCTGGCCAGTCGCAGCACTACAACTACTACTACAACTGCATCTCTGTGTGGGCACACTACACGCTGCGACTGGCTGGCACGGCTCAGCATCTGTCACGTCAGCTCAGCTAGAGGTGGAAGGGGGGAGGGTAGGGATAAGCACAGAGTTCGAGCCAGGCAGGTGACCAACCATGGGGCAACCCACGGTAATCACTCGCCCGTCTCAAACTGCAGCTTGGGGTAGCCCAACAGGGGGAGGTTCACCTTAAGGAAGACCAGCTGCTCCACCAGACCAGGGTCCAAGCGGGAGCGAGAGGGTGTCACCACGTCCCCGGCACGTGAAAACACCCGCTCGCTCTGGACACTGGTTGGGGGGCAGGAGAGGAGGCGCACAGCCACCACCGCCAGGTCCGGCCAGACTTGGCGGCGGCTCACCCAGAACTGTGCGCAGTCCACGCCGTCTCCCTCCACAGGCTCCTCCAAGTACTGCGCAACGCATTGCTCAGCACTGGAGGGGGGCCTGGCAGGTCGAGCCTCCCGCATACCAGGCATGGCGCCATAGCAGAACCGCTGAAACCACTGGGCGGATCTCGAGTCGGTAGCAAATGGCTGCTGCGATGGCGCCGCCTGGGATGCCGCGCTGCTGGACTGGGAAGAGGGAGGGGAAGGGGAAGCTGACGCCGGCTGGCCGCCCATGCTGCTGCTGGGTGCGGGTTGGGCCGCGAGGGCTGCCCCCGCACCACTACCAACACCCTGGTCTCTGCGGGCCCTAGCGGCCTCCTCCTCCCTAACCTTCTCGACCAGGATGCCCTTCCACCTGGGCAAGTCGTCGGCACTCACGGCATTGCCCTTGAGGGCTGGGTGACAGAGACAAGCGAGGACATACTCCTCCCTGTCTCCCAGCACATCAACGAGCCGCTTGTCAACCCCAGACCTCAGCCTCCCAGCCAGAGCACGACCCTCTGGCGTGGTCAGAGAGATATGGAGTCCACCCATCAGCTTCTCGAGACCAACAGCTGTGGGCAGCGCCTGGCTCAAGGGAGTGGTGTCGCCACACAAGCCCTTCGTGGCAAGCTGGAAGGGCTCGAGTGCCGACACCGCCTCGGACATCTGCTTCCACTCTGCGTTCGAGAAGTCGCAGACATCCAAGGACTCGTCCCTCGCCAGGGCGACAAGGGCTCTCTCCTGCTCCAACAGGCGCTGGAACAGGAGGAAGGTGGAGTTCCACCGCGTCTCCACATCCGTAGGGATGAGATGGCGAGGAAGGCCAAGGTCATCCTGCTTCTGGCGAAGCAGTCTCCTGGACTTCTCGCTGCGGTGGAAGTGGGCGGCCAGCTTGCGGGACTTATCCACAAGCGTAGCCGTGGCAGCAACAGCACCTGCGATGGGGCGGGCCCCCTTCTCCTGGGACGCCCTCAGCTCCTTAAGGCCAAGGGCGTCCCTGACGGTCAGATGGAGCGTGTGTGCCATACACCGTATGTTCACACAGTCCATGACTGTCTCGACAGCGGCGGTAACGTTGGCTCCATTGTCGGTGACAATGAAGCCGCGGGAGAGGTGTGGACACCCGCCAATCCACTCCTCTATCTGGCGGTCGAGTACGGCCGCCACCTCCTCCGCGGTGTGCCTCGTGTCCATCGTCTCCACGTGCAGGACGGCCCACCTGTGCCGTAGTGCATCGGGAGCCGCGCCGGACCCGGAAGCATCGCCCGCGGAGGTCCCCTCACTCTCCGGTCCCCACCAGTGGGCAGTGAGGGCCAGGAAAGAAGCGTGCATCCCACTGACACTGGTCCAGAGGTCAGTCGTGAAATGCACGCTTGTCCCGGCCGGAGCTGCACGCAGCTCGGCCGACACGAGCTCCCTGCACCGGCGGTACAGGGAGGGGACCACGTTCCGGCTGAACGTCGTCCTTGAGGGGATGACGTATTCGGGAGCCAGGTATTGGAGAATACGGCGGAAGCCGTTGTTCTCGACCACCTGAAACGGCTGGTCATCGGTGGAAATCATCTCCCCTATGAGGCGGGTGAGGTGATGATGGTCCACGTGAACAATACGCTGGCTGCCCGAGGACTGCGTCCACCGCTGGACGGGCAGTGTAGCCTGCCTGCTGGCTGGCACACTGCCGCTGCCCGCCCTAGTGGCAGATGCACAAGGCGCACTAGCGCTGCCAGCCTGTCCCCTGAGACCTGGGTGGTGACGCTCTAGGTGTCTCCACATAGGCGTCGTACCCAGGTGCGCAGGGTCCCTTCCACGGCTGACAAGCATCCTGCAGTGGACACAGCGGGCGTGGAATGGGTCATCTTGAGGGACCTCAAAATGCACCCATGCACCACTGCCCTTGGCCTCCTGCGCCCTGGGCGCCGTCCTAGGCCGTTTCTCGCAGGGTGGCTGCAGTCCTAGGGGGGGGGGGCGGCCGCCGCTGCCTGCCCACTGCTGCCACCCAACCCGCCCCTTCCGCCCTCCACAGCGGAGGAAGGGCCCGGCTCAACTGGCATCGGAGAGGCAGGCCTCTCCTCCACCACCTCGCCAGACCGCTCCCCACCAGAGTGTCGGGCTTCACGAGGGGGGGCCCCACTGAGCGGCGAAAGGATAGGGGGAAGGGGCCCCAGAGGGAGGGAGAACCTGGCTGCATCGCTGCCAGCCGCACGGTCCTCACCGCCCTCTACCTGCTCTTCCAACTCCACAGTCTCCTCCACCTCAACAACTGGCGGTAGCTCAGCAGCACCTGGTGCCGCCGGCGAGGAGGGACCCGCCACAGCCCTAACAGTGCCTCTGCCTCTGCCGCGATTGGCGGCAGCAGGCGTGGGGAACTGAATCCTGCGCACCAAAGATGGGGCCGGAGCAAAGAATTCTCCAATGGGGAGAACTGGGGTGTCCTCAGGCTCCCCGCGTCCTCTCCCTCCCCGTGCCGCAGGCGCACCCCGCACCTGGCCTCTCCCACCTCTGCCTGCCAGCCTTGAGCGAGCCCTGCCCGCCACACGGCGCTCAGACATGCTGCTAGGTCAGAAGGAGGGAGACTTTAGGAGGAAGGCCAGACAGGGTCAAAAAAATAATTTGGAGGGGCTTAGGGGCCAAAAAAAAGGCATCTGATTTGGAGGCGGCGGGGGGGAAGTTTGTTTTCAAAAAAGGAAGCCAATTGGGGGGAAAGGAAGACTTTTTGATATGGGGGGGGAAGCCAATCGAAGTGAGGGGGAGGGTGTCCTTTTTGAATTTGGGAGTCAACCACCAAGCCAATTGGGGAGATGGGTCTGGGAGGGGTTTTTTTTAGAAAAATAGGGGGTTAAAGGGTGGAACCCCGGTGTGGGAGGGTGGCACGGGCAGTTGGGTGGAGTAGTTGTGGTGTGGGTGGCAAGTTTTTAGCTTTTTTGGGGGGGGGAGTGGATGGGGGGAGGGCACAGCACCTACCGGGGGTGGGGGAGGGATGCAGTCAACGCTTGGGAACCTGCAGATCAAAGGAGGAAACCCTTATTTAGTGAACTGGAACACAAAGTGTGGGTTCTGGGGGGTGGTTCTCAAGTAATGCTCCTGTGGGGGGAGCATCAAACTCAATGCAGCCTATTTAGTGACTCTAAATTGCACACAACCAAAACCAGAACCCAGTCACACCAACACAGAGGTTGAACCCACCCACTCTGTGACTCTGCCTGCCCAATGCCATGGCAAGCAAGCAGCAGCAAACACTTGATGGCAGCCTCATGGATTGAACATCATGATCATCATCATACGTGTGTATTGGCCCAGCATGTAGTGGCAGCATCAGAGCCCAGCCAGGACCCCACTCAGACTGCCCCAGAGGCAAGGAAGCACTCTGGCATGGCATGGGCCCAGCATGTAGTGGCAGCATCAGAGCCCAGCCAGGACCCCACTCAGACTGCCCCAGAGGCAAGGAAGCACTCTGGCATGGCATGGGCCCAGCATGTAGTGGCAGCATCGCATCAGAACCCTGGACCCCACTCAGACTGCCCCAGAGGCAAGGAAGCACTCTGGAAGGCACCTGTTCAAAAACCACCTGCAAGACGCATGCAATGCAACGCAACACACAGCAGCAATTTCTTTACTGGGCATGGGCATGAAGACACAAGTTTTACAACAGTACATCTCCTCTCCAAGGTTCCCTCCCTCCTCCCCACACCCAAATGCATTTCAGAATAGGGGTGTCCCTATTTAAAACCGCCAGCTAGGGAGAGAAAGGGGCAACAAAAGGTGCACAATCGCACACGCACTAACCCCTCTTCTTCCGGTCCTTCTCCTGCCACTCACTGCTGGTCACGGATTCGCCGCCGCCAGCCAGCCACCCTGGGCTGAGACACAGCAGGGCGGCCGCACGAGGCACTCAGGCAACCGGGGTAGTTCAACAACGATGGAGGGGCAGAAGTGAGGAGACAACACTATTTGTGTCGCTCAACTCACCCCCAAGCAGAGACAAAATCAACCAAAAACTATAAAAAGAAAAAAAAAAACCGATGGCAGCCGCCAGGTGGGTAGGCTACTGTGTGCGGCTGCAGCTGTGGGAGAGGAGGTGGAAAGTGAAGGGGAGCAGAGAGAGAAAAGACTAAGAGAGAGAGAAAAGAGAGGGGGGGCAGGGACAAAGAGAAAGAGAGGAGAGAGAGAGAAAAGAAAGAGAGAGAGAGGAGAAAGAGAGATGATAGAGAGAAAGAGGAGAGAGGAGAAGCGCAGCGCAGCAGGGAGGGGGGATTCAGGTGTGGGGGGAGGACACAGCAGTAGCAGCGGTCCAAAGAGGTGGGGGGAGCAGAGAGGGTGTGTGTGGTTGGGGGCTAGTGTGTGGCAGGGGGCCTGGGGTAAGTGGAGAGAGTCAGGGGCAAGGAGGAAAAGAGGTGGGGTGGGGGGAGCAGAGAGGGTGTGTGTGGTTGGGGGCTAGTGTGTGGCAGGGGGCCTGGGGTAAGTGGAGAGAGTCGGGGGCAAGGAGAAAAAGAGGTGGGGTGGGGGGAGCAGAGAGGGTGTGTGTGGTTTGGGGCTAGTGTGTGGCAGGGGGCCTGGGGTAAGTGGAGAGAGTCGGGGGCAAGGAGAAAAAGAGGTGGGGTGGGGGGAGCAGAGAGGGTGTGTGTGGTTGGGGCTAGTGTGTGGCAGGGGGCCTGGGGTAAGTGGAGAGAGTCGGGGGCAAGGAGGAAAAGAGGTGGGGTGGGGGGAGCAGAGAGGCTGTGTGTGGTTGGGGGCTAGTGTGTGGCAGGGGGCCTGGGGTAAGTGGAGAGAGTCGGGGGCAAGGAGAAAAAGAGGTGGGGTGGGGGGAGCAGAGAGGGTGTGTGTGGTTGGGGGCTAGTGTGTGGCAGGGGGCCTGGGGTAAGTGGAGAGAGTCGGGGGCAAGGAGAAAAAGAGGTGGGGTGGGGGGAGCAGAGAGGGTGTGTGTGGTTGGGGCTAGTGTGTGGCAGGGGGCCTGGGGTAAGTGGAGAGAGTCGGGGGCAAGGAGGAAAAGAGGTGGGGTGGGGGGAGCAGAGAGGCTGTGTGTGGTTGGGGGCTAGTGTGTGGCAGGGGGCCTGGGGTAAGTGGAGAGAGTCGGGGGCAAGGAGAAAAAGAGGTGGGGTGGGGGGAGCAGAGAGGGTGTGTGTGGTTGGGGCTAGTGTGTGGCAGGGGGCCTGGGGTAAGTGGAGAGAGTCAGGGGCAAGGAGGAAAAGAGGTGGGGTGGGGGGAGCAGAGAGGGTGTGTGTGGTTGGGGGCTAGTGTGTGGCAGGGGGCCTGGGGTGAGTGGAGAGAGTCAGGGCAGGGCAAGGAGAAAAAGAGGTGGGGTGGGGGGAGCAGAGAGGGTGTGTGTGGTTGGGGGCTAGTGTGTGGCAGAGGAGTGTTGGGGGGAAGGGGAGGGGGCAACAACAAACAGCAAAGGAGAAACTGGAACAACTCGGGCAGCAGCAGCGATTAGGCTGGATGGGGTGGTTGGGGGAGGAGCTGGGCCTGGGCTAGGGTAGGGTCTGGGAGGAGGGAGGGTGGGGGGGCAGGCAGGGGGGGAGGAGGAGGAGGAGGGTAGCAAAATATATAAAGCAATATATATCAAGAGAACACAAGCCAGAAGTTTAAAAAAAAAATTAAAAGAAAGACTATAACCAGCAGAAAAAACTTGGGTGTGGGGGTGTGGGGAGGGGGAACCAAACACAGACTCTGAGGGGGGCCACTAAGTGAACAGAGACAATGAAACCACAATTGCTGCAAATTAATAATAGCAAATGAATAAGTGGAACCAAGCAAAGAAAACTGGACTCGGTTTGGCAGCAGCAAACTTGGGAGAAGGCTGGATGGGGTGGGGTTGGGGTGGGGTGTGGTTGGACTTGGAGGGGCAAGTTTGGAGCAGGGAACCAAAACTGATTATATGGGACAACAAGAAACAACAACAGAATCCTCTGGGGGTGGGGGGGAGGGATTCAGGGAACCAACTCGCAGGGCAGCAGCAGTCAGCAGAAACAAACAAAATGGTACAATTTAAGCAGAACCAGCAAGCAATATATAACTGAAACCAATGGAATGCAATGTGAAAATCAAAAAGTTGGACAACAACAAGGCAGGACAAAGAGCAATAATTAATGGAAGAAGATTTAAAGCAATGAGGATGCAGTGGGTGGGAGTGGGGGAGGGGGAGGGTAGGCCCAAAGGATGAGAAGGGAAAGGGGGGGAGGGGGGAGAAAAGCAGACAGACAAGGAACAGGGAAAATTGGGGGAAATTAAGAAGAAAGTAAAGTGAAGTAACACACAGTATACAGACAAGAGACAGACAGAGAGAGGAGACACACAGAGAGTCACAAAGGGCAGGTGGACAAAGGATTAGACAGAGCACACACAGAGAGACACAGGACACAGTCAGGACTCACAGAGACACCAGAGCAGCCAGCAAAGGGCAAGCAGGTCTTAGAGATGATCCCACAACTGCAGCCAAGAGAAGTTTCCAGAGAAGAGGCTTGGGTTTATATAGGTTTGAAATTCCCTCCTTTGGGAGCCCCCACCTTTGCACTCCCCCCACGGCCAACAGGGTGCCAGCTCTCAACAGTGCAACAGCCAAGCAGCCTACCAGACAAAAGGACTCATTCTGGCCAATCAAGGATCAATAGCGCAGCCAATACAATGCCTGGAAATAGCATCACAAAATGGATGCAAGGAGGAGCAAAAGTTTCGGGAAGGAGACACAAAATGGAGGACACACTTTAAAGAGACACTGAGTGAGACTCAATTTCATTCCCGAACCGGTTCGGGAAACCCGAGCCGGTTCGGTACCGAACCGGCTCGAATTCGGTCCGGCTCGGTCCCCGGGAGGGCCCGATTCGGTCCGGGATCGAGCCGCCGGATCCGGACCGGTTCGGACGAACCGGTCCGGATCCGAACCGAACCGCACATCCCTACAATCTGGGCATTTCAAAAGCTGAAACACACTTGATGCCCCCACCATGTGTGGGGCCTGGAGCGATTGCCCTCTTGCCCCTATCCCCAAATGCCCTGCCTCCTGTTTCTACCTCCTAGCAACAATATCAGTCCAGCACCTAATGCACAAACCTCAAAGCCCAAATCATCCAAACTACCATTTCAATGGCCAAAAAGGATAGCTTCCAGTGGAATATTTTTCTCTTAAATTTGAGGCTTCATGCACTGTGTGTTCTGTATAATTATCTGCCAGTGCGCACATTAAGAACTAAAGTTCATAATACTAATTAAACTAATTTCAAGCATTTTCTGTTCTGTTCTGTGTAAAGCAATTAAGATAAAATAAGCTGATATGGTCAGATTTCCTGCAGACTTTCATGTTCTGATTGCAGATAGCATCTATGCCATTTTCTGAAAAATTCCACCCACAGCAATTCCCCAAAGGCACCTGAATAAACATAGTCAATTAGAGGACCTTGAGGTGAATATAGGTGACCAGTCAAGGTGTATTCCCATGTGGCAAGTCTTGATGGTTCCAGTCATACAGTGTACCAGTGAAGAAATGTAGGCAAAGCTCAGCAGTGTGGTTGGAATCTCCAAATGATGGGCAGAAAGGAGACACTGTAATTTAGGGAAAACACTGGTAGCTTATTAGTAATCCCGGGGGCGGGGAGGGTTAGGATTTTTTAAAAATTAGTCTTACTTTCAGAGTGTATAGCTACCTCTGGGCAAGGCCCATAGAAGCATCTGGCAATCTGGTATTTGCCAAAAAGACAACAAGGTGGCACTTTGTTTAGTCTTGCATCGGCAGCATTGGTAGAGAAGAGAGGCAGTCCTTCCTGTAAATCAGAATACTGAGCCAAAGAGGAGAGGCTCAGGCTGCATGCAACCAAGCCCCTACAAATAACGGTTATTGGCGTGCAAAACTGTCTCACCACTAGGGGGTCTTCAGGGCACAAGAGGCTGCACTTCCCACTAGTTTCAAATAACACTGCTCACGCTCTCAAGCTTGGTGCCAAACCATGGATGCAATGGGGTTGTGGAAAGACAGAGAAGTGTGTGGGGAGGTGCCCATATAACTGGTGTAGCCAATAACACTGTCTGCCCCCCTGCTCCCGACCCCCCAACCATCAGAATGTGCATCTGCCCCGTGGGTGGCAAAAGTAAGGAATTCTTTGCTTACTAAGGCAGCTGCTCTTGCAGGCTGCTATCTACTGCCCACTTGTTCAGTTCCTCCCTGGAGCCTCATGGGAATGCAGAGCATATACATGCTCTCGCCATTCCCATCTGGCTTGAGGGGTCACTGGGAAGCAGAGAGGCCCCTCCAGAGATAAATGGAGTGGGGCTTCCCTGCTTCTCAGAGGTAGATTTTGGTGGTGGGGAGCAGCAGGGAGGGTGGCAAGTAGGGTTGCCAACATTTCATTGCCAGAATGGGGACACAAGTTGGGGGGGGCTGGCTGGGGGGGAGGTATATCCAGTGGTAATCAAGAGCCTGAGTAACAATGAAATATATGTTACTGAATTATATGCTATTGAATAATGCCAGCATTGTTATTATTTAGAACATATTCAAGTGATACCACTTTCTAACCAAAGCAAAAGGAATAAAATGCTCCCCTGCGAGTATTTGACACTTCGTGGTGGATGTTCTGTAAACTCTTCTGGACACTGTTGCAGAAGCACATGGGGGTGGGGGAGAGTGGAGGGGAGGGTCATCAGTTCTTAAAACAAAACAAATAATGTTAAGAAGAAATGTGGGAGCAAGCTTCAGATGAAATATTAAGAGAATCCCCCAGGTTTACAGAGAGAGAGAGAGAGAGAGAGAGAGAGCGCCAGAAATGGTCAGCAGGAGTCTGTGGGTCTATTTACCCAAGGTAAAGTAGATAAGTAGATGATTAGCCACTTGGAAGATGTAAATAAACCTAAGCAATTGCTCCTGCAAGTTTGCAGAGCAATTGGCTTCTTTTGTGAACTTTGTTGTTTCTTTCACATTGTAATATGGACTTCACCCAGACTTCAAAGGGCTCAATGCAAATGCACTGAGGGATGAGAGATAGCCCCAAGCCCTGCTAATAATAGTGTGTGGGGGGGGGGCAGCTTCCCATACCAGATGCCCCTTTGGCAGGCACACCTCTGGTGGGCCCCTTTATCTTGCAAAACATTTGAACACCAGTAGCTCTGTCCGTGTGTGTGTGTGTGTGTGTGTGTGTGTGTGAGAGAGAGAGAGAGAGAGAGAGAGAGAGAGAGAGAGAGAGAGAGAGATGCTTGGTTTTCTACCAATAAACCTATCTACCCAACCTTTGAGGTTCATGAAGCTAGCTTTTTTTCCCATTTGAAGGCACAAATTATCAGGAACCATCCAGCACACTAGCAGGCAACCATAATGTTCGGCAGGCAGACCTACTGGTCTTACTGCTGTGGCAGTTGCCGCCCGATGCTTGGTGGAGGAGGATGCAGGAACTGGCAACGGGTGGCTAGGCAAGGCTGCAGTGGAGGAGCTAGTGCAGGGGCTGGTGGCGGAGGCAGCCAGTAGCCCTGCCTGCATGCCGGCTCCCCATGAGGTGAGCAGCAGAGGGATGGCCCAGTCCATGGTGCCCTCTGATGATATGGGAGAAGCACCTCAGGAAGGGAGGAGGGCGGAGAGAGGGGCTGAGATGGAAGCCAAGCCTTCCTTACCAAAAGGTGGCCAAAGGGGAAGTAAATTGGAACTAATGAAGCTGGGCGGAGGCCCAATTAGTGAGGAATAGGGATGCATGGCATCCCAGGGGCTTTAAAAGAAGGAGTTGGCCGGGGATGAAGAGGCTGAATGGGAGAGTAGTGTGTACTCCCAGGAGAGGAGCAGCCAGGGTACTCAAGGAGGACCAGGGTGACCAGAAACCCCCTCCCCTTGACACTCTGAGGCGCAATCAAAAAATGGATCACTCAGGGAACAGACGGTGAACAGCTGGCTGAGCTGACACATAGAAACCTAGAATATTCACCTTTCTTTCAGGTGGGAACTTCGATTTATTTGTACAACAACCAGAGCAGTGATTTTCTGAAGCCATTTGGAATGAAGTCTTGAACAAGAAAACCTTGAACAGCTACCGTGTAGAAACATATCTTACTCCCTGATTCTGGATGAAATAAAAGCCTATTCTTCTTAATCACATTGTCTGCTGAAGAAGAGGGTCTGTGCAAGTAAATCATACCTTCTCTGTACAAATCAAGTACATCAGCACTTAGATGACAAGATAGCTTAGATGACAATACAATTGTGGGGGATTTGATTGGGATATGTTGGATTTGATTGGCACTGATTCTCATTAAAATAGTTAGGGCCTCTGTTTCAAAGCAGTATTTCTGTCTGCATCATTATCTGGCTCAAAAAGGCAAGCAGGGGCGGATTAAGCTATTTGCTGCCCATTGGCAACCAGAGATTTGCCACCCCAGCAAGGGTTCCCCTTTACCAGTAAAGGGCTTGGTGGGGAGAGAAAATCTACTTTTAAAATGTTTTCAGCCCATTTCGGGCCTCGCGTGTTTGTGCTCAGAGGCCCCAAAACCTTACCTGTCATTTGGGAGGCAGGTGGGCCTATGGGAGGAGCTCTCACCACCATCTCCGCCAGCATCCCACCACATGCACATACGTAGACAGCCCAACAACCTGTCATGATTTGGGAGGCAGGCGGAGCCACTAGGAGCTCTCACCGCCTTTGCACAGCAGCGGTTTAAAAAGTTTTCAAAGTAGGTTTAACTTTCCCCTGCTCCCCAAGTGCAAGTGGTGGATTAACGCATAGGCAAATTTGCCATCCTCTCAATTTGCCGCCATAGGCAAGTGCCTACTTTGCCTATGCATTAATCCACCACTGAAGGCAAGCTTACGTTATAAAAAAGGACAGCTCATAACACCTCGACACTACAAAGCCCTTGAGGTTGATTTTTGAATATTTTATTTGGAAAATATGGAGAATCAGCCATGAAGGGGGAAAGTGGTGAATATATTATTGCCTTATATTAAAGTCACATATGAAGTACATTTGGGTCATAATGTTGAGAATTCTTTTACTGTTATGATAAAGCTGTGTAAATATAGGGAATGTCCTCTGCTCATATCAGTCACCTATTTTTAAAAAGTGTTAAGGTCACTTAAAATGCTCTCTCTTTCAGAAATGCTAAAAGAGCAGGGTGCTGGAAAAGATTTTGGGGGGGAGGAAGCCTTGAAATAAATGCTTTGACAACAGTAATATGTGTGCCTTCTTTCCATATAAAAAGAACATTTTCATTGTGTTTATTCAGCCAACTTTCATTTTTCATGTCAAAGTTCTCCTTGCCATTTTAAAGGAAAGATCTATGGCAAAAGTTTCACTGATCTTTAGTTGAAGAAGATGCATGAAGGATACTTGGAAGTTTTATTCCTGTTTCTCAAAATTATTTGCTTAACTTACATTAAGCAAAGGTTAACTATCATATTATTGCTGATTGTTGGGAAAATGTGGTTTGAGAAGCTGAAATGATGAGAGGAACTCAAAGCTGAAATTGCATTAACAGCAAAAGAAATTCTACTTTCATTAAAGGTAAGCCCTATGGATATTCTAATGTAATTTCCTCTTAATTATTATATTATTAAAACCTGGCCACATAAGAACACACTGAATTGTAAAATTGAATACATTTTATTCAAACAGAATATGAGAAAAGCAAATTATAGCAATTACATATTTCAGTGATCAACAAAATCAATGAAAATGATTCAATGATCAACAAAATCAACAAAATGATTACAAAGTTCAAATGTTCTATCTCACAACTGAAAAACAATGTATGTGTGATTTTTTAAAAAAAACCCTCTTGTTTTTGCACTGAAAATTTCAACATTGTAATTCTGTAGAGACTGCCTCTGTGCAATCTCTCAAGTAACTAGAATTCATATGGTGAAACCATGAAGGAAGATCTCTAGAGAGAGACTTGTGGATAGGTTAGAATAAAAATTGAATAAGAGGTATCTTTCTTAATGCTTTCACACACACACACACACACACACACACACACACACACACACACACACACACAATCTGATTGAACAAATTCAGCAAACCAGTCATAAACTATCTGTGTTTTGTAGGACAAGTTGGTAGAAGTTTAAGGTGCACATATCAGCAATCCACTATTCTATTTACTGGATAAGCAGTTTCTTCAGGAAAGCAGCTTGTGGTAGATCCTTGTGCAAAGAGAATTAAGTCTTATTCAGACATTTTGTTCCATGTAGAAAATCCAGATGGCACCCCTACTTCATTAATTCACATGAGGCACAATCCAGGAACTTCTCCTGCAGAGCTCCCATTTATTTAAATAGGGTTTGAACAGGTTATGTTAATGAATGCCCCACTAAGCGAGGGCAGGATCCTTCCATTCTTGAAGGAGACAATGGTCAGACCTTTACTCGAAGCCTGTCTTAAAGACTTCAGAGATGGGCAATTATAGACCAATCTCTAGCCTCCTTTGTTTGGGCAAGGTGATGGAGAGAATCAGGCTGCTCACCGCTCAAATGAGCAGTGTGGCTAGCTTGCCCCAGCCCCCTGCAGGAAGCATGAGGCACAATACAGCCTCATTGGCTGATCAGCCCATGCGGGGGCGGAGCTTTGGCCGAACAGCTCGTGCCGATGCCGACAGGCCTCAGTCTGCTCTGAGAAGGCTCCCTCCCTCCCTCCCTGAGGTACAGTCTGAGCTCTAGCTGGTCGCCTTTTGGGGCCGGACAGGAATTTTTGGGTGCTCATCTGATTGGCTGGTGGTGCAAGTCCTTTTTCGCCTGTTACAGACTGTACTAGTCTTTAGTTAGTTAGCGAGGTTTCACCTTTGTTGGACACAATTTTGGCAGGTACAGTGGGGTTGGGAATAACATCTGAGGCTGATGAGTAACTTCAGCTAAGCGTTTGGCTATAGATTGGACAAGGCAACTCTCGAGAGACTGCACGGCTCAGGGAGATCAGCCCTGGATCGATCTACTCTGTCAGGCTAAGCTCCCCAGAATCACTGAATGGCTACCAGGGGGTGCTGCTATGGCAGAGGCCTGGCACTAGGCCGGCTAGGATGGGCAGCCCCTGCTTTAGAGCATTGGGGCTGCCTGGAGCCAAGGTGCATCACTCTATGCCATAGGCCAGGCATGTCCTGGTGGCGCATGCCTATAGATACCGCACTATATGGGGTGGAGAGCCAATCCCTGCTCTTTAACAGCATTGTCTTTTAAGAAGTTTAAAACAAACAAACAAACAAATAAATAAATTGTGACCCTTATTTACACCAATACCTTTGTGTTCCGTGTCTTCTTGGGTGCTGGGCAATGATAGCTAATCAGCTGCAGACAATCTCAGAAGAAGCAGATCATCCAGACCCATTCCAGACAGGCTTTTAGTTGGGCTATGGGGCTGACAGAGCCTTGGTCAGCCTGGTGTATGATCTTCACCAAGGAATCAGTAGAGGGGGTATTACTCTGTTGGTTCTTTCGGAGCTCTCTGCAGCTTTGAGTACCATTGACTGAGGTATCCTTCTGGATCATCTGAGGGATATGGGGATACTTATTACAGCTTTGCAGTGGTTCCATTCCTTTCTCTCAGGTAGATCCAAGAGGGTGTTGCTTGGAGACTGTTGTTCTGTGAAAACGGATCTGAGGAGGACATTTTATGATGTCCTTCATAGCTCCAGCCTGTCTGTGATGCTATTTAACAGCTACATGAAACCACTGGGTGAGATCATCAAGAGAGTTGGAAAGGGTGTTATCAGTATGCTGATTACACCCAAACCTATTTTCCGTTACAACTTTATCAAGTACATAGCAGCATAGGAAGCTGCCATATACTGAGTCAGACCACTGGTCCATCTAATTCAGTATTGTCTACACAGACTGGCAGCAGCCTCTCCAAGGTTGCAGGCAGGAATCTCTCTCAGCCCTATCTTGGAGATGCCAGGGAGGGAACTTGGAACCTTCTTCTCTTCCCAGAGCTGCGGCTCCATCCCCTAAGGGGAATATCTTACAGTGCTCACACTTCTAGTCTCCCATTCATATGCAACCAGGGTGGATCCTGCTTAGCTAAGGGGACAAGTGATGCTTGCTACCACAAGACCAGCTTTCCTCTCCTGGAGATGCCAGGGATCTAATGGCATAGCCACTCTAAATGCCTGCATACAGGTGGTAATGTACAGAATAAAGGATAGTAAATTGAAGCTGAATCCAGACTAGACAGAAATGCTCATTGTGAGGGGTCTCACAATACTTCAAAGAACCTGATAGAACTTCCGGTGCTAGATGGGGTTGTACTTCCCCCAGAAGAAACAGGTATGTAGCCCGAGAGTGCTCCTGGATCCAGGCCTCACTCTGGCAACTCAGGTTGAGAAATGCTTTTCTTGTTTAACCAGTCCAGGAGTACCTGTTATCAACATTGTTTGATAAGAGAGCTGCATCCATTTATTGAAGAGAATGATCTCAAAACAGTAGTGCACTTGCTCTAGGCTGGACTACTGCAATGCACTCTGTGAAAGGTAAAGTAAAGTGTGCCGTCAAGTCGATTTTGACTCCTAGTGCCCACAGAGCCCTGTGGTTTTCTTTGGTAGAATACAGAGTGATTTACCATTGCCTCCTCCTGCGCAGTATGAGATGATGCCTTTCAGCATCTTCCTATATCGCTGCTGCCCGATATAGTACCAGTGGGGATTCGAACCGGCAACTTTCTGCTTGTCAGTCAAGCATTTCTGCGCTGTGCTACTTAAGGTGCACTCTGTGTAGGACTGTCTTATTATGTAGTCTGTAAACTGTAGTTAGTTCAAAATGCAGCAGCCAAACTGGTCTCAAGGGTATCCCAGAGAGACCATATTATGCCTGTTTTGAAACAGCTGCACTAGCTGCTGATATGTTTCTTGGCAAAATGCAAAGTGCTGGTGATTACCTTTAAAGCTGTAAATGGCTTAGGACTGGGTTACCTAAGAGAGTGCACTGCCTTCTTCTGCATGATCCGTACTGTGTATTAAGATCATCAGTAGCCATCTGTCTCCAGCTGCCACTTGTTCATCTGGTGGTGACTCAGGACTGGGCCTTCTCCACAGCTGTTTCTAAACTCTGGAATATGCTTCCCACAGAAGTCCAAGGCTTAACAACACTAGTGGTCTTCAAAAGAGCCCTGAAGACTTTATTATTATTAATATTTTTTAAGGCTGGCCTTCAGTGGTTTTTAAATTGATTTAACTCTTTAACTGTTTTTATTAAAACAAAGAATTGATAGTCAATTATTATAGTTTTCATGGTTGTAAACCTCCCAGGGCTACTAGATGAGGTGGTATAAAAATGCAATAAACAAACAAATAAATTTGAGGGTAAAGAAAGGGCAGGCCAAAAGTACATTGTTACAGTTCATACTGCAAGACTTTGAATTTGGTTTGTTGGACCAATATGCAGAGAATACATTGCCCCGTACCCCAGGAAGACACGAGACACAAAGGTATTGGTGTAAATGAGGGCCACAATTTATTTAAACGTCATGGGAACTTAATGAATGAGCAGGGATTGGCTCTCTGCCCCTACAGTGCAGTATTTAGAGGCATGCCTCATGAGAGCATGTCTCCCCTATAGGCTAGAGAGATGCCAGGCAGCCCCAATGCTCTAGAGCAGGAGCTGCCCATCTTAGCCGGCCTCATGCCAGGCCTCTGCCATAGCAACACCCCCTAGCCATTCCAGAGAGCTTAGCCTGACAGAGTCCAGGCCAGACCTCCCTGAGCCGCCCAGCCTCTAGGGAGCTGACCTGTCTGAGCTATAGCCAAACACTTACCTACTGGTGCTCACCGACCTCAGATGTTATCCCCAACCGCACTGTACCTGCCAAATTGTGACCAATGAATGAATGCCTCACTACTTAACTAATGTCAGTCCAGTCCTGAGCAGGTGAAAAAGGACATGCACCACAGGCCAATAAGGTGAGCGCCAAAAAAATTCCTGCCCGGCCTCAAAAGACGACCAGCTTGTGCCCAGACTGTACCCAAGGGAGGGAGGGAGGCTGCTTCCGATGAGCAGAATGAGGCTTGGAGACGCCAGCACGGGCTGTTGGGCCTTGGCCCTGCTCCCGCATGGGCAGGTCAGCTACTCAGGCTTTGCCTGCATCCCATGCTTCTTGCAGGGGGACGACGGAGGGAAAGCAGCCGCGCCACGCAATCAGGCGGTGAGCAGCTTGACTGTCTATAAAAGCAGTTGGATTGACTGACAGTTTGAGTTGCTGGTTAAGTGAGGGGGCCCATCTGCATAATATTGTTGGCCCTTGTAGCTGTGATGATGAATACAAAGACTTAATATGATTCCTCTATTTTTTTTTTTAATCCCTTGATCATTATCAAACTGATCAATTATTCCTGAAATTTGTTCAGACCTTTCCAGCCACATTTCTAACCAGGTGAGAACTGAAAGAAAGAATTTGCTACCACCTTGGAATGTTCTGCATAGGTAGTACATGCTGACTTCTTTGTTCTAGTTGGAAATGGTCCCTCTTGCTTGCATAAGCTGGTTATTTAAGAACAATATGGAGTTCCATCACCTAATTCAGCAGCTTGGCTAAGGTGGTTGAGGTTTTTCTGGCCAGCCTATTCTATGGTAGCTAACATGATGGATCAGATCTGTCTGTTCTTTACCCTGCCAGCCTTAATGATGCCAACACCTTGTACTCTGTCATCACAGGGTTGCTTCTTCCTAATCAAAAGTGCCAGTTGTTGGTTCTGCTGCCTCACAAGGGATGAGGCTATAACTTAGTTGCAGAGCAACTGCTTTGCATGCAGAAGGTTCCAGTTTCAATTCCTGACATCTCCAGGTAGGGTGAAGAAAGACTCCTGCCTGAAACCTTGCAGAGCTGCTGCCAGTTACTGAAGACAGTACTGGGCTAGGTGGACCATTGACTTGGTATAAGGCAATTTCCTGTGTTTTTACATATAGTTCAGTTTCTTTTGCTACCCCACATCCATTTATGAAAATGAATCAACACTTACTACTTTTCCACTCCTGGCCAAAAAGTGTGAGGTCTTTATGATAAGTCAGTGAGTGGAGTTGTATGGGTTTGCTCTTGTATATTCTCATATAATGGAAATGAAACAAATCACTTGATGGTTGAGTTCATTAGCAATATAAACCTCTGCTATACTGCTCGCATCTTCATGCTACGATTACAGGGAACAAGCAGCTGGAACCAAGATTATGTGACGCAGCAGCAAGCTTCATTTGGCCCTTGGGCAACGCATTATATACCTCTGCTTTATTGTTTGATGCACTGAGAACTGTGGGGCTTCCAACTGGGTATATAAACGGATAATGAGATTGCTTTAATGTGCTGGTCTCCACAGCATTATCATGAGGGTCATTTCCTTGTCTTGCCAGTTGCCCCAAAGGGAGAGAGAAATAAAGTTGGAAACAATGACTCTGAAGATTTCAAGACAAACTCAGGCTGCTGATATGGGAAGAAACATAAAATTCTAGCAGTCAAGTGGGGATATCAAGTTATTTGGAAATTGCTGCTTTGGATATTTGACGTTATGTTCTCCTAGCCTGCAATGATGCATCAATGGGACTTGAACATCAGAAGTTGGTTTTCTGAACGTCAGACTTATTCAATTACATTAGCAGAAAACAATTCATATTTCCATTTGATCGTTGGAAAATCATTGTTCTACATTAGGGCTGCACAACTACAGCCAACTAGTGGTTGTTGGACTACAAGCCCCATCATACCTAGTCACAGTGACCAATAGTTAGGGATGATGGGAGTTGTAGTACATCAGCAGCTTGAGGTTGAAGTTGTGCAGCCCTGCTTTACATAGTACATAGAGTATGTACAGTCAGAGATGGTCAAAAGTTTCAAAAAGAACCCAAGTCAAAATATAAACCAACTAGAGAATGTCAACACTTTAAAAGGTCTATACTCTTCTGTGATACAAAATATAAAAGAGTGAACAGATGGTAACATATTTTAAAAGGAAATTATTATTCAGACAGATAATGGACTTGTTCACACAGTCATTCAAATCTAGATTTAATGTGAGTTACCAACACTGAAGTGATTGTGTGAATCCATGCCAAAGTGGGAATCTCGGGTCATAAACCCGAGATTCACACAATCACTTCAGTGTTGGTAACCCACATTAAACCTAGATTCAAAGAGTTGTGTGAATAAGACCAATGTATAACAGAAAATATAGAGAACCTCAGCAGCAAAATTAAGGTCTACCATTTGAAGCAAAAGGGTGAGGGGTTTTTGCTCTTATTTGTTGCTATATTACTGATCTCTTGTGCTGGGAATAGGTGCTAGCTAGCACTAACTAAGCCTCTGTTATTGGCTTCCCATCTAATATTCCTTTTTTTGTAAATCACAGGCAAATCGAAGTTAGACATGGAAAATTTCTGTTAGGTCATTGGTTTAGCCCCTTGCCAGTACTCTGCCCAATTTTCTTTTCAATATTTCAAGCAATGGGGTTTCTACCACCTCCCTTGGAAGATTATCCCGCAGACTAATAGCTCTTGAAAAAGAAAGCGACAGAGGAATGGAAGGCAAGCAACTGATCAAGCTGATTAAATTAAATTGAATAACAAGGCACATTACCTTCTGTACATGGCTGGAGAAGAGTCAGTAAATGAAAAACAGCAGCAGACAGAAGTGTTCAAACAATTGCCCAGTTTCTAAAAGTCACAACAAAAAACCTTTGGGAATAAACTTTATGTTATCAGTGTGAACAACAGTTCCTTTTATTCCATGAAGTGGAAGTAAAAAGGAAATGTCAAATAATTGTCTTGGCACAAGGGCAGAAACAGCTTCCTAACTTTAATGATTTTGGTCTGATAATCAGTACTGTAGAGGCTTGTGCCAAAAGCCTCTAATTTCAGATATTTGCTTTGAAAGTATCATATTTGATGCACAGAAACACATTTCAGAAAACTTTCAGTGATGTACAAGAACCAGTTTCTCTTGCAGCAGTTGCTTCTTATTTCCATTTTCTTTTTACTTTTCCCTCGCAGTCCTGAGTCTCATTTCTCCCTCTATGCAATTTAATCCTCAGGAATTGGCAACCTGGGCATGTGCCCTGGATAAGTGCCCTGGTCCTCCATGCTGCCTGACGTTAGTGAATGCTTTGGTGACTGATAGCTTTAAAACCCAGAAGGCAACACTGGACAGAGAGTATGAGAATCTTTAATATTATTTATTTACTTACTTACTTACTTATTACATTTATAAACCGCCCCATCCGAAGGCTCTGGGTGGTGTACAGCAAGTTTAAAATGACATAAAAACACACAATTCAAAACACAGTGCTAAAAACAATATAAAAACCATTAAAAAACAATTAAACCCAATAAAAATTTAAAATCAATTAAAATACTTTAAAAACACTTTAACAACCTTGGAATGTCAAACAAATAAATTGTTAGGGCTCTCTTAAGGACCGATAGCAAGCCTAAACTGCGGATATCTGCCGGGAGTGCATTCCATAGACCAAGAGCAGCTACAGAAAAGGCCTGGTTCCAAGTCGCCACAAGACATACCGGTGGTAACTGGAGATGGACCTCTCCAGATGACCTCAACATGTGATGGGGATCATACTGAAGAAGGCGCTTTCTAAGGTAGCCCGGACCCAAGCCATTCAGAGCTGTAAAGGTAATAACCAGCACTTTGTGTTTCGCCTGGAAACACATCGGCAGCCAGTGCAATTGTTTCAAAACAGGCATAATACGGTCTCTCTGGGTTACCCCAGAGACCAATCTGGCTGCCACATTTTGAACTAATTGAAGTTTCTGAACTACGTACAAAGACAGCCCCACATAGAGCGCATTGCGGTAGTCGAGCCTGGAGGTTACCAGCCAATGAACCACTGTTTTGAGATTGTTCTCTTCAAGGAATGGACACAGCTGTCGAATCAGGTGAAGCTGATAGAAAGAGCTCCTGGCCATAACCTCCACCTGAGATACCAGGGTGAGGCCTGGATCCAAGAACACTCCCAAGCTGTGTACCTGTTCCTTCTGGGGGAGTGTAACCCCATCCAGGACAGGAAGATCTAACTCATCCCTTAAATTCTGATCCCCCTCAATGATCACCTCTGTCTTGCTTGGATTCAGCCTCAATTTGTTAACCCTCATGCAGCCCATTACTATGTGAAGCAAATATGCAAAGGAAGGGCTCCCCCTTCCTCTTGTCCTGAGCCAGGATCCGTGGGCTTGGGACCCAGATCTTTTAAGTACCTAGCAACACATCCAAACATATTGAGGCGATTTTCATGATTGGCAACAAGCGGGCTAAGGAAGCCTAGCCTGCTTTTTGCCGATCATGTGCTGCAATGGGAGTCGTGCAGCTCCCGGCAGCAAAACTGCCAAAGTACCCCTCCCCTTAGCCGAGGTTAAGGAGTGAGTGCTCTGTTAACCTCATCTTTTTGATCGTGTATTGCCGTGGCGGAGCTCTGCGGCACAGCAGCACATGAGTAAACCCCCAGCCGGGAGGCTGAAAGCAGCCTCCCGGACTTGGGGGTCTCTCCAGCATGCCCCGCATGCTCACATGAGGCATCCTGGAGCTTCTGGGGGTCACGCAGCCCCCGATTCCCGCAGCCCCTGACGGCTCCGTGACAGAGCCGGCAGTCGTTTGGGTGGCCAATTTGTCCGCCCAGGGCTGCAATTGTGATCACCTGTGGGGAGAGTGGGCAAAGCCTGGTGGTTCCGACAATCACTGAAAACTGGGCTGGGCTCCCCTAGCCTGGTTTTCAGTGATTGTCAGAATAGCTTCTGTGTGTGACATAGACTAGAAGGCACAAAATGATTATATACATTTCCTTCAGTGGGACTTGCTTGATTTAGAAATCTGGTGGGGCAAAAGAGATTTTTGGTTCCTATGTGTGGTAAAAGTGTGCAGTTATGGAGAATTTTGATAAAAAGCATTTCATAGCAGAGATAGGCATACTCTTCTAAGCTTTCTGAGTGGCTTGGAAAATAACCCACTTCCTTCCCTTCAGCCTCCACCTATTACTGTAGTGGTCTCATGAGCAGCAAAGCAATTGGAGTAGGAGCAGGAGTATATTTTCTTTCTCTGCACAGTTGTACTGATTTGTCACCCACTGCAAAGATGAGTAACTAAAGGAAAGGAAAGGGAGGCAATTTTTTCAAATTTGAGAAGAACTCTCAGGGCTCTTGAAATTCACTCTGCATATCAGAGGGACTTTCAAAGCCCCAAGAATTCCTCTTCAAGCCCATTCTTGGAGAACATTGCCAGCAATTGCCAAAAATCTATGACAGTTTTTTAAAAGCACTTGAAAACCCACCTCTTCACCCAAGCTTTCTCAGTGTTTTTTAAAAATAAGTTTTAATCTGTTTTTGATATTTTGTGTATGTTTTAACTTGTTTTATGTTATTGTTAACCACCCAGAAATGAAAGTTTGAGGTGGTGTACAAATTTGACAAATAAATAAATAAATAAATAAATAAACAAACAAACATTTCTTTTCATATGTATCCATAAGCTAAACTCTTCAATCCTGTGATATATATATATATATATATATATATATATATATATATATATATATCCCCCACGCTCTCAACCACTCCCCCACCCACACCCTTTAGTTAGCTCTCACTTACTTTATGATGCCCAACTGGGTCTTTTATTAACTCCTTAGGTGCCATAGATCTAATCTCTTCTAAAGCAAACTGTAGCATAACTATCTCACTAGTGAAGACAGACAGCTAAGTGGAAAATACATGGTTATCTAATTTCACTGGTACCTGTGCAGTTTAATATAATGTGTCAACATGCCAGACTCAGACAAGGTAAACAAGCTGCTAATGCATTAAGGATTAGAACTGTCCTGTGAAAGGAAAGTGGAATTCAGAGCTAATCATGACTGCTATCAAAAAATCACTTCCCAAGAAGCAAACTATTTTACTCTCTGGGATTTGTTTAGTTTAGCAAATGACCAATCTTGTTTTTCTGATCTACCTTTTTGAGCATTTTCATAATGTGAATATCATTTATTATTTTTTAAAAAATATTTTTGTTGAATCCTTGGTGTTTATCAGGTTTAAGAATGCTATTCATCCCTACAGAGAAAATAGAAGGAGAAAAAGATAAAGAGGGCATGGTGGTGGAGGGGGAAGCAACAGCAGATACCAGGTGACATAAATGATGAGTTACTGGATGTGTTACTGTTTGAATAGTATAGAAGGTCATATCAGATGAAAGTGAAGGTCTTGGAGTATCCCATTGGTCTAATGAAGAAGTGTCTGATTTCCAATGTTGTAATACATTGCTTCTTTATGGATCAAACGTATTTGGTGTTTGGGGAGCCTCCATTAGACTGCTGTGTTAGTCTATAATCAAATTATTGACTGGACATATTAATGATTCAATGTAATGTTGCTCTTATATTCTCCTTCTCATTGAAACTGCAAATTTACAGCATCTCCAAATGTATGGCCAAGATTAGTACCAGATAGGGATGTGCACAAACCATTTTGGTTCCTCTTCTGGGAAACACTGAACCAGCTCGGGCACCCACAACCTAACTGTTTCAGCAGGGCAGGGAGTGGTTCCCCACTCCTGCATGAGTCATTCCTGCACATCCCTTGTACCAGATCCTTGACAATGCCACCATTAAACTTGTTCTTTAGGATGCAAATGATTGGATCATAGATTATTGACTTGAAGAGTGCCTCCTAGGTCATCTAGTCCAATCCTGCTCAGTGAAGGAAATCCATAGCTGTAGCAGCCCCAACAGATGGCTGTCCAGTGTCTGCTTGAAGACCTCCAATGAGGGAGACTCCACCCTCCCATCCCAACCCCAGGTAACTGGTTCCATTTTTAACATCCTTAAGTTAAGATGTTTCTCCTAATGTTTGATGGAAATCTACTTCCTACAGCAGATCATTAGATCTAGTCCAGTCCTCTGGAATAACAGAGAACAAGCATTTACCTTCTTCTTTGTAATAGACCTTCAGGGATTTGAAGAATGCATGACCATTTGCTTCCTCAGTTCTCTTCTCCAGGCTAAACATACCCAGTTCATTCAACCTTTCATCATAGGACTTGTTCTCCATGCCCCTTGGCCAGTGTTGTTGCCCTCTGGATATACTCTGTTTGTCTACAACCTTCTTAAAGTGTGGGACCCAGAACTTGACAAAGCAGACCAGATAAAGATGCAGTTGGGTACCAGTAAACATTAACATATTAATGTGAGGCTTTGAAGCAGGCTTTACTTGCTTTTTTGTTGTCAAAGATCAAATAACTACATTTGAAAAGACTTGACTGATAAAACAAATAGACATTTATTACATGGTTTAAAAATACACATATGAGCAAGAGCGTGATCCACAGGCACCTACAGACAGCGTACTGTAGATTCTGAACTTTTAGAGGGAGGAGAGAGCAATGAAAATCACTCCCACTCCACATTGGCAATCTTCTGGCTGAGCTCTAAAGCAGCCTCTTGCAAGAATGCCGCTCTTGTTCCACCCTACTAATGCTGTGGAACATGTGTGTCCCTGAATCATAAAAATTGTGATTGAAATGCTACATGAAGATGCAGAGTTCAGTATGGTAGAGTGTAATAAGAAAAAGAGATTAAAAACACATAGAGAAATTCCTCTTTGTGAGACAAGAAGAAAAGAGAGAAAGCTAAGAGGGGCAAGATCAGATTAGAGCTTAACTGTGTTCTTTTTCCAGGACATTTCCACATTTCTCTCAGTTCAATGCAACAGATATTTATTCATGTGGAATTTGATTAAATTGAACAAATTAAATCTGACTACTGATTCATCTCAAAGCATTGGAGCAGGAGGAAGACAATGACACTAGTACAATTTGTAATTGTCTAGGAGGTTGTCATCTCTCAGTGGCCCTTAATTAGCCATTAATAATTTTGTGAATTCTAAATTTCATTCACATCATGTAACATGATGTGAGTTGATAGACAGAGACTTGTTAATCTCCTTATTTTAGGAAGTTGTTCCAAGCAGTTAGAACCCAATATAGTACTCACTAGTATTATCTTTGTTGCCCAGTAATCCAGTATAACTTTTTCTAATGAGTGCATTCATTAATGATGTTATTTTGTACTGTTTGGAAGATGTTCACTTTTATCATCATATTATTTTTTATCATACTTGATAAAATGAACATATCAGTCCATAAACATGATGTGTCAACACACAATTACTTGCAATTATAATAGTAACATACCCATTGAAATCAATTGCTAACTTAAAAAAAGAGAAGTTAGCCCATACATTCTTAAAATCAAACTAGTTCAAGATAGAATCTATGCACTTTTACATAAGTTTTGCATAAGAGAATCAGGCTAGGAATTGAACACAGATACATTAAGTAGTAAAACAGCATTAGGAGTGAAGTAAGAAGGAAAAATGAAGGAGAACACCCTTTTCCCCTCCCTATACATGTGCATGGAAGAGAGGCTATTTGGGCTTGGGTAGAAACTGTGGTCAGCCTTCTTGTTAAGTCCTAGCATTCAAAACTCCATGTGGCTTCATGACAATTTATACTAAGATTTAGTCACAGTCATCTTGGAATGCATTCCTTCATTTAGCCAACCGCTCATTAGCCAATCAGTCAGCAAGGTACATTGAGAGACTGAACTGGGTGTCATTATTAGTTTGTTATTAGAGGTGTCTATCTGCACTTTATTTGTTCAATGAAGTGGTTGTCATGGTTCTTGGATAACATGAGGCAAGATGGCCCAACCCCCTTAGGCCATTTTAGAAGGCTGCAGGTGGGGCCAATTTGACCAAAACTGGGAGAAGTCAAGAGATGGGTGGGACTTGTGGATATTATTAAGGCCTCTTTCCTCCATGATTCAAGCACAGACACTAGGGGTGTGCACAGAACCATCTGACCCGGTTCGGTTCGAGGCCAGACCAGCCTCGAAGGGAACCGGGCCAGTTCATTCCAGCCCCCCCGACCCCCTCCCCCAAGTCCAGTCCGGTAGGTCCGCAAACTTAATTTTAAAAATTAAATTAAATTAAATTAAAAGTAACTTCCTGTAGCCCCTTCAGGGGGCTTGCTGTAGCCGTGGGGTTTTGGGGGTCTGCGAGGGTTCCCTCTCCCCCCACTGGCCTCCCTCATCACCGCCACAGCCAGGTAAATGAAGGCCGGTAGGGGGAGAGGGAGCCCTTGCTGCCCCCCCCCCCGCAGCTACAGCAAGCCCCCCGAAGGGGCTACAGATAGTTACTTTTAATTTAAAAAAAAAATAAGTTCACGGACCTGCTGGACCAGACCGGTGGTTTGGTTCCGGTCTGGATGGAATCGGGGAGTGGGGTGTCGGTTCAATCATGAACCCACGAAGCCCCGGACCGAACCATCGGACCACGGACCGCCAGACCGGTTCTGCACATCCCTAAGAGACACCAGCATTTGTCTGCTATTATATTCTGGGGGCTGGGGTTGATATAACTATGAAACTATGTGGCAAAGTTCCTATGCTCACAATAGGGCACTTAACAGCTAATGCAAAATGTTCCAAAGAAATTCTGATAGGTCTTTCCCTGCATTGAGTTATGGGGAAAAGTTATATAACAGCAGCACAAATTCAGAACCAGCAACGTCTCTTGCTGGTCCCTAACTACCATGTAACTTGCAGGGAAGAGATCAGTCTGAAGTGACCCATACACTGGAGGAGCTAAAGTAGTGCTCCTGATCCATGAAATGAGAGTTTTATAGGGTGTTTTTTTTAAAAAAGACCACTTTGGAAAGCTTACTGAACTGAAAGCACAAAGAGATAAGAAGGTAAGTAAAGAATTCCTTATATGTCTCTTGCAGCATATAAAAGGGGCAGTATTTTTATTTAGACACAGTAAAACAAATTAAATATCATAAGCTGAAAATACAGCATGTTTAAGTATAAACTTATGGACTTTTTAAATGTTTGAAATACTTAAATTGACAAGGTACAAGCAGCATTTTCAACTTAAGCATCCTAGGAGAACTAGTAAATCCAGTTTGATACACTGATTTCCAGAGTCAAACCATAACATTAGAAAACAGAACTTCCACATACTTCGCTTTGCTTTTACTTGGAATATTAGATATATTCCTTAAAGGTTGCTTAAACTCCAGATGCCAACAGATACTTTAAGTAAGAAAAAGCTTAAGACAGTTTGAAACCTACTCTAGGAAGAGGAGATGCAGACCTAAGAAGGTATCAAAGATTTCTAAAAACAACAACTTTTCTTTCTACAAACAAACAAACAAACAAACAGGAGGAGAGAAGTTCTTAAGGGGCTGGTATCTCTTTAGGGGAGAAGTCCCAGTATGTGTGTGTGTGTGCTAGCATTGCCATCTCCCTGGATTTTCCAGGTAGTACCTGGATTTTCCTGGGTAGTTCCGGGTAGCACCCCCCCGGATTTCAGCTTTTTTTTTTTAAGAGCTAAGCTCTAGCCCTTGTAGAAATGGAGTTATGGAGCAAAACTTACTTATCTTAAGTAAGTGCCTATACAATTGCAGCCTTAACTGAAAAGTCATGCTTTTGTTGTTGTTGTTGTATTCCTGTTAATATGTCGGGGAAAATGGTCAGGCAAATCTATCTTCCCAAACTATTGCTGGTAGATATCAGAGCAAATACAAGTCAACTGGAAACTGCACCTCCCAATAGGTGTAATATGCAAATTATTTGCAAGCCAATTTACATAATATGCAAATTACATTACCTGGATTTGGAGAGCCAGAATATGGCAACCCTACTGTGTCTGTGCATGCTTTTTGACAGGGCTTGTATTTTTCTAGGACTTGTTTTGGTGGTTGTGTGGCTTTCATTTTTAGTTTCTCTTTTGTCTGGAGAGAGACAGTGGGAGAAGCCAGCTAGGGCTGCGTTAAGTCACACCTGGTGGAAGGGGCCACATTCCTGTTGAGCCTGGTTGCCTCAGTTTGAAGCCTACTCTGGGAAGAGGAAAAGCAGACCTGAAAGGTAACAAACCCTTTTCCTTTAAAAAAAACACACCCTGTTCTTTCTTCAAACAGAGGGAGAGGAGATTTTGAGGGGGTGGTATCTTTTTAGGAGAGGAGTCCCAGAGTGTGTGTCTGTGTCTGTGCTTGCTTTTTGACAGGACTTGTTGTTGTTTTTTTGCCAAGGCTAATTTTGGTGGCTGTGTAGCTTTCAGTTTTAGCTTCTTTTTTGCCTGGAAAGAGACAGTGGAGGAGCCAGCTAGGACTAGCATGAGTCACATCTGGTGAGAGGGGCCACATTCCTGTTGAGCCTGGTTGCCTCAGTTTCAAGCCTACTCTCTACATAAAAGGAGGGGAGCCAGGGAACTTAGCAACCAGAGCTTAGAGAACAGGAGTTTTCAAACAGATATCATAGGAGTTTTGCATGGAGCTTAGCAGGGAAGTGTGCAGGAGAGCTTGAAAGGAGCCCTTATTGATCATATAGAGACCAGTGGGAAGAGAAGATAAGTACTACTTCCTCTTTTATATTTTCAAGAAAGAAAGCTTAAACTGTTGAATAGATGACAACTTCATCAAAGACCTTCTGTAATTTTCAAACAATCTCCAAATACCATAAACAGCCAACAAAATCAGTCATGAAGGTAGAAAGCCAACAGAGGCAGGAGCACACCCCAGTGCATTGCACAGACTGTTGCATGTATGACTATCTGCTTGATGGGCAGAAGTCATAGGTTTGTGATTGGTGCAAGGAGCTCCTGGCTCTCCTGGAAGAAGTTTGTTCCCTCTAAGCTACGTTGTCAGATATGGAGAATTAGAGAGGTGAATGGATGAGACCTTCAGGGATGTAATATAGGCAATCCACTCCCAGGCTGGTGGCTCCCCTACTGTCATGGAGAACGGAGGTCTCAGGGAAGGAGGACACCATTTTGAGGAAGAGGAAAACAGTCCCTTAGAAGGGAATGAGCCCATATCCCCTCGCATGGGGGATACTCCGGGGGGGGGGACTCCTAGTAATGGGTGAGCCAATCATTAGGGGTATAGAGAGATGAGTCTGTGACCTGTGTGTAGATCACTTGGTGACTTGCCTGCCCAGTGCAAAGGTTGCAGACATCACACAGCATCTAGATAGGCAGGCTGTGCTGTGGAGGAGACAGCTGTAGTGGTGCACATAATAATGAAAACATAGATATAGTGGGCATAATGGAAATATGGTGGAACAGTGAGAACCAGTGGGACACTTCCCCCCCGCCCCGGAAATAAATTCGATAGAAGGGATAGGGAGGGGGCAAACTGGGGGTGGAGTAGCACTGTATGTTAAAGAAGGGATAGAATCTCACAAGCTAATCTAGGAAGACCAGAGTTCTCCTCAGAAACTCTCTGGGTGACAATACAAAGCCTGAAAGGAGCTGTGCTACTAGGAACGTGATATCGCCCTACTGATCAACATGCTGACAGTGACTGGGATTTGCAGAAGGAAATCAGGGAGGTGTCAAAGAGAGACAGAGCTGTAATAATGGGTGACTCCAATTGCCCACAGATAGGCTGGGTAAATTCACTTTCAAGTAAGAAGAGGCCAAATATCTAGATATTCTGAACTGTGCCCTAGAACAGTTGGTCATGGAACCAACCAGAGAGATGGTGACTTTGGACTTTATCCTGAGTGATGCACAGGACCTGGTATAAGATGTCATTATTGTGGAACCAGTAGGGAACAGTGACCATAGTGTGATCAAATTCAGCACATATGAAAGGAGAGAATCACCAAGAAAATCTAACACAGACACTTTGAACTTCAGAAGTGGAAATGTCTCTAAAATGATGAGTTTGGTGAAAAGAAAACTGAAATGAAAATCAGGAGAGGAAAGGAAAATCATTTCACTCCAGAATGCATGGAGTTTACTCAAAACCACAATACTAGAAGCCCAGTTAGATTGTATACCCCCAAATGAGGAAAGGTACTACCAAGCAGAAGAGTGCCACCATGGCAAACAGGTAAGGTCAAGGAAGCTATAAAGGGGGAAATGAATTCTTCCAGAAATTTGAAGGTTCGCCCAAATGAAGAGAACAGGAAGGAACAAAAACTATGGCAAAAGAAGTGCAAGGAGACAATAAGGGAGGCAAAAAGAGAGTTTGAGGGACATTTAGCTAAAAGCATCAAGGGGAATAACTAAACACATCAGAAGCAGAAAACCTGCCAGTGAGGCGATTGGTCCGTTAGATGATGAGAGATGAAAGGGATTATTAAGGAGGATATGGAGATTGCAGAGAATCTAAACAAGTTCTTTGCATTTGTCTTCAGGGCAGAGGATACTAGTGCATGGACTGGTTCAGAGGCCCTTTTATGGCAACAAACTGTTTGTGCACACCCCAAACAACCACATGCAGTCAGGCAGGCAGGGGAGAGGGAAGGCAGGTTTCAACCTACCTTCCCCAGATGAGTGTTCTGGTCCCTGTGGCACACAAGCCATGCAAGCACATGACCAGCACTTCCTGGAACAGTAAAGATGACTATCTGTGCTGCTCCCAGCAACATGGGTAAACAGAGGCTTGGACTTGTAGTCCCAGCCTCTGACATACCGACAATGCACTGTGTGCTAAGCGCAATGCACTAGGGGATTCCCCCATGGGATGGGCACTCTAGGCACCTTTCTCTGTGTCAGCACAAGCTGCAAGTAGCTCATGCTGACACATGATCCCAAGGCAGGAGCCAGGTTAAAGGCATGTTTGCACCGTTAACCTCAGCTAACAGCCAGACATCCGCACTGGGTTTAGCGCGGAAGCACCACTGGGATTTGCGCAGATCCTGGAGATTCTCACAGGCAGCCAAACCCAGGCTACTCATGAGAACATTAAAGTACAAGGGTGCACAGGATTCAGATAAAACAGAAGGGGACAGAGCAGAACCACATAAAGAGCAGACAGAGGGCTGTGCCAGCTGGTCAAAGAGTCAAAAGCAGAGGCGTAACTATAGGGGGGGCAGGGGGGGCACGTGCCCCGGGCGCCATCTTTTCTGGTCACGTGGGGGGCGCCGCCATGACAAAAAAAAATTTTTAATTTTTTTTAATTTTTTGTTAATACAAATGTTTCCTGCTCAGTGCAGCAGTGCTGCAGCAGTCAAGGGAGCGCGTCGGCGCCCCCTCCCCCACGAGCGGTCCCTTCCGCGCTGCCCGTGCCCCCCCATTGCTTTGCTGGCGCCTTGCGGCCATTCAGTGGCCTGGCTTGGCGGCGGCGGGTGCTTGTGAGGAAAAACCTAAGTATAATGTAGTATGTTGGGGGGCGGGGGGGCGAGGGGGGGCGCCATTTCAGTGCTTGCCCCGGGCGCCATTTTCCCTAGTTACGCCTCTGGTCAAAAGAAAGAAAGATCGAAGACACCAGGGAAGAGATTCAGCGTATAGGTGCTTATATGCCAATGCTAGAAGCCTCCAAGCCAAGATGGATGAGCTGGAGTGCTTGGTTGCTAACGCAGAAATAGACATAGTGGGCATAACAGAAACATGGTGGAACTGTGAGAACCATTGGGACACTGTTATCCCTGGATATAAACTCTTTAGAAAGGACGGGGGCAGACACCTTGGAGGTGGAGTATCAGTGTATGTTAAAAAAGAATCTAACAGGAATCTAATAGAATTTAACAAGCTAGAAAACCTAGGTAGACTGGAGTCCTCCACAGAAAGTCCTCCACCTGTGTCCTCCACCTGTGGGTGACTATACAAGGCTGGAAAGGGAACGTGCTACTGGGGATGTGCTATCGCCCTCCAGATCAAAACGCTGACAGTGACTGGGAGTTGCAGCAGGACATCAGGGAGGCATCAAGGAGAGGCAGGGCTGTAATAATGGGTGACTTCAATTACCCACACATACACTGGGTAAATTCATAGTCAGGTAATGACAAAGAGGTCAAATTTCTAAATATATTGCATGACTGTGGCCTAGAAAGGTTGGTCTTGGAACCAAGCAGAGAAAAGGCTACCTTGGACTTAATCTTGAGTGGCACCCAGGACCTGGTGCATGATATCAGTGTCATTGACCCTATAGGGAACAGTGACCATAGTGTGATCAAATTCAGCATACACGCGGGGAGAGAATCACCAAGGTAGTCTAACACAGACGTTCTGAATTTCAGAAGAGGAAATTTCTCCGAAGTGTGGAGTATGGTGAAAAGAAAGCTGAAAGGGAAAGTCAGAAGAGTCACTTTGCTCCAGAATGCATGGAGTTTACTCAAAAACCACAATACTAGAAGTCCAGTTAGATTGTATACCCAAAAGGAGAAAAGGTACCACTAAGTCCAGGAGGATGCCAGCATGGCTAACAGGGAATGTTAAGGAAGCCATAAAAGGGAAAAAGACTTCCTTCTGAAATTTGAAGGCCTGTCCAAATGAAGAGAACAGAAAGGAACACAAACTCTGGGAAAAGAAATACAAGGTGTTAATAAGGGGTGCAAAAGAAATGCAAGGTGACAATAAGGGAGGTGAAAAGAGAGTTTGAGGAACATTTAGCTAAAAGTATCAAGGGGAATAACAAAAACTTCTTTAAATACATCAGAAGCAGGAAACCTGCCAGGGAGGCAGTTGGACCCTTAAGACAATGAAGGAGTGAAAGGAGTTATTAAGGAGGATATGGAGGCTGCAGAGAAGCTAAATGAGTTCTTTGCATCCATCTTCACGGCAGAGGATACTGAGCATATGCCTGTTTCTGAACCAGGCTTTTTGGGGATGGAGGCTAAAGAACTGAGTCAGATATCAGTGACAAGAAATGATGTTCTAAACTGTCTGGAAAAACTAAAAACTAGCAAATCTCCTGGGCCAGATGGCATCCATCCAAAAGTTCTCAAAGAACTCAAATGTGAAATTGCCGGCCACCTTGCTAAAATATATAACTTATCCCTGCAATAAGGCTCTGTACTGGAGGACTGGAAAATAGCCAATGTAACACCAATTTTCAAAAAGGGATTCAGGGGTGATCTGGGAAATTACAGGCCGGTTAGCTTAATGTCCATTCCAGGCAAATTGATGGAAAGCATCCTCAAGGATAAATTGTAAAGCACATAGAAGAACAGGCCCTGCTGGGAGAGAGCCAGCATGGCTTCTGCAAAGGTAAATCTTGCCTCACAAACCTTTTGGAGTTCTTTGAGAGTGTCAGCAAGTGTGTGGATCAAGGTGATCCAGTTAACATAGTATACCTGGACTTCCAAAAAGCTTTCGACAAAGTTCCTCTTCAAAAACTCCTGAGGAAACTTAGCGGTCATGGGATAAGGGGACAAGTACATGTGTAGATTGCTAACTGGTTAAAAGACAGAGGGAACTTGGAACCTTCTGCTCTTCCCAGAGCGGCTCCATCCCCTGAGGGAAATATCTTATAGTTCTCACACTTCTAGTCTCCCATTCATTACAGCCAGGGTGGATCCTGCTTAGCTAAGGGGACAAGTCATGCTTCCTACCACAAGACCAGCTCTCCTGGGACTGGTGCTTTTAAATTTATTCATAAATGATCTAGAAGTAGGGGTAAGCAGCGAGGTGGCCAGATTTGCAGATGATACCAAACCCTTTCAGGTAGTGAAATCCAAAACAGATTGTGAGGAGCTCCAAAAAGATCTCTCCAAACTGAGTGAGTGGGCGACAAAATGGCAAATGTGGTTCAATGCTGGCAAGTGTAAAGTGATGCACATCGGGATGAAAAACCCCAGCTTCAAGATACATTGATGGGATCTGAGCTGTCAGTGACTGACCAGGAGAGGGATCTTGGGGTCATGGTGGACAGCTAGTTGAAAATGTTGACTCAATGTGTGGCAGCTGTGAAAAAGGCCAATTCCATGCTAGGGATCATTAGGAAGGGGATTGAA
Source organism: Hemicordylus capensis (assembly GCF_027244095.1). NCBI lineage: Eukaryota > Metazoa > Chordata > Lepidosauria > Squamata > Cordylidae > Hemicordylus > Hemicordylus capensis. The sequence continues at coordinate 50,966,667 of NC_069661.1, read as the reverse complement.
AATAAAATTGCTAATATTAGCATGCCCTTATACAAAACTATGGTGCGGCCACACCTGGAGTACTACGTACAATTCTGGTCACCACATCTAAAAAGGACATTGTAGAACTGGAAAAGGTGCAGAAGAGGGCAACCAAGATGATCAGGGGCCTAGAGCACATTTCTTATGAGGCAAGTCTACAACACCTGGGGCTTTTTAGTTTAGAAAAAAGACGACTGTGGGGAGACATGATAGAGGTCTATAAAATCATGCATGGTGTGGAGCAAGTGGATAGAGAGAAATTCTTTTCTCTCACACATAACACTAGAACCAGGGTTCATCCCATGAAATTGATGGCCAGGAAATCTAGGCCCAACATACAGAAGTACTTTTTCACACAACACATAATCAACTTATGGAATTTTCTGCCACACGATGTGGTGACAGCCAACAACCTGGATGGCTTTAAGAGGGGTTTGAATAACTTCATGGTCTATCAATGGCTACTAGTTGGAAGGCTATAGGCCACCTCCAGCCTCAAAGGCTGGATGCCTCTGGGTACCAGTTGTAGGGGAGTAACAGCAGGAGAGAGGGTATGCCCTAAACTCCTGCCTGTGGCTTCCAGCGGCATCTGGTGGGCCACTGTGTGAAACAAGATGCTGGACTAGATGGGCCTTGGGCCTGATCCAGCAGGGGTGTTCTTATGTGGCTGCTCATTAAAACCACCTCCAAGAGTTCAATCCACCACCTGTCTCTCCTGCAGAAGTTCTGTTGAAATAAACTTACATATTTTAGGATTGGTGGTGGGTGGAACTGATCTTCTTTATAATTACCTTAATGTGCATAGAACTTAAAACTATTTTAATATATCAGCTGAGGATTTATGAATAGAAAACGGTGCCAGCTAATTTAAGAAGATGAGCCTAATTACTGCAGTAGCACTTCTGCTTAGCAAACATTGTAACTGTTTTCATTATTTTTTTACAAAATAGTGACCCAACCTTCCAGAAGAGTTTATAAATACACCATTTGGTGTCCAACATGTTTTTCTTCCCCACCCCCCTTTCTCTCACTCATACACCCCTATGTAAGTTCTCTTTGTCTTCCAGAAATATTTCTTCTCATTCTTTCCTCATTCTTCCTTTTTATTTCACTCTTAACGTTGTTTCACTGCTTAATGCATCTGCATTTGATCCACAGCCTGATTCTCTTGTAGAGAGAACTTATGCAAAAGAGAAGAACTCAGATTCTATCTTGAATTACTCTTTGATTTTATGAATTTCTGGGCTAACTCTTTTCTGTAAGGCAGCATTTTATTTCAGTGGGTGTGTTACTGTTGTAATTGCAAGTAGTTATGCAGATGTTGGCAGATCCCCCTCCTCTTGTGCGCATACTGCTATTGGGGAAAACTCTGGCAGCAAGCATACATCCTCCAAGTGTTATATCCTCCCAGTGCTGCTCTGGATGGCAGCCACTGTTTTGCACACGTATGCATACTTTGACAAAGTATTGATTCCTTTGTTTTGATTCCTTTTGCATGCATGATTCTATAAGATCAAGCTTTGGCACCAACACTGAATCCCTCAGTATTCCATAATTGTTATGAGGACATGTGATTCTGTTATTAAACTAAAATTGTGAATAAAGGATAATCAACATGCTTGATTGACTGAGCTTTCCCCCTCCTTTCTCATCTAGATCTTTTTTGGCTGCAGTTGAACTTGTACATGGTGGAGAAATGGCTGTGCAAATTGATTCACTATTAGCACAAATGTTCTTGCTCTTCTTCCTGCTGCATCTGCATCCTGGATCAGAACAGGTTGGATTTAACACTCCTCCTCAATAGCCAGTTAACACTCCTCCTCAATTCTGTTATACTATAGCATGATTCAGACATTATGCTGTACGAGTGTGCAAATGTCTGTACACTCATACACATCTTTGTGCGAATGACTACCTGTGAAGTGAACCTGGATACAGGCCATTCAAATGCCTGGTATAGATAGGATGTGTACTTCCTAATGTGAATGACTGTACCTGTAAGCAGATCTGTACCTGTGTATACGGTACACGCATTGTAGGAGTGTTGAACATAACATGTGGATGGGCTTTATAATTAGTCAATTTCTTTAAAAACTACAGTATGTTTGCAAAAAAAAAAAATCTTAAGTGCAGAAAGCCTTTCTATAATAACTTATGTGAGGAAATCCAAATATCTGGATGTGGTGATATGAATGAATCTATTTATTTCAGTTTATTTGTATTGGTCATTAGCTGACCACTAGAAATATTGAGGAGTGATAATCAGTCATAAGAAGACTGATTATCAGAAGAGGAGTGATAATCAGTCATAAATGCAGGTACATAGAAGAAAACCCCTACAAATATATAAATACAATTAAACCATCTGAGTCTAAAAGGGGGGAAAATGTAACTAAAAGAATATAAAATAGACTATAAATATCTGGTATGTAAAAACAACATTTGGTTCCAGTATCTGATGGTCTCTAGCTTGATTTGAACAGCAACTTTGATGCTTTGTGACTCTTTGGGTTAGCTGGAGATCTTTGGAAATCTTTGGGTTAGCTGGAGATCCCAGAAAGAGTACGCTGTTCTCACAGTAAGAGACAAAAATGTATTCATGATATGGAAAGAAAGCAGTTAAATCTATAAAGCAATATTCAGACAGATACATTTTATTGTATAAACTACCTCATGCAGTAACACATACATACACACATGCACCCCCACAAATAATATTACATCAGACCAACATACAACTGTAATCCACATGGGTGGCAAATCTGAAAAATCAATGATTGACAAGCTGAGTGACACAGTGTCACTCCTTTGTCACATTCATTCCCTTGAGAGAATAAATGGTCTGTCTTAGTTCCCTGCAATAATTTGTTTGCCTCTCTTCCTACTGTTTTCTTTTTATCCTGATGATGACACTCATGTCAAAGTACTTCAGGGAAGTCTCCAGTCTCTTATCATAAAAACAGAACTGAGAGTCCACATTCCTTTTCTTTATACAGTACCCTTAAGGCCTCATTTGTCAAAGTGTGTGGAGTACATGTAGCTATCCCTAGTAAATGCTTAATATACAGCACATTCCGTGCTGTTCTACTTTCTGTTCTGCAGTGTACAGCACACTTAAGCCTGTCACTCCTAGTGAGATTTATTGTGTTATGATTTCTTCATAACTTCTTTGGTATTCGTTCTGCTGAGGCATTGCACTACAAAAGCTAAAATGTGATATAATTAATATGGAACTTTATGACAAAGAGACCATGACCCAAAATTCTTAAAAAGCCATCACTGAAATACTGGTTGACATGTTTATATTATAAGAAAGAATTTCCAGTACATTACAAAGCAATACTGAAGAGCTTGCTCCTCATACTGAATGGGAAATGGTGATTTTCAATTACTCAAATGCCTTCGTGTATGTTGCTGACTTTCACAAGTGATATTCATTTACTTTAGACCTAACCACTTTGGTACTTCATGGAGAAGTGGCAAGGCAATCGGGAACAAGAAAACTGTCCCATTGGCCAGTTAGGAAAGCTAGAACATATTATGGTATTCTGTGAATTTACATAGGAAGCTGTCTTATACCAGGTCAGACCATTTGGTCCATCTAGCTCAGAATTCCACTGACTGGCAGCAGCTATCCAAGGTTTCAGTCAGGCGTCCTTACTAACCCTATCAGGAGATGCCAAGGACTGAACCCAAGAAGTTCTGCATATAAATCAGATGGTCTACCACTGAGCGACAGCTCCATCGCCATGCATATTTGTTGTGTCATATCATGCTCGTTCATAGACCAGCTCATTCCTCAGATGCCCTTATGAATTACTGCCCAACCATCTAATTTCCTATTTAAACTGAATTCCACTGGATCTCCATACCACTAATTAGCAGACTTTGATTTTACTGTATGAATAGCAGGGGTGGCTAATCTGAGACTCTCCAGCAGTTGTAAACTACAACTCCCATTGTCCTCAGCAGCAATGTATTGGTGATACAGTAATAGATTAGGTAACAGATTAGGTAATATTAGGTAATAGCTGACACAGAGAGGTGCTTAATGCCTACTTTATATCTGTTTTCTCCCACAAGGCAAATGTGGCCCACCTAGGCAAGAGTTGCACAAATGAGAGAGAGAATTGCACCTCAAGACAGATACATAGATGATAAGAGAGAACACCTAGCTGCCTTAAAAGACTTTAAGTCTCCAGGTCCAGATGAACTAGTACCTTGGGCACTGAATGATTCATCCCCAATAGGAGAAGCAATCTACAGCACAGACACAATCCTTAGAAGCCTCAACTAATGTTGGTCATGTGCAGTTTGTTTGGTTTTTGCTGTCCCCCAATGCCAGCCCCAAAACATGTCCCTAAGGGCTAGGAGACTCTCACAAACATACACTGGGGGCAGAGGAAGGGGGAGTACAGCAACATTGCTACATAAGGGCAATGTCCTAACACACAGGCAATGTTAATCCTGGGTACTGCTCAGTGAAACTTTGACGCTTTTCTCACGGAACTCTCCACCTACCTAACCCCCTTAATAAAACCAGCTCTTGCACCCTTAACCCGACTACTGGGAATGCGTGCAGCCCGAGGAATCATAGAGATGGATTTATAGAGAGCCCATCTGAGAGGGCATCTCCAATGCTTTGGATGTGCCACACATTGCATTGAGGGATACCTAGAGGCCGGAACAATAAATTCTGGCCCCAAATCCCTCCTGCTCTGTGCTTCACGGAGCTGCACAGAGCTGCATGGAGCAGGGTCATCCTTGTGGGCATGTGGGAAGTACACCAAAGCCAACCTGTTTGTTCATATGGGGAGAAGGTAAGTGGAAAGCAGCCTTCCCCCAATGACCTCCATACCTGCCCAGGGTAATTGTGAGAATTGCCCCTTTATTTTGAGTGCTGGTAAACATACATTGAATTGGGCTGCTATTTACCTGAATGGGAAACTTAGGTATGTACTTAACTCCTTTCAACTGAGATTACAGGAACTTAAATGCATAACTTTGGTGGGATCATGCCATCACTTTTTAGAAAGGTAACAAGCCTTTATTGTAAGAATAACTTAGATTTAAAGCACAATTAGAGGCAATTTTGAATAAAAGCTACAGCCCCGAAGACTCGAGTATTCCCAAGGACCTCTAGATAAAACGGTGTCTATGAAATGAATTAGAGTATAAGGAACAGAAGGACAAACCATTGTCCATATTGAGATGGTAATGGTGATCATTACCATCGTTGCTTTCTCTTCTCCTTTGATAGTTTCAACTTAAAATGAAGTATAAACATAGAAGCTGCAGCTCCAACCACCAAAACTGGAATTGTGTTGTGTGATCGTGTTTTTCTGTCTACTATTCAGATACAGGTCCATTAGGAACATAGGGAACTGCCATACACTGAGTCAGACCACTGGTCTATCTAGCTCAGTATTGTCTTCACAGACTGGCAGTGGCTTCTCCAAGGTTGCAGGCAGGAATCTCTCTCAGCCCTGTCTTGGAGAAGCCAGGGAGGGAACTTGAAACCTTCTGCTCTTCCCAGAGTGGCTCCATCCCCTGAGGGGAAGATCTTGCAGTGCTCACACATCAAGTCTCCCATTCATATGCAACCAGGGCAGACCCTCCTTAGCTATGGGGACAAGTCATGCTTGCTACCACAAGACCAGCTCTCCTCTCCTCTCCTCTCCTCTAATGTGTGTGAAACCAATTGCAAAAAGTCAAGCAACTAGCCTTGGTGTTCGCACAGTTGGAGTGACAAAAAATTAAATGGCATATTCTTCACAGATATGTGTTCTAGCTCATTCTCCTACACATCACCATTTACTAATGCTACTTCTAAACAACAGCTTTTTAAGGACTGCCATACATTTTAAACTGCACATATGAATCAATACTCAGATAAAAGCTTTTCTATAACCATCAGTGCTTGCAGCCAAACATAAGACAAATATTACATTCTGCCAGACATAATTACATGGTTCATATACATTAGAACACTTCTGATTTGCAAAACCTTTATTTATACACTTTTGTTACAGGGCATGTAGAAATAAATAGACACAGTTCCTGTACAAATTGGTACAACTCACTTGACAATGTATGCAAATTGAAGCTCTTGGCTTCCCAGTTTTGATATCATATTGTTGCAGTAATCTAGGGCAGGAATGCCACAGAAATAGGGGGACTGAGATAATACTTCACAAAGTTACTTGCTAAACGCTCTGTTTTTCTTTTCACTTTTCCCAGAAGGCTTACCTGCTTCCTCTACCAGGTGAATTATATTCACCATCTCTTGAAGCTATTTTTGGAAGCATTTTTAACAGAACTGTTCCAGTTGCTCTAATTAACTGAAATGAATATTTAAAGGTTATAATTGCTGGACTCTGGCATCCTGAGAAATAATAATTACCTGTCTGATTGCAAAGCTGAAGTGTGATGTTACATGCATACAGCTTTAAATGAAAAGGGAAGGGGGGGAACTAGCACTGCTTGTATCCCTATTCATTTAAGCAACGTTATTATGCTCTAAGGTGATTATATGGGTTGGGTTTTAGTCACTCAAGTCTTCACAGCACCTAAAACTAATGTTTGGTTTCTTTTGTTAAGACAGGAAAAGCCTCTTCCCCCTTGAGAAACATGAGATGGGCTTTAGAATTAAAGCAAAAGTTCATCAAAGGGTCCAGAAAATTCACATTTCAAGTCCAAGCAAAGGTCATTCCTTCACCCACTGCTCTATTTCACTGGTGGGAGACTAGAAAGAAAACCTGTTCCTAAATACTATGACCACTGGGGTAGTGAGGCCGGGGTGGGGGTGGGCTGTCTACTCTGCCAGGCCCTGGTGGAGATGATGGTGGAAGCATGGTAGGGACAGCCTTTCCACTCTCAGCAGTGGTGGAGGCATGCTACTAACTCCTATGCTCCAGTTGGCTCTGACCCTGAATGTCTGGAAGGAGCAGCCCGGAAGCAACAGCGTGGCAGTGGACGGCTGGCAAGCAGGCCAGTGGGGGAGGGGAAACCATGAGAGACAAGCAAGATGGCCCCTTGGCAAGGCAAGGTGGCTCTGGAGGCAGGGCAGCACAGGTTCTTTGGCTCCATCCGCCTTATTGTAGCTCCACCCCTGACTATGGCTTCTGTTGAAAGGGGCATGTGTATGTGCAGAAAGAGCTTTCTCCTCCTGACCACAGCCCCGCAACATGCTGCCTATAATGTTGTGCACACCTTGAATTCTGGACAGCTTTAGAATCTTCTGCAAACCACCTGATACAAGAGTCCCTTTAGAGCAAAACAAATGCCTTTGTTCTTCATTTCACATCAGTTTTTCCCATGCCACAAAGAAGTCCCATGCCACTTAGGAACATAGGAGCATAGGAAGCTGCCATATATTGAATCAGACCTCTGGTCTATCTAGCTCAGTATTGTCGTCACAGACTGGCAGTGGTCTGTCTAGCTCAGTATTGTCTTCACAGACTGGCAGTTGCTTCTCCAAGATAGCAGGCAGGAATCTCTCTCAGCCCTCTTGGAGATGCCAGGGAGGGAACTTGGAACCTAGATGCTCTTCCCAGAGCAGCTCCATCCCCTGAGGGGAATATCGTACAGTGCTCACACTTCTAGTCTCCCTTTCATATGCAACCAGGGTGGACCCTGCTTAGCTAATGGGACAAGTCATGCTTGCTACCACAAGACCAGCTCTCCTCTCCTGTGGAAAGATACAAGATACAAGGTACTTCTCCTGAGGAAAGATACATGTACTACAGATTATATAGAAAGAACATTTCATTTTTGTCACCTCAGATAAAATTTCACATGAATTCTGACCATCCATGTTGTAGTACACATTTCTCTCATACGCATGGCAAATGCAACAAAACTGTATAACTTTCACAGGTCTGTGTCTGATGACAGGGCAGAGTTCGGGTTGATGTATAGTTCTCTGACTCTCTTTTTTGGACATTATTTATTTTGACAATAGAGCCACTAAGGCTACAATTTGGAAGACTGATGTGAAGAGAGAGGAGCCTTTACCCTTTACCCTTGTGCTGTTTTTCCCCATGAAAATTATCTGGCCCCCACATACCCCAAGCTGCTTTTCATCCAGAATGGTGAAATGTTTGGACACCTGTATCTTTCCGCAGGAGAAGTGAAGGAAATGGGCAGGATATATAGATATATATACTCTCCCAGTTGCTCTGGGTGGTACAGCAGGGAGATTTGGGCATACAAGCTGTCAGATGCTGCTTGTTCAAGGAGCAGATGCCTCATGCTCTTGCTTTAGTAACCTACATGCCTCCTCTGTGTGATGCAGCAATGAGGATTAGGGAGACCAATTTTTCCTACTGCATCACCCACAGAGGTTTTGTGGGGGGGTGAGGGACCCAGTGCTTCAGTCTCAATGATCCGGGCAGAGCAAAAGCCCCAAACAAGTCAAACAAGGAAGGAGGCAATCACAGATGAAGATATGAAGCAGAAGATAAACATGTGCCAGGATGAGATAATTGCACATTAATCTGGGAACCCCAAGCTTTTACACAAGTAGCATAACCCAAAGTTTGATTCCCTGGTCTCTATGAGATATGACAGGGAATCTGGAGCTTCAACCAGGAGCCTAAAGAAGAGACTAGCTTAGTTAGCTAGCTATTTTTGCTCAGGCTTCAGAGCCCTTTTTAGGCCCAAAAAGAAATACTAGGTGTGTGGGGAAACATTTATTTTGTTGTTGTTGTTCATTGTTTTAGTTTAAAAAAAACCAACACCCCAAAACCCACCAAATTTGATTTGTTTTCTTGGCTTATTTCAACTATTTGTTATGTTTTGTATCCGATTGGGTGGCCACTTCATTTCAAAGAGTCTATAGACAGCTTTAGTGTTTAACATTGGCAATTGGCAGGTGGCATGAAATATTTGGATTGGCCAAACCTGACATAGAATTCCTAGGATTCAGAAAGGCCATTCACATGACCAAAGTGAGGTGGGCTGAGGGGAAGGGAGGATCCTACATAACCAGCACAGCAACAAATAACCAGCACAGCACATAACCAGCACAGAAACAAACTCCCAAAGTGGGATCAGGAAGAGGAAGTCCTTCCATATCCCACAATGAACTACACAAGTAGCAGAGAGGCAGCCCCCAACAATACAGCAGCGCTCCACTCCCTGACCTTGCTTTCCCCAGCACATTATGGCCACCACTCTCCACAGCTGTGCTTCAGATGACCACAAAGTGATGTAGGACCGGCTCTGGTTTCCACTTTTTACCTGGGTTGCTGTTCTGGGCTGTCCAGGACTGAAACAGCTGGGCCAGGGGCCTCCCACTTACCCAGATGACACGAGCTGCCCGGGTTAATGCTTTCCTACCCAGGTAGCTCGTGTTGTGAGAATGAGCTCAGAATCTGGCTTTCTAATCTTTCTGAAGAAAAGAAAAGAAAAGAAAAGAAAAGAAAAGAAAAGAAAAGAAAAACGAAAAACCAGGACCATCTACTTCTTGTCTCTCCACACCATCCTGCTGCTCCAAACCCTGCAAACCTGGAATGGAGAACATTCCAGGTTTAGATATGGATACAGCCAGTTAGCCATCCATGGCAGTGGGCTGGGCTGGTCCTGCCAAAAGGAAATTCCCAGAAGAAACTTATAGGAGAAGGTTTGTGTGTAATGCACAAATCTCAGTATTTAATCATGGGATTTATGCATTACATAATTATATCAATACTGCATTCTACTTACAACTATCTAATTGTCTATGACATTTCACTTTGAATCATACTTTGTAGGACTTTTAAAAACACACACACACAACAACAACCCTACAAAGACGTCTTCTGTATAGGTCAGCCAACAATTACTTTATTCACTGGAGATTTTAGATAGTGAATAATAAAAATTATGATTTTGACTTAATTACTGCCCTTTGAAAAAGTCTCCCTGCCTTGAAACCAACAGTACTGCTGAATGGGTTTTAATTGTTCCAAAAGCAAGCACTATTTTCAGTAATTAACATGTCTCTGTAATTATGGGTGCTTAGAGGTTTCAGTATTTAACTGCAAAGTGCAAATGTTGAAAGTCAAGAAATCTCAGTGGGAGAAAAGCATAAGATATTATTCATAGGATAGAAAGTTTTATATTTTTAGTAAGAAAATATATATAACTTTAAATCAAAAAGTTATTTATCTTCTCATTTGCATACGGTGAAAGTTGTTTAATGAAAAGGCACTGTAAAGAACAATGATGAAATATAATCAAAAGCCTTATTCAGACTTTACATTGTCTATGCATTCAGGTGTCTGTACACATGCACATATCTTTTGTTTGTGAATGACTGTATATATGTACGTTCCTTCAAAAAATGAACCTAGGTACAGGCCCCTTCAAATACAGGGTACAGATAGAAAGCAGACTGCTGTTTGCTCATTCAACATAACGTGTTTTAGTCAATAATTTTGAAACATATCATGTTGACTAACCTGAACCATTCCAGAGTTAACTAAAGTTATCTCACCTGCCTCAATTGGCCCAGACTCCCTGGATGCTTCACGATTCTGGTTTTTGTTTTGTTTTGTTTTTTGGTATATTGCTATCCACTGATGCCTGGAGAAGCTGAAACTCTATGGGGAAATTTCCTCCCCCAATACAATTTTCAAAATCTCCCCTACTTTTTTTTCCACAGTAGTCCAGCTCCCAAGGTTCTTCCTCTGGGATTCAATCACACTTGTGGGTGATGTACTCTACAGCTGGACTACCATGACCTCATGTCCCTACAGCTCTTCCTATGAAGCCTAAAATGTAACAAGAGGAAAACTGGTCTTGTGACAGTGAGTATGAATTGTCCCTTTGCTGAGCAGAGTCTGCTCTGGTTTGCATTTTCATGAGTGAGCACTGTGTGCTGTAAAATATTCCCCTTAGGAGATGAGGCCATAGCACAGTGGAAGAGCATCTGCTAGCATGCAGAAGGCCCCCAGTTCCCTCCCTGGCATCTCCAGGTAGGGCCGGCAAAGACTTCTACCTGCAACCTTGGAGAGTCACTGCCAGTCAGTGTAGGCAATACTGCGCTAGATGGTCTGACTTGGTATAAGGCAGCTTCTTACGTTCCTACGTAATATCAGTGAGGGCCAAACTCCATGTTGTGTTAAACATGTAGCCCTGTATACTGGTTATGGCAGTGTGTGGTCAGGGTTTGGACTGTGGTGCACAAAGAGGGGGTTGTTAACCTTTTCTTAGTGCACTGTGGTCCCAATTAAAATCATATCCTCAAAACTGCTATTAGGAAAGAAAGTGCCCCTCTCTCCTTATGCTTCAAAGTCTCTTACAGAGGGTATTCTCACAATCCATGGAAAGCGGGCTAAAGGAGCTTAGCCCGCTTTCCACGGATTGTGGGAACCAAAGTAGGTGACCTCCAAAGTAGGTCACCCGCTTAACTACCCCTCCCCTTAGCCCAGGTTAGCAGAGCGAGAGCTCCACTAACCCTGGTTTTTTGGTCGTGTATTGCCATGGCATGGCAACACACGAGGAGACCCCTGGCCGGGAGGCTGCAATGATAAAGCCATCGAAGCTGTAATTTTCTTTAGGTCTGATTAATGAGAATAAAAACAGTTGAAAAGAACAAAATCGTGATTTGCGCTAAGCAAAATTGATTTTAAAAAACTCCCACTAGGAAACAGTGTGTTCTATACTTTCCTATAAAGTCACTTGTTTTGTTTTTTTTTAAAAAAAGGAGAGTCCTGTATTCTTTTCAGTCAGCAGCCAGAAACAGAATTGCATCTGAAACTACTCTGTACTCATGGAAGAAAAAAGAAATGTATTATAAAGAATACACTGCCATCTATTGGAGGTCACTGTTTTACTGATGAATCATATTCTTTTTCTTTCTGGAGTTATCCAAGCCTGTGTTTTCTGTTAAAAAGAAAGAAAGAAAGAGAAAGAAAGAAAGAAAGAAAGAAAGAAAGAAAGAAAGAAAGAAAGAAAGAAAAGAAAAGATTTACTGACCACTCTACTGTAAGTGCTATTTGTTTTCACAGCACTAAGAGTATTTCATAGCAACATCTTTGTCCTCCCAATTTCTTCCACCATAAAAAATATGGGAAGTGATATTTTAACATAACATCAAATGTAAATACATTGCTGATTTAAAAAAAAAAAAAAACACCCAAAAAACCAAGCCCAAATTGAAATACTACATTGTGTTCTTGCATAGATCACATGGAGGTGTTTTCATGGATTTCTCAACTTCAGGAAGGAAAACAGTTCAATGTGTTTAATACTTTCTAATGCAAAGAGAGTGTTAAACTATGAAGAATTTCCAGGCTGTTGGGTTGTTGTTTTAAATAATTGCTCTTGTGGAACTGTTTTTGAGTTTTAATGAAGAATTGCTACTTAATCAATATGCACATTTTTGGTGCACATTTATGTGCACAATATGCACATAAAGTAGAACCACACACAATGAACATACCAGTCCCAGACCTGCAGATCTTGCAAGCTTGCTTGCATGTTCTGCTCACCTTACCCCAACTCGTCATGCTCCAGCTCCTCTCCACCTGCTCTTGAGAGGAGGAGGAGAGGAGGAGGAGGAGGAGGAGGGGAAGGAGCTACAATGACTTATTTAATGTCATGTGTAGTTTGACCCTGAACAAGAAGCCAACAGGTACAGGTTCTTTTCTTTTTTAAGAAGAAACATCTCCTATTCTCTCTTACTACAAAACCCTAGGGAAGACTTTTTACTGCTCTCCACTAAAGAGAAGTCAAGCATAATTCTCTGATGTCTGCATAGAAAGGTTTTTCTAAAGTAATATTTTTGCTACTTTTATGAAAAAATTAGAAAGGTTAAGACCTAAATATCATGGAAACATTTGTATCATTCTCCTCTAGAATCCAATAATTAAAATTCTTAATTCACTCTTGACCAACAAGGATCATGATTTATTTGAATAGGAAACCAAACATCTTTACCTGAAAATTAATTTCTGCAGGTTAAGAATAACCCAGAAGAGACATTTAAAGTCACCTTGACTTCCAGTAAGCCCTAAGAGAGGATGAATTCTCTGTCTAAAATGGCAGCATTTTAACTGAGAGAGCTTACAAGTGTTGCAGAAATTCTTGACAATCTTTAAGTTATATGACATTGAATGTAAAATCCACTGTAGCTGGGTTGTCGATAGGGCTGGCTCAAGTTTTCAAAAGACCTTTGAAGGCTTTCAAGGCTAGAGAGGACTGTGGGCTATACAGTCAAGATGTTGTTAAGTTTTGTATACTGACTTGAGCTAAATAGTGCTGTACTGAAAGTTTGCCCACGAATGTGTTTGGTCAAAAAACCCTGATATATTTTTCAGGCTATGCTCAGCCACTCACGATCTTGACTTCCCTCTCATTGCTGCTAATTTGGTGCCATTCTGAGAGCTTCTTCTGCTCATGAATACACAACAAGGGTAGTGGATAGTTTTGCATCATTCCTTGAAACACATAGGGACCGAGGAAGAGGTTTCACAGCAAGAGGCATGCCACAGGTTGTGCCAGTGCACCCTGTTGCTGCAGCAAACCAGTCTGCAACACAAGCTCCTGACTTAGAGCATTTCAAGAAGAGGGGATAGTCCATTTGAAAATGGAAGTTATTCACATTTACTTACTCTCTGTCCAGATTATGGAGCTCCTTTTTGCACTATGTATTAGTGACTGTAACTGGATTCTATTTGAATTCAGACTGCTGACTTCCCCCATGCACTTTTATGCAGCGCCATCTGCTGGCCATTTGCAGAAAAGCTGTGATGAAAGTCAACTTTCATCACAGATGGTGCTGCATAATATTGCATGGAGGAAGTCAGCAGTGTGAATGAACCTATAATCATTTACAATAGCTAATATGTAGCAGAATAGGGAGCTATGTAATCTGGACAGCTTCCATGTTCAAATGGAATATTCCTTTCTCTGGAAATGTCTTTAGTGGGACACTTATAGGAACACAGGAACATAGGGTGCTGCCATATACTTTTTTTAATTTTAAATTTTTACATTTTATATCCCGCTCTTCCTCCAAGGAGCCCAGAGCAGTGTACTACATGCTTAGGTTTCTCCTCCCAACAACCCTGTGAAGTAGGTTAGGCTGAGAGAGAAGTGACTGGCCCAGAGTCACCCAGCTAGTTTCATGGTTGAATGGGGATTTGAACTAGGGTCTCCCCGGTCCTAGTCCTGCACTCTAGCCACTATACCATGCTGGCTCCCCTGCGTGCACCATACTGTGTCAAACCATTGGTCTATCTAGCTCAGTATTGTCTTCACAGACTTGCAGCAGCTTCTCCAAGGTTGCAGGCTGGAGTCTTCCTCAGCCCTATCTTGGAGATGCCAGGGAGGGAACTTGGAACCTAGATGCTCTTCCCAGAGCGGCTCCATCCCTGAAGGGAAAATTTCTTACAGTGCTCACATGTGGTCTCCCATTCACATGCAACCAGGGCAGACCCTGCTTAGCTACGGGGACAAGTCACGCTTGCTACTACAGGACCAGCTCTCCTCAGTAAATTTATGTTTACACGAATGCAGCATTCATCTGGATGTCAACCAGTATATCTTCTCTACAGTTGTAATTAATCCAAACAGGTTTGGATTAGAGGAGTGAAACAAAAGGACAGGTGCTTTCCACCAAAGTTTTCTCAAGAAACCAAAAGTGCCCCCCTTGCAACAATTCTTTGTGAGAATGAAAAAGAGAGTGAATATGTTTGCCCTAGTGTCATGCAGTTATGCACACATGCATACACATGTGCATACACAAACACACACAGAGTTACCTGGAGTATTGCAACAGCATAAGAATAATCACAGCCCTACCTGGCTGCTGCTTCCCTGACATTTTTGTTCCTGTCAAATAAAAGCTTCTTCATCCTAAGGATAGGTAATGTCATTACTTAGCCAGTCAGAATCAGACTCACTCTATGCTAGGTTTTTTTTGCCCTCTGTTATGCCAGGGCTGTGAAAATGTTCCAAACAGAGCTGGGAAAATGTTGTTTGCTGAGAGTATTCACGAATCAGTAGTGAGTGGGCTGGGGAAATTCATTTCATTCTGAAAGTGTTTGGTCATGAACAGTCAGCTGAATAATAAATGTTAAGGGGCTCTGTTTTACTCATACTCTTAAAAAAGTATGGACAGTACAAGTTAAGGTGATTACCTCTACTTCTACACCAAGTACAATAAATATTTTGTCTACAAGATAGAAAATATTTATTGTACTTGGTGTAGAAGTTAAGGTAATCACCTTAACTTGCATTGCCCATCCTTTTTTAAGAATATGTATCTTGTATATGACTATAGCTGAAAGTTCAAGGCAAAGTGCATAGGTACATGTAGCCTACATGTAAAGCAATAATAATATTATGATAGCTTTACAAATTAGGATCCATGTACCTGTGCACTTTGCCGTGAACTTTCAGCTTGACACAAGGCTAAGGGGAGATGTATCCAAGCAGAAATGCAGCAAGTGCAGCCTCTCCAATCCCTTGCTAGAGATGCCCCTGATTAATTTCTACCTAATGCATTTCTACGATGCACATTATTTCTCCAAAATGCCACCTACTATAGTGAATGTCCAGGCAGAAATCCATCAGGTGCAGCAGCTTCATCTATCATCCCTCCAGTAAACCTCAAGATTCGTAGTCTATTGTATGTCACTATCCCAGGAAGATGGTGGTAGTTATCCAAAGATTAGATGCAAGACTGAAAAATGAAATGCTGAGTTAGAACACTCTGGAGCCTTTGTGCGCGCATGCACCAAATCTTATACGTAACCAAGTAGAGCTCTCATATGGAAGAAAATGTTGTTACTCAACTCAATGCTTCTTTCTAAAAACATTATTTCCAGGAATTGTAGCAACAAGCTGGTAATACATAGGACCTGATTAGAACAAATTATGTTCAAAACTGATCTTCCATGAACACTAAAAGGGAAGGAAACGTGTCAGAACCCCCACTGATAAATTCTATTTTCAGCATTATAATAATAAGGGATAATATGGCATAATTTATTTAATGAGTTGCAGTTAAGGAACATTTTCCACACTGCAAGTAATTTCTTTCATTTATTAGGTGTTCAAGCAGAAATGTATTTTAATATTGGATTGTTTGAGCTATAAAAAATGGTTTTCAGGGCAATCCTTTATATGTTTACTCAGAATTAAGTCTTAGTGTGGTCAATGGAATTTACTCCCATGTACATATGCTTTAGGATTAAAGCCCAAAGCATTTTGATGTATAGTTCTTAACTTACAGCTCAGCAGAGTCAGGTTTCTCAGTTCCAGAGGTTTTGGTTTGTTTAATAAAAATTGTTGAAACTATAATTATATATTATTACAATCACAGCAGCAACAATAGAAATGACAGAGTACAGGAAACAAGTATTAAGAATTGCATACTTAAAGATAAGGACATTATCCAACCTAACCAACATCTTTTCCCACCCACAATTCATCATATTTGTATTTGACCCCAACATAAAAACAACCCCAAAACAAAATATTTAGCATCTCCAAATTGTTAAACTCTTTTATTCCCTTTTAAAAAATTAAAAAGCACAAGCAAGATATCACAATGAAAGTTAGGTTAAGTTATTCCTGAACAATGAATTCACAATTCAATCCTATAAAACGAGATAACAATATATTTAAAATATCTCTTATTCTATAAAACAATTGGCAGAGCAGGACAAATTCAAGTCACCCAGCAAATCAGACTTTATATAGGTACCTAACAATTTCATATTTTTTTCCTAAGCAATGTCTGTTTGAGGCGGTTCCTAAAAATTTGATGCTGACTCCTTATGAAATTTAATTTTTTCCCTAGTCAAAGCTCCCAGAGAAATCCCCAATATCATTAGGATCGACTTTTCTTTTATCTAACCACAGGTACAGTTTAACAGCCCCAGTCTAATAAAATATTCAACTTAACCCAGTTGCTAAGTGGCTTATTATGCTATATAGCCTTTTACTTTATTAGAATAAAGAAACGTTAGCAAGGGAGAGTCTGCTAACAAGACTTGCATTGTTAGAGAAGAGGTTTATGTTTCAGAGGGATAGGAAGACCTACAGAAACTGGCACCTCTTTAGCTGGAAAAGCATTCTACTTAGTGCAAGCAGTCTCTTTTGTAATAAGAAGAATGACTCCCAACAACAAAGAGCAACCTGGCTATCCGTCATTCGCATGTAACTCAGTGTGTATTATGTTTGTTACCCAAGCACAAAAGGCATCTGAACAATACCTTAAATAGCTTCAGAACTCCCATAGGGCTGAAGCTGATTTGGCACATGCCAACACCAATGTTCTTATTGGCTGGAACTTTATTAATTCCAGTGTTTCCAAAAGCCTCTTTAGAAACAACGTTCATGGGATCCACTGGTCACTTTGGCCCTCCAGGATTTTCCTCTAGCAGCACAAAGCTTTGAAAAAGATGGAAGGGGGCCATGTCCATTTTAGAATGTTCCCATGTGGTCCAAAGATAGGTTCACTCATCAACACTTGACAACCCCAAGCTGAGGATTTTTCAATGCTTGATAACCCCAAGTTAGAGGTGTGGATTGATTCCATTGAAAACACACTGTGCATGAGGTGATGTGAGGTTATATGAATATTCTATCTGTGATGTTTAGCTAGTAATGGCTCGTTCACACATGCAGGGCATGCAATAGCCACCGTGATGCATATGCTTTTCAATCCCCCACCCTCGACCCTAGCCAAAGCTCCCAGGGAAATCCTTCAATAGCACTAGGATCACCTTTTTTAAAAAAAAAAAATCTAACCACAGGTACAGTTTACAGCTCCAATCTAATAAAATATCCAGCTTAACCCAGTTGCGAAGTGGCCTATTATGCTCTATAGTAGGGTATTGTGGCTGTGGATGATGGGAGTTGTAGTTCAGAAAGAGATGGAGAGTCAAGGTTGCCTGCTCACACAATATAGGCAAAAGGTAAAGTGTGCCGTCAAGTCGATTTTGACTCCTGGCGCCCACAGAGCCCTGTGGTTTTCTTTGGTAGAATAAAGGAGGGGTTTACCATTGCCTCCTCCTGCACTGTATGAGACGATGTCTTTCAGCATCTTCCTATAATGCTGCTGCCCGATATAGCAGCAGCAGGGATTCGAACCGGCAACCTTCTGCTTGTTAGTCAAGCATTTCCCCACTCCGCAATATAGACTTTTACTTTAGTAGACTAAAGAAATGTCAGCAAGGGAGACTCTGCTAACAAGACTTGCATTGTTAGAGAATCCTTACCAGGGGCTGGTTCACATATGCATATGCATCAACAGGGAGCTATCACATGGCCTGCATGTGTGAACCTGGCCCTAGTAAGGATCCTAACTTAACTTAACTAAAGAGTGAGCATTTTATCTATCTTTTTTCCTTTAGCATAGAGCAAGCCAAGCTGTATACTCTGTGCATTCGTATCTTGTAATTAATCTCCTACCGTTGTATGATTTGTTGATATTATTGAAGAATGCACAACCCTCATGGTCTCACAAGCACTGACTATAGCTGCCGTATTTGTAAACAGATTTCATATTTCAGTCACAGTTACCTGCCATAGCATTGCCCTCTCATTTGCTCTGGGATATGCTTTTGAATCACATTAAACAAATATTGTCTTTGAGGTTGGAGATAAAAAATGATCAGAACTGTCAAAGAAAAAGAGTTTTTACTTTAGAAATGCATATTGAACAAAACAATGTTTGGTGGGGGAAATATGCAAGACCTGAAGGAGTAGGGATCTGTGTTGGGAAACACTGGGCAGCATCAAGACTAGCTGTAAGAGTAGACTAGATCAAGACTAGAGCTGTAGCTCAGTGGAAAAGCACCCGCTTTGTAGGCAGAAGGCCCCAGGTTCAATCCCTGGCATCCCCAGATAGGGCTGGGAGAGACTTCTGCCTGAAACCTTGGAGAAGCTGCTGCCAGGCAGTGCCGACAATACTGAGCTAGATGGACCAATGGTCTGACACAGTATATGTCAGCTTCTTATGCTGACATTTCACAATTCCCTCAGCAGATGCTCCTTCAGCTAACTCAACACTCCTTCTATTATCAGAAGCAGTATCCACTGACAGAACACTGCTCCGCTACAGTTCTAGATATCATCTTTTGAATGGCATAAGAACAGCCCTGCTGGATCAGGCCCAAGGCCCATCTAGTCCAGCATCCTGTTTCACACAGTGACCCACCAGATGCCACGGGAAGCCAGAGGCAGGAGTTGAGGGCATGCCCTCCATCCTGCTGTTACTTCCCTGCAACAGGTACTCAGAGGCATCCTGCCTTTGAGGCTGGAGGTGGCCTATAGGCCTCTGACTAGTAGCCGTTGATAGACCTCTCCTCCATGAAGTTATCCAAGCCCCTCTTAAAGCCATCCAGGTTGTTGGCTGTCACCACATCTTGTGGCAGATAATTCCACAAGTTGATTATGCATTGTGTGAAAAAATATTTCCATTTGTTGGTCCTAGATGTCCTGGCAATCAATTTCATGGCATTCAAGTTGTTCTAGTGTTATGTGACTGTGAGAAGAATTTCTCTCTATCCACTTTTTCTACACCATGCATGATTTTATAGACCTCTATCATGTCTCCCCACAGTCGTCTTTTTTTCTAAACTAAATATCCCCAGGTGTTGTAGCCTTGCCTCATAAGGAAGGTGCTCTAGGCCCCTGATCATCTTGGTTGCCCTCTTTTGCACCTTTTCCAGTTCTACAATGTCCTTTTTTAGATGTGGTGACCAGAAATGTACGCAGTACTCCAGGTGTGGCTGCACCTTCGTTTTGTAAATAAGGGCATTATAGTATTAGCAGCTTTATTTTCAATCCTCTTCCTAATGATCCCTAGTATGAAATTGGCTCTAGCATTGATCCCTAGCATGGAATTGGAATAGCAATACATTGGAATTGCCGCATTCACAATTACAAGTAGTAGTAATAATAATAATAATAATAATAATAATAATAATAAACAACTTTATTTGTTAGCCACCCCACAACATATTGCAATATTTTTTCTATTATCCTTGTTCTCAAAAAAGACAGCTAATGCAGTCCAACAGAGAAATAAAAGGTTGCCATGACCAGGATTCAAACAATGATGTGGGAATGGACTGACTGGGAGACCTTTTGCAATTTACCTTGTCTCCTTTAAGATGTTTGTCTGAATCTCCACCTCTAAAATGAGAACATATAGAACAAAGGGGAGCATAATAAGATCCACCGTGGTGTAGTGGCTAGAGTGCTGGAATAGGACCGGGGAGACCTGAGTTCAAATCCCCATTTAGCCATAAAACTAGCTGGGTGATTTCAGGCGAGTCACTTCTCTTTCAGCCTAACCTACTTCACAGGGTTGTTGTGAGGAGAAACCTAAGTATGTAGTACACTGCTCTGGGCTCCTTGTAGGAAGAGAGGGATATACAATGTCGTCATCATCATCATCATCATCCTTGGGAAGGACTCAATGTCTGGATAAAACAAACCAGTCAATAACACCTGTCTGACTGTGTAATAATAATAAGAAGAAGAAGAAGAAGAAGAAGAAGAAATAAAAACAAGTCAAAATAATCGACATAGCAATACCAGGGGATAGCAGAATAGAAGAAAAAGAAATAGAAAAAAATCACCAAATACAAAGATCTACAAATTGAAATTGAAAGGCTGTGGCAGAAAAAGACCCAAATCATCCCAGTGGTAATTGGCACCCTGGGTGCCGTTCCAAAAGACCTTGAAGAGCACCTCAATACCATAGGGGCCACAGAAATCAACATCAGCCAATTACCAAAAGCAGCTTTACTGGGAACAGCCTATATTCTGCGACGATATCTATCACCACTGACAATAAAATTCTGGCATCCCAGGTCCTTGGGAAGGACTCGATGTCTGGATAAAACAAAACAGTCAATAACACCTGTCTGACTCTGTAAACAAGAAATAATAATAATATGTGTAAATATGTGACTGTGTAAAATCATCATCATCATCATCATCATCATCATCATCATCATTATCATCATCATCCCCCAGTGAGGCACTACCTTGGCATGGTTGTGGGGCTTGTGTGCTCTGAGGAAGGTGAGAGCTATGCCAGAGGTCCAACCATACTGGACAGGTCTCACCAGAGGAGCCAGACAAAGAGTGCCTCTCCCATCAACAATATGGTGAGACGTAACTTTAATAAATCTATACCGGATCGGTCATCGCCCGGGTCAACAAGGAACGCGACAGGTGCTGGAGTCCCTGGACATCTGGTGGCAAGTGGGCAACAGGACTCAGGACATTCAGTTGAGCAACCAGGGCTGAAGACAGCAAAGTTACTGGAAGAAACGTCGCTTAACTGAAAAAAATATACGAAAAATGCGAACAAGGAAATAATGATCTGCTATTACAAGTCTAGTCCAACTAGAAGAGGTTATTTAAAAAGAAGGTACCAAATTTGGAAAGAGAAGCATCCAGATACAGAAATAACAGAACAAAGGCTAGCAGACCAGAGAAGATACATAATAAGAAATAAAATATTCACAGGAGCTGAGCTGGAAGAACTGGAAAGAGCAACACAGGCTCAAGATATGGAAGAAGAATTACCACCAACTGAAGAAGTTGTTCAGGCGCAGGTGGAGGAGTTGTTGAAAATCGAGGATGCCACTGTTACTGAACTGTTTCAAAATCAAAACCAGGCAACCACCCCTTTGCCTTCACCTTAAAAATCCAAATGCTGTTTAACAGAAAAGCAACAAGAACTAAAGCAAAAAATAACTGAGCACATGAACCAAACAACCACCAGGGTTCGACTTCCAGCTCTAAAAACAGTTGCCAAAAAACAACTTGCTCAGGCATTAAAAGACGTCAATGCTGCATTGCAGAGGTAACAACCAATAATTTGCAAGAAACAAACCAACTAATGTACAGTGCAGCAACAATAACAACACAAGAGCTCGGATATAAGATCAGTGGACCGGTCAAAAATGAAAGCAGTACATCACCTAAATGAAAGATTCGATTAGAAAATAAAATCGCCAGGCTTAAATCAGATGCTAGTAAATTGAAAGATATGAAAGACAAGAAGCTGAAGAATGAAAACACCAAACAGTATCTGATCCAAAAATACCACCTCGATTCAAGGAAAATTAGAGAAGTCCTGGAAATAATAAAGCAGCAAATAACAGCAGTGTCAAAGAAGATAAGCAGGTATGAAGCCAGAATTACACAACACAGGCAGAATCTCCAATTCCACTCGAATCAGAGACGTTTCTACCAAAGCACAGAAGGAGAAACTGCAAGAAACGTGGAAACACCAAATAAAGAATAAAAGGTGCAATTCTGGGGGAAATTATGGGACAATCCAATAGATTATAATAAAAAAGCAGGCTGGATGAAAGAGGTCGAAAAATGTAACCAACAAATGCAAGACCTAATATTAACAACAGAATTAATAAGTGAAAGAGCAAAGAAAATTAAAAATTGGACTGTGCCAGGCAACGATGAACTGCATGGCTTTTGGCTGAAACACCTAACAAGCCTTCATAAACAACTATCAAAACAGTTCAATCACATTTTGCAAGGAGGTGATATTGAACAATGGCTAACTGGGAAAACTCATCTCATCATGAAAGACCCAGCAAAAGGTGCAGTTCCAAGTAATTATAGACTGATAACCTGCCTGCCAACCATGTTCAAATTATTAACTGGAATAATAGCAGATGAAGTCATGCAACACTTATTAACTAACAAACAGCTTCCAGTTGAACAGAAAGGAAATTGTCCGAACACCAGAGGCACAAAAGACCAGCTGCTGATTGACAAAATGATTTTAGAAAATTGCAAGAGAAGAACAACAAATCTAAGTGTTGCATGGATTGACTACAAGAAAGCCTTTGATTCATTGCCTCACACATGGATACTAAAATGTTTAGAAACAACTGGTGTCAGCAAAAACATTCAGATATTTATATAAAAAAGCAATGAGCATGTGGAGTACACAGTTAACAATCAATGGCAAGACACTTGGACAGGTTAGCCTTAGAAGAGGCATTTTCCAAGGGGACTCACTATCCCCTCTGTTGTTTGTAATCGCCATGACCCCACTTTCACAAATACTAAACAAAACAGGCCTCGGATACCAAACATCTAAAACATCAAGTCAAATCAACCATCTGCTGTACATGGACGATCTGAAGTTGTATGGAAAGTCCCAGTCAGAAATCGAATCACTGCTAAGCACTGTCCGTATATTCAGTAGCGATATAGCAATGGAGTTTGGACTAGACAAGTGTGCTGCATTAATAATGAACAGAGGAAAAATAAGAAAAACAGAAGGAATAGAACTGCCGAATGGAAGCAAGATCAAGAACCTGGAAGAGAAAGAACATTACAAATACTTGGGCATTCTCCAGGCTGATAACATCGCAGATACAGAAGTTAAAAGAAAAATAGGAAGTGAATACATCAGGAGAGAGAAAAATCCTCAAGTCCAAACTCAATGGCGGGAACACCATACAAGCCATAAACACCTGGGCTATATCTGTTATCAGATACACTGCAGGAATAATAGACTGGACCCAGGCAGAGCTAGAGATGCTAGATCGTAAGACCAGGAAAATCATGACCATCAATCATGCTCTGCACCCCCACAGTGATGTAGATAGGCCATACCTCCCTCACAGCTCAGGTGGAAGAGGAATGCTGCAAGTCCATCAAACAGTAGAGGAGGAGAAAAGAGGCCTTGAAGAATATATAAGGGACAGTGAAGAAGATGCACTTAAAATGGTCAAGAATGAGAAACTATTCAACACCAATGAAACAAAGCAGGCCTACAAGAAAGAACAAGTCAAGAACCAAGCAGAAAAATGGAAAAATAAGCCCCTGCATGGTCAATATTTGCACAATGTAAGTGGAAAATCAGACATCACCAAGACCTGGCAATGGCTTAAGAATGGCAACTTGAAGAAAGAAACAGAGGGTTGAATATTGGCTGCACAAGAACAGGCACTAAGAACAAATGCAATAAGAGCCAAAGTCGAAAAATCCACAACAAACAGCAAGTGCCGCCTTTGTAAAGAAGCAGATGAAACAGTGGACCACCTAATCAGCTGTTGTCAAAAGATTGCACAGACTGACTACAAACAAAGGCATGGCAAGGTAGCAGGGATGATACACTGGAACATCTGCAAAAAATACAAGCTACCTGTAGCCAAACATTGGTGGGACCATAAAATTGAAAGAGTTGAAGAAAATGAAGATGTAAAAATATTATGGGACTTCTGACTACAAACAGACAAACATCTGCCACACAATACACCAGATATAACGGTAGTCGAGAAGAAAGAAAAACAAGTTAAAATAATCGGCATAGCAATACCAGGGGATAGCAGAATAGAAGAAAAAGAAATAGAAAAAAATCACCAAATACAAAGATCTACAAATTGAAATTGAAAGGCTGTGGCAGAAAAAGACCCAAATAATCCCAGTGGTGATTGGCGCCCTGGGTGCAGTTCCAAAAGACCTTGAAGAGCACCTCAACACCATAGGGGCCACAGAAATCACCATCAGCCAGTTACAAAAAGCAATTTTACTGGGAACAGCCTATATTCTGCGACGATATCTATAATAATAGCAACAACATTGACAATAAAATTCAGCCATCCTAGGTCCTTGGGAAGGACTTGATGTCTGGATAAAACAAACCAGTCAATAACACCTGTCTGACTGTGTAAATAAATAAATAAATAAAGGTGGCAGGTTCAGCCTCCTCCACCATACACATGTTCATTGAAATGACAAATGCATGTGTATTGGTAGGCACTTCTCTGAGCAAACCTGGTGTTTACAGGATCCTCTATTGTGGGGAAATAATGTGTACTTGTGTAGACACATTGCAAGAGTGGCCACAAATGTGTGTATGGCAAAAGGCAGGGCCTACTGCTTCTCATCCCTTGCATACTCAGAAGAAGTGGCTCTAACATTTGCACAGGACATTGATCTCAGCTTTAATTATGCTAAGGAAATTGAGCCAGACCAACTTACTTTTCAGGGTTGTCCTGGGTGCTGTTCAAGGATTATATAAAGCAAGAATAGGCAACATGCAGTTCTTTAGATGTTGCTCAGCTGCAGATCTCATCATTCCCAGCCATAATTTATTACAGCTGGGCATGATGGGTGCTGTAGTTCAGCAGCACCTCGAGAACCACACAGTGCCTACCCCAATATAAAGTATTCTCACATGGCATCCGTGAAAGCTGAGCACTCCATCATTTCTCAGGCACCTCTCTCTCTCAGCTGTCTCTCGCCTAATGTATCCCCTGCATCTATGAATGCATACTGAAGAATAAGAGGTCACTGGTATGTCCATGTTATATCCATCCTGCAAGTCTGGCTTGGGGAACCAGCTCTGGGGTCTGGGTTTGTGTTTGTGGGTACCTTACTGTCTGGTTTAGCCTTGCTGCTGGGGCCTGTAGCTTGGCAGATGAAGTTGGCAGCTGGGATTTGCTTGTCTACTTCCCCTCGGGATCTGAGATCTGGTTGTCACAAGGTTGGGGCTATGACTACATGTGCTGCAAATATTATAATTTATTATTATTATTTTACATTTATATCCCGCTCTCCCTCCAAGGAGAGCAGAGCAGTGTACTACATACTTGAGTTTCTCTTTCACAACAACCCTGTGAAGTAGGTTAGGCTGAGAGAGAAGTGACTGGCCCAGAGTCACCCAGCTAGTTTCATGGCTGAATGGGGATTTGAACTCGGGTCTCTCCGGTCCTAGTCCAGCACTCTAACCACTACACCACACTGGCTCTGTTTATATGACTTCAAATATGACTTCAAAGAGGTACTTGTAGTGTGTGCAGAAGGGCAATCCTGATAAACTAAGCTCCCACGTGATTCAAGCACACCAGGAGGGGCCAAGGCATGCATGCTCACTACTTGCACATGTCTTTATCACATGAAGATGGCCAGTTGGAAGAATTACTATCCAAACTGACCCAGTGGCAGTTCTGAGAAGAAGTGTTCAAAATTACAGCCACGCAGCTCGAGATCCTTTACTCAGATGTCCTACAGATCTCAATGGAACTGACTCCCAATTACGCAAAAGATGGCAATCTAAGGCGGTTAATAGTTTTGGATTGATCAACCTGATAACAGTTTTCATCTGGATGCTTATTTTTAAAAGGTGACATCAGATTTCATTTAATTCTTTTTTAAAATAAGTCAAGGATTTCCGCCCCTCCTGCCATGTCTGTACTGTGGAAGATAGAAGGTTGGCTAAATCCTTCCCCGACAGCAGTGAGCAGAACAGGAGCGACTCAGGAGCAAGGCAGCACATGAAGCATTAGAGTCTGCATGATAAATTTTGCTGAGGCCTTTATTCTCCTGTACAGTTTTAAGCTGTTCTTTTCCTGCTTGAAGATTAGACTTATCCTGAAACGTTTCTCTTCAAGTGTTAAAATGACAAGTACTGATGAAGGTAAAGCTGATCAGCTCTAAAACTCCCACTGCTGAACATTATAAAGTTTCTGTTGTTCAAACAGCTCAGTTAATTATCAAAATGTGAGAGATACCAAGAAGGGACCCACTGAGCATTACAGCCGACTTCCTGGGAATTATCCATAATAGAGTCGTTATAAGAAAATTATGACAGACACGGTGTCCAGGGACCTCTGCTTACTCCTCGTGAGGATTTGTGCAGGACCTTATAATCAAACAGAAATTAGGAATTTCCTCAGAATTAAAAGGAAATTATATTCTGAGGGAGAAGAGCAACCCAATCAGCCTCCTAGCACTTAATCACATAAACCCAGAGAGGATTCTGAAGTCACACATGTTAATTGCCCGCTGTAAAAAGATGACTGCTACTGCTTCTAGTGTGAAAAGACTTTCTCAGATCAAAATGCTTCAAATGAACTCTTGTGTTAAAACTATCAGCATTCCTACAAACTTCCTAGTAAACCTTTGAAAGGTAGCCCAGGTGTTCCCAGCCTTGGGTCTCCATATATTATTGGACTACAACTCCCATCAACCCCCAGCCACAATGGCCAAAGGTCATAGGCTATTGTGGCTGGGGAATGGAGATGGGAACCCCTCAGCTAAAGAGAAGACAAAACAAGACACAGAAATATCAGCATGTATTTATGAACCCGATCAAGAAGAAGGTTATGATAAAGCCAATGTTCTCATCACCAATTTCTGGTCACATTCGTCCATAACATTACCGCCCTTCCAAAAGTGGCTCAGGGTAGTTTACATTAAAATAAAAACAACTATGAGAAAATCAATTAACATGAAACTCCCTTCACCTCCAGTTTTGTAAACTGTAAGTCCGAATGTGGGCAACCGGAGTTTGGCCAAAAAATGTACCTACAGTTTCCCTCCCCGGACTCCAATTTGTACCTTGAGTTATCTCTAAGTTTTGCCACTGTTAACTACAGATGTGTAGTGCCAGTGTTATGTCCAAACACTGGCACTGCAGTTTCCTCCTCATGCAACCAGAGTTGAGGGGAAAAGCTCCTCCCTTACTCTGGCTGCTATTGGCCTCCAGGGCTGTCCTTCATTAAAGAAGGAAGTCCCATCAACCAGTTCCCCCTCTTCTTTGCAGTCAGCATGATTGCAGAGAGGCCCCTCCCACTTTCAGCCAAATGTAGATGGGAGAGTGGGGGGAAGCGGGCGGGAACCACAGGTCCATTGGAACCCACAGTTCCACGTTATGTCCGATGGGGCCTCTGTTGGTTCTACAAAACCTGAAAATATAAATAGCATTTAGAATGCAGATGAGCACATACAACAATGGGTGTATATATTCCCAATCAGTTTTACAGGAATGTAACCTGCCTGTGGGAATGGAGCTCAGGCCTATCTTTCCTATGCCCCTAAAGTGAACTCTCAGCTGTGAAAGAATGGATTTCATTCCACAGATAATTATGGAACATTTTCTTGGTACTGTGTGTCACTTTTTGCTTTGCACTCTTTCCATGCTCAAATTAGTTTCTCCAACACTTGTTTTTCAAGTAGAGAATTAGTTGATTCAGACTGAGGTGACCTCATGTCTGCTGGGAACATAATCTGGAAGACTATTCAAAAGTTAATATCTAGACCATTATCTTTCCCAAATACTTGGGGACATGTATGCAATGGTAAATCCAGCTTACAAATTTTTTTACCAAAAGAAGCTACTGGAAGGTTTTGTAGAGAAACAGGTGGAGTCAAAGGAATAAATATGGGTGGGGAGGTGATTTACTTCTTAAAGATTTTCCTCCTGAAAGGAGGCATCTGTTCTATAGGAAACATTATTTTAAAAGCTAGAGATTGGAGCAGTTCTATATGAAACATTCTTTTAAAAAGTACGTATCATTCCATTCTTTTACAAAACCAGTTCATGTTTTCAAATGCTTTCCCCCCTGACCTTTTTTGAAGAAGGAGATTTCAGACTTGGGCCGACGCTTTCCTCTTTCATTTGTTTGCTGAACATCTTTCCATGAAGCGTATGAAAGAATCCATCTTTGTTGCCAGACTGCCACTAACCGACCATTACCATGGCATCTCTTTACAGAAATGACAACTCCAACATATTCATCTTTTCTTTACAACTTCATTCTCAAACAGCTAGCTTAACTACTCCCTCAATAGACAGCCAGCTTAACTCCCTCAACCTTGAGGGTTAGCACCAGACGTGCAGAATAAAATTCAATTGTTACTGAAGGCCCTCTAGGGCAATTGCATTAGTATGGCGAATAGTTCTGTTGACAGAATTCTAGATGAAATCTAAGCAGCGCCTTTTGTAGTAATAACAATGCCCACCCCTACAGGTTTTGACTCTGCTCCTCTAGCAGTGGAATGTAATTATTTTACTTTGCTTACAGCTGTGCATCAGGCTGAAAAAAACTCCAGAGCCTTTTATTCTTAAATTATCCATAGATTTATGTACATTCTAATTTTGTGACTATGCTTCTCACCAGCAATACATGCATTACAATGCTATTACTGTTTATTAATTGTGTAACGAGTCTCCATTTATGTCATGCACAATAACTAAAGGCAGCATGATATTCCCCACAACAGCAATATCCAATATGTACAATTTTGTACCATTTCTACAATTTAATTCCAGAAAAAACAGCATTCAAGAAGACTGAGGATTGCTTCAAAAGTGCATTCCGTGCCCTTATTTTGCCTAGGAGTTCAAATCATGAAGGATGCAAGTCACTTATTTTAGCAAGTGAATGTTTCACAGTCATCCCTATGAAGAAGAAAATAGCCTGAGTATATGCATGTTTACTCAGAAGCAAGTGCCAACAAGTTCAATGGGACTTGCCCTATGTAAATTTGTATAGAGTAAGCAACCTTATATGAGATCACCATAGCCCTCTTCATACGTTATAAATTATAAGCATGAATGCTGCTCATGAGAGGGAGAGCAGGGAGGAAATCCCGCCTGCACTATCATTCACCCCCTGAATCTGACGGCCATACTTTTTGAATGGTGTGCTGCCATAAGCAAGGTGGCTGATGATCCCATGACCTTGGGGGGGGGGGGCTTCCTCCCTATTCCCGCCCACTGCGAATAGCACTTATGCTTATGATTTATAATGTCTGAAGAGGGCTCCTGTCTCCCTGAGTCTATGTGTGTGATCCCCTTCAATAACTTTTGTATTTCTGATACAAGCAAAATTCACAGAACATCGGAGAGGTCTTAGAGGAACCCCAAAGGGGATAAAAGGCACCACCCCTTCATAATTTACCCCTGCTAACCAAGGGGTAACATAAGGCACAATGAGGGGTATGATAAGGCCTAACATAAGGCACCACCCCTTCAATAGGCAACACCCCTTCATAATTTACCCCTGCTAACTGAGCAAAGAGACACCCTTTAAAGTGGTGATACTCTTATATTTAGCAGGGGGAGAGCAACTGGCCCTATCCAACCCCAGCACAGCATCCCTCCAGTGGCTGTTGCTAGTGTCTACCTTAAGTTTCTTTGTAGATTGTGAGCCCTTTGGGGACAGGGGACCATATTAATTATGTATTGTTTATTTTTCTATATAACTGCTTCGAGAACTTTGGTTGAAGAGCAGTATATAAATATTTATAGTAGTATATAAATATTTGTAGAATAACACATGTGCCGATATGAGTCACAGCACATACAGCCACAGACTAGGGGACTTAAGGGCAGAATCTTTTGCCAATTCAATATATTGGTTAAAGATGGTAGCCCCTCAAAGTACAGGCAAAGCCCTTTTGTAATTCATGTGCTGTTAGCTGAATAGAAACCAAATTTACAGCACATGGAAGGGAGTCCCAGGTAATGGGAATACACTATGGGCGCATTCACATATAATGCAAAAACACAGTTAAATGGGGCAGAGGTTAGCATTCATGAACGTCCAAATGTGTGCAACTGTGGCTTCATAGCAAAAGTGACCTTTTTGCCTTGCCAAACTCCAGTTTGAATCTTCAGTTTGTAGTGAGTTTCACCACCCCAGCCTGAGGACCCTGCCATAATTGTGGTTTCGTGCAGTTTCTGGAACTATAATCATAGAGCAGGTGACCCAGACCTGCTTGGGATTACACTCACTCCATGCCTGTGGCACTACTCACTAGCCACCTCTCCGAACACTTGTCTCACTCTCTGTCTCTGATCTAATAAAGCAGTTGCCTGGCAAAGGGGATGCTGCCACATCCCATCCCAGGCTTCCAAGCATGTCAAATGGGAAAGTCACATGGAGATATGCCCTCTTCCCACTCTGCCCCTTGTTCCTCACTCCTGGAAGTCAGGAAAGAAATGAGATGAGATGGCAAGATGGGCACTATGTCCTTATCTCTTTGAAAATGAAGGGATCAAGATGTATGTTCTCAAGAACATGCACTCAAGGTGGAAACATAAACAGGGCAACTCCATTAGATCACTGTGATATGGCACGATGGCCGTACCAGTGGTGACACCTGATTAAAGGGCAGCCCCACCCAGGAATACTTGAATAGCTCAGGTTTATTTTTTGCACAATGATGTTGGGGAAGGGGGGCCCAACTCATTACCCTTGGGTTAACATGTTGTCCTCTGTTTACTCATGAGAAGGGCCCGGCAGCAGGATCAGCATTGCCTTGAGTGACAGGGGAGATTCCTCTTCCGTGATGATGATGGATGCTGCACCTGAGAGGACAGCTCTTCATGAGAATGGAAAGCTATGGGGATATCCATTCACAACTCATGAGAAGAACTGTCCGTGGGGACAGGGGTGTCAGCAGAATGACTAATAATGTGTGATGGCCCAGGCAACACCTCTCCCTGTCTTGGCAACTGCTGTGAAAAAGCACTCAGTGGGCCCTCTACCAGTCCATCTGCCTATTTTAACATGCCAATCTTTATTTCCCCCCAAAATGGTGATTCCGCTCTCCTGGGGTTGCAGACACCTGGGGCTCTTCTCTCCTGTGATTCCCCAAGGTGCCAGATCTGGATACACCACAACACCAGTCCAAACCTGGAAGATTTGAGAGTTAAAGATCTGTCCCCAGTTCCTGTGTTTCCCAACTCTGCCTACCTGGCAATATCCAGACACATAGAATGTGAAATTCTCCTTTGAATGTATCAAAGGTTTCTCTGGAGAGGAAGGTCACTCTGAAAAACTTATATTATTAACCAGAGAGAACAGGGGCCCACACTCAACTCATGAGCATGCATGATTTCCGACAGAAGACCAAAGGTTGGCAAGCCTAAGGTCCTCCTCAGTAGACTGGCCCTCTCATGAGAGTACTAATCCTCTGGCGGCAAGAAGCCATGGGGGCAAGAGTGTGGTTTGGTCTCCATGGACTGGTTTGCCATGGTGAGCCATCACAAGAGCATCCGTGGTCACAGTGGACCAGACCCTAGGACCCTTTGCCTCTCTTATACACTTATCTCCTACTAGGAAGTAATCATGTTCACTTCCTAAGTAACAGAAAAATATTGCCCCTCCCAGATCCTCTCACTGCCAGAAATTGTGAAAATAAAGAACTCTGCTGTATCAGGCCCAAGGCCTATCTAGTTCAGCATCCTGTTTCATACAGTGGCCCACCAGATGCCTCTGGGGAGCCCACAGGCAAGAGTTGAGGGCATGCCCTCCCACCAGATTAGTAGCCATTGATAGATGTGTGTCCCCTGAATTGTTCCAAGCCCAATGTTGGAATTCACATGTCTTAAATCTATGCATATTCAAAGTATACAGTTTGATTTCTGCACAAGAACACAAGATTATTGCACAGGAATTCATGTCCTCCATGGATTTGTCTAAGCCCCTTTTAAAGCCATCCAAGCTAGTGGCCATTCATCACCACATCCCATGGCAAAGAATTTCATAGATTATGCACTGTGTGAAAAAGTAATTCCTCTTGTCGATCCTAAACCTTTGAACCTTCAGTTTCATGGGATGACCCCTGGTTCTAGTGTTGTGAGAGAGGGAGAAAAAATTCTCTGTCCACTCTCTCTACACCATGCATAATTTTATAGACTTCTGTCATGCCTCCCCTTAGTTACCCCCTTTCCAAACTAAAAAGCCCCAGATGCTGTAACCTAGCCTCATAAGGAAGGTGTTCCAGGCCCCTAATCATCTTGGTTGCCCTCTTACACGTTTTCCAGTTCTACAATATTATTCCAGTTCTTCTTAAGACAGTGACCAAAGTTGTATGCAGTACTCCAGTTGTTATTCCACCATAGATTTGTATAAGGGCATTATAATATTAGCATTTTTATTTACAATCCCCTTCCTAATGATCCCTATCATAGAACTGGCCTTCTTCACAGCTGCCACACATTGAGTTGACACTTTCAATGAGCTGTCCACCATGACCTCAAGATCTCTCTCCTGGTCAGTCACCGACTGCTCAGTTAACATCAGCATATATGTGAAGTTGGGACTAGGAGAGGAGAGCTGGTCTTGTGGTAGCAAGCATGACTTGTCCCTTTAGCTAAGCAGGGTCTGCCCTGGTTGCATCTGAATGGGAGACCACATGGGAGCACTGTAAGATATTTCCCTCAGGGGGTGGAGCCAGTCTGAGGAGAGCAGAAGGTTTCAAGTCCCCCACCCCGCAGGCTTCTCCAAGACA
Organism: Hemicordylus capensis; assembly: GCF_027244095.1. Classification (NCBI taxonomy): domain Eukaryota; kingdom Metazoa; phylum Chordata; class Lepidosauria; order Squamata; family Cordylidae; genus Hemicordylus; species Hemicordylus capensis. The sequence continues at coordinate 50,933,613 of NC_069661.1, read as the reverse complement.
GGGCTGAGAGAGATTCCTGCCTGAAACCTTGGAGAAGCCACTGTCAGTCTGTGTAGACAGTACTGAGCTAGATAGACTAATGGTCTGACTCAGTATATGGCAGCCTCCTATGTTCCTATGAAGTTGGGGGTGGGGTTGCTCCAATATGCATCACTTTACAGTTGCTTACACTGAACTTAATCTGCCATTTTGTCACCCACTCCCCCAGTTTGGAGAGATTGTTTTGCAGCTCCTCACAATCTGTTTTGCATTTCACTACCCTAAATAGTTTAATGTCATCTGCAAATCTGGCGACTTCACTGCTTACCCCCACATCTAGATCATTTATGAACAATTTAAAGAGCACTGGTCCCAGAACCAATCCCTCAGGGACCCCACATCCTACTTCCCTCCACCATTTATTCCTACTCTCTGTTTTCTGTCCTTCAACCAGTTACTGATTCACACATGAACCTGTCCTCTTATCCCATGACTCCTAAGTTTAGTCAAGAGCCTTTGGTGGGGAACATTGTCAGAAGCTTTTTGGAAGTCCAAGTATACTATGTCAACTGGATCACCTTTATCCACATGCCAGTTGACAATCTCAAAGAACCCTAAAAGGTTAGTGAGGCAGGACTTGCCCTTGCAAAAGGTATGCTGATTCTCCTTCAGCAAGGCCCTTTCTTCTATATGTTTCACAATTTTGCCCTTAAATATGCTTTCCATAAATTTACCCAGCACTGAAGTTACACTAACTGGTCTGTAATTTCCCAGATCCCCATGGGTTCCTTTTTAAAAATCAGAGTTACATTAGCTATTTTCCAGTCCTCTGGTACAGAGCCTGATTGTAGGGACAAATTATACATTTTTTCCAGGAGATGAGCAATTTCACATTTGAGTTCCTTCAGAACCCTTGGATAGATGCCATTTGGCCCTGGCAATTTGTTAATTTTTAGTTTTTCCAGACAGTTTAGAAAATCTTCCCTTGTCACCTCAAGGTGACAAGGGCCCAGTCCTTGGGCCCAGTTCTTCAGCCTCTAAACCTGAGAAGCTCAATTCCAGAGAGGGTATATGGTCAGTATCCAAAGGGTATATGGTCAGCTTGTGTGATACTGCTTATGCAAGAGTGTTTTCTCGTGGGGCTCTTACAAGGGTGGCGGTGCACTCGCTGTCAGACGATGGGCTTGCATGGAATTCTAAGGGAATGTAAATGCTCTTTCCCTGTCAAGGTTGGGCGGTCCATTCCATAAAGGCATGAACATGCTTGGCATGCCCCTTGAAGATTGTGGCCAATGGCTGCTGCCCTGGAGATGTCATGAAGCTGGCCTTGCCCACAGTCTAGGAACATGAGAGCTACAGAGCTTTCTGGGATGTGGCCTTGGCAGACCAGGAAGAGGGAGGGGCTCCCCTGCTCTGAAAACAGAGGTTGCCTAGCTGCAGTTGGATGAATGTCTGTGATACAATTCACGGTTAGAATAATAAACTGCTGGTTCAGCAACCTCCGGTTTCACATTACATGCAAATATGGTCTATGTTAAAAGCAGCAGAAAGTTGGCTGCATCTCGTCTACTTAGAACTCCATTAGACTCCATTAGTTCTACTTGTTTATAGTATTCTCATCCTGCCTGCTTTTCAAACAGCTCAGGGTAGCATAAATGGCTCTAACCCTCCTGCCAGGCATTTTCCCCTACAACAACCCTTTGAGGTAGATTTGGATGACAGGTCATAACTGGCCCAAAGTCTCCCAGTGAGCTTTGGTCCCATTATATAGGTTGGCAAGAGAAAGGGGGCAAGTAATTTGTAAGGGAAGAATGGCAGTTCAGTCCCCAAAGAGCAGAGCAAAACCAGTTTGTTGAGAAAGCAAAATGAAGACTAACACTGGAAGAACAAAGATGGGAGGAGTCAAGCACATTTACCCATGACCCTAACAACCCCACCCCAGTGGTCACTATGAGAAATTGCAGCTGAGAGCTGATGCTGCCAGGGTCATAGCTCCAACACTCCTTCTCATTGGCTTGTGCTGCTGTCTATAAGTCCCAACTTCTCTCTCAAGGTTTTGAAACGATCCTTGGGTAACAGCTAAGTTAGTAGGGATGTGTGATTCAATTTGGGTACAAATTGATTTGTACACAAACCTAGCTGATTCGGGCAATTTGGAGACAGAATAAATCACCCTTGTAGTCAATTGGCAAGATTTGGGTCCATATTGAATCATGCCAGATTTGATTCAAATTGATTTGAAATTCAGATTCCTCCGATTAATTTTCCCAGATTTTATTATTTGTTTATTTTTTAAAAGCTAAGCTCTAGCCCTTGTAGAAGTGGAGTTATGGAGAAAAATGTGTGGTCGCTATTTTTCAAGTGTTTGGATTCTTTGTTGTATAATAACTTTCCTCAATGAATCTCTGTTAGGATTCATTATGCACTTTCATTTCTTCTATTCATTTTGACTGTCTTTGGACAGTGCCAATAGTCAGTTGCCATGTGTCAACTACACTTCTCAGTTTATATTCTAGGGGTTTTTCCCAAATGTTTAGACTCTTTGGTGTCTAATAACCTTTCCTCATAATGAATCCCTATGAGGACTCACTACACACCAAAAAGTTTGAACACCTCAACAATTCCTAAAAGATAAACTTCATACCCAGGGGCTTGCAGGTTGGGGGGTAGTTGGCACATGGGATGCCAGTAATTCCCCACCAAGCAATGGGGTCAAAATTTCATTTCATTTATGTGCTTGGACAGACATTCTCCTTCTCTAAGTCATTTATTGCTCAGTTTTCTTAAAGGCGCACTTTGGAAACCACAGACTTCTTTTTATATAATCCCTTCAGAGGTTTCGGGCCTCTGTAAGAGCGAGCGGCCACCATTTTGGCATCTGTCTTGCATGTGCAAATCCCCTCTGCGAGGCCATGGCTTGCTGAAGCTGTGGGGGTGGGGGTCCACACAGGTTCCCTCTACCCCCGCCGGCCTTCCTCATCACCTCCGTGGCCACCGCGGTCGGGTAACTGAAGCATTTTCGGCCACGGCCTCGCAGAGGGTATTTGTGCATGCACGGCAGCCACCAAAATGGTGGCCGCTCACTCTTATGGAGGCCCAAAAGGGCCAAAAATGCTTCCGTTACCTGGCCGCCGCAGCTGTGGTGGTGATGAGGAAGGCCGGCAGGGGGAGAGGGAACCCACCTGGAAACACACACACACGACTTCAAAAAGCCCCCCAAAGGGGCTACAGGTACTTCTCCTTGACTTTAAAATTTAAAAAAAAAATGCGGACTGGTACAGGACCTGACCGGGGGCGGGGGTTGATGGGGGCCCAGACCAAACTGGCCTGGTTCCATTCGAGGCAGGTCCGGCCACGAACCGAACTGGGTCAGATGGTTCCATGCACACCTCTACCACCAAGCATATCATTCCTGATGCCTTTTCATCTGTTCTGTCCCATTCTTTCTGCTCCTTTCTGGCATTTGCAGGATGCTGGGTGTGCAGAACACTGTCAAGTCCATGACTCTTGAGGAGCATCTCCATCTTGAAAGACCAAAGCTTGTTCTCAGGACCTTACAACTTTTCAATCATCTGGAATCCTTGTGCTTTCTCCATTTTCAAAGTTTTTCTCTTTGTTTTTCTTTCTATTGAACTCTCTAGGCTTTTCTCTTTTATTTATTGGCTTCTGGGCCCATAACCCTTTGTAGGGGAAGAAAAGAATGGCAGTTCAGTCCCCAAATAGCAGAGCAAAGCCAGTTTGGTGAGAAAGCAACAAAGCAAGAGGTCTTGAGACAGTTCGTCAGTATAGAAGAACTGCACAGATTTATTTAAATAAAAGGTTGCAAACAAATGTGAAAAAGACTGCAGCTTAGTTTCAGGTGTAGCTCAAGGCTGAAGAGAGAGACCAAAACAAACAGCCATCTCTGGAGAGACAAAATGGAGACTAACACTGGAAGAACAAAGAGGGGAGGAGTCCAGCACTTTTATCCATGACCCTCACACACACCCTCCCCAGTGGTCACTATGAGACATTGCAGCTGAGAGCTGATGCTGCCAGGCTCCTAGCTCCAACATATTTCTCATTACATTCCGTGGAAATTACTTTTCAAAATTTGGTTGTGAAGCTGTGATCCCAAACACACTTGCAAGTCCAATCTTATGCATGCTTATTCACTATAAGTCCCACTGAGCCTGAGGAGGCTTATTCCATGGTATGGGATTATAATGTTCTGCCAAATTAATTCTAATATCAGTGACATCTTCTTCCAAGTATATGGCTGGGATCCTAAGAATAACTTGCATTAAAATAACTTGAGGTGCAACTTTAAAACACACACCAAAAAACAGTTCTTTGACTGTAATACATCAAATATCTGTGCATTATAGGCACAGAATGCCAGTGTGGTGTAGTAATTAGGGGGTTGCACCAGGACCCAGGAAAGACCTGGCTTCTCATCACCATTGGGCCATAAAGCTACCTGGGTGACACTGAGTCAGTCAATGAGGCTGTTCCTGCAAGCAGCCAAGACTGATCTAATGCAGCCAAGACCAAGTTTGGCTGCCCATGAGAACTGCCTGGAGGCATGTGGCTCCCGGCGGCATCTTGATGGCAAACCTGCCTAGGGAGCCCACCTCTTAAACGAAGCTAAGCAAGTGCTCCCTCAAACCCATTTACCTGACTCTTTGTCAGTGCCAGCTGCTTTCCTCTGGTGCTGCAGCACTGTGAGGTGCATTGTGGGATGTCCAGAGGCCAAGACATGTCACCCTGGCCTCCAGAGCTCAGCACTGCAGGCACGCAGCACTGCTCGTCTAGGAGCACAGTTCACACTCGCAACAGAAGTACTCGGTCATCTGGGGGAAAGGTGAGTTTACCAAGCCTCCCCATCCACCCCCACCCCGCTGCCCCCCCTACCCCCCTGCCTGCCCAGTCATGTGAATGACCTTGCTGTCTCAACCTAACCTGGACTGCCATAAGAATAATTGTTTTTATGGGGAAGATAACCATGTACACTGTTGTGAGCATTTAGAGGAACGATGGGATAAAAATTAGATGAAAGGGTAGATAGATAGACATACAGACCAAATCATTCAAAAAGAATGCACAATCAAGTATCATATTTTGTCTTTCAAACAACTGCCCATTCCCAATGCATTTTAGTTTCAGATCATTATATGAGCCTGAAGGTGTGAGCCTGAAATATCAGTTATATACTTCTGGCAAATGTGTTTAAAAACAAGTGCTTTCCTTTAACAACCCTGTCCTAAAATTACTTGGGTTGGAGAATACTAAACTTTCACAAACCATCATAAATCTTATTTTATGTTGATATTACAGGAACCTTGCACTCTCACTGCAAGAATTACACTTGCACAAATCTGAGCATCAAGATGTACATCTGTGTTACTGGAATTAATTGTGATAATCCACTGATCATTCCTTAATCTCACAACTATTGAGTCAGAACAGAGCATAAATAGCTCCAGGGATGGTTGTAAGGTACATGCTGTGCAAAGTTTTTGTTTGATTAACAATTCTGGCAGCCTAACTGACTTTTCCTCAAGGTTTTAATATAAGCAACCATCCAGAAAATTGGCTAACCTTCTGAAAAATATATTGTGGCAGCCCAACCACATGAGAAAAGTATATATATTTTAAAAAACTGTCTACCACAGAACCTCAGGTTGTAGTAACATGCCACAAGATATTCTGTTAAAACTGAAATTGCACTGGAGAGATGTTAAGAGGCCGTACTTTGAATTTCATCCCCATCAACTCAACTAGCAATGCATAATACCTAGCTCACTTTCAAAAAACTGTCTCTTGGCAGTTGCTTCAAGAACTCTTCATAGTGTGCAGACAACACTGGTGAAGGATTACCTGTAAAGTTTCGAAGAAAGATTTCGGTACATTTATACAATGGAGCCTGAATGAAAATGAAAAATTCAAATATTATTTGGATCCCATCTGAAACTCCAGTACTTTTGGTGTCTTTTGTGAAGGGGAAACCATGCACATTTTCCTTGCACAGAAAGATATATGAGCTCTACCCACACTGGGAGCACATATATTCCCACAGTGAAGAGTCACCATCAGTGGCACACCTAGATCCAAAACCAGCCTAGACCTAGAGGGCTTTGGAGCCCTCACCCACCATGAGGCCCCCCGTAATTTTTTTTTAAAAAAAAGATACCTGGCCCCATTGCTGCTCCTGCCTCCTGGGGGGCCTCCAAACAATCTGGGGGGCCTCATCAGAGCCCCGCCACTGTGCCATCACTACCCCACACCATCACTGCCCCATGCCGCCCTTGCCCAACAGCACTGGTATTTCTCCCCTCTTCACCACCAGGGAGGTGAGCCAAGAGGAGCAGGCTACCCCCTGAGGCGGTAGCAGCAGGTGGACTTCTCCCCAACTGGTGCATGGGCTTCTCTCCACTCCCCAGTTGTGGTCGGCACATGGGCTTCTCTTTCTCTTCTCTCTGTGCAGGTTGAATATGGAGAAGCCAGGGAATGGGGAGAAACCTGCATACCGCCGCTGCTGACATGGGTGTGTGTGTGTGTGTGTGTGTGTGTGTGTGTGTCCTGCTCTGCTTGGCTTTCCCCCCGGCAGTGAAGATAGGATAAATATCAGTGCAGTGGGGCAGCAGCGGGAGCAAGGCAGTGGCAGCATGGCGCAGTGGTGGCACAGAGGTGGGGCTCTGGTGACCGCCCCATTTTTAGATGGACTCAGGAGAGGTCCGTCTGCAGTTGCCACCATCTCGTTTGGTGGCTACTTGGGGGCGGGCCTTCTCCACTGCTGCCCCAGAGCTTTGGGACACACTCCCTGCTGAAATAAGAGCCTCTCCAGCTCTGGCAACTAATAAAAAGGCAGTCAAGATGCATTTGTTCTCCCAGGCTTTTAATTAAATATTGTTTTAACAGTTTTATCATCATTTTAAAATGTTTTTAAAATTTTAATTGTTGTAATGTTTTAACTTTTACTATGTCATTTATTTTGTTTTAACTACTGTTTTAAGATTTTTTTGTTGTCATTTATTTTAACTAATGTCTTAGCTTTTTTGTTCATTGTAAACTGCCCAGAGACATGAGTTTTGGGCGGTATAGAAGTGTGTTCAATCAATCAATACATCTTTGGAGGCCCCCCAGGAGGCAGGAGACCATGGACCTGGTCCCCATGGTCCATGACTAAATGTGCATCTGGTCACCATTCCCCACTTCCAACACATACACACCCACAGAAATGGATGAAGGGGATACTGTATTTAGCTGAATCCAAGACTAGGTTTCCCCCCACTAAATTTTTTGATGTTAGAAATCAGGGGGTCATCTTAAATTCAGGGTCTTCATCTTTTCAGGAAAATACAGGTATAACCTGTATTTATCTACTATTATTTTTAAAGAGGGCCATCTTAGATTTAAAGTTTTCTATTCAGGAAAATAAAGTATATAATTAATTCATGGATTCTCTCTCCTCACTTTCATGTCACATCTCCAAAGAAGCTTCATCTCTCTCTGGGTTGAAATCTGAGGAACAATAAGTAGAGATACATGGATTATTTGAGAAAAGGGGACATTAGCTTCAATGCATACTGGATTTGTGATGACATTGCCTAGTTAAGAACTGGTCATGAGAAGTAGGGAAAACTACAAGGCTATTCACACATGCAACCTAACCCAGGATAGGGCTGCCCAGCCCAGGTTAGGCTGCATGTGTGAAGTGCTGGAATCTGGGGTGACTGCAGCACTGCCCCCTCACCTAGCCCCACTTTTTAAACCCAGCATTTGGCCGAGATCAAGCAAACTTGTGGTTCACTTAACCTTGGCTGGTGATTGTCTGTATGATCGCTGCCAGGTTAAATGGCTTCCCCCTGGCCTGAAAAAATGCTGGCTGCTGTGGAGATGGGATGGGGGTGATGGTGAAAAAGGAAATGTTTCACAATGATTTTTTAAACAAAATCCTTGAGAATGTATTAAACTTTGCAAAACTTAAATTAAACCTAAAGTTATTCTTTGACTTGGATAATATTCAAAATGTGTGTCTTTTGGTAGATATCACAAACCAGTGTTTTGTGATCTCAGGCTGTGCACATGCTTCCCATATTTCATCATAAGCCACTTCACAAGACATGTGGCATGTACAGTAGCCAGGAACTGCTGGTTCCTAGTGAACATGTGCTCTCAACATGAGCTGCAAGTACTGCCCATTGTGTGCTGTCTAAACACAGAAATGTTGGGTTACTGAGCAGCACTTTCCCTGCCACTTGTCATCTGCTGCCCAGCTTCAAAATTTGGTTACAGATGTTGGGTGCATGCTGAGGTCAGAAAGAAGGGTTTCTTGGGAACCCATTTCTGGGTTTGGATGGCATGAAATGTGCAGCACCGAGAACCAGCAATTCACACCAACCTCACTTGAGCACAGGAGCAGAGCCACCATTGAGTGAACGGTTTCAAAGAACCTGGAGGCACACAGGCTGCTGCCAGGCTCTCTATGCTCCGGCTTGCTCACATGTTGTGTGAAGCTGCCCATATAATAATCAAAGAGCTGGAAGGCACCTTGGAGGTCTTCTAATCCAACCCCACTGCTCTGTGCCAGAACCTGCTGCATCAACCCGACAGATGGCATTTCAACTGCAATATACCTTACTGAAACATAATGAAGCTGTTCTCATGCACAGCCTAACCCAAGCTAGGGAAGCCCAACATGGGTTAGGCTGTGTGTGAGAACCTCTGGAATCGGGCCCCATCCCGACAGGGCATGGGCAGTGCTGCCTAGCCCAGCTTTCAAACCAAGCTCTTAGCCAGAGTTAAGAACTCAAACGAGCCCTTAATGCAGGCTCCAGGATTGTGTGTTCACTGGGGCTATGTTCAGCCCCAGCAAACACAGAGATGGATGCCTAGAGTGCCCATTTCCTGGAGGAATCCCCCAAAGCATCATACAGGTCACGCAGTGCATTGTGAGATATCTGGAGGCTGGGACACGTCCTGGCCTCCGGAGCTTTGTGCTGCGCCACGCAGTACAGATTGTCTGGGTGTGCGATCTACACTCCCAGCAGTACATCCTTGCTTGTCGGGGGTGGGGGAGAGGCAGGATGAATTCAACTAACCTTCCCCCCTGCCAGCCTGCCGGCCTGCCTGTCTGGTTGTATGAATGGGCTTAGTGTCTACAGTGCATGCAAGTGAAATGCCTGTTTATCCAATAATCTTTTAACTTAATCCTTCACGTGTAATCCATGATAACTACATATTGCACAAAGCTATTATAAGAGGCACAGTGGGTAGATGGAGGGTTTTTCACCACAATAAAGATGGAAGAAGTTGCCATATGGATAGTAATTCCTTAGGGGTTATACTGACTCTTCTAAGTCATAGGGAACTGATCATTTAACCTCCCCCTTGTAGCTACAGAATTTAATGGCTGATTGTTGGAAGAGAGACTGATTCCCCCTGTAATAGTGTAGAAAGAAGTCCCACAGTTAAATCCTTGGCATCTCCAGTGAAAGGCAGCAGGGCGGTGAAGGTCCTCCACCTGAGACTCCAGAGAGATACTGCCAGTCAAGATTGACAGTACTTGGCTAGATGGACTTATAAAGCAGCTTCTTATACACTGAATAAATATCTTGCAAAGAAGGGGGCAAAAATATGAATAAAAATCTGTATATACCATGTTTCAAAAAAAGTTGAAAAACCGCTTTATTCATAAATTTTATAGCAGGTTGCTGAAAGAAAATCTCTTGCCATCAAACCAGACAATCAACATTTAAGATCATTGAAGCTGAAATGTTTGTTATATTTCACTTTGAGGGTGAATCCTTGCCAAGCTTTCTGTCTTCCTTTTTAGTGCTGTATTTAGTTCTGTAAAGCCTTCTTTTTCCTGAAAAGTGTATCTCTGTCCAGTGACAATGTCTCAGCTAGCATGGCCTAAGGCTTCAGAAATTTGACAGTTCCCTCTCCTCAACTCTGAAAGCATTGTTTTAAAAAATCAAGCACTGCGAGGGATGGAAGAAGAATTCTGTAAAAAAAAAAAAAAAGGTAGCTGTTGAACTCATTTTGTTATTTTGAAGGGTCAGCTTTCCTTGGCTGTTGAGACTATCAGGGCAGAGAGCTGTGATGATCAGTTCATCTATAGTGATGGAAGCAGCAATATTCAGCCCAGAATATCCTCAGTCCCACATTCACAACAGTGTACTGAAATATAGGGCGGTTTCACATGATTGCTGCCAAGTCTGTAAACAGACACTCCTAGAGAGCATGTTGTGAGAACCTGTCAACTGGTGGTTCCCAATGCGCCCACCAAAGTTTCTATCAATTTTCTCCACCCAACTTCAAGAGGACAGAAAAAGAGGACTTTCTCTGGTTCCAAGAGGACAGAGAAACTCAGTAGAACACAGGGAGATAGGTCAGGAACCAACGGTTGGTAGGTTTGCACAACATGCTCACCAGGAATGCATAGTCGCCAGGAACCTCTGGTTCCTGGCTTACTGACTTCACAGTAATCATGTGAAATCACCCATATTAGTAAGCTCTGCTGAAATTATTGGGATGACTAATTACATAATTTGTTGAGTATAAATTTGACAAGCTAAGGAAAAGAGGGGACTATGTAAGTAAATGCAAACAGGAAAACAAAATTATGGTTTTTGTAGGGCCCATAATGTTCAGTGGAAAAATATTTTGGTATAGAAGTCAATAGGGGATGGCAATGAGGAGAGAAGAAAGAACACTGAACCTGGAATATGCTTGTGCTGTTATTCTGTATTGTTAGTCATACTGTTATATTTCCCCATAAGATGAACATTTTGTTAGGATAATGGGTGGGTGAAACAGAAAAAGATAGAATGTGTAGGCGTGCAAGGAAGAAAGAAAATGCACTCAAAGGAAAGCATTAGCAGGTAAGTGTAAGACTTTTATCTCTTTGTATTTTTCTAAATACATCCTATGGAGACTTGACATAGTTTACAGAGTGGTTTATTATATACCGGCATGTCAGACAGCTATGCTACAAAGCCAATATGATTAGCACTGCAGTCAAAAGTTCCCATTATTCAGGAGTCTCCACACCCAATGAAGATAAATTGTAAAAACACAGAGAAAAGCAAGCAAAGAAACAGAGCAGCCGGAGAGGCACAGAAATATATTAGCATATATTAGGGCTTAATAATACAAGTGGGTTTGGATAGATGTCAGTAAGAGCTTCAGGAAGAGAACAAAATTATTTGTAACCATTCTGTCACTTGGCAGTTCTGCTTCTGAGAGGAATTTGCCACATCTTATGTCATATTTCTTGCAGAGATGTAAAATCTGATCCTGTGAATATATTCTTCCTTGACACACACCCTTGCTAAGCTAGCAGCTGCTAAAGGAACCTCCTCTAAAATCTTGTGGCTAAAGTCATTTAGCATAATCCACCTTTTCCCTGCCTTTCCTCCAGTATTTACTGCTGAAACGTCTTATTTTTCAAACATTAAGACAAGGAAACACTTCTACAAAATGGGTAAGAAAGAATACAGAAAAGCGGGGCGGGTTTCCTTCCTTGACAAAGAGTTCTGATGGTGGTATATTTCCCCAGAGACAAAGAAAATCATTTGAAAAATGTACCCAATCCTCCTATTCATGACAGTTAAAAAAACAAAACAAAACCTCTTATGCCTGATTTTGAAAAGAGATCCCTTGAGAAACCTCAGGCTTGGCTGCAGCTATGCTATAAGGTATATTTTCATAGTCTATTTAAAAAAAACAACACACAGCAATTGTTTTAATCAATTGTTTTTGTCCCCATTCTTCCATAGCTGATTTATATTTTAAAATTCAGTGATTTTTGAGACATAAAACATCAAGGACATTTGAAGTTTGCATGACACTATAGGCCTTCAGATGTGATGCATCTTCATTACCATGTTGCTGACTATATAAAGCCTCTTCTTCACAGGCTGTGTCAAGGCAGACTTTATTTGTAGAAGACAGAATCACACTATCTCCCTAAAAGAAGGACCTTTTTTAATCAATCCCATAATTGCTATCCCACTCAATATTAACTAACTGAACACTCAATGAGTAATTAACTATCCTTCATACAGGCTTTTCTTATCTGCCTCCCCTTTCTAAACTTTGTCTAAGAAGACTTCACCAGTTTTCAGTAATTCCTTTGTTTCAATTTGCCTATCTTTCATCTTCATCTAAAACTGTCCCTACTACAGTGTCCAAAATATACATGCCATTTATTTCTTTTGCCACAGCATCGTCCCTCATTCATATTGCCATACGTCTTTCTCTTCTGCTCTGCCTGCCTCCGTTATGATATATATTTGTCTTGCAATTCAATTCTTTGGGGCCAGTTTTACATTTGCTAAATGAGAACTGAAGAAGGACAATTTTTAGTGGGTATCCAAATGAGACATTTCACTTCCACAGGGGATTTTTTGCAACATAAGGAAGGACACCAAAAGAACTGCCTAAGCCCTGAGCAATGGTGTAAGATGGAACATCATTTCTCAGAGGGGCCAGTATCATTATTCCATGCCATTAAGTAAAGTATTCTGCAAATTAATCACCAGTTTAAATAATATAATGAGAGTTTTTAATTTGCTTTATATATTTTCTGCTTCAGTGGAGTTCAGTGTAACAAGAATAAAGCTGAGGATAAATATCTAACTTGCATCCAGCTCTCCATATGTTTGGGTTGTAGTCCTCAGTGTACTCTCTTAGATGTAAAACACATCAAAACCAAATACAATTAATTTCTAGATGTACACAGTTATGAGTACACCATTTGTGGAAGTACCATTGACAAAACTAGAACGTTTTATTAACAGCATAAACATAAAGTAGATAGATAGATGGATAAACTTTATAACGATCGTAGATCAGACTGTACAACAAAAACATTGCATAAGACTAGAGCATATAATACAAACAATGTAGCAAAACCTAGCCACATTGAAAGTGATCTCTTTACAAAAGTTAGATAACAAAAACTCTAAATAAAATTCATCAGAGTGACCTGGAAACTTCACCAAAAGAGGAGAAATTAGTTTTAAACGAACATCACTATAAAATTTACAATATAAAATAACATGAGGGGTAGTTTCTACGGCACCCATTCCACAGGGACAAATCCTTAAATTAAATGGAATCCCTTTATATCTACAATCCCTAACAGCTGTCAGAAGGGCATTTAGGCGGGCAAGAGTAAATGGATGCCTAAATTTAGGGATAAGAATATTATCTAAATATGCTGCCGGTTTGGAATTAAAATGTTGTTTCCCAAGATAGATACCACTCCTTAAACAGGCTCTATCCACTTGTAATTCTGTATCGGCAGTACGCTGCTTAATAACCTGCCAAGCCTGAGCATGTCCTAATCTAAGGATTTCCTCATGGGAAAACCCAAATTGAAGATGTTTATTTTTAACCAAGGTCTTCCACTTATAATTAGAGTCATCACATAAAGCAGGTAAAGTTCATTGCATTGAATTCAAAGCTTCATGTAAATGTGGCTAGGATCCTCTTGGTTGCACCCAGTGGCCATGATCCACATGCCTGAGGCTTTCACACTGTTGGCTATGGGATGAATTACAAACCTTCATCTCTCTACTTTCTGTAGCCAATCGGACACAGTTGCACATCCTCTGGGTCTCAAACTGTGGATGACGTCCTAACCAAGCACTTCTTGCACTTGCTGGGGCCCAACTTGAGCCCTTGCACAACTCCCCCTGTGCGAGTGCAGTTGCACAGCAGCCTTTAGACTCCAGAGTGCTCCCGATACTCCAGAAACATAGGAAACATAGGAAGCTGCCATATACTGAGTCAGACTATTGGTCCATCTAGCTCAGTATTGTCTTCACAGACTGGCAGCGGCTTCTCCAAAGTTGCAGGCAGGAATCTCTCTCAGCCCTATCTTGGAGAAGCCAGGGAGGGAACTTGAAACCTTCTGCTCTTCCCAGAGCGGCTTCATCCCCTGAGGGGAATATCTTGCAGTGCTCACACATCAAGTCTCCCATTCAGATACAACCAGGGCAGACCCTGCTTAGCTATGGGGACAAGTCATACTTGCTACCACAAGACCAGCTCTCCTCCCATAAAGGCTGTGCAAGATCAAAAACACATTGCTGAGGGTCAGCTTGGGAGTCCAAATGCTCTTGCACAACTGTCCTCATGCTGCAGGATGGAGGAGTTGTGTGGGTCGCCGTTCTGCTCCCACAGACCCTAGAAGCATGAGTCAGGATGTCAGCCAGTAGGCTTCAGCCCAGGAGCATTGCACAAAGGGAGATTCCTGTTGAAACGGGAAGAATATCCAACAGTGCTTGGTTTCAATAGAAAGAACAGGAAAGCAAGCCTTCCTTCCTTCTCCATTGGAATCCAGTGTCAATGTAAACATGATTTGGATATTTATATAATTCTACAAATCATATCTTGACACTCAAAAATGTTAATTCAGCTGCAACTAGCATCACATATGGATATCCCATAATGCCCTGATGGCCATTGTGAAGCAGTTATTTTCCTACTTTTTACCTAAGTTTCCCAAGAGAATACCATTGTCCTAAAAATTGTACAATATTATTATTAGCACAAACTTAAATGCAGACAGCAATTGTTGTAGTCTGACAGACAGTTAATGAGTGAGACAAAACTGGCCCTGAGAAACAACAGATCTGTTAGACTGTCATTTTCAACCATAATGAAAATTAAATATCAATAGAGGGTTGAGCTAGGAAACATCCATTCATCCCCCATTCTTTTCACAGCTTTCCTGTCCAACACATCAATTTTGTTTATTTAAGAAAATTATAAGAAATCAATAATAGCATGCAATTTATAAGAAACTGAGTAATAGCATAGCATGGATGAGATTTGGCATATCTCATTCCCTATGAACTCGTTATCAAAGACTATTATCCAATATACAAAATGCACAAACTATCATGTTTCCTTCCCAGATTTCATCCTAAGCTGTTTTTAGACATAAATTAATGTGTTTCCTGACTCAACAACTGGGAGTGCAACTAGAAGAGACAGATAGGGATATATGATTGAATCTCCCACAATCTTTCAAAAGTACTTGTGGGATGGGGGACTGAATGGTAGCTCCAGATAAGCTTGTGGGGAGGTGATTTGAAGCAGCAAAAAGGAAAGGGTTAAGCCCAATCAGAGATGTTACACTTCTAACTTTTAAAAAATGTGATATATCTGGTCATGGATCTCCATCATCTTTTCAAGGTAGCCTAGCATGAGGCATTTTAGTCTCAGAATAACCCCGAGAGAGAGAGAGTGACTTGACCCAGTGTGGTGTAGTGGTTAGAGTGCTGGACTAGGACCGAGGAGACCTGAGTTCAAATCCCCATTCAGCCATGATACTTGCTGGGTGACTCTGGGCCAGTTATTTCTCTCTCAGCCTAACCTACTTCCCAGGGTTGTTGTGAGGAGAAACTTAAGTATATAGTACACCGCTCTAGGCTCCTTGGAGGAAGAGTGGGATATAAAATGTAATAAATAAATAATACTATCTGAATCTTGGTTTCCCAACCATGTAAAATAGTTACAACAAGCATCTAGGTAACTTGAATTTATGTCTATGGAGAGAAGGAGGTATGTTACGTTTGTCCATCTCTATTAAAATATTTCATTTGCTGTGAGATAACTTTTCATATGATGAACTGTAGCAATCACATGACTTCTTGTTTCTCTGAACTTGTTACTATTTATTTACTACCATGGACATTCTTTTTGATTACATACTCCTCTTGTTACATGGTGATGTGGTGTGATAAAGTCTACATGATCATAGAGCAGGGATCAGCTTGTTTCCAAGCAATGACAAGCAAACCTGTAATTGCTGCAGTTTATGACACAGAAAATGAAGAGTTCTAAGATATGTGCATACTGATGACTAAATGATGTCATAATGGCAAACCTTGCCAATTCAGAGAGAGAGAGAGAGAGAGAGAGAGAGAGATCAGTTACATCTCAGTTAAGTAGGCTATATATCGGATTCCATCCCAAATAACTCTGACGAGTTTTATATAAAGTGATTTCTTTCTGATAAATACATCGATGTCTCGAATCTGGTGGCCAAATTCTGTTATGGTTGTGATTAAGATCTGCACATGGTGTGTTAGAAATGGTTAATACAGGTTTTTAGTTTTTCTCAAACTATTGTATTTTATTTCAATTTTATGTAATAGTGTATGTATGTATGTATGTATGCGTGTGCACACACACACACACACACCTGCATTGATATCCACTTTTAAGGACCCTTTTATCTGGATTTGGACTGCATATTTCATCAGTGATCATAATAAACTGAACTGAATATATCTGATGCCATGTGCTATATAATATCACAGGGAAAACAAAGCTAGAGAGGGCAATGTAATGAAAGTGCAAGAGAGGGCAATGTAATGAATAGGGCCATTCCCTTTGGCCTGCCAAAAAAATTTCAAAAAAAGAAGGCCGGGTTCATGACACTGGCAAACAGTGTACAGGATTACTTTTGGCTCATCTCTAACAAATCCTAGTTATTACAGAAATAGAAGTTGACATGCAGTGTATATGAACTTAGATATGGACAATAGCTTGTTACCTAGATAGAAGTTCAAAGACTTCAGATTTCAAAGTTACATCAAATGAGTCATTCCAGGATTCAGCACAAACCTTAATATATGGAGCAAAGACTGTGAAACTGAAGTAAGTACCATCATTTGCTTGCTTAATATTTGACATAAACCTTTCGTTGCTGGTGGGATGTGGATCCAATGCAATTCCTCTGTGAATGTTCATTACTATATAATCTCTGTATTCTGAAGCCTATGCATGGCAAACGACTGTATCAAAAGGACCTACAAACAGGGTATTACAATAATCCAGACTGGATGTTATAAAAAAAATTGTGAATCAAGAGCTCAGTACCCTGCTGAGACAGTAAGCTTTAATCTTTACACCCACAGCTAAATGCCTGAGACGGTATTAGGTGCTTCTGACTCTCTATGTCTTATCATGTGTACTGAGCAGAAAACAGTAACTTTGCTGTTGACATTATTTAAACCTTGTAAGATTCTACTTACTGTACTTCCACTAAGTGATCTTTAATGCTCTGTTAATATTGATTAGGATTTTTCATACTGCCATTCATTGCTTGCTCATACTTTCAAAATTGGACTCAATGTACTTTCTTTTCTCCTCTACACACACACACACACACACACACACACACACACACACACACACACCCCTCAGTTTTCTGGACCCAATATTATGGATTTCAGATTTTCAAAACATCTTTAATGGAACCAGATGTTTACCCATTTGCTTCCTCATTCTGCTATCAACTGATGTACTGGCCATATGCTGAAGAATCTCATGAAGAAGAATGATTTTCCATTCCCCAAAGGGTGTTATGTGTGGTAGTGTACAATCATTTTTTGTTGCCCATCACCTTCCATGTCCCAAAAGCTGTATTTATATTTTGTGTTGTGAAAACTTATTTTAGCAACTTTTGTGACCATGTGCTTTTTGCCTTGAAATTTGGACAACTGCCTAATCCAGAATGACCTTCCACCCAATTAGTCTGGAAAATCAAGGTTTCTCTGTACCTTCTTTTTCATCTTAAAAGATGTTCAAGGTGGCTTACATCAACACAATGATAAAATCATCATGTAAGGCAAAACACAATGAACGGTTATCTTAAGCCATGCTCCCAAGGCAAAGGAAGACAAAAGGAAAGGTAGCAACCCAAATCATTTGTAAAGTAAGTGTGCCATCAAGTTGATTTCAACTCCTGCTGCCCTGTGGTTTTCTTTTGGTAGAATACAGGAGGGGTTTACCATTGCCTCCTCCCATTCAGTATGAGATTATGCCTTTCAGCATCTTCCTATATTGCTGCTGCCCGATATAGTAGCAGTGGGGATTCGAACCGGCAGCCTTCTGCATGTTATTCAAGTATTTCCCCACTGCACTGCTTAAGGAGGGCATTTGTAGAACAGGTGAAATAAGATCTTAAGTGCTGCTGGAACACCATGTACTGGACAAATCTCTTAGGGTAAGGAGTTCCCAAGTCTGGGTGCAATTACAAAGAAGACCAGGGGCATATCTAGGGTAAGGCAGGCAGGGCACGTGCCCCGGGCGCCACATGAAGGGGGGCACCATTTTTTAAATTACAAAAAATTTAAAAAATGGCAGCCAAAAACAAAATGGCCACTGTGCATGCTCAAATGGCCTCTGTGAGGCCCTAGGCCATACCAGGCCTCGCAGAGGCCATTTGAGCATGCATGGTGGCCATTTTCTTTTTAACTGCCAGTTTTTAAAAAAAAAATTTAAAAAACTGGCCACTGCACATGCTCAAATGGTCTCTGTGAGGCCCTAGAGGCCAGTGGGTGGAGGGGAACCTTTGCAGACCCCCCCCCCATGGCCTTTAGGAAGCCCCCTGAAAGGGCTACAGGTAAAAAAATAATTTTTTAAAATTTAATATAAGTCACTTGTACACATATTCAGTTTGGCACTATGTACAGAGAATCAGGGCTTGTGAATACTGAGCTGAAGCTTATGAGCTAGGATTGTATTCATTTGCTCTTATTTTGCTTCTTGTGATAAGTGAGTTAAATGTGATATCTTAATAATATGGCTATTAATAGTGAGTTTGTCTTTGAATCAGTGTGAAATCCTTAGTATTAAGGCCCACTGGGAGTTTCTTGCTCTCTTGCTCTCATTTTAGCTGTCTTTCTGAAATACTAGAATATATTCCAAGCAGTGACACAGTTTACTCTGCATATCCTTTAATTATTTTCAGAGTATCTGGGAAAAGTCAAATTCTCTGTTGATGCTACAATGCATAGTACAGAATTAGACAGGCACTTCCGTTTAGTTTTCCAAGTACACCTCCACATAGTATTTGGGTATTTCATGAGCCCCAGCATACTGAAATTTGTAGTTTTCCAGCATTTTTTGGTCTGGCTACGTCCACTGCTAAATAGTTTTTGAAATATTAAAAGATTAATGAGCTTGACTTGCATTTTTCAGCTGATATTATAGTAAAGTTATCTGAAAGATGGATGTCAGATGTTTGGACAAGGGGCGCAATTTCAGTGCTTGCCCTAGGCACTATTTTCCCTAGATACACCTCTGAAGAAGACTACAGAGAAGAGAAGAGAATTACACGGAAGCAAATTAGAGAGGAGAGGAGAGGAGTACTTCCACACAGTGCATATCAATCTATGGAATTCTCTTGCACAGGATGTGGTAATGGCCACTGGATTGGATGGCTTTAAAGGTGGCTTAGACAAATTTATGGAGGACAGGTCTATCAATGGCTACTAGTCTGATGGCTGTAGGCCACCTCCAGCCTCAGTGACAAGATGCCTCTAAATACCAGTTGCAGAGGAGCAACAGAAGGAGAGAGGGCATGCCCTCATCGCTTCCCTGTGTGTTTCTCAGATTGACTAGCTTCTCAAGGTGGACTATATTGGTTTTTTACCTTATCCATAAGGGCTGTTATGATGTTCTTATTTTCCTGTGTTCTTAAGATCTTCTGTGGGTGGAGATATCTGTAGTTAGCCACCCTTTAAGACGATATTATTACTTGTCATTCAAGGATGGCTACAAAGGAGTGAGTGACTGGCAGTTTGGCTTTCTGGGTGTGCTGATGCAGGTATTCCTGTAAACTTGCTTGAAAAACAGTGCAGGGAACTACACCGGATCTTCTGGCAGTTTATTACTAAAGTCTTGCCAAAGGAAGGCATAGATTTTCTAGAGGCGATCACTATATGAAATCCAAATGTTTGCTACCAATTCAAATGTGCCTTGAAGCTTTCACATATCTACACACATTCCGCAAATGACCTCTATGGGTAGAATTCCTATTTGCTAAGAAATTTTTTTAGATGAGATCTAAAAATGACTATACCTTCAAAGCAGTCAAACATATCTAGCAATAAAGCTAAAGAATATTGTCAAAACCAAAAACAGAGTTTTGACTTACTCAGAGAATTAATTGTTGAACCAGTCCATCTGCTTTGCTGTAAAATACAACCTTTGTTCATGATGAACTGTTGAAAAGTATAAAGTGCCCCAGGGCATTTCTGTCTTTTATTTATTTATTTTGCCTCAAAAATCTTACCTGACGCCTAAATTCATTATCAGGAACATTTGACACTGATGCTACTCAAGTGACTTGTAATAAAACAGCATAATGTCAAAAGTCATTTCATTTCTCGATCAAAAGGGAAAGAGGTCCTCTCTAAACATATTAAAATATTATTCACTTTGACAAAAGAACTAGTTCCAAGACATAACCTATATTAGAAACAAGAGGCAATCAGTATTTTTCATCTTCTGAGAATCTCTATAATACAAAAAAAAAAAATCCATCACATCTAATGGAATTGGTAAGTACCCTAGAAGGCAAATATCTTTTCTTATTCACAGTGTGAAACTTGGTTTGAAGCAAGCACTTGCAGTTAAGTCCCATTCCTAATATCCAGAAAAGTTTGAACAATAATGATTCAGTATTAGCCATATCTTTTTAAAAAAATTACATTAAACTTTCATTAACATTCCAGAGCACATTGTTGTAGTATTAATGAGAGAGCCCTAGAAGGATGTATAATCCGCAGGCTGTTCTTAATATTTAAAACTATCAGAAACTGCTATAATTCAAGGCAAGTCTACTTCAGATAAACTGACAGGATTTTCATGTTGTTAATTATGTTTCCATTTTGTCATAATCGGCACCAGTAAATGCCATTATTATTTCTGGTTACAAAAATGACTCTATTTAGGATGCTATATTATGTCGGTTGTGGAAGAGCATTTTACATACACTTTGTGCAAGAGACTGTTCAGAATAAAATATTAGTCTGTACATTTATAAAATAGTGTACAGTTAAGTCTGCTTAAATTGTACCATTTTCTAGTCATTTAAGTGTGTGCTAATGGGCGACCATTGACCATCATGTCTAAATAAAATGCTTTCTAGGTCAGTAATGATCACTGTTTGATTTTCTAAAAGGAAATTGAGTGACATGGAAGATCATGTCTTGAATTGTTTAAGACAGAGTTTTGTAAATGTCAAATTAGTCCAAAGGTTTCTATCAACTTAAACACAATATGAACAAATAATGAATGTGTTTCTCTCATATTAGTTTTCAGGAATCTTGGTCCTCCACTACATAGAATCAATGAAGTATGGCCCCCCCTCCCAAAAAAACAAAAATGATACAAAAAGCCCTGAGTCACATGGCAGAAATATACATTGCAACTTTTCTGCTTGCCAGCATTGCTGATCTGTCGGAATAGCAAGACTATATTATATTATATTATATTATATTATATTATATTATATTATATTATATTATATATATAATTATATCATTATATATATATATATATAACATTATATATATAACATTATATATATTATATTATATATACTATATTATATATTATAGCAAGACTGGAGTTACGGGCAGGAGGGGAGGAATAACTACTTACAATTGCTGGTGGCTGTGGTGGCGGCTGTAGCAGCAGCAGCCACGGGGGCAGTGGGGTTGTGGTGACTCCCCCCCACCCCTGCCAGCCATGCAAATGGCCTCTGACCAAAATGGTAATGCAAATAGCCTCTACGCATGCACGGAGGTCACTAAGTGGCTTCCACACATGCAGAGAGACCTGAACTGGACCGAAGAAGACCCAAACTGGGCTGCCACCTGCCCAGCCTACTCTGGGAGAAGCAGGCAGGGTGGAGGGGAGCCACCCCTGCTCCCCTGCGGCTCCTCCTGCTGCAGCCACTGCCACCAGCACTTGCAAGTAGTTATTTACTTCCCTCCCACTTGCTCTATCCTTAGGGAAGCCCCCCATTTTACTGACAAAAGGGAATCCTCACCAGATCCTCCCTTACCAGTAGAGCTCCGAGCCAGCTGAACCAGTTTTCTGCACATCTCTACACAGCATAGTCTTCTTCTACATGGCCTGAGCCTCCTCATGTTATCTTTGTAACACTGTAAGGTGGTGTGCTGCAGAGCTACTCATGCCATTAAAGGAATGTGAGAAGGGGCCCTCAGCATCAGGCCTTTGTTTGAGGACTTGGAAGAGGAGTAGGAGGCTGTGGATTTACCTGAGGATCTCAAGGGCCAGCTCTGTGATCAGAGGGAGGAGGCACTCGTGATGGGCCAGGAGGAGGGCTTGGTGCAGGAGGCAGAGCAGAGTAACAAATCCCAGGAGGAACTCTTGCTGCCGGGTCACGCAGGGCACGCAGGCATGAGAAGTGGCCTGACCAAGTCAGGGAGTTGAGACTCAGCAGTCTCTTGCAGCATGCACAAGATGAATTGAGGGTGGCTAACTGGGCGGAATGCTGATTGATTCCAGCTGACAACCTGCTATAACTTCTGCAGCTTCACTTGGGACAGGCTGCTGGAGACAACTCGTCAACAGCCTCGATACTTCCCTCTGTGACACCTTGGACCCTTGGACTCGGGACCTTGGAGATCTAGTGAGCGACCTTGGTTGCAGGGAATACGGTTTGGACTTGGTACTTGCTAGTGATTTGTTCTCCTGTGCTTCTTTACAGATGCTGAACGAAATCTTGTGCCTGCCCTGAGGAAGTGTGGGACCAGAAACATCTCTTCGCCTGCTACAACATCATAAATTACGGATGGCTCATCGACTGTTTATGACACTCGGAGAGAGAGAAAAGACAAATTCTGCAGTACCATCATTAGATTTGGCATGGAAAGCAGAAGAGGTCTTATTTAGCCCTAATTCAAGTCACTCAGGAAGGCACACAATACATTCCTCTGCTAGCACTAGACCAGTGGTTCCCAACCTTTTCCTTTATGCAGACCACTGCATCATCATCATAAGCTTTTGCAGACCACCGCTTATGCAATCCATTGTAAACATTTAACATAGCCTATGGCTGACGGGAGTCAAACTTGTATATCAAAGTATATTAAAAAACATAGCTTTTTCTAATAACTTATTATGTTCACTTACAAACAGATTGTACTCATCATAGTGCATTTGCCTGCACCAGTAGGCCTATCAGTGGGAAAAAGATAACACTTACCTAACACTTTTTAGATTATGGGCTCTTTGGGAACAGGGCGCTATTTTATTTATTTATATCTACGTAAGCTGTTTGGGGGACATTTTTTGAAAAGTGGTATATAAATATTCAGCATTGTCATATCTAATGAGAAGGCTGATGTTGATTATTGTTACATTATCTTTTTTTTTCCCCCATAGGCCTTCATGGACCACCACTGGTCTGTGGACCACAGGTTGGAACCACTGCACTAGACCACTTCAGAATGCAGTCAGATGATTGTGTGAAAGCAGAAATTAAAGTGGCTTAGGTTTCTTGGGTAGGCCCCAGTCCTGTGGATGGTACATAGAAGTGGTAGGTTACTTTCTTGAGGTGGGGAGAGATGTTGGCAGTATTCCAGTTCTAGGAAACATAGCAGAGATGATCTAATTTACATCTACAAGGGTAGGGCCTACTCCAGAAATCAAAGCAACTTTTAACCCCTGCTTTCAAGCAAACAATTATCCTATTATATTCTGGAATAGTTAGGACTAGTCAAGAGAGGAGAGCTGGTTTTGTGGTAGCAAGCATGACTTGTCCCCTTAGCTAAGCAGGTTACACCCTGGTTGCATTTGAATGGGAGACCACATGTGAGCATTGTAAGATATTCCCCTCAGAGGTTGGAGCCACTCTGGGAAGAGCAGAAGGTTTCAAGTTCCCTCTCTGGCTTCTCCAAAATAGGGCTGAGAGAGATTCCTGCCTGCAACCTTGGAGAAGTCGCTGCCAGTCTGTGAAGACAATACTGAGCTAGATGGACCAATGGTCTGACTCAGTATATGGCAGCTTCCTACAGGTGAAACTCGGAAAATTAGAATATCGTGCAAAAGTCCATTAATTTCAGTAATGCAAATTAAAAGGTGAAACTGATATATGAGACAGACGCATTACATGCAAAGCGAGATAAGTCAAGCCTTAATTTGTTATAATTGTGATGATCATGGCGTACAGCTCATGAAAACCCCAAATCCACAATCTCAGAAAATTAGAATATTACATGGAACCAATAAGACAAAGATTGTAGAATAGAACAATATCGGACCTCCGAAAAGTATACAGTGTACTGTGCTTGATTGGCCAGCAAACTCGCCTGACTTGACCCCATAGAGAATCTATGGGGCATTGCCAAGAGAAGGATGAGAGACATGAGACCAAACAATGCAGAATTGCTGAAGGCCGCTAATGAAGCATCCTGGTCTTCCATAATACCTCATCAGTGCCAGAGGCTGATAGCATCCATGCCACGCCACACTGAGGCAGTAATTGCTGCAAAAGGGGCCCAAACCAAGCACTGAATACATATGCATGCTTATACTTTTCAGAGGTCCGATATTGTTCTATTCTTCAATCCTTGTCTTCTTGGTTCCATGTAATATTCTAATTTTCTGAGATTGTGGATTTGAGGTTTTCATGAGCTGTACGCCATGATCATCACAATTATAACAAATTAAGGCTTGACTTATCTCGCTTTGCATGTAATGCGTCTGTCTCATATATCAGTTTCACCTTTTAATTTGCATTACTGAAATTAATGGACTTTTGCACGATATTCTAATTTTCCGAGTTTCACCTGTATGTTCTTATGACTGTCTTAAAGCTGTGCAAAACATGCTAGAGTTGAATCTAATTTTGTAGCTCATAGTGAATCTATGTGTGCTTATTCCATATTTCGATAGGGTGCAAAAGAGTTTAGTAAGTAAGAATATGAGGATTACAGTTTAAGGAAACTTAGGTCTGCCTGATTCAGACCTAAATTCTATGTTTTCCACTTGTTGCTCTTCCTATTATATAAGCTAAATCAATGCACAATAATCTGATGTAAGGTTATTTCCTGTCATATCCACATTTTCCAGAATCAAACCCAGCATACATTTGTAAGCTGTTGGCAAAATGTTGGCCTGCTTCTTAAAAAGCATTGATTTATTTAAAATTTCAATGTTCTTTTATATTTATTTCTAAGCAAATAACAAGACTGAGCTGAACTGGGGGAGGGAGTACTTTTTGTGAAAACTTTCAGCTGGGGCAAACGTGTTCCCCTTGAAATGTTTCAGGAATTGCATCCCAAGGGGGACAAAACTGTTCACCCATGCGACGAGAAGAGTGCTGCCCTCAGATTTAAAATTGCTTTCTTTGCCATAAGTTGTGTTGTCACATCTGATTGGCTCTTGAGATGACATCACATTCACCGCATGAATCCTTATTGGTTGGCATCACACAAAGAAGAGAAAGGCCAGGAGAAAAGTAGTACCAGAGCAGCAGCAGAAATGGAAAACAATGACAGGTTACAGCTGCACACAAACATGGAAAGGTAGAATTACAGCAATTGGGGTGGTGGTGTATTTCAGCCTCCTCCAAAGTAGGTCCCTTTTGCTCTGAAAGGGGGAACAATGGGACATTTGGCACAGTCCTAGTGAATACATATGCTAACGACAACAAAGGTAGCACAAAGAGCAACATTATTACTTTTTACAAACACCATCGTTCCAGCTGTCATTGCTTAGGAAAATATACAGACTTTGAAGGAAACAGATTGCTTAGTTTCTATGGTGATATAATGAAGCACAACAGTAAATGTGGTTTCCCTCCTACCCCTGAAGAATTCTACATTTCCCCCCTCAAACTGGGAGTACAAACTATTCTCAGTATATTTAGTTAACAGCAGATCAATTCCTTTCTCTCTCCGCCTGCCAAGCATGGTACAGACAAGGAGTCACACTGCTTAATGATATTGCTAGTAGGAGTCTGGGCTAAAATAAAATTGAAAGAGCTTTGTTTTTATAGCTGCTTCCCTCACAAACACAAAGTAATCTTATGTAGATTTAACTACTGTAAGAGTTTATTCAGAAACAACTCCATTTTCTTCTCCTTTCCCTTGCTTTTCCTTTCTGACTCCATCCCCCGACACTCTCTACAGAATCCTCGCTGGGACAAACTTCTAAAAAACAAAAGATAAAAGATTACTGGATTTTAATTACTGAACAACAAGCTTTTATCAATGGATTTTTATTTTAAATAACACTCTAAAATTCTGTTTCCTAGATTGTTTCCTGCTAGCAATTGTACTGGATTTTATGAGAACTATTATTTTGCATTGTAGCCAAAATCAGCGATATGAGAATTGTAGGGGCGGATCTTATCTGGGCAAAGTGGGTGGTGCTCACCTTAAATTTCTCAGTCAGCCATCTTGTCTCTGCCTCCATTTTGTGTGCCTACTGCCTCCCTCTATGGTTCCCTGCTGCTGTTTTACGAGTTGTGAGGGTGGGCAACGTAGCACAAAACAAATGAAAAGCCTCAGATTTTTAAAAAATATTAATATTAATAAGTCAGGAGCCAATAAGCATGCTCACTTTGATTTTTGCAAAGTATACCAGTTGGAGAGGGAATAGGCTGATTGACCCCTCAGGTAGCCAATCAGAGTGTCCAGAGGATGGGGAGGTATTTTCCTTTGAGCTACTCAGAAGAAACCAATTACCATTTTGGTTAGAGTGTAGGTTGGCTGGCTGGCTGTTGGTAAGTCTCATCTTTTGCTGAATTCTTTGTTTGTTTGGAGGGGAGGAATGCAACCTCTGTTTTATCTCCCTTGCTCTCTGATCTGATCTGTATGCAAAACATTCCCAAATAACATGCCATAAAATAGTGGAAGGAACAGCAAACTGTAAGACTGGACTAATTAGAGTAGAAACTGGCATAAGAAGCCAGAAAGTTGTTTTAGGGCATATGGATGGATTTCTGAGTCCAAACTGCTTTTCAAATAATTGCAGAAATGACTTTCCATGTGGGTGTGGTATATGTAGAGAAGGAATGGATTCTGTTGGAAGGAAAATAATTCTAAAAATCCATTTGCTAGGCTGAGAGTAACCAGGTTTTTCTCTGGATTGTGGCCAGTATCCTTAACATTAACATGTCAACTGGGGGTTATGATTCATTGGGCAAGGATTAAGGGAGTTATCTCTATTTTAAAAATGTGTTGCATGCTAGGATGTATACTCAGGTTTGTGTTTTGATCCTGCTTTGTTAGATACAAATCCACACACTACTGTAGTCCTGTTAAGCACTATAAAGCAACAGGTAGCGGCCGATGAGGGCAGTGCTGGAGGGTGGCAAGAGGCGCCTCTAAAAATTAACTAACAGGTGCTTACCAATGTTAGGACAGCATCCACAAGGTGCATCAAGCAGTGGTGCTCCGTCTGGGATCCCGTGAGCGGTGGTGGTGCCTTGCCAGGCATCCTTGTGGGACAGCAGCATAGCCATGGCATCTGCATGTGCATGGAGGCTCTGCAAATGCGCAAAGGCCAGGGTCATGCTGCTTGCAGGTGCTACCCTAATGTTGGTAAGCAACTGCTAATTTATTTTTAAGGGCATCTCTTGCTTCCCCCCCCCCCCACCCAGCGCTGCCCTCACTGGCTGTTACTAAAAGCAATGGGTGTTTTCCATATTTCTCTGTATCTCTGCTGAAGAGTAATAGAGATTTGTGTGCTTGTGTGTGTTTGTATTTTGACTCAACTCATTAGCTACAAATCTACACTTTGCCAGTTATTGCTAAGTCACCTGCCTAGTCTTGGCTCCACCTCTACAGCTGACCACCATTGGCTTAACCTTTCACTACCTCTGGCTCCACCCATTACCTGCCCTGCTTAGCACCCCCTCCCAAGTCCTAGGAACCACCAGAGAATTGTCATACTGGCCCAGACAAATACACTCTTCAAATCCAATATTATACCTCTGAGAATATCCAGTACAAATGTTCAAAAAAGCAAAAGGTGGGGGGAAAGTGGAAGGAATGAAAAATGCTTCTATTTTCTTTTATTAGTGTTGCTATGGAAGGATTACAAGTTTTGGGTAGCACAGAACTCTTCTTCAAGCCTAATTCCTGCATGCACTGGTTTCTGGTTCCACCTTCCCCCGATCTTTTCTTATCTTTTGGGTGGGTGGACAACCTGCCACCTGCCCACCCCATCTACCCTCCCCAGCTGTTGAGTGCAAGAGTGTGCTTGGCCTGATTGCCTGGAGCTACTGGTCAGACTCCAGCTGATGACCCCGAAAGAAGAAGACAGATTGGTGAGCCCCACAGTTATTTCTTTTAAATAGGGCCTGGTTTGGGGGAAGGGATTTAAGTAGGTAAGAAGATACTAGGACTAGGCAGCAGAGATAGGAGGATACTGGGTAGCTTAGACCACAGTAATCTCCTTTCCCTCCCTTCCCTTTGACTTAACCCATGATTTCTTCCTGAGCCCCCAAAGCCGGCCCCCAAATAAAGCCGGCTTCTTTATTTGTATAAAGAAGATTAAAGGGGATTAAATTTGTATAAATTCTTTCTATCTTTTTTTTTTCCTCGATGTAAACTGCTTTGGAAACTTTTGTTGAAAAGTGGTATATAAATTTTTTGTAGTAGTAGTAGCTGCTTTGTGTGCACTGCAGTGCAATAGTTAGTACCCTGTGTGGTACACACACAGCATACTAAATAGACCAACTGCAGTCCCACACCCCCTAAAGGTGCTTCCTCTCTGGCCAACAGAGCTAGGGCTTTAATTAAAAAACCACAATATGTCTTCCAGTATGGTGCAGAGCAGAGCTAGGAGTAGGTAGAAGGAGGGGGTGGGGGGTGATGCTTCTGGTTGCAGGTAGAGATGTGCAAATGGGTTTGGTATCGAACCCGTTCGATATCAAACAGGGCCAATTCAGTGGTTCGATAATGAACCACCCCCCAAACTGAACCATCCCCTGTTCGGCCAAATTACAGACCGAACAACCCCTGGTTCAGGCTCGGGGGTTCGTTATTTAATTTTTTTTAACTTTTAAAAAAGAAATATAATTCACCGCCTCCCATTCCAGGGGCTTCTGTGTGGCTGTGAGTGTGTGTGTCTCCAGAGGTTCCCCCTCCCCACTCCAGCCTCCATCAAGTTCCAAATAGCCCAGTTCGGGCATGCGTGGCAGCCTCCAAAATGGCCATTGCCATGGAGGGGGAGCCTGGAACAGGCCAAAGACTGTCTGAAACAGGCTATGTGGAACTTAGTGGAGGTTGTCAGGGGGAGGGGGAACCTCTGGAGACACACACACACACCTGCCATGGCCATACAGAATCCCTCAGATCAGGAGGCAATGAGTTATATTTCTTTTTTTAAAAAAAGTTTTTAAAAACACATTTAAATCAGGAACCACACAAACTGAACCGGGGGGGGGGGGGCCGGGACGTGTTCCGGGGTGCACAAAACTGAACATGCCCGGTTCAGTTTGAGTTTGGTCTGGACTCAAACTGAACAGGGCAACCCAGTTTTGTGGGTTACACCCCCTAGTCGGGGAGGGGGTTAAGGTGGCAAGAGGGCATACTACCCAAGTTGCTGCCACCCCCCTAGAGTTGGTAGTGTGAAGGCTCACCAATCTGGTGGTGCTGCCTGCTCCTGCAGTGGAGCCGCCTGTGGTGGCTGAGGTAGAAGGGGAAGAGATCCCCATCAGGGAAGAGGCTCTTCTCATGGCAGCAGAGGATGGGGTGTCATTGGCTGCTAGCCCAGAAGCCAGATTGCTGTCTCCATCATCCTCCCTAATCCCCATTGGCAATGTGATCCCCTGGTATGAGGCTGAGGAGGAACAGGAGGAACTCATTCTGGTTGTTCCTGGACCTTCTAAGCCCCAGACTGAGGGCAGTGGGGATGGTGGCCCCCAGCAGGAACCAGCAGCCCCAGTACTTATATTCGTACTACCACCACCATCGTGTTTATACTACCACCACCACCAAAACAGTCCAGGACCAAGAGCAGCATGGTGTGGCACCACTTTGAGCTCTGCCAAGGTGACAGTACACATGTTCTCTGCACCCACTGCAGGGCACAGGTCAGCAGGGGAAAGGACCCTAAACATCTTGGATCCTTGGTGATGATGAGGCCCCTGAAACATCATCTCCCAGAGGTCCTTTTGCTGGCAGAATGAGCAAAAGGGGGGGTGGGGTCTAGTTGCTGGCACTGCTAGGCTACCTGGTATGCCCTCAGATAGCAGCAGTAAGGCACATGCTCCTGCTCTCAAGCATGGGATGTTACTAGTTGTGCAGTGGGCAAGCGGTCTGCTCAACCAGAGTCTTATTTCATCACTCGGACCATTGGAGATATGATGGCTCTGGATGACCAGCCATTCTTGGTGGTGGAGAATGCTGGCTTCCAGTTGCTGTTCCAACTGCTTGCCCCCAAATACAAGATCCCCTCACCTCAGCAGGCAGATAGTGCCCTCCCTGTACCAGTCATGCAGGGAGGTCATGTCAGGGCTCCTGGAGCCATCAGAATTTGACACCAGTGTGCATTTCACTATGGATCTGTGGACCGGCTGTCGTGGGGTGCATGCTGCTTTCCTGTCCCTCATGGCACACTGGTGGGGGCAGGAGAGGGAGGGACATCTGCTCTTGGTGGTGTGGCCAGCTCCTCCCATACAACAAAGCCCAGGTGGGCTGTGCTGCACGTGGACCGGGTGGACAGTGATCACACAGCAGATGAGCTGTCAGTAGTCACTAAATGTCAGGTGGAGGACTGGTTGTCTGGGCAGCTAGACCTTCACTAAGAGTTTCTGGTCTCCAACAATTATGCCAACATATTGAGGACAGCCTGTCAGCTGCAGTTTGTGTCCATCCATTGTATGGCACATGGATGAACTTGGCCTGAAGGAGGCTCAGTTCCGGCGACAGTGAGGCCTCCCCACTAAAGGCCCCACTGCTACCATAGCTGCTCCGAAGAGAGCAGCCAACTTCCACCAGAGTGGAAAGGGTAGGTGGATGTTCAGGGAGAAGCAGTGTGATCTCTGTCTACCTGAACACTTGACCCTTCAGGATGTCCCAACTCGATGAAACACCTCCTTTCTCTTCCTCCAGTCACCTGTAGGAGCAAGAGGAAGCATTCCATGAGCTGCCAAGAAGGTGTGACTTGGTAGTGTTTTCAGGAAAATAGGATTGATTTTACATATCTGAAGTAACTTCTAAGCTTGTAGAGTATCCAACTGCTGCATACACCAAATCCTGTGAGTAAGCACAGTACCAATACCAAATATACTAGGTAAAGGTAAAGTGTGCCCTCGAATCAGTGTCAATTCCTGGCAAACACACGAGCCCTGTGATTTTTCTTTGGTAGAATACAGGAGTGGTTTACCATTGCCATCTCCCACGCAGTATGAGATGATGCTTTTCATCACCTTCCTATATTTCCCATAGTCTGGGAAACATACCAGCAGGGATTCGAATCAGCAACTTCATGGTTGCTAGGCAAGTCACCAAATATACTACTTGGAAGTAAATTTTCCAATCATTTTTTGAATTGTCAAAAGAGGCAATAGAAAAACAAAATTACCAGACACCAATAAAGAAAGAGAATCCATTCTGCAAATGGGATGTAAATCTTTGTCTGGGTTAAATTGTCTCTTCTTTTCTGTACAAAAGGTGATAACATTGCTTATATTTCTAATGATTTACAAGCATGGTTGTTTTATATATACAATTTATCATAACAGAAACATTTGGTTTTGTATATTTTCATGCCCTGGTGAAGTCAACGAAAGCAGGGCTTTTTATGTGCAACCAGACACAAAATGTGCATCTCTAAAAATAATGTGCAGTTCTAAAAGAACATTTGTGAATTCCAACAATCCTAATTGTTGAAAAAATTGTATTATGTTAGATGATATAAAAAGTGACTGGCTGACAAAATGAGCATTGTAATGTAATGTTCATGCCATTGCCTAAGTGCACTCTTGTGCAAACACAAAAATTGTGGAAACAGAATTGCACAATATTACAGCCATTTGAAATAATAGAAAAGTAAAAATTGGAAAAGTAAAGAGAGTAGTCCAGGCTCCTCTGGAAACCAGACCCTGATCAAGTGCACCCATTTCTCCTTCCCTGACAAAAATGCTTCCTGCAGACTCCACTGTTAATCCCAAGAGAAACTTCACCAATGAATATAACACTTTCCTACAATAGGGCTGTCAAATCCCCTATTCTGAGGATTCTCCCCCACTCTAAATAGGCTTTTAAATGTCATGGAATATTAGGAAACAAAATTTGTGTGGACAGACAATGGAAATTCACAGGTATGTTATGCAGTCATGCATGTTATTCAGGGGCAGAGCCACCATTGAGCAAACAGGTTCAAAGAAGGCAGGGAGAGTCACTCCTGGTTACACTGCAAACAGTAGGGTTGCATGTTTTGTATTTTTTTCTGTTTCGATTTGTACCAAATCTGAATCAACCCCATTTTGTGTTTTGTCCTAAATTAAGCCCTCTGAATCACCCCAGTTTTGTTTTGTATCCGAATTAATCCAAATCCAAATTAATTCAGATTTAAAAATGGGTCACATGGTCAAAATAGTGGGTGGGGGTTATAGTGCCCAATGAGTGGAAGCTACCACAAAAATTTCAAAGGAGTTCCAGTTATCACCGTCCTAAATTAAGCCTTCCGAATCACCCCAGTTTTGTTTTGTATCCAAATTAATCCAAATCCGAATTAATTCAGATTTAAAAATGGGTCACATGGTCAAAATAGTGGGTGGGAGTTATAGTGCCCAATGAGTGGAAGCTACCACAAAAATTTCAAAGGAATTCCAGTTATCACCAGTTCGTTTGGTGGTGACTCAGAGGCAGGCCTTCTCTGTAGCTGCTCCTGGGCTGTGGAATGCACTCCCAGCAGAAATTCGCAATCTTAATTCTTTACTGACCTTCAAGAGAGCCCTTAAAACCCATCTATTTGGCCTGGCCTTTTGGGGTTTTTAATTAGTTTTAATTGTTTTAATGTTAACCTGGTTTTCAGGGTTTTAATCATTTTGATAGTTTAATTGTTTTTTAAGATGTTTTTAAATTGGTGTTTATATTTGTATTTCTGTTTTAATTGTTTTTAATGATTTCTGTTTTTTAATTGTAAACCGCCGTGAGCCAGCTCGGAAAGGCGGTATAAAAATCGACTAAATAAATAAATAAATAAACAAACAAACAAACGGCTGATTTTTGGTGGATTTTTGAACTTTGTGCATCTTTCAGATTTTCCCATAGGGTATGATGGAGGTTTCAGGAAAAGTATAGCTTCACATGGGGGGGAGGGGTGGCCCAGAGTGGAATATGGTTGGTGGTAGTGCCTAGTTGGTACAAGGAAGCTACCACAGTTTTTTTCAGAGGAATTTGGCAAAGGGCTGATTTTTAAATAATTAATGAAGTTACTCGTCTTTCAGATTTTCCTCGTAGGGTATAATGGAGGTTTCTGCAGTCCCATAACTCCATTTGAGGGGCATTGGGGTAGCCCAGAGCAAGTGGTAGTGTAGTGCACAAAGGGTGCCAACCCATGAAGTACAGGATTTTGTTGTTCTAGAGGTGTTGTGAGAGTAGATTCTCTGGTAGCATATGAGAGTGGATTCATGGTTTTTAAAATCTCATTTGCTAGCAGATAATCTAAACCCAACACCTCAGAAAAAACAAAGCCCAGTACCCCAATGGGTTAGCAATCCAGAGGGGTGGTTGACACTCTCTGTGGACTACACCACCACTCGCTCAGCACCATACCAGTGCCCCCCAAGTGCAGTTATGGGGCTGCTGAAACCACAATTATTCGCTATGGGGGGAAAGCTTAAAGACGCTCAAACTTCCCCAAATCACAAAAAAATCAACCCTTTGATCAATTCCTTTGAAATCTGGGTGGTGGCAGGCACCCCTTGGGGCACTTCCTCCCAACCTACTGTTTTGCCCCAGCAGACCTCTTTCTGCTCCAAATCTGCCGCAAAGACACACACTTAAAAATCAGCCCTTAGAGGCCAATTCCATGGGAGTCTGGGTTGTGGCAGGCACTAGTGATGTGCATGGACTGGTCTGGAGGCCATTCTACAGGCCTCCAGACCAGACCTGATATGGGCGGTTCGGGTTCAGCCGGACTGGCGTGGGGGTTCCTTTAAGGGCGGGGGGAGGGTGTAAACCCTCCCACCACTTTCCCCCCTCTGGCGTGCCTTTTTTAGTTAGCATTTGGGGCGGCATAATACCTCCCTGCCGCCCCTTCCCCCGCTCGGCTGCAAAAGGCTTCAGGAAGCCTTCTGCGTATGCACATGTTGCACGCGCGTGGCATCTCCGTGACGTGTGCACGCATGGCCACACATGCGCACGCACGTCATGGAGAAGCCTTCCTGAAGCCTTTTGCAGCCGAGTGGGTGAAGGGGCCGTAGGGAGGTATCCTGCGGCCCCAATTGCTAACTAAAAAAGGTGCGCCGGAGGGGGAAAAGTGGTGGGAAGGGTAAGTACACCCTCCCCCCACCGTTAAAGGAACCCCCACCCCAGTGCCAGACTGCAGCTCTGCGGTTCTGTGCACATACTAGCAGGCACCCCTTGGGGCACTTCCACCCAACCCACTGTTCTGCCCCAGCAGACCCCTTTCTGCCACAAATCTGCCACAAAGACACAGAAACCTCAACAACCCCTCACTCTCCCAAGCCCATTCTCCACTGCTGCAACCCCCAAGACCACACTCCACTGCTGCAGCAAACTTTGGCTAACAGCAGCATCAAGTGTGCCCTACTCTCCCTCCTCTACCAAGCAAGCAGTTCTCATCCACAGACATTTTTTTCAACACATCAACAACAATCACAGAGCTTTACAAAGAACCAGTTTCCAAAGCAAGATCACACAGAGGCAGCAGAACAATGAACTATCTTAGGCAGGTAGGCAGGCATTTGAATTGCATTATATACTATATACACATTCATGGTAACTAAATAGGGAGCAGTATGCTGGGCAGGTAGCAAGGCAAGCATGGGATCATGGAAACTTGAGTTTAGACATGCAATGCAAAATTAGTTCTTTCTCTGTCTTTCTTGAATGAGGCAGCCAGAAAGGCAGAAGCAAGCGAGTAACTTGTTAATGAATTGAAACAAACTCCTCCACGCCCCCCCTCAAAGCAATCAGCCCAGACAGAGTGGAAACAGGGCATTGTTTCTTAGAGCTCGCAATCAGAATTTCTTAGCACATAATTGCATCACAATAGCACACATTCCAAGGAAATGAGCTTCCTCAGAGATGATGTTCCTGCTTTTTGCATATCTTATCTTCTGCTAATTTCTTCTTGACAGACACTCACTGCCTCCCTAGTTGCTGCAGTCAGGAGACCAAAGCTCTGAAGAACAAAACAAAACAAAACTTCGGCATCAAAATAGGGTCATTTCAATTTGTATACAAAAAAAATTGTATATAAAAATTTTTTTATTCTTATTTTTATTTTTATAGGGTCATTTCAATTTGTATACAAAAAAATTGTATAATTTTTTTTAAAAATAGTTTCATTTCTATTTGTATACACAATGTCTGAAGATGCCATTTTTGGATACAAAATGTTTTGTTGCCTAATCAAAATGCACAAGCCTAGCGAACAGGGCACTGGCCGGGGATTTTGTTGTGTGGCCCCATTTGTGAGCTAAACCAGCACCACATTCAGAGTGTGGCCAGGAGCTAATCTCTCTGCCTTTTAGGCAGGGAGAGTCGCTCTGGCCACGCTGCAAATGTGATGCTGGCTGGGGATTTTGCTTGAAAATGGGGCCATGTGTCTGACATCAGATGCAGGGGTGGGGATTAGCATCTGATGTCTGATGCAGGGGGCAGGGTTAGGGGGTGCGGCAGTGGGCTAGACCCAGGTCACCACTGGCCTCCCTCCATCCCGATGTTATGCATGTAAATTACACTCTCATACCATTGTGCAGCTCTGAATTTTCTTTTATACAATTCCTGAAATGAGGGTTCTCAACTGGTCATCAGCCTAGCCCCATCAATGTATGAAGAAGACCATCAGCTGCACAACTATATCAATAAACATTTCCTTCCTAACTTTGCAATACCTTGATTTTGATGCGTGTGAGTAAATACTCTGAGTTTAAACTAATATTTGCTATTAATCATTGTCAGATGATTAGATTCAGGACCCAAAATAGATTCAGGACTGAAGGTTGTTGTGGTTATGCAAAAGTAAATTAAATAGGTTTTTGTTTACAATTCATTGAGAAATCTATGCCTTGTGTATGTCTTTTTGTTCATTACTTTAAACCAGAATATATGTAAACTAGAATTAAAGATTGCCAATGTAAGATTTATTCTCCTTCCTTCCCTGCCCAAAATGTGGACATCATTTTCAGAGCCTTATAATAATCACAGAGCTATGAATGAGGTGTCAAACTCAAAGTACAGAACATGTAAACATGGCTTCAACATTTTGTCACTTTTAATAAAGGAGTACAACATTTTTAAAAGGGCAGGAAATGAATTAAAATACTAGCTGTTTGTTAGCTGTCAGTGTACAAACCTTTGGCTGAGCGACTGTGATGTCATAGACTGGGGTGAAGATCACTTCCCATGCATATGAGGAGTTTCCCCTTCATTTCATGAACTCCCCCTGGCAAATCTAAGGACCCATATCTTCACTTTTTCTTTGCCCCCCAGTGTCTTTCCTCTCCCCCATTCCAAAATTAAGTGAAAGGTTGCTCTTCAGACTCTCTCTTCTGCATCCCTAGCCTGATGTTCAGGGATGCCAGAGCTCTTGCTTTGATATATTCAAATGATGCCAACTGAGATGCTATGAGATCCTAGAATATTCATGATCATTCTAATGGCTTAGTTTGAAGACCCAATGTATAAGAAAGAGAATTCACAAGACATCCCCATTAAAAAGGGGGGGGGGCATTGGAACTGGGTTTCCAACCGTTCTCAAATGACTGGAAACCATGAGTGAGTTTTCTGTACTGGTGAGCAGTTCACATAAATACACTTCTCCAAGCATCTGTAAAAATCCATTTTTAGCAAGTGAGCTGAGGCAAAAGGGGGGACATTTCCACAAATATGTCGCCTGGTTTATTTAGTAACAGCTTAACATATCAGGCTTGACTCTTTCTTTCATAGATGTTGGCTGATATATTGAGCAAGGAATCATAGGCGGCTTGAGCACCATGTGCAACCCTGCACACGTGTAAACATCTGTGCAGTGGCTTTTCCTGAACTACAGGGCGGAAGTACTCAGTGATAATGGCTCCATGCATGCAGTTCAGTGGTGATAATGGAAAATAATGGGTGTTGGCTCATGCAAATGCATACACAAAGCTTTTATTGCCAAGTATAGCTGCCCTGTGTTTCAATACAACATAGCTCCTTTGCAAGTATTTACATGTGTGCAGGGTCTGTGGTCAGTATTCAAGCTGCCAGTGTCTTTTTGCACAGTGTGACAGTTGTTCTTCCACTCTAAATGACCTTTTTTTCCCAAAGATACAGAAAAAAAATTATTTCAATATTTTTCCTTCTTTTCTCAAAACTTATAATTAAGATTCAGATACCAATGGGTGTTCTGGTTCAGAAAGACTTATTGTGTGAGTGAGCTGTCCTCTTGTATCTCTCAAGTTGGTATGTTGCCAAAGTTTATAATTCCCTGGCTTAGAATACAAACATTGGCAACCTGTAATTAGCCCTCAACACAAAAGGTAAGCATTATGACCCCCAAGTTCTTCTTCAGATCAGATTTTAATCTGAATTAGAGAAGAACATTTCTGTCCCCCTCCTTAACTATTGCTGCTTTTATGGTGACCCTCTCTGCTCTCATCTCTACACCTCTTCCTCATAGACCCAAATAAATCTTATGTAGATTTAACTAAGAGTTTATTCAGAAACTACTCCATTTTCTCCTTCTCCTTTCCTTCCCCTTTCCTTTCTGATTCGATCCTCCACACTTTCTACAGGATCTCCACTGGGACAAACCTCTCAACAAGAAAACATAAAAGATTACAAGATAGAATATAACACATCCCTACCTTTTAGAACAACCAGAATTGAATTAATTTAAAATTCAGCGACAGTCTTGAAGTCTTTTAGGTGGTCTCTTGTCATGCACACTTCTCCTAATTCTTGGGTTCTCTGGCACAGGAGCTGTTAGTGATGGGTCCCCCCCCCCAAGTACAGAGGATTGTCCATCACTTTCATTAGCCTCCTCTGTGAGGTCAGAACATTCTAACCTCACAGAGGAGGCAAGATCAAATTCCTCTACACTTCCTCTCTTGAGATCAGACTCCCTTCCCTCTTTTCTCATAGTATGCATGCTGGAAAGTCTTGAACTGTTCCATTTCATTCTATCATCCAATATAACAGAATCTCCTCAGATTCAGATTATTTGTTTTGGTCCAGAATATCAAGAACCTCCCTCTTCTCACTTTATAAGGCAGTTGTACTTGAAGAAAGTCCCACATCTGAAATGTTCACTGTTTTGAACCCCATTTCTTATACACATACAATTTGGATTGTTGTTATTTCTCCCTTACCCGATCACGAATCACTGCATCATCAGGATAAGATGGCAAAGAAATCCCTATCAGCCATTGGGTAAGTTTGGTGGTAGTTTTGTGTCCTCTCAGCAGTTCAATAGGTTATTCTCTTGTAGTAGAATAAGGAGTAGTTCAATAAGCAAATAGGGTTTCACAGATTGCCTCTTTCCAAGTTTGTTGTTGCATAGTAACCAGTTGTAAACTTTTTTTCACTAATCAGTTCGTTCTTTCCACTAAGCCATCCCCTCGAGGATGGTACAAGGAAAGAGTCTTGTTTTTATCCTATGATTATGCAAATATTGCTCCATTTCAAATGAAGTAAGCTGTGTCCTGTTGTCAGTCACTAGTTGTTGTTGTTGTTATTTATTCTATTCTATACTGCCCTTCCAAAAATGGCTCAGGGTGGTTTACACAGAGAAATAATAAATAAATAAGATGGATCCTTGTCCCCAAAGGGCTCACAGTCTAATAAGAAACATCAGATAGTGTTGGGGGCACCCCAACATATTAGACCCAGAGGTACTGGCCCAGAAGTATATGGAATTCAGGCCTGTGTCTGATTTCATTTTATATTAAGAGTTCAATTAAATGCCTGGACTCAGGGTGAACTGACACCCAGATCTCAACTGCTTTGTGAAGGAAGAGGCGATCCAGCATTGTATTGTGAAATGGGCGCTCACAGAAACACAAGGGCTAGGCCTGAGCTAATCAATATGCTAAAATGTAACTCACTATCAGATAATGTCTGTGGAAGAGGCCAGAGGCTGATCTCCCCTTTCCTGTTGCAAGAAGTCTATGTTAATCTTTGTCAATGATTGCTCTGCTATGCCCAAAGGGGATTACTCAGTTGCTGTGTATAGAAATTCCACCCTAGGAGAACACCTGTAGATTTAGTCCTTTTACTAACACCTTCTGTGACCAGGCCCAAATCTGGGGACAAGAGAAGAGGCCCATTTGCAGCTCAGACATGCAGATTTGCTTTGGTCCCCTCCCCAAGATAGCAGCTAACAGAAGATGGGATTAAGATCTCCCTGGACTGCCTGAATAATTAAAAAGACATTATCCAGAAGGTAACAGCAAGTTGTCACCTTTTGGGACCCAGGAAAGATGATGGGAGATCAAAGGAAGATACAACTATAAAGAATGAGGCTTACTGGACAGAGAACTAGCAGTCTTTTGCCTACAAGCAATCTTCTGCCTACAAGCAAGACTTGCTCATGAGTAATCCAAGAGTTTGCTGCCCAAGCCGCAAGGCTAGAGGCAGGAACTCTTTCCATGGGAGAAGGAACTGTTTGTGACTTCTGCTGCACAGTAAGAAGTCAAGACTCCCCAGCCATGATACTCCCTAGCAATCTTGTGCCTACAAGCAAGATCTGCTCATGAGCAATCCAAGGGTTTGCTGCTAAGCTGCAGGGCAACAAGCAGGAACTCTGTCCATGGACAGGAACTCTCTGTGACTTCTGCTGCACAGTGAGAAGTCAAGACTTCCCCAACCATGGTGCTCTGACTCTCAGCCGTGCTCTGAGCAAACTGCCGCTCTCAAAGCTCCTGTCCCCAGCCAAAAGCCTCTCTCCTTCAGCTGAAAGATCCACCGTTCTCAAGCCTCTGATCTGGGTAATATGCCACCCCACAAGCCTTGGATCCCTCCATCCTTTCCCCTTCTTCTCCTTTCCCCTCGTCCCTCTACTAATTCCTGATCTCCCCAAACCATGCCAGCCCTCAGCCTTCCTTACCTCCCCGCCTTTTCTGTCTGTATCTGAATTGTATTAGGATCTAGGAAGATTTAATACACACACATATGTTAGTTAGGAACACTGGGTGAATATTGGTGCTGGCTAGGGTTGAAATACTGTTAGTAATACTGATAGAATGTTCTGCTTTCTGCTCAGATTGATGTTGTTATTCATTTATATTCAATAAAGCCCATTGAATCATTTAGGATTGGTTTGATCTCCTTTCTTCCTTGCGCCCAGATCCTACATGGTCACTATATAAAAGACTTGGTGACACTGATGAGACAGGCCTAATTTTGTATGCTAGCTAATGAGCATATTTAGTCTATAAATCAGGCCTGGACCACAACAATGGACACCAGCAACAGTCACTGGAGGTACTGTGCTGGGAGTGGATTGGACCAGTTACTCTCCCCCTGCTAAATAAAGAGAATCACCACATTAAAAGGTGCCTTTTTGCCCAGTTAGCAGGGGTCTTTAGGAAGACCTCCTCTTACAAGAACTGCAGCCATGAACTGGATCACCGAGTGGTAGTCAGCAAACGAAACTTCTGGCCACCTGGAATAGTAATTCACCATCATAACAAATCTTTGTTTAGTGGTTTGGTTATCAAAAGGCCCCATTATATCCAGAGCAAGTTTTCCACAGGAACCACTGGGATACTCTACTGGAGTCAAAGGGGTGATAAAAGATTTCTGCGATTTGTCAAATACAGCACAAGCCATACAGTGCGTGATAACATTTTCAGTCTGCTTGTCAACACATGGCCACCAGAAACTTCCCCTGATTGAAACTTTATCTTAGTCAAGCTCATGCCCAGTGGCCTTTGTGGGCAATTTTGATCACTTTTTTCCTGTAAGGGGTTTGGCATCACTGACAATTAGTCCTCAGCACCAGCTCATTGAGAAGAGACAGCTCACTTGCTATATGCATATATGATTGAAGATGTTCAGGTACGTTGTTTTTATGTGGCCATCCATTAGTTATGGAAGGTTTCAGTTCAGTGATCACTTGATCAGCACTGAGGGCAGCTCTCCATTCAGAAGATGTAATCACTCCATGAGTGGACAAAGCTAATTGCACAAGTGCTAATTCTTCACCCTCTTCTTCTGGGATCTCCTCTTGGCCTGGAAGTGGAAGTCAAGATAAACAATCTGCAGTTGTATTCCAAAGACCAGGAAGATATTCCACCTGGAAATCAAAATCCATACATCTGATGATCCATTTGGCTATTCTCGGGGTTTCTCAACTTGATCCCCAAGTAGTAAATAAAGCAGAAAGGGTTTTATGGTCTTACCATGAGTGAATTTTCTGCCCCACAACTAAGTCTTGAAGTTCCTCACCTCCCAGGAACATGCTAGAGCTTCTTTTTCAATAACAGAGTACATCTTCTCTGGTGTGGCAAGCACACTGGAAGCAAAGGCAACTTTAACTTTTAACTTTAAATGGAATGAATGAATGAACTTCCCTGTCCCCTTTTTGCTGGGTCAAAACAGCACCCAAACCATATTCAGATGCATCAGTGGTTACAATAGTGTGCCTGTTCAGATAAGTGAGAGCAGGACTTTTAGCAACAGCTGATTTGATAGTCTGAAAACCAGCCTGGCAGGTTGCATCCCAATTAAATGCTACATTCTTTTCTTTTTTTAAAGAAGATGCAATGGAGCAACTTCTGAGGCAAATTGTCTAACAAATGTAGAGTAATACTCACAAAGCCCTAAAAATG
Organism: Hemicordylus capensis; assembly: GCF_027244095.1. Lineage (NCBI taxonomy): Eukaryota > Metazoa > Chordata > Lepidosauria > Squamata > Cordylidae > Hemicordylus > Hemicordylus capensis. The sequence continues at coordinate 50,891,837 of NC_069661.1, read as the reverse complement.
AGTGAAGTGTATCCTTGTTGTGTACCTCTGTTGTTTGCATCCTTGTTGTGTGGCCCCCAAATAGCTTTCTCAAAGTATGTTTTGGGATGTACACCACTCTGAGATATTGCGTGTCGCAGGTATGTCACTGGGTGTGTGCAAAACTGACATTTCTTTGCAGAGATAGTAAGTCTTAAGACTTCTTTCAGTTTAGCAACATGCTCCTCAATGTTTTTGCCATACACTAAAGTGTCATCCTGAAAGTAAGTGGTGCCAACCATAGTCCCAAAAATTGCGCAGATCATTCCTTGAAATATGGAAGCTGCAGAAGCTAATCCAAAGGGCAGTCTTTTGTATTGAAAAAGACCTTCTGGGATAATGAAGGTTGTGTGTTTGTGAGAAATTCTGAGCAGAGGAATTTGATGATAGGCCAAAGATAAGTCCAAAGTTGTGAACATGGCAGCCTCTTTTGGAGTAAGCAGCATTTCATTGATATTGGGAAATGGATGATGATCGACTACCATGTTAACACAAGTACATAAGAACAGCCCTGCTGGATCACACCCCAGGCCTCCTGTTTCTCACTGTGGCCCATTAAATGTCTCTGAGAAGCCCACAGGCAAGAGGTAAAGGCATACCCTCTCTCTTGCTGTTGCTCCTCTGCACCTGGTATTTAGAGGTTTCATGCCTCTGAGGCTGGATGTGGCCTATAGTCAGAGGCATAACTAGGGAAAACGGCGCCCGGGGCAAGCACTGAAATGGCGCCCCCCCACCGCGCCCCCAACATACTACATTATACTTAGGTTTTTCCTCACAAGCGCCTGCCGCCGCTGCCAAGCCAGGCCACTGACTGGCCGCCAGGTGCCATCAAAGCAATGGGGGGGGGGCACAGGTGGCACGGAAGGAACTGCTCGTGGGGAAGGGGGCACCGACGTGCTCCCTTGACTGCTGCAGCGCTGCTGCACTGAGCAGGAAACATTTGTATTAACAAAAAATTTTTAAAAAAATTAAAAAATTGGTCATGGCGGCGCCCCCCACGTGACCAGAAACGATGGCGCCCGGGGCACGTGCCCCCCCTGCCCCCCCTATAGTTACGCCCCTGCCTATAGTCACCAGACTAGTAGCCATTGATAGACCTGTCCTCCATGAATCTGCCCAAGCCCAGTGTTGAAGTCCTTAAATCTATGCACATTCAAAGTAGATGGTTTGATTTCTGCACAAGAACAGAAGATTTCTGCACAAAAATGGGAGAGAGCTATTCTGATGAATTAGCAGACTCTATGATGTCAGCATGCTGTAGTCTTAAATGCACCTCTCTAAGTGGTTGGCGCAATGCTATGGATACATTCCTCACTTTGTGTTGTACAGGTATTGCATTTGCCTTTATATGAATTTTTATGTTTGAAATGTATGTGCCAGGAGTATCAGCAAAAACATCCCAAAAAGTCAGCAATCATATCAGCATATGGATGCTCCATCATCTGTAATACAGGTTCCGTGCTATTTGGGTCTAACACTATATGTAGATCTCTCTGATGTTTCCAGCCCAATATTGAGACTCCTTTTTGTGACACATTCAATTTCCCTTCGGCAGTACATCCTTTGTATTCCAGCTCAGCAATTTCCATCCTCCTAGCCATCTCTACAACTTCATCCAAGGTAAGTTTTTGCTCCAATAGCAGTTTTTCATGCAGTTTGGACAGTTTGTTTTCATAGCAACAAATATTTATATGCTGCTTTTCAACAAAAGTTTCCAAAGCAGTTTACATAGAGAAATCATAAATCAATAAATAAGATGGCTCCCTGTCCCCAAAGGGGACAAAAAGAAACATAAGATAGACACAGCAAAAGTCACTGGAGGTACTGTGCTGGAAGTAGATAGGGCCAGTTTATTTCCCCCTGCTAAATAAAGAGAATCACCATGTTAAAAAGGAGCCCCTTTGCCCAGTTAGCAGGGCATAACAATTCATAATGATCTGATCCCTGAGCATTTCAGCACTAAAGCTGGCAAACTCACTGGCTATACAAGGCACACAATACTGCGACATACTGATCAATAGCTTCACCAGGCACTTGAGATCTAGAATATAACTTGAAATGTTCAGCAACCACATTCAAAGTAGGGTTGAAATGATTATCTAAGGCTTGAAGATCAGCTTCATAAAAATTAGCATCCCATTCCAAGATGGCAGGAAAGGGCAAATGATTATATATTCTTTGGCCTTCAAGGCAGTGAAGCAATATAGCCTTCTGCTTTGCTGGAGTAAAATCAGGGGTGTGTATGGTGAGGAGGCAATTGCAGAAATTGGACCTCCATTCTTTCCAGGGAAGAGTAGATTATCTAGGGTGGACAAGAAAAATGGTGGTGGTGGAATCTGAGCCATGTTGCAGTGGACATCCAATGAACAAAAGAGTCCAGGATTGATAACGAAAAAGTACCTTCAGGGGTTGTGCACAGTGATGTAGTTGTAAATTCTGAAGTGCAGGCACATGACAGCCCCCATGGCCATGCCCACCCCAACAGAGAGCTAGCATGGTGTAGTGGTTAGAGTTCTGGACTAGGACCGGGGAGACCCGAGTTCAAATCCCCATTCAGCCATGATACTAGCTGAGTGACTCTGGGCTAGTCACTTCTCTCTCAGCCTAACCTACTTCACAGGGTTGTTGTGAGGAGAAACTCGAGTATGTAGTACACTGCTCTGGGCTCCTTGGAGGAAGAGCGGGATATAAATGTAAAATAAAATAAAATAAAATAAAATAAAATAATTTAAAAAACAGCCAGAGAGGCCAAGACGGAACCTGGAGAAAAAATCAACGGCAGCAATAGTAGAAAGTAGTTCAAGAATGTAGACCCAGTGATGCAATGAAATGAAGTTACAGGCAGGGGTGTAGCTATATTGAGCAAATGGGTTCAAAGAACCCCGGCCCCCAGCTCCACCCCTCCCTATTTTCTTCATTATCTCCCTCACTCTGAGGGGCCGCTGGGGAGAGGGGTGAACACGGGCTAACCTCTCCCCTAGCTACACCCCTGGTTACAGGTGCATCTAGTTTTCCAGGCTCACATACTTAGCTGTTCCATAATGTCACTAGCTGACCTGCACAGAACATCTGTGCACTCTTTGGGGCCGACTGCTACTCCCTCCCTCCTGCCCCACTCTCTTGCCCCCCTCCCTCACCCTCTTGCCCCACTCTCTCTTACCCCCTCCCCTCCTTCCCCCTACATTCTCACCCTTCTTAACCCTCCTTCCCCCCTCTCTCCTGCCCCCCCTCCTGCCCCACTCTCTCCTGCACTCCTTCCTGCCCCTCTCTCCCGCCCCCTCCCTCCTGCCCCCACTTTCTCCTGCCGCCTCCCCTTCCATCCTGTTGGTCGTCATCCTCCTGGGTGCACCTCCGCCAATCAGGTGCCTCCGCCACCAGGCCAATCAGCTGGACACCAGGACACACATTCTAAGGCACACCCAGGAGAATTAAACAGATAGCTTGTCCAATGTTTTATAGCTACTGCCCTCATAAATACAAAGTAATCTCATGTACATTTAACTAGGAAATTATTCAAACACTCCATTTTATCCTTCCCCTTTCTCTCCTTTCGGACTCCATCCCCCACACTCTCTGCAGGATCCCCACTGGGAAAAACTTCTTAACAACAAAACTTAAAAGATTACAAGATAGAAAACAACATCAGTTTCTCACCAACTTCACTTCTCCTCTCCCTTCGCCTCATAAGTGTATACAGCAAGAAAGAGAGAGCTTTCTTTTCTTCCTCTCTGGTGCCTATAACCCTGCCAGAAGTCCTAGATATGTAGTTTTTCTTAGGATGCCTGCTTCCACATAGAGTGGAAGAGAGAATCCTCCCTCCCTGCTGCTGCTGAGGAAAATACAGGGGGCTGGGGAGAGCAAGATGGTACCACTGGAGCAGTAGCTGCCACCAAATTTGGGGATTGGGGAAGTGACAGAATTGCCATTGCAGATCTGTTTAATACTCTCAGAAACAGAATTTCAATTCTTTATTTTCATTTGTAATTATTCCCAATTCAAATTGAACATGGAGTGGTTCACCCATTGCTAATCTCAAAGACAAAGATGTGGACATTGATATGACCCGGATGCAAGCAACAACATTAATTCTGTTATCCTGGAGTTGTCTCTATCTACACAACACATGAACACATGGCAGGAGTGAGAATGTGGTTGAAACACTAAGTACAGTAGATTGGCAGCCAATGTAGAACTGTAAGGTTCACGGCTCTGATATTCTTCTCTGCTGTGGTTTTAACACATGAAGCGGTAATGAATTGTATATGGGTTCCAAATATCTAACACTTAGTGTTGAGGTTGTAACTACAGCTTGCCAAAGTTTAAGATGGCAAACTTGTTAAATGAGCAGACAAATATGCTAAAATGATGAGACAAGCTGTTATCTTCCGCAACAATATTTGCAATGCTCTGCTGATTTGCATTAATTTCTTATGACATTAGTTCTTTAAAACAATTTTTTTTTTACACTGAGCTGTTGATGTGAGATTCAGTCTCTAACCAACCAGACCTTCCAGGCTTCCATTAGAAAAATTTGCTGCTTTTCTCCATAGGTTGAAGACAAAAATGAAGCATGAAGGCTGCCAGTGTGGATCAATTTGATATTATTTTAGTTTTCGATGAGTACAAAATGATCCAAATGGGTGGTGAGGAAATGATTTCATAGCCTAGATTTGTTTGGTGGGTTTTTTTTTTTAAAAGGATGTTTAAGAGGACTTAAATAGCCCCAGGTGTTGTAGTCTTGCCTCATAAGAAAGGTGCTCTAAGCCCTTGATCATTTTGGTTGCCCTCTTCTGCACCTTTTCCAGTTCTACAATGTCCTTTTTTAGATGTGGTGACCAGAATTGTACGCAGTACTCCAGCTGTGGCTGGAGAAAATAAGGGAAAACATCCCTTCAGAAAAACTTCTGAGGTGTGAATTCTCATTCAATGATAGCAAATGAGATTTTTTTCAATTAAAGAACTCTCATGACCCCACTTTCACTTTTTCACACTCTCATTTACTATGAATATCAATCTAGCACACTGCACCTTATGAAGAAAAACCTCAGAAATTCACCAAAATCCAGCCCTCTGCCCAATCACTCTGAAATTGGGGACAGGTGGTAGCCTCCACCCATTAGACACTATCTACCAGCCCACCCCACTCTTCTGGGGCAGATCCACTTTCTGCCCCAAAGACACCAAAACTTCAAAAATTCCCCAAAAATCAGCCCTCTGCCCAATCCCCCTGAAATTGGGGTGGTTGCCTCCACCCATTAGGCACTACCACCCACCCCAACCTTTTGGGGTAGATACACTTTCTGCCCCCAAACTGCCCCAAAGACACAAAAACTTCAAAAATTCCCAAAAAATCAGCCCTTTGTCCAACCCCCCTTAAATGGGGGTGGTAGCCTCCACCCATTAGGCACTACCATCCCACCCCACTATTCTGCCCCAGGCCCCACTTTCTGCCCCAATCTGCCCCAAAGACATGAAAACTTCAGAAATTCCCCCAAAATCAGCCCTTTGCCCAATCCCCCTGAAATTGGGGTGGTAGCCTGCACCCATTAGGCACTACCACCCCACCCCACTCCTTTTGCCCAGATCCCATGCTATGCCCCCGAACTGCCCCAAAGTAACTAAAACTTCAAAAAGTCCCCAAAATTCAGCCCTTTGCCCAGTCCCCCTGAAATTGGGGTGGTAGCTTCCACCCATTGGGCACTACCACCCCACCCCAAAATTTTGCCCCTGGGCCCTTTTTTCCTCCCTGAATCAATTCGGATTCGGATTAAATCCAAATCCTAACCAAATCAAGCGTGATTCGGGTGGCCCATATTTGGGCACAAAACAGAACAGGGGTGATTCGGTTCAGGTCCCAAACCGAATTACCGAAAATCCGAATTGCACACCCCTAGAACTCAATCCCCTACAAAATGTAGCCTGAAGCGATGCAGTTCATGCTGCCACTTCAGCATTCTGCTACATGTGCAACCCTATATTCACCCCATGGAAGAGCTCTGATTCTACCCTGCCCAGATGGAAGTTACATCTGACCTGGTCGATACTGGGCTTTTCCAGGTTTCAAATTGTTTGTAGAGACTTGATATAGCAGCAGTTAAAAGACTCATCTAAGCATCTGGAAATCCAGTCAATGACATGAATTCACTTCATGGCTCTATTGTTGTTTGCTTTTGTTTGCTTGTGTGTGTTGTTTGTCAACAGCCTTGTGTAAGACAATCTCAGCTCCCATTGGTAATATGGAGATGTGTGTCATAACACTGAAAACTGCACTCACTTATTTTGGACATGTTTTGTTTCTATTTGGACAGACAACTCCTTAGTAAAATTCCTTAGTAAAATTCACAAATTAACACATTTGACAACTAAATATCTCACAATAAGATATCTGAGATCAACATATTGTGATAATTTCATATGGGGAAATGTCATTGAAAGCATCAAAGCCAATTTTGTTCAAGTATTTCAATTGCTCTTGCTTTAAGGTAAACAATGGGAATGGGAATACATTTATATACATCTGGGGCAAGCATCATGAAGCAGGGAGATGAAGGAGATTCATCATCATAATAATAATGATGCACCCAATATGCATATTTCCTGACTTGTGTTGTCCTCTATATGAGGAAACCATTATGGAACCTAACATTTTTTCTAACTAGGATTAAAATCTAAGCCTGAGGGGAACTTGAATCTTCCCTGCTGCATGCCTGTTCACTTACTGTATCTTCCTTGTTGGTTCAGCAGCTATGAAAGGAGGGGCAGAGTGGATGGAAATCTCCTTCCTTTTCTCCTTCCACCACTGCTGGAGCAGCAAGAAACATAAGTGATAGGTGGGAGGGAAGGAGATGACAAGCAAGGAGGTGTGTGGGGAGAAGGGAAGGAGGAAGAATTTGGAGCCTAACTAGGTGCCTGCAGGATCAGATGTTCTTATATTATTGGGAGTGTGACAGGATTCAAATTGACTTTGAATAAACAGTGCTATTTTCCAGTGGCGGGGATTGCTTTTCTGAATTCCAAATCTGATTGGGTGAGTACTCCTCATCACCAATAATGAGTTCAGAAATACAATGTGTACAAGGAATGCAGCAATGAGAAGAATGAGGAGCTGAAGTACAGTGGTGGAAATAAATTACTGAGATGCCAGTCACAAAAGCAGAGAACCAATAAGAAGCCTTGTCTGAGTATGGCAGCAATAGATGAAAAGAATTGCTAAAAACAGTTCTTCCTGAAATACAATATTTTTATTACCTTCTCCATTTCTAGCCTTTACTTTACAACCGAATTTATTAATTTATTAGGATGCTTCCAGGATATTCTGGCAAATACACAAAAGTGCACTTATGTAAGATCACTTAAAATAGGTGAATTATCTCAGTAATTCGCTTATTAATCACCCTGCTGAGTTCGCAAATCAATATTTCTTTCAATGCATGCTTATGGGTAAAATGCATATTGTAATCTATGTTCTAATCCCAAAATCCTGAGTGGGAAACTGTTTCCCAGAATCCTGAGTGGATAATTATTCCCAGTTAATTATGTCAAATACAACATTATAACATTTTATTTAGGTATTTCCAGAATGCTGCTCCCCACCCCCGTGCCCGTGTGGTGTTTGGGGGAAATGGGGTTGTGCCTCCGGCCTCAGAAGCAGGCATGGCAGCCGCCATCTTGGCCCCCTCCATATGGCCAGGGCTGGCCAATCAGGAGATGGGCTGGAAGGAACTTGCCCGGCAGCCTCCATCTTCTTCAGTCCCTCGGCTGCTGGGCAAGAGGAAGGGAGCACTTTTTGGTCACTCCTTGAGCGACCACGTGTGCACCTCTTCGGGTGCCGGGCAGGAGGAAGGAGCACTGGTCGGTTGATCATCGATCTGCCACATCGGCAGGCTGATCGTGAGGTGTAGAGGGACCAGCTGCTTGACTGCAGCAAGGGGAGGGAGTGCCGAGAGGGAACGGCCACCAGGGGAAGACAAGCGGGGCACTCCAGGAAGACCTCGGCAGAGGCCAGGGAGGTGAGCAGGGCCAGGGTGACAAGTGGCACGGTGAGGGATTGAGCGGCCATGGGCTTTTCTGGGCCTGAGTGATATCTGAGCTCCTATTAGGGCTCCTTTACTGGGGGGGGGTCGCTTAAAGGGAACATTGATTGGGGGGAGCTTTGATTGATTGGGAGAGCTTTGATTTATTGGGGAGCACTGATTGATTTGATTGATTGGGGAGCACTGATTGATTGTGGGGGTATTGACCAAGTTTATTGATCAAATTCATTGGGGAGCATTTTCACAGGGGGGCCATTCGTTACATTTACTGTGGGCATTCAATAGGCAATTTGGGCATTTATTTAAAGTCTTCTGAAGTCAGCGTGGGCATTCAATTAATACATAAAGGGGCATTTATTGAACTCATATGTGGGGAGGCATTTATTTATTTATTTATTCATTCATTCATTCAATTTCTATACCGCCCTTCCAAAAATGGCTCTGGGCGGTTTACACAGAGAAATAATAAATAAATAAGACACCAGCAACAGTCACTGGAGGTACTGTGCTGGGGGTGGATAGGGCCAGGTACTCTCCACCTGCTAAATAAAGGGAATCACCACATTAAAAGGTGCCTCTTTGCCAAGTTAGGAGGGGTTTAGTAAATTTAGTAAAACGGATTCAGTAAATCCTTTGGGGCATTCATTAAATTCATTGGGGGATGCAGCCATTAAATTTATCAGCAGCATTGAATAAACTAGTTGGGTTGCATTGGGTCAGTTCACCGGGGGGGGGGATTTTATCCCATTGCGGGGTAGCTGCATTACTCAGGGCATTTGCTTACTCTTCTTGACTATACTGAGTCATGCCATCAAGAAAAGTGCCCAGCAAGGAGAAGGGCAAGGGGAAGGCCCCCGCCCCTAAGCGGCCTCCAACACTGCTCAGAGATCCTGAACCCTCCTCTGGTTCAGAGGATGAGGGGCAGCTGGTAATGGTAAGGATCTTGTCCCACATGGACACTTTGGAATCCAAGAGGAGGGCCCCCTTGGGTTGAGGGTTCCAGGATAGTCAGGAAGGAGGGAGCAAGGAAGGCAGGGAACCGATCTAACAAGCAGCTGCAATTCTTATAGTCAATTTAGTTAGCTTAGTTTAATTAGTTAGATTTATATGTCGCCCTACTCCCATAGGACTCAGGGTGGCTTACAAGCAATTGAGGTGAGGCTGAATGCACTGGAGAAAGACGAGGGGGAGGCTACTGGACCTGTGGGGTTGCCCAATCAGAACACCTTGGATGCAGATGTAGGATCTTCCGGTGAGTCTGACTGGGGTTGGGGCTATCCCCCTTGGGCTGGGCATCTGGCCAATGTCTGCGGGGGGGGGGGAGGTTATGACTCTTAAATAATCCCCTTGAAGAGAACAAACATATGCAAATAGGATGACTTGCTACTCCCCACCTCCTCCACCCCCCAGAGATTACTAGCTAGATCATTTCAAGGTTCTGGAGAGAACTGGCATGACTCTAGACTCATCCCCACTGCAATGATTGATTAACTGTTGTTGACTCATAGACTCACAGGAAATCCTTCCTTCTCCCCACCCCCTTCCCTTGCCAATAAAGAGTTCTTACCAGGGAAGGTTGGTGGTGCCTCTCCTGCCACTACTCATCTTTGCATTTGCTCCTACTTAAAAAGGAACAGAGAGGAACTTCTTGCATTTTTACCTGCGCTATTTGGAGCTAAGAAGTTAATGGGGAAACATTGTGTTCTGAGACACAGGCATACCAAAGACCAAAACTATGAATACTGCACTTCAAAAAACAAAACAGGAGAATAAAATATAATTAATTTCCTTTGATAGTCAGAAGATTTCCCTGGGATTTTCTCCTATTAAGTTGTTGCCAATACGAGAACCATTATCTAAGAACTGTTAAGCTGAAAGTCCATAATTAAACTCCTACTACACTACACAGATGTGGCTTATGTGTTACTTCCAAATTATAGGATTATTGCCAGTATTTTTCTTTTAATTAAACAGTGTATGATGTTCTGCTTTCTTCCCTTAGAGTCATTAGCATACAAATACAACCACTGATTAAATCTGCAATTCACTGGGAGGAAAAAGAAGAAAAAGAAGAGATTACATTTCAGAAAATCTATTGGACTAATGATTTATTACAAATAAACATTCCTCATGAAATAACTGTGGCCCTGAAGTTTCTGCTAATAAATGAATGGCACTGGAATAAAATGATATAAAAGTTAATTTGTATGGGATGAAAATGGAAAATGATAAAATGGGATTTTGCTATAATAACTTTAAAAGTCTCAGGCAATGCTTGGATTCAAAAGAATGCCTAAAGCAAAGTTTTTTTATTTTCCATTTCAAGGGGGGAATGCAGTAACGAGGGCTTCTTGGCTAAAATTTCACTTATTTCAGACTCAACTCTTTATAACCCTCCCAATCAGTACAGCCACACTTGCCTGGAAAGGACTGGAGAAGTGCTGAGAAAGAAGCTGCAGTGTTGGGCAATGAACATGGGAACAGAGCTTATTCTGAGTGGACAGCATTTTCTGTAGGGACCCACACTGTATTTGGGGAGAGATTCTCCCATTGATTCAGAATGCTGAGAGTGAGGAGAGCACAGCATCCACAAATTTAAACTGCCTGAATAAGGTTAATGCCAGATTGCATTGCTTGCTTACCCTCTTGAGCCATGGCTCTCCCCACACCTTCTAGAGGGGATTTGGACTTCTGATATGGGCTGTGGTGGTGTCATTATGCTTCTCCTGTGAGTAAAGTTCCTTACTAGCATTCTTCATCCATTCAATGGTTGTGCATAGGGATGTGGCACAATGGTGGCTAGCTCCATCCCCAACCAAGGTGTATTCATTAGAAGGTCCTTTAGAGAGGCCCTGAACATAGAGTTGTATATATGAGGGGTGCTTTCATGTGATTAGAAGCCCTGATTTTCCAGGGCTCCTGATCACACAGAGCCCTACACTTGTAGGCATGGGAGGCATTTTAGTGATCTTTTGAATGTTCCCAGGATGGAGTGCAGTCTGCCACCAGAATGTCATACAGTCCATATGAATCCAGTCCATGCTGTCAATGAATGCTTGAAAAATGTCTCCAAAGGGAATTTGTCATAAATTAATTTGCTTTGTAATATAATTGTTAGATTTTCTGTATCTGTTTTAATGTTATCATAAACCACCTTAAGCTGAACAGAAGTAGGGTGAAAACAATATTTAAAATTAATTTCAAAAATTCCTGGTTGCAAACACAGAGAGGCTATTCACACAATGGTAGAAAATTGGGCTAGCCTCTGCTAGCCCAAATTCCTACCATCGAGAGAACCACCAGGCTCGGCTGCAAGTCCAGTGGTTCTTAAGCGGCTCACTCGCTTAAGTAGCCCTTCCCTAATCCCAGGTTAGCGGAGCAAGCGCTCCGCTAACCCGGGCTCCCCAGTCATGAGTTGCCGCGCCACGGCTCTGCGCCGTAGCAACTCACAAGTATACACCCGACCGGAAGGCTGAAAAGCAGCCTCCCAGCTCGGGGGGTCTCTCCAGCATGCCGTGTGCACTCACACAGGGCATGCTGGAGCTTCCGGGGGCCATGCGGCCCTGATCCTCCCAGCCCCCACCGGCTCCGTAATGAAGCCTGCTGTTGTGTGGGCGGCTGCTTCAGCCAGCCAGAGCAGACTGCTGCTCGTGTGCAGGGAGAGTGGGCTAAGCCCACTCTCTCTGCAAACCCTCCCCAAGCTCTTCTCACTAATCATGAGAAGAGCCTCAGAGACCTTCTGAATGGAGGTTACCCATACATTGCAGACTTTTGGACTTCGTTATCATTTTAGCAGTCACCCTCATATTTTATTTTAACATTGGTCTAAAGTAGGGTTCTAGAGAACTCAAACGTTTACTCGTTCTTTTGTGATATTTGTGTTGGTCTTCATAAATATATGGTATTACCCTACTCTTGTTTTTGAACTATTTTTAATGGACTAGCATAGATACTGGTGGTTTTTGATGTAGCTATACGACTCATAGAATCATAGGACATATAGGTTGCATTTGCAGACACAGAACTGCAATGGAATATGCCTGGAGTTTCGTGGATGTTACATCCAAATGCGGTGATCCACAGTTGGGCACAGTGACAAAAACGAGAGTTCGGGATTGGAACTCCTCTGAACCCTCAGATTGTAATGAGTGTCATTGCTGCAACCCAAGGTTCCAGTCAGTCTGCAGAATGTCCAAATTTGGAACTGCAGGCTGCTGGCCCTGGAACCAGAGTTGAGAGAGGAAGCTCCTCTTTCAACTCTGGCATGATGGGCTGCATGGGAAGTCCTTCAGTAAAGAAGGAAGCCCACACAGCCAGCTCCCCCATGTCTCTTCAGTCTTGCTGACTGCAGAGAGGCAGATCTCCTGAATGTCCAAATTTGAACAGGAGAGTGGGGGGAGAGGGGCATGGAACTATGGGTCCATTGGACCCGCAGTTCTGTGTTACATGTGAATGCAGCCTAAGAGTTAGAAGGGAACTTGGATGTCTTCCTGCTGAGTGCAGGAAACTGCTACAGCATCTCTGACAGATGCCTATCCAGCCTTTGTCTGAAAAACTGCAGCAAAGGAGAACCTACCACTGCATGAGGCAGACTGTCCCACGGCTGAACTGCTCTTATAATGAGGAAATTATTCTGAAAGGTTAGCCTGAATTTGCTTTCTTGTCATTTAAACCCACAGTTTCTAATCCTGCCCTCAGGAACAACAAAGAGCAAATTTGCTCCACCTTCTCTGTGACAGTCCTTCAGATATTTGAAGATGTCCATCATAAGTCTTCACTTCTCCAGAATAAATAGAATGAGCTCCTCCAATTATTCCTCATCAGACTTGGTTTCCAGACCCCTCAACATCTTTCTTGCCCTGCTCTTAACCCATTCCAGTTTATAACTGGTTTTGCTTGTGTGTACATAAAAGCAGTTATAAGTGCTTTATACTCAAATGAATCCCTTACTGTCTTTGTCTTTCCTGTTCTTCCCCACTCTCTGCTGTCTTACTGCCTTTGCATGACCTTCCCTTCCTCTACTCTCTTCTCTCATGAGAGAATTTAACTTGCAAGCTCCTTGGGCCAGGGGCATCCTTTTTGTCTCATTTCTCTGCAAAGTGCCATCTGCCCTGATGAAGCTGTTGCATGGAGCAGAACATGTGGGAGGACAACTCCTCACACATGTTCCAATTATGAAAGTGTGAATATCAGTGTTCCTGGGAAACCTTGAATAGGAGCGGCATAAATTAAAATGTTCCCACTGTCCCACATTGAGGATAAAATAAAGAAATGCCTGGGGTGGTTTAAAACTAGGTAAATGGGATAAATAGTTATGGCATTTCTTTAAAAATGAAACAACTTATTTCACATATTTATGCTTGCTATTGTTTTTGTAATGGCAGAAACTGCCACTCAGCAACAATGATTAAGGCACACCAAACATCTGGCTGTGGCTAATGAGCTGGAGCTTCTCAGCTCCCCTGGATGCTAATTGTGGTGGTCAAAGGTCACTGTGGAAGGCCATCTGCCCTTCTCCTAAATGACTTGTAGAAAAAAATCCACTTCTTTTTACTGGGCAAGATACTAATGTCCCTGCAGGGTTAGAAGATAGTTGGGATATTTTTCTCCAGCATTTCCTCTAAACATTCAGCTTGTTAGCATAACAACAATTCCAAAATCAGTGCTATTTGGAAGGAAAAACAGAAGAATGTACATTAAATCAAACAAAATGATTAAGTCTTGCTTGGGAAAAAGTAGATAAAATATTGCATATACTCTAGGCTTTAGTAGATTGATATGGGTTGGGAACAGAAGGTTATGCACAAACATAACGGCTTTAGGCTTTAAAGCCCCACATGTTATCCTGAGGATCACATACCCCCATAGGAACCTGCTGATCTCCTTAATTCAGCATGTTAACTGAGCCACCCAGAGAACAATTTGGTTATGGGGTGGCTAACAAATAAAGTTGTTTACTATCATCATCATCATCATCATCGGACCTGCTTTCTAGCCAAACTATAACTAAAATTTATTTGAAGGGTACCAGAGATAGGATCTTTTCAGTGGCGGCACCACATTTGTGGTACTCCTTTCTAGGGAGGGAGGAAGTTTTACCATTTTTTAACAGCATTTGAAAGCTTGTTTTCTTCCTTCAAAGCTTCTTAAAGTAATGTGTTATCAATGAAGAGATACATTCCTTGAGAAATTTAGGAGTCATTAGAATAGATGGTAAGGCAGTTTTTGATCAAAAACTGCATAGGACAAGTATCTACCCAACATAGAGAGCTATGTGTGCTTCCTATTTTCAATCGTGTATGAGCAAACAACTACTGTAGGTAAAGGGAGGGAGGAGTGATCATGTTTGAGAGAGGAGCTGGGTAGGATGACACTGTCCTGCCCAGCACTTTAACAAGGTAGGAGGAAAAGCCATTCTACCCAGCTCCTCTCTCACATGATGACTGCCCCCCCACACACCTAGATTTTCACTAGCACATGACTGAAAATCAGGAGTACACACAGCTCCAGAAGCTGGGTAGGACACTTGTCCTCCCCAGTTTTCAATCATGTGAACTTCCTTAGTAATTTAAAAAATCATCCCAGCATAATAATATCCACAATGGGGCCAGAGGACCAGACAGGTTTTCTTCTCTCCCAACCACCTAAAAGGCCCTGTGCTCTTTGGTCCTGGGAACAATAAGTAGGGCTGCAGCCTATAATTAATTGATTTCTTCCATTAATAGGCTAAAACCTTTTTGATAGACTAACAAGAAATACTTGTGAGAACAAGTCTGCTTTCCTTTCATTATAACCTTAATTGCTAATTACCAACTTCTAGCTCAAATGTTCACTTGTCCACCATCTTGAATTGGTGTGGATGACATCATCACAAACTATGCCATTGAGGTGTCCGTATGTGTTTCTACAACTGTACCAAAGTGAGTTCAGATAGGTTCCCACTTGCACCTCAAATGTTCATACATCCGCCATCTTAAATTGGAGTGGGTGACATCTTCACAAACTATGCTATTGAAGTATTCCCATGTGTCCCCTCACTACAACTGTACTAAATTGGGTACAAATCTGTTAAGCAGTTCACAAGTTAGTCCTCTTGGGCCTCAAACATTCACGTGTCTGTCATCTTGAATCAAGGTGGATGACATCATTACAAAGTATGCTATTGATGTGTCCCTATAGCTGTAGCAATTTTGGTTCAAATCAGCTAGGTGATTCACAAGTTAGCCCACTTGCATCTCAAACGTTCATGTGTCTGCCATCTTGAATTGTGCTAGATGACATAATCACAAACTAAACAATTGAGATGTCCCTACAGCTATACTAAATTTGATTCAAATCAGTCCAGAAATTTCAAAGTTGATAGTGGGACACACACACACAGCTGGGTGATCTCATAAGGTTACTTTCCTTAAGGGAAGTAGGCTAAAAAGGCATAATTTAACATTGTTGTTACACATGTGTTTATGAAACCTGAGGATGGCAGACACCATCTTAGAGGGGATATTCCTTCTCTCTCTCTCTGTGTGTGTGTGTGTGAGAGAGAGAGTCCATCCATCCCTCTATCAGTGCCTGGACCACTTTGAACCAAATTTGGTACAGTTGTAGGGACAGATAGGAGACACTTCAATGGCATAGTTTCATCCACTCAAGTCAAGATTGCAGATGTGCGATCGTTTGAGATGCAAGTGGAAACTGATTTGGCCCAAATTTAGTACAGTTGTAGACACATAGGGACACCTCAATGGTGCAGTGTATGCTTGTTTCATACACCCAATTCAAGATGGTGGACACCTAAATGCATGAGATGGAAGTTGGTAATTATCACTTGAGATTATAGTGTAAGGAAAGTAGGCAAATGAGTTCTTACCAGAACTTCTCATTTATTGGCACAAAGGAGGGCATGCCTTTTCCAACACTGCACTTTTCCTTACATATACACACACCTGCTTTTAAAAAAGCGAGTTGGATAAAATGCAGTGAGTCACACACAAGAGGGACATAGGCTCACTGACTCGGTGACTCTCAGTAGGCCTCCTGCACTTCTTATGCGGATGGAGGAGGCTCTGTGGGAGTGATGCATGATGTAACTGCTGCTGTGCCAGACTTCCATTGGGAATGCTGGGAAACAGCTGCGGCAGCAGGAAAGCCACACTTCACTCCTATGGAGCCGCCCCGCCTAAGCAAGATGTGTGGACAGGCTGCTGAGAACTGTGGAGACAGCAAGCCTACTTCTGTCCTGGGTAATTGGTTTGCTGTGCAGTACCTAAGCCAGTAAGTCTACACAGGTGTATCTATATGAACCTGCCTTATACTGAATCAGACCATTGATCCATCTAGCTCCATACCGTTTACTGTGACTAGCAGTGGCTCTCCAGGGTTTCAGACAAGGCTCCTTCCCAACCGTACCTGGAGATGCCAAGGATTGAACTGGGACCTTTTGCATGAAAAGCAGATGCTCTACCATGAGCTACAGCTCTATCACCCATCCTGTGGCAGCTTCTCTAATTACCAGTCTGCTTCTGGGCTAGATTCAGGATGCTGGTCTTGGTCTTTAAAACCCTACATGGCTTGGGGCAGGGGTATCTGTTAGACCACATTCACTCATATTAACCTCCCAGGGCCCTCCGTTCCGCATCCCAGGCTCTGCTCATAGCCTTGCAACTAACAGAGATCTGATTGGCGGGGAACAGGAACAGGAACTAGAGTCTGGTGGGTTTTTAAACTTTTAACCTCTTAGCTTTTACTGTTTCAACTTGTGATTTTAGGTTTTGGTTTTAAATGCATTTTTTTTTAGTTTGTTTCTTTTTTAGTTTTTTTTTAAAATAGTGTATTGTTTTGATTGACTTTGTTAGCCACCCTGAGCAGTAATGTGTAACTATATACCCTAGGTATAAATATTTCTAAAATATATAAATAGATAAAACTATATATTTCAATGCAAATATATGCAGATTTAATGGAGATAGATAGATAGATAGATAGATTTACATCAACTAAGATGTCTTTAATCAGATCACTCACAAACACTCACCCAACGCCCCTGCAAAAAAGGAGATGTTTTCTGGAATGAGTTTTTTCAAATATGTATAGGTGTGATCTTATTTCATATTAGCTGAGCTCTGGTTCTGTGAGTAAAGATTTCACAATTTGAAATCTGTACTCAATCCAGCCAAAGCTAGGCATTTTTAAGCACCACAAATGCAGTGGGAAAGGTTTAAGCATGTGCTTAAATACTTGATAGTGCTTGACTTTGTATGGATTGTCTTCCTGTAGGGTTTTTGTTCTTGTTTTGCATTCAGTACCACCCACCCACCCAAAGTGTATTTCTATAGTTATAGGAAAATGTTGTATCATGCAGAGAGGCACAATTAAATTTTGATGAAATGAGGAAGAAATGTATCAATTGAATAGGTATGCTAATATTTTCTGCTATTGTCATTTGTTTGTGGATAGTTAATCTTGAGAGATGAAAAATATAATAGCGTCTTATATGGAGCTTTCTCAAAAGAATTGTAGGTAAATTATATTTTATGTATACTAGGAAGGGTAGACGCTTACTGGATTTTAAAGAATACTATTAATTCTTCAGGTTTTTCTGAAAGATCAAAAGAAGATTTTGAAAGAATTTCCATGAGAAGCAGCAGTCTTCTGAAGTAATGCCATTTACTTTTTAAACATGATATGCTTTTCCTTTGGATATATAAATGTGAAAAAGCTCCATCAAGATGCAAAACAGCCAGTAAAAGGTGAACTTCAAAAAGGCCCCCAGAAAGGGCCTGCATGAAAGTTCACAGTAATTTCAGAATAAAGTTCCGAAAAGGAAAGAGCTTTGTAACATGAATCCTCAATTTGCAATTGCTGTTATATTGTTCATCTAAGACAGCTTTTTCTTAAAATCTTGTATCTATATGTGCTTTGCTTTAAGGGCCCCTCAGATTTTTAAAAAAATTACCCTTCAGATTTGTTCTGTCTTTTCAAGTCTTTTTCTTCTTACATAATAGAAGATTGACACTCTGAAGAATTTGGCCATTCTTCATGTAACTATTGACCACAAATAATAGCATTTACCTTGATTTCTATGTATTATGAATAAAGTAGTAATAGATGCATTAGATTCTAAGAGCTCTACTATGATTATAACAGGGTATATGAATATCATACACTAGATTATATGTATAAGCAGCCACTGCGGCGGGGAATCACCTCCGCCACTCACCTGGCCGCTGGCGGGGGCTCGCCTCCGCGGGAGCCAGGTGAGTGGAGGAGGCGATTCCCCACCGTGGGGGCTGCTGGGCGGCATGGAGCACCGGCTCCGTTGACCTTAAAGAAGCTGCCCCCCCCGAAGGCGCATTCACGAACCACGCCTACTAGATTAAAAGATCTGCTATGCAAGGGGCACAGGTTCATAGGACCCCAGCTAAAAGAGCAAGGGGAACACAACTCCAGCTTCACTTGTATGTATGTATGTATCTTATTCATTCATTTGATTTCTATACCGCCCTACCAAAAATGGCTCAGGGCGGTTTACACAGAGAAACAATAAATAAATAAGATGGATCTTATTTGGCTACTTGGATACTTATATACTTGGATAAGATGGATACTTAGGGCTAATTCATATGATTAACTGGGCACATAAGGAGTGCTTGAAATTGTTGCATATATTAAGGTTGTACAAATGACCAAAAATGCTGGCGAAGGACTAGCAGGGAGGCGAGCTCCTGACTACCTCCCTGTACAGGATCTCCATACCCTTCAAGCCTCTGCCATTCACCTGGCGCCTGATTGGTGCCACGGCAAGCAGCAGAGCAGGGAACCAGAGGAAAAAGTCTTCCAGAAACTCAATGCACCAGGACTAGGAATGTGATGCATTGAGGGGTCCTCCCTCAGCTGGATGCCCTTGCCACCCAGCTCTGTGAGTTGCAGGCTGCCTGCAGCCCATGCATACATACGACCCCGTGCCTGCCTTTAACCCTGGCTAAAGGCTGGATTTAAAAGTCAGATTAGGTGGGGAAGGAGTACCAGGATTGGCCTCAATCCTGGTGCTCCACATTGGCTTCAGTGCTGGTGCTCCACACAAGCAGCCTAACTCACACGGTGCTCCACACAAGCAGCCTATTCACATATTTAGTGGATTTTCTTGGTTTTGATTATATTATCAGGATGCTGTTTTGTTTTTATGTGCTCGTGAGAATAGCCTCACTGGCTTCCTACCTGATGCTAGCTGGTTTTGTGCAGAAGGCACATTGGAAAGGACTGTGTTTTAAGAATATTTCTCTAACTCATATTGAGTATGGTTTGCAATGCTGTGCAGAAAGTAGCTGGTGCACTCAGGACTTATGGGGCTCCAGTTATTCTGGGTGGGACTCAAGGAGTGGCTCTTATGCCACACCCTGTTAAGGACTTGAGGACAATGCATGAGAATTCTGAAGAAGATAAGGAGCGCAGGTCAGGACCCAAAGAGCTATGAAACCAGTTCAGTAAGCCCAAAGGGGATATGGCTGCAATCTTTTGCATGCTTACTATGGAGCTAGCCCAGAGGAGATTCTCATGATCCACCAAAAGTGGGCTAAGGGAGCCTAGCCCAATTCTGGTGGATCGTGTGCTGCCACGGGAGCGGCACGGCTCCCAGCAGCAAACCCTCTTAATTTCCCCTCCCCTTAGATGAGGTTAGCAGAGTGAGAGCTCTGCTTATCCTGTCTATTTGATCGTGTCTTGCCATGGCACAGCTGCACACAGCAGCACAGTTGCCTGCACACAAGGAGACCCCAATGAGGACACACATGAGGAAATCCCTACCAGGAGGCTGAAACAAACCTCCTGGCCCTTGGGGTCTTTCCAGGATGCCCCACACGCTTGCATGGGGCATCCTGGAACTTCCGGGGGCCACATGGCCCAGCTCTCCCAGCAAACCCCTTCTCGGCGAGTCTCATTGATCGTGAGACTCACCTCAATGGCTAACATGCTGACTAATAATCCCCTGCTAACTGGGCAAAGAGGCACCTTTTACCATGGTGATTCTCTTTATTTAGCAGGGGGAGAGTAACTAGCCCTATCCACCCCCAGCACAGTACCTCCAGTGACTGTGGCTGGTGTCTATCTTGTGTGTTTTTTAGAATGTGAGCCCTTTGGAGACAGGGATCCATCTTATTTATTTATTATTTCTCTGCGTAAACTGCCCTGAGCCATTTTTGGAAGGGCGGTATAGAAATCGAATTAATCATCATCATCATCAAAGGCACTACCTTGGCGTGGTTGTGGGGCTTGCGTGCTCTGAGGAAGGTGAGAGCTATGCCAGAGGTCCAACCATACTGGGCAGGTCTCACCAGAGGAGACAGACGAAGAGTGCCTCTCCCATCAACAATATGGTGAGACATAACTTTAATAAATCTATACCGGATCGGTCGTCGCCCGGGTCAACAAGGACCGCGCCAGGTGCTGTAATCCCTGGACATCTGGTGGCAAGTGGGCTACAGGACTCAGGATCTTCAGTTGAGCAACAAGGGCTGGAGACTGCAAGGTTACTGGAAGAAACGTCGCTTAACCGGAAAAAATATATGAAAAATGCGAACAAGGAAATAATGATCTGATATTACAAGTCTAGTCCAACTAGAAGAGGTTATTTAAAAAGAATGTACCAAATTTGGAAAAAGAAGCATCCAGATACAGAAATAACAGAACAAAGGCTAGCAGAACAGAGAAGATTCATAATAAGAAATAAAGTATTCACAGGAGTTGAGATGGAAGAACTGCAAAGAGCAACACAGGCTCAAGACATGGAAGAATTACCACCAACTGAAGCAGTTGCTCAGGTGCAGGTGGAGGAGGTGTTGGAAATAGAGGATGCCACTGTTGCTGAACTGTTTCAAAATCAAAACCTGGACATCCCCTTTGCCTTCACCTCAAAAACCCGAATGCCGTTTAACAGAAAAGCAACAAGAACTAAAGCAAAAAATAACTGAGCACATGAACCAAACAACCACCAGGGTTTGACTTCCAGCTCTAAAAACAGTTGCCAAAAAACAACTTGCTCAGGCATTAAAAGCTGTCAATGCTGCACTTGCAGAAATAACAACCAATAATTTGCAAGAAACAAACCAACTAATGTACAGTGCAGCAACAATAACAACACAAGAGCTCGGATATAAGATCAGTGGACCTGTAAAAAAAGAAAGTAGTACATCACCTAAATGAAAGATTCGATTAGAAAATAAAATCTCCAGGCTTAGATCAGATGCTAGTAAATTGAAAGATATGAAAGACAAGAAGCTGAAGAATCAAAACACCAAACAATATCTGATCCAAAAATACCACCTAGATTCAAGGAAAATTAGAGAAGTCCTGGAAATAATAAAGCAGCAAATAACAGCAGTGTCAAAGAAGATTAGCAGATATGAAGCCAGAACTACAAAACACTGGCAGAATCTCCAATTCCAGTCGAATCAGAGACGTTTCTACCAAAGCATAGAAGGAGAAACTGCAAGAAACGTAGAAACACCAAATAAAGAAGAAACAGTTCAATTCTGGGGGAAATTATGGGACAACCCAATAGATTATAATAAAAAAGCAGGCTGGATGAAAGAGGTCAAAAATGTAACCAACAAATGCAAGATCTAATAATAACACCAGAATTAATAAGTGAAAGAGCAAAGAAAATTAAAAATTGGACTGCTCCAGGCGACGATGAACTGCAGGGCTTTTGGCTTAAATGCCTAACAAGCCTTCATAAACAATTATCAAAACAGTTCAATCACATTTTGCAAGGAGGTGATATTGAACAATGGCTAACAACTGGGAAAACTCATCTCATAATGAAAGACCCAGCAAAAGGTCCAGTTCCAAGTAATTATAGACCGATAACCTGCCTGCCAACCATGTTCAAATTATTAATTGGAATAATAGCAGATGAAGTGATGCAACACTTATTAACTAACAAACAGCTTCCAGTTGAATAGAAAGGAAATTGCCCGAACACCAGAGGCACAAAAGACCAGCTGCTGATTGACAGAATGATTTTAGAAAATTGCAAGAGAAGAAAAACCAATCTAAGTGTTGCATGGATTGACTACAAGAAAACCTTTGATTCATTGCCTCACACATGGATACTAAAATGTTTAGAAACAACTGGTGTCAGCAAAAACATTCAGATATTTATTTAAAAAAGCAATGAGCATGTGGAGTACACAGTTAACAATCAATGGCGAGACACTTGGACAGGTTAGCATTAGAAGAGGCATTTTCCAAGGGGACTCACTATTCCCTCTGTTGTTTGTAATCGCCATGACCCCACTTTCACAAATACTAAACAAAACAGGCCTCGGATACAAAACATCTAAAATATCAAGTCAAATCAACCATCTGCTGTACATGGGCGATCTGAAGTTGTATGGAAAGTCCCAGTCAGAAATCGAATCACTGCTAAACACTGTCCGTATATTACTCTCCTAGCCCGATTTTTGCTGCTCGTGAGAATAGCCCCAGTGAGTCTCCTTGTAAAACCTTGTAATGACACTCATCATCAAAGCATCAACAGTTCTTGCCAGAGATGACTTGGCTTTTATCATATATTGCTTATCAGGCTCAAACAAACATGGAGGCCAAGAACACAGTTCATGATTTCTATAAGTCTGCGTTTAGTGATAAGCAAAGAAGCATTCTTTGGGTTATGAGATGTGGATCTTCCTATCGATGACAATCTCCTTCTTCAGTTCTTTCATTGTTACAGCTTGAGAAGACTTGGCCATTTTCACATCTTTGAAATATTTCTTCATCATTTTGTCATGTATTCTCCAGCTGATATGGTCAGCCTCATCCACAGTTACCTTCTTCTGGCTGTCTGAATGATCAGTGAATATATTGCATAGGTCAGTAAAATACAGGCTGAAAATATTATGAGATGTCAGGAATTGCAATATCTTTGTCGTTTCCTGTAAATCCCTGGATAACATGGTCTGGGCCCCAAAACATTACTGGACCTGATCTGCTGAACTTGCGAAGTATCTTTCACTGAACCATGCATTAAAAGTTTTAAATGCAGGCAACGTTGTGCTCTGCTATTTGCAAAAACTGTTGCAGGCAGAATTGTACAAATGCAGGCACTCTAGAAGATGAAAATGAGATGAACACTTATATTAACCAGCTATACCATATACTTAGCAAGTTGATCAAACCTTTAAATTCTTAACCAGCAGTCACATTTCAGTTTTTAAAAATGTGCCACACTTTGTCTCATGCAGTGTTTTATGCAGTGTTTTTGCATTCATGAATGTTTCACAGTAAATCCCCTGTCTTAGGGGGGCTATGCATATAAATGTATATTTTTAGTTTTCTATATTGTGGAATGTCCATTGTCCGGAATCTGAAAAAGCTGAAATACCTTCTGTAGGAATTAGTTCAAGGTTTGGATCAATTTTTGCTTGTATCCAATGGACTATAGCAAAGCATGTGCAATAGGAGAAGCTGCAGAGATGCACCAGTGCAACTCCTACAGTTGTCCTGCACACATGCACTGCTGCTCAAGATCATTCATACTTCCTAGTGCTGCTTGCACTCCAGAGGCATTCTGTAACAGTTGCAACATATCACTGAGGGTCAGTGATGTGTTTCCCCTCTTCAAGACACTTCTGGAACATGAGCAACAGAAGTATAAGCCCTCCTGTGCAACCGTGCATGCACAGGATGATTGGGGGCAATTGCACAAGGACCAGGGGCATGGAGACAATTGAGCAAGAGGGGACAATTGTCACCAGGCTCCAAGTGTCTGGGGAGCCCCCTTCACCTTTGCCAAATCCTGCACCCAGCTGGTGAGCAAAGCATTCACCAGCTGGGAGTGCAAGGCACACCCCTCTCCTCTTCAGCCAGTGTTTCAATGAAATTCTGGCTGGGGAGGGATGGACTCTCCCCCCGGGAATTGGCCCCTTCCCTGCTTCTGACATTAGATGCAAGGGGCCGGGGCCAGTGCCGAGAACATGCCAGTGCTCCTGCAGAATTTCATTTCCCCTGTCAGCTGTTGGTGGAATCACTGAAAGGGAATTGGGTGTGCACACACTTTGCACACATGAAAAAACACCCAGGGGTCAGGGGGAAGCCACTGGTCGGACTTTGTCCCCAGCCACCACCAAGCTCCCTACACCCCTAACAAGGATTGCACACACATCTTCACAGACCTTCTAATGTGTGTGCTTCATTAGCCAGGATGTTAACCACTGGGATTAACTTCTGAGTAAACATGCACAAGGTTGAGGCTCTTCTCACAATTGGTGAGATGAGCCATGAGGGGGGTTGGGAGGAGAGTGGGCTAAGCCTGCTCTCCCTGCAGATCAGCAGTCAGTCTGCTCCTGGTGGCCACATCAGCTCCATCACGGAGCTGGCGGGGGCTGGGGATTTCAGGGGCCGTGCAGCCCCCAGAAGCTCCAGCATGCCCTTTGCAAGCGCGCAGGGCATGCTGAAGAGACCCCCGAGCCGGGAGGCTGCTTTCAGCCTCCGGGTCAGGGGTCTCCTCATGAGTTGCTGTGGCGCGGAGCCGCACTGCGGCAATTCACGATTTAAAAAACTGGGTTTGCGGAACACTCGCTCCGCAAAACTAGTTCAAGAGGAGGGGTAGTTTGGGGGATTAACCGCCTGGAGGACACCGGGCTCGCTTGCGAGCCAGGTGGTTTTCATGGTCCACCAAAATTGGGCTAAGCTCCCCTAGCCCGATTTCGTTGGACCATGTGAATAGCCTCATTGTGTCATTAGATGTTTTCCCTTCCTTGAACAGTAGCACCTCATGCCATATGACAAAATACTTTTGAAACTGAAAGAATGTTCAGAAACCGTTCACTTGTATTTATTTTAAATATTTATATCTCTGTTTTCCATGCAAAGTTGCTCACAACAATATTTACAGAAAACTACACATACAATAAAAGAAACTGCAGCAATCAGTTACACACCTGTACACACACCAGAGAGAGTGTATAAATTGATTAGAGATAAAGAGCAAAGGTGTCCTGGGAAAAGATATGGCATGGGTCTTCAAAAATAAAATAAAAAATCCCAGTGACCTAGTGGAAAGTAAGCCTGAGCCCTCAATTCCAATAGCAGCCAACTGAATTAAAAATACTTTCTGACATCCTGATTAAGGAAATGCCAAAGAAGCAACGGGATCAGAATAACAGTGTTTCCAGATAAATAGCACCAGCAAGCCAAGGAGAGCAATTTTTGATGGCCTTTTGTTCCCTAGAATTATAGGGAATATGTTCCTGCTGTAAGAGATTTTTAGATGCCCCAAAACTCCCACAGTCAGGAATAAATGGGGATTCCAAAACTCTCACATTAAGAGAGACTGTGGGTTCTTTTGATGGTCTTGGCTGTCAAGAATCCCAATACCCAAGAAGACACGAGGAGAATGAGGAGGCAATATTTAATTAAAAACAAATTTATTTCTCACCAGAATTCAGATGAGTCGCAGCACACTTCCCCTTTCTTACAGCAATTAAGCAATGTTAAGCTGGCAACTCAAAATATTGTTAAAAACTTCTCTCCCACACCCTATGGCTATTCAATTCCCCTGAGCTCACCAAAAGGAACCTGCTGTTTCCCCTTTCACCGAGATGTAGGGCATTGTCAGATTGATCGATGGACTCTCTTCCTCCTTTCTTCTCTTAACCCTGCAGCCCCTATCTATCCCCAGGCTGCGGTTTAAGTATCCCCACCCATATCACCTACACATCAACAATGATTGGATAGAGAAAGGGGTCTTGACCATCAATGACCTTCAGTTAAACCTGTTCCTTTTGACATTTAATATGATTGGCCAGAAAAATGGAATAAGGCGTAGGGCGAGCGACCCCCTTCAAATGGAACACTGAGTCTTGACGTGCTCTCGTTCTGAGACAGTGAAAATGAGGAAGTTTGCCTGAGCTGACAGGCCGACTTTCTCTAATTTTAGACAAAAGTTTTGGGAGGGGGCTGTCCTTGACGGAATGGAAGATTGCTGGAATAGGGAGTTTGGCATGGCCAAGGATGTCTAATTTGGACAAATTGTGGGAGGCTTGGGACGGGCCCAAAGTGGGAGTGTGTCCTGCACCATAAAAGGATGTCTAATTTTGGACATAATGTGGGGGACTTGGGATTTTACCTATATGACAGCATTACCCATGACATTAGTTCATGCTAAGATCAAGGCCTAAACTGCATCAAGCAAACAGACTCATGTCAAGCATTTATCTAACACAATATGGCTAACTTATCTTAGCACTTATTCAATATAAAAGTGACCTGACTAGGCCTTATACTGCACAGCCTTTAGGGACGTATTTTAGATGGCATACGGGCTTCCTTGATAAGGGGAGGTCATAAAAAATCACATACCCCAGTGCACCAGTGCTATTGCTTTGCAAGTGTGGTTATTCAGATCCTCTTACAACAATGGTGCCTCCATAGGATGAGGGCCACTATTTTTAATATTATTTGAAAGAACCACAATGTTTCTCTCACATGAGGGATCGCGATTCTTCTAATCTGGCTCTTCCAAAATTGTTTTATGAAACTTGTTTGGTATATTGGTAGATGAAATTATATTGAATTGTATCATTATTAGAATATTGGAATTAATGTGTTTTATTTTTTATTGTGAATATTCAATTTTGAGGTAGCCTTGATAGACATATATGCTATGAATAAACACAATTGTACAATCACAAATCACCTTGAAATTGAGTATTATGTGCACTTAAATATGTGCATAATCTTCAGTATCGTTACAGAATGAAGAATATTTATTTATTTATTTATTTATTTATATTTGATTTGATTTATATACCACCCTTCCAAAAATGGCTCAGTCTGCATCTTTTTATTAAATCGTGTGTGTGTGTGTGAAATTGTGTTATGGCCAATGGTCAAAAGAATAAACTAAACAAACTGAACTTGAACCAAATTATTCTATTGAGTACTTTATTCAGTGTGTTTCGTGCTTCCCATATTAGCACTCACATTCTATACACGTTTACTTGTATATAAATTCCACTTGATTTCAGTTTTTCCAAGGAAGAGCAAATTCACACTCGATCTAATTTGATTTTGTTTGCTGTGCATGCACCAGTGTATTACCAGTGTTTCCTGCAAACTTAAAGCGTGAATGTAAATTATGCCCCTAAATAATCATGTGTGTACACGTCAGGGAGCTACAGCTCATTTAGACATGTGATATGGATATATAAGGAATCCTGTCTGTCATTTACATCTGTCATTTGCTTTAAGAAACAATTGTTCTGTAACACTGATGTAGCATACATGGAGGCGGTTCCCAAGATCAGTGGGAGCTGCCTGTGGAGGGTTTGTGGGGAGAGCGAGCTTAGCCTGCTCTTCCCGCAGACGAGCAGTCAGTCTGCTCTGGGCGGCCGCAGTTGCTGCCCACACAACTGCCAGCTCCATTAAGGAGCCGGAGGGGGCTGGGTGTTTAGGGGCTGCGCAGCCCCCGGAAGCTCTAGTATGCCCTGTGTAAGCACACAGGGCATGCTGGAAAGACCCCCGAGCTGGGAGGCTGCTTTTGAGCCTCCAAGTCGGGGGTCTACTCATGATTTGCTATGGCACGGAGCTGTGCCCGGCCCCGGTTGCTTTGTAAACATGGAACTGCTCTAAGTGGGCTTTTAAGTATGCCTGCGGCTTGGAATCTTCAAGATTTTGTAAACTGCTCAATAAGAGGACCTTTAAATGGTCTGGCCATCTGGGCTTTAAATTACTAAAGTATGGGTAGCAAGTGTACCCAGAAATGCTGGCCAACCTTCAAACTAATGAACGTTGGTGCTGATAATGCCACACCTGTGCTATTATCATTATTATTATTATTATTTCTTGTTTACACAGTCAGACAGGTGTTATTGACTGGTTTGTTTTATCCAGACATCGAGTCCTTCCCAAGGACCTGGGATGGCTGAATTTTATTGTCAATTGTTATAGATATTGTCACAGAATATAGGCTGTTCCCAGTAAAGCTGATTTTTGTAATTGGCTTATTATTATTATTATTATTATTATTATTATTATTATTATTATTATTAAAACGTATACCGCCCTTCCAAAAGGCTCAGGGCGGCTTACATTAAAACACCATTAAAATTAGTTAATAATTAAAACAAAAATTATAAAGCATAAAACAATGATTAACAATTAAAAACATCATAAAACAACAATTAAATAATCAGAACAATTTAAAAACAAGTTTTTAAAAGCTGAGAAAGCCTGGTTGAAGAGATGTGTTTTCAGGTGTTTTCTGAAAATTGCCAGAGATGGGGAGGATCATATCTCAGCAGGGAGCGCATTCCACAATCTCGGGGCAGCAGCCGAGAAGGCGCATCTCTGTGTAGCCACCAAACGAGTTGGTGGCAACTGGAGACGGACCTCTTCAAGTGACCTCAATGGCCGGTGGGGCTCATAGCGAAGAAGACACTCTCTTAAATACCCAGGGCCTAAGCTGTTTAGGGCTTTATAAGTTATAACTAGCACTTTGTATTTTGCCCAGAAACCTATTGGCAGCCAGTGTAACTCCATCAACAAAGGAGTAATGTGGTCTCTCCGAGATGACCCAGAGACCAACCTGGCTGCTGCATTCTGAACCAACTGAAGTTTCCGGACTACGTACAAAGGCAGCCTCACGTAGAGTGCATTACAGAAGTCCAGTCTGGAGGTTACCAACAAATGTACCACTGTTTTGAGGTCATTGATCTCGAGAAACAGGAGTAGCTGACGTATCAGCCAGAGCTGATAGAAAGCACCCCTGGCCACCGCCTCAACCTAAGAAACCAAGGAGAGACGTTGATCCAGAAATACTCCCAGACTGCGTACCTGTTCCTTTTAGGGAAGTGTGACCCCGTCTAGAACAGGCAGATCAAAATTGTCTCTAGAGTTCTGACCCCGCACAATAAGTACCTCCGTCTTATCTGGATTCAGCTTCAGTTTATTCTCCCTCATCCAGCCCATTACTGCTTCCAGGCAGGCATTTAGGGAGGATATGCCAGCTCCTGAAGAAATTGACATGGAGAAGTAGATCTGGGTGTCATCAGCATACTGGTAACACCCAGCTCCAAATCCCCTGATTATCTCTCCCAGCGGTTTCATGTAGATGGTAAAAAGCATTGGAGAGAGTATGGAGCCTTGAGGAACACCATACTTAAGCTCAGATTTTGAAGAGCAACAATCTCCAATCAACACCATCTGGAATCTGTCCGAGAGGTAGGAGCGGAACCACTGTAAAACAGTGCCTCCCACCCCCAGCCCCCTCAGACGTTCCAGAAGGATACTATGGTCGATAGTATCGAAAGCCGCCGAGAGACTCAAGAGGACCAACAGAGTCACACTTCCTCTGTCCATTGCCAATTGGAGATCATCCATCAGGCTGACCAAGGCAGTCTCCACCCCATAGCCCGCCCGAAAACCAGTTTGAAATGGGTCTAGATAATCAGTTTCCTCCAAGACCGCCTGGAGCTGAGAAGCCACCACCCTCTCAATTACCTTGCCCAGCCATGGGAGATTGGAAACTGGCCTATAATTGCTCAACTCTGAGGGATCTAATGCAGGCTTCTTTAGAAGAGGTCTAATAATTGCCTCCTTAAGACAAGGAGGCATCCTGCCCTCCCTCAGAGAAGCATTTATGATTTCTACCAGGCATGTTGGACAAGGATCAAGAGGACAAGTGGTAGGCCTCACCGCTCCAAGCAGCTTGTCCACATCATCAGGAGTCACAAACTGAAATTGATCCAGTCGAATCGTATAAGAGGAGTTGTCAGACACCTCCAGTTCAGACATCAAATTAATTGTGGAGTCTCCATCTAAGTCGGCCCCAATCCAAGAGATTTTATCTGCGAAAAATTCATTAATCACACCACAGCAGGTAACTGATGCTTCCAAATTCTGGTTCAAGGGAGAGGGAGCAGATACTAGTCCCCTCACAACCCTGAACAATTCCGCCGGACGTGAACTTGCAGAGGCAATACGGGCAGAAAAGAACCGCTTCTTTGCCGCATGTATCACCTTAGCATAGATCTTTAAATGTACTCCATGTCGTAATCTGTCAGATTCAAGTCGAGTTTTTCTCCACTTGTGCTCCAGTCGCCTACCTTGCCACTTCAGTCCCCGTAGATCTTCTGTATACCAAGGGGCCAATTTTGAAGCAGGTCAGAGGGGATGCTTAGGAGCAGTCGTGTCTACTGCCCTGGTGAGCAAGTTGTTCCAGTTCTCAACCAGGGCATCAACAGGATCACCAGCAGAGCCAACATTAAATCTCTCCAAGGCTTCTTGGAATCCTACCGGACCCAGTAACCTCTTCGGGCGGACCATTCTAATAGGCCCCTCGCCCCTGCGAAAGTGGAAAGCGGTTGTGTGTCCAACCTTAACCAGATGGTGGTCCATCCATGACAACAGGGAGATCGTAGGAGTCCCCAGCCACGGAACACCACCCTGATCAGAATAAAAGACCAAATCAAGCGTGTGACCTGCAATATGCGTCGATCCAGAGACCGCTTGGGATAGGCCCATAGTCGTCATGGCCGCTATGAACTCCTGAGCTGCCCCGGACAAATTGGTCCCAAAATGAACATTGAAGTCCCCCAGCACCAAAAGTCTGGGAGACCCCAACGCAAGTTCCGCAACCAAGTCCGTGAGCTCAGTAAGGGATTCCGTTGGGCAGCGGGGCTATCGGTACACCAACAGAAGTCCCAAACTATCCCTGGTCCCCAAACTCAAGTACACACATTCGATATGATCCGATACCCTAACAGGGACCCTGGTAAGGGAGATGTTATCCTTATAGACCACAGCCACTCCACCTCCCCGCCCACGTCGCCTCACCTGCTCCTCTACAGAATATCCTGGCGGGAGAAGCTGGGACCAAACTGGACCACTAGCCTCCCCCAACCAAGTCTCAGTAATACATACCAGGTCGGCCCCTTCATCCATGATCAAATCATGGACGAGTTCTGATTTATTTTGGACCGACCTGGCATTGCAGAGGAGCAAGGTAAGGTTATGTGGGATGTTGGCATTGCTCCTCAAGGTCAAAGAGCTGGCAGGACAGCTGGGAAGGGAGACAGCTATTAGATTTTTTACTAGCCTTCCCCTGGAACAGCCTGCTAACCTGCCAGCGTTTCTTCTTCTATTACCCACCACCACCAGAATAGCTGCCCCACCTTCAACAAAGGCACTTCCTGGCTCCCCATCTCCAGACAAACCCACACACATTACAACTTCAACCCAACCTCAGCACAACTTAAAACTGATTAAGCAGAAGCCTCACTATTGAATGCTTCCCTCTATACAAATGGTTGGACAAAGTGTCCAGCCCTAGCCCTCGTTTCTCCCCCGAAGTGGCTCCCCCAAAGGGGCAACCCCCTTTGGTGTCACCCCTTTGGTGGCGACCCCACCAGTGGCGGACCCGCCGCCACTGGCAGTCTTCCTA
This sequence comes from Hemicordylus capensis, assembly GCF_027244095.1. Lineage (NCBI taxonomy): Eukaryota > Metazoa > Chordata > Lepidosauria > Squamata > Cordylidae > Hemicordylus > Hemicordylus capensis. The sequence continues at coordinate 50,860,349 of NC_069661.1, read as the reverse complement.
TATAGGCTGAGCAGCAAGTTCAGCAGGTGGAACCAGGAAAAACTGCCCAGTCACCCTTATAGGATAGGAACGAATTTCATCAATCACCTCTTCCCTTTGAAGTTGCCTATGACTCCTGAAAATATATCCCTGAGGGCTGCACAAGCCCCAGGGAATATTTTCAGGGGCCACAGACAGCTTCAGAAGGAAGAAGAGATCAGACAAAATGTGGGAACCAGCGTGGTGTAGTGGTTAGAGTGCTGGACTAGGACCGGGGAGACCTGAGTTCAAATCCCCAATCAACCATGAGACTAGCTGGGTGACTCTGGGCCAGTCACTTCTCTCTCAGCCTAACCTACTTCACAGGGTTGTTGTGAGGAGAAACCTAAGTATGTAGTACCTCTGGGCTCCTTGGAGGAAGAGCAGGATATAAAATGTAAATAATAATAAAATAATAAAAATAGCCCCTCCTCCATAGCGCACACATCATCACTGCTTGAACATTTTGTTCGCCTGGATTTTGGCCAATGTACACAAGTACAGGAAATGTAGACATGCATGCTATCCTCATTTTTCCATAACAATGTGCTCTATATCCATTCACCCTGCTCTCCACAAGTGCAGGGTTTGAAGCAGCAGATATTGTACCTAGGGTTGCCAGGTCTAGGTGGTGAAAATAACAGTAATTTATTACCCAAAAAAGTGGAGATAGTTGGTGCAGTTCACAAAAAAGTTCTTTTAAAAGTCTCCACTTGGCATTAAAACATTGCATAAAATTGATAATTGGTATATTATATACATACTTTGCTAAAAACAGGATAATTTGAGAAAAATACAACAAACACACACCCTTTCCCCCCACACAGTTCAAACATCAGCCTTCCTCTGACTGGATCACAGAATCCTAAGGGACAAATCCAGCTGCTTGCAGCCCGAATGGGCTGTGCAGCTTGTTTGCCACAGCCTCCTACAGGAGCACGTGACACCAGGGAGCCACTCTGATTGGCTCCCCGATTGCATGCGGGGCTCCCTGGTTGCATGCGCACGCTCAGTCTGAGCCTGGGCAGCAACCCCCACCCTCCCATCCCTCAGATATAGACCAGGCTTGGCAGGTTGCCGTTTGAGGGCGGGCAGGAATTTTGGGGGTGGACACCTCATTGGCTGGTGGTTGCTCCTTTTTTGCCTGCCCCGGGCTATATCTATGTTTTCCAAGTTAGTTGGAGTTATTTTCTGGGTCACATTTTTGGGGCAGGTACAGTGTGGTGGGAAGCAACAGCTTTAGTATGGTGTGGCACCCTAGGTAAGTGTTTGGCAACAAGAGGGAGGAGTGGATCTCTTGAGGCTGTGCAGATCAGGGATGCTGCTCACCTCCCCCTTTCTCTGCGAACTGACATCACTCCGTATGGCTGTGCAGCGTCAGAGGGGTGGCGTTAGCAACAGAGACCTGACCTTAGGTCAGCTAAGATGAGCAACTGCCGCTTGGAGTTGCCTGGAGCCAGAGTGCTATCACCATCGTCTGTCATAAGCAAGGTGGCCACACACATGGCCGACCTTGTAGGAACTGCACTGTGTGGGGAGGAGCGTCAATCCCAGCTGATATATGCATTACCTATAAATCTCATTAAATGTGACCAATTGCACCAAAAGCATTTGCCCATGGGGCAAATGGGGCATTTTTTGGGGGGGGATGCACCCCTTCTTCACAGTTCAACACTACCTTCCCCTCTACAGAGGTGCATATAGGGGAAGCATATCTTCCCTGACCTGGAGGGAGCTTGTGGCTGCTGTAATGATCTGTAATAATCTTCAAATCTTAGTTACAGATGACAGGTTCAAAACCATAAGTAGGGTAGAATCTATCATCACTGTTGAGCTGGGACAGCATACCCAATGCCAGCATATTTTAAACCCCCCACCAGAAATCAGGCTCACTACCAAACCCCAAGAACTAGTGGTTCGCTCTTGTTCCATGACAACCATGGTGTTAGAATTATTGATTACTAATATTCCCCAATTGCCAAATTCTAGCTATGGGGTTATTAGGTCCAGACTAGGGATGTGCATTTCGTTTCGGATACAAAACGTTTTGTGCACAAAACAGGCCGTTTCGGCTGTTTTGTAGCCAAAACAAAACACCCAATGCTTAAAACAGAAAATTTTGTAGCCCAAACAAAATGTCCCTGTTTTGGCTGTTTTGGATCTCCATTTTGCAATCACAAAAAATCTTTCTCCTTCAGTCTCCATTTTGAGTTTTGACATCTGTTTGAATTTCCGGCCCTTCCAGCCTGCAGATTGGCCAGCAGGGGAGCGCAGGGTCTGGGGTTGGGGAGCGCAGCACGGGGTCTTGGGTGGCAGCAGGGGAGCATAGGGTCTGGGGTTGCAGCAGTGGAGCATGGGCTTTGGGGTTGCAGCAATCGAATTTAAAAATTTATGTGTGGTGTTTGTTGTTAGTTGTTGTTTCACACTCTTGTGTGTGGATAAATTGCATTTCTTGGGGGGGGGGGATGTGAATGTGCATGACCAAAACTTGTTCTTTGCAAAGCTCTGCGGGTGTTGTAGATGTGTGATGTTGATGTTATTTTGGAGGGGGAAGAGTGGGTTGGGTGGTAGTGCCCCAATGGGTGCCTGCTACCACCTAGGTTTCAGAGTGATTGGGCAAAGGGCTCAATATTATTTGATTTTTGAAGTGAAGTTTACTCTTTTCCCCCATAGTGAAGAATGGAGGTTTCAGCAGCCCCAGAATTGCACATGTGGGGCACTTGGGTGGCCCAGAGAGAGTGGTGGCATAATGAACATAGGGTGCCAACCACCCCCATGGCTTGATAACCCATGGTGTACTGGGTTCTGTTGTTTTGGAAGTGTTATGAGTGTAGATTCTCTGGTTGCATATGAGATTCTCAATGAGAAACCATCAATCCACTCTCATTTGCTACTGCTAATAGCAAAAATAAATCTTAAAGACACATAAACTTCAAAAAAGAAGAAGATTTAAATCAACCCTTTGCCCATTTTTTTTGGGGGGGGGGGAAATTGGGGTGGTAGCCTCCACCCATTAGGCACTACCACCCCACCCCACTCTTTTGACCCCACGACCCATTTTTCCGATCCAAATCGATTCGGATTCGGATTTGGATTTGGATAAATTTGGATCCAAATAGAATCTGGGCTGATTCGGATGGGTCAGATTTGGACACAAATCGAAACGGGGGTGTTTCGATTCGGGTACAAATCAAATCACAAAAAATCGTTTCGTGCACACCCCTAGTCCAGACCAACTGCTTGCTCACTGTCCAATAATCCCATAGGTAAAATTTGGCTACTGGGGAATATTAATAATCAATCATTCTAACAAAGGCAATTTTTCTTTTGGGACCATCATGGTCAACTGCTGAGAAGAACCTTTCTTGAATTTGAGGTGAGCCTCTAGGAACATCCAGGAAGTAGAAAACATAGTGATTGTGGTGGATAGAAAAAAAAATATTGGAAGCTCTTTTTGGTTACTCTTTTAAAAATACCTGTAACTGTAATGGCATGCATTCTGATTATAGCAATTGCAGTGATAGCTATTGTACTGACACCTGAATAACTTACTATTAAAAAGGTAATTTTATATTGCCAAAGGAGTGTGTTTTAAGATGAATTCTACATTGGAAATTACAGTAATTTTTAAAGGTGTAGACATTTGGAGTAGAAATGACAATAAAAAGAAATATGTTGAGTGTTGGAGAAATGGAATATCATGGGTACAGGACAAACTATCCTGACACAAAATAGTAGCAGCTGCAACAAATCAGTATTTTGTAATACTATCATCAAGCAGACAGTAGAAGACAGAAGTGCTAATTTTTTCTTCTTCTCAGCATATTCATTGACATTTGTTGAAGTATGATGTGTATTTCCCAAGTACTGCATGGCAGTATTGCACTACTGAACACTGTAATCGTTCGTGGCTGCATTATTTTGCTGTGCTGTTGAAAGGCAAAGCCCACATTTCTGTCCTGCTAGTGGTTAGCAGTAGAGATGTACAATTAAATTTGACCTCGAATCGATCTGTGTCGAATTGGGGGTGATTCAGTGATTCAACCTTGAATCAAATCACCCTCAAAATATAGGGCCTGATTTGGGGTAGAAGAGAATTCAGTAATCCAAAAACCTCCAGTAATCCAAAAACCTCCAAAATCCTCCAGATAAGATGCTTCTTTAAATTTTCACTCGTGCTCTAAAAGGAATGGAAATTGCAAGTTAAGGTGCCCATCTTAACTTCCATGCCATATATTGTGTAAAGACTTTTTACAGTCTGGTATATGATGATGGTTTGAGAAATGAGGCTCCATGCACCCACACTTTGCCTTGATCAGAGATGCATCAGGCAGATATTCATCCGGGCATCTGTAGAAAGTGACTGGGGAAGCTGCACTGCTTAAATGCCTTCCTGAATGCATCCCTCCCCAGCCCAATGTCCAACTAAAAGATGAAGGCAAAGCATGGGTACATGGAGCCTCATTTTTAAAACCCACCCCGCTGAACCGGGCTTGAATTCAAGCCAACTGGGCCCGGTTCGGGTGTGCACCAACACTCGACTCAAACCAAACTGGGCTTTCTGGTTTTGTTAACATCTGTACTCCCTAGACAACAATTCCCATCTTTGCAAATAGTCAGTATAGTCCCATCTTCCAAGTAGAGAACACCCATTCCTATTTTTGCACGTAATGACCTCTTTTTTGGTCCAAGATTCTTCTCCAATCAACCTCTCTTAAAACACAAAGCTTTGGGCTCTAGAAGCAGATGGATAGCTAAATTGCTCCTACAGGTCAGACACTATGGAAAGAGACAAATAAAACTTCCAGATCTGAACATGGATTGTGGCGAAGTTATAAAGATGGACACCCTGTCACCTTATTTTCATGGAAGCTGCTTTTTGGTGTTTTTATTTTTAAATGGACTTAATTGATTTTAAAGTTTTAATGTGGTTTTATGGAATGTTACTGTATTAACTTTTGTAAACTGCCTTGGAATGAATTTTATGACAGATGGTATATAAATTGATAAATAAATAAATAAATAAATAAATAAATAAATAAGCAAGCAAGCAAGCAAGCTACTCGGCTCGCTATGAACCCCTGGAGCCTGATGTTGTCATCCACCATGACATATGCTACAGTCCCTCCCACTGCATCCCATCTGATGTTGGCCTTCTCTGGGCAGAAGAAAGTATAGACCACCTACACCTTGCCCTCGTGCATGCACTCTAATATCTTGCCATTAAACACATGGTGATACATTCTGAAGAAGACTGTTCAAGAGAACTACTGTGGTGTGCCATCAAGTACTTTACAAATTAGGAAACAAATTCAGATTTGATGATACTAATATGATGCAATGTGAATTTTCAAAAACATTAAGAAAACCACCTCAAAATCAACATCTGGCCTGCAAATATACAGCCAGGAGCAGAGCAATAGGTAGTGCAGAGGAGGCAGTAGCACATGAGCTGCACATGCCCAGGGTCTACACCTAGCCCGGTCCTCCTGTCCCCAACCCAATGGACACAGGGCTCACCTGCCTTAGCAGCCTATGCTGTCCATCCAGCTGCCCAACCACTGGCACTGGTTTGCTTCTCTTTGCTGGCCATGAAACGAGATAACGATGTCAGCACACTGGTCCCTGTTCTCACTGGGATGTTTGTCCTGGCATGGTGACATCATTAGATTGTGTTGCAGCTGGCAAAGGGAGGCAAGATGAGGTTCTGGGTGGTGCATGAGCAGTGGGTGAGTGTGTGGTGCAAGTGATGCATCAGAAGTGGCTGTGAGGGCAAGCAGTGGGGGCTACCTCAAATCTTGCCCCAGGCCTTGCCCTCAGCATCATATACCTGGTCTACCTGCACATCATTTCACTGAGAAAGAGAACTTGTGGCATGTAAGTGTTATAGCGAGCCTTTAGCAGAGCATGCCAATGCTTTGTTTTTAAGAACAAATAAATTAAACAAAAGATATACTAAGAGGTTTTCTCCCTCCCGTCCCTCCAGTCTTGAATGATCATTTTTGTAAATACATAACATGTTTTTCTTGTCCCATCAATCATTAATAAATCTGTCACATGTCTCTGCAATATTTTGCAAACAGCTGATCAAGATCAGTAAGTTCAGTTACTGTTAGTACTTATAGGCCAATTAAGTTATTATGGGTAAGAATGGCAATTATCCGCCTTAATGCAAAACACACAGTTTTCTACAAAAAGCGTTTGTGTGTTTAGAGCAGTATGGGAAGAATTATACAATAAACAGCTGCCTTTATTCATCTCTTTGGCAGTAATGAAATGTACACTTGGGAATACACTGAAACATTTCTTAACAGCATGCTACTCATTTCTTTCAAGGCAGGGCTTTACTAACCAATAAGTCCTGAAATTCTGTCATGAGTGAATGTTTTCGAATCCCACAACCCTCTGGAGTTTATGATAGAATCTGAATTAGCCCTCAATTCAGCAGAACCACAGCCAACTGAACAAAAGGGGCACCTTTTAAAAGTGACGATTCTCTTTATTTAGCAGGGGAAGAGCAAATGGCCCTATGCATCCTCAGCACAGTTTCTCTTCTGGGCCTGTTGCTGGGGTCTATCTTATGTTTCTCTTTTAGATTATGAGCCCTTTGGAGACAGGAAGCCATTATCTTTATTTTTAACTATGTAAACCGCTTTGGGAACTTTTGTTGAAAAGCGGTATATAAATATTTGTCATATTCGTATTCAATTAGAATTTTTTTTTAATGAAAGTGCTGATACATTTTGAATATTTTTAGAAAACGTGAGGCTTGAGCATTTTTTAACACTTTTTTGGATTTACACTGAATTTTGATTTAATAGTTACATTTGAAGGTCTGGATTATAATAACCAGGATCCAGCTTGGTCCAACTGCTACTGTGTATAATGCTCAGACTTTCCCAGTTTCCTCTTTCCACTCAAGCTCCTCATGTTATGTCCGACACTGTCCTGGAAGGTTCCCCCAGCTTTCATAAGCTGCTTTGCAGATCGTGCAGGAGACTGAAAAAAGGCACAAGGGAGCATTTGCAGTACTTTGGAATGTAGCCAATGGCTGACATCATGACTAAGGAAACACTGGTACAACAATGGAAGCACTAGTGTAGAACCAGTGCTTCTGAAAGGGTCCAGACTAACACTGCACTAGTGCTGGTGGGTGTGTGTGTGTGTGTGTGTGTGTGTGTGTGTGTGTGATTTCAATGACCTCCCCTTCCCCAGAAGCCCTCTGTGCAATGCAAAATATGTCCCCAAGGGCTGTGTGACCTAAAAATATGTCCCCAAGGGCTGTGCAACCTTCAGGGACATACTTTCAGGTGTCACAGTGTACTACTTGGAGAGGGGGAGGACATCAAAATTTGCCCCCACTGCTTAGTGAACAGTGTGGCTGAGTTAGCTGAACTCTTCAAATGCACCAATGCTTCTCCTGTCCTGTTGCACCAGTGCTTTCTTAGTCAGGATGTCAGCCACTGTAATTTAAATTGTCATTCCAACATTATTAATTACTAAAATACTTAATGGATCACATGCTGAACCCTAAGATATGTAGTCACCTCAAAATCTAATTACATTCTTACTCTGAAATAAACAAACACCCATATTATAAGCCAAGAAATATATAATAACCCAAACCACCACCACCTAGGAATGTAGAATCTCTTACTCTTTACTTACATTGCAATTAGCTATTTTTAAATTATCACATTCAAAAGATGAGGAAAGGGCACATCTCCAGCCTGCTTCAGAGTCCAAATAATGAATGAATATTAATCAGTAATGGGTAAGAATGTGATGGCCAACAATGCAGAAAACGGAAAAACAAAACTGGTGCTCTGATTCAGAGAAAATCTAGTCATGCCTCAGGGTTCCTTCATACATTACTGGAGCAGCACGGAAGATATTTCCCTGCCTCTTCTTCTCACAGCACCATGGGTAATATCTGGAAGCTGAAACCACATAGATGGTGCCAAGTGAACAGAACTTTACTACTCAACTTCAGCATTTGGGAAAACAACATTTCACATTTAGTAATGAACACAGGGTTCTAGTATAACATTATGGGAATTCTGGGGAAACACATAACCCACTTACATAACCTTGTTTTCTTTGCTCTTTTGCCCATGCTCCACTCTGTGTTTTCTCATAAGAATCCTATGCTTTTGGATTGTGAAAGCTGCATTTTACTGGACTGTGTTTATAGACTTTGCTGAGATTGTGGCCACGTTGATTATTTTCAGAGCTTATTGACGATGAAGTTTATATAATTTTCTGTATAGTACTGGATAGGCTGCCGCCTAATGGCACAGTGGGGAAATAACTTGACTAGCAAGCCAGAGGCTGCTGGTTTGAATCCCCACTGGTATGTTTCCCAGACTATGGGAAACAACCTATATCGAGCAGCAGTGTTATAGGAAGATACTGAAAGGCATCATCTCACACTGTGTGGGAGATGGCAATTGTAAACCCCGTCTGTATTCTACCAAAGACAACCACAGGGCTCTGTGGTTGCCAGGAGTCTACTCCGACTTAACGACACTCTTTACCTTTACTGGATAGGCTGCATTAATATTACCTTGATATAATTGTCCAGGATGTTGGTATGCATGTAAGAATGCTCTGTAACGCCACAGCCCAAAGCTGCTGTGGACTCCTATGCATACCTGACTGCTCTGAATAATGGTGATTGTATAAGCAGTGGTTATGCAAGCACTGCAATTTGTTGCAATGGGGAAACCAGCAGTAATGCTGCTTGCACAGTCTGCAGCAACTTCAGGGTGCAGCTTTGCAGAAGTGTGATGGTGGGCATTCTGTATGTCACTGTATAGAAAGGTTCAGCTAATTCATGGTTTATGCTTAAAGATTTTGCTAATGGTGGGGGCAGGTCCTCTGTGGTGGAGATCTATGATACACTCACATGCCTCGCTCATCTGAAGGAGGAAGCAGGATGGGTTAAAGCAGATTTTCTAGATTAAAGAAAAACATTAAATAAAGGGGGGTGCATAGTCTAAAGTCGCTTTATGTTGAGTCATAAAATTGGTCTATCTAGCTCAGAATTGTCTACACCTAATAATACAGTGGGGAAATGATTTGACTAGCAAGCCAGAGGTTGCCGGTTCAAATCCCCACTGGTATGTTTCCCACACTATGGGAAACACCTATATTGGGCAGCAGTGATATAGGAAGATGCTGAAAGGCATCATCTCATACTGTGCAGGAGATGGCAAGGGTAAACCCCTCCTGTATTCTACCAAAGACAACTACAGGGCTCTGTGGCCACCAGGAGTTGACAACGACTCAATGGCACACTTTACCTATTGTCTACAGTGGTCTTCAGTGGCACTCCAGGGGTTCAGAAAATGACTTTTCCCAGCCCTGCCTGAAGATGCCAAAGATTGAAACGGGGACTTTCTTGTATGCATAGGATGTGTTCTACAATTGGGCTATGCACCTACCAAAACACTTTTCTTCTAAGTTTTTCCAGGTTCAACTGTATATGTGAAATGGGTATGTAACCCAACCTGTGCTGAGTTTCATGAGCATCACCAGGCATTGGGTTCACAGACTCCACATTGCAGGTGAGGTCTGAGAGTCCCAGACTGAAGTGAGGGGAGTCACAAGCCCATCACAAGCCATACTTCTCCACATCTACGGGATGTATGAACTAGTCTTAATGAAAAGGATGTGGCCTAAAATTAGGCAATATATTAAAACTAATTAAACTAATTTGTGTCTATTTGTTTTCAGATAGTGTTGCCTTTCACAACATTGATCTGTGAATTGTGTAGCCTGTTTACTTCTTTATATAATGTCTCTGTGCAATGCAGGTGGGAGGAATTTTAAAACTATTTTTGCAGTTTCCACTGTGATAAATGAGAAGGCGGGCAGCAGGCTCTTTATCTCTTTAATTCAGAAAGCCTCATGCTGTGATTTCAGAGATGCTTCACACTTCAGCTGGAGCAGGGGCTGCCTTGTAGGTCCACGGAGTCAGCTACAGGTGAAGAGTCAAATATGCAAATAAAACTATCTTTCCCAGCCACTTGGATCATTGGAGGGCGAAAGCATCCTAAGAGGCATTTCACAAAATGCCTCACAGGTTTGGAGTCATTCTTATGCAGAATATATTAAAGACAGACGTTTTGTTTCCTTCCCATTTCTGATATTTTCTGCACTCTTTTCTAAATAAATTAAACCTCTCTCTCTCCTTTCTCTGTGATGTTTATTAAAGTAAAGTTGCATGTTTCATAGGACACCCACCCACCAGTGTCCTTCAGATCCACCTGCACCAGTGGTGGTGAGGAAGAGCACAAGGTGGTGAAGGTGGATGGATCTATTAGATTTCTAGCCTGCTTCCTGGCAGTGTTCTTGAAGCTGCTTACAAAGCATAACATGCTGCAAACACATAAAATCCCATCAGTACAATTTAAAACATTTACAGTTCATTTAAATAGACAACAAAGATCATAAAGCCACAATAAAATGACCGGTTTGCAGAATACTATTTCCTGCTGCAGGCATTTTCACATGAAGGGAAAAGTTCTTCTAAAGAGGGAAGATGTTTTTATTAAGTAGAATGTGAGCCCTTTGGGGACAGGGAGCCATCTTATTTGTTATTTCTCTTTGTAAACCGCCCTGAGCGAATTATTATTATTATTATTATTATTATTATTATTATTATTATTTCCCTAAGGAAGGATAATGAGGTGACCAGAAGACCCTAGACAGGAGGACAATGAAGCAACCTGTGGCCTTAGGAAGGGAGTTGGTGTCGGAGTTCTACAGAGGTGCCACTACTGAGGAGGCTTTAGTCCTTGTTGCCATCTGATAGAGTACTGATCATTGTGGCACACTGGCAGTCAACCTTTTTGACCAGTGTGACACAAACTAAGTCCAATGTATGAGATGCTGGCTGACATCCAGACTAACGTTGCACTAGCACAGCAATCAAAGATGCACGCATATACAGAGGCATAGAAAGCTGCTGGTGGCTAGCGTGCAACCCCCCACTAGTGGCCACTCTCATGTTTTACGTGAGAGCATGCCAGCAGTGCACACCCTAACCACACCCCTGCGCCAGATGTTGACACAATGGGCACAGTCAGCATTGAAAACAGGGCCTTTCAACCCTATTACTGTAGTGCTTCAGTCAGTACTGGGTTTCCAGCCGGGCTAGGATGGCCTCTCTCTGCCTTGCAAAACCCCCTGTGCCTGACCAGACCCTATGCACCTGACCACACATGCCAGATGCAGGAGCTGTGCCTAGGCTTGAAAACGGGGCTGCTTAGCCCCATTCCCAAGGTGATCCCAGCCAGACTGGAAACCCAGCACTGGCTGAGGCACTTCCTAAAGGGAATGAAGGGACCCATGTTTTATTCTGACCACACCCCCTGCATCTGGGGTTCCAGATTGGGGTTCCAGCCTGGCTGGGAGCACCTCTCTGTGACTCGCAAGGCAGAGAGAGGCTATCCCAGCCAGGCTGGAAACCTAGAGTTGGCTGAAGTGCTTCAGTAACGGCACTGAATGGCCCTGTTTTCAATCCTGGCCATGCCCCCTGCATCAATGTCAGATGTAGGGGCGTGGTGAGGTGCTGCAGGGCAGCCCAAGGAAAATGGCAGCCTGCCTTCTTTGAACATGGGTGCACAGTGGTGGCTCAGCCCCCCCGCCCCCCGCACACTTGAGAAGGTTGCGTAGCTGAGCAAATACTCAGAGTTGCAAAACAAGCATAGTAGACAGCTTTGCATTATTCCCTGCAACATATAAGGACTGAGAATGAGGTTTCACAGCAGGAGGCACACTCCAGGTTGATCAAGTACACCCTGTTGCATGGAAACAGCACTGGTCTGAAATGCAAGCTCCCCGCTATTAGAACTAGTGAGCACAACATCCTTGCACTAGAGCAATGTCAGTTTGGATGTCAGCTACTATCATTATAGTGTACACTATGGCAGAGGTGCACCTAGGTAATTGTGGAGCCTGGACCTAAAGGGCTTTGGAGGGCCCCCTCCCCTGCAAATTAAGCATCATCATGCTCCGCCAGGTGACCACACCACCCAGGACAGACTAAAGAGGATTTGGGGGTCCTCAGGGACTGTGGAGCCCCTGGACTTTGGCCCCAAAGTCCGGGGTAAGAGTGCCTCTACACTATGTTACTCACTCACAGAATCCCTTGTGCCTTAAGTGGGGTTGATTCCAGTCCAGACCTGCATGATTTCTGATCCACCAAGTCAAACACAGTCCACAGTACACCTCCCATTTCTGATCTAAAATTGAAAACGCAAGGTGACTATCAAGTACCTAGAAAGTCAAAGGACATAGCATGCAGGCTTGCCCTGACTGTTGGTTACAAGCTGTACAAGCTTGCTTTAGTCTACTTGAGTGAGGAAACAAGCAACTGCACTACACTGAAGAAAGAAGCAGAGGCTTGTTAACTGCTCTGTTGTACTACGAGAACCACAAGGCCTCCCTTTACTCCAGTCCAGCAATGCCCCAAATCCTGGCCAGGCCACAAGTTGGCTAGCTAGGGGTGATTTTTGCAAGCCATACCACTTATTCCTCCAAGCAAAAAGAAGATACATTGAAGAACAGTACTTGCAGATGCAATAATTTCAGATAAATCAAGTTAGGGGATGAAACCACACTGTAGAGTGTGGAAATATATATATTAAAAACCCTCTAGGGTCCATTGACAATTTAATACAGGGGGAGATTGCTTCACTAAGGCAAATATGTGATCATTCAGATTGCTAAGAATGAGCAAAACCTACCCAACAAGTGATACCAAAAGAAAATTAGGTACCACTCAGGAACATCCTGCTGCATCTAGTCTGGGAAGGTAGTCTCTGGTGCCTTAGAGTGAGAAGCAAAAAAAATTTGATTGTTCTTTAAAATAATTTGAAAAATTAAATCATTTCAGTATCATTCATGTAGTTTTTATGTATTTGGAATAGCATCTGTAGATGCCTAGGCAGGTATGAAGGAATATTGTGTCTTGTGTGAAACACAGGACTTCAATACTGGGGTGTAGCTAGAATTGAATTGGGTGGGGCGATGTGCCTGGGTCCCTAAGGGTGGGGAACCCAGGACTCATGGGCACCAGAGGACTAATTTTGGCTTCAAAAAAGACAAGACCTCTCCAGGAGCTATATATGTATAAAAACAAAACAAAACCCGGAGCCAGGAGAATGCACACATGCAAGTGTGTGTATTAAAAATTGTCTCCATGAATGAGGATCATGTAATATTATTTAAACAGGAGTGAGAAAGAGAGTGCTGAACAAGTTTTGTTTTTCACCATATCCTTACATGTCTGCAGCAAAGACATTGTGGTGGGTGGTGTGGGGGAGTTCCTCACTCACCTTTCTCTCAGGGCCCACAGGTCCTTTAGTACTCTGGGGATTCTGGGAAGGTGGGGGTAGGGAAGCTGCCCCACCAGTTCTCACCGGCCAGTGTTGGTCTGTAGGGGAGTTAATGTCATGCTGTCCCCTGACTTGGGTGCCTCCTTTCTTTCCTTCCTCTCAGGGCACACAGGTCTTCTGGTACTCCTGGGAAGGTCTAGAGGGGCTGCCCCAATTTCCTCACAGGCTAGTGCTGGTCTCTGTGGGAGTTGATGTGACAGCCCTGCTGGATTAGACCCAAGGCCCATCTGGCCCAGTATCCTGTTTCACACAGTGGCCCACCAGATGCTCCTGAAAAGCCCAGGCAAGTGGTGAGGGCATGCCCTCACTCTTGCTTTTGCTCCCCTGCAAGTGGTATTTAGAGGCATCTTGCCTCTATGGTTGGAGATGGACTATCACAACCAGACTAGTAGCCATTGAAAGACTCGTCCTTCATGACTTTGTCTAAGCCCCTTTTCAAGTCACCCACTACTGGCCATCACCACATCCCATGGCAGAGAATTCCATAGGTTAATTATGTGCTGTGTAAAATAGTACTTCCTTTTGTTGATTATAAATTTCCTGGCCATCAGTATCATGGGATGACTCCTGGTTCTAGTGAGAGAGGGAGAAAAAATTCTTTCTGTTCACTCTCTCTACTCCATGCATAATGTTATACACCTCTATCATGTCTCTCCATAGTTGCCTCTTTTCCAAACTAAAAAGCCCCAGATGCTGTAGCCTTGCCTCAGAAGGAAGGTGCTCAAGGCCCCTGATCCTCTTGGCTGTCCTATTCTGCACCTTTTCCCATTCTACAATGATCTCCTTAAGATACAGTGACCAGAAGTCCACACAAAATTCAGTGGTACTTCCCAGGGATAGGTTTACCACCTTGGTGAAAGCTAGGCCTATATCTCTCAGTTAAAACTGGGAGCTAGGGAACCTTTCCTGCATAAGCCCTGTGCTTGGCCCCTCTGCCTATGGCAACTCCATGCTTACATGTTTCCCCACATCTCTCTCTCTCTCTCTCTCTGCAATTGGTTCATCCTTCTACATGCCATATCCTCTTTGTATAACAGGTGGCCTGATAGGATGCCATTGCAGCATCCAAAGTCCAGAACAGATATAGGGCACCACCCTCCTTCATCTGCAAACAAAGAAATGTATGTTTTCCTCTCAGCACTCTTCTGGGTGACCAAAAGTATTGCACAGGTAACAGATATCAATTTGGAAAGTTCCTACGGTTTCCACCAATCTTTTCAAAAGCAAAAAACCAAAAACCACAAGGCAGTTTCAAGTGTCCATCCTATTAGTCAGATAACAATGGTGTGTACTATTGTACAATCATTTGTACACTTACAATCATCATCGTTATTTATTAAGCAATATCCAGAGTCCTGATGGAAAAGTAGCACTGTCAACCAAGCTACTAATAGGTAGTTGTAAAAGGGTTGGGAGCAAAGCATAACACAGGGAGGCTATCCCGACAATCAGGCAAAATCGGGCTAGGAGAGCCTAGCCCGATTTCGCCTGACTGTCTGAACCATCGGGCTCACAGGTGAGCTGGGTGTCCTCCAAGCAGTTGACCTGCCAAAGTAACCCTCCCCTTAAATCAGGTTTGCAGAGCGAGCACTCTGCAAACCCTGTTTTTGGTTTTTTTGCTCGTGAGTTGCTGCGGTGCAGCTCCGTGCCATGGCTACTCACGAGGATACCCCTGACCGGGAGGCTGAAAAGCAGCCTCCCAGCTCGGGGGTCTCTCCAGTATGGAGCTGGAGAGACCCCGGAGCTTCCAGGGGCCATGCGGCCCCCAAACTCCCCAGCCCCGGCCAGCTCCTTGACAGAGCCAGCAGTCATGTGGGCGGCCGCTGTGGTCATGTGGGTGGCTGCACACTAATCATGTGAAGCGCCTCATAGTTAAATTCAAAGCAGATTTTTTGGGATTCTTTTCAAGCCAGAACATCTGAGAATTTAAGGGAACCAAAGAAGTTTCTAGAAGACAAATGAAATTGCTTAGATATTGTCTACATATTCCCAGTTTTAAACCACAGAATCAACAACAGATACTCATTTTTATTGTCATGTTGCCAACATACCAGATTTTTTAATACTGCTAAATAAAATCAAAGGAGTGCATGCTAACATGATTAAAGTTAGCTGGTTACTAGTTCATTAAATAATGACATATATGTATATATTTGATATGTTTAAGGAGGGGGAAGGGAGAGGGAGAAAATCCTCCAGATTAACCAGGTATTAAAACAATGTCTATGCCATGCTTGTTGTTAAACATTAGTTTCTTAGACATTTGGCATTGTTTTAAAGAAAAACATGCAAACATTTTAATGAAATGCATATATTAATTCATTAAGAATTTAAGATGATGATCAAATGAAAAACATCTATGAATGAATGGTGGAATGAAAAAGAAGGTCCACTGATTTGACACTATTTGTACTTTGGCAGCATAATATTTTTCTGTGGAGGACAAAAAGGTGGTGTGTTAAAAGGATGGTGTGTTAATCTGAGCAAAGAGGTTCCCTGGAAGCTTGTTTCTAAGCACTGTTTTCTTAGGAGCAGCTTATGTGATTCAATCAAGCATTCATTGGACAATAAGAAGGAGTCAGTATGTCTGTTCTTTCTAAGTGACCAATTTGGCTCTACTAAGGAGCCTCTAATAAAAGCAGACTTGCACTGACAGTATTGGAAAAAAATGTATTGCCATAATGAAACACAAACAACTTTACAAGGAAATTGTACTGCATGACCTTTTAAAAGTAGAGATCCACTTATTTGCAAAGTTAACTGAATAAGGAAAGTTACAGTTACACAGTGGCTGCATTAGCACATAATGGGGAACCAGAGTTACAGAGGCCAGAGGTTTCCCTACTGTTATGTCCGAATGCATATAAGCCTTTCCATCTGTGGCCCAAGGTTTTGCTCCAGAGACTCCAATTTGAACCCTCAGTTTGTAGTGAGCTTCGCTTTTCAAAACCAGAGTTCAGCTGGGCCTCTTGTGTCCGAATGCAGCACTAGAGGCTGCATTCTCCCAGACTGGAGTTGGGGAGGAAGCTTCTTCCTCTCCCCTTGCATGATTGGCTGTACAGGCTGTCTTTCAAGCAAGAAGGAAGCCTGCATAGCCAGTTCCCCTTCCTCTCTCTGCAGTCTCACTGACTGCAGAAAGGGAGCTCTCCTTGTCCAAATGTGGACAGGAGTGCGGGAGATAGGGCGGGAGATAGGGCAGGGGCAGAACCATGGGTCCACCCGCGGTTCTGCATTATGTGCGAATGCGGACAGAGTGAAGAAATGTTTTAGTTTCTTTTTTCTGCTTCAAATTAAACCACTAAGCTTTATTGATGATGATGATGATGATGATGATGATGATGATGATGGACTTCTATTTATTTATTTATTCGATTTCTATACCACCCTTCCAAAAATGGCTCAGGTGGTTTACAGAGAGAAATAATAAATAGATAAGATCTATCCCTGTCCCCAAAGGGCTCAGAATCTAAAAAGAAACATAAGATAGACACCAGCAACAGTAACTGGGGGTACTGTGCTGGGGGTGGATAGGGACAGTTAACAGTTAACTTCTAACATAGCATTTTTGCTGTGCCAATATATGTATTTATATGGAAATTTAGAGCATTAAAAGTACTACCTATGTATTATCTGAGGAATCTCTGCAACAAAACTGTAAGTTATATTAGTACTATATTGTGGAGGGAGAAATGAGACTGAAAGAAAGTGACTTACATGGGAACACAGGAGGCTGCCTTATACCAAGTCAGACCATCTAGCTCAATATTGTTTGCACTGATGGCAGCAGGTCTCAAAGGTTCTAGGCAGGAGTCTTTTCCACTCCTACCTGGAGATGCTGGCAGAGATTGAACCTAGGAACATCTGCATGCAAAGCATCTGCTCCACCACTGAGCTACAGTCCTATCTCCAATCCCCTTAAACCAGGCCTGCTCAAATTAGGGCCCCCAGCAGTTTTTGGACTACAGCTCCCATAATCCCCAGCCACAGTGGCCAATAGCTAGGGATTATGGGAGTTGGAGGCCAACATCTGCAGGAGGACCAAAGTTGAGTAGGCCTTCCTTAAGATCATCTACTGAGTTCATGGCAAAAGTCACATTTGAACCCAGTTCTCATATTAGTCTCTTAGCCACTGTGCAACAGTGGCTGTTGATGGCTGACATGAGGAGGAATTTTTTTTTAAAGTAGTCCCACTGAAATTAAAAGGACAAGTTAAACAATGACTAACTTGTCCTTTTAATTTCATCGGAACTACATTGAGTAATTTTCCTCATCATGTCAGCCAATGTAGTTAACTAACAAAAAGAAAAGTCACTGGGTTTCAATTAATAGAATTAGTTGCTACACAGAGTTCTGTGCAAGAACTGGACATATTTTACACCCTTTCCTGAAGTCCAAATACCTTATGGTCTTTAGTCCGCTCTCTACTGAAGACCTTATTTTAAATTGTTTATTTTATTTTATTTTTATTTTGTTCTCATTTTATTTATTGAGATTGCATTTATTGTATTTTGTGAAATTTTAACTGTTTTTACTCTGTTTTATATTGTGTTTTAAATTTTGTACATATCAGGTGAGATCTACATATCAGGCAGTATAAAAATATAATAGATAAATAAATAAATGTACTAGAATTACAACCATTTTGACATTTCACCTTTGTCTTTCTTATCTTCTAGCTCTCTGCACAATCTACATCAATCTGGGTATGATCTGCATCATTTTCTATTTCTTTTTTCCAGGAATACTAACAAATACTTTAAAATTCTTAAAGTAGCAAATTCCAGAGGGGTAGTTGTATTAATCTGTAACTTTTAGCTATAAATAGCTTTACAGACCCTATTATATATTTATCCTGGCCTTCTTCAGTACCTCAGAGCAGCATGAATGTTCTCCCCACTGCCTCACTTCTACGTGAATATGACAAATATTTATATACTGCTTTTCAGCAAAAGTTCCCAAAGCGGTAGCGGTGTGTGTGTATGTATGTGTGTATACACAGAGAGAGAGAGAGAGAGAGAGAGAGAGAGAGAGAGAGAGAGAGAGAGAGAGAGAGAGAGACTCCCTGTCCTCAAAGGGCTCACAATCTAAATGAGAGACATAAGATAGACAACAGCAACAGCCACTAAAGGGGTGCTTTGCTGAGGATGGTTAGGGCCAGTTGCTCTTCCCCTGCTAAATAAAGAGAATTGCCACAAACAAGGTTTTTGTTCAGTTCGTAGGGGTAACTGCTAACTGCTTTAGGAACATAGGGAGCTGCCATATACTGAGTCAGACCATAAGTCCATCTAGCTCAGTATTGTCTACACAAACTGGCAACAGCTTCTCCAAGGTTGCAGGCAGGAATCTCTCTCAGCCCTATCTTGGGGATGCCAGGGAGGGAACCTGGAACCTAGATGCTCTTCCCAGAGTGTCTCCATCCCCTAAGGGATGGAGCATCTTACAGTCCTCACATAAGGTGTAGTCTCCCTTTCATATGTAAGCAAGACGGACCCTGCTTAGCTAAGGGGACAAGTCAGGCTTGCTACCACAAGACCAGCTCTCCTATAGTGAGGGCTTTAGTAACTGTTTTAGGTAGCAGTTACCTAAAATACTGTTTTAGGTATCCTCACTAAAACTCAAATACTATGGATTGGTTTAGGCTGAGATAAAAGCCCTATTCAGACATTAAGGCTGTTCTCATGAGCAACCTAGCCCAGGTAGGCTGCTTGTGTGGAGTGTTGAGATCCATGCAGATCCCAATGCTCCTGCCCAATCTGACCCAACTCCAAAGCCTAGCCTTTAGCCAAGGTTAAGGGTCCAAGTGGACCCTTAACCCTGGTGCCAGGGTCGTGTGTGTGCTCAGGTACATCCTCATGGGGGGTATCCCCCAAAGCACCGTACTTGTTGCATGGTGCACTGTGGGATACGCAGAGGCCAGGACACATTGTCTCGGCCTTTAGATATCTGTGCTGCATGAAGCAGTGCAGATAATGTTGGAGCGCGGTCTGCCCCTCCCACCAGCTGCAGGTATAATCAAGGGGAAGGGAAGGTTTGTGCAGCCTCATTACATTGTACATGTATCCAAGTGTCTCTACACATGTACATCTTCTTAGTGTGAATGACTGTACATGTGTTCATTTTAAATTTCAGGGTAAGTCCCCTGCAATGCAGGATAGAGACAGGAAGGGTACTACTGCTGAACATACTGTGTGAACAACTGTATGTGCATCTGTATATAAGATTGCATATGCATTGATCATAAAATGTGCATAAAATATGGTGACTGGCCCATGTTCATCGATTAAGCTTTTGACTCAGCAGGTAATGGATCTGAACATGGATTTTCCTGCTCTAAGTTCAAA
This sequence comes from Hemicordylus capensis, assembly GCF_027244095.1. Lineage (NCBI taxonomy): Eukaryota > Metazoa > Chordata > Lepidosauria > Squamata > Cordylidae > Hemicordylus > Hemicordylus capensis. Next base: position 50,840,584 of record NC_069661.1, on the reverse strand, counting down.
AACAACCACTTCACCACACTAGCATAAACTTTCATGGGCCTATATCATTAGATATATTCACCCTTAGAGTTCACATGTGCACACAACACAGTCAATACAGTTATTTCAAGTGATTTCTTCCACATCTAACCTAGGAAACAGCATGACCAGTGACTGAGAGGTTGGTGGCCTTTCAGGTCAAGGCAGTTTTGGATGATGCAGATTATCTAGACTCATTTCAAACTGGCTTTCATGTGGGCTTTGGGGTTGAGACTGCCTTGGTTGGCCTAATGGATGATCTCCAACTGGCTATTGACAGAGGGAGTGTGACTCTTTTGGATCTCTCTGAGGCTTTCGATACCATCAACCATGGGATCCTTATGAACCGCCTGAGGCAGGTGGGATTGGGTGGCACTGTTTTACAGTGGTTGCGATCCTGCCTCTCTGGTAGATTCCAGATGATGTTGCTTGGAGACTGTTGCTCTGCAAAGTGAGAACTGAAGTGTGGAATTCCACAAGGCTCCACACTGTATCCAATGCTCTTTAACATCTACATGACTCCGCTGGGAAAGATCATCAGGAGATTTGGTGCTGGGTGTTATCAATATGCTGATGACACCCACATTTACTTCTCCATGTTGACCTCAGCAGGAAATGGCATATCTTCCCTAAATGCCTGCCTGAAGGCAGTAATGGGCTGGATGAGGGATAACAAACTGAGGTTGAATCCAAATAAGATGGAGGTACTGACGTGGGGGGGGGGGGGTTGTGACCCGAGAGATGGTTTAGATCTACCTGTTCTGGATAGGGTTACACTGCCCCTGAAAGATCAGGTACGTAGCTTGGGAGTGCTCCTGGACCTCAAGCTCTCCCTGTTTCTCAGGTTGAGGCTGTGGCCAGGAGTACTTTTTATCAACTTTGTCTGATACGTCAGCTACGACCATTTCTAGAGGTGAATGACCTTAAAACAGTGGTACATATGTTGGTAACCTCCGGACTTGACTACTGTAATATGCTATGCATGAGGCTGCCTTTGTACATAGTCCAGAAACTACAGTTGGTACAGAATGCGGCAGTCAGATTGGTCTCTGGGATGATACAAAGGGACCATATAACCCCAGTTTTGAGAGAACTGCACTGGCTGCCATTATGTTTCTGAATGAAATACAAAGTACTGCTTATTACCTATAAAGCCCTTAATGGCTTGGGTCAAGGTTATTTAAGAGAGTGCCTCCTTTGTCATGAACCCTGCCACCTTTTACAATCTTCTGGAGAGGTTGTCTGGTGTCAACTGAGGGCCAGGCTTTTTCTGTGGCTGCCCCAGGGCTTTGGAATATGCTCCCTGCTGAAATAAGAGCATCTCCTTCTCTGTTTGTTTTCAGGAAGACCCTCAAGACTTTCCTGTTCTAGCTTTTAATTAGAATTAATTTTAATAATTTGTTTTATATTGTTTTATTGTGTTTATATATTTAAATCTGTGATTTTTAATATTAAAATTTGTACACCGCCTAGAGATGTAATCAAATGGTTGTTAATAATAATAATAATAATAATAATAATAATAATAATACAATAATTACAAATTGCCAGCAAGCAAGAATTGATGGAATAATCTGACTGAGAAGGTAACAGAAAATGAAGAGGCAAAAATCTTTTGGGATTTTTGAATACAAAGTGATAGGTATTTAGTTCACAAAGTGGCACAGCTTGACTAACAAGCAGAAGGTTGCCAATTCAAATCCCCACTGGTACTATATTGGGCAGCAGCGATATATAAAGATGCTGAAAGGCACAGGAGGAGGCAATGGTAAACCCCTCCTGTAGGTGCCAGGAGTCAGAATCGACTTGACAGCACACTTTACCTTTATGCCTGATCTGACAGTCATCGAGAAGAATCGCGTTCTGTTAATTGGTATTGCAGTGCCAGGGGATAGACAAGTTGACCAAAAACAATTGGAGAAAATAGCCAAATACAAGGACCTTCAGACTGAAATTGAGCAGCTGTGGAAAAAGAAAACAATTGTGGTGCCAATAGTTGTTGGTGCCCTTGGTGCAGTGCCAAATGAACTTGAACACCATCTCAACACCTTGGGCATCAATAATATTACAACACACCAACTACAGAAGGCCACACTACTCGGGACATCATGAATATGACGATATCTTTAATTCTTCTTTAGTTATCCTAGACCCTTGGAAAGAGCTCAATAATTAAAGTACCAAATCCAGTGAATAACTTCTGGTAGACTGTGTGTAAATAATAATGATGATGAATCATAATGATGATGATGACGATGATGACACAGTCCTGCCAGTAGTAGGAGTAGGAGAAACTGGAATTAGTTGTTATCCATCACCATCCTTCAACCCTGATATACAGACTTTTCCCCCCTAAGGCAATACGCAATACCAGGAAATTCACTAGGGATCTATTTATCCCAGTTGCTATAACTGGTATAAAATGGCAGATGAAACAGATGCATTAATGCCCCAGAGCCACAGGATGTCCTGCTCTTGGCAAAAACACAATCTCAGAAAATGTTAACGTAAAATGAGACTGGGATGACTGGGATTCAAATTTCACTGCTGTCATGAACTTACTAAGTGAGCTTAAGCAAGACACCTTCCTTCAGCTTCATTTCCCATCTGCAGTATAGTAGTAATAAAATGAAACTGCACACAATTGCATTCAAAGGGGAATGAACTCAAGTTCTCTGTTCACATGAAGTAATTAGCCTTCCAGTGCTTATTACAGTTGGACCATCCTTCTTGCATCTCCGCTACTACAGAACAAACTGTTTCAGAGAGTGTGTGAGTCACACATATTCAGTGTTCACGAAAGCAAGGACGGAGTCAAGATTTCCTGGTGCACAGTGCCATGCTACACTTACTCTGGCAGATCACACACTCTACAGTAGATTAAGTGGGAGTAGCTAATTGTGAGTCAGGGAGAAACAACTGGTGTGAGACAGCTGTCTTTAATTAATGGCTGCACTTCTTAAAGCTTCAAAGGAATCGGGAAACTTTTGATCAACAGAAAATGTCTGGAAGTCAAACATGCTAAAAGTGCATTTCAAAGGGGTTTGAAACTGTAACATCCAATATTCATGCTGACTGGTATTTTGGATCAAAAGGCCAAGTGCTTGTTGTAACTATTACCTCCAGACCGGGTGTTCTTTAGAAGATATGTGTTCCGGAAGGCTTTGGTAATGGAAGTGCAATGCAATAGCCATAGATTGTAAACATACAAATAACCCACTGGTTGGCATGCCCTGACTGATTTCTTGTGTCAAAGTGTGGCATTTGATCTAGGGGTGTGCAAGGTCTGGAGGCCACCTGGTCTGGCACGGGGGGGGGGGGGCTGTTACTTCAAGTGGGGGGTGGTAGTGCTTACCCCCCCCCGCCGCTCTTCCCCCTCCGGCACTGTTCCATTTAAACATCTTCTTGGGGCGGCAGAGTTCCTCCCTGCCGCCCCTGCCCCTGTCGTTATTCCTGAAGGCTTAAAAGAGACGAGCGCTAGCGGCGCGCATGCACCCTGCGCGGCGTGTGCACTCATCTCTGATGCTGGCGTGCATGCGCCAGCATCAAAAACAAGTGTGCGCGCCCGCGCAGGGTGCATGCGCGCCGCTAGCGCTCGTCTCTTTTAAGCCTTCAGGAATAACGATGGGGGCAGGGGCGGCAGGGAGGAACTCTGCTGCCCCAAGAAGATGTTTAAACGGAACAGTGCCAGAGGGGGAAGAGCGGCAGCAGGGGGTAAGTACTACCACCACCACCCCGCTTAAAGTAACAGGCCCCCGCCCATCCAGACCTCCGGACCGCCGAACCAGTCCAGAGGTCTGTATAACAATGTGCCGGACCGAACAATGCACACTACTAATTTGATCTGCAAAAAATAAATGGGTATGCAGATGTATAAAGATCAAGATAATTTTATTTTCTTTTGCAACAAGCAGCCATTTCAACGACTACTTACCTAGTAAAATCTTTTTGGTTTTAAAAAAGCAACCCTCCAAAAAAATCCAGCAGTTCTGCAATTTGGGGTGGGAAATCAAACTACAATTTAAAATGTGCACAAGCAGGTTCTGATAGAAATATCCCAATGCACTGGTAAAAAGTGCTTCTACTTATGCAGGGGAGTGCTGCTGAGTTTTGCCAGAGTATGCAGCCGTCAAAAAAATTAGTTTTTGGAGTTGAAACTGCTGGGGTTATAATGATAAAATAAAATAACTAAAAATAAAGCCAGTAGGTGACCATTCAAATGAAGGACCAATAAAAGTAATTAAAACTAGGGATGTGCATGGTCCGGACCGGTCCAGACCGGCACCGAGGGGGGGGTCTCCCTTTAAGGGCAGGGGGGTAGAACTTACCCCTCCCTCATGTAGGTGGTGCACACACGCGACGGTGACAGGCGCGCACACGCCACCGCGCGCGCATGCGTATTGCTCTTAGAAAGACTTGCAGATGACAACGGGAGCAGGGGCGGCAGCGAAGAACGCTGCCGCCCCCAAAACTTCGCATTTTACTACAGCGCCGGAGGGGGAAAGCGGCGGGAGGGGTAAGTTCTACCCCCCTGCCCTTAAAGGGTGACACCCCCCTCGGTGCCGGACTGCCGGACTGGTCCGGTCCGGTCCGGCTCCGAACCAGTCCGGAGGCCTCCAACATGGCCTCCGGACCGGTTCAGGCCCCCAAAACTTTGCATTTTACTTCAGCGCTGGAGGAGGGAAAGCAGCTGGAGGGATAAGTTCTACACCCCCGCCCTTAAAGGGAGACCCCCCCTCGGTGCCAGTCCAGACCGGTCCGGACCATGCACATCCCTAATTAAAACAGACATGTTTTCACCTGTCTCCTACACAATTCAAATCTTTCCGTAGCGAAAGAGCCACTGTTGAGAAGGCTCTCCTCCAATAGCGGAGGACAATCTTCCCTCTAAAGGAAGAAGCAGTGCCTCATCGGCTGATCACAAAGCTTAAGAGCTAATAGAGGAGACACCCAGGCCCTGAGATACCCAGACCCCAGACCATTTAGGTCCTTCATGCTCAAAATCAGCACTTTGGATGTGGCCCATGATCAAACTGGTAATCAGTGCAGTTGTCTCAGAAGAGGTGTTAGACATTCCTAAGAGACTACATATGAACACAGGAAGCTGTCTTTTACCAAGGGATTGGCATTGAGGGAAGCAGCCCCTCCTCTCTGCTCTCCAGGTTTTTTTTAATGCAAGTTCACATGTTTTCCTTAGTGTTTTCCTTCTAGCCAATGGAGGGAGGGTACTAAAGAGCTACATCTGCATTTGTAAATAGAGTATCCTTCTTATCATGCTAATGATTCTACATCAGTGCCTCTCCCAATTTGCTATGGCGCTTTCAGAAAAAGTAGCTTAAAACCAGCATTTAAAAAACCCGGAAGTACATTGAGATAAGCTAGAATTTGCAAGACAAAGTCCAAATTGTGTGTGGAGTGGGTCCAAGGATCTTGAAGGGACCTCAGGGTAAGTTTGGCCGGAGTGTGAATGCACACACTCTCCTGAAGGAGATTCAGGGTAGAAGCCCTGTCTGTAAAGCCTTCTGGAGATGCTAGAGACAGACTGGGACTTTCTGTTTGCTAAGTAAAGCCACCACACACTCCACTCTACCCTGGAAAGGAGGAACTCCACCAGAGCTGCGGACAAGCCCAGTGAGGTTTCTTTTTTCCCCTGCAGAAGGATGCCAGACCACCTGGAAACCCCCAGAGGACACCCCGGATGATGTGCCACCTCCCACCCACAAGTTGAGACCGGGTTCCCCCGCTCTCCTGGCTTGGACTCTATCCTGGACTCTGTCCAGACTCACATACACGTGGAACCAAAGGAGGAGGACTTGCATACATTGGCAATGCCTTGCAGCTCGTGACTAACTCAGATGGACACTTATTTTCTTATGGCTGTCTTGACCTGCATGTATGTATGTACGTATGTATGTAACCTCCCACCTTGGGAACGTGATCTATAACATATCTGCATGCTAAACGAACCATGACAGCACAGCAGCTGAATATGCCAGGAACTCCTGCTGACAACACCCCTGGAGGACCCCCTGGACCTGGAGAAGACCTTCCGCCGTCAAGGACCCACACCCAGAGGCTGCAATTGGCAGAAGAAGACTGGCACGGCCCTGCCGGCCACACGCAAGGTGAGGCTGGGATCTGTCCCTCCCTTGGACCTTTTGGACATTCCTCTCACTGAACTCTTTTAACCGGACTCTACCCAAACCTGTAGGAACTCGTGTATAGTCCTATATTCTCGCTACCATTGCAACCACACATTCGTTAGTACGCAGCCATCCTTTATCGGGAAATTCTATTCACTGTTGCTTTTGTAAACCATATGTTAAACATTCTCTAATAAAAGTCAATATGTTCCACTGCTGAGTTATTGCCCTCCACAAATCAATAGATGAGCAGTTAGCACATCCTGGTCCAGTTGAAGTGTTCAGACCATCTTCAAAGGCAGTGTTTAGTTGCAGTAATACAATCCAGAAGTCATCAAGACATGAATCACAGTAGTCATACCCCTATACTCCAGAAGCAGGTATCACTGACATTCTGGCCATAACAGCTACCTGGGCATCCAAGAGCAATATTCCTAGATGGACTCCGAAGGTGAAAACCTAACTCTTAAGGGGTGCATGACCCCACATCCAGTAGAGGCATTTTCCTAGGTAGGTTTTTTTAAAAAAATGTTTGTCAGCATCATTATTTCTGTTTTGTTGATTGAGCTTCAGTTTGTTCATTCACTCAATGACTGAGTTCATGCACAAATTCAGAGCACTCACTGCCACACCAGGAAAGCAACATTTATTTCCTGTAAGCCACTCCACAATCCTTGGAACATGTGGCCAGAATTCCATATAAAAAACTTAATTCCTAATGAAACATTAGGAGCTTATGTAATAATATTAATAACAACATGACAGAAGTTTGTGGCAAGCCATGATACAAATACTCAACTTCATATTAAGTTGAGAACTGCCTATACTAATATAATATAATATAATATAATATAATATAATATAATATAATATAATGTAATGTAATGTAATGTAATGTAATGTAATGTAATGTAATGTAATGTAATATATAATATAATTTCTATAATATAAATATTCTATATTCTATAATATAAATATTTTTTAGTGTCTCAGGACTACATACACTACATTTTAAAAATGAATATGTTATTTTAAAACAACACATTGCAAGTAGCACAACAATAAATCATGGGCTCCATTCTTTGTAACACTTTTATGTACATTGTTGCACAATGACAGATGCATAGGGCAGGGTGTGCAGAAGCTTATTGATTTTCAAAGCATGGTCCAACATGGATACTTTGGAATTCAGAAGAGGAAACTTCTCAAAAATGAGGGGACTAGTAAAAAGAAACGGGAAAGGGAGAGTTAGGAGGCTCAATTTGCTCCAGAAAACGTTGGGTTCCTTTAAAACCACTACAATAGAAGCTCAGAATGCTGAAAGGGAGGAAAGGAACTATCAAGCCCAGGGGGATGCCAGGATGGCTAACAGGTAGAGTGAAGGAAATTATAATACGCAAGAAGATTTCCTTCAGGAAAAGGAATTCCTGCCCAAATGAAGAGAACAGAAAGGAACACTAATGCTGGCCAAAGAGATGAAAGGAGACAATAAGGGAGTAGGGGTGTGCACAAAATTGGATAATCCAGTTTGGTTCAGGTAGAACTGGACTCGAACCGAACTGGGTCTGGTCCAGTTTTGTGCACACTAAAGCCAAGGCCAGTTGGGCTCAAGTCTGAACCTGTTTGGGCCCAGCTCGAGTGTGTGTGTGTGTGTGTGGCGGGGGGGGGGGGTGGTGACAACAGAAAAAATGAAAAATGGCAGACTTGTTGCCATTGTGGAGCATCAGGAATGACCCAGCCACACAGATGGCCAGTGCACATGATTAAAGGCAATTACAAAGCAGTTTGGTCATCATGTTGCATTTAAATTATTATAAAAATACTAATTATACTAATTCTTATAAACCATATTTACTAAAAAACCACTACTCTAAAATCAGAGATAAAACTATAAAACTACTGCTAAAATATATTATGAAATCAGTATAAATCACTACATATGGAACCATAAAACTACATTTTAAAATTATCTAATAATAAAAGCGATTACAGTATATGATATTTAAAAACTGCTACCCTTGAAAAGGGGGGAGCTATGAAATTATCAAAATTCTAATGTACATACTGAAAAAGTGGTGACAAAACAGTGTATATAGGATGGGAACACTAGAAGATAGTGGTATAGATAGCAGTTAGAACATAAGAACAGCCCTGCTGGATCAGGCACAAGGCCCATCTAGTCCAGCATCCTGTTTCACACAGTGGCCCACCAGGTGCCTCTGGGGAGCCCACAAGCAAGAGGTATGTGCACGCCCTCTTTCCTGTTGTTGCTTCCCTGCAAGTGGTATTGAGAGGCATCGTGCCTCTGAGGCTGGAGATGGCCCACAGCCATCAGACTAGCAGCCATTTATATCCCTGTCCTCCATGAATCTGTCTAAGCCACCTTTAAAGCCATTCAAGCTGGTGTCCATCACCACATCTCATGGCAATGAATTCCATAGATTAATTATGCACTGTGTGAAAAAGTACTTCCGCTTGTCAGTCCTAAATTTCCCAAGTGTTTCTAGTGTTTTGAGAGAGGGAGAAAAATTTCTCTCTGTCTTCCCTTATGCACTCCATGCATAATTTTATACACTTTGATCATGTGTCCCCTTAGTCGCCTCTTTTCCAAGGTAAAGAGCTCCAGATGCTGTAACTTAGCCTCATAAAGAAGGTGCTCCAGGCCCCTGATCATTTTGGTTGCCCTCTTCTGCACCTTTTTCAGTTCTACAATATCCTTCTTAAGATACGGTGACCAAAGCTGTACGCAGTACTCCAGATGTGGCCACACCCTAGATTTGTATAAGGGCTTTATAATATTAGCATTTTTGTTTTCAATCCCCCTCCTAATGATTCCTAGCATGGAATTAGCTTTTTTCACAGCTGCCGAGCACTGAGATGACACTTTCAATGAGCTGTCCACCACGACCCCAAGATCTCTCTCCTGGTCAGTCACCAACAGCTCAGATCCCATCAGAGTATATTATTTATTTATTTATTTCTTACGTTTATAAACCACCCCATCCAGAGGCTCTTGGTGGTGTACAACAACCGTGAAGCTAATAATCAAAGTTCAAATCTATACCGAGCTGCTGCGAGGAGAATCATGGTCTGGCGAATCTTGCACACTGCCAAGCAGAACTTGGAGGTGTTAAACATGAAGGCCAGAACTTGAGGGGGAGGGGCATCAGGCAAATTCCCCTGCAGCCACTGAAGCAACCCCCGAGACCCCATAATAGTGGTAAGTCCACCTTTTTTAAAAAAATCAGCTGGCCTCAGACCAGCCTGAGGGGTTTGGTTTGACCTCAAGCTGGCTCGAGGCTCAGTCCAGTTCAAGGGCAAGTTCTCAAGCCAGGCCACTTCAAGTGTGAGCCGGCTTGACCTCGAGCTGACTCACACATCCCTATAAGGAAGGAGAGCTTGAGTAACGTATAGCTAAAAGCATCAAACAAAAACTTATTTAAATACATCAGAATCAGGAAACCTGCCAGGGAGGTGACTGGATAGGTTGGACAGATAATGAGGATGTGAAAGGCATTATTAAGAAGGATATGCAGATTGCAGAGAAGCTAAATGAGTTCTTTGCATCTGTCTTCAGGAAAGAGGATACTGAGTGTATACCTGTGCCTAAACTGGGCTTCTCTGGGACAGAGGGTGAAGAACGGAGTCAAATAAAGCTTATGAGAGATAATGTTCTAAACTGTCTTGAAAAATTAAATATTAAACTGCTAGGGCCAGACGGCATCCACTCGAGGGTTCTCAAAGAACTTGACTATGAAATTGCTGATTGCATAGCAAAAATGTGTAACATGTCCATACAATCAGGCTCTGTACCAGAAGACTAGAAGGTAATCAATGTAACTATGATTTTCAAAAAAAAAAAGTATCCAAGGAGGATCTGGGAAATTACAGGCCATTTAGCCTAATGTCTGTTCCTCATAAAATGATGGAAAGCATACTTAAGGATAAAATTGTTAAATATAGAAGAACATAAGGTTGCTTACCTTTAACTTCAGTTCTTCTAGTGGTCATCTGTGCTTTTACATGAATGGGCTTTGCAGCTGCGCAGAGACCTCATTGGAGTTGTTCCAAGCTAATTTCCTTCCCAATAGGCAGTAGCTCCTCCCTCTTCTGTTGACATAATGGCCTCCCTCCTTCAGTCTTTGAGTCCAACAACCTGGAGAACTAAGAGGGGAGGTTGGGTGGACATGTAAGAGCACAGATGACCACTAGAAGAACCTAAGTTACAGTAAGCAACCTGACGTTCAATGTGGTCTCTGTGCTTTACAAAAACAGGTGCATAGCAAGCTGTACTCATGCCCAGAACTGACCTGGAGGTGGGAGTTTAGGTGAAGAGCGATTGCAGGACTGCTTTGCCAAAAGCTGCATCCTTGTGGGGGCACACATCTAGCGCATAGTGCTGAATGGAGTGAGGAGATGCCCAGGTTGCTGCTTAGCAGATGACGTCAATTGGAACAGCTCTGTCAAATGCCGTGGAGGTCAACATAGCTCTAGTGCAGTGAGCTCTTATGGGAGCAGGAAAGTGTTTCTTGGTAAGTTAGTAGCATAAGGTTATAGTCTTGACTATCCACCTAGATAAGAATTGGGCAGATGCCCAGGCACCCTTGGTGGGGCCCGAATGTGTAACAAATAGAGACTGGGTAGAGCATAGGATAGACTGGGTAGAGCATAGGACTGGGTAGAGACTGGGTAGAGCATAGGATAGTCCATTGCAACCAATAAAACCTATTTCCACTCTTTGATGGATGGGTTGTATTTAGTGCTCAGCATCCTAATGTCATCCTCTTGGCCGTAACTGTATAAAAATGTAATGGTAATCCTATTGCATAGGCAAGTACAACATCATGGCCTAAGGATCACATTACCCAGGTCAATTTCAACATTATTACTGGGTCAATTAAATTGGCCTAAGGCAACACTAATTTAAAATTAATCTGCATATTGTTTTACTGCACTGTAAAAAAAAATCAGTTTTATTAAAGACTAAAGTAGAAAGTCAATGTGAACTATATAGGGATCTTTAATCACAGGCTTAATACAGATTTAATTTGCTCCTCACTTTAACACTAGAAGTAAAATAATTTTATATACCAACTGGATTAAAGGGCTATTTGTTAGTAATTTAGAACCAAATCTGCCAAATAGCAAAGCTTTGGATCAGAATGCAGGTCATGCTTGGATCACCACCAGCCCCATACTCAAATAATCATAAGATCATAAGAACAGCCCTGCTGGATCAGGCTCAAAGCCCATCTAGTCAAGCTGGGCATTCAGCCTAAAACAGCCAAAAGCCTTTTAAAAGGGGACTGGTATTAAGGCAGTAACTTTCTATGTATGGAGGTGACAGCTTAGAAATTAGAAGAAAAATGCTTAAGCCTCCTCTCCTTGCTGCATGGTCCATCTGGATCAGAAGGACTGCTAGCGGCTTTTTGTACATGAAAAATGTAGGGAGTTCCAACCACAGGATTCCAGTACACTCTTCAAACAATGTGTACTTTGGAGAAGAGACAGATGCCCAATTCAGACATCATGCTGTATAAGTGTACAGATGTATGTACATTAATGCATGTGTTTGTGTGAATGACTTTAGGCTCACTTTTAAAATGAACACAGGCTCTTAAAGCAGCTAGCAGTCCTTCTGATGGACCATGCAGCAAGGAGAGGCGGCTTAAGCATTTTTCTTCTAATTTCTAAGCTGTCACCTCCATACATAGAAAGTTACTGCCTTAATACCTTAATGGTGCATATAGGAAGTGGACTTCTGTACCTGCATTCAGCATAACATATGAATGAGTGTACCTGTGTATAGCTCTGTACCTGTGGGCACTGTATAGTGAATGAGTGTTGAACCTAACATGTGAATGGGCCTAGAGAGACTATGCAAGCAGGTTCTCTTTTCTCTCTGTAGCCCTTTAATAAAATGGTTTTTTCTTTTGAAGCATATTCATGAAACTTCTTTCAAATTGCCATAGCAAAGGATAATGTGATCTGCAGTTTTTATTTAAGGGTGACACTTTTAAAAATCAGTACAGGGCACTGTTTTATGAATTACAGTCATCCGCCAAATGTTTACAATATTTATTATGGTGCCTGTTTGGTTTACAATATGTTAATCATCTCGTAACCCCAGTATACTGTATATAAGTCATGGCAGTACGATAAGCTACATAAATTGAAGGAAAATGTATTGATTTTGTTTCTGTTAACTGCTACCCACAGAACCTAAGGCAGAAATAAACGAGTCTTAAATTATATATGAAGAGCTTAAACTTATAGATTGTTTATTTCGTTGATTCCATTTGCTCTGGGATGGATATGCCATTCTATCACCACCAAATGGATGCTGACATTTTAATCATACTCTAGTTTGCCGCTGATTAAAGAGATGGCTCTATGAGAGAATATTTTATCTAGTGGCATCAGTAATTTGTTGTCGCCACAAATTAAAGGAGAAAAAGAACTTAAATAGATGTATGGATGTGATACTAAGTGGTTAAATCACATTAATTCAGCTACGGTTTTTAAAGTGTTCCTCTATATCTTCCTCTGTCTAAATGGAAAGCTCTGGAAGAAGGGAAAAAACACAAGGGAAAGGCAGCATTTCTTTCTTCTACATTTGAATCTCTGTCTAATTTGCCAAAATAATATCCCTATTTTATACAAATGCATAACATCATGTAACCAGATCATGGAGAATAAGATCATTTTCAACAGGGAAATCAGAATCATCAGAAGCCTACAGAATCATTTTCAACAGGGGAAACACTGTCCTGTGGTTTCTCTGTTATCACTATCTAGCTAAGCCTTCTTCTGAAGATGCCCTCATGTGGTCAGATTTTTATCTTACCATATTTTAACAACTTTCCAAAACTGAGCAACTTGAAAGTGGAATGAAAGGCAAACCTGACCATGTGTGGGAAAGTCATAATGGTAGGAGAATGATAGGAAAAATTCACACTTGTTTTTTGTGATGCGATAACAACTTTCCAAAACTGAGCAACTTGAAAGTGGAATGAAAGGCAAACCTGACCATGTGGGGAAAGTCATAATGGCAGAATGACAGGAAAAATTCACACTTGTTTTTTGTGATGCGATAGAAGTGATATTAAGGAGACGGCTGAGGAATGTAGAGTCATCCATAGCATAAGGCATGGCTGACCGTTCAGACACAAAGTTCTACAATATAAATGTTCATACTTGCTCTGTTACACTGATAACAGCTGCAGAAAAGACACTGCAATCAGTGTTTAAAAAGTTCAAAACTGTGAGCCTGAACGCATTTATGATGTGATAAGGAAAATATGCAAGTACAGAAAAGGTTGAAAAATTCAGAAGGCAACATGGTGGTTTTACATTGGCAGAAGCCAATTAATTTAAGGCTAAAAAGACAGGGATACTCACTTGATTCTTACATGCTTCTATTTGACAACACTTACACATTTACTAATGCAGCTATGAGGTAGCACTGTAGCTCAGTAGAAAAGGAACTGCTTTGCATGCAGAAGACCCCGGTTCAGTCCCCAGCACCTCCAGTTAGGGCTGAGCATGACTGCCAATTGAATGGAGAGCTGCAGCCAGAAAGTGTTGTAGAGTGTGTTCTGTCCATGTGGAGTACAGAGCAAACACAAGTGGAAGGTTGTTAAGAGAACTTTACTTGAGAGTCAAAGGCACTGAGAGGTCAGAACTGAACTTGCTGATTCATACATAAAGTACAGGAATGAGAACAGAAACTTGTAGCTACACCAACCAATACAGAGGAAAGTATAGTGCTTCGTCAATATTTGTTTTAGCCAGATTACTCCTTGACCAGCTTGTGCAGCTGCAATGTATTCTGCTTATGTAGAATAAAGTACTACTGAAGCTTGTTTTGTCCTGGCCTAGCTGATTAGCCCTCTCCAACCAAAAACAGATAGCCGCTAGTAGGTTTTCTGTCAGAACGGTCTCCAGCCCAATCCAGCATCTACATATCAAGTTAGATTGCATTCAGAAGTTGCTGGAAGCCAAAGCTTAAGTCCCTTTTAGGTAATGTATAACCTTTTTGCTGCATGCCAGTCCTTCTGACTTGGTGTCAAGACCTTTCTGTAGACTGTATAAGATCCCGATTGCTGCTGCAATGTTGGGTCATGTGACAGTGGCAATGTACAACAATTTTTCAATAACTTATCTATATTGTTGGTTGTATGGCAACAATACAACCTGTTTCTTGCTCTCCTTTAAGTAACTGTTTTCCATGGCAAGATGCTTCTGAATACCAGTTGCAGGGCAGCAACCACAGGGCACGCTTTCATCTCTTGCCTTTGAACTTCCCAGAGGCATCTGGTGGGACACTGTGTGAAACAGGATGCTGGACTAGATAGGCCTTGGGCCTGATCCAGCAGGGCTGTTCCTATGTTCTTAAGCTATCTAAACTGGAAGCAGTTTAAACTGGAAACAGTTTAACCCCTGCTAACTAGGCAAAGAGACACCCTTTTAACTGGTGGTTTTCTTTCTTTAGCAAGGGGAGAGTAACTGGTCCTATCTAACCCCAGTACAGTACCTCCACTGACTGTTGCTGGTGTCTATTTTATATTTCTTTTTAGATTGTGAGTCCTTCGGGGACAGAGATCCATCTTATTTATTTATTATTTATCTATGTAAACTGCTTTGGAAACTTTTGTTGAAAAGCGATATATAAATATTTGTTGTTGTTAATCTCCTCAACACCCTCTAGTACTGAAATTAGTCGCACCAATTCAATTTTCCCAGCCACAAAGCAATCGAGTTCAGAAGAAAGTTGACTGGTTGTTTTAAAATTTGCCTGAGTTTGTGTGAACTCCCATCATTCCATGCTGCTTTTGTGTACGATTTGTGACAAGTGGGGTGGATGTCATGGAGTACTTACTGCCTTTGCATCTTTCATCCCAAAGTTCCCTATTATTTCTTCTATTTTTCAGCCTTGACTGAAGAGGTAGCTCCTATCATCTTCTCTTTCTGTCTGTATTCCCAAATAATGTATTATGTTTCTCAGACCTCTCATTTCAAATTGTTGATTTAATGCTTTAATTATTCCTCTATCATCCCCTTCTTGTTTAAAACATATCAGTAGATCATCCACTAGACCAGAAGAAAGATCCATCAGTTGTCCACTTTCTTTGAATATAGGCAAGGATCTGCTTTACTTCTGGTGAAGTTTTATTTTGCATTCTCCCACTCCATTCTGTTCCAACACATAAGGCACTGTATTGTGATGCTCTATTACATGAGCTCTTAAGAAGTCCTCGATTTTCTTCCCTGTGAACTCTCCACGATTGTCAGTTCAAAGTATAAGTGGTTCACACTGAAATCTGTTACCTGCCATGGATACATAGCCTTGTAACTTTTTCAACACTTTATCCTTGTGTTTCATGAGATAGGTGACTGCATATCTTGAGAAATCATTTATAAAGGTCACTGTGTATCTATTGCCTCCAGATGTTCGTACTTGCATTGGCCACTTGCACCACTGCGAATGAGATCAAGTGGTTTCGAGGCTCTGGTTTGGCTTGCTTTGGGAAGTGTTGCTCTTGTAGTCTTCGCTTCAATACAACAGACACTTCATAGTCACTGGACAGGCTGACATCACAAATTATTTTGTCAGGTGCTGTTTTGCCAGCTCCTTTATACTTTCAGGGTGCCTATGGCCCAGATGCTGATGCCACACATGAATGCAGTCATTGTGTTGCTTGTGTGTATTGTTTCACCTGCAATTGCTCTGGCCAGGATTTTTGTCCCCTCTTGGATTGTGCATTCATTGCCCTGGAATTTTAATGGCAAGTCCAATGCTCTTAAGCAGTAAAAAACCACCTTCTAAATCAGGAACATTTAGTACATCTTTTACTGGTATAGCGAGGCAGCTCACGTCTGTCTTGGTGCAGTTAGAAATCCTTGTCCAATTCCCTCTGCGGTGATGCTGCTTCCATCTGCAAGATAAATCTTTTCCTTCTTGCTTAAGTCAAATCTGTGAAAAAGTTTCTCTCACTGGTCATGTGACTAATAGCGCCAGGATCAACACATCAGCCCTGGGATAAGTTACTCTGTGTTGCTTTGAAGCATCCACTCCATTGTTCTGTTATTGTGTCACTAGTTGTAGCCTTTGCCTTTTGCTTAAGTGTTTGTGGAGACTTTTTTGTAGTTTTTGTTGTTCTGCCTTACGTGTGGAGCAGTCTCTCTTTAATTGTCCTTTCTTGCACCGGAAACATGCTCTTGTTTCCTTCCTACGTGCCTTGTCACCTGCAGTTTACAGTGCAGCTTCTCTATTCTGACCGATACTATCCTCAATGACTTCCTTTCTGCTCTGGAAGTCATCCAAAAGTCTGCCTCTCAAAATTCCACTGTCAGGTCTTCCTCAGGCCTTGTCTCAAGGGCATTAATGTGGGCACCATAGGAATCAGACAGCCTACAGAGTAACAGGGCTGCTATGTGATTGTCTCTTATGTTTTCCCCGATTCCACACAGTTGTGCCACCACTTCCAGCATGGCATTCATGTGGTCTTGCATTTCTGTTCCCTAGTCAAGTCTAATTTTGTACAGCTTCCTCAAATGGAATAGTCTACTATTCAAACCACTTCCTTCATGCAAACATCGCAGTGCATTCCACATGCCCTTTGCTGTAGCCTCATTCCTTATGTGAATTAATTGGTCATTTTCCAATATAAGACTAATGGTTACCTGAGCCTGTCTATCTTTACTATCCCATTCTTGTGGATTTGCTGTTGGTCTGTCTGTAATAACTTCCCACAAATCATCCTTTGTTAAAAATGTTTATACTTTAAACTTACATAGCTGATAATTTCCATTATTCAGCTTACCCACTGAAATCTGTGGGTAAGAGCTTTGGGTAAGAGCTGTAAGCCATTAAAAAGAATCCTAGCTAAAATCCTAGCTTAGCTTACTTCCATTCGGCAGGCTTCCTCTAGAGGGTCTCCTTGTGGCTTTTGCTCTTTCCAGGCTGCTTTTTGGTCTTCAAGGTCATTCAAGGATGTGTACTGGGTTGCTCTGAGGAAGTCTGAGCCCATAACTAGTTGCAGAGTGTGTTCTGTCCATGTGGACTACAGAGCAAATACCAGTTGAAGGTTTTTAAGAGAACTTTACTTGGGAGACAAAGGCACTAAAATGTCAGTAAAGAACTTGCTGGCTCATACACAAAGAAAAGGAACAAAACAGGAACAGGAACTTCTAGCTAGTCCAATCAATAGAGTGAAGTATGGTACCACCTCTGGCTTTATAGTAGATTGCATGCAAACTATACAGCAAGCTAAGCTGCAGCTGTGGCAAATCCCAGTAGAAAGTACCAATGGACTGGCTTGGCACAAAGCAGCTTCCTATATAATCTTTGACATTTTCTGATTTAAGCCAGCCTTCTTAGCAGCATTACTTCTTCAGATCTGGTGCCACCACAAAGCATAATACTTCACATTCAGAACGAGGGCTAAGTTGGGCATAGGCCTAAGGGCTCACATCATGCAAGGACCAACCCAGGATGTGGCTGACCCATTTCTCAGTAGGAGCTGATGCATATATAGAAATAAGAAAATATAGAATCACTATACGGGACTTGCGAAGCAGCTCCTCCTTCTCCTGGCCTCCCAATCAGCAAATGGGCTTTTCCCCAGATGCCTGCAATTACACAAGGACCTTTGGGAGAAAGGTTTTGGGTAGTGGGAAGGGAAGCAGTATTCCCTCTAACAGGGTTTCTCAGATGTTGTTGACTACAACTCCCAGAATCCACAGCTGCAATGGCTTTTGCTTGGGGATTATGGGAGTTGTAGTCAAAATATTTGGGAATCCCTGTTAGAGGGAACACTGAAGGGGAGGATGTGGAATCCTTGCCAAAAGCCATCTTCTCTGAGGAGTGGTGGTATACTATGTCAATCAGATCACCTTTATCCACATACCTTTTGATACTCCCAAACAACTCCAAAAGGTTGGTGAGGCAAGATTTACCTTTGCAGAAGCCATGCTGGTTCTCCTTCAGCATTGCCTGTTCTTTTATATGCTTAACAATTTTATCCTTGAGAATGCTTTCCATCACTTTGCTTCTATAAGACATTAAGCTAACTGCCCTGTAATTTCCTGGATCCCTGCTGGTCAGTTTTTGAAAATCTGTTACATGGCTTCTTTCCAGTCCTCTGGTACAGAGTCTGATTGTAGGGATAAGTTATATATTTTTTCAAAGAGGTCAGCAATTTCGTATTTGAGTTCTTTACGGACTCTCGGGTAGATGCCATCTGGCCCTGGCATTAATTTTTAATTTTTCCATACAGTTTGTTGTTATTGTTATTATTATTATCATTATTATCATCATTATTATTATCATTATTATTATTATTATTATTATCTACATTTTATATCCCACTCTTCCTCCAAGGAGCCCAGAGTGGTGTACTACATACTTAAGTTTCTCCTCACAACAACCCTGTGAAGTAGGTTAGGCTGAGAGAGAAGTGACTGGCCCAGAGTCACCCAGCAAGTATCATGGCTGAATGGGGATTTGAACTCGGGTCTCCCCAATCCTAGTCCAGCACTCTAACCACTACACCATGCTGGCTTGCTTGGAACCTAGTTTAGAATGTCCTCTCTCATTACCTCTATCTGACTCAGTTCTTTAGCCTCTGTCACTGAGATGCTTGGTTCAGGCACAGGTATATGCTTAGTAGCCTCTATTATGAAGACAAATATGAAGACTTCAGCCTCCAAACTGAGAAGCTCAGTTCCGGAGTGGGTATATGGTCAGTATCCTCTGCCGTAAAGACAGATGCAAATAACTTATTCCACGTCTTTGCAATCTCCTTATCCTCCTTAATAATCCCTTTTATGTCTTCATCATCTGGTCCAACCACCTCCCTGGCAGGTTTCCTACTCCTGTATTTGAAGAAGTTTTTATTATTCCCCTCTATGCTTTTAGCTATATGTTCCTCAAACTCTCTTTTCACCTCTCCTATTTTCTCCTTGCATTTCTTTTGCAAGAGTTTGTGTTCTGTTCTGTTCTCTTCATTTGGGTGGGCCTTTCAATTTCTGAAGGAAGTTTTCTTCCCCTTTATAGGACTACCGTATCAAGTTGAGGGAATGCCTTGTACTCATAAAGCTTAGAAGTTGTCTAATGAAGCAGATTGTCTAACCAAAAAGATTATTATTTCCGCTCCTCACCTAAGACAGAAGTAATGCTCAGTCCTCTGCCTTGGCCACATCTAGTATAATGGCTTGCTGCCAAAGTCTGTTCACCAGAAAAGGTTTTCTTGAACATTTGATATTAGTACATGTTACAACTGGAATATTGTTTCCATAAAATAATTGAACCAGTCAATATTTAGAAAAGAAAAAGGCTATGCTTCAGAGAATAATAAATATTAATCAGATTAATCTGTAACAAAAACCAGAAAAACCTTACCAAAATAATCCGGGGGGCGGGGGGCGGATGGGACATTCTGTTCTAAAGTTACTGTAATTTTCAATTGAGCTCTAACCCTTGTTTTCCACCCATATGCCTACAAATGTGACCTTTAATCAAAACAATCTGGGTGAGTATTCAACATATCCAAATAATGGGAAAGCTATTTAGAAACACTTAAATGGAAATTGAGCTACCATGAGGGAGATTCAGATAAGCAGATGTTGCAGATGACAGAGATTTGGATGGTGGAGCATTGGCTACCTCGTTTTGCTTTAGCATGCAAAGTGTTTCTCTTTCTTCATTAAACAAAAGGTAATGATGACCTAAATACACAGTGTTCAACCTACTTTTCCAATTACTGCAGTTTAATTCTACCTATCAGCCTACATCTACATCAGCCATGAGCAATGCTAAGTTCTCTAAGGACTCCATGAGCCTTAAAGTTAATAGCATCTTGATCATGAATCCCCAAGTCAAATTTTAGGTCTCAAGTAGCACGAAACATCTCTGAGAGCCTGGTGATAATGCCATGACGCAATCAACAGAAACAGTAAAGAAAAGTGGGGACAGGTTGTGTTGGAGATGAACTTCCAGTGCATCAACCTTTTGTGCCAACTGTCCTAATGACCACTAGGGGCATTGGGAATAGAGACAGTGAGTCAGGGTGTCCCTACTCTATGACCCCTGAACTGACACTGCAGCACTTCCTGTGCTGAGTCACAATCCTTCCTTTCCTCCTAGAGAGCCAATGGAAACATCTCTCTCTCTCTCTCTCCCTCTCTCCAGGTGCGTAACAATGATAGGGCAAGGGGAGACAGTTGTCTGGGGGCCCCACTGCCTGGAGGGGCACCCCAGAGGCACCTCATGTGACTCCCCATTGCCCCCTGCCCAGCCCCATAGCCTCTCAGCCACTTGCCCTCTTCGCCATCTCTCCTGCTTGTTCTGCTGGCCCGCAATGGAAGCAGCAGGCAAGCTGCAAAGAGCTCCTTTTCTCCCGCCTCTCAGCTGATCGGTGGGTGGGCGGGGCTTCCACGGAGGCCTCCGTGTAGGCCGCAGTGAAGCCTGAACTCGAGTAGGGCCCAAGCCAGCCAGGAAGGAGGAGGCAGCCAGAGTGTTCTCTGCAGCAGAAGACCCCTTGCTGCCCTGCTTAACCCAGACCAGCATTTGCCAGGTAGAGTGTGAACTCCTTTTTGTGGTTACCTTTCCCGCCCCCCCCCATATAGGGAACTGCTTGCCATAGGGCTTGGATATGGGGGTGGGGGGGAGGGACCGAGAAGTCTCTGAATATTTATTTTGAAACAGCTTGGAAAATTTGTTGACTTAAAAAAAACTATCTAAAAAGTCCTATAAGTGGCTTGTTTCATGGCAGAAAATTGCAAAAACTTCTGGAACAGTATTTTATTAATTTTATTTATTCATTCATTCATTCATTTATAAATGCACTTATGTTCAAGTTGTTTTGCAACCCAGAAGGTCTGAGTGAGAACTGTGAAGCATGTGTGGTGCTTTTATTTTATTTTTCTTGTGTGTGAACTGCTCCCCAATAACTTGCAGGGACTTCAGGATAAATCTGGCCAACATGTGAATGCAGCACCTCCATTCCAGAGGAGAGGTGTGTTAAAGGGCTTTAAAAGCCTCCTGTGAAAAACCTCCTGCAATCAAACTTGACTGAATTTGTTCAGAATTCTGAGAAAACAAACATAGGTTCACCCTGCATGGTTGAAAGTCTCCTTTGCTAATCTGCAGCGAGGGGCCCATTTTAATAATTCATCTTTCTAGTGTGTTCTAGGCATTAAAAGTAATACAAATGTATAGTACTCAATGTATATCACTATATATTGTGACGTGTGTGTGTGTGTATTCAGTGAAATGTATTTGCAGGCAGCATACTTATTTTGGAATATCAGACTTAAATCCTTGGGGGCCTGGGGTGTGCGGAGGCCCTGGACTTTGGGGGGGGGGCATTTTAAAATCTTGTCTCTGGGCCCACTCCAACCTTGCTACGCCCCTGTCTCTCTCTCTCTCCTTACCTATCCATTATGTAGTCCTTTACATTAGATATAGGTCTTTCCTATCTAAGTGTATCTAACCAATAAATATTTAGTGTTGAGTCATACAAGGATCTCCATGTGTTTTCTCTAAATAGCTGCAGTATCCAAAACATCCTCTGCTACCTACTCTGTAACTGGAGTGTGTGCTCGTTCCTTAGTGCTCTGCTGTTTTACCTATTGTGGGTAAAAATCAACAACTTCTAACAGGTTGCACAAATTGGTGGACCACTACCATTTACTTCTTGGATTCCAAGATCATAAACTGAGGTTTAAAAACAAAAACCAAACACCTCACTCTTTGACTTGGTCTTTAAAGCCTACATTTGTAATATTGTATGTATGTATGTATGTATGTATGATAGTTCTATACCACCTGATATATGCATCTCTAGGTGGTGTAGAAAGTTAAAAAAAACACGGCAAATATAAAACAACATAGGAACATAGGAAGCTGCCATACACTGAGTCAGAACATTGGTCCATCTAGCTCAGTATTGTCTTCACAGACTGACAGCAGTTTCTCCAAGGTTGCAGGCAGCCCTATCTCTCTCAGCCCTATCTTGGAGAACCCAGGGAGGGAACTTGAAACCTTCTGCTCTTCCCAGAGCAGATCTGTACACTAAGGGGAATATCTTTCAGTGCTCACACTTCTAGTCTCCCTTTCATTTGCAACCAGGACAAACCCTGTTTAGCTAAGGGGACAAGTCATGCTTGCTACCAGAAGACCAGCTCTCCCCCCTATAACTGGTTTTAATATAAAACCAGTTAAAATTCACAAAACCAATAAAACAATCTCAGAAGATAAAACACATTAAAAGTATTAAAATTCAGTTAAAAGCCTGGGAAAACAAGTATGTCTTGAGGGTCTTCCTAAAAACAAACAGTAAAGGAGATGCTCTTATTTCAACAGGGAGAATATTCTATAGCCCCAGGGAAGCTACAGAGAAGGTCCAGTTCCAGGTCTCCACCAAATGAGCTGGCAGCAACCATAACGAGACCTCTCCAGATGATCTTAGCAGGTGACAGGGTTCATGACAAAGAAGGTGCTTTCTTAAGTACCCTGGACCCAATCCATTAAGGCCTTTGCCAGCACTTTTCGTTTCATTCAGAAACTTTTCAGCAGCAACAGTTCTTTCAAAATCAGCGTTGTATGATCCCTTCGGATTGACCCAGAGACCAGTCTGGCTGCTGCATTCTATACCAATTGTAGTTTCCAGGCTACGTACAAAGGCAGCCCCATGTAGAGTGCATTACAGTAGTCAAACCTAGAGGTTACCAGCATATGGACCACTGTTTTAAGGTCATTAACCTCCAGAAATGGACATAGCTGGCGTATCAGTTAAAGATTATAAAAAGTCCTCCTGGCCACTGTCTCAACCTGAAAAACCTCAGAGAGTTTGAGATCCAAGAGCACTCCCAAGCTATGTACCTGATCTTTCAGGGGGAGTGTAACCCCAACCAGAACAGGCAGATCTATGTACCTGATCTTTCAGAGGGAGTGTAACCACACTTCCCACAGTCAGTAAGGCTATACACATGATCAGTGTGCAGATCCGAAAGGGGTTCAGTGGGTGAGTAGGCTTGGCGTGATTGCAGACAATAATGCACCCCACCTCGGGCAGGCAGATCGCCCACCCAGACTAGCAGCGGCTTGGCTCTGGCACTCCTGTGCCCAGCTGCAACTTGCCCCCTGGGGGCCGGGCGAAGGGAAGCACCACTGCACAGCACCCTGCCCTCTGGAGCCCCAGTAATGCACTGTGTAAGTGTGCAGTGCATTCCTGGGATCCCCCCTCCCCTCTCCCCCCTACCCGAGTATGCCTGCCATGGCTGCTCACACACAATTGTTAAAGTGGGGTTAACAGAGCACTCATTGCATTAACCTCATTTAAGGGGGAGGTTATTTAGGTGGGCTTCCCACCATGGAGCCACCAGGCTCGCCTGCTGTCCTGATGGTTCTCATGAGCGAGTGAAACCAGGCTAAGGGAGCCCAGTCTGAGTTTGCTTGCTCATGAGAATCACATAATTACCTTTGTCTTATTTGGATTCAACAACAGTTTGTTATCTTTCATCCAGCCCATTAACACCTACAGGCAGGCATTTAGTTATGCCATTTTCTGATGAAGTTGGTATGGAGAAATAGATCTGGGTGTCGTTAGCATATTAACAACACCCTGCACCAAACCCCCTGATGATCTCTCCCAGTGGTTTCATGTTGATGTTAAAAAGAATTGAAGACAGTATGAAACTTTGTGGAACTCTACACTTTTAGCTCTTGCTTTGCAGAGCAACCGTCTCCAAGTGACTTTGGTCCATCAACAGTGCTTCTTACATATCTCCCAAATTATTCATGGAAATAAACATCTAGATATAACTTCTTTTGTCCCATTATCATTTCACGTTCCCAGTTCATTGCCCCACGTGTGTGTTATGTTGTGTGTGTGTATAAAATGAGCTATGGATAGTGAATACCACTCGCTGTTGTCATAATGTAAATATTCCTTTTTGAGTATCCAGGTAGGATAAAATCCATAGTGCCCCTGGGCTGAACATTCATTCTGAAGCTCTGCATTTGGTCTTGGACCCTGAGGCCATATTTTCCTCTGCCAGCATTCATATACAAAAGTGGATGCAGAGAGTAAATAAACAACAGGTGTCACTATAGCTAAAAACCATCTGAATCAAATTTAATAATTCAGTGAGGGTAATAGAACTGTTCACACAATCCTTCCCCCCAAACCCTTTACATGAGGAGGGTTGTGGAATGGCCTGTACTTGTCTAGCGCTACTCCACTAGTTTTGGAATCTTGATTAGCCAGGTTTCCTGATTGCATGAAACAGCCCTAACAGAGTGCTTTACACACACTTGGCAAATGCCCAGCTGCTGGGGGACTGTGGTTAGCAGGTGTGACCTTGTTCTCCCTTCATAGATTCACTGATTGTGGTGAGGTAGCTATTTATTTTACATATAACACTAGAACCAGGGGTCATCCCATGAAACTGCCAGGAAATTTAGGACCAACAAAAGGTTTCACACAGCACATAATTAATCTGTAGAATTCTCTGCCACAGGGTGTGGTGATATCCATCAGCCTGGATGGCTTTAAGAGGGGCTTAGGCAAATTCATGGAGGAAGGTCTATCAATGGCTACTAAACTGATGTCTATAGGCCAACACCAGCCTCAGAGGCAAGATCCCTCTGAATACTAGTTGCAAGGGAGAAACCACGGGGCATACCTTCATCTCTTGTTTTTGGGCTTCCCAGAGGCATCTGGTGGGCCACTGTGTGAAACAGCATGCTGGATTAGATAGGCCTTGGATCTGATCCAGCAGGGCTCTTCTTATGTTCTTAATCTATCTAAACTGGAAGCAGTTTAATCTCCCCAACACTCTCTAATATTGAAATTAGTAACACTAATTCAATTTTCAGAAGAAAGTCTACTGGGTGTTTCAAAATTTACCTGGGTTTGTGTGCACTCCCATCATTCCATCTGCTTTTGTGTACTATTTGTAACAAGTAGGGTGGATGTCATGCCCTTGTCCACTTACCACATATGTTCCATTTAGTGCTGTGGAATAACACTGCTTTAGTACTGAAGAATAACATGGCCCATAAACAACACATTGGATACTACAGAAGTGACTGTCAACAACTCTACCCAACCCTATTTCAGAAGAAAGAAGAATAGCCCTTCCCAACGTCTGTCGTATCGATGCCCTCAATCCTTTGGTCTGCCATCTCAACGCAATGGCAAACAGAATTAGGCTATCAGACACAAATATCTTTTCTTCTTATAACTTGATTTAGTAGATTATTAGAATACTAGAGGGGTGCACATAATCATATTTGTCCAAATACAAACTCCATCTTTATGTTATTGAAGTTACATGAACCTACAGTGCAGCTCAGAATGTTACTACCTGGTTTCACAAACTGGCTTTCTTCCTTTCAACCAAGATTACAACTCTGATAGCACTGTGCTGATTTCACAGTTTTGATAGATGTGTTCAGTTAAAGGAAGAGATCAAATGAAAGCACGGTGAGCGCCTACAGTCCTCTCAGTATGACATTGAGAAGAAGATCAAGAAATGCTCAACTAAATTGTGTTGCTGTCATGAAATCCTTTCTACAAGTTTTATTTCTTAATTCTTTGTAAAAAGCATATCACAGTGGTATTGATGTTTCTTATCTATGCCTTTTAAAAATGGTTATGAATCTTGTTAAATATATATCCCCATAAAAACCAATATTCAACATGACAGCGCCAACTTGGTTAGATCCATATTAATTCTATGAATATCAGCTAAGGAAAATTGTAATTAAGTAGCTTTTTAATTAGAAATACACAACAGGGGCACACAAAAGTAGCACTTTCTTAATATTATGTTAGTATTTCATTAGATTTAGATCTGTCCTATCCCAGGGGCCATGTGTTCTATCCAGTATGTTCTATCCTGGGAACATATTACAGTTTTATCTTTATAGTTCCCTCCACGTATTACTACATGCACAGATTTTCCCCTTTCCCTTGGAAACTGGCCAGCTTGTTTTTAATCTAACTGCACTGCTAGGACAATGGCCCTAATCAACTCACACATGCATACATTAGTTAAAATATGCATATATTCAAGATTCAAAGTAGTGGACATGTACTCCAGAAGAAGAGACAGAATTCCCCAAACTAAAGAGGCAATGCATTAACATTTGCTTTTGCAAATGATCAGCACTAACCTAAACTTTAGCATGTTCCACATGGGGTTTTAAAGATTATGTGAGATGTGTACATACTGTCAGGGCTATTGTCCCTTCCTTCCTTCCTTCCTTCCTTTCCTTCCTTTCTTCCTTCTGAGATAATACAACACAGTTCAGATTCATTTGTCTTTCATTAATGCTCCGCATGTTTGTCAGTCAAGATTTCTCAGTCATTAAACATTCATTTTCTGTTCTGTAATTTATTATGTTATTCATTTTACAAGACGCTGTGCAAGGTTTCTTGCTTGCCTGTTCAAGTCAGGCTTAATGTTTCATACTAGCCTTCACAAGTCCTGCTGAACCTATAGGGAGCATTCCTCACCTGACTTGTAGGTTTCATTTGTACCTTTCTCTAGTTTTCTGGCATTGTCTCTTCCTGTAGAATTCTTGCATGGTAATACATGCCAGAGTTTCTAAAAGAAAAGATGTTTCTATTGACTTTGGATTTCTACAGCTATCCAACTTGCTTTAAAATACTTAGAGATATCCAGGTAATAAGCTGAAACAAACGCTCAACAATTTTCATTCTCCAACAGGAGATATTTAAGCATGTGCTTAACTTTCCCATTTAATTCAATATGAGTTAGAAATGCTAACTTGTTGGGCTGTGTTCAAGGTTTGCAAAGAAACACTAGTCAAACTTGCAAGCAGAAGGTGGCCGGTGTGGGCACTGCCGGGGAGGCAGCAAGAGATATTCCCAGCACAAATTAACAGGTGCTTACAACAACAACAAGAACAACAACAAATATTTATATACCGCTTTGCAACAAAAGTGTCCAAAGCGGTTTACATAGAGAAATAAATGAATAAGATGGATCCCTGTCCCCAAAGGGCTCATAGTCTAAAAAGAAATGTAAGATAAACACCAGCAACAGTTACTGGAGGGATACTGTGCTGGGGATGGATAGGGCCAGCTACTCTCCCCCTGCTAAATAAAGAGCATCACCACATTAAAAAGATGCCTCTTTGCCCAATTAGCAGGGACTGCCCAATTAGCTTACCTCTGCTCTGGCTGCAGCTACAAACTACTCCGAGCAGCAACACATTGCCTGGCACGCCCTGTAGCGGTGGATCAGTTTTGCCACTCACCTGGCATCCACGGAGCCCACCCCCCACCGGTGGCCAGATGAGCACCCACACCGGCCACTCCTGCTTGCAACTTGTATTTGCAAACTTAGTCAAATTTCATCCTGCAATTAGGAAAATTGCAGGATGACATTGTTGTAAGCTGACCCATCAATAACAACATCCCTACCTCAGAGGGAAAAAGGACCAAATTAGTTGGACTAATTCCGCCCCCCACCCCACCCTCCGGCCAGCTGCTGAGCCAACCTGTATGACTAAGAAGGTTCTCTCTGAGCTTTGGCTGGCCCAGCCCCAAGCGGTGAGGAACTGCTGGTGCTGGCCATAAGGAGGCACATCTTGCCAGGCTAAAGAGACCAGTGCAGCGGAGGCTTTAAATTGCTAGGCAAGGCCTCACTTGCCATCTCCTTGGGTCTAAGTTGCTCCCAGCTGCCACTGTGGGAGATACCAAGAAGAATTGATTCCTGACACTACTTTTTCAGACAGTTTGGGAGCATAGTTTTGGGAAAGTAAAAGAACATCCACTTTGCATGAAGAAGTTCAATCCCTGGCATCTCCAGGTAGGGCAGTTTCCTAAGTAACCTATAGCAGAGGCATCAATGAGGACTCCTTTCCCACAATGGTCTGTAAAGAAGCCAGACCACTCGGGATTAGAAGTGTAGCATGCTAGGTGAGGCATCTAGTGGGTTCCTCAATCCTACCAGTCTCTGATAGGCTGGGAAAGGGCAGGCTTGGATCTATCAGCAATCATAGTCAGGAGTGTTCTGCAGCATTCGACTCAGTGAGTGCACTGGCCAGTCACTCTTAATATGGAAATTTGCTCTTCAGCCTTAGTCTTCTCTAGTGCAGACATTCTGAGGACAGAGAGGGAGGATATGGGCAATCCACCTGTCTGTAATAGAAAGAAGTTATTACAGACCTTTTTTCTTCCTTCCATTGGCAGTGTTGCAGAAGTGCTGCCACAGAGCACCATTGTGTTCTGTTAGGGATGTGCACGAAACAGATTTTGCATTTCATTTCAAGCCCAAAATGAAATGCATAATGCTTGAAATGTTTCAGTGAAACAGTGGCCAAGCCGGGAGCATGCAGGGAGCATGCAGAAGATTCTAAGTTCCCTCCCTGGCAGCATCTCCAAGATAGGGCTAAGAGAGACTCCTGCCTGCAACCTTGGAGAAGCTGCAGCCAGTCCGTGTAGACAATACTGAGTGAGATGGACCAAAGGTATATGGACTCAGTATAAGGAGATGGACCCAAAGGAGATGGACACAGTATAAGGCAGCTTCCTATGTTCCTAATGCTACTTCTTGACCAGTTCTCTGAGGCAGACTGATGTGCTAAGTCCAGGATGAAGGCCTAGTCTTATTGCCCCATGTGGTGGTGCTAAGTCTGGAGCAGAGGCCCGGTCTACTCGCTGACCCCAATCAGAAGACCAGCTTCCCCTCCAGAAAAACAGCCCTCCAAAACACTCAAAACACAACATTTCAAGTCGAAATGGGGTCATCTTGTTTTGAGCTCAAAACAGGCCCTTTACTGTAAGGGTGTTTTGTTTTGAGCTTGGAACACTGAAAATGGCTCAACGGCACTCCGCAAACACAGATTTTGTAATCATGAGTAGCCGTGGCTACTCATGAGTTAGACCCCCAGAGGGGAGGCAAAAAGCCCACCTCCTGGCTCCAGGGGTCTCTCCAATATGCCCTGCGCGCTTGTGCTTATGCAGGGCATACTAGAGCTTCCAGGGACCACATGGCCCCCAAACTCCCCAGCCCCCACCGGCTCCATCACTGAGCTGGGAGTCATGTGGGCAGCTGATCCGGCTGCCCAGGGCTCCCACCCTGCACGTCTGTAGGGAGAGCGGGCTTAGCCCACTCTCCCCACAAACCCGGACAAATCAGGTCTCACTGATCATGAGACCCAGCTCCATATGTTCTTTATTTTAAGGATCTGAACCTCCATGTACAGAGGCATTATACCTTTGTGCGGTTTTCAGATTAGCCTTCACAAAGACCATGAAAGTTCCAATGGTCTGAAACCCTGGGTAGGTTTTGTTTACTTTTCCTTGAAAATATGTCAAAAATTATAAACCCAGAAATTATGCAATGGTCAACTGACTGAATAATCAACTGATGATTGAGTCATCATTCTCTAACTGAGCTGCTCTAGTTGTAACCTTACCCCGTGAATTAGTATCCATTTCTGAGTCACAGTTTTGAATATATCAAAATCTGATCATCACCATTTTGCCAGAACCAAACCACAGCTTACCTATTTTTACCACTACAGTTAAATGCTTCAGCATCTAATGAAAGCCGCATTAATGCAGGGACAAAGGCCAAAGACTGAAGGGAAAACAGAATAAGAAAATAATCAGAATCTAGGAAGAACTCAGACTTCCCCCAAAAAGCAATGTGGCAATTGTCCCATTACGTTCATATGCAGGTGGCACTCATTTTTAAGTGATGGTTGACTAGCTTGGCAGGATTTACCAACAGATGGTGTGTCCTAGTGGTATGAATAAAATGCACTTAATTACACCAAATTGCTCTGTGCTTACCTTTCATCTGCTGTGCCTAGGTCAATGGAACATGCTAAATTAGAAAGAAAAACAGCAATATTAAAAGACAGCAGAGAAAGAATCATGACATTTTTAAAAAACCTCTTTGAAAGTCTTAGAACAGTATTTGTATTAGTCATGAGGAATGTCTCCAAGATTAGTGGTCAGGAATGGGAGGTCCTAGCCAACTCATGGCAAAAGTGCTCATTTATTCCCAGGGAGATACATTGAATGTGATAGCTGCTACTGAGATCATCATTGGAGAGGTTTGCTTATCTGCACAGTGTGAAAAGGTGCTTTATTAATTGCATTTCTGCCTACCAACTGAGGGTTAAAAAGAAAAAGCAGCATTTATAGCTCCAGACTTGTTCTGCTAGTGAACAATATTATCAGATGCATAGCTAGTGCAGAGTTTTGGTATTCTGTAATACAGAGAAGATGGGGAATGAGAGGATTTGATATGCCCTAACACTGTCTGTTTTGCTTTTTGTTTTTACAATGTAAGATGAACAAACACCCTTTGAGTATGGAATTTAGCATTTGCTAATGGCTGAAAGTGAAAGAGTCCCATTTTTAAATCAAATGTAATCTGTAAACAATAGCAATTCTACATTCAAATTGCAGGCACCCAATTTAAACACAATGGCCCCCTTCACACAACAGACCCATAGTTTGCCCCAGTTCCCCCCACCATGCTCCCAGATGTCCTAATCTGGAGTCTGGGAGATTTAGACATCTGCAGAATGGAACAGAACTGGCTGTGCAGGCTTCCTCCTTTGTATGAAGGAAAGTAACGGCAGCCAAATGGAGAAGGAAGAGGGAGAAGCTTTTTACCCTCAACTCCAGTTGAATATCTTTGCAGCCTTCAGACAACATGATGCCGCTTTCTGACCAGAGGTTTTGGCAGCAAAACTGAAGTGCCACTGAGGGTTCAGATTCAGGTTTGGGGTCAGCAACCTCAGGTCATTTTCCTTTTGGGACTGTGGGTTTCTGCATTCGGACAACGGCAAACCTGAGCCTCTGCCTTGGTTGCTTCCAGTTTGCCATTATGAGCCAAGGCGGCCACTGTGAAAATAGCTTAAAGCATCACTGTTAAAACACAGTATTTCTCTTAGTGTCCCTTTGAACAGCAGTGCAAGGATGAATCAATCACAAAGAAAGGAAAGCTCATAAGCTTTTAAACACCATCAAACATATGACCCATTCCTGAGGATTGATCTGGACTTTGACATGATTCTTGACCTTTTTTCATTTTGCAGCATCAGGAGAGGGTTGAGTCATCTCTGGCTTCACAGAGACATGCATTTCTCACCAGTTTTAGAGCTGCTATTTGAATTGCTTGTGCATATGCATTGGTTGTACTATGGGTGCATCAAACAGAAATAGAATACAGACATCAGATTTTTACTGCAGATGTGTGTGATGGTCATTTCAAGATGGTAGCATCACAACACATGTGACACTCTACCTCTTAACCATAACTTTTGTGACTTGACAAATGTATATAAGACCCTTAGTTTCAATGAAGGCAGCAACCCGAAACCTCATTTGAAGTACCAGATTCTGTACTAAAATTAAAACTACATATTTAAACAGGATTTTGACAAAATGAAATTGCATAGTTAGAGGTTAAATCCAGTCTCCACCTCCTCACAGACTGACCACCAAGTTCATGTGCCTCACCATGTCATGGCCTCACCTCTTGCCTGTGGGCTTCTCAGAGGCATCTGGTGGTCCACTATGTGAAACAGGGTGATGGACTAGACAGGCTTTCATCTTGGTCCAGCAGGGATGTTCTTATGACATTATCCTAAGGGTCTGTTCATACATACAAGCTCCTCCATGAAACTGTTTCTGTAGATACATTATTGCATGGAGACACTTTAGTATGAACTGGGTGGTGAGCAATGATTTCATGGGGGAAATGGCAACTGGCAGCCTTCATGATCATTTGGTTCACACTGCTTCTCCACATGAAAAACACATAGACTTGCAAATGAGAATATACCTAAGATCTTTGAAATACTAAACTTTGCCAAAATGTAGCAGTATAATAAAGATACACGTCAGGATATAGATTCTTAACAGATCATAATATGATTAATATCCGGTGAAGAATTTGCTTTTGGCTGGACAAAGCAGTATGTATTTGTTGTTCTTTTGAAAACTGCTTGGTAAAAGCAATAGACTTTTACACCATCCACAGTATATTTATTTTGGCAGACTGCTTCAATTATTAAAATTACTATTCTAATGTATTGCCCACACTCCCTAAATAATAGGCTGTTGAAGTTTTTACTAGGGCAGAAAGATGGAAACTTGAGAATTGTAGTAGTAATGACTCTATACATAGTTATCAGATGTCATATAACATTTTCAGTGTCTTGTTTTATTTAGGCTCTCTGGTTCCTTCATTTTAATATGTAATGCTATCAAGAGACACAAAGCTTTGTTTCAGATCTGACTGTATAAACATGTATAATTTCTCAGTTACAAATATTTTGCAGAAGGAACAGTTTTAACATGTTTTATAGCAACTGGGCCATCATGTACCATATGCCTGGGTGTTGTTTTTGTTTGTTTGTTTGTTTTTAATGAGTATAGGTTAGGAACTAAACATGTTGATAGGGGCTTTGAATTGCATGCTTATATACAAGTTATAGTCAACTCACAATGTACACATTATGTGCACATACAGAACTTTAAGTACGTAACAGCTATTCATACATTTTGTTCAACATACATACAGGAGGAAACGCCCTATCTGTGCTCTGTGTTTTAGAAGCCTGTTTTACAGTGGAGTTCAGTTTTGCAGTGGGCATCACTGTATACAGTCATTCACACAAACACACACACGTGTTGTACAGACAGTTATACAAGTATTTTCAGCTGAGATTTATCACTTCTGAAAAGAAAGTAGTATCGAAGAATTATAATCAAATAATAAAAGGGGCAGTCATATTTTTCTGTTCCTTTCTACCACTTCTTCCTACTACTTCTCACAGAAAAGGCATTGCCATGCTAAATACATACAACCCTCCCTTCCAATGTGAAGTCAGACCTGTTACAGTCAATACTGTATGTGGAGCTCATTACTTTAATCTTCATGCTACATTTGCCGTTGTCAGTTTAAGCAAAGGGCTGATGTCACTGACTCCATCTGTCTGAGCTTCTTGTCATTTTAATGGCCATACCTTCATACCTTTCCATGTCCTGGAGCCATGTTGGGAATTTACTGCCTCAGTGGCATACCTAAGAACAGCAATTAAACAATGCGGTTTAATGAACTCCCCAACTAAATATTATGGTTACTATAACATTGCTATTAAAAAAATTGGGGTATATGAAGGAAGAGTTTCAGCCAAATTAACCCTGTCCTTCAAAGTACTGTTATATTTATTGGAATCTGAGAACACCCTACTTTCAAATAAATAGGTCAGAATTTAGGTCTTGTCTTTCTCTGCCAAGGTTGATAACTGTAATATGTAAGCTGAGTGTGAACCAAACTAGAATACAAACTTGTTCTGACGACATTTTTATAAATAAGTTCTAATGGATGTGGTTCTGGTATTCTTAACATATGGTGGTAGGGAACCAAAACTTCAGAAAATGGACAGCACCACTAGATTCAGTATCACATTTCCCAAAAACGTTAGTATAAACCACCTAAGGAAACATTATAATGCCAGAGTTATTCTCATGTTTAAATATTCTGGCTAGCCCCCACTAAAACACCTCCTGTACATAAGAGCCATAACCTAATGTAGAGTTTGTCATGCCAGGATGGTAACTGTGAAGGAATGAGGCCTGAACCTCCTCTTTTTGCATATAAAAAGAGTATATAAACTTTTGTATTGGAATTGCTTTGCTTACTCTCTGTACTAAAAATCTCTGCAGGGGTCAAAAATTCACAGCTCCTGTTCTACAGTTTGGTTCTGGAGAGAGAAGAATTGTACTGATTTGATTTTGGAGGGAAGAGAGAGTTTGATTTGTTCTCATGAGCAGTCAAGACTGGGCTAGGGCAGCTAAGCCCGGGCTTGGCTGCCCATGGGAGCCAGCAGGAGCTGACCAGCTCCCTGCGGTACCTCGGCGGCAAACCAGGCTAAGAAGCCGGGCTCTTGGCCACGTTTACCTGGTCATGTGTAAGATCTGCTGCTTTCAGCCAGTGCTGAAGCACTGATGGGTGCCCGCCCATCTCTGGTGAGTTCCCCACAATGCACTGTGCACTCATGTGGTGCATTGCAGGATTTCTAGGTGGCTCTGCACTGACCCACACGATCTGCATGTGCAGACAGTCCTCAGAGATCATCTGCGGGGAAGGCAGCCTTTCGCAGCCTTCCCCACTACCTGCTAGCTTGCCCTCTCATACAAACATGAGAAAGGGCTCGATATGTTTTAAAATAATGGCGGGAACTTGAGTTGTGTTGGTTGGTTGATTTGAAAAAATGTGATGAAAAAAGATAATATAAGGAGGCTGCCTTCAGCAGAGTTTAGTACAGTGCAAGCTGAAGGGTGTTCAAAAGAAGGAGTTGCTGTCACAGCCTGAGAGAGTCACAATTTGATTCTGAGAGAGAATCAGAACTGGTGCTTGAAAGATTGCTGGGAGAGTTGTGACTCTCTGGAGGACCGAATCACTCCTAAAGCAGCTGAAGAAACAGTCGGGACTGAACCCCCAGATCTGGGAAGGATGAGCAGAACCTGAAGCTAAGCAAGGAAAAAGCCAGGCTTGCTGTAGAAGCTAGCTAAGGGTGATTGCAAAATGACTCTTGGTACGGACTCTAAGTTAAGGCCCGGTATTATTCCTGGCTTATTCCTTGCTTAGCAGGATAGACTGGATGCATTTTGCTCATATTTTATTTCTTCCTTGTGCTCATTCAGTTGCTGTTTTGTTCAAGAACTATTGTTCTGAATTAAACTATTTTAAAGTAAAGTTTTCTTGTTTTAATAGTAGCTGCTGTCTGTTTCCCCACCCCACACTTAGATGCCTTTCTGCCCTACCTAACCTTGTATAAGACAGAGGTTCAGAAGGCTATTGTAGTAGACCCAGCCAGAGGAGGAGGAAAACAAAAGACCACTTGGTGACAGCAGTGACACTTAGGATCACGGGACTGGCTGTGACATGTGGTAACAGCACAGTGGGATCCATGACAGTTATAGATCATTTATCATGCCAAAATGTAACTACCCAAACCCACTCAATCCTCCCCCCCCCCATTGCTTTAAAGGTAAAGTGTGCCGTCAAGTCGATTTTGACTCCTGTCACCCACAGAGCCCTGTGGTTTTCTTTGGTAGAATACAGAAAGGGGTTTACCATTGTCTCCTCCCATGCAGTATGAGATTATGCCTTTCTGCATCTTCCTATATTGCTGCTGCCCAATATAGTACCAGCGGTGTTTGGGTAGACTTAAATTTGCCTTGCATTATGTCCAAGAAAGGTAACAAGTAACATAGCAGGTAAAATACGAAATGCAGGGTGGTTTCTATGTAAAGGGATATCCAGTGTTTTCCCTACTCCTCACATTTTCAAGTGGTACAGTCTCAGGAAGGCTCTCAGTACATAGATAAGCTCTAACAAAGGTACAAATGGATACAAGAACCTGTTATGGACTTTAGTGTGAAAGAAACTTCTTCAAAGAGACTATTTAATGAAAAAAAATAGCTCATAAAAGTTTTAATGTTTCAAGTACACTTCTTACACTATCTTATTTTCTTCTGTGTTCCATAGTCCATTGACAAAGTAAACACCATCTGTCTGAAATGAGTGGGGCTAGTAACAATGATAGAGAAATGGGATTACTGGCAGGAGGCAATACCTTGCTTGCATTTATTATTTTATATTCCTGCATCTTATTTTCCATACCCCACAAACAATAGTATACCAATCACCAGAGCAAGGAACCAAAAATCCTTTGACAAGCAGCTCTTGACTAATAACTATGTTTCAGTTATCTATTATATACTAGCCAAGGGCCTGTCAAAAATGATGGGTGGAAGCACTGGGAAGAGTAATTGGTTTAATGTGTTACCTTTCTCCCTCTCCATTTACATTAGTCTCGCCCCCTCCTTTTTCTTCCTTTCTGGAGAAGCCCTCTCCTCCTTCTCTCCTGCACTTGTTTTTCTGGCCAGCCACTTCTTTCTTTCCTTCCACCCATTATTTCCCAGCACTTCTTCCTTCCCAGCATTCCCTTTGACAGTTGGTGACAGTTATTGGTTTTATATGTCATTTTTTTCCCTGTCAACAGCTGTATTTTAACTGCAGTTGGGAGTGTTAGTGATGGAGTTTTTTAGGCAGGCAGCACATGTTGCTGGTCGAAATGAGCATTACGAAAAGGGAAGCAGGCAATGACATGAAACAGACATGTAGAAGAACACTGCTGCCTGCTTGCCTTTATAGAGGCCCAGCCCATAATTGTAAGCAATGGCATATATTTAAAGTATGATTTTGGAGCATGAGCAACCAATCAAGTGCATACTTTTGGAAATTATATATTAAATTACATATATCCATGCAATATCAATTAAAGCTGAAATGCAGCATGCTGGCTATTTAACTTTTGATGTGCATAATTTCATTTCAAATATCAGTAATGCCCTGTTCACAAACCATAGCATTAAGAACAGTTCATATGGGTGTTCAAAATCTTGCCCTTTCTCATTCTCATTAGACAAAAAATGTCAATCTAAACACAAATCTTATCTATTGTATCCTTGTCCTCAGGCCATTTATCTTAAGTCTAACAGAAATGTCGGCACTCTGATAGAGTTCAGGCACAACAGTGGTGAGCTCAGAAAAAGGTTTCAATTGTCAGGGCTCCCTACTGTGATGTCTGAACTCATTGCAATATTACCTGACAGAGGGCACATTGGGTCTGACATGCTTGTCAAAATGACATGACAGCACAGCCCTACTAGTTAATCATGATTAAGCACCACTGAAACAAGTTAGTAATGGCTAACCTAATTCCTATTAATTTCAGTGGGACTAAGTCATGACTAACAGTCTGCATCATCATCATCATCATCATCATCATCATCATCCAACTGGTAGCAGATCTCCAGGGCAGGTGTCTTTCCAAGCTATCTATGTTCCTATCTATGTTATCTATGTTGAACCTGGGAACTTCTGCATGCAAATTATGCATTCTAGGAATTAGATAACGCCTATAAAGCTGCCATAGCTCCAGGAAGTTGGACCTACACAGAGCCTGGCTCAGTTCTAAGACAAGGGGAACTTGTGTGGTAGGGATTATTCTATGGAACATTCATGAGCAAAACTAGCCCCTTTCACTTGTTTCATATTCTCCGTGCTATTTTAATCAATGGGAGACCTGAGTTACAAGAGACTTCTGAGTTCAGCCCTCATGTCTGCCATACAAGTTCAATTTAGCCAGAGTATTGTACTGCAGTCACCTGGGACTTTTACACACAGCAGGCTTTACTGCAAGGTTACTGGGAGGCTCTACTGTGAACTCAAAGTTCTCCCCCAAAACCCAACACAAATAGTGGATCCCCCCCCCTCCGCCCCGGTTATAAATCAGGCTACACTCTAACATGCAATTAAAAATCAGGCTACACTCTAACATGCAATTAAAAACATGCAATTAAGAAGTGTGTGTGAACTGCTCCCCGATAACTTGCAGGGACTATATCACAGCCATCATACCCTCCAGTCTGTCCTTCAGCCAAGATCCCAGTAACTCTCCCAGCAGCCCACCTTGCCTAATGCTGGTGCTGTTTGATGCCAGGTCCATAAATGCAAGGACCACAGGCAACATCTGGCTGATCTGGCAGATATTTGAATGCACCCCCTCCATTCCGGAGGAGATGCGAGTTAAAGGGCTTTAAAAGCCCTGTATGAAACACTTCCTGCTGTTTCAGGTACATGGTGATGATTTACTACGTGATAATAATTTCACATGGATTTATAATCTGTAGACTGCCCTTACCCATTTGTGTGCCATACAAGTTCAATTCATATTAATTGAATTTACTTTCAAGTAGGTACACCTGGGATCACAGCCTAAAGCATAGTTACTTGGAAGTAAGATCAGTGAAAAAGTGCCAGCCTCAGTGATTACTGCAGTCTATAGGATATTGTTTTTTGTTGTTGTTATAGATGTTTTAAAAAAATGAAAAAAGACTTTTTGATATGTAGCAATACACTCTTCCTCAAAACACACACAAAAAAACTTAATAAACTTAATAAAGACGGTGAGGTTCCCACCCCCCCAGAAACCACAATCCTCCCACACAAAGTTATCGTTTTGATCACCAGATGGCTATCGTTTATGTTAGCTCTCTTCACAGTGAGTAGAATACTGATAAATCAAACACCATAGGTAGAAATAAACAGTGGTGTTCTCACAGATTTTTTTTTCCAAAGGCCTCAGCTTCCAAAATAGATAAAGCTGTTGTAAGCTTACATCTTTCATCAAATATAAATTGTCAG
The DNA here is from genome assembly GCF_027244095.1 of Hemicordylus capensis. Classification (NCBI taxonomy): domain Eukaryota; kingdom Metazoa; phylum Chordata; class Lepidosauria; order Squamata; family Cordylidae; genus Hemicordylus; species Hemicordylus capensis. The sequence continues at coordinate 50,802,131 of NC_069661.1, read as the reverse complement.
CTCTGGCATGCAGAAGGTTAATATTGTATTTCTTCGCCCTGGAGCAATGTATGAAAATATACAATCAGAGACTTCAGTAAACCCATCTAAGCCCGGCATGTACATTTTTCACTTCAACAGCTACTCCGGTGGTAACCAGTAGATCAAATTTCAGCGAGTCTGTGTTCCTGACAGCAGTCACATCAAATTACAGAATCTTCTAGACTTATCTGGCACCTTCATCTCAGCCTTTCTATCAAATAATATGCCTGTTGCCTTCATCATGCAGTCCTTAATTATCTGCAAATCAGCAGACTGCAGCTTGTGCCAGCCAAGGAAATGAGGAAAGAACGGTGTTCCTTCCAATGCACATGACTGGACACCCTTCAGAGACATCTGATTTGATTGCCAGTAACAATCTTCCATTGATGCTCTTTTATCCCCACCCCCCTCCACTTCATTCCATCTATGGCTTAAGGCTCTTTTCCTAAAGAATTAGCTTATGCATGCACATATTAAAACCTGCATGATTTTCACAGCCTGCAACAAAGATGCTGTGAATTTTATTTCTCATTTTCAGACAGATGATGCTTGGTGGATAAGTACATGGAGTCCCTCAGGCCAGAGCGCTATGCATAAAGGAAAAAGAGGAAAATTGGAAGAGAATATTTGCCAAAGAGCCCTCTCTCAGAATATCACGAGGGATTTGTAGAACAGAATTCTACCCCCACCCCACCCCACATACACCCCTCCAAAACAAGGCAAAAGGTGCTCCAATTTCTCCAAATCAAATAGGATCAAGGTCAATATAGCAAACTAGGTAATCCATCAACAGCTAATTACATTCTGCTTGCCCAGAAGGAATTCTACATGCAGCAAGGCTATCTTTGGATGGTAGAACACTGCCTATCAATCTTCAGCTTCTGGGTCTTGTCACTATCTGACATCACCACTGTTAGAACCACTCCCTGGAAAGTGCACCTCATTTTGCTTGATCAGATTATTCAGGATGAGTGTCAGAGCCGAAACTGAATAGCTCAGGGCCAGACTTAAGCTACTTGCATCATGTAAAAAAGGATGGATGGATAGATAGGTAGGTAGGTAGGTAGATAGATAGATAGATACTTTTATTTCGGTTTTTGACCATCTGAATTTAAAAAGGGGGGAGATATGCAGTAGAAGAGCCAGGCCTTGTGTGTTTTTCTTCTTCTTTTCTTTAAAAATACAAGTGCTAATAGTACAGATATCTATCTATCTATTTATCTATCTGTATACCACCTGATATATGCATCATACACAATTCAAAACACAACAAATATAAAACAGAGTAAAAACAAAACAATTTCACAGAATAAAAAGTTAAACAATCTCATGGGATAAAAACAACCAAACAGTTTAAAATTAATTTCAGTTAAAAGCCTGAGAAAACAGGTGTGTCTTGAGGATCTTCCTAAAAGCAAACAGAGAAGGAGAAGGCTCTTATTTTGTCAGGGAGCAAATTCCCAAGCCCTGGAGCAGCCACAGAGAAGGCCTGGTCCTGAGTCGCCACCAAATGCACTGGTGGCAATCATAACTGACCTCTACAGATGATCAAAATAGGTGACAGGGTTTAGGACAGAAAAGGCACTTTTTTTTCGGGCCCAAGCCATTGAGGACTTTATAGGTAATAACCAGCATTTTGTATTCCACTTGGAAACATAGTGAAACATTTCACCTGGAAATGAATTATATACCACTTTTCAAACAAAAAGGTATCGATGCAGTTTACACAGAAAACAGCAAAGTATTTCCAGAGTGCAGATGATAACATCTGCTCAGAGCAGCAGATGGAAGACCTGGTGGATTGGGGAAGAGAACTGTGATGGCCAACTGACTCTTCTCAGTTGCCACCACCTTTCAGGGAAGCAGTGCCATTAGCGCAATTGCATGATACCCTCAACAGCATCAGGTCTTCCCTGTCTGACACTGTGAGGCCAATACACTTATTTATTTATCATCTGTATATGCTGCCTGATAAGTGTATCTCTAGGCGGCAAGCACAATTTAAAACCCAACAAATAGAAAGCAGAGCAAAAACGATTAAAACAATTTCACAGAATTTAAAAAAAAGTTAAAGCAATCTATAAAACAGATTTTACTATTCTGAGCTGCTCTGAAAACCATTATGGTTGAAAAGTAGGGATGTGCGAATCAATTCAGATACAAATCGATTTGCACCTGAATCTAGCTGATTAGGGTGATTCCGAGACAAAACGAATCACCCCTGTGTTCCATTGGCTAGATTCGGGTACAAATCGAATCGCGGCTGATTCGGTTCGAATCGATTCAGTTTCGGGATCTGGCCTATTAATTTCCCCAGATTCCTAGCTTTCATTTTAAAAAAAAGCTAAGCTCTAGCCCTTATAGAAGTGGAGTTATGGAGCAAAATGTGTGGTCACTATTTTTCAAGTGTTCGGATTCTTTGGTGTGTTATAACTTTCACTCAATGAATCCTTATGAGGATTCATTACACACCTTCATTTCTTCTATTCATTTTGACTGTCTTTTAGACAGTGCCAATTGTCAACTGCCATGTGCCAACTACACCCCACTCCCACCCGCAAGGCAGTGAGGTACTACTCAGTTTATGTTAAGTGCCTAATGGGTAGAGGCTACCACCCATCCACCAATCCACCAATCAATTCGGGATCCAAAACCCGAATTGATTTGATTCAGTTCAGCTGCGATTCGGATCCGAATTGAATTTGGGGTGATTCGGATGGGTAAGATTCGGATCCAAATCGAATCAGGGCTGTTTCAATTTGGTTACAAATCGAAACACAGAAAATCCGAATTGCACACCCCTATTGAAAAGTGGTATCCAATCATGCTATAATAAATAAGTAAATATACTGGCCGACATACAGAATACAAGGATGTGCCAGTGGAGTGAGAGAGCAGCCTAGCAGGACTTCCCAATTAACTACAGCAGGGAAGTGGCAATTTTTGATGCCCTTCACTTCCCCAGAAAGCCCTCTGTGCCACCCCAAACTATGTCCTTAGAGGTTATACAGCCCTCAGGGATATATTTGGGGGCGTGGCACAAAGGGTTTATTCGGGAAGGGTTGGGCATCAAAAATTGCCACTTCCTCATTGCAGTTAATTGGAAAGTCCTGCTAGGCTGCTGTCTCGCTCCATGAGTGCATCCTTGCTCTATAGGCCAGACATCCTTTTCAAAATATAATCGTGCGTAAGGGAGGTGGCCTGTGAAAGAAACAAATCCACCATTCACAAAATAGGCAAAATTACAGAAACCTAAATGCTAAAATACAAATTCTGGTGCTAATTTAAATGGTGCTCCCATTTTCACTGGCCTATTCAGAGGTGAAAATTGGGGGTTAATTTGGCAATATGGCAGGGGGAGGTAAATTTCTCAAGAGTTTCAGGGTGCTTAATGATGGTGGTAGGAGTGGGCGTTTTTCCTTTTTCCTGTAATATTTTACATCATGCCTCTGTGTACTGTGATGACTGTGGTAGGTAAGTAATGCTGCTAATCTTCTTAATGGCAAGCTCTGTTGGTCAACTTTTAAGGGGGGGAAAACTTGAATGCACTGGGAAACAATGCTACCTGATGTATATCATTGTTCCCAGTTCATAAAATGGTGGCCAGTAAGCTCCAGTGGGTTCACTGCCATAATTGCAACAAAGGGCCAGTTAGGAAGATACTAGTGCCCATTGTTTGAATATATATCACCCCATGCTCACTTTAACCATTCTGCCCTGTATAGTCACACGTTCCACTCCTAAATCACTATGCAGAAACCAAACCACACTGCACCACACTGCACAAAGTGTGGGGGCAAGTGTGGGGGCAAACCACACTGCACCAGGTATGGTGGCAAAATATGTGGTGTGCGCATGCTCCTCCTCATGTGATGAGTGCCTATATCGGGGGTCATCAGCCTTTCAGAAGTGGTGTGCCAAGTTCATTTATGCATGGTTTTACCTGCCAGTAATGTGTTTTTAACATTTAGAACAGAGGTTTCCAACCTGTGGTACCCTAATTTATTGTAGCTGGGGTGATGGGAGTTGGAGTTCATCGTCAACTGGAATCCTACAGGTAGGGAACCCCAGGTTTAGAAGGTCTGTCTGTCCCTCTACCCTGTTCCTACTCAGTGCACCCCTTCCACACCTATGTTCAGCACCGGCTCTCCCTCTGCCTCTGTTTGAGAATACAGTTCCACCCCTCCATGTCCAGCCACAATTAGGATCACTGCCAGGCATCCTTGAATGCTTTGCACCGACTTTGACATGGACAGCATTGCTATCATGGAGCCACAGTTGTAGGAGGGATCCCGCACCAACCCAGCAGCTCAGAGTAAGTAGGGTGGCAGCAACAGCATGGGGTCCTGATGGTAATAGGGTGGCAGCAACAGCATGATGGTCCTGATTTACACCTTTGCAGGATGAGTAAATGACAAGGTAAAATCTTGTGCTATTAGCTGAACTAGCAATGTGATTGCCACTCAAAATCATTGTGTGTGTCACTTTGGGCACATGTGCCATAGATTGCTGACCCCAAACTATATCATATGAACTGAACAGAAAATAAGAAGTAGTTAAGGAAGACGGCAATACCTACAGCAAAATATGGATAATTTAGATAGCAATATCAGAATTACTTTGATATAAAAGGCCATTCACACGTTACACTTAATTTCACAGTATGAATACGATGTGCACAGATTGGTGAGCTGCAATCACATACAGTTGTTCACACATTATGTTCATTGAGTGTACAGCAATACACACACTCAGTGACCTACATTTGAGGATCCAGTCTGTGGGTTTAGGTGCATACGCCTGTATGTGCATACAGTGTAACGTATGAATAGCCCTATGGTTTGACATCTTTGTGAGGGAGAAAAAGACCCACAAAGGGAGTTGAAAGGACTTCTAGGGAGTGAGTATTTGATTGAAATGTTGGGTTTTATAGTAAACTCTCCATTAAGCCAAGCCTGAGATATGATGCTCTACCGTGTGAACTTTAAAAAACATTCATTTGTTTCATTTATATGGAGCCACACACTATGTATTTCTTTTTTGTTTATTGCCTCATGCCACAAATATCCCCCTTCTCAGTCACATGCTGGAAAACATACTGGTGCTGGTATTTAAATAGGCTAATAAAAACAACATTCAGCCATTTGGAACTGAAATATTCATGAGCTACTCAGGGAACAATGAAACTCAACTGCCTTAGCTGTCCTAGAGGAACAAAAGTCAGGAGAACATAATGGTAAATACAAACCATTCTACTGCATCTTAATATATTTTTTTTGCCACTTGCTTGTTTTCCCCCTCCTTATGCTCCTTTTAGCTGAAAGCGCATTTCCACCTTAAGACGTGGAGCAATGGAATCAGCAGGCCTGCAGAGAACAGAATATGGTGTCCAACAAGGCCTGCCTAGTTGCCTTTTTCTTCTGCCAGAGTGATTGTGCTTTTAAACAAGTGCAGAGTAGACAGAAATTTAATGGTCCACCCCGCCCCAGTTGGAGACTGTCTTGAGAGAAGTTGCACCTAATGACTTCCTGTATGTTATGCAACTTTTAAAGGCACAGGAGCTTTTTCAGAAAAATGATGGCAGCTACATGGTCTCTAAACAAAAAGAACACAATTTTCCTGCAGGGTCTCCTTATGATTGCAATTTTCCCTCTTCTCTTTTAGAATTTCTAGTCCATATTGTTGCGGAGAGAGCTTAGTACTGACATAATGTGCAGTTCCTAAGAAACAAGTGAAGCAATATTTTAAAAATACTGGAAAAAATAAATGCAAAATTTCTTTTAAAAAATCTACAGTAATGTATGGCTGTCCAGCGAGGTGGCTGTCCTTATCTCTGAGGACGGAGTGGTGAGAGGGCCCAAGGTGACAGGGACACGGGTGGCAGCCAGGGAGAGATGGAGGAAAGACTGCCAATGGGCAGGGACTCAGCTCCAGTGGAGGAGGAGCTGAGCCCTGATAAGACTGAAGGGGAGGCATGTGAGGATAACATCAGCAGCATGTCTCCTGAAGGGAGGGGGTCTGAGCAGGAGGAAGGAGAAGGGGGAGAGGCATTGGCAACAGATGTAAAGAGTAGTCAATTACAGGTAATAAAGAGGGGTGTTGGCGCCGTATTTGGGGGCAGGCAATGCATAACCTGTGAGGAGGCATATAAGGAGCTGGCCGGGGATGAGAGGCTAGCTGGTGGAGACTGTCAGGGGACCCCGGAGAGGGGCAGACACAAGGAGCAAGCAGCTTGGGACGGAGGAGGCACAGGGCGATACTCAACCTGTTATCCTCAGGGTTAGAGATAGGTTTCAGGTGGCACTTGGCAAATTGCCCTCTATGAACTCCCTAAGCTTTTGGTAGGATAATTCCACGGTACCTTTCAAGGAGAAATATCTGAGAACATAAGAACATAACATAAGAACAGCTCTGTTGGATCAGGCCCACGGCCCATCTAGTCCAGCATCCTGTTTCACACAGTGGCCCACCAGTGGTGAATTTTCAAGAGGAGTCAAATAGGTTCTATAAGTGATATCTCTCAAGTTTCTGTACTTTATATTGGTGGAGTCAATGCACTGCTTGCAATTATAGGAGTGCTCTTAAGGGCACATTGGGCTGTTCACCCACCTTGATATCGGAGGACATTTCTTTTCTGCAACTTCCTCAAGTTTTAGGCACAGTTGGAATGGTTTTAGTGAGACCCCCTTTCAAGCATTTGTTCCACGTGCAGAATAAAATGTGCGGAGGACAGACTCCATTCCCCCTTGACTTATGCCTATTCCTTTGAATACCTGAACACCCGAACAGAGCCTCCACAAGTGTACGGCTCTGTTTAGCTGTTCAAATAAACATGTCAGGGTGGGGGGAACACATGTCTTCAATTTGTTTATTCTACACATGGAATCAATGTCTGAAAAAGAGCTGGGGTAGCTGTTCACAGAGGTGCTCTTACCCCTGGACTTCGGGGCCGAATTCCAGGGCCTTCACAGCCCCTGGGGGTCCCCAAATCCTCTTTGTCCCGAGTGGTGTGGTTGCCCAGCTGAACATAATGATGCTTAATTTGCAGGGGAGGTGTGGGTGCTCCAGTGGCCTTTAGGTCCAGGCTCCAAAATTACCTAGGTGCACCTCTGGCTGTTCAAACTAGGGAACTCAGCAGCCATGCTGCATTCACACAGTTTTCATAATTGTGGTGTTTCTGATTAATCCATTCCTTGATCCAGGCCAGCTTTTGAATGGTGCTTTAGTGATTTTTTTATTCCAGTCCTGAAGTAGAGGCAGGGCTAACAAACAGCCAGCAGCAAGAGCACTGAAGGCAGACTGCACTTGCCTCTCTGTAAATAATATCTTGTCACTAAACCATTAATATTTCTGATTCTACTCCACTGCCTTGCCCTTACATACCACAACTTTTTCCTCTGGATTCTAGAGTAATGGACACCACAGTGACATCAGCACCTCATTTTCTTGTTCATATGTGAAATAGACTCATGCATACAACTCAGATGCTTCCCCATCACAGGAATGTCAACAAAGCTGCCGGTTCTTTGTGGTGGGAACACTTGTGGGGGTTTTAATAGGGAGGGTGGATATTGTACATGTAAACTTCCCCCCTCAAGAAAAAAAAAGATGGTCAAGTTACTGCCTGAAAGCCCATACCAGTCCACCATCATTATCATCTTATTTATTTATTTATTATTGAATATTTATATACCACTCTTCAACCAAAGTTCCAACCAAAGCGGTTTACACACAAAAAAAATAAGACATAAATAAGATGGTCCCCTGTCCCCAAAGGGCTCACAATCTAAAAAGAAGCATAAGGCAGATACCAGCAACAGCCACTGGAGGGATTCTGCGCTGGGGTTGGACAGGACCAGTCGCTCCCTTCCTGCTAAATATAAGAGAATCACCACTTGGAAAGGTGTCTCTCTGCTCAGTTAGCAGGGGTAACTATATGAGATTTGGTCCTATATTCTGTGCACCTCAGCTGCCCTGGAATCTGAACTAGAACAAAAATGAACTCTGAACTACAACAAAAAGCAGGTGAAGAAACATTTTTAATTGTAGACAAAATATTTTGAAATACCTTTCCTTGATAGACAAGGATAGTTGGTGCGAAAGGTCGATGCACTGGAACTCCATCTCCAACACCTTTGCATGATCGTACATTACACAAGATTGTATATCTACTCCCCATGTTTGCATGCAATGTTTGAATGCACAAGAGGCTAGTAGTTTTGGTACTGCCCTCTTCTACAGCACTATTTCAGCATGTATGAGAGCCCCACAGCAGCATGGGTGTTTATGCAGCGTCGACATTATGCTGCCAGTTTCATGTAAACCAGTTACAATTATTATAGCAGAAAGTGTGCCATCCTAAGCACACTTCGCTGTCATATTCATTGGAAAGTGAAACCCCCTTGGATTTGTTTCCAACTAAATATGTTAATACCAGATTGCCAAACCATGACCTACCACATAGGATGGGTCCACCTACCACAGTCACTTCTGCTGATATGATCATGATCTTAGTGGTGTGTGTGTGTTTGTTGTTTTGTCTATCAAAAGAAAAAGATTCATCGTTGGAACTACTCACAACAGGATTGCCAGGTCCAGATGGTGAAAAAAGACGATATCCATCAGCAAAAAAGTGGAAGTAGAGGATGTTTATCACTGAAAAATAAGTCTCCACTTTGCATAATATTTGCATATGTTTATTGGTATTATATATGCATATTTTGATTAAAAATCGTTCATTTGAGAATAAATACAGCTCACCACTGTGAAGCAGTGGTGGCTGTTTAAAATGTACTTCCTGGTTGCTTCAGGGAGTATATTTTTAATACATTTCCTCCTTTTTCCAGGTCGCAGTGCCAGGAGCAGCCCCCTAGGGATCAGATTGGCTGGAGCAGCTTGAGTAGCACCTGTTCCAGCCAGTAATACTGTACCAAAAGAGGAAGTTGCAGGCAGTGGAGGAGGGACTAGAGGAAGCTCCCTGCCCTGAAGGATTCCCTGGCTGCTTGTAGTCTGATCTTTTACTAGCTCGTTTGTTTGGAGGGAGGGGGGATGCAATCCCTGCTTTCTTCCTTTTGCCCCTGTTTACACCTTTTGCCCTTCCTTTCTACTTTCTCCATACGTTTTGTCCTGGCTTTTTTGTTTTCTGCTTGGCATGGAGAAAAAGGGGGATTAGGCTTCTGCCTCAATGACCAGGTTCTCCCCTGCCCCCCCTGCTCCAATGCCCACCAGCCGCTACTGCTGTGAAGATGATGACCAAGCGAGCTGTACGTCTGCTTAGTCTGCTGTCTAGATGCAGACCTCTTAAGGCTCCTGCTTTCTAACCATAAATTGATCTCCTGGTTAGGTTTGCCATACACATAGTCCTCTGTCCCACGGGTCACCCAACCTGCTCTCCCCAGCTAGGCTAGCGACGTCACCTCTTGGCTTGAGACAGAGTAGCCAACTAACCGCCGAGCCGGCCTCTTTGCATACTGGCACATGCGACTACAAACCTATTCTCTGTGACTACGAACATGTATGGGACACTTTTCAACAGAAGGTTTCACCGTGGTTTTCAAGACAAACAAATAAAAAGATGCGCCTCTGCTCTCAAAGGGCTAACAATCTAAAAAGAAATGCAAGGAAACACCAGCATTAGCCACTGAAGGAATGTCATGCTGAGGTTGGATAGGTACAGTTGCTCTCCACATGATGAATGGAAGAGATTTGCCACTTCAAAGGTGCCTTTTTACTCAGTTAGCAGGGGTAGCTAGCTGCTAACTGGGCAATGTTAGTTAGCTAACTGCTAACCTCTCCCGCCACCACCACCACCACCACCACCACCACATGAAGGCAGGAAGCTGATCTGCTGGGCCCAGTGATCCATGCTCCTGTGTCCCATGGCTCTACAATCTACCAGTGAAAGCAGAAGCTCCACGCTGGCTTCCCCATTGCTTAGATGGTCAGTAGGCAGGGGAAAGGGGCAGAGGAAGAGAAGCTCCTCATGAGGGCAAAGTTTTCTGAACAAACAAAATGTTTCAGCTGCTCCCCACAACTGGGGACACCACGATACATGCAAAAAAAGTTGTTTGATCCCCCAAATAGTCTCTATTTCTCCTAATGCAAAAAATAAAAATAAAAACTTGGTCCCCAAAATAGTCACATGTCCTTTATTAAAGTCCCCAGCTGGCAACCCTAACTCACAAGGAAGTAGTTTCATGACTCTGAGTTGAGAGCCTAGCTAGATGGTGGCTTCTTACAACCAGTGCCTCCAGTCTCCCAAATAATAAACTGTTTGGACAAGGTCGTAGAGATTTAAAATGGTCCACATGCAATTTCTTGTCACTCTGGATGAGTTCCTACATGGCAAGCTTTTTCTTTTTTCTTTTTTGATTTAAAGGGCAGGTGGAATTGTCTGATTCCAAACTAGTATGCTAGGGACACAGGCATTTGTCCTATACCACATATCATTTGGCTGATCCATCTTATACCATGATTCATACTTTGTCCATTGAACTGGGAATTTGTCTAATGGCTGACACAACACAAATCAAGATGGCTGGCTGCCAAGGTCCCTACACTACTGCAATCGCTCTGTGCAAAGCTTGCAAATAAATAATCTTTCCCAATCTAAATACAAGTTGCAGCCTCGCTGACTGGAAAATGTCTTAGATGTAACATGTCAGGACCTAGGAACATTCTAACTGGTTTGGTCCACAAACCTTCAATAGCATTTAAAGTTTTATTTATTTATTTTTCAGATTTGTAGAAGTTGACGTATGGAATCAGGTTTATGTTTACAGAAGAAGTCAACACCTTCTCATTCTTTATAGAACCAGCTTTCTAGAGACTGCACAACCACGTAACAACTATTGAACTAAGCTAAATGTGTCACAAGGTAGATAATATAACAGAGCAAACTATTATTTAGCATTTGCATAACAATTAAGCATTTTAAAGTGCTCCCAAATCTTTAAATTGTTCATAAATAACTCTGAAATGCTCTCCCAATGGCTATTCGCTCCTCGGTCTCCATCACAATTTTTAGAAAACGTGTTAAATCTTGGCTTTTTACCCAGGTTTTAATATTTTTGTCTCCACTGCTGCTTTTTTGTATTTTGTACAGTTCTTATGGTTGTATTTTAAATCTTTTTAGTCAGATTTGTTTTATATTTTAGCTTAATATTTAATTACGTCATTTTTATAGTCATTTTTAATTTTTGTGTGAACCACCTTGGGATTGTTTTAATGCAAGGTGGTTTACCAATTTAATAAATAAATAAATAAATAAATAAATAAATTTGTGCATTATTATTTTCCTTTGGGAATGAAGATTGAAATACAGTGATCTGACCAAAATAGGAGCATATCTGAGTACGTTGGCAGTGGGGGGATTTACCTAGGAACGAGTTAATGCAGTCGTAAATAATGTGTTTCTTTTTTTAATTGACCCAAGATAAATTCATTTACTTGTGTCCCTCTCTCTCTGGGATTCAAGGTGCCTAACAACAACAAGAACAGGTTAAAGATACAGACCACGCATGAAAAATAAACAATGCCAGTAAGACATAAGACAGTCAACTGAATACATTTTTTAAAAAACAACCCCATTCAGGTAGGCTGAAAGAAAGCTTGCTAGAATAAGAGTCTTTAAACAGCATTGGAGTATTGGTACAGAGAATAACAATTTAATCTTCTGGCAAAGGGAGCTTGTTTTATAACTATTTCTTTCATAAATGCAAAGCAGTCTTATGTTTGTTTAACTAAGAATTTCTCCAGAAACAACTCGATTTTATCCTTCTCCTTTACCTCCCCTTTCCTTCTGACTCCACCCCCCCCCCACACACACACACTTTCTACAGGGCCCCACACTTACTATAGGATCCCCACTGGGACAAACTTCTGATCAACATTATGTCTGATCCACAAAACTCCCAGATAGAATACAACACATCCCTCACCTTTATAACAACCAGAATTGAATTAATATAAAATTCAGTGATAAAGTATTGAAGTCTATTAGGTGGTCTCCTGTCATGCACATTTCTTCTGATTGTTGGGGTCTCTGGCACAGGAGTTGTTAGTGATTTATTTTCTGGTACAGAGGAGTGTCCATCACTTTCATCAGCATCATCTGTGAGGTCAAAACTGGAGGCAAGATCAAATTCCTCTACAGTTCTCTTGAGAGCAGACTCCCCTCTTTTCTCATATGCATGCTTGAAAGTCTCAAACTGTTCCATTTCTTTCTGTCATCCAATATGACAGTATCTCAACAGATTTTGATTACTTGTTTTGGTCCAGAATATCGGGAACATCCCTTTCTCAATTTATAAGTCAGCTGTACTTGAACAAAGTCCCCCACTTGAAATATTCGCTGTTTCACACCCCCATTTCTGATCCACATACAATTTATACTTTTGTTGTTTCTCCCTTACCTGATCATGAAGCTCTGTATCCTTAGGGTGAGGTGGAAAGGAAAGCCCTATCACACTTGTTGCCATTTGATAAATTTGGTGGTAGAATTGTGTCCTCTCAGCAGTTCAAAAGGTTATTTTCCTGTAGTAGAATGAGGATTATAAACAAATAGAGTTCCACGGATTAGCTCTTTCCAGGGCTGTTGTTGCATAGTAGCCAGTTGTAGACTTTATTTCACTAATCTGTTCATTATTTCCACTAAGCCATTCCCTCAAGGATGGTAGAAGGAAAGAGTCTTGTGTTTCATCCCATTTTATGCGAGGATTGCTCCATGGCAAATTAGGTAAACTGTTTACTGTTGTCAGTCACTAGTTCTTAAGGAAGACTTTCTATAGCAAGAACCAAAGCCACAATCTGGATCACCTTGTTTGTAGTAATGTTGTCAACAAATGAAACCTCTGGCCACCTGGAATAGTAATCCATTATCATTATAGCAAATGTTTGTTTTGTGGGTTGGTTATCAAAAAGGAGATGGCAATGGTAAACACCTGCTGTATTCTACCAAAGACAACCACAGGGCTCTGTGGTCGCCAGGAGTTGACACCAGCTACATGGCACACTTTTATTTATTTATTTATTTATTTATTTATTTATTTATTTATTTATTTATTTAACTAACACATTTGTATACTAGGGATGTGCAAAACGTGTTGAGTACAGAATTATCTGTACCCAAATCTGCCTGTTTCAGGCAATTTGTATACAAAACAAATCACCCTACTGCATGCCCAGAAAGATTTGAGTCCAAAACAAATTGCCTGAATTTCAGAGCTGAATGTTTTGTTGTTTTGGAACTCCATTTTGTGGTAATCTCTGTGTAGTCTCCATTTTGTGTTTGATGTCGATTTGAATTTTCTGCCCTTCCAACCTTCAGATGGGGGGATGAAAGCATGGGCTGATCTGCTGACGATTCCCTCCTGGTTCCAGATTGGCTCTTTTGGCGCTTGCCACTCCTAACTGACCCCACATTGGCCAGGGGAAGTGTTGAAGAAGGGGCAAGGGTGTGGGGAGGGGAGTTCAAGAAGGGATTTTCAATGAGATTTATAGAGGCAGCAGCCACCATTCTGCCCTTCTGCCTCATGGGAGGAGAGAGAGAGAGCTTTGCTTTGCTTTGCCTTGCCTATTGCCTTCTGCCTTGCCAGCCTGAGCCCAGCCTGCCTTGCCACCCAGCCTCCATGTCCCTGCTGCATGCCAGACTGGAATGGATTATCTGCTGCATTGCTTTTTTGTTCCTGAGAAGAAGAGAATTCTTTTTTCACCCCCTTCCTGCTGCTGACAGAATCACTGCCTGCCTGTGCCTGCTGTGTCTGTGCCAGCCACCAGCCCCAGTGGCCACTGACCACCTAGCCAGCCACCCCTTTTCCCCCAGATTTTCCAGGCTTTTGCCCCAGCCCCCCCCCCCCCCAAATCTGAAGACTGAAGAAGGAGAAGGAGATTGAAGAAGAAAGAGTAGACTCAGAGACCAGACTACAAAAGTGGACAACTGGACACACAACGTGGGTCAAGCCCTAGACTGAGTGAGTAACCATTCTCTCTCTCTCTCTCTCTCTCTCTCTCTCTCTCTCTCTCTCTCTCTCTCTCTCACACACACACACACACACACACACACACATCTCTGGGTTGTTGTTTTTCCTGTTTGGAGAGAGGTTTTGGGTTGCAACTGAATTTAAAAAGTTGTGTGTTGTTTCGTTTAGAAGAAGTATAAACAGGAGTTCTGTCTGTGGGAGGGATTCCTGTTAGCTAGTACTGGTAGCTGGTTAGAAGGGTAGCCTAACCTCAAAAAACAATTCTGTCTTTTTTCCCATTTTCCCAGACAGGAAGCAATTTTCCCCCAGACAGGAAGCCTGTCCTCCAGCCTTCTTGCCCATAATATATCAGTATTAATATTCTCTGCCCAGCAGCCTACAGGCTCTGAATGGGCAGGAAGGCACAGACTCTAGTCTCCTCCCTGTGCCCATTCACCCCCACCCCCAACTGCAGCATTCTGAGGCCATGGCAAAAATTAACCCTAAACCCATTAACCCTTTTGCAGAGCGCGCGTGCACACACACACACACACACACACACACGTATATTATGCTCCCCCCACATAATCTCAAGTCTAGTAGTAGTAGTAGTGTGTGTGTGTGTGTGTGTGTGTGTGTGTATTCAAATGCCTTGGATGGTTTGTTGTTGTGCCTGTATTTTGGGGACCTCATGGATGGGCACAAGGCAGATTCTCTCTCTCTCTCTCTCTCTCTCTCTCTCTCTCTCTCTCTCTCTCTCTCTGGACTTCTTTTCAGTGAAGATTGGGTCATATTGTGACTTCTAGCACCATCATCATTTTTATTCAAACTCAATTGCTTGCAGCTACAATAGGTTGGGCTGGTGCCACAGGCTCTGATCTGTTGCAGAAATGTCCAAAAAATGTGCCAAAAAATTGTGTGCCATTGTTGTCATCATCACTCTTCTACTTGTGTAGGTGGGAGCAGGGGCCAAACCTCGCTGTTCCACTGGCAGAATTTTGTTTTGCATCCTTCCTTACTTAAACTGCTTTTATGGCTGGGTGCCACAGATGTAGCTGTGTCTGTTGCTTGTGGATGAAAAATGCTTGAGGGAGTGAGGGCAGGGCACATTTGATGCTGTTGTTGGCCCTAGTCTGCTGCCCTAGTGATATAACACTTACTTACTTGCTTGCGTGTTGATGGCTGCTGCTGTTAACCTGCATTGGGAGAGGGTGCATGGGGCAGTGCATTTCACTGTTGTTGTTTCACACTGTTGTGTGTAGATCAATTGCATTTCTGTTGTGGGGGATGGTGAGACACAGTGGATATAGTGAGTGACACAGTGGATGTGCATGACCTTTGGAAACCTTGTTCCTTGCAAAGCTCTGCTGTTGTTGTTGATGTGCCTCAGTTGGTACCCCCTACCATCTAGGTTTCAGAGTGATTTGGCAAAGTGTTGATTTTTAAAGAATTCCTTAAGTTTGCACATTTGGGGGGCAGATTTGGGGCAGAAAAGGGGCTTCAGGGGCAGAAAACTTGGTTGGGTGGTAGTTCCCCAATGGGTGCCTGCTACCACTCAGATTCCAAAGGAATTGGGCAAAGGGTTGATTTTTAAAGAATTTCTGAAGTTTGCACATCTTTGGGGCAGATTTGGGTCAAAAAGGGGGCTTCAGGGGCAGAAGAGTGGGTTGGGTGGTAGTGCCCCAGTGCGTGCCTACTACCACCCAGGCTTCAGAGTGATTGGTCAAAGGGTTGATTTTTAAAGAATTTCTGAAGTTTGCACGTCTTTGGAGCAGATTTGGGACAGAAAAGGAGCTTTGGGGGCAAAAGAGTGGGTTGGGTGGTAGTGCCCCAATGGGTGCCTGCTACCACACAGATTCCAAAGGAATTGGGCAATGGCTTGATTTTTAAATAATTTCTGAAGTCTGCGCATCTTTAAGCTTTCCCCCCATAGGGAATAGTGCAGATTTCAGCAGTCCCATAACTCCATTTGGGGGGCACCAGGGTGGCCCAGAGGTGGTGTAGTGCACATAGTGTTCCAACCACCCACAAGCCCATGGGGTACTGGGTTTTGTTGTTTCTGAGGTGTTCTGAGAGTAGATCCTCTGATAGCAAATGAGAGTGTATTCATTGTTTGTCACTGAAAATGAATGTGCTTCCCACATGGAGCTATAAGGTTTCCTATGGGAAAAGGCTTAAAGATTAGTAAACTTCAAAAATTCTTTTAAAATCACCCCTTTGGTCAATTTCTTTGAAATTTGGGTGGTAGCTTCCACCCATTGGTCACTACCACCACCCCCATCTTTTGGCCCTAGGACCCTTTTTAAAATCCAAATCTATTTGGATTTGGAGAATTTGGGTAAAAATCAAATCTGGGGTGATTCAGTGGGGGGTCAGATTTGGACCCAAAACAAATCAGGGGTGTTTCGATTTGGGTACAAATCAAAACAAAAAAATCAATTCATTCACATTCCTATACTGCCCAAAATGCAATTCTCTGGGCGGTTTACAACAAAACAGTAAAAACAGTGGATATGAAGATTAAAACATTACAACAATTAAAATTTAAAATGTTAAAACTATTAAAAACTCAATTAAAACAATATCTGATTAAAAGGCTGGGTGAACAAATGCATCTTGACTGCCCTTTTCAAAGTTGTAAGAGATGGGGAGGCTCTTTTTTCAGCAGGAATTGTGTTCCAAAGCCTCAGGGCAGCAATGGAGAAGGCCCATCCCTGAGTAGTTACCAGACAAGCTGGTGGCAACTGCAGATGGATCTCCAGAGGATCTCAATTGGTGGTGTGGTTCATAGCGAAGAAAGCATTCTCTTAAATAAACTTAAATCTTAAATAAACTTTATCAAAAAGGCCCCAGTACATCCAGGGCAAGTTTTTTCCAGGGACCATTGGGTTACGCCACTGGAATCAAGGGGGTGGTAAAAGTCTTCTGTGATTTGTCAGATACAGCACATGTCATACAGTGCCTGATTACATCTTCAATGTGTTTGTCCATACATGGGCACCAGAAATTTTCTCTGGTTCACCTTTTAGTCAAACTCTTGCCCAGGTGACCTTCATGGGCAATTTTGATCACGTTTGCTTGTAAGGAGGTTGGCACCACCAAACAATCAGTCCTCAGCACCAACTCATTGAGAAGGGACAGCTCGCTCTCTGTGTACATGTATGTTTGAAGATGTTCAGGAACCTTGTTTTGCATGACCATCCATTGGTTATGTACGGTTTATGTTCAGTAAGCACTTGATCAGCACTGATGGCAGCTCTCCATTCAGAAGACGTGATCACTCCATGAGTGGACGAAAATAATTACGCAAGTACTACTCCTTCCTCTTCTGGGGTCTCCTCTTGGTCGGGAAGTGGAAGTCGAGATAAACAATCTGCAGTTTTATTCCAAAGACCTGGAACATATTCCATCTGGAAATCAAAGTCCATAAGTCTGGTGATCCATTTGGCTATTCTTGGGGTTGTTTGACTCAATATTCGAGTAGTAAATAAAGCAGATGAGGGTTTATGGACTGACTGTAAATTGAATTTTCTGCTCCACAAGTAAGTCCTGAAGTGCCTCACTGCCCAGAAGCATAATAGAGCATATTTTTCAATGACAGAATATATCTTCTCTGATGCAGCAAGCACTCTGGAAGCAAATACAACTATAACTTCTCTGACCCCTTTTTGCTAGGTCAAGACAGCACCCATACCATATTTAGAAGCATCAGTGGTTACAACAGCGAGTCTGTTGGTGTCAAAAGGTGGACAGGGCTTTCAGCAATGGCTGATTTGATAGTCTGAAAACTAGCCATGCAGGATGCATCCCAGTTAAATGCTACATTCTTTTTAAAAAGAAGACTCAACTGAGCAACTTTAAAGGCAAATTGTCTAACAAATTTAGAGTAATATTCACAGAGTCCTAAAAATGAGTGAAGTGCATCCTTGTTGTATGGCTTTGGTACTTCCCGAATAGCTTTCATCAAGTCTGTTTTGGGATGTACCCCACTCTGAGATATTGTGTATCCCAAGTATGACACCAACTGCCTGCAAAATTGACATTTCTCTACAGAGATAGTAAATCTGTGTTGGAGTTTTCTTATGATATATGTCTGTTTAATATCATGATCCTCAATGGCTATGCCATACACTGAAAGTGATGCCATCTGTAATTGGTCCCAAAAATTGCATGCATTATTCTTTGAAAAACCAAAGCTGCAGAGGCTAATCCAAAGGGCAGTCTTCTGTATTGAAAAAGATCCTCTGGGGTAATGAAGGCTGTGCATTCGTGATAACTTTTGAGCAGAGGAATTTGATGATAGCCCGAAAACAAGTCCAAAGTTGTGAACATGGAGGCCTGTTTCAGGGTAAGCAGCACTTCATTGGTATTGGGTAATGGATGACAATCCACTACCATGTTTGAGTTCACGTTTCTTAAATCTATGCACATTCGAAGTGTACTGTTTGATTTCCTCACAAGAACAGTGGGAAAGACCCATTCGGATGAACCAGGCTCTATGATGTCAGCATGCTGTAGTACACCTCTCCTTGTACTTGGTGCAATGCTATGGGTACATTCCTCACTTTGTGTTGTACGGGTATTGCATTTGCCTTCATCTGAATGTTATGTTTGAAATGTATGGTGGTGCCAGGAGTATCAGCAAAAACATCTGAGAAATCAGGAATCATATCAGCATATAGATGCTCCATCATTGGCAATACAGGTTCCGGGCTATTTGTGTCTAACACTATCTGTAGATCTTTCTGATATTTCCAGCCCAATATAAGACTCCTTTTTGTGACATGTACCCTTTCCCTTCTGCAGTGTGACCTTGGGATTCCAGGACAGCAGTGAAATATCCACTTATGGCAATAGGGGAACCTCAGTATCCCCATGGGTGGATGACTGAAGGCTGCACGTGCAAATCTGTTACCTTGTTACCCTACGTGCAGATCTGTTACCAAAACTGCCCCAGAATGATTGGCTAAGGCGCTAGTCTAGATAATCAGTCTAGCTCCATCCAGGAACCTTTAGAGTCCACCACTACATGCCTGAGCACCTTGCCCAGTTATGGTAAACTGGAGAATGGTTAGTGTCTCTTTGTGTCTAGACCTGATAGGACCACACTCTTCATCAGTGAAGCACTGACCACTCTCCACACTTGGCCAGTTCTGCTGGCTGCTTTTGATATGATAGCGGCGGGGGGGGGGGGGGGCAGTGATGGTGGTTGATTTGCCACTTATCCTACCACATGCAGCCAACAAGCTGCCTCAAATGTTCGTTTTCTGAGATTCATGGGTGATTTTGGAGAAGGAAAGACCACACACACATACACTCACAACTGTGAGTTTTAATGGGGTTTATTAAGGCTAATGATTACAAGTGTAGGTGCAAAGAGCTCACAATATCCATAATTTACAAAAGTAATTTTGTAATTATCCATTTCCAACTACAGCCCTCTGTTCAGATGGAATTGAATGGGGTAATATAATATGTTAAGTTCCTTGGCCTAAGATACATATTTCTACTGAATTTTAAATATTTATTTATTTATTTATTTATTTATTTTCATTTGATTTCTATACCTCCCTTCCAAAAATGGCTCAGAGTGGTTTACATTACACGGAGAAATAATACATAAATAAGATGGATCCCTGTCCCCAAAGGGCTCACAATCTAAAAATAAACATAAGATATACACCAGTAACAGCCACTGGAGGTACTGTGCTGGAGGTGGATAGAGCCAGTTACTCTCCCCCTGATAAATAAAGAGAATCACCACATTAAAAGGTGCCTCTTTGCCAAATTAGCAGGGGATAACTAAGAGCTATGCACATTTGTTGGGGTTTTGTTTGTTTGTTTTGGGTGGGGGTGGTAGATTCTAAGCCTTGTTCCGCACAGAAGCACCATAATTTTTCACAATTTCTTCTATTTCAGTTCAGTAACTACTTTTTTTCCCCATTGGCAAAAAAGAGAAAGATAATCAACCCAGATTTATCACTTCTTGTTAATTCCAAGAGTGTCTGACATTCTTAAATTAGAGCTAGGATTTCTCCTCATTTATTTTTTGTCATTCCTGATAAATTAATTTTTGAAACAGTATTGCTTTTCTATTCATCTAAAATCTATACTATATTATGCTTCTTACTTAAACATAATGCTGTATATCACTTATGAACATTGTTAGAGCAAAGCTAACAAGGACTCTGGGATCTATTCCGAGTCACCTGTATTCACTGCTTCTTTAGTAGATTTAGGATATCCCCTGCCCATGAAGGCATTTCCTAGGTAGATAAGCCACAGAGGAATAACACCCTGCTGCTGCAAAAACAACAACAACAAAACACTATAAAGAACATGGCATCTGCCACCTTTTGATTGAATTGGTGGGGCCAAAGTAGGCTAACTTGCTACCTATATTAAGTTCAATATCAAACAGTCTGTACCTGTTGTCTCTAAGTCACAATATCTGCCAATCATCATTACTCTCTTCTTGTCTGAATTCAAGTTGAATATACATGGACATCCAAATCCCTGACTATGACTTTTTACTGGGTAATTACCACAACTGCAGGCTTGGGAATGGGTAAAAGGCCTAAACAGAGCTGGGTATCACCAGGCAAAACAGTGACAGAAACTCAACTGTAGTTTTGCATCCCTGACAGCTCAGTTACTACACTTCTAACTGTTAAAAGGAAAAAGAAAGAAAGAAAGAAAGAAAGAAAGAAAGAAAGAAAGAAAGAAAGAAAGAAAGAAAGAAAGAAAATTCAATTTCTCCAATACTGCAGATGTTTCATGAGCTGAAACAAAGTAGTTTGCTTGAATTATCCATCTGGATCTGCCACTAAGTGCACTAAACAGGTTCCTGATACCCTATACAGCACCCATGTCTAGCATGCACAGCTACACACTATGTGCACAATGACACATGGATTATCAATGTTGCCATTTTGTACAATGCTCTTGGGAGCCCCTTTTCCCTATTCTCCTCTGTCAGTATGTATTCAGGACACCGCAGGTTAAATTATTTTAAAATAATCACTTAATTCTACAGGGCAAAATGCAGAGAGAAACTTTGGTTGATCTTTGCTGAACTCCAGATTTCCAACTTGCCTTCCTTCCTAAGGAGCAAAAGTATATGTTGCTACTGTTGCTGGCTGACCTTTGAAACATCCCTGCCCAATATCCTAAAGCAGGGTTATGCCAGTGTATCAGTTTTGCAGGCAAGGTCATAAACATATACAACACTTAAAGGATCTTTAGTTGGAATTAGCAGAAGCTCTGCTCCCTGGATTCCATGCTGCATTTTCTGGAAGGTGGGTGATCTGAAGCTATGTAAGATGTAGACTACCTGTGCCTACTGTAACAACTAGCAAAAGTGTTAGAATTTAGAATCGACATTTTTGATCTGTTTATTAATGACAATTCTTTGTTCTCTATTGAGAAACTCAATATTTGGGTGAAACTAGGGTGTTCTTACCTTGCCCCATGTTATTGCCTTGGTCCTGTTAGTCAAGTACTACAGGAAATTCCACCAGTCCTTTAGGGGTGTTGTGTGGACGCTGATTGGAAGACAGCAGAACTGCAGCTCAGTACTGCAGCTGGATCACTTGTCCCTTAATATACAAGGATCCTACTGCTCTCTGCAGGAAGTGGCAGATATTGATTCATTTGGAATATTTTAGGGTGAATCTTGTCCCAGCACTTTAGGTGGAACACATCAACTTACCCAGTGGCACCCCCCCCTTGGGTGCCAGGTAGGGAGTCCCCAAAGGATCCTGGAACTGCAGCCACATTTTGCCACAGGTGACCAGCACTGTCAGAGCTGACACAAACAATAAGTTCAACAGGGTAAAGGAGGATATCCTGTGTGTAAGTTATATGAAATGGGCCAGCTTCTTTTTTAGACTATGGACTTACTTTGATGTGAAATGCCCCATTCCTTTTATTTGGCATTGCTGTACTTGGTGACTGCAGTTACAACTGGATGATTGTTTGTCTAGCTGTAGTCCTGTAGTGCACTTGCAAACTGACATCCAACATCTGTGTTTTGCACATGTGCACTATGGGTTAGTAGCTCATGATCCAAAACCCATATTTCCCCTCATCTTCTGGGACATCTAAGGGTTTAGAACATTCAAAGCTGGTGTACACTCTACCCTCAACAGAAAACTACCATCTCAGAAGCTTATTTACCTAATTAATCTTAAAATAAGTGTCATCATCTTCAAGGGAGGTTGGGCCTCTAGAACAGCAAGCAACTTATTTCAAGTTCCCACCTCTTTTCCTTTTCATAAAGCTCATGTCAACCAGCAACATCTGCTGCTATCAAAGAAATTGCATTGCTAATAGTTTTTAACCACAGTTAAAAATATAGCTGCCTACAACAGGGGGGGAAAAGAACATAAAACCAAGTGTCGCTATCGCAGGATCTTAGTATTACCAGCACACTATACAGTCCCTTTTGTGAAAAGATAATTACAAATTATTACACCAGTGTGGTGTAGTGGTTAGAGTGCTGGACTAGGACCGGGGAGACCCAAGTTCAAATCTCCATCCAGCCATGATACTTGCTGGGTGACTCTGGGCCAGTCACTTCTCTCTCAGCCTAACCTACTTCACAGGGTTGTTGTGAGGAGAAACTTAAGTTGTAGTACACCACTTTGGGCTCCTTGGAGGAAGAGCGGGTTATAAAATGTAAAATAACAACAACAACAACAACCCAGTGGCAATTGGCACCCTAGGTGCAATTCCAAAAGCACTTGAAGAGCACCTCAACACCATAGGGGCCACAGAAATCACCATCAGCCAATTACAAAAAGCAACTTTACTGGGAACAGCCTATATTTTGCGACGATATCTATAATAACTAACAGTATTGATGATAAAATTCAGCCATCTCAGGACCTTGGGAAGGACTCGATGTCTGGATAAAAACAAACCAGTCAATAACACCTGTCTGACTATGTAAACAAGAAATAATAATAACAATATAAAACAAAAGAAGTGTACAAAATCCAAACATTTCTGGTATTACTGTACCATTTATTATTATTTAATCAGCACATCTCCCATTAACCCTCACATCCTCCTCCTCACATTAATTGTTAGACAAAGAGAGCTTCACAATGAGGCTTGAGCAGGTACTTCTCACCCATCAGTTCTGACAGGCACTTTATCTAGTGTACATATACTTCTTAATCCATGTTGCATTTCAGCAAAGCACATGATGTACCAAAGAGAAATTGTTTTCCTGATTCAGGATATAAAAATTTCCCCTACGTATTTGGCACCAGACTGACCAGATGTTTGCCTAGTAAAAGCTGGAAGGTGTTTTGCTTTTTTAAGATCAGCATGCTAAACATTTTAGCATTCTTACACAGGGACACAGGAAGCTGCTTTAGACCAAGTCAGATCCTTAGTCCATCTAGTTCAGTATTGTCTGCACTGACTGGCAGTGGCTCTCCAAGGTTTCAGGCAGGAGTCTTGCCCAGCCTTCCCTGGAAAGGTCAGGGATTATCTATCTATCTGTCTAATTTGTATACCTCTGGACTCCAAAGGCTCTAGGCGGTCCACAAAAATAAACACAAGAAAAGCAAAACAAAGCAAACTGTTAAAAACAGCAATTTAAAAAAAAATTAAATGTTCAAATTGAACCTGGGACCATCTGCATGCAAAGCAGCTATGACTCCTGATTAAGGATGCAATGAATACTCGTAGTTTTCTGTCGCCAAAGTGAAAATCACATATTCACATCTATAAGTGTCCCAAACAAAGCAACAAATTTCTGAACGGTTATGATAGATCTTGGGGGAAAGGGGGAGGGGCAGGGGGTTGTTCTTGTGCAAGTTATTGCACTAGTAAACCAACGAGAGAAGGAAGTGAAATATTCCAGTCTTTTGATCAGCAACCAGCTGATATCCATGCTCACTCTGCACTATGATAGGGAACAATGACAACCACTCATAAGTCAGTCAACATGAAAGGGAACACTGACTAACAGGAAGCTGGTTAGCATGGAGCTCGGGAATAATAAAACAGAATAATAAAACACTATAGCAATAGCAAGCTGGTCGGCAATTCAAACAGGGAATGATGCTCACTAACCATTCCAAAAATCCACTTTGCAAAAAAGAGATATACCTGCTTTTGTTGAGAAATGTCCTACATGCCGTTTTTCAGAAAGGCAGATCTATACAAAGAATAGGAAGGGTTTTGCACAACTCTATTGATGCAGTACCTTAATAAGAATGCTCCATGAATAAGTTATTTAACATGGGAAAGATTATTCCATGCAGATTTTTATTGAATTTGTAACAAGATCAAAAATATGCTCTAAATCATTGTTATGTTAATTATTCTCAACGGGACCTGTCTTAGGCTTTAAAAGTAATAATAAAGACTCCTAAGAGGTGGAGTAATTACACTTAACTGCTATGATTAAAAATATATAATTTTGCTGCTTTAAAACCAGAAGTGCTTCAAGAATTGCATAACCAATTATATATAAATAGCTTCAACTATAGCCTACTGATTTATTAAGTGTTACTTTCTAGTTTAATTAATCCACTTGGGGTAATTACAAATTAATAATACTATGAAAAACTTTCAAACTGCCAGAAGTGTTGGGCAACAGAGTAAGCTCTGGAATGACTTGTGATGGTGGCTTTTAAAAAAATGTAACTTTTAAGAGCCTTATTCAGACATTATGTTGTACGTGCGTACAGACGTCTTAACACATGTACTTGTTACGGAGTAAATGACTGTACATGTGTCCACATCAAAATTGAACCTAGATACAGGTCCCCACAAATGCAGATAGGAAGTATACTATTGCATGTGTGTTGACCATAATGTGTGAATATCTCTATGTGCATACAGATCTGTACACATGTTTATTCTACACAGATTCACTGGGGTAGCTAGCTAGCATAGGGAAGGTCTGTGTTCAACCCCCCCCCCCGCGGGGGAGGGCGTGTTGACAAGTGGCATGTGCAAACTGTGTACCCCCACTCAGCCACAGCATAGGAACATAGGAAGCTGCCATGTACTGATTCAGACCACTGGTCTGTCTAGCTCAGTATTTTCTACACAAACTGGCAGTGGCTTCACCAAGGTTTCAGGCAGGAATCTCTCTCAGCCCTATCTTGGAGAACCCAGGGAGGGAACTTGAAACCTTCTCCTTTTCCCAGAGTGGCTCCATCCCCTGAGGGGAATATCTTACAGTGCTCACATGTAGTCTTCCATTCAAATGCAACCAGGGTGGACCCTGCTTAGCTAAGGGGACAAGTCATGCTTGCTACCACAAGACCAGCTCTCCTCTCCAGCAGTGGGGCCCACTAACCTACTGCTTCCACTGCCTGCCTGCACCTCCATCCAATGCTGCCTCTCCTCACCCTGTCTGCCTCCTCCTCTTTCCTTCTCCACTGTCTCTGCCCATTTGGGATGGATGGGCCCATGTTCAAGGGACACCTCTGGCCCTGCACAGCTTGTATGTGCATTGAACATAATGTGTGAATAGGGCTAAGTTGAGACTAAGAAACACTTCATGCCACAGAAGAAGGAAGGAGAATCAGGAATGACTTGTGCTTCCTCTCCCTATATTTTGTCATTACTTTGTCATTACCAAAAGGAAGAAGCCTCTGGGAATCCCACAATGCATTGCATGATGAATTCCCCCATGAGATGGGCGCTCTAGGTGCCCGTCTCTGTGACTGCTCAGAGTGCAAGCAGCCTGAGCAGTCACACAGCCAGGAAACCGGGGTTAAGGGCACGCTCACACCCTTAACTCTGGCTAACAGCCAGGCTACAGAGCTGGGTTTGGCAGTGCAGCAGCACTGAAATCCACATGGATCCTGGTAGTTCTCAGAGGCAGCCAAACCCAGGCTTGGATGCACATGAGAACAGCCTTAATATCTAGGCAGGCTGGTTCTAGAATCTAGATGGCAACACTGAAGCACAGAGTTTCATGGGTTAGGGTTGCCATGGAAACAGAATGGAAACAATTGTTCCAGGGGCAAATAGCAGCACTGCAAGATAATTTTTTGATAGGAAAACGGTACAAGGCGAAGAGTTAACCTCCCCCTCTCTGCATGCCATAGCCCCATTCAAGTGGCTGTTTTTCTTGTTGTGCTAGAAATGTGTTCTTAATTTAATATGTTTCTGGTTAAGAACAGACCTTTCAAAAACATGTTTCCATGAATGATCTAGTAGTTTGACCCCAAGTTCCAATACTTGCTACCTTGGGATGTGATACTATACTATGCAATTCAAGGGAAATGGAAATTCCATCTTAACATAAGGATTAAAAAAAATTGCACAAATATTAGAAGTCCAAGCAAATTTGCATATGTGCATTTTTATTTTGAACAGTAGTGTTAGAACTGAAAGAGTGACAATATGTCATAAGATGATTAATAAAATATAGTGAGCTGGGATCCAGTGATACTATCATGTATTCCAGGGAAGCTAACATCTTATCAGTCATTTGGCCAAGTGTGGGATAAGACAGGAAGCCCAAAGCTAAACATATTGCAGAAGTGAGTTGTCACTCTTTCTTAGCTTTGAAATTCACAGCGCCTTTTTCCATGGGACCAGAAGCTTGTAATGCATTTAGATTTGACTGGTTATGTAAACTTGATATTTTAATTCTACATCTACCGATTCCATTGTAGTAGCGGAACATCACTGTCAGATTGTTTTATGTGAGTAGAACAATCTACCTGATGGATGTCTTGCAAAAAGACTATTAAAAGTTACAGCAGCTCTGTTCAAATGCCTGCTAATAATGGTTACATTTGATTTGGTGCTCTAAAGGTATCTCTTTCACTTCCCTTCCAATCTGATTTTTATCAGAAAAATTCCAGTTTTTAAGATATCATGTTCTAATCAGATTCTCTCAATTTAAGCTAGACCTCAATCATTTCATAAGATTTTTTTTAAAAGAGAGATTTGCAACTATATTTCCAAACTGTTATAGAAGTACCCTTCATCATTTGTTCAATAGATAAAAGGGATTCCTAAGGATGTTCAACAATAAAAACTGAATCCCTTACATGCAGACTATGATTATTTCCATTGTTGCTACAAGGATGCAAGTTCCACCAGTTATCAGAAGAAAATTTAGGAATACTGTTGTGACACTAGAGAAGAGAAACTGTTTGAGCATAATGGCGCTGATATATTGATTCAACAATGGGAACAAGAGAAAGACGGAGGCTGTTTGTCCTATGCTTAAACATCATTTTATAACTGAACATCATTTATATAGCTGACTTAAATATATGTGAGGTGAAATGGAAACAATTTAAATCTTTTGCAATCAAGCAAAATATGTTACAGAGGAGGACACATGAAAAGGCTGAAAGAATGGTTGTGGGTGTTTCAAAACAAGGAAAATATTTGTATCTGGGTGTTACCTATTTACCATTCTATATGTCTACACATGTGCATCTGTCTGCCTGCCTTCCTTTCCTGAATTCCTTTGCCAGCCTAGTTGAGAAAGGTACCACAGATAAAGCTGTGAATCAAATCAACCGATACACAGATCATAAGAACTACTGGAGCATTTTTCACCATAAATGATTCTGATTTTAAATACCTCTATTATCAGTAAGCTATTCAATAACATTTTGCATTCTGTCAGTTTGGTATGAAATAGGTTCGGAGGGTGGAAGTGGGACATGTATTCAGCAGCCAGTTTCTCTGAAGCAATAGGTTACAACAGGCAGCTGCAGAGGTGGAGTTTCAATTTTCTGCCTTTCCTTGCCTGATCTTGCTATAATGCACCATCATTATAGTGATGTTATTATCATGATGTTGCATACATCCTTTTCCTGGTCCTGTACTGGGGGGAAATGGTCACATCTTAAATGCCACAGTCATTGCCTCCCTAATGATGTACCTGGAAAAGGATGCAAACTTTTGTTTGGTGGCCACCTGGGACCAGGCTTTCTCTGTGGCTGCCCCGGGCTTTGGAATATGCTCCCTGCTGCAATAAGAGCATCTCCTTTTCTGCTTGTTTTCAGGAAGACCCTCAAGAAGACTCACCTGTTCTCACAGGCTTTTAATTAGAATTAATTTTAATAATTTGTTTTAATAGTTGTTTTATGTTACTGTTTTTATTTCTGTTTTTATGCTACTGTTAATTGTGTTGTATTTTAATTTGTGCTGATTTTTAAATATTGTTTTAAATTTTGTATGCCACCTAGAGATTTACATATCAGGCAGTATAAAAATATGATAAATAAAAGCTTACATACATACATATACACATTTCATCGACAACAGAGCCAGCGGACAACCAAAGCTGGCTGCCAAAGGCCTTCCTTTCCTCTAGAGAGCAGATGGAAACATCTCTCTCTCTCTCTCCTTACCTATCCACTATGTAGTCCTTTAGATTAGAGATAGGTCTTTCCTATCTAAGTGTATTTAACCAATAAATATTTAGTGTTTAGTCATACAAGGATCTCCATATGTTTTCTCTAAACAGCTGCAATATCCCAACCATCCTCTGCTACCTACTCTGTAACTGGAGTGTGTGCTCATTCCTTAGTGCTCTGCTGTTTTACCTATTGTGGGTAAAAATCAACAACTTCTAACAGGGTTATGGGCCCAGAAGGAGCAACAGGCTTCTAGGCACAAGCAGAGTTTATTTCATTTTTCATTTTTCATTTTGAAAGTGCAGCTGAGTTAGTTAGGAACTGCAGCATGGATCCTGTGACTACAGCCTACTCAGGAATGGCTCCTTCTTTTCCCAAACTGGATGGCAATAATTATGAAACCTCGGCCCTCAAGATGAAAGCGATCTTCATGACAAAAGGAATTTTTGAAGTGCTCATGGAGGGACGGCCAGCCCAAGATGAAGCTGCTCAAGCCTCGTGGGACAAGAAAAACCAACACGCGTATGGCCTTTTAATTTTGAGTATAAGCGATGATTTATTGATCTATGTGGGGGATACTGATTTAGCCTCAGAAGCATGGGACAGACTGAAAAAGCAATGTGGCCAAGTCTCTGCAAATGCAGCTCTTCTCCTGTATAAAAGGCTATGTGAAAGCAAACTGCAGGAAGGGGAAGACTTTGAAGCCCACATAGCAAATATCTTAGAAATTAACTGGCTTTTGAAGAGTAACCAATGTGAATTGAATGAAATTATTCTAATTGGGGCAATCCTACAATCCCTGCCTAAAAGTTTTGAACCCCTAATTGTCGCTCTTGAACTGTCTCACTGTGAACTGAAGGTTGATTCTGTCGTGTCCAGTCTGAGAAATTTTAATATAAAGTTGCAGCAGGAGAAATTTGAAAGTGATGGCATTCTGGCACATTTCAGCAGGCAAAGTAATTCCAGCATTAGCAAGCGAAGTAGCCTCAGTGACTCATCATCATATAATTCAAAGAGCGGGGAAACACAGACCTGGTCCCCATGGCAATGAAGTAAACACAGGGATGAGTCATGGCGACAAACAAAGAGGGGAGGAGGAGAAGCACGGACAAGGTGGCTTATCTGAAAGGGAGAGCAATGCCAAAAGCTACATTACCTTAAAAGAGCCAACAAAGGGTCACACTTTCATCCTGGACTCAGGTGCATCCCAGAATATAATCTGTGATCGCAATCTATTTATCGAACTCGATAAAAGCCATAGATCTGTTGTGATCTTAGCAGATTCAAGGAAGCTAAGCGTGGCTGGCAAGGGGACAGCAAAGATACTTTGTGGCTCTGCTGCTGAAGCTTATGAGGTTAAGATAACTGATGCACTTTTTGTGCCAGAGATGCAAGTCAACTTGATTTCAATTGAGCATGGACTCAAGAAGGGGTGTAAAGCAATTTTTGAAAATGAAGCATGCTACATCTCTAAAGGTGATGAGTTAATCATGACTGCCCACATGAGGGATGATGGACTTTTTGAAGTAGACTGTGCTACTGCACAAGCAAACGTGGCAAGTAGTTTCCAACACAAAAATTGTGATTTCTCGTGGCACAGAAAATTGGGCCACCGAAGCCTAAACTTTGAAACTGACTCCCAAATGAGGGAACTAACCGAGAAATCAGTGCCAGATTCAGAAGGGGCTGGACAACCAGAACCCAAACTGAGGCACTCACAGAGGCAAAACAAAGGGGTTCTACCTAACAGACTCTCACTCATGGCTAAAGGAGGAGAGATGCAAGAACCCACTACATGGCAAGATAGAGAAAGGTTGCCAGCTGATGAAGCTGAGAAGTGGAGAAAAGCAGCAATGGAAGAAATTGATTCCTTGCACAAAAATGAGACTTGGAGACTTGTGGAACTACCCGCTGGAAGAAAGATTGTGGGATGCAAATGGGTCTTCAAAGTCAAGCAGGATGCAGAAGGGGATGTACAGCGCTACAAAGCCAGACTAGTAGCCAAAGGATACTCCCAAATCTATGGTCAGGACTATGATGAGACTTTTGCACCAGTCGTGAAACACACATCAGTTAGAACATTGCTCAGTGTGGCAGCAGCCAAAGGGATGCAAGTTGAACACTTGGATATAAAGACTGCCTTCCTACATGGGGAAATCGAGGAAGACATCTACATGCAACAACCACCAGGCTTTGTGGAACCTGGAAAGAAGGGGCTAGTGTGCAAACTGCAAAAGAGCATCTATGGCTTAAAGCAGGCAGCCAGAGCATGGAATGAGAAACTGAATCAATTACTACTTAAGGAGGGATTCACGCAAGGAAAAGCTGACCCCTGCCTATATTCTAGACTCAGAGACAATAGGTGGACTTACATTCTGACTTACGTTGATGATTTGATTCTTGCACACGAGGAAAGGCAAGACAGTCATGAAATTGTTCAACACCTGAACAAGGAAATAGAGGTGAAGGAACTTGGAAGCATCTCATATTACCTTGGCATCCAAATAGAAAGAGAAGAGAATGGAACGTTCCTTCTCAACCAAAAACAGAAGATAAAAGATCTTCTAGAATGCCTGGGACTGACAGATGCCAATGAAGTCAGCACGCCAATGGATGCTGATTTCTGGAAGCAAGATGAGGACAGCCAGCCTCTACCAGCCAACAATCAATACAGAAAGGCAATTGGAAAACTTTTGTACATAGCCACAGTGACAAGGCCAGACATTGCCTCAGCAGTAGGAATCCTGAGCAGAAAAGTGAGTGTGCCAACGAACAAGGACTGGATAGTGGTCAAGAGACTGGGAAGGTACCTGAAAGGCACTGCACATTATGTATTGGAGATTCCAGCAAACAGCAAACTAATCCCAAACTCGTGGGATATGTGGATGCAGACTGGGGCGAGGACAGAACAGACCGCAAGTCCACAAGTGGACACCTGTTCCTGTATGGAGGTGGAGCCATAACTTGGAGTAGCCGCAAGCAGTCACTCGTTGGGCAATCATCCACAGAAGCAGAGTACGTTTCAGCAAGTGAAGCATGCAGGGAAGCAGTATGGATACACCAACTACTATTGGACTTTGGCATCGAGGAACCAAAGCCCACAGTGATGTTTGAGGACAACCAAAGTTGTATCCAGATTTCCCAAATGGAGAAGATGAAATCTTGAACTAAGCATATTCCCATAAAGTACCACTATGTTTGGGACTTACAAGAAAAAGGGGTGGTCCAGCTGAGGTACTGCCCCACAGAAGAGATGCTGGCAGATGGATTAACCAAGCCATTATCCAAAGACAGATTCCAGATGCTTCGTGAGAAGATGGGAGACATGACCAGGTGTGACAGGCGATGAGAAGGGGTGTTGGAGATGAACTTCCAGTGCATCGACCTTTTGCACCAACTGTCCTAATGAGCACTAGGGGCATTGGGAGTAGAGACAGTGAGTCAGGGTCTCCCTATCTGTCCCTACTCTATGACCCCTGAACTGACTCTGCAGCACTTCCTGTGCTGAGTCACAATCCTTCCTTTCCTCCTAGAGAGCAGATGGAAACATCTCTCTCTCTCTCCTTACCTATCCACTATGTAGTCCTTTAGATTAGAGATAGGTCTTTCCTATCTAAGTGTATTTAACCAATAAATATTTAGTGTTTAGTCATACAAGGATCTCCATGTGTTTTCTCTAAACAGCTGCAATATCCAAACCATCCTCTGCTACCTACTCTGTAACTGGAGTGTGTGCTCATTCCTTAGTGCTCTGCTGTTTTACCTATTGTGGGTAAAAATCAACAACCTCTAACACCTTCCTGGTTACACATTTAGCACAGTGAGACAATTAAAGGTCTTCATTTTTACTACTCAGAGGTAAGTGAGAATGAAACAGGAGAACAACTGTTACCCTACTGAAGACCCCACCAGCAATGATTGCCATGGATAGCAGACATAAGAAAAGAGAGTTAAGAATGACTGTGGTCAGACAGACAGAAGCAAAGAAAACATCATTTCTACTATTAAATCAGTTTCCATCAGTGTTTGGACACCACTGCTTCTGCATTAACAATTTTTTTCTACAAAATTAATACTATTTAATTGATTGAGAGGTTTAAAAAATCACAGTATTACATGATAAATGATCTAAGTTATTACTAATTATTATAAAAGTTAAAAATCACAAAGTGTTCTCTTCAGGTGCTAATTTTAATACTTGAATGAAATTAATATGACTCTCGATAAAACAGCAGGATATCCTTAGATTACACGAGTAATCAGCAAGAAAATTTATTGTGGTTTCGTGAAGCATGAAATGTTTGTGTAATGTATGCAAAAGTGGTACTTTATTCTCTGCAGTGAACAATTCCAAGTGCTCATAATAGAAAAATATTTAATAGTTTGAAAACTCTCGAGGCATAGTTTTTAAAAGTTGTTCGAGTGCGGTTAATTTGACTCAATACAAACGAACAATGAAAAAGGGCTGCCTCATTTAAAAGTACTTTAGGGCCCCATTGATTAAAATAATTATATAAGGTTAAACTAAAAACATGAAGACAGTGAGAAAGTAAAGTCGATGCCTAGAGAGTTTAAATTTTGAGGAATAACATTTGCAGATGGGATTTTGAACGGTAGACTAATTTGAAATCCAAAAACCTTCTTCATTAAGAAATATTCCCAAAGCTGCATCTAGGCAAGTGGTAAATTTAACTTCTAGAAGTAAAATATATTAAATATCCTCCATTTCATGCATATGTGCCCACTCATACTCCTTAAGGAGCTGTTTCCTTTTAAGTTTTAATGGAATTAGAAGGTACAATTATTTTAACAATATATTTAGTGTGACATATATGTTTTGTTTTTTTAAAAAAAATCACCACAAGACATTTTCAGCATAACTACAAAATTATGGCAAACTTTGGTGCGATCAGATCATTCACCATTACTGTTGCAAACCACTTGAAATGGCTAGAGATTTATAATATCCCAAATTCTGACTTTCAGAATTTGTTGAACAGATTGCCCCTTGATTAAAGCCTTCCCATCTCATGATCTTTTCAGTAACATCAGATAGAAATGCCCCAAATTGCTAGTAGTAGATGTGTTTTGGAAATCAACTCTCATTTACTCGTTTTCAATACTTCACATTCAACATGTATTGATGTGTGTAATTAACTGTGTATGATGTGTCTGTGTGGGCTTAAAGAAGTGGTCTAAATAGGTCAATGGACTGGCAGTTCAGCTGGCTCACATATGGAGCAAGACAATTCATCAGTTGACTGGTTTTCTAATGTACTATGGATAGTACAGCAAAGAGATCAGCATGGGCAACTTGTGCAGTACCAAAAGCTGCAACAGAACTGTAATCAAAGCCTAAATAAATAGAATTAAGATAATATGCAAAATGTTAAGCCATGACAGTACTAATGTGCAGGCTGTTCTTCTGCAATGTCATGTATATCTCGAGTCTTTTAGTTGATAACTTCTACTCCATTTTATTTTCCAGAAATAATTTCTGATATTGTCAGGAGTTTAGCTATTCCCCTTTCTCCAGCTGAGTATATCCTAGACTTCAGTGAGCAGCTAATTCTTTGGTGATACTGACTACAGAAAAAACGACAGCAAAACAGCAAAACAAAGTAATAGGATGAAACAATGAGATCTGAAGTTAATGTACAACTGCCAAAAAAACCTAATATGCCTTCCTCTTGGAGCCTTTGGAATTTCAGACATGCAAATACTGTCTTTCTCAGCAGGACAAACCTCCTAATGAAGACACATGAAATCATAAAACAGATTCAAGAAGTAAATCTGAGATCATCCATGATCTTAGATGAAGATGCTGACCTCGTGTGCATTACGGAGACATGGTCAGGAGAGGCTAGTGGCCCAGTTTGGTCCCAGCTCCTCCCAATGGGTTACTCCATGGTGGAGCAGATGAGAGGATATGGGTAGGGAGGTGGGGTGACCTATAAGAATACTATTTCCCTTAGCAGGATCCCTGTCAGCGAGCTGGCCTATATTAAATGTGTGTTCCTAAATCTAGGGACCAAGGATAGATTGTAACTTCTGTTGGTATACTGATCACCACGTTGCCCAACAAAGTCCCTAACTGAACTGACAGACCTGGTTGTGGAGTTTCCATTGTAGTGGACCGGGCTGTTGGTGGTGGGAGACTTCAATGTCCATTTCAGGACCGGGTTGTCAGGGGCGGCTCAGGAATTCATAGCACCCATGACAACTATAGGCCTATCCCAAGTAGTCTCTAGACTGACACATTATTTATTTATTTATATTTATTTATTTGATTTCTATACCGCCCTTCCAAATATGGCTCAGGGTGGTTTACACAGAGAAATAATAAATAAATAAGATGGATCTCTGTCCCCAAAGGGTTCACAGTCTAAAAAGAAACATAAGATAGACACCAGCAACAGTCACTGGAGGAATGCTGTGCTGAGGGTGGATAGGGCCAGTTACTCTTCCCCTGCTAAATAAAAGAGAATCACCACGTTAAAAGGTGCCTCTTTCCCAAGTTAGCAGGGGTTGATGCAGGTCACACGCACACATGATGCAGGTCACACGCTTGATTTGATCTTTTGCTCTGATCAGGTTGGTGTTGCGTGGGTGGGGACCCCTGTTATCTCCCAGCTGTCATGGGCAGATCACCATCTGATTAAGGTAGGACTTGCAGCCACAACCCACCTCTGCAGGGGTGATGGACCCTTCACCTCTGCAGGGGTGAAGGACCAACTTCTAGGTTGGTCTGCCTGGGAAGGTTATTGGATCCAATAGGATTCCAAGAAGCCTTGGAAGGGTTTCAAGCTGGCTGTGCTAGTGATTCTGTTGATGATCTGGTGCAAATATGGAATAATGAACCTATTAGAGCAGTAGACACAATAACTCCTAAGCGTCCTCTCCAGCCTGCTTTAAAGTCAGCCCCGTGGTATTCGGATGAACTACAGGAGTTGAAGTGGCGAGGTAAACAACCAGAGCGCAAGTGGAGGAAAACTTGGCGCAAATCTGACAGATTGCAACACAGCGCTCATTTGAGGATATATGCTCTGTCAGTGCAGATGGCAAAGAAGCAGCTTTTCTCTACCCGCATTGCTCTTGCAAATTCACATCCAGCTGAATTGTTAGGGTTGTGAGGGGGCTAGTTCATGCCCCCTCTGTTTTGAATTTGAACTTGGAACTATCTTTCACTTGCTGTGATGTTTTAAACAATTTTTTTGCAGATAAAATATCTTGAATTCCTGCTGAACTAGATTCCACAGTTACTGCAGAGTCTATCGTAGAGGTGCCCAGCAACCCCTCTTGTAGGATAGAATTAAATCACTCTGTTACTTCTGAGGGTGTGGACAAATCGCGTTGGACTGTAGGCCCCACAACCTGCTCTTTTGACCCGTGCCCAACTTGGCTTATTTCATCTGGCAGTCATATTATCAGAGAGGGTCTGGTAAATTGTAAACCGCCCTGAGCCATTTTGGAAGGGCGGTATATAAATCAAATAAATAAATAAATAAATAAATAATATCATTATTGCTTCTCTGAGGCGGGGCAGATGCCTCCTTGTCTTAAGGGAGCTATTATTAGACCTTATTTGAAGAAACCTGCATTGGATTCCTCACAGTTGGCTAATTACAGACCTGTCTCTAATCTTCCTTGGTTGGGCAAGGTGATTGAATGAGTAGTTGCTTCTCAGCTCCAGGCAGTTTTGGATGACACAGATTATTTAGATCATTTCCAAACTGGCTTTCGGGTGGGCTATGGGGTTGAGACTGCCTTGGTCAGCATGATGGATGATCTCCCAATTGGTGATCGACAGAGGGAGTGTGACCCTACGGATTCTTTTGGATCTCTTGGTGGCTTTCAATACCATTTTGATATCATGCTGGGCCTCTTGAAGGAGGTAGGCTTGGGTGGCACTGTTTTACAGTGGTTCCATTCCTACCTCTCTGGCAGATTCCAGATGATGTCACTTGGAGACTGTTGTTCTGAAAAGCGAGAGCTAAAGTGTGGGGTTCAACAAAGCTCCATACTGTCTCCAGTGCTTTTTAACATCAACATGAAACCACTGGGAGAGATCGTCAGGAGGTTTTGTCTGGAATGCTATCAATATGCTGATGACACACAGATCTATTTCGCCATTAGGGATGTGCATGAAACTGGCTTGGCCTGTTTGATTCGAATTTGAACCAGCTTCAAACTGGGGTGGGGGGTTTGGTTTTGCTCAGACCCCCCTTCTAGTGAACGCGTTTGGAAGGTTCACCATAGGCTATAATGGGGATTCGAACCAGCCCATTATAGCTTATGTAGAGCACCTAGGGGCACAAATGTGGTATGGGTGGTAGGCACCACTCACCAAACCCCAAGGCAATCGGATGCTTCTCTGACTATTGGTGAATTTTTGAAGATTTTTTAAAAATTTCCCATAGGGAATAATGGGGATTTGTGGCAGCCTCACCTCACTGCTTTGGGGGGGGGGGTTCCAGGGCACCCCAAAGTGGGTCTGGGGGCATGGAATGGCCAGCCTCAACTCCCCAAGACCAGCACCAAGTCGATAGAATTTATTGTTATTTTTTAATGGATTTTTAAAGAATTAATTTCAGGCTCCATTGGAAACAATTGCTGAGCCTTTTTCATTCAGAAGAACACACTGTACTATGACTTTCAATTAATTAGGTCAGTACTGAAAGGTCTAGCAATGGTTTCCTATGCAGCCCAACATTAATTCTTCAAAAATTCATTCATAAATAGCAATAATTCCTATCAACTTGGGGGTGCCTAGGGACAGCTGAGGCCAGCCTCACTGTGCCCCAGACCCACTTTGGGGTCCCCTGGCACCCCCCAAAGGGGTGGGTTGGGGCTGCCACAAATCCCCATTATTCCCTATGGGAAATTTAAAAAATGCTTCAGAAATTCACCAATAATCAGAGAAGTGTCCAATTGCCTTGGGGTTTACCACACACCCCTGAGTGCCTACCACCCACCCCACCTTTGTGCCCCTAGCATGCCACCCACACACACACAGTGACACAACTAAGAAGCCAGCAAACTGGGAACCAAAAAACAACCACAGAAAGAACTGCATAGCTAAGGGGACCAAAACAAACACCACAACAGCCACAAACCAGCAAGATCTGACTAGATGGCGCAAGGCAGTAAAACCAACCAACCCGGCATGCAAACTGCAAAGAATTTAGGGGAAAGGCAAAAACAACACACGAACACACTGCTGGCAATCACAGAATCAATAGCTCAGCCAATGCAAAGTCAGCAATTTGAGCAAAACAAGTCTCACAAAATGGAGGACAGCTGATGAGCCAAATTGAGCAAAACAAAGTCTCACAAAATGGAGTACTGACCTGAAATGGACCCTAGGAGCTTTGAACTGGTTTGAGCCAGTTTGAACCGGTTCGGTTTGAACTCGGACCAGCAGGGCAAAACCAATGCCTGGTTTGGTCCAAGTTTGAACTGTCAAACCGAACTGGTTTGAACTTGAACCGGTTCAAACTCAATCTGGTTTGCACATCCCTATTCTCCATATCATTTTCATCAGGAAATGGCATGACCCCCCTAAGTGCCTGCCTGGAGGTGACATAGAGATGGATGTGAGATAACAAGCTGAAGTTAAATCCAAACAAGACAAAGGTACTGTCTGTAGGGGGTTGGGATCCGAGAGATGCTTTAGATCTTCCTGTTTGGGGTGGGGTTACACTCCCACTAAAAGATCAGGCTCATAGTCTGGGAGTGCTCCTGGATCCCAAACTCTCCCTCGTTTCTCAGGTTGAGGCTGTGGCCAGCAGTGCTTTTTATCAGCTTTGGCTGATACGCCAGATACATCCATTTCTAGAGACAAATGATCTTAAAATGGTCATATATATTCTGGTAACCTCTAGGCTTGATTACTGTAATGCACTCTACGAGGGACTGCCTTTGTACGTAGTTCGGAAAATACAATTGGTACAGAATGCGGCAGCCAAATTGGTATTTGGGTTTAACCGAAGGGACCATATAACACCGATTCTAAATGAACTGCACTGGCTGCCGATATGTTTCTGAACGAAACACAAAGTGCTGGTTATTACCTATAAAGCCCTTAACAGCTTAGTTACAGGGTACTGAAGCAAGCGCCTTCTCTGTCGTGAACCCTGTCTCCTATTAAGAGCATCTGGTTGAGAATAGAAATTTGCACAGTGACCCCCTCCTCTCCAGTGAAGCCTTTGATACATCCAAAGGAGATTCTGACAGTCCCTGTGTCCAGACAAAGGCAGACTGGGGAAACACCGGGACAGAGCTTTAATTTCATTCAAATGTCCTGAATTTAGACTGGCATTGCACTGTATGCAGATCTGCCGCCACGGGGAATTGTGGGAGAGGGTAGCCCTAGTTACTTGTAACCCTAGGAGAGTAGGGTCACCATTCTGCGCAAAAATAAAGATGGACACGTTCAAATGGGTGGACAGACTGGCAGAGGGCACACTTTGACAGGTTCTTCATGGTAGTTGCTAAGACAGGGAGAGCTGTTGCTGGGGTACCTGTCCCCATGGCTTTCTTGTATAGAGCAACTAGGCTGGGTAGCATCTGCCATCCAGCCTGCATTTGTGTCTCCATGGCCTGAGGCTCTCATGAGAGAGGAATCCATGGGAGCCGATCTCTCCAGGGGCGTAGCAAGGTTGGAGTGGGCCCAGAGACAAGATTTTAAAATGCCCCCCCCCTGAAGCTCAGCTCATGAAGTAATGAAATCTTAAATGAGGTTGAATAGTGGTAACAAAAAGCAGTGTGTGTGTGTGTGTGTGTGTGTGTGTGTGTGTGTGTGTGTGTGTACACACACACACACACACACACCCCTATGTGCCACAACAGAACATCATCCTAAATTATTTTTAAAAAGGTCTTAAGGGTTTTTTTGAAAGTGGGTAAAGATGTTAAACTAGGAGGCTATTCACATGTGTGTGCAAAACCAAACTAAGGGAGTCCAGCCCAGTTATGCTTGCATATGTAAACCATCAGGATTGGGCCCGATCCTGGCAGCACCATAGCAGCAAACCCACTTGTGGAGGCTTGTGAAACTGCTTGTTGAGCCTCCCTCCAAAATGAGGTTAGGAGAGCAAACCTTCTCCTAACCTCATTTTTAACATCATCTTTCAGTCACGGCTGCTTGCAGCCACAGCTGCCAGACTGTGGGACCCTTAGGGAGGGGAAGAGGGATCGCCATAATGCACCATGCACTTTTGCAGGGCATTATTGGAGCTCTGGGGGGTGAGGGGGGATGTTCTGGCACCCCAAACCTTGGAGCTACCAGCAGCAGCCAATTCTCATCTGGATGGGTGATTCGCCCACTCAGGGAAGACAGCATGCTTGTCTGTGAGGAGGTAAGCTCTTCAGGGCTTCCTCCCCACAAACCCTGCAGCCTTTTCTCACTGCTTGTAAGAAAAGGCTCTATGAAAGTCTATAGGGAACACATTCCACAGCCTGGGAGTGGCTACAGAGAAGGCATGTCCCCAAGTCATTGGCAGATGAGCTGGTGGCATATGGGGAAAGACCTCTCTCGATGACCTTAATGTGCGGTGGGGAAGAAGGTAACCTGGTCCTAAGCCATTTAGGGCTTTAAAGGTAGTTACCAGCACTTTGTACTTCACTCGGAAACTTATTGGTAATCAATGCAATTGTTTTAATGAGGGCATAATAGGGTCTCTCTGAGAAGCCCCAGAGACTGATCTAGCCACTTCATTTTGGAGCTTCTGAACTATATACAAAGGCAGCCCCACATAGAGTGCCTTGCAGTGGTCAAGCCTAGAGGTTACCAAAGAAACACTCCCAAGCTTTGTACCTGATCCTTTAGGGGGAGTGCAACCCCATCCAGAACAGGAAGAGCTCTCATGTCCCTCAAAGTATGACCCATTACCATGAGTAAAATAATAAAATTACTGCCTATAGGCAGGCATTTAGGGGAGTTATGCCATTCCTTGATGAAGATGTAACAGAGAAATAGATTTAAGTGTCATCAGCATATTGATAACACACTGCTCCAAAGCTCCTGATGATCTCGCCCAGCAGTTTCATGTTAATGTTAAAAAGCACTGGAGATAGGATGGAGTCTAAGGGACACTATACAACAGCTCTCATTTCAGAGAGAAGTTATCTCCAAGTGACACCATCTGGAATCTACCAGAGAGATAGGAACAGAGCCACTGCAAAGCAGCAGCACCTATTTCTAAACCCCTCAGACGATCCAGAAGGATACCATTGTCTATGGTATCAAAAGCCACTGAGAAATTTAAAAGAACCAATACAGTCACACTCCCTCCATCCATTCTGTGGTAGAGATCATCCATCAAGGATGATCAAGGCTGTCTCTACCTCATAGCCTGCTTTTAAGCTAGTTTGAAATGGATCTAGATAATCAGTATCTTCCAAAACTGCCTGGAGTTGATCAGCCACCACCCTCTCAATTACCTTGCCCACCCAGAGGAGGTTGGAGACTGGCCTATAATTATCCATCAGTGAGGGCTCCAGGGCAGGATTCTTAAGGTCTCACAATTGCCTCCTTCAAACATGGAGGCATCCTGCCCTCCCTCAGTGAGGCATTTATGATGTCAGCTAGGCCATCTCTAACAACCTCCCTGCTAGATGCTATCACCCATATTGGAGCAGCAAAACTGCTGTTGCATGAATTCAGATGTCCCCCATTTAACTGCAGTTTTGTGTTATGAGTGAATGTGGCCATATTCTCAAAACTCATGCCAAAACAAAACAAAAAAACCCCACCCAAAGACAACCTCAAAAATGAGCACCCATTCCTGGTTGGATAGGTTGCATGCTTCCAAGCCACAGCTACATGCCAGCTCTTGCTCCTGTAGGTGCCAGAGCAAGAGAAAGGTGGAGTTCCACCAGGTTGGAACAGCCTGAGGATTCAGGTGTTCAGGTAGGACCAGCTCAATCTGCCTCTCCTTGAGTGTATACCTACCCTTTTTGTTCTGGTGAAAGAAAGCTGCAGCCCCAACACGGCCTCCATGAATGCCTCTACATGGAGGGTACCACCTGCCTGCTGAAGGTATTGTGTGAAGGGATGTTGCAGTCAGAGCCAAGCAGTTGGAGCAGCCAGCGGAAGCCAGCCTTCTTCATCCCCTGGATTGGCTGGTCAACCAAAGTTATCATCTCCCCAATAGCCTGGGTGATTAGATGAGGCTCTGGGTGACCACACCACTTACCCACTGACTGCACCCACTGCACAGGCAACTTCCCCTGCTTGGGAGCAAGCGTAGGAGCAGGTGCCTTGACGCTGCTTGAGGACACACTTGGCCTATTGCTGCCAGCAGGAACAGGGACCCATGGGTGATGCCATTGCAGGTGCTGCAGACTCCTTGCTGTAAATTTTTTAGGGTCCTTACCCTTGCTGAACTGTACAGAGGATGCAGGCAGCATGGTGAGTGTCACCATGCAGTGCTAAAAGTGGTCTCACACCAGGCTGCTATCAGTCTGGGACCATTTTGGTGGTGTTGGTACTGGGGCTGCCGCCACCACTGCCCTCAGTCCTGGGCTGAGAAGGTCTAGGAAGCACACGTACTTCCTGCTCCTCCTCAGTCTGAGGCTGCGGGTAGGAGGGGTTTCACTGCCAACAGTGATTGGGGAGGAGGATAGGGAGTGCCATATGTTTGGGATAGCAACCGATGACACCTCCTCCTCTGCTACTTCAGGAAGAGCTTCTTCCCTTTCAGGGAAGGACTCCCCAGCCACAATTCCACTTCAGCTGCAGCAGGTGGCTGTGCTGTGGGCCCAGGCAATTCTGGATAGGTAAGCCTATATGGCACAGCAGCAATTGGGACAACTTCAGGAGTAGGCCCTCTCACCATTGCCCACGACGACCAGCAGCATCACCCCTCCCTCTGCCTGGCAATCTGCTCCTGGTTCTGCCTCTGGATACCTGGACATATTGGTTTTTTAAAAAAATAAATAAATAAATGAAGCCCTAACTCTGGGGTTGGAGAGAAGATGCACCTTTAAGATGGGTATTTTTTTAAAGGGATGAGTGGGGTTGGGGTGGTCTATTTATGCTTTGTGTGCCACACACAACACTATCTACAGAAACTAAAAATTAAATCCCCCCAAATAAAGAAACAGACTTTATTGGGGGGAGGCTTTTTTTGAGGGGAGCGAGCAACAATGAGGGAAGTCTAGGAGAATGGAAGGCAAAGGGCAGGGAATTATTGTGGTCTCTATAAACCAAACCGCTCCTGTCCTACAATCCTCCAAGTACCTAATCCCTCCCTTTCCCAAACTAGGGCCTATTTAAAGAACTCTACATTCTGTAACCTGACAGGTATGGGGGGCGTGGGGGCTCTTACCTTCCGGCATCTTCAGCTGGGGACTTCTGGCATCTTCAGCTGGAGTCTGCCAGATGATGTTCTTGGAGGCACTCTTGGGCTGAGCAGACATGGTGACTCAACAGCTGTGGGGAGGGTAGGTGGGCACCAGTCAGGCACCCACCCATCCAAAAAATCAAAACAAAACAAAACCACAAAAAGGAAAAAAGAGCGTGCCTGGCAGGCTGGGCACTAGACAGAAGTTGACACACCAGCCTACAGAAGAAGAAGAAGAAGAAGAAGAAGAAGAAGAAGAAGAAGAAGAAGAAGAAGAAGAAGAAGAAGAAGAAGAAGAAGAAGAAGAAGAAGAAGAAGAAGAAGAAGTGCAATGGCACACAGCAGCAGCAAAGGTGCAGCTTGGGGTTGCAAAAAAAAATTTAAAAATCAGCACAGCACCCCAGTTATTAAAGCCATTGGGGCTGGCTACAAGCAAAAAGACAACAAAAAAATCCACAGAAGAAAGAAAAATTGAAAGCAGTTCTAGCCAGTTATAGCCATTGAGGATGCTGGTGCAATTTAAAAAAAGGGGTCGGGACAGCACAGCACCCCAGTTATTAAGGGGCTGGTTACAAGAAGAAGAAAAATCAAAATAAGGAAAAAATCCGAAGCTGCAGCACCCAGTAAAAGCCACTGGAGCTGCTGGTACAATTTTTTTTAAAAAGAAATAAAATAAGCTGTTGGATTTGCAAGGAAATTAAAAACAGGCAAGCCACAGGACACTACCAGTGCTGAGCTGCTGCAGTCTCTCTCTGGCTCCAAACAATCCCCTTAAATTCATTTTGGAAATCCCTCCTTTGGGTCCCCCCTCATGTTAATTGTCCTGCTCCCGAGGAATTGGCAGATTCCCCGTGCTACATTTTAGGCTCATGTGGGGTATTAGTGAGCTTGAATGGAAGAGTTGACCTTCAGAATAAATTTTTGCAAACCTTTGGTCATGGTAAGAACTGAACAGAGAAGTTATAGTTCAAAAACAGAATAAGGTTTATTTGAGGGGTTTGAGGGTTACGGGAAGAGAAAACAATGGTTAATGAGCAACAACTAGCAAGACTAAGAGATTAAAAGGACTATGTTGCAGCTCATAAGGAGGCAATTTGGCTTGAGTTTTTGAGTTAAGTTCACTCAAGGCTGACAAGAGAGAAACAGGCTTAGGAATTTAGAAGGAGCAAGAGGA
The DNA here is from genome assembly GCF_027244095.1 of Hemicordylus capensis. Taxonomy (NCBI): domain Eukaryota; kingdom Metazoa; phylum Chordata; class Lepidosauria; order Squamata; family Cordylidae; genus Hemicordylus; species Hemicordylus capensis. Next base: position 50,758,267 of record NC_069661.1, on the reverse strand, counting down.
AAAGGAGTGAGAGATTTGAGAGCAGGGGTTAGCTGCTACCTTGATCCTTCTGGTGGGCTGCTGTAGCTCAGTCATTACCGAGGGACTTCTCACCTCCGAGGTAGGCAAGAAGGCAGAAAGGTGGGAGCAGGAGCCCAGGGACTAGGCAGAGGTTCAAGAGCCAGTTATTTATTTATTTATTTATTTATTTATTTATGACCAGAATCTCGCAGCCAGGAGTGCTGCACAGACCAGGTTAGGAAAAAGGGCTGGTCTGAAGGTGAAAAAGCAGGAGTGGGAATCAAGGCAAAGCAAGATGGGGCTGCCAATGCCAGGACATAGTGAAAAGCAGCTGGTGGATATGTGGAAGATACACCTGGTGAATCTGGGGTGGAAACAGTCCAATTGATTGTGACTTGATTACTTATAGGAAAAATCTTACCTGAGGGCATTATGCTGATTGTACCTTGAAAAGTTGGACAAAAGAGACAAAGGACAGGATGAAGCATTGCCCTGTTCAAATTTGATAAGTAGGCTTCCTTTGAGTAGAAAGGCTGACTAGATCTATGAGACCCGTGTAAGGAGAAGTGCAATGGATGCATCAAGGTTTATTGTGGGTCTTTCAAAAATACTTGGGAGTGACTAAAATGTAAACAAGCTATCTTCTTATCACTCCTTCCTGAAGAGTTGATATTGTGACCTGATTCATTGTGCCAACATTGGGTGAATATTTGGCTAATTCTTGAAAAGAATAGCGCTAATTAACCCACGTCACAGGGAGACAAACACAGGGAGCTTCTCCAGCAGTCCCAAAGTTAAACTTGACCTGAGAGCTATCATCTCAGGCTACACACCAAGTTCAATTCCTATAAGTTAGCTTGTGCAAATAAAAAAATGGATATCTCATAGTCCCGTGGGACTTTGAGAGCAACAAAATGTGGGAACTACCAGCCGGTAGCCCCAAAGTAGGTATAGGGATCCTGGGATCCCCCAAACAGGCTCTCTTGGTAGTACTTCTGCCTCCCCCCCCAGCTAATGGGGGCACAGTTGCCAATGACAACACTTGATTTGTATGATAATAAGCAAAATCAAGAAGAAAGGAGATCTAAAGCTAATCAGAAGCCAGTGCCAGAAACCCAATCAGCAAGGGAAAGTCACAAAGACAAAATGGTGCTCAAACCACCCAAATCAATACACACTTGAATCAGGGTTGAATCAGTCCTAGGACTTCTCACTTTTGGGTCTCCTGCTGGCTGGCTCAGGCTTCAGCCTAGTGCCAGGATTTGGGTCTGGGTCCTGGACTAACTCTTACATCCTGGCTCCACCCCTCCAGCAGAACTCTGTGCTAGTGCCTAGGACAGGGGTCATGACTGTTTGGACACTGTGACTGAGCAGCAGCAGCCAACCACTTGGTTGTCCTCTGAAGCAAGAAAGTTGGGAGGGCATTTGCCAGTTTGAGCTTACATGACCAAAGTACTGCAAGCATCTTGGCACCACAGGAGCCAAAATATCCCTACCTTTCCAACCAAAATGGAACTGGAGAAGAGTCAGTGATCACTAGCCAGAACTTGAGCGAGTGATCCCTACCCATCTCTCCAAGGTTTGAAGGAAGGCTAAGGATCATCCCACTAACCTTATGGCAGCTGTGGTGAATGAAAATGCGGAAGCCTGGATATCAGCCATTGTGTCCTGAGTCATTTTGCCACTACTGCACAGTTGTTGAACCTGTTCTTCTAGATCAGGGCTGCACATCCCTCCTGCAGATGCTGGAGTGAAATTCCCATCATCCCTGACTATTGACCACCGTGGCTGGGAATGATGGGATTTGTAGTCCAAAATTAGCTAGAGGGCCATGCAGCCCTGCTCTAGATGCTTTCCAAAACCATTTTATTTTTCTGGCTAGGTTCAAACCTATGAAGTGGAGAAGAGACAAATATGGAGAGGGAGTGGGATCATGTCCCTTGCTCAGTCTCAACTTCTGCATGTTCAGCTGAATTTCTGAAGAGCACCTATGGACACACAATGACAGAAAAGACAAGGGCCCTGATCACATATACAGACTTCTACACACATATTCATACCTTCAGTTTAAATGATGGTGGTTGGGGTCCAGGAAATTGGGTACAATCACACTCTTCCTTTCCATGTATTCAATTAATGTGCATCCAGAGCCCCTTCCCATAAAATAAATTAGATAAATTTTGGAATTATTCCAATGCAGGTAGCCCCTATTACCCGTAGTTCCAGCACCCACAATTTCACATATCCCTGGATGGGTCTTAGAGACCCAGTTTCTTTATCCATGGTACAAAAATAAGCTAAATTTCTCCTAATCATGCTTGCTGAATGGCTGGAAATGATCTGGATATGACTTCTGGTGTCACTTCCGGCCACCATTTTACAACATGGAACCATTTTGAGGCTCTGTTTTGGGGGAAAACAAACCTTTTTGGCAAATATTTACCAAAAATGTAGCCAATTTAGGGGTTTTTGAGAGCATTTATGGAGCCCTGGAGATCAAGGTACTGTTCATTTCTACTCTTATTTCTTCCCCTACCCACTTTTTTTCCTTTTTATGTGTGTGTAGGAATTGATTGATTCCCATAGGGATAAGCTTCCTTTATTCTAGGGTTTCACACTCATGGTTATAGGCAAGAACACAACCTCCACAAATAAGAAGGGCCACCTGTACCATAATTTAGATGTGAACCTTTCTAAAATATCACAAACCTCTTTGAGCTCAGGTATATTTACTTATATATCTCTACTAAGAAATACATTGTGCAAATATTGAAGAGATTGTGCATAATTCTTTCTGTAAAATCTTTGGCAATAAAGGTCAAGCTAAATATTTTATTACAGGGAATTATGTATAAACAAGCTCATAATACTCATAAATTCATATATTGAACCATCTGATCCCATTAATTTTAGCTTAATTCTAACAGGATCTAAGCTAATCATTTGTATGTTGAGTTGCATAAATATGGATTAAAGGAAAATGTAACAGTTCAGTGTACAGGTTATTATCACCTATTCCTACAAATCCTTTTTCAAAAATTTCATCTCTTATGAACCTGAAGGTAAGTGTGTGTGTGTGTGTGTGTGTGTGTGTGTGTGTGTGTGTGTGTGTGCGCACACGTGCAAAAGGTTGAGGAGTAATGAGATACAATATTTTCATTGTGGGATTGCTGTACACTGCCCCAAAAAGACATCAAGAAGGAAAAATTTCCCTGAAGAATACCAAGTAAATGTTATACAGCCAACTTACAGTAATCATGTTCCAGTTGCATTATACAGGTGATGTACTGCTTGTGTACATGAGACAGAATTATGCACTCCATCATGCACTCAACACTGAACATTTATCTGATGTGAACAATCAGAGGAAATATTTGCAAAACAGCTTGCACTTGGAGTTCAACACATGCTTAAAGCAGAATATGGGGTTCTGTGAACTGGCTAAGTCAGAGGCTAAGAAATAATATCTACATCTGAATATACTGAGCATCTGAACATAATTAAAATTAGGATCAAAAGATTGGAATTTAAAACTGTAAGGTCCTCTCTAAACCTAGAATTCTGAAGGCACACTTCAGTCCCTTAGTTCTGGTACCACCAGGGAAGTTAGCTCAAATTCGAATATGGTGAATAATTATATATCACTTTTCAGCACGAAGTTCTCAAAGTGGTTTACATAGATATAAATAAATAAATGAAATGGCTCCCTGTCCCCAAATGGCTCACAATTTAAAAAAAGAAACATAAGATAGACACCAGCAAGAGCCACTGGAGGGATGCTGTCCTGGGCATGGATAGGGCCAGTTGCTCTCCCCCTGCTAAATAAAGAGAATCGGCACTTTAAAAGGGTACCTCTTTGCTCAATTAGCAGGGGCCAATGTTGCCTTAAGCCTGCTAACTATTGCCTTTGGGTTCTGCTGAAGTGAACAGAGATACTGCACATGAACAAGGATATACCCAAGGATATACAGCCCTGCTGGATCAGGCCAAGGCCTATCTAGTCCAGCATCCTGTTTAACACAGTGGCCCAACAGATTATTCTGAGAAGCCCACAGGCAAGAGCTGAGGGCATGCACTTTCTCTTGCTGTTGCTCCCTAGCAACTGGTAGTTGGAGGCATCCTGCCTCTTAGGCTGGAGGTGGCCTATAGACACCAGATTAGTAGCCACTTATAGACCTGATCCCTGTGAATTTGTCTAAGCCCCTTTTAAAGCCATCCAAACTAGTGGCCATCACCACGTCCCATGGCAGAGAATTCCATAGATTAATTATGGAAAAGTACTTTCTTCTGTGGGTCCTAAATTTCCTGGGCTTCAGTTTCATGGGATGACCCCTGGTTCTAGTATTGTAAGAGTGAGAGAGAAAAATTCTCTCTGTCTTCTCTCTTCTACATGCATAATTTTATACACCTCTATCATGCCTCCCCACAGTTGCCTCTTTTCCAAACTTAAAAGCCCCAGATTCTATAGCCTTGCCTCATAAGGAAGGTACTCCAGGCCCCTGATTATCTTGGTTGCCCTCTTCTGCACCTTACAATGTCCTCCTTATGATATGGTGACTAGAACTGTACACAGTTCAGTTAACCACTCCCAATGTGGCCGCACCTTAGATTTGTATAAGGGCATTATAATATTAGCAATTCTATTTTCAATCCCCTTCCTAATGATCCCTAGCATAAAATTTGCATTTTTCACAATTGCCACACAGAGTCCACACTTTCAACGAGCTGTTCACCATGACCCCAAGATCTCTCTCCTGGTCAGTCACTGACAGTTCAGACCCCATCAGTGTATATGTGAAGCTGGGGGTGGTGGTGTTGCCCCAATATGCATCACTTTACACTTGCTTACACTGAACCACATTAGCCATTTTGTCACCCGCTCACTCAACAGTTTGTCAGGTGACACATGGGAACTAATGGGATTTCATCTCACCCAGTACATTTCTAGAGTATGGCCTGATGTTTTAGTGTGAGGATCCTTTCTCTACGGGAAGGCTTGAAATGCTATATAGCTCCCCTCCTGGGCTCCTTGCCTGCTGAGGACAGTCTGTCCACTCAGTTAGAACTGCTGCCTGCCATCATGGTTATCATTTGTTTGTGCCTGATTGTGCCCAACAGCCTTCAAACAACCTAGGCAAATGCATGGGGTGGAGTAAGCATCCCAAATGTTCATGGTTTCTAAAGTCCTAAAGATTAGTATTAGGGTATTTCCAGCCAGTGTGCTATAACCACCTGCTAGGGGTACCACTGAAGGAGTGACACCTTCTTTTCAAGGCTTCATGTCATTACACCACGGGAACACCTCTATTTCTGGCCAACTCACTGGTGTTGCATACTGAATGAACATTGTCATGCCTGCCAACATGTCCCTATTTTCCCATTCAGGTAAATGGGAAAATAGGGAGATGTTGGCAGGTATGCATTGTTATATGAAAGTTGTGTGGACTTATGCACTAAATACCTACACCAGTGGTATAAATCTCATTGCCTTCTTTGTAGAAAGTGGGATTGCCTGTTTGTCCTGAGCTAACAATACAGCTCAAGTGTATCACTCTCAGCACTGGTTCAATCAGGAATGCCAAACCGCTAAAAAATAATTCCTTGTTAGGGTATATACTAACTATAGAGAGAACCCCTCATTGCCCCCCCCGCACCTTTTACATTTTAATCACTGTACAAATTACTAGTGAAATTTTTAAAAAGCAATGCCCAGAGAGCTGCATGCTCGGTCTAAGGATTCTTCCCTCTTTTGGCACAGTGTTGCCCAGAATTCTGATCCTAACTGCAATCCTTCACGATTGGATTGTCACATTCCAGTTTCAATATGGTTAGAACCATTTCCATATGCTTTATGCTAAGGAAGAGGAAGAGGAAGATTTTGATCTGGAATTATCAGCAAACACCCTACCAGAATGGCATCCAGTGACATGCTCTGAGGTTTCTAAACTAGTCATGTCTCTTCAGGCCAGGTAGCCCTCGGGAAGCCCCCTGGAAATGACTTTGTACCCCTAGAGCTTATAAAGAACAACCTTGAATGGTGGGCCCCAGTTCTAGCTTCGCTGTTTACACCTATAGACCGGACTGCAAGTATCCCTAAAGACTGGGGCACAGCCATTATAATCCCTATCTGTAAAAAGAGTAAGAGGGATTTACCTGAAAATTATCGCCCCTTAGGTCTCCTGAGTATTATAAACAAGATCTATGCAAAACACCTATAAAGGAAGTTGTTAGACTGGCTTGATTCAGAAGATATTCTCACTCCAGAACAGGCAGGTTTCAGAGCTGGTTATTCCTCCTTAGCTCAGGCTCTGATCTTACAACACTTGACAGAAAAAAACACCTCAAGACCCAAGATGGCCCTGTACACAGCGTTTGTAGATTTTAAATTTGTTTTTGACCTTATGTTGAGAGAAATGTTATGGCACAAATTGAAAGCTTCCTCAATTGACTGCCGTCTACTTCTGCTCATACATAATTTGTACAAGAATACCCATCTTAAAGTTAGGTGCACAGCAGCAGGCCATCTTTCCAAGGCAATTCCAAAATTGATTGATTGATTGATTAAGTCAGTGTCAACTCTTAGCGATCACATAGATAGATTCTCTCCAGGATGATCTTCCTTCAACTTGGCCTTTAAGGTCTCTCAGTGGTGCATTCATTGCTGTTGTAATTGAGTCCATCAACCTTGCTGCTGGTCGTCCTCTTCTTTTCTTTCCTTCCACTTTTCCCAGCATTATAGACTTCTCAAGGGAGCTGGGTCTTCGCATAATGTGTCCAAAGTATGATAATTTGAGCCTGGTTATTTGTGCCTTGAATGACAATTCTGAATTGATTTGTTCTATGATCCATTTGTTTGTTTTCCTGGCTGTCCATGGTATCCTTAAAAGTCTTCTCCAGCACCAAAGTTCAAAAGCCTTAATGCTTTTCTATCTTGCTTCTTCAAAGTCCAGCTTTTACATCCATAGAGTGTCATGGGGAAAAACGTTGTCTGAATGATTCTAATCTTTGTAGGTATAGACACTCCACAGCATATAAATATCCTTTCCAAGGCCTTCATTGCAACCCTACCAAGTGCTAGTCTGCGGCGTATTTCTTGACGGCGGGATCCTTTACTGTTGACGGTCGATCCTAAAAGGCAGAAGCTATCCACCACTTCAATGTCTTCATTGTCAATTCTGAGACTGGTTGCTGTACCCATTGCCATTAGTTTAGTCTTCTTGACATTTAGTCATAGTCCCATTTTTTCACTCTGTTCCTTGACTTTCATTACTAGAGCTTGCAGATCACCCTTATTCTCAGCTATCAGAGTGGTTTCATCAGCGTAGCGCAGGTCATTGCTGTTTCTTCCTCCAACTTTAAAACCACGCTCATCTTCTTCCAATCCAGCTTCTCTCAAATACAGCTATAGTTAGATCAAGGAAATCACACACACACATACACACTTAAAATGGCTGGTGTTTTGCAATGTCATCTTGAAGATATTTTAAAAAACATAATAGTCCTTTGAGCCCTGCATGTAAACTTGCTGCCAGATTAATTTCTCTTTGCCTCCATCTTCAAACCAAAATGCTTGCAGGAAGGCTTTTTGCAATGCAAATATTATTTTTTTAATGGAATAAAAAGCCTACCTACATATAAATAGATGCAGGCATGAGAAAGCAAAGAGTAGTGTTACTCACGACTAATCCTATCACAAACAACATCTAGTGGATGGTTATTAATGTCCTACAATCCGACTGTAAACAGCATTCACAAAAGCAACGGATGCATGATCCAAAGGCAATGTTGCATTCTGAGTCCTCATGTTGTCCCAAAATGTTTGGGGAAGCTTTGTTTGTTTACCAAATGAAATCAGCTGTCACCTTTAAAAACATTTGGTTTATTAAGTAGCCAGAAAGGTATGTAGCTGATGCACCAAGGCATTAAAAAACATGTAAATAAAATGGATTCAGGAAACCATATACAGTACTTAATCATTCAGGAAACATCACACAACAGCTTTTTGGAGCTTTTCAACTAAGAGCAGCATTCAGAAGCAGTGTTGTTCTGTTTATACTATCTTTCAAATACATGTAAAAGAATGCAAGGCATTTTGAAATATAAAGCATCATAGAAAGGAAGCAGGCATTCTAGATAAAAGTACTTAAGATTAATTTAACATGCACAGGATTTCCCAATTAAAACTTCCACATTAGCACTGCATTTTAAACAGTTAATCTCCTAATGAGACATCCCCAGCAATGAAAAGTGAATTGCAGGATTCAATATGGCCTTGAGGCCTCCATGTGCATCTGGAAATGGTTGTAGCTTTTGTAAATGCTGGATTTGTGAGATTTCACACAGAAAGTCTGAAATGAAAGAGCTATACTGCCACCTAACGTTTTTGGATTCTCCCTAATGTCACATAGTCTAGCTAATCTTGCTTGCTATTACATGGAAAACTGGAGCATTGAATGAGCTCTACTAGGACAATTCTCCGTTCCTCATTTTTCCTCTCTGGAAGTTGTTCTTCATCCAGGGGCATAGCAAGGTTAGAGTGGGCCCAGAGACAAGATTTTAAAATGGACCCCCCTCACTGAAGCGCAGCTCATGAAGTAAAGAAATCTTAAACGAGGCTGAATAGTGGTAACAAAAAGCATATATATATCCCCTATGTGCCACAATAGAACATCATCCTAAATTGTTTTTTTAAAGGTTTTGTAAAGTGTGGATGATGCAAGTCATGTAATGGTACTAGAGAAAGACATGCTGTTCTGGTAGCTCCAGGTCTTAACACTCACATCAATTTTGGAGGATGAATACAACTGAAGGAAGCCCGGGTGGGTGTGCGGCTGGGGGAGTCAGTCATGTGACTTGCCTCTGGTGGGCCCCCCAAGGCAGTGGGCCCCCAGACAACTGTCTCCCCTTGCCCTATTATAGTTACGCCCCTGTCTTCATCTGCTTTTCACAGTCCTTTCATCTCAGTCACATTATGAAATATGTTAGGTTAGAGATGACTTCCCTACTCTTTACGGTAATGTAGAATCCTGAGGAAAGAGTTGTGCTGCATTTGCTCTGGTTGAGTCAGATTCACCTCCTAAGACTGCAGTTAAAATGAGAGTCATGCTCCTCTTCTGTGGGGCCAAACACAAAAATATCATCGCTGACTCTGAGCACACCTGGGAGTCCATCTAGCACTTCACAAATTGTATTCTGAAATATTTCTGCAGAAGAAATGCCAAAACTGAGGCATCTGTAGCAACGAAGGCCTACATGAGTTGAAAATATTTGGAATCAGTGTGGAGTTCAAGTTATATATCCGTGATATTTCTGGAATCAGTATGGACATGGAGTTCAAGTTGATGGTAACCAGAAATAATATCAAGCTTGGAAAAAAATCTGGTGCCATTAAGATCAGCAATGATGTCATCCCTAGTGTAATATGTCTCTCCCACTTGATGGCTCAGTTAGAGAGTTGCATGTCCACACATATCCTGATTTTGCCCAGTTGTTTAAGTTTGGGGGCAACAACTGTGGGAGAGACCCATGGGGTAGGGCCATCCACATGCTTGATGATATCAAGTTCCTTCAAGCGTCTCAACCCTTCTTCAACCAGTTTCCTAATATGGAAAGGAATCCATCAGTGTGGCAGGACACGGACGGACAGGTTGAACTGCTTCATCAATGTGAAGTTTTACTTGCTTCCTTTTCAGCTTTCCAGTGCCTTGAAACATGTGCTCATACTAGTGGAGGTTTGAAGGAAGTGGATCAGGGAGTATAGTCCAGAGCACTGTGATGAATCCCAAGGTGTTGGCCATGTCATAGCTGATCAAAGTATAACCACTAGGTGCAACATACATGGGGCATGTATGAAAACATAGCAATGAGGCAGACCCTTACAGAAAGAAGTAGTTGGGGCTGGAGAACGGACAGTATGGATGTATGAGTTATCTTCCTCAGCCTGAAGAGCATTGCCTGCCCACGACCCTGCTGGTGAGCACATGAGGTGAGGACCTGCAGAATCTTTTCCCCACAGGTATTGCAAGTTGTGCCCCTGGCAGGGCAAACACCCTTGTGGGGATAAGATCCACCACAGCTGTAACAAACTCATTGAACCATCTGTTCAAGCACATATGAAAATGGATGGGTAGCTTGAAAGTGTTGGCTGCTCGCAATTAGGGTGTCTCTGAAGCTTGTGTACAGTTTCCATTTGTGGGACATGTCTGCCTTGCTCAATCAGCTGGGCATGTTTTTCAAGCACTTCATTTGCTCAAACAATGTCCAATATTTTGGTGAGAGTCACCTGGAGTTCACATAGAATTTGTTGCTGAAGCGTGACTGAGGAACAACCTTGTATTATCTGTGCCCTTATCTCATTGTCTGTGTTTGTGAATGCACAGGACTGTGCAAGGTGATGAAGACAGGTGTGATATGCATTAGTACTTTCTCCTTCCTTTTGACATGCTTGCCGGAACATATACTGCTCAAAGTCTATGTTTTTGCAGGGCTTAAAATACTCGGTGAGTGCAAGCTTTGCATTTTCATAATCATCAACATTTCCAGTATCATCTAAGGTTTTGAAAATCTGGTGAACTTCACTTCCTGCAAAATGTAAAAGCATTGCCTGCTTGGTGGTGGGGTCATTTTCCTTTATCACAAGAAATATTTTTTCTAGTCTTTCAAGCCAGTGATCCTACCTAGGTCCCAATGTACAGTGGGAGTCATGAATAGTAAATTCAGGAAAAGCAGGAAACATATTGATATTAACAAAGGCAGAAGCTCCAAAAACTAGAAGAGGCACCAGTCACTGCTGGAAAAGTATGCTGTGCCACTGAATAAAAGAAGCAGTCAAAATGGCTGCCACTCCACTCCTTCAGGCAGAGCTAAGAGACTATGTAATAGGTAAGATAGCTGCTGCACTCAAAAGAAGGCTACTTCAAAAGTCTTATTTCTATGAAGAAAAATTCTGAATTCCAAGTGTGGGAGAGACAGAAATACCTGGTTATTTGTTTATTCATCCATTCATTCAATTTCTATACCGCCCTTCCAAAAATGGCTCAGGGTGGTTTACATTAAAACAAAACAATTAAAATCAATTAACAATTTAAAAACAGAGACTGTAAAACAACATAAAACAATTAACAGTTAAAACATTCAAAACAGTTTAAAAACCCTAGGAAACCAGGTTACAGCAAGTTAAAAACATTTAGAACAAATAAAAAACACTGGAAAGCCAGGCCAAACAGTTTTGAAGGCTCTCCTGAAGGGCAATAATGAATTCAAATTACGGATTTCTGCAGGGAGTGCATTCCACAGCCCAGGAGTAGCTATAGAGAAGACCCACCTCTGAGTCGCCACCAGACGTACTGGTGGTAACTGGAGATGGACCTTCTCAGATGACTATAATGTGTGGTGGATATCATGCAGAAGAAGGCACTATCTAAGCTAACCTGGACCTAAGCTATCCAGGGCTTTAAAGGTAATAACCAGCACTTTGTATATTGCTTGGAAACATATCGGCAGCCAGTGCAGCTGTTTTTAAATGGGCATAATATGCAGAGGCGTAACTATAGGGGGGGCAGGGGGGCACGTGCCCCGGGCGCCATCTTTTCTGGTCACGTGGGGGGCGCCGCCATGACCAATTTTTTTAAAAAATTTTTTAAATTTTTTGTTAATACAAATGTTTCCTGCTCAGTGCAGCAGCGCTGCAGCAGTCAAGGGAGCGCGTCGGTGCCCCCTTCCCCACGAGTGGTCCCTTCCGCACCGCCTGCGCCCCCGCCATTGCTTTGCTGGCGCCTAGCGGCCAGTCAGTGGCCTGGCTTGGCGGCGGCGGCGGGCGCTTGTGAGGAAAAACCTAAGTATAATGTAGTATGTTTGGGGGCGGTGGGGGGGCGCCATTTCAGTGCTTGCCCCAGGCGCCGTTTTCCCTAGTTATGCCTCTGATAATATGGTCTCTCCAAGTTGCCCCAGAGACCAATCTGGCTGCTGCATTTTGAACTAACTGAAGTTTCTGAACTGTGTACAAAGGCAGCCCCATGTAGAACACATTGCAATAGTCAAGCCTGGAGAAGAATGGTGTATCTTTGTTTCTGTCCCTTGCCTTCCTGTTGTCCTCTCTGCGTCTTGTAGGCCTTTTCTTCTTTCTGTTGCTTTCTGTTATTGAGAAGGGGTTTTTGTTGGTTTGTTGGTTTATGGAGGGGTTCCTTGCCACTCTTGTCGCCAGTGTAGAATCCAAAAGAAAGAGTTGTGGTATGCAAAGACAAGAAAGTGGAGTTGAATCAGGAATATTAATGGTTTAATGAGACATATATTATTTACAGAGAGGCAAGTGCAGTCTGCCTTCAGTGCTCTTGCTGCTGGTTGTTTGTTAGCCCTGCCTCTACTCCAGGACTGGAATAAAAGTCTCTAAAGCACTATTCAAAAGCTGGCCAGGATCAATGAATGGATTAACCCAAACATCACAGTTTTGGACCAAAATGTATGTTTGTAGTACCTGATAAAGACTGGTTCTGTAGAGGAAATGTTCTGGCAATCTGGGCTATTTTAGCCTTAGCAAGATTTGGTGCAAGACAATACTATTAAAGGCCCTTGGTAGCTATCAGAAATGCACTGGAAGTGCACATAAAGGTTTTTTGAGGCACCTTGAGGAGTTTCCTCTTTGTCATTTCTGCTTCTTTGATACATATTTCCCTAATTTTTTTCCTTTTCAGTGGGGGCCAAAATGTGTATGCCACCCCCAACATGGCCCATCTCCAGGACCATGGAATAGAAGGTTGCAATCTATGTTCCATCAAAATCAACGGCAGGACTGCAGAGTAGTTCAGCTGGGCTGCACATGACATTTCCATAATACTTTCCTCCCAAAGAATGAGCCTTATCAAAACATTGCTTTTGGTGCTTTAATACTACTTTTGATATTTGGTTATACTAATTAATAGATTATATAGGTATCTCTCCTGATCCCATATAAATTATTTATCAGCAGCAAAAAGAATATATATTTTATGCAAAGCCAACTGAGTAGTGCCCCTATTTTTCATATAACCTTCAACATAATATTTCTGCTGGTAGCCTGAGGCTTTTTATCATTCACCCTTCCTCAAAGAAGCTCAGAACGATTTCCCCCTAAAACTATAGTATCCTCACAACAACCCTTTCATGTAGTGAGATTTGAACCCAAGCCTCTCTAGTCCTAATCCAACACTCTCACCACTACACTATGATAGTTCTCTCTTGCTGTGATGTAGGCAACGGAGCAGACAGCTGGGCTTACAAGACAGACTGATGTTATATTCACAGTCTCTGTCTCTCTTTCTCTTTCTCTCTCTCCACACACACACATATATCCCTCTCCAATAAAAATTGAGATTTTATATAGTTCTTACTATTTCAACTCTTTAAGGAAACTATAAGAGTTAGGAAATGTTTTAGACAATAGTTGAATTTCAGTAGTAGGAAAACATCACTTATTCTTGGAGAACTCTGAAAGATGCTCTGATCATATGACCTTAAAGATCATCATTAATCTCTGTTGGATCATATCTATGTGTATTAGCAGACACAGAAGGCACAAAACATGCATTTACAGAATAGAGCACTATGTTCCCCACAGAGGTCCAGAATGTTTTGTTTTCTTTCAGTTCCACAACAGAAAATAAAGTTTAAAAAGAGCTTTCAAAATAAAATAAAAAAGTGATGAGATATCTGCTGTCACTTACAAGATATGAAAAACCTTGGTGCATGTACCTGTCATTTTGACAATAAAAAAACTCCAAGCTGAAAATGAAATGCAAAGTCATATATTGACAAAGCAACCTGCCCTTCAGCCTTGGGAGTAAAATGTACTCAGCGGTTTCCTGCGATAAGGGCAGACCAGAAAAAAATATGTGATCCTGCAGCAGGAGAGACTACCAGACAATTTCTAAGAAACAAACCATGGCATTATCATTTTTCCAAATGAGCACTATCTGTGGACATCATTTTATACATGAACATCTAATGCTCATTTCAGAATTCCCCAGTATTTAATACAACCATGAACCTTTCTGAAGAAAATCAAATCAAATTGCATTATATGAGGAGAAGCTAGGTGTCTCTAAAAGTTGTTCTTTCCACACTAGCACCCTAGGAACATAGGAGGCTGCCATATACGAAGTCAGACCATTGGTCCATCTAGTTCAGTACTGTCTACACAGGCTGGCAGCGGCTTCTCCAAGGTGGCAGGCAGGAATCTCTCTCAGCCCTATGCCAGGGAGGGAACTTGGAACCTTATGCATGCAAGCATGCAGATGCTCTTTCCAGAGCAGCTCCATCCCCTAATTTTACAGTGCTTAAGCATGGTCTCCCATTCAAATGCAACCAGGGTGGATCCTGCTTAGCAAAGGGGACAAGTCATGCTTGCTACCACAAGGCCAGCTCTCCTCCCTAAAGTGTTGATAAATGATTGCTATTCAGAAATCAACTAAACTCACAATTATAATTAATATAATACTATCATTTTCATTACAATTGACTAATGCCTATACCCATTGCTAATGCCATTGCTGCACTCCCAGAAGACTACAATTCTCAGAAAACCCTGTACCTTTCCTGGGATTACAGAGAACATATCTCCCAAGCATCATTGTAAAACAAAACCAAACAAACAAACAAAAACCACAGAAGAAAATTCAAGGAGAGTCACCTTGTTTCCTGCCCATGCCAGTAAGTAGCTATGGGGGTTGGGAAAGCGGGGAGGTGAGTTGGGGGGTGGGGGAAGGCTGTTGTTACCAAAGTGGTTTGGGAATAAATAGGCTTGATTTAGCCAGTGCTGCTTTGATTTGGACCAAACTGCAGTCTGCCAGTTTCTACCCAAATTGAAGCTTTGGTGGTCAAATCAGGCCAAATTCCTTCTGTATCAAATTGGCCACCACCAAAGCTTTGCACAGCCTTAGTAGGTACTACATGGCCTATGGGCCAAATCCAACCCACCACATTCTACCACTGCCTTTTGCCTCAGAACAAACAGTCCATGCATGAGGCATAACAGAGTGGAGACAGTTAAAGCATTTCTGAATACATAGCACATATCGGCTCCCAATATGCCTGCCCTCACAGTCAGGAATGAAGCATGTACACAAAAAGTATTGAGAAAAAAGGCCTCTTGTCAGTAATAAATTCTATCCACAAATGTCTGAATGAGGGAGAGATATTCAGGCAGGATCAGAAAGTGGGCAGTTGGGATTTCCTCTTAAAGATACAGGCACAATTAAAAAAACATCCTCCATCGAAGGACTGTATGCTTGCAAGTCACATTTTATGTTTCTCCCAATTTTTTAGTTACCCTTTCTCCTGGAAAATCTGTAACTATGACCCATAAATAGAAATTACCAGACAAAACTAGGGGTGTGCAGAAACCGATTTTACTGGTTCAATTTGAATTCAGACCGAATTTGAATCGAACTGCTTGTCTGCGAACTGGTTTGGTCAAACCAACCAGCTGGTGTGGTCCATTCGTTCAAACTGGTTTGATGGTTCAAGGAGCTATGTTTGTGAGGATCCCCCTTTTACAAGAAAAGGGGAATCCTGGCTTTCAAAGTCTTCTAAGGGGGGCCCGGGGAAGCAGCAAGAGGGCACCTTTAAAAATAGTTTTTACACCTTTTACACCAGTCTGGCAGTTCCCCCAGGAGTCCTCCCACATGGCAAACTGCACTGCAGGGCTGCTGAGGGGAGCAACAAAACAATTTATTGCTTTTAAAGGTGCCCTCTTGACAATGCTACCCTCCCCCCGACTGGCCGCCCTTTAGAATCATTTTAACCAGGATAGGAGAGTAGAGCTGGTCTTGTGGTAGCAAGCATGACTTGTCCCCATAGCAAAGCAGGGTCTGCCCTGGTTGCATATGAATGGGAGACTTGATGTGTGAGCACTGCAAGATATTCCCTTCAGGGGATGAAGCCGCTCTGGGAAGAGCAGAAGGTTTCAAGTTCACTCCCTGGCTTCTCCAAGATAGGGCTGAGAGAGATTCCTGCCTGCAACCTTGGAGAAGCCGCTGCCAGTCTGTGAAGACAATACTGAGCTAGATAGACCAATGGTCTGACTCAGTATATGGCAGCCTCCTATGTTCCTATGTTCCTATAGCTATTTGCTTGTTACAGAAAAGGTAAAATACACATTAAAGAAGGTGACCGAAATCCTACATTCACCACAAATTAAGACTCTTCAGATATAATTATACACTTTGATTGATAAAATTATGTTGACAACTATATTCCAGGCAAACAATTCATCTAATCTAATTTCAGGTTGTGTCTCAAGCCATAGTACTATAAACTTGCCTTCATAAAGTGACTAATTTACAAAATGGTATCACCCTGAAGGCCACTTGACAGTAGATATATTTCCTGTGTCGTCCAATGAATGCCTCATAATGAACACTGTCACTCGTCTGCAAACCCACAGAAACTTCAAAGGGTTCCCTAGCACTAGTAGACGTACTGGAAGTATACTTGTGACACAAAATATAAAGAGACCCTTTAGGATCTCAGTCAAGACATTAACAATCTGCGTGTGTTTGTATCTAAACACTGTTTTATCAGATTAAAAAATGCCCAAAAAATGATGTAATTAAAGAAATTAAGTGGGGAAAGCAGGAACATTTCTGATACATGAGTCCTCAGAGTCTGTTTCACATCTTGCTTTCTTAATAAGAATTCTCAGTTCCATATGCATGCTTACTTGCAAGGATGGCTCCAGAAGGGGGCCTAGCACCCCCTCAGATAAATAGCACCCCACCTCCCCCATTTCTGTTTCAGAGACACAGTGGGATACAGTTTGTCTTCCCAGGAATGCACTTTGTTCCTTTTCCACACACTCAGTTCTTTTTTTCTATTGCCTCCACGGCTTACTTGGAATCACTCACCTCACTGGACCTTATTACTGTCTATATGTTGAAAAGATTGCATGCATTTGATAGAATTAAGTTCTACTGAAGACTGCCCTTTTTATTCCGGCTTTTGGACAATGAGCTGTCCCTTGCTCTCTTTCAGTGGCGGCCCATGAACGCACCTCGGGGGGGGGGGCTGGATGGCGGCCAGCAGCTTTAAGAGTAAAGTAATTCGGGACTCACCTCCGCCACGGCGGCACCTGAATGCTATTTGGAGCTGCAATGTGCTGCCCAGCAGCCCCTACGGTGGGGAACCGCCTCCACCACTCACCTGGCTTCCACGGAGCTGAGCCCCCGCCAGCAGCCAGGTGACTGGCGGAGGCACTTCCCCGCCATAGGGGCTGCTGGGCAGCACGTTGCAGTTCCGAATAGCATTCAGGTGCCACAGCTGCGGAGCTGAGTCCCAAATTACTTTACTCTTAAAGCTGCCTCCCGCTGCCACCCCCGCCACTGCTCTCTTTACATTTCTAGCTGTATTTATTCTGTTTTAATGTTTTCACTGAATTGTTTTTATCTTGTTGTTAACCACCCTGGGCTCATAGGATGGAGGGCGGTGTATAGATATAATAAATAAAATGTGATGCTTGCTTCCAGGAACACATGCATAAGATCACTGCAACCGCAATATGCGGTTACATCTCTAGGACCTTCTTCCAAGAACAGGCCTATGGGGTTGAATTGTGTCTGATGTGAAAACCTCACCTGCCTGGCCTTTCTTTTCTTCCTTTTCAGTTCTCGTATACTGGCCTTGCCTTTTCAAGATATAACATATTCATAGCAGGTGCTAGCATCTCTCATTGTATAGTGCAGCTCCAGTCTCAGGCTGGACTCCTGGGTGCTGTTGTAATTCAAACAATAAATAATACTTTTTCTAAAAAATCAGGGAAGGATAATAGAAGTGCCCTTATTATACCAAGCAGGATGCAATGTACCATACTGTATGTTGTGTTACACTATTGCTAAAGAGGTTCTTTGCTCTGTGTGGGTTTCTTCCACTGCTATAACAAATGTATTCACGATCCATCTCAGTGAATTACCCGGCACTAAAAATGAATCACAGTAATGCTACCCTTCACTTTTCCCCAACAAGGAGATAATACTTTTGGTATGTGATGCCATTTTCTATGGGTTTTGACAAACCTGAGATAATTTAATGAGGCAATAAGACCACATTCGTAGTGCAGCCGGCACAAAATAAGTCACCTTGAGGTAGTGTTATATTAAAAAGAGTGAGCAAACACTACTGAAGCAATTCAGCTTCTATTTGGAGAGCTATGCTTCATTGTGTTTTTGTTCCTAACTATTGGGGATGCTGTGAGATATCCCCCATTACTACTTCCCATGCCTCACAACGATCTGTTGCTTTGAGGGATGAGAATCCTGTGTGAAATTCTCTGTACAGTATGGTGAAGTTACAGTATAGGGGAGAAAAGGTGTGTTGAGAAGGAAGGGCCAGTAATATTTTAATTGCCCAATGGATTGCCCAACACTTTAGTATATGTATCTGAGATACCAAGAAAAATGTGATAATTTAACTTTTTGAGTATCTTTTTGAGAAACAGGAAACTTCAGTACAAATGGGGAGAGTCCCATTTAACTGAATGCTTTTTTGGGATCAGAATGGATGATAGAACAGCAAGAGAGATGCAACAACTTTATAATGTGTGTTTTTTAAATACAAAAAATTGCCAAGCATGTCAAAATAAGGGTGGACTAGATTGTACCCCATACGAGAAGAAAAACAAATCATAAAACTTTGAGGGTTTTGCAAATCTGTGTTCCAGGACAGGATCAATCTTAGTGAGGTTGTGCCATGCAGAGCTTCATTCACCACCCCTTGTAATACTGCTCAAAACTGCATTTTTTACTAATATGGATATTGGGGAGTTTCCTCTACTTCACAAAAATATGTTCCCATGGGTTGCACAACACTCAAGGACATACATTTGGGTAGCGCAGAGGACTTCCTGAGGAAGGGGAGAGCTGCACAAGTGCAGCAAGGAAGTTATGTTAGGCTGGTCTCTTGCTGCACTGGTGCATCCTTGCTGTGTATGTTAGCCACTCTCTTCCTTAAATAGAAGAGAGGTGGCCAGCCATCACTGTCATTTAAAGAGAAGAGAGGTGGCTGGGTGCCACTGTCACAGTGGCTGGGTGCCACTGTCATTTTCTCCTGTCCACCCACCTGCAAGCCTGTCCAGTGGCGCCACCGTTTTCTTCTTCCTCTAACAGCAGCTTGCTCACGAACTCTCATGAGAGCTGACACACATGGGATTAGCAGTGGGTGCGCCAAAGATATATATATATATATATTTATATAAAATTATTGTTTCTTGTTTACACAGTCAGACAGGTGTTATTGACTTGTTTGTTTTATCCAGACATCGAGTCCTCCCCAAGGACCTGGGATGGCTGAATTTTATTATCAGTGTTGCTGTTATTATTATAGATATCATCGCAAAATATAGGCTGTTCCCATTAAAGTTTTTGTAATTGGCTGATGGTGATTTCTGTGGCCCCTATGGTGTTGAGGTGCTCTTCAAGCTGTATTGGAATTGTACCTAGGGCACCAATTACTACTGGGATTATTTTGGTCTTCTTCTGCCACAGCCTTTCAATTTCAATTTGTAGATCTTTGTATTTTGTTTTTGGTTTTTTCCCTATTTCTTTTTCTTCTATTCTGCTATCCCCTGGTATTGCTGTGTCAGTTATTTTAACTTGTTTTTCTTTCTTCTCGACTACAGTTATATCTGGTGTATTGTGTGGCAGATGTTTGTCTGTTTGTAGTCGGAAGTCCCATAATATTTTTACATCTTCATTTTCTACAACTTTTCAACTTTTTATGGTCCCACCAATTTTTGGCTACAGGTAGCTTGTATTTTTTGCAGATGTTCCAGTGTATCATCCCTGCTAACTTGTCATGCCTTTGTTTGTAGTCAGTCTGTGCGATCTTTTTACAACAGCTGATTAGGTGGTCCACGGTTTCATCTGCTTCTTTACAGAGGCAGCACTTGCTGTTTGTTGTTGTTTTTTCTACTTCTGCTCTTATTGCATTTGTTCTAAGTGCCTGTTCTTGTGTAGCCAATATTAAACCCTCTGTTTCTTTCTCAAGTTGCCATTCTTAAGCCACTGCCAGGTCTTGGTGTTGTTTGATTTTCCGGTTATATTGTGCAAATATTGACCATGCAGTGGCTTATTTTTCCATTTTTCTGCTCTGTTCTTGACTTGTTCTTTCTTGTAGGCCTGCTTTGTTTCATTGGTGTTGAATAGTTTCTTGTTATTGACCATTTGAAGTGCATCTTCTTCACTGTCCTTGATATATTCTTCAAGGCCTCTTTTCTCCTCCTCTATTGTTTGATGGACTTGCATCATCATCAGTCATCATCATCATCATCAGTCATCATCATCATCATCATCATCATATACGTTATACCAAAAATATTTCAAAGTGATTTACAAAGCAAAATGTTTACACAGAAAATTGTTCCCTGTCCCAAAAGGGCAGAATCTAGAAATAAACTCAAGGCTGACACCAGCAACAAAGGAACACTGCACTGCGGCTGGTTAGAGCATACACAATGTACGTCTCCCCCTTCTAAATAGAAGAGAACTGCCACTTTAAAAGGTGCCTCTTTGCCCAGTTAGCCATGATATGCCACATGTCTAACCACTGTACGATTTTATTCCCTTACCACTTATTCCAGTCTCCTTCTCCAGTTAGTATTGCCAAATCTGAAGTCTCCTGGCATTTTTATTAAGTAAATGAACTACTGTGCACAAACCACTTCAATCTCTGCTAATGCTGTACAATATTACAATATTTGCGAAAGAAATTCATTTTCCCATTGCTACTGCATCAGAATTCTACTGTATTGTTTTTTTCTGGACTTGGTTATTAATCTGCTTTGTTAGTTAGAAACTACCAATTATCATGTGCCTTAATACAACAAGGAGCCTCTTAAAAATCTCCCTCATTACAAATTGTACACAGAGGAGAGTGAGAAAAATCTCTCTAGCTTTTAAAATGTCACTTTAGGTTTCCAACTGTTACATTCAAAGCTGCCTTATCCTGAGTCAGGATACAGGTCCTTCTAGCCTTGAATTGTCTACACCAGGCCAAAGTCATTGTGTCTGGGGGTGATAGACATAGTAGTTCAACAACATCTGGGGACCCAAGTTTGAGAACTTCCAGTCTCCACTTAACTGCCAGTAACCCTGCAGGTTTTCAGATGGATCTTTCTCAGTCCTAGCTGGAAATGTCTGGAATTTTAACCTGGAACCTTCTTCATGTGAAGTATGTACTCAGCCACTGACCTATGACTCCTTGTGCCACATCTTTATAGCAGGAGAAAGGGTAAAGTTTTGGCTCCAGAGCTTCATGAGAGTTACAGTTCCTACCACAATGCAGTATTTTATCCCACCCACCTGCCTGAAGACTCCTTTCTAGAGACCCGCAATATGAAGCCACTCTCCTGTCATTGGCCACATTCACATGTAATGTGGAACTACGGGTCCAATGGACCCGCAGTTCCATGCCCCCCCTCCCCCACTCTCCCATCCAAATTCTAACGTACTGGAGAGCTTCCTCTCTGCAGACAGGGAGACAGCAGAGAGGAGGGGGATCTGGCTGTGCTGGCTTCCTTCTTGACTGAAGCACAGCCAATCATGCTGAAGTTGAGGAAGGAGCTTCCTCCCTCAACTCAGGTTCCAGGGGATGCAGCTACAGTTCCGAACGTGGACGTACCACAGGCTGTGTGGAACCTTGGGTTGCAGTAACAAAACTCACTACAACCTGAGGGTTCAGACTGGTGTTTCAAATCTGAACCCTTGGTTTCATCGCGGCGTCAAACCCCATTTGCCCACATCAGACATAACATAAATGGAACCACTGGTTTTTCAACTGCAGTACCACATTATGTGTGAATGCTGCCATTGTGTGCTGACTGCAGTCAGTGGCCCTGATCCAGTCTCAAGGCCCCAAAAAGGAACAAACTCTGTTTCTTGTTAACTTGAAAGGGAACACTACATTTTAGTCCAAATTAAGGAACAGTTCCTTGAAATAGGGAACAGGTGGCAAGCATATCTTATAGATTTCATTAACCTTTCCAGATAAACTCCTTGTGGTTTTAAGTAAGAACATAAGAACAGCCGTGTTAGATCAAGGCCCAAGGCCTATGTAGTCCAGTATCCTGTTTCACACAGTGGCCCACCAGATGCCTCTGAGAAGCCCACAGGCAACAGATGAGGACATGCCCTCTCTCCTGCTGCTGCTCCCTTGCAACTGGCATTTATAGGCATCTTGCCTCTGAGGGTGGAAGTGGCCTATAGCCCTCAGACTAGTAACCATTGATAGACTTGTCCTCCATGAGTTTATCTATACCCTTCTTAAAGCCATCCAGGCTCGTTGCTGTCACCAGATCTTGTAGCACAGAATTCCATAGGTTAATTTATGCATTGTGTGAAAAAATTACTTCCTTCTGTTGGTCCTACATTTCTTGGCAATCAGGATGAACCATGGTTCCTATGTTATGTGAGATGGGGGAAAATTTCTTTCTATCCACTCTCTCCACACCATGCATAATTTTATAGACGTCTATCATGTTGCATTTCAATCATCATTTTTCTAAACTATACTTAATCTTGGCATGTGGGAACCATTTCTATTATTATTCAGACACATTTACAAACATACAATTAACTCAACTTGTTCAATTTAGCCCCGTTCTTGGCATATGAGCCTAACAACCTGTATGCATTTTGAAACTATTTGCCTTCAGGGTCCCTGATTTGAAACTTATTCCCAGAGATGCCTCATATTACTCCTGAAAGACTGCTAGTGATTTCTCTGGTATTGGAGTACTTACTCATTGTGCTACTGCCATCTGTAAACCATCCAGGAGATCCTCATTACCCAGTTAATTCTGGCAAAAGGCCCACACCTGCAGCAGCGCAATAATATGCTGTATTGAGATGAGATTAACTCTTTGATAATTGTTTGGAATACAGTCCTGTGTATAATGTATCACCTCTTAATGTGCTTTTACTAGGATTGCCAACTTACTATTGGTCCAGCTCCTTAGTGCTCTTAAAGGAGCACTATGACATGCAGAAATAGAGCAGGGGAAGATTTTCCCCGTTACTGTAGCATGGGGAAAATGAATACTTGTGGGATGACTTTGTGGTGGGAGACCCCTGAGCTATGCATATTCATAAGAATAACTGTAGGATTCTCCCATATGTACAGCGGTATCCATAGACAGTTCAGCAAGTAAATACACAAAAAGGGCTTTTAATAATCTCCATGTAAGGCAAAAAAGGTTCACCTGGCTTCATTTCTATGGCTGACATCTTGACTATATTTACTCAAGGACATTCTATTGAAATTAAAAAGGACAAGTTAGGCAAGACTCAATTGTCCTTTTAATTTCAATGGGACTTCTTGAGTAAATTTAGTCAGGATTTCAGCCTCTGTGTTAAGATGCTGCTAAACGTATAGCAGGTCAAGGAGAATTGTTGCAACCCCTCGTGGCCATGGTTCTCTTCCTTTAACAGATGCCTTTAAAAAGAGAAACTCAAGAAGCTTGCTTTTCTTTTGAATATGAATATATTTTCCTCTCTGAAATAATAGTTTTGTTCATACTCAAAGTGGAAAGAGGAAGGGAACATATTATTTCAGATTATGCTCTTTAAAAAGTGTCCCTCTCTAAATTGTAGAGACCACAGGGAATCTTCTTTAGAATGAAAGACATGTTAAAATGTCTGTGCAGGAACCATTACTTTATTCTGGGCTTAATGACAAAGCCAATACCCTGAGGAGTCATAATAGCTGACAATTCGTATTTTTAAAAATGTAACGGACAGAAAGAAGCACTTGTTTTATACAATGAGGCTGTTCACATGCACATGCAAAACCAGGCTAAGAGATTCCAGCCCGATTTTGCATGCACATGTGAACTGCCTGGATCATGCCCAATCTCAGCGGTACCATGGCGGCAAACCCGCCTATGGAGCCTCCCTTGAAAATGAGGTTAAAGGAACAAGCACTCCCTTAACTATTTTGCGGATCGTCTGTCAGTCACAGCTGCAAGCAGTCATGGCTAGCAGACATAGAGAGGAGGGGGATCCCCATAATGCACCACACACTCATGTGGTGCATTATTGGAGCTCCAGCAGGGTGGGGCAAAATGGGGTAATGCATCCTGGTACCCTGACCATCAGAGCTGCTGGCAGGAGCCGGTGCTCATCTGTGCAGGTGATCCGCCCACCCAGGGACATCACAAGGATCGTCTGCAGGGAGCTAAGTGCTTTGGGGTTTCCTCCCTGCAAAAACGGGTAGCCGTTTCTCACTGCTCAGTATCTGCCATTAAGCGGGATATCCCCAAACACTGAACCACTCTGCCATTTCTGACATGCAGCATGCTCTCATGCAAACTTGCTTGGATGTACGTCCCAATGGGACTGACTCCCAAGCAACTGTACTTTTCAGCCTAAAGCTTCAAGTTGCTTCTTCCATTGGGAAAGCAGCACCCTTTTCTTCCCACTAATCTCATAAAGAGTTAAGCAGCATTGATATAAATAAGCTTGAGTGTGTCTAACTTTGTGCTGAAAATGGTGGCTAATCTGTTTCAAGACACTAAATGGCCTTCTCTGCTGTTACCCCTAGATGGAGGAATGCCCTCCTGACTGAGGCTTATACTGCTCTGCTCTGTCACCTTTGGTCTTTTGCAGGCAGCTGAAATTACTATAAGAGACACTACTACTATGAATATTTATATACCACACTTCAACTAACATTCTCAAAGTGGTTTAAATAGGGGGAAAATACATCAATACATAAATAAATAATCAGATGATTCCCTGTCCCCAAAGGGCTCACAATCTAAAAAGAAACTTAAGGCAGATACCAGCAACAGCCACTGTAGGGGTGTTGTGCTGGGGCTGGATAGGGCCAGTTGTTCTCCCCCTGCTAAATATAAGAGAATCATCACTTTATAAGGTGTGTCTTTGCTGAGTTCACTGAAAGCGATTCTGTTTACCCACGCTTTCACTGTTCAGCTAATGAGAGTCAAGAGGTTAAACCACTACATCTATCTTATTCTATCTATCTATCTAACCCTTTGCCGTTACTCCTCCTGTCATACCTTTGATTGCTGGTTTAACCTTCTGCTGATACTATATATAACTATTTCTCTTTCTTGTGATTTTATAATTATTATTAATGGCCTACATCCACACTAATGTCATGTGCATGGAATACTGCATGCAACAGGGGGTGAACAGCTTTTGCCAATCCTCCCTTCTCCCTGCGGAAAGGGTCCTAGAGCCTCTGGGGACATGTTTTTGGGAGGCATAGAGGGCTCCACAGGGAAGCAGGGATTGCCTAAAATCTCCCCTCACCTGTTGCAGATGCAAAATGTTATTCTACCCACATGACATTTGTCTGGATGTCAACCACTATGTCTGCTGACAGTTTAAAAAAAGTCCCACCCACAGCATGAACCTGCCCTAACCCATCCTGGGCTTCTTGCAGTCCTCAAAGGACCAGGTGGGACAAAGCTGTCCCTCCAGCAAAAGGCTGGAGGCATGGGAGTTTTGCGTTGGAATACTATCAAACAACCAATGGCTCTTTTTATAAAAATCTGATTTTAAAAAACATTTGTTACCACGTATATAATAGATGTACAGCACAATCCTATGCATGTTCACTCAGAAGTAAGTTTAATTATGATCAAAGGGACATATTCCCAGGTCAGTGTTAAGAGAATTGCAACATTATTATGAAAACTAATGAAAAGGATCCAACCAACTGAAAGGGACCCATCCCACAGCAACAATATAATGTTGAAATTAGTCCAAGAGTCCATGAGTGATAAAATCCTTGGAACCTGATATCCAAGGTCCAAGGCTAATATTCTGTGTTCTGGAACAATATATACCAATTGACATCCCAGCTAATATTGTGCATGCCAAGAAGCATTTCAGATGGACAACAGTGGAGGGATGATTTTCCCCATCTCCTTTTCTTTCTACAGTCCACTGGAGCTCCTGAAAAATATGTCTATGAGGCTTGTGGGACCTTCAGGGACATATTTTTTTTTATTTTATTTTATTTTATTTATTAAATTTTTACACTGCCTCAGCCAGATGACTCTAGGCAGTTCACAAACATAAAAACAGATAAAAACAAATAACATTAAAACAAAATTAAAACCAGTTTAAATCATTTCAATAATCATTAAAGGCCAAGCTACAAAGAAATGTTTTTAGGGCTCTTTTAAAGGCTGCTAAAACTCTTAAGCCTCTAATATCCATAGGGAGTGTATTCCAGAGTTCAGGAGCAGCTACAGAGAAGGCCCGATCCTGAGCTACCACCAGCCGGGCTGGCAACAGCAACTGGAGACGGACCTCTTTGGATGACCATAATGTATAGTGGAGATCATACTGAAGAAGGCACTCTCCCAGGTAAGCCGATCCTCAGCCATTTAGGGCTTTAAAGGTAATTACCTTTAGGGCTTTAAAGGTAATATGCCAACTACATATTGGCAGCCTATTTTAAAACAGGCATATATGAGGGAGGCATAGAGAACTGCAGAAGGAAAGGTGGGTCCGTGAAAATCCCTTTCCCCACTGTGCATGCAAAACATATTTTCCAGATAGCAGTGTTAGTCTGGAAGCCAGCCACTCTATGAGAATTCCTGGAACTTCTTTTCATGACAGAGTAATGCACAAGGTTATGTTCTATGTAACTAGAACGGTAGGTTCTCTTATTACTTAAATATAAAGCTTTATTCTAACAGATGCAACTGAAACCACCTCTGGCCTAAATATCACAGCTGTGCTTTGAAATTCTTTTGAAAGGATGCTCCTCTGTTAATGTCCTTTTGTTTGCATGGCTTGAAAGAAACCGGTTTTTGTCCTTTCTAACTATTCAGGGACCCCCTTGGTATAAAAGCTCTATGCTGATCACATCTGGTCTCTAGAAGCCTCTTTTAATCATCCGTGAGCTGAATCAGTTGTCTGTCAATCATATCTGTGTTGGGAAAATGTACTGCCGATCTGTATATGTACTGGAATAAAATATTAGCTGCTATTACTATTATAATTACAAATCAATTAATCATTTTAAGAATGAAAATTCTTTTGCTCTCTTTCTTACGAAAGAGCTAGTAACATTTTAAGGAGGTTGTGATTTGTGTAAAATCACCAACACTTGGGTTAGAAGAAATATGAAGTCATCGCTGGCAGATGCAAGTTACACTCTCTTTTCAGTTGACTGTATTGGTTGAACATATGAAGCTGTCTTAGGCGAAGTCAGACCATTGGTCCAGAATCAGTGCTGTCTACACTGGGGGCGGTATTCTCTGCCAAGACCGTGACTTTCTCAGGTTGTCTAACAAGGTGGCCTAAGCCAAGAGACTTAGGGCTGCGCGATGCTGCTGAGACACAGACTAGGGACTCACAGCTAGACCTACGGATCTGCACTGTAGTGGGTAGGCTTGCACCAATCCCCTTCATCTTGTCTAACACTGTTCTGATTTAATAAAGTTGTGGCCCATTTTATCCAATTTGCCTCATGTCTTCCTGGGTATGGGGACAAAGTTGTTGGTTTTAGACATATGTTCTAATTTTAATCCATTGTCCACTGGAAATTCTAAAAATAAGTATGCCTCCGATTTCTGTTTATAAGATTCATTTATTAGCTGTGACTAATGTTTAATTGCATCAAACAATTTTTTTAATTCTAATTATAGCTGTGTGAAATTAAAGTACAATTAAATCAGATCAAACACTCCCAACACAATCTATTCTTATTTGGAGCAAGTTATATTCATGATAACCACTAATTAAATGACCAAGTTGAAATACTTTTGCAAAGTTATGATCACATTAACTTTATTTCAGGGTGAACAAAAAGACGAACTAATAAACTGAGGAGCAAATGTACAGGAAACGTGTCAAAATACAGATGGATTTTTCAAATTGGTTCAGGAAAAAATAAGGTGAATAAAATTTACAGATAACTTTTTAAACTGTTGACTCTAATTGTGATTTTGTTTTGTGTGTAGGAAGAGGCTGCTTCCTACAGCTTCCACATGCTAATGTGATACTTTATGGATGGTCCCTTACATAGTAAAAATCTAATTAAAAAAAAAAGCCACAAGTGAAATAGAAAATTTTTCAACAAGTAGCTATTTTGGCTTTAAGAAGACAAAGTGAACGCATTTGGAGGTCTCAGTTCCAATCAACTGTATAAATTTGGGGATTATCCCCCAAAGCCACAATAATTGAGGCTACAAGAACAGCAAAAGTTTCTTTTTTTTTTGACACTAGGTCTTCATCTTTAAGTTAGCATGCCTGATGTGATCCTAATCGTCTATTCAATCTTTGCCTGAATCCCACTTGGACAGTACAATATGTATTGAAAGAAAAGATTAGTGATCCCTGCTAACAAGTTTAAGGCACCAGGAGGAGATGTGGCTAAGTCCCATCAAATGAACTGCTGGACATTTTGTTTTTCTCACAAAAAGAACTATATATAGTGATAATTTGAAATGCTAAAAATCAAAATGTTAAAAAACTGGCAAGTGTAGTGAGGGAGCTCAACAAACAAAAGAGATATTTTTAGCTCATAAATTAAATATTTAGACCCTGATCTACAAAATCTTCTTGTGCTTAAACTACATTCAGATTCATGGGCCCAGTTGCAGTTAGTTTCAGTCATGCTACATCTGATTAATGGAACTTAAGCACAAGTGATTTTCTCTGAATTTAGTCCTCCTCTTCTATCATTGAAGTATACTACACATGTATATTGAGCTCAGCTTATACTGTCAAGGGTTGTATAGATTTAAAAGACTCTGATTAAAATTGTAATGGTATGGACCACTTAAGCAATAGCCAATATTCATGCTGGCATTACAGCTGTATTTTTGGACTGTCATAAACAAACCTGGTTAGATTTGGAACTTTACTTTAAAAAAGAAAGAAGATCCCTATTAGCTACAATAAAAAAGCAGATGTCTTCATAGCAACAGGATATAGCTGTCTATTCAATTTGTAGTGGTTACATATTGTCGGATGCCATCTACATTTTCTTTGTAGAGGATAACCTTATAAAATCCCAATGGTTAAGTGAATTACTTTCTCTCCTGGAGTTCTCTATTGAGTTACTTTTTATTCTACAGATATAAAGAGAAAGCTTGTGCATCTCAACACAGGGAAGTGCATTTTGTGCAGGGTAATCCATGCTGAAATTGATGACTATCCAATCAGCACAAATATGTGCACAATGGTACTTCTGAGTAGGGATATGCACAAATCAATTTTTTGATTTGATTTGTGCTGAAATTGAATCACCCCTGATTTGGTTTGTGTCCAAATCTCCCCCCCCCCCCGAATCACCCCAGATACGATTTAGATTAGATTAGATTAGATTAAGATTTGGATCAATTCAGACCACTTATAAAGGTCCTAGGGACACCAAATTTGAGTGGTGGGTAAGTCCCCATGGGTGCCACCTACCACCCACATTTCAAGGCAGTGGGCCACCTGGTTGATGTTTAATGATTTTTTTTTGTTTTTAATGATTTTGTATATTTCCACCATAAGAAATAATGGAGATTTGAAGTTGCCCTATTCTAACCCTAACATGGATCCCCAGCTTTATTATTTTTATTTTATTTTATTTATTTAATTTAAAAAAGCTAAGCTCTAGCCCTTGTAGAAGTGGAGTTATGGAGCAAAATGTGCAGTCACTATTTTTCAAGTGCTTGGATTCTTTGGTGAATAATAACTTGTCAGTGCTTGGATTCTTTGGTGAATAATTACTTTTCTTCATAATGAATCTCTATGAGGATTCATTGCACACCTTCATTTCTTCTGCTCATTTTGACAGTCATTGGATAGTGCTAGCTGTCAACTGCCATGTGTTAACTTCACACACACACACACACACACACACACACGGATATTTTTTAGGAATTTTTGAAGTGTTTAGATTCTTTGGTGTCTTTGTTACACACCTTCATTTCTTTTGTTCATTTTGACCCCACTGATTTGTGGGTGGGGGTGGGGAATTAATGGCATCCCATGTGCCAACTACCCCCAAGCATGCAAGTCACTAGGTACTCAGTTTATATTTTAGGAATTTCTGTTATTAGACACCAAAGAGTCTAAACACTTGAAAAAATTCCTAGAACATAAACTGAGTAGTACCCCATTGCCTTGAGGGTGGGAGCAGGGTGTAGTTGGCACTTGACAGTTGACAGCTGACACTGTCCAAAGACAGTCAAATTAAATAGAAGAAATGAAGGTGTATAATGAATCCTCATAGGGATTCATTGAGGAAAATTTATTATACACCTAAGAATCCTCTTGAAAAATAGTGACCACACATTTTTCTTCATTGCTCCACTTCTACAAGGGCTAGAGCTTAGCTTCAATCAATCAATCAATCAAATAAAATAAAAGAGAAAGAAAAGAAAAGAAAAGAAATCTGGGAATCTGGGAATCTGGGGAAATGAATAGGAGTAATCTGAATCTCAAATTGATTCAAAGCGAATCTGGTGCAATTCGATTTAGACCCGAATCTAGCCAATGGATCACAGGAATGATTTGTTCTGTCTCCAAATCAGCCCGAATCAATTCGCACATCCCTACTTCTGAGACACACCCTCTTAGAGAAGTATTACAATACTTATTAAGCTACTGCACAAACTATTAAAAAGAACAGTTACCAAAGAAAGAGGGGAAAACTTTTTTAAAACTAAGAGAAACAACTACAAGTTGAAAAATTAACGTGTCTATTTGGGGTAACTTATTTTACAAGGACATGACTCAGCCTTAAAGGATACCTTTAAGTCACATTCACTGACATTCTAACAAAGCATCAGCACACTGGCTGACATCCTGGCTAAGAAAGCACCAGAGCAATGGGAGAAGCACTGGTGCATCTAAAATGTTCAAGTAACTCAGCTCCTCTCCTGGTTGAACACTGGGGGCAGAGATTGAGTTCCAGACTTGTGTTGTATGGATGCCCGAGGGTGTGCTTGTGAAACCTGTGGTGTGCTTCCTGCTGTGAAAACCTCTTTCTAACCCCTTCCTTCCTTCCTTCCTTATTTATTTATTTAATACATTTATATCCCGCTCTTCCTCCTAGGATCCCTTAAGAAAGGGAACAATCTATCTCTGTTCCCTTTCTTAAATCCAACCCCCTCCTTCTCTAAAAGCCTCTTTCTCTTGCCTGCCTGGAAACTTACACAATTAGGTAAATGTAAAGTGTGCCAGCGAGTCAGTTTCAACTCCTGGTGACCACAGAGCCCTGTGGTTGTTTTTGGTAGAATACAGGAGGGGTTTTGCCGCCATTGCCTCCTCCCGCACAGTATGAGAGGATGCCTTTCAGCATCTTCCTATATCGCTCCTGCCCAATATAGGCGTTTCCCATAGACTGGGAAACATACAAGCGGAGATTCGGACTGGCAACCTCTGGCTTGATAATCAAGTCATTTCCCCGCTGCACCACAATTAGCAATTATTGATTGATTATTGATTGATTGATTGATTTTATTGTTGAATTTATATACTGCCTTTCATTAAAAACAACCCCAAGGTGGTTTACAAAAGATTAAAAACATATAATAAAAATGACAATTAAAATATTAAACTAAAAATATAAAATAAAAATCTAATTTAAAAACTATAAAATACATAAAATGTATTGTACTATAAAATACAATTCGGATTCTAAGCTAAAATGTCCCATTGCAGTTAGATGTATTTTTGATAGTAATATTGCTTTAATCACACATGTTCTCTCCTCTGTACCTCCCCCTACAATAAATATCTTTTTTTATTTTTGAAACTTAAATCTTGTTTCAGTCCAGTCATTTTCTGAGTCCACAATTTTGCGCAAATTACAACCTAACATGAAACTATTCCTTTCTGAGCTAATTTTCCCCACAAAAGCCCAAAGGTAGATTTCAGGGTGTTTACCAATCACCCCGGAGCAGTTTCATTAACAGCTTGTTACACAAGCACAAGACTTGCACAAGCAGACCAAAAGTACAAGAGGCTGAGCAACTTTCAGGCCGCCTTTGGATGCAACGCTGGCAACACTAAACCAGAGGTAGGGACAGTGAAACCAAGAGATAACTGTAGGTACAAAATAGAGTTTGGGGAGGGAGTACATTTCTTGCTGTTACTGTGATTACCAGCATTCGGATGTGCGGTTTACAAAATGAATGGACCTCCAGTTTTGTGTTATGTGTGAATGTGGCCATAGTATCTGCTCAGCTATGTGACCTTGTGTATGTGCATCTTTGTTCTTTGTACAAGTGCAGCATGGGTCTAGATGTCAGCCAGTGAGATTTAGTGTTTATCTTTGGCTGGATGTTGGCCAATATTGTCTTTTCCATTGGAAACAAATTTCTGTAAAATTATGTAACAGAACAAGAAGATTCTGATAATCTAACAGGCTTTGAGTCTATGATTGACATATATATACTTGAAAAATATGATTTAATTTAAAAGAGTCTGCATTCCCCTGGCCTTTGTCCAAGCTTTAAAAATAATGATTTTGTCTATCGACTATACTGGTTGCAGCAAATACAGCAGTAAACACAAAGGAGAAAAATGTGGGTGAAAAAAACCATGTAGCCTTGTTTGCTTTGCACTTCTCAATATCCTGGAAGCAGCAGCAATCTTCTTTTTGACATGTATTAACAGTGGACTATATATGTGAAGTGTACTCAAGCAAACTGATAAGCACGAAGCAAAATGTCCTTTTGGAAAAGTTCAAGTTCCAGATAGGGAATGAATTTGCACACCGCAAAACCTTTCAAGGCAGCAGCTTTGTATGATATACAATCACAGCACCCTGCATTAATTTCAAAACACTGAAAATTATCTGTATTTTTAAAACTATATCCATATTAAAAGAAATTTTCATTTCATTTCTATAAGAAAAGAAAGCACAACATACAAAAATATAACAAAATAAGCAGAGTAAGAAAGAGACAGAATCAGTGGCCAAAGCATGGTGGCATCCATTAAAAGAACTACATGCCCCACAATCCACCATGCCAGGTCATAAAGGTTTCTATGAGCATACAGACATTTTAAGACAAGCCGCATGAAGGCAAATGGCGGAGGTTTGCTCCAGTGCTCTATAGCAAAAAGAACATCACACCTAATGTCCCTGGCCCCCAGAGAGTCCCAGGTAAGGGAGGAAGATGGGGAGAGGGCAGGGGAAGGGAGGGGGGTGGGAATAGGGCAATGAAGGGAGGGCAAGGGCCCAACAAAATGTAGGTAAAATGCAGTGTCCCAACTGACCCAGCTCTGACCCTGATAGTTTTGGGAGGGTCATGTCTGCCCTCCTGACAATGTGTATGCCCTGAAGATTTGTTTTTCACTGACAGGCAAAGCACAGCCATGTCCACTAGCCCCCACTCTTGACCCCCACTCTTCAGCACAAGTGTAAAAGGGGCCTGTGTGTGCCACCTGTATGCAGGAGTGACTCCAAGGGGTAGTAAGGGACAGCTTCCCACTGAGCCACTTAAGCACTTGGCAACATAGTCATAGTATATGATGGCCCTACAGCAATTATTAAAGCAATTATTCCTCCCTTGGAGCCATGCCAACCCTTTATCTTCCTTCTTGACCAGGACTAGGCTGGGCAAGACCATGTGTGCCAGGGGCTGAAGATTTCAGCTGGTCTAGTACTGACCTGGCTGTCTGTCCTGCCAGATGACCTTGGACAGGAAGAGAAAAGTAGCTTGGAAAGCAGACTGGAAAGTTGTGGCCTCATCCAAAGGTATTTTTCAAGAGAAATATGTCTCATTTTCTGAATTTTTGAAAACGTCAAGCAAGATTTATTAAGAAGATAACTATACTAACAGCATTAACCACCTTACCTCTATAAGTATTGAATGTATAGCTAGATCCTTGTTCTCCTAATAATGTTATTTGTCACCCCTTTGTTTCCCAGACTATGAGGCTGTTCTCATGCACAGCCTAACCTGAGCTAGGGATGCCCAGCCCGGGTTAGGCTACACATGAGAACCAGGGAACATGAGAACCGGGACTGATCCCAGCAGGCCAGCATCACCTAGCCCGGCTTTTAAGCCCTTCTGGAGGCTGAGGTTAAGGGAGTAAGTGCTCCCTTACCCCCCGCTACCTGCTCATGTGAGGGGACTGCTTCCAACCCAGCTACACACAGAGATGGGAGAATCTCCCAATGCATTGCACGTGACATGTGCTGCACTGTGGGATTTGCGGAGGTTAAAGCCTGCCTTCCCCCTCCCCATCTGCCCACCCAATTGTGTGCACGTGTGGTAGTGTAAACAGCCCCTATACTGTATGTTCTAGACTTGTCCCTGCCTTTATACACAAACATTTCTCCACACAATTGGAAACTGATTGTGCAAGGTTCCTGATTACAGGGAGGAGCCCATGTGCATACAACCCCTTTCATATTTTCATTGAATGTCCAGATATGAAAGGTGGGGACAGTGGGTCCCACTCCCTCTCTGCCCATGCAGCAGATCCGGCAGGGAGAGGGAACCAGTGAACAAAGCTTCCATTCCCTTCTTTGAATTTTGGCCCATCCAGCATGTTTGACAGCAATATATGCACATCCATAAACAGATTGGTTCTTTCTTTTTAAAAATTGTTTCTAAATGTTCCCTTTTTAAAAAGGAACGTTTCAGTGTCACATAATTTGACAGGTCTCTATTAGGACAGCAGTGATTGACAGGAGATGGGAAGCTGCATATGTGAGAAACACAAGCTATGAAAATGTTGACTGCCCCTGGGGAACACAAGAGACAGCAGCAGCCTGCCTGCTGCCTGCTTGCAAACAGAAACATTGTAAGGATGTGTTCTGCTCTTATTTTCCCAACTGCTACGGGAGTCATTAAATGGCCACTGTTCTCTGAGAATCAATGGCCCAGATGCCAGACCTGAATCGAAGGCATTTTGCACCAAGATGATACTGGGAATTGAGCATGGACACATATTTCATAGTTTATCATTTATAGGTACAGTATTTAAGAGTACAGACCCTTGTACACTCATTCAACATAACATCATAAGAACAGCCCTGCTGGATCAGAACCAAGGTGGCCTATCTAGTCCAGCATCCTCTTTCACACTGTGAGGCTCTTCTCATGATTTGTGAGAAGAGCCATGAGTGGGTTTGCGAGGAGAGCTAAGCCCGCTCTCCCCACAGACAAGCAGTCAGTCTGCTCTTGGCAGCCGCAGTGGCTGCCCACACAACTGCAGGCTCCATCATGGAGCTGACAAGGGCTGGGGAGTTCGGGAGCCACGCAGCACCCAGAAAATCCAGCATGCCCTGCATGAGCGCACAGGGCATGCTGGAGAAACCCCCAAGCCGGGAGGCTGCTTTTCAGCCTCTCAGTCGGGAGTCTCCTCATGAGTAGCCATGGTGTGGAGCCGTGCTGTGGCAACACATGAGCAGAAAACCGGGTTTGCAGAGCACTCGCTCCACAAACCTGGTTTAACTGCCAGGCTACTTAAGCAGGTGACCCGCTTAAGAACCACCGGGCTTGCAGCCGAGCCCGGTGGTTCTCACGATGGGAGGAAATTGGGCTATCCTCCGCTAGCCCGATTTCCTCCCATTGTGTGAAGAGCTTCAGTGGCTCACTAGTTTGAATAGGACTTTATGAAAAGGTCCAGGCAGTATGGGGGGGGGCACTAAGGAGTTTATCATTAGTGACTTGGGGACACTTTCTGAACAACTCAGGATTCTGTGGTTTTACCTGGAAAGTAAGAAATGCTACTCTTTGAACTCCAGTGATAATATAGCAACAATCACACATTCCAAGCAAAATAACAGAACTATCTGGATGCCTCCCACACACTCAGTTTGTGTCTCTCTAAGATCTCGGTCCTAAATTCAGTTAATTGAATGAATCCCTGTTTATTCCAGAGGGACTTGAAAATACCTTTTGGGTTGTCCCTGATGTGTGAATGTGTTGAGAATGCTTTGGCTGTACTTGGCTGGTGCCTTCTGCCATGGCTCCTGTAATTTATTCCCATGCTGCCCTTCTGTGAACATGACACATTTATTGACTCTCTGGAGAATGAGAATGAATGAATTCACACCACTGCAAATGTATTCTGAACATTTATTCTTGAATCAAGGTTGTCACTAATTTGTGAAGAGAGAGCAATGACAGGTCACTAGGCTTATCTATAGGGAAATAACTAGAAAAAAGTGTTGCTCGTCATTCTGTGGAAGTTGCTGAAGCCAAATGCTGCCACTTAAGCACAACTCTCATTTGTTATTCTCTTTATACTACACAGCCTGTTATCAAAATTGACTTTCTTTCATATTTCAAATGTTTAAAACCAGAGACATTTTCCAGGGTTTTGGAGAAGGTTCCCCCCACCCCACCCCCGCCTAATTAGACATTGAAAAAGTTTGGTGCTTTTTTCTCCTCTTTCAATAAAATGAACTATTCTGAAACATTGGATCACAGGTTACGATTAAAAAAATGTGTTTTCTGAGTTTTAGGATTGTCATGCTTGGGCCTAAAGATATAAGTAAACAGAGAATCAATATGTGAACACTGATATTTGAACTCATTTACTAAGTTTGTCATGACTAAACATCACTGAAATCAATGAGACAAGTTGTTCATCATTCATTTCAAAGGGTCTTCGGAATTCTAACTCCTAACAATACAATGTGTTCTAAATAATTATATTCTCCAACATTCTCAATTGCAGATGGAGACTCTCTTGTATATCTAAAATACCTCTATCTTCACACCAAGAATGACTGTTCTTGAAATTGCATGTTATTCTTTTCTACTGGCCAGTGGCGTAACTAGGGAAAACGGCGCCCAGGGCAAGCACTGAAATTGCGCCACCCACCCCACCCCCCGCTGCACCCCCCCCCCAACATACATCTGACTGACACACATGTTTCAGAAAAGTTTTATTTTAAAAATTTAAAAAATTACAAAAATTACCAGTATCATACATGTGGTCAAGCTCCTATCTACCACTTCAGATTTATTTTTTAAAACTATCCAAATTGTGGGGCTATCATTAATTTGTTTGGATAGCTCAGGTTAAAATGCTGGAAAATGACAAATTTCAGTATGCTGGGGCTCATGAAATCCCAAAATATTATGCGGAGTTGTACTTGGAAAAATTAAAAGAAGTGCCTGTCTAATTATCTGCTATGCATTGTAGCATCACGATTACATAAGTTTTAAAAATAAATGGAGAATTTGACTTTCCCCAGATACTCTGAAAATAATTAAATGATATGCAGAGTAAACTGTGTCACTGCTTGGAATATATTCTAGTATTTCAGAAAGACAGTAAAAATGAGAGAAAGAGCAAGAAACTCCCAGTGGGCCTTAATACTAAGGATTTCACATTGATTCAAAGACAAACTGACCATTAATAGCCATATTATTAAGACATCACATTTAACTCACTTATCACAAGAAGCAAAGTAAGAGCAAATGGATACAATCTTAGCTCATAAACTTCAGCTCAGTATTCACAAGCCCTTATTCTCTGTACATAGTGCCAATCTGAATATGTGTACAGTGACATATTATATTAATTTAAAAAAATACCTGTAGCCCCTTCGGGGGACATCTTAAAGGCTGTGGGGGGTCTGCAAAGTTTCCCCCTCCTCCCACTGGCCTCTAGGGCCTCACAGGCACCATTTGAGCATGTGCGGTGGTCATTTTTAAAAATTTTTTTAAAAAAAATGGCCGCTGAAAACAAAATGGCCACTGTGCATGCTCAAATGGCCTCTGCGAGGTGTGGCATGCCCTAGGGCCTCACAGAGGCCATTTGAGCATGCCCAGTGGCCATTTTGTTTTTTTGTGGCCATTTTGTTTTAATTATTTAATTTTAAGAGATTGCGCCCCCCTTCAAGTGGCGCCCGGGGCACGTGCCCCCCTGCCCCCCTATAGATACGCCCCTGCTACTGGCTAAACCATGACAGTTTCTTTAGAAACAAAGTAAGAATATTGAATAAAATGTCCCAGAATTGATCTGATTGTACCTACAGAGTGGCTGCACTTGAACATATTCACTGCTATTTACTGTCTGGAACATTGGTGACTCAAATAATTTGACAAAATTCTTTTTGACATCTTTTTGGTCACCACTGGTGACTGGGAGGCAGGACAAATTACAGTAGTTCCATGGGTGGGGGTTTCTTTCTTTACTGAAATACCACACTTCTGTGGGTGGTGGTATTAGCAGCAATAGCACCATGTGTGTTCTGGGGGGAAATAGCAGATCACTGTGCATAGCATCATTGCCAGTACATTCATGTCGGGGAAAATGGGACAACATGAGCTGTTCATTGGCTGTTGCCAATGAGCTAGCACTGCAGTTTGGGCCCCACAGAATCAGAGTTGAGGAAGGAAGCTTCTTCCTCACTCCAACCCAATTGGCTGTGCAGGTTGTCCTTCTGTCAAGAATGAAACCTGCACAGCCAGCTCCCCCGCATCTGTGCACTCGCACTGACTGCAAAGAGGCAGCTCTCCCTGTCATTCAAAAATGGATGGGGAAGCCAGGGGAGGGACGCAGAATTACGCATTACTCATTGTGGCAGAACTGGGCCTTAGTGTCAACAGGAGACTGCACAGAATATTGGTGGCCATATTGAAAGAAGCTGGAAGTAGTTTGATTAGTTCTACTTAGAACAACCTCTCTGTTTCCCGGTATGTACATAACTTCGCATCAAGCACTGGTGATGTCATCCCCCCCCCAGGGATGTGGTATTTTCTGATAAAGAAAGTCAGGTAAGGTGTCTGCAAACCCGCACCCCCCCCCAAGTTTGTCAGTTTTGTTTCCACTCCCAAAAAACTGATTAAAGCCACTCCATTTTTAAACCTCCAAAAGGCTAAGAAAAGGGGAGAGGGTTGAATCAGCACTGCAAGAATGGATTATTCCTATGAATTCTTAGAGGGAGGTTCTCTGACAACCTAGGGAGGTTAAAGTCATTTCTTCATACTGTTTTTCCTAGAAGGTCCATCTAATAATTCCAAGGTTAATAAATTCTCAAAACTCTCATCAGTTTCCCAGGGAATATACAAGGAAGCCCTTGGTCATTCATCCATGGAATGAGAAAAACTCCATTGTGCAATACTTGATAACAAGAAAACCTTGTTAAAAGTAGGCCAGGCTGAGATTTTTGTTTTCCCAGTGGATATTCCTGGCCATGAAGAGGTTATTTTCTCTTCATTATTTAAGCTAACGTTTAGCATAGGCCTAATATGATCCTCAAAAATCCTGCTATCGCTACTTTGTTACTTTGCTTCTTTTGTTTATCATAAAATTTTAATTTAGTTAAAGGTGAAACAAAAGACAGCGAAATATTTTTTCTTCTGTTACAAAAAAGAACAAAGCAGTCTTTCCGTTCTTGTTTGTTTCCCCCTCATAATTTTAAGCAGGCACATTCTTACTTGGATAAATTAAATATCAAGTACAAGTGAAGTGCATTTTAAACATTAATTAAAAATTGCATTTTTAGAAAACAGTGGATGACAGAAAGGGCTCCATGTTAATCTGACTGGTTTAATTCATTGTGACTAGTTTAATTATGCTAGATTTTATTTGGCTAAGAGGTTTTTTTTTTCTTTTTGTTGATGGATTTTAAATATTTTGGCAAATCACTTTCATAAAGCAATGCCATTATAAGCAATAGAAAAATACATTCTAATGTATTTAAGGTCACTGTCATAATTAGTACCAGCAGTTTAAAAAATAATAATGGGAAAGTATTTGGGTGACATGAAATAGAGAAAGATAGCCCATTTTTTAAACAAACAGTGGTTGTTAAGAATGTGAAAGTTTGTAAGCCCTTGCGCACAAGTAGAAAAGCTAGAGCAAAATCAGAAGAAAATTAGTGATGAGACAGTATCTGAATTTGCAGGGGTACATCAGATATTATAATAAAAGCATCAAAAAGCACCAAAATAACTGCTGAGGACAAGCAACAAACAAACAAACTCAACCATTGCTAACTAAATGCAAGTGACAAAATATAGGAAAGCTGGAAGCTAAATTACGTGTGCTATGGTTTCCAGTTGCCAGAGCACCAAGAGCCTGAAATCTATGGCCCACTAAGATAACATAGTCCTCCAATAAGTGTGGGAAAGGAAGTGAGGGGGGTAGAGATCCATATAGCTGGGAGGACTGTAGGTTGATTTATTACTGGTCCAACTTAAAACTTGATGACTTGAAGACATCCAGTTGGACACGCTTTGGTTGAACATTAGGGGAAACGTCTGAACAGTACAAGCAGTTCGACAATTGAACCAATTACCTATAGATGTTGTGGGGTTTTCCTCAGGAGGAGGAACTATCAACTTTGAGAACTGCCAACTTTGACACCATTTCCCTTACAGACTAGCTAATGAAAAAGACAATGTACTGTAAGAAATATGTTGATGTGTGAAACAACATGTGCACAACCTAAACCAACAGTTGGCATGTACATTAACATCTGCATTCAAGACTGGCTTCAGTTTCAAGAAGGGCCATCCAATGTCCCTCTCCTATGTTGGTGAACCCAACAAATGAGTGGAATCCACAGTGGACCCTGGTTGACTTACAAGATGGCAGCAAATAGAATGACAGTGGGCAGCGGCAAGAGCAGTGACAATGTGTGGTAATGGCAATTCTCCTCTAAGCTGGAATGAAACCTGGCAACCATTTTAATTCTCCCATAATGGCTTCAATATACCATCACTTGCTACATCAAAGATATCGTAGAGGTATTAAAATAAAGACCTGGATATGGGGGGGGGTTAAATAGTGACCTGGTTCTGGTGCTGAGAAGAGTATCAGGAAAGGAAAGATGTTCTTTTGTCCCTTTTTAAAAATAGCACCTAGTTTGAGAAAGAGTTCTTCATAGCACAAAAGTAGTACACATTTCACATTTTAAACTTTCATTCTAATAAAGATATTACTTCACAATCCTTTTACTTTTAGCTGTTCTTCAAACATGTAATCATACAGCTAGTACAAAATTGGAACAGTAAGTATTGACTAACTACCCTTTTCAATTTATAGTTGGGATAGTTAAAGAATAGCAAAAGCAATTGCTCTGCTTATTCAGAGCAGAAGGAGATGCTACTCTGTGTTTTGATATATATGTTTCTGGAAGTAGTGGCAGGGGGAACCTTCAGTATTGATGAAAGGGCACTTTGCATACATTCAAAGGCACCTTTCTGCTTGGAAATCTTCACATAATGCTAATGAGATTTTAAAAACATGATCCCCTGATGTGTTGGCATTGCCTGTGCTTATTCACTGGGTGGAGGCTGATGTGTCCAAAATGCATAGGCACAACAAAAATCATTGAAGGAGCATGTGCTATGCAGGCAAATATCTGGAAAACATAGTACATCTGCACCCCACCTATAGCCATGAAAACCCACCAAATTCACCAGTTACCACTGGACTGTAGTGGCTCTGATCATTTTGGTAATGACCTGCATTTGCTTGTTTCTCTTTTTGTTCTTACCTTCTCCCTTTTGGAGGTAGATTATTGTAGGTCTGCAAATTGGAATGTACTTGTTTGAAAATGAAGGATAACTCAAAAGCACAGGCAAACATTTGACTGCAGATTTATATCATGCTGGTCCCACAAAATATAGATTTCAAAGTGCTCACATCTGTAAGTGATGTCCCCTTCTATTAGAAATGTGATTTTTGGTGTTTCACTTTGTGCTTTGCTTTTCCTCATAGCTTTAGATGGACATTATGCCCCATATAATATATTAACATAGGGACAACTATTGACTCTTTGGAATCAAATTTTATAAAAAGAAAATAAGGAGTCCATTCCAACATGTGTGACTGTAATTAGATGGCTCACCAGATAACTTGTGTCCTACAGCTTTTGAGACAACCATAACCTATTTATTTGTCATGAAGTACGTGAGGTACAAAATAAATACATCATTAATTTATCCTAGATATTCCCCTATTCCTTTTCTGGCCATTTTCTCTATCCTCGGCATTCTTGCTATTTCTAATTGATGGGTTCCATCAGCAAATTAAAAAACAATACACTCCAGACTCCAGTGAGAAAAAATGTGGAGAGTAAAACAATACAGTCTATGAGGATGCCACACTTTGTTATCTTTATAGTGCAGAGTGAAAGACAAATTGGGGGGAAGAATGCTGTGCAAGCCTTTTTATTGCTTTTATGATAATCGGAAGGTCCTTATTTGTTTTGATTGGATGGTACATATTCATTGTCCTGCTACAAATTATTGATTTAGTTGAAAACCAGAAGTTGCTTGATTTAACACTTACAGGTGTTTCCTTCTGATAGTTTGCATTTGCAATTTAAATTGAATTTTCAAAGCTTAAATGACTAATCCCCAACTACTAGACATATTCCTTTGGGGAAATGTATGTCAAGTATCTTTTAGCTAGATATATTGGGGTTTAAAAGTTCTTTCCTGCTGCAAAGTGGGGAGATAATCGCAAAGTTTTGATTGGAAAACAATTGGCTGGTTGAGAAAAGCAAACTGTGCAAACTCAGGATTCTGCAGACAGAGGGGTCCTATGGACCCTTCACCAGCAAATTAGTATTTTGGATGGGATGGAGCATCAGTGCACTTGAACAGCATCATGAACAGCATAGTCCTATAGTACTGGGTCAGTGATGCAGGACTGGACATCTCATGACTGGATGAGCAATATAGAAACATAGGAGTTCAGCACTGTCTACACTGACTAGTGGCAGTTTCTCCAAGGTTTCAGGCACAGTCTTTCCCAACCTTACCTGCAGATGCCAGGGATTGAAACTGGGAACTTCTGCATACAACGCAGATGTTCTACTTCTGATCTATGGTCTCATCCATGGACATGGATCTCCCATCAAGGCACTGCCCACAGCAATATCTGCTTAGCTTCAGCAAAGTGACTGTATCATGTGCCCTTAGACCGTATTCTGGGACCCTAATGTGGGGATATCACATAAATTATGTAGGGGCAACCCTTGCATAATCAGGTGGGGGCATCAGCCATAATTGGGCGAATGGGTTCATAGAACCCAGGCTGCCACCAAACGGGGCCACGGATCCCCTTTTGGGAGGGAAGTCACGCCCCTGCGTCTGATGTATGGCACAGGGGGCGTGGTTAAATGTACCCTGTGTTGTACAACAGATGCAGGGGGCAGGGACTGGGGGGCCACGGTGGCAGAACCCAGGCCTCCACTTGGCTCCCTCCATGCCTGGGGGGCATATCTCACTAAGCCTGTCTACAGATGCTGTCATGGTACAGGACGGTAACCTGCACCATAAGTGGAAAGGGAAGCAAGAAAAACAAATTTCTTAGCATCTGTCATGGATCCCACCATCCTGTCACCACATCACAGCTTACTCTCAACCCACCCTGTGATCTTCAGCTTCACCAATGCCACCAAGTAGACTTTTCTTGTTGTTTTTTCTCTGGCTGGATCCACTAAAACAGCTTTCCAAACAATTGTCTTCTTCAAAGTTAGGTAGGTTGGAAAGGCTTCTAAATATAAAGGTGGGGAAACAGACAGCAGCTACCAATTTTTAACTCCAGAACAAGAAAATGTTACTTTAAAATATTTCAATTCAAAATATTAGGATTTTTTTTTAATGTAGTACAAAACAGCAGGAGGGTATTAAGGGAGAGAGGGCCTGTGTTTGCCCTCATCCCGGTGGCCCCTAGAAGTGAGGGAGATAATGAAGAAAAAGGGGGCTGTGGAGCTGCGGGGGGCTCAGGAGTTGGGGGACCTGGGTTCTTTGAACCCATCTGCTCAACTATAGCTATACCGCTGAAAAAATCAACTATAAGAGCACAAGAAAGAAATAAAATATGGGCAAAACACATCCACTCTATCATGCACTAATATTGGGCCTTCATTCAGAGTCTTTACCAAGAGGCCTCTTACAATTACCCTTGGTCAACTTCTGCAGCAAACCTGGCTTGTTCTCTTGCTTAGCCTCAGGTTCTGCTCTTCCTTCCCAGTTCTGGGGGTCCAGTTTCTTCAGCTGCTTTAGGAGTGATTTGATCCTTCAGAGAGTCACAACTCTCCCAGTGATTTCTCAACTCTCTTTCCAGCACACACTAAACAACTCCTTCACTTGGACTCTTCAGCTCTCCAACATTTACCCCTTTCAACTGTCCAACTTGCACTGCACTAAACCTCTGTTGAAGGGAGCCTCCCTATAGTCTACTTTTCCTTCCAAGTTTTTTCAAACAAACCAATCAACACAACTCAAGTTCCCTCCATTTTTCAAACATACCAAATCAAATCAAACCCTCTTTTGCAGAGCTTTTTAACACAGGGAGTAAGCAAAGCAATTGCAATACAGAAATCTTATATACAGGGGTGTAACTATAATAGGGCAAGGGGAGACAGTTGTCTGGGGGCCCACTGCCTTGGGGGGGCTCCCAGAGGCAAGTCACATGACTGACTCCCCCAGCCGCGCACCTGCCCGGGCTTCCTTCAGTTGTATTCATCCTCTGAAATTGATGTGAGTGTTAAGACCTGGAGCTACCAGAACCGCATGTCTTTCTCTAGTACCATTAAATGACTTCCATCGTCCACAATTTACAAAACCTTTTAAAAAATAATTTAGGATGATGTTCTATTGTGGCACATAGGAGATAGAGATAGAAAGACAGACAGACAGACAGACAGATATACAGATAGATAGATAAAAAAATAAAATTTACTATGCTTTTTGCTACCACTATTCAGCCTCATTTAAGATTTCTTTACT
The DNA here is from genome assembly GCF_027244095.1 of Hemicordylus capensis. Taxonomy (NCBI): domain Eukaryota; kingdom Metazoa; phylum Chordata; class Lepidosauria; order Squamata; family Cordylidae; genus Hemicordylus; species Hemicordylus capensis. The sequence goes on along the minus strand of NC_069661.1, from coordinate 50,713,593 downwards.
TCATGAGCTGAGCTTCAGTGGGGGGGAGGGCATTTTAAAATCTTGTCTCTGGGCCCACTTCAGCCTTGCTATGCCCCTACGTATATACAAAAAGAGGGGGCTCAGGCCTCATTCCTTCACAGCCTTCTTTTTTGTTTCACCTTCTTCTCACTGTCATTGCTGCCATTAAGTCTTTTCTTTTCTTTTCAATTTCTTTGGTTCCTTTCCACCAAACTTCAATCATTTCATTTTTGAGAATTCTTTTGTGACCCAGCCAGTTTACTTGAATGAAGTAGTTCAGAATGCCAATTCACAGGAAGATAGGAAGTGCCTTCTACTGAGTTAGACCCTTGGTCCATCTAGCTCAGTATTGTCTACATAGAGCAACAGCAGCTTCTCCAAGATTGCAGGCAGGAGTCTCTCTCAGCCCTATTTTGGAGATATCAGGGAGGGAACTTGTAACCTTCTGTATGCAAGTATGCAGATGCTATTCCCAGAGCAGCCCCATCCCCTAAGGCAGAGATTCTCAACGTGTGGGTCCCCAGATGTAATTGAACTTCAACTCCCATAATTCCCAACCAAAGGCCACTGAGGCTGGGGATTATGGGAGTTGAAGTCCAATAACATCTGGGGACCCACACGTTGAGAAACCCTGCCCTAAGGGATTTGAGCAACTTACAGCACTCACATGTAGTCTCCCATTCAAATGCAAACTGGGGTGAACCCTGCTTAGCAAAGGGGACAATGCAAACAAGATTTCAGAGAGAAAAGTCAATAAATACATGAAAGTCAACTTGAAAGTTGAGGTTTTGGTTTTTTTTTATTATAAAAAAATAAAACAAATTTGGACAAGAAAAATTCTAAAGCATTTTTTGCAATAAACCAAAGAATAGGAAGGGCATAAAAATAATAGGGAAATACATCCAGTCAGTCTCCATTCTTGTCGCATGTCTCATTGTAGATTATATTGGGTGACTCAGACTGCCCCTCAAAGAATTTGAATAATCAGAAGAACAGTAGCTAAAGTTTGTTTGCTAGATTTTTGTTTCCTGTCCTGAACTTTTGAACCTCCTCAAGGATGAGAACTTCTGAAGCTCCTACAGAAACTGTTCTTATTCTCACCTTCCTAATGCTCAGCTACAAATGACCATTTGGGGGGCTAAAATTGAGTTAATGCAATGTCTAGGCAAAATAACACATCTCTCTCTCTCTCTCTCTTGCTGAAAGCAATCATTTCACACTTTATTACACTAAGTATAACAAAACACATTACAAAATGGCAGAAGCAATTCCATTCCTTCACAGAGGTCCTTCTTCAAATTCCCCTGCTACCTGTGGTTAGGAGATACTGATGATGTGATCATGACTACAATATTTGAAATCTTCTCCTCAGAGTAGTTCACTTGGTGCCAACCTTGATATCATTTCTGCTCGAGACAGAGACTTTCCTTTTTGGGTAGGCATATGTAGTAACTAGGAACATAGGAAGCTGCCTTATACCAAGTCAGATGATTGTTCCATCTCGCTCAGTATTGTCTACACAAACTGGCAGTGGCTTCTACAAGGTTGCAAGCAGCAGTCTCTCTCAGCCCTACCTTGGAGATGCCAGGGAGGGAACTTGAAACCTTTTGCTCTTCTCAGAGTGACCCCATCCCCTGAGGGGAATATCTTACAGTGTTCACATGTGTCCCATTCAAACGCAAACCAGGATGGGCCCAGCTGAGCAAAGGGGATAATTCATGCTTGCTACCACAAGACCAGCTCTTCTCCCTTAGACCAGCTCTCCTGGTTGGTGTTTATTAGTTGGTATTTTATAGTTCTGCTGCATTTATCACATGGGGATGGTTGCTGCTTCTATAATTTTAGATGTAATATGAACATGGATTGTGCCATTTGTATTACACTGTTTATCTTTCACTGCATGCTGTCCTGGGATGTGAAAGGTTAGTTAACACATTTGCTAACTAAATACTTTTTAAAATCTGGTCATCTTCAGGGACACTTCTGATTCCACACAGACCCTACCTTGGCTTCATATATGGTGTGGACTGCAAGGCACAAGAGGGAGTGGTGGGCACAGTCTAATATTTCAGGATGGGGTTCGGAACAGGGCACATGACCCCTTTCCAAACTACTGTGTGGATATAGCATTTGGTAGGCACCTTTTCTGTTGGGACTGTAACAGACAAGACAGTATACCATGATGGAACTGCCACAAAACAGCAGAGTGCAGCTATTACTGTAGCTATGCTGACCCAACACTTCTGTGCACTTTTGTATTTTTGTTCTTCTATAAAGCTACGATGAAGGTATAGACAAACCTTGTTATTTGCAGATCCGATATCCATGGTTTTGCATATCCTCAGTTGGGTAATTGACACCAGACCTTGGCATACATGGGAAAAATGGTTGATTTTCACATATCCAGTTTGGAGATGGCCTGAAATGACCTTGGAAGGCATTTCCAGCTACCATTCCGTAAAAGGTAGCCATTTTGTGGGTCATTTAGTGTTTTAAAAACCATTTTCCCATGAAAAATCACAGAATAATGGAAGAATTTAGACTTCTGGGGGGCATTTCTGGATAGCTGGAGGCCCGCAGAGCATAGTAAGGCAATTTACTTCACTTTTCACTCCCTGTTTTTGCAAGGTTTTGCCAGTTTTTAGCACAGCTTCCCAGCCTCCAGGAACCTAACCCCCCTGCATCCTCATTGACCCAATGCTCCATTATCTGCAGTTTTGTTACCCACAGTAATCTGCAGCAACGGAACGCCCACAGATAATGGGTTCACCTTTACATAGAACAAGTGCCCAGAATCTTCAATGAAAGAAAAGGGGCCTTAATAAGAGAGGATTCGTAACAGCTGCTTGTTTCCAGAAGGTTGGTTGATTACACTGTGAGGCAACTACACATGGGGGCTATTCTGATGATCGGCAAAAATTGGGCTAGGAGAGTTTATAATATCACCAATTTTTGGTGATATTAAGAACCACCGGGCTTGGCTGCGAGCCCAGTGGTTCTTGAGCGGCTAACCCACTCAAGTAGCCTGTCCCTTTGCCTGGGATTGCGGAGTGAGTGCTCTGCAAACCCGGGCTATTGGATCGTGAGTAGCTGTGGCATGGCTCCACGCCGCGGCTACTCATGAGGAGACACCCAGAGGGGAGGTGAAAAGCCACCTCCCAACTCTGAGGGTCTCACCAGCATGCCCTGCACGCTTGCGTCCGCTCCCCCCAGCCCCTGCCAGCTCCATCATGGAGCCAGCAATCGTGTGGGCGGCTGATCCGGCCGCCCAGGGCTTCTGAGTGATCGTCTGCAGGGAGAGTGGGCTTAGCCCACTCTCCCTGCAGTTTCGCCAAAAGCGGGTCTCATGGATCGTGAGACCCGCCTCGTTATGTTTAAAGCATTATTAGGCCTGATAGGTTTGCGTTTCTTTTTTCTTTTTTCTATTGCTATTGGCTGTGTAACAAGACTACGATGAGAGGTAAGGTTAAGCCTCTGCACCTCCAATCCATGGTGGGGGGGGGGCTGATACAGCTGCTATTGACTAAAGAAAAACTATGCCCATCTGGGCTAATCATGCTTTAAATGTCACATGCTGTTTGGCCCTAAGTGCAACCATTGTGACTTTCTGAAGCTCTTCTCACAATCAGTGAGAAGAGCTTCAAGTGGGTCTGTGCAGAGACCGTGTTAACTTACCCTTCCCTGCAAATGTTCGCCGAGCCATCCAAGGGCAGCCGGATTGGCTGCCCACATGATTCCTGGCTCTGTCATGGAGCCGGTAGGGGAAGCGCGGATCAGGGGCCACCTGGCCCCTGAGAGCGTGGGGGGCATTCTGGGGAGACCCCCAAGGTGGGGAGGCTTGTTTTAGCCGAATCACATAGTGACTCACTGTGGTGTGTGAAGCCACACCACAGTGACTCACATTCAAAGAAAGGGGATTATTGGAGCGTTCGCTCCGCTAACCTCATTTAAGGGGAGGTCTACTTTGGCAGGCTAGCCATTGTTGGACCACTGGGTTCTCCCGTGAGTCCAGTGGTTCTCATGATGGAGGAAAACTGGGCTGGGCTCCCTTAGCCTGGTTTTCTCCATCGTGTCAATAGCCTCACTATGGGGCTATTCTCACGATCAGCAAAAATCGGGCTAGCCTCTGCTAGCCCGATTTTTGCTGATCGTGAGAACCACTGGGCTCGGCTGTGAGCCCAGTGGTTCTAGAGCGTGTAACCTGCTCAAGTACCCCTCCCCTTAGCCCAGGTTTGCAGAGCGAGCTATCTGATCCCGGGCTATCTGATCATGAGTAGGCACGGCTCCATGGCGTGGCTACTCGTGAGTACACCCCCCGAGGGGAGGCGAAAAGCCAGCTCTGGTGGTCTCCCCAGTATGCCCTGCATGCTCACACAGGGCAAACTGGGGCTTCTGGGGGCCATGCGGCCCCTGAGCTCCCCAGCCCCCGCCGGCTCCATCACGGAGCTGGCAATCATGTGGGCAGCCAATCCGGCCTCCCAGGGCTCCCTCCCTGCTTGTGTGCAGGGAGAGCGGGCTTAGCCTGCTCTCCCTGCGCACCCTGTTGAACTGGGTCTCACTGATCGTGAGACCCAGTCCTATGTTCAGGTCTGATTCACAAGCCATGGGCTGGCCTCCTAAGTTCATATTTTTTATAGCTGGTTTCTTTTTCTTTTTTCCTTGCTGCTCCAAAACTGAATTTGAACATCAACTGTCACCTTAAAGACATTTCTATTATTTACTCATGGCGGTAATATTATTTATCTCATCTCTTTCCAACACCTCTGTGACTTCTCCTTACAATTGATCAGAGCATGCCATACATATGATGTAGCACTTAAGCCAAAGAAGCTGGTGAAAGGACATAACCAACAATAAATCACTAGTAGTAAAATACAGTAACCAGCAATAAAATACAGTTCAGGAGCACATACACCTCTGTCTCCTGACCTTCTTTCAATATGGATTCAGTGTCATCTGTATCCTGCTGTGTTATACTGCTGTGTGCCAGTATAACCAGGTTTTATTACTTTGCACAAGAAAAGTATAACCCCACTCAAAAGTGCAAGGGAACCAAAAGGGAATTTGAGCACAGTTATTACCAATATGATTCCGCAGCAGACTAAACAGAGAGCTCTGGAGATGAAGAATAACCAGCAGTCATCCAGAAGGCTGAGAAAACATCAGTAGGGGGGCACTCAGAGGAACAAATGTCATTTCTTGAAAAATAGATCACAGGCTTCTGCAAAGTGTATAGCTACCAAGCCACCCTGCAAGTAGCCACAGGCAGTGACTCTGGCTGAAACATATCAAAGGGAAGGCGGGGGCAAAGAGGAAGAGCTGTGAAGGCTGGCAGTGACAGAAGGTGGTCTTTTCAGGTTACTGCAACTTAAGAGGAAGTTCTATACATATGTCATTCATTTTTAGTAACCAATGAATATTTCAAAAGCACTCTTTTTCATCATTTTTCATCGTTTCCTTACATTTTGCTCTCACCAGTTTTAGAATTCTCTCAGAACCCTCAAATGGCTATACTTCGTGAATTAGCAGATGGTTTACTTATTTATTGCTCCTGACACCTCATCATAAGTGCATCAGTATTAGGAATAATCAGATGAAGAACTTTGCTTTGGAGGTGTTGAATACCCACAAAATACATCCACCACATTAGTATTAATTTTAGTTTTTTAAAAAATGTTAAGGACATAAGAACAGCCCTGCTGGATAAGTCCCCAGGCCTATCTAGTCCAACATCCTGTTTCACACAGTGGCCCACCAGATGCCACTGAGAAGCCCACAGTCAAAAGATGAGGGCATGCCTTTTCTCTTGCTGTTGCTCCCCTGCCACTGGTATTTAGAGGCATCTTGCTTCTGAGACTGGAGGTGGCCTATAACAACTAGACTAGTAGCCATTCATAGATCTGTCCTCCATAAATTTGTCTAAGCCCTGTTTAAAGCCATCCAAGCTAGTGGCCATCGCCAGTCGCATGGCTGAGAATTCCATAAATTAATTATACACCGTGGGGAAAAGTACTTCATGTTATTGGTACTAAATTTCCTGGCCTTCAGTTTCATGAGATGACCCCTAGTTCTAGCATTGTGACAGAGGAAGAAAAATTTCTCTCTGTCCACTCTCTGTACTCCATGCATAATTTTATATACCTCTATCATGTTTCCTCATAGTCTCCCCATAGATTACTTGGCCACAAGGGCTTACTGCTTTAGAAACACAGAGAGAACAACTGTGCTTTGTTAATTTCATTTCATTGTAAAACTTGGTACTTTTTACAATGACCAGACCCCATTCACAACAATAAGGCAAGTAGAAACTCTCTTGATATACATTCATGGAAAATACTTCTCTCTCTTTTTTCAGTGAATACTGGCAAGTATAAAGCAACACAATCAGTATTTGACATTTCATCTTTTTAACTCTTGAGCTCTTTATAATCTTATTTGTATCTATTGTTTCTACAAAGCCCCTCTGCCATTTTAACTTCACTCTCTTTAATAATTAAAAGCACTTAAAAGCAAAATTGAATACTTACCAGGACAAGTACTGATTATGTTAATTTAAATTATAAATGCTTTTTCTTCAGCGTGATCATGTGTTTTTAAGTTCTTTAGACAATCGTGCTTCAAGCATTTTGGGGATGGAGTATATGTGCTGATGACTTTCATATGGTAATAGGCTTCACATTTCATGTTAATCTAAAAAAAAAAAAACCAGAGGCATTTATCTTTTATTCATTGTATAAATCCTCTTTACATACCATGAGTGTTTGAAATATCAGCAATAATCTATTTTAACCTTTTGATTGCTTAGAAATTGTATGCAGAGTAAGGTTTGACTTTTTAAAAAAACTTAAAGGTTTTGTGCCGTCCTAAATCATTTTGGCAATCGATTTTGAGGACCCATTTGGACATAGCGTGAAACCTCGGGTAGACGAACCTGTGGTTAATCTGTGAAGCCAGAAATCATTCCACAGATTATCATTCAACCCCAGTTTCACAACCTTTGGCTTCTGGTCACAGGGTCCCCTCCTTCTTCTTAACCTGACCAGGTCGCAGCCCAGCAAGCTCACATTGCCACGCTGTGTGCAAAGCATCAACACACTAATGAAGCTGCCACCATTTTAGATACGATGTTAGCAGAGGCGTGCCTAGCATAATTGTGCATTGTTGGCATAGTTCCCCTGCCTTTGGCAGGGCAAAAACATTTTAACCCTTTCCTCATACTTTCAGCCTGCCCTTGGGAGAACTATCATACTACTTGGTCATGCACAAGCACAATACGTGGAAACTCCAGGGTGTCAAGGGGAACTTTAAAGCACTCATAGGGTCTTGGGGGAGAAATGATCCACAGTACTGAGAAGCTGGGATGAGGGGCAGTGGTTTCTTGGCTTTGTGTGTGCAAAAAAGAACAGTGCCCCATGAGAATTGAAACCATGCAGTGTCTGTATAGCTGCTCCATAAGAAACACAGCCATCCTAGAACTGATGCATTTCTGGGCTGCTCTGAGTCAACCTCTCGATAGTAGCAGGAGGAGTTTCCACACAAAACCCAGGTTACAGTGGCAGCAGAATTCAGACGACACAAGGGTGCCTTCTAACTTCAGGTTTCAGCAATGAAACTCACTACAAACCGAAGGTTCAAATTCAGGTTTGGGAATGAAAATGGAACTGCATTTGGGTGACAAAAACGTGGTTTCACACATTTGGACGACCACAATGATTTACCATTGCCTCCTCCCATGCAGTGTGAGATGATGCCTTTCAGCACCTTCCTATATTGCTGCTGCATGATATAGGTGCTTCCCATATTCTGGAAAACATACCAGCGGGGATTCGAACCAGCAATCTCTTGCTCGCTAGGTGAGTCATTTCCCCGCTGCACCACACATAAAAATAAAAATATGGGGCAACAGATCCACTAGAAGGCCATAGACTGACTAGTAGAACACCAAGGACAGGTTAGAGCTAGAATACCATTCAGCCACAAATCTGTTAGAAGATGAACAGACAAAGACATGTAGAGGTGGAAAGCCAAAGTTCCAACTGGACTTTGGCCAATGCAATGCAACGAAGAGTGCAGATTCTTGATTTTCTCTTCTAGGGAATCAAAAAGAGAGGGATAAAGAGAAAAATCTAAAATGGGTTGCATCAAATTACAGAACCTCAGTCAAAAAAGGGAAGCATAGTAAGTCTCAATTTCTATACAAGCACACATTCTATTTCATTAAAGAGTAGGCCTAGAAAACATTGCTGGAGTAAACACTAATTTAATGTCAGGGAGATGATTTCGTATTTTTCTGTACATGGCGTTTAAGAATGATTGTATACTTGTGCTATCAACAAGTCTCAAATGAATAGTTTCAGGATATTGTTAGAAGAGGCACTTGAAAAATGTGTATTTCTCTATTCAAATTTATGTATAAACTGAGAATTTATATCACATGCATTATGCATGTACAGATATTAACTTTTTAGGTTCATAGAACTACTATTCCTATCTTGGACTGATGTGAAAGAATCTATGCCCCCAGGAAGAGAACAAAAAAGTAATTTTCTTAAGGGGTTGACCCTGGATGACTATTCTGTATAATACCAAAAGCCAGTACTGGCTATTAATAGCCAGTTTTGTCCATTTTCAAGACTGAATGTATTTAGGTGAACAGGGACATATTAGGCAACATATAGTAAGTGTACCATCAAGTCAATTTTGACTCCTGGCGCCCACCAGGGGCATATCCACCATTGTACAAATGGGTTCAAAGAACCCGGGCCACCAATGGTAGGGGCCACTGAGGTCCCCAGGGGTGTGTGGCTCAGGCTCCAGAAGAGCCCTGAACAGACTCCCCCCTCCCACGCCCAGGCTACTAAGAGCCCCGAGCCAGTGCCTGCCCGTCCTCTATGGAAGGAGAGAAAGGGGAATAGATGCTTTCAGGTAGCATTTGCTGCCTGAAATGACGGAAAAACTCACTCAGGCTCTTTGGAGCTACAGGCCATGCCCCTTTTGCGTGTGACCTCAAATTCCAAAGAGCTAGAGAGAGTGCTTCCATGTCATTTCAGGCAGCAAATGCTGCCTGAAGGAGGGGCAAGTGCTTGCTCATGGGTGAGGAGGGGATTATCTCAAGGCCTGTACAGCGTGGCCTGTAGAGGCCTCTAGGTCAGTATTTTACTGACCTTAGTACACTTCCACTCCAGCACTCCTTTTCAAACAACAACAAAGAATAGGAAATTGGAGCAGAGGAAGATGCTCTTGCTAAAAAAAGGTAGGTCTCTGTTGGGAAGGAAGGGAAGGAAGGAGGAGATGAAAGGATGGAGGGAGAAAGGGCAGGGACCTGCAGGCAGATGATCTGGGCTGAGGGGTGGAAATAGCTGTGAGGCATGCTATCTATGCTCTGAAGCTTGGCAAAGAAGTCTGGGGAGATTGAGGGGGTCACATTGCACAGTTGCAAATGAATTGGGGGGGGGGGTCCACATACAGTTGGGCAGGCCTAAAAAAGGCTCCTGGAGTCTTGCTATGTCACTGGGCAATGTAATTGTCCAAAAGCACTCAATGGCCAGACTTTTACCTCAATCAAGCTCTTAGGAACATAGGAAACTGCCATATAGTAATTCAGACCATTGATCTATCTAGCTCAGTATTGTCTTCACAGACTGGCAGCAGCTTCTCCAAGGTTGCAGGCAGGAATCTCTCCCAGCCCTATCTTGAAGAAGCCAGGGAGGGAACTTGGAACTTTCTGCTCTTCCCAGAGCAGCTCCATTCCCTGAGGGAAATATCTTACAGTGCTCACACTTCTAGTCTCTCATTCATAGGCAACCAGGGTGGATCCTGCTTAGCTAAGGGGACAAGTCAAGCTTTCTACCACAAAGCCAGCTCTCCTCTCTGTGTAATTACCACAAGACCAGCTCTTATAATTACCATCTGAAGAGTTGGTCTATCTTCAGAATACCATTTGACTGAGCAGAGAGTCACCTTTTAAAGTGATGATCCTCTTATATTTAGCAGGGGTGGAACCAGGGGTGCACATAGATGATTTTGGTGCCCAGACCAGCCCTTCCATGAGGCCTCCCAGCCAGGTACTTCCCCACACCATGAGGCCCCCCAAACCTACTCTTGGGTGGTCTCCTGCTGTGGCTAACCTATGTGCCATAATTTTTTTAAACAAAACGTCTCGTGGCCGAGGGGTGGCAATGGGGGGGGGAGCCAAGTAGTTGACCTCCTCCCCGCCCCCAGCAGTGGCAGCAGCTAAATACATCCTTTCTGCCCAGTGGCTGCTGTGAACTGTGAGGTATGCCTGCTCAGTTCAAATCAAATCTCTTTATTTCGGTCAGCGACCAGCATGGAGCGGTTCAGAAAAAGATAGTCACAAGCCTGGGCAAAGAGGACACACCCAATGGATGCTCCCCCCATTGCCGCCGCCACCAAGGGTGGGGGAGGTCAACTATTTGGCTGCCCTCCCACCAGCCACAGGGCCACCCTTTGGCCACTCCTCGGCCATGCGGCAGCTTTGCTTAAGAAAAACAGCATGTAGGTTAGCTGTGGCATGGCGGGCAGGTGCAGAGGGGCTCTATGAGGCCCCTTGCCATTTGGAGGCCCCCGCCCCCGGACCTTGGAGGCTATGGATCAGGGCCCCAAGGTCCAGGAGTTAGAGTGCTTCTGGGAAGACCAACAGGCCCTATCCAATCCCAGCACAGTATCCCCCCGTGGATCTCCTTGTGCTTTTAAAGACTGTGAACCCTTTGGGAACAGGAGAGCCTCTAATTTGTGTAATACTTATTTTTCTATGTAAACTGCTTTGAGAACTTTGGTTGAAGCGGTATATAAATTTTTGTTGTAGTAGTAGAAGAGAATGCAGATGCACATTCAGATTGGCAACCGAATGCACATTCCAATGAAAGCAATTCAGTGTGGAAAACAGCTGCTTTGGGGTGCACATTCAAATGGAGATGTAGTTTATCCACACTGTATTTCTTTCAATGGGATATGCATTTAGTTGCACATTTGATTTCTCACCCTTCAATCTTTTCCCGACTACATGTGAGAGGATCAGGTGGCGGAAGCATCTGCCTGGTTGGTTTAGTAGCAGAGAGATGTATCTTCCTCTCAACACCCACCTCACTCCTTGCAGTTTCACACTTTTTAACAAAAGAGTTTAAAACTAATCAAAAAGCAGACATGTTTCATAGTAGCTGCAAATGTTAATGAAAGGCACACCCCCTTTCATTGCTGTACACTCCATTGTACAGAAGCATAGAAAAGGACCAGTATATACCCAAAATAATGCTGAACTGTTTCTGGATAATTGCCTTCTGTTACTTTTCATTTTTGTAGTATAAGCACTGTATCTTTGCAGCATAGTCATACAATACATTATAGAAGTGTTCAATAAAGCCTCTCAACAAAAGGAACAGCTTGTGGGAAGATGTGGGGGGGCAGCGGTGGGGGGGAAAGCTTGTTGTATTGAATAATATTATAAAAACATACCATATAATCTATCATGTTTACTGTCCGGAGTTTTATATCTGATACTAGTTGCTCTTGGCAAAAGCAGTATGGTAAAACCAAGAGAAACTATCCTCATGCATCTTTAATGTTGTCTCTTAAAAAAAAAAAAAAAAAAACCTGCCATCCTTACTTGTTAATAGAACCAAACATCATAAAAAGTCTTAAACAAAATGCTGTACTACTACTGACTGAAGGTATCAAATCTTAATGCTTATTTTAGAAGACTCCAGCCTCCTAAAATATTGATACTCAGTTTCTGAGCTCTTGCTGACTTCTTCACCTGGCACTGTCCACACAAGATTTCTCATATGCCAATTCACCCAATACAAGCATACAGAAGCAGCAGGACCTCAAAAAGTGTGTGTGTGTGGGGGGGTAGGGCTCAAGAAGATCACGGAGGGAGAGCAGACTATTTTTCCTGCTCCTCCTCCTCCTCCTCCTCCTCCTCCTCCCACTTAGATTGTAAGCCTTTTTGGACTGGGAAGCAAATTGTTTATTGTTTTTTTAAAAATATATAAACCACTTTGAGCACTTTATTGTAAAGTAGTATATAAATACTACAGAAAAGGAGCTAGAAGTTCCATTTTTATGACTTGGCCAATCAACCTCAATACACACTCCCCCCCCCCGCCCCACCGCCATAAATTAGCTCAGCTCAGCTTCTCCCTCAGCATCAGAGCTCTGTTCCCAAGTAGGTGTGTGCACGAATCAAGATCTGTCATTTGATATGAGGTCAAATTGAAATGCAGACTCCCTAATTGATTTCTCAAAAGCCTTGACAAATCACCCGATTCGACCTGAATCAATTTGGGTGCCATTTTGAGGCCTGTTTTGCGGGAAAGCCAGGCCTCAAAATGACACTTCTTTCCAGGTAGATCTGTCCTCTGAAGCGGGCTGACATGCTAAATCCAGAGTGGAGGGCTGGTCTACCTGCTGATCCTAATTGGTAGACTATCTCTCCCCAGAAAGAAGTGCCATTTTGAGGCCCATTTCCCCATCAAAACAGGCCTCAAAATGGCATCCAAATTGCCTGAATCCATTCAGGTAGAATCAGGGGTGATCCTATTCTATCCCGTATATGTCCCTTTGTTTTCAGGGTGATTCAATTCAGGGTAGAATCACTGAATCACACCCAATTTGACCTGAATCTATTTGTGGGCAAATCAAATTGCACATCCAAAGTACATACCCAAGGCACAGAAAGTAAGCCCACACAGTTGGCAGCTGAGTCCTTGATAATTGTCTTTCTCCATTAGCAAATAAGTCTTGCATAGCACCACAGTCTCTTCTGGCTGATCATTTTTTGGCAAAGAAGGATCAGTCTCCCTTTGCAATCGAAGCTGCAGTTGGTCTATGTAGACAGTACTGAGTTAGATGAACCAAGGGTCCGACTTGGTATAAGACAGCTTCCTATGTTCCTATGAATTGGCATCCCAGACTACTTTGTACAAGTAAACTGGCTGGGTCACAAAAGAATTCTCAAAGACTGAAGTGATTGGTGGAGGAGAACAAAAGAAATTGAAAAGAAAAGACTTAATGAGGCTATTCACATGATGGAGGAAAACCAGGCTGAGAGAGCCCACCCTGGTTGTCCTCCCTCGCAAGAACTACCGGGTTCATGGGCAAGACCGGTGGTTCAGCAGCATCTACCCCACCAAAGTAAAGTAAAGGTAAAGTGCGCCATCAAGTCAATTTCAACTCCTGGCGCCCACAGAGCCCTGTGGTTTTCTTTGGTAGAATACAGGAGGGGTTTACCATTGCCTCCTCGCATGCAGTATGAGATGATGCCTTTCAGCATCTTCCTATATCGCTGCTGCCCAATATAGTACCAGCGGAGATTCAAACTGGCAACCTTCTGCTTGTTAGTCAAGCATTTCCCCACTGCTCCACTTAAGCTGGCACAGCCCACCTTCCCCTTAAATGAGGTTAGCAGAGTGAGCACTCTGCTAACCCCATTTTTTTGATTTTGAGTTGCCATGGCATGGATCCATGCCACGGTGACTCATGCAACTCCCAACTGGGAGGCTATAACAAGCCTCCCGGCCTCAGGGGTCTCCCCAGTATGCCCCGTGCACTCATGTGGGGCATTATGGGACTTCCAGGGGCCGGGCGGCCCCTGATCCCCTCAGCCCCAACCAACTCTGTGACAGAGCTGGTTCTCATGTGGGTGGCCAATCCGGCCACCCAGGGCTTGACTACTGGTCATGTATGAGGAGAGCAGGCTTGACCAGCTCCCCCCACCAAACCCCTCCTGGCTCTACACACTAATCATGTGTAGAGCCTCAAAGGTAGCAATGAAGATGATACGAAAGTGAAACAAAAAATGAGGCTGTGAAGGAATGAAGCCTGCACATCCTCTTTTTATAAGAGGATAATATATAAGATTTTTATATTGCAATTGCTTTGCTTACTCGCTGAGGCGCTTCACACGATTGCTGTGAAGCGCCTCACTGAGGTCTGCTGGGAGAGCGGTCTTAGCTTGCTCTCTCCTCAGATAATCGGCGGTGGAGCTCTGGGTGGCTGGATCTGGGTGGCTAGATCCCACATGACTGCTGGCTCCTTCACAGAGCCAGAGGGGGCTGTGGAGATCGGGGAGCACACAAGTGCGTGGGGCATCCTGGAGACACTCCCAAGCCCAGGAGGCTGCTTGCAGCCTCCTGGCCTGGGGTCTACTAATGTGTCACTGTGCAACAACACACGAGCAACAAAATGCAGTTAATGGAGCACCTGCTCCATTAACCTCATTTAAGAGGAGGGTGTTTAGGTGAGCTAGCCGCCTTGCGAGCACCGGGCTCTCCTGTGAGTTCCCACGAGCACTGAAAAGCAATTTCCAGTGCTCGTGGGAATAGCCTCCCTGTGTTAAAAAGCTCTGCAGGGGTCAAAGTTTCACAGCTCCTGTTCTACAGTTTGGTTTTGGAGGGGAACGAATTGTACTGGTTTAATTTTAGAGAGAAGAGTGGGTTTGATTTGATTGGGCAGCTTCCTGGGTTCCTATGACCAAGGACTGTTGAACTATCAGCTGTCAGGAACTCCATATCTGTTGCCGAACTAAGAATGGAGAGTGAACATGGATCATAACCTGATGTCACAGATGAATGATTTACTGACACTTTTGTGAACTGATTGGCTTTGACAGAATATGTACATGAGCAAATGATATACTATGTTACTATGTTAAACATGTAGATTTTAGAGAAGTGTTGGTTCTTCAGATTTCAATGGGAGCCTGGGGCCATTGTCAGGATCTGACCATAGCAGGGGATGGGACTGTAACTCTGTTGTAAAGTATCTGCTTTGCATGCAGAAGGTCCCAGGCTCAATCAGGGCAGCCCTTGCATAAGGCAGATGATGCCTTCAGATGTAACATGGAATCAAGGGTGCAATGGACCCATGGTTCTGTGCCCTCCACCACTCTCTCATCTGCATTCATATCTTTGGGAAAGCAGTCTCTCTGTAGTTAGCGAGACTGCACAGAGGTGGGAGATCTGGCTAAGTGGGCTTCCTTCTCGACAGAAGGGTATCCTGCACAGCCAATCCCACCACCACAGGTTCACCCTCCCACAAATGGGGGAGGATTGTACTATACGATCTTACCTTAAAGAGCGCCTTCTTCTGCATGATCCTCACCACACGTTAAGGTCATCTGAGGAGGTCTGTCTCCAGCTATCACCAGTTCATCTGGTGGCAACTTAGAGCCGGGCCTTTTCTGTATCTGCTCCTGGGTTGTGGAATGCACTCCCTGCAAAAATCTGTAATCTGAATTCTTTATTGGCCTTCAGGAGAGCCCTCAAAACCTATTTGTTTGGCCTGGCCTTCCAGGGTTTTTAATTAGTTGTAAATGTTTTTAACTTGCTGTAACCTGGCTTTTCAGGGTTTTTAAACTGTTTAAAATGTTTTAACTGTTATTGTTTTATAGTGTTTTACAACCTCTGTTTTTAACTGCTAATTGATTTTAATTGTTTGGTTTTAATGTAAACCATTTTGGAAGGGTGGTATAGAAATCAAATACATACATACATACATACTATCATTTCTTGGACGACCCTTGGGTTCATTCCTGGTTGGACTGTGAAAGACTCCTGTCTGTAATAATGGAAAACTGCAACTGCTACCAGTCAACAGAGCTAACTGGACTGACCTGCACCCACCTCTGCAGCCACCTCTGTTTCTATATTGCTCATCAAGTCATGAGATGTCTGATCCATTATCATCCAGTCAGTACAGCAGGACTACGCTGTTCATGATGATTTTAAGTGCAGTGAAGTTGCATCCCCTCCACTATACTAATTTGCTGGTGCAATGGTCCTTCCTATGTTCCATAGCATGGAAGTGGATTGAGCCCTTTTCCGATGCTGCTGTCCGAACTTGGCTTAGCCTTCCTCATATCTGCTGTTTTCCCTGGGAGAGAAGCTCCTGTTAGTGCCCCACAGCTGCTCTTTGAGGGTTTGTTGTTGGTTTGTTTTTGGTTTTTTTTTGCTGGGGGAGTGCAGGTCAAACTATGCAATTGATTATGAGGGCAGACTAACAGGCTTGAAGGGAATTATAGGGCATTTGGGTCTTTACCTCTTTGGATTCCATTTCTACGGACAGAAAAGGAATGGCATCATTTGTTCTATTTCATTTTAGCTTTTAATAATCCATCTGTAAGATACCAAAAGCAATAATTGTCAGGAAAACAAAAGCCATTTCCTAGCCAAAAGTAAACTCACTTAGAGTAATTGAATTGAATTCCCATTCAATCTCAGTAACATGTATCTTCGGCATAATTTATGAGGGTTTTATTTTGAAATATTTATTGTAATTTTTAAAAGTAGATTGGTAGAGATCAGTGCAGCTGTGTGCATAACTTCTCTAATGTCCAGGCTTTAATTGAGTTTATCCATCAATGTCTTATACTCTTTTGAGAATGAATGTTGGAGCTGGAACTCTTTAGCACTATCTATGGAAAGGCCTGTAATTTAATTAACAATAGTATCTCAGTCAAAAAGTTTAAAGGTTATATTCATCCCACTTCAATCAATTGGATTCTAATGCTTTATTCTGGCAATGTGTAGGATGTGATGTTTAACTCTATTTTATTTTGTATAAGTGGCAGAATGTAAAACTAAATATACAGCATGAAACATTGTAGATGCATGCTTGGTTTGACTTTTGTATCCTACCCTTCCTCCAACGAACTCGGAGAAGAGGTGCCATAGCTCAGCAGTACAGCATGTAATGTGCACGCACCAGCTCCCTGGTTCAGTCCTGAGCATCTCTAATACGATTTCCTGTAGCAGGGCTGGGAGACCCACCGATCAACAGACCATACTAGACTAGAGAGACCAGTGGTATGATAGTATAAGGCAGCTTCAGGTAATCTTAGAAAAAGGGCTGTAGCTCAGTGGCAGAGTGTATAGAAGGACCCAAATTGGGTTCAATCACCAGTTAAAAAGATCTCGCCTAATTGTGCTGGAAAAGATCTTGTCCTGATATTTTAGAGAGTTACTGAGTCAGAGTAGACAATACTGGGCAAAATGGGCAAGTACTACAAGGCAACTTACTATGAGGCAGCTTCTCAACAATTCTGTGCAATAGGTTCAGCCAAAAAGATAGTGACTGGCCCAAGGCAACCCTGGAAGCATTCTAGTTGAAGAGAGATTTTAATCTGGGTTTACCACATCGAAGCCCAGTGCTTCAGCCACTGCATGGCTTTACTGAGTTTCACAGATTGTGGTTATAACTCCAGAAAGAAGATGTCTTTAGTCATATAACTGCACAAGAAAATATTATAAAATATATGCATTCAACTATTTCTATGTCTGATATTAGAATACAACTGTGACACTCCTAAAACCCTTCACATTTTCTAAATGGCAGTGACCTTGTTGATTGTGTTATTGCTTAGATCTGGTTTCTGTGCTGTATGATTTATATCTGGCTATCCCATTTTTAAGATATCTATCTTAAAAATATCTATCTATCGATCTATCTATCTATCTATCTATCTATCTATCTATCTATCTATCTACCTCCTTATTAAAATATGTTCTTTGTGGTGTTCTGTGACTTACATCTCTATACAAAACCTATGAAAATTCCCATCATAAGAACGGCTTCTGCCAGGAATTACTACACAAGTAAGGGGGGGAGCAATTACCCCTATGTCCCTGTGTGACCATCTGTGATCAGGCTTGAAGAGTGCCTGTAAAAGGTGCACACCAACAGAAAGCAAAGAGCATTAATATTGCCGCCTTCTGAGTGTAATGAATCCTACCAACCGACTTATTTTTATTTTTGGCTTATACTTTTATTAGTATAGTAATCATCAACATGCTTCATTTATCACAGGCTGGTTTTTGTTGTGTCTTTTGCAAAGTATACATTCCAATAAAGTCAAAAGAATCCATCTAAATCAATGACCAGAAAAACAGGAAGCATGCTATTGGCTATATAGCTCTTCCATGACATAGTCACGGCATATTCATGACAAGGAGTCTCTATTAGTGGGAAAATGATGAAATCTGCCCTTCAGGTCAGTATGGTAGTTCCTCACCAGGTATATTGGGAAAAGCTGTATTTTCCTGTCATATTGTGATTTGACTATTGCCATGGTGACATTGATGCAGCATCTAGTTTCCATTTCATTAAATTAGCTGTATATTCTCTGGAACATATTGAAATTGGATATATTTTAATATTCATTGTAATTAGCATAGGCTTTTAGATGGTTTATAAAAGATACAAATCTAGAACAAGATGTGCATACATCACCTATATGATCTCAGTAAGAAATGTATCAAGATTTTTCTTTCAGCAACTTCAATCGTCAGTAGGGGGAAGGGGAGAGAAAGAAAGAGATCATGAGAAACAAAGAGAGAGAGAGATTAGTTGTGTAGATCATGACAACAAATACAAACTATATATCACAGGTCATGAAACCCTTTTCTCATCCACTCACACAATGAGTGTACAGTGCACACAGGTACAAAATTGTAAACAGATACAGTTATCCACACATTATGTTGAATGCAGCTACAGCAGTACACTTTCTCTCTGTACCATCCACTTGAGGGACCTGTAATGAGTTTTACATTTGAAATGGATACAGTTACTGTTATTTACACAAAAATAGGTACATGTGCCAGACATCTGAACACAGATACAACATAATGTCTGAGCAGGACTCAGATCTTTAGCAAAAACAATATGAACAAGCTCACTGCCAACTAGAAGACATAAATGTGAAAGGTTCGATTCACAAGTCATAATTACATTCCAATATCAGCAATAGAAATAGTAACATGTATTCATTTTATAATAATTTCTTCTGCAGTTATATTAGTAAAGAAATCCTATTGGCATCTTCTTTATGTTATTAAAGCAAAAAGCCACGAGACTCAATAACCCAGGATCGATGTAAAATTAAAACAGATAACAGCTAGCAGCTTGTACTTTGGTATTTATTGCGAGGTCATACTAGCACTACTGAACTCTGGAAAGCCTCACATTACTGAATAACAAACCGAATCGTTAGAAAAGGAAAGAAACATAATAGTGTAGAGTCAAAATAACTAAATAGCAAAGACAGGGTCGGCAAAGTTTAATGTCTAGGCCACCTTTCAGCAAATACTTGAAAAAGATTTGGAAACTTCAAGCAAATAACATTTGAGAAGTACCTTAAGTGCAATTTTCCAATCATGGAAGCAGCCATCATCATACTTTTGGCATTTGCCTCTCCAGACAAATTTTGCACTGTGAAGAACGCTGGGAGGGTGATGCTTCCTGGTGTGTCAGTTCCAGGCTGGGACTTCTACACATCCTCTGGGACATTGTACAGTACAGCATCCCACCCCCTGCACTGCCACTTCTTCATGTCAGAATAGTGTTATTGTATTTGTTGTATCCCAGAAATGACTCATATTTACTTTTAAGTGTCTGTATCTATAGGATGCCATATCCATGACAATACTAATTGAGTAAAGAGGTGATTCTCTTTGCTCAGTTAAAGTGGCCATTCTCTTTTGAGCAGGGGGAGAGCTGACCTATCCAATTGCCCTTATCCAACTCCAGCTCAGCATCTCTCTAGTGGCTGTTGCTGGTACCTATCTTAAGTTTCTTTTTAGATTGTGAGCCATTCATTTATCTTTTTATTTATTTATTTATTTGTTTGTTTGTTCAAATTTATTTTATTTTATTTTATTTTATTCTATTCTATTCATTCATTCATTTATAGCTATGTAAACCACTTCAGGAACTTGTGTTGAAAAGTGGTATGCAAATATTTGTCATTGTTGTTTAGTATGAAATGCAGATGTCTACTCATCAAGGGGTAATATGGAGATACTAGAGAGAGAAAGGGGCTTGACATCATTGGTAAGCTGCTCAAAGCCCTCAGAATGGCCCACTGTTGATTCCCAAGAGAGACTTTATGCACATAACAGAGTGGTTGTTGGTGGAGCAATTATCCTGGACTCCACTGAGGGATCTACTTTATTTACCTGAATCCAAGACTAGGTTTTTTCCAACTTTTTAAATATTAGAAATCAGGAGGTCATCTTAAATTCAGCGTCCTGTCCCTTTAGAGTAAGTGCAGGTATAACCTGGATTTAACCTCAACTTTTTAAGGGGCTTATTTTAAATTCAGGGTCATCTTCCATTCAGGTAAATACAGTACTAGCAGATCACAGAGTACTTCTCCATTGATCAACAACAACAATATTTATATACCGCTTTTCAACAAAAGTTTCCAAAGCAGTTTATACAGAGAATTAATCAATTAAATTAATTAATCCATAAAGATGGCTCCCTCTCCCCAAAGGTTCACAATCTAAAAAGAAACAAGGGTTTCTAATTATTTAACAGCAGCAATACTGAAATGGCCTTTCTTTTTACAGCAAGGAGTTAGAATCCCTGATACAGGGCCATCCCTAGGGGGGTGCGGGGCTTGGGGTGAATCAGCATGTGTGGGGCCTCCTTAACATTTCACATCATTACACAATCATACTGATTGATGGCATACTGTGTAAATAGTGTGAGTGAGGTTTTTGGACATGCCCAACCAGCTTGGACATATAATGCATTTCTAAAGAAATAAAAATAAAAAGCGTTCCTTATTTGAAGAGACTGTGCCCTTGTGAAAGTGGGAATATTGAGATCGTTGGCCATGTGTTTCTGTATTGTTTTTTCTATCGCGAGCTGCATTCCAGATATATTGCTCCTCTCATTCTTAGATACCCTGACAATTCGGATGAATTTTATATAAACTTATTTCTTTCTCATAAACACACGTAGGTCTCACATTCAGTAGCCAAATTCTGTACGACTGCAATTAAGATTCGCTCATGGTGTGTCAGAAACGGTCAGTTTTAATCGTCCCTCCTTTTTCTTTTTAATTTTGTTTTATCCTATATATTTTTATCTCAATCTTCTATGTAATTGATTTTTTCTATGTATATGCATGTATGTGTTTATACTGATATCTACCCTCAGGGTAGATTTATTTGATCTGTATTTGATCAAAGATCGCAATCAACTGAATTGAACTGAAAAATAAAAAGCACAATACATGCTTCACAGTTCTCAAACCTTCTGGGTTGCAAATCAACATGAGCATAGTACATTCATTCATTCATAAATAAATAAGATATTGTTTGTTCCAGAAGTTTTTGTAATTTTCTGCCATGAAACAAGCCACTTATAGGACTTTTTGGATGGGTTTCTTCTTCTTCTTCTTTTTAACCAACAATTTGTCAAATCCACTTCAATTTAAATATACTTATTCCTCCCATCCTGCCCTACATCTCTGCTTAATACCAAAGCCCTGTGCTAAGTCATTCCAGGACAGGTGATCTAAAGGCTGGGGCAGAAAGGGGTGTGTGTTTTACCCTTTTTTATGAAGGCAAAGGGCCGTTTCTTCCATATGGGGGTGGAATGATTGTCTAAGGGGGGGCTTCAGTTCCAGACATTTTTGTAATTTTCTGCCATGAAACAAGCCACTTATGGGACTTTTTGGACAGGAGTTTTTAAATTAAAAAAATTTAAAAACCAACAATTTGTCCAATCAGCTTCAGTTTGAATATACCTATTCCTCCCACCCTGCCCTACATATCTGCTCAAAACCAAAGCCCTATGGCAAGCCAATCCCTAAATATTCAAGCTTGGGGAGATAACCACAAAAAGGAAATCACATCATACCTCCATTACTAATGCTGGGCCGGGCTGGGCAGAGGGTCTGCAGAGAGTTCTGGTGCTGGACACTCTCTGCCTGCCTGCCTGCCTGTTTGCTTCTTTCCTGAACTTCAGGCTTAAAGGAGGCCTGCATGGCGGCCTCTCTGGAAGCCTTGCCCAGCTGTTGAACAGCTGATAGGTGGGAGAGGTGGAGCTCTAGTAGTTTGCCTGGGAGCCTTTCAAGCTCTACACAGACACAAAAGATTGGCTCTGGCTGGGCTGCAGGGAAAGATAAGTGGCTGGGACTGGGGGAGAAAGGAGGGCAGGCTGCCCTGCAGTGTGCCCAGAGCAGGGCCTGTGCCAGTGCAGGGCTCAGGGCAATTGCCTCGGTCGCCCCACCCTAAGGACGGCCCTGCCCTGATATGTAGTAACTCAGATGTACAGTTGTATTTGTCTATTCAGGTCATCCTCGTGTGTGGCTCATGGGGTGAAATAGTTAATTGGCTCTACCCCTTGGATCACTGTTTTGTGGTAGGCTCCAGCTGTTGGACCATAAGGTTCCATTAAAAGACAAAGTAGATCGCACAAGCCTGATGTCCAGCCATATGCATTTTAGACTACCATATTTGAATGTGTGCAGCAGATATTGGTAAACCAAATATTAACTATGACACAGCCTCAGTTTCATTTCCTTATTTTATGTAACATAAATGGAGCTACTGGATAAAGTGCTATTTTTTGCCAGCAGAAAACCTACAATCAGTGTCTCTTTGTTATTTTGAATCTAAATAACCAGCATATTTTTAATGTATCGGCCTGACTACAGCTAGTTTATTTTTATCTCATCAAGTGTCAAGAATAGTCTTGATTGGAGGAGAGGGAGAAACAAAAGAAGGAAGTTCATTCTTTGGGGGCCAGTGCTCATTATTGTTTTCAATAATCAATGTAAATGAATATAGTCTTGAAAATTCACCAGTTTGTCCATAGTCATATATAGAAATGTGCTTGTGGGTTGATAACAGAACCAGCAATGCATTTCTTTCTATATATGGCTTTGGATATGCTTTGGTTTACTTACGGGAAAGCTTTTTCTATGTAAATGAATCATGTCTTCTTCAGCTGTCAAATGTATAAAGCAGGTAGAAGCCAGCCAATAATAGCATATTATCTTGCAGACCCGACCTTCATGAGGAACAATACAGAAGAGCATTACAATATGTGAAGAATAATTTAAATTATGGCTTTTTCAATAAAATAATGGGGGTTTGTCATATTTATAGCAAGTACAGCGAAGGTAACAAAAACAAAAAAACAAAAGGAAGAAGAAGAGGAGACCTTTCACTCCTGAAATGTTCCAAAGATAATTTAAATGCATATGATTTTTGCAGTAATAAATTAAAGCTTAGAGTCTTTGGGAATAAAATGCTGCCTGGTGAGCCTGATTGCTTCAGTTTGTTTGGAGGTGGTAGAGGAATTCTGTGGATCTCTTTGTTTTTGTTTTGAATCTGATGATAGGAACAAAAAAGCAAGCTATGTTGATCTTCTTTCACAATATTTTGCAACGGGGATGAGATGTGTAAAACCTGTCCCTATATTTTTGTAGCTACTTCTGTCCTCCCACAGTCTGGTGTCATATCTTTGGGATGCTTATCCTCAATGGTGGACATGAAGGTTTAGGAAAGCACATCAGGAACATTGCTGAGCACTGCAGGCATATTATTACCCACAACTAGTTTAACTGCTCCTCATGTACCCTGTTCAAAAGCACAGACATCTCCCTAAGCAGAATAATGACAATCTGAATCACTGCTGTGCACTGAATGCATTTTATCAGCAGTAGCTGACTGAATTGTGCATCAGTGTATACATCCAGTCATGAAGTCTGCGGTTTTTTAACTGCTCTTTCCTTTTGTTACAAACCTGGTTAGCAACAGTGACCAACCTAGCCTTTATTAATAGATACCTCACCATTATCCATATACCAAACATTTTATAGGGACATAAAGAAATACATTGTTGATGCTTTGGGTAATGTTTCCTTTTCTGTGCTATTTTTAAAATCAATGGGTAGCACTCATAATAACACTGCCCTCACATTAAAATGTTTTGAATGTGCAATAATTTCCAGATCCCCTTTTCATCTGCTGCTCCCAGTGCTCCCCCAAACTATGTCTCTGAGGGCTGGGGAACCCTTGTGGACATACATTAGGGAATACAGAGGGAAGGGTGAGGTCAATCTTTGCATATGCAGAACATTCTAACATCAATATAACAACATCAGCAGTAGTCTGAATACTGCCCGAGACAGACTAATACACATTTTCATCAATCTTTTTCAAAACCAGATACCAACTTGTTTTCCACAGTACCACCATAAACAACAAAATAAGTTCCTGATGACACTCCTTCCACAACTTGTTTGGACCCTTCTGAAGAATATTTGCATGGCATTATATAACATTGGGAAATGGTGTTGAAAGACATTTTTCTAAAATTCAAAGAAATACATTTTTAAAAATTTAGTAAACCAATTACATTTCTATTGATTGTATGACATACTTTTCCTCTTCTGTTTCTGATTTTTAAAAAAAGCAGTTCTCACCTTTTACAGTTAGGATTAAAATGTTACAAATGGTTGAAATCAAACCTTTTGAAGAATGAGCACTGGCACAAAGAAGAGATTTGAATGAAGTTAACAAGCTATATGACAGTATCATTTCACAAAAAAGTTGAAGCAACAGATATTGAAAATATAAGATTACAAATCTATCAGCTTTGGTGGATAACTTCTCCTTTGTTGAAAGGATACCATACTTTAATGCATCAGAAAATTAACCAATGTTTCTACTTTTCCACTCCTTGGAGTATCTCAGGGATAAAGAGAAGATGCTGAGAAAAAGGGGTGCCAGAGATACTGGAACACTCAAATTAAACCCAGGAAATGGGTTTAGCAGATGCATTGAATGCTGCAATATAGATCTCTGATCTCCTAGAGCCCAACTGTTTGAGGCAGGTTGGTCTATAAATATTGTGACACTGCCTCAGTTGTCCCACTTCCCCAAATGGTGAGAGGTTCCAAGGGTTTTTAGTGTGCCTTTAATTCTGATTTTCCTTGGGAGAAGAGTCACTGAAGATTTAGAATGTCTTTGTAGTATTTGGTTTATTTAC
Organism: Hemicordylus capensis; assembly: GCF_027244095.1. Taxonomy (NCBI): domain Eukaryota; kingdom Metazoa; phylum Chordata; class Lepidosauria; order Squamata; family Cordylidae; genus Hemicordylus; species Hemicordylus capensis. The sequence continues at coordinate 50,688,783 of NC_069661.1, read as the reverse complement.
ACAAATATACAGGTTGAACACTGGATGAAGTTGGAAGAATAACAGAGCATTTGTAGAAGTCAGCAACAGATTACATCAGTTTCCATAGAGTGGCCCAAGCATCCAGTGCTGCAACTCCTAGCCAGCCACTTCCATTACAGCCTAACACCTCTGGTCTCTGTCCCACAGCAGCTTGCTTGCTGCTTTCACAATAGTTTGACATATATACAGACCTTGCAAGAGCAGGAGAAAGGGAGACAGAAGATATCACTTAGGTGGGTCTTGCATGCTTTTTCAGGTGGGTCTCTCATGCTTTCAGGTGGGTCTTACATGTTTTTTGTGTTGGGAATTCTCTCTGGTAAGAGAAACCCTTTTTCATTATAGGAACCCATTTTTCATTGTTGTGCACAGAGGCACAACACAGCGGAATTTGGTTAGGCATGCACGTATGCTGAGAGTAAAGTAACTTGGAGCCAGTTCATAGTTTCAAATCAATATATGTGGTATTTATTAGAGTACTCCATTCTGGATAGGAAACTGAGGAGTTAGGATCTCTAATCTATCTAGCTAGGTGGATGCAGATGGATCCTGCATCTCTGCACACATGGTGCAGGGGAGAGGAGCTTGCATGTTGCAAGGTAGAAGGAACAGGAAGAGACAGGGAAGAGAAAGTGCAAAGCAGGAAGGAAGTTAGTCCCCAAGAGTAGCAATCTACATTCCAAAGGGATAGTGTCAGAGCAGTAGAGAAGGGATGACCAATGTCTTGACCCTCTAGCCCTCTGACTCACTAGTCTGTCCTCCACTGTCATTGAGACAAGAGACAGCGCAAAGTCCTTCACTTCCAACACCCCCTCTCGATGTCTCATGACTCAGTTCACAAGATTCATTTTCTCTCTCAGCTTTTCAAAGCAGGTCTTGGTAGTGGCTTAGTGAGTATAACTGCAAGCATTTCACTTGTTGGGCAGTAGATCAGCTTGATTAGTCCATCCTTTTGCAGATTTCTCACCACATGATACTTCACATCAATATATTTGGTACACCTCTTCACATCTTCTTGTCTGGAGAGTTGAATGCAGCTTTGGTTGTCTTCATACACTGGTACAGGCTGTGGTACATCTGAGGTGCCCGACCCAGCATCCTGCAAGCATGCTACCCTGCCCCTGCTGCTCAATGGGGCTTTGTGCATGTGCAGAGTTAGTATGGCTCAAAATTCCTGCACCAACCCTCAAATGAACTCTGCACATGCACAGAGGCCAACTGAGTAGTGGGGGTGGAGCAGCCTACCGCAGGATGCTGGGTCGGGCATATCTGCCCTGTAGAGCATTTTGGGTATGGACAGCAGGTAAGTGTGCCCCTGTTTAAAATTGTATTTTCCCACCCTCACTGCCCACCCTGCAGCAGCACTCACCAGCCACTACTGATATTATGACTACAACTACATATATAGACTATTTTTCAACAGAAGTGCTCAAAGCAATTCACACAGACAAATAATAAATAAATAAGATGGCTCCCTGTCCCCAAAGGGATCACAATTTAAAAGTAAATGTAAGATAGACATCAGGAACACGCAGTGGAGGGCTGCTGTGTTGGGGATGGATAAGGTCAGTTGTTCTCCCCTGGCTAAATATAAGAGCATCTCTACTTGAAAAGGTGCCTCTGCTCAGTTAACAGGCATCAGTATTATTGCCCACTTCAACCCTTCTTCCTTTATATTGGATTGGGTACCCTGGCTCATGGTGTCAAGGGAACTTGTAAATAAAGACTCAGACTTGCTGTTTGTTAAGTTATGCTTCCACCCCACATGAGCATCCATAAAAGCTCTGCACCATAGCACATCATCGTTTGCTGAACATTTATGTAGGGTGAAATTGGCAGACTTAATGGCTGTATGTATTTCATCATGGGGAAAATGAGGGCAACAGCTCTTCAGAATTAACTGAAAATATTTGGACAAGCAATGACCCCAAAACAAATCACACTTACATGAGGGCACAGTGCATGGCCACAATCCAAAGAACTACTCTTGGCGTGTCAAAGGACCTTTTCTTTGAGTGATACACCCCACTGTCATATTGCAATTTGCTTTTGGTAGCATCTCTCCATCAGTTTCAAAAGTGGTATGGCATGCTGGTTTGTTTGTTTGTTTGTTTGTTAAACAGCAAACCAAAAGCCCCTTTGGACATAGAGAACTAGTGGTAAAAGCCTGCCCGTGCGATGCTGAGTTGGGCACCTCCACTTCATAGAGCATTTCAGGTACAAGCTACAAGTAGGTTTGCCACTGTCTAAAGCAGTTCTTTCCCACCCTCACTGCCCCCCTCTGGCATCTGGTGGGCCACTGTGTGAAACAGGATGCTGGACTAGATGGGCCTTGGGCCTGATCCAGCAGGGCTGTTCTTATGTTCTTATGAGCGATGCTCACCAGCCAACACTGATCAGATTACAGTGGCCATGATGACTGTTAATTTGTTTCATCCACCTATTGTGTTGGGACAGATGAATAAGTTCTCAACTAAAAGGTTGGCATCACTGAGCAGTTACCAAGGGCCCATTGCTGATCCCTAAGACCATCTGTGTCCATAAGCCATAGGATGATGTTGGGTAATTCTCTTGAAGCCCAGCAAGGTAGGAGAGGGCCCATGGAAATCAGTTTGTCAAGGGTCCTCTGAAACTCTGAGTTGGCCCTGCTTACTAGACAACAATGTGGGCTGATAAATTGTAACAACCAGATTTGAGATAAACAGCCAAATCTGCAACATAGGGAGGACAACAAGGCAAACCCTGGAACAGAGATCCCATGTCATGAGAGAGACAGGTGATGGGAAGCAGCACCAGGTCTAGCTTTGCCTTCCTCTTTCCATCTTTGGCAGCATACCCTCCAACTATTCCTAATTATTGTTTCTGGTAGTTGTTCTGGTAAAACACTATCACATTCTCTGCCTTTTGGGGAGATGTTGGGGAATGCCTTTTGAATATTACGTGTAAATACATGTGCACTAGGATTCTTCACGTTTTAGTTTGATCTACAATTAAGATCTACAATTAAAACTCTGAGTGTGTTAGAATGCATCTTGACTCTGGTGAGCTTGGATGTCAGTGCACATACATAGACACAGAGTGCTAATGCCCTAGCTTATCATCTCTCTCTTTGCAATATCTGTGCATCCAAATTCTAAATGCCACTAAGATCTTTGAGTTAAAGCTCAGTAGGGATGTTGCTGAAATCCACTGAGGCTTGGAGAAGAGTTCTTGAGGCTCATAAGAGTTCCCTTTAAAAGAAGGGTAAACGTCCTGAGCCCTGATAAATCTTCAGAGCTTGGAGAGCACAAGATGTCCTTTACTCCTTCTCTATAAGCCTCACAATTCCTTTCATCCTGTCTGTACTGGCCTCAGCAGCATTGGGAAAGCAGGAGAAACAGCAGCAGCCCCACACAAGGGAAAGGGAGGCTTCCTCCCCTCCAGTATGCTGGGAGAAAGGTAGTAGTACTGCAGCTTCACAAGAGACTAGAAAACCTCTTTCTTCCCCTACCTGTTGTTGCTGAGGCATGCAGAGCAAAGGTGAATAATCTTTGGGATGTATAGCCTTCCCGAGGGCTACAGCAATTTTTTTACATTGTAGTATCCCCTGGGGAGACTTTAAATCCCAGGGGTCACCATTTCTGCAAAGCAGAGCAGCAACACAAGAGAGAGAAAGGGCTCCCAGTCACTGAGAGACAGTGCTGCCACCCCTTTTCTCCTGGTGTACGGGGCGGGGGATAAGAAAGCCTTCCTCCTCCCCCTACATTGCTACTGTGGTAATGGTACCACCACCAAGAGTAGTAAGGAAACAGTGGGGCAGGCTATTCGGAGGCTGGGAGGGAAGGGGCAGAAAATGTCTTTGAGCTGCCTGAAATTGCTCTGCCAATAATCTGTAATCATTTCCGTTCTTTGGAGTGGGGAGCTCAGATCTATTAAATATCTCCCGCTCCATATTCTTCTGTAAAATGCTAGAGAGCACGTGGCAAAAGCTCTGCCCTGTGAAAGAAGGAAGCACCACTACCACAACAGGAGAATTGCAAAATGAGCAGGAGCTCAGCCAAGCAGTCACCTCAAATTGCTTCCCATCCCTATTCCAAAACCAGGTTAAAATTAGGCCTATAGAGCTCCAGATACATACTGTATGAGGTATTTCTATACCATATACATTTGTTTAAAAAGATATTTTGAGGTATGCAGATTCTTGAGGACACATGCAATTTATGCATTCTACAAACAGTTTTGAGACTTAACTTAAAATGCTTACAAATTATCTCCAATAGTATTTTAATATCTGCATAGAGATGTTTTGAGCACAGAATGAATTCATATTCATATTTCTGGAATACTGGATTTAGAATGATGTCATGTACATTTTATCTTGAGTTAATCTGAATTGAGTGGCTAGTTGGGAAAACATCTATAATCCCTAATTTATTCAGCTTGTGACATTATATATCTGCTTCTGCCTACAAATAGCTTACCGTTTGCCCTCTGAAACCTTGGGAAAGCTAACAGACTAGTACGTGTATCTATTGGCCAAAGAGAGCTTCTGTTCAGTTCATCATGAGCAAAAAAGGATCTGCTCCATTTAAGAAATTCAAAGAGGGTTATAATTCGGTCTGGACTACATTTTTGTAGATTTGAAATTTTGCATTAAATGCTGCCTTTTTACTGAGATAGAACATTTTCTATTTTTTTTTAAGTAGTTGAAAAACACTTGAGGCCGTTTCATGAGAGTGTAGCAGTTTCCAAGCCTTAGAGCTGCAAAATCCTCAGTTAAGTTACTACTGGACATGCCCCAGGGAGAAGCACACAATATGAAGAGCTCTACATTACTCAAGCCACAAAGGGGTATGCTCAGGGAACCTCCACTCCCAAATAGGGATACAACACATATTCAAGAAGGAGATACCGGAAATATGAATATTTCTCACTCAAATAGGTTGTCCCCAATTTGAGCTAGGTCCAGCTCTTTTAGACCTGGACCAAATGTGTACTGAGGCTTGCACCTGCCTCCTCCATGTCATCTGCCTCTTGTAATCCCTTTCCCCAGGCCAGAAAACTATGCCATGGAATGGCATTTGCAGCCATGGATCACAGAGTCTTCTGGGCAGGGGTGTACCAAGGTTGGAGTGGGCCCAGAGACAAGATTGTAAAATGGGCCGCTCACTGCCTTCCTCTCCTTCATCTTCTACTAGGTGCAGAACAGATCTCAGTACATGGGGGAGAGGGGGCGGCACTGGGACAAAGAAAAAAGTGGCTGCCCTGCCCCACTTTAATATAAAATCTAGCAGTTAATTGAATCTACGTCCAGCACTAAAAAAACATCCATGTCCAGAATGAGTTTTGTTTTGGGCAGCAGTATCAAGGCAATGCTTGCAAATTCCTTGTGCCATTATAGATACAAGCGTACACACACACACACACACACACACACACACACGAAAGAAAAAAATTGATTGCACAGTTTTCTTCCTTTCTTCCACTTCACATTTGCACGTATATCTCAACCAATTGATAGGGAACAGGTTCAGTCCTGAACAAAAAAAATACTGCATCTTGAGTTCATCCCAGTGAACACAGGTTTACTATGGAGTAAGTGTAGGTGTGTGTGTGTGTTTTTAGTTTATGCCAGCCAAACTTAATAATGTTTAGCCACTCCAGTACTTGTTTCATAGCTAAAATAAGGAGTTTAGTCTCCTTTGTCTCCTGCACTCAGTACCCCACTTAGTTAAAAGCCTGGTTAGAGTGTTGGTTGAGAATTGGGGAGAATTGGGTTCAAATCCTTCCATACTCAGCCAGGAAGTTCAGGGGATAACCTTAAACTAGATACTCTCTCTCATCCTTACAAACACTACCCTGAGAAATGCCAACAGAAAGAGAAGTCACCACCAGCAATCAGTAATCAGTTTAGACCAGGCATCCCCAAACTGCGGCCCTCCAGATGTTGCTGAACTACAATTCCCATCACCCCCAGCTGCAATGTATTGTGGCTGGGATGATGGGAATTGTAGTTCAGCAACATCTGGAGGGCCGCAGTTTGGGGATGCCTGGTTTAGACAATCAGTCTCTATCTATCTTCTAATTTCATTTCAAACCAGACAACAGAATGGAATACATGGAGTCATCCCAGTTTCTTGCGATTTAAGTAGTAAGCATTTCAGGAACAGGAGAGAAAGGCAGCTTTAAAAAAAAATCCCCATCATCAATTAGTTCACGGTCTTATTTTGATGCAAGTCTTTTTTAAGCATTTATTCAGCAGCTCTTTAGCCCATTATCAAATGGATGATTCAGCCTTCAAGATCCCAACATTGAACACCAACTGTTCTCTCTACCTCTCTCTACCTCTATCATGCTTACTTTTAAAAATACACGTTTCTTTTACCTTCCATGGTCCTTCCCCTTCTTGTGAGACAGCAGTACCAAGGCAGCCCCCACCACTTTCTCATAATCTCTCCCTCTTTTTTCATTTGTTTTCTTCACATTCCACTTGTTCCCTCAACCTGGTGGCTACTTTTAAAAAGAAAAGTCTCCTTTACCGTCCTCCCCCTGCCTTGCCTTCTTGAGGGTCAGTCAGCACAGCAGAACAAGGCAATTATTTAGCCCTCAGGCAGTTTCTTTTCCTTTACATTCTTCTTCCCCTCCCCTGCTTAATAGGACTTGCATTTACTTTGCCCCCTGCCTTCTTGTGAGTCAGTCTGTCAGCAACAGAAACAAAACAAGGCTTTTATGCCACCCCCAGGCAGCCTCCAGTCAGTAGCTTGGCTTCAAAGCTCCAGCACTCCCTCTCGCTGCTGCTGCCTGACTCGTGCCTGCCTGACGTCACTCAATTGGCACGCTCTCAGTTTTAGTGAGTGAGTCTGCGCAGAGCACGGCTGGCCAGGAGCAGCCACACTGAGAGGCAGTCAGGAGGCAAAAAGAAGAAGAAGTGGGTACTGGATCACTTTGCTGCTCCCGCAGCAACAAAAAAATGGAAAGAGTAAAAAATGGGGAGAAGAGAAAGGGTAAGGGCTGGCCTTGGAGGGGGTCCTCAGAGGCTGTGGGCCAGGAGACATTTGTCTCCCTTTGCCTAATTAATGGTATGCCCCTGCCTCTGGAATTTGTTCAGGGATAGCAGAGAAATGACTTATCAAGGCTGAAGATATTGTGTATGTCCCTTTAGGTCTTGCTCATGTAGTCTACAGCTCTGTTTTTTAATGTTGGGCCCATGGATCGGATTATGCGAGACCTACAGAAAATCTAACTGATTCACATTGTATTTGTGACAAATAATCTGCTCAAAGCAACTTTAAAGCATCATTATTGTCTGGATGAATGTATACAAGTACTCATCATGTACTATCCATGTTGCAGGTCCCCATGCCCACACTCCAGTTGCTTGTGGTCACAGTGTGGTATTCAACAAAGAGATTTCACTAATTCACATGAGGAGGAGCTGTAGACATTGCAATCAGGGTGAAGATTCATCGACACCTTCTCATGCCTGTCTTTATATCCTTCTGATGCTAAACTAAGTAATAGCCGGCCAAATATATGAGAATTGGAGAGAAGATATTCTCAACCTGACATTTTCGAAAATGACTTGGACTGAAAACCAAAGAAAAACCAGACCTTACACACTGACCTGTCCACTTACACACAAAACCTCGCTTCTCACAAAATTGCATCTCCTGCCTCTATCCCAAAATTGCATCTCCTGCCTCTATCTCCTGCCTATCCCTCCTCAAAAATCTTACCTCCTAACTGAAGAAGAAGATTTTGTCTGTTCTCCTCAATTCCATTCTGACCTCCAGTTTTCCAAAAAAACTCATGGAAGAGTTTTCACCTCCACACCAGTTTTTACAGTGCCTATTATATCTGTTTTCATTTGAGAGTTGTACGGTCTTATTTGAATCCGGTTTGGATTTGAACAGAACCAGGCAAACTGGTTCTGTGCACACCGCTACCCTAATATAACTAAAACTTTATTCCTTACCAATCAATCATAAAATAATATGCAGGGTATCTACAATGGCCAGATATGACCCACCAATAACACTTGAAGTGCGACAGGGCTTTTGTGTTATGCAACATTTAGTATGCAATCATGTATTGTTTTCCTAGGATTCATCCCTATGATCCATAGAGCTCTACTAAAACATCTATGCTTTTTTTAAAAGGTGAACTTACACTAAATGTTTGATCTAAGATTGTAAATAAACTAACTAACTAACTAACTAACTAATATTTTGCTCTGCAAAATGATTATCTTAATCTGAAATTACTGACCCGGACAGAAGCAAGTCATAGAAAGATGTAAAGAACAATGGGACCACAGATAAACATGGATTTGAGGAAACAGAGTTTAATGTTTTTTTAAAGATTTGTTGAACATTTTGATGCACAATCCTAGCACTTCTTCAGCCTTTCCCATCACCCGGTTCTTCCTTTGTTAGCTTGTTCTAGAAAGGAAAGTTGTGTTATAGATTCCCAGCTATACCTGGGGGAGGCTCAGATCCATTTCTTGACTTAGGAAGGCTTACTGCTGCAAAGTCCCTTAAAGATTAGTGTGGGGGTGGGGGTGAGTGTGGGTGTAGAGGTCTGAAATGTGGAAATGTTGCAAACCTAAAACTGTCATTTCAGAATTTCCATCTTTGGCATATTGAATGCAAGATTAAAATTAGATTTCTCCTTCACTGCCTCTACTAACATGCACACTAACACCACAAGTCTGTAGACAATGACAACTTAGAACCATCATTCTTGACATATCAACTGACTGTTTACAGCTTACACACAGGGGCTAGGCCAGTTCCTAACTGATTTCCTTAGTTAGGAACAACCACATTCATAATTCGAAGAAGGTTTCTCTCATATTTCAGCTTTCTATGCTTGAAGTTGTAGTAAGAATTTTCAGCAGATTGAGATCAGTGTGTGATTCTGTGTGGGTTGTGCCTGTTTGAGATTTATCCCTTTGGGGCTACAACCTTGCACATTCTTTACCATGCGGAAGTTCCATTTATTGAAATGTGGAAATATAGATAAATAACTGTGCACAGGACTGCAGCCTCAAGGTCTTAAATGTACAATAATGCCTCCTGGAATAGAGGCATCTTGTGCATTTTGCAGCCTTCAAACATGTATGAAGAAAGAAAATGATATACTTTTTGACTTCTTGCAGTTTCTAAGACAACCCAGAGAATGTGAAACAACACATCTGAAAGAGTCTTCAAATAACCAGGAAATAGCAATAGCTCCTTGTGAAGCATCAGCCACCCTGAGGATTTTCTTAAGGAAAACCTTTATATCTACTCAATAATTTACATCTCTCTTTTTTGTGTTTTGTTTAAATCTACTGGTTTTGGAAAGTGTTTGTTAGCAGTTGGGCTCCACTAAATATTTGATAGGGACTAAAGGGACCCAGGCAAAATGGAACGAAGGAACCTAAATAAGCACCAAAATGCTTTCTCTGAATGAGAAAAGCCTCTCTGGGGGCCAAGTCACTGAGATGTCTCTCATAGATCTGAGCACACCAATGTATTGGATTGTTCAGAGCATGCATATTGTTGTTTCAGTTTGCAAAAAAAGTCCCAGACCAATTTTTATTACCATAACACTCTCTTGCCCAGTCACTGAAACAAATGAACTGAAATATATGGCTATTAATAATCACCAACATAATGGTGAGAAAGAGGAGGGGGGTTACGCACTGGCTGCCAATAGGTTTCTGAGCAAAATACAAAGTGCTGGTTATTGCCCATAAAGCCCTTAATGGCTTGGTCCAGGGTGTTTAAGAGAGTGCCTTCTCTGTCATGAGCCCCATTGCCTACTAAGATCATGCGAGGAGGTATGTTTACAGTTGCCATCAACTTGGTATGTGGCGACATTGGACTAGGCCTTCCCTGTGGGTGTCCAAGGCTTTAGAATTAACTCCCGATCATTAAGAGCTTCTCCATCTCTGGCTACCTTCAAAAAAATCCCTTAAGACCCATCTGTTTTCTCAGGCTTTTGGTTAAAACTATTTTTTTATTTTTTTATTTTTGTTGTGTTTTATTTTTGCTGTATTTTAAACTTATACACTGCCTCAAGATTTATATGTTTGATTGATTAAGTGCCATCAAGTCGGTGTCGATTCTTAGCGACCACATAGATGGATTATCTCCATAAGAACCTAAGAACAACTGTGCTGGATCAGGCCAAAGACCCATCTAGTCCAGCATCCTGTTTCACACAGTGGCCCACCAGATGCCGCAGGAAGCCACCGTTGAGGGCATGCCCTCTCTTCTGCTGTTACTCCCCTGCAACTGGTACTCAAAGGCATACTGCCTTTGAGGCTGGAGGTGGCCCACAGCCCTCCGACTAGTAGCTGGATGATCCAGGATGATCTGTCTTCAGCTTGGCCTTTAAGGTCTCTCGGTGATGTATTAATTGCTGACATAATAGAATCCATTCACCTTGCTGCTGGTTGTCCTCTTCTTCTCTTTCCTTCAACTTTCCCCAGCATTATAGACTTCTCAAGGGAGCTGGGTCTTCGCATAATGTGTCCAAAGTATGATAGTTTGAGCCTGGTCATTTGTGCCTTGAATGACAATTCTGAATTGATTTGTTCTATGATCCATTGGTTTGTTTTCCTGGCTGTCCATGGTATCCTCAGAAGTCTTTTCCAGCACCAAAGTTCAAAAGCGCCAGTGCTTTTTCTATCTTGCTTCTTCAAAGTCCAGCTTTCACATCCATAGAGTGTCATGGGGAAAACCATTATCCGAATGATTCTAATCTTTGTAGGTGTAGACCAGGCATCCCCAAACGGTGGCCCTCCAGATGTTGCTGAACTAAAACTTCCAGCATACCCAGCCACAAAAAATTGTGTCTAGGGATGCTGGGAGTTGTAGTTCAGCAACATCTGGAGGGCCGCAGTTTGGGGATGCCTGGTGTAGACACATCACGGCATCTAAATATCCTTTCCAAGGCCTTCATTGCAACCCTACCAAGTGCTAGTCTGTGGCGTATTTCTTGACTGCTGGATCCACCACTTCAATGTCTTCATTGTCAATTCTGAGGCTGGTAGCTGTGCCCATTGTCATTAGTTTAGTTGTCTTGACATTTAGTTGTAGTCCCATTTTTTCACTGTGCTCCTTGACTCTCATGACTAGAACTTGCAGATCATCCGCATTCTCAGTTATCAGGGTGGTGTCATCAGCGTAGCGCAGGTTATTGATATTTCTTCCTCCAACTTTAAAACCATGCTCATCTTCTTCCAATCCAGCTTCTCTCAGTATATGTTCAGCATATACATTGAATAAAGAAGGAGAAAGTACACAGCCTTGTCTTACTCTTTTGCCGATCTGGAACCAGTCTGTTTCACCATGTTCTGTCTGGACTGTGGCTTCCTGTCCTGTGTATAGGTTTCTCATGAGAACAGTGAGGTGTTCTGGGACGCCCATTTTCCTAATGATATCTCACAACTTGACATTGTCAACACAATCAAAGGCTTTTCTGTGGTCAATAAAGCACTTATTGACTTCTTTCTGGTATTTTTTGGCTTTCTCAATTATCCCGTGAGCATCAGCAATGTCTCTGGTTCCTCGGCCTTTTCTGAAACCAGCTTGAACATCCGGCATTTCCCTTTCCACCTAGGGCTCTAATCTACTTTGGATGATCCTGATCATAATCTTGCTAGCATGTGAAATTAAGGATATTGTGTGATGGTTTGCGCAATCTGTTAAGTCTCCTTTCTTTGGTATGGGTATGTAGACTGACCTCAATTCAATCTGTTGGCCGCTGTGTTGTTCTCCAAATTTGCTGGCATAGTTTGGTTAGAGCCTTGACTGATTCTTCTGTTGCCTGCCATATTTCTGTAGCTATTCCATCAATTCCTGTAGCCTTCCAACTTGGTAATGACTGGCGTGTTGATTTATATGTTAGGCAGCTTATAAACAAAAATACATACATACATACATACTGGTAACTGTGGTTTTTGCATGGGGAAGATGGGAGTTGTAGTTCAACAACAGCTTGGGTACTTCTTTTGCTAGTGCAACTTTGCTCATTCTGTACTGGGTTCATGGCTTTGGATGACAGCCTCAGTTTTTATTGCCTTCATTTTTATTGTGAGTCACCTTGAGGCATTGCAGTTCAAAGATGAATATACATTTATTAAACAAACAAAAATTACTTAGCATGTATACAATGGTCTTCACTTGTTCAAATGTTCATCTAACTTTCCTGTAGGCAGGAAACTACTAGTTTCCCTACTAGTACCCTTAAATGTACTAGAAGGGCTCCTGGGGTGGGGCGGGACTAACAGCCCTCATGTCTCTCCATGCTGCAGCCATGCTATTGATTCCCCATCTGAGGATTGCCTGATTGAAGTCAGCACATCCTCAGTCAGTTATGTGTCCACTGCTCAAGGGGAGGGAGGAGAGTGAAGATGCTTCTCCTCTGCTTCTGATTAGCTGGCTATATGCTGAGGTTCAGCATACCCCTACCCTCAGCCTGACCAATAGGATCCAGAAAATTAGCACAGAGTACCCACATTGGCATTAATAGAACAAGTAAATTTGCCCCATTAATTTCAGTAAGACTGCTTATGAACAACTTAGGCCACCTTCAGATTTAATGGCAAACCTCAGGTCCAATGGACCTGCAGTTTGCCTGCATCTGCGTGGCGCGCTCCCACACAATCATCCTTTGCAGACCTTGCTAGCAAATGCAGACCTTGCAGTCTGGGAGACTACAAAGGAAGAGTAACTGGCTGCCTGGGTTTCCTTCAACACAAGAAGGACAGTTGTAGCAGCCAATTGTGCTTGAGAGGGGGAGGAACTTGCTCCCCTTAACTCAGGTTTGTGCAAGTTGCAAAAACCAGATGACATGCTGAAGGCAACAGACCCTCAGTTTGGTGAGTGAAACTTAATGCCAACCATTCCCAGGTTTTGGGGAAGACTAAAAACCACAGTTGGGTCTAGGAACCATGGTTCCGATCATGCAGACATCACATGGGGCCGCAAACCTGAGCTGAGTTTACCTCAGGTTCCTTGTGATGTCCAGTGGAGGTTTGTCTCAGGTTCCTTGTGATGCCCAAAGGCCTTACTGTATGTGAGCCCGTCTCCCTAGTTCTAAAACTTAAATCCATGTTTTTATTTATATCTGTCTATACATTCATACAAATTTAAATATGAAAGTTATGAGAAGGGCTGCTCCAGTCACTGTTTTACCTCCAGATTAATTTAGTTTATAAGCAGTCTTACTGAAATTAATTCCAGTGCAAGTGCTTATTTATTTGTTTGTTTGTTTGTTTGTTCGATTTTTAGACCGCCCTTACAAAATAGCTCAGGGTGGTTCACAAACATCAAAGACCCTTTAAAACAATTTAAGAGCACTGGAAGGCCAGGCCAAACAGGTAGGTCTTTAGGGCTCTCCTAAATTCCAATAAAGAATTCAAATTACGGATATCTGCAGAGAGCGCATTCCACAGTCCAGGAGCAGCTACAGAGAAGGTCCGCCTCTGGGTCGCCACCAGACGAGCTGGTGGCAACTGGAGCCAGACCTCCTCAGATGATCTTAGTGTGCGGTGGGAATCAGACTGAAGAAGGTGCTCTCTAAGGTAACCTGGACCTAAGCTGTTCAGGGCTTTAAAGGTAATAACCAGCACTTTGTATTTTGCTCAGAAACATATCAGCAGCCAGTGCAGCTGTTTCAAAACAGGCATAATATGGTCTCTCCGGGTTGCCCCAGAGACCAGCCTTGCTGCCGCATTTTGAACTAACTGAAGTTTCCAAACTACGTACAAATTATGTACATCCAGCCCCACGTAGAGTACATTACAGTAGTCAAGCCTGGAGGTTACCAGCTGGTGCACCACTGTTCTGAGGTCATCCTCCTCTAGGAATGGATGCAGCTATCGAATCAGCCTAAGCTGATAAAAAGCACTCCTGGCCACAGCCTCCACCTGAGATACCAGAGTGAGGCCTGGATCCAGGAGTACCCCCAAGCTCCGTACTTGCTCCTTCCAGGGGAGTGTAACCCCATCCAGCACAGGGAGATCTAACTCATCCCTCATATTCTGAGACCCTACAATGAGCACCTCCGTCTTGCTTGGATTCTGCATCAATTTGTTATCCCTCATCCAGCCCATTACTGCCTGTAGGTAGGTATTTAGGGAATGAACGCCATTTCCTGATGAAGCAGATGAAAGAGAGAAGTAGATTTGGGTGTCATCAGCATACTGATAACACCCAGCACCAAGTCTCCTGATGACCTCACCCAGCGGTTTCATGTAAATATTGAAAAGCATTGGTGACAGAATGGCGCCCTGAGGGGCTCCATATAACAGCTCTCATTGAGAAGAGCAACTGTCACCAAGCTCCACCATCTGGGATCTGCCTGAGAGATAGGAGCTGAACCACTGCAGAGCAGTGCCTCCTATCTCCAACTCCACCAGGCAACCCAGAAGGATACCATGGTCGATGGTATCGAACGCCTCCAAGAGATCCAAGAGAACCAACAGAGTCACACTCCCTCTGTCGATTCCCCGGTATAGGTCATCAGGCCGACCAAGGCTGTCTCAACCCCATAGCCCACTCTAAAGCCAGTTTGAAATGGGTCTAGATAATCAGTTTCCTCCAAAACCGCCTGGAGCTGGTCGGCCACCACCCTTTCGATCACCTTGCCCAACCAAGGGAGATTAGAGATTGGCCTATAATTATCCATCGCCGAGGGATCTAGGGAAGGCTTCTTAAGAAACGGTCTAATTATTGCCTCCTTCAAGCATGGAGGCACCTTACCCTCCCTCAGCGATGCATTTATGATATTCACCAGGCCTCCTCGAATAATCTCCCTGCTAGATTGAAGCAGCCAAGTCGGGCAAGGGACCAGAGAACAAGTGGTGGACAGCACCGCTCCAAGCAGCTTGTCCACATCCTCAGGAATCACAGAATGAAACTGATCCAACTTAATACTGCAAGAAGGATTGCTGGACACCTACTTCGTGGAATCCAAGTCGTGGATTCCTTCGTGGAATCCAAGTCCAAGACACCTAAAAAGTGGAATCCAAGTCGGCCCAAATACAGGAGATTTTGTTTGCAAAGAACCCACTGAGGGTATCACAGCAGAGCACCTCTGGGAGCCCAAACAGAAGGAGTAGAAATTAGACTCCTCACTACCTGGGATAACTCCACCGAATAACTTATGAATAACTTAGCTAGTGACTGGAGTAGCCCATCTCATAACTGTTCAAGTGTGTATTTATATCACACACACACACACACAATCTATGGGGTACATGAGCTGAAGGTTTGCGAAAGAAGGAGTACCCTTGTTTAACTGTACCCCTGCTGTAGAGTTACTGACATTCTTAGTCTGCACTTTAAAAAAAAATCAGTATACTCAGAGGCAGGGGGTGGGAGTGATGATATGCAAGGATTTAAAAGATTAGGACTAAAAGCCTACTGCAGCTTTTAGCCACTAAAAAAAAATTTCAATAGGAATTCTCTTCACAACAGATTCCCAGCAGAATACCCAATTCAAAACAAAACTCATCTCCAAATCTCATTGATCTGTCATTTCAATTTTCTGAACTCTCCATTTCCCCCACTTTCTTGCTTCCTCTGAAACAAAGCTAATAAATGTCTGTCATTGCCAATAGAAAACAAGTTACAACAAAAAGTTTTGAAATTCAAATTTTGGGCTGTCTGAAGAGAAACCAGACAATAAGCCACAAGCATCTGACATTGTTCCAACAAGCAACTAAGTGTGCTTACAATTAAATTCCCATTTTTAAAAAAGAGCACACACCCAAAAGCCTATCTCATTTTGCCATGTACTTTAAATTGACCATGTTGTGGTTATTAAAATTTCAAGTATCTTGTAGTATTGCTTAGGTATGTTGATCAAGATTGATAGCACTTCCATTTACATCTTTGGCCACATAACCTTGGTTTGACCTGGAACAAATATTCACTAGTTTGGTAGGGAAAAGGTTGCTAGGTGGAAAATCTTCTAACTAAAGGCTGCTTATACTGCTTAGTATCTGAAGATGTTTTTAGACCTTTGAGATGTGTAAATGCCATGCCTCAGAGTTTATTAAAACTTCACAGAAACATATGTCACTGCATGTACACAAAGAATAACCTCAGCATTTCTAAAGCTGCAAATATCTGGCTTAAATAATCATTTCTGACAATAAAGGTTATTTCAATATTTGCACTTATGTCTTCAAGTATGCTTCATTTCGATGAGATCTGGACCTAGTGCTGTTTTGGCAGTTGTACCTTTGGCTGAGCTGCCATGCTGGCAACAAAAGCGATTACTACTATTCCTACATTCCAGGTGGATTATTGAAGGTCTCCTTGAAGATAGCGCAGAAACTGCAATTAGTAAATGATGTGCCAGGTTACTAAGAAGGACTAGACATGTTGAGCATATCTCTCTAGCATTGAAAGAACTTAATTGGTTCCTGTTATTTTCTGGGTCCAATTCAAGGTGCTGGTCATGACATTTAATGCCAAAAGTCGCTTAGGGCTCCAAGGACTACTTCCTCCTGTATTAATCTGTGCTGATGTTAAGATAAGTCTCAGAAGTTACCTTCCCTGGCATCTCCAAGATAGGGCTGAGAGAGATTCCTGGCTGCAACCTTGGAGAAGCCACTGCTAGTCTGTGTAGACAATACTGAGCGAGATGGACCAATAGTATGACTCAGTATATGGCAGCTTCCTATGTTCCTATGTTCCTAAGTTCTTCTCTGGTTCCAACCCCCATCTGCGGTGTGGTGGGCAGGAACCCACCGGGGGCCATAGTTCAGTGATAGAGCATCTGCTTTGCATGCAGAAGTTCAATCCCTGGCAATCTCTATCGAGAGCTGGGAAAGCCTTCTGCCTGAAACCTTGGAAAGCCACTGCCAGTCAGAGTAAACAATACTCATCTAGGTGGACCAATGGTCTGACTCAGTATAAGGCAGCTTCCTATGTTCCTGTGAGCGGGCCTTTTCTCTGATAGGCCACCTTCGGGTGTACCTTTATCTGTGGACCCACAGTTTGCCTCCAAGTCCCCCAGCATGCTCCCAGACAATTAAGATCTGCAGTCTGGGAGACTGAAAAGGGGTGGGAATTGGCTGCACAGGCTTCCTCCATCTCTGGAAGGAAAGCCACAGCAGCCAAGCAAATGTAATGGTGGGAAGAGCTTCCTCCCTTAATGTTGCCCAATCCAGACAGAACATTGGAGCCTCCAGACCCTTGGTTTGGTAAGTGTACCTTACTACAAACTGAGAATTCCATCTGAGGTTTGGTGGAGAAATCGGAACTGTGGTTGGGTGCTGCAACCACGGTTCCAATAATTCGGACATCACAGGGCCCAACCTGAGGTGAGTTAGCCTCAGGTTTCCCATGATGTCTGAATTTTTTGTCTATGGAAATCTGCCCTAGGAATTGAATCTGTATTCATTTTGGCACCAAGTGAAACCTTTTTTTATTTCCCCAAACTTTTCAGTGTATTTTATTGGCTTGTTTTACATTTCTATGCTTCTGTTTCTATTTTTATTATTACTGTTATTGTTCATTGGAAGATTTATTTATTGTTGCTGATGCTACCAATTGCTGTAAGCAACCTTGAAAGGCTTTTTTGCCTGAAAGGCAGGATATACTTATTATTAAAAAAAATACTGTGCATTTATTTAGCATCAACAGTGCATGATGTACTTAGAAAAGTCAGAATTGGAACTGTCCTTACAGAGAGGAGCTGATGATGTTGGGGACTTCAAAGAAGCCTGTCATGGCCCCAACATGTACAATATGATAGCCAGGACTCTTATTGTGCATATTGCTTTATGTATGTTACTTTGTTATTATCATATCTTACTCTTATGAAGGGATATACTAAAAATTAACGCATTAATTTCTTTAGAGGTCTGGCATGTCACATGGTATTCATGGTTCCCAGTATTTCCAGTGGACCTTGAGGGAACACTCACAGAATGGGCATATTTGTAATTAGTTTTAGTACATCCCAGTTATTAATCCATTGGGGGCTTTCCCCCCACTTTGAGAATCCCATTCAGCACCACTACAAACACCTTTCCACAGCAGGCTGCCCTGGGCAGCTAATTCCTTGCCAATGGGCAAGCTGATAAGCCTGAGTCTGAATGTTTTCTTTAGCAAGTATACAGCAAATCTTCCACATAGAAATACTACCATCCGGGCAAAAGAAGGGAAAGGGTTGTGGGGGGTGAAAGAAGAAAAAAGAACACCCCACTGGGCAAGTGGAGAGAAAAGGAGAAGAGGGTGCAAATAAAAGACGAGACCACCTGGCAGGAAGTCAATCAGTAAGGGCAAGAGGGTAGGGGTGTGAATGAATCAGCTTATGCAATTCCGTTCAAGGTTGAATCAAATTGCAGAATAACTGAATTGATTAATCGAAAACAGCCAGCTTGGCCAGCTGACTCGATGAATCATCCTGGAGCCACCCAAATTGAGTCTACCTGTTAGATCAGTCCTCTGAGGCGGGGCAGACGCGCTGGTCTACCTGCTGACCCCAATTGGTAGACCAGCTCTCCCTGGAAAAATGTGCTATTTTAAGGCCCATTCCCCCAACATAATGGGCCTCAAAATGGCACGTAAATCACCCGAATTGATTTGGGCCAAATCAGCGGTGATTTTCTTCAACCCTGAATCAGTCCCTCTATTTTGATGGCAATTTTATTGAAGGTTGAATCAGCAAATTGCCCCTGACTTGACCCAAATCTATCTGAGGTTGAATTGAATTGCATACCCCTACAAGAGAGAGCAACCAAGCAAACAAATACACTTGCTAAGAAGGAAACCTGACAGCTTAATCAGAAGAACCACAAACAGCCATTTTCTCTGAGAAGGTAAATTGTTTTAACCCTTCCTTCCTCCTGCTGCAGCCTCTTGTCTTCCATGACTGGCCAGTCAAGCTATCAAGGGTGCCAGTCAAGCTATCGAGTCTTCTGATTGTTGGAGGCTACCCTAAACATTGCCTACCTACCTTCACCTCCTGAGGAACAAAATCAAAAATACACTGGTGGTGGCAATCAGCTTGTGTATTCATTTTTACTTTTTTCCCTTCTG
Organism: Hemicordylus capensis; assembly: GCF_027244095.1. Classification (NCBI taxonomy): domain Eukaryota; kingdom Metazoa; phylum Chordata; class Lepidosauria; order Squamata; family Cordylidae; genus Hemicordylus; species Hemicordylus capensis. Next base: position 50,669,731 of record NC_069661.1, on the reverse strand, counting down.
CAGTGGAAAGAGGTTTTTTAAAAAGCTATTCTACTTTTTAAAAAACCCTTGGGCGATCGGCCTGTATAGTTTTCCTTGGGTGGGTAATGTTAAGGGGAGCCTGCAAACAATCAGGAGACAGGATAACTTGACTGACACCTATTCTGGCCAATCATGGGAGAGGGGAAGCTATAGCAGCAGAGAGGAAAGGCTGAAGTAGGCTTCCTTCTCTCCAGAGAAAACCAATCTCTCTCTCTATCTCTCCGTCTCTCTCCTGATTAAGCTGTAAGTTGCTGTTCTTAATAAGGTCATTTGCTTGTTTGGTGGTGGAGACACACACACACATCCTTACTGACCAGATCCCCTCTCCTATGAGGACCTGGGCAGATCCCTGGTACCAGCTGCCAAGGTCCAGGCCCCAGAAGCAAGGATGAACCAAGCAGTGAGAAGCCCTGGGAACCTGAACCCAGCCTCCAGAGACAGGCCCTCCTCATTCAAGAGGTCAGACTGTGACACACAGTGAGTCTCATGCCCTCCAGTGCCTGTTTGCCAACACAGGGAACACAGAGAGACACCAAAGTGATTGGCTGGAGGCTGCCCCTTTAAAAATCCTCTGTAACAAAGAGAGTGCAGAGTGACCCTGAAAGTGGCAGCCAATATAAAAGGACTCAGTTGGAGCTGAGATATCCTCAGCAACCAAAGTTCTCTGTGGTTCTTTGGACCTACCTCACCTCAGAAGCCCCTGTGTGAGACTGGGACAAAACAACAACACCAATACCTCCCTCATAGCTCATGTGGAAGAGGAATGCTGCAAGTCCATCAAACAGTAGAGGAGGAGAAAAGAGGCCTTGAAGAATATATAAAGGACAGTGAAGAAGATGCACTTAAAATGGTCAAGAATGAGAAACTATTCAACACCAATGAAACAAAGCAGGCCTACAAGAAAGAACAAGTCAAGAACAGAGCAGAAAAATGGAAAAATAAGCCACAGGATGGTCAATATTTGCAGTATATAACTTGAAAATCAAACGTCACCAAGACCAGGCAGTGGCTTAAGAATGGCTTGATGCTGGCTGCACAAGAACAGGTACTAAGAACAAATGCAATAAGAGCAAAAGTAGAAAAATCAACAACAAACAGCAAGTGCCGCCTTTGTACAGAAGCAGATGATACAGTGGACCACCTAATCAGCTGTTGTCAAAAGATCACACAGATTGACTACAAACAAAGGCATGACAAGTTAGCAGGGATGATACACTGGAACATCTGCAAAAAAATACAAGCTACCTGTAGCCAAAAATTGGTGGGACCATAAAATTGAAAATGTTGCAGAAAATGAAGATGCAAAAATATTATGGGACTTCCAACAACAAACAGACAAACATCTGCCACACAATACACCAGATATAGCTGTAGTCAAGAAGAAAGAAAAAAAAGTTAAAATAAGAGACATAGCAATACCAGGGGATAGCAGAATAGAAGAAAAAGAGAAAAAATAACAAAATACAAAGATCTACAAACTGAAATTGAAAGGCTGTGGCAGAAAAAGACCAAAATAATCCCAGTAGTAATTGGCACCCTAGGTACAATTCCAATACAGCTTGAAGAGCACCTCAACACCATAGGGGCCACAGAAATTACCATGGCCAATTACAAAAAGTAACTTTACTGAGAACAGCCTATATTTTGCGACGATATCTATAACAACAACAATATTGATAATAAAATCAATCCCAGCCATCCCAAGTCCTTGGGAAGGACTCGATGTCTGGATAAAACATGCCAGTCAATAACACCTGTCTGACTGTGTAAACAAGAAATATCAATATTAATATTAATATTAATACAACTTTGTTAGCCGCCCGATAACAAATTGTTTGCTGGGCAGCTCACAGCACAGCATTAACATGTCTAGTAAAAACACATAGCATATGAAATCACAACACACACACATACACACACACACACACACACACACACACACACACACACACCAGTACAAGACAATGTAAAAACTTCTTAGAGTCAGTTTTAAAAATCAAATTTAAAAGTCCTGAGTTAACAGAAAGGTCTTTACCTGGGGTCTAAAAGAACAAAGTGATGATGCCAGGCGAACCTCTCTGAGGAGGCTATTCCACACACCAGGTGCAACCACCGAAAAGGTCTTGTCCATAGCAACCACCCGCCTCACCTCTGAAAAATCGGTCCTTTATTGCCTTGGTAAGCTTTTCATATGATCAAACCCAAACCCAATGAACACACTTTTTAAAGCTTAAAAGTTTTATTCAATGACTTGAGGCATATAAAATGGTAAATGAATAGCTAAAGATACATAAAGTGGTAAACATGTGGCACTAGATACATGAAAATATAAGCATAAACAGAGTATAATATTCTCAGAAGCATAACATGTGTGGCATTTGAAGCTACTATTAAGAGTGATGTTGTGAATAATAAAATCTACCCCAATGTCCCCTAACCCTTTTCTGTACTAAATAAATCTAAAGCCCTTAACCTATACTCCTAAGAGCAATCATATTTACCCTTCAGGCAGCATGAGGCATTTTCAGGCTTCTCCAAAAAAGATTTTTTAAAAACTTAAAATAAGTTTTTTTGGGGGGAAATCTGTTCAATGGATAGATAAGTCTATTGGAATATCATAAGTTATAAAGATGAAATTTATATACCTAGAAGAGGATAGAAAACTTGAGGCTTTTTTTTTTGTGAAGGAGAGAAGGAAAGATAAATAGTTTTTGAGAGAAAAAGCATCTTGGAGAGAGAAGCTTCAAGAGGAGAGAAAACAAATAGGAAGATGTGCAAGAAAAAGAGAAAAATCTGCTATTTTCCTACTGACTTTACATTTCATATCCCAAAAGTCAAACTCATCTCCTTTGTCAGTCCTCTCAGACCCTTGATTGGTTTCCACCTGTTCCACCCATTGACACTTTGGGTTCACCCTTTCCATATATATTAAAATTTAATATTTTGTTTTTATCTTGGCCACCTGGAGCCTACTAATCATCCAATCCCCCAAATTTTGTCAGGACTTGCTGATGCTTAATTTTCCAGTTAACTGCCTTCTCCCAGCTTCTTGGTCCTCCTTTTTTCATCACTCCAGCTAAGTTACCGGATGCCATATTCCATCTTGACAAGATGCAGATAAAGTGGTTCTTTCAGTCTACTCCTTACATATGTTCCAAGACCTGCAACCCCATTAGCTGCCTTATGTTCAAGGACTCTCTGGCTAAATGGTATCCTTGCTCATTGGCCCATTCCAGTGGTTAGCCTGTGTTTGGCTTTGCTTTTAGATTTTAGCCAAATTTTTCATGGTACACCTCAAAAGTTAGGCTTCTCCTGATTTGATTTAGATTCAGGTTCCATTTTCCCTTTTCAGGATGAGCTTCCATAGTCCAGCACACTCTAGAAAATAGGGTCCTCATCAATAACCCCATTTGGCAGGGGCACTCTGAGCAGTCTCTCCTCCCTGAGCCATTTTTGGAAGGGCGATATAGAAATTGAATGAATGAATGAATAAATAAATAAATAAATATAAAGATGACTTTAAGGTCTGTCTTAGGAGATATGGGGCAAAGTGCTCTCTCAGGTAACCATGTCCAAGCCATTTGGGGTGTTAAAGGTTAAAACCAGGACTTTGAATTGGGCCTGGAAACGGACTGGGAGCCAGTGCAACTGACGAAGCACTGCCATAATATGCTCAAAATGTTTAGTCCCATTTAATATTCTTGCAGCCCTATTTTGTACCAACTGCAGTTTCCAGATCATTTTGAAAGGCAGCCCCACCCACATACAACGCATTGAAGTAAACAAAGTAACTGAGTAACTGTGGCCAAGCTCTCTCTATGCAGGTATAGTTGCAGCTGGCATATCAGCTGAAGCTGATAAAAGGTGCTCTGAACCACAGATGCCACTTGAGCCTCTCACAACAGTGCTGGATCAATGAGCATCCCCAGACTGTGAACCTTGTCCTTTGGGGAAGTGCAACCTCATCTAGAGCAGGTTGAACATCATTCACCCAGGCAGAGAAACCACCGACCAATAGTGATGTGCAAACAGGTTAGATATCGAATGTGTTAGACGTCAAACCAGTTCGGTTCGACCATTGGGGGTCAAACCGAACCACCCCCTGTTCCGTCTGACCCCAGACCGAACCCCCCCATGGGGGTTCATGAGTTGTTGGTTTTTAAAAAGCTTTTCCCCCCACTTAAGCCATAATTTGGCTGTTCGGTTTTTCAGCTGCTCTCAGGTTGTTCATCAGCCTTCTCCCCATGGCATGGCAGCCATTTTGGAGGCAGCCGCACCTGTGCAATGGGCCTCTGTGTGGCCTGGGTCGGGCCGGTGGGGGAGGGGGAACCTCCACGGACCACCCTGCCACCTTGAACAACTCCCCCGGAGGGGGTAATTGAAAAAAAACACCCCCCAAACCACACTGCCAAGGAGTTGAGTAGTAATACCCAATCACCACCTTTTGGAAATGGGCCTCAAGTTAGGAGCAGAACCACCTCCAAGCAATTCTTCCCACACCCAACTCAGCCAGCCTATCCAAAAGGGTACCATGGACAATTATTATTATTACTATTACATTTATATCCCGCTCTTCCTCCAAGGAGCCCAGAGCGGTGTACTACATACTTGAGTTTCTCTTTCACAACAACCCTGTGAATTAGGTTAGGCTGAGAGAGAAATGACTGGCCCAGAGTCACCCAGCTAGTTTTATGGCTGAATGGGGATTTGAACTCGGGTCTCCTCGGTCCTAGTCCAGCACTCTAACCACTACACCACGCTGGCAATGGTATCAAAAGCCACTGAGAGGCTCAAGAGAATTAATAGGGTAGTTCTCTCTCTCTCTCTCTCTCTCTCTCTCTCTCTCTCTCTCTCTCTCTCTCATTCTCCCCCCCGCCCCCGATCATCCCACAGAGCAACTAAAGTGGTTTCTGTTCCAAAGCCAAGCCTGAAGCCTGATTGAAATGGATCTAGATAAAATAAAATCTTTACTAATGTAGGAGGACTTTAGAAAAAAGTGCGAAACAGCTTGATGAATAAAAAGGAGAAGATTGCTTTTCTCCATTAACAGAAGGGTCAAAGATAAAGAGAGGTTTTTCCAGTTTTGTAGTAGCAGAAGTATACCCAGTATAACTTCCGGATATTAAAGAAGTAGTGCTGTATACCATTCTGTTGCCTATGGCCTTCACAAAAGAAGAACATTTTCCCCACCTCCCCAGTACCTATATTTATCAATTTATATCCAGCTCTTTCCTTTTGTATCCATGGATTTCAGGGCAGTGCATGGGTTTTTCCTCATACTATCTGCACAACCAACCTGTGACAATTTGTGATTTGTCAGAGTGAACTCCATAGCAAGTGGTGATTTGAACTGCGGCCTCCCCAGTCCAAGTCCAGCCCTTGATCCACTATGAAATTGACTTTAGTGTGGTGGAGCTAATCAAGCTGTTCCTGGACACATACAGGTGCAGTGATGGGGAAAACAGCCTTTCATACAGCTTCTATCCTTAAAAAAAATGGTGGCAACTCTCAATATGTGGAATTTCTCCAGTTTTACCAAATCTCTTAACTGCCCTCAAAACCCCTACAGACATTTATCCTGAGCAGGATATGCCAAATTCGGCTCAGATTTCACTCCAGGTAAGATTCAGTAAAACCTCTGTTTATTATGCATTTACACAATTCTAGGGATGAGCCTGGGAATTTAGTACAAATTCCAGCAATGAGCTATAGGGAACCCTACCTCACACTGAACTAAGGCTTTCCTTGCTAAAGATGCAATTCAATGAACATTTATCCTATGCAAGCTCTACTGAAACAAGCAACCTTTAAACTGCAGTGGTACTTGATGGATTGTGCCCAAGCCTCTTGCTGTGTTTTTGTCATCCCTACTGTGTTAAAAGATAGTTTGGGGTGAAATTCAAAAGCCTTCCCTGCTGGCTTCAGGAGTAGCTTTCACAATGAAACTTGGAGACATTTAAACGTTAGGGGGAAAGCTGCTGACAGAGATCCCTGGATATTCAATGCAGGTGCTAAAAATCCAAAAGGGCTTTAACAACCAATGAACAATGTAAAGCCAGAAATGAAAATATTTAAAGAGAAGTAAAGAGGATTTCAAATCCATTTTACACAGCTGCAGCTGCTGTGACAGTTTATTAAGCTTCAAGGCAAGGGATTTTTAAAAAACTGAAATATTTACCATAAGCTAAATAGAATTGTCACAGTGTCTCGACTAACTGCCACATAAAGCTGAGCATTAGCATTTCAAAATGAGAGCATTACCTGATTGATTCATTGAGTGGAAGCTGGAAGAAATCAGATCAAATAAGATTTAGGAAGAATACAGATAAACAGAAATTGGGGAGCAGGAAATAAAGTATACACCGAAGAGAATGGCAAAAGACCACTTTATTCACAATTATCCTTTTTTCCCCTTATGGTTAATGCATGAAAAGATTCTATTTATTCATTCATTCATTCATTCATTCATTTATATTTATTTTTCGAATTGTATTGTATGTCTTGCCTTACTGTGAATTCTTCCAGGCTTGTTTTACAAAAACTGATACATGACAATATATAAACTCCCAATCATGAAATCATGGGGTTGGGGGGACAAAAAAAGACCATTCAAAAAACAGGCACTGATGTTAAAAAACAAAAAACAAACAACAGCATGCAATATTTAAAACTTTCATATATAAGAAGGCCACACATGTTTGTAGAAGATTTGTAGAATAAAGGTCAGAGAGGATCCCATCAGATAACAGGTTCCAGAGTGTCATACTAGCGAAAAGATTCTACTCTACGTTCCACAAAAGCTTCACAACAGCTTCTCTAGTATATTTCAATAGATAGCTTAGCTCACATTCTTCCATTTAAACCTTCCCTTACTTGAGAAAGGCCCTGTTTTGGGTACTGGGCCAATATGATACTGCCTGGCACATGCAATAAGCTCAAGAATGTCAGTAGTGTTTAAACAGGGTTTGGGAGTGCATATAGAGGGAAAATTCCGGCGAATGCTCCCTTCACATGATTAAAGGACATCCTGATCATGTGCCAAGATATCCTCCTGTGAGGCCAGGGTGGATATGTTCTTGGAGCAATCCCAGCTGATTGCCTCTTACGCCCACCCCCTTCTGGATGCCCATGACACACATACTAGCACCAGTACAGTGTAGTCCCTGCTAACTAAACAAAGAGGCATGTTCTAATGTGGTGATTGTACTTGTGCAATAACACCAGTATAGTTAAGCTGGGGAGTGTTTTCAATGTTCCATCATTATAAGCCTTGAACATTCTATTGTTTATAAAATCAAAGCCATTTGTCTGATCTGCCTGGCCATCAGCACACATTCAGTACAGGACAAGAGAGCTGCCCTCTGAAAATCTGATGAAGACCCATTGGTGAATGGCTTAGATAGTGCCGTTTAAAGACTTTCTCTTTTGATCAGGGGTTCAAAGGGTTGGTGACATTTCTTTGGACTGAAGAAATGTTATTTAAATGATTTTGTAGTCCATCCATATGCATAGTTTCAGCCTTTAGACTGCATGCCAGAAAAGTGCCTTTTGTATATCCCCCTGCGACCCAACTGAACCTCAAAGCTGGGTTTTAAGAGGCAGAAAAATAAATTTCACAGCTAACAGAGTCTGTGCAGTAGCGGGTTTGAGCTTACAGTGCTCACAGCGCTGCCCACAATAAACATGGTGGCTGGCTTGCTGCCCAGACCTTGGCCTGGCCCACTGCCACACTCCTGCCCGCTGCTCCATTCCGCTAACTCACTTCCCCTACCCTGTCTCTACCCTGCTGCACACTGCCGTGCTCCTGCCTGCTGCTCCCCCAACTCCAGCAAGCCAGCATTCCCTGCCAAGCCAGCATTCCCTGCCACCCCAGCCCAGGGTTCAAATGGCTTCTGCACATGTGCAGACTCTGCACATGCATGGAGGCCATCTGGAGGTGGGGAGCAGCAGGCAGAAAACACTGGCTTGCTGAGGCCAGGATAAGGAGTGGTCTGGAATGGGTGAGGTAGTGTCTGTGTGTATCTGTGTGTATGCGTCTGCCTGTGTGTATGCACATGTGCCTGAGTGTGTGAATGGCTATGTCACTTGTGTACAACCTTTGCACTGTTTTGTTGATAATACCACCCTGAAGGAAATTAAATCAAGCGGGAGAACTGTGAAGTTTATGGGAAATTTCTGGGAAGAGAATCTGTAGCTTTGGATACGGTTGTTAAAGCATTTGTTATTGTTAATTTTTATTTATTTTTATTTATGTTTGTGTATTTGATTTATATTAATTATCATTGTTGTTTGTGTGTGTTTTTTAAAAAAAGGAAAAGTACAGATTTAAAATGAACACAAATTACCTGCTTCTTGTTGTGTCCTTATTCTCTGCTGAATAATCTGTCTATGCCTTAAGTTCATCATCTGGGAGCACAGGTTATAAAGCTGTCTTTCTTTTGTCATTGTCTTTCAATCTCACTATATAAATTTATTTCCATTAGCATATCCATTAGTTGAGACTATCCTATCTATCCTGCAATCTTTGAGTGACTTAATCGATTTTGTGTATTTAGGCAGCATTTGAATGGGTGGTCATTGGTCACTAAAGGAAGCATGGGAAAATCACATTTAATGGCAGCAAGAGTGGAGTAATTGCCTAATTATGTCGTAACCACAGGAAACCAGGACAATTAATGAAATATGCATGTATAATGCATCTGTATATCTCCCAAATGATCACTTTGTAAGTAGACATTTCTATCTTCACATGTGAAAAAGTGCCATGCTGTAAGAGAAAGATAGCCAAATTGGTCAAACTCCCTGGGACATTCTTATAGACTAAATTATGTAATGAGAGTTTTAAAGCTCATGGTTGGAAGCCAATAAAGGGTGAGATAGAATGGCGATATACTCTTTTTAAATTTTGTGACTTAAAGAAAAGCGATCTCCATATATACTGATAACACTATTCAGGATTTTTTTGTTTTTAAGCTATAGATTTGAGCAGGATCACACCACAGCTGTGGCTCATCATAGTACAGGCCCACTTTGGGCTAATCTTTTCATGTATTTTGTCTGGGAACAGTGAGGTTTAAATGGCTGCTTTCAAAGATTCAAGATTGCGAGATAATTTCTGTACTTCTTCTCTGAATAAAAAAATCTGAATAGTTTCAGTCACATTTAACAAATGTAAAATGCTTTTAATGCATTGACAAAATCCTATAATGCTTGACAAAATCCTTATAAAATGGTTTCCATTTGTTGCCCTGAGACGTTGGACTGCTCCTGATGTTCAGCTTGCTTCTTCTCAGGCTGCTTTTGGAAGGGGTGCAAAGCAAAACTCGCCTCTTCTGGTTGGCATTTGTACAATCAGCTAGCTGTTGCTAATCTGCTTGCTGTATTGTTTTGTTGCATTTTGTTTGGGTTTTATTTTGACTTCATCTTGTTTTTATTTACTGTATACATATGCTATTTTTATATGTCTTTGAATATTTAAAAAAATCAGCTTGTGCTTTTAAAAATAAATAATACATTAATAAATTCCCATCATTTTCTATGAACTGTGAGAGTCCGAGAATAGCTGTGAGAACATAGAACCACCTAGACTGCAGATCCAAAATCCAGCTCGTTAAGAAGCCCTAAGTGGTTTTGCAAAGATAAATTAATGTTGGAGGAGTACTTCACATCATACCTTTGGACTTATTATTATTATTAATAATAATAATAATAATTCAATTTCTATACCGCCCTTCCAAAAATGGCTCAGGGCGGTTTACAAAGAGAAATAAAACAAATAAGATGGCTCCCTGTCCCCAAAGGGCTCACATTCTAAAAAGAAACACAAGACACATACCAGCAACAGTCACTGGAAGTACTGTGCTGGGGGTGGATAGGGCCAGTTACTCTCCCCCTGCTAAATAAAGAAAATCACCATGGTAAAAGGTGCCTCTTTGCCCTTCTTGTACTAGAAAACAATACAGATTACTAATTTTGTATAAGGTCACAATATTTGGCTTTATTATACTATCGGGGATTGTATTTATTACAAGGTAGTTCACCTTCGTGTCTCTTGGCTTATATCCATGTCAGCAACATGGTGAAGGATAAAGTGTTTTAGAGGAAAGACATATTGTTAGGGCTTAGGCTATTTACAGTAATCTAAAACTTCACAATATCCATTATCCACCTAGACTCATTCAAGGGAGACCATTATTTCTTCAGTTTTCCCCATCATGGCAGAAAATATTAATCTTATTTTGAAACCCAGAGGCTATGTTTTTCAGGATATTAACCTCCAGTCTCAGAGGCAAGATGTCTCTAAATACCAGTTGCATGGGAGTAACAGAAGGAGAGAAAGCATGCCCTCAGCTCCTGCCAGTGGGCTTCCCAGAGGCATCTGATGGGCCACTGTGTGAAACAGGATCTTGCTCTAGATGGGCCTTGGGCCTGATCCAGCAGGGTTGTTCTTATATTCTAACGTTTATATTTCAGTTCTTGAACATGCACACACTGAAAAACACTGGGCTAGATCCACAGGCTCTTGTTCCTCCAGAGGAGATGATTTCTGGATCCAACTCAGTATTTATGGAGGAAATCTGTCTTCTGCCAACTCATGCACCTATTTAGTTTTTGAAATCCAGAGTGGCGGACTTCTACGTAGATTCTGAGTATAAAATTAATCACAGCTATACAACTGTTTCTCGCCTAATATATGAGTGTCACTCGACAGAGTTTATTATACGCTACTATGTCGTCGTGCAGACAAAATTATTAATAGCAGAAAAGAGTATTTGATTGTATGCATGAAACCATCAGACAGAATATTTTTAGGCCTTTGAAGTGTTTTCCCCATCTCTGTAAATTATCAAGTACCTGACTGATTGCTCAAGATTGATGACTGGAGAGAGAGTTCGGCAGGTGTTAATAGTTTGGTTAACATAAGTGGCTGGAAGAGGTTGTGGCCCATCATTCAGGCAAAGGCCTTTTACTGATGCTGTCTTTTTTACAAAGATACACAACCACTGCAGAGAGTATTTGGGAATTAGCATTATAAACTGAAAAAATAGTAAACTCTCTTATGTTCCATTTTAAAAGGCTCTTTTTTGTGCCTTTGCTAATTGAAATTGCTGTTTCCTTAAATTTTCAAGTGTCACAAAAGTATAGTCGAGTAAAAGAACTTCCACTGAGATGATTAAATAAAATGCTACAAACAGAATTCAATATGAGAAGAATATTCACAACACAACATATCCTACTGGAACGAAGACCCATTCATTGCAGATAGTGGTGATTGAAAACTAAGCTTTGACTTACATGATTCCCCCTCCACCAGGGGCGTAACTAGAATAGGGCAAGGGGAGACAGTTGTCTGGAGACCCACTGCCTTGCCCCCCCCAGAGGCAAATCACATGACTGACTCCCCCAGCTGCGCACCCACCCAGGCTTCCTTCAGTTGTATTCATCCTCCCAAACTGATGTGAGTGTTAAGACCTGGAGCTACCAGAACAGCATGTCTTTCTCTAGTATCATTAAATGACTTGCATCTGCATCGTCCACAATTTACAAAACCTTTTTAAAAATAATTTAGGATGATGTTCTATTGTAGCACATAGGTAGGTAGGTAGGTGTGTGTGTGTGTGTGTATGTGTGTGTGTGTGTGTGTGTGTGTGTATATATATATATATATATATATATATATATATATATATATATATATATAAAAAATTCAATTTCTATACCACCCTTCTATACAAATGCACAGTAGTGTGTACACTCATTCATGTGTTTGTATGAATGACTATACAATGTGCTTTAAAAGTGAACTTGGATACAGACCCTTCAAATGCATGGTACAGATAGGAAGTGTGCAGAGCAACTATGCCCCTGTGGGGCAGATCAAAACTACCGAGCGTGTCCTCCTCCACTGTTTGTTCTATAGAGACATTTGTGCCTCCCTCATCCTTCCATTGCTATGCAAGTATCCAGTGTTGGGAATTCTCTCTGGTAAGAGAAACCCTTTTTCATTATAGCAGAGTGCACAGAGGCACAACACAGCAGAATTTAGTTAGGCATGCATGTATGCTGAGAGTAAGGTAACTTGGAGCCAGTTCATAGTTTCAAATCAATATAAGTGGTATTTATTAGAGAACATTCTAGATAGGAAAGTGAGGAGTTAAGATCTCTAATCTATCTATCTAGCTGGATGCAGATGGATTTGGCATTTCTGCACACATGGTGCTGGGGAGAGGAGCTTGCATGTTGCAAGGTAGAAGGAACAGGAAGAGACAGGGAAGAGAAAGTGCAAAGCAGGAAGGAAGTTAGTCCCTAAGAGTAGCAATCTACATTCCAAAGGGATAGTGTCAGAGCAGTAGAGAAGGGATGACCAATGTCTTGACCCTCTAGCCCTCTGACTCACTAGTCTGTCCTCCTATGTCATTGAGACAAGAGACAGCGCATAGTCCTTCACTTCCAACATCTGGGACGTTTGAGCCAATTCTACAACTCCTTGCTGTTTTCTGACTCTAAGCCTGCCATTACATATAGTGCTGCCAGGTTCTGTGCAGCAGCAATCAGCATTTGTTAGCGGATGGTAGGCAGTGAGTCTTGCTAGCCTTAATCTGACTCTTGGTGACTCAGGGTGGGCTCTACACTTACTCACTCAATACTGACTCAAGACTTACGCTCCTCCTTTTTTCTTAATGCCCCTTATAGCCTTATAGTCTGGCTGTTATCCAGTTTTATTACTTAGATTTTTATGCATTTTTGTCTCTTCATGTCTTTTAATCCCTTTACACCCATTTTTATGCCCCACCCATCTCTTTTATGCCTTTTCAGGCTTTTATGCCCTCATGTTTCCTGTGTACCTTCTATTATATTTATTATTACTAATATTTTTAATATCATTACGTACCTTACATAATACCTTACCATATGTAATCACCCTATGTACTCTTATTTCTAATATGTAACCAATGTAATGCTGGTCTATGACCATAATAAAGATTGCTCTATGACCATAATAATGATTGATTGATTGATTGATTCATCAATTGATGGGAAGTGTACTTCTGTACCTGCATTCAGCATAATATGTTTACACTGTACACTTGTTGTATGAGTGTTGAACATATGTGTGAGTGGTGTTGTTACATGTGCCCCAACAGTAGCCCTCAGATATTCATGGAATTCATGGGTGCCTAGTTCGGATCTACCAGATGACTCCTTGGCAGTAGCAGGAGCATCAGCGCAGGCTCACTCACCCCAGTTCCAAAGGACTTTGTGCAGACCCAGCCAGGACACCAGTGGATGACTTGCAAAAACCCACCATTATGTCACCTGGGAATTCAGCCCTCTAACCTGTGGAGGCAGAAAACAAAAACCTGTTTCTACTCCTGAAAGAGGCAGATCTTGCCTCAGTGATCCAAGCCTTTGTCACCTCATGCCTAGACTACTGCAACATGCTCTATATGGGGCTGCCCTTGGAAACCCATTGAAAATCCATGCTGGGGCTGCTTCGGACTCATAAAGCAGTCCTGATGTGAAAACAAGTGGTTGCACAAGCAGCACTGCTGCAAATATACTCAGCAAATGGAATAACTGTGGTAGTAATGCTTATTCAACTGCTCATTCTCAGCAGCGTCGGACTTGCCTTAAAAGTTTGCAGCAGCCCTGGCATGGATCACACCATCGCTGGAAAGCTGTGCATCATATCAGCCACTGTTTTTTATCCCTGTACTCTTATGATTTTTTTAATATGCTGCTGCTATATTATTGTATTCTATTTTGCTTTTAAAACTTCTTCTTAAGCCACAGTGAATTTGAGGTATGAAAAATGGCAACATATATATTTTTAGATAAAATAAAATAAAATAGATGTGCCTGCAAATTTACATTGCAATAGACTGTTGTTACAGTGAAGATATGGGAATAGGCACTCTAAATTAGTAAACACTAGTTGGTAATCTCTGGAGTCTGCAGTGTATTGTATGCAGCTAAATTCACATTTATTCAGAGTATAAAGACCCTGGAAATCATCAGTTTTGTTGCCTGAGGAACTATCCCCCCCCCCCGAATTATCAAAGTGGTGGAATTCATCATAGGAAAAGCTTGGAAGTTTATCTGCATTTTCAAGAGTGAAACATTCATCTTTTAGCTACCAAAGAGAGCCTTTGTGAAGGAAAATGGGTCCAGCAAACTGATATTTAAGCTTTCAATTTTTAGCTTTTTAGGGTTCCTGCCAGTTCTATCATGAGCATTATACATGCTGCAAACAATATGCCAGCAGTATATCTGTGGGCTGATTTTAAAATTCTTTGTGATTGCACTAGAATTGATGTAATAAATATTTGTGTTCTGTAGCATAATACACATAGTTTTTTAATAGGTTTCCCTTCTGAATTCTATTCTTATAGTTTCTAGGTGATAGTCCAGGAAAAGTGTCTTAGTCTGTTTTTTCTGTGCTCACTCAGAATTTCTTGTTGAATTATGTCGGTAGTTTCATGGATACCTCACAATACCAGGTATTTTTGTCTCACTTTGGCTAAGCTCCTTTGTTAAATGGGAGCCCTGACTGTATCTAGTCTTAGAGTTCTATAAAAAGGAAAAGAAAGAAAGACAATAAAATTAATAGTTTCCTAATGAGGCCTCAAAATGACAGAAAGCCCACAAGAGCATTTTAGAGACTTTGTTCAGGAATAATGCATGTACCTAACTCTAATTGTACCCAATTAAAGTGAATGAGAATAGATCATTGGTCTTATTTTAATCCATTAGCCTACATATCCAATGTTACGTGATCAAGAAACAGCTGTCAAGATGTGCAGAACCATCCCAAGCCTCAATTTCAGACCATAGGAACCATTTCATAGTAAATCAACTGAAGTTCAGTGCAAAGTTCATCCAGCCTCTGTTGCAGTGTAGTAATCTCATTGAGTATTTTTGTTAGATTTGCAGTCCTATTTATTATACAAAATGCTGCAGTTATTTTAGAAGTCATAAGAATTTGGACAGACCAATATGAAAACATCTAAAATTGGGTCCATTAAGATGAAGTGGATGACACGTAAACATCTGAGATGCAGGTGGGCTAACTTGTAAACCACCTAACCGATTTGAACCAAATTTGTTACAGCTGTAGGGATACTTCAATGGCATAGTTTGTAATGATGTCAGCCACTGCAATTCAAGCTGGTGGATGTGGGAATGTTTGAGGTGTTTGTGGACTAACTTGTGAACCACCTAGCCGATTTGAACCAAATTTGCCACAGTTGTAGTGAGTGACTGAGAGGGACACCTCAACTGCATAGTTTGTGATGATGTCATCCACCCCAATTCAAGATGGCAGATGTGTGAAAGTTTAAGGCTAAAGTGGGCTAACTTTTGAAGGTGGCAAATATCAGTTAAGGTTATAGTGAAAGGAAAGTAGGCAGATTACTTCTTACCTGAACAATTTGTTCTTTGTTTGCCTAGGTGATTCACTCCACTTGAAATATGGTATCAACAACTCCCTTTTAGTTGTAAATTCTTTGTTCTGAGGACATTGAGCCTTCACATGTATGGAACTCCCACAGACAAAACACTCTTGATAAATTTTAAGAGCATTTTCTTCACTTGATTTTAGTTGCTGCCTATTACCTCTGCACAAATTGAAGTCTTCCAAGCAGTATATTACAAACTCAAAATTCAAATCATCTTTGGTTTCTAATAAATTTACAATAGGCTCAAAATGCTCAGGAAGACTAATAAATAACAATCCAATCTTAACCATATCAGGCAAAATTAATCTCTGCTTGTAACTGTTAAAGTCTCCAACACCTCATTTACATACTTAGGCAGATGGTCTCCCTCCTTTAGTTTCTTATTACACATCTTTACGATACACCTTGAAGATAGCTAACTTACTTTCATACAATTTCTTAAGAATCTCTCACATGTCCTTTGCATGCCATTTATTTCTTAAATGCACCAATATAGAGTCACTCATCAATAAACAAATTACCCTGGTGGCTTTATCATCTGCATTGTCCCAGGCCTGTCTTTCTTCTCCTTCTCTGACTGGGTGCTGTGTGTAAGACCCTGGTGATTCTGTGGCTTTTTAGGAGCATGTCAATTTTGAAACACCACAGTTCAAATCTAGACCTTGTAACTTCTCAATCCTTTGTCCTGTCTCCATCTTTGATAAAACTTTGTTTTCTTATTCAGGCTAATTACTTCCTTCAGCAGTCTCATAGCTGTGGGCCCATAATTCTGTTGAGGGGTGTGAGGAGAAACATTAAAGTCCTCACACAGGAGAGTATGCTCTGGTGGTAAAGATGTTTAGCCCAAGAGATTATCTGAAGACAGTAGGTTGAGTTCAAAAAACAAATAAAGATGTTTTAAGAAACTAAAACATTACATACTGAGAGTCATTGAACAACATACACAAACAGGCACTAGCCTTCAACAACAACTAATATTCTAACTGACTCTCTAACTGACCAAGATAGACCTATCAACATTTCATCATGTCTCTAGTGAGCAGAAGAGGTTACTGTGGTGCTATGAGCAATATTTTAGAATTCTCACTTCTAAAAGTTTGCAGAATTTTTTTTAACATTATTATTACAAATGTACAATTAAAACAATATTGATTATAGCTACATGCCACCAAGCTGCATGGCAATCCCAGTGAGATCAGCTGGAAGTCCTATTCTCAATGGTTTCTGGAGCCACACCTGCTCGGTGATGTCATCAGGCTGTGCTAGTTTGGCCCAAACTGACTGCAGTGAAGGCAGCTGATTGGGCAGCAGTGGCAAGGGCTGCTGGTCAGGTGGCCTGTAACAAATAAGGTAAGGCTGCAGCAAAGAAGGTAGGCAGGCAAATGGGAGGCCAGTGGCAGTGAAGAAGAAGAAGGCAGGCAGGCAGGTGGAGGGATCACCTCCATCCCCACCCACTCATCAATCTTGCCCCAGGGCTTCCTGGCTTCCTACCTATTCTTATATTCGTTCCTGCCTATTCCACCCTATTCCTACCTATTATGTAATATAATATACCCAGGGGCGGAGCCACATTGGGTGAATGGGTTCAAAGAACCCAGGCCACCACCAATCAGAGGCCGCAACATGCCCCCCCCCCCCGCATCTGATGTCAGATGTAGTGGGTGTTATTTCGGTCCCAAATGGGGTCGTGTAGCCTTGTTTGGAACCGAAATCAGCCCATGCTACATTGCCACTGTGGCCAGAGTGGCAAAGAAGCTCCTGGTCTTGCTGCCAACTCAGCGGGGCCAATTGATCTCCCTCCCAAAAGGGGCCACACAGCCCTATTCAGGAGGAAGATCAGCCCATGCGGCGTTGGCAGCACGGCCAGAATGGCTTTAAGGCAGGGAGAGTCACTCCATGAGGCGGCCCCACACCTGCCAGCACCAACTTCCCTACACTTCTGAATATACCTATTATACTATATAACTATTATATACCTAATATACCTATTTCACCCTATTCCACCCTATTCCGACCTATTCCTTCCTACCGATTCCTACCTGTATTCTTTCCTACCTATTCCTGTAGAACCTTCAGTAGTGTATAATGGAGAGGAAGCGAAAATCAAGCATGATCTTGTTCTTTATTTATTATTTATTTAACATATTTTTATACCACCCAAAACAAATGTCTCTGGGCAGTTTAAAACAAGATAAAACATTAAAACATTAATTAAAAACAAAAACAAGAAATTTAACACACAACAATTTAAATTTTTTTTAAAAAACACAACAACAACAATATTCTAAAACATTAAAAACAATCAAAGCAGTATCAGTTAAAAGCCTGGGTGAACAGATGCATCTTTAAAGACTTCTTAAAAATGGTCAGAGATGGGGAGGCTCTTATTGCACTAGGGAGCGCATTCCAAAGCCTCGGGGCAGCAACGGAGAAGGCCCATCCCTGAGTAGCCACCAGACGAGTTCTTGTCCATGAAATGTTGGAGAGGATGTGAGTGTGTGTGTGTGTGTGAGGGATACTAAAAACCAATTCAAATGGTTTTATCTGTGACACAGCTCATTAAAAAGAATAATGAGAGATTGTGAGCAGTACAATACATCAGATACAAATATTCACAGACGTTTCAGCGGCAAGACATGCTGTGGGTGTGGAACTCCCCACGTACAGAAACTTTTGCTGATGCATCCATGAGTATCCTTATCCCACATTTCACTGTTTCTGTGTGTATATTGCTTTCAACAGTACTTAAGACTCTATTAATTGCCACATAGAGAGAGAATATATCAATTTTGCTATAGTAGCATCACTATCACCTTAACTATATGGGCTTCTAAAATCAATATTAAAATAAACAAATGCTTCCCAATATATTCAGACATATGTCAAATATCTTATTCAATCAGAGATATTACTAAATCTTTAAAAATAATGTCACTAGACCATTTTCCCCTTTAAATAAATAATGTTGAAAGGAACAGTTACAGGACTGTTACTCAGCCCCATTTACTAATAATTTATTACTCATGCATTTCTTTCATTTAAATCTAATGCTATTGCCTCTTTCTTCTGATGACACTGCAAAGCTTTTTAATATGATTTTTTGCCTTGTTCTTTTAAGCTATGTCCAAATAACTCATTTACCTCTTGTGAGTAATACTGCCATGCCTGGCAACTATTTATTGTCATCCAGTATGTCCTTAAAAACCTATATTTGAAGGAAATGCTGAAGCTTCCATGGTTACTAAGTGAGGACATTTGCTTATACTGTGGTGGGTACAATGACGGAATGTTTTAAGTAAACTAATTCAGTTGTCTAGTATGACACCACAATCCTAAACGTAGCTACATCAAAATAAATCATACTGACCTTACTGTTAAAAGTGACCAGACCATGTCCCCAAATAAACTGGTCTTCCGTCATTTTAAAAGCCTTGGAGTAGTGGATCCAGCAGCAGTGATACCTCTGCAATGCCTTTCTTCAGTCAGAGCTCTTAAAGGGGCATACATCCTATTCAGAAGTTCAAAATCGAGGCAGAATCAATATATGGCAGAGGATCAGAATTGTGCCCATTGGCCCTGCCCTCCAATTTCCATGCTTTGAAGAGCCAAGTGAGAGCACAAAGATCTGGGGCATACAAGCGGTGTGTGCATAGACTCTGTATGCATGGTATGAATTTCAGATCCAGAGAAAGTTCATATGATAGTTCAGATCTGCAAGGTCCCAGATACATTATCTGATACCCTGTATTTGCACATGAAAAGAGAAATTGGATTAATTCAGATTATATCCTCCCCCTGCCAAAAAAGAAAGAAAGAAAGTCCATGAGATTAAAAGGTGGATGTGCTGAGAGTGTGCCTATCTGGATGTATTGACATTTAAATGAGTGTTTGGGTCATGTGTAAAGCAGTGCTTTGAATGAATCTCCCCCATGTGTGATAAAGGAATGCACCAGAAGGATGTCAGGACATCTGAGGAAAACATCAGAATGGCTGTGTTCTTGGTGTATCCCCCTTCTTATTCATGTGGCAAAAAGGGATTCCAGGTGGGTGATAGGCGAGGAGTGAAATTGGCAAGGGCAGAAATGGAATAGCATGGATATAAATGTCTCCATTGTCTGCATGTTTCAGTGCTGGGTGATTATTCCTATCATACTAGCAAGTATCATCGGCACTTAACTATAGAATGCTTTTTCCGCTTGTATAGATAGGAGCTTTATTTGTGCTTTGTTTGTAACACCTCATCAAAACATGTTTTACTGGTATATTTATTTATTTATTATTTATTCAATTTCTATAACGCCCTTCCAAAATGGCTCAGGGCGGTTATATCTGCCCTAGGTATATCTGCCAAGGATGACTGCCAACAAACTTCAGTGTATCATCAATAGCTACACACACATAATATGGTATGTCTCATTCTAAACATGTATCATCCACCACAACCCCTAGGATCTCTTTCCTGGTTAGTCACTGCCAGGTCATACCCCAACAGTGCATATGTGAAGTTGAGGTATGTGGTTTTGTGTGGGGGTTTTTTTGTTTTGTTTTGTTTTGTTTGGCCTCAATACCCATCACATACTTACTTGCAGTGAAATTTATTTCCCATTCGCTTGCTTATTCACCCAGATTCTTTTAGAGCTGTCACAATCTACTTGAGCTTTCACCATCTGCAAGCATGACTACTCACTGCTTCTACCAATGCTTCCAGATTATTTATGAATAATATGAATCATTCCACCAATTATTCCAGATTATTTATAAATACATTAAAAGCACTAGTAGTAATGCAGTTGGGCAACTCATTGCTTATGCTTACTTCACTCCATTGTGAGATTATCTGTTTAATTATACCCTCTGCTTAGTGCTTAATATTCTTTAACTGGTTACCAGTTCATATGAGGACCTGTGGATTTACTCATGGGCCTTTGGTGATGAATGCTGTCTAAAACATGTTGGAATTCCAAGTATATAATGTCTACCACCCCACTTTATCTACATTCTTAATACTCTTGAAGAATTCCAAAACATTGGTGAGGCAAGGAATATCAGCTGGATCACTGTAAAATGTATTGGTAAGGACCACAAGCCAAGATAGAGAATATTAAAGCCCATTGATTTCAATGGATTTAAACATATTTCAGTCGGTGTTGGATGGTGGCCAATGAGCTACCAAAGTGAGTACATTTGGAAAAGCTAGGATCTATATATGCCCACATTATAAAGGATTTTATTTCAATTAATTACATTACTAGAGAGCCATACTGGTTGCATTCCCAGTTAAATGGGTTAGGGCTTTCCTGAAGGACTTATTCTAATCTTCTACAAGCATAAATCCTGTTACATTGTCTGATTTACTAGTATTGGACTTCATTTAAAAACCAATAAATTAGTCTTTAATGAGGCTTTAGAACATGGTTGCTTTTAGTGGCTTGGTTACAAAACAATAGGCCATCTGGCTCATTAAATCATCAACAACACTCATCCTTTCCTTCTTCTTGGCAAAATCTATTCTTCTCAGGAATGTTGAGTTTCAGCCAGGCTTAATTCTAAGTCCTCTTGAAGAGGTGTTCCTCTTCCTGACTTGCAGATCATGTTCACTAACTCTCATTCATTAACTCACTCAATGAATTAGTATCACCTGCTACCCTCTCACAAAGTAAAATTCCTCTAAAGCATTCATTTGTTTCACAGAGAATCATGCTAGTTCAGCATCATAGGAAGTATTAAGAAAATAGCTATGGTCGATTGCAGCCAAGATAACTAACTGCATTTTTCAGTGAGGTAATGATGGTACAAGTAGGAGAAATGCATAAGTATCTGGAGTATTCAAAGATAATGCAGTTTGCGTGCAAAGAAAGAATTCAAACTCTTACTGTCATATCCAGCTATGAAAATGAAGCATCGTCATTAGCCACAATCCAAAGAAATGCACGGAGCTCCATATTTTAATCCTTTTGTTCCATACCATACTAATTCTCACAAATTGCATGCAAAAGACAATCCTGAACGAATGGCAGCACAAGTGGAATCATCTCAAGTTCACGTAGGCAGAAGAATTTTTCTTAGAAATTCGCTGCTCATGGCTAGGAAACGAAAGCAAACAATGGAATTTCACTGCATGTATCACAGACATCTCTCTGGGGCAAGCAGTTCAATCTTTTGCTATAGGTGAGAAGAGCCCTGATGGATCAGATCAAGGTCTATCTGATCCATGTTCATCCGATCCAGTCCTGCCACCTTGCAGTGGCAGGTTTGCCTTCAAGCCTGTGTATTTAAGATCTGAAGAGATCGTGCATGTGAACAAATGTGTGCAGAGATTTTTCTACTCAGTTGGGAAACCTGAAAAAGTCGGGTGTATCTGCATACATTTCTATGTATATAGGATCTCTTCCTGGAGATGTGGAGAAACCATATGAGGAAATTCTTGAAATTTCTCCTTGGGAAGAACTCTGAAAATCAGAGATAATTTCAGTTTCTCCTTGAAGAAATTCTGGAAGCTCTGAAATTTGGAGAGAATTCCCATGTTTGAGACATTTATCCCCATGAAGGTCAGGGCAGAACCTGCCACCACAATCCGACTTCTCCCTATATTTTCATATCCTAAGATGAAATTTATCCAGCCCTGAGGATCTGGTTATTTAAAATAGTGTTTCCTGAACTGTTCCTTATACCTTTGAACTTTTGAATTAGTATGCTATGCCATCATAGCATAGTGATTAGAGTGTTGGACTAGGACCGGGAAGACCCCGAGTTCGAATCCCCATTCAACCATGAAACTCACTGGGTGACTCTGAGCTGGTCATGTATCTCTCAGCGTAACATACCTCAGAGGGTTGTTGTGAGGATAAGCATAACCATGTACAACACTCTGAGCTCCTCAGAGGAAAAGCCAGATATAATGTAAAGATAGATAGATAGATAAATAAATAAAATAAAATAAAATAAAATAAACTGCAATGCTTACCCCTCACCATTCAATGTGTTTTTGTGAGGTTGCACACAGCTCTGCTTTGGGAAGAATACAAAGGCAAAATAGGTGGAGTAGTTCCTTCTTCTCTTTCGTTGTGCAGCATCCTTGTGCAGCACAACACTTTTGTTTGTGCAGCATAACACTAGTCTGGATATAGGTCATTGTTCATAGGAAAATAGGAAGCTGTCTTATATCAAGTCAGACCATTATTCCATCTATCTCAGTATTGTCTACAGAGACTGGCAGTGGCTTCTCCAGAGTCGCAGGCAAGAGTCTCTCTCGGCCCTATCTTGAGATGTCAGGGAGGATACTTGGAAGCATTTGCATGCAAGCATGCAAGTGCCCTTCTCAGAATGGCCCCATCCCTTAAGGGGAATATCTTAAAGTGCTCACCCATGTTGTCTCTCATTCAAGGTAGACCCTGTTTAGCAAAGGAGACAAGTCATGCTGCTACCACAAGACCAGCCCTCCTCCCTATACATCCCTCTATATCTTCCTCTCTATATATATACAAACAGGTGCCTATAGCCTGTGTGGACACCTATGGATCCATAATCCTTATTCATTCATTCATTCATTTAACATATTTGTATACTGTCTACTACCAAAGTTTCTAGTTTACAACAATAAAACAAACCAAGAAATTTTAACACAAATAAAACATATAAAAGTTCCAATTAAAAATCACTAAACCATAAAAAACTGCTAGGGATGCAGTTAAAGTGTTACTTCAATACGCAGAGGAGTGTGTGGGAACTAAATCAACCCATCCCACAAAGAGAGTATCCATACTGTCAAAGGTGCAGTAAAAACCAATTATCTGTTCCGGAGAGAGAGATGTTTGTATGCAGCAGACGGCATACAGCCCACTGTTTTGTGTGATGATCTCTGAATGTGTGCCAGTGTATTTACATGTGAGATAAATGCCCACACAAACATGAAACAATGTTCTCATTTTAAAGCCCATCTTATTCGTTTGTATCTTAAGAATACAGAGGGCACAGGGAATTATTTTAGAGATTAATGTGGAATCCAAGCCACACAATAGCCTTTAAAGGAAATTTAAAGAGAGGTGCAGATAGAGAACCCTTTTTTCTCAGCTTTAAAAAAAAAAGCCCTTATGTTATTCTTTACTCCTTTTTTTGAGTAAACAATCATTTCTCTCCCACAACTCTATCTTCAGTGATCCCTTTTCGATGAATAGCTGTCTCTGCTTTTAATAATGATGCCTTCTGTCGACTATAATGGAGAGGCAGTCTCTAATGTACCCATTCAAGGTTAGATTTTCAGAATCTTCATTAAAAAATTTGCTGGTGTACCAAGATGATTCATGCTACAATGCCTTTACTAATTAAATTAATAGCTGCACTTGCTTACTAAAGAGATTAACTTCTGCATCACCTTCACTAGATGGGTTAGTTGCTAGGCAGCCCACACTAGAGATTTTCTCTGTTATTCCTGTCTCTAAAGACAAAGGCTGGGATGCATTTTTTTCACTATGAAAATGAACACTACCCTGCTCTCACTAGGAATATTCATTTCTGTCTTTGAATCTCAGTTGCCTTACTTTAATTATTTTAATCGCCAGTTCTATTATAGTGCTGCATGATTTGTTAGATCTAGAGTATTTTGACTTAAAGAGTGGCTGAAAATGTCATTATTTTTTTTCCAGAGATCACTTCAAAATCTGCAGATGGGTATTCTAGACCTTTCTGTCAGCTGTTTGAAGAGATGGTTACAGAAACTTGAATTATCTTACTCATACTGCAATCTGTCATAAAAACTAATGAAAAAGTAATATAGAGAATTCCTTTCATTCAGTGAGATCCACTAATCCTATGCAAACAGTGCAACAGCTTTATAAACAAGTATCTCTCCATACACCGTCATGCTAAGAGCTTTTCTATATATGGTGTACAATCCCACCAAAGCTAAACATGTTTGGCTGTCTATATTTCAACAGGAGAGATGTAGGTGTGACCAGAAGGTACTTTAGAAGTACATGTGGGCTAAACCTAGTATTGCCAACTAACATTTCCTCCTCCAAAAGCCACCAGGCAAGCCCTAAAATATGACCTGGAAGTAAAATAAGCAGTTGGCAAGTTCAAATGATAGCTGGGGAGCAATGAGGGGTGCACAGGAGGGGCAAAGTGCATTTATGGGTGGGCGGGCTGTGTCCCACATATCAAATTTCTGAAACAGAAAAGGTGGCCAAGCCACATTTTTTGTGGGGAGGGGGATGCCACTCCTCTGGAGCTGCCCTTGGTGTCCACATCTGCCCAAGTCTAGTTCTTGGCCAGACTCCTTGACTTCTCCCTTACACTTGTAACCTAGGATTGAAGTTGTGCAAGAATGCCAGGCAGAAGTCTGGAAGTCTGGCCAGGAGCCAGACTTTGGTGGGTTTGGACAACATGTCTTCCAGGAAAACACTCTTCCTGGGAACTGGAGTTTCCCAGCAGTTTTCATGTCACCCACACCTGCCAAAGTCTGGTTCCTGGCCAGACTTCTGCCTGGCATTCTAGGTTACAAGTGTTAGGTGGCCAGGAACTTGACTTTGTCAGGTTTGGACAACACACTCACCAGGAGTGTGTCCCAATGGCAGCTCCAGAAGGATGGAAAGTGCCTCCCCCCAAAAAAGTGGCTTGCCACCCATTTCTGTTTCAGAAATTTGATATGTGGGACACAACTCACTCACCCATAAATGAAATTACTAGAGAAGTTGGACTCCAGTTCTTTGCTTCACAATTCAAGTTATGTGGGCTACAGACAGCTTTGAAGGCATGACAGCAAAGCAGCCACTTTGCTGCCTGCCTATGACCTGAGCCTGTCCAGTGGTTCATACCTTATAGGCAGAAATATGCACCAGAATAAACATGGTAAACTTGGGCTGACACAATGAGGAAAATTACTCAAAGTAGTCCCATTGAAATTAAAAGGACAAGTTAGCCAATGCCTAACTTGTCCTTTCAATTTCAATGGACTACTTAATTTCTACTTAACAAATTGTTATCAGAACTGCTCCGGAACGCTGGCCAGACATTCAAAATATGCTTTTGTTTATGTTGGGGAATTAGCTTGGCTTGAAGGAGCAGTCCTGGCCCAGTTTCAATTTGAGCAGAATTTTGGTCTTAGAAAAGATGAGGAGGAAGAAATTCAGTACAGATGAAGGATAAATTGAAGCTGAATCCAAGCAAGACAGAGGTGTTGGTTGTAGGGGCTCAGAATCTGAGGGTTGAGTTAGATCTTCCTGTGCTGGATGGGGTTACACTTTCCCAGAAGGAGCAGGTACGCAGCTTAGGAGTACTCCTGGACTCCGGCCTCACCCTGGTATCTCAGGTGGAGGCCATGGCCAGGAGTGCTTTCTATTCACTTCAGCTGATTCGACAGCTGCACCCATTCCTTGAAGAAGATGATCTCAAAACAGTGGTGCATCAGCTGGTAACCTCCCGGCTTGACTATTGCAATGCACTCTACGTGGGGCTGCCTTTGTACGTAGTTTGGAAACTTCAGTTAGTTCAAAATGAGGCAGCCAGATTGGTCTCTGGGGCAACCCGGAGAGACCATATTATACCTGTCTTGAAACAGTTGTACTGGCTGCCAATATGTTTCCAGGCAAAAGATAAAGTGCTGGTTATTACCTTTAAAGCCCTGAATGGCTTAAGTCCAAGTTATCTTAGAGAGCACCTTCTTCTGCATGATTCCCACTGCACATTAAGGTCAGCTGAGGATGTCCGTCTCCAGTGACCACCAGTTCACCTGGTGGGACTCAGAGGCGGGCCTTCGCTGTAGCTGCTCCTGGGCTATGGAATGCAATCCCAGCAGAAATCCGTAATTTGAGTTCAGTTAATTAATTAATTTACAACTCAGTACGAGAATGTTCACTTGCATGTAGAAGGTTCTAGTTTCAAACATCTCCAGGTAAGTCTGGGAGGGATTCCTGCCTGAAATCTTAGAAAGTCACTGCCAGTTCGTGTAGACATTATTGAGCTAGATTATCCAGTGGTCTGACTCAGTAGAATACAATTTTATGTGTTTTCCTATGTACTTTGAGTAATTTTCCTCATCATGTCAGCCTGTTATTACTGATGCTAGTAACTATGATACTGGAACATGTAACCAAAACTTGGCACTACTGAAGCAGCATTGTAAGATGTTAATCATTACCAGAAGACTGATATTTTTCTGGAAAGGTAAAAATATGTCCCCCAAATTGCCCATTGATTGCTATGTCAACTTTAAAAATAGAAAAGAGAGAGTTATGTACTATTGAAGGGATATAACAAAATAAACACCATTCCACACATGGAACTGATTTGAAGAGATGTATTCATATGAATACACCTTCTTGAGACACCAGTAATATGGGCAGCTTAAAAATTAAACAAACAAGAACTTTACTAAAACACGAGTAACACTTATTGCACCAAACCAAGAAGTAACCTGTGTGCTGGTTCCACAGCTCCCTCCACCCTGTCTCAGTTATTACCCAAACCCCATCCCTCTCCCTAGCCTAATTTGACTAGGGGGGTGCACGGTCAGGTGCACGGTTGGGTGGGCAGGGGAGGAAGGCAGGGTTCAACCTACCTTCCCTCAGACAACCGCTCGCAACCCTGAAAGTGCACAAGCCATGCGCCCACAGAACACTGCTGGGAACAATGCAGATTAATCTTCATGCTGCTTCTGGTAGCAAAGGTAAACTTTTGTCCCAGCCTCCGGAAATCCCACAATGCACCGTGTGACACATGTGGTGCATTGGGGATTCCCTCAAGAGTTAGGCACTCTAGGCTCCCATCTCTGTGTGTGGCCAGGTCTGAAGCAGCCCGGCTCACACAGGAGCAAGTAGCCTGGGTTAAGGGAATGCTCACTCCCTAAAGCTCGGCTAACAACCAGTAAAATGATAAACACACTGTTATTTAATATAACTATTAAACAAACACATAATTAGCAGCTTAGAATTCACCCATTCTCTGAGGCCTTTTGTGAAGGCTTTCCCAACTCAGCAAGGCTAACTAATGGCCTTCCTTTTGTGGAGAAAGAACATATTGGATTGTGTGGCTAGCACTAGCCAGGGGATGTTCTATTGTCCCAGGGCCTCTATTCCGAAAATGAGATCATGGTTGGTTGGTTAGTTAAAAGGATATTCCCAACATAATTCTGGCTGATTTACCCAAGGGCAAGCCGGTAATCCCCCTTTATTCAAAATAAACCCACCCACCCCCATTTTTCTGACTTGCCAGCTCTTGTTGACATCTCTGGGGATAATATATAATATTCAAGCTTCTGCCTGAGAATCCCTTACATGCTCTGGGAAGTCAGTTTGAAGCTTATTCTGCTAATGATGCATAATTTTATTTCATAAACTTGAGATTATTTGATATAAGGGACTATTCTGGAAGTGCCAGTCATGGACGTACGTGTGTGTGTGTGTGTGTGTGTGTGTGTAGAGAGAGAGAGATACAGAATTATTTAGATGCTGATGTTTACTATTATTGCTTTGAAGGAAGTGCTACAAAATAAATTGCCTAGTTGTTAAATGTGCAAAGAAGAGACATGGAAGATATTAAAAAATGATGACTAAATAAATGTATACAACCTCAGGGGGAAACTGAAAACAATTCCTTTTCTCTAAAATGTCCAATAATAAAATTAAGGAAATGGAGATCAATATACTGTGCAACTCCATTTGAGAAAACAGATTGTTGTGGGGGAAATGCCACACACACACACACACACACACATCAAAAACAAGTCTTGTCAGGCTTGGTAGCAAATGTTATTTTAAATAAGGGGGTGAATAGGGTAAGACCGATTTTTAAAAGAAGGCTAGGGTAGGTCAAGAAGGTAAAATTTAACTTGTTTTCAAATGGAGACTTTCCCCACGCAAATGGCTCTCCATGTGAAACTGAGGCCAATCTACACTGAACAATGAATCTACTCTGGTGAACAAGGCAAATCTACACTGAGGCAAGAATTGGCCAGAGGTTATTAATAGTGATTGAATGAATAAGAATGGGGTGAATCTGTATTGCACTTCCCTGCTTTCTTATATTCTCTGGGGTCATTCACACAATCAAAAACTGAGCTCTACCCAGATTTGGGAGCTGTGTATGCTTCCAATTTTCAGTTGTGTGGAAGCAAGGTGGCAGGTAGGGGGAGAGAAGCTGGGTAGCTTTTCCTCCTATCTTGCTTCTACACAACCAGAAATTGTGGGCACACACAGCTCCCAAACTCAGGTAGAACACAGTTTTTGATTGTGTTATTGACCTCCCAATATAGTATTTCAAAGGTTCAGATTCACATCCTCAAGCTTAAGCAAAAAGGCCTTTTTCATCAGGATAAACCTTAAAACAATTCAACCCTTCTGTACTCTCATTTATAAGTAATACAGTTTTCAAATTTTGCCCTAATGAGCCTTTTCAAGATCAGAAATGTTTTTAAATGATCAAATCATGGAAGTTTTAAATTGCCAATTTAAAGTATTGCTTGAGGCAACCAGCCTGCAGATATCCTTGTAATTTGACCACCTTACCTGGCCCTACATGAACTGTTCTCTGTCCACTTCTAAAGTATAAAGTCATGTATATTTAAGGGAGGGGACATAGCTCAG
Source organism: Hemicordylus capensis (assembly GCF_027244095.1). Classification (NCBI taxonomy): domain Eukaryota; kingdom Metazoa; phylum Chordata; class Lepidosauria; order Squamata; family Cordylidae; genus Hemicordylus; species Hemicordylus capensis. The sequence goes on along the minus strand of NC_069661.1, from coordinate 50,640,675 downwards.
AGGTGCAATATATGAGTCACATGAAGTGGGCTCTGGGCTCACTCTGAGCTATCTCCAGCCAAGAGGATTTCAGGTAGCAGGGCTGGGAAATGATTTTTCTGCCTGAGATGCTAGTGAGCCCTTGAATTGGAGTAGGTAGTAAGCTAACGTCAAGATATAGCTTGAAAAAGATAAGACTAAGGGGAGATATGAACTGGACTAGTAGACCTCCAAGATCCCTTCCAACTCTATCGTTATATGAATGGACAATTCCATCTGTCCCACCACTATTGGAGCCCCTGGTGGCGCAGCGGTAAAACTGCTGCCCTAGTAGACCTCCAAGATCCCTTCCAACTCTAACGTTCTATGAATGTACAATTCCATCTGTCCCACCACTATAGGAGCCCCTGGTGGTGCAGTGGTAAAACTGCTGCCCTGTAACCAGAAGGTTACAAGTTCGATCCTGACCAGGGGCTCAAGGTTGACTCAGCCTTCCATCCTTCCGAGGTCGGTAAAATGAGTACCCAGAATGTTGGGGGCAATATGCTAAATCATTGTAAACCACTTAGAGAGCTCCGGCTATAAAGCGGTATATAAATGTAAGTGCTATTGCTATTGCTATTGCTATTGCTATTGATTACTTTGATTGGCAGTGACTCTCCAAGGTCTTTGGACTTTCCCAACCTTGCTGAATCCCTTCTTAACTGGAGATGCCAGGAGTACTTGGCATGTACTCTGCTATAGATTTTTGCACCCTCACTAATATTTTTAAAGCAGCTGCATTACATTGAGTCAGACCAATGGTCCATTCAGACCAGTGTGACTGGCAGTAGCTTTCCATGCTGTCTAGCAGAGTTCATTTAGCAGACTGTAAAGACAGACGACAGACATTTTAAGCATGGTGGACGTGGTTTGAACACATTTTCTCTGCCCTAAAAAGATATGCCTCAAAAGTCAGTGAATGTGTTTTCACCACACTGTAGAATCTGTCTTCACCCTAAGAACCAGGGATTGCATCTGGGACTTTCTGAATGCATAGCACATTCTGACCTCACTGACCTATGCTTTAAGAATAGTTATGTAAATAGGCTTTCACCTGTGATGCTGCTGTCTTGTCTATAAAGTTCTGGGAGTGTGTTCTTCTTCTATACCATCATATTGATTGACTGACTAATTGATTGATTGATTAAGTGCTGTCAAGTTGGTGTTGACTCTTAGCGAACACATAGATTATCTCCAGGATGATCTGTCTTTAGCTTGGCCTTTAAGGTATCTCAGTGGTGCATTCATTGCTGTTGTAATTGAGTCCATCCACCTTGATGCTTGGCGTCCTCTTCTTCTCTTGCCTTCAACTTTTCTCAGCATTATGGACTTCTCAAGGGAGCTGGATCTTCTCATAATGTGTCCCAAGTATGATAGTTTGAGCCTGGTCATTTGTGCCTCAAATGAAAATTCTGAATTGATTTGTTCTATGATCCATTTGTTTGTTTTCCTGGCTGTCCATGGTATCCTCAAAAGTCTTCTCCAGCACCAAAGTGCAAAAGCATCAATGCTTTTTCTATCTTGCTTCTTCAAAGTCCAGCTTTCTCATCCATACAGTGTCATGGGGAAAACCATTGTCCGAATGATTCTAATCTTTGTAAGTGTAGACACATCATGACATATAAATATCCTTTCCAAGGCCTTCATTGCTACCCTGCCAAGTGTATTTCTACCCTGTGGTGTATTGCTACCCTGTGGTGTATTTCTTGACTGCTGGATCCTTTACTGTTGATGATTGATCCTAAAAGGCAGAAGCTATCCACCACTTCAATGTCTTCATTGTCAATTCTGAGGCTGGTGTCATTAGTTGTCATTAGTTTAGTCTTCTTTACATTTAGTTATAGTCCCATTTTTTTCACTGTGGTCCTTGACTTTCATTACTAGAGCTTGCAGATCATCCACATTCTCAGCTATCAGAGTGGTGTCATCAGCGTAGCACATACCACGATATAGGAGGTATTGAAATTAGGAACTGAGATTAGGAATAAAGTGAACTTCATAGACCAGAGTTATGAGTTTTCATCTCTTATTCAACCTAAAGCTACAACTAACAGATGGGTGGGAGGTTACATACTAGAGGCTAGGGAGGTTTGGGTATCTGAAACCATTCTTCACTATAAATCTAATGGGAGTAAACTGTGGTGTTTTTGGTTAACCCATTCCTTGATCCAGGCCAGCTTTTGAATGGGGCTTTAGTTACTTGTATTCCAATCCTGGTGTAGAGGCGGGGCTAACAAACAGCCAGCAGCAACAGCACTGAGGGCAGACTGCACTTGCCTTTCTGTAAATAATATATATTTCATTAAACTGTTAATATTCCTGATTCAACTACACTGCTTTGTCCTTCTGTGCCACAATTCCTTCCCTTGGATTTTACACTGACTAGGTGATATTAACAAATCTTTATGTACAAGATGTACCATAAACCTTCTGAGTGTTCGGTGGTTTACAGTAAATCAATTTGAAATTTTGTTTGCTTTATACATATAAAGGTTATAAATATACAAATCTCATTCTCAACATGGGTCCTTGAAAGCTATTGGATCCAAAATATGAAGTAAATTGGAGCAGTTTAGATGGTATTCTAACCAGACCTTGTAATAGGGGAGAAGCATAGGTATACATCTCCCCTCTCTACCCAGAGTGCTATCCTATTACCACCTGATTGCACAGGGTGCTATTTTGCTGAACTGCCCCGCAACATGCAGTTTAAATACAACACTTAAGTAATATTAAAATCATGCCACGAGTGAGAAGATGTGTGCAACCACACTCCTCCCTGGAGTATTTAAAATAGCTGGCTGGAATATCATCTGGACCAGCTCTTAAAGAACAGTTCAGCTTGTCTCCTGTGCTGTGTTACTGGATGGTACTGTATATAGCAACCATGCTCCCATGCTTTCTATAGTGAAGTAGGCTGGATTGATATTTCCACACAAAAGAGGACAATGGCATCTTTGGGAAGAATTTTCTTCATAAAATAAGAGCACGTTAAGGAATATAAAATGGAAACAAGAAGTCCAGAAAAACAAAGAGCAGTGAAGTGCAAGAGATGCAACACAGAACTGGGGATAGCTTGTGTTCAGCATTTCCCAGCATTTTCCCCATTTCTAATGCTTTTTCTATAATAAGGGAACAAGGTCACATTAATTTAAGGATAATTTGTAAAAATAAATAGTAGTTTTAGTTCTAATAAAGATTTCCTATTAAGATATAGCAGAATGATACATAAGTGATCAAGTTTGAAATTTAGAGTGGCTTAATCAATGTTATCTATCTATCTATCTATCTATCTATCTATCTATCTCCTGGGTATGCCATGGAATGTGCGTCCCAGCGACCCAGCTGATTGGCTGGGTGGCGGAGGTGCCTGATTGGCTGGTGGCACACCCAGAAGAATTGGACCACCTGGCAGTGGAGAGGTCTGGCCACGGAGGCAAGGCAGCGGCGGGCCCAGACGCAGCACTCGGCCCGGCAGCCTGGGCCCGCGCCTGCCTGGAGACGGGGACATGGGGGGGGATAGGGGCCTGGCTACCTCTCTGGCAAGCAGCAGCAGCGGGTGGAGCCCAGGCGCAGAGGAGGAGATGGCTGGCCGGCATGCAAACGAAGCCCCACCGGCATGAGGAGGCGGCAGGCGAGCGGGCGAAGCCCCATCATCGTGAGGCCGCGGTGGGTGGGTGAAGCCCTGTCATCGTGAGGAGGTGGTGGACGGGTGAAGCCCACCGTTGTGAGGAGGCGGCCGTTGTGAGGAGGTGGCGGGCGGGCAGGCGAAGCTCTGCCGGCCTGAAGAGGTGGCTGGTGGGCGGGCAAAGCCCTGCCAGCCTGAGGAGGTGGTGGGTGGGTGAAGCCCTGCTGTTGCGAGTAGGAGGTCGTTGTGAGGAAGAGGGGGCAGCTGGGCGAAGCTCCGTCGTCGTGAGGAGGCGGCGGGCGGGTGGGCAAAGCCCAGTTGTTGTGAGGAGGCAGCTGGCCTGAGGGGGACTGGCTGTCTGGCAGGCGAAGGCGCACCAGCTTGAGGATGAGCGGCCAGGCGGGACGAGGTGGTGGAGAACTAGGGGCACAGATGCTCTGTGCCAGGTCAGCTAGTATGACATTGATTCTCAATGCATATATGGTGTGCATGGGAGATAAAAAGTTTCCAGTCTGCAAGTTACACAGTACTCCACCTTCAGCCCACAATCAAGACATATAATGTGCCCATGTAAGGGAATATAGGGAGTATATAAACCTTGACAGACTCACACAGGTGTGCTTTTTGATAAAGTACATAATCAGAAGGATAATGTACATAGGTACATAGAATGAACATAGGAAGCTGCCTTATACTGAGTCCAGCCCTTGGTCAATCTAGCTACACTAACTGGCAGTGGCTCTCCTCGGTTGCAGGCAGGAATCTTTCCAGCCCTACTTGGAGATGCCAGGGATTTAACCTGGGACCTTCTACATGCAAAGCAGATGCATATGTATGTACGGAATGCCATTCATGTGCATGCACTTTCCACAGAATGAAAGGACAGGCCCCTACCCCAAGGGGCTCACAATCTAGATGCCAACACAATGGAAATGACAAAGAGAAAGAAAGGAAGGGAAATGGAGGTGGGATAAAAGACAAATAAAAAAGGCTATTCAAATGACCAGGAGGCAGGGAGGGCAGGCAGGGGGAAGGCTGAGCAGAACTTACCTTCCTCCCACCCCAATGATCCAGGAAAAGCTGCTTGGAGTGCAGGCCATGCTCCCAGAAACTACATGCTGCTTCATGCAGTGTGGATCTCTGAAGGCTGGGATGATGTATCCCGGCCTCCATGTATCCCACAAATCACTGCATGATGAGCACAGTGCAATGGGGGATACCCCCATGAGACGGTTGCTCTAGGCGCCCATCTCTGTGTGTGCTCGGGCAAGCAGCCCGAGCACCCACGTGACCCTTGTGCCCTTAACCTCAGTAAAAGTCTGGGGTAAAAAGCTGGGTCAGGTGCGTGGACAGTGCTGGGATCCCAGAGGATCCTGGCTCTGCCCATGAGCAGCCTAACCCAGGCTGGCCTGGCCTAGCCTGGGTTAGGCTGCTCAAGATAAGAGCCTTAATATGTGATGATTTCAGTTAGGTTTGGTTATCCAGTTTACCTCTGCTAACTGGGCAAAGAGGCACCTTTTTAACATGGTGAGACTCTTTATTTAGCAGGAGGAGAGTAACTGGCCCTATCCACCCCTAGCACAGTACCTCCAGTGGCAGTTGCTGGTGTCTATCTTATGATTTCTTTTTAGACTGTGAGCCCTTTGGGAATAGGGATCCATCTTGTCTGTCTATCTATCTATCTATCTATCTATCTATCTATCTATCTATCTATCTATCTATCATTTCTCTATGTAAACTGCTTTGGAAACTTTTGTTGAAAAGCAATATATAAACTGTTGTTGTTACCACCATAGGAAATGGACATTAAAGGGCTGTTTAGTGCAAAAGTGGGTTAAGGGTGGGATAAAGAAAAAAGCAGTCATCACACAGATGTCCTTGGAAATTGTTTTAAGCATAGGCGGAAGCAAGGGAGAAAGGGCTCACCTGAGCAAGAGTGAAAGGGCTCACCTGAACTCAAGACCCATTTTTAATGGCAGGACTCAGCCTTTAAACAAGTGAAGCAACTGAGATCTGTTAACCCTTTTCCATAGGGACTAGACTTCTGAAGAAGAAAAACGGCTTAAGAAGCTGGAGTGATTGCATGTGGGGAAAAAATATGACTGGAAGGTATCAGAAAGTGGCACACTCTCACAGGCTATCTGGCACAGAGCCTCCCAGAATTTCTCCCTAATGAAAAAACATATGAGCTCCTTTCGCACCTTCCTGCCCATGTGCATACTGATCCAAATTGCATGGAAGATCCTATGAACATACAGTTGTATACTTGTAGAGGCCATTTTCATTTTCACTGAATACATAGAGATCAAAAACTGAGCCATGTAGGTGCACTGGAACATAGCAAGCTGCCTAATACTGAATCAGACATTGATCCATCTAGCTCAGTATTTTCTGCACAGACTTGGAGAATGTAGCGGCTTCTCCAAGGTTGAAGGCAGGAGTCTCTCTCAGACCTGTCTTGGAGATGCCATGGAGGAACCTGGTACCTTCTGCATTTAAGCATGCAGATGCTCGTCCCAAAATGGCCTCGTCCACCTAAGGGGAATATTTTAGTGTTCACACATGTAAATACATTTCCATTCAAAAGCATTTTCATTCATACATTTCCATTCAAATGCAAACCAGGGCATTTGGATGGTTTGGGCATTTGAACCTTAGCAAAGAGGACAATTAGCAAAGAGGACAATTCATGCTTGCTACCATAAGCAATTCATGCTTGCTACCACTTAGCAAAGAGGACAATTCATGCTTGCTACCACAAGACTACGGCCACCTAATGGCGCAGCAGGGAAGTAATTTGCCTAGGGAGCAAGAGGTTGCTGTTTCGCTGGTTCAGATTGCCACTGATGTGTTTCCAGAATATGGGGAACTCCTGTATCGGGCGGCAGCAATAGGGATGTGCATAAAACCGGTTCTCCCGGTTCGGTTCGGGTCCGAACCGGGTCCGGACCGGACCGGGGTGGTTCGGTTTTGGTTTTGCCAGACCACCCCCCCGGTCCGGTTCGGTTTCGAACCGGTTCGGATCCGAACCGAACTGGTTCGGATCACAAAAAGTGGCTGGTTTTGAAGGGGACATTGTGTTCTACCTGCCACCCAAATTTCAAGTCGATTGGACCTTCCTCTGATTTTTTACAAATTTTTTTCAAAAAATAAATTTTTGCCCATAACTCACAATGTGGAGCCCTTAGGGGCAAAAAAGCTGGGGTGGGTGGTAGCCACCCATGGGTGTCCTCCACCCCAAAAATCCCAAGGCAATTGGTGGCTCCTAGTATTATTGGTGAATTTCTGAAGAAAATTTTTTTTCCCATTGGCTAGAATGGGGGTTTGGGGCTGCCCCAGACCCACCTCTGTGGGGTGGCAGCACCCCCAAAGTGGGTCCGGGGCCATGGCAAAAATGCCCTCAGTCCCTCCCAGCAATCCCCGTAGAGATAGGAGTGATGGTTCTGTTGTTTTTCTGAGGTATTCTGAGTGTAGATTCTATGATAGCTTATGAGATTTCCAATGAGACACCATGAATCCACTCTCATTTGCTATCACAGAATCCACACTCACTCAGAACACCTCAGAAAAACAACAGAACCATCACTCCTATCTCTACGGGGATTGCTGGGAGGGACTGAGGGCATTTTTGCCATGGCCCCGGACCCACTTTGGCGGTGCTGCCACCCCACAGAGGCGGGTCTGGGGCAGCCCCGAACCCCCATTCTAGCCAATGGAAAAAAATTTTTTCTTCAGAAATTCACCAATAATACTAGGAGCAACCCAACAATTGCCACCCCATCTTTTTGGCCCCTCTCTCTGGGCGCCCTAACACGTAACACCTAGTCAGTCCATCTTAATGCCTACCTACTACCACCACTCCTATCCAAGCAAGTAAGAGGAGGACACTCAGAGAGACAACACCCACTCTCTGATCTAACAAAAAGGCCACTGCTGTGCTGCCTGCCAGCACAGCAGCAGCAGCGGAGCAGCACACTAAGCACAAGAGCAGCACACACAGAGAAGAAGCAGGAGGCGGAGCAGCAGAGCAGCAGACCTGCCGCTCTGCATGATGGGTGACGTGATGCCCAAAGGAACCACCGCCTCACTCAGTGCCTGCCACTGACTAGGCCCGACAGACAGAAGCCAGCCAACCTGCTCTGCTCTGCTCTGATGCTCCCCATGGATGATGCACACACACCCTACATCTGCATCCCAATGACCAGACCAGACCAGACCAAGTGCGCAGAGTCAGCACAGGCCAGCAGCCACCAGCCCAGCAACAACAACAGCTACTACTGCTACCACCACAACCAGTGTTGCCGCTACAATAACATTCCCAGTCCAGTCACGCGCGCCACAGCCTGAGCCTAGCACACAGCCAACAGCTGCTGCCAGCCAGTGCCTGGCAAGCCCAGCCAACATGAGGAGGAGAGAGCTAACAAGTAGACGGCGCACGCACATCACCAACCCATCACGACGGCGCAACTGCAAGGGGAGAGGGCACAATTACAGGCAGGAGGAGGAGGAGGAGGAGGAGGCGGGCGAGGCAATCCTAGCACAGATTTGAAAGTTTAAAATCCACCAGGACATCTTCTAGAATCTAGACTTCTGTTTTTTCTACCACCAGCTGTAGTGTCTAGTTAGTCAGTGTGCTGTGCAGCTGAGCTGAGCTGAGCTGAGCTGCATGTGAGGAAGGGTGATTGTAGCTAGTTCTTTAGTTTCAGCAGACTGAGCATTGAGCATGGGCAGTGGCCTTGGGAAGCAACACAATTACACGACACTCACCTGCTGCTGCTGGTTCTAGAAGTTGCCTCTTCTCGTCTTCACCTCTTCGTGTGTGTGTGTGTGTGTGTGTGTGTGTGTGCAGTGAGTGCATGCCTTTTGCCTTGCTGGAAAGAAATGCTTCTCTGGTCCACCACCACATATCTGCTCAAGGACACAGAGGCCCAAGGCAGAGGTGGTGGCACCAGTGTGAGTGCATGTGTGCTGGTGGTGTTTGCCACCACAGGTGTTTTGTGTGTGTATGTGTGCGCTGCTAGCTAGGAGGGGGGAGGGAGGCAGGGAGGGAGGCTGGGAGGCAGGGGGGAGGAAAGGGGAGGGGGAGAGGGATGTAGAGGGGATTGAAGGGGGGAGGGTCCGGCTCAGAGTTGGTCAGCCACATATTTGTGCACACACGTGCTCACGTGTGTGCTTCGGTGGGAGAGACCAGACTCTCATCATCTGCCAGACCGGGGTTGGGGGCAGGTGAGGCGGTGGTGGGCTGGAAGGGAGGGAGGATGGAAGGTGGTGAAGAGGAAGGGGAGAGGATGAGAGGGGAAGGATGGAGGGAGGCATGGGGGGGAGGAAAAAAAACATGTAGACAGACACACACCACACTACACACAGAAAGCATCCACACACAGAGACAGTGCTAGGCATCCATTCACACAGACAGACAGACAGACAGACACACAACAGGAAGAGACAGACTGAGCCTGCACCACACACACACACACAGACCCAATTCCCCCCCTGCACAGTTATCAATCAATATGTTGTGTTGGCAGCCAGTTCATTGCTATTCTGATGGTTTGGGGTTTTTTGCCATCAGCCAACATCAACAGTGACCACAATCAAGATGAACATAAGATGATAATAATTCATTCGTTTCATTTCAAAAAATCACCCAATCATCTTCTCCATGTAAACCAAGCCCCCCACACATGATTTCTGGTGACATTTTCAATAAAATCAATTCATTTGGCATTCATCATTTTGTTCTCCCTTTGTCACCTTTTTTTCTTTCTTTTGCATAATTTTGAGGCTTGATTTTGACATGGGGTTTTTAAAGAAAAAATTATTTACATGTTTATTTACATACAGTATTTACATATCTACACTGCATTTTTGAACGTATACCCGCCGCTGCCGCTAAGTCTAGTACTCCGTGGGCTGTGCTACTTTGGGGGGGTGTGCCGTGCCCACGCCAGGTCCCCAAATGCTGACAGGTGGATAGATAAAGGGCCTGTGCTGGTCAGCATTGGGTTCCTTTTTAGGTGGGCGTGGGCATTGTAAACATCTGGCCAGTCGCAGCACTACAACTACTACTACAACTGCATCTCTGTGTGGGCACACTACACGCTGCGACTGGCTGGCACGGCTCAGCATCTGTCACGTCAGCTCAGCTAGAGGTGGAAGGGGGGAGGGTAGGGATAAGCACAGAGTTCGAGCCAGGCAGGTGACCAACCATGGGGCAACCCACGGTAATCACTCGCCCGTCTCAAACTGCAGCTTGGGGTAGCCCAACAGGGGGAGGTTCACCTTAAGGAAGACCAGCTGCTCCACCAGACCAGGGTCCAAGCGGGAGCGAGAGGGTGTCACCACGTCCCCGGCACGTGAAAACACCCGCTCGCTCTGGACACTGGTTGGGGGGCAGGAGAGGAGGCGCACAGCCACCACCGCCAGGTCCGGCCAGACTTGGCGGCGGCTCGCCCAGAACTGTGCGCAGTCCACGCCGTCTCCCTCCACAGGCTCCTCCAAGTACTGCGCAACGCATTGCTCAGCACTGGAGGGGGGCCTGGCAGGTCGAGCCTCCCGCATACCAGGCATGGCGCCATAGCAGAACCGCTGAAACCACTGGGCGGATCTCGAGTTGGTAGCAAATGGCTGCTGCGATGGCGCCGCCTGGGATGCCGCGCTGCTGGACTGGGAAGAGGGAGGGGAAGGGGAAGCTGACGCCAGCTGGCCGCCCATGCTGCTGCTGGGTGCGGGTTGGGCCGCGAGGGCTGCCCCCGCACCACTACCAACACCCTGGTCTCTGCGGGCCCTAGCGGCCTCCTCCTCCCTAACCTTCTCGACCAGGATGCCCTTCCACCTGGGCAAGTCGTCGGCACTCACGGCATTGCCCTTGAGGGCTGGGTGACAGAGACAAGCGAGGACATACTCCTCCCTGTCTCCCAGCACATCAACGAGCCGCTTGTCAACCCCAGACCTCAGCCTCCCAGCCAGAGCACGACCCTCTGGCGTGGTCAGAGAGATATGGAGTCCACCCATCAGCTTCTCGAGACCAACAGCTGTGGGCAGCGCCTGGCTCAAGGGAGTGGTGTCGCCACACAAGCCCTTCGTGGCAAGCTGGAAGGGCTCGAGTGCCGACACCGCCTCGGACATCTGCTTCCACTCTGCGTTCGAGAAGTCGCAGACATCCAAGGACTCGTCCCTCGCCAGGGCGACAAGGGCTCTCTCCTGCTCCAACAGGCGCTGGAACAGGAGGAAGGTGGAGTTCCACCGCGTCTCCACATCCGTAGGGATGAGATGGCGAGGAAGGCCAAGGTCATCCTGCTTCTGGCGAAGCAGTCTCCTGGACTTCTCGCTGCGGTGGAAGTGGGCGGCCAGCTTGCGGGACTTATCCACAAGCGTGGCCGTGGCAGCAACAGCACCTGCGATGGGGCGGGCCCCCTTCTCCTGGGACGCCCTCAGCTCCTTAAGGCCAAGGGCGTCCCTGACGGTCAGATGGAGCGTGTGTGCCATACACCGTATGTTCACACAGTCCATGACTGTCTCGACAGCGGCGGTAACGTTGGCTCCATTGTCGGTGACAATGAAGCCGCGGGAGAGGTGTGGACACCCGCCAATCCACTCCTCTATCTGGCGGTCGAGTACGGCCGCCACCTCCTCCGCGGTGTGCCTCGTGTCCATCGTCTCCACGTGCAGGACGGCCCACCTGTGCCGTAGTGCATCGGGAGCCGCGCCGGACCCGGAAGCATCGCCCGCGGAGGTCCCCTCACTCTCCGGTCCCCACCAGTGGGCAGTGAGGGCCAGGAAAGAAGCGTGCATCCCACTGACACTGGTCCAGAGGTCAGTCGTGAAATGCACGCTTGTCCCGGCCGGAGCTGCACGCAGCTCGGCCGACACGAGCTCCCTGCACCGGCGGTACAGGGAGGGGACCACGTTCCGGCTGAACGTCGTCCTTGAGGGGATGACGTATTCGGGAGCCAGGTATTGGAGAATACGGCGGAAGCCGTTGTTCTCGACCACCTGAAACGGCTGGTCATCGGTGGAAATCATCTCCCCTATGAGGCGGGTGAGGTGATGATGGTCCACGCGAACAATACGCTGGCTGCCCGAGGACTGCGTCCACCGCTGGACGGGCAGTGTAGCCTGCCTGCTGGCTGGCACACTGCCGCTGCCCGCCCTAGTGGCAGATGCACAAGGCGCACTAGCGCTGCCAGCCTGTCCCCTGAGACCTGGGTGGTGACGCTCTAGGTGTCTCCACATAGGCGTCGTACCCAGGTGCGCAGGGTCCCTTCCACGGCTGACAAGCATCCTGCAGTGGACACAGCGGGCGTGGAATGGGGCATCTTGAGGGACCTCAAAATGCACCCATGCACCACTGCCCTTGGCCTCCTGCGCCCTGGGCGCCGTCCTAGGCCGTTTCTCGCAGGGTGGCTGCAGTCCTAGGGGGGGGGGCGGCCGCCGCTGCCTGCCCACTGCTGCCACCCAACCCGCCCCTTCCGCCCTCCACAGCGGAGGAAGGGCCCGGCTCAACTGGCATCGGAGAGGCAGGCCTCTCCTCCACCACCTCGCCAGACCGCTCCCCACCAGAGTGTCGGGCTTCACGAGGGGGGGCCCCACTGAGCGGCGAAAGGATAGGGGGAAGGGGCCCCAGAGGGAGGGAGAACCTGGCTGCATCGCTGCCAGCCGCACGGTCCTCACCGCCCTCTACCTGCTCTTCCAACTCCACAGTCTCCTCCACCTCAACAACTGGCGGTAGCTCAGCAGCACCTGGTGCCGCCGGCGAGGAGGGACCCGCCACAGCCCTAACAGTGCCTCTGCCTCTGCCGCGATTGGCGGCAGCAGGCGTGGGGAACTGAATCCTGCGCACCAAAGATGGGGCCGGAGCAAAGAATTCTCCAATGGGGAGAACTGGGGTGTCCTCAGGCTCCCCGCGTCCTCTCCCTCCCCGTGCCGCAGGCGCACCCCGCACCTGGCCTCTCCCACCTCTGCCTGCCAGCCTTGAGCGAGCCCTGCCCACCACACGGCGCTCAGACATGCTGCTAGGTCAGAAGGAGGGAGACTTTAGGAGGAAGGCCAGACAGGGTCAAAAAAATAATTTGGAGGGGCTTAGGGGCCAAAAAAAAGGCAGCTGATTTGGAGGCGGCGGAGGGGAAGTTTGTTTTCAAAAAAGGAAGCCAATTGGGGGGAAAGGAAGACTTTTTGATATGGGGGGGGAAGCCAATCGAAGTGAGGGGGAGGGTGTCCTTTTTGAATTTGGGAGTCAACCACCAAGCCAATTGGGGAGATGGCGCTGGGAGGGGTTTTTTTTAGAAAAATAGGGGGTTAAAGGGTGGAACCCCAGTGTGGGAGGGTGGCACGGGCAGTTGGGTGGAGTAGTTGTGGTGTGGGTGGCAAGTTTTTAGCTTTTTTGGGGGGGGAGAGTGGATGGGGGGAGGGCACAGCACCTACCGGGGGTGGGGGAGGGATGCAGTCAACGCTTGGGAACCTGCAGATCAAAGGAGGAAACCCTTATTTAGTGAACTGGAACACAAAGTGTGGGTTCTGGGGGGTGGTTCTCAAGTAATGCTCCTGTGGGGGGAGCATCAAACTCAATGCAGCCTATTTAGTGACTCTAAATTGCACACAACCAAAACCAGAACCCAGTCACACCAACACAGAGGTTGAACCCACCCACTCTGTGACTCTGCCTGCCCAATGCCATGGCAAGCAAGCAGCAGCAAACACTTGATGGCAGCCTCATGGATTGAACATCATGATCATCATCATACGTGTGTATTGGCCCAGCATGTAGTGGCAGCATCAGAGCCCAGCCAGGACCCCACTCAGACTGCCCCAGAGGCAAGGAAGCACTCTGGCATGGCATGGGCCCAGCATGTAGTGGCAGCATCAGAGCCCAGCCAGGACCCCACTCAGACTGCCCCAGAGGCAAGGAAGCACTCTGGCATGGCATGGGCCCAGCATGTAGTGGCAGCATCGCATCAGAACCCTGGACCCCACTCAGACTGCCCCAGAGGCAAGGAAGCACTCTGGAAGGCACCTGTTCAAAAACCACCTGCAAGACGCATGCAATGCAACGCAACACACAGCAGCAATTTCTTTACTGGGCATGGGCATGAAGACACAAGTTTTACAACAGTACATCTCCTCTCCAAGGTTCCCTCCCTCCTCCCCACACCCAAATGCATTTCAGAATAGGGGTGTCCCTATTTAAAACCGCCAGCTAGGGAGAGAAAGGGGCAACAAAAGGTGCACAATCGCACACGCACTAACCCCTCTTCTTCCGGTCCTTCTCCTGCCGCTCACTGCTGGTCACGGATTCGCCGCCGCCAGCCAGCCACCCTGGGCTGAGACACAGCAGGGCGGCCGCACGAGGCACACAGGCAACCGGGGTAGTTCAACAACGATGGAGGGGCAGAAGTGAGGAGACAACACTATTTGTGTCGCTCAACTCACCCCCAAGCAGAGACAAAATCAACCAAAAACTATAAAAAGAAAAAAAAAACCGATGGCAGCCGCCAGGTGGGTAGGCTACTGTGTGCGGCTGCAGCTGTGGGAGAGGAGGTGGAAAGTGAAGGGGAGCAGAGAGAGAAAAGACTAAGAGAGAGAGAAAAGAGAGGGGGGGCAGGGACAAAGAGAAAGAGAGGAGAGAGAGAGAAAAGAAAGAGAGAGAGAGGAGAAAGAGAGATGATAGAGAGAAAGAGGAGAGAGGAGAAGCGCAGCGCAGCAGGGAGGGGGGATTCAGGTGTGGGGGGAGGACACAGCAGTAGCAGCGGTCCAAAGAGGTGGGGGGAGCAGAGAGGGTGTGTGTGGTTGGGGGCTAGTGTGTGGCAGGGGGCCTGGGGTAAGTGGAGAGAGTCGGGGGCAAGGAGGAAAAGAGGTGGGGTGGGGGGAGCAGAGAGGGTGTGTGTGGTTGGGGGCTAGTGTGTGGCAGGGGGCCTGGGGTAAGTGGAGAGAGTCGGGGGCAAGGAGAAAAAGAGGTGGGGTGGGGGGAGCAGAGAGGGTGTGTGTGGTTGGGGGCTAGTGTGTGGCAGGGGGCCTGGGGTAAGTGGAGAGAGTCGGGGGCAAGGAGAAAAAGAGGTGGGGTGGGGGGAGCAGAGAGGGTGTGTGTGGTTGGGGGTAGTGTGTGGCAGGGGGCCTGGGGTAAGTGGAGAGAGTCGGGGGCAAGGAGGAAAAGAGGTGGGGTGGGGGGAGCAGAGAGGCTGTGTGTGGTTGGGGGCTAGTGTGTGGCAGGGGGCCTGGGGTAAGTGGAGAGAGTCGGGGGCAAGGAGAAAAAGAGGTGGGGTGGGGGGAGCAGAGAGGGTGTGTGTGGTTGGGGGCTAGTGTGTGGCAGGGGGCCTGGGGTAAGTGGAGAGAGTCGGGGGCAAGGAGAAAAAGAGGTGGGGTGGGGGGAGCAGAGAGGGTGTGTGTGGTTGGGGCTAGTGTGTGGCAGGGGGCCTGGGGTAAGTGGAGAGAGTCGGGGGCAAGGAGGAAAAGAGGTGGGGTGGGGGGAGCAGAGAGGCTGTGTGTGGTTGGGGGCTAGTGTGTGGCAGGGGGCCTGGGGTAAGTGGAGAGAGTCGGGGGCAAGGAGAAAAAGAGGTGGGGTGGGGGGAGCAGAGAGGGTGTGTGTGGTTGGGGCTAGTGTGTGGCAGGGGGCCTGGGGTAAGTGGAGAGAGTCAGGGGCAAGGAGGAAAAGAGGTGGGGTGGGGGGAGCAGAGAGGCTGTGTGTGGTTGGGGGCTAGTGTGTGGCAGGGGGCCTGGGGTAAGTGGAGAGAGTCGGGGGCAAGGAGGAAAAGAGGTGGGGTGGGGGGAGCAGAGAGGCTGTGTGTGGTTGGGGGCTAGTGTGTGGCAGGGGGCCTGGGGTGAGTGGAGAGAGTCAGGGGCAAGGAGAAAAAGAGGTGGGGTGGGGGGAGCAGAGAGGGTGTGTGTGGTTGGGGGCTAGTGTGTGGCAGAGGGGTGTTGGGGGGAAGGGGAGAGGGCAACAACAAACAGCAAAGGAGAAACTGGAACAACTCGGGCAGCAGCAGCGATTAGGCTGGATGGGGTGGTTGGGGGAGGAGCTGGGCCTGGGCTAGGGTAGGGTCTGGGAGGAGGGAGGGTGGGGGGGCAGGCAGGGGGGGGAGGAGGAGGAGGAGGGTAGCAAAATATATAAAGCAATATATATCAAGAGAACACAAGCCAGAAGTTTAAAAAAAAATTAAAAGAAAGACTATAACCAGCAGAAAAAACTTGGGGGTGGGGGGGTGGGGAGGGGGAACCAAACACAGACTCTGAGGGGGGCCACTAAGTGAACAGAGACAATGAAACCACAATTGCTGCAAATTAATAATAGCAAATGAATAAGTGGAACCAAGCAAAGAAAACTGGACTCGGTTTGGCAGCAGCAAACTTGGGAGAAGGCTGGATGGGGTGGGGTTGGGGTGGGGTGTGGTTGGACTTGGAGGGGCAAGTTTGGAGCAGGGAACCAAAACTGATTATATGGGACAACAAGAAACAACAACAGAATCCTCTGGGGGTGGGGGGGAGGGATTCAGGGAACCAACTCGCAGGGCAGCAGCAGTCAGCAGAAACAAACAAAATGGTACAATTTAAGCAAAACCAGCAAGCAATATATAACTGAAGCCAATGGAATGCAATGTGAAAATCAAAAAGTTGGACAACAACAAGGCAGGACAAAGAGCAATAATTAATGGAAGAAGATTTAAAGCAATGAGGATGCAGTGGGTGGGAGTGGGGGAGGGGGAGGGTAGGCCCAAAGGATGAGAAGGGAAAGGGGGGGAGGGGGGGGAGAAAAGCAGACAGACAAGGAACAGGGAAAATTGGGGGAAATTAAGAAGAAAGTAAAGTGAAGTAACACACAGTATACAGACAAGAGACAGACAGAGAGAGGAGACACACAGAGAGTCACAAAGGGCAGGTGGACAAAGGATTAGACAGAGCACACACAGAGAGACACAGGACACAGTCAGGACTCACAGAGACACCAGAGCAGCCAGCAAAGGGCAAGCAGGTCTCAGAGATGATCCCACAACTGCAGCCAAGAGAAGTTTCCAGAGAAGAGGCTTGGGTTTATATAGGTTTGAAATTCCCTCCTTTGGGAGCCCCCACCTTTGCACTCCCCCCACGGCCAACAGGGTGCCAGCTCTCAACAGTGCAACAGCCAAGCAGCCTACCAGACCAAAGGACTCATTCTGGCCAATCAAGGATCAATAGCGCAGCCAATACAATGCCTGGAAATAGCATCACAAAATGGATGCAAGGAGGAGCAAAAGTTTCGGGAAGGAGACACAAAATGGAGGACACACTTTGAACTTTAAAGAGACACTCCAGAGACTCAATTTCATTCCCGAACCGGTTCGGGAAACCCGAGCCGGTTCGGTACCGAACCGGCTCGAATTCGGTCCGGCTCGGTCCCCGGGAGGGCCCGATTCGGTCCGGGATCGAGCCGCCGGATCCGGACCGGTTCGGACGAACCGGATCCGAACCGAACCGCACATCCCTAGGCAGCAATATAGGAAGATGCTGAAAGGCATCATCTCAATCTGTGAAGGAGAAGGCAATGGTAAACCTCTCCTGTATTCTACAAAAGAGGCAATGGTAAAGCCCTCCTGTATTCTATCAAAGAAAACCACATGGCTCTGTGGTCACCAGGAGTCTACACCAACTCAACAGCACAACATTATTACAAGACTAGTTCTCATTTAGCAGAGATGCCAGAGGAGGGGCTAGTATTTGATATGAGTGCACATAGCACTCATAACTACAGTGGAAGGCCTGGTGGGGCATTATACAACTGGCTCATTAATGTATTCTAGAGCAAATTAATTATGAGTATTTATTGCACTAAGCAAAGTTATACTACTGAATAATAGAGAACTGTAAGATATTGATTTTCTTTTAATTGTGTGTTTATTAATACTCCTTATTAATACTCCTAAAAACTCAAATTCGTTCATCACCTTCCCTATCTGTTCCACATGTGAGATTAGTCTTAAATCAGATTTACCCTGATATAAATGTTCTGTTTAGTTAATTGACTCTGATGCAGGGCAAGATCAAGAAGAAACCCTAAAGATTTCTGCTTGGTGTTCCCAATCTGCTTCCCAGCTGTTGCTTATCTTGTCCCCAAGTTGTGGATGTCTGTAATGACCTTAAGCTGCTAAATGCCATTTAGATTTCTCAATAGTTAAACACTTAGGAATCAATATATTAGTCCTTACAAACTGTATTCTAAAGGTCAGACAATAATATACTTCGGAGAGCATTATTTAAGGGAAAGTTGGGTACTGCTAAGTGTCAGCAGACCATATTTCATGGTGCTGTGCCTGGAAGCCTGAGAACAAGAGCTATCTTTTACAGATTATGTGTAGCATTTCAGAAATCAAATGTCTGAGCACAGCATTGTTTATCCTCAGCAGTGTACATGGGAGTATTTTCAATGATGCTTTACCATATGTAGCTGAGTATGATGCTGACACAGCTCTCCAAGGGATTCCAAAGAGTCAAATGACATGACGGTAAATGGGATATAGAGTACATGACAGTTCATGCAACCTGATATAATGGGCAATAAAGCCAAACACGAATGTAAAAAAAAAGACAGGTAGACAGAATTTGGAGCCTGTAATATTAATACGCCAAAATGCTGTAAACAGAATCTACGTAGATTTGCTAGAGTAGTGGGATGAGTGGTGATATTTATTAAAGTAGTAAAGACTGTTTTGTGACAGCCTGGCTTCACCTGTTGTCAGTATGCTTCTGAATTAGAAATGTCTTCGGTGCAGTTGTGCTTGGCAAGATTACAGAACTATGCCCTCATCAACTACTTTTTTTGTTGCTTAAGCTTTAAGCATGCCAAGTTTCAATACCGAGTTCTTTACCCCCCAATACTCTCCAACTAATTCATATTGCATGTCAATTTAGAATAATGCTTTCTCTATTTTCATTACTGATGTTGAGAGTCAAGATTACATTTGAATCCATTATTGTCATTGTCTTGTCATAATGATTAATCATGCAGGACTTGTGTGTCTACTCACAATTCACACTCCAAAGCTTCCAGAAACATTTTTATAGCAAGTCAAATTAGCAGCAAAGATGCTAGGAGAAGTGAGCCATATTAAACACCTTTTAATCCTTATGATCCTGATCTGCTCTACTCACTCTAGTGTAACTAGTGTAGTGAAAAGAGATTGAATTCATCTACATAAACTGCCAGGAATATTACATTGTTGCAACTTGCATCATTTTGTACACCGTAATCCTGATCTCTTGATTTGTTTCCAGAGTGTGAGCTACAGAGTTAGCACAGAACTTCTCAACCAAAATAACGTCTCAAATTTTATTAAGAAATGGTGGTAAATCTTAGCAGTTACACTGAGGATGGACATAGCTAACAAATGGAAAAGGCTGAAGGGCAGAATATGTCTGATTAGTTGAACAAAAACTGGAATGTTATACAAGCACACATAGGTGCCTATTCAGTTAAGCTGAGGTTCAAAAGCTGCATCCTACTATTATGTCCAACATTCTGGCAGTCATAAAAGCCAATTTGTCCAATCTACCAGAATTGTGGTTGAAAAAAGACATCAGCTGTCCAAATTCCATGCAAATCAACTGAGAGAGAAAGAAGTTTGAAAGCTGAACTCTGAGAAGGTGATTTCATTTGTTGGTAATCTATATTCAGCCAAGAATGATCAACTTTCTTCCTTTTTTTCTGTTATCTCTTTAAATGTATCCAAAATTTCTGGTCTATATCAGAATGCATTCATTTGGTATTTCTTGTGTTCTTAGCTTTTGACATCTCCATTGTAACAGGGTGATCATTTAAGGACAGAGATGACTGTGCATGGCAGAAACATTAATGTGCTTGCAAAAGTGAAGTAAAAGAACAGTTTGAAGTATGTAGGATTTCAAGTTCAAAAATTTTTAAATTCATTTTATTGAATAATTACCATATATGTTAAATATGAATCATGGTAAATTTGAAGCTGAGAAAGATCTTCTTCTTCTCTTGGGCATGAGTCATTTTGGAATTATTGATCTGATTCCTGAGTGCTAAAAATCTGTTGAGAACAATGACAAAATATGATTCTATTCATAATTTTTTATTTTAAAAAATCCAGAAACCTTTTCCCCAGCATATTCTGGTGTAAAAAGTAGTACATTCAGCTAATTTCAGTGGCAGGATTGCTCATGCAAAATTTGTTATCTGTAGGTATGATATTCAGTATAATATTCAGAATTTCTTCTTTAAAATACAATAAAAATGAAATAAAATTTTCACTGAGCACATCCTGGTGTAAAAAGTAGTGCATTCAGCTAATTTCCGTGGCAGGATTTTATGTTCAAATTTTGGTATCTGTAGGTCATTGGGAAATATGACATTATTTTGCACAAACAAATTCATTAAAATAAATAATAGATATTCAGAATTTCTTCTACAAAATACTAAAAACAATTGTTTAAACCTTTCACCCAGCATATTCCATTGTAAAAAGTAGAGCATTCTGCTAATTTAAATGGAAGGATAAGGTATGTAAAACTTGGTATCTGTAGGTCATCGGGAAGTATGACTTGATTTCACTCCAGCCAAACAAACAACAAATTCTTCAAAATATATATAATAGATTTATTGTATGTTGTGCTAATTTTACAAATAGAACTCCATGCAGGGACTTTTTGGTATTTTAATTCTACATCGGGCTGGGAAGGAATGCATGGGAGCACAGATTCAATGGGACAGCTTCCCCAATCACTTGCTAATGATGCACATGACTAATTTCTTCCCAATACATCCCTACAAAGCACAATGCTTCTCCAAAATGCCACCTACTATAGTAAGTGTCTAGGCAAATTCAACAGCTGCAGCATCTATAGGTGCTTGCTTCAGGTGCACCTGATGGATTTCTGTTCGATTCATTGTGACATCATCCACAGCATCCCATGAATGGCCTACTAAGGAAATGTGTCATCAATGCCATGCAATTTGCATTCTCTCCAAATCCAGATGTAGTCCTCAAATAACCTGTATTGGATTCTAGAGACACTTTGAGCCCTGGAAAGTTGTCCAGCGCACCAGCTGCTCATACCTCAGCCAGAAGTTGTATTAGCAAGTAGAGGATTTGCAGAGAGCTGGATCAGGTCTTTGATTGCTCCCAAGCATTTAAGAGAAACCTCATTCAAACTTTGGCAAAAAAAATCATCTAACAATAGCATGTTTGCCAATGGAACAGATTCCAACACCAATACAATTTATTTTGCCAGCTGATCTGAGGAACACCATGACACTGGAATTTGATTATGTTCAAAGCAATTTGAGGTGGCATCTCTGTCTTAAATGTATAGGGACAGAACAAGCACTGAGCAATAAAGGCAGAAAAAAGCCAGTTACCAATAACAGTGGGGGGTGAGTAAACTTGGCTCTTCAGCTGTGGCTGAACTACAACTCCCATCATCCCCAGCCACAATAGGGAGTTATGACTCAATGACAGTGGGAGGGTCAAGTTTGCCCATGCCTGAATTACAACTAAGCCACATAAGAGGAAAATCAAACATGTTAATGTTCATCCCAAATGTGCTGTGAATGTTTTTCCCCGTCTTACAAGAGGGAATGGGTCAACACAAGCTGAAGCAACCAGGAAACACACACACACACACACGGCACAAAGCCAGGGAGAGATGCAATCTGGTGATCTTTCCTCCCTCCTCCATTCAGGAGGAGGGCCAAGAAAAGCCTTGCAAATAATATTCACCAATGCATTAATCAGAGCTGAAGTTATTGTTTTGGAGAATTATTCTGTCCAATCTGTTAAATGCATTGGAGAATATTCTTTTCTAAGTCTATGGCTGCATTGCCCTCGGTTCGAACGGTCACAGGATAAAGGTTTGCCAGGAGTGTGATGGATGAAGTTGCAGTACCTGCCAAATTTCTGCCCGGATGTTTACTGATGTTACAGTACTTAAACTTTAATTGTGCAAGCCATGATTAGCTGTTCATCCCTGTTTTCCCACACACAGCCCAGCCTGTATGAAAAGCCTGATTACTTATATTCATAGGACTTGCTATGAAAGCCATTTTCTAAAAAAAGAAAAAGAAAAGAAAGAGCTTTTTAGACTGCCATCCTACATAGATAGTAGGCAACAGGTCTCACTGAAGACATTCATGATCTTGCTGCAAAATAGATGGATGTGTCTTTATGATTGCTTGGATACAACCTCTAAAGAGATGAAAGGCCAACAGTGAATAGAAGTCCCATTCAAATGAACATAGTATATTAACAAAAGTGACTTCTGTATAGGTCATTCAGTCCACCGACTCTTTCACCTCCATTGAACATTTTAGAGGGGCAGAAAACAATAAACATCAAAGTGTTTGTATTTTTGTATATAGCCTTTTGGACTGTTCACGTTTTGGACCTTTTTAAAAATGCACTGCCAGCAGTATATCTTTTATGGATGCAATCAGGTCTTTCGAGTCGATATCCCACAGAGCACTGCACCACTGTGCTGCCTGTGGAGTGGTTAAAACATGAGGGCAAAAGATGGGATCGAAGGACTCCAATGATCCCTTACAATGGCTTTCATCTGCTTTTTCAATGCTGTAACCTTTGAAGACAGAAGGAAACATAGTTACTGTGTTTACAAATAGGCTGGAAACAGCAATGCTTGAAAAAGAGGCGGACAAGAGCATGAATGTCCACTGACATTCGATTATTTAAAGGTTGCTAAGCCCCAACTTGACCTGTCTCTCAAATCCTAATTTCAGAGCTTACACACTTTTTCAAGCTGTCCTTTAAGAAATAAAACTTCTAAACGCTCGTATCCACAACTGAAAGCAAAATGATCGACAGGTGCAAAGAAACAGAAGAAGAAATCTAGCCATTGTACTTACAAAGTCCATCAACCTTCAAATGGGTTCCATAGATTCTAAAAATAGCAATGGAAAGGGGTCTTTATGACAGAACAGTATTTTCTGGCCTATTTTTTTCTCTTTTTCTTCTTAAGAAAATGTATATACCAACAACAAAGATTCTCAAAAGAGTTTGCATGGCAAAAGGAATGAGAAGATGATCCTCTGTCCCCAAAAGTCAGTCTCTCTCTCTCTCTCTCTCTCTCTCACACACACACACACACACACACACACGGTTGTTGTTCTCCCCCTGTTAAGTGTAAGACAGCCACCACTTTTTAAAGTGTCTCTTTTCCAGTTGCAGGGTCTGCTAGAACACTTCACAA
This sequence comes from Hemicordylus capensis, assembly GCF_027244095.1. Taxonomy (NCBI): domain Eukaryota; kingdom Metazoa; phylum Chordata; class Lepidosauria; order Squamata; family Cordylidae; genus Hemicordylus; species Hemicordylus capensis. Next base: position 50,617,838 of record NC_069661.1, on the reverse strand, counting down.
AGCAAGCAACATGTCAGAAGCAGCACATTGATTTTAACAAATAAATACAGAACATGTCTTCATAAATGGAAGGCCTGCATATGCAAGGCACCAGGATCACATGCTATGTGTGTTTTTTAAAGTGCAAATAAAGCTGATTTCAAAAATTGTGTCAAAGTTCCAAAGTGACAAAGATTTATAAAGTGCATCCCATCTTTGGGAAATAAAAGCAAAGTAAACATGTATGGTCAAATTAAATGTATTTGCTAATAACAGTATGACTCTGATGGAGTTATTACTCTTATTTCAAAGGTGAATTAAACAAAGGAATAATCAAATGCCCAAGCTTAGGGGATAAAATAACATTTCTGCTGGCCTTCACCTACTCACCAAAGATATCTGCCATTTAGTGGGCTCTTAAACATATCCACACATGCATAATAGATTTTTATGGAGCATCATTAGCCACATCATCAACCTACAAGCCATCTCCTTATTAAAACAAAGAGTAGATATTTGGCAAATCCACTAGTCTGCACTTAATTCTGAACATGTTTGTATATTCCTTGGTAAGAGTTTGTTTATTTGTTTATATACTGATTTTCAACAACAACAACAAAAGATTCTCAAAGTGATTTACATAGAAAAAGAATAAGAATAAGAAGGAGAAAATGGTTCCCTGTCCCCAAAGGGCTCACAGTCTTTAAAAAAGCACAAGGGAGACACTAGCAACAACCACTGGAGCAGTGTTTCTCAACCACCGGTCCCTGGACCGCTGCCGGTCCCCGAAGGGTTGAGTGCCGGTCCCTGACTGGGAGTCAACCCCCCCCCAACTGAAATCAAGGCACTCACTTCCTCAGTTTTGCACATGGCACGGAAGAGGAAGAGTATCACGGAGGCATGGGACCCTTCTTGTGCCTTTCCTCCACTTGCTGCTGAGATCTTCCTACAGCTATCTTATTCCCTATCTTTACAGCTTCAAACTGTATGCGATGCGGGGGCATGGAGGAAAAAGTATGGCAGTGGGCGCCACTTGAAGGGCTGCTGGTTCTTGCATGCTCATTGTTTGCAGCCAAAGATTGGTTGATTGAAACCCAGCTGCCTGTTGTGGTCAAGGCGCCTTGAGAGGGAACGCTGTTTCCCTCTTGCATCAGTGGGGCTTGCTTGTATGTTGTTTTCATTGGCCCCATGTAGCTTTTGAATTTTTCTAATGGCCCAACATCCCCTCTCCATTGAGTAATCACAAGCACCTCCACTGCAGACATACTGGAGACAAATTTGTTCACCCAGGCTTTTAGATTCAGGGGTTCTCAACCTTGGGTACCCAGACGTTGGTGGACTTCTACTCCCATAATCCCCAGCCATAATGGCCAAATGCCATTGTTGTTGGGGGTTATGGGAGTTTAACTGAGGGACCCAAGGTTAAGAAACCCTAATATTCCATGTTTGCAAAAGATTCCAAATTTAATTATTTCAATGCTTATATTATTTTCATTCTAAACTGCCCAGAGATGCAAGTTTTGGGCAGTATAGAAGTCTGATAGATAGATAGACAGACAGACTTGAAACCCCTTTACTAACTGCTGGTCCGGGAAACTGCGCATGAAGAATGTAGCGGTCCTTGAAACTCTGCACGAAGAATTTAGCGGTCCTTGACTCCAAAAAGTTTGAGAAACACTGCACTGGAGGGATGCTGTGCTGGGGTTGGACCAGGCCAGTTGCTCTCCCCCTGCTAAATATAAAGGGAATATAAAGAATAATGCCTCCTATCAATAAATATGTTCCTGCCTAGCCCTGCCAGCTCACAGATCCAGAATCAAATGAAATTTCATCAAAAGAGGAGGGGGAATATATCACACATCCCAGTACATGCTGGAGTCTGGAGGAGTTGATACACCTTATTGGGGACTCTGGGACAACAGCTATGGAACATGTTCCATCCTTAACAGCTGTCAAATCCAGGGAATCAGATATCCCTTGCCTTTCTTGGATTTCTTTCACATTACTGGACTACCCCCACCCCCCAACCATTTTCTGGACTCCAGCCATAATACAGAATGTGGTGAAGGCCCAATTCACACTTAACGGGAAACTGGAATTGAGGGGGTTTGAGGTTTCAAATGTTTGTATGTCCGAACATGTCCAACTACAGTTCAGACCCCAAAGTGACCCAAGGTTTCCCTCCCGAAACTCCAATTTGAACCTTTGGTTTCTAGTGGGGTTTGCTGCTATTACCTGAGGTTATGAGCTGCCAGCGTTACATCTGAACAGTGCACTGAGCTTAGATTTGTTGCCAGTAAGCTATGTTTTGGGGTTGTTCTGCAAAGCATCCCTCTGCCAGGTGCCTCAACAGATAGAATCATGGAATCCTGATCCTTTGCAAACTTATCACCCTGCCCAGTCAAGAGGGACTTGGCTTAAAACAGGTTGTTAGCACAGACTATGCTGGCATCATGCCCCTAGGACCAGGTAGGGGTGTGCAAACCAGCTCGATGTCAAATGGGTTTGATGTTGAACCCGTTGGGTTTGACGGCTCAGGGCCAGACCAAACCACCCCCTGTTCAGTCCGGCCCCAACCCCCCCTCCCACCGACTGTTCATGATTTTTTTTCTTGTTTTTACACTAAAACATGTTTTAAAAACCTTTTCTCCTTTGGGGAAGGTTGTCGAGGCACTGGGGGGGGGGTCTGCAGAGGTTCCCGCTCCCTGCTGCCGGTCTCTGTTATCAACGGTTCTTTGGCCCATTTGGGCCTCTGTAGCTCAGTGCGGCAGCCATTTTGGATGATGCTGCACATGCACAAATGGCCTCTGAGAGGCCTGGCATGACCCGTGGCCTCACAGAGGCCATTTGCGCATGTTCGGCAGTGTCCAAAATGGCCATCGTGCTGAGCTACAGAGGCCCAAAACAGCTGAAGAACTGGCCAAACCATCTGGAGGCAGTGATAACGGAGGCCGGCAGGGGCAGGGGAAACCTCCATGGGCCGCCTCCCCCCCCCCCGTTGCCTTGACAACTTTCCCCAAAGGAGAAAAGTGTGTGTGTGTGTGTGTGTGTGTGTGTGTGTGTGTGTACACGCACACACACACACACACACACACCCCAGACCGAACTGAACCGGTCTGGGGGCGGGCTTGAGGGGGTGGCGGACCAAGTTTGAGTCCAGTCCAGACTCAAACTGAACCGGGCCAGATGGTTCTGTGCACATCCCTAGGTCCAGGTGCCAGACAGACTGAAACTGAAACTGGACATGCCCACACCTCACTAAAGAGGTATGGCCGAAGCTAAGCAGAGCTATTGAAATGGAAGTAATCCAATCAAGGGAGGAATCTCCCCACTTAAGAAAGAGCCTGAATCGCTCTCAAGCAAGAGCAAGATATGTGGCACATTTCCCAACCGTTCCACATTAATAAATTGGCTGATGAAGACAAGGAAAGGTTGATTGTTAGCAAACAATAGGAGCACATGGAAGATGCTGGAGGTTCAAGATAGGTAAACAAACACTAGCCCACCTCAAAAGCTCACATCCACATTTACATATCTACTTTTGCCTTTGTTTGGCAGAAATGTTTAGAGTAATTAAGCAATAGACACTTTGCTTAATGCACAGGAACTCCTCAGAGTTCCTGACCTGCGCTCCAGGTCAGGAGAAGCCTTTTGAGTGAGTCATTATTCACCTCAGGACATGTTTTTGGATACAAATACCCTAGGTATGCCACAAAAGCTAAGAAGAGATTTTAGAAACTGGGACTGCTGAAAACTGGAAGATGCTACCGTAACCTGACCTGGAGTTTTCTGAGTCTCAAAAGCGAGCTGTGGTTGTTGCTGCCCACCTCACTCTCCCTCCCTGCTTCTACTAGGGATGTGCCAACTGGCTTGAAAGTGGGTCTGGTTCAGTCTGAGGTAGAGCCGAACTGCTCAGGCTGTTTTGGGCCCAATTCAAGGGGGTGGGGGGTTTCCCTAAGTGTTATATTAGTTGATAAAATCAAAGTACTTACTCCTGGCAGCAGTTGTAGTGGCTGGGGGTGGGGGGACTGTGCCCCCCCCCCGAGTCTCCTGGGCCCATTTTGGCTAATTTTGGGCCTCAGCAGGTGCACTGAGGAAATGTTTTTGGCCTCTACACACATATACACGGGCCATTTGTGTGACCACGCAATTACATTGTCATGCAAATGGCCCAAGCACATGCATGGAGGCCAAAAACATGGCCGCTACATGTGCAGAGAGCACCCAAATGAGAGACTTGGGATGAGGCTGGTGGGGGTAGGGGGAGCTGTCATGGCCCCCTCCCATGGCTGCTGCTGCTGCTGGCTGAGTAAGTACTTCAGTTTTAGTAACTAATATAACACTTAGGAAAGCCTGCCACCCCGCTTGAACTGGATCCGAACCTGTTCGAATTTGAGCTGATCTGGGCCCTGGTACAGAAGGGGCCAAAACTGAACTGGTCCAGTTCGAATCTAGTTCAGATTTTAACTGAAATTTTAAAAATGGTTTTGTGTACATCCCTAGCTTCTACCCCTCCCTTCACCCCGGAAAGTGGTACATTGCCTGGCCTATGCACATCGAAATCTGCTCGGGAAGGATCAGTAATAACTAACGCCTCACCTTCCTCTAAGGTCTCCCTTCACTTCTCTTTCTGACTCTCTTAAGGCACTTCTGCATTGCAAGCCTCTAAGCAGGTTCTGATTTGGAACTCAAGCCAAATTGCTACAAGCCTACACCAAGACTCTCATTTAGAACTCTAGCTAAATTGTTTATAGTGCCTTGCCTAACTAAACTCTTTTTTGCTTTCTGTATCCCCATTTTTACCTTTAATAAAGCTTTGGAACTCTATGTCTTCAGATTTTTCCAAATATACCAAACTTGCTGAAATTGATACTGAAGCCAAACTGCTCCCCAAGCCAAGCCAATTGCCCCACTTTAAACAACAACAAAAACATAGTCAAGTTGTCTAGCCAGCACCTCAATGCAGTTCTGGTAACAGTTGAGGCAGGACGCTCTCCCTGGCTCTGGCTGTGATTGCTTGCTGGAGCTGTCCTTTATTCCAGAAGAAAGCCCATATAACCAATTCCTTCTCCTCTCTGCAATCTCCCTGACCGCAGTAGTTGTCCCGCCAGTTACATCTGAATGTACAGGGGGTGGTTGGAAGGGCAGACCTGTGAGTCCATTAGGCACACGGTTCCATGTTATGTGTGAATGTGGCCTGAATATGATCTCAGACCAGGAGTGGCCTGTGATGGCAGTGCCGGGGTGGCAGCCAGAGGCACGTTTAAGGAATACTAAGCAGGTGCTTACCAGCGTGTAAGCAGAACCTGCAAGTTCCACGCTCTGCCCGCAATCCTGCATGTGGCAGTGGCGCTCCACCTGCATCTGGCTTGGCTACAGTGTCCCACTGGTCTCTGCACGTGTGCAGAACGTCCACACACCACTCCTGTCCCAGAGCAAAGCCATGAAGGCAGAGTGCTCACTGGCAGCACAGGGCCCCCATCCTGTGCCTTAAGATGGGACCTGACAGGGATGGAGCAGTAGTAGATGTCAGGCCATTCTAATGAAATGGATGGCTGGGATTATTCCCCCGTCTCTTTATTATCTTTTTAGATTGTGAGCCCTTTGGGTAACTAGTTTATTTTTTTCTTCTGTGTAAATTGCTCTGGGAACTTTTGTTGTTGCTGAAATGCAACATATATTGTTAATAATAATAACTTTGAATATACTATAATTTTTGCCTGTTTTCTCATATGAGGCAGCTGACCACTTAGGGCTGACTCATATTCTCTACAGCTACAGTAGACAACTCTAGACAATAATGTGATAGGTGATTAAGTCATTTTTATTTGTTCATTCATTCATTCATTCATTCATTCATTTACCACCCATCCAAAAGTGTGTCAGAGTGATGCACAATAAAAAATAAAACAATTTAACATATTAACATAAAATTCATTTAAAAACTATTAGAACTATTTAAATATTATTAAAATCCAAGCTGAAAAGGTGGGTCTTTTATGGCTTTCTTGAAATCCTCCAGGGATAATAAACCTCTTATTCCCACAGGGAGCACATTCCATAGCCTAGGGGTGGCTACTGAGAAGGCCCTATCCCAAGTTGCCACCAAACGAACTAATGGCACCCAGAGACGTACCAACCTGTCCTGATTATCTTAATGAGCAGTGAGGATCTTACAGAGAAAAGTGCTCTCTCAGGTAACCCGGGCCTAAACTGGGCCTAAGCCATATCATAACCAGCACTTTATATTTTGCCTGAAAACACACTGGGCAATATATGGGTGCAATATGTACAATCTTCCCCCTTTTTCCAGGAGGAGGAGCACACCAATCACCCACTTATGTGACTGTAAGATCCCTGCATTCAATTGACCATTTCTAGTAGTATGCCTAGAAAACAGAGATACTCCTGTGATAAAGATCAAGGATATGTAGAATTCCACAAGTTGTGTATTCACATATCTTTATGTTATCTAGGCTTTCAGTTACCTAGGCTTTACGTTAACTAGAAGCATCCTTCAGCTGCTACATATTGAATTGGCTTTGCTTTATAGATCATCTACAGGGTGACCCTAAGGTACAATATGTTGCAGTGGCCAGGAGATGAAATCATTCATCACTGTAAAAGGTACTCTGAACGATTAGTCTGGAGGCATTAACTTTATTTATTGGATATACATTATTCATGAGCCAGTATTCAGAGTCTATGTGTTAAGTATACTAAGGGATGCATAGTAGAGAGAAAAACGGACTTCATCAAGTGTATTCTGTGACATGAAGTTGAACACACGGAAGGTTTGTATTGCTGATGAAAAAAAAGATACTCCGTCTCAAACTAAAGCAGAGGCTGAGTCTCTTGCAAGGTATCAATTCCATGCTTGCTACTATGAGTAACAGAGAATCTGCCAAGTTTCATTCAATTCAAGTTCAGAAGAATGTTGTCATGTTCATGTCACTTAATGAAAATGAAGGTGGTACTAGATATTTCACTATTCCTGCTCATAGGGTTGTTCCAGAAAAATCTAAATCTGTCATCTTCAACAACTTGGGGGAATTACAAACATACTTTTTGAGCTTCCTGCTGTTCTTCTTTCTGCTTAGAATCCTGACAAAATCTTGGACTACATCACCAGATGAAAACATCATCCTATATTATCCAGTATACTACTTGAATTAACTGACATTTCTACAGAGAACTGTGAGCATATTGCATTGCACTGTAGGAGTATGCACAAAACCGGTTTGCCCAGTTTGCTTCTAATCCAAACTGGACTCGAACTGGACCAGGCATGTTCAATTATGTCACCTCAAACGAGGGGCCCAGCTTGGCACAAATTCTACAGTTGGGGAAAAAGGTTTTACTCATTGCTGGGTTCAGAGGCCTCCGGGGGTGCTGCCATGGCTGCGTGGGGTCTCCAGAGGTTCCCCCATCCCCCACCAGCCTTCCCTGTTTTCCAAAGAGCTGTTTTTGCCCATTTCAGGATGTTTTGGCCCATTTACAGGTTGTTTCAGCCCCTTTCAGGCTGTTTCACCACCCTGAGGTGGCGGCGGCCATTTTGGAGGCCACTACACATGTGCCACGGCCATTTGCATGACTGGGTCATGACCCAGCCATGCAAATAGCCAGGGTGCATGCACAGCGGCCTCCAAAATGGCTGCCACCACCTCAGAAAGGGGGAGGGTGGCAGGGAGAGAGGGAACCACCGGAGACCGTCCTGCAGTAGCACCCTCTCCCCAAGGCCACCGAAGCTGGTAGTGAGTTTAAGAAACTTTCCCCCCTCAACTTTAGAACTCCCAAACCAGCCCTGAGCTGTCCTGGTGGGGGTCAACTTGACCTCGTACCAGACCAGTTCGATATCAAACTGGCTCAAAGTAGAGCCGGCTCACACATACCTATTGCACCGGCTATCTGGAACATTTCTACAACAGCATAAGTTTTTTCATCTGATGTCCTCATGCTAGTATAGTAGTCAGCATCTATTTCTGGCAAAATAAGTCTTACGATTAGACAATTAGATGAAGAAACCAATCTAGCATGAAATAAAGCCGCTATCTGCACAAATAGTACTTAGTGTCTATTTAGAAGTGTTTCGTGACCACAGAAGAACTATTAACATTTCACTAAACTGTCACCATAATCATTTGCCAAAAGAGAAATGAAACTTTGAAAGTTTCATTTTGAAGCAAGGCAGTGCAATCTGGATTCCTTCCACCAAAAATACATTCAAAATTTAAGGGCAAAACCCCCACAGTTTAAGGGCAATGATACAGCAGTGTTATCTGCATCAATTTTTAACTAGCTTGTCCAGTATAGAGCATCTTTGCACTAGTACTGTATTGCTCTCATAGCTTAAGCCTCTTGCCACCCCACTGCAGCAGAGAGGAGGGTAGGGGTGGTGAGGATGAAGCCCCCCCGCCCAATTAAACTTCTAAATGCCGCCACAGCGGCTGCAGGGAGCGGGAGACGAGAGGCAAGCCCCCCCTTCTACATTAAAATGCTGCTGGGAGAAATGGGGCAGCTGGCTACAGTGGGGACTGGGAGGGTTGTGGGGGGGAGTCCCCCATTTTACCTTAAAGCATCTTCCACTGCTGTATGTAGCCTCCATGGTGGAGGAACGAGCAATGAACAGTTAACTGGAGGAGCAAGGGAGAGCTCCTTCCAGCTCCCCTCCTCCCTCTCAAATGAGTGCGTTTTTGGACAGGCTCCTTTGGGGGTGGGGCTTGCACTTGGAGATGCCACAGAGGGAACTTGGAACCTTTTGCTCTTCTCAGAGCGGCTCAGAGAATATCTTACAGTGCTCACATGTGGTCTCTGCAACCAGGGCAGACCCTGGTTAGCTAGGGGGACAAGTCATGCTTACTACCACAATACCAGCTCTCCTCTCCTCACCCTGCCCCCCACCAAAGCCCCCTCACCCCAGAGACCTGAATGAATATGAAAGGAATGAATATTAGCACTTAAAATGCATTCTACCATTATAAGGCTCCAGTGAATTCAGTGCTAACATATATGACCTTATATTTAAGTCTGGATATTCCCTCAAGATGATCTAGAACATTTTATGTTATTTTTAAAAATTGCCGTAACACAGGGTTACTCTGAATAGAATAAGAAATAAGAAATATAAATAAGAAATAAGATACCCGTATTTTCCGGCGTATAAGACGACTTTTCACACCATAAATTTCTGCTCGTAAATGGGGGGGTGGTCTTATACGCCGAGTGTAGTTTAGGGATCGCTAATTATACTATGGTTCCAAGCTCCTGTTGTGCCCCTTACCTCCTCCTGCACACACACAGCTTTCCGGTGCTTTGTAACAGCGGGCGGAGGGAAAGCAGAGGGAGGGAAAGCCCCTTACTTCCTCCTGCACACACACAGCTTTCTGGTGCTTTGTAACAGCGGGCGGAGGGAAAGCGGAGGGAGGGAAAGCCCCTTACCTCCTCCTGCACACACACAGCTTTCTGGTGCTTTGTAACAGCGGGCGGAGGGAAAGCAGAGGGAGGGAAAGCCCCTTACTTCCTCCTGCACACACACAGCTTTCTGGTGCTTTGTAACAGCGGGCGGAGGGAAAGCAGAGGGAGGGAAAGCCCCTTACTTCCTCCTGCACACACACAGCTTTCCGGTGCTTTGTAACAGCGGGCGGAGGGAAAGCGGAGCCCGCCCCTGCATCCACTAACCGCCCATTGTAGTCCCGAGCTCCTGTTGTGTCCCTTACCTCCTCCTGCACACACACAGCTTTCCGGTGCTTTGTAACAGCGGGCGGAGGGAAAGCAGAGGGAGGGAAAGCCCCTTACTTCCTCCTGCACACACACAGCTTTCCGGTGCAGTGTAACAGTGGGCGGAGGGAAAGCGGAGGGAGGGAAAGCCCCTTACCTCCTCCTGCACACACACAGCTTTCCGGTGCAGTGTAACAGTGGGCGGAGGGAAAGCGGAGCCCGCCCCTGCATCCACTACCGCCCATTGTAGTCCCGAGCTCCTGTTGTGCCCCTTACCTCCTCCTCCTGCACACACAGCATACAGTACAGTATAGAAAATGTCCAACAGTCAAAATCCTATCATGCCATCATCAAACCCCATCATGGCACCAGCAAGAAGAAAGAAATATGAAGCTAGTTTCAAACTTAAAGTTGTAAACTTTGCCATGGAACATAATAATTGCGCTGCTGCAAGACAATATGGAGTAACAGAAAAGATGGTTCGGGACTGGAAAGCAAATGAAAAAGCATTAAAGACTATGCCAAGGGGTAAGTGTGCATTAAGAAGAGGCACCCCACATTGGCCAGAACTCGAAAAACATGTAGCAGACATGGTGAATGAGCATCGCCAAAACGGTTATGTAGTAACACGAAATAAAATACGCTTGTTTGCACTTCAGTGGGCCAAATCTAACCCAGATCACAGCAACAATTTTAAGGCCACTGTATCCTGGTGTAGTAGATTCATGACAAGGCATAATATGGTACTAAGGCAAAAGACAAAAATTGCCCAAAAATTACCTGCAGATCTGGATAGCAAAGTAAATAGTTTCCATCGCTACGTAATACAACAGCGCACTAAACATGGCTATGCGTTAAGTAATATTGGAAACATGGATGAAACTTCAATGAATTTTGATATGATTGGAAATAAAACTCTCCATCAAAAAGGTGAAAAAACAATTCTGATTAAAACAACAGGACATGAGAAGTCGAGTTTTACAGTGGTACTAGCATGCACAGCTGATGGCAACAAACTGAAACCGATGATTATTTTTAAAAGGAAAACAATGCCAAAACTCAAGTTCCCTGCTGGTTGTTTTGTACATGTGAATGAAAAAGGCTGGATGGATGAAGAGGGTGTGAAACTATGGCTTGATAATGTATGGAGCAGACGACCAGGCGGTCTTATTCAAAAACGTAGTCTACTGGTGTGGGATATGTTCAGGGCTCATTTAACTCCCACCACCAAGCAAAGGCTTGCAAGACTAAACACGGATGCAGCAGTTATTCCTGCAGGATTGACATCATTAGTACAGCCATTGGATGTGTGCCTAAACAAGCCGTTTAAAGATCGCATTCGAGAACAGTGGAATGAATGGATGGTTAGCGGCGAAAAGTCGTACACAAAAGGAGGAAATATGCGTGCTCCACAGTTGGATGTTTTGTGCCAATTTGTCATAACAGCCTGGAATGATATTGACGCAGAGACAGTAGTCAAGTCTTTCAAGAAGTGTGGAATATCAAATTCATTAGATGGTATGGAGGACGACTACTTGTGGCAAGATGAAGAGGAAGCCGAAGCTGAGAGCACACCATCTGATACGGAATTCGATCCATATGACGACTGCCTTGCAAATGTATCACAAGATGTCATTGATGAACTTATGATATCAGATGACGAACAGGAGGATTTTGAAGGCTTTTAAAAGGGAAACTGTCACGCTAGCAAAAAATACCATAGCTTGCAGTTATGATGCATGCTACTCGCCAGTGACTTGCCCAGCACTTGCTCTCTCTCTATTGTTTGTTAACTTCCTCCTATCATTGTCAGTTCCAGTTTAGTTTATAGCTTAGAAAACAAACAGTATGGCAGCTCCCATGCGTTTATTGTGTTATCCTTTCATTGAGCTTCTGAGTTTAATCCACCTGCACTTACGGTATGTTTACGGTACATGTTTGATGACATTCAGCCTTATGTTTATAAGTGACAGTTTTGCTGCTTTGAATTAAAATTACCATGTTGAAATCAAATCTGATGTTCTTATAAGTTTTATTTGGTGTGCGGAAGAGGGGGTAGTCTTATACGGCGAGTATATAACAAAATCTATATTTTAACTGGAAAAGTCAGGGGGTCGTCTTATACGCCCAGTCGTCTTATACGCCGGAAAATACGGTACATGAATATGTTGCATGTACACCTTCTACATTTAATTTGAACTGTTCAGTAAGTGTCTGCTTTTTATTGCCAGAGTGCATGAGAATAAATTGCTGCTATGAGATATTTTGAGTATTTATAGCATCTATACTGTATTATAAAACCCTCCCCTAAGAAGCTGGAGCATTTGCCCTGAAGGGTCAAATTGGTGCCAAGTTAAAAACCTCCACCTTGAGTTATGAAATATTTGCACATTGCCGGACTGCCTAAAGTAAAATCCTGTGCTAAGACTCAAATTAGGTAAAAGGAAAAGCAATCCTTTGCAAAAGACACCAGTCATCTGGAGACACTTCCTACTGCATTGACCTCCACTGAATCTTGAGTACAAAGGCATTAAGAGACACTTGGGGAGCAAAAGGAAAACAAAACTTAAGGGATTTCCCTTATGCAGCTCTTTTTGGTACGATAAAATAAATCAAATTTCATATATTGGCCAATATTCAGACTAACAAAACACAAGTGCTATGTGAAAAGCTCTAGATGTGCTGTTGGTTTTGACTAATGCAGCACTGGCAGTCATAAGGTAGAAGGATTTCGACAACATTCTCTTCCCCCAACTATACTCCGTGTCACCTGGAAATATGTCCCTGAGGGTCGCAGAGCTCCCTTGACCATGTTACTGGGTAGTAGAGCATTTCCAGAGGAAGAGAAGGACAAGCTTTTTAAGCCAACTGTATTGTTTGGGTGTTTATGTGTACAACACACACACACACACACACACACACACACACACATACACACACACACACAGACACACAGTTTGTCATCCAGACTAACTATGTTTTGTTTCAAAGTGGGTCATATTCTTTCAATTCACAAGCTTTATGGACTGTGAACATGCCAGACACTTTGCCCTTGTATTCACAGAGATTAATTAGGGGATGATACAGCCACCTCTACCTTAAGTGGCAGAGCAGGAAAATGCTTGACTAACAAGCAGAAGGTTGCCGGTTCAAATCCCCATTGGTACTATATCGATCAGCAGTGATATAGGAAGATTCTAAAAGGCATCATCTCACACTGTGAGGGAGGAGGCAATGGTAAACACCTCCTGTATACTACCAAAGAAAACTCTGTGGGCGCCAGGAGTCGAGATTGACTTGACGGCACACTTTACTTTTAATTTACAGCCATCTCTGACATGAGGTTCTTCTCTGTGTTGAGCACAATGGAGTCAGGACTATCTGAGCAAATTTGTAGTGTGCGTTAGTGCATCACCAAGATAGGGCTGACAGAGATTCCTGCCTGCAACCTTAGGAACATAGGAGAAGGACATAGAACATAGGAACCTTGGAGAAACCACTGCCAGTCTAGGTAGACAATACTGAGCTAGATGGGCCTATGGTCTGACTCAGTATATGGCAGCGTCCATATACTATGACTGCATTTCAAGGACAAGGACGTCAGATCTGTAAGGCCCAGTGGTTTAAAAATGCTTCCAGTCCTATAGAGTTTCTAAATCCAACCTGTCTCTTCAGTCTAAGCAACTCATTTCGCAGGTGCAGAATGAATTGCACTCCAATTTCTTCGTAATTACAGACCTGCATGAAAGACCACACACAACCCAGCTCAACGTAGTACCTACTTGTCTCCAAACAACCAAGCATGATTTTCTCTTTCTTACACTTATGACTCTGTAGTCTCATGGGGCTCCAAAATGAAATTTCTTGACATGCATACCCATTGTCATATCTCTTGGTGTAGGCTGTCCATCACTAGCCAATGCCATTACTGGGAACAATATGGCATGACTATGATTGATTGATTGTTTGATTGATTAAAATATGTAATATACTGCCCAATCCAAAGGCTCAGGGCAGTGTATGATGATGATGATGATGATGATGATGAATTCGATTTCTATACCCCCCTTCCAAAAATGGCTCAAGGCGGTTTATATAGAGAAACAACAAATAAATAAGATGGATCCCTGTCCCCAAAGGGCTCACTGTCTAAAATGAAACACAAGATAGACACCAGGAACAGTCACTGGAGGTACTGTTCTTGTACATGGCAAGAACAGCATCCAAGATTTTTTTTAAAATTGATATATGCCTATCATATGCCATGATAACACATTGGAAGTCATCTTTTTGAACCTGAAAAAACCAAGACTCTACTTATCAAGGTTCCCATTTAACTTTCACTTAAGATGGGGTGCGTTGAAGTGCCTCCTCCACTGACACAGGCAGAGGTAAAAACCAGAAATGTTTGCTTTTTAAAACAAAAACATGGGTAACAAATGGGTTCTGAAAATGAACCCTCTTCATACCCACCTGTTCAGCATTATTTTTAAAAATACTGCTGTTAAGCTGCTCTGAACTGTTCGATATAAATCAAGTAAACAAACAAAAATATTGCATCCATTTCTAAATGAACAGAAAAAGAAAATGGCCGCCATCTGATTCAATTTCCATTCATTCCAAAAGTGTATTCACCCCTCTACTACACTACTTCTCTTCCTCTCCCAGACCACCATGTTTTTGCGCCTCATACTTATTTTAAAAATGAGCACATAAATAAAAAAAATAAAAAAGACAAACTTCAAATAAAGCAGCCCACTAATGAAACTGACAAAATGCCCCTTAGCCTTAATTTAAATGAATTGTAATTAGCAGTGTATCAAATGTAATGTTGATCAAGTATGAATATATAAGATTTAAGAACTTTAATTTCATCTTTAATATAAATGATTGCATTTGTATGTATGTGGTATAATTTCAGGCTCAATACATCTAATTTTACAAGCTTGTGAACACCATTAATAATATCACCAGTGATGCATCATACAATATTCATTTTATTACTATTTTCTTTTGCTCATTATTCAATTAGAGTGAGCTTTTGCGTATTTATTACTAAGTTTAGATATATAAAAGTTTGGATATATGCAAGTATCCAAATGATTAAGGGGAAACTCAGAAGTTAAGATAAACAGAAGTGCTGTTTTATAGATGCATTCCCTATGTATTTCTAGTGATGTGCAGGGGGGGTGGAATATTTCATTACTCCAATCCTTTTTTAGTTATTATTTTGTTAATCATTCACTTGATCAACATTCATTTTGTTCCTGATACAGGAACGTCACATTCATTTCATTACCCATATTAATTGTGTGTGTGTGTGTGTGTGCACGCGTGCACGTGCACTTGCACATGCGCATGTGGGAGGAGGGGCGGGAATAGCCTTGGAGCATGGCTTATAGGAGGGCTGGTCAACCTGAGGCTCTCCAGTTGCTGTGGACTACAGTTCCATCACTCCCAGCTGCAATTTATAGTTGCCAACTATAGAATCTTACTACAGCAAAGACATGGCATGTATAGCTTAGTGGTTAGTGTTGGACTAGGACCGGGAAGTCCCGAGTTCAAATCCCCATTCAACCATGAAACTCCCTGGGTGACTCTGGGCCAGTCATGCATCTCTCAGCCTAAACTACCTCAACAGGGTTGTTGTGAGGATAAAAATAACCATGTACACCGTGCTGAGCTCCTCGGAGGAAGAGTGGGAAATAAATAAATAAATAACTTAATTATGATTTCACCCTTGACTGGTGTAGCCCAAGAAGCATTCAGTCCAATTCCTGTCTTCAGCTCAAGAGTATTGCCAATAACATTTATAGCAAAAGATGGGAGGGAACTAACTACTTCACTGAGCAATCGCTTTTAGATATTGCCAGGAAAAAACAGCATCCTGAGGAATAGAAAGATCTGTAAGAATTGTCCTTGTCTGAGGTGTGAAAAAGCCAATATGACAACAGAGAATTGTCAATGTTTAGCCCAAATACACTATTTTAGATGACGACGACTACTACTACTACTACCACCCATAAATGATCATTTATTCATAAATTATCTAGAAGTTGGGGTAAGTAGTGAGGTGGCCAGATTTGCAGATGCCACAATTCAGGGTAGTGAAATCCAAATCAGAGTGTGAGGAGTTCCAAAAGGATCTTTCCAAAGTGGGTGAGTGGGCAACAAAATGGCAAATGTGGTTCAATGTAAGTAAAACTGCTAATATTATAATGCCCTTGTAAAAATCTATGGTGCAGACACATTTGGAGTACTGTGAACAGTTCTGGTTACCGTATCTCAAAAAGGACAATATAGAAAACGTTTCCCCTCTCTCAACACCAGAACCAGGGGTCATACAATGAAACTGATTGCCAGGAAATTTAGATCCAATAGAAGAAAGTTCTTTTTCACAGAGTACATAATTAATATATGGAATTCTCTGCCAAGCGATGTGGTGGTGATGACCATCTTGGATAGCTTTAAAAGGGGCTTAGACAAATTCATGGAAGACAGGTCTATCAATGGCTACTAGTTTTGATGACTATAGGATACCTTCAGGCTCAGGAGGAGGAGGAGGGGGCATGCCTTCACTTCTGGCCTGTGGTTTCCCAGAATCATCTGGTGGGCCACTGTAAGGAAAATACTGGGTAGGTCTTGGGTCTGATTCAGCTGGGCTGTTCTTATGTTCTTACTATGAATATTTATATACCACTTTTCAACTAAAATTCTCAAAGTGGTTTACATAGAAAAATAATAATAAATAAGATGGTTCCCTGTCCCAAAATGGCTTACAGTCTAAAAATTTAAGGTATCTGTGGGGTTTATTGGCTTTTGGCTCACCTGTAATTTAAACTCTTGCTGATGGAGCCATAATTCCTTTCTGTTCAAACTAATAAGAACAAAAAATAATGTGAACTAATAAGAACATAAACAAATATGAATGTAAACTTCCTTGGGATAGGTTTTATGAAAAGTGGGATAGAAATTGAACAATCAATCAAACATTCCCCCAACTGGCTACCACTATTTTTCACTTTATTTACTTCACATTCCTAAGAGCAATATAGGAGATATAATGATTTTCAAGAGTCAAGGAACCAGGCCAGTATCAGGACATGCCCCAAAGCAAAAGATCCTTAGGGGACATCTAATGGCCATGAAAGAACCAGTCCATGAATGTGCCCTGGGAACAGCCTGAATCCCACTACTAAGATGCCTATCTCAAAAGAAAGTACTGAGGGTAATATTTGTGTCATCCACCTCTGGGGTGCGATTACTTTTAAGCTTTGGCTTGTCCCTTGACATGCTACTGTGGATTATAATGCCATCTGACTTTCAGAGTCATTCCATATCTTTAGGATATATGCAACCAGGAGAAAGCAGACGAGTAATTTGTCCACTTCTCTCTGTACTGCTACAGTACCTGAATAACTCTCCAATGCTCCACCCTTTATGTCTGTGGCATGCTTAAGGCTGCCTCTTGCATAACATAATAAATCTGGGCAACCGTGCATGTTGTAATGATGTATCTTGACATTCCCAATTACATTTTGGAGAGCCTTGAGTACAATGTTTCCAGCAGTTCTTTCAACTACCCACATAAATTTTCCTTAGCTTCTACTGAGTGCTTGTGCATGATTTATTTACTTAGTGGTTTGCTGTGGTTACACTGTCAAACCCAAGCAATGAATTCTATTGAATATTTTGGGCAAATGTATAATGCTGAACAGGCCAGTTTAAATGCAAAGTGAAGACAAGGTCAATTTAGAAGTGTTTATGTTACATATGCAAGAGCCAGGAACCCAAAGAACCTGGATACCGGACATATTCCTTTTATGCTCCTAAAGAAGAAACAATTGGGTATCATCCAGAATTCAATTCAATTTGCTTAAGGTACCACACTAATCCTAATTCAAACAATTGACATGGGAAGGGAACGTAATGTACTCCTCTTTCACACCTTGAGCATCAAGTTTTTATTCAGGAAGCTGTCCTGAATAACCAGAAGATAGGGGTGTGCATTTTGGAATTTTCTTATTTTGATTTGTATCCAAATCGAAACACCCCTGTTTTGTTTTGTACCCAAATTTTCTGAATCTGAATCAGCCCTGTTTTTTTTTTGTAGCCGAATTTTCCAAATCCAAATCCGAATTGATTTGTATTTTTAAAAAAGGTCCCAGGGCAAAAAGAGTGGGTGGTGGTGGTAGTGTCCAACGGGTGGAAGCTAGCAGCCAAATTTCAAAGGAATTAGGCAAAGGGCTGATTTTTTGTGAAATTTTAAAGTTTACACATCTTTAAGAATTTTCCCATAGGGAATAATGGAGATTCCAGCAAATGTATCGCTTCAAATCAAGGGGAAAGGGATGACCCAGAGTGGAGTGTGGTGGGTGGTAGTGCCCAATGGGGGAAAGGAAACTTCCAGAATTATTTCAAAGAAATTGGGCAAAGGGCTGATCTTTTGTGATTTGATGAAGTTTACGTGTCTAAGATTTCTCCCATAGGGAATAATGGAGGTTTAGGTTTAAGCAGCCCCATAATTCCACTTGGGGGGCACTGGGGTTGCCCAGAGTGAGAGGTTGTGTAGTGCACATAGGGTGCCAACCACCCCCATACCCACAAGCCCATGGGGTACTGGGTTTTGTTGTTTCTGAGGTGTTCATTGTAGATTCTCTGGTAGCATATGAGATTTTCAGTGAAAAACAAGAATCCACTCTTGTATGCTACCAGAAAAATCTACACTCAGAACACCACAGAATCAACAGAACCCAGCACCCCATGGGTTAGCAATCCTTCCCCTGGCCAATGTGGAGTCAGTAAAGAGTGGCAAGAAGCAAAATAGCCAATGCGGAACAAGGAGGGAATTGTCAGCAGGTCAGCCCATGATTTAGGTCACCGATCAGAAGGCTGGAAGGGTGGGAAATTCAAAGAGATGTCAAACACAAAATGGAGACTGACTCAGAGATCACCACAAAACGGAGGTCCGAAACAACAAAACGTTTTGTAGCCGAAACAGGGACATTTTGTTTTGTATACAAAACTTTTGGATCTGGGAAATGGGTGTTTTGTTTTGTCTACAAAACACCCAAAACAGGCTGTTTTGGGTACAAAACATTTTGTATCCAAAACGTTTTGCACATCCCTACCAGAAGATTCTTTGTTATGGAGCCTTTGTGTTAACTCATTACAATGAAGTGTTCATCAGCATACAATGGTGTTGTATGCATTAGATATCCAAACAACAAAATGCACACTCTTCCCTGCTCAAGACCTCACTACAATTTCCAGGTTCCCTTCTGCCCATGGCAAGATGGAGCTTCCCCCTATAAAATGGATGCAAACAAGAATAGGAAAGGCTCTGAGTACCCATCCTGTTGGGAAATGAACAGGTGGGGACTTTTATTTTCCAACCCTTCTCTTCCCCCACATACTTAATAGCAAATATGCCAGCATTTATGGTCTTCAAAGAGATTACATTTCATTGAGATGAACATGTTTGCATTTGTTCTTTAAAGGTTTTGACCTTTAAAGCCCTTAACAGTTTGGGCCCAGGATACCTGAGGGACAGCCTGCTCCCAAGGGTTGCTGCCTGCTTGACGAGGTCATCTGAGGGTGCCGACAATGAGGGAGGCTCAGCTGTCATGCACGCAGGACAGGGCCTTCTCTGTTGCTGCCCCCAGACTCTGGAATGCTCTCCCGTTGGCTATTTGCTCCTCGGTCTCCAACACAGTTTTTAGAAAGCGTGTTAAATCATGGCTTTTTACCCAGGCTTTTATATGCTTGTCTCTACTGCTGCTTCTTTGTATTTTGTACAGTTCTTATGCTTGTATTTTAAATTTTTTTAGTCAGATTTGTTTTATATTTTAGCTTAATATTTTAATTATGACATTTTTATAGTCTTGTTTTGTGTGATCCACCTTGGGATTGTTTTAATGAAATACAAATTTAACAATAAAATAAACAAACAAATAAATAAATAAATAAATAACTGCTGCTATGTACTCCCTGATAGACAGTGGAAAGCTGGGTAATAACTGCCTAAAAACAAATACTGGATACCAGAGCTAACCCTGAATATTCACCAAATAAAATGTTCAGTGAATATTCAAGCCCTGTGGAATGTTCAAGAGTAGCTGAAAACTAGATATTTTCATGGGGGTACCATGGAAGCAGTAACATTTCCAAGGTGAGGATGCTCACCAGTCAGGAATTCTTGCTTGACAAAGCTCAACTTTGGTGAAAAGTGGCAGCATGAGCACTTCAAGTACTGCTGCTCTCCACAATGGTAGGCTCTTGACTGCTGTCTTTGCTTTACCCCTGAAGATGTGATGGGGGTTGGATGGGAATAATACTTTACACCCAGAATGCATCCAGAAAGGACATGATTCCCTTATTTTCTGGGGAAAGCAATGGCTGCCATCAGATGTTAGTCACCATGATACCCAATGGTGCTTAAAGCACTGATCTCACTGCTTCCTGCCAAGGGACAACTTTGTCAAACAATAATATATTAGTTGGTAAGGCCCTAACTCCCTTTGTGTCTCAAAAATCTCAAGGTATGTGTGGCATGCTGACTACACTAGAGAAAGGGGGGGCAGGACCCTGTGTCTGCTGTGTCTCTCTTTTGCAAGGTCTCAGAGTTGTGAGGGAATGAGTTCGTTCACTCTAGTCTGCCTCTCAGGACATGCTTTTTCAGAACCCAACCTCTCTCTGCGGACCACAAGTCTTTTCTCCAGCCAGTCCTCCTCATTACTGACCACTGCTTGCCTACATAGGTTTGAGCAGCTCACACAGCCTTTGTTTATTTATTTATTTATTTATTTATTTATTTGATTGATTGATTGATTGATTGATTGATTGATTGATTTATAGACCACCCTTCCAAAAGTGGCTCAGGGTGGTTTAAATCAAAATAAAAAACAATTAAAAGCAATTAACACTTAAAATCAAAACTAAATAAATTAAACCATTAAAATCACTTAAACATTAAAAACATTTTAAACCAACATTCAAAATCTAAAACCAGAAATCTAATTAAAAGCTAGGGTGAATAAATGTGTGTTTATTCTTATGTTCTTATTTTTCTGCCACGAGATGTGGTGACAGCCAACAACCTGGATGGCTTTAAGAGAGGTCTGGATAACTTCATGGAGGAGAGGTCTATCATCGGCTACTAGTCGTAGGGCTACAGGTCACCTCCAGCCTCAAAGGCAGGATGCCTCCGAGTACCAGTTGCGGGTGAGTAACAGCAGGAGAGAGGGCATGCCCTCAACTCCTGCCTGTAGGCTTCCAGCGGCATCTGGTGGGCCACTATGTGAAACAGGATGCTGGACTAGATGGGCCTTGGGCCTGATCCAGCAGGGCAGTTCTTATGTTCTTATGTGTCTTCAGTGCCTTTTTAAAAGTTGCCATAGATGGGGAAGCTCTTATTTCAACAGCGAGCACATTCCAAAGTCCAAGGGCAGCAATGGAAAAGGCCCGTTCCTGAGTAGCCGCCCTCTCTTCTAAAGTCCCTCTCTTCTTTATGGTCATTTCCTTTCCTCAGTGTTTGACCAACGTATCCCCTTTTCCTGCCATTTGAGCACCACCTCTGACCTCCAGGTCTTGCTTGCCACTCTCCTTCACTGATGGGGAACTCCTCCACAGAGGGGCTCTGGGCTCATCATCATTGGCCCCTCCAGGTAGCTCAGCCTGTGGGGCAGGGGAGGCAATCTGACAATATTTTCACCTCATTTTCACCAACAATGAAAGTATTGGAGAATACGGGAGGAGATTTTCAGACCCAGCATGAGTACTGTTGAGCTAAATCTGGGCTGCACAACTTTGGCTTCCTGCAGATGTTGGATGACAACTCCCATAATCCCTGACTATTGGCAACTGTGGCTGGGAATGATGGGAGCTGTAGTCCAAAAAGAGCTGGAGGGCCAAAGTTGTGAAGCCATGAGCTAAACAAACAGCATTGCGACTATAAGTCTCCAAATCTCTTCTCAGCATGTGGACTTTCTTAATATTCTTAAATATTATAAAGAAGGGGAAACTAGACAAAAGATCATGCTGATGACATGCTTTCTGCTGACTGATTTTTCCTTCCTCTCTTTTCATTATTGTTGTAAATCTTTCCACTGCAAACATTCCCCAGTTTCATCCATTTTTCATTATTAGTTTCGGGTTCCTCTCCCCTTATGCAATCTAGACACAGCCACTCTCTGTATTTCTATTTTCAGCTCCTGTGATCATTACATTTTCAATTATCATTCAAATTTAGATTGACTGCTGTGAAAACAGCTGCTTTTCAAGTCTGCCTTTAATTCTACCCATGCGGTCCAATTGCACTGCGTGTAAACCGGCTTAGCCTGTGGAGTGTACAGCCTGCTGGTCAAGTTAGTTAGGAAGCCTTCTGTGTGACAGCTGCACTCCCTCATTCACTTACAGCAAAACCTCTGATCTATTATGAAACCAATGAAAGTTGTTATGTTCGTGTAAGACTTGGGTCATCTTATTTATTAGGTTATTGAACCTCGAAACAAACTATCTGCGGAGTGTGCCTTGGGCTGCAGGAATAGAACATCTCCAATATTGTGCTGACTTGTTCCTTCCGAAGGCGGCAATTCATGTCAGTGATTAACTAGAAACTCCAGCAGATTCAGCACAGTTGGGGGCCAACTGTGCAGTGTTGACTGCAATAAGTGAATTTAAAATCAGGTACAGCAACCAAAAAAAAAAAAAAAAGCACAAGGAATGTTAAGCATATGGAAGACCTTTAGAACACTGTATATATTCTAAACAATAACGTAAGGAACCCCAACACCTGCCTCCATCAGGCTAATTTCTTCTTAAACAATTTATGCTTCCTACATAAATTTTTACTTTGCTTAGCAATCATACACGTTTTCATTTTGCATGTGGGTTAATGAGGCTTTCATGAAAGGTAGGAGGTTAGTGGATCTTTGACCCAGAAATTCTTTCATGAATAGTTTTTTAGGGTCAGTTTAATAATGCATACCAATGTGTGCTACATATGAATATTTATAAAGTGTTCATTCCTTAGTTTTGCACAAGTACAACAACTTTCAGATTTATCTGGACTCAGATTTGGTCATGTCTATTTATGCTCCATAAAATTTTGGCTTGGATAGCTTTCAGTCTTATTGAGGACATTAGCCATCAATATTTTTCATCCAAAGTGACTTATTCGAATGCCTGAAATCTTTCATCCTCAATCTGAAGCTTCCCTCTGATGCCTTAGATTTCAACCTTGAGTTTCACTTCCCTGTCCATATTATAACACCTGCAAGGGCTGCAATGTGGGACTGGATCATATGGAGGTTCTCACAAAATTATGAATGGGGCCCCAGATTCTACACAGCGGCTATTAGGAAGCATAGCTTTCAATGATGATGCATTTGATCCATTAAACCCTAACTAGTCATGCAGGCTTAGGAGATTCAGTCGTGCTGCACCACCTAATCATGTAGCAGGGAAATGACTTGACTAGCAAGCCAGAGGTTGCCAGTTTAAATCCCTGCTGGTATCTTTTTCAAACTAAGGGAAACACCTATATATAAATGACAGCAGCGATATAGGAAGATGCTGAAAGGCATCATCTCATTCTGCGTGGGAAATGGCAATGGTAAACCTCCCCTGTATTCTACCAAAGACAACCACAGGGCTCTGTGGTCACCAGGAGTTGACACCGACTCGATGGCACACTTTACTTTAGTCATGCAGGCTTAGGAGATTCAGACTGCAATTCACAATTCAGCATTTACTGTAGACCGCAGTGCTATTTCTTTTCATTACTTTCAAGTGGCTTGTTTGGTCAAAGTTCAGGTTTGCCAAACTAGGCAAGACAAGTGTCTCCTACCCAGCTTTGGGAGCTGTGCACATTCCCAATTTTCAGTCAAGTGTTTGTAAAAATTTAGGTAAGAGGTGGGAGAGTGGTTGTCTATGAAGTGTCAGAAGCATCGGACAAGCAGACCCTACCCAGATTCTGTCCCCAGCATTTGAAAGCAGTAGGAGGAAAAACCATCCTTCTCAGCAGACACCAGATAGATGATCATGCTCCCCACCTCCTACCTAGGTTTTTACAAGCACCTGACCATAAATTAGGAGTGTGCACAGCTACCCAAAGCTGGGTAGAATATTTGTGCTACCCAGTTAATGATCATGAAAACAGGCTCCAGGTTGAACTTGAACTGCTGTCTTAAATATAGTTACTTGGAGGAATGTATTGGCCCACATACTGCAGAAAACTGCTTAAAGTAATCCCATTGAAATTAAAAGGATGAGGTTAAAAGATTCTTAACTTGTCCTTTTAATTTCAATGGGACTACTTTGAGCAATTTTCCTCAGTGTGTCAGCCATTCAAACCCATGGGATTTACTGCTATAAGCACATGGCTGATGTACGTTTTTCTCACTGCAGTTTTGCATGTTCCACGAACCAATCCATTTACATCATCAATATGGAGAGAGCCGATTTCTCACTTTCTCTCTCCCAGCGCAAGCTCATCTTTTCAAGAACTAAATTATTAGTTGCAATGTGTGAATTCGAACCACAGCTATATTTTTTTACTTCTTTCCCTACTAGCAAATGCTTCAAAAACCTATTTGCAATTGAGCCATTCTAGGGGTGGATTACAGACTCTGCCTTTGGATAATCAAAGATTTTCTGCTAGCATCTCACTGCTTGCCCTCCTCAGTTGGCAAGTGTTTAACTTCCATCTTGTCAATATTTTCCTTGATGTGACACCTTCCTGGTGGGCAGGGATGAAGCAGGATGTGATGGGCTCCCTCTGGTAGCTGACTGTGGGCATCTTCTCAGGGACAGCATAGCTGCACTAGGCACCTGCCCCATGGATAGCCTGCATCATACCAGTTTTCATCATTGTCTTAGGAAAATGAATTAGGAAGGGGGAGAGATTTCAAGGGAGAAGGGAGATGGGAGTACGACTAACAGGGTTCACAGGGTTGTTGTGAGGATAAACATAACCATGTATACTGCTCTGGGCTACTTGGAGGAAGAGCAGGATAGAAATGACATGAAATGAAATGAAATAAATAATGATAAAAGAGAAAGGGATGGATGCTTTCTGGTGCGCTAATTCAGGCAGCAAAATGTCATGGGCTGGCACTGCTGAAGAATCATTTCACAAACATCCACACCTCACAACACTGTCAGAGATGGGCCTTCAGCCCCAACAATTGCCCCAAAGGCACTCTCTGTGGGTACATGTGCTTTCAATCACAGCGAAGAAAGGCTAACTTACTTTCCCCCCTCATTCCCTTCAGCAGCACTTGCTAACGCTGCATATGCTCTGCATTTCTTTTTTTTTTTAAGTAGTTCATTTATTTGCATTTGTCTGATTATTAAAAGCCTGTCAATCTATTTTTTATTACCCAACCCTATTTTGTGCATGCTATTCATTTTAATGGGATGTTATCTATTTAGGAGCTGTGGAGTATTTTTCTGCGTGCCCATTGTTAGTGGGATTCGGGAATGTTTCATTTTATCATTTAATTGCTTAAAATGTGCAACCATCATTCATCATCTCTGTGTGCATTTTCCTTTAATAATATGTGATTACATATATTATTTTAAAAAAACACAATATAATCCCAGAGGCTTGTATTTTACTTCCACATAATTATTGATAAGAACAGTGTAACATGTCCTTTTGATGAAACATGTTTTAAAAGAAAAGGGTGCACTTATTCATTCATTAGTAATGATAGAAACTGCCAGGAGCCGTGCTTCATATACCTGTGTGTAAATAATGAACTGCCTCAAGGCTAAACAGCTCCTACAAAGTGTCTTCCACACTGCAAAGTGGCAGTTTCTTTATGCTAATGATTCAAAAACACTCCCTGAGTTTTTCTTTTTTGCAGGAGAAAAATAAACTAACTGCACTGCTATTATGCCAAAGGAAAAGGGGGGAAAGAAGGAATCTGCAATGGTGCATTAATTCAGTATAATTCCAGGAGACATGGGCCTTAATCCAAAGGTCCCATACTGAGTACTACATGTGTGCTTTCAAGTCCTTACTGTCTGTTAGCAGCCTACAATGCCTCAAGTAGCTCCTGAAATTGAGGACAGTAGGGGTGTGCAATTTGATTTGCACATTAAGATTCACACTGAATCGGGGGTGATTCACAGATTTGACCACGAATTGAATTGCCCCTTACATGAAGGGGCTAATTTGAGGTTGAATCGAATCAGCCCAGATTCAACACATATTTGTTTGCGTGATTTGAGCGGATATTTCAGTGGGCTTTCCCCCTTGCTGATTGGTTTTCTCACACTAGCTTCTGATTGACTTGAGATCTCCTTGCTTCTTGGTTGGCTTGTCATTCAAATCAAGTGTTGGCATGGGCAACAATGCCCCCATTGGCTGGGGGGAAGGGGGAGGGAGGGAAAACAATTTTTGAGGGGATTTCAAAAGGATTATGCTTTAGATTATGGTTTATGGTTGGCACAAAGGCTTCATGGAACCACTAGGCCTGTGCAGTTATTTGGCTTGGATGGAAGCCTAATGAATTGCAGTTATTTGGCTTGGATGGAAGCCTAATGAACTGCACTGTGCAGTTGGAGCTGCATGGAAGAAACAGGTTCCCCCTGCTTACCTCCATGCAGAGCAGTATGAGTATGGCTAGAGCTCTGGGGGGAAATCACTAGGAAGGACTACATGCCCCTGTATTATATGTGTGGCTTTCTGCATGCTATCAATGATATCATCACATCCGCTCTCTGCTGCTCATCCCTTTAACAAGCTATTTAATCTAGCACCCTGTTTCACACAGTGGCCCACCAGATACCTCTGAGAGGGCCACAGTCAAGAGGTGAGGGCATGCCCACTCTATTGCTGTTGCTCCCCTGCCACTGGTATTTAGATGCATCTAAATACCATCTCTACTGGAGATGGCCTATAGCTAACAGACTAGTAGCCACTGATAAATCTGGCCTCCATAAATTTGTCTAAACCCCTTTTAAAGCCTTGCAAGCTAAGTGGCCATCACCACATCCTTTGGCAGAGAATTCCATAGATTAATTATGCACTCTGTAAAAAAGTACTTCCTTTTGTTAGTCCTAAATTTCTTGGCCTTCAGTTTCATCGGATGACCCCTGGTTCTAGCGTTGTAAGAGAGGGAGCAAAATGTCTCTGTGTCCACAGTCTCTACGCCATGCATAATTTTGTACACTTTGACCATGTCTCCCTGTAGTCGCCTCTTTTCCAAACTAAAAAGCCCCATATGCTGTAGCTTTGACTCATAAGGAAGGTGCTCCAGGCTCCTGATCCTTTCTGTACCTTTTCCAGTTCTACAATGTCTTTTTAAAGATACAGTGACCAGAACTGTATAAGGGCATTATAATATTAGCATTTCTATTTTCAATCCCTTCCCTAATGATCCCTAGCATGGAATTTGCCTCTTTCACAGCTGCTGTGCACTGAGTTGAAACTTTCAACTCTTTCCTGGTCAGTCACTGACAGCTCAGACGCTATCAGTGTACAGGTGAAACTCGGAAAATTAGAATATCTTGCAAAAGTCCATTAATTTCAGTAATGCAAATTCAAAGGTGAAACTGATATCTGAGACAGACGCATTACATGCAAAGCGAGATAAGTCAAGCCTTAATTTGTTATAATTGTGATGATCATGGCGTACAGCTCATGAAAACCCCAAATCCACAATCTCAGAAAATTAGAATATTACATAGAACCAAGAAGACAAGGATTGAAGAATAGAACAATATCGGACCTCTGAAAAGTATAAGCATGCATATGTATTCAGTACTTGGTTTGGGCCCCTTTTGCAGCAATTACTGCCTCAATGCGGCGTGGCATGGATGCTATCAGCCTGTGGCACTGATGAGGTATTATGGAAGACCAGGATGCTTCATTAGCGGCCTTCAGCAATTCTGCATTGTTTGGTCTCATGTCTCTCATCCTTCTCTTGGCAATGCCCCATAGATTCTCTATGGGGTCAGGTCAGGCGAGTTTGCTGGCCAATCAAGCACAGTACACTGTATACTTTTCAGAGGTCCGATATTGTTCTATTCTTCAATCCTTGTCTTCTTGGTTCCATGTAATATTCTAATTTTCTGAGATTGTGGATTTGGGGTTTTCATGAGCTGTACGCCATGATCATCACAATTATAACAAATTAAGGCTTGACTTATCTTGCTTTGCATGTAATGCGTCTGTCTCAGATATCAGTTTCACCTTTGAATTTGCATTACTGAAATTAATGGACTTTTGCAAGATATTCTAATTTTCCGAGTTTCACCTGTATATGTGAAATTGGGATTTTTTGCCCCAGTGTTCATCACTTTACACTTGCTTACACTGAAACACATTTGCCATTCGGAGAGTGGCAATTTGCCTATCCCAGTTGGGAGAGGATTCTGACTTAGTCATGCAAGCTCCACAGTGGTCAGTATGGAGGTGCCCATGATCAAGTACCTATGACTCAATAAGGTACCTATATATAATGAGAAATCTTCCCAAATTACTAATATACATTTCTCATTCTGAAACAGATTGGCAAGAACACAGTTCTGTAAAGACCAATTACCTATCTTATGCTGCCAAAGAAATTAGTAAACAGCGTGTGGCAGATACGTACGGAGAAGCAACTGGATTTAAGTCTGGTTATCACCAGTAGCACTTTAGGTGCTTTTCCAAACTACCCCCATCCAGCTGCATACCTCGCCCACTTGACCACCGTAAACCAGAGAAGAGCCTTTTCGCTGGCGTGGTTTAATGCCTTGCCTTCTGCCATTTTGGATGGCAGATTTAAGGGGATACCGCTAAGGAACCGGTTATGTCCATGTAGTTCAGGTGACATTAAGTCTGTCTTACATGTTATTTTACACTGTGCCTATTATAGGGGCATTCATACTATCTGGATCGAAACATTTTTTAAAAAAAATAGGCCTGGTCAATCGGAAGAGTATTACATCTCCTGTCTTTTGGCGGATCAACATGCAGCTGTCACAGCGGGACAGCAAGATTCTGTGCAGCAGCCTGTAAACTGAGACAGGAACAACTTAGCTGTTACTGAGATTTTTGCATAACATGATATGGTGTTATCAAGTTTTACTGCTTTGATTTTGTTTTTATGCTGATTTATATTGTGGTGTGTATGTTGACTGGTCATTGACTGTAATAAATTATTACTTACTTTCTTACCTATGTTACTTGCTAAGAAGAGTAAAATGTGTAGAGAATAAAGAACAGTTCTAAACTCAACCCAGAATTAGTTGGTAAACTGAGGTGATAGTACTCAAGACTCTGTCTCTTCAGACAGCAGTAGAGGCTAATATGTTTTTTAATACCCTCATATCAAAAGCTTTCTGCATGCATTAAATTAGCACATTGGGGTAAGGGGCTATGCTGAACATTTTCCCAGATGTGGATTATGCAAAAATATTTATTTAATTTATTTGATTGATTGGTTGGTTGATTTATATACCACCCTTCCAAAAATGGCTCAGGGCAGTTTACATCAAAATAAAAACAATTAAAATCAATCAAAATATGCACTTCATTTTCCCTTATGACCTGTTCTAGAATTCAAGCTTCCAGAGATTTATTTGTTTGTTTGTTTTAACACATTTGTATACTCTCATATGCAAGTCCCTGGGTGGTTCACAATCTAAACACACAACCATTAAAACATTAACACAATTAAAACAGGTTAAAATACAGATAAAATCTCTAAAACTTTACACTTAAAAACTATAAACTAAAAGCTTGACGTTTTCAGGTGATGAAATGCTATTCAATTTTCCATTGCATTCTAATCAGTCTAAGGCATGGAAAGGTTTCCACTGAAAGTGTAATAGCTGTTGATGGCTGGGCTTAGACCTAATGCAAAACCATGGTTTCCATTAATGCTGTAATTTGAACCTAAGACATACCACAGGCAAACATGAGTTGCTGGGCTGCTTTCATTTCCCATGCTCAGTATTCATCCTTAGACGTGTATAAATTGACTCCCATCTCAATTAGTCATAACCTCTAGAGGTGGAGCAATGGCCCTAACTATGGCTTGTCAATTGTCCATGAACAACCACAAACCAAACTGTGGTTTGCAGATCAGCTTCAAACCATGGTTTCGAATCCTGGTGTGGCAGCCCCAAACAAATCACAGTTTGTGGGCAGGCTCAGGTTCAACATTAATGCAAACTCTAGTTTATGCTAAAGAAGCCATGGTTTCATGTTGCATCTGAACCCAACCTCTATCTGGCCATTACATCATTTTCTTATAGGCAAGTTTGCATTTAGTTATTCCTAGGGCCTCTTTCGTTCAAGTACAATAGTTTGGATGCAAAATCAGCAAACCCAAGAACCAGACAAGAAAGACACTGCTGTTGGACATCATCATCATCATCTGCAGTCTGACTGTCACCTTTTAAAAGATACAAGTGGGGTTCTTCCAGCATATGCAGATAACATTCTTCGCTTAAGATAATGGAAGCAAATGAAGACACATTTTTTCAAGGGGTACACTTTAAACAAACGTACTGCCATCACACCTTAACAAGCTCTATGAGACCGCAGTCTCAAATACTGATCGGATATTTACTGTCATTGTAAAAAGCAATTTTGTTTTCACTGAATGAAATACAGCTTTAAACACAACCATATCCTTTTAGCAAGGAATTTTACAGCTCTCTGTTTATATGCTTGAAATTAAAACCACCAGAATTGAAAAAAAGAACACCAAAGGGGTTTTCAAAAATTTAAAACTCCATCATGCATAAATGGAGCTCATCACAGAAGGTAATTTCCCTGCAGAAAACACTCCATCTTTTGTTTTATGTAAGTTATCAACATGAATATTTTATTCTGAATGAAAATGCCTTTACCCCTCTGTTTCATACTTTTTGCTTAAAGTTTTGCATAAAATGGCTCCACTCACCCACCCACATTTCCACTCATCAATCCTATTTCAACTCAGTATTTTTTTCTCTCTCTCAGTATGATTTAGCAAATTAACTCGTAATTCAATTTTGCTCCAACCCTAATCTTTGGCTTTTTGATATCAGCAACCTCAGCAAAAGGGAAGGATTTCCAAAATATCAACCTACACTTGGAATAATTTCAAGTCACTTTTCCTTGAACAGGGCTGACATTTGTGTATGACTGCCAGAAGAAATAACTAGGCTAGGAATGGGCATCATAAAGCCTGCAGGCTGCCTTTTGTGTATGACTGCCCAGACAAATGTCTAGGTGAGACAAAGCAAATGAAATGCCTGCAGATGGCCTTGAGATCCTATCTCAGCCAGCATGCATACCTGGTGTCATTACATTGGCTGTCAGAACAGCAGTTCTTTTCCCTGAAAACATTTCCTCACCTCTCTACAAGAATAAGAGGTGTGTTGCTCAGTCACTGCAGCTGTGTGGGCCAAGGTGAAAGCTTTGGCTGCCCGTAGATTACTTCTCACCAGTGTCCACTATGAGCACAGCGAACATAGTGGCTGTACCAGGAGGCTGAAGAACTTCTTCAGCTCCACATTCTTTCATGTGAAGGAAAGCTCTAACTAAACACCAGCTTGTCTTTATTGCATACAAGCATCTCCCTGTGTTAAAGGAATGATGACCAGAGTCACATTTCATAGCTTCCAAAATAGCAGCCCAAGGCCACCTTCAGACGTCACAGGAAACCTCAGGCTAACTCACCTCAGGTTGGCCCTCTGCAATGTCCAAATTATTGGAACTATGGTTCCCGGACCCAGCTGTGGTTCCAATTTCTCCCCCCAACCTCCAGTTGAACCGGTTTATAGTATGGTACACTCACAAACTGAGGGTCTGGAGGCTGGGACAAGTCGTGTCGCTTGGGCAGATGGTCCAAATTGGAGTTAAGGGAGGAAGCTCCACCCTCTGCTCAAAATCCATTGGCTGGTGCGGCTTTCATTCAGTCTCAGAGGAAGCCCGTGCAGCCAGTTCCTGTTCCTTTGCAGCCTCCGAGACTGCAAATCTTAATCATCTGGGAGCGTACCAGGGGACTCTGGCCCTATTCACATATTATGCTCAATGCAGATACAGCAGTACACTTCCTATCTGTACCTTGCATTTGAATGAGCCTATACAGGCACACCCCATTACTTTTGGGGGTTCCATTACTCATCTACTACCACGAGTAATAAAACTGTGAGTAATGAGGCATTATGCCTAGGGGAAATAGGAGCTTAGGTTCCAGAATGGACAAAAAAGTTTTAAAATAGTGAAAAAGCAGCAGGAAAAGGCAAAAATAATTGAAAATGTTTACTGTACTGCGCTCCACAGGGTATACATGTGCCCAGGGATGTGCCTAAAACCACAAAATTCCCCCCAAACCCTCAAAAATCATGGGGGGAAATGCCTTTTTTAAAAAGAGCCAACAATTGCTCCTTCTGACTAAATGACAGCCAGAAGTGACCTCCACAGTCACTTCTGGCCCTCTAGGAACTACAGATATGTGGGTTTTAATGTGTTCATATCAGCGGATAATGAAATTGGGTATCAATTATATACCTGTGAATATGCAGAACCACAAATAGCAGTTCCACAAGTAATGAGGTTTGCTTCTACGTCAATTTTAAAATGAACACATGTAAATTCACACATAAAGGTACAAATCTATGCATATGCAGTGTAATCTCTAATAGGCCACTGCTGCTGCTACTACTACTACAAAAATATTTACAGCATATATCGCTTTTTGACAAAAGTTCTCAAAGCTGTTTATATAGGAAAACAGTAATAACTCATGATGGCTCCCTGTCCCCAAAGGGCTCACAATCTTAAAAAGAAGAAGCATAAGACTGACACCAGCAACAGCCACTGGAGGGATGCTGTGTTGGGGCTGGATAAGGCCAGTTGCTCTCCCTCTGCTAAATATACTTTTTTACCTTAAATAAAAAGATAATGAGCCTCTTCTCGTGATCTGTGAGAAGGGCTCCAGAGTGGGCTGCACAGAAAGTGGGTTAAATGTACTTTCCCTGAAGATGGTTGCAGCAGCGTTGCTGAGCACACTTCCCACATGTCCAGACAATTACCCGTGTGCCCAAGCAGTGGGGAGGATTGGGGGCCAGGATATGTCATCCCAGCCCCTGGAAATGCCATGATGCACTGCAAGAGTGTGCAGTGCGCCATGGAACTTCCCCTCCCCTTCCTGGGCTCCTCGCAGTCTGGCAGCCGTGGCTGCCACATGATCAAAAAAACAAGGTTTCCATAAAATTGTGTGGAAGCAAGGTAGGAGGAAAAGCTACCAGGTTTTCCTCCTACCTTGCTTCCACACAATCACTTCTTCCCAGGTTTTCCTCTTGACTTGCTTCCACACAACCAGAAATTGGGAGCACACACAGCTCTCAAACCCAGACAGAGCATAGTTTTTGATTGTATGAATTACCTCCGAGAGTCTGTCTGCCATTTGAAACAAGCCAAACAACTTGAAACATGGTCCAGACATCAAGATTTATATAAATGCAAACAAAAGATTTGTACTGGAGAAAAGGAGAATGCAGTAACAGCTTGTAAATACTCGGTAATCAAATGTGAATTAGAAGGATAGGGAAAGAAGGCTATCTCAACAGAGAAAGAACAAGGGGAGTACAAGAGAAGGAGGCCTTGACCCCCAAACCTAGAGGTACCTCTAGGAAACACAAGTAGAGGAAAGGGAGAGGAAGCTTGCTCCCTGTCCTTTAATCTGCTGAGATGTGGCAAAGGAGGAGGGATCCTTAGTGGAAAGTAGAAAGGGTTAAATCTAGCATTCCCTTGGCCGCTGCAGGGCATCCACCAAGCAGAAGCAGAAGATGATTGTGTGCAAGAATACACCCAATACCCAATCTTCATCCAAGCCAGAAGTTCCAAGAGGGACATGAACAAAGCTTGTATCATCAAGTGTGCTCTCAGAAAACATTGAGATCATGAGTTCAAAAGCAATTATTTTTATTATTATTATTACATTTATATCCCACTCTTCCTCCAAGGAGCCCAGAGCGGTGTACTACATACTTAAGTTTCTCCTCACAACAACCCTGTGAAGTAGGTTAGGCTGAGAGAGAAGTGACTGGCCCAGAATCACCCAGCGAGTCTCATGGCTGAATGGGGATTTGAACTCGGATCTCCCCGGTCCTAGTCCAGCACTCTAACCACTACACCACACTGGCAATTATAGTGAAAGTTAACAAAAGGCAGCTATGACTACTATAAAAGGCAGAGATCTCTCCTGAAAGAGTTTCCTGAGAGACAAAAAGGTAAGATTTCTGGTGATTTTAGGCATTTGATGGGTCAACCAGTAATGACAGAATGGTTGCGGAGGAGTCCAGGACTGAATTTGTTACGTCAATTAATTGGTGTCTAAGACTGTTGTCTTGATTCTATTTGTGAGTAGAGTGAAATTGGCTTTTGGTTGCCTGGGTATTTCAGGACATTCAAGTGCATGGCTCTTTTTATTTTTATTTCTCCATCTCTTTTTAAATGGAAGGGCTTTTGGATGGGTTTAGGCTCCTTTGTCTCATGCTATCAGCCCTGGCTGACATAAGAGCTAGCTAATAATGGCATTGCTCTTCCAATAACACAGTGTGAGAGTTACTTTCCTAATGAATGAATACCACATAGAATATAGAAGGCACCTCAGTTTATTCAGAAGTTTAATTGAGATGGGCTAAAAAGCAAAAACAATTATGTGAGTTGAAAATGCAGGAACTAAACCCAAATAATGTTAAGTAGCACTCGACTGAGTTAATTTCCCCGTATTCTGTTACAGAAGAGCCTGATTTGACTTCTTAATATTAATATTGCAAAGTAAAAAATTGTTCACATCTTTTGTTTATGCCAAATAAAATGCAAATACCAATTATAAGTGGGAGTTAGTGCTTAGCTTTTATTTGTTTAAAGAAAGCATCTACAAATACAGCACATTTCATTAACATAAATACTGTCAAAGCAGGGCTTTTGGTCTGATATGATGCAATTATTTCCTTCACTTTCTGATTTACGTCTAGCATTGCCCTTTAATTATATAACAATAAATCCATGTTACTTCCATATTACATCAAAATGATAATAGGACAGCATAACTCATAAATAAAATCAAATGGAATGCTAATACATAGTTCTCACTAAAAATAATACAGTTTAACTTTCAAAGAAGGACATTAGCTGTGTCGGCCATTAAACCATATTTCAGGAAAGGCATTGTATTATGAGGCCCGTATTAACTTTCATGCCCTACCATGGCACTGTATTTAATAACAACGTAATTTATTCAGTCGCTTCAATGATTTTATGAGAATAAATGGGGAGGATGGAATTAGTACCAAGAAGCAATTTTTAAAACACAAATTAGGAATATTTTCCAGTGATGTGTTATATATGGATTTGCCTGCCATAAATCAACACTTGAAAATTTCATCTTCTCTGAGGAGTTAATGTTATCTGGTCCTCTGAAACATCAAGATTCAATGTCACAGCCATGCCTCAAAACAAGTGGAGCACTTCAGTGTCTCCAACAGGCGAATGTGGATTTATTTTCTTTATGGAAATATACAAATAATCTCTTAAGAGTTTTAACGCAGTTGGGCTTGGATAAATATAAACATGCAGAATAAATTAAAAGACAAAACACATTTGAATTTCATTTACTGTAGAAAGAATGGTATGTCTCCATGAGGGTTCCAGCCAAGTTGCAGGAGTGGATTCCACTTCTAGCTTTTCTGCCTTATTGCACCAGGCAGTCATAACATGATCCCCAAATAGAATGCCATATCATCATCAGATCCTCTGCTCTCAGCTACCCCCACATGTATATGCACAGACTTTTTTCCAGAGAAAAAATAGCATATGCTTGGTAACCCTGTCTCTAGCAAGCTTTATGAACTCTAATTTTGATCTGAACCCTTATAGTCTGGCTTTCAGCCAAGTTTGGGGGTTGAAACATCCATGGTTGCTCTGTTGGATTACTTGTTCTGGGAGATGGGCACGTGGAATGTGACTCTTGATTTTGCTGGATTTCTCCGCAGCATTCTGTTGACCATGGTATCCATCTGAACAACCTACGTAATAGGGCACCATATAGTGGGGGTGTGCATTTTGGAATTTTCTTGTTTCGATTTGTATCCGAATCGAAACACCCCCGTTTTGTTTTGTACCCAAATTTTCTGAATCCGAATCAGCCCTGTTTTGTTTTGTAGCCGAATTTTCCGAATCTGAATCCAAATTGATTTGGATTTTTTAAAAGGGTCCCAGGGCAAAAAGAGTGGGTGGTGGTAGCGTCCAATGGGTGGAAGTTAGCAGCCAAATTTCAAAGGAATTAGGCAAAGGGCTGATTTTTTTGTGAATTTTT
Organism: Hemicordylus capensis; assembly: GCF_027244095.1. Taxonomy (NCBI): domain Eukaryota; kingdom Metazoa; phylum Chordata; class Lepidosauria; order Squamata; family Cordylidae; genus Hemicordylus; species Hemicordylus capensis. The sequence continues at coordinate 50,581,824 of NC_069661.1, read as the reverse complement.
TAAGTTTACACATCTTTAAAAAATTTCCCATAGGGAATAATGGAGATTCCAGCAAATGTATCACTTCAAATCAAGGGGAAAGGGATGACCCAGAGCAGAGTGTGGTGGGTGGTAGTGCCCAATGGGGGCAAGGAAACTTCCAGAATTATTTCAAATAAATTGGGCAAAGGGCTGGTCTTTTGTGATTTGATGAAGTTTACGTGTCTAAGATTTCTCCCATAGGGAATAATGGAGGTTTAGGTTTCAGCAGCCCCATAATTCCACTTGGGGGGCACTGCGGTTGCCCAGAGTGAGGGGTTGTGTAGTGCACATAGGGTGCCAACCACCTCCATACCCATAAGCCCGTGGGGTACTGGGTTTTGTTGTTTCTGAGGTGTTCATTGTAGATTCTCTGGTAGCATATGAGATTTTCAGTGAAAAAAAAAGAATCCACTCTCATATGCTACCAGAAAAGCTACACTCAGAACACCACAGAATCAACAGAACCCAGCACCCCATGGGTTAGCAATACTTCCCCTGTCCAATGTGGGGTCAGTAAAGAGTGGAAAGAAGCAAAAGAGCCAATGCAGAACAAGAAGGGAATTGTCAGCAGGTCAGCCCATGATTTAGGTCACCGATCAGAAGGCTGGAGGGGTGGGAAATTCAAAGAGATGTCAAACACAAAATGGAGACTGACTCAGAGATCACCACAAAATGGAGGTCCGAAACAACAAAATGTTTTGTAGCCGAAACAGGGACATTTTGTTTTGTATACAAAATTTTTGGATCTGGAAAATGGGTGTTTTGTTTTGTCTCCAAAACACCCGAAACAAGCTGTTTTGGGTACAAAATGTTTTGTATCCGAAACGTTTCGCACATCCCTACCATATAGGTGGCTATGCTATGCTTGTTTATGGAAGAATCCAGAAGATGGTGCTGCTTTGCCTCTTGGCCTGTAGAGGACTGGGAAAAAAATCTATCTATTTTAGACTCTCAAAATAAAATAATATAGGGTATTCAGATCCTGCAGCAGAGACTGAAGCAAGACAAGTGACATACATGTAAATTACAAAAGGCCACAACTTTAGTGCTTACTACACAGCTTTCAGAGTCAAACACAAGTCGGGATCTGTGAGGTAAGGACCACAGAAAAACTGACAGCATTTTCAACCAAGATCCAAGACAGTAATGCCAACTTCATTCTCCTACAACCATGTAGGGATGTGCAAACCAGTTCAAATTCAAACTGGTTTGAATTCAAACTGGTCTGGTCCAATGGTTTGAATTCGAACCGAACGAGGCATTGGGCCCAACCTGCCGGTTCGAATTCGAACCAAACTGAGCCAGGTTCGATTCAAACCAGTTTGAACCAGTTTAAATTGTTTTGAGCCTCCAAAACTGGTTCGGGTGGTAGGCACCCATGGGTGACAACTACCACCAAAACCCAAAAGCAATCGGACACTCCTATGACCTTTAATGAATTTTTGATTTTTTTAAAAAATTATTGCCCATTATTCCCTATGTGGAGTACCTAGGGGCAAAAAACAGTGGTGGGTGGTAGGCACCCAGGGGTGCCTACCACTCACTGAACAGCAAAGCAATGGGGCACTCTTGTGATTATTAATGATTTTCTGAAGATTTTTTCAATTTCCCCAAAGTGGGTCTGGGGGCACGGCAGGGTCAGCCTCCACCCCCACCACAAGGCACCCCCAAGTTGATAGGATTTATTGTTGATTAATCAGGAATTTTTAAAGAATTAATTTTTGGCTCCATAGACATGCGTTGGCGCCACAGGAAAACATTGCCTGAGCCTTTCCATTCAGAAAGAACACTTGTGTTCTCTTTCACCTCAATAGCTTAATTGCTGTGTCCAGAACTCAGAGTTCAGAGCAATAAGCAATTAGGTCAATAGGTTATTTTTTTAGTTCAATATTTTTAACTGTCATTTTTATTTTATTGTATTTTTTTACTTTTGTGAACCACCTTGGGATTGTTTTTAATGAAAGGTGGTATATAAACTTAACAATAAATAGGTGAAAAGGCACTTTGTTATTTCCTATGGAGCCAATGCATGTCTATGGAGCCAAAAATTAATTCTTTAAAAATTCCTGATTAATCAACAATAAATCCTTTCAACTTGTGGATGCCTGCCATGCCCCTAGACCCACTTTGGAGTGCTCTGGCACCTCCCAAAGGTGGGGAATGGGGCATCCTCAAATCCCCATTATTCCCTATGGGAAGAATACAAAAACTGAAAAAATCTTCAGAAAATCATTAATAATAACAGGATCGTCCCATTGCTTTGATGTTCAGTGGGTGGTAGGCAACTCTGGCTGCCTACCACCTACCCCAGTTTTTCTCCTAGGTACGCCACATAGTGAATAATGGACAATAATTAAAAAAAATAAAATTCATTAAAAATCGTAGGAGTGTCCGATTGCTTTGGGGTTTTGGTGGTAGTTGGCACCCATGGGTGCCTACTACCCGACCCAGTTTTGGAGGCTCAAGCCAGTTCAAAATGGTTCAAAACAGTTTGAAACAGGTTCTAATTCGAACCGAACCAACGAGGGGTTCGAGCAAAACCAAAACCAAACCTCCCCACCCCAGTTTGAACCCGGTTCAAATTTGAACTGAACTGGGCAAACCAGTTTTGTGCACATCACTACAACCATGCCCATTGGGATAAGTTGGGGAGCAATGCTTACTATTAAAAACTAGGGGTGTGCACGGAATCACGGAGCTGTGGTCTGGCACTGGGGTGGGGGTCCCCCTTAAGGGCGGGGAGGGTTTACTCACCCCTACCGCCACTTTCCCCCCTCTGGCACCCGTATTTCTTTGAGTAATTGGGGCGGCAGGATACCTCCCTTGGCGTACAGTACTGTGCAAAAGGCTTTAAGAAGCCTTCTGTGCACACGTGCACGCGCATGTATTTCCTTGAGTAAACTGAACGACCGGATATCTCCCTGCCACCCCTTCTCCCACTAAACGGAGCGGCCGGATCTCTCCCTGCCACCCCTTCTCCCGCTTTGCTGCAAAATGCAGCAAAGTGGGAGAAGGGGCGGCAGGGAGAGATCTGGCCGCTCCGTTTACTCAAGGAAATACATGCGCACGCACAAAAGGCTTCTTAAAGCCTTTTGCACAGTACTGCACACCAAGCGGGGGAAGGGGCGGCAGGGAGGTATCCTGCCGCCCCATTACTAAAAGAATTTCCAAAGCGCCAGAGAAGGGGCGGCAGGGAGGTATCCTGCCGCCCCAATTACTCAAAGAAATACGGGTGCTGGAGGGGGGAAAGCGGCAGGAGGGGTAAGTAAACCCTCCTCACCCTTAAGGGGACCCCTCCACCCGAACCACCCGAACCCGAACCGCCCATGTTCGGACCGGTCCGGAGGCCTATAGAATGGCCTCCGGACCGGTCCAGGCACATCACTATTAAAAACCTTAGCTTACATTAGCTACATACAACGTTCCTAAAATTAAATTACCTGAACATACTTGAAAGCAGTTTCTTATACATACATTGCTAGGAAATAAGGAGTGATTCCTATCTTGAAGTATAGATCCATGTCAAAGGAAAAAAAATAGAGAGGTGTCTTTTAAGTATGCCTTTTCCTAAACTAAGTGAGCAATTTTCAAGACTAATATCTTCCAACAACCAAAGCAAAACTGGAAATTCCTGTAGTTTCTACACTTTACCACATGGTGTCCACAATTGGAGTACCTCCATGTATTACTCAGAACTTTGTAGTCTTTTTAGATGAAGTTTTAAAAGATGAATGGTTTGACTTGGAGTCTATATGCCTAATTACTTACTGGTATGACATTTAGAACAAATTCATCTCTTTTATGAAAACGACATCTTTCATTCAAGTTAATGGCTTTGTATACGAAATATTGCCTACTTAAAATTTAACTGTTCCTATAAAAAGACAGCGTAATATCTGTAGTCTCTGCTCAAGAAAATAATTCACTTTTAGATAGGGAAGAGAGGAAAACTCAATAAATAATGGGCTGTGAATACTCAATGGTGTTTATTCTTGTTATCGAAATATGTTCCACGGTTATCTTTGATGTTATTTATTTAAGCCACCCTATGGACTCTCTGTGTAATGGTGTTGCTGTGCAGTGTTTTAGAGTCGGCAAAACACTCCTCATCCCTTTCCTACCTCACAGCTCTGAAGTACTTAAAATATCCCTGCTATATCAACCCAAGGCTTACTTAGTCCAACTTGTTTTCCAGAGTGGGCAGCCCAGTGCTTCTGGGAAGTCCAAAAGCAGGTATACCCCCTGCAACTGGTATTCAGAAGTATACCACCTCTGAATCTGGAGACAGTGTATAGCTATCAAGACAGTTTGGCTTTACCTCCAAAGGTGGCCATTGTCTACAAATACCTTATTTTAAGGCTTCTCATCTGTTTCACTGAAGACAGCACCAACCTGAAGGCAGTTGTGGCCTGTGCTATCAAGCTGAAGAGGTTGAAAATGAGCCCTGACTGCTTGGGTACCACCAGCTACTCTCTTGCTCCCTTCTCGGCCTACCTTGGCTGTCATTCATCCAGTAAGGGAAGGAAATCCCCATCCGGGCAAATGACCAGGATTGGGAATCCCCCCCACTCCCCACACATGATGAATGACCATTCTGCATGGCTCAGTTACAGCCAGGGTGGGGTCAGAGGAGAGCGAGAGAGCAGTTTGTTTGCCACCCCTCCAGCTTGTTAGTACTGTACAGGCCACTACTGCTTGAAGTAATAGTCACCCATCATACTCTGTTATTTCAGAATTATCAAATGACTCTGAACTGACCAACAAAACAAAAAGTTGCACTGGTCAATAGCCACAAGCAAAGAGGAAACAGAGTGCAAAGTTTCTCTATATAGTATTTCCCTAGTTATTCAGATATTGCACTTCAGTGTGAAAACTACTCAAGACCTATAGCCAGATCCATACACCATGCCCACTCATGTAGTTTTGTGGGAAAGATTTCCCTTTAATTCAAATGGATCACCTCAAATCACCTCCACTTCCTGAATTTACCCATGACCAGTGCCATCACAGTATGGCGTGGCTGCAGAGGAAGGCCCCACTGCTATTCCCATATCAAGATTTCCCTGGACCTCTTGGCAGCATTCTATTGACTGTGGAATCCTTCTGGATCATCTGATAGAGCACTGTATATAGGTGGACAGCAGGTGTGTGTGTGTGGGGGGGGGTTCTGAGTGTGACAGCGCAGGAGTGGGGCTTGCAGGTGCATTCTCACAGGGTGCTGTATGTAAGCACAGCATCCCTTTTTAAAATAATGTCTAACTGTTATTCCCATCATGTTTCCATGCATAGAACACATATCAGTATCAGTATATGAAGGCCATACAGTAGGGGCATAGCTATAATTGAACGGGGTGGACAAATATCCCTGAATCCCTGAGGGAGAAGGGCCCACTGACTGGGTGACAGCTCATAATTTGTTCTCCCCCTCCTGCCTCCTTAATAAGATGAATTGCTGATGGAGAGTCATCTTGGCTTCAAGGGAGATTAGTCCCCCCCAGGAAGGGAGTGGGGATGAATATCAAGCAGCATCTTTTCTTGAGTGGTTGGCAGTGGAGGCTTTTCATTTAGGGCAGGGTGAGCGATGCCCACCCCCAAAAAGGTCAAAATGTCCAAAGAAACTAATAAAATGGTCCAAAAACAATAATAATTGTCAGCCATTCTGTCCTCTGCCACCATTTCATGTCTGACTCAGTCACTGCAGCCCTGCACTTCTCTGCCTGTAGCTTGCAAGCCTGCAGTGTTGACATATAGTGGGCGCTGGTAGTAAAATTGCATAAATACCTATAAGAGCACACGAAACAGTTTCACATAACAGTGTTCATAAGGCAGGAGCCAATCCTAAGGCTTGCCTTTGTTGTCAAAAGATGGGCTGAATTCAAATAGCCCTATCAGGAAGAAATCATATTGATTGACAGCTCCCTCTGCCTCTGACTAGCAATCAGTGTGGCCGGGGGCAGTCTTTGTTCTAGTCTTCTGAAGGAAGAGAGCAGCAATCGCCATTTTGTTCACTTGGACAGTGTGCTGTGTGAGCTGCCTTGCAGAGACAAGAGAGACCATTTATTTTGTTTATTTAGCCTCAGATTATGTAAGTAAAGTTTATGTAATTGTCAGATTATGTAAGTTATGTAATTGCTAGCAGCAATTACTAGCAATTTGCATTTGGGCGCCTTTAAGGAACTAATCAACACAAAACAAAACACGTAAGTAGCCCCCTGCACCTCTCCTCAGGTCTGTACCTGAAGCGATCACTTTGCCCTACCACATGAAAGGGCCACCCCTGCTAAATGCATGCTTTGTTTGCGCTTTTATTATCATGAACTTGCAATCTATATATATAATTCTCCTGGGTGTGCCCAGGAAAAATGCGTCCCGGCAGCCCAGCTGATTGGCTGGGCTGCGGGGCGCCTGATTGGCTGGCGCACCCAGGAGAACGGCGGTGGCGGCCATGGCCGAGGAGCCAGGCGGGCCCGACCGCGGAGGTGATGCGGAGGCTGGAGGCTGGCGGCCGCACTCGGGCCCCGCAGGCTGTGGCTGGCGGCCGCACTCTGCCTCGCTGGCGGCGGCGGCGGCCGCACTCGGGCCCCGCAGGCGGAGGCTGGCAGCCGCACTCGGGCCCCGCCAGAGACGGGGTGGGCGGGTGGAGAAAGCCACACATTCTGAGCACTCGGCCCGGCGTGGGGGGTGGGGAAGGAGACTGGGACAGAAGGTGGGGGCAGCGGAGGAGACTGGGGCAGAAGGTGGGGGGTGGGGAAGGAGACTGGGACAGAAGGTGGGGGCAGCGGAGGAGACTGGGGCAGAAGGTTGAGAACTAACTGGGCCTTAAGGGGTGGGGGGAACTAACTGAGGCGGAAGGTTGGGGGGAGAACAAACTGGGCCTGAAGGTGGGGAGAGTGTACTGCCGCACAGATGCTCTGTGCGGGGTCAGCTAGTAATTACTAATTTCCTGCCAGGTCTGCCATGATTTAAAAACCATCATTTCACAAATTGGGAATCTAATCTTCCCATAGTTGCAGTCTGCAGATATTTCCTATCATCATTTGGACAGTTTTATTTATAAAACAGGAGGGGTAGCTTAGAAGCTTTTTACACCCACCTCCCTAGTTATGCACTCTGGGGCCCGGCCAAGCCACACACACACAGAGACAGACACACAGACACCGCCTCCTCTGCATTCACTCAACCCACCAAGCTGCAAATGTGAGAAATAATTATAAGCCCCTCATGCTAGTACTATGTGGAAATAACAACTTGACTTAATTTGTGGAGGGTTTTGGTGGGTTTTTTGTTTGTTTTTAGCATTTTTAAATACACCAAAGCTGCAGAGCCAGACAGATGGTTTTCTAGGCATTCAGGTTTACAAATAAAAAGAGAGAGGGAAATGGTCGATAAATATTTAAAAACTCTCTGTTAGGCATTTCTGAAATAGTAAAAAGTGGCAGGTGGGCCAGGCTTCCAGAGAGGCCTATGCATAGGCCTCGCTGAAGCCTGAAGCTCTCCACAGGTAGGCCTTGGAGAGATCAGCAGGCGCAGACAGTCAAGAAAGGGTTAACTTTCCTCCCAGCCCTATTGGTTCTCCTGGAGTCTTGTGCTCCTCCCATGCTTGGAATTTGTATGGAACTGCAGAGCCCATGATGCTGGCTGTTGGACTGAGGTGTCTCCCTCCAACCAAGAAGGAAAGTAAAACATTTGCTGTTTGAAAGGAAACCCTTTACTCTTTGTTTTGTGTATGTGTGTGATTTGTTCCCCTTGGTCAACCTACCATGCTGCTCGCTCCCCCCCACCCCCATGAACCGTGTGTGTGTTGCACATGGGAGAGAAGCCCCATCCTGTCTGTGTGTGAGAGAGAGAATTCTTAAGCTTTAAAAAACAACCATCAAAACATTTTCAAAGTATGCCAAAAGATGTACTCATGGCATATTTTTATAACTGTCTGAAAATGGGTGTCCTTGAGTGCAGAGGCTTTTACAGGTATGTTCCTTGGAATGACATAGCCACCTACCTAATGGCGCAGTGGGGAAGTAACTTGCCTAGGGAGCAAGAGGTTGCTGGTTAGAATCCCCACTACTATGTTTCCCAGACTCCTATATCAGGCAGCAGTGATATAGGAAGATGCTGAAAGGCATCATCTCATACTGCATGGGAGGAGGCAATGGTAATCCCCTCCTGTATTCTGTCAAAGAAAATCACAGGGCTCTGTGGGCGCCAGGAGTCAACACCAACTCGTTGGCACAACTTTACCTTTTACTTCCTATATGCCCACAGGAGTTAGTGCTGTTGTGTTTTTGGTTTTTTTGCTCTACCCCTGCGCCACCCACTTTGACTCTGCCCACCTGCCTGGTGACCACCTAGTCCCAGGAGTCACCAGCCGCCACTGGTAGTTGGGTAGTGCCCACCCTTCCTTCAGGTTCAGCCCACCCTTCCCTCAGTATGACTTTCAGGAAGGCAGCAAGGGGCCTAGAGGCAGGGGCCCATCTTCACTTCTTGTCCTAGGCCCCACTCTAACCTTGCTATGCCCCTCTGGATGCAGCACACAGAGTAATTAGCTCCTTCCCATGAACAGGAATGGACCCTACATGGCTCAATGGAGCCTTCCAATATCTCTTCCCCTCCGGCTCCCAGTCTCGACATACACGTGCTGATGCAGTGCCACACCCGAGAACCGTGTTTATCTTATCTTATTTATTTATTTATTCATTCATTCATTCGATTTCTATACCACCCTTCCAAAAATGGCTCAGGGCAGTTTACACAGGAAAATAATAAAGGCTCCAAGCAATGGTAGTTTGTGTGAGCAGCCCTGAGGAGAGCGCGGTGGGTCTCTCACCATATTCATATTAATCATTTGTAGCAGAACATACAAATTATATGCATATTGTTCATGCTGCTGCTGCTGCCCATCCCTGCTTTAGGATTTATACTCACTAAAGAACTGTGAAAATACTGATCCTGTTTAGAGGTAGACACATAATCTTATTTAAATCCATTAGTAGGAGCAGAGAAAATTATCTACAATATTTCTTTCCAGAAATATGGTTGTTTCCTTTGAAATTTTAATTAAAATCTTTAGCCTTGCACCTTTTATAATGGGTATACAAAATTATTTCACTCTGCCAGACATTCTTTCAAAAACCATGCCAGCTTGCTTTCACCCCTCCATTTCTTCTCCTCCACATGACATTTTGCTTTGTAGTCACTGCAAAGTTTAAAATTTATTCTTTCTAGCTGATTGTACAATGTACAGTGGCCTACATGTTATGCAGGCTTATGCCAGCTTTTCTGATCAGCCAGCGCTGCTGTAGATGTCTAAGGAAGCATTGACAGTATTATGCAAGAGTACACAAAAACCAGCATGCAAGCATTTCAGGACTGTAATTTATGTTGTTTCCAATGTATGTTGTGCTACTGTTATATTCTTAGCACCATCTGCTGCTAATCTACAGCAATCCATGAACCAAACATATTTTTTCATATTCCTTTCATCCTATCTGGGAAAAGACAGATTGCCAGAAGACTGGGAACAGGAAGTTAATAAGAAAAACTTCCCTCACATCATGTTGGTTAAATATATGCAAAGGATATAAATAAGATTTCTGGTTTGTGTTTACTAATGTCTTGATTTGAGACCAACAGAAAGGAAGCCAGTTGTCATTTTATTTGGTAGCTGTTTAAGTAGGCTCAACCAGACTGAAAGATAACTGGATATTTTATTAATATTAGTTTCAGTCACTTTCAGTGAGGTGGTTTGCTGGCAAAACTGCCAGCAGCCACTGACTGCATAGCAATCAAGGAGTGGGGAGGAAGCCGCACACTTTTCTTTAGGCTCTGATACATGAAATCAGAAGCAGATACTACAAAATGTCAGGTGCCTAAATATCTGCCCCACCAGCCCCACTGTTTGTTGATTACAAAACCATCAGTTTTTAAAGTACTGAATCAAGAAAGAGTAGTAATAAGTGTAATCTAACGAATATATTAACCCAACCATTATAGCTTAATTGGATCTGAAGACATTGATCACCATGGAACAAGCAATATGCATGTTAAGAGCACAAACTGCTCCCTATGTATTCAGAGTATTCCTTCTGCCAATGAAACTAGTCAACGTTCTGTTTTAAAACAGCTTGCCTCCTCAGCAGAGGGGACTATTATAGCACCATCATCACTTAGATCCAATTGCACACACAGTTCTGCCCTGAACATGTATATTGCTTATGTGGATCAGAGCTGTTATGAAAGAGAAGCCAGTCAAGCTATACTGCTAATAATTTACCCATGAAAAAGACTATTAAGCATCTGAAATAAGTCCGCAGTAGGTTTGGTTCTGTGCCAGCAGTATCCAATATTCCTCATCAAATCCTGCATAGCTTGTAAAGGTTATTCTGGAAACCCTGTAGGATTATTCTGTCATCTCTTTTCAGTTTAACAACAGTTATTGCATCTGATAAGACAAGATGAGATACCACCTACAGAACATGCCTCAGGAAATGATGCTTGTTAAATAAATGCAGAGGGAACGGCAAGGAGAACAAAGTTTAGGGATTTACCACAATGGGCAAATTATCCATATTGTAAGAATGGTTCTTAAGATAACATCATGGCCAAATCTGGGGCAGCAACAAAAGAAATTCAATGTAAAATAAATGTTCTCTAGTTGTATATTCCATTCAGAGTTGATCATGCCATAGTTTAATATTTCTGGAGAAGGCTCTGTGCATGGCAATCACTCACATGCCCAAGGCTGTGTGCAGCAAATGTTATGAGCGCACTATGCCTGATGAGGAGCAGGTGCTCAAATTTTTATTGAACAGCATGGTACCAATGGCAAATAAGAATTAACCAAAGGACACTTTCAAAAACGTGCATGGCTACACAACTCTCAACAAAATTCAGTGCTGGCAAAACGAAAAGATGCCACTGTTTGCCTCAAATTCCAAGTGGGCCATATTTGTAAAGCTGGTAGATTGTATTTCTTTGCATGCTGGTGAACATATAAAAGCAAATGTTTACATGGCCAACTGTCAAAACCACTTCTACTCTTCCTTTTCAAGCACATCAATGCACTTGGTATGAACAATAGCCAAAACTCAGATGACTATGTCAGCAAGAAAGATGTTTGACTTTAAGTTTGGGAACCAATTTGGTAGCAACTGGAGGACCAAAAAAAAAAAAAAATACCCAGAAGAAAAAAGCTGAAAGTGCAGATAAGGATCTAGTACATATGCTCTGGAGGATCATAGCCCGTTTCTGACAATGCACAGACATGTAATGTTGGAATGATAAAACTCCTTCAAAAATGTCAAGAGATTGTTCTTGAAGGCATAAGGTGACCATTCCAGATATAACTGGTCCGATTTTACCAGACTGAGAATGGGAAAATTAAGAATTAAATACAGATCAAATTCCTAGGCAAACAGGCTCCTGATTAAATCATTGCCATAAAAACAGAGGCATCAGTTCCTGCTGCAGCACTGTGAATAAGTCCTGCCCACTTGCCCATCCCACAACACAAATATTATACATCATTTACTGAAGATAGGTATGATAGTTGAAAGTCCAAACCTGCTGCCTCCTTCTACTTTTTGCCAGCTAAGTTTGTGAATGATAGATCTCTGTACAGGAAACTAGGAGGGGAAAAAAACCTGTAGTTAACTTGAACATTTTCCCCAAAGCCTGCTACAAGGACACTAAGATCTATATTCTGTATTTCTGGGGAGGATAAAAAACATAATGTGACAAGCAACTGTAGGCTAGAATTAACTGAGCATACTAATGCCTTAATGTACTCTGTATTATTGCACTAGAGTAACGCAACACTTGTGAACAACTGAAGTAACTGATTGGAACTCTGAACAAAACTAAAATATTCAGAAGAACCAGAATGTGGAAGGTAATGCTGCTGGAGTCATAGCAGCTGTTTAATAAATCAGGAACCACATTCTCCTGCTTGCTATTGTATTAACGTTTCAGCAAAACCAAGATGCACAGCAAATAGCTTCATACAGGTTTACACAACAGTAGGGAAAGCCTAATGGATGCAGAGGTGCACCTAGGTAATTTTGGAGCCTGGGCCTAAGGGCTTTCGGAGGGCACCCACACCCACACTCACAGTATTTTAAACACATTTTTAATGTGGCCACACCAACTGGATCTGACTAAAAAGGATTTGGGGGCCCCCAGGGGGTGTGGAGGCCCTGGATTTGGCCCGGAAGTCCATGGGTAAAAGTGCCTCTGAATGGATACATGAATATATGTTGTCTAAATGGAATGCAGAAAAATGCTTCCCAGTGCAGACAGAAAATACTGCCGCAGCCTTATTGTGAGCCAAGAAACAAAGGAAACCTTGCCCCTACTCACTCAGTGACTTCCCTTGTCAAAGAAGGCTGCAACTTAGCCTGGATCATGAGAAGTTGGTTCCTGTCATGGAAGGTTACATGAGGCCAGATTCTAGGCTGAGCACCAGTAGTAACTCTGGATGAAAAGTTACAGCCGCAAGGAAGCAGGAGCCCTATAGGCCATGTCATGTTATGCATGTGGTGAATGGGCCCGGCCATAACAGCCTGCATGTTAGAGACCCAGCGGAAAGTTAAGGGAGATGGTACCAGGAAACAAGAAGTAGGAAAGTTCTTCATCCTGGAAGGTCACTCTAGGCACGTCATTTGGCAGTGAGCCTGGAAGACGACTCCACAAGGGCTTGCCTTCAGAAAGACAATGATCCCATTAGCTTTACAGTAAATTCAACAAAATAATTCCAGTGATGAGGTGAAATAGGCTAATGCTAGCCAGAAAACATGACTGACTCAAAAGAAAGGGGTGTGTGGTGCATGAGAGAGAGAGAGAGAGAGAGAGAGAGAGAGAGAGAGAACCAACTTTCAGATTCAGATTCCTTCAGGAGGTCTCAAATAAAATATCTGGAATCCAAAAGGAGACAAGTGTGTATGTATCTGCTGCAGCATCAGAACAACTTGTCCCCACTCTCTGTCCCCCTTTACAAAACTAGGTTTCTAAACAATATCCAGTAATTCCAGTCCTTAACTGCTCCAAAACATAGACATTTAAATCAGTCAATTAAGTCGCAGTTTCTGGGAGAGGAGAAATTTCAAGCCAATGCACAAATAACTTCCTAATCTAGCCCTCTTCAGGTGTTCAAGTACATGTGTAGAAAAGGTGAATGGAAGAACCCCAGCTAGCCATACCAGCTAACACCAATGCGCTCTGTAACCACGGCCCACTCTCCCTGCATCCAGCACTTTGCCTGCAGAAGTGTTTCTCCTCATGTTCTGGAACCCTAACTCTTCAGATAAGTACTGGTAATGGAAAGAACAGGGGACATATCTCCCACTCTCCACCTGTTCATTTGAAAATGGCTACACCTCTGCAATATACTTTCTTACTTCCATATCACAGAGTTCAGTATTTTTCTCATCTTTCAGTTGATTCAGCTACATATGCAATTACTTATATTTCTTTTCTAAATGCAATAAATCTCATTTTTTGGCTTTTATAACATTCCAGTTTCTTATGTTTTATGGGGTTTTAGCATTTTCACAGTTTTGATCCTTTGCCTAAAATTCTCAAACTACTTACCCCAAGTTCTTTTCCCCATCCCATCATGAGTCTTCTGTAGTTTGAGATACAGTTTAATCTCTAGTAAAAGAGAATCCTAGGGATTTTTCCTCTCTTGGCTTTTTGAAAGTCTCAGAGAAATGTGTGCTCATTCCCTTTCATATTTATTCAATTGGTGCTGCTTTTACCTCTACCTAATACGCTGTCAGATTCCAAAAACCCATCTATAAGTATTATGCAATGAATAACCGCTGTATATGCAAACATGAGAGAAATGTGCTTTCATTTTAGCATTGCAGTAATTTACATAGCAAATATGATCTCCCCTAAATGACTTCTTGTCATCTCTTTACATATGATCAGGTGAAGGATCCCTATATCAAAACTCCAAAAGCAAAGAAGGAGGAAGGGGGGGATGGAAGGCAATTTGACACATCTTTATGCTTAGAGTGAAGGTTTGAAAAATCTGTATTTGAACTGCAATATTTTCAAATGGTTTTTCTTTCAGAAAGGGATTTCTTTGATACTTGGACACCTATCTTACTCCTCCAGGGTAAGATCTGTATTTTCACTGCCTCCTTAGATAAAATTAGAATGCCTGTCTTTCACAGCATTAACCAGAGAGTGTTCTTTAAAAAAGAGGGGGGAAAGCACTTATGACTTGACAAAATGCATTAGTGGTGAGAACTGACAAGAATTTGTGTTTGTGGAGGCTAGAAGAACCTGTAAAAATTCCATTCCTTTCTATTATAAAATATTTTTCCCATTCACATTGGTCTACAGCCAAGTACTGTCTCATCATCTAACAGGTACTTTGACAAGACTGAGCTTAAATCACATCTTTGTCTACATGTATTACCACAAAAAGAACCTTTTATGCATTAAGGTGACAAAGAGAGACTGAGTTAAACTCCTCATGCAAGAAAATGCAGTTAAAGATACCACACAGAACACCTTCTCTCTTTCAGCAGAGTCTTCATGGGGATCTAAAAATCACTGAGTGGACACGGCGTGCCCATTAAACGACATTGCCCTTCTCTATTGTTTTCGCAGTGCAGAAATGGGACATTTAATCCAAAACTTCTATATCTAGTCATTTTATTGTAAATTTGACCATGTGATAATTGCTAGCATATAAATGTTAAATATGGCTCTCAGCTTGGGTCATTTGTCTGCAGAGCAAAATATCATCATTAATATGTTAAGGAATGGATGGTATTAGTATTCACAGTACAATCAGCTGCACTTTGTCAAGAGGGACGTCAAAACACACACACACACACTGCCCACAGTGCTCACAAAGGGTTTTCTAAGGCAGTGAAACAACCTCACGCTTTTGCAGATATTATCTATTGTTTTCTAAAGCATTTTGATGCAAAAACCTCCCCCCGCAAAAAAAATGTTTAATAGCCTCAGCCTAGAAAGTTCAAATTCATGCTCATACATTCATACAGAAAGACAGCATTCACTACCATTCCCCTACAGAACCCTTTCAGCCCACATGACAAGCTTATTTTAAAACAGAAGCAACTTGTCATGCTTAAATATAAGGAAGTTCTAAGAAAGTCTGAAGTGAAGAGGAGCTCTTTTGGGAGTCAAAACAGTAAAATAAAATAACAACAACACCCCCTCCCCTCCCTGCATGTGGAGCTTTTCCTACATACTTTTGCGTTGCTATCTTGTGGCCACCAGGAGCTGCCTGGGCTCATACTGAGACTCTATGTACTGCTGCCCCTTGTGGTGCCTTGGCACTACAACAGGTTTTGAACCCTCACGCTCTAAACAGGCCCTGCCCAGCAAGACTTACCATTGGATCCTCTCTCAGCAGGAAAGACATAAGAGCTTCTTGTATGAAGTAAACTTTGCCTCAGTATCAAGGTATATTGCTGTTTGCTACTCCTGTTTGTTTGCTCACTCACCTTGCTAGGCTGATCTGACCTCGGCTTGTTGCTTGCTCCTATTTCCTCAGCTCTAAAATTGTGTCATTAAGTCAGCGTCAACTCCTGGCGACTACAGAGCCATGTGGTTTTCTTTGGTAGAATACAGGAGGGGTTTACCTTTGCCATCTCCCACACAGTATGAGATGATGCCTTTCAGCATCTTCCTATATCGTTGCTGCCCGATATAGGTGTTTCCCATAGTCTAGGAAACATACCAGCAGGGATTCGAACCAGCAACCTCTTGCTCCCTAGGTAAGTTACTTCCCCGCTGCACTATTAGGTGGCCTTTCCTCAGCTCTACTCTTGGCTTTTTCCTGTTCTTTGGCGTGCCTCCCAGTTCTGGCTCCTGGTTTTCCCACCCAGTTTCTGACCTCTGGCTTTATCTCAGTGTCTGCCTTGTTCCCCAAATCAGGTTCCTGCTTGTCTGATCATTTTCCCAGTCCTGGCTTTGGGCCTGGCACTCTGCAGAGGTAGCTGCCCACAACCTAGCCCTGATAGTGGCTTACGCAATTTATCAGGGAAAACATGTGCAAATGGATGTGATTCCTGAGCCTGAACCAGCCTATATGCATAACACCCAAACAACACCCAAAGTGGTAGTGCATCCAGCTGCTCATGAGGAAGAGGAAGACTGGATTTCATTCCCTGTCTCCCTTGCCCTGCCAAATAGTAAATCAACATGATTTCTTATCTGGCAGAGCTAAATACATCATGTATTCACATGGCTTCCATACATGACAAAAAAGAGAGAAGAGGAATCTATTGAATCCTATGCCAACCTCCTCCTGCAGACGCATCTGAGCTGGTGTGAAATGTGTATGTGGACTGTGTCCTTATATTTTACAGGAATAGTGTCTCTCTTTTATTTTTAACATTAGCTGATACTTTAGCAAGATTGTCTCAAATTTAATTATTGCATTCAGCCTCCACACAGGTGTTGATAACAGACTTATTTACAAGGTTATATACAGCTGCCTGGCAGGCATCCTAACACAGGCCTGCACAGGCTTTCTCGTCTAGGAAATGAGAGGGAGGTTGTTGTGGCCAACCTGACTACCACATTAGAGTCAGAGTTAGCAATCCAAAATTATGTGAAATCCAGGCCTGGGTCTGATTCCACTTTATTAAGAAATCAATTAATGCCTGAACTCAGATGAACTGACCAGTACATGACACCCGTGTACTAGTCAGTCTCATGACTTGCCTTTGGGACAGATGGTAATTACTTTGTGAAGGCAGGGGCAATCCAGCATTGTTTCTCAATGTTTGTGAAATGTGTAATCAAGAGACACAATGGCCAGGCTTGTTTTCCTGTCTCACACATATCCAAATGCTATCACTGTGGATTGCCTTTACAGGTGCATGTTAGGAAGATTTACACACACTAGCAATTTGGATATGCTGTTGTCCAGATCATTCGTGTTGGACCAGAATTCATAGTCCAGCAGGCCAGGCTGAGATCTGTATCTTTGTCAGCACCACTGAACTCCTTGCAACAGGAGTTCAGTGGAGTAAAATGATTAAACTCCTAAGATTGTCTGGAACTTGCTCTTAGGTAATGTTTCTGGGGGGAGCTAGTAGCTGAGCTCACAGTTCCTCTTACAGAAAGTTTTACAATATTCATTGGTCATAGCTTTGCTATCTGGTGAATTGACTTGAAAAGACGGGATAATCCTGTATTTCTCTGAGGAGATATTTGCAATGTAGAATTAGAAGCATTGTTTATATCCTCTTGCTGTTTTTAGAATTACACCCTAGGTAGATGTACACAAAAGAAAATGATTCAACTGCTCTCACACCTGTAGCCTTGCTTTATCTTTCCTAACACCTGTGATTTTTAACATTCTTGAAGACCAGGCTCCAGAAAGTCTGGGGACAGTAGAAGATGCCCATTTACAAGGTCAGATATGCAGATTTGCTTTGGGAATGTCAATAGAACAATATTCTTCCCAACAACAGTTAACAGGAGATGGGACTCAGATCCTGTTTACCCTGGACTGACCTAATATCCTGAACCAATGTCAATAATTAGAAGACAGGATCTAGAGGGTAACAGCAATTGACACCTTTTGTGATCCAGGAAGGGTGATGATATTTTGAATAGACTCTATGGAAATCAAATGATGGAACAACTACAAGAAGTGAGCTTACCAGACAGCGAGTCAGCAAGCTTTGCCTAAGCAGCAGATCTATGCTCATGTGCGCATCCCAAGTGCCTGCTGTCTAGCTGCGGAGCTAACAGAGGCCCAAAACCTGCAGACAAGAGGCTGCTCAGTGATTCTTGCCATGGGGTGAAGAATCAAGGGCTAACTCTGTCTGTGAAATCCAGCACCAGCTTTTTCCATCTGAAGCCTCATCGTTCCCAAGCCTCGTATCCAAGCGGTGTACACTTACTGTCCCACGCTGGACCCTGGTAAATATGCTGCTTAGACAGCCTTGGTTTCCACTTCGCTTCCCCCTTTCGCCCTTCTTCCTCCTTCTACTAACTCCTGATTCCCAACCATCCCATTCTTGTGTCTTCCATACCTCCCTCCTCCCTCTTTCCATCTACAGGTGAAACTCGGAAAATTAGAATATCGTGCAAAAGTCCATTAATTTCAGTAATGCAAATTAAAAGGTGAAACTGATATATGAGACAGACACATTGCATGCAAAGCGAGATAAGTCAAGCCTTAATTTGTTATAATTGTGATGATCATGGCGTACAGCTCATGAAAACCCCAAATCCACAATCCCAGAAAATTAGAATATTACATGGAACCAAGAAGACAATGATTGAAGAATAGAACAATATCGGACCTCTGAAAAGTATACAGTGTACTGTGCTTGATTGGCCAGCAAACTCGCCTGACCTGACCCCATAGAGAGTCTATGGGGCATTGCCAAGAGAAGGATGAGAGACATGAGAGCAAACAATGCAGAATTGCTGAAGGCCGCTAATGAAGCATCCTGGTCTTCCATAATACCTCATCAGTGCCACAGGCTGATAGCATCCATGCCACGCCTCATTGAGGCAGTAATTGCTGCAAAAGGGGCCCAGACCAAGTACTGAATACATATGCATGCTTATACTTTTCAGAGGTCCGATATTGTTCTATTCTTCAATCCTTGTCCTGGAGAATGCCCAAGTATTTGTAAGGTTCTTTCTCTTCCAGGTTCTTGATCTTGCTTCCATTGGGCAGTTCTATTCCTTCTGTTTTTCTTATTTTTCCTCTGTTCATTATTAATACAGCACACTTGTCTAGTCCAAACTGCCTTGCTATATCGCTACTGAATATACGGACAGTGTTTAGCAGTGATTTGATTTCTGACTGGGACTTTCCATACAACTTCAGATCGTCCATGTACAGCAGATGGTTGATTTGACTTGATGTTTTAGATGTTTGGTATCCGAGGCCTGTTCTGTTTAGTATTTGTGAAAGTGGGGTCATGGCGATTACAAACAACAGAGGGGATAGTGAGTCCCCTTGGAAAATGCCTCTTCTAATGCTAACCTGTCCAAGTGTCTCAGCATTGATTGTTAACTGTGTATGCCACATGCTCATTGCTTTTTTAATAAATATCTGAATGTTTTTGCTGACACCATTTGTTTCTAAACATTTTAGTATCCATGTGTGAGGCAATGAATCGAAGGCTTTCTTGTAGTCAATCCATGCAACACTTAGATTTGTTTTTCTTCTCTTGCAATTTTCTAAAATCATTTTGTCAATCAGCAGCTGGTCTTTTGTTCCTCTGGTGTTCGGGCAATTTCTTTTCTGTTCAACTGGAAGCTGTTTGTTAGTTAATAAGTGTTGCATCACTTCATCTGCTATTATTCCAGTTAATAATTTGAACATGGTTGGCAAGCAGGTTATCGGTCTATAATTACTTGGAACTGCACCTTTTGCTGGGTCTTTCATGATGAGATGAGTTTTCCCAGTTGTTAGCCATTGTTCAATATCACCTCCTTGCAAAATGTAATTGAACTGTTTTGATAGTTGTTTATGAAGGCTTGTTAGGTGTTTAAGCCAAAAGCCATGCAGTTCATCGTCACCTGGCGCAGTCCAATTTTTAATTTTCTTTGCTCTTTCACTTATTAATTCTGGTGTTATTATTAGATCTTGCATTTGTTGGTTACATTTTTTGACCTCTTTCATCCAGCCTGCTTTTTTATTATAATCTATTGGATTGTCCCATAATTTCCCCCAGAATTGCACTGTTTCTTCTTTATTTGGTGTTTCTTGCAGTTTCTCCTTCTATGCTTTGGTAGAAATGTCTCTGATTCGACTGGAATTGGAGAGTCTGCCTGTGTTGTGTGATTCTGGCTTCATATCTGCTAATCTTCTTTGACACTGTTGTTATTTGCTGTTTTATTATTTCCAGGACTTCTCTAATTCTCCTTGAATCTAGGTGGTATTTTTGGATCAGATACTGTTTGGTGTTTTCATTCTTCAGCTTCTTGTCTTTCATATCTTTCAATTTAGTAGCGTCTGATCTAAGCCTGGAGATTTTATTTTCTAATCTAATCTTCCATTTAGGCGATGTACTGCTTGCTTTTTTTACAGGTCCACTGATCTTATATCCGAGCTCTTGTGTTGCTATTTTGCTGCACTGTACATTAGTTGGTTTGTTTCTTGCAAATTATTGGTTGTTATTTATGGAAGTGCAACATTGACATCTTTTAATACCTGAGCAAGTTGTTTTTGGCAACTGTTTTTAGAGCTGGAAGTCGAACCCTGGTGGTTGTTTGGTTCATGTGCTCAGTTATTTTTTGCTTTAGTTCTTGTTGCTTTTCTGTTAAACGGCATTTGGGTTTTTGAGGTGAAGGCAAAGGTGTAGTTGCCTGATTTTGATTTTGAAACAGTTCAGTAACAGTGGCACCCTCTATTTTCAACACCTCCTCCACCGGCGCCTGAGCAACTTCTTCAATTGGTGGTAATTCTTCTTCCATATCTTGAGCCTGTGTTGCTCTTTGAAGTTCTTCCAGCTCAACTCCTGTGAATACTTTATTTCTTATTATGTATCTTCTCTGGTCTGCTAGCCTTTTTTCTGTTATTTCTGTATCTGGATGCTTCTCTTTCCAAATTTGGTACATTCTTTTTAAATAACCTCTTCTAGTTGGACTAGACTTGTAATAGCAGATCATTATTTCCTTGTTGGCATTTTTCGTATATATTTTTCGGTTAAGCGACGTTTCTTCCAGTAACTTTGCTGTCTTCAGCCCTGGTTACTCAACTGAAGATCCTGAGTCCTGTTGCTCACTTGCCACCAGATGTCCAGGGACTCCAGCACCTGGTGCAGTCCTTGTTGACCCGGGCGACGACCAATCCGGTATAGATTTATTAAAGTTACGTCTCACCATATTGTTGATGGGAGAGGCACTCTTTGTCTGGCTCCTCTGGTGAGACCTGTCCAGTATGGTTGGACCTCTGGCATAGCTCTCACCTTCCTCAGAGCACTCAAGCCCCACAACCACGCCAAGGTAGTGCCTCACTGGGGGATGATGATGATGATGATTAATGTTCATTGGTCACTTTGTGACACTGGTGAAACAAACCTAATTTCATATGCTAGCTCTGGAGCATATCTAGTGCACAAATCAGGCTTGGCTCACAACAAGGTTGGAGGCTGAAAAGCAGACTGTACAGTGCACAGTTAATTCAGTGTGCCTTACTATAATACATGAGCAAACATTGTTATTGCTCATATATCTTGTAGATGTCTATTACTCAACAGAAATTCTACTCCCAGTGCTATTTGGGAGGGGGGAAAGACTTCAGACCCGAGTGCACAGGAATATATATTCTCAAACAATAGTTGTTTACTCCAGCAGTCAAGTATCTGTCTGCACCTCCAACTCAACGGCACTTCTGAACCTCCAAGTCAACTCAATGGGGAGTTTGTTCCTAGAGGAAACTATTGTTGCTTGAGAGCCTAACTGCAAATACAGCATTAAACTGGAAGCTGTCAATGTAATGCTTATATTCTCAAGAGATTGTATAACTGAATAAGCTAGTAACAGGGATGGCACAACCAGTGATGCAAATAGACTCTTGGGCTGCCAGGATTCAGGGGTACACTTCTCAGCTATATAAATATTATGGTTTTAAAAAGAGCCACTAATGGGACCTAGGAATTTATCCAATTTTTCAATGCATACTCATAGGTGAAATTATATTCTAATCGATGTTGATGGTGCTCAGGATTCCAGGGACAGGATTTAGTACGGAATAACTAACCTGGAGGACAATATTTAATATATGAGCTGACATGATAGAAAAGCTACTCAAGTTAAGCTATGCCTAGCTTGTCCTTTTAATTTCAATGGGACTGCTTTGAGTAATTTTCCTCATCATGTCAACCACTGAAATTAAAAATGAAATATAACAATGGTCTTAGATAAATAAGGAAAAGATTCTGGTCAAAGCTTGATCATTGAATGTGCTGTTATACAATAAGATGGGAGAGGGTACAACATTTTAACTCTCTTGGGGGGGGGGAACCCACACCTGGGTCAGTCTGGAATACTTAAACTTAACATAAACTTAACATTAAACTCTTCTAGTTTTGCCCATTGCTATCTCACCACATTGAAAATCTGTGTAAGATTTTCTGCACATTGTCATCCTTGGCTCTTCAGATGTCTTTTCCACAAAAGTGACACAAAGGGCAAGGAATGCTAGTGAAATGCTAGAATTACATTCTCAAGGTAGTCTTGTTTTTACTCTAGTTGATAGAAATCAACCTAGGAGAGGTATCCAGAAGACACATCTCCATTGTTTGGAAGACATCCAGAACAGTTCAGAGTCATTTTTAAAACCACTCCTCCATTTTATGTACTGTACCTCAACAGTCCTCCAGAATGCATCTGCAAAGAAAAAGTGATGTGAAATCTGGGCATTCCTCTATCTGGGTCACTAGAGATCAATTCCTGTGCTGGAAACTGCTGCAGTGTGGAGATTGCGCTTAACAAACCATGTCTACAGACATTCATATGGGTTAAAATGAACTCACATGGTGTAGGAGTGATAACATGGTGGTATCACTGATCAGTGGTGTCACTGATACCATGGTGGTATCACTGATCATATGGAGAGGAGAGCTGTTCTTGTGGTAGCAAGCATGACTTATCCCTTTAGCTAAGCAAGGTCTGCCCTGGTTGCATATGAATGGGAGACTAGACGTAAGATATTCCCTCAGGGGATGGAGCCACTCTGGGAAGAACAGAAGGTTTCGAGTTCCCTCCCTGGTACCTCCAAGAAAGGGTGCTGAGAGACTCCTGCCTGTAGCCTTGGAGAAGCCACTGCCAGTCTGTGTAGACAATACTGAGCTAGACAGACCAATGGTCTGACTTAGTATATGGCAGCTTCTTATGTAGGTGCCACCCTGACCACAGGTCTTCATTAGAACATCTGTAGAGATAAAAAGAGCATGTGAAGAGGTTTGATTTGCCTACCAGTACAGAGGCTCTCTATGGACATTCTAACACACATATATAGGGCAGGACAAAGCTACCTGCCCCACTATGCCACTTCCCTGCTTTGCTGCAAATGAACATCTGTAAGGCACAAGCTGAATTTCTGGTTAGGTTCTCTGCCTCAGTACGTTTCTGGGTGCAACTGAGGCACATCATGCACAGGCAAACACCATTCTTGATGTTTTTACTATCTCAGCTAGCCATTCACAGTCTGAGGCAAAAGTCTTGCTACACAGGCCTTTAATGCAGCCTGAGGAAGGTCTTGCTACATATGATTTTAATTTTACTCTCTGAAAACCAAAACTGCCCAAATACATCCTGTGCTGTAGACACATGAAGATAATAATTAGTATTTAGACATTTTTACTTGTTCTGGTTTACCTTAGTACATATCAGATTGTATAATACTAGCAAAATGGGAAGTCCCCCCCCCACTCTCCTTCTAAGCAAACCTTTTTAGATGTTAGATATCTCTTTTCTACCCATTAAGTGATAGATTTGAAGATCTAAAAAGGAGCTGAAGAAGTGGCAGAATCAAACATCTGTTGGACTAAATATGTAAATTAGAAAAGTTGAGACTCAGAACTGGAAGACCTTAAGTCAGAGTACTGGTATATCAAGAAGCTGATGAAAGCTGTTCTTACCATTAAGAAGGCTGCTGATTTTATCTGTGACATTTTTAGCCTTCAGAAGTTTATTGAATTTTTTTCCTGTGAGATCAAAGAAAATGCATTCAGATTTGCATATGGTTTCAGAATCTATTTCTTTGCTTTCTTCCCTTCTCTCTGTTTGCATCTCTCCTACTTCCCAACTTCAAACACTGCAAAATACTGAAATCTTAACTAAAAAGAGTGAAACAAACAAGAAACTAACCCTCCACTTCAAATAGATAAAAGGTCTACTGAAATTAATGGCAAGTACTTTTAAAAAAAAAATCAAAATCTTTGTCAAAATAAGAAAGGCAGAGTACATCTGGGGAAGGTCAGGGTTTTACTCCTCCAAATCCCATCTCCTACAAAGGTAGAGAAGTATAATTTTTTTTAATGAAAGCAGTGAATTTCCATGTAGTGGGCCAGCCAATTTCCAATTAGTGGAATGTCACCCATTCTCTTCAGACATGCTTGAGTGTCAATAGTGCTGTCTGCCTGATCACTGAAAGTGCGCATAACAAACTTTTGCCATTAGATGCTAGTTTTGTGGGGAAGAAACAGATAACAAAGAGCTGACATACCAAGCTAGGTGTAAAAAGAGACCACAAGTTTATTATGTTGTCTACGCTTCCTATCTGTACCATGCATTTGAGGGGCCTGTACCCTGGTTCAGTTTTAAACTGAACATATGTACAGTAATTCACACAAACACAGATACAAGTGTTTTTACACTTGTACAACATAGGGGACATTCACACAACCGGGCATGGACAGGCGGGTGGGTGGGAAGTCTGTGCTTCACTTACTTTTCCCCCAGATGATCATTTTAGCAGTCTTCAGCATACTGCTACACACCCAGATAATCCATGCTGCTCCAGTGCAGTGTGGATCATTCAAGGCAGGGACTCATTGTCCCAGCCTCCGGGTATCCCACAATGCACCATATGAGTGTGGCACATTGGAGGATACCCCAATGAGATGGATGTTTTAGGCGCTCATCTCTGTGTCTCCTCAGACTACATGCAGACACACAACCCCAGAAGCCAGGTTAAGGGTGCGCTCGCAAGAGATTGGCAAGGCAAGGCAGTGGAGTGGAATCAGGAAAAATAATAATTTAATGATGCTGGCTCTTTTTTAGCCCTGCCTCTATTCCAGGACAGGAATACAAGTAACTAGAGCCCCATTCAAAAGCTGGTCTGGATCAAGGAATGGACTGACCCAAAACTCTACAGGCAGCACAGGGAAAAATCACCCTTCCCTTCCCCTGCACATGTGCTGTGCTGCTCTGTAACAATGTAGGTGAGTGTGGAAACAGCCTCTCTGCCCTAGACACAGCTCTGCTCCATCCAAAGATTTGGCTGCTCCAGATATCAGCCACTGAGTTTAATTAGTTTGTGGCAGTAGTGGTGGCAGCAGCAGTAGTAAATGTATATCCTACCTTTTGCCTCCATCAGTCCTCCAAGGCAGCTTCAAAATGCTCAAGCATGAGCAAGAAACAGAATCGAGCTCAAAGAGTTGCCAAAAGATGTGAGAGTTCTATGGGACTCAGGTGTTACTCAGCCTGGTCTCCACTACCATGGGCCATATGATGGGTGTGATATATAGTACCTTCTTCCAGGTAGCCTTATCCCTTATTGGGTAAATGAGGAGAGGCCTGTTCAGCAGAGTCCCAGACAGCACTAACTGCAGTGATGCTCAAATATAGTGGGTACCTTAGCTGCTAGAATTTATCCCATCAAGAACACAGGAAGCTGCCTTTACCAAGTCAGACCATTGGTCTATCTTGCTCAGCACTATCTACACTGACTTGCAGCGGCTCTCCAAGGTTTCAGGTAGGAGTCTCTCCCAGCCCTACCTGGAGATACCAGGGAGTGAACCTGGGACCTTCTGTCTGCAAGCAGATGCTTAACCACTGAGTTACAGCCCCATCTCCTGAGGGGTATATCTTACAGCGGGCAGGCAGTGCTCACATGGAGCCACCCATCCACATGCAAACCAGGGCAGACCCTGCTTAGCAAAAGGATTCATGCTTACTCCCAAGACCAGCTCTATTCCCCAAAGGTGAAGGGTGGGCCAGCATGGGAGGGGGGTAGAACGTCCCCTTGCTAATAAATAAGACCACCTTCCTCTTCCAGATCAAGAGGTATATAGAGGCAGCACCAGGGACAGCTAGAGACACAGAGGAGGAGAAAGTTTCTACAAAGGCTTGGTTCTCAATCTTCCCTGTTATTGAGAAGGCCCTGCAATTTAGGGAGGAGGGTACCTTGGCTTCAAGCCCCAAAGCTCTGCTTTCTGTTAACCCAGTGGTTCCCAACATAGGATCCTTCAGAAGCTGCTGAACTACAACTCCTATCATTCCCAGCTACAATGGCTGGGGATGATGGGAGTTGTAGTTCAGCAACATTTGGAGGAACCTAGTTTGGGAACCGCTGTGTTACCCCCGTATTAAAGTAGCAGAGAACACAGCCTGCTGAAAGTCAGACAAAGATTCTCACCACCACTAATGAGGTCCTGTAAAGTCCCAACTCTTTGGCCTCATAGGGTGCACACTTAGATTCCGACACATACATACTTATATGTCACCACCACCCCTACATTCACTGTAACAATAGGCATTTTATGGAACTGGGTAAACATATAGGATTATCAGTTATAAAACTTAGCACAATCTTAGGCATGTCTTCTCAGATTTACATTTCATTCAGTTCAGTAGGGCTTATTACTGAGGTTTGCGTGCAGAGAATTGCAGCCTAACTTCCATAGAAAGCAATGGAGCTTAAGTCCATTGTTGTAAACTGTCCAGAGACTTGCATTTTGGGTGGTATACAAACGTGTTAAATACATGAATAAATGAATAAAATAATAAATAAGTCAGTCCCAGCTCACTTCTATTGTTTTAAATGGGACTTAAGCTGAACTGAGCCCAGAATGAATATTTCCTCATTCTGATCAATGGGACATATTTAGAATGATGCAGACCACTTTTCAAGATTCTGGATTAATATTTCCACTTGTGATAATTATTTAAGGATTCCTTTTAAAGGCTGTTTCTGGAATATATATATATAGCAAATTAAGCAAAAGTTTAAAATGATCACAGTCAAACTATATAATGAATGATAATTCTGTATAAAATAGTCACATTGCCATCTACTGACAATGCTTTAGAAAAACTGCTGCATTTTATCTAACTATGCACTACTGATCTAACTCTTGACATACAATAGTGCAGAGGAAAATACATCCACGGTATGTTGTTCAGCCACTTGCAATAATCTGTGCTCAGGAAAATCCATTTCCATCCATCCAGGGTCTCACCTTTATATCCCGCAGTTAGATATATATTATTAGCCGAAACACTGAACTGTATTTTCAAGAAGAAAATACAGTTCTCAGTCATTTAACTACAGAAGACTACATTAATAAGCCTGGGCCTCATGTGCAGTATACAGGGACTTGCTAATAGGATTTTCATAATACTGGCATTTATCTCACCATATATTTTATATAATACCAATCACTGTGTAACCGTAGCATTGTTATAACATTAAGTGAAAAATGAGATTTCAGGTTAAGGATATGTATTAAGGATTTTTTTTAAAAGCCCAGCAAATGTAACCAAGGTGTTTTTACATTCAAGGACTTCCATTTTCATCTTTAGAACTTTACGGTGAAAACCTTGAAAACAGCCATTTCATCTTAGTACGCAGGGGTTGGCAAGGTAAGTTTGTGGGGTGAACCTAGAACAAAATCCTGCATCGGGCCCCTACCCCTCAGCTTCTCCCATGATCATCCAGTATGTTTGCCAGGGTCTAATGGGAAGGCTTATCAGGTGACTGTGGGCAGCATAATTGGGCTTCAAGAGTTAACCAGATGGCCTGCACATGCTGTAGGTGGCCTCTGGGTGAACCAAAGCAGTTCGCACTCACTCCATACCAAACACATCATTTATATTTCCTCATTCTTTTCATGTATCTGCCAATAGCATTAATCCCATATACAGGCTAAGCACTGCTTTTCGCTTTTGCAGCTCTATTCAGCTGACTCCCCCCACCCCCACCTTTGCTTGAATGGCTCTGTAGGACTTCACAGACTCAGTTCATAAACTTCATGTTGATAAACTTTTTCTTAAGCACTGTATAATCTTTAATAACACAATCCTGCAGGCAGGCTCAAACTCCCTTGGAAATGGAACTGTAGATAAAACATCAAAGGGCTACTTCTGTCTGTTGTATTTACAGCTCGTTTCTAAGATTTGCAGGGCCAGTAAATAGGTATTGAGAGTAGGATATGCCAACAGCTACACCAGTGCAGTATCACTAAGTATGTTTACATTGCTGCATTGCCAAGGTAATAGTGGTATCACAGGCAGAAACATGAAAATATTTAGGAACTGTTTGCAAGAACCTGCTCTAATTTCCAAACTGTTTGACATGATATGTTTTAGTCCATAGTGTTTCTTCACGAAGCAGGACTGGTCTTTAAGCAACGAGGATGCCATTTTGTGTCCAGAAATATTCAGTGTTATTCACAGTCCTTCAGCTGGGGACTAGGTGCCCCAAACATACTTTTCGAGACACCAGACAATCTATATATATAATTTGCTAAGATGTACCCATCGCTAATCCCATGTGTGGCAGCTCTTGCGAGAGTTTGCGAGCGAGCTGCTGGGAGGGGGAAAGGAAAGCGACGGTGGAAGGAGAAAATGGCAGTGGGGGAAAGAAAACAGTGGCGGTAGCTGCAGGGGGGAGAAAACGGGGGGGGACAGAGGCGGTGGGGAGAAAACAGCAATGGGGGAAAGAAAGTGGTGACGGGGGTGAGAATGGGGGAGAGCCTGGAAGGAGTGGGAAGAACTAGAGGCGTAGATGCTCCGTGCCCTGGCCAGCTAGTTTCAATTATTTTTTTCTGTTAAGAGAGAACGAGTAGACTGTATTGACTAAAGCATTATTATGTAATCTATCTACAGTGGTCCCTCGACTTACAAACTACTCGACATAAGTATTTTTCGAGTTACAAACGGCAGTTTTAGATCCGGTTTTAGATGCGGTTTTTTCGACTTACAAATTTTTAGATGGGGTTTCCTCGACTTACGAATTTTACATGTGGTTTCCTTGACTTACGAATTTTACATGCGGTTTCCTTGACTTGCCTGCCTGTTTACTGCCTGTTTATTCTTGAAAAGAAATGTTCCTGTGCAATTTGCAAGCCTTACTGGGGGTCTGGGTCTTTTTTCTAGGCTCCGGAACGCATTAATCTGTTCCCAATGCATTCCTATGGGAAACCGCTTTTCGACTTATGAACTTTTCGACTTACAAATGTGCATTCGGAACGGATTAATTTCGTAAGTAGAGGGACCACTGTATAGCTTTTTTCCCCCAGTGTAGAAAGTACTTGAGATAAATCCAATTAGAGATGGTAACATGCATAAGGCCACCCAATGAGCTTTGAGTAGGGATTGAAACTTCGATCTCTCAACTGTGTCCACATTTAGGCTGCACTGCACTCTCCAGGAAGTAGGATTAGATGAAGCCTTTATTTTTATTCAATCCATCTCTACCAGCTGCCCACCCCACCCCCAGCTCGAGTGTGAATCTGCTCAGGTTTCCTTCTATCTTGTTGATATGGTCATGGCCTCATCACCCGATATGAGCTTTGAGTAAGGTTTAGAGTACTATATGGAAGCCAGTTAGCTTAGCCACAATTTAACCCAGTCTATCACCTTCCAAAGATGCACTCTCCCTATGCCTTGATCTTAGACTTGCCCCTTCTCAGTTTAATTTTAAACAAAAGTTGAAAGCTTCTTTAATTCCAGCAATGCTTCCCCAAACTCTATACATTTCTCTGTGGCTTTCCTGTTTTAAGTATTGTCTTATCCTGCATTCTATGATTTTGAGGTGGTGTTTTACTGGAGGTGGTGTTTTTTTAACTGTTTTTTAAAAAATGAATTTTTGGTAAGCCACAATGCATCCACTTATGAAGAATGGAGGCATATAACGATTCTAAACAATGAAATAAATCATGTGAACCAATTTGGAAAATTGATCTAAAGTATTTCAGTCTGTCCAACATTGAAGATGCAGTTCTCATGGACCTCTGGGCTGATTTCCATAAGGCTTTTCTTACTTTCAGATCAAAAATTAAAAATTCCCATCCTGAGGTCTCATACTTCTTGGAAGTGGCAATTTTACCTCTGGACTTTGGGGCCGAAGCCCCTGGGCAGGGGCGTAACTATAATAGGGCAAGGGGAGACAGTTGTCTTGGGGCCCACTGCCTTGTGCCCCGCAGAGGCAAGTCACATGACTGACTCCCTCAGCTGCACATCTGCCCAGGCTTCCTTCAGTTGTATTCATCCTCCAAAATTAATGTGAGTGTTAAGACCTGGAGCTACCAGAACAGCAGGTCTTTCTCTAGTACCATTAAATGACTTGCATCGTCCACAATTTACAAAATCTTTTAAAAAATAATTTAGGATGATGTTCTGTTGTGGCACATAGGAGATATAGATATAGATATAGATATATAGATATATAGATATATATATAGTGCTTTTTGTTACTACCATTCAGCCTCACTTAAGATTTCTTTACTTCATGAGCTGAGCTTCAGTGGGGGGGGGGTTAAAATTTTAAAATTTTGTCTCTGGGCCAACTCCAACCTTGCTACGCCCCTGCCCCTGGGGGCCCCCAAATCCTCTTTAGCCTATCCTGGGTGGTGTGGTCACCCGGCGGAGCATGATGATGCTTAATTTGCAGGGGAGGGGGGCCTCCAAAGGCCTTTAGGTCCAGGCTCCAAAATTACCTAGATGCACTTCTGCTTCTTGGGGTTGGTTTATATTGTATGCCTGTAGCCTTAAGTATCAAAGCATTTGATTTTATCTCCTTTTCTGGATTTATACACCTGTTTAAATCTTTTTAGAGCTATTGAGCCATGCCTAATTATTTCTTGTTCACTGATATATCTGTAATAACTAGAATGGCTGAATGTCAAAATGGAATTATTAGTATGCATACATGAAAAACAGAGAGGCCATCAGGAGATAATATAGTGTTTGGTTAACATTCATTGTATCTACAGAGAGAGAACACAACTGCCAGATTTAACAATGTGGAAATCGCTTTCTTGCTTCCTTACCCATAGGTTGTTGGCATTATTAACAGCCCACCCCTGAAACTGAACCCTGTAGCAATGCAAAATGAGCACAGAATAAAATATGATGGCAGGGGGTTACCCTTCATTGCAAATCAATGAGAGGTAGTCATGATTTTTTTCAGAAAATTAGTACATAAACAGAGTAAATAAGAATGCATTAACTTGAAGCTCCCAATACCACCTATCATGAGTATTTTTAACCAAGGCACTAATGGAGCTTGAGCGAAAATCATTTATTTTAGCAAGCCCTCAAGGGCAAAATCATTTCTTTGAATACTAGGGTAAAGCTGCTGTTTCCCACAATTCCAAAGGCCTCAGTGTACGGTTCCAGATTTCAGCATCTTCCAAGTTAATTCCTAAATGCCATTCCACATTTGGCACATCATCCCAGAGGGGAAATATCTTAAGAATGCTGCAAGAAATCAAAAATGCACCCACTAATAAATACAGGTACAGGTTTTCTTTTTCTGTTGTTTTGGTGGCAAAAACCTAGGGCTGTTGGGAAGACAAGATCACTTCTTCTTCTTCTTCTTCTTCTTCTTATTATTATTATTATTATTATTATTATTATTATTATTATTGACATGGTCTCTGGGACAACACAAAGGGACCACATAACACCTGTTTTGAAGGAACTGCACTGGCTGCCGATATGTTTCTGGGTGAAATACAAAGTGCTGCTTCTTACCTATAAAGCCCTTAATGGCTTAGGCCCAGGCTGTTTAAGAGAGTGCCTCCTTTGTCATAAATCCTGCCACCTGTTACGATCTTCTGGAGAGCTCCGGTTATGGATGCCACCGGCTCGTTTGGTGGCGTCCCATAACCGGGCTTTCTCTGTGGCTACCTCGGGGCTTTGGAATATGCTCCCTACTGAATTAAGAGCATCTCCTTCTCTATTTGTTTTCAGGAAGAAACTCACAACTCTCCTGTTTTCTCAGGCTTTTAATTAGAATAAATTAGAATAATTTTAAAACCTTGTTTTATACCTATTTTATTTTTTATTGTCATTTTAAATATTTTAAATTTTGTACACCACCTAGAGATGTACATATCAGGCAGTATATAAATATGATGAATAAATAAATAAAATTTATTATTTATTATTTATTTATTTACCTGAGGAGGTGGTGACGGGATGACCTGGCCAGGCCAGGCCGTCCTGGGTGAGGAGGAGGTGGCGGCCTCGGCTGGCTAATGGGAGGCGAAGGAGGCAGTGGCTGTGGGAAGGCCTGGCCAGGCCGTCCTAGGTGAGGAGGTGGCGGCCTCAGCTGGCCACTGGGAGGCGGCAGCGGCAGGACAGCCCAGGCGAGACTAGCCCGCTGGGAGGTGGGACACCTCGGGTGGCAGAGCATCCTGGGTAAGGAGGCGGCAGTGGCCTTGGCTGGCCACTAGGAGGCAGAAGCGGCGGGTAAGGAGGCGGCGGCGGCCTTGGCTGGCCACTGGGAGGTGGAAGTGGTGGGATGGTCTGGCCTGGCCAGGCTGTCCTGTCCCGGGTAAGAAGGAGGAAGTGGTGGTGGCCCGGCCTGGCTGCCAGGAGCAGAAGGCAACAGCGGGATGGCCAGGCACAGGCGAGGGGAGAGGAGGCACCAGTAGAGAGGGGGCAGGGGGAGGGGCAGGAGAGAATGGGGCAGGGGGGTGGAGGGCAAGAGAGAGCAGGACAGGATGGGGGGGGGTAGCCAGCCCCAAAGAGTGCACAGATGCTCTGTGTGGGTCAGCTAGTTTTATAATAATTCATTACTTCTACATTTTCAATAGTTTTGACTGCAAACATCCATAGAATCATAAAAATTAGTGGGAGCCTTAAAGGCTAACCCCCTTCCTAAGTGCAGAAAATCTAGAGCTAACGCTTCCCCAACAGGTGGCTGTCCGGCCTCTGCTTGAAGACTTCAAGTGAGGGAAAGCCAACCACTCCCCCAGATAATTGATTCCATTGTCAGTGCTCTTACCATTAAGAAGTATCTCCTAGTGTTCAGCTGAAATCTTCCCTCCTGTAACTTAAGTTATATCTAGTCCTGTCCTTTAGGACAAACCTTCTTCTGTGTAACAGCCTTTTAGGTTGAAAAACATTTTAGGTGTTTGTTTATTTATTTAGCACATTTTAATACCGCCCTAACCCAAGGTCTCAGAAACGTGTTATCCTGTTATGCTTTAGTCTTCTCTTCTCCACACTAAACATTCCTAGTTCCTTCAACGTTTCGTCATAGGGCTTATTTACCAGACCGCTGAGCATCTTAATTGTCCTCCTCTGAACCTTGTCTACATATTTCTTAAAGCATGGTACCCAGAAATAGACATTCACATGAGAGCTGGATGAGGTCTGACTAGTGCAAAGTAAACTGGAGTGATTAATACTGGGCCCAAGACAGAGCCCAACAGCAAGTATATTCTGGAGAAAGCACTGGCCATATAGTACAAATAGTTTGTCAGCATATGTAAAGATTGATCATTTTTGTATCATTTTTATTTATTTTTAATTTTTTTGGTAATATAAAAGCATGTGAAAGTTGATTGATGTTTAAATGGATTTGATGTGGGTGTGGGGGGGAGAGAGAGAGAGAGATCACAATGTTAGGCAATTCTACACAGATAGGCTATTCTCACGAGCAGCCTAACCCAACTTGAGTTAGGCTGCTCGTGTGGAGCGCCAAGATCAAGGTTGATCCTGGTGTTGCTGTCCTGCTTAACGTGACTTTTCACTTGGTGCATTTTGGGATTCCTAAAGTGGAACCTTTCCACTCATTTTCCTGGCCTCCAGCGGCACGGAGCAGTGCGGGTCGTCTGATGACACACCCAAGAGAGCTTCCACAATTGTCTGGGGGGAAGGGAGGTCCATCCCTGTCTTCTCTTCCCCTATTTTGAGCATAGATATAGCCTTAGAGATTTGTGAATAACATATACCCATATAAGAGAATTGCATAATTCATAATTTCAGACTGCTCTGGGTGACACATATGCTTATCACTCTCAGAAGTGGGAATTGGAGATAATCAGGTGCACCTTGCATTTACATAAGTGCCATTGTGCTTGCATAAAACACCCTTTGGATAAAATCCAAGGGATTTAAATATTTCCACTTACTGTACCTCATATGGCTACAAAATTAGAAACTGAATGATGTTGACTGACCCTCATATGAACAATGAACACACAATTCCTAAATCAAACAGAGAAGAAATAGATTATGCACCATATTTGATTGTTCTGTGATTAGAAATGTGAATCATTTGTAACAGTTCATATCCTGGAATTATTGTATTGGCAATGTTTTGTGATTAGTTCTGCAATCTAAAATCCCACATCCAAAGAGACCCACAGGATAAAACGCCACATACATTTGATTAATTAAAACCCTACTGACATTGATTTCGGCATCAAGTCTAAGGTCAACTAGAATTTTGGCAAGCTCTGTTCCTTATTTCTTCCACTGTTACTTATCAATATTAAATTATATGTAAAGGCAGTCAATCAAACAGAAAGACAAGCCACTGACAACATGCAAGTGGGTATTACTAAAGTTAAAGAGAAATGTTGTACAAAATGTACATTAATTTTATACTGAGGAGAGACTGTAGCTCAGGGCATATCCTTTCCATGTAGAATATGAATATCCCGGACTAAATCTCTGGTATTTTCAGATAAGGCGGGGAAAGATACTCATCTGAAACCATGGACAAAATCTTCTCTGGGCCAGTCATGTATCTCTTAGCCTGACCTACCTCACAGGGTTGTAATGAGGATAAAAATAACCACATACACTGCTCTGAGCTCCTCGGAGGAAGAGCAGGATATAAGTATAACAATAAATAAATATCAATAAATAAATTTCACATCCCTGCGAGACTTCAATACTGGGGTAATTATTTCTAATGGGAAATGTTTTCTGTTAGTCTAGACTGTAATTTTTCATTTGTCAGATTTCAGTGTCGGGGTAAACTTTTCTGATGAGTAATCTTTTTAATGTTCTAGACTGAAATTTTCAGTGTAGAAGTTAGGAAGCCATTGTTTAAATGGACCAATGGTTTAACTGCCTTACTTACTACTATTACATAAGAACATAGAACATAAGAACAGCCCTGCTGGATCAAGCACAAGGTCCATCTAGTCCATCCTGTTTCACACAGTGGCCTACCAGATGCCTCTGGGGAGCCCACAGACAAGTGTGCATGCCCTCTCTCCTACTGTTACTCCCCTGCAACTGGTACTG
This sequence comes from Hemicordylus capensis, assembly GCF_027244095.1. Classification (NCBI taxonomy): domain Eukaryota; kingdom Metazoa; phylum Chordata; class Lepidosauria; order Squamata; family Cordylidae; genus Hemicordylus; species Hemicordylus capensis. The sequence goes on along the minus strand of NC_069661.1, from coordinate 50,546,841 downwards.
AGAGGCATCATGCCTCTGAGGCAGGAGTTGGCCCACAGTCACCAGACTAGTAGCCATTGATAGACCTGTCCACCATGAATCTTTCTAAGCCCTTTTTAAAGCCATCCAAGCTGGTAGCCATCACCACATCCCATGGCAAAGAATTTCATAGATTAATTATGCGCTGTGTGAAAAAGTACTTCCTCTTGTCAGTCCTAAATTAGGGATGTGCACGGAACCGTGCCTCCGCAGTTCAAAGGTGGCGGGGATGTCTCTTTAAGAGTGGGGGAGGGTGCACTCACCCCTCCTGCTGCTGTTCCCCCGCCGGCGCCGTTTGTTCCTAAAAACCTTCGGGGCGGCAGCATACCTCCCTGCTGCCCTGTTGCCCTCATCGGCCAGAAGTGGCTGGAAGTACCAGGTGCACGGGTGCCCATCGCATGCATGCGCATGTTGGACGGGTGTGCACGCGTACACGACAGGCACATGCACCCCTGGTACTTCTGGCCACTTCTGGTCGATGAGGGCAACAGGGCGGCAGGGAGGTATGCTGCCGCCATGAAGGTTTTTAGGAACAAATGGTGCCAGTGGGGGGGAAAGTGACGGGAGGGCTGAGTGCACCCTCCCTCGCCTTTAACGCACCAACCTCTGGGGCCTTCGAACTTTGAACTGTCCCCATGTTTGAACCTGTTTGGAGGCCCATAAAAGGGCCGCTGAACAGGTTTGTGCATACCCCTATCCTAAAATAACTGACCAGTTTCATGGGGTGAACCTTGTTTCTAGTGTTGTGAGAGAGGGAGAAACATTTCTCTCTGTCCACCCTCTCCACTCCATGCATAATTTTATACACATCAATCATGTCTCCCCTTAGTTGCCTCTTCTCCAAGGTAAAGAGCCCCAGATGCTGTAGCCTGGCCTCATAGAGAGGGAGCTCCAGGCCCCTGATCATTTTGGTTGCCCTCTTCTGCACCTTTTCCAGTTCTACAATATCCTTCCTTATTTATATACCACTTTTGAAAAAGTTCTTAAAGTGATTTACTTAGAATAAGAATATGAAGAAGATGGCTACCTGTCTTCCAAAGGGCTCTCAGTCTAAAAAGAAACATAATACAAAGTATACACCAGCAACAGCCATTGAAGGGATGTTGTGCTGGGGTTGAACAGGGCCAGTTGCTTTCCCCTCGATAAATATAAAAGGATCAACTCACCTCTTATAGCAAGAGAATGTTTGAAGATAAGACAGCAGATAAATCATTCAGGCTTACAAGTCATGGAATGTATGTGACGAGGAGACTGGGAACTGTTCTGCCTGTGCCTTGTCGAGTTGGTATTTGGTTCATAGTACCTTTTTCTCCTTCAGGACCTTCGTTTATTTTGTTAAAAAGAGAAATATCAGTCCATTGTAAAAACAAGCAAACATTTTGATGTCTATACTAGGGATGTGCAGAGAACCGCGGCGGGGCAGTTTGAAGGCGGCGGGGGTGACACTTTAAGAACGGGGGAGGGTGCACTTACCCCTCCCGCCACCCTCCCCCGCTGGTGTCCTTTGTTTAGAAAGCTAATCGGGTGTACCTCCCTGCCGCCCCTTTGCCCCTGTTGGCTGGATATGGCAGAAGTCCTCGACGTGTCGGGGAAGTCTCATAACGGGCCTCCGAACTGGTTCCATGCATATCCCTAGTCTATACGTCAGCCTCAGTGTTCTTCCTCCTCCTTCTGTGGATCACAATCTTATATTATTCTCCTATAATTACACACAACTGGGCAACAATTTCTTAATGAGCAAATAGGTTAAGAAGGGGAGAAAAGGGAAGCAGGGAGCCATTCAAAGATATACCGCGGTGTTATCTACATTTCATCACATACCCCTTAACAGCCAACTTCGCAGTCTCTATCTCTCCATTTCATTCCACATCCTTTAATATACTTCACAATTTCTTTATGCTCTTCCTTACCATTTACACAGGGTTTTAATTTATCTGTGTATATCGCCTCCCTAATTTTTCTTTGCACTAAACACTGCTCCACCTCCAGTACATTTACTTTTATGGGCATGTCAAGCACCTTGTCAAGGAATGAAGAATAAGAATCACCAGGCTTAATGATAGCAGTTAATTGGGGGGGAGTAAACAAACCCTGTCCAAATTGGGAATTGGATTTTTGATAGAATCCAGTTTGCCATGATCAACACAGAATATTAGCTTTTTAATAGCTATGGAGATGAGAAGCCTAAAGAGCCAATTAGAATCTGAGTGCAACAGGTTAGGGCTGTGCACATAACCGGTTCCATGCACTCCCAGGAGGGTGGTGGTGGGTCCCTTAAGAGGCAGGGAAGGCGCTGCCTACCTGCCAGCCCCTGCTCTGCCGCTCTTCGCCCACTGACGCTCTCTCCAAAAGTGGGCACGTGGGACAGCAGCACCCCTTTCTGCATCACCATGCAAGTGGCTGACGCACAGTATGGGGTGCAGAGAGGGATGCTGCTGTCCCGCACACCGGGTTTGGGAGAGAGCACCGGTGGTGGAAGAGCGGCATCATGGGGGCTGACAAGTAGGCAGCACCTTCCCTGCCTCTTAAGGGAATACCCCCCTGCCCCGCATTAGAACCAGCTCAGATGCCAGTCCATGGAACCGGTTCGGCGCTCCAAAAAAGGAACACCGGACCAGTTCTGTCCGCATCTGTACAATAGGTGGGAACCATTCAAGAGTCTGAAAAGACAGACAAAGAAGAGAAGTGTGACTGTTGAAGTATAAAATGAAAAGTCAGCCTGAAAATAGGAGGATATTTCTCCCTTTGTTCACCTATTTTCCCTTCCCCTTCTTGCATATTTTCTTCTTTGTTTTCTCTCCTCTTGAACCCACCCACCCTGCCCAAGATGCTTTATCTCTTAGAAACTATTTTCTTTCTCTTCCCCTCTCATATTCACAACAATCATTCTTATCAAATCTCAAGCACTCTCTCTCTCTCTCTCTCTCTCTCTCTCACACACACACACACACACACACACACACACAATTGTTTATAATCTGATGTACTCTCCTATCTACTGAGTAACTAATTCTTTGTTTAGTTTGTTCTGATTTCTTTTGGAGAAGCCTGAAAACATCTCAAGCTGATAGAAGGGTAAATATCATTGCTCTTGGAGGTATTTGGTTAAGGGGTTTTTGATCCAGTTTGTGGGTAGATTTTATTAACTCTCAATGTCACTTTTAATTGTAGCTTCAAATTTATTTACTTACTTACTTATTTAACATATTTTTATACCACCCCAAACCTACAACTCTGGGCTGTTCACAACAAAATAAAAATAGAAAGTAAAATATTAGTTAAAACAAAAACAAAAAGTTTAAAACATTACAACAATTTAAAAATTTTAAAACAATATTTTAAAAGCATTAAAACCATTAAAATAATATTAGTTAAAAGCCTGGGTGATAAAATGCCACACATTTTATGTTCTCTTAGAACGCTTATATTTTGATAAATTATTTATTTGTTTGTTATTTCTCTGTGTAAACCGGCCTGAGCCATTTTTGGAAGGCGGTATAGAAATCGAGTGAGTGAATGAATGAATGAATGAATGCATGAATGCATAAATGAATGACGTACCTTTTCCCATGCACTGAAATTCTGTGTAACTTCTGCTATACATTTTGTAACTTCTGCTAAACATTGTACCATTTCATATGCCTCTAGTCTTTCAATAAAACTTTTAAGCTTTAAAAGGTGTGGTCATTGGGCTCTGGGGTTTTGATCATACGAAAAGCCTACTGAGGCAATAAAATAACCAAATCATTAGGTAGATTTTCAGCATGCAGTTCACATGGCCACCCATTTCCTCAACACTTAAAGTTAGCTTTACTTTTATTGCACCTGTTAGCTTATTGTGTTTGGCAGAGACACAGATATATGGCATTGAGCTGTACATCTTTTTTTACTTTGTCTTTTGTTCAGAAGTTGCACACACACACACACACACCACACAAACACACTCAAACAGAATAAAGTGCGTTACAACACATTTTGAAGAAACTGAGTGAACACTATGCTTTCTGAAAGCACATAAGGTCTTGACTGCCTCACATTTTTACAATTCCTTTCTGTCTTTTAAATGCTGCTCCTGGAATATTTGCTTTACTTGCTCTGAATGGTAAACAAGGGCAATGGTTTGCATAGCATGCTGTATCTCCAGCTATTCCATTATAAGAAGATTTCTTGTTGCTGTTGTGCTGTAAATCCTTACACCAATCACTCTTAAGTGCTTTCCAACTGGTATTCTTCTGAGAATCATCATTGGTCGATAGGAGATTTGGAACATGAAAGGGAAGGTTATCTGCTGATATTTTATAACTGTGTTCCCTGCTATAATTGCACCTTTTAGAGCTTTACACATCCCAAACAATCCTTATAGTAGTTCTGACACACTCAAAACACTGAAAACTTACAAAAGCCAAAGAGAGAGTGTTGAAAGGAAGCACAAAATCTGATTAAAGGCATAATCCCACTGTGCCAGAAAATAAGTAGGTAGTGACTCTGGATGCACTGTGACCTGCCAGTTTCACATTCTAAGATGTCACAACTGTTGACAGGTATGACTAAGATATCACAGCCATGCCTACAATATATAAGGAACATACGAGCAGCAGTGCAATTTACCCATAACATAAATGGGTGAAGTTTTTTTGTCTATTTACTTACATTTATATCCTATTTTTCCTCCAAGGAGTCCATAGTGGTGTACATGGCTACGTTTATTCTCACAACAAGCCCGTGAGGTAGGTTAAGCTGAAACATGGTCCAGGGTCATACTGTAAGTTTCATGGCTAAATGGGGATTTGAACCTGGCTTCCACCAGTCCAAGTCCAACATTCTAACAGCTACATCATGCTGGCTCACCACACTGAAGATGAAACATGGAAGGGGACTGAAGGATGTTCCATTCTAACAGTTTTCCCCACTTCCACCCAACAGCAGCTAAACTAATGTACTAGCAAAATGGTTATAATGGAATCCGCGGCTGGCATGCAAAAAAGTCTCATAGGGACAGCTCTGCACTTCACCTGGTAAAGAAAGTATCTACCTGTTTGGAAGCATCCACATATTTGGTATGTGGGAGCACATATCAGAATTCACCTTGTACAAGAAGATAAGCAAATATTAGAGATGGTGCAGAAACATTTCTCTCTGATCTCTTACAGGGATGACTTCATTATTATCAGCTGCCAAAGCACAAAATGGAGAGAGAGAGAGAGAGAGAGACTCAAGTAATAACAGAAGAACTAGTGAAAGGCAGCTCCACACCAAAATTATTAGATGTCTCCTGCAAGAACCAAATAAAGTGTGGATAATATACACCCCCTTGCTTCCTGAGGCTCATTTGGTGGTAACCCCTGAGAGGGCCTTGAGGCACCCCCACCATGTGAAATTCCCTTACTGAAGCAGTGAGATGGGCTCCTTCCCTGTCAGGTTTTTTTGTTTTTTTTTTAACATCGATCGGAAATGCTTTTATTTCAACAGGCCCCTCTGATTCTAATTATTGTAGGATATTTTTTCTGGTTGCTATTTTAAGATGTTCTGTTTTGCTGAGATGGTTTCTCAATATCTGCTGTAAGCCACTTTTGCACTCTCCTCTGAGTGGAAAAGTGGTGTGTGTGTGTGTGTGTGTGTGTGTGTGTGTGTGTGTGTGAGAGAGAGAGAGAGAGAGAGAGAGAGAGAGAGAGAGAAGAAAAGGCCAGTTTAGACTATGAGCTTTGAGATCGCCAGGGAGAGGGGAGGCAGTATCGCACCTACCTCCCACCCAGACAATCCAGCATGGTCCTGGGCTGCACAACTCATGTGTCCACACAACTGGCTCTTTTGCGAGCTGTGTGGCATTCTGGGGGCCGGGAAAATGCATTCCAGCTTCCAGATTTCCCACAATGCACCATGTGATAAGCACAGTGCATTGAGGAATTCCACTGTGAGTCAGGTACTGTAGGCACCCGGCTTTGTGTCTGCTTGAGCTGCTTGGTTAAAAGGGCATGCTCAGTGGTTGGGCAAAAGTCCTGGGCTTCCCAGGAGGGAAGAGCCAGGATTGGCCTTGATCCCAACACTTCACATGAGCAGCCCTATCCAGTTAGGGCTGCCCAAGCCTGGGTAGGGCTGCTCATGTGAACAGCCTCTTTATGTACAATTGCCCATATGCAGTTCAGGATGTGTGGACTCACACTGCTCTCTCCTTTGTGGTACACCATTCCTCTTCTCACTGGAACATGTGGGGCAATTCATCTGAACACCTCTCCCATGTGGTTTATATTTTAATTGAATTTCAGGTGAGGTGGCAGTTCAAACCAACTGCCCCTCTGTGATTATCAGAAGGGGAGTGGCACACCAAGGAGGAGGGGAGGACATGATCACTCACACCCAGTGGCAGATTAACCAAGAGTCAGAGTAGGGAGTAGGGAGTTTTGCCTACAGTGGCAAAATTTGAGGAGTGGCAAATTTTACCGCTCCTCAACTTTTGCCGCCCCTCTCTGGTGGTGGCTGTGGCTGCAGGGAGGGAGGACAAGGAGAAAGTCCCCTCTTTCACCTTTTTAAAAGCTCCACTGAGCAGCGGAATGGGGGCAGCAGAAGCCACAGTGGCGGCTGCTGGGAGAGTGGAGGGGGTGAGGGGAAAGTCCCCCTATTTACCTTCTAACACAACACCACTGCCTGCGTGGCATGACGGGGCAACAGAGGTGGTGAGAGAGAACGCCTTCCAGCTCCCCTCCTTCCCAAATGACTGAATGGCCCAGCCTGCAGGCAGCCTGGTTTGGACCTTCCTCTGTACACCCATGATGGGCTGACTGAAGACGGGTCCATTCAGTCATTTGGGAAGGAGCTGGAAGGAGTTCTCTCTCATCACCCCATCCTTCTAAAACAATGCTGCTGTGAGGCGAGATGGGGCGCTCTCTGCATGTGCATTGTTTTAGAAGGATGGGAGAACCCTCAGTATGAGAGGAGCTTTACGCGGGCTAGCCCAATATGGTGAAGAGGAGCATTTATCCATAAATGCTCAAGAATCTAAGATTATGGTTTTAGGCTAAGAAGCATGTTTGGCAGATTAACGGGGAGGTAATTGACCAAGTAAAGACTTATAAATATCTGGGAGTGGTCTTCTGTTAAAATGGTTCTTGGAGGGCCCACTGTGAGCCTGCTGCAACTAATGCCTAGAAGAGAGCCTAAAGTTTTTCTCCCCAAAGAGGTGGACAATTTATACCGGCTGCAATTAAGGTTTTAAGAGGTGAAAGTGCTTTCCCAACTGCTGTATGGTGCCGCTATCTAGCAATTTTAAACATGTGGAGATAGTCCAATCCAAAATATTTTGTGCAATATTTTCAGTCGCTAGATGTGTGCCCAATGCCATTTTACAGCTGGAAGCTGGCCTAACAAGAGTGGAGGCCAAGGTTTGGCTGTATGTATTTAACTTAACTTATTTTCCATCCAAAAATTCCGGCTCAAACTAATTTTCCATGCTAGAGGTCTAGCTCCTCTCGTTTTGGAAGATGATTTTCAATCTAGCTGGCATAAATGCCTTTATGATATGCTGGGCAAGCACGGGTTTTCATCTCAATATTTAATGCCATTGGGACTTGATGCTGCTAAAGGACTTATAAAACAATAAATAGTGGACATTGAAATGCAGAGTGATTTAGGAGTGGTCTCTACAAGAAATTTTCCTGGTAGCTTTCCAAATTATCCCAGATCAACCCATTCGCTAATGAGACTAACCACTCTTTCTCAGAGAGGGGCCTTTTCTCTTGCACGGTTTAATGTGCTTCCATCTGTGGTGTTGGAGGGCAGGTATCGAAAGTTCCCTTTAACAGCTGGATATGTCCCTTTGGCCAAATTCTATGTGGCTGCATATAAGGTTAGGTTTGAGATGGTTTAGTTATAAGACTATGAAGATGTAGTACATTCTCAAATCTACCCTATAGATTTGTTACACCAGGTGCCCAACCGTAGCCCTCAAGCTGGTTTTGGCCTACAGTGAACACACTACAAAGATGTTTGTTATGTAAAGCATGGAGCTGCTCTCAGTTGTTGCTTAATTGGTATACCACATGACAATAAAGTTACATAAGTACAGCCCTGCTGTATCAGGCCCAAGGCTTATGTAGTTTAGCATCCTGTTTCACACAGTGGCCCACCAGATGCCTCTGAGAGGCCCACAGGCAAGAGCTGAGGGCATGTTCTCCCTCTTGCTATTGCTTTTCTACAACTGGTCGTTAGAGGCATCTTGCCTCTGAGGCAGGAGGTGGCCTATAGACTAGTAGCCATCGATAGACCTGTCCTCCATGAATTTGTCTAAGCCCCTTTTAAAACCATCCAAGCTAGTGGCCATCACCACATCCCGTTGCAGATAATTCAATAGATTAATTATGTGTTGTGTGAAAAAGTACTTCCTTTTGTTGGTCCTAAATTTCCTGGCCTTCATTTCCATGGGATGACTCCTGGGTCTAGTATTGTGAAAGAGGGAGGAAAAACTCTCTGTGCCCATTCCCTCTGTTCCATGGATAATTATAGATACCTCTATCATGTCTCTCTCCCCATAGTCGCCTCTTTTCCAAACTTAAAAGCCTCAGATGCTGTAGCCTTGCCTCATAAGGAAGGTGCGCAATGCCCCTGATCATCTTGGTTGCTCTCTTCTGCACCTTTTCCAGTTCTACAATATCTTTCTTAAGATACAGTGACCAAAGCTGTACACAGTACTCCAGATGTGGCTGCACCATAGATTTGTATAAGGGCATTATAATATTAGCATTTTTATTTTCAATCCCCTTCCTAATGACTTCTAGAATGAAATTAGCCTTTTCCACAGCTGCCGTGCACGGAATTGACACTTTCAATGAGCTGTCCACAACAATCCCAAAATTTCTCCTCTTGTCAATCACTGACAGCTCAGACCCCATCAGCGTATATGTGAAGTGGGGGGAGGGTGTCACTCCGATATGCATCATTTACACTTGCTTCCATTGAACCATGTTGGCCATTTTGTTGCCCACTCACCAGTTTGATCTTTTTGGAGCTCCTCATAATCTGTTTTGGATTTCACCACCATGAATAGTTTAGTGTCATCTGCAAATTTGGCCACTTCACTGGTTACCCCAACTTCTAGATCATTTATGAACAAGTTAAAGAGCACTGGTCCCAGTACAGATCCTTGGGGGACCCCACTTCTTACTTCCCTCCACTGTAAAAACTGTCCATTTATCCCTATCCTCTGTTTCTTTTCCTTCAACCACTTAGCAATCCACACATGAACCTGTCCCCTTATCCCATGACTGCTAAGTTTACTCAAGAACTGTTGGTGGGGAACTCTGTAAAAAGCTTTTTGGAAGTCCACGAGGCTATTCTCATGATGGAAGAAAACCAGGGAGCCCAGCTCAGTTTTCTCCCACCATGAGAACCACTGGGCTCGCAGGCGAGCCCGGTGGTTCTCTGGTGGCTAGCCCTCCAAAGAAGCCCTATCCTTAAATGGGGATAGCAGAGTGAGCACTCCACTAACCCCATTTTCCCGATCGTGAGTCGCCATGGCACATCTCCGCACTGCGGTGATTCACAAGGAAACCCCCGCTAGGAGGCTAAAATGAGCCTCCCGGTGTTGGGGTCTCCCTAGAATGCCCCATGCACTTGCACGGGGCATCCTGGGACTTCCGGGAGCTGCGCAGCCCCCTATCCCTGCAGCCCCTACCAGCTCCGTGACAGAGCCAGTAGTCGTGTTGGCAGCCAACCCGGCCGTCCAGCAATGAGCAAACTGGGCTAAGCCCGCTCTCCCTGCAGAACCCTCCCAGGCTCTACACACAGATTGTGTGTAGAGCCTCCAGGTATACTAAATTAACTGAATCGCCACCTTTCTTGCTTCATAAGGGGGTCACCCATCACAAAAATGTTCAGAGTAGGTCCACACTCTCAAGAACACTGCTAAAATTCTATAATGACAAAAGACAACTCTTCAGAACCAGTGGGTGTTTCCCATTCTGAAGTCAAGGGAGGTGGGGAGGGGAGCAGAGTTTAGAGATAGTGCAAAAAGCCATCAAGAAACATCGAAGAGACTCTCGCTGAAGTTGCTTTACAAATATGAACTATTATCATGGAGCAAGACAGGCAGACAGCCTGTCCCCCAGAGTTCAGGCATGATTCCTGCTTCACTGACACATTTCCTTCGCACCGTCTTGACAGGAGGTGAAGAGCATTCAACCTGATCCAAAAGAATACAGCAATTGATACAGTTCTTTCGTGAACACTTAACTCTGAGACCAAAAGTCATCAAAGCACTTTCTGCTGCCGTTTGCTATGAAATCAACAAGGCAATTGCAGGAAGTGAGCTGAATACTGAACCTCTCATGGTGATATCTACAAAAGTTGAGTACTTTGGCACAACCTCCTTATTGCTACAAAAGTTGTAGCACTTGCAGTAGTTGGCAAGCTCATTATTAGGCTATTGCCTCAGGAATGGTTAAGGGCAAGAAAAGAGCTCACAGTGCATCACTTCATTGAGCATAAGTGTCTTTCCTATATGTCATAATGGCACACGGAATGTTGAGGGAGAATGACTGTGGAGTGACAGTATATGATGAACTGCTATCTGTAGGTATGGGAGCTTAAAAAAAAAAAGTTATGCCCTTTGACTCCTCTGTAGCAAAAATGTAAGCATTTCATTTGGAGGAATGAGCACTGGAGATGTATGGCCCTTTTGTAAGATTTGCTCTGCTTACCAATATATAGGTAGAGCATAAGTGGAGACAAGCAGCACATACATTCCTACTGTACATCAAACTCCCTGCCTCAAGTCAGATCTCCAGAGTGAGTGAGTGAGCATCCCTTGCACCCTTAGGTGCCTTTTGCCTTCACCTCTCTGCATCTTCCACTATCTTTGCCAATTCCAAGACTGCCAAATCCCCCCCCCCCACACACACACACCTCTGCCCCCTCTCTTCAGCTGGAGGAATTGGACATAACATCCTTAAACTCCATAGCTTACCCATTCCAAACATTCCAGAGATACCTCTGTCTCAAGAAACTATTCTCAAACATTTAGTTCTCACAAAGAAAAGATCTGCCAATCATCCTAGGCCATTAACAGGTGATCTGTGTGGCAAAAGAATTTCTAGCTAGCAGTAAGAGCAATTAAGCACTGTCATGTCTATTATTAGCAACAAGGAGGAATAACTTGTGCTGGTATGTACACTACCTTGTCTAGGCAAGTTGCTTCCGTATCCTGACTCTCCACATGTGCTGTAGCAATACTGCATCTTGCCATGTGGATCATCTTGATTACATGGAGAATTCTGTGTCAGTGGTGGGCACATCCAGAAATATTCAGAAAGCTTTTTGCATGACTAGAAGGACTCATGTGGCAAGCTGTGTTAGATCTTAAAAGGAGAGTCACCACCACACAAAATAATAATAAAATTTTAGAACTGGAACGTACCTTGGAGTCTTCTAGTAAAATCACCTGCTTAGTGCAGGAAACTACACCAGCGTCCCTAACAGAGAACTGTCCAGTAGGGATGTGCATGAATTGATTTTTTTTATTTGATTTGTGCCCGAAATGAATTATTGGTGAATTGGTGACAAATTGGGTGAACTCTAACCCTCCCCTCCCCCCGAATCGCCCCAGATTCTATTTGGATTTTATTTGATTAAGATTTGCATCAATTCAGACCACTAATAAAGGTCCTAGGGGCACCAAATTTGGGTGGTGGTTAGCTCCACATGGGTACCACCTACCACCCACATTTCAAGGCAGTGGGGCACTTGGTTGATTTTTAATGATATTTTTTAGTTTTTACTGATTTTGTATATTTCTGCCATAGGAAATAATGGAGATTCAAAGTCACCCTATCCTAACCCTAACATGGATCCCGAGCTTTAATTTTTTAAACAGCTAAGCTCTTGACTGTCATTGGACAGTGCCAACTGTCAACTGCCATGTGCCAAGTACACACACACACACACCACTTGTAAGGCAGTTTATTTTAAATATTAAAAATAAACTGAGTTTATTTTTAGGTATAGTGAAGTGTTTAGATTCTTTGGTGTCTCATAACTTTTCCTCATAATGAATACCTATGAGGATTCATTATATGCCTTCATTTCTTCTGTCCATTTTGACTGTCATCGACTGGAGACAATTCCCATGTACAAGTACAGTGGTGGGAGATCCTGGCAAATGTAAGGAGTGGCCGGGTGGGGGCGATGAGAGAGGTAGTAAGGTCCTTACCCATCTTGCACGGCTGCTAGCACTTCCACTTGCCCTCCCTGGTGCAGCCCCAAGTGTGTGCTCTGCCTTGTTTAGGAACCCACCTGCATGACAGCAGAGTGGTTCTGGCCTCTGCAGATGCACGGAGGCCAGTGCATGGCCGGAACCACTCCACCACCACATGCGTGGTTTTCTAAACAAGACAGAGCACGCGCTTGAGACTGCACCAGTGAGGGTGAGCGGTGGCACTGGCAGGCGAGCGGTGCAACCAAAAGCCGCACTGGCCGGATAATGAACTTACTGCCTCTCTCGCCACCTCCACCCAGCCACCCATTTATTGCCAAACAGGTTCACCCAAACCAGGCCTGGTTTGGTTCGATTGCAAACAATACTGCCCCTGGTTCGGTCCATGATCAAATTTCCAAGGCGGCCCGGTTTCAAGAGAATTGGTTCGGTAACAAACCATTTGTGCATACCCCTATAACGCATATACTATTGCATTATATCCTCATCTATTTTGAGATTATATCCTCATCTATTTTGCCAACCCATAGAGTAAGCAGCGTATAGCATGGGCCATAGTTCAGTGGTAAAGGACATGCTGTGCAAGTATAAACCTTAGGTTTAATCTCAACATCTCCAATTAAAAGGAAATCAGGTACCAGAGCTTGAAAGACCACAATTGTCTGGTTCATTTAAGACGGCTTCATAAGTTGGGCTTCATATGTTAATATTCCTTTCCTTCCGAGCAATTACACATTGCTCAGAAGGAATGTGGTGATTCCTTGTATCCACTGCCCCCATTTATTTTCAGTAGTGTCCTCCTATAATATTTACTGCCTTTAATAGAAGGTGAATGCTTTAGGCATGAGGTGTCAGTCAAGCAGAGAAAGTTCAGAGGATTTATTGTTTCGTCAAAAAAGAGTCTTTTAAAATAAATTCCAAGTTCATAAAACAACTATTTACAGTTTGCTACCAATCTGGTTGAGTCTCCTTTCCCCCTTGTTTCTTCTCCATTGACAGTGAAACTTCCATCCGACTGCTGCACAGGTTTTGACATCCATTAACTCCTCTTGTCAATTCAAGTGCCTGGCAACAGTTGCCATGCTTACATCACTAAACAGCTTAAAGACACATATAGCATTACATATTTTGTTCCTGTGAGCCAGTTCTTCACAGAAAGGAAAATAGTTAACTCTGAGGTGAGCCAATGATTCCAGGAGGAAAACAATAAAAGACTACAGGAGAATTTTCCAATCCCAGTCTTTGAAACTACTTGTAGATTTAACGAATCAGGCCTGCTTGCAGTTTTACATGTTGGTTTTTAATTATATTTGCACCCCCTCACACACTTTCTAAATAAAAATATCCATATTTATAAATGATCCATATCCATAAAGTTTGTACTTATTACCACCTGTAGATTCTGACATTCCTTTTGGTGTTGTTCACGTTTTGATCTTGTATTTTTCTTGCACATGAAGCAATCCATTTTTATCCCTCTTCTTGAAGCCAACTATTTTTATCAAGATAGTCACTAAGGAATACAGATTTTTTAAAAATGTCCTTATCCATAATGAAATCATAAAGATAATCTTTATAATTTCACTTTGAACAAGAAAAAAAGTTAAAGTTATTTAAAGGCATGATTTTTTTTTAATCTACTCTTGCTGTACTTCGATCCAGTCTTTGAAGATGACTCCAAGAGCATATTTCAGGCACATATTCAGGTAACTAGATTTGCATGTGAGAGCCAGAGGTACCTATTGAAACATTTGTCATTTTCACACTGACAGAGCCAAACTGATTCACATTTTCAGAGAAAATGATGGCAATCAAAAGCTTTAGAGTCCCTCCTGGCCTACTGAAGTTTTCATCTGTTATATAATCCATTTTATCTGACAATTCATTAGGTTTCTAAAAAAAATATTTTTGAGAGATGAATAAAGCAGCAGTAGTGATATGGAAGCACAACCTTTTGGTGCTCCATACTAATAACGTGTTTTTGAACCATTTGCGCATACCAACTAAGAACATAGATTTTTATGTGTCAATTCGAATTTTCCCTGGTGCCTGAATCCAGCTGAAATAGCTTACTTGCATATTTTTATTTGCTTTCTTCCTAAGAAGCATCACTCACTAGACTGTGTCCTTTGAATCTCAAAGACCGGTTTTGAAGAACAGCCAAATAAGTCTGGCCTTTAAAGTATGGGGACCGTTTCATCATATGAAAAGCTCAGGCTAATTACATCTGCCTTCTCCCCCCACCCCCCACCCCTTGCTACACTCAGTTCTCTAGTACTTTCCATCATTTCAAGGAAGTGCAAACAAGTGCATGCAAAGCAAGCATGCAATCTGATTCTGGTGGAGGCATATGGCTACATATAGCTCAAGGCACAAGAACAGTAAGCCTCATGCCAAAAGGGCTGGTGGCAGGGGGGTGGATTTGTCTACGAAACTTTGTATAAAGGGAGTGTTCTATTTAACTGGGCAAAACTCAGCTATGTAAACACAAATACAATTTCCATTAATTAAAAATCCTTACGGTCAGAAATGGCTGAGACTAGAAGCAGGAACCTTCTGAGCTGTGCTCTACTACTCCTAGTGGTTAGTCAACTGCGGAAAAAGACACTCAAAACTGCAGGGGAAAAACTATTATAATCATCTTTTTGGCTCCACCCATCTGACAGTCCATTCGTTCCCTATCCATCTGAGTGATAAATTCTTCACAGTCATTGCTGGGTAAAGGCTTTGACTGGACAGAAGTCTTATTCTGGCCTTGTCTGTGAGTGTCTCCATTTGTTTTGATTAATTGATTGCCTTTTTTTATTTAGTTGCAATGTATAACATTACTATAGCATAAAATGAATTATATACAAATGAGGCATCTAAGTCCACAAGTGGAAATTAGTGTGGTCCATGAAGGGCTCAACATTTATATGTAACTATGTATGTCCATATATGGTGGCCCTTGTGACTTGATCTAGAGATGTACTTAGAAGTCACGTGGGCAGTGGGTGCCCTAGGTGGGAGCCAGTTAAGTTAGCATAGTAATAGTGTGAAGTGACTAGGGAATCAGGCTCCTATCAACACTCTAGCAGCTGCATTTTGCATCAACATAGAGCATGTTATAGTTGTCTTATCTGGAATAACCAAAATATGTGTAGTTGTGGGGAAAGGTTGTGGAAGTCAACAGATGTGGCATCCCCTCAGTACTAGCACTTGATTGTGGGATGTCCCCACTTGTCCCATCAAGCAGAGTCTCCCTATTGTTCTAGAGATGACCACAAAGTTCTGTGGGATGGGGCTTTCCACAGCTGCACCACTAGCTGAAAAACTGACAGACATTGGTCAGTATCCAAACTAAATTGCTCCTGAATCATCCTATTGAAATTAAGTCATCCTCTAGAGTAATTTAGTCTGAATGTTGCTCATTGATTTCAGTCACCAGTAACTAGCTGGGATGCACACTCATTCTTGTCTCCCCCTATGCTACTTGAAAAGACAGCTGGCCAGTGCTCCTAAAATCCATATAACAATAGTGAAACACACTAGCCCAATTCAGACATTATGCTGTACGAGTGTACAGATGTCTGTACACGGATATATGTGTTCTTGTGAATGACTGTACCAGGGGCGGAGGGAGGCCTGTGGCGGCCTGGGTCCAGGCCACCACCGCAGCCCCCTAGGCCCGCCCTCTGCATCTGACATCAGATGTCAAGCCCCGCCCCCTGCATCTGACAGCAGACACAGGGGACGTAGCTTTGTTTACAAATATGGCCACGCAGGCGTGTTTGCAAGCAAAGCTATGCCCCCTGTGTCTGACATCAGATGCAGGGGGCATGGCTGGGGTGCGAGGAGCGACCCCTGAGGGGCAGCAGCCCGGGTTCTTCATACCCATTCTTTCAATGGTGGCTCCGCCCCTGGACTGTACCTATGTTCATTTTAAACATGAACCTGGATACAGACCTTTCAAATGCATGGTACAGCAGATAGGAAGTGTACTGCTGTAACCGAGTTCAACATAACGTGAATTACTGTACCTGTGTATAGATATATACCTGTGTACACTGTACGCTCGTACGAGTGTTGAGCATAACATGTGAATGGGCCTACTCTCTCGCACACAAAACCAATTTAGAGACATTACACAGTTCATTTATAGAAAAAACAAAACCTTGCTAAGACAGTGACACTTCCCACAAAAACCGAACCCAACAGATGAAGCTAAGCAAGCATGTCTATAGAAAAACAACATTAGACCTTAAATCCTTAAAAATGGAGAAGCAAAGACAAACACATTCACAAACATTTCACCAGAATTCTATAGATGAATTACATCACCTCCCAGAACCATTGTCATGGGATTTTAGTTTCAACTTATATTATCAGATGGTAGTATGACTGCTTATTTCTATAGTCTACTCAGCAGCGGAATACCTTTTGCTAATAGAAGACAAATTGTCCACTCTGACTGAAACCAGCTGTGAGTGAAAAACTGGAACCACATTTTGTTAATGCTTCATGAAATGTTAGCTAGATCCAGTTCTATCTATTTGCAGCTCTTTTTGTGTTTACCACATTTTTGATGAAATAACTGGCGGGGAGGAACGTATCCATTCACAGCACCAGGCATCCAACCACAGTAGATGGGATTATATACATAGAAATTATGGAGGAAAATGTCTGAGGTGGGCCATCAGAGCATAAGCAACCATATATAATTAAGATAACTGACATATAGACTGAATTCCACACAAAGTTGCACCAAATAAAAAAAAGTTATTTAATATATTTGTTGTGTTAGTTTACTCATGTCCAGCTCTGGAGTGGTACGAAAATAATAGCTACCAATTTCTGAAGCCTCCGATTACCTTTCACTGGAGCTGTCTCTTCCATTGCATTGGGAACTTTCCAAAATATGTTGTTTGGAAATGTGTCCTGAAGCTTGTTGCTCTTGCTGTTTCACTGGGGCTTATTTTCAACAATTAACCAAGGTGTCAGGGATAAAAGGAATGAGACTGCTAACGGTTGACACCTGGGTTCTGATAACAGGCTTGGATAAATGTGCATGTCTCTATCTAGCACCTGATATAGATGTATCTGCCAATTTTCAAGAAGGACACACAAACAGGAGCCAGGAGAAAGCATAGGGCTGTTCATTTTTCTGTCTTCCTTCAGCATACTCTTACCTGGAGCACAAAGTTAGTCCCCTAGAAAACAACTATTTAGAATCGATTAGCAGCATCCATATTTAATTAAATTTGGTGCTATTTGGTGCTAACAAAACCACATTAAAAATGAAGGTTCATACAGCTTCCCTTCTCAAGAAATTCTTCTATTTCTGGTTTTAAGCAAGTAGGAAAAATCTAACCATTCATCAGTCACAGACTATTGGCTCTAGTACAGCCCTGCACAACTTAGAACTCAAGAGCCCTAAATGGCTTGGGACCAGGTCACCTGAAAGAGCATCTTAGCCTATATGTCCCTACTCTGAGTTTTGAGACCTTCTATGGAGGCCCTGCTCCAAGTGCCCCCACCAAATGAGGTGAGGCATGGGGCTGCTAAGGCCTTTTCAGTGGCAGCACCCCGTTCATGGAATAGCCTCCCCAGTGAAGTTTACCTGGCACCATCATTATGGTATTTTAGTCACCCAAGTGAAGACCTTTTTGTTCACTCAGGCTTTCTGAAGTTTTTAAGTTTTTATAATTTTGTTTTCCATGTTTTATATATTGTTTTACAAAGAAATGCATGTTTTATGTACTGTTTTACAATGTTATGTGTGAGTTGCCCAGAAAACAATTGTTATGGAGCAGCTGTATGAAGTTGTTATTATTTATTATTATTGTTGCTGTTGTCTGTATATGGTAACCCACCAGAGGTTTGATAAAGCAGCTGTTTTTGCTGGCTGCCTGAAACTGCTACAGCATGGCAAACCACGGTCTATAGTTAATGGCTATATTTCAGTTTGGTGGGCCATAAGTTGTGCAGACCTGAACAGTGCTAATCCAATTCTGTTTAAAATTGAGGGGTTTGTATTGTTAGATAGCAAGGCACTAGCAACATATTTGAAGTTACTCGAGAGTAAATCATAGGGCCTGCAGTAATAGGAGGTAACTTGCTTAAGGTCCCACCCTATGCATCACTCACTCACCCATCCTGATAAGTCACTCATGCTTACAGCGTGGCAAACCACAGACTATAGCCAATGGGCTGTGTTCAGTTTGGTGGGCCATAAGTTGTGCAGGCCTGAACAGTGCCAATTCAATTATATTTAAAATAAAATGGAGGGAGCAACAGCAACATTTGAAGTAACACTAGAACAAATCATAGGACCTTGAGTAATAAACAAGAAGTAACTTGCTTAAGACAAAATCCCTATTTACACATTTTCTGGATTTATTTATTTATTTATTAAAACATAATGAGTGGGGTTACACTCCCCTGAAAAGATCAGGTTTGTAGTCTGGGAATGCTCCTGGATCCCAAACTCTCCTAAGTTTCTCAGGTTGAGGCTGTGGCCAGGAGTGCTTTTTATCAGCTTCAGCTGATACACCAGATACGTCCATTTCTAGAGAGAAATGATCTTAAAATAGTGGTAACTTCTAGGCTTGACTACTGTAATTCATTCTGTGTGGGGCTGCCTTTGTACATAGTTTGGAAACTACAATTGGTTCAGAATGTGTCAGCCAGATTGGGCTCTGGGACAACATGAAGGGACCACATAACACCGATTCTAAAACTGACTGCTGCTGTGTTTCCCAATGAAACACAAAGTACTGGTTATTACCTATAAAGCCCTTAACGGCTTAGGTCCAGGGTACTTAAGAGAGCACCTTCTCTGTCGTTAACCCTGATGCCTATTAGGATCATCTGGAGAGGTCCAGTTATGGTTGCCGCCAACTCGTTTGGTGGCAACTCAGGACTGGGCCTTTCCTATGGCTGCCCCAGGGCTTTGGAACTCGCTCCCTGCTGAAATAAGAGCATCTCCTTCTCTGTTGGTTTTTAGGAGGACCCTGAAGATGTACCTATTTTCCCAGGGCTTCAACTGATACCAAAATTTTTGTATTTTAATGTGTTTTTATCTATTATGATTTTAATCTTTTTATGAATTTTAAATGTTTTATATATTTTAAATGTTTTATATTTTATATTATGTTTTAATCTGTACACCTCCTAGAGATTTTGATATTGTATAGTAAATAAATTAATAGCCAATCTCAGAAGGCTGTAATCATGCCCAGCTTCCAAAAGCACTCCGGAAGTCCCGCCTGTCGCATCAATCACTCACCCATCCCGATGAGTCACTTGTGCATACAGCCTTTGTCTGAAGAGGCTAACACTGTCAGTGTGATGGCGGGCATTTCCATGATCAAACACTGTGAGTGACTCGCCAGGATGGATGACTCACTGACTGACTGACTTATTAGGATTTCAGGCACCAGGCAGGGACTTAGGGCATGCTTTCGAAGGCTGCATGTGAGTATAGCCTCCTGCTTTATAAGGTGTGAAGAGGGCTGAAGTCCACAAGAAAAGTTCTTTTAGACCAGATATAGAATCTCCCAACTACTGAAAACACCTGACTCCCAAACACACTTGCTTTTAAATGACATGCTATTTAGACATATGTTGGTGATGTGAAAAGCTTAAACCAAGATGATAGATTCTGTTTGCCTGTGGGAGCTCCACTAGTTTTGTAGCTAGTTAAGGTCACTGTTGTTTATAGAAGCATTGCTGGTTTTCTGTTTGCATGGCCGATATTTGCCAGAGGAAGACAACTGCTGGCAGGCCAATCATTCTTAATGAGCCTCATAAGGAATATGCCCTGTAATACAAATATTGACTATTCATATGTTTCTCAGAATTCACATTCCTTAACAGCCTTCCCTAATCCTGTCAATAAAAACTTTAAAAAAAATAGCATTCACAAATAAACTAGTCTGATTGCTTTGGGGCTTAGAAGAGACCTAGACATTATAAACAAATACATAAAGCGCTGCTCATAGGCAAGAGGTCACTAGTCTGGTGTCCGTGGGCCATCTCCAGCCTTAGAGGCATGATGCCTCTCAATATCAGTTGCAGGGGAGCAACAGCAGGAGAGAGGGCATGCACATACCTTATCGCCTATTGAGATCATCAGGAGAGGTCCATCTGCATTTGCCATCGGCTCGTCTGATGGCTACTCAGGGACAGGCCTTCTCCGTTGCTGCCTTGAGGCTTTGGAATGCGCTCCCTAGTGAAATAAGAGCCTCCCCATTGCTGACCATTTTTTAAGTCTTTAAAGACATATCTGTTCACCCAGGCTTTTAACTGATACTGTTTTGATTGTTTTTAATGTTGTTTTAGAATATTGTTTTACAAATTTTTAAATTGCTGTGTTTTAAATTTCTTGTTTTTGTTTTTAACTAATGTTTAAATGTTTTTACCTTGTTGTAAACCACCCAGAGATGTAGGTTTTGGGCAGTATAAAAATATGTTAAATAAATAAATAATCTGGTGGGCCACTGTGTGAAACTAGATGGGCCTTGTGCCTGATCCAGCAGGGCTGTTCTTATGTTCTTATGGTAGCTATGAAGGTCACACAAAGGTTCCCTTTAGCTAATATTACTAATTCCCCTTGATAAACCCTCTATGAATCTGTCTCAGTGGCGAACCTCCACACTAACTTAGTTCTGAGTAGTCCTAATTGAAATTAAGTAGTGCTTTAGTGTAACTCTGAGTAGTCCAGATGTCAGCCATTTTTAAGACAGTAATCTAAGCTAGTGGTCATGACAACTTGTGCAAGTGTATTCCATACATTAATTATGCATTGTGCGAAGAAGTCTTCTATATTGTCTGTCATGAATATATTGCACGTGGACAGTAAAGACATGAGATAATGATAATGGGTGGAAATAGGGCAGAAGATTGGTGCTCCACCCGCAACAGTGCGGTTCAAAAGACTTGCTGCTTCCACATGAGCCAACCAGCACAACACCTAGGGTGAGACACCTCCACTCCAGGCAGCATCAGGCCTAAGGCCATGTGCTGCCCATCTTAGCCCACCTAACGTGCAGGCACCTGCTGTAGGATTCTCCATCCCCAAGCCAGAAAGCCTTAGAGGGTGTTGATTCCTTTAGCAGGTTGAAGCAAACCATCAACCAGCGCTCTCCTGAGCTGGAAAGCCTCTAAGGACTGGCAATGACTCCTCCTTATGCCAAACGCATGCTCACCAGAACTCAATTATCCAAGAAACTGCACTGTACCTGCCATGAGAAGGGGTTAGCCTAGCTTGATGCCTTCACCAATCCTCTCTGCAAATCAACTAAAAACAATTTGTAACCATGGGGGGGGGGATCAAATGAACGCCATCCACCCTAAACAGCTCAGGGCAGAGTGAGAGATGAACACCCCACCCTCAGCGGACACCAACCGACCCACAGACTTGCTGATTTTAGAGCGGGCCCAATCTATCCTGCCTGGAGACTGAGCTCCCCACCAAACCCTGTGCTGCAACAAATCTGACCAAACAAACACCATCCCCAGCACTCAACTGAATGGTCTCAAGATCCCTACGAACCAGTTGCAGAGGGAACCAAGTAGCGGCCTGGGTTCTGCCACCGCTGCTGCCCCCCCCCGCCCCACCCCCTGCGTCTGATTATGACACAGTGCATGTTTAGCCATGCCCCCTGCGTCATACATCAGATGCAGGGGCTGGGGCAGCCCCATTTGGAATGTGCAGCCCCATTGGGAAGTGAAATCACACACACCTGCGTCTGACGTCAGACACGGGGTGTGTGTCTGGGGCTGTGAGGCACAGCCCCTGATTGGCGGCGGTCCAGGTTATTTGAACCTGTTTCCCCAATGGTGGCTCCGCCCCTGCCATGAACCTGATGGGAAATGGCCAACCCTGTTCTATGAACTAGGTCAGGGTTTCTTAACCTCGGGCCCCCAGATATTGATGGACTACAACTCCCATCATCCCCAGCCACAACGGACATGACTGGGGATTATGAGATCTGTAGTCCATCAACTTCTGGGGGCCCAAGGTTAAGAAACCCTGAACTAGATCATTCTCACCCAAATGGAACAACATAACATCAGGAGGCAAATTAGCCTCCAAAAATTTCAACATTGCCGGCAGGAGTTGCTGGAGCACCATGCCCCTCCTGCCAATCCAGAAGATCGAAGCCCGCTAGCCAGCCCGAACTGGATCCTAAATTCCATCTCGCACGCCCTCTTGTGAGCTCAGAAAACTTGAATGGCCCATGATGATAACCCTGGCCTTTCGACAGGGCATCCCAGGACCTGTCAGGAAGAGAATAACAATGTTAAACAATTACAAATGCATGTAACACTTATAAGCCTGAAAATGCCAGCACCCAATCCTCATGATGTCTCCCTCAGGGAAAACCAGCATTGCAGCTGCAAATGCATCCCCAATCTGGCTGTACACAGCTGGTGCATGGAGCAAGTGATACCCACACACCTCGCTGGGCTTCTACTCACCAAGGCCCCATAACCACGATGGCATTCTGTCTGGGTCCTGCCTTGACCCTGGGGCCAGCATGTGAAAACACTCCTCCTGTGAATGAAAGAGCGCATCCATTATACCATTCTGTAACCCAGGGATGTGTTTAGCAATGAAAAACATATTGTGCTGCAGGCACTAAAGGACCGAACTAAAACTATAACCCTAGGGGAACTGGATGTTTGAGTGCTGATGACCTGAATGGTGGCCTTGTTATCACATCAAAACCTAACTGTTGAATTGGCAAAGGCAGAGACCCATATGTGCACTGCTAACACAATAGGGGAAAGCTCCAGAAAGGTAAGGTCCCTGGTGAGACCTCTCTCTACCCATTCCACAGGCCACTACTCAGTGCACCAACGCCCCCCCCCCAAATAAATCCCCAAACCTGAGCCTCCTGCTGCATCTGAGTGAACCTGAAGTCCGGCCTCTAAGAGACACTCCGAATGCCAAAAAGAGACACCATTAAAGGCATCCAAAAAAGCCTCCTACACCTGGAGGCCCTCCCTCATCTGCGCTGAAACCCTGAGTCTATGATGCAGGTTCCTAAGTCCCATCGTTGCATCTCAGAGGCCCCGCAAAAAGGCCCTGCCAGGTGCAACCACTCTGCAGGCGAAATTAAGATGACCTAACAAACCTTGAAGCTGTCTAAGGGAAACTTTTACTGCTGACAGTCTTTTATCATGGACCTCAACACCTGTAGCTTGTCCGCTGGCACAGCCTGCCACAGAATCTATCTCCATGCTCAGGTAGGTGAGCCACATCATTGGACCCTCTGTTTTATCTTTTGCTAATGGCACCCCAAGATCCTTAGACAGTCCTATGAAGGAAGTGAGTAGGAATGAACATTGCCCCCGAGGTGGCTGGCTCGGTCACCAAAAAATCGTTAAGAAAATGTGCCATAGTGTGCAGGCCCATCTGCTCACGCAAGGCCCATTCAAGCCAAGTGCTGAATGCCTCAAAGGCTTCACAGAAAACCGAACAGCCCATGGGCAAAGCGCAGTCCACATAATAGCTCCCTTGAAAATAAAACCCCCAAAGCCCAAAATCTTCAGGGTGTAGGCAAGAGGCGAAAGGCTGACTCGATGTCACCTTTCACCAAGAGTGCGCCAGCCACACAGCAACACACAATGTGTACTGCCTCATCAAATGATGTGTAATGCACAGAGTAGCGCTCAGGTGGAATACTGTCATTGACTGATGAGCCCTTGGGAAAGGAAAGATGGTGACTTAGTCTAAACTCCCCAATGCACTTTTGGGAGACCACCCCCAGCGGGGAAATCTGCAAGTTGGGAAGGGGAGGCATTGTAAAGAGGCCCAAAACCCTACCCAGCCTTACATCCCTGTCAATCTTCTTGAGGACAGAAGTCTCAATTTGAGGACTTCTTGAAGAATTTGAAGTCTCCATGCCCTGTACAGACTTCAAATTCTTGGCAAAAAAATGATGCTCTAGGAAATGCACATGGAATACAAAAACCTTCAGTGAAACCCTTGAACAAATAGTTCACTCATCCTTGCAATGGGTGCCCCTCCAGCAGCCACCAAAGTACCCCCACATCAATAGGGCTAGGCCCCTTTCCCCATATTGCCAGGGATGTTCCCTGCTCCACCCTTCCTGCTTTGACCCATGTCCTTCCCCCCTCTGAGGTTCTGGATTCTGGCGCAATTGGTGCTGGGGTGCTTGCCCCCGCAAAATCCACAGTCATGGCAGAACTTACACAAAGAGCACATGCATCCCTCCCCCATGTTGAAATCCCAACACACCAACTGGGGTTGAACCAGCTGGCCACCCATTCCAAAGGTGGCAGATCCTGCTGGGGTCTTTGAAATCATTTGTCCACTGCGTGCATGCTCTGCCTGGCTGGCTAGACCTGAAGTACCACCCCCAGACAGCCAATTAGACCAATTCTGCTCAATGACCTTCTTTTTGCTTTTCTCCTGGCCCCTCACTTGCTCACCCTTCTTAGCAACCAACTCAGGCTCCTTGTACAAAAACTGAAATACATCCACATATTCTCCAAATCTTCATTTTTGTGGTGGGAAGATTTTGCCGAATCTTCTCTTTTGTGGTGGAAAGAAAATGGTCACCCAGAGGCAAGGAGGCCCCCAAGGCTGGGTAGTTCTGAGGGGAAATATTAGACAATACAGCTGAACTAGCAAGGCTAGCACTAGGCCAAGTAGGCTGCACAGCCCCACTCAGGCCCTGCCAAACCTGCTTGCACGCCCCCCCCCCCCATGCTGGAATGGGCTGACCCGGTGGGCTCAAGGGCCATACAAGGGACCTCTACAGGAAAACCCACTTGACCTGAAGAAAAAGCTGGTGGGTAAAAACCATATGGCCCTTGCTGGCCATGGGCACATCCCAGACAGAGTCTCACCTGGTCCAGTGTCAGCAGGTTGGCTTTCAGGAATGCAGGCATCTGAGGACTAGGCTCTTGAGTGAAGTCAGCTAGTGAAAGGTTAGGTGGAGCTGTGTTCCCTTCGAGCTGAAGACTCTTGGACAGAGATTGTAAAAGAATAGCATGCTTAGTAGCTTTGGTCTCCCTATGAGGCCTGGTAGGAACTCCCGAGGGACCACCAGGGTCAGGGCCCACAGGCTGCTGCTGCTTAGCTTTTTCCAGTGCCTCCAAGCATGCAATAGGGCCTTTACTGGGCCCAAATCCTCCTCATCAGAAGAAGAAGACAAGACTGGAGGAGGCTTTTGGCACTTGATGGGTTTACCCCCTGTTTTGCCTGTGGCCTTCTTAGGAGGCAAACTGCCTAGGACCAGCACAGCAAATAAAGCCAATTGGGATCAGGATGGCACAGCATCAGCCCACTCCTCACTTCCCCAAATTGCTCCCCCAAACACTAGGTTGCAAGTGTAAGCACCCACAAACACCCTAGATTTCTGCTGCACTAGGAACAGATGCACAATAATCCCAGCAAGTCCCCCAGTGAGGCCTTATAACACCAAACCCAGAAAAAAGGGGGGTAGAGGTGACAGTGTCCACCCCACAGTCTGCAGCCCACAAACCCACACCCCAAGCTCCAAACAATAAGTGCAATGCCCCAAAGGAGGAATGGACCAAACAAGCAAGGGGGGGCATTATCCCAAACTCCAAACCCCCCTGCCACCAGCCAAACCGCCCAATGATTGCCAGTCATCCATATGCTGTGCCGCTCTCTGGCCTCCAAATGAGCCCCATATGCTGCTGGTCACTGCCATGGCCCAGTGAAAAAGGCCCCGGAGGAAGAGACAAGCCAATCCTCACTCATCACTTCCCTAAAGAGGACTGAGCTTGGGGCAGGTCGGGCAGCATCGGCAGCCCGGGCCCCGACCCCCAGATTGCTCTCCAGCCAATGGCTGGACTACACATGCCTCGTGCCTTTTCAAAAGGCTGGGGCAAAAAGCCTGCCCCCCAGACACACTGGGGAGGAGCAGACTAGTACCAACAAAAGCAATATGTACCAGGATCTGGAATGAACTGAAAAAACACTGTATAGATCCACCAATCAATACTATGCCTACATTTTACCACAAATATACACCAGTCATTTTCATTGCATAACCCCGTGTTCTAGTATTATGAGAGAGGAAGAAGAATTTCGCTAGAAAGCCACTCTCTCCATAGCATTCATAATTTTATAAACCTCTGTCATGTCTCATGTCAGTCTTCCTTCAAGCTAAAAAGCCCTAAATACTTTAGCCTTTACTCATATCGATGTTGTTTCAATTCCCTGATAATTTTAGTTGCTCTTTTCTGTACCTTTCCCAATAAAATCAATCCATTTTGCAACAGGGCAATATGAAATGTACAAGGGATTCAAACAGATGCAATACAGTTTTATATAAAACTGACATATTTATTTTCAGTTCCCTTCCTATTTCCAAGTTTGACTTGTTCAGTGCTGCTGCACATAGAGTTGACTTCTTAGTTAACTGTTCACCAAGATCCCACTGTTTAGTAAATTGTTCATCCAAGATCCCACTTCTAGTTACAACAAAAATCAGCATACAGTACATGAGAAGCTGAGATTTGGGGTTGGGGGCGCGGAGGAGTTTTATCCCTTGTGCATCACTTTATACTTACTTATACTATGAATCTCATGGGACATTTTGTTGCCCATTCACTTAGTTGAGAGAGGTCCTACTGGCAGAAGCACCATTAGGCCTGGACTTCCAGGCGCAAGTCCAGCCTCCCTGCTATTGCCTATTCCTGTCTTGTGTCTCTGCAGCAGTGTGGGTTGGAAAGTGCAAATCAGTTATGTGGTTCACAAGTTAGCCCACTTGCACCTTAAACGTTCATGCATCCGCCATTTTGTATAAGGGTGGATGACATCATTACAAACTACACACTTGAACCATCCTTATGTGTCCCTACACCAGTAGAAAATTTGGTTCAAATCAGTCAGGTAGCTCACAAGTTAGCCTGCTTGTGCCTCAAATATTTATGCATCCACCATCTTGAATTGGGGTGGATGACACCATAATCTATGCAACTGATCTGTCCCTATTTGTCATTCACTACAACTGCACAAAATTTGCTTCAAGTTGGTTAGGCAGTTCACAGGTTAGCTACCTACACCTCAAACATTAATGTGCCTACCATCTTGAATGGGGCTGGATGACATCATTACAAACTATACTGTTAAAGTTTCTCTATGTGTCCCAACAGCTGTGGCAAATTTGGTTCAAATCAGTTACGCAGTTCACAAGTTACCCCTCTTGCGCCTCAAATGTTTATGCATCCGCCAACTTGAATTGCAGTGGATCACATCATCACAGACTAAGCCACTGAGATGTCCCTATGTATCACCCACTACAACTCTACCAAATTTGGTTCAGATCAGTAAATAGTCCACAAGTTAGCACATTTGCACCTAAAATGTGCATGTGTCTGCTATCTTGAACTGGGGTGGATTCCATCATTACAGACTATGCCATTGAGGAGTCCCCATGTGTCACTACAATTGTAGGAAATTTGGTCTAAATTGATTGAGAAGTTGATGGGATGGGAGCCGTGTTCCCTGTTCTCTAACAGGGATTCCCAGATGTTGTTGATTACAACTAATGATTTCTAAAGCCCTGGAAGATAAAGAAAAAGAAATGAAGAGGCATTGGGCCCTCTGTAACACTGTGTTTTGTTTGTTTGTTTGGTTGGTTGGTTGGTTGGTTAAATAGTGGTATATAAATACATATAGTAGTAATATGTTTTTACTGCTGCTGCTGTGTGTGTTACTGTTTTCTATAGGTTTTTAAACTTTTAGAGATATTGGTTTTTATATTTATATTTAATATCTGAACTTTTTGTATTTTAATTGTGCATTATTTCAATTATATTGTAAACCACCTTGGGATTATTTTAATGAAAAGAGGTATAGAAATCAATCAATCAATCAGAGTCATTTCACATTTGAGTTCTTTAAGGATTATCGGGCAAATGCCATCTAGCTTTGTTTAGTTGCTAATTTATAATTCAACAATTTGTGCTAAAACTTTGTCTTTTCTCACTTGTATTTGACATAACTCCTACAATTCACTTGTTAAACAAAGGTTCAGATGCAGACATCTCTCCATCTTCTACAATGAAGAGCGAAGGAAATAATTCATTTAGCTTCTGATCAATCTCTCTGTCCCTAGTGCTCCTATCAGCTCTTTGTCATCCAAAGGTCTTATAATTTCCCTGAGCTACTGGTATATATTGCAAGTAGCTATTTACATACATTGCTTTTACTCTCACTATTGGGCTTATATTTCTTCAGACTAGATTTCAGTCTTATTCTTCCCTATGTTCCATTGTCGGCAAGTCTGATAGGAGCTATCAGGTCTATATGTTAGGGTGGGTGCAAGAGCTTATTTGGTGAATCCAGATCTCTAATACTTGTCAACAGATTGAATGTTCATTGCTGCATTACTCTTTTCCTTGTTTCACAATCTAATGCCTAGATATAGATATATGAGCACATATAAAATCTAGAGTTCAAAAGAATGCTTCCTTTATATAAAACTGTAGAAGGGTTTGGCCATTTAAGCTGAGAGAAAGTCAAGACTCACAAGGGATACCAGAACCTGAGGTGGCTGAAGGTTATTTATTACTCTATAGAAACCTTTGGAAAGTGAACTTTCAAACTCGATTCCACAGTGACTAGTTAACAAGCAGGACAAGTGAGAGCAATTTAGGAAAGAGGACTCCAGGAGATAAAAGATAATTGGAAAGTGTCACCATTTCCTTGCCCTCGTGGGAAGCGTTAAACACAAGAAACAATCTGAAAATGTCACTATTTTCTTGTACCCAGTGAGGTAAACATGGAAATTAGTGTTTCCAGCACAACAGATTAGAAGAACAAATAAAAAGTATTTAACTGAAAGAAAGCCCAGCCCTTCGAAGGCTATATTTTCGTCTCCTTCCATGTTCTGACCAAACAATTCACCCAAAGCAAAGCAATTCCTTCTCCTTATAGCCTGACGAAAGTTCTGTTGTTTATTGAGAAGAGGTCAGGTGCAATGCTTTACTGAGCTGACTCCTTCGTATTGGTCGAGTTCTCACAAACAGCAGACGAGAAGGTAAACATGCTTCTGGGTTGTACCCCTTCAGACTTCAAATGAGGGCTTGTGCAATGGAACACTTCCTTTCACTCCTTATAAAGATTCCTTCCTTCACATAGAAAACTGACACATCAGAAAAGAAGCTAGGCTGCAAACATTCTCCATGACATCCCATTTCTATGTTCAGGGAGGTTGTGTTTCTCTCTCCTTTAGTACAGAAAAGCATTCCACCTTGTGAATTCTCCCTGTATTCTGAAGTTGTACAGTCCAAACACCTCGTCTGCTGTTTCTAAGAACCAGGCCTTAAATACAGGTGCTCATCATACAGAATCTCGTAAGAACGGCAAGCAACTCATATTATTCAGTAGCTTCCAGCTTTGATGGAAAGGCTCCATCACATCACATTCCTTTTAAATCTGTTTGTTCTGTTCAGCAATATACTATTCAATAGACTACTATTCAATAGGACTTCTACTGGTCCTTAGGCCATGCTCCAAGTTTCTCTTGGATACCAGCAATGGAACACTAGTGGACCTCATTGAGTTTGAGGACCACTGAGGAGACAAGGCAAGAAATGAATGAGGAGAGAGAGAGAGAGAGAGAGAGAGATTACTTTAAGGCAGTATGGAAGTCAGTACAAGAAGCAAAGTGACAGAAAGGAGAAAGAAGGGCCAGAGCAGGCATCCCCAAACTGCGGCCCTCCAGATGTTGCTGAACTACAACTCCCAGCATCCCTAGACACAATTTTTTGTGGCTGGGTATGCTGGAAGTTGTAGTTCAGCAACACCTGGAGGGCCGCAGTTTGGGGATGCCTGGGCCAGAGGAAGGAATTCCAGACAATGAGATCAACAATAAGAGAAGGAGAGCGGAAGCAATGTCACAAGTGGCAGGAAGGACAAAGGGGAAGAAACAGTAAAAGACTGAGGGAAATAGTATAAAGAAGAAGCGAAGACTACAAAATGTAGCTAATAGGTAAAGAAGAAGGGGTTCTCATTTCATAAGTTAAAGGCCCAGCTCAAGATATGTTGGTGTCTGAGGCAGGAAATCTAAATGGCAGCCTCTGCCCCACTGATGAACTGGAACGCAACCAATTGCATGGACACCTTTTGCAGGCAGAAGGCTAAAAGTTCAGCTGTTAGCATCTCCAACTAAAACACCTTAAGTGGCAGGCCTAGCAAAGACTTCTGCCAGAGATCTTGAAAATCCACTGTCAGAGTAGACATAACTGAACTAGATAGAAACAAGCTTGAATGAAGCAGTGTAAGAGCACTGCTATGCTCTTGTGCAGTTCTTTTCAGCTTAGTCAAAAACAAAATAACAACAAAAACAAAGCAACAACAAACAGCTAAATAGTAGCTGGGTGCAGAAGAAAAACATGTATTACAAAATCCTACACTGGGATTTTCTGCACCTAGCTACTATTCCTTTTGAGGGGGCTTAGTTTTTGATGCTGGCCCCTGCTTTCCCTATGGTTCTTTTCAATCCAGAAGGAGAACATCCTTGTGGATAGTAGATGTCAGCAACATTGTGCAGGCTTGGAGCTGGAAATGAGTTTGGGGGTTCAAAATTGCCCTCCAAAGAAGGGGCAAGCTTCCAAATCTCTGCTTCTGAGCCAGAGGTTCAGCCATTCAACCCTGCCATAACAGTCCACCCCACCATGTTTCTAATCTCTGAACACTCCCTTTACTTACCCCAGCACCAGTGGGAGGGACTACTTCCTTTCCTCCTTCCAAGAATGCCAAACCAAAAATAAGGTATGAAGTGTGCTGGAGGCGTTTTTCCCCTCTTCTCCACATCCCTTCAGCTGTACTGATTGGAAAGGAAAATGGGTGGGACTGGGGATAGACTTTCCAAAGACTACAGCTCTCATTCGCCCCGTACACTTCTTTCTACCTGTTCACCAGAATTAAAAGGACCCAAAAGGAAGAAAAAAATATCTTGCATATGATACACTTTAATTTTAGCATGTCACACGTTAGAGCAGGCTTCCCCAAACTGCGGCCCTCCAGATGGTGCTGAACTACAACTCCCAGCATCCCAAGCCACAATTTATTGTGGCTGGGTATGCTGGGGGTTGTAGTTCAGCAACATGTGGAGGGCCGCAGTTTGGGGACGCCTGCGTTAGAGCAATGGGGTGGAAGGAAGAATTCCCTCTACACTGATGCTTGGAGTAATAAAAGATGCATTTGGGAAACTGAAGGCTGGCACGGAGGACTGACATTTGCTGAACCACAAATTGACTCAGACATAATCTGACTGTTTCAGTTGTGGGGGAAGAAGCTGGGTCATGTCGAAGCTGATACAGAACAGATAGCACATCATTTGACTATTCAGATAGATAATGCCTTGGGCCACCTTCAGATTTTCTGGTACTCCTAAGGTCTGTCTGAATAGAGAAGGGAGCTATACTACAGAACATTTGCATGTTTGTCAGGATGGCAAATTGAGGATCTGGCCCTGTATGCAGCATTATAATCCTGAACTATGCCAACCCACTTCCACGTGATCCAGATAGAAATGGACAGATCTCTTTGTTTCAACATTGCACAGATTTCCTTTGATTTCTGCTCCACTCTCTTCTACTAAAAATCCCCAGGTTCTTTTTCTGTCTGTGTCTAAATTCTTATTTAAATACATCTTTTTTCAAGTATCTCCTATCAAACAGCAGGTGCAAAAATATATTACAACAATCACATTTAACCATATATTTTTACACAAGTGTAAGGAATGCATAGAATCTGTACATGTGTCCATGTCTTACAAAATCCCACCCACTTGGAAGCAGGCGAATTCCGAAACCATTCATTCCATTGCAAATTTTGGCAAGAGAGGAATCTGGCTGCTCAATCTAGCCAGGTAGTCCCCCATCCCAGCCCCCACAAGCATGCCAGCCAGCACATACATGCCTTCCACAAGCAATCCCACTAACCTGGAGAAGACGTGGCCCAGCCTTTAGCTTTTAAACTACACAATCTGCCTAGAAGCTCCCCTTGGACCATACTCTCTGTTCCCCTCATAGTATAGTGGATAGTATGTCGAGCTAGGACCAGGAAGACCAGAGTTCAAATCCCCATCCAACCATGAAACTCTCTGCGTGACTCTGGGCCAGACATGGATCTTTCAGCCTAACTTACCTCACAGGGTTGTTATACATGGTTAAATATAACCATGTATACCACTCTGGGCTCCTTGGAGAAACAGTGGGATATGAATGTAAGAATGAATGAATGAATGAATAAAAATTAAATTAAAATGTAGTTGAGCAGGGCACACACTGCTAGCAGCTGGGGATTCTGGGAGTTGTAGTCAACAACGTCTGGGAATCCCTGTTAGAAGAGGGAACACTGCTCATGACTGACAGCAGGGTAGCAGGAGCATCAGGCCATGCTCAAAGCCCCACTCAAGCTCCTGAGAAATGTTTGTGTATTGGCAATAATCAAGATAGAAGGAGGGGGAAGTGATCATGTGCTAGCCTATATGGGTAGGATGATGGTTGCCAACCCACCTCAAGTCCCCGGCATTGTATTGAGGGTGGAGGGGGAAAAACATCCCATGCAATCCTAACCCTCTAATTCATGATCACATCCTGCTCCTACTACCTCGGGTTTTGCTGACACACAAACATTTCTCAGGAGCATGCACAGAGCTTGAAGTCTGGCTGGATTCTCCTCAGTTGTGAGAACAAGGACAAAATTCATTTAACAAGTTAAGCCATTAATTCAGAGAACTCTGCTCAGCAATGTACCCCATCAGGCATCCACTTTTTTTTTTAACCTCTGATATAATCAATCTCTGGCTGATTATATCAGTCTCCCAGGATACCACATTTAATAGTATAATAGGTAGTCTGCTACCTGACCTGTCTATTTCATTTGGACTTCTGGTGGGGCCATTTTTGCCAAGGAATTTTCTCCACCTGCTCTTTAATATATGTTAATATTTGTATCTGCTCTGAAATGGTTCAGAATTCGTTTATATAGCTCATAATCCATGGTGAGTTATATTGTTTCATGATTTACATCAGGGATTCTCAAACTTGGGTCCTCAGGTGTTATTGGACTTCAACTCCCATAATCCCCAGCCTCAGTGGCCTTTGGTTGGGGATTATGGGAGTTGAAGTCCAATAACATCTGGGGACCCAACTTTGAGAATCACTGATTTACATGATGAATAAGATCTTCAATAAGCCAGTGTATCTTTTGATTACAAATAAAGTTGTGAAGGAAGCATTTGATGGTTGCTTAACACATTAGTTTATCACCATTCTAGAACCAGGAAGAAAACAGATTGACCTGAGATCTTTAGGAACTAACCATGCAAGAGTAAAGGTTACTGACTCCCAGTTGGACTTATATTGCTTTCACTATAGAAATGTTGGACTGGTCATCAAGTTATGATTACCAGTCATCAAGTCATGATGACTCGTACTAGCCTTGGTCTGATCCACAACATATTTTAGAAAGAAATTGTCTTCAGTTAGCCAATGTTGTGTGCCAATGAAAGCGTTATTCATGTATTATAATTTGATAATGTGCATAAAATGGCAAGCCATAGAAAATGAAAGTTAAAATATGCAGTTTATTTCACAGCATGTCTTCTTTTCAAAGTATACATAGTAAAATTTAATTTACAAAGTTTTGCTCAGTACAGCACAATAAATAAGTAGCGTGCAAAAAAAAAGGGATTGTTGTTTTTCTGCCTTAAGGGTACTTAACACTGATTTTAATTTCATCTCTGTCTTTTCATATTATCATCTGCAAAAGCTCATGGCCAAGAGTTTGCCCTGGTAATAGCTGACTGTTCTCTTTGATATCATCACTTCTTGCTCTTTATGGACAGGCCAATATTCATTGTGATTAGCAAGGGACAGCCCTGTCTATCCAAATTATTCATAAATACTTAGCAGTTCAGTAGATGTATCATCACTAATTGCTGGAGAGAAAATGTCTGCAGTTGGTTTTTTTTAAAAAAGAAGCATCCCCCGCCTCTCTCACACAGATAACAGTGTAATGCTGAAATCACAGTATTTGCTGAAGGTTATTTATGGCCTTTATTGGAAGAGAGAAATACATTGCTAGCAAGTGCAGTGTTTCTTGTCATGATGATTACTTCCCAGTCTTCTGCAACTTTATTTTCACCCATGACTTTGAGGCTGGACTTCTGTTCTGTTGCAGAAATTAGCACAGCACAGAAGTCTGTGCTAAATCCCAGCACCTAGTGCCTGTGGAAATCACTCAGTAGCATCACTGATATCCCAGTGCTGCTGTGAGGCCAAATCGGTGCTCTGAGCCCCTTGGAGAAAGCAGAACACATATAGATGTAACCGCTCAGACGTTTTGTGGTCAGGGGGCCAAAAGGGTACCCTGGATGGGAATCGGGAGAAACAGTGAAGGACAACTAGAACCTACATAGAGATAGTTTTATAGGTTTAAAGTTATTTAAATTTAAATTTGGATCAAGAGGAGAGTTAAGGTGCTTACTATTTTCATTCATGCTCTATATAGCATGGAAATTGCAAGTTAAGGTTATCCCCTTAACTTCCACAATATACATGTGTAAAAATATTGTATGGTCTTGTAATTGGGGGCATTGTGAAGATTCCTTTGTGTGGACAATGGCCCAGGAGAGACACTGCTATTTGAGAAAATACAACTTGATGAAGGGGTCAGAAGGGTGGAAAATAGCATTTCGTGTCTTGTTAACCTTTCATTCATTTGATCAATATCATTATAGTTGTAATATCTTAGGTATATCCTGTGCATAGTGTCAGAGTTATATAAGGATAGTATGTGTGTTGGGGGAGGGTGGTGAATTTATCCCCCCCCCCCGCCCAGCACCACTTTTAACAAGGATTGTTTCTTCATTTCATCTACCAGGTTTTTTAGAAGGATCTTTATATTGTTTCTCACCCACGTTTTAAAAAGTGCCTTTCCATTTCCCCCCCACCCAATACCATCACTTTCTAAGATAGTTCAATTGTTTGAAAGTAAGTTCCACTGCATATAAGCATGCACATAGAATTGCAGGTTCAATAATCAAAATGCTGTTTGAAAAGGGATTCACCCAAGCCCAGCATCCCATTTGCCAAAGTGCTCAACCAGATCCTCCTAGGAAGCTCCAAAGAGGTACAGCAAGGATACTGCACGTAGTTCTTTTCCACTTGCTGTTCACTGAGCAAGCAAAGCCTCCATATTCACAGACAGTTTGCCATGTTTAGGGACAGTCTACATAGAATACTTGTTTGCACCCCCAAACCCAATGAAGACAGGACACGCTTAGCTGGAGTAATAATAGTGCCACTTTATTAATGTACAGTATAATAAGACTTGTAACAAAGTATCTAACTAACCAGAGCACGGGTACTCCTTCCATGTGGGACCTCCTCCTAGGGAGGCCCATCCCCACACCAGGGCGAAGGGCTGGGTACTGATTTGATCAGGTGCCAGATCCTGATGTCTTCTCACAGTGAGGCTTTCCCCCGCTGAGGGGGCGGTGACCTGACCCACTCCAACCCAAGCCGCCAAACTCTGAGTTGGTGGGTTGAGCAACCCTCCAGGCTGCAAAAACCCTGAAGGGCTGTTCCTTGGCCCCCTATCACCCTTCAGCCGAACACCATTAATCAATCTACCTACCCCACACCCACACTCTCCTGCCACAAAAGTGGGGCAAACTTCTGTTTAGCCCTGCCTCCCCCACCCCACTAGCACTCCTTGATCACCTTGCTGCAAGTTCCAGAGGAACAGCTCATTCCCCCAATCAGTCAAATGTACTTCACCCCCTCTGTAAAGTGAAGCATCCTTAACCTGAATGCCAGGATGCGGGATCAAGGCCTTGCCCCACAGCAAGCTGATGTCATTGCCCCCCAGGCGAATGACTAGCACATGTGTTAGCTCCAGCAACAAGCTGATGTCATTGCCGCCCCAGACGAATTACTAGGAGTACCAAGGCCTTGCCCCACAGCAAGCCGATGTCATTGCCCCCCAAGCAAATGACTAGCATATGTGTCGGCTCCAGCAGCAAGCCAATGCCATTCTCCTGCCCCCAGGTGAATGACTAGGAGTACCAAGGCCTTTCCCCGCAGCAAGCAGATGTCATTGACCCCCAGGAGAATGACTAGTAATCATCCAGCAGCAGTAGGAAAAGGTTCCATGGCATTCCTCAGTTCCATGGTGTGGAACTGAGGCATCAGTTCGATGCCTCCAGCCAGTCCATCTCCTCATCCCCAGCAAGGCCGAACTGGGTGCCTACATTGGTCAGCTGAGCCCTGCAGCTGGCTGCCCAACCAGCCCCAAACCCATGACTATGACTGTAGATGAGTACCTGAAGAGGGGAAGGAGGTCTGTAAAACAAAGGCAAGTTAGCACATCCATCCGGGAAGCCCTCCTTACCGCTGTAACAGAAGTATGTAGTGGTGGCAGGTGGCTATGCCTGCATACATCCCTGCCGTTGCCACTGAAGAAGCTGCCTCAATCCTGAAGGAGTGGGGGCAATATGCCACCAGGCTGAAGCCCACGCTCCGCAATGCCTGGGTCAAAGACAAGCAGTGTTATGTCACAAAGGGACATGACTTCTTTCTGGCCACCACTTTAAACAAGGGTGGATTGTTTGAACTGGACTCAACAAGGAAAAAGCAATCTAGCGTGCTCATTGTAATATGAAAGAGACTCCTGAGCTTGCAAAGGGAGAATTAATTAAAAACTTTAAAATACAGCCATGCAGAGGGGCTGCATCCAGATGCTACTGTTGCCGTCATACTAAAGATATGGAGCCTACCTTGCTTAAGGGAGAGGAGAAAGCATCACAGTGCCCCCCAAGCTGTGGAGCCCTCCTTCAATAAGAGAGAGAAAGAGTCACAAAGCCCCTTAGGGGTGATTCACAATGAACATTGTGAGCTGCTGGAAGAAAGCCAGGTTGCAGTCCCCACATACTCACATTTATTTATTTATTTATTTATTTATTTATTTATTTATTTATTTATCAAACCCATACTGCCAAAACTTTCATCTCTGGGCAGTTAACATAAAACAATTAAAACACATATAAAAAGTTTTTAAAATTCAACAATTTAAAATCAACCATAAAATTAACAGACAATTTTTAAAAAACTGGGAAAGCTTGGGTGAAAAGATGGATTTTCAAATGTTTTTTTTAAATTGCCAGATGTTTTTTTAAAAATTGCCAGAGATGGGGAGGATCGTATCTCAACAGGGAGTACATTCCACAACTTATTGAAGTTTAAAGAATATGTTGCACTGGCCAGTAACAAATCTGGAAGAAAGCCTCGGAGACTAAGGTCCGGCAATGTCAATGAACATAGCAACAACATGACTTACCCCTTACTGAGCAAAGAGGCACCTTTTAAAAGTGGTGATTCTCTTTATTTAGCAGGGGGAGAGCAACTGGCCCTATCCAACCCCAGCACAGCATCCCTCCAGTGGCTGTTGTTGGTGTCTTTTCTAGGTTTCTTAGACTGTGAGCCCTTTGGGAACAGGCAGCCATTTAATTAATTAATTAATTTCTGTATGTCAACCGCTTTGGGAACTTTGATTGAAAAGCAGTATATAAATACTCGCTGTATTTGTATGAACACATTCCTGAAGGAACCGGGGACTGAACATGAGACTACGCCCCCATACCAGAATGGAATGGTGTGGCCAAGGGGAAGTTTGGCAAACATGTTTTAGGAAGAAGCCATGAGGACTGCAACTGGTGCTACTGAATTTTGCAATGTTGTGAGAAGACAGGTGCATGGACTTGCATACATCTCATGCCAGCCAGCGAACCCAATCCAGCACCAGTTTTAGAAAGGGTTGCACAGCCTGAACAGGCTCAACAATGGAATTCCACCCCAAAGACCCTCACTCATTATTGAGAGTGAAAGGTTACCAGAAACAGTCAGTATGGCTATGCTTATCCTTTAATAATATTAGCAGATGGGCACTATAAATATAGATATAAATTCATGCAAGAATGCATTGTTGTATCATTCAGATTAACTTAATCCACTCAAACTAGAGGGTCTGGTTTAGTAAACCATGAGGTCAATTGAGAAATGTGAATGGACTCTTAACAATCAAGGAAAGATTGGATCGCTATATGTATCTCATATGTGGCTCCCTAGTACTATGCTCCTGGTCCACTAGGCTTACCTCATGCATCCATTTTGTGTAGACTCTAGGGAACGTAGCAAAAGGGATGACCCTGCTCATGGTAACCCCCAAAGCTAATAAATGGAGGAAAGCTGCAAAGAAGACACTGAATCCATGCACCAGCACAAGAACTGGACCTACCTGCTGGAAGAAAGACTGTAGGATGCACATGGGTCTTTAAAATCAAACATGATGCAGACGGGGATGTACACTAGACTAGTAGCCAAAGGATACAGTACTCTCAAATATATGATGAAGACTCCAGCGAGACATTCATGCCAGTCATTAAACACAGGTCCCTCAGGACACTACCGAGCAGAGCAGCAACCAAAAAGAAGCATGTTGACCACTTGAATGTAAAGACTGACTTCTTATACGGAGAAATGGAGGAAGACATCTATATACAGCCACTACCAGGCTTTGAAGAACCTGGAAAAGAGAGTCTTGTGTACCAACATCAAAAGAGCATCTATAGCTTAGAGCAAGCTGCTAAAGCATGGAATGAAAAGCTAAATCAACTGCTGTTCACACAAAGACAAGCTGGCTGCTGCCATTACTCAAGATTCAGAGACAATCAATAGACTCACATCTGGACTCATGTTGATGACCTGATTACTGCATATGGGGAAACAAGACAGCCATGAGATTGTGCAGCTCCTGAACAAGAAAACAGATTGAAGCACCAAAACCCACTGAGATGTTTGCATCCTGCCAACGCTGTACTCTGCTCTCCCTTATGGAGAAAAATCTGCACCAGAGAAGAGGCTGGCTAAGTTGAAGTACTGCCCGACCAAAGATATGGTGGCAGATGGACTGACCAAGCCACCACCCAGAGATCGGTGCCAGAAGCTTCAGGAGGAGAAGGGAGCTCCTGCTGGTGTCGACCCATTGCGCCCGTACCACAATAACCACTAGGCCGTTAGGGTCTCCATCTCTCCCCTATTCATCTCTGCCTCCACAGCTCCTGCACTGATAGAACGCCCCCAAGAACTTCACAGGAGTGACCTCCCTCCTCTACCTCCCAGAATGCTGCCCATTCTTTCTCTGAGCACTCAGCCTCCTTAGGTCTCTCTCTGACAAAAAGGAAGCCCGAAGTTAATGTAGGTCTCTCCCTATCATTCTGTACTTCTGAATAAAGTAGGTTAGTTTAACCTTACTTGAATCTCCGTGCCTATTGTTATGCCCCTGGGAACCAGTTAACTTCTAATGTGAGAGTTGCAGGAAGAGTCCCTGCCTTCTTCGCACTCCCTCTTGTACCCATTCTGGACTCCATGCCATGGGGACCAGCTTACTGGACTCTATTGCCCTCTGGCACGACAAGATCTGTGCCATAACAAGCAGTTCCCCATCCTCAGAAGAGGAGGAAGACTCAGGCTCTGTGAGTCAGGGCGGGTACCTTCCCTTCAGGCTCGCTGGGCCCCTTCTTAGCTGCCCATCGCTGGAGCCACCAATCAAGTGCATCCCAGCAATTAAGTCAATTGAGAGCCCCCACAGAGTTGGGAAAGGCCCCCCAATGGCAGTTGATGTTAATGTGCCCCAGTGCCATCAAGAAGGAAAGCTCTCATCGATGCAGTCAGGATTACCCCAATTAATGAATTAAGAATGTCCCCCCAATCACTGAAGCAATGAATACCCCCAATGACTAAAATAAAAATACCCCAAATTAGTAATGAATGCCCCCCACTTAAAGGATTAAGAATGCCCCCCATCAATGAATTTTAAAAATGCCCCCAATCCAAAACTCAAGAACCCCCAATTAGTGAAATAACATTTCCAACAATTAATGAAGCAATGAATGTCCCCCAAATGCTGATGTAATGACTACCCCCAGTCAATGAATTAAGGATACCCACAAACCCAGAAAGAATGAATGCCCCCACTTAATGGCACCCACTGAAGGAATTAAAGCTGTCCCCAAGCAATGAAGCAATTAATGCCCCCTTGTCAATGGATTAAGGAAAAAGGTGATTGTGTGTGTGTGTGGGGACGGTTGTCAGCAGCCACCTAGCAGGGACAGTGCACCCCTAGTAGGCCATGGTTGCGGCTGGTGCCTGGTGTCAACCCAATAGAGAGGCCATAGGAGAACAAGACGGGCAAGATGGACAACTGGAGGAGCTAAGCCACAGGGGATACACGTCCAAACCAACTGGCTTTGGAGCCCTGCTGCCTTGCTGCTGCTGCTTCTGTTGCTGCCACTGCCACACCACTGTACACCCCGCTGCCGCTCACATCGTTACTGCTTGCCCTGCTGCCCATTGCTCTGTGCCACCGCAGCATCTGTGGGTGCTATGGCACCGCTACCGCTCACCCTGTTGCCAATTGTCCCGCTGCCATGTCTCTGCCGCCCAGACCCAGCCCATCCACATGGACATTATGGAATGCTCCCTGCAGTGATCCTCCCTGCTGCCAAGCTGCAGAGTGACTGGGCTGAATGGGGGCAGGCCAGTGCCATCACCAACCCACCCCCTTCCCTGATTTCCCGATCCTGGCCATGTGGAGGGGGAGGCAAGATGGCAGCACCGTGCCTGCCTCATTTGTTGGAGGCACAACCCTGCTCCCTCCCCCATTGCACTGGCATGGTGGCAGGGACCAGCACTGTTGGCAATCTGCCCCACTCCTTTGAGGCTTCTGAGCATAGGGTACTTGGGTTCCAAACCTATGCATGTTTACTCAGAAAAAAGCTGCATTAAAATCAGTGCTCCCCGCCCCTTAGTAAGTTATTCTGTTCTTTCCTGAAGGGCTAGGAGAGGGGGTGACGAAGGTAACAGAGAGCTTTCATCTCCCAGCTCTGGCTTCAATGATTTCCCAAAAGTCAGAATTCATGATCCACACCCTTAGATCAACCTATTATTATGGAGACTTTGAATGCTATTAAGTCAAAAGACACTTGACAGATATTTTCAGATAAGCAAAAGGCACTAGTCTGGCATGGACTTGAATGTTTTTGTGAGTAGGAGGGAAATTAAAAGTTACATTATCTGTGGTGAAAAAAAAGTAGAAACTCTTAAATCCCATATTTTTAGGAGCTGATTTTAAAACTGCTGTATATAAGCCATTTTTCAACAGATCCACACCAAACTGGGAGGAGTGGTGGTGCTTTTCACCTAGTTGATGTGTACAGAATTTCTGGAGAAATGTAGGAATACTATAGGCACTATGGGCAATAGAATGAATAGAATATAGAGTTTATAATAGTGCAATGTTGTTTTTACTCTTTATCTTAACTATACAGGCAGTTCCATGCCTGCATAATTACATTAAATATTAAAATAAATTTGAACTCTCCAGGAATTAAAAATAAGTACCTAGTAGTTGTCAGTTATCACAATGCCTCCATGCTAATTGGACAGAACATTGGAAGGCAGAAGCAGGTTTATTGCTTACTACTGCTGATGCAATATGCTCCCCTGAAATTTTGCCACCCTTATTTAAAGTAAAAGTAAAGTGTGCCGTCAAGTTGATTTTGACTCCTGGCGCCCACAGAGCCCTGTGGTTTTCTTTTGGTAGAATACAGGACGGGTTTACCATTGCCCTCTCCCATGCAGTATGAGATGATGCCTTTCAGCATCTTCCTGTATCGCTGCTGCCCAATATAGGTGTTTCCCATAGTCTGGGAAATGTACCAGCGGGGATTTGAACCGGCAACATTCTGCTTGTTAGTCAAGCATTTCCCCACTGCTCCATTTAAGGTCAGGTGGTGATACTGGGGACATCTCAGGGTTGGGGGGGAATTGGAAGTGAGGAGTGTAAAACCCACTGAAGGCAGAACTGGCATTCCTTCTAGTGGCCATGGACTGCCAGCTGCAATTCCCCCCTTCCCTTTCTCTTGTTTTCTATTAAAATATCAAACTGTATTCCTCCTTTAAAATCCTCCCTTCTGTTTCCGTTGGACAGGGAAGTGGAAAACAGCAACATGTCATTTTGGCTTTCTCTCACAGTAGATTATCCATGATGGATCTCCTGGGTGGGCTTCCATGCTGCCCTTGAGAATGGGCCCACCACATGATGCAGACTACTGCACCCACTTCCTAGTAAGACCTTGGTCTTGAGCCTCAATTAGAAATATACCCCACGGATTTAAGTGGAATTTTAGTTTCTAAACTAAGAAAGTGTTATCATTGCAGGTAGGTATCGAAAAGCAAGCAGTAGTGTAAGTAGCTGTAAGATTAGGGCCAGAAATGTTTAGAACTGGTGCAATTTTAATCAGTAATAGTTCCATTAGGACATGCCATTCATCTAGATTCCTTAGCAAATGCATCTTGATCTTTGGAGACCACAATGAACCAATGCATTTTCTCTTTTTAATAAGATGATGTGAACAAGTGAAAGCTACCATGGATTTATAACAAGATTTTCATCTTTCAGCATGATAATAGTCATATTCTAACAAACATGATCAGTGGTTTCATGCAGGCAGTAATCAAACCTTGAAGATGCTGACTCAAAGGAAAACTATGAATTTGAGATGAATAAAATCTCTTCTGGAATATTTTACTTCCATGATATTGAGACAAAAATCAAATGTTGTCAATAAAAGGTGGACAGATTCAATCACCAGCTGTGAAAGTAGATTACCTGATATGTTTAAAAGGAAATTGCCAGGGTAATATTGGATATAGCACTGGGTATTTGCTATAAAAAGGTAGAAATAGGTATAGAAAATCCATTACCATCCAGCATACTGTTTTGTTCATGGAAGTCCCATGAAATTAAGTGGGATTTACTTCCTAGTCGGTGTATGTAATCCAGAGCCATGTATATGCATGAGACTTCCAGTACCAGCTTCAGGAATGGAAATCCTTAAATTGTTTTTAAGTATTTTAAATCTGGTTTTAAATGGTTCTGAACTGTCTTAAAATAGTTTTTATATGGTTTTAAGCAGTGTGTTTTAAATGGTGCTTGTTTTTATGTTTTTTAAACTTGTTGTACACCACCCAGAGAGTTTGGATGGGGCGGTCTAGAAATGTAATAAAAACAAACAAAAAATAAATATCCAGAAGAATATGGGCCTCTTTTCCCTCTCTTGCTAGTAACAGAAAAGCCTATTATGTGTGCCATTGGTTAGGTAAAGGTAAAGTGTACCATTGAGTCAATGTTGACTCCTGGCGACCACAGAGCCCTTTGGTTGTCTTTGGTAGAATACAGGAAGGGTTTACCATTGCCATCTCCTGTGCAGTATGAGATGATGCCTTTCGGCATCTTCCTCTATCGCTGCTGCCCGATATACAGGTAGGTTGTTTCCCATAATCTGGGAAACACACCAGCAGGGATTTGAACTGGCAACCTCTCGCTTGCTTAGGCAAGTTACTTCCCTGCTGTGCCATTAGGTGGCTATGTGCCATTGGTAATGTCTGCAATTCAAAAACACGGCACAGTGCCCTGCTAGATACATTCAACCACAGTGGTGGAGCAATGCGAGCTACTGGTGTGCTGTTGAATGTATGAACCAGGACAGTGTTTTCCACCTTGTTGG
Organism: Hemicordylus capensis; assembly: GCF_027244095.1. NCBI lineage: Eukaryota > Metazoa > Chordata > Lepidosauria > Squamata > Cordylidae > Hemicordylus > Hemicordylus capensis. Next base: position 50,502,987 of record NC_069661.1, on the reverse strand, counting down.
CTCTGAACAAGTAATCCCACATGCACAGCAGCACTTTGCCATTCTGTAGCAAGTAGGTAACTAGAACCTCATAGATAACTAGAACAATGAATGGAGGGTCTCACTCCAAATCAGTTATAGTATCATAACATTGGGAAGAAACATTGAAACAGTCTAATTTATACTCGAAGAGAGCTGGTCTTGTGGTAGCAAGCATGACCTGTCCCCTTTGCTAAGCAGGATCTACCCTGGTTGCATTTGAATGGGAGAAGTCATGCTTAAGCCCTGTAAGATATTCCCCTTAGGGGATGGAGCTGCTCTGGGAAGAGCACATGCATGCTTACATGCAGAAGGTTCCAGGTTCCCTCCCTGACATCTCCAAGGTAGGGCCTGTAACTTTGGAGAAGGTTTTGCCTGTAACCTTGGAGAAGCCACTGCCAGTCAGTGCAGACAATACTGAGCTAGATGGACCAATGGTTTGACTAACTAGAAGGCAGCTTCCTATAATAATTGGGGGTGGGGGCCGGATGTACTGAAGTGGATATAGCGTCATAGACATTTTCCTCTCTCTCTCTCTCTCTCTCTCTCTCTCTCTCTCTCTCTCTGCAATACAGATAAATACATGCTGCACCACAGGACAAGAGAAATGCACTGCTTAAAAATGTATTTAAAAACAGCCTGAGGTTTTATGATATGGAAGGAAGAAGTAGGGAAGGGATTAGCTTTGCTGTCTTATTAAAATATGGAGTTGGATGTGTATACATATCCTGAGCTTAAAAACAATGTCTTTGATGGCCCTGTGTTGTCCTGCTGTACAACACAGGGCCATCAAAGACATTGTTCAAGAAATTAAGAGCTCATGAAAGAGTGGACAGTGGCTGAGATCCTGACTAGCATTACACAGGTGCAGAAGTGAGGAGATCCAGACTACTGCTGTGCTGGCAGACAAGCAGGTGAAGGGGTGTTTTTCACTGAGGGTCAGGAACAGTTTTCCAGTCTCGCAGTGTGGTTTTGGAGGGCAAACAGTGCTCAGAAATTTTGCCCAATTTTGCCAACATCACATGCATAGGTTTGAGGGAGTTGCCGCCCCCAACAGACATGCTTACACATGCATGTTGAAGGCAGCCTGCCTAGAACCCCTAATTTATCTCATTTCACATAGGAACATAGGAACTTGTCATATACTGAGTCAGACCATTGGTCCATCTAGCTCAGTATTGTCTACACAGGCTGGCAGCAGCTTCTCCAAGGTTGCAGGCAGGAATCTCTCCCAGCCCTATCTTGGAGATGCCAGGGAAGGAACTTGGAACTTCTGCATGCTGCTCTTCCCAGAGTGGCTCCATCCCCTAAGGGGAATACCTTCCAGTGCTCACACTTCGAGTCTCCCATTCATATATAACCAAGGTGGATTCTGCTTCACAAAGTGGACAAGTCATGCTGGCTACCACAAGACCAGCTCTCCTCCAGCTCTCCACGACCCTGATCCTGTCCCCACCATGTCCATGATTTGGCTCCAAAATATGGGAATGCAACCAGTCATTGATTTGGTCTTCTTGGTACCCCAAAATGAGAACATGGGTGGCAAGGCACTGAGAAAGTCCATATCAGCTTGACAGTAGCCTAAAGACATGGTTAACTGAATAACAAACATCAAGAGCCACCCTAGTCTGAAAAGAGTGTTAGCCTTAAATCAGCATCCCTGCTTTAGGGAGTAGCCAAACAGGGGCAGAGCCACTATTGCATGAACGGATTCAAAGAGCCCGGGCTGCCAAGCTCGGGGACCATGAATCGTGCTCCAGCCACACACACTGCATATGCCGTCAAACACAGGGGTGTGGTTTCACTCGCAAACAGGGCCGCACATATTCTTTGCCTACTTTAAAAGTCAGGGAGACACGTTCCCAGCCAGGCTGGGAAGCCAACGTTGGCTAAGCTTCTGAAAAATGAAGCCACTCTCAGCTGCATTGCAGATGCAGCGCTGGCTGGAATTTGCTTGCAAATGGGGTGTGAACCCCCATTTGTGAACAAAACGACAGACCCTGCTTCTGACGTCAGATGCAGGGGGCGTGGCTGGGGGGCGCTGATGGAGGGTTGAATTGTGGCCACCACTGACCTCCCTATGCCACTGTAACCAAATATGGCACAATGTGAGGTGCTGAGACTATCCAAGGGTAGTCGGATTCCTCCCTTTTTACATAAGCCAAAGTATAACCCTTGAGTAATTGCTGGAGAATTGCTGACCCTCAGTTGAAAAAAGAAGAAGAAGGGCAAGAAGTATCTGCCTGGTGTTTGTATGGAGCACCTGAATAAGAGCAAGAAAGCATCACCAGCTTCAGTCTAATCAAGCCTATGCTTTCACCCATTAAGTGTTATTCCTAGCATGGGTCCATGCCTAACCCTGCCTAGAGGGCAAGAAATCTCTTAAGAAATGTTCCCTTCCCCGCAGTGTGTGCGACATGTTTCTTGTGTGTTCCAGCCTGCACAGTGTGCACACTTTTCCCTGATCCCTTGGACACCTCTGTACACCCCAGGTTCATCCCCAGACCCTGTTTATACTGTTGGGTGGCTGGTGCCCCCTAAACTGCCTTTCAACAAGAGAGAAGCAAGAGAGCTTGCTGACTCCTTCCCTGCAGTTTCCATCAAGTCGAGATCCTCCTGAAGAAGGACAGCATGAGTCTTCTGGGATTTGCATTCTGAACTGCCCAGGGCCCTCAGCTAATTCCATAAACCCTGGTAAAGCCTATTTACCTCTTCCTGCCCAGAGACAGATGGCCAACGAGCTTTACATAGGAAGCTGCCATATACCATTGGTCTACCTATTGTATTGTCTAGTACTCAGACTGGCAGCGGACTTTCCAAGGTTACAGGCAGGAGTCTCTCAGCCCTATCTTGCAGTTGCCAGGGAGGGAAGTTGGAACCTTTTGCATGCAAGCATGCAGATACTCTTCACAGAGCAGCCCCATCCCCTAAGGGGAATATTACAATGCTCACACTGTAAGATAGTTGAAATCTTACAGATATTTGTGTTCTGGACACCCTGACTCCAACATTAAACCCAGAGCTACCAATCCAGAATTATGTGGACTCCAGGCCTGTGTCTGATTCCACTTTATTAAGGAATCAATTAATGCCTCAACTCAGATGAATTGATATGACACCCAGATCTCGTGACTTGCCTCTAGAACAGATGATAATTGATTTGTGAAGGTAGGGGTAATCTAGCATTGTTTCTCAATGTTTGTGAAATGGGTAATCAAGAGACTCAATGGCCAGGATTGCTTTCCTGTCTCACACATATCCAAATGCTATCACTGTAGAATGCTTTTACAGATGCATGGCATTAAGATTTACAGACACTAGCAATTTGGATAGTTGGTGCCCAGCTCATTCATGCTGGATCAGAACTCATAGTCCAGAGGGCCACGCTGAGTTCTGTGTCTTTGCCAGTATCAATGAACTCCTTGCAACAGGAGTTCAAATGGAGTAAAATGATTAAAACTCCAAAAATTTGCCTGGATTTGCTCTCAGGTAATGTCTCTGGGAAGCTAGGAGCTGAGCTCTCATTTCCTCTTAAAGAAAGCTTATACCAATCATTGGTGATTGCTCTGCTATCCAGTGAATTGTCTTGAATTGCCAGGGGATAATCCTGTTTTTCTCTGAGGAGATATTTGCTATGTAGAATTAGAAGCATTGTTTATATCCTATTGCTGTCTTTAGAATTCCACCCTAGGTAGATGCACACAAAAGAAAATGATTCAACTGCTCTCTCACACCTATAGCCTTGATTTTTCCTTCCTAACACCTTTTAACACTCTCAGGGGCCAGGCACCAGAAAATCTGGGGACAAGTGAAGATGCCTATTTGCAAGCTCAGAGAGGCAGATTTGCTTTGGGAATGTCAACAGAACAATGCTCTGCCCAACAACCATTAACAGGAGATGGGACCCAGATCCTGATCACCGTGGAATGACCTAATATCCTGAACTAATAACAAATCTTACAAGACAGTATCGAGAGGGTAAAAGCAAATTGTCACCTTTTTGTGATCCAGGAAGAAAGATGATATTTTGAATAGACTCTATGGAAATCAAATAAAGAAACAACGATAAGAACTGAGCTCACTGGGCAGAGAGTCAGCAAGCTTTGCCTAACCAGCAGATCTTCACTCATGTGTGCATCCTGAGTGCCTGCTGTCTAGCTGCGGAGCTAACAGAGGCCTGAAAGACAAGAGGCTGCTCAGTGATTCTTGCCAGGGGTGAAGAATCAAGGGCTGACTCTGTCTGTGAAATCCAGCACCAGCCTTTTCCATCTGAAGCCTCATCGTTCCCAAGCCTCGGATTCAAGTGGTGTACACTTACTGTCCCACGCTGGACCCTGGTAAATATGCTGCTTCTACATCCTTGGATCTCCCTTTCCTCTCCCCCTTTCCCCCTTCCTCTTCCCTCTTCTAACTCCTGATTCCCAACCGTCCCACTCCTGTGCTTTCCTTACTCCCCCTCCCTTTCCCATCTATATCTGAATTGTATTAGGTTTCAGGAAGATTTAATACTGCTCTTACATGCATCCACACACATATGATAGTTAGGAACACTGGGTTGATGTTATTACTAGCTATAACTGAAATATTACTAGCAGTTCTGATTGATTGTTCTGTTTTCTGCTCAGTTAGGTTGATGCTGTTGCCCTTTTATACGCAATAAAACCCACTGAATTGTTTGAGAGCATTTTGGTCTTCTTTCTACTTTTGTGCCCAGACTATACCATATAAAGAACTGGTCGCTTTGTGACACTGGTGAGACAAGTCTAATTTCATATGCTAGCTCCGGAACATATCTAGTGTACAAATCAGGCATGAGGGAAGTTGGAACCTTTTGCATGCAAGCATGCAGATGCTCTTCACAGAGCAGCCCCATCCCCTAAGGGGAATATTACAATGCTCACACTGTAAGATATTTGAAATCTTACAGATATTTGAAGCCTTTGAAATCAACATGCCCCAGCCATGCAGATCCTATTCTTCTTCTTCAGTTTGTCTATCACCCGCATCTCTCTCTATGCTAGGATCTTTTCAAGCTTGCCTTTGATAGAACCCAATGCTCTGCTTAAGGATCAATATCTTGTAGTTATCCGCTTCTGTCTGGCTCCCCGGGAAGTTGTCAACTAATGCTTTAATCTTGTGTGGTTCTGTTCTTTATTGAAGGTAATCTATAGCCCGATTCAGACATTATGCTGTATGAGTGTACAGATGTCTGTACACTCATACATGTGTTTGTATAAATGACTGTACATGTGTTCAATTGAAAAGTGAAGATAGAAAGTGTACTTCTGTACCTGCATTCAACATAACATGTGAATGTCTGTACCTGTGTACACTATACCTTTGTTGTACAAGTGTTGAACATAACATATAAATGGGCCTTTTATTTTCAAAGAAATCTGTCATGAGTCTGTTATGCCCATTTGGATGCCATAACTCTGACTGCCTTTATCCAGATTAGCTTTCCAGCCACCTTATACAAGACCACCTTATACAAGATATTTGCACCTCATTCGAGCTACTTCCCCTATAGATCCCAAACCCCAAGTCACAGGGCATGATAATACCACATGCCTGAGAAAACATGGTAACACATGCTTTGTTGCACAGGATGTCAGCCATAGTTATTTCTCAAAAGAACCAAGTCAAAGAAATGCAGCATATTTATATAGAAACAAGTTTTGTTCTGGGGACAATGACTGTAAAAATACTCAGATATACACACTAAACATGTCGCATTTGCTGAATGGATGTTATTGCCAAGAATGTTGTTTGGATTCCGCATTTCATATTGCATGTTGACAGTTACAATAGTTCTCTAGTGGGATGCTAAATCAAAAAGCATTTTGCTTGTATTGTTAGAACATAATTTGAAACCATCACAGAGAAATGTTTTATTACAGAAAGGCAAGCAATCTTTTAATAAGGCTCTAAGAAGACCAAGTTTTAATGATGCTTAACATAGTATTTTCAGTGACACCCAGCATCTCTATGTGATTTGCTTTTAAAAGCCTGCTATTTAGCAGCAGGTTCACACGCAGATTGCTGGCTAAACATTGTTTGGCTTGGCCATAACAATCTGGCTGGGTACAAAGGTGAAAAGGGAATAAGAGCAATCTTCATTCTTACCATATTTGGTCTTGACACTTTTCTCTACTCATAATTGATGTGTTCAAAAATATTAGTAAACATGCTTAAAAGCTTCTAACAAGGGTTAAAGATGCACACAAAGTGTATAATTTAGAGCTCAGGAAAACAAGATAAGATGTTCCAAAATAATGGTATTTCCCATTAGTGTTAGAGGCATTTTGTCTTCCATTTATATACTTTTAAAGCCGGTTTGACCCCCTTAAAGGGAATCAAAATTTCAAACAATCACAAAAGAAAATATTATAATTAAATCCTAAAATGCAAATTGAATATTCTATTAAAATATGTATATTATAAAGCAAAAACAGCAAATCATAACATATGGGCTCCTAATTCAGCTCTACAAATACAGCCCTGTCATTTTAGGGTAAATAGCGAAAATAATTCCAAATGTTTTGAAAATTGATACAGATGCTGGGACAATGTTGTAAGTTGCATGATAAAAGTCCTGAGCATGTCCAGTTGAAAAATGGTGGAAAGAGAATGGAATTTACTGTCATTTACAAAGCATGGTGGCTTTCCCCACCTTGTTCATAGCTAAACAATACCAGGAGCATATTTCCCCAAGCTTTTATGTCCTTGTTGAGCAGATGGTTTTATTTGGTACTACAGTTCTTCTCTCCCTCTGTTTTAGTTATGCATTGTCTTATTGTTATTGCCAGACATCCTAACGAATGAAACACTGATGCTTCGGAAGAGTTCCAGACTCACACTGCACCATTGCTAGTGTGGGAGGTAGGAATTCCAACAACTTTTCCTTCCCCAGGAAGCCTTCTATGTCACCCAAAAATATGTCCCTGGGGGCTGCATGACCATCAGGGACATATTTTGGGGTGGTGCAGAGCACTTCCTGGGAAAGGGGATATTTTCAAAATTTGCCCCCGCCACTAAGCCATCAGTGGAGCTCAGTTAGCTGAACTTTTCAGAAGCATTGGTGCTTCTCCCATTGCACTGATGCTTTGTTAATCAAGAGATCATCCACTGTGTATCACTTTGATAACATTACTGTGGATTCTATACATGTAAAGGGTGTGTGAAAAAAATGTAAAGAAACAAAATGTTAAAAACCCGTATATTGTTTGTGGTTATGAAAGTATGTTTTGTAGGCCTTGACTTCCTTTATGGGGAAAAAATGGTAATTTAAGAAATGTTAAAGATTAAGCAGGTGACCTGATACTACTGGTGACCATTTAGTAGTCACCTTGAGCGGTACATACAAAGCTACCATCTACTGAGTGAGTCAGTCAGATCATTGTTCCATCTAGCCCAATATTATCTACTCTGAGTGGCAAGAAGTCTCCATAGTTTCAGACACGAGTTCTTTCCTATCACCTGCTCTCTGAGATATTGTTAATGAGAAGTGCCAGGGATTTGAAGTCGGGAGCTTCTGCAGGCAAAGCACTGAAGTCCAGGAGCTAGTTTATGTTGCGGAGCCCAAAAGGCCTCCATCCATTCCAGGCCAGATGGACCAAATAAGCTTATCAAACAGGGACATAATGCTCACCAACCCAGATGTCTGGAGATGACTTGAGTACAACTTCTAATTCATGTAACGATCATAATAATTCATGCAATGGATGCCATCCAAATAAGAAGATATGCCCCAAAGTTCTCCATCTGTAACTGAGTAGACACTGAACGCACAGCTTCATCCATCTGCATTCTCTAATCATTAGCACTAGCTTGCATAGCTGAGAGACAATCATCAGGATGCCAAATAGTCCCAGCAATTTAATTCTGAAAACCAAAGCACTTCTATTAGCTGTTTATTCCCGAAGCCCATACATGGGATCACACTTCAAATGAATTTATCCAGAATCATCAGTAGTGGGTTTGTACTGGCAGTTGCTAAAACAGATTGAAACCATGACTCTGCTTACAAACATATACTTGATGAGTAAAAATTATCCTTTCACTACATTCACCCAAATACATGTAGAAAAGCATAGATGAGGTCTATTCCAGAGTGGAATATTATCAGTATGAGGATTATCTACAAGAATGTATAATTCACTGATGTTTCTAAAGGGGAGTCTATAGTCAGGAGAATCACTTTCAACAATGAGGGCAATTCTGCCAATTCTTGATTGATTGATTGATTGATTGATTGCATTTCTATAGCGCCCTATCCATCCAAAGAACCGAAAACAAAAACAACCAACCATTTGAAACAATCAGCTTAAAACAATATAAACACAAATTTAAAAAATAGTTGAAAACCAGTTTTAAAACATTTAGGAACACTTTAAAAACTTTGGAAGGGCAGGTCAAACAAATAAGTTATCAGGGCTCTCTTAAAGGCCAACAATGAGCTCAACTATGAATTTCTGCTACGAATTAACCACTGTTCTCCCATTAATTTCATTGGAAGAATTAATTTTTATTTTATTCTATTCATTTAATACATTTATATACAGCCTATAACCAAAAAAAAAAAAAAAGCCTCAAGGAGGTTTACAATCAAGTAAAACTTCCAAAAGTTTAAAAAAGCCAGACACTTAAAACATATATTGAATTCAGATTCTGTTATCCTAATGATAATAAGAAATCTTTAAAACGAGTGAGATCTGAGAGTGCTTAAATTTGGCTGGATTGCACCCATTGTTTAGAAATGACAGTATACAGAAACATAAAGAATATAGAAAAAGATTTTTGTTTAACACTGAAGAAACCGAATAAATATTCGCTTATAATGGGAAAATTTAATAAGGTTCATTGCTGGGATCAGTACATAATTTGATTTTTGTACTAACAAAACCTTCCCAAGTTTTGCCTTGTTCATCTCTGTACTAATCTACTTACACACTGTAACTTAAATTATACTTGATATACTATTAGAGAAAGCTACCTAATTAAATGAGCTTGGATTACATGACCTTCGGATCCATACGAACACTGCAGCAATGCAGGTCTGTAATATTATTGCATATTTCAGATCATCCTTCATCTAAGGAGCACAGGGTAATATGAAGAACATGGATTTTGCTCCCCAGCTCCATTTTATCCTCACAACAACCTTGTAAGGTAGATTAAGCTGGGAGCAGCTGACTGGCCCAAGGTCATTCAGTCACCTTTACAGCTGAGTAGAAATTTGAACCCGAGTCTTCCCAATCCTAATACAAGACTCTAACAAATACATCATACTGCTTCTGCTTTTCAGCATGGGTAGATACATATACACACAAACACAAACTAGTCTTGGCCAAATAATAGAGTCCGTCTGCTCTGATGTCATCATGGACACTGTTCACTTTCTATCTGACTTTCCGAAAAATGAATTTCTCAATTCATGAATTTTGCTATTAAGCACACGTGCCCACACTACCTTAACCTTATGGGGCCTTCAAGTAATTTATCCATGCTGATTTGTACTACTCTGACATTGTGTGGTGGGATTTAGGTTAACCTTTTATGCTTTTATAACAGATGCTTCATACTTCCCAGATAGGGATTTGCTTAATTGCTTCTCCAATGGTGAGACTATCTCCACAGCATGAGATTAAGAAAGACTGTGGAAGTCAACAACAGGTAAATCAGAAGTGGATCAGACACTTCCCCATTGGAAAAAAATGTAAATGTTAAAAGCTAGGCTTGATCCTTATGTGTATGCATGCTTTCAAATAGGATTTGTCAATTGCTTTGCAAATGCAAAGCAGTTCTAGTTTTGTATTATGAGCTCTGTACATTTTCATATTCTGAAGCATTAAAAGCTGCTGAAATGACCTGCCAAGTATTGATGTAAGCTTATTGACAAAACAGAATGCTGCACAGTAAGGACATCATCTCACAAGACTCCATACAGTGACTCGGTAATTACTGTTTCAGTCTCTGCCTATCAGATCCGTGGCACACTGTGCTTGATTCACCAAAAATACAAAAAGAATTAGCTGATACAAATACGAAGAAATTACCTGAAACAAATAATCCCTCGGGCTTAAAAAATAAAACCGATAGGGGCCTTCAGGAACTAGCTTGTTACTTTTTTGTTCAGGGTTTAGAAATAATAGAAAAATGGATTATAAACTTTCCAGTTGATTTGCAACTGTTTGCACAGAACATTGCATCATCAGGGGAGTTGTGGCATGTGGCTTCTCCCCACAGTGAAGGTAATGTCAGAAGCCCCTGGACACAAGGGAAGAGTCTATACTGCAGCTCTTCCCAGAACCAGAATTGCCCCAGTTTCTGGAAGGCAGGATGCCTCAACCAGGGATGCCCATGTGGCCTGAAGCCTCTGACATTATCTTAATGGGGCAGGAAGACTCTCCAGTGGCTCCCACACAGCAAAGGTTATGCAAGAAGAGATCCACAGATTGTGGCTACAGTAGTGCACAAGCTTTGAATGTGCCCAGCATAAAGGCAATGAAGCTATTCTCATGACCAGGAAGAACCTGGCTAAGGGAGCCTAGCCTGATTCCTCCTGGCCGTGTGCTGCCACAGGAGCTGTGTGGCTCCCAGCAGCAAACCTCACAAAACCCCCCTCCCCTTAAACAAGTTGAGTGGAGCAAACTCTCCGCCAACACTGTTTCATTGATCATGTGCCACCACAGCATGGCTCTGTGCCGAGGTGACACACAAGTAGACCCCTGACCGGGAGGCTACAACAAGGGATGCGAGGCATCCTGGGACTTCCAGGGGCCAGGCGGCCCTTGATCCCTGCCGCCCCTACCAGCCCCATGACGGAGCCAGTAATTGTGTGGGCAGCTGATCAGGATGGTTCCCTGTTCATGTGGAGAGCCTCATTATATTGCACCATTTGTAATTGTAAAAACTTGTTAAGTTCCATTAGGAACATAGGGAACTGCCATATACTGAGTCAGACCATTGGTCTATCTAGCTCAGTATTGTCTTCACAGACTGGCATCGGCTTCTCCAAGGTTGCAGGCAGGAATCTCTCTCAGCCCTATCTTGGAGAAGTCGGGGAGGGATTAAAATTAAGAGTGATTAAAATTAAGATTAAAATTAAAATTAAGAGTGATGTGGATTTGCTCGTGTACCTCTCTTTATTTGTATGATGATATTTATATCCTACTTGCCTGTTTTGAGGGGAAACAGCCAGTATACAATAAAGTGAATACATGCATGCACACATACACACACACACCCCTCAGCAGGGAAGCAGCAATAAAAACAGTGGGCTGGTTCAGACAAAATGCAGAAGCACAATTAAGCCTGGTCATGTGCAGCGCCCCTGAGGGATTCTGTGTGGCCATCAATTTCCAATTTACATTGCAATAAACCAAGATCATTCATGATGTTCAAACTCATAGATCTTGGTTTAGTCTAACTTACACATTTGAAATAAACTGTGAACTGTACCCAAGTTTTGAAGTGAACTGCAGATCACCAAACCTCACTATCCACAAAAAATATCTGTCACTATTTGCATACAGTTCCAAGAATGGTTTCCAGTAATAACCAACCTGGAACATATCATGTGCTCCCCTTTTAAAATGAGTCATTCCTTCCTAAGCTGCCAAAAGCAATAAATCAGAAATCGATTGATCTACCTCAGGAGTGTTCTTAGCTTTCCATTTCTGTAGTATAAGCCATTTAACTAGATCTAATGCCCCAAATAGCCATATTTTTGTCTCTCTAGATCAATTCCAGTAAAAACTGGTATAAGTCCAAGTATCAAGTCACAGTTTATTTCAAGTAACCAGGGTTGGAATAAACCAATATTGATTAGTTTGAACATCACAACTGATGTTTATTGTAGGCACGGGTGGAGTCGGGTGGGGGGAACACACACTCCTGAAACTCAGCTTTGTCACACACAACCAGAATTAACTGTGGTTGCTCATTACATCTGGACCAATACTAACCCTCAGCTATAGATGCACTTCAAAACACAAAGTTTGTAATACCATGTTGGAAGCCCAAAAGAAAGGGGGCCAGATGCATCATCCAGGGATGGGAGTTTCAGAGCCTACGTGCAATAACCAAGAAGTCCTTAACCCACTATGTCTCATTCAAATGCAGAATCTAGCCATTTAATGTAGTTGTTTTGGAAGTCACTTCTTCCACTAAAAAGCAGAATAAAAATACATTTGTCAACAAAAATCATGTTTTCCTATCTTCTACTCTGCTCACGATTATATAGTTACCTAATGCTTTTTGGATGTGAATTTGTCAGCCAGATTGAACAGTCCCATACAGTAGATTAACTACTGGAATCTGATACACTCTGAAATATAAGACATCTTGTGAGAACAAACATCTAGAACTTTAAATCATAGGACAATCTTGGAAAACCATCAATTCTGATAGTCACTCATATCTAAATCAAATACCAAGCTGCCTTGGAAGTCTATGAGGAAAGAAACATTCAGATGAAGACTTTAAAATAGTAGCTGGTTGGTCAACTAGGTTTTAGAACAAGAAAAATAATGTTATGTTGGTCTTAGGAAAGAAACAAATTCCATATGATGCAATATGTTTGCAAATACTTAATGTCCTCCCCTGTTTGACCCTGGAGAGAAACCCACAAACATTTTTTCAAATTAAAAATATTTACATATTGCTTTTCCACAGAAAAAGGTTTTCAAAGTGGTTTACACAGAAAAAGGAATAAGATGTTTTTGTATTCCAACAGGACTCACAATCTAAAAAGAAAACAAGGTAGACACAAGCGATGGCCACTATTTATTCATTCATTCATTCATTCATTCATTTATTTGATTGTTAGACCTCCCTTACAAAATAGCTCAGGGCGGCTCACAAACATCAAAGACCCTTTAAAACAATTTAAGAGCACTGGAAGGCCAGGCCAAACAGGTAGGTCTTTAGGGCTCTCCTAAATTCCAATAAAGAATTCAAATTACGGATGTCTGCAGGGAGCGCATTCCACAGTCCAGGAGCGGCTACAGAGAAGGCCCGCCTCTGGGTCGCCACCAGACGAGCTGGTGGCAACTGGAGCCCGACCTCCTCAGATGATCTTAGCGTGCGGTGGGGATCAGACCAAAGAAGGCGCTCTCTAAGGTAACCTGGACCTAAGTCATTCAGGGCTTTAAAAGTAATAACCAGCACTTTGTATTTTGCTCAGAAACATATCAGCAGCCAGTGCAGCTGTTTCAAAACAGGCATAATATGGTCTCTCCAGGTTGCCCTAGAAGCACTAGAAGATGCTGTGCTGGGTTGAACAGGGACAATTGCCCTCCCCCTGCCAAATATAAGATAGTTGCCACTTTAAAAGGTGCCTCTTTGCCGGGGGACTGAATGAAGGACTCAGTGAGGCTGTTCACACAAGCAACCAATCCCAGGCTTTGGCAGCCCTCCTGAGTTTATTTATTTATTTATTTATTTTATTTAACACATTTTTATACTGCCCAAGACGCAAGTTGTCTGGGCAGTTTACAACAAAACAATTTAAAAACCAGTAAAAAGACTAACATTTCAACAATTAAAATTTACAATGTTCAAACTATTAAAACACAATTAAAACAATATCTGATTAAAAGCCTGGGTGAACAAATGCATCCTGACTGCCTTTTTAAAAGTTGTAAGAGATGGGGAGGCTCTTATTTCAGCAGGAAGTGTGTTCCAAAACATCGGGGCAGCAATGGAGAAGGCCCATCCATGTGGTTCGGCTGTCCATGTGAAGCGCTGGGATCAACACCTGCCCCGTAAGCCTGGGAATTTACTAGGGATGTTGAAACATTTCGACTTGAAATGAGCTGTTTCAAGAGTTTCAAGCTTGAAACAGAACACCCTTTAAACAAAGGGCCTGTTTCAAGTCTGGAGCAGAACAACTTCATTTCAATTGAAATTTTTATTATTATTTTGAGTGCCATTTTGGTGGCCTATTGTGCCATTGTGGATTGGTTTTCTGGCACGGGCTTCTGATTGGCATGAGATCTCCTTGCTTCTTGGTTGGCTTGTTATCATACAAATCAAGTGCAGTTGTGGACAACTGTGTCCCCATTGGCTAGGTGGAGGGAACGAGGAACACAAAAGGAGGGAATTTCAAAACATATTCAAAAGGACTGGGAGGCAGAGAGAGTCCTTGTAGTGTGCCTCTCTTGAAGAGGATACATCAGGAGAGGAGGAAGGAAGGTTTGATTTTGTGGTTTTCTTTTCTCAGCACTGAGTATAATATGCTGTGCTACTGCTAACTGGTTTTGCTGGATCTCAGATTGACAAAGACAGAACTTGGGTGCCTGCCTTCCTTGAGTTGTGGTTTGGTCTGTTTGTGAGATATTGTGGTGAGAAATAGACAGTGGCAGCTGTGTGTGTGAGAGAGAGAGAGAGAGAGAGAGAGATATTTCTTGGTGATTCCTGTGATGAGCTCCATGTCTGGCCTTGAGACTAACTTGTGCTTTGCTCTCTGCTCTGGTCTGCTCTGCAATCTGCATTGCAAGGTGTAAGTCAAAAAAATGTGGCTGAAGTTGCTCTAGTTGAGTTTATGGCTATGCTTGCTGCTAAAAGTGTTTTTGTGGCAGCTGTTGCAATGCTAGGAAGAAATGTAAGGAGTCATAATTGTGTGAGAGAGCAGCTTGTGCCAGTGATGGTACTGCAGCGCAGGTACTGTGGCTGGCAGTGGATTCTGGGTCAGTGATTCTTTTTTGGCCATTTTCAGACTATGTTTGAAATGTATGTTTTGTGTTGGGAGGAACAGATTCCTTTTTACTCTGTGCTTCTGAAGTATTTTTCAAAGCAAGGTTGCAAAAAGTATTGCAAACTGCAATGCAAAACTTGTGTGTGCACTCTGTGAGTGCAGCTTGTTCTGGCCATAGGGCATAATGGGGAAACTCAAAACACCCCATTGTTCCCCTAGGGACACCAAAGTGGGCATGGCAGGTGCTACCTACCACACAGCCCACAAAATAAATGGGCAAGGCAGTGATTTTA
Organism: Hemicordylus capensis; assembly: GCF_027244095.1. Lineage (NCBI taxonomy): Eukaryota > Metazoa > Chordata > Lepidosauria > Squamata > Cordylidae > Hemicordylus > Hemicordylus capensis. Next base: position 50,487,975 of record NC_069661.1, on the reverse strand, counting down.
AACACATTTTTAACCTTTCCCCCAAGCCCCCATAGGATCGTATGGGGGTTGGGGAAAGGTTAAAAATGTGTTTTTAAATGATTTCTTTAAAAGTGATCTGGGCTGAAGCCCTGCATGCTGGGCCACACTCACAGATGTGAGGTATGGGCTAAAGAGTGTGCTTGTACCTCTAACTCAGGTTAAAGCCTGAGGTAAATTCTAGGGGTATAAATGAAATTGATTTCGCGTTCTGTTTCGAGTTCAAAACAAAACACAGATGGCTGAAACATTTGAAACTGAGCAGGGCTTCAGCTTGGGTCACTTTTTAACAAACTGATTTTTAACAAATTTTTAACCTTTCTCCAAAACCCTCATAGGATTCCCCATAGGTTTGGGGGAAAGGTTAAAAATTTGTTTAAAATTGCCTACTTACCCATTTCTTTTTGGGGTTGGGTGGTAGGTAGCACCCATCATTCTCTACCACACTACCCTCTTTGGTGTCCTTAGGAGTTACCCCGGGGAACAATGGTGTGTTTCACCTTTTCCCATTGTTCCCTGTGGCTGGGGTTTTCGAGTTTGTTTCACTGAAGCAGCCGGCTTGACTGCTGTTTTTGACTAAATGTTTTGGACGTTTGAGTTTCATTTTGAGCTCAAAACAGAATGCAAAATCCATTTCATGCACATCACTAGAATTGACCCCAGGCTTTAACCTGGGTTAGAGGGCGCAAGCATACCCTTTACCCCAGGTACGGGGTCGTGTGTGTGCGGTTCATGTGTAGAGCACCTGACTTGGGGGAATCCCCCCAAACACTGTGCTCATCACATGGTGCATTGCGGGATATCCAGAAGCATCCTTACCCTGGCCTCCCTGCTGCCACGCTGCTCACGGCAGCAGTGCTCATGTGTGAGCACAGTGTGGTGAGCAGGGCTTCAGCCTGGATCATGTGGGGGAAGTCAGGAGCAATCCTGCCTTTCCCCTGTCCCTTCCCAACTCCAAGAAAAGAGGTCATGTGTACAACCTCAGTATCTATGAATGTCACTTTAATAATCAAAGGAATTTACTTTGGGTGGGTCCACATGTAATGGTGGTAAATAAGTATGGGAAAGCCACCAGTTGTCAATGAGTTCATGCTCCCACCATTGCCTCTCTTTCTTATGACTTGTGAAGCTGGAAATATCCTGAGAACATCAGGTGGATAACATTGCTTACCCACCTCAGCCCAACATTATCAAGCCAACTTCAAATGTTGGTTAAGAATGGTGGCTTCATACGGTGGCTTCATACACCACAGAAAAGGCAGCAGTAGTGGGAGTCAATGCCTGACGACCACCAGCAACTCTCTCATGTTTACTTGCCACTATTGTGTGCGAGCCCACCCTTTGAAAATGTATTAGTCTTGCAAAGTATCTTTGTCTATTTGCATGTACAATGCAAATATAGCTGATAATTTACCTTAGAGATGTCTTATTAGAATTCAGTAACCTATGCCCTTTTTGTGTCAGCTATACCATGTAGTGGCCATAGTGCAGCTTGTCATATGTTTTGTCTCTACAGCATGAAGAGTTTCTGTGTCACCACATTTCAGGAAGATTCCATGCAATCTATTTTGAAATGTTATATCCCGCTTTCAAGTCATCAACCTCCAGAAAGAAGGAAGGAGCAGACTGAGTTAGCTTCACACATGGCAAGTAAGGTTGCTGTGAACCTCCGCTTCTCAGAGCATGTGTGAGAGCCCGACTTCCAGAGTCAAGACAGGCATGCAGACACTGGGCATGTCATCCAAACCCTCAAAAGTTGGCATATCCTACCCACTTTGTGGTTCCAGACCAGACATACATAACCTAGATTTGAAGTCAGTTTCAGATATCAGGTCTGGAACCACAAGTCAGATAAGATATGCTGACCTTGGTGGGTTCAGCTGACATGCCCAGTATTGGGATACCTGTTACACCACTGGAAGTCAGCTCCCACACATACATGCTCCAAGAACTGGCAATTCACTGCAACCATACTTACTACATTATTTGTGAAGCTGCTCTGAATCTCAATGCATAATAGATGACACTGTTGTGAACAAAATCTTCAGTGAGATGGGGTGAGCCACATAACAAGTTATAGTTGCCGCATGGAGCAGACACCACATGGAAACTGCTTCAGGTGTTTTCCACATGTTAGCTGGAGTACATTGGTGAGCTCTTATATTAGACAGGTCAAGGCAGGGTCCCAGATTGTGATTTCTACCTCACTGCCATGGTTCATAACTATAGACCATGGTTCATAAATCATGGTTCTCAAGGTGCATTTTATGTTCATGGTCATGTCATTATTTCACTTCCTAAAGTTTCCTTCAGAATTCTATTTAGTAACCACTGAAATAGATGAGATCTCAAACACAAGGAACTCTTGTTCATAATTTATGAGAGCCTTCTAAACTCAGATTTCACAGGTATCACTGTTGCCCCCTCACTCCAGAAACTAAAGTCATTCCTTAGTGAGACTGGGATGCAACTGTCACTTTATTCAGTCTTATTAAAAAAAATCAGCAGTTTAGACAAGTTTGCATGAGCTTCACGTCTAAAAGGAAAAGCTATTAGAGGCACCCTGTGGCTTTAAAATCCATTTTATTTATTTTATTTACATTTTAACAATGTTTGATGGGATAAACCTCTTAAGAATTACTGTATCATTTGTGAGGAGAGCTGCTGAATCTTAAGAAGGCAAATACACTCAGCCATAACAAATGCTTGGCTCAAAATGGGGTTTCAGAAAATTGCTATTGTCAATCTCAAATATGACTTTATTCCCCAAAATGTAATAATGGAAATGATTGTTATTGTTAAAATTATTATCATCATCTATGAATCCACAGCACAGTTCTCAAGCGGGGTATAATTGAGAGGTCCCCCTCCCCGGGGGGCACACTGTTACCATTTTTTCAAAGATTCAAGTATTATGTGCTTGGCCAGAGAATTAGCCATAGATGTGAGAACTCCAGCTTTAAACTCCTCCTCAGCTGTGATCTTAGGCAAGTCACAATTTCTCAGCCTAAATTATCTCACAGGGTTCTTGGAAGGTTAAAATACTGTACTTCTTTGAGGAGGAGAAGTATTTTAACTTGACATTTGTTTATTGCTTGCAGGAAAGGCAATAAATGTATGTGACTGCCTTCTTAGGATCATTCAACCTTCTCACAGCACAAGCCAAGTATGGGATGTTTCTTGAAGTATGGGACAGTTGAGAGGCAAACACCAGCATTTTCTAGCTTCTAGAAGGAACCAAAGAAGCAAAAGAGACAGGTAGAAACATACCTTGACCTGGTGCTGTGTGGAGAATTTTTTTTGGGGGGGGGGGAATCCCACAACATTGCAGTACTGAGTATTATTACCTATAAGCCTTAAAGAGTCTGGGGCCAGGATACTTAAAGAACCATCTTCTCCAACACAAGTCTGCCCACTCAGTGTTTTTGTTATCAAAGTCCTTAAAAATATTCACATCGTAGATCTGATTGGCCATTTCAGTTGTGGTGCCCGATGGTGAAAGATTCCTCCCACATGAAGCTCACTTGGCCTAACTCCTTTAAGCAGCTAGAAATGATTCTTTTCTGCCAAGATTTTTGTTTAGATTGACCTTTACCCTTGGTTGTTGCTGCAATTGTAAGTTTCAGTGGTCTTAATTTTCCTAGTTATTGTTTTTATAGTAGGTATGTGCATGAACTGAGGTTCATGCACTGGTTCAGTGCTGAACCGGTTTGGCGCCACAGGGAGGGGAGCAGTGAGCAGGATCTTTAAATAAGAGGAGAGCAGGTCCTTACATGTGTGTGCATGCGTAGGGGCCATTTGCATGGTCAGCAACACCATGCAAACCACACAAATGCTGCCTGTGCATGTCCATATGCCATGTGCATGCTGGCGCCACTCATGAGTACTTGGGACGAGCACCGCCATAGCAAGAAGTTGCATGCAGTGGCGGAGAGCAGGTAAGGAGCTATTCTCCTCTTTATTTCTTTATTTATTCAATTTATATACTAACCCTCCAAAAATGGCTCTTTTAAAAGATCCTGCTCACCGCTTCCTTTCCTGCAGCGCCGAACCCCCTGTTTTAAGGTATATTTGTTGTTAATTGCCCTACAGCCTCTCATACAGTGGGAAAGTGAGATATACATGTTTTAATAAAATAAAAATAAATTCCTATTTATAGACATGTAAAAGTATGACTACAGTTTTCACCTGAGTCACATCTAAATTAGAGTTTGAGACCTAAAAGGGGAAGACCAAGTGATTACAGGTGTTGCTTTTAGTTTTCTTTTTTATGCTCAGTCATAATCTAAATTCTTACTTGTAGAATGCAAACTATACAAAATACAATTTGCATTCTACAATCATACAAGTTTCTGGCTGTCACTAGAAACTCACACACACGCACATTCACACAATCAGAGAATTGTTACATAGGGATGTGCATGAACTTGTTCGGCGTTCTATCCTTAAAACGCCAAACAAGTGCGGAACCCTCGCATTCGAACTGGTTCGAACGTGGGGGGGGGTTGGCTTTAAGGACAGGGGAAGGTGCACTTACGCCCCTGCCGTGCTTCCCCCTCCAGCGCTCTGTGTGTCAATAGTCTGGTGAGGCAGGAACGTACCTCCTTGCCACCCCATTTTTTCACTGACCAGAAGTGACCTGAAGTGCCATGCATGCGTGCGTGCGTCATGAGTGGGCGCGCATGGCACTTCCAGTCAGTGAAACAATGGGGCGGCAAGGAGCTATGCTACCACCTCACCAGACTATTTATACACAGAATGCCGGAGGGGGAAGTGTGGTGGGGTGGTGATAAATGGACCCTCACCCGTCCTTAAAGCCACCCCTGTCCCACCATCGGCTCAACGGGAGCTCTTTCCATGCACATCCCTATTGTTACATGCTCCATACATGCAAACTTAACTTCTTTTTAGATTTATGTTTGTGGCTGTCTCTGCAAATTCCTTCTCCCCCAATGCAATACTGTTTTAAAATTATTGCAGCTCAGTATGTTCCATCTGTGCCTTGACTTCTTATGTGTTACAGTGCTAGACAAAACCATTGTATAGGTCAAAACCCGGATCTTGAACTGAACAATAGGAAGTCAGATCACAAAAGCATAGGTGTGACAGTCCACTTGACCCTCCAGGAGTCCGACCATGGTGATTTGTAACATCAGTTCCCAACCATCATCAAAGGTAGCCCTGTAGACATCTCATTACTATCCTGTAACCATCTACGTTTACCAAGACATGAATGACAATTGCCATATCTAAGCTTGAAAGAAAGAGCTGCAGCTATCAAAGAACATTAGCATTGAAAAGGATATAGGAAGCTGCCTTATACAGAGTTAGACCATTGGTTCATCTAGCTCAGTATTCTCTGCCTATATTGACTGGCAGCAGCTTTCCAAGCTTTCAGGAAGAAGTCTTTCCCAGTCCTACCAGGAGGCTTTACAGACAGGGCTTCTGCCCTGAATCTCCTTCGGGAGAGAGTGTGTGCATTCACACACCAGCCAATCTTACCCCAAGGTCCCTTCAAGATCCTTGGACCCATTCCACACACGTTGGGCTTTGTCTTGAGAATTCTAGCTTATCTCGAGGTATTTCCGGGTTTTAAAAATGCTGGTTTTAAAACGACTTTTTCTGAAAACTCCAGAGCAAATAGGGAGAGGCACTGATGTAGAATCATTTGCATGATAAGAGGGATAATGAAGCTCTTCTCATGATCCATGAGAAGAGCTTCTGTCAGATCTGTGGGGAGAGCCGGCTAAGACCGCTCTCCCCACAGACGATCAGAGTACAACGCTGGGCAGTTGGATTGGCCACCCACACGGCTACCGGCTCCATCACGGAGCCGGTGGAGGCTGCAGGGATCAGGGGCTGTGCGGCCCCCAGAAATCCCAGGATGCCCCACGCAAGCATGCGGGGCATCCTGGAGAGACCCCCGAGCCTGGGAAGCTGGCTGCAGTCTCCCGGTCGGGGGTTTACTTGTGTGTCACCATGCGCTGCAGTGCCACACGAGCAAAACAATGAGGTTAACGGGCTAGCTGGGCTAGCTGCCTTGGGAGCACCAGGCTTGCCTGTGAGCCTGGTGGTTCCCATGATCCCTGGAAAGCTTAGTCCACTTTTCAGGGATTGTGGGGATCATCTTTGAAATGCAGACGTAGCTCTTTAGTAATCTCTCGCTCCCTGCCCCCCAGCATTGGCTAGAAGGAAAACACGGAGACAAAACATGGAGACATGCCATGTGAACTTATAAAAACAAAAACCGAGAGCAGAGGGGAGGGGCTGCTTCCCTCAATGCCATGAGTGTGATTTGACGTGGCTTCACTCAACATTTACCCCGCAGCATGAAGCCTTGTGCGAATAACTCTCTCAGGACCTTGTGCATGCAAAGCAGATGCTGTACCTCTGAGCTATGGCCCAGTCCCTTAAGGGGAATATCTGACAGCAGACTGTGATCACATGTAGTCACCTTGCCAGATGCAAACCAAGGCAAACCCTGCTTAGCAAAGGGGACGTTTCATGTTTGCTACCACAAGAAGGGAGAGAGAGGCCAGGAAGCCTTGTACTTTAACACCTTGCTCAGTGCAGGAAGCTGCTACAGCATCCCTAAGAGATGTTTGGAACTTCTAAAGAAGTTAGAACAGCCTCTGTTTGGAACTTCTAAAGAAGGAGACCACTCTGCATGAGGCAAACTGTTTCACTATCAAACACCTCTCATGGTTAGGAAACTCTTCCTGATGTCTAGCCCAAATCTGCTTCCTTATAATTTCAACCCATTGGTGAGAAACAGAGAACAAGTGTGCTCTTTCTTCTATGTGACAGTCCTTTGGATACTTGGCTATTATATTCCCCCTTAGTCTTCTCTTATCCAAGCTAAACATACCTAGCTTTTTCAATTATTCCTCACAGGGCTTGGTTTCCAGACCTCTCGCCATCTTTGCTGCCTTTCTCTAAACCAGTTTCAGTTTGTCAATGTCCTTAAAACGCAGGGCCCAACAGCTAGAGCTAGTGAAAGGTTTCATTTCCACCACCGTAAGCTGAGTTTCTAGGCACGGCATAATATAAAGGATGACTTTCTGTATCCTTGATCCCTTGGTCTAGGACTATGCATAAATGTAAAACTGAATTCCTCATGAGTTCCCAAATGGTGAAGAGTTTAAATAATATAGAAGGCCAGCAAACTTCCGAATTATTATAAATAAAAGCCAAAGTCATCTGAAACATCCTAGACAACACAAGGACAATTTAGAGATGCAAATTAAGCTGACAAATAAATCAGAATTATTAGTTAAGGAAATGCCACAGTCCTCCAAATAGACCCAGCCAGCAAAAACTATTGCATATTACATTATAAGCATTTTCAGCAATTTGCAAGAGTTATTTGAAGACTTCTAGAATGGAGCTAATCTATAATTTGATACAAAAATATATATGTGAGTGATTTAATCTAATAATTCTTCAGGGCTGATATGGATTCTACTGATCCCTGAGCAAACCTTAGCTATTCTTAGGGAAATTCAGAGAAAGTATAAAGTTAGAAGAGAAAGTCGAACTATGAGGCTTCTATCTACCCTTTTATTTTACTTAGGAAGAAAACGTAATTGTGCAACAGTATTCTTATAAAAAATAACAACAGAAATTGGGAGTTGGCTTACTTCTGGAGCAAGCTGAGATACCACAAATGTCATGGCTGTGTTGTCTGTTGAACCTAACTATGGAACTGGTTTTGATTAAAAAGGTTTTATATCGTTTCCTGGCAGGGCTCTTAATAAGGCCCTGCAGCATGAGTTCTCCTAGACCAGACAGGGAATCTCAAGGCTAGATTCTACTTCAGGGGGCAATGCACAGATAATTCACTATGCCCGCCTTTATAAAAAAGAACTGGAGCCACTCTCTTCTAATACAAAACATGGCGCTTTATAACAATAGGAGCTACATGCTCTCAGCACTTTTTTCTGCTGTACAACAGAACTTGAGCCAAGAATTTCCCTTTTTTCACTCCTGCCTATGGAAAATTGAATTTTACTTAGTATGAGATGTGTACTATTTCCTTCTATAGATGTAAAGGAACAGTAACATCTTCACACTGAGTAAAAATCAATTTACTCCATGTGGTGAATGAAAATATATCTTATGCCTGCTGTGCGGTAAGATGTCTGAAACCATATCCAAGTACATTTCTTTGGGAAGAAGGATAGCTAAAGAGGGCAAATCTAGATGAAATGCCTAACTTAATATTTTAGAGCATGCCCTGGCGAGAGCCCTCTTTAAAAGATACAGGATGTTTTATGTTTTGCAGATGATAGTTTGCTCCTTTCTCTTCAGTCACATTTGTTCAGCTGTTATCAAGAGTAGACACTATAGGAAATATCTGATACATGCTATGCAATTGTCTTTCCCCGCCAGCATTTAAGTGCAATTTTGGGAACGGATTGTATGAAGCATTCAGATCTGCATTTGAGCAATAGAGAGAGCCAGCTGTTCATAGTTCGTCCCAGATTGCAGCAAAATTATCTTATTTGGAAAGGCTGGTATGTGGTGATGCAGATAAATGATAACACCATAAAGATGCACAGATAGAAAAAACTGTACTGTAGCCATTCCTGGGTCTATTACTAGCTAAGCCCCAGTGCAAAAGGCATTCTAAATTCTGTATTAAGCAAGTTCTGTATATAGCAACAGAAACAATTCATTTAATATCTCAGTGGGACAAAATAAAAAGGTTTTATATTTGCCTTGATGCATTTCTCTGTCAGTCAAGCAATGCATGGAGCATTGGAAAGAGGGATAATGTTACTTCAGAGATTAAGAGGCTGTTGATATAAAGATAGAATCAAATTAGGTTTAATTGACAAAAAGGAGGGGAATCTAGTTGCAGAGTTGCAGTCTAGTTGCAGAGCTGAAATGGTTCAAAGGATGAAGCCTCTGATCCAAGAGCAACTTCAGACTATGTAGCAGCCCCTTGCTGATAAGGGGAAACACCACAGGGCCCCACGTACAGGCTTCCCCAAACTGCAGCGCTCCAGATGTTGCAGAACTACAACTCCCAGCATCCCTAGCCACAATTTATTGTGGCTGGGTATGCTGGGGGTTGTAGTTCTGCAACATCTGGAGGGCCACAGTTTGGGGACGGCTGATGTAGAACATAGGAAGCTGCCTTCTACCGACCATAGTTCCATCTAGCTCAGTATTGTCTACTGGCAGCAGCTTCTCCAAAGTTGCAAGCAGGAGTCTCTCTCAGCCCTATCTTGGAGATGCCAGGGAGGGAACTTGGAACTTTCTGCATGCAAACATGCAGATGCTCTTTTCAGAGCAGCCCCATCCCCTAAGGGGAATATCTTACAGTGCTCACACATGTCTCCCATTCAAATGCAAACCAGGGCAGACCCTGCTTAGCAAAGGGGACAATTCATGCTTGCTACCACAAGAGCAGCTCTCCTCAGTGAGTCCATGACTGAATTTGATTACAGTCAGTGACCAGCAGTGAGCAAATAAAGATATGAGCCCCTGGTGGCACAGTGGTAAAACTGCCGCCCTGTAACCAGAAGGTTACAAGTTCGATCCTGACCAGGGGCTCAAGGTTGACTCAGCCTTCCATCCTTCCGAGGTCGGTAAAATGAGTACCCAGAATGTTGGGGGCAATATGCTAAATCATTGTAAACCGCTTAGAGAGCTCCGGCTATAGAGCGGTATATAAATGTAAGTGCTATTGCTATTGCTAAAAGTAAAAATCAAAATAAAACAAAATCAAATCAAAACAACAGAGGCAGGTAATAAAACATCAGCACATACAGGGGTCTCATATACAATTAGTCAATTGCTCCCTTCTCAGTGTACAAGCTGCTGCACAGAATTTTGCTACCCCAGCTGTAATGGCTATATACTGTTCTGCCAGCAGGAAGCAAATATATTATTCTTCGGATCGACCTGGCGTATTTTTTAAACATGGTTCAATCCAAGCAATACAAATGTCCTGATAATATGAGCAATATAGAAGAACATGTGAAATGGTTTCAATATTGCCTGAACCGCATGGGCATAATCAATTCTTAAGCGGTATTTTCTTAAATCTGCCATCCCAAACAGCAGAAGGCAGGGCATTGAACTGCACCAGCAAGAAAGCGCTCCTCTGATTTAGAGTGGTCAAATTTGTGAGATATGCAGCTGGCAGGGGGTAGTTTGGGAAGCCGCCTGGAATACTACTAGGGGCAACAACACTTAGATCAGCTTGCTTCTCAATATACAATTCGTTGTTTAATCATTTTTTGGCAGCATCATATCCCAATGAAAATAAATATTATGGAGAGAAGCCATATCTACCCAATTTATCATAGAGGCTCTTACACCAGTTAGAGTGGAACTCACCTTTCAGTACCAGGGGGTGAGTCCAGTCATGTTATCAGTTACTATTATAAGTTATAATTACCATTATCAGTTATGAGTTACCATCATCGGTGAGTCTAGTTGTGTCAGACAGGCAGACACTGTATATTCCCCAGAAGTCAGAGAGAAATGTGAACACAGCTCATTGACTTCTTCATGCATTCCAAGCTCAGCTCATCAGAGGGCTGACAGTATGCAAAATGCCACATGCTGGGAACTAAAGCGCTGTTTGTATGAGAAAGGAATATGCTTGCTCCCAAAACAAGTGTCATAACATTGTAGATGTTATGTGTAGATGTGCAGCATGCTGCAAAGCTTGGCTTCATCACCCATAAGCTACCCAGCACACGTCTCCATGACTGACAAAGCCACTCACTACCACAGAACCAATAGGTGGCTAAGGTTGCTTACTATTTATTTATTATTTATTTAAAATATGTATACCCCGCCCCTCCAGTGCGCTACTGCTCAGGTCAGCTCACAACAATAAGATAGACACAAGATACAATAAAAGTAATAAAATTAACTAAATTAAACAAACAAAAAAAGTTGTCAGATGAAAACCCACAGAGGTGGTTCCAATGATCACTGGGAGCCGCCTGGGGAGGGTTAGTAGGCAGACCGAAGCAGCCGCCCACACGACTGCTGGTTCTGTTACAGAGCCGGTGGGGGCTGGGAGGATCGGGGGCCACGTGGCCCCCAGAAGCTCCAGCATGCCCTGTGCGAGCGCGCAGGGCATGCTGGAGAGACCCCCGAGCTGGGAGGCTGCTTTTCAGCCTCCCGGTCGGGGGTCTACTCATGAGTTGCCATGGTGCGGAGCCACGGCAACTCACAATCGGAAAGCCCGTGTTAGCAGAGTGCTTGCTACGCTAACCCGGGCTTAGGGGAGGGCTACTTAAGCAGGTGATCAGCTTTGACTGAACCGGGCTCGGCTGCGAGCCCAGTGCGTCTCACGATCGGTGGGTAGCCGGCTAAGCACCCTTAGCCCGCTTTTCACTGATCGTCAGAATAGCTTCACAATCATTTTTAGGTTCAAATTAAAACGGAAAATTAGAAAAAGGTAAAGAACCTACCATGGGGTTTCCATGGTCTGTTCTATGGTAAGCTGTAGCTTATTACCTTCCTTATGTGCACACCTATAGGGTATAGTAATAGGGTCACAAATACGTATTGTTTGCATCATAAATATGTATGTATTGAACTGGTATGGGTCAAAGTAGTGATTCGAGTGTTGGACTAGGACTGAGGAGACCTGAGTTCAAATCCCCATTCATCCATGAAACTCTCTGGGTGATTCTTGGCCAATCACTTCTCCCTTAGCCTAACCTACCTCACAGGGTTGCTCTGAGGATTAAAATAACCATATACACTGCTCTAGGCTCCTTGGAGGACAAGCGGGATATAAATGTAAAAATAAATAAACAGTACAGCCACACAAAAGCAGGCACTTTATCATTCCCTTTCATGCCATACTCCTTTTTGCCCGCCCCTCCCCCCCCCCAGATCTTCAGCTACTAGTCGGAGGGCTTATTGGCCACTTCCAGCCTCAGAGGCAGGATGCCTCTGAATACCAGTTGCAGGGGAGTATCAGCAGGAGAGAGGGCATGCCCTTCCAGCAGCATCTGGTGGGCCACTGTGTGAATCAGGATGTTATACTAGATGGGCCTTGGGCCTGATCCAGCAGGGCTGTTCTTATGTTCTGACTTGGAGTGAATGCATGAAAGTCTTGGCTGTCAGTAGTTCCCCCTTCTGGCTAGCAACCCTCATAGTACAGATAGAAGGAAGGCAGTGTCCAATCTGCAACATTCCAGGTCTAAGCCCTAGAGTTCCTGACACATGGGAGGTTTTTAGTCACCATACCAAAGTATAGCATTGGATACCTCTCTGCATCTTTGAAACATTCCATCATCACATGAGCTGTAACATGACCATAACAAGAGCACTAAAGAGAAAATACTTTACAACAGATGTAAAGTATAGATGCCTTCACTTACTAAGGTGACAGCAATTAGAAGCAAGTAATATAAGAGGCCCATCCGGAAGACATTTCAAATTAATTAGTAAAAATGATAGGAGGGTCAAAGCTCTCATGAAAACTCCATCATATTCTGGATGTGCCATATTTTTCTGCAACACCATGTACTTGCTCCATAAAGCATTTTGAGGCCAACAGGTAAAAAAATAATGCATAGAGAATGAAGTGTTTCTATACCTCATTTTCTAAAGTGAACCATTTCTGTGGTGAAGAATTCTGGGGCTATAAATGTGTTGCTCTACAAATCTCCTCATTGCTAGAAAGATGTGTAACATTTTAATTGTCCCTGGAGAGAAAGCTAAAAAAACACACTGAAACTATTCTAAATGGTGGTATGAACCCGAGAAGAAAGCAGGCCTTTCAAATTAATGCAGTAACAGTGCAGTCAAGCATATTTTTTTGATGAAAGAGAGGCAAAAATAATAACTACCTGAAGGCATGTCAGAAATAACTGTTGCTTTTCTTTCTTCCTCTCCTTCCTTACAAGGGCAGAGATTGGCAAGCCAATCAAGAAATTAAAGATGACATGTTACAAACCGATAGCCACGCTACTCTGTTTATTTTGTTGCTGCTGTTTTCCTGTTTAGAGTGTATCTTATCAGCCACAAAGGCCAAGGAGTTAACAGAGCCCTCAGCAGTCTCAGAAGAAATCCTTAAGAGAATTAATGTCCATCACCCCAGCTGCTCCAAGACATTACTGCAACCTCATATACATTTTTCAGTCTAGAGCAGTAGCTTTAAACATTGTACCTTCAGGGAACATCCTGCATCTGCTTCTCTGCCAAGGAATGCCTGATGGCTGGAATGGAAACTGTGCAGAGGATTGTGGAGCTTGTTTCTGAGTGCATACTCAGTTTATGGAGGACAGCAGTCAGGTTACCATCAGCCCACATTAACAAAGCATTCCAATCCACCTAAAGTAAGTAATAATTAATATTGAAATCAATGAACCAAGCTATTCATGACTAAGCTAAGTCCCATTGCTGTCAATGTGATTTATCCACAACTTACTTTAATTGGATTGGGACCATAGAGTGATCTAGAACATAACATACTCAACGCTCTACAAATGATCTGACAGAATGATCAGTGGGGTGAGGGAGGGGCTATTGCTTTGGTTACTGTTCAGATATTTTGTAGTGCTATTGTGTCAATTCTATAGTGTGATTCCCAATAACAAAGTGCAGTCCTCAGGAGGCACATCCAAAACAGCATATTTTATGAGCACTACTTATCTATGGTGGGTGGAACAAACCTTTCCACTTCAGTGAGATGCCAACCCACCCTAGGGAAGAAGCAAGATAAAAGCAACCATATAAGAACACCATTTAAGAGTTGCTCCAAACTGTGTTGGGGAAAATTCTCACATGATTATTTCACTTCAAATGATTGGGGGGCAGGGAGTGGGTGGGGAGACAGATAATGAAAATGACCTGACTTGTAATTCTGTGACCTTACATTAAAATTGCTGACTGGCAAATATTTCCAGATATGCATATATTTAAGGTCAGGGTTTTTGTCAGACTCAAGGATAGAAGATTTTCATTTAGAAGATGAAGTCAATGTATTTGCATAGTGTGCATATCACTAAAACTCGTGTTTGTGTTTGTTTTATCACAGACTTGCTCTATATTATTTCTTTAGACATGTAATGCTTATTGTGTTGCATTAATAGGTTTCGTTTGGCCATCAGTGGAAAAGAAATCATTTACTTGAATGCAATGGTGCACTTCCACACATGGAGTTGGAGATCTTCTGCAACACTGCGTCCAAGTAAATGATTCCTTTTCCACAGAAAAGAAATCCATTGGATTTTCCACAGAAATGATATCCAATGGAGGGATTGTTCTCAACTGTGCAGAATAACGTTGCACAACATGAGAAAAAATATTCTAAATCAGAGAAGTTCTTTTCATTGCTCCAAAGTCTGGATATCCTCCAAAGCTGTAGAGACTCAATTTCTGTGCTCATTCAGAAATGTTTTGCACATATGCACACAGAAAGCTTCTCTGCATCCCAGCCTTGTATAGAAAATAGATGCTGACCATTGATTGAAAACATCTCCAATAAGTAACCCAAACTGACAATTATTTGAGGACTGTTGGAAAATATTGGAACACATTTGTATATCTTACTCTGCAAGTTTGGAAGAAATTAATTCTTCTGCATAGGTATAGCCAATACAAAAATTGGACAGTTATGCTAAAACACCTTCCACTTAAGGCAACATGAACTTGCTCATGCTGTCTTCTGTTCTTACACAATCAAAATTCACTAAGAAATATCCTGTTATATTTGATATTTCTAGAGGTGGTGGGGGAATGGGGTGTTCCAATAAATAAGCTTCACAATAAAAATGTTTTCAAAAACAATTTAAATTATTTAAGAAACTACAATGTCTGCATGTGAAAGGGTTCTCATGAACCATGAAGATTTCTTTGTTGCATTATTTAGTATAGTTATAAATGTCAGGTTACTGCTCACAGAGTTATGGTTGCTAAGAATGGCATTTGCAGAATAATATTTGCCAGAGTTCATGTCAGTATTGCTGTCAATGCTTTGGGCAAAGACTTATTTTCTTCAGTATGACATGTCTTTGTAATGGAGAATGCTATGTTTTTGCTCAGTTCTTAACAGCAATGGAAATGTCCCACCAACAACTGTTCTAAGAATATTGGGTAGATTCAATACAATCACTCATGCAATATCTAATTGAACACGACAAAAGAGCTTGTGGGGGGGGGAGTGATGTGCCTCTCCTTTTCATTCGTATTGATCTCTAAGGCCACAGTCAAACACAGAGTTTAACAATTTAAACTTAAAATTTATAAATTAAACTAGCTGAACCTACACAGAGCATATGTGCGGTAGTTTACTTACTTTTAGGGGTTTAGTTGGGAGAATTCAATTGGTTGGTTGTTTCTTCTACACCCCCCACCGCCTCCTTCCCCAGTCTCTCTTCCTGCCCTCCCTTCCAAAAATGGCTCAGGGCAATTTACACAGAGAAATAATGAAGTCAATTCTTTATTACAGTCAGGGACCAGCATAAAATTAATACAGGTTAAAAATTACATGTTATATGATGATGATATGATGATATCATGACAAGGCTAAAATTAAGGATGATTGCAATTTTTAAAAGCAAGTTAGAACACATATTATTAGATATCATCAAAAGGCTAAAACTAAGAATACTTGCAGTCTGAAAAGTAAAATTGATAGAATATACACATTAATACTAAAATAAGCAAAAACCTAAAACTACTAAAGCTAAAAGAGATAAAATATAAAAATACAGTTTCTATTATAAAAATCCACAGAAATGATGAAAACGGGAGTATAAAATTGTAACAGTCCAGATTTAAAATTATAAAAAGCAATAGGAGGACAATAAAATGCAGTAAAATGCAATACAATGCAGTATAATGCAATAAAACAATGGGTATGAAGGCATGGGCAAGTGCGAGGTCAATCCAGAGTCATCAAGAATCAGATTAAGGGGACTCACAGCCCATCATCCTTAGACAGATGCTGATCGCAGCCACACAGAACTCGGCAACGCTATGTGTAATGGCAGGGTTAGAGTCAGAGAGCAACAGAAAACTGTAGAATTATCTTGAACATCCCGGGAACTTGCTTAGCAATGGGAGAATGAGGGTGGCACAAATGTCTCTATAAAACAGGCAGTATAGGAGGACATGCTCAATAGTTTCTATCTGTTCTGGGCCACAGGGACATAATTGCTCTGCAAATGGGATCTTTCTGTAATAGCCCTCAAGCACTGCTGAGGGGAGACCATGGCAGCAAGCCACAGTGAACGCCCTTCTGTGGTTTGGGACCTCCAGTTGAGTGAGATATGCTGCAGGAGAAGCAATATAGCTAAGCTCCTCACTGATATAAAGTTTTGAGACACTACTGAGGTCTGTTTGGTACTCAATGTCTGTAACGTGCTGCTTAATAATTGCTTTTGCCTGATCATAGCCCATGTATTTCCCAATGAGGTGCCGTAGAACTAGGCATTGATTGATAGTGGAGCGCCCCTCCCTAAAGCCTGCTTGTTCCTTGGCAAGGAGCTTTTCCTGTTCCAGCCAATCCCTAAGTTTCCCATAAAAATGTCTTGCATAAAGTTTACTAATGTTATTAAGTAAACTGATAGGTCTATAATTGGCAGGATCATTCCTCTTGCCCTTTTTAAGGACGGGGACAATAATTGCTACCTAGCCCACCCCCCCAGTCCTTGGGGATTTGGCCATTCGTGTCGATGAAGGTAAAGAGCAATGCCAAGAAAGGACCCACCAGTCCAGATTGTTTTTAACAGCCTCGGGTGGAATGAGGTCCTCACCTGGAGCCTTTCCCGGCTTCAGTTGGGTGACAAGACTGTGAATCTCGGCGGTTGACACCAGAGCCCATGCCAGAGTGTCTTCAATGGCACTAGAGGAATCTCTGCAGGATCTTTGTATAAATCATAAAAGTGTTTCTCCCAGGTCCCTGGATGAATGTGATAGTCCAGATGATTTGGTCCATAGCTGGACCTATGGACCAAAGAAGACTTTGTGAGATGCCAAAACATGGCCAAGTCCCTGCATCTAGCGGCCTGGATTAATCCCGTCCAGGCTTCTTTCATGGCCGCTTTTTTCTTGTGGGCCAGCAGAAATTTATACTTTTATACATGAACCCCACCGCACGTTAAGGTCATCTGGGGAGGTCCATCTCCAGTTACCACCAGTTCGTTTGGTGGCGACTCAGAGGCGAGCCTTCTCTGTAGCTGCTCCTGGGCTGTGGAATGCACTCCCAGCAGAAATTTGTAATCTTAATTCTTTATTGTCTTTCAAGAGAGCCCTTAAAACTCATCTGTTTGGCCTGGACTTTCAGGGTTTTTAATTAGTTTTAATTGTTTTAATGTTAACCTGGCTTTCAGGGTTTTAATTGTTTTGATAGTTTAATTGTTTTTTAAGATGTTTTTGAATTGGTGTTTATATTTGTATTTCTGTTTTAATTGTTTTTAATGATTTTTGTCTTTTAATTGTAAACTGCCCTGAGCCTGCTCGGAAGGGCGGTATAAAAATCGAATAAATAAATAAATATGTAATAAAATAATCAATCAGGCTCATTCTAGTGCCGGCAAGATAAGTAAACTCAGCATGGTGGTCTTTTTCATACGAGCCGTTCAGAATGGAAAGGTCAAGTCCTGTGGCCATTTGGCTCAAGCAGAGACCTGCGTAATTTGACTTTTGATCCTTAGAGAAATGGATAAGAGGGAGCCAATTTGCCTTGGGGCTGGTTGGATAGGCCCTTTGTTGGGAGTATAAAGTGTGGTCATCTGGGCCCATCATAGCATTGAAATCACTACCCAGTACCACATATGCATTGGGATTGGAGTGGATGAGATCAGCTACATAATTTTCAAGTTCAGTCCACAATGTTCTGACCTGTAATTTTCTACATTGGGGAGGGAGGTAGATGTTGATTATCAGCAATTCACATCGGCTGAATTGGACCAGAACGGCCATCGCATATTGCTTGATTGATGGGAGCAGTCTTGAGGATGCGCGCAGGGAGGTAGCAATAAGCACACCCAGTCCTCCTTTGCACCTGCCATGGCCTGCCCTGGGAATGGCTCCAACAGTATGTGAGTGGAAACCATTGAGTAATAGATCCCCAGTAGTCCCCTCTTTAAATGATTGGTTTTTGAAATTATGGGATTATGCCTCAATTTCTAAGTTTCAGCTTATATGAATGAAGTCTCAACTGAGTCATTTATGTCAACTTGGGATCCCTTCATAAACGTTAATATTCAACAAGGACATGATTTGTTCCCATTGTCTGGATTTGATTTGTGAAGCTTTATATACCCAGCTTTATGCAACCAAGTGTTGATCAGATGTAACCAAATGATGATCATTGCTGCTGAATTTTCTTAGAACTGTTAAAATATTCAGAATGTTTTCTTTCTAGTACTTGCTTAAAGTAATATCATGGCACTGTTTTTCTTTTCTTTTGCTTATGTTTCAATAAAATTGAAAAAAATTTTTTTTAAAAAAAACCCTCTGGAGCCAAGATCTTTGAATACACGCTGGGGGGTAATGTTAAATGTTCTCAGATGCTGTGTTGAATAAAATAATTGAGTGGGCATGCTTGCTGTTTTAAAATCTAGAAATAATCTTTTGCAATCCAGCTGGGATGGCAGAAAGTGAAAGTGCTCAATATCTGAGGGGGAGACCTGGTAGTTCAGAAGTTCTGAGAGGGAGGTAAGAATCCTTTTCTTATTTGCCCATAAATATGCATCCTTTCGGGGAAGTCGAATTAGAATCTGGTTAGCTTGCAGGATTCTTTGCACCTTTTCCTTGTTATATCCAGCTATCTCAGGGTGTACTCGGTAAGGAAATTCAGATGCCGAAAAAGAAGAGAGGGCTGTAATAACGTCCTCAGAGTTGTTAACCCCTTGCTGGGACTTAGCTGAAAGTTGGGCAAAAGCCTGAGTTAAAGTCTCTATTTGCCCCCCTAATATCAGAATTATACTTTTGGCAGATATTAAGCATGCTTCACTCAGCTGTTCGGTGATAAGGTCAGGCTGAGGATGAGGTGTTTGGCTGGCATTAGTGCTGTGGGAGTTCTGTCTTGAGGTATTTCCCTCCTCCACTCTTCAGTGAAACAATTTTGAAGTGGAAGGATAGCTATCAGTTTCATGGGGAGCCAGTCTATCGGGGGCCATGGCCAGGGCTGCAAATCTGTTGTTAGTACCCACAACAAACGAAGTACCCAGCACTGCCTTGGTTGGGGGGAGGAAGTTTTCAATCCATAGCTGTTTCTTCTTCCTCTCTCTCCCTGCTCCTTCATCGGGAGGGGGGGGCTCTTGCTGCTGGGACTTTTCCACAATCTTTTCCTACCCCTGGATGGGGTCAGCCCCTAGGATGGCATGTCTGGGATGGAGAAGTGTCCAAGCACAGGCAGGAGCTGGTCACATAGTCTGTTAATCCTTCACCAACTTGCCCCACCTCCAGAGAAATAATAATTAAATAAGATGGATCCCTGTCCCCAAAGGGCTCACAAGACATAAGCTTGGAGATAAAGGCCAACATCACGTCTTGCACCATGTGTGCAGCAGTGTGAGTTCCAGACTAGCACTGTGCTGTCACTTGAGCGGGGAAGGGGCAATTTTCAATGATCATCTGTTCCCTCTGAAGCCCACTTTATGTCACCAAAATGCTCTTTGAGGCTTGGGCCTTTGCCCATCTGTGCAGTGATAGTCTAGAACTCACAACTTTGCATGCACACAGTGCTAGTCAGGAAGCTGGCCAAGATCTTGCTTTGTGTTCCATCTAAGCTAAAGCAACTCTGATCTCAGCAGACTGGCTCCACTCTGAGATTTCCTGTCCCCAAAGCTCCCTGTGCTATTGTCTGACTGCTTCCCCCTCTGGATCCTGAATCGCTCCGCTTTGCACTGTTCATGAAAACATTACAAAAGTTCTTCTTACAAGTATCTATTATTTTTAATAATGTTAATATTCAAAATGAATCCAAACCAGGGGTGTAGCTAGGTTGGAGTGGGCCGAGAGACAAGATTTTAAAATCCCCCAGCCCCTGCTCAGTGAAGCTCAGCTCATGAAGTAAAGAAATCATAAATGAGGTTTTGTACATTGTGGATGATGCAAGTCATTTAATGGTACTAGAGAAAGACATTCTGTTCTGGTAGCTCCAGGTCTTAACACCCACATCAATTCCGGAGGATGATTACAACTGAAGGAAGCCTGGGTGGGTGCACAGCTGGGGGAGTTGTCATGTGACTTGCCTCTGGGGGGGAGGCCACAAGGCAGTGGGCCCGCAAACAACTGTCTCCCCTTGCCCTATTATAGTTACGCCCCTGATCCAAACAGGTGGTGATTTGTATTCTGGTTCAAGGGCAAGTATACAATATTTAACTAAGAACTGAGAAAACAGATCAAATTAAATTGGGTGCGGGGGGCACCCAGCATGATTCCATAACAACCAATTCATGCATAGAAGAAATGTATTAAGGAGCTAAAGGCTGAAAATAAACCAACTCTTGAAATGAATTTCTGTCTATCTGCCTGACCTCAGTCAGATGTGGACACATCCTCATCAAACTTCTCCAGCTCCAGTTGCTGTCGTGAGCTTGTATGTCTGCAGTCTGGTCCCAGGTCTCTATCGGAGAAGCCAGTAGCTCAGGAGTCACTCTGCGTCTGTAAAGAAGCACAAAAGAACAAATGACTACCGAGTACCAAGTCCAAACTGAATCCTCTGCAACCTAAGTTGCTCACCAGTTCCTGAACGTCCTGAGCCAAGGGTCCAAGGCATCACCGAGGGAGATATCGAGGCAGTGGCGAGTCTTCTCCAGCAGCCTGTCCCGGCTGAAGCTGTCTGTTACCCAGCTCAGGAATCAGGTTACAAGCAGGGGAAGCCTGGGACTCAAGAGTTCCACCATGAAGCTGGGAATTCCACATAACAGAAGGCTTGGTATACAGCAAGCTCAACCAACATGCTGCTTCCAGCTTCTTGTTCATTGTCTGCCAGTTTATTTATAGTCCTTGGCTTAATTGCTCACCACCCTCGGCCAGATTCACTGCTTATCTGGCCTGCTGAGGAGGCACTGACTTCTTCTGAGTGCCTGCACCTACTGTCAGCGTTTTGCACGTCTCCGCTCTTGGGAGGTTAATGGATGATCATCCTCTGGCTTTCCACCCCCATCTCCTCTGTTCCTGATGGGCCTTCTTGTCCTGAACTTTCACCCTGGCCCGTCTCAGCTACCTCCTGCAGCCCAACAACCGAGCTCTCCCCTTCCAGTGCCTCTTCACCCGCTGGAGGGTTGCCAGCCTCCTCATCGCTATCCAAGGGTGAGGGCGTGGCAGTTGCCCTTTTAAAAGGGACTTACAAAACCCTAATCAGGCCAGAAGCTTGATGAGGACGCACAGTTTGTTGTATTAATTTTCTGTACAGCCGTCACAGACATATACATGGATGTGAAAAGAGCTTTTACAGGCTGTCTTCCCTCTGTCCATGCTGCATTGTAAGCCAAGCCTCATCCACAGTTACTAGGGGTGTGCACAGAACTGGCTGGCCCAGTTTAGTTCGGTCTGGTCCCCCTTCAAACCACTCTGGTCTGGTTCGGTCCGAGGGGGGGGGGTTCGTGAATTTAAAAAAAAAAAAAATGCCAGGCCAGGCCTCACAGAGGCCATATGTGCATGCACGGTGGCAAGCAAAATGAGTGCCACACTGAAATACTCAGGCCCGTACGGGCCGGGAAAAGCAATAAACCGGGCCACAGTGGTGATTACCGAGGCTGGCAGGGGAAACCTTCTCCCACTTGCAGCCTTTAAAAAGCCCCCCAAAGGGGCTAGAGATAAAGAATGAGAGAGAGAGAGAGAGAGAGAGAGAGAGAGAGAGAGAGAGAGAGAGAGAGAGAGAGCAAACTGGTGGGAGGTTCAGTCCTGGTCCAGATGGAACCGGGGAGGGGGTTGGTTCAACCCTGAACCATTGAACCCTCAAACCTCCAAACTGGTTCAGACATCCCTAACAGTTATTGGCTCCCTCAGAGGATAGACTGCTTGCTCCACCTTCATAAAGGCTGACCCTGCAGCATATAACGGGTGGTTCTGAACTAATGGGGGATGCTCTGTGCCATCTGAAAATATGTGCCTGAAGGTCACACAGCCCTCAGGGACATATTTTTGGGTGACACCGAGGTCGTCTGAGGAAAGTAGCTTCTTGGAAGCAGTTCTTGACAAGTCCAAACTTAACCAGGGGAAGGAGCAAACTTGTGTTTTCTTTCATAAAGAAAAAAGCAAGCAAGCAAACAAGGGGGAAAGGACAAGGTAAGTTTTTTAGGGCTAGGCTTTTCTAGGTTTTGATTTCTGGCTGGGTAGGGGTTTGTTTTTGACAGGGCAGTTTCAATTTCAGTTGTGCCTAGAGAGACAGTGGGTGGCAATTAGAAGCAGGTAAGTCACATAGATTTTGGGATGAACCACATTCCTCAGGTGGCTGAGTTCAGAAGTAGCTCTGGAGAAGACAAGGCTCTCACTAGGGGAGCTTTGCTACCCGGATCTTTGTGAACAGGAGTTTACTAACAGATTTCAAAGGGGTTTTGCATGGAGTTTAGTGGGGAAGCATGCAGGGAGGTGCTGAAGTTGTACACTTTTATCACAAAGGATGAGTAGAGAGTATTACCCCACTTTTGTAATTTTATTAGAAGACAGAGCTTAAAATCCTTACTTAGCTGACAACTACAGCTAAAACCTAGGTTTCAAGTAAACAAGCTCTATATATTCTAAATAGCCAATAAAACTAGCTATGAAGGTAGAATGCCAGCATGAGAGGGGGTGCTTCCCAGTGTATTACACAGAGTGTTGCATGACTACCTGCCTGAGGGGCAGAAGTTGTGGGTGTGCACTCAGTGCAAAGAGCTCCTGGCTCTCAGAGAACAAGTTCGTTCCCTCAGAGCCAAGGTGGCTGGCCTGGATAAGCTCAAGGAGGCAGAGAGGTATGTGGATGAGACCCTAAGGGATGTGATAGAGGCATTCCACTCCCAGACTGACAGCTCCTCTGCTATCATGGAGAATCAAGATATCAGGGAAGGAGGACATCAGTCTGAGGAAGAGGGGAATGCTCCCTTAGAAAAGACCTCTTCCTTGAGTGATGTGCCCACATACTCTCACACAGATGATACTCCTCTGGGGGATGGGGGCTTCTTAGTAGTGGGTAATTCAATCATTAGTGGCATAGAGAGATGGGCTTGTGGCCCATGTGTGGACTGCATAGTGACTTGCCTGCCTGGTGCGAAGACACCACACAGCATCTAGATAGCTTGTTAGGCAGTGCTGGAGAGGAATCAGCTACCATGGTGAACTTAGGCACCAATGATGTTGGGAAATGCAGTTGGGAGATTCTGGAAGTCAAATTTAGGTTTCTAGGTAGCATAGTGAAATCCAAGACACCCAGGATAGAGTGCTACATGTAGTGCTTCCTGTACCACGCATAGCGACAGCGAGATGGGCAGAGCTAAGGGTCTCAATGCATGGATGAGATGGTGGTGCTGGGAGAAGGGGTTGAGATTTGTTAGGCACAATGCAAATGTTTCAGATAAACCAAAAGGAGACAGAATAGAAGCAGGAGTAGAGCAGATGGAAGCACATGAGAGCTGGTCAAAAAAGGTCAGATGACAGTAAGGGAGTTAGCACATGCCAACGCCAGGCAAGAGACTTGGCATATAGGTGTTTTTAATATACAAATTCCAGACGCCTTCAAGCCAAGATGGGCGAGCTGGAGTACTTCGTTGGTAATGAAAACACAGATATAGTGTGCATAACAGAAACCAGGTGGAATAGTAAGAAGCAGTGGGACACTGTTATTCCTGGATACAAATTCTATAGAAAGGACAGAGAGAGGGGGATTGGAAGTGGATTAGTACTGTATATTAAAGAAGGGATAGAATCGAACAAGCTAGAAAACCTAGGAGGACTGGAGTCCTCCACAGAATCATCATAGGTGACCATATGAGGACTGAAAGGAAATGTGTTGCTAGGAAATTGCTATCGCCCTCCGAATCAAAATGCTGAGAGGGACCTGGAGTTGGATAAGCAAATCAGAGAGTCCGCAAAGAGAGACAGAGCTGTAATAATGGGTGACTTCAAATACCCATACATAGACTGGGAAAATTCACCTGCAGGTTTTGACAGAGAGACCACATTTCTAGACAAGGCAATGACTGTGCCTTAGAACAGTTGGTCATGGAACCAACCAGAAAGAAGGTGACCTTTGACTTAATCTTAAGTGGTGCCCAGGACCTAGTGCAAGATGTCAGGGTTGTAGAACCAATGGGGAATAGTGACCATATTGTGATCCAATTCAGTTTATATGCAAGTGGAGCATTGCCAAGAAAGTCCAACGAAGACGTATTGTACTTTAGAAGAGGAAAACTTCAAAAATGTGGGGACAGGTAAAAAGGGAGCTGAAAGGGAAATTCAGCAGGGTCAAATCACTCCAGAAAGTAATGAACTTATTCACAACACTAGAGCATGGTTTGGCATGTATACCAAGAAGGGGGGAAGGTACAAGCAAGTTCAAAAGAACGCCAGTTAGGATTAGGGAAGAGAAGGTCAGGGAAGCTATAAAAGGGAGGATGGCTTCCTTCAGAAAACGGAGGTCCTGCCCAAATGAAGAGAACAGAATGGAACTTCTACTCTTCAAAAGAAATGCAAGGAGACAACAAGGGATGCAAAAATAAAGTTTGAAGTGCATATAACTATAAGTGTCCTGGGGAGTAACAAAAACTTCGTTAAATGTATCAGAAGCAGAAAATCTTCCAGGGAGGTAGTTGGCCCCTTAGATGATGTGGGAGTGAAAGGGATTATTAAGGAAGATAAGGAGATTGCAGAGAAACTGAATGAGTTCTTTGCATCGGTCTTCACGGTGGAGGATACTGACAATATACTCTCTCCAGAACTGAACTTTTCATGTTGAGAGGCTGTAGAACTGGGCCAATTTTAGGTGACAAGGAAAGATGTTCTAAAATGACTGGAAAAACTAAAAAAAATAACAAATTGCCAGGGCCAGATGGCATCCACCCAAGAATTCTGAAAGAACTCAAATGTGAACTTGCTGATCTCCTAACAAAAATATGTAACTTGTCTCTACCATCAGGCTCTGTACCAGAGGACTGGAAAGTAGGCTTGAGCCCAAAACATTTCGGAGGCCATTATAAAGGCCTCCAAAATGTTTCGGCTCCGGGGGCCATTTCAGCGTTTTGGTGCCAGTGAGAGTGGTTCTTTAAGGGCAGGGGAGGGTGCACTCACCCCTCCCGCTACATTTTCCCCGATGGCGCTCCATTGTTTTCAATCCCCTCGAGGTGGCAGCATTCCTCCCTGCCACCCCGTTGCCTTCATCGGCCGGAAGTGCCCGGAACTACCAATCGCACATGCGCAGGAGGGGTGAGTGTACCCTCCCCCACCCTTAAAGCACCATCCCCACCGGTGCTGATTGCGCGTGTGGTGGGAGGGGTGAGTGCACCCTCCCCCACCCTTAAAGCATCACTCCCGCCAGTGCTGAAGCACTTTGAGGCACATCCCTACTGGAAAGTAGCTAATGTAACTCCAATTTTCAAAAAGGGATACAGGGGGAATCCGGGAAACTACAGGCAATTTATCTTAAATTCTGTCCCAGGTAAATTGATGAAAAGCATACCTAATGACAAAATTTAAAAACATATAGAAGAACAGGTCTTGCAGATAGAGAACCAGCGTGGCTTCTGCAAGGACAAGTCTTGCCTCATTAAAGGTTTGGAGTTCTTTGGGAGTGGGAATAGGCATGTGGATAAAAGTGATCTGGTTGATTCAGTTTACTTTGACATCCAAAAGGCTTGTGACAAAGTTGTCCACCAAATACTCTTGAATAAACTTAGCAGTCATGGGGACAGGTTCATGTGTGGATCGGTAACTGTTTGAAGGACAGGGAACAGAGGGTAGAAATAAATTGACAGTTTTCACAATGGAGGGAAGTAAGAAGTGAGGTCCCTCAGGAATCTGTATTGGGACCAGTGCTCTTTAAATTGTTCATAAGTGATCTAGAAATAGAACCAAGCGGGAAAGTGGTCAGATTTGTAGATGACACTAAACCATTTAGGGTAGTGAAATCCACAGCAGATTGTGAGGAGCTCCAAAATAATCTCTTCAAACTGGGAGACTGGGTGACAAAATAGCAAATACAGAGTTCAATGTAAGCAAGTGTAAAGTGATGCATATTGGATTTAAAAAAACAACCACCCCAACTTCACTTATACTCTGATGGAAACTAAGCTGTTGGTGACTGACCAAGAGCGAGATGATTGAAAGTGTCAACTCAGTGTGTGGAAGCAGTGAAAAAGGCCAATTCCCTGCTAGGGATGATATGGAAGGGGATTGAAAATAAAAATGCTAATGTTATCATACAAATCAATAGTGTGGCCACATTTGGAGTACTGCATGCAATTCTGGTCACTGTATCTTAAGGAGGACATTGTACAACTGGGGAAGGTGAAGAAGAG
Organism: Hemicordylus capensis; assembly: GCF_027244095.1. Taxonomy (NCBI): domain Eukaryota; kingdom Metazoa; phylum Chordata; class Lepidosauria; order Squamata; family Cordylidae; genus Hemicordylus; species Hemicordylus capensis. The sequence goes on along the minus strand of NC_069661.1, from coordinate 50,461,522 downwards.
GGCGACCAAGTTCAGAAGGCTAGAGCACCTTCCTTATGGGGCGGGGCTACAGCATCTGTGGCTTTTTAGTTTCAAAAAGAGACTACTACAGGGAGACATGACCGTGGTGTATAAAATTATGCATGGACAGAGAGAAAAAATTATCCCTCTCTCACAACACTAGAACTAGGGGTTATACCATGAAACTAAAGGCGAGGAAATGTTGGACTGACAAAAGGAAGTACTTTTTCATGAAGTGAATAATTAATCTATCTAATTCTCTGCCATAGTATGTGGTGATGGCCACTACCTTGGATGGTTTTAAAAGGGGCTTAGACAAATTCACAGATGACAGGTCTACCAGTAGCTACTAGTCTGATGGCTATTAGGAGTGTGCACAAAAAAGTTATACCCAGTTCGGTTTGAGCCCAAACTGGACACAAACAGAACTGGGCATGTTCAATTTTTGGCCTGCCTCCCCCCCGAACAGACCCCACCAGCTCAACTTGAATTTGAGCCAGCCCGGGGATTTCCAATGTTAACTTTTTTAAAAAGAATATAAACCGCTTCTGGGCTGCACTGTCATGTGGGGTGGAGTTTTCCTCCAGCAGTTACCCCTCCCCACCGGCCTCCCCCCAGTCTCAAAACAACCCAGTTCAGGTGGTTTTCAGCACATTCTGGGGCATTTTAAGCTTGTTATGGGCCTCTTCACACTGACGGTGACCATTTTGGAGGCCACCGCACATGTGCACTGTCCATCTGTGTGACTGGCTTTGGGGCTGGGGTTGGCTCAACCTTGAGCCTAACTGGGCCTGGTCTTGCTCAAGGGTGAGCTAGGGACGAGCCCTTGAACTGGCCCAGTTCAATGTCGAACTGGCTCGAGGTTGAGCTGGTTTGCACATCCCTAGTGGCTATAGGCTATGTTCAGCTTCAGAGGCAAGATGCTTTTGAATACCAGTTGCAGGGGAGCAACAGCAAGAGAGTGGGCATGCCCTCAGTTCTTGCCTGTGGGCTTCTCAGAGGCATCTAGAGTGGGCAACTGTGTGAAACAGGATGCTGAATTAGATAGGCCATGGGCCTGATCCAGTAGGGCTGTTCTTAACATTCTGATGAAGGGGAGGTAATTGAAACTACCTCTCTCTCAAACACAGTAGCACTGGTGTAGTATTAGTCTAGAACTCTTCACAACAGTAATCTTCACTAGTTTTAAGCAGGAGGCATGTTGGCAAAATCTTTCAATGTGAGAGTTGAATGTGGTTTAATTTTCCCACTGTGCTGACCTCTGCACAGTGCTTCACTTATCTGAGTGCTAGGAGGTAGAGGTGTGCACAGAACTGGCTGGTCTGGTTCAGTTTGAGCCCGAATCAGACTGGACAGGGCCAGTTCAGTCCGACACCCCCTCAAACTCTCCCCCTGGTTTGGTTCGGTCCAGGGGGGATTTGCGAACTTTTGCCAGTGGGGGGAGTGGGAACCTCCATGGACACTCCACCCCCACCGCCTCAGATAACTCCCCCAGATGGGGTAAGTTTGAATATATATATATATATATATATATATATATATATATATATATATATATATGAACTCTCTCCCCCCACCCCGAACTGGCCGGGGTGATGGTTCGGGAATGGGGTGGTTTGGTTTGAACCGAACCGGTTCGACGTTAAACACATTCAACGTTGAACCTGTTTGTACATCCCTACTAGGAGAGCACATTAAGGGAGATGCATCACTCTCTTAAGAGTTCTATGAAGAAAGTGCTGGGAAGGACTAAATTTCCCATCACCCCATATATGGTGAAGGGACTCAGGAAGGCTCTGGATCCCTCTAAGGAGCACCAGTCCTGCAAAATGTTCACCTCCACATGGTGCCAGGGAGTCTGTGTAGAGTATTTCGCTTCAGCTAAAGCTTTACACAGCTTAGGGTTTATGGGAGCTGCCACTGGCTCCCAAGTCTTACAATGAAGAACACTGCTTCAGAATTACGGGTGCTTAAAAGAGTCAGGATGTCAGCCACTACATATAAGAAATAAACATAGAGAATAATAGATCAATAAAAATAAATCTCATTTCACACATGTTAATTGCAACTAGAAATGTATGGGAATTTTTCTTACATACAAAGCCATGCAATTTCATTGTTATAACACACCCTTAAATTGTAGAATATAGAAAGGGGCAGTCTCCGTATATTAAGGAAATTGGCCATAACCAAGATTATTGTAATGCATAGTACTGTATTATAGTTCTTTGCAAAAGCCATAGTAGCGGCTGGATATTTTTCATTTTATTAATGATTTGTTTATATTTCCAATGGAGCAAAATATATATAACAATTAAAAGAGGGTCTGCAAGGCCCTGAACTGAACAAATTCACACATAAAAAGGTTGTTGAAAACTTCTTTGTGAGTACATTCCTAATCAATCATTTATTCAAACAGTTATCCTGCACAGAAAATGGAAGCTTGTGAAAAATGTGTCAGCTTGGGGATTCCTGAGATTTGAACCCAATATATTTTTCAGGGAGGATATTAAAAAACAATCCTGGTTGATGTGGCCTCTGATTTTCAAGTAGCCAGTTCTGTGTTCAGCCCAACTGAAGAAACAGCGAGTGAATCAAGAGATCAGAAAGATCTATGAAAAAAAATAATATATTATTCCACCGTACCCTAAGATAGTTAGTATACTATAAATTAAAAAGAACACATTTTATTTCCCTTGGTTCCTTTCAGTGTAGAAATCTTGAAGAAGATACATTTTTTCCCCTGCCCTCATTCTTCCCCCTTTTCATTTCTCTTGTGGTTTTAATTAAGTTTCCTCTTGTGAGTATGTCTTGCTTTTATTTTATGTTATGTTTTTCAGTGATAAGGGCTTGCAGTCATGTTTCCCAGAATCCTTTTTGCTATGTTTTTGATGCTGGCATAACATCGAAGACATGCATTTAAAAAAATACAAAGAATGGCTGATGATTAAATCCAAGAATGAGAGTAAGAGAAAGAGATGTTTCTCATCAGTAAAACATTAAACTAATTAATATTATGTAATCACCATGCTTCCCCCTAAGGAGAAGCTTTGTAAGTGGTCCAAGACTATAAGGGTTTGCTCTATTTAAATGTCATGCACCTTTTGCACATCTCACATCCTTGTATTGTTGGCAAGTTTAAGACAAAGAAAAACTTTGGGGGTATGTGTCAGCTAAAAGGGGGGATTATTATCTCTTCATGTTAATTACAGCTTTAGAAGCATTACCCATAGACACATTCACTAATATATGCAAAATCTTTCCTTTTAAGGGCAATTACTTTATCTTTTGCAGCATAGTTTCAGACCATAATTTGACACTTGACAGTTTTTGTTAAACTCGCTGCTGATAATTTGACAAAAGAAGTTGCTTATGGCTATTTGGATGAAACCATTGTATTTTTACAGACTTTTTGAAAAGTGTCATTCTTGAAGCATGTCACTCACACTACTGAGGCAGTTTGACAGTTTGGACAGGCCATTACAGAGGTTTACATTTTATTTCTGGAAGATTCCTAAAGACATTTACAAGCTATGCTACCTAAGAAGCTCACATTTCACTGAACTCAGCCTTTGATCTCAGGTCATCATTGGTTAATGCAAATAACCCATGGCAAGCTCTTTCATTTTAACATTAAGCAAGAAACTTTTGAAGCACTTCTTTCTCATGCCCTTCCTGATGTATAACAATATCGGACACTTCAACAGAAATGAAGTGAATTATTGAAAAGTGTTTCTCAATCACACAATCAATAATTAAGCTTTACAATAATTAATGGATACAATATTTGTTTGATTAAAAGCAAGTCAGCAGTAGCCTGGTGGAGAATCAAGTTGTTTGCCCCTTTTTTGTGGAAAAGAGAGCCAGGAAAGAAATGTGTATTGTAAATTCTCTCTGTTCTTTTCTCCTTTGAAATGTTAATAAGCAAGCAAGAAGGAAGAAAGAAAGAAAGCAGGAATGAGCAGGAGCAAATAGTAGGAGAAATTATTCAGATATATCAGCACATTTGTTACCAAATGGGAAGTTAACAGGTATGTGTTTCATTTGCTTCTTAAATATATTTAGTACTGACCCTGACCCTCCTGTATTGGTAGTCAGTGGTCAAAAATAAAATAAAGCAACCCTTCACACTCTGACATCAATTATGAAGCCCCGTGGACTTGTGAGAATACAGCTGGGTTCTCATGAATAACTTTGATGAGGATTAGATTTTACATCTGAAAGGAACATGGTGCATGTGGAAGCCCCCATTAACAATTTAAATTGAATTTCATAGATAATTTTAAAGAGACAAAAGGAGAAGCAGAAACACATTTATGGTTGCCACCATGGCCAGGTCTCCAAAGCATCTTCATGTACTGTATCCAGGTTTGTGTTTCTTGAACACCAGCCTGCCCCTCATGACAAAAGACCTGGAATTCTAAAAGCAGTTTGAGATAAGGCACAGAATCAGAAAGAAGTCAAAGATTTCACTGGCTCAGTGCAAACCCTTGGGAGAGTCTAAAGTATCTCTTTTGACGCATTACTGACTTCTCCTCATCAGCATTCTTGATGAACTGATTTCCTCACATCATACATAATGCAGGTTTCTCATTCCTTTGAAATATACTCTGTGAACTTGGCTGACAAGTCATTGAGGCCAACCCATATGTTCTAAAGTGTGACTGTGAGTCCATTGCAGTAGTTAACAAGTAGATGTAAGGAGCTTCATGAAGAGGCTTTTAAAAAACAAAATTTCAAATTGTGCACATTGTTTGGGTTAATTTCTCATGCTAAGTAATTTTTTTGTTAGATACTTAGCCAAACTCTGTCCTCCAGAAGCAGCATGAATTATTCCAATATCCCTCATAAATAGCTCCACCTTTCTGAAAACCAATATCACATATTCCTAAGAATTTTGCAACCTCAATGATTGTTTTAGATTGTTGTATATTGTATGCAGAATATATTAAGCTGTTTATTGTTTACCATTCAAAGCTGAGATGGGCTAGTATTGTGCATCCACCTGTTTAGTTCTCCGTTCAAAGAGCAGTCCAGTTAGCTATTACAAACTGAACTGTTCTCATTAGTCCTCTATTTGAGTCGCAAGCCCAGCGAGCAGTTGCACATTCTTGAAGAACACATCTCAGTAAATGCTGCTTTTTTCCTCTCACAAAAAGCTGCAAAAACTATCTGTAAACTGTTGCTTGTTTGGGAGATTTAGCCACAACATCAAATATACTATTTTCCCTTTGGAACAGAAAATCACAGCATTATGCTGTGCCCCTTATCTTGGTTATTTTGTATTTGAGGAAACAGACCAATCACATCATCAGTGTACACCAATGCTACTTAGAATGATATGTAATGTACATTTGCAGGATTCTCATAGGAACATAACAAGCCGCTTTTACTAATTCAGACCATTGGTCCATCTAGCTCAGGATTGTCTGCACTGACTGGCAGTGGCTTCTCCAAGGCTTAGGCAGGAGTCTTTCCCAGCCTACCTGGAGATGCCATGGATTGATCCTGGGACCTCCTACATGCAAAGCAGAGGCTCTACCACTGAGCTGTGGCTTCATCCCCAAAGGTGACATACCTGGGTCTCCCATCCCATCCGACACTGACCACACCAATATCTGTTTAGCTTCAGCAAGACAGCTGTATCATGTTCCCTTAGACCAGGCCTGCTCAGCTTAGGGCCCCCCCCCAGCAGTTTTTTGACTTCAACTCCCATAATCGCCAGCAACAGTGGCCAATAGCCAGGGATTATGGGAATTGTAGGCCAACATCTGCAGGAGGGCCGAAGCTGAGCAGCCCTGCAGCCCTTAGACCATGTTCTGGGATCCAAAAATACAGATGTTCACTATCATGAAATAAAATCATATCTCATACTTGAGAGGTTTGTTGTGAATAAAAATTCAGCTTCACATGCAAGCATCTTGGCAGTATCTTTCAAAATCTTAATTAAGAGATAAAATAAATACATTTTCCAAAAACCAAAGCAGCTGAATATGCTTAGAGTGGTGCCAAGACAATACATTTGTCATCATCTGTCTTAAGTTCAGAGCACAGTTATGATTTTATCATCTCAGAAAGATACTACTACTACTATGACGACGACAAAGATTTATACTGTATATCACTCTTCAACCAACATTCTCAAAGCAGTTTACATAGAAAAATAAATACATAAATAAGATGGCCCCTTATCCCCAAAGGGCTCACAATCTAAAAAGAAACAAGAGGCAGATACCAGCAACAGCTACTTGAGGGATGCTGTGCTGGGGTTGGATAGGGCCAGTTGCTCTCCCGCTGCTAAATATCAGAGAATCACCACTTTAAAAGGTGTCTCTCTGCTCAGTTAGCAGGGGTCAGATACCATTCAGATTGTAAGATGGCAAGACTTTTTCAACCCCCCTCCATTTTCTTTTCTAAGTCTGTAGGGCAGCCATTAGTCAGTATTGTGCCCAACATGAAGCACATCTCTATTGTTTGATTATAAGAAGATGCATATCACAGGTATTCAAACATTTATACAAAATAAGAGAACGTGTGGTAGTGGCTTCCATTTTCTTTACAAAATGGAAGGCAAAAGTTAGTCTGAGGGTGAAAAGTTTGCTGTGAGGCAAGGAGCTTAGGCAGTTCCAGTATGATACTGCAAACTCTGCCACAAGTCTTCAGAAGCAGATCAAACAACTTGATTGCTTCATTCCCTTTACTCAAGCAGTGAGAAATTGAGCATAAGGTCACATGGTACATTTGTGAAATAGGGCCATTGCAAGCTGTATTGTCTATGGGAAATCCAGTGGCCAAATCAAAACCTGGTTTTGTTGTTTTAAATCATTTTGGTTTTGTTCCAATTTCAGTTTTATTGCTTTCATGTTTGAATATCAGCTATTCTAGAAACCTGGTTTGGCTGAAAAGCAGAATCTATCTATCTATCTATCTATCTATCTATCTATCTTTAAAAGAAATATTTGTAATGTCTATTCATGTATGAATATAAAAGCTGAAGTGGCATTACAAGGACGCAGCAGAAAACAGAGTATCTTGGCATGTGCTCCAAGCAGTTCATATTCTCACAATGGTTGGGATCCACTCATGTGGTTCCACCAATGGAGGATTTCACATACTATACAAATGATGCTTAACTCCTTGGAAGAGGCCTCACTTGCATAGTTAAATGGGCAGTTAGAGTCACCATATAGGCATGAGCCTTTAGACCCAGGCTGTACAACTTTGTCTCTCCTGCAGATGTTGGACTGCAGCTCTCATAACCACTGACTACTGGCCACTGTGGTTGGGGATGATGGGAGCCATTGTCCAAAAACAGCTGGAGGGCCAAAGTTGTGCAATCATAATTTACAGCACAGAATCAGCAAGAGTGGCAGTGGCAACACTGCTACATAGGGTGTATTGGCAGTGCCAATACACACTATGTGTAAAGGGTGTATTGGTGTCCATTGTGTAGGCATTTATAGTTTATAGTTGTGTAGGCATTTATAGTTGTGGGAAGAGATGGAGGAAGGACTGTAGCAAAGTAGAAGAGAATCTGCTTTGCATGCAAGTGGCAGGGCTAGGTGGAGGTGGCAATGGGGCTCTCCAAGGGGGAATTGGGGGGGCGGCTCCGGCAGCACGGGTGACCGACCTTCCCTGACAGTTAGCCAAGCGGTGGGCCGTCCCCACCGTACCCCGTCGAGGCCCGAGCAGGACGGGTGGTGGCTGAACTAACAAGAGAGTAATAGAAACTGTCCAGATGAGCAGACAGCCTCCTGATCATCCTGGGATAACATTTGAGATAATTTTTCATTGAGAACATTTTTCAGTGCTTGTTTGGAAGCACTGGATTACCTATAAAAATGCAATATAGAAAATACCATTGGCTGTCATAGAGACCAGCTGGGGCCTGTGAGGACTGTTGGGGCAGCCCCTCCCCCACCTTCCCAGGAGTATTGAAAGACCCTCTGTGTCCTGAGAGGAAGGCAAGAAAGGAGGCGCCCAGGCGAGTCAGCTCTTGTCCTCAGCTCCTGAAAAGACCAACAGCCTGAGACATTTTATTAAGCTTTTTTTTTTTTTGCATTTTAAATTTTATTGGATTTTACAATAGCTTTTACATTCAAATTGCATTTATTTATCTAATTCTACACATAAGTAAATATTGACTTCCCTGTTGCCTATCTGCGTGGTTCACAATAACGATACGTATAAACCATTGCTATAATAATTCAAAATGTACATACTCCACAATACTACTTGATTTTACCCAACCCAACCTGCTATTATTACTATATTTCAAACCTTACTGAGAAGTCCATATTAGAAAAATAATTCTTTAAGTAAAACAAAAATGGTTCCCAATCTTCTTTAAAACATTCCAAATTTTCATCTCTTATAAGTGCTGTAAGCTTTGCCATCTCAGCATATTCCAAAATGTTTATCAACCAGTCTTCTTTTGAGGGCATTTTAGTGTCTTTCCATTTTTGTGCATATACTATCCTGGCCTCCATCGTTGCATACATAAAAAATGTTGAATTTCTTCTGGAGAACTCTCTTTCATTTATTCCCAGCAGGAAGGATTCTGGCCTCTTAAGAAATGTCATTAAAAAAAATTTCTTCAGCTCATTGTATGTCATATCCCAAAAGGCCTTTGCCTTCCCACATGACCATCACATATGAAAAAAGGTTCCTTCACATTGTCCACATTTCCAACATTTGTTTGAAACATTTTTATACATTAACACTAATTTTTTCGGTGTCAGATACCACCTATACACCATCCTATAATAATTTTCTTTTAAAGAATAGCATGCAGTAAACCTTAAATCAGTTTTCCATAATTTTTTCCAAGCAGCCATATTTATATTATGACCCGCATCTTGAGCCCATTTTATCATAGTCATTGACCACTTCATCTCATTTTATTAATCTTATGTAATTTCCTTATTTTAATATTGTATACTGCTTTGGGTGCCTTTGTCAAGACAGGAAGGCAGTATAGAAATGTAACAAATACATAAATAAAATAATAAATAAGTGGCCCCAGGTTCAATCCTAGCACCTCCAGAAAGGGTTGGGAAAGACTCCTCTCTGAAGACAAGAGACCTTTCCCTGACCCTGGAGAGCTGCCACCAGTTTGAGTAGACAGTACTGAGCCAGATGGACAAAGGTATAACTTGGTATAAGGCTAATCCAGGATAATCCATATAAATAGGGATGTGTGAACTGGCTTGAGGTTGAGACAGTTCGCCATCGAACTGGCCCAGCTCAACCTCGAGCCGAACCCCTACCCACCCCTGGCCAGCTTGGGCCCAGTTAAAGGGTTCTAAATGAAAATTAAAAATTTAAAACATTTAAACTCACCACTGCAGCACCATGGGTCTGGCAACTTTGGGAGGTGCTGGCACAGCCATGGGGGTGCTCCTCATTCTACCTCTCCCCCACCGGGCTACCCGCAGTCCTGAAAAGGCCATTTCAGCCTGTTTTCAACACCACGGTGGTGGTGGCCATTTTAGAGGCCACTGTGCATGTTCCCTGACCATTTGCATAGATGGGTTGTGACTCAGACTACACAAATGGCCAGGGAGCATGCGTGGTGGTCTCCAAAAGGGCCACTACCACTGGGGAAAGCACCAGAACTGTTGGAGCTAGGACCCTGGCAGCATCAGCTCTCAGCTGCAATGTCTCATGGTGACCACTGGGGGGTTTTAGGGTCATAGATAAAAGTTCTGGACTCCTCCCCTATTTATTCTTCCAATATTAGACTCCATTTTCTCTCTCCAGAGATAGCTGTTTGTTTTGGTCTCTCTCTTCAGCTTCGACCTACAGCTAAAATAAGCTGCAGACTTTTTCATTTGTTTGTAACCCTTTCTTTAAATAAATTCTTGTAGTTCTTCAATACTAAAGAATTGTCATAAGAACATAAGAACAGCCCTGCTGGATCAGGCCCAAGGCCCATCTAGTCCAGCATCCTGTTTTGCACAGTGGCCCACCAGATGCCACTGGAAGCCACATGGCCTCTCTCCTGCTGTTACTCCCCTGCAACTGGTACTCAGAGGCATCCTGCCTTTGAGGCTGGAGATGGACTTTAGCCCTCCAACTAGAAGCCGATAGACCTCTCCTCCATGAGATGTCTTGAGACCTCTTGCTTTGCTGCTTTCTCAGCAAAGTGGTTTTGCTCTGCTGTTTGGGGACTGAACTGCCATTCTTCCCCTACAAAGGGTTATGGGCCCAGAATACAGTAAATAAAAGAGAAAAACCTAGAGAGTTGCAGGAAAGGAGAGAAAGAATGGACAAAGCAGATGAAAAGGCATCGGGAATGATTTCCTTGGTGTGAGTGACCCAATCTTAGTGCATCCAAGAGACAAAGAAAATGGAAATAATATTTGGGAAACTCTGAAGGGATTATATAAAAAGAAGTATTTGGTTTCCAAAGTGCATCTAGAAAGAAAACTGAGCTATAAAAAACTTAGAGAAAGAGAAAGTCTGTTCAAGCACTGATGTATGCAAACTGATGTATGCAGAAGGGAAAGGATATGCACAGTTGCTTTGGAAACTGGAGAAATAATCAAGGTAATATATGACCAAAAGGAAGGATCCACTGTAAGTTTTACACCTGGCAGCAATTCAGCAGAAGAGGATGCTGATAATGAACAAAGGGTGCAGTGTTCATCATGACAAAATAAAGATGTTCCACCTAAGAAACCTGTTTACATTGCAAAGGGAGAAAAGTTTCAAGAACCAAGCATGTGGAAAGAAATTGATACCTGCAACTGAAGCACAAAACTGGAAGGAAGCTGCAAAAGACTAAATGGAATCATCGCACAAAAATAACACATGGACACTCAGAGAGCTGTTGAGGGAAGAAAGACTGTGGGGTGCAAGTGGATTTTGAAAATTAAGCAAAATGCAGAAGGAGATGTCCAGTGTTACAAAGAGAGACTGGTGGCAAAGGGATTCTTGCAAATATATGGGGAAGATTATGATAAGACATTTTGGATGCAAGTGGATCACATGGACATGAAAACTGCATTTCTTCATGGAGACATCAAAGAAAATATTTATATTTGTAGAACGTGCTAAAGGAAAACTTGTATGTAAGCTGCAGAAAAGTATTCATGGACTAAAGCAGGCTGCAAGAGCCTGGAATGTCAAATTAAACCAGTTGCTAGGCAATGAGGGATTTACCCAAGCAAAGGATGACCCCTGCCTTTACTCAAGGCCCAAAGACAACATATGGACCTATATACTTACTTCCATTGATGGTCTGATAATTTGTTATGAAAATAGAGACACAGTCTTGAAATGATAAGGCATCTAAATAGTGAGGTAGAAGTAAAAGAACTTTGGCCTATTTCACACTATCTTTGGATACACATAGAGAGAGAAGAGGATGGGAGCTATTTGCTTAACAAGAAACAGAAAATAAATGATTCACTAGAGTATTTGGGACTTACTGAGGCCAAAGAAACAAGTATACCTATGGAAATAGGTTACCTAAAACAGAAGGAGAAGAGTGAACTTCTGCCAGACAATAGTGAGTACAGGACATCAACTGGAAAACTTTTATATGTAGCTATGATAACAAGACTGGATATAGTTGCATCTGTGGGAATCTTGAGTAGGAAAGTAAGTACACCCAGCAAAAATGACTGGTCTGCAGTAAAGAGACTAGGCAGGTACCTAAAAGGGACAATCCTTCTAAAATTAAAGTTGCCTGTTAGTAGCAGACCCAAATTAGTAGGTTATTTATTCATTCATTCATTCATGCATGCATGCATGCATTCAATTTCTATACCGCCCTCCCAAAATATGGATGCAGATTGGTCTGAGGATCAAACAGACCAGAAGTCAGCCAGTGCTTATGTGTTCTTTTATGGTGGTGGAGCAGTCAGCTGGCGTGGCTGGAAGCATTCAGTAATTGCTTTCTCATCTTCTGAGGCAGAATATGTATCTGACACTCAAGCATGTCTAGAGTGGCATGGCTGCACAAGGTAATGTTGGATTCAACACAGATGAACCAAAACCCACTGAGATGTTAGAGAATAATCAAAGCTGTATCCAGATCTCAAAAATGGAGAAAATTAAATTCAGAACAAAACACATTGAAACAAAATATCATTTTGTGCGGAATGCACAAGAAAAAGGACTTGTAAAATTGATGTATTATCCAAGTAAACAAATGGTAGCATATGTACTAACTATGTCGCTGCCCAGGGATTGTTTCAAAACCTTGAGAGAGAAGTTGGGACTTATAGACAGCAGCACGAGCCAATTAGAAGGAGTGTTGGAGCTAGGACACAGGCAGCATCAGCTCTCAGCTGCAATGTTTCATGGGGACGGTGTTAGGATCATGGATAAAAGTGCTGGACTCCTCCCCTGTTTCTTCTCTCAGTGTTAGTCTCCATTTTGTCTCTTCAAAGATGGCTGTTTGTTTTGGTCTCTCTCTTCAGCCATAAGCTACAGCTGAAATAAGCTGCAGGCTCTTTCACATTTGTTTGTGACCTTTTCTTTAAATAAATCCTTGTAGTTCTTCAATACTAAATAATTGTTTCAAGACCTCTTGCATTGCTGCTTTCTCACCAAACTGGTTTTGCTTTGCTATTTGGGGACTGAACTGCCATTCTTCCCTTGCAGGAATGCCCCCCAAATGGGCTGAAGTGGCCCTTGCAGGACTGTGGGGAGGCTTGCAGGACAAGAGGGAGACTGAGGAAACACCGCCACCACCCCGCAGCCACACCAGCAACCCCCAAGGCTGCCAGACCTGTGGCACCGTGGAGGTGAGTTAATTATTTTTTAAGTTTAGAACCCCTGAACTGGCTCAAATTCGAGATGGGCCAGGAGGGGTTCAGTGCCACAAAACTGAACATCCCTGGTTCAGTTCAAGTCCAGTTCAGACTCGAACTATACCAGGCAAACCAGTTTTGTGCACACCCCAATATAAGAGGCATTTCTTCAGTTTTGGCATATATGTACACTTGCTGTGTGCACAGATTCAAAGTCCTATATACATGATCAATGAGAAAGGGCAATAGGGTCAGTGGGGAGGGAGCCTTAAGGGAGCCTTTAAGGGAGCCTTAAAAAGCTTATGTTCCCGCAGACAATCCATTCACCGTGTAATGTTCACACGGTGCTTGTGTGAGTTCTGAGGGGTGGGGTGATGCCTGGCAATGCTTCCTAGCACCCCGACCCTCTGAGCTACTGGGAGCAGCTGGCAATCATCTGGGCAGGCGATTCACCAGGATGCATTGCCCCATGTCACTCCACCCCCTGGAATTCCCATGATACACTGTGTGAGCATGTGATACATTATGGGAACCACCCGCTCCCCAAAGCCAACTGGGAGCCACCCAGTCTGCCAGCAAAGTGCAAGTAGCCACGGCAGGCGGATGATCAAAAAAATGAGGTTAAGAGAGTGAACACTCTCTTAACCCCATTTCAGAGGGTGGCTCCAGAGACAGGTTTGCTGCTGAGGTGCCACTGGGATCAGGCAAAACCTGTGCACGAGAACAGCTTCACAATGTCTCAACATCATGTTCAAACAGAACTTGCAATTCAGTACATGTAAGGGTATTTAGCACATACATTAGCACAGAGCGAACAGAATCCTATCAAAATTACTGTCTGTTATGAGAAAGTGTAGATGACATTCGCTCAAAGATGGCTCCGTGATAGGTGTTGTAGGTCTTTATTAATAGCTCAGCAAAAGAAATGGCTATTGTCGCAAGCTCTGCGACTGCGCTCCAGTACATAGGCCCTCTCCTGGCTCTATGCAACTACAGAATACTGTAAAGGACCGTATCACAATGTACCCCATGGCCTATAGCAAGAATTAACCTTATCCTCATCTACAAATAATGAGATGTAAAATAATACTATAGTACTAACTTTAGATGTAAAATAGTCTTATAACTAATTGTATGAAATTATATTTAGCTAAAATATGAATGGTCTCAGTTAACGTTTAGTGATCATAGCGAAGGTACTGTAGCAATAGTATTAAAAACCCTCCCAGATAATTTTAGCAGTAATTACATTTAGGTAAATGCTTTAAATGACAATATGAAAAGATTCATGTCTGGAAATGAGTAAACCTTTGAAAAGTTTTATACATGAACATTTATGCAAAGTTCAAGATAATTATACTTGCCTATCCATAATTAAATAAAAGAGTGAACATTTCAAAAAGACAATTAAAGCAGACATTAAATGATGAACTTGAAAATAACTTTGCCCTAATTATTAGTACAATTTTTTTTTAATTGATAGCACTTATAATGCAATAGATTTTACTTATCAGGTTTTATTAACATAATAAAGAACTATATTCCAATGCATGGATGGGAAACTAAATTACTGCCATTACATTTAAATTTAACATTGACAAATAGGATGGACTATGTATTATCTTAAAATGTATATTAAATATTCCAGCTATTACCTGGAATTAGAGGCCTATATCTTGTCAGATCTAAATATATTATGAAAAGCCTATTGGAGAGGACAAGGATGAGAGAAAGTAAGAAAGGCTGAGGAGGAGACTGAATATAGGAGATAAGCTAGTTAGAACAACAGTCATTGTAATCAACGTTCAATATATTCATTTTGGCAAAGTCATCCAAAGTCTTGTTAAGGAAAAATAGTAAATAAAGGGGTGGGTGTTCCACTCCTGGGCATAAATGTTAGCATAACCAAACCTGTTAGAAATTGATAGTGTTCTAAAAAGGAGCGGATTTCATTCCATTGGAAATAAACATATTTTGATACTTGCTTTCAACCTGATTGGGGGAGGGGGAGGGAGGGAGACCCAAGGCATCAAAACATTTCACACAGAAATCCGTTAGTTTGAGAAGCGTATGAGTATGTTCATACTCATGAAGTTTTTGATATACATCTATCCAAACAGTACAACATTTTTCAGCTCCAAATTAAGGGCATGATCCATCTAAGTTGGATCAAGTGAGAGGTGATCCATGTAGGGCTTCACGGAACCTTTTTAACTCCTCCTTCTTTTATTAGCCCATGGCATTCCATACATGGACAAGGGAGTCATGGATCTACGGCAATCTCCAGCACTGCATTGCATGTCACTGAAAGAGGGCCCCTGGACACTCTGGCACAGCTTTGGAGAGCCAGAAGTCAAAGGAGAAATTGGCAGGTTCCTACTGTGTATGTGTGGAACTATCTTCTGATTTTGTAGGGGGGACTTTTAACCAAGCCATAGCGCTTCACTTTCTACAATGAAGGTGCAACTTTCTTATATTACCTGGTATAAGAGGCCCATAAGCTTTTCCATAATGAATAGTTTATTTCTACAGGCATGAGCAGCCTGCACCCACAAACCTTGGGAGATGTAGGGCACAAAGGGGTGGAGTTGCTTAAAGTTACAATATTTCACTGATTAATCTATGTGGTCGCTAAGAGTCAACATCAACTTGATGGCACTTAATCAATCAATCATATATTGGCTATATTAGCATGTAACATGAAACCAGAGTTGAAGGGGCCTCCGGTTAAAATTTGTGTACATCTGAATGTGTGAACCGCAGTTCAGACAGAAAATGGACCCACAATTTCCCTCTGCAGACTCAAATTTGCACCTTCAGTTTGTAGTGAGTTTTGCCGCATTCAACGCCAGTTTTGTGTTGCAAGAATTACATCCAAACGCGGCACCACAATCTTGCTCTCCAGCAACTGGAGTTGAGGGAAGAAGCTACTCCCTTGCTTCAGCTGCTATTGGCTGCTGGAGCTGTCCTCAAATCCAGAAGGAAGCCCAGGCAACCAGTTCCCCCTCCTCTCGGTAGTCTCTCTGGCTGCAGAGTGGGAGCTCTCCATTACATCCGATTTTGGATGGGAGAGTAGGGGGAGGAGGGAGAAGCACTGTGGGTCAATTTGACCCGTAGTTCTATGTTATGTGCGAATGCAGCCAATGTGTTCTAAGCTGTAGCTCTTGCATATCCCAACAGGTCCAACATTTCTGCAGCTTGGACTAGAAAGCCCACCAAAAGGCTGGGAAAGCCTCAATCTAAGCCAAGTTCCAGGCTACCTAGGGGTTGATAATATAGAGGAAGAATGAACATTCAAGTGGACAATGATGATGAGGACTGGCTGTAGCTCCTCTAAGACTAGGGATGTGCAAATCAATTTGTGGCCAAATTGATTTGACTCATATCTGGTCGATTTGGATGATTTGATCTTGAATTGCATCATCCTTGGGAGCACTGACACGATTCAAGGTTGAATTCAATCACCCTAGGTTCAAGCCTGGATCGATTCAGCAATTTGAGTCATCATTTTGTCCCTGCAATGCCATCCCTCCAAGCTTCTCTGCCACTCTGGTTGCTTCTGATCTCCCTTTGGCTGGTGATCTCCCTTTCTTTTTGGTGTGGATTCTCAGTTTGAAATAACTTCTTCACAGTACGTATTCCCTATGAAGAAATTATTTCGCAACCAAGAATCCACAACATATAAAAATCCCTAAAAATTCACTCCTATGCCTAGTTGCTTTGGGGGTTGGGTAGTAATTGGCACCCATGGGTCCTACCACCCCACCCATCAATGCCCTACCACCCAACCCATCAAATCAATGCCAGATTCAAGGCAGCAGATTTGAGCTCAAATCAAATTTATTTATTATTTATTTATTTAACACATTTCTATACCGCCCTAACCCAAGGTCTCAGGGCGGTTCACAACAACAAATACTAAAAACAATTTAAAACAAATAAACAATCAAAAGTTTAAAAATTTAAAAGTTAAAAAGCTAAAAAGTTAAAAAGTTTGGGTAAAAAGATGAGTCTTTAAATCCCTTTTAAAAGCCACTAGAGATGGGGAGACTCTTATTCTCACGGGAAGTGCGTTCCAAAGTCTCGGGGCAACAACAGAGAAGGCCCGTCCCTGGGTGGCCACCAAACGACATGAAGGTAGCCACAGACGAGCCTCCCCTGATGAACGTAGTGGATGATGGGGATCATGCAGAAGAAGACGCTCTCTTAAATACCGTGGGCCTAAGCTGTTTAGGGCTTTATAGGTTATAACCAGCACTTTGTATTTTGCCCGGAAACCTATCGGCAGCCAGTGCAACTCCTGTAATATAGGAGTAATATGGTCTCTTCGAGATGACCCGGAGACCAACCTGGCTGCCGCATTTTGTACTAATTGTAGTTTCTGGACTACGTACAAAGGCAGCCCCACATAGAGCGCATTGCAGTAATCAAGTCTGGAGGTTACCAGCAAGTGTACTACTGTTTTGAGATCATGAACTTCAAGAAACGGACGCAGCTGGTGTATCAACCGAAGCTGATAGAAAGCGCTTCTGGCCACTGCCTCAACCTGGGAAACCAGGGAGACGTGTGGATCCAGAAGCACTCCCAGACTGCGTACCTGTTCCTTCTGAGGAAGTGTGACCCCATCTAGAACAGGTAGATCAATATCGCTTCCCGAGTGACGACCGCACACAATAAGTACCTCCGTCTTGTCTGGATTCAGTCTCAGTTTGTTATCCCTCATCCATCCCATTACTGCTTCCAAGCAGGCATTCAGGGAGGATATGCCTTCTCCTGATGATGTTGACATGGAGAAATAGATTTGGGTGTCATCAGCATACTGATAACACCCAGCACCAAATCTCCGGATGATCTCTCCCAACGGTTTCATGTAGATATTAAAGAGCATTGGAGACAATATGGAGCCCTGAGGGACTCCATATAAAAGCTCAGATTTTGAAGAGCAACAGTCTCCAAGCGACACCATCTGGAATCTGCCAGAAAGGTAGGAGCGGAACCACTACAAAGCAGTGCCTCCCACCCCCAACACTCTCAGAAATTCCAGAAGGATACTATGGTCGATAGTATCGAAAGCCGCCGAGAGATCCAAAAGGACCAACAGAGTCACACTTCTTCTGTCCATTCCCAATTGGAGATCATCCATCAGGCCGACCAAGGCAGTCTCCACCCCATAGCCCGCCCGAAAACCAGTTTGAAATGGGTCTAGATAATCAGTTTCCTCCAAGACCGCCTGGAACTGGGAGGCCACCACCCTCTCAATCACCTTGCCCAACCATGGGAGGTTGGAGATAGGCCTGTAGCTATTAAACTCTGAGGGTTCCAAGGCAGGCTTCTTAAGAATAGGTCTAATAATTGCCTCCTTTAAACAAGGAGGCATCCTGCCCTCCCTCAGAGAGGCATTTATAATTGCCACCAGGCTCTCCACAACAACCCCCTTGCCAGATAGTATAAGCCACGTCGGGCAAGGATCAAGCAGACAGGTGGTAGAACGTACCGTTCCAAGCAGCTTGTCCACATCCTCAGGAGTCACAAACTGAAATTGATCCAGTCTAACCACACAAGAGGAGTTGCTGGATACCTCTGCATCTGACACTGAGATAACTGTGGAGTCTAAATCGACCCGAATACGAGAGACTTTGTCCACAAAAAACTCATTAAAAGCATCACAGCGGGCAACTGATGGTTCCAAAGATGGATTCAGGGGAGTAGGGGGCCCTACTAGACCCCTCACAACCCTGAATAGCTCTGCCGGACGAGAGCCTGCGGAAGCAATACGGGCAGAAAAGAAACACTTCTTTGCTGAACGTATATCCAGAGCATAGATCTTTAAATGTGCTCTATGTTGTAATCTGTCGGATTCGAGTTGAGTCTTCCTCCACTTGCGCTCTAGTCGCCTACCTTGCCGCTTCAGCTCCCATAGATCTTCCGTATACCAAGGAGCCATTTTTGAAGCGGGTCGGAGAGGACGCTTAGGAGCGATCATGTCTACTGCCCTGGTGAGCTGATTATTCCAATTCTCCACCAGGGCATCAACCGGATCGCCGGCAGGGCCAACATTAAATCCTTCCAAGGCTTCTTGGAATCCTATTGGATCCAATAACCTTTTTGGACGGACCATTCTAATAGGTCCCTCACCCCTGCAGAGGTGGGACGCAACTGTGAGTCTGACCTTAAGCAGATGGTGGTCCGTCCATGACAATGGGGAGATCACAGGAGTCCCCACCCACGGAACACCACCCTGATCAGAATGAAAGATCAAATCAAGAGTATGACCAGCAACATGTGTCGGTCCAGAGACCACTTGGGATAGGCCCATAGTTGTCATGGCCGCTATGAACTCCTTAGCTGCACCAGACAACCCAGTCCCAAAGTGGATATTGAAGTCCCCCAGCACCATAAGCCTGGGGGACTCCAACACCAAACCCGAGACCAAGTCTGCGAGCTCAGTTAGGGACTCTGTTGAGCAGCGGGGTGATCGGTACACCAACAGAAGTCCCAATCTATCCCTGGTCCCCAAACGTACATACACACATTCAATATGATCAGACACTCTGATAGGGATCCTGGTAAGGGAGATATTATCCTTAAAGACCACAGCTACTCCACCTCCCCGCCCACTTTCCCTTACCTGCTCCTCTACAGAGTACCCTGGAGGGAGAAGCTGGGCCCAAACTGGGCCCCCAGCCTCCCCCAACCAAGTCTCTGTGATACACACCAGGTCAGCCCCTTCATCCCTGATCAAATCATAGATTACTTCAGATTTATTTTGTACTGACCTGGCGTTACAAAGGAGCAAGGCAAGGTTCTGTGGGTTGTTGGCACTATGCCCCAAGGTCAAAGATTCAATTTGAAATCGAATCACAAGAATTAATTTGTGCACATCCCTTTCTCAAACATCTCTCAAGAGCTGATATTGCCAGAGGCTTCCTTGTGAACTTGGCCTAAAGTGTAAATATGTCTGGGAACAGCAGAGTAAATACCATTCTGTTCTGGGGAATAGCATGAAATGGCATTCTAGGGGATGGCAGGGAGCTCAGCCACTAGTACTATCTAACAAGTTTCCTATGTCAGCATGACACTGAGCTCAGGGTCTGTGCAATAGATTATTTTCTGCCAACTGAAGGCTAGGAAAATGTAAGAAAATAATTGTGCAATTATACTGTTGCTTTGAATAGTTCCTTCAAACTTCCTTGGGGGGTTCCATAATGTGTCCTTTGTTCCCTCAAGAAATGCTTAAGAAGTTTCCTTTATCCTACCACTATTAAGGCCCAAAGGTGCATGGAGTGAAGTGAATGTAACTGAACAAGAAAGTCTTTTGTTGCACGCAGATAACTGAATGTGGTAAATGTGCCAGAATAGAATAGAGGTGACAGTAGAGTGATAGAGGTTAGTAATGTTGCTATACTTTGCAGTTCTTTGGCTGAGAATATGAATCCTATTGATTCATAATGTTTGCCTTCAATACAAATGTGAGCAATACAGACCCCAGGTTCCTTTCTTTCACTCTCATCCACTGACCCAGCTGCTGCTGCAGTGGCAGAGAAAGAGTGAGGTCTAAAAACCTTCCTCTTCGCTCCTTCCCCTCCCCACCCCTCCCTTCCTCTGTCCTTCCATCTTAGTCCTTATTATTCTCTTCTTCTTGCTTTTTCTCTCTACCTCCCTCATTTCTCTTCATTCCAATGGCCAGGTGCCTGACATCAATGAGGCCATCTGGTTAAAGAGAAAAGGGGGGAGGGAGAAGAGAGAGACTGACTGACTAACCTACCTGCCTGCGCCTGCCTTCCATTGTGGCCTCAGCTGCTGATGCAGAGGAGGAGGAGACCATTTTCTTTCTGCTGTAATAATGCTACGGTAGCTGCCATAGCAGCCCTGTTTGGGAGCTCAGGGAGAGAGAACCAGCAATCACAAGCAAATTTTGAACTCTCTACATAAGAGTGTCTCCCCCCACCCCACGCCGCCAAGTATTCTCCACTTTCATTCATAATGGCCAAGTCCAATTTGAATAAAGCCTGGGTGCATTTGCCTGTTGCTAAGAAAGGCTGAGAGGGATCCTCAGAACATTTTCCTTACATTCTTCTGTTCCTCATTTCTGTCAATTATAAGAGCTTGCTTTTCTGTATTCGACCTCAGCCTTTATATTATGGCATCTTGCCCGGCAAACAAGTAATTATCAAGAATCTTTACAAGTGAAATAAAGCTCTTTGTCTGACAGAATGCTGGCTGGTAATCCAAGAGGCCAAAGAATGTTTCTAGATGGAGCATTAATGGCCCCAAAGTTTCCTGAATAAAAGCCTTAAAAAATGGCATGTACCCTCTGATAGAAGGGTTTTATGTGAGAGCATGTGGTGGTGGTAGTGGTGGTGGGGTGTGTGTGTGTGAGAGAGAGAGAGAGAGAGAGAGAGAGAGCACATAAAAGCAGCAGCTTAGAAAATAGTTTGGATTGGTGTGAAACAGAGAGAAACATAAACTGTTTTGGAGAAATTGAAATGTAGTGGCTGAAGAAACTCTCATCAGAAGAGAGGAGAAAATCACCTTAGGGTACAGGGTTTTATCTCTGGGAATCTGATGCAAGAATTCTGTCTGGGAATTCTTGTTGCATGGAGGAGTGCTTTGCTATTACTTTTTCAACTCCATCCAATGCTTAACTTGTATCTCTGAAAACAAGCTAAATATTACAAAGACACCATAAGGCTCTAGTAATCTATCCTCCAAAGATAGGAAACCAGAATTTGAGTAGATCTCCACCCCTGGAAACTTGGGAAGGTGGGGAGTGTATGTAATCTTTTTGCACAATCTTATTGTTCAAAAGATTTACGCATATATCCTGCCCACCCCAGGAGTGGCCGGTGAGGGCAGCACTAGGGGGGTGGCAAGAGGTACCTCTAAGGAGTAATAAGCAGGTGCTTACGTGCATGTAAGCAGCTCCTGCAAGCTGCCATTCTCCACTCCCAATCCCACATGTGGTGGCTGCGTTCCACCCAGCATCCAGTGGGGCCACAGTGGGGCCCTAGCCTCTGCACGTGTGTGGAGTCTCAGCGCACACACAGAGATCAAGGCCACGCTGTGGTCCTCCCGGATGCCAGGCAGAGTGCTGCCACCCTGCACGGGATTGCGGGTGGAACACAGCAGCTTACAGGTGCTGCTTACATGCTGGTAAGCACCTGTTTATTATTCCTTCAAGGTGTCTCTTGCCTGCCACGCCCGGACCTGCCCTCACCAGCTGCTCCTGGTCCACCCTCTATTGTTCAGTTAAAGCAAATTTTATTGGCCCTGAATTTTATGATTGTGGAAATAATTTAGATTCCTAAAGAACCATTATATTCTGATAAAGTTGCTGGCTGTGGCACAAGAGTGTGATGTATTTGTAACCTTAAAGCAGTCAACACTTTGGTGAGGTTTAGTGTCACTGAAATGAAAAATAATTGCTCACTGCTGGCTATAAATTAAATAAGTTTATTTTGCCAAGGGCAACACTTACCAGAATCTGTAAATAGCTAGCAAGTTAGAAATCACGTAAATCGTGACCCTAGCTAATTAAATTTTGCATCTAATGGAGTGAAATTTATTGACAGCTCACTAAAATGAATTAAGAGAAGCAATAACTGCACTTTGTTGCATGTAATAAAATGTTGGGAAGGGGGCTGCAAGCAGTTAGAAGGTTATTATCAAATTGCTCTGGGCCAAACCATTAACATATAACACCCAATTACTATTCTTTAATCAGTGAAGACATTTCTGTTTATTGGAAAATAACTTACTTTGGTTATTGTTTCTAATTTTTATCCCCATTTAAGAAATTGGACACTTATTAAATATAGAAACTGAGGAAGGCAATAGATTGATGTCAAATTAATGGCATCCTTGTACCAATTCACATTGAATTAACTTTGTTTTCAATCAGCTTGGCATTTCCAGGTTATAATTTCACCCACACTAGGGACGAAAATATGCAATTTGTATTAAAAATAGCGAATGACGCAGCTGAATTTTTTGTCTCAGTTCTACATAGCGACCCTGATTTTGGTGTTATGCTTCCTCTGCAGCAGGATCAAGATCACTGTGATTTATTCTTAACTCAAGATTTTTATTTCAACTGCAATACATATTCTAGGGTCAAAACCCCTTCAATTTAAGAGAAGAGTTAAAATTCTTATAAATGCACATTTTCGAAATGCATGAAATGCAGCTCACCTTAACTTCCAGGCCATGCAACCTGTAACAGTGTTCTCAACTACCTGGTGTAATGTCCTCAGCTTCAGTATATCCAGCCTAAAAGACCCCATGGAAATGTATGGGTGCATGGAGCCTAAGTTGGCAGCAAACACAGTGTTTGCTGTAGCTCTCTCTTTCTCCTACAGGGCAAACAACAGCTTGGAGAAATGTGATTTTGAGCAGGAAAATGGTAGTGGGAATAGGGTTATACCACTCACTCACTCCCCCTCCTTCCCCCTTCTTCCCACCACAGCTCCAAAAAAATCGCTAGCCAAATCACATCTGTGTTTCAGGTGTTTTGGTTATTTGTTTTGTCAAGTGGTCCAATCATGGATCTCATGCATAAAGTGGTTACTTTACTCTTAGTACTGAAGGCGCAAAAGAGGGTGTAAGGCCATTCCTGGCCAAGGAAGGCTGGATGCATATACCTCTGGTGGAGGGTACTACAATATAACGATTGCACTAAAACCAGTCTAGGTTAAATAATGTGTAATGACAATGTTTGTTATAGCTCAACACTATGCTGTATAGTCCTATAACATGTTATGTTCAACATGTGTACAATCTGTGTACAGTATAGCCCTGTGCAGACATACATACACCCCTACAAGTGTATGTTAACCAGTATGTACATATCGTCATTTACACTTTTTTTTTCAACATCTGAGCAGCCGTACACACAATCTGTGTGCACTGGCTGGGCAGCCAGTGAGGGACAGCATGCATGCGCGTATCTCCCCCTGGCATGTCTTTCTGTCTTATAGTGATGTGGGGGTGGTTTTGATGATCTGCCCTCTACACAATGTTGCAGGAATTGGACAGTGTGCCAGGTGGTGGCAGAGACCTGTGTGCACATGTTTGGGGAGCAAATTTAATATCCTTGTCCCAACTGGCCCATTTTCAAGGAATCGTTCATTTTAAAAATAAATGAATGTAGAGTCACTCATGCAAAAATATGTGGGCATGTACAGACACACTTGTTTTCAAAAAGGTGTACAGATATCACCAACCTCCTTCTTGTATGCATAGTGTGCATAAATGTGCATAGTGGATAAATTCCATAGGTGGTAGAAAAGATAATGAGAAATATCTGAGAGGACCAGGGCAACTGCCTTTAAATAAATGAATGAATGTACTATAAAGTGAAATAGCCAAAATAAGTGAATAAACAAATAAATAATGTCATTGTTGGGATATATTTGAATTCCTAGCAACAGAGTTAGGAGACCACAGATCTTTTTCTCAAACACTGAAGCCAACAGATATTAGTGAAAGCAGTGCAAGCCAAAACGTTCCATTTTTCCCCCTCCCGAACTTAACAGCTAGCATTTTGTTTTCAAAAAAGAAACTGTTGACCACACACATATACCTGAACTGGACATTGCAAATATGATTCATCCCCAGCATCCAGAACTAGTGATCATCATGAGATGGAGGCTATGCATATTCTATTGCATTTTTGCTTCTGCTTGGATGGACTTTCCAATATTCATGTTTACATGCCCAGGTGTGTGAATCTTTTATTTTAAACACTGAAATATTCATTTGCAAAAGTGCTCAGATAATTCTGCAGGTTTAATAAAGCTACTTTGTTTGATCATTTCACTTTTTTAAAAAAGCCACAATAGCAAAGGCAAACTGAGGGGGAGCTTCTTATTAAGTCAAGAGTTTTCAAGGTATTTTAGGAAATAATTTACTCTTTGAATGAGTGTACTGATTTGCTCTGCCTTGCTTCACGGAGCATGGAAAGTGGTGCACTGGGAATATGTAAAGGTTTTTGCTTTTAAAAAGATGTCTTATTCAAAGGTTCTTTCCTTTTCACTTTTGCCTTGAAAAGGAAAAGTATCCAGCAAATGGCATGCAAGTCAAATGGCCAAGGTCAGAATACATCATCTCCTGTACAACTCTCATTCATTTCATTGGTTCTCAGCAGTGCTCAGAAGTATTAGCAACAATGCAAGCACAGAAGGACAAGGACAGTTCTGTGAAGTCTCCTGGCAGATCCCCGCAGACCCTCCTAATGCAGGCATTTGTTAGGATGTCAGCCACTGTCTACAGCTTCTAACAAAATTACTTATGGGGGGAAAGACATTAAGGTTGTTCACATGGTAAAATTCACCTGGCTGGGGGAGGGCTTGGGGAAAGGCAGGAGCCTTCCCCCACACAATCCAAGCCACTCTCGGGCTTGCCAGCACCACACACCCTCATGACTGGTGCACGGTGGCTCTGAGAGTGACAGGGGAGTGGGAGGAAAGCAGGTTGCGGCCTCTCACATCCCACAATGCACCTCGCTATGAGTGTGGTGCATTGGGGGATTCCTCCACAAGCACTATAGGCACGTGGCTCTGTGTATGAGCAGACAAACGGCTGGGGACCAAGGGAGAAGGGCACGCTCACACTCATTTACCTGGGTAAAAGCCTGGAGGGAAACCCCAGGCTACCCAGCAGGGCAGTGCCAGGATTGGCCTTGATCTCAGCGCTTCAGATGAGCAGCCCTACCCAGGTAGGGCTGTGTGAGCCTGGGTAGGGCTGCTTTTGTGAACAGTCTTTATGAACAAGTGGTGTATGATGAAGTAGCCCTCAGATAGTATGCCTATGAAGTCTATTCAGACAATAGACTGAACACATGTAGGTTAGGGAGGATACTGCCTCCACAGTTCCACTCCCCCATATCACACATTCAGACTGAAAATGGCTTCTCTTTGACAATGCCACTAGATTGCTTTCTTGCCTTCCATTCAGTGATAAAACAAGCCCAATTGGCACTTGAGGGCCAACTCACATTCTGCCCCACTCAATCCTCATGGCAGCAATTTCCCCCCAAACTTCAATGACTTCCTTCTTCTCCTCCAGCCGTCAACCCAAACCCAGAGCCTTCATCTTCTATTCTCCCTGCACCAAGTCTCACTGACCTTCCCCTTCACCCATCACCCCATCCAAAACCAGATCTTTTCCCTTTCCCCTGGCATGCACAGTGTGCCAGTCTCCCTTCAACGCACCCCCTCCTTACCTGGCGCGACTGCCATTCAGACACATTTTCATCTCCCTTGTCAGCCACTTCTATTTTTGTCGTTCTTTCTGCCCATAGGGGGTGAGGAGCAGAGCAATAGGGAGTTCACACTGCTGGCTCTTCCATTCCATGAAGATAGGGAGAGAAGGGAAATTGGAAGCCTCCACTGAAGAATTCTCCACTGAAGAATCTGAATCTTAATATGTTTAAAAACAAAACAAAACACTAACTGGCTGGCATCCTAAGGGTCAGATAAGGTGTTCTGTACACAAAAAAATCTTTCACAATACAGCCCTTCACATGCCATGAAAAGCTGAAGGCTGAAGGAAAACTCCTGAAGGCTGAAGGAAACTCTGGTGTGAATTTCAATGTATTCTAAAGGGCTGCAGTGGTCAAAGAAAGTCAGTGATGACTCCCCAATATACGGAAGTACTTTCCGTCCACTCATGGGGCTACTTGGGTCCCAACTCAACATAAATCCTTTCATGATTTTTTGGGTTTAACATTGTAGCTCATCAAGTATAATTGATCTTGCAGAATTTGAACAGAAAAAATATGTCTGTATTTATTTAATGTTTACATTAATAAGTTACTTGTCGTCAAAGGAATCCAGAGCAGTGTACATGGTTATGTTTATCCTTACAACAATCCTGTGAGATAGGCTAGGCTGAGATAAAAGTGAATGGCCACTGAGTTTTATGGCTGTCCAGGGATTTGACCTTGAGTATCCCTGGTCCTAGTCCAACACTCAAACAATGCTTGCTCTCAAAATTTAAACAGGAAAAATTAAACAACAATCATTTTGAAGGGTCCATATATGTTTTCTCTTTGTTGCTTTAAATTGTGTACACGAATAATGTGAAAACCCAGCTCCCTTGAGAAGTCCATAATACTGGGAAAAGTTGAAGAAGAGAAGAAGAGGATGACCAGCAGCAAGTTGGATGGACTCAATTATGACAGCGATGAATGCACCACTGAGAGACCTCAAAGGCCAAGTTGAAGACAGATCATCCTGGAGAGAATCCATCTATGTGGCCATAAACAGTCAACATCGACTTGACGAATATGAATACGAAAAATATTTATATACTGCTTTTCAACAAAAGTTCCCAAAGTTGTGTATATTTATACATAAATATAAACAAACAAACTGGCTCCCTGTCCACAAAGGGCTCACCATCTAAAAGATAAAAATGAGATCAATCCAGCAACAACCACCGAAGGGATGCTGTGCTGGGTATGGATAGAGCCAGTTGCTCTCCCCCTGCTCAGTAAAGTGAATTGCCACTTTTAAAAGGTGCCTCTTTTCTCAGTTAGCCTAGAGATACACATATGAGGCAGTATATAAATATGACTAATAAATAAATATTGAGAGAGAGAGAGAGAGAGAGAGAGAGAGAGAATTTTTGCTTCACTGAGCTCATGATTAAAATTGACAGAATTATATTGATTAGAATATGTAGTCATTCTATATGGTAAATGTGTTACAACAATCCAGAAAGGGAGAAATGTTTTTCCACATGCTTTTAAACTTCTCCACTGACCAAAGAGAACAGCTTCCCTAAATTTACTTGCAGACTATTTAAATTAGCAGGCAAGCCAATTGGCCAATTTCTACAGCTCAAAACAGGACAGTCTTTCATCATTTGATTCAGAACTCAGTAAGGAAAATTAGCATACATTTATATTAGCAGTGTGTACAGTCTCCACAATTTTAATTTTAATTATATATATTTAAATTATTTAAATATTAAATGAAAAATATTAATCAAATCAATGCATTGACAAAAGAAGTTAGGAATTTTTAGTGGTTATATCTGGTGGTTTTGAACATGTAATTTACTTCGTATATTTCAGCTGAGACATTTCTGCAATTACAACTACCGAAATTACTTTTTGATATTACTCAACATTAGCACCATATGTAATTTGTCCTAGACTTGCTGAATTATCAGATGCTTTTCGCTTAGGAATGAGCTTCATTAACTAAACTATATTCAATACATTCATGCCAACAAATTATTGCTTGTTTAGTGATTCACATTTTGGATAGATTGGTTCAGAAAAGGTAATTTTCTTTCAAGAAGATAGTACAGAAAGTTTAGATGGCTTTTGCCACTTGCAAATATGAAAAGTTCACAGATAAATTGCAAAAGTAATGATGACATTTTAGATCAAGGTAACATAAAAACTGTCATTTTAAATCAACATTTTAAGTAATCCCTTACCATGAAAACTAAACCAAGTTGTACACAGACCCCAGCAGGGGGTGGTAGAGACTGGCAAGGGGGCTACTTCTCCCAAGGAATGATTCGGTAAAATAGGCTTCTCTTATAGTCAAAGTTGATTGATAAAGGAGAAGGAGAGAGGTGCTTCCCTTTCTCTTGGGACCAGCAGCTAGCTGCAGAGCCCGGTTTGCTGTGTCCAGGGGCATAACTATAATAGGGCAAGGGGAGACAGTTGTCTGGGGGCCCACTCCCTTGGGGAGGCCCCCAGAGGCAAATCACATGACTGACTCCCCCAGCTGTGCACCTGCCTCAGCGTCCTTCAGTTGTATCCATCCTCTGAAACTGATGTGAGTGTTAACACCTGGAGCTATCACAACAGCATGTCTTTGTCTAGTACCATTAAATGACTTGCATCGTCTACAATTTACAAAACCTTTAAAAAAATAATTTAGGATGATGTTCTATTGTGGCACATAGATGTTATGTGTGTGTGTGTGTGTGTGTGTGTGTGCGCGCACACGCGCATGTCTGGGCCCACTACAACCTTGTTACGCCCCTGGCTGTGCCTCAGGAGCAGAAGGGGAGGGGGGAACTGAGCTGAATTAACATGTGGAGACAGAGAGTGTGTGCACCAAAATTTATTTTTTATTTATTATTTATTTATTTATTTTTCAATTTTTATTCCGCCCTTCCAAAATTGGCTCAGGGCAGTTTACAAATAAAACAAAGACAGTTATAATCACCCCTGCTAGCTTGGCAAAGAGGCACCTTTTAATGTGGTGATTCTCTTTATTTAACAGGGGAGTGTAACTGGCCCTATCCACCCCCAGCACAGTACCTCCAGTGACTGTTGCTGGTGTCTGTCTTATGTTTCTTTTTAGACTGTGAGCCCTTTGGGGATGGGGATCCATCTTATGTATTTATTATTTCTCTGTGTAAACCACCCTGAGCCTGAGCCATTTTTGGAAGGGTGGTATAGAAACTGAATTATTATTATTTCTTGTTTACACAGTCAGACAGGTATTATTGACTAGTTTGTTTTATCCAGACATCGAGTCCTTCCCAAGGACCTGGGATGGCTGAATTTTATTGTCAATTGTTATAGATATCGTCACAGAATATAGGCTGTTCCCAGTCAAGCTGCTTTTTGTAATTGGCTGATGGTGATTTCTGTGGCCCCTATGGTGTTGAGGTGCTCTTCAAGGTCTTTTGGAACTGCACCCAGGGCGCCAATTACCACTGGGATTATTTTGGTCTTTTTCTGCCACAGCCTTTCAATTTCAGTTTGTAGATCTTTGGTGATTTTTTCTATTTCTTTTTCTTCTATTCTGCTATCCCCTGGTGTTGCTATGTCGATTATTTTAACTTGTTTTTCTTTCTTCTCGACTACAGTTATAGCTGGTGTATTGTGTGGCAGATGTTTGTCTGTTTGTAGTTGGAAGTCCCATAATATTTTTACATCATCATTTTCTTCAACTTTTTCAATTTTATGGTCCCACCAATGTTTGGCTACAGGTAGCTTGTATTTTTTGCAGATGTTCCAGTGTATCATCCCTGCTACTTTGTCATGCCTTTGTTTGTAGTCAGTCTGTGCGATCTTTTTACAACAGCTGATTAGGTAGTCCACGGTTTCATCTGCTTCTTTACAAAGGCGGCACTTGCTGTTTGTTGTTGATTTTTTAACTTTTGCTCTTATTGTATTTGTTCTTAGTGCCTGTTCTAGTGCAGCCAGTATTAAACCCTCTGTTTCTTTCTTCAAGTTGCCATTCTTAAGCCATTGCCAGGTCTTGGTGATGTCTGATTTTCCACTTATATTGTGTAAATATTGACCATGCAGTGACTTATTTTTCCATTTTTCTGCTCGGTTCTTGACTTGCTCATTCTTGTAGGCCTGCTTTGTTTCATTGGTGTTGAATAGGTTCGCATTATTGACCATTTGAAGTGCATCTTCTTCACTGTCCTTGATATTTTCTTCAAGGCCTCTTTTCTCCTCCTGTACTGTTTGATGGACTTGCAGCATTCCTCTTCCACCTGAACTGCGTGGGAGGTATAGCCTATCGACATCATCATCATCATCATCATCATCATCATCATCATTATATAATCAACAATTAAAATATAAAATACCATAAAACAATTAAACAATAAAACAGTTTAAAAACCCATAAGATAAAAATTAGATTAAAACATGTTAAAAACTAGGGAAAGTCCCAAACAGAGAGATTGTAGTTCTAGCCATCTATAATATTCATGAACTGTGACTTTTGAATACATTTGGGATTCCTCTTGAATTTGTTTTTTAAATTTTTTCTAAAATTGAATTTAATTCTATTGGATCAATTTATAATCTACCCTCATCTTTCAAAACTCAACAGGGTTATAAAATAATTATCCCATCCTATGCAGGTTTACTCATAAGTAAGTTTCACTGAGTTCAGTGGAAATCACTCCCAGGCAAATGTGCATGGTTTAATTAAATAAATAGCTGTGCTGGTCTCAGACTGCTGAGCAAATTGTGCTGTTTTACAAACTGAAGGAAAGCAAAGTAAACCTTAATGTGCACATACTCAATGAATAAGTAAACATGTGCCTGAAAAGTGGCACCACCTAGAGCCTCCCCAGATTAAAAGCACTTCTAGTGTCCTTGATATTGCAGCTTTTTTTTTAAAAAAAAATCCATCTACGGAGGATTTTTAAAAAATATATCATTTTATGTGCTATATATATATATATATATATATATATATATATATATATATATATATATAAAAAAAAAAATACACACACACACACACACATATATATATATATATATATATATATATATATATATATATATATATATATAATCCAGACAAAGGGAGAGTTTTGCACAGAAAAAAATGACCAGTTGTAATTTTAGGCAGTTCTTGACTTAAGACACTCTGAGGCTATTCTCACGACCAGGAAGAACCGGGCTAAGGGAGCCTAGCCCAATTCCTCCAGGTTGTATGCTGCCATGGGAGCTGCACAGCTCCTGGCAGCAAACCCCACAAAACACCCCTCCCCTTAAACGAGGTTAGCAGAGCAAGTGCTCCACTAACCCTGTTTAGTTGATCGTGTGCCACATGAGTAGACCCCCAACTGGGAAACGCAACAAGCCTCCTGGCCTAGAGGGTCTCCCTGGAATGCCCTGTGCATTTGCGCGGGGCATCCTGGGACTTCCAGGGGCCAGGCACCCCCAAATCCTCACCACCACTACCAGCTCTGTGACGGAGTCGGTAATCGTGTGGGCGGCTGATCACGCTGCCCAGGGACAGCTCCCTGCTCGTGTGTGGGGAGAGCGAGCTAAACTTGCTCTCCCCACTCACCACCTCAAGGCATTTCACTTTGCTCGTGTGAAGCACCTCTCTGAGTTTAGACAAACGACACCTAACATGCTTGTAAACTGCCAGCTTGTTTCAACTTTACAACACTAGCTGAGGGAATAGAGGCTCCACTAGATGGTTGCTGGTTCATGGGCTAGAGGAGGAGGAGGTGACAATGGCAGCTTAGGCTCATCATCACTAGGTCATTGAGACTGGCAGCCCTGCTGACAAATTTTGGTGCATCTGAGGCTGTGGAGGGATTGCCTGAGTTGCCGGTCCAAGATGGTCTCCCTGCCACTGTTGCTGCTTCCATTCCTTATCCTCCTGGCTCAGCTACTGCATTTCGATGGTGAGAGGGAGAGACGCTGGCCCATTGCCCCATCTAACCATTGCCCAGGAGGCGGGTGGAGGGAGGAGGAAGAGGAGGAAGTCCATTACCCAGTTGCCTCCCTCCCTTCCAGTAGTGGCTGGTGGGCACTGGAGCAGGGTGAGGGGCTGTCATGGCTCAGACTTCTGACTCAGAAGAGTCAGAGCAGGAACAGGAGGATTTGCCTGCTACCATGTTTCCCAAAAATTAAGACAGTGTCTTATATTAATTTTAGCCCAAAAAATGCACTAGGGCAATTAGCGGTACATCAGAAATTACTGCTAGGTCTTACTTTCGGGTTAGGTCTTACTTTTGGGGAAATAGGGTAGTGAGGGCTCAGAGGCACAGCAACAGGATTTTGCAGGGAGACCAGACTCTGTAGCTGAGGATTCAGAACAGCTGCCAGACATGATTTCTGATGAGGAGGAGGCTGGGATTTCACCTGTCTTGAGAAAACGTCTCAAGAGGAAAGCTCAGTGGGAGTCACACAGGCGCAGAAGATCACAAGAGAGGAAGAAGTGCTGACTCAGGGAAGCCTGGTTGGCTGCTGGTTCAATTGAGCCATATATATTTAGCAGTCTGTCAATTCCTCAGATGCTGTTAGCAACTTTCGCTGACTACAGACTGTATGCTATTTTGAATTCCAAACTTTTCCGAGTTCCAGTTTGCCCTTGTTTTTGCTTTCCTGCTTTGTTCCGTTAATTCCTTGTTCTGGTGTCCTTTGTTCTTTTTTCATTCCTTGCTCTGTGTTTTCTTTTCAGTTGTTACTCAGTTATTGTTAGAGGTGGGTACCTAGTTCAGTTCAGGGGACTTAATTCATTTACTGTTTTCTTGGTGAGACTTTTATTTTCTCCGTGTAGCTTCGCTGCTACTTTCTGTTAACTCACAGGGGGAGTACTGAAGGGGTTTTTAAATCCTGTTCAGTTAGCTGAGCTAACAGATTTACGAGAGGGGCAGGTAAGAACTTAGTCACGAGGCTGGGGCCTAGCCCTCCTTTTCATCCAAGCCAGTGGGCTTAGATATTTACCCACGCCAGCCAGCTTGGAGGAAAACAGAAAGGGGGGAGCAGAAAAGCAGGGGCAAAAGTAGAAAACAGAAAGGTTTTCTGGAGGTGGGAGGAGGCAGAAGCTGAAAAGCCCAGGCAAAAAGCAGTAGGGATGTGCATGGAACCGATTCGGAGGCCCTTTACGTGCTTCCGAACTGGTTCGAAGAACCAGCAGTTCTGCCAGTTTGAAGGTGGTGGGGGTCTCCCTTTAAGAGTGGGAGAGGGTACGCTTACCCCTCCCACTGCTTTCTCCCCACCCATGTCGGTTTTTTCGTAGCACATCGGTGCGGCAGCATACCTCCCTGCTGCCCCATTGACCTCCTCTTCCGGATATGACCAGAAGTTGCTGACATGCCTGTGCATGCCAGCATGGGGGTGTGTGCGTGCGTGACATGCGCGTGCCCATGCTTCCAGTCATATCTGGAAGATGAGGGTAATGGGGAGGCAGGGAGGTACCCTGCTGCCCCGATGGGCTACTAAAAATACTGATGCCAGCAGGGGAAAAGCGGTGGGAGGGGTATGTGCACCCCCTCGCTCTTTAAGAGAGATCCCCACTGCCTTCGAACCACCCCGCCATGGTTCCATGCACATCCCTAAAAAGCAGGGAGAAAGGCAGAAAGAGGGACAGGCGGGAGAAAGCAGGGATTACATTCCCCTTCCCACCAAACAAACAACCTAGTAAAAGATCTGACTTACCAGCAGCCAGGGAGTCCTCCAGAGTGAGGCGTTTCCTCCAGGCCATCTCCCTTACCTGCAACTTCCTCTTTTGGTCTTTACGGCTGGAACAGCTGCTACTCAAGTTGCTCCAGCCAATCTGATTCCTATGGAGCTCCACCTGGCACTGCCCCCAGGATGAAAGGGAAATACATATTAAAAATATACTCCCTGAAGCAAACAGGGAGTGCAGTTTTTACCCATTATTTTATTTCTTCCTGGGGTTAGTACCAGGAGGCGCACCCTAGGAGTCAGATTGGCTGGAGCAGCTTGGATAGCAGCCATTCCAGCCAGTAAGACTAAACCAAGAAGTTTAGACACGAACTAAGGCTTGTGTCTAAAACTTATATCAAGAAGAAAGCAGTCAGTACAGCAGTAGAAATTCAAGGACAGGACCAATATAAAATAGGATTAGCATTTTAACATATTTAAAATGCCACCAGGGAAGAGCCCCTGGTGGTGCAGTGGTAAAACTGCCGCCCTGTAACCAGAAGGTTACAAGTTCGATCCTGACCAAGGGGCTCAAGGTTGACTCAGCCTTCCTTCCTTCCGAGGTGAGTAAAATGAGTACCCAGAATGTTGGGGGGCAATATGCTAAATCATTGTAAACCGCTTAGAGAGCTTCCAGCTATAGAGTGGTATATAAATGTAAGTGCTATTGCTATATTTATTCTATCATTTGATGTCCTATGCATTTTGAACTCTTGCTTTCCTTCAAGGGTCATCTCTACATGGATCAGCCCATTCAACACAATAGCACAATTGTTTCCAAAGGTTAAAATAAAGTGTTTAGAACAAATGTTATTTGAACCTTTGCAATCAGTTACATGTTTAGCCTAAATGGACTAATTCATGTAGAGATTGTTAGAAATGAGAATTCTAAAGCATTGCCCTTAGCACTGCAGTAACCTCTTCTCACCACTGGAGGCATGATGAGATGTTATGGATCTGTCTTGGTCAATTAGAGTCAGATGGCTAGTGTTGAAGGCTAGTGCCTGTTTGGGTGTGTTGTTCGGTGTGTCTCTCTCAGTATGTGATGTTTTAGTTTCTTAATACATCTTTAGTCTTTTTTAAAAATTCAACCTAGTGTCTTCAGATAATCTCTTGGGTGAAACTTCTTTACCACCAGAGCATACTCTGCTGGGTGAGGATTCTAATGTTTCTCCTCATACCCCTTAACAGAGATTGCCCCTGGGCAAGAGTGAAAAGTCAAAACATCAGAGCCATATAATAATATTTTTATAACCAGTAACTTTTTTCTTTTTTCTTGA
Source organism: Hemicordylus capensis (assembly GCF_027244095.1). Classification (NCBI taxonomy): domain Eukaryota; kingdom Metazoa; phylum Chordata; class Lepidosauria; order Squamata; family Cordylidae; genus Hemicordylus; species Hemicordylus capensis. The sequence continues at coordinate 50,426,564 of NC_069661.1, read as the reverse complement.
AGTCTCAGATCAGTCATAAACTCAACAGACAGCTTTTGACAAGTTGCCATATCTCAACTCAATGAGCAAAGCATAATTACAGCTGCCTCTTTGTTCTTGCCAGAAAGAATCTCCACATGGCAAGTCATCCCATTCCAGCCATGACAACTCCATTTAGATACTATGTGGATTAGTGCCATCATATTGGGCCAAGTAAGACAATACCTTTTTGGCCCATGCAATTCAAAGGGGAATGCACCAAGAGCATGCCTGTCCTGGTGTCTTTTATGATGTCCTGAAATCCTCCTGGTCCTTCTTTTATTGTGTGTGTTGGGGCAGGGGGTAGTTTGTCCAGACCACTACTCCAAATATGATTCAAATGATATCTGGTCTGGTGGTAGCAAGCAAAAATTGTTCCCTTTGCTAAGCAGGTTCCACCCTGATTTGCATTTGAATGGGAGACTACATGTGAGCACGTTAAGAAAGTCCCTTAGGGGATGGGACCACTCTCGAAAGAGCATCTGCCTGCTTGCATGCAGAAGATTTCAAGTTCCCTCTTTGGCATCTCCAGATAGGGCTTAGAGATATTCCTGCCTGTAACCTTGGAGAAGCCGCTGCCAGTCTGTGTAGACAATTCTGAGCTAGATGGACCAATGGTCTGACTCAGTATATGGCAGCTTCCTATCTTCCTGTTTGGGTTGCATATAGAGTGGCAACTTGGATGAAGCCCATCCCCACACAATAAACAGAAGTGCTGGGAGAATGTCAGGATATCCACATAAGACATTAGGATGGGTATGCTATCAGCACATATTTCTTTTAATCAGGTGGGTTTGAAGAGTATTGTCCAAACCTCATGGTTGGTCTCACAGTCACGTATGACCCCTGCAAGGGTGGTGAAAGAATGGTCCTAAGAAGGCTGTTGGATCCAGTAGGATTCCAAAGGACCTTGGAGGATTTTTGAGTTGGTTCTGCCAGTAGGGTAGCAATGAAGGCCTTGGAAAGGATATTTAGATGCCATGATGTGTCTGCACTTACAAAGATTAGAATCGTTCAGACAATGGTTTTCCCCATGACACTCCATGGATGCGAAAGCTGGACTGAAGAAGCAAGATAGAAAAAACATTGATGCTTTTGAACTTTGGTGCTGGAAAAGACTTTTGAGGATACCATGGACAGCCAGGAAAACAAACAAATGGATCACAGAACAAATCAATCCAGAATTTTCACTCGAGGCACAAATGACAAGGCTCAAACTATCATACTTCGGACACATTGTACCCAGACCCCAGCCCAAGAAGACACAGAGACATTTTTTAATGGGAGAAACGGGCCACGCTTTATTAATATAACAACATTTGTGGCGGACTGGAAACAAGGTGATTAATCACCAACATAAAAACAGTGCGGGCACCTAGGCGTGGGCTAGGATTCAAAACGTCCTACCCATCGCCTGCAAGGGCGACACACCCTGGCTCAGGAAAGAGGCAGGTAGCTCCCGCCCAATTCCTTCAAAGCCAACCACCCCTTTTAGAAGAGGGGATCTGGACAGCTTCAGATCTTTACCTCCCCGGACCGCACAGCCCAAAGGTAGGTGAAGTCCTGAAGCAGGTTTCTTGGCAATGTAATTCTTCCCGTGCCGCACAGGCCACAAGGAAGCAATTGACCAATCCACCTTAAAATGTCCAAGGGTGCTCACCGAAATCTAGACCTCCTTACCCACAGCCCGCACTGTTACCGCCACCCAGGAAGGTTAGCCCTCGCTTGACCTTCCTGCCCCACCCCCTCCAAACCTTCAGCAAGCACTTCCCGGATATTATGCAGATACAAATCACAACCTTTCTCAGACAGGTGGACCCCGTCAGGGCGGAATAACTCGGGAAAGCGAGCAGCTATATCTGGCTGCCGCACCACAGACCCCCCGGCCGCCAAAACCACTTTACCTATTGCGGCTGAAATCTTCCTGCGTGCCTTTTCCAAGCTAAGGCAAGAATGAGCACCCCGCCACACCCTGCGCTGGAGCCAATTAACCCATATTATGCGCACGCCAGGCATCCAGCTGCGCAAAATAGACAAATCCGAGGAGGCTTGCTGAAGGATGGCGAGGCCAGGCCGCCGGCCCAAATCATTCTCCCCTAAATGAAGAACCAGGATGTCGGGAATGGGAAACCTATCTAAATGCTCCCTCAATGCTGGAAGCAACTGATTCCAGAGCATGCCCCTCATGCCCAACCAATAAACTGAAGCCTTGCTTCCTAAACCCAACTGGGATCCCCAGCGGGTGGTGCTGGCCCGCTTGAAAGCCCAGAAGACCAACGAATGGCCACACATCAGGACTCGGACCGGGACCGCCGCCCCGCCAGCACCTGCCAAAAGAAAGCAACAGGTCAGTAGAGCCCACACCTGTCCGCTGTCAGCGCACATAACGCCTGACCGCCACGGACCTCCAACGTCCAATCCTCTGAACTTCGACCTCCTGAAGCCCCATACGTGTAGCGGTGGTGGCCGCACCAATACGAAATGAATGTAGAGTAAGCCCCTGGAGCGCAACCCCCGCGGCCAACAGAGCCTTCCTCACCACCGCCAAGAATTGATACTGCGTCAGAGGAGTCTGATTGCTGTGGGTAAAAAGACATCCCCCCGAAAAGGGGCCCAGCCCAGCGTACTGCCTCAGGGCCACCACGGGGCATACATTGATATTCCCGGCCGCCGCGAGGCGAACCGTCTGGCCTCTGCCCCTCTGATCCGTCTTGGAGCGACGAAGGAGCAAACGCACCTCCCCGTCACCGAACGATAAATCAGAATATTGCAAGCAGCGGTCCCTGGGGGAAGACCCGCTGCGGGGAAGCAACTCCCCTGGACGGAAGGCCCCAAAAAAGGCAACCAACAGTGCAGCCCTAAACAGCGACACCTCCTATGGGCCAGAGCAGCACCCCACTAGTTGGCCCAGCGTTGAAGCCACCAACTCCAGAGTAAAAGGGCGTCTGGGGTCCCTAGTCCTAGGCTCCCCCCTAGCCCAACCCTCCAACATGCGCCGCACCCGCGGGTCGGAGGAGGAATCACCAACCCCACGAACCTGGGCTTCAAAAGCTAACGCGGCAAGATAGCCCCCCAAAGTGGATACCGCACGCCCCGCCCTGCGGAGGAAGACCAAAAACTGCTGAAGTTGCTCTACAGGGACCGGCCACACCTCCGCCAAACCTTCAGTCTTTCGAAAAAGAGAGAAAGCCTCAAGCTTGGCTGTGTAGCTCACTCTGGTGCTAGGCGCCAGAGATGCCGCTATGGCCCGCTGTGCCTCCGCCTGCCAAGTTCCCACAGAAAAGCTGGCATGGGTTCCGGGTGAAGGGCGGCCTCGGGCGCTAACGCTCTGAACCTGTTTAACTGAAAACGAGACAAAGCGTCAGCTATGTCATTCCGGATACCCGGAACATGGCGGGACCGGAAAAGGATGTTAGCCCGCGGACACTGCAATACCAATGCCCTAACCAAAACCATGACCCTCGGGGACTGGGAAGTCTGACTATTGACAATCTGAACAACTGCCAGATTGTCACACCAAAACACAACTGAGGAGTTGGCAAACTCAGCGGACCAAATATGCACGGCCACCACAATTGGAAAGAGCTCTAGGAAAGTCAGGTCCCGGGAAACCCCCTGCCTGAACCAGTCCTCGGGCCACCTGGCGGAACACCAACGTCCCCTGAAATAAACCCCGAAACCTATTCCACCTGCAGCGTCAGAGTGGACCTGCAGGTCGGTTTCCAGAAGTCTAACATCCCGCCAGAAAGACACCCCATTAAAATCAGTGAGAAATGCTTCCCAAAGAGCCAGGTCGGCCCGGGCACCCTCCGTAATTCGTACTCTGTGATGGGGAGCCCTAACGCCCACAGTCAGGTCACATAACCGGCGCAAAAAGGCCCGGCCCGGAGCCACCACTTTGCAGGCAAAATTGAGGTGACCCAAAACAACCTGGAGATCCCTAAGGGAGACCTTACGGGCGCGACCAAGGGACCTAACCATGTCCAATAAAACCCGCAGCTTGGCCTGAGGCAGCCTGGAGCAACCGGCAACAGTGTCCAACTCAATCCCTAAAAAGGCGAGGCACGTGACCGGCCCCTCCGTCTTATCCCGTGCCAAAGGGACACCTAGCCGGTCTGTTAGCTCCATGAAGGAGCGAAGTAAATGGTGGCACTCCCTCGAATTCCCCCTGCCTGTAAAAAGAAAATCATCTAAAAAATGAGCCGTGTAGGGAAGACCCGCCTGGCGCCTAACTGCCCACTCCAAAAAGGAGCTGAATGTTTCGAATGCTGCGCAGGAAATCGAGCAGCCCATAGGCAAAGCCCTATCAAAATAAAATTGGCCAGCAAATGCAAAGCCCAGCAGCTCGAAGTCATTTGGATGTACCGGCAACAGGCGAAAGGCGGATTCAATATCACACTTCGCCAAAAGGGCCCCGGGGCCCCTACCCCTGACCACTTCCACGGCCTCATCAAATGAGGTATAACGTACAGAGCATAAGCTATCAGGGATGCCATCATTTACTGAGGACCCCCTGGGATGAGAAAGGTGGTGAATCAACCTAAATTCACCAGGAACCTTTTTAGGGACCACCCCTAATGGGGAGACCCTAAGGCTGGGGAAGGGGAGACTGGCAAAAGGCCCCATCACCCTGCCCGCAGCCACCTCCTTACCAATTTTCCTAACAACGACTTCCTCCTTACCAACCACTGATCTCAGATTGCGAGAACTGCCTAATCCCCTCCGGGCCGAAGAGGGAATTCTGAAACCATCCCGGAAGCCACATAACAAATAAGAAGCTGCTGACTGGTCAGGATAGTCCAGCAACAGCTGCTCAAGCACCTTCACCTTGATAGGGCTAGGACCCTTTATTCGGAGCGGGTGGAGGAGGGCCACCCTTTTTACTGCTCCCCTGCCTATACTTAGCCCCGGAACCCCCAAACTTGGCCCTGGGGCAGGAGGAACTGGGGTGCCTCGCCCCACAGACCCCGCAGGCATGCTTAAACCGACAAGGGGAACGGGAGCACTTGCCATTGGAGTTAAACTCCCAGCAAACAAGGTGGGGTTGAACCCACTGTTGCCCAGGACTCCCTGAGGGCAAAACCCCCGATGGTTTAGAAAGCAAATGCCCACTGTCAGACCTATCTCCCTCTATGGGCCGGGCTGGAGACATAGTAACCAGCCACAACTCCTGCAACAGAGCATCCCAGGGCAATGTGGGGTCAAGGGCAGCCCTCATTCTAAAACTCTCATCGTACCGTACCCAGGAAGATCCAGCAAAGTCGGAGACCGCCCTGTGAATTATATCCATGTATTTTAACAGGGCAGGGCCCCTTGCGGGCTGGGCTTGGACAATAACCCCCATATAAATCGTGAAGCCAGAAAGCCAATTATTCCAAGTCTTTTCGACCGGCTTTCTCTTGGTGGCTTCGTGCTCCTTACAAGATTCCCCCTCTTTATGCTTAACCTCAGGTTCCCTGAACAACAAGCTAAAAATGTCCACATATTCACCCTTAAGGATTTTTTCTTTTGTAGAAGGGAGTAAGTGATCCCCTAACGGGAGGCCCATGCTACCATAGGGCGCATGCTGAGGTGACGGCAGAATCCCCATCGGATAATAACCCGCCTGCACCCCCGTGGCAGATCCAGCAGAGGAGGCCACCCCCGGGAGTGGGAGCGACCCGCTGGAGGGCCGGTTGCCCAACCAGACCTGCTCCGCAGCGCCTTGTAAGCCTGCAATAACTCCAGGAAAAACCGGCGGGGAACCCGCCACCCAAGGTTGTGTATATGGGGGCCAGTAAGAAGCTGGGCCCCATCCACCCATGGCAGGCATCGGCCAGGGACAAAGCCACTGGCCGGTGACGCTGGGCGGTGTAGGTGCTGCAGGCTCACCCTGGGCCAAAGGAGTAGCCGTATCCACTGGAGGCTGAACAACTGGTGCCGCAGGCGGAGGTAGCAATGGTGAAGGCGACTCCGGAACTGGAGACTCAGGTTCAGGAAGCGGTAACGCAGGAGCAGAAGGGCCCGGTCCAGCAGGGTTCAGCCCTTCTTCCAGCGCAGCCAGCCTACTAGAGAGAGAAGTTAGCAGCTGGCTTTTCACAGAACCCCTGGTCCTCCGAGGGACCTTAGGAGGAGGCACCCCCCCCACACCTGAAGGACCCGCACCTTTGTCGGAGGGGGCTGCTTTTGCTTTCTCTAAAGCTTCCATCCTATTAATTAACCCCCGTATCAGAGTCATCTCCTCCTCCTCCTCCTCCGAGGAGGACTGCGGGGGAGCAGGCCTCTTGGGCTGCTTAACAGGGCGCCCCCCTTTCTTGCCCTTGGCCTTCCCCGGCATACTGCCTCCAAATAGTGGGATTCCAAAAGGGGTTGGAGGAAAAAAGAAAAAAAAAAAAGCGCCAACCACACACAGAATGAAGGTAGCAAGGATATAGAACAAAAGCCAAGCCCTTGTCCTGAATCAAAAACAATACTCAATCCTATCCAGGAGAGCACCAGAGCCCCCCACCCAAGGAGAAGGCTTGAAAAGGCCTTTTGACTCTCAACCAGGCCAGGCCCACCAGGGCACCGATGAGCACAAACACCCACCTGCTACCCACCAAACAAATAAAAGAATGTTGGCATCAAAAGTAGTGCTCCAGGGAACGGAAAAGGGGCCGCTGCCCAGCCACCCAGTCTGATGGAAACCCCCCAAATACCCCACAAACCAAAAGGGCAAACGCCCAGAAGGAGAACCACGCCCAGGAAGCCGAGTGCCGACGCCGCGCTGAAGAGGCCCAAAGACGCTGCTGCTGCAGCTGCAACCCAGCCGGGAGCAGTCCCGGGAGTACCCCCCTACCAGCGGGGCCACCGCTGACACTATGGCCCCCTCGACGGAACGCCGCCGAATGCCGCCTCGCCCGCTTGTCGGGCGCACCCCCCCAACTAAGGCCTTCGAGGAAGGAGCTCCCGGACTGAGCTCCTTCCTAATCGGAAACAAACAGCCGACTGAGAGGCCAGAGCGGGGAAACGCTCGGCCTCTCAGCAAGCCCCGCCCACCACGAGCCAGCCAACCAATCAGGCTTCTTCTTGGGCTTGTGAGTCCCGGGCTGGGACAAACACCCTCCCACTTGCACGAGGCAAGGGGAGGGGGATTGTTGCAAAGATCCAGCTTCCTTGAGAAATCCATAATGCTGGTGAATGTGGAAGGAAAGAGAAGAAGAGGATGACCAGTAGCAAGGTGGATGGACTTGATTACAACAGCAATGAATGCACCACTGAGAGACCTTAAAGGCCAAGTCAAATACAGATCATCCTGGAGAGAATCTATCTATGTGGTCGCTAAGAGTCAACACCGACTTGACGGCACTTAATCAATCAATCAATTTGCCAGTGATTCTATTACTGCCCTCTTGGATACCTGGAACAGGGAACTTAAAAGGGCAGTAGATATGATCACTCTTAAGAGTCCTCTCTGATCTGCTTCAAAATAATCTCCATAGTATACGGAAGAGCTACAGGAGCTGAAGTGGCATGGTAGACAACATGCTCATTAACATGGCTGATTTCATCCTGCAGGGAGGTTTTTGGAACTGGCCAAAATGATGTCATTAATATCTCACTGAGGGAGGGCAGGATGCCACCTTTTTTGAAGTGGTTAGACCCCTTCTTAAAAAGCCCACTCTTGATCCATTGGTGATAGATAATTATAGGCCGGTCTCCAACCTCCCATGTTTGGGTAAGATAATTGAGAGGGTGGGAGCTGACCAGCTCCAGTGGTCTTGGAGGAATCTAATTATCTAGACACATTTCATTTACCTCACACATTTAGGGCAGGCTAGGGGATGAGATGACCTTGGTTGGCCTGACAGATTACCTTCGCAATTCAAATATCTAGGGGTAGTATTCCAGTTTAATGGCCATAAAACTGCCCATATGAGATCTGCTGTAGATAAGGCCAAACGAAGTATCACAGCTATACTAAGATTTTATCGGTCTCAAGGGGGTCATTACATTCCAGCTGCTATCAAACTTTACATGGCTAAAGTAGTCCCCCAACTTCTTTATGGGACACAATTGGGGTCATATTCCAATTTTGATGAACTCGAGAAAATCCAAACAGGTTTTCTGAGAACGCTATTTGGCATACCCAGTTGTGTGCCCAACGTGGCAGTTCGCCGGGAGGCGGGTCTACTCAAATTGGAATCCAGGGCATGGCTAGTAAGAATATTTTATTGGATTAAACTCCACCTTTATCCAATGGGACTAATCCCTAAATTCTTATCGGCTGAGGTACAATCATCCTGGAGTAGGGACATAACAGATAAACTTAGTCAAAGCGGACTATCTCCCGTCCTATTGCTGGAGGCCGGCGAAAATACAGCCTGTAGACTGGTGAGACAGAGACTGATAGATATAGAAATACAAACTGAGAAGGCCAATTTACCGTTTTTCTACAAATCAATTTATGCTAAGGCGGACCTTACTCCTGCAATATATTTATTCACAATCACCTTAAGAAAATTTAGATGGGCCTTCTCTAGGGCCAGGTTTAATGTTTTCCCATCGGCTTTACTCTATGGGAAATATGCAAAACTACCTTATGAAGAAAGGAAATGTCCTTGTGATCAAGCGGTTGAAACATTGGCCCATATTTTATTGAAATGCCCTATATATCAGGACATAAGGCACCAACTAATTGGCCCATTACTAAAAGACCTGAATGGAAAAGATGATGACCAGACGGTAACGTTTCTACTAAATGACAAGGATACAGCAACCTCGGCCGCAGTAGCTAAGTTTTGCTATGTGGCCTTAAGATTACGGCCCTTAAAGAAATAGAGTTTTTGAGGCTTTGGAGAAGCTATAATATATATATAAGTACTCCATTAGAAATGATTAATTGGTTTTATATTTTAATGTTTTATATTTGCTGAAAGTGTGTTTTAGTTTTTCATGTAAATGTATTGTACTATTTGGTCAAAGACCGTAAATAAATAAATTCAAATTAATACCTTCGCAAGGGAAATGACAGAGGGAGTGTTACTCTGCTGGTTCTTTTGGATCTCTAAGTGGCTTTTGATACCATCAACCATGGCATCCTTCTGGATCACCTGAGGGATTTGGGGATAGGAGGCACTGTTTTACAGTGGTTCCGTTTCTTTGTCTTGGGTAGATTTCAGATGGTGGCGCTTGCTGACAGTTGCTCTTCAAAATGGGAGCTACTATATGGAGTCCCTCAGGGCTCCATTCTGACACCAATCCTTTTTAACATCTACATGAAACAACTGAGTGAGGTCATCAGGGGATTTGGTACTGAGTGTTATCAATATGCTGAGGACACCCAAATCTATTTCTCCTTGACATCAATATCAGGAAATAGCATTAGCTCCCTGAATGCCTGCCTACAGGCAGTAATGGAATGAATTTTATTTATTTAACATATTTTATACCACCAAAACTAATGTCTCTGGATGGTTAACAACAAAATAATGATAATGAATGAGAGTAGGAATGTGCCTGAACCAGTTTGGTGCATGCTAAGAACATAAGAACACCCCTGCTGGATCAGACCCAAGGCCCATCTAGTCCAGCATCCTGTTTCACACAGTGGCCCACCAAATGCCTCTGAGAAGCCCATAGGCAAGGGATGAGGGCATGCCCTGTCTCTCCTGCTGTCACTCCCCTGCAACTGGTATTCAGAGGCATCCTGCCTTTGAGGCTGGAGGGGGCCTATAGCCCTCCAACTAGTAGCCATTGGTAGACCTCTGCTCCTTGAAGTTATCCAAACCCCTCTTAAAGCCATCCAAGTTGTTGGCTGTCACCACACCTTGTGGCAGAGAATTCCACAATTTGAAAAAGTACTTCCGTTTGTTGGTCCTAAATTTCCTGGGATGACCCCTGGTTCTAGTGTTATGTGAGAGGGAGGAAAATTTCTCTCTATCCACTTTCTCCACACCATGCATGATTTTATAGACCTCTATCATATCACCCTGCAGTTGTCTTTCTAAACTAAAAAGTCCCAGGTGTTGTAGCCTTGCCTCATAAGGAAGGTGCTCTAGGCCCCTGATCATCTTCTTTGACCTCTGAGAGAAGACATGATAGAGGTCTATAAAATCATGCATGGTGTGGAGAAAGTTGATAGGGAGACAATTTTATCCCTTTCGCATAACACTAGAACTAGGGGTCATCCCATTAAACTGATTGCCAAGAAATTTAGGACCAACAAAAGGAAGTACTTTTCCATACAATGCATACTGAATGTATAGAATTCTCTGCCATAAGATGTGGTGACAGCCAACAGCCTAGAGGTCTTTAAGAGGGGTTTAGATAAATTCATGGAGGACAGGTCTATCAATGGCTACTGGTCTGAGGGATATAGGCCACCTCCAGCCTCAGAGGCTGGATGCCTCTGAATGCCAGTTCCAGGGGAGTTGCAGCAGGAGAGTGGTCATGCCCTCACCTCTTGCCTGTGGGCTTCCCAGAGGTATCTGGTAGGCCACTGTATGAGGCAGGGTGTTAGACTGCATGGGCCTTTGGCCTGATCCAGCAGGGTTGTTCTTACATTCTTAAACATTTTTATTTTATTTTCACTGTTTTATTATGTGTTTTTTATTTTAATGTAAACCACCCTGAGCCACTTTAGGAAGGGTAGTACATAAATTGACTTAAATAAATAAAATAAAATAAAATAAAATAAAATTAAAATAAAATAAAACTGGCCCATTGAATCTCCATGTTGATGCTGCATTCTCAGAAGCTCACCAGAGGGCAAATACCCCACCCACATGGTGAGTACTCTAGGTGCTATGGCCAAGGAGACACTAGCTGGGAATGTCTGCATATACTGCTGATAACATCTTTCTTAACCTTATAATCACTTTGTATAGAAGCTTAATGCATGTGTGCTTGGGTTCCTATCGGCATATGTTTATGTTACACAGCTGATGCAAAGACTCTACCAATTATATCTCATACTTGATTAAAGCAACCAAGCTATCATGCAGTAGTTGCAATGTTCATGGGGAAAATCTGGTTATATTAATCTAATTGTAAATTGGTTTGCTTCCTTCAGTACTACAATGCCTTATTATGAATATACCCTAGGAATATTATTCTAAATATCAAGATGTCAGGCTCAGGGTAGGTATGACAATAGCATTACTAGAGAAAGGAAGTAAACATGTCAAATTTTCCACCAGAAGTCTCAAACTGAGGTTAGCAGCTGAAAAGATATTAAGAAAAATGTATAATGATGGTTGGACTTGAAGACTTGGCAGCTAGTTTTCAGGATTAAATAAACAGTCTTTGAGCAATTATTTTTCATCTTGTAAAGTCACCTAGCAACCATGAGCTGTAAACGTTCAAGAAGACAATGTTATGCATGCTGTAATGGATGTGGGTCTGCAGACCTCCTGAAAACTCATCTGGAAGTGTTTTATTAAGTTGATCTCAGGTGTGCGACATCCAAATGTCTTAGGCTGGGCAAGATACATGGCAGCCAAGAAATGCGAGGGACACAAAGTATTTACTGAATCTGTTCAGTCCTGGTAAGGCTGAATTCATACAAGTGTTCAGAGAAACCACACTTGAGCTGATAGTGAGAGCAATCATCAAGCAGGCAGGGGCTGTGACCAGCCCAAGATGAGAAACCAGAGAATAAGGGCAGATAGATTCTAGGGAATAGACAGTAATATGTTCCATCAGGTTCCTAGGTCAATAAGGCTTCCTGGCCTGACATACTTCCTGGCCTAACTACCCTTCCCAGGTTCTACCTCCTTCCAGAGGAGTGGAGAGCCTTACAGGTAAATCCCTTAAAAGGCTAGACCTGGAACCTAACACTGTATCACTTCTTGGTTCCTTCCACCTGGTGTATTGCCTGTGTTGTTGAGCAGGCACTGGGGTCTGCAAGGCTCTTAGCACTGAGGGGCCAGTGATCAGGTGTAGCCATCTTTAGGTGTCTTTTGCTCAAATGGTTCTGGCTATGAAGTTCAGGGTTCATGTCGGAGCCTGGGTCCAACACCTTTGCAGATTAGGCTGCTTGTCCTCCTGACCTCGCTGGCCCTTCTCCCTCCCTGTCAGAATCCTGCTCGCTACTTGTTGCTGTCATGAAATATCTCATTAAACAGAAGTCACAGGAAGTGGGTGTGAACCAGATCAGTTGATACAAGCAACACCCACCCACCCCTGGAAATTAAAGACATGCACAAACACATCTGACTTTCCATCGCAGCACACACCCCTTCTCCTAATGAATGAAGTGGGGCGGTTCACTCAAATTACCCCCTCACATGAGATCTAACTGCTATTTTAATGGAAAAGATCACTTGCAAAGGAGTTGTTTGAAAAAACCAAACCCCAAGTGATTGATAAGGAGAGGGGAACCATGCCCTGGGAGGCATGTCCCTAACTGTACAGTAGGTGGCCTGGTTCAGACATACAATTTGAATGGGCCCTGCCTCTTTCCTGAATGTATATGCTGTCCTCAGTTAGCAAGAGTACGAGCAGCATTCACTGGATTCCCCCTACCTCCTGTGCCGCAAGACACAGGACATCCAACTCTCAGTATACTCCCATTCATTCATTCATTCATTCAAAATATTTCTATATACTGCCCAAAATTTGCATCTCTGGGCGGTTTACAATGAAAATCATTTAAACATCAAATCAATTAACAATTGAAATCATTTAAAACATTTTTTTTTAAAAAAAAAAAACATTTAAAACCCAGCATTAAAATTTTTAAAACTATAAATCTAATTAAACTGTAGCTCTTTGCAAACATTACCTTACATATTATCAAGGAATGCAGGGGAAGGGGAATTGAAGTGTTCCAGATAGCCATCCCCCCTACATTGACACACCCACTGCCCCCCGCCCCAAGCTCCTGTGTGTTTAGCAGGGGTTAATCTTTCATGGGGCAAGATGAGGTGCTTACCTCAGGCTGTGGATTTTGGGGATGCCAGCAGTGTGGCACGATGCCCCCAACTGCTGCCATCGGAGCAACTTTGGAAGGAGCACAAGAGGAGGCACTCCTGGCAATCTTCATCTTCCCTGTCCCTCCCTGCCATGTTACTTTCAGAGTTTGTAGTGGTGGGTTTTGAAAGCAGGCTGCTCACACCAGTGTTTAGAGGCAAGGCAGCATTTGGTGTTTTGCCTCAGTAACCGTAGTACCTTGGGCCACCCCGATGTTGGGCACTTGTGGGCAGCACTGAATGTGGGAAGCATTTCTCCATGTGATTTAGAGCCCTTACCTCTATGAAGCATTGAGCCCATTTTGAGATTGTTATTTCTGTAGGATAATCTTCCAGTCCCCGAGTGTGTGTTGTACTGAACTCCACTTCTATTCTATTTGCATGAGGATGTGCTTGGTTCTGCTTTTGTCACTGTGAGATAGACAGTCTTTGATACTGCTTCAACCACTCTACATCATCACTCTTATGAGAGGAGTGTTGCTTTTCCATCATAGTCCTGGTTATTTAACTGCCTTGGATAATAAGATTCTGATTGGGACACCTTTTCCAGTATCAAAGCCTCATTTATGCAACTGCAGGGTTTTGTTTTGATGTGTTTTTTGTTTTGCAGCAGCTCATGCCTTTTGGATACAGTGCACAAAATATAAAAACCCACTTCAGATGTCTCCAGCTGCTCTTTTGTGTCTTGATAGGCCCAACCATTCTCTCCAGAAATACTCCAAGACTCTGAAAGTGCTTCACACACTGCTTCTTGCTGTTTTGCTTTGCAGCAACAGAGATGCTTCACTTTTATCTTTTAAATGGCAAATATCATTTCCTGGGATCTTTCAGAGCCTCCTTATTGAGTACAATAATACAACTACTATGAAACTTATGGATCTCCAATCAGGTAACGATCTGGACATTTTTCAATTCTCTTTCAGGAATACTGGATTTTCTGTAGTAGCTATGAAGACCCTTCATAGTTTGGTGATCAAAGACAGCTGGGGAAGAAATTTGAAACTATGATGAAATACAGATTTGAAACTCAGTTTGATATTCTTGTTCAATGTGGTTATAGGGGGCATACATACTCATTTAGTTCAGCTCCCAGGAAATCTGCCCTCAGTGTTGGGAATTAGGTAGCTGCACCAATGTCTTAACACAGGGGTTTCCAACCTGTGGTACTTCAGATGGTGCTGACTGACAGCACCCATCATCCCCAACCACAGGTTGGGAACCCCTGTCCTTACAGAACAACAACTTTTATTCCAACTACAACACAACCTGGAATGGCTAAGACTAGAGCCAGTGTGCACTTCATAAAAACACAATCACATATATCACAGTCAAGAGCATCCTCAAGATCATTAGTTTGACATCCTGTGAAGTTCACACAGCTGCATTTCCTCCCGATTATTTTAACTAGCCTATTTAAACTGCATTGGCTAAACCTCAGTTCCCAAAACAGATTAGCCTTTTTATAGTACAGTAAGCAGTTGCTAGCTTTCATTATGGGACAAAAATTAGCAAGCCATCCATTTAGAAGTTAACAAATTTCATAGCGCAATACTGCAGCACTGTCACAAGTTAGATCAAATACAGAGAAGAGCAATAAAGGAATCGGGGTATGGAATGGAGGGGAACTTCCATGTGAAAAATAACTAATATGTTACTCCTTTAGAAACCAAGGACAATTAAACACTGATTTAGAACTGATTTTCTTCCACTATATGGTAGTAGCACTGCAACAATTTGGATCAGATTGCTTTCAGATGCCTCTAGTGTTATAATTCTGTGGTTATAATATGACAATTGCTTGTAGTCTGTATGCTTCTTTTAAAGAAATGGTTTTAAAAACTACAGGTGAAACTCAGAAAATTAGAATATCGTGCAAAAGTCCATTAATTTCAGTAATGCAAATTAAAAGGTGAAACTGATATATGAGACAGACGCATTACATGCAAAGCGAGATAAGTCAAGCCTTAATTTGTTATAATTGTGATGATCATGGCATACAGCTCATGAAAACCCCAAATCCACAATCTCAGAAAATTAGAATATTACAAGGAACCAAGAAGACAAGGATTGAAGAATAGAACAATATCGGACCTCTGAAAAGTATAAGCATGCATATGTATTCAGTACTTGGTTTGGGCCCCTTTTGCAGCAATTACTGCCTCAATGCGGCGTGGCATGGATGCTATCAGCCTGTGGCACTGATGAGGTGTTATGGAAGGCCAGGATGCTTCATTAGCGGCCTTCAGCAATTCTGCATTGTTTGTTCTCATGTCTCTCATCCTTCTCTTGGCAATGCCCCATAGATTCTCTATGGGGTCAGGTCAGGTGAGTTTGCTGGCCAATCAAGCACAGTACACTGTATACTTTTCAGAGGTCCGATATTGTTCTATTCTTCAATCCTTGTCTTCTTGGTTCCATGTAATATTCTAATTTTCTGAGATTGTGGATTTGGGGTTTTCATGAGCTGTATGCCATGATCATCACAATTATAACAAATTAAGGCTTGACTTATCTCGCTTTGCATGTAATGCGTCTGTCTCATATATCAGTTTCACCTTTTAATTTGCATTACTGAAATTAATGGACTTTTGCACGATATTCTAATTTTCCGAGTTTCACCTGTAAATAACGACGCCAAACTCAATTACCAGAGAGAAAGAGGCAGCCTATGTCTCAGCCTCCATTATGACCTTTTCTTGATAATGCATGGGTATTGTAGAGCTGGGCACTTGATGAGCTGTATGTGTTCTTTTCCTAGTATACTATTAACATGCTGCAAACCTTTACATTCAAAAGAACAGATCTGTGATACTCTGAACAGCAGATGTTAGCGCTATCTTACATTAAATACAGGACATAAAAGGAAATGAATCAGCATTTGTATAATATGCTGTGCATACTGATTGTCTGCATCTGTTTAGAAGGATTTCTAAAAGGAGAACAATTCATTTTTTGTCCTGCACATAAAAGAGGACTAAAGAAGCAGATACATAACTGGCAACATATCACCATGAATATGCAACTGTGCTGTGCATAGAGAGGGAGAGGAAGGCATTGGTCATGAGGACATTTTGAAATATATCTGCCAGTTTGTTTGATTTAAAAAAAAAAAAACAAAAACCCTTCCTGCTTTATATGAGTGTCAAATTAAATCTATATAAATAAAACAAGAAATCATCTGGCAAGAGTCATTCAAGTATTCCTATAGAACATATAAGTTATTATGTAGCAAGCACCTTGAAGAAGTTTAATTTCCTGCCTTTATTTTACAGAAAAGGGCTGTCTCCTGATAGGCCATACTGCCAGAAGATGAAAGCAAATTTTATTTCAGAAAGGAAATTTCCCAGAGGCGGAAAGGAGATTTTATTTTTGAAAGGAAATTTTCCAGAGGAGGAAAGGAAATTTTACTTCATGAAAATTTTAGACAAACAGTATATCTGCATTTAGCTGAAGAATCACATAAAAGGTTTTCAGTGTACTAAAATACACTGTACACTGTAGTTCAGTGTACTAAAATACACGTATGTGCACCCAGTACTTCCGGCCATTTCCGGCCAAGGACGAGGTAGGGGCGGCAGGGAGGTACGCTGCCGCTCTGAAGGTTTTTACTGGGAAGGAGAGCCGGTGGGGGGAAAGTGGCAGGAGGGGTGAGTGCACCCTCCCCCACCCTTAAAGTCACACCCCTGCCGGCTTCGAACCACAACTCCGCGGTTCCATGCACATCCCTAACACTCTCCACTGCCTTATAAGTAAGCCACAAATGTAATTTTTCAGGTAAGTAATGATAATCTCTACCTCCTACTGAGGAAACTGTTCTATGCATACACACACACCACAATTCAGCCAGCAGTGTGCATTTTCTACATTTTAATAGCATTTGGGGCATCATGAGAATCATAGCAAAGCAAATAAGGAAGCAGCAATTTAAAAAAACCAAGGGACTTTCAGTTATATATTGCATCATGGGGCATAATGGCTGGAAAGTGAAATAAAAAATGGGAGATGGGTGAAAGTTAAGACAAACAAAAATTTGCTCTTGCCCACTGCACTCCTTTTGTCTAGCACCTACTTCCTATACTTTTACCATTGTGTGTGTGTGTTTTTATCAAAAGTCAGATTTGTGAGAAGGTAATTTGTTATGAAAATAGGAGGAATGCAGCCCTTATTGGGTGGGAGGCTGTGGGAAAGCCTGTTGTTAAGCCAGGCAACCGTTAACACCCACAGGAATAAGAGCCTCTGAGTTCCTTTATGCTATAAGATGTAAACACCTAAGAAAGCTATACTCCTTGGCAGAAATTGCTACAGAGGATATATGGTGATGAGAGATTTAGCACCATCCTTTCCTCCTGTTTGTGTCTTGGGGTGGGGGGATGCCTTTAGAAGGTGAATGTCAACATGCAAACCCTGTTAGAAATGGCCAGAATGGTTGCATTGTGAAATTATACTGTATATGTTATCAGCAGCCTAGGAAGAAGTCACTAGAAAAATGCACAGGAACAAAATGGTGGGTGGTAGAGAGATGGCTAATACATAGCCTCAGCAAGCTTCAGATGGCCATATTTTGTCAAGAGGCCTTGACAAAATTAATTAGAATCCCCAAGCCTAGATTTGTGTGGCAGACCTTGGGACAGAGAACATCCAAAGTTTACTTGAGAAATTAACATGGAATATAGATTTCATCACAGTCTCTGGCAGAAGAATAAAGTTATTCTTTCCTGCTAAACCTGAAAGGGGGGAAAACCCAAAAGAACACCCAGGTAATAAAATCTGACAAATTGACAATGGGAGAAAATTTATCATAAAAAAAAATCTAATAATGCCTGCTAGCACTTTTTAATCACAGCTACTGAACTGTTGCATCCTGAGGAACACCGCTTGTTTTAATTATTTATTGGGAAGTGATGGTTTATTTGGAGGAAAATGCAATTACATCCTGACACTTTAATCACTATCAGTTTGTTTTGTTCCCTTGCCACTGCTAAGAGGAAGGTTACCTTCCTATGGAAATTCTGACATTTTTATAATTGGTTTTGTGAATCTTCCCAGAGACTGTAAAATATCCATATTATTAAATTTGCGCACAAAGTGGAGTTAAGATATTATTAAGATTGATGGCTAATAATGCTGAAATTCTGCATCCCAAGCTTTGATTAAGTTTTCTTTTCTCCTTTAAAGGACTACACTGTTGACCAGATATTAACACAATATATTCCTCCAGTCCACAGTGCATGTTCTGTGGAGTTCTCTGTATTGCTGTTTTGCTCCACAGTCACAGAGAAGAAATCCAAACAATCATTTTGACCCAGTAGCGGTCTTAGAAAGGTTCACCATCCACAGGTTTTCAGCCCATGCTTTTAACACCTTCATGGCAGGGAAGGGTTCAGCAAGTGTATGGTTCCCCATCACATTGTTGCATTCATGAGAGATGCTATATCTGCTTGTCATGAAGCTATTAATACAAACAGCTACTCTTCTAGTAGTACTGAGTGGAGAGGAGCCATCACTCAATGATAGAGAACATGCTCTACATGTAGAAGGTCTCAGGTTCAATCCATACTGTCTCCAGTTAAATGAATATCAGATAGTGGGAACTGCTTGAGACCTAGGAGAAGTCCTAATCACACATTACGTTCAACACTAGTACAATGAGTGTACAATGCATACAAGTATAGTGATTCACACATGCTGAACACTGGTACAGAAGTGTACTTCCTCTCTGTACCATGCATTTGAGGAGTCTGTATCCAGGTTCACTTTTAAAATGAACACAGATACAATCATTCACAGAAAAACGAGTGTACAGACATTTGTACACTTTTATGAGATAATGTCTGACTAGGGCTAGAGTCACAGCCTGTCTGAGACCTAGGAGAGTTACAGCTAGTCAGAGCAGACAGTACTAGCAAGATGGGCCAGTGATGGGACTCAGTATAAGGCAGATCCATATGTTCAGCACCATGGCTAGTGGCCCTTGTGTAGCTTGACCTTTATGTGTAGAGCATAACCAAAAGCAAGCAAACATTTTTAGAAATGGGCTTCCAACTGGAAACACTTCTTTTCTGTTAAATAATAGCCACGTCATGCTCCTCACAGACATGTCAGTGAGGAGCAGCTGCTGCAATTATTCCTCCATACCCCCCTTACACCGTCATACTGTAGTGCTTCAAGATGCAAACAATGGCTGGCATCTAAATTGTTCCTGAGATGTCCTATAGAATATGGAGAAGCCACTACAGCTGCATGATGCTATAGCAGCCACTATAGCTAGTTAAGGGGAAAGGCTGGCATTTAGGTGGCAACTTCCGGGTAAGAGAGAAACAGACTGAACTGATCCAGAGAGGATGAGCCAGGAGCTGACTGAAGGAACTTATGAGGTGCAGAGATGACTCTCTCTGGGAATCAGATACTGTCTATCAGGCTTGCTACCTGATAGACAGTAGCAGCCGGTATGGGCACCACCAGTGGAGTGGTGAGAGGCACCTTTAAGGGTAAATTAATAGGTGCTTACCTCTGCTCTTGCCACACTTGAACGCTACTGAGAGCAGCAGTACGACACCCAGCATCGCCTCCGGGGGTGGTGTTGAAGATGGAGTTGCAGTGCATCAACCTTTTGCACCAACTGTCCTAATGACCACTAGGGACACTGGGAGTAGAGATAGTGAGCAAGGGTCTCCCTAGCTGTTCTGCCTGTCTCTACTCTATGACCCCTGATTGGACTCTTCAGGTTTTTCCTGTGAGAGTCAGATTCCCTTTCTTTCCTCTTAGAGAGCAGATGGAAACATCTATCTATCTATCTATCTCTCCCCCCCACCACCTATTCATTATGTAGTTCTTTAGATTAAGGATTAGGTCTTCCCTATCCAAAGTGTACTTCACCAATAAAGACTTAGTATTCTACAAGAATCTCCATGTGTCATCTCTAAGTAGCTGCAACAACTAAACTCTGCATTCTACTCTGTAACTGGAGTGGGTGGCTTCTTTGGTGCTCTTCTAATTAACTGGGGGTAAAAAATATAAACCCCAAAAGGTGGATCACCTCCGCCACTCACCTGGCCTCCATGGAGTCAATCCCCCACCGGCAGCCAGATGAGTGGTGGAGGCGACCTGCCGCCACAGGGAGTGCTGGGTGGTGTACTGCTGCTCCAAGTAGCATTCCAGTGCAGTGAGAGTGGAAGTAAGCACCTACTAATTTACACTTAAAGCTGCCTCTCCCTGCCTCCCCGATGGTGCCTTTACCAGCCTCCACTGCTGGCAGAAGTGTATATTGTTCACCACCACCTGATGTTCAACTTGTATATTTGTAAATAAATATTTGTAAATAAGATCCCATCATTCTCCATCAAATTTTCCTCCATAGGGATCCAAAACTCAGTTAGTTCTGCCTCTGGAACTTCTCACCACTCAGGGACCTGGAAAGCATGTAATAATATGAAGTGTGGGGATAGGCATACATGCATCATGAAGTGGGGGGGGGGCAGTGTATGTTTGAAAGAATAGAAGAGGCAGGTACAACTCAAGCAAGCTTTAATTCCAGCTTCAGTGCCACACAGTCCCACCCACCCACCCCCGCAATTCAGCTGACTTAGATATTCAAGAACTACCCAGCATTCTCAAAAGCTCAGTTGCTGCTTCTGACCATAGGGCACTACTACATAGATCTGCCTCTGTATGAAATACTAATAAATTACAAGGCAACCATGTGCATTCTGGATCTCAGCTATTTGGTTCACAAAAAAGCACTATAGACCTAGAAAGCCAACCAACCTGCACTGCTGAAATAATTTACATAAAATTACCTTCCGCCATTATTCAAATGGCAATAATTTGAAGTGAAAGATGTTCTTGACTAAATTATCTTCTGCACCTCATAAACACCTAGCTTTTTGCCCTTGGAGTTTATCAGAGCTGTGGGAGACATTTATTGCCTTTTATTTGCTCTCCTTCTGCCAAAGCATACCAAGGTTAATGCAGTTACTCAACACCTTTAATGCATCCAGGAAAACGTTAGACTGGGGGGACATATGCAGAACTGGGGGGGCTTTGTTTATTTTTTCTAAGCAAGCACAAAATGGCAAATATGAGCAAAATCCACTCAAGTATTACAGTTAGTGATTCTGTACTTAGTGATGGGTGAGCATACCCTTTCGTTCAGTTTGGAAATGGCCCAAACAATTTTTTGAGGATTTTCAACGAAGGCTTCCTCTCAGATAATTCAATGTTCAGTGCAAATACTGTAATTTGTATTGAACTATAAGTCACTGACAAAGAAGTAAGGCTTTCCCCCTCCATTCTCAATATAAGCTAAAGAGGTCATGACAACACAGACTAAGGGAACCACTAGCAAAGCTTGGAATAAAAACCATAAGGAACATAGGAATGTTGGAAGCTGCCTTATACCAAGTCAGACCCTTGGTCTATCTAGGTCAGTATTGTCTACACTGACTACACAGTGGCTTTCCAAGATTACAGGCAGGAATCTCTCCCAGGCCTACCTAGACCTAGGGAGTGAACTTGGAACCTCAGATACCCCATCTTCTAAGGGGAATATCTTGCAGTGCTCACATGTAGATTCGCATCCAAATGCAACTGAAGTGAGCCCTGCTTAGCAGAGGTAACAATTCATGCTTGCTAACACAAGATCAGTTCTTCTCCTCAAAAGAGAGCATTGCTTTGGCTGTTTTTAAAATTAGGAAGCTTTCCTAATTTCTCTTTATAAGAGAAATTCAGGGCTGCTCATGCTTTTTTCTCCTCCTTCAAGACTCAGGAACAACTCACTACCAGTTCCTGGAGCCTTCAAAATCCTTTTGGTGCTTTTTTGGCTTTGTGTGAGGTGCAGCTTGCAAACCAGGCAGCACTCAAGAGAAATGTGATATCCCTGGCTCCATGGCATTCACCATTGCATGGATGCTCCTCCCAACAACAGGGCTGTGCATCCCAAGCACTGCATCAGAGCAGCTGTGACCAACTCCTATAATTCCCAATGGAGTTGGCTGCAGCTGCTGTGATGCAGTACTTTTCGTGCATGGAGCTGCCCTGTCATCTGTAGGACTATCCATGAGGTGCTAAATGCCCTAGAGTCAGCAAGATCACATCCCTCTTGGGTACAGAGCTGGCTGCATGGTATGTAAGCCATTATTTGGTGTTCAGGACTCCTGAACACCAAACACTACTCACCCAAAGCCAAACAAACACCAAAAGAGGCCTTGAAGGCTCCAGGTTGAGCTGTCAACAATTTCGAGTTGTAATGAGAACACAAATACTGCTAGTATTACTAATAATGGCACTGAGAGTTGTAATTACCTGGTTTAGAATGCCTAACAATACACATCAAATATTTTACTGAGGAGTTTTTCTGCAACACAGAATAGGAAAAGGAGACATGAAATTCAGCACTTGCATAGAGAACACTTTTTAACATTAATCTAAAAAGTGCTTTCTGTGCATGTCCAGAATCTCATGTCTCTTTTTCCTTTCCTCATTGTGGAAGAATTTCTGAATAAAAGATTTGCTTTGTATTGCTAGGAAAATTTGTATTCTAAACTAAGCAATTAGAAGTTTCAGTGCCATCACTAGTAATATTAGCGGTGTTCATGTTCTCATTACAACACCAAATCATCAACAGCTGAATGGTCCAATAATGCAGAGTTCTGAGCAGTCAAAAACCATTCTGGGTCTTAGAATATTTTATTCCCAGAAGCCTAAAATCAAGCCCAAAGTGGTGACTAATGGCAATGCAGGTGGACCTCACTATACATGGTCCAACACCCCCAACATCCGCGGTTCAGCATATCCATGGTCAGGCAACTGACACCCTACCTCGGTATACACAGAAAAAAAAGAGTTAATTTCTGTGTATCCGCAGTTTCAGGCTGGATGGAAATGAACTCTGAGGTCAATTCTAATAACCACTTTGAGGAAAGGAGCCATTTTGTGGCTTGTGTTTTTTCATAAAAACATTTTTTCAATTCTTCTTTTTTTTTTTTTGCAGAAAAATGGCAGCTTTGGGACTTTGTGGGGGCATTCCTGCTACATGAGTACATCACAGAACATGTAATGTATATTGCTCACATGTATTGTATATTGCTTTGCAAGGGAAGAAGGAGAGAGAACGAGGAGGGGAAGAGAGAGAGAGAGAGAGAGAGAATATTTCTGCTTCTGCCTGTTTGGTCACATGAAAACCTGCCTTCATGGTCTTCTAAATCCATCATCAAGCAGTGTATTTTACAATCTACCATCATTTTAACACTTAGTCGCATTTTAAAATAAGACATTGCAATCTGCATTTTTGTTAGTTGCTCTCATTAGAAGAACATCTTTTTACTATTGAATGCTTATGGAGCCTATTAAAACACAAACCCGACTGTTTTATCTAAGCTAGCAGTTTCTGCAGTGGTATAGCAGTGCTTGAAAAACTGACATCCAGCATAATGAAAACATCATTTTTAAAGTACCATTTCTAAAACAAAAATTAGTATTGTATATTGCCTAATGTAAATCACTACATCCAATTCCAGCAAATATTGACACAGATGCATTGTGTTGGCTAAGATTAGAGTCCAATGAAAAGCTATATTCTTTGATAGACCACATTTAAGCAGGGTTCTTTTGGAGCATGTATTGAGGGATGATTCAGATGAATGCCCCTGATGCGCATAAGTGATGCCCTGACAGCACATTAGAATGTTCTCCATTGATGTCAGAGCAGACATGCTCTCAGAGTGAACCCATCCTGAGCACATGTACCTGAGCTATCCTGACCAGTCATTTCCCTCTCCACTGTATATTAGTAACTCCCAACAGAACTATCTGTGATAGGAGGACATACCATGGAAACAAGTTTCATATAGGTTTTCTGCTTAAGTGAATGAGAATGGACTCAAAAGTAAACACTTTAGGAGTCATTAGTAGACGTTTGGCAGACAAACCCTCCATGTCCCTTGACTTAGCTAAATCTTGGTCCACGGACCTTAGAAATAGACCTTAAAGACTTACTCCCATGTCCACTTATAGGAGAATTGGATGCATGTGGAGGGTTATCATCACGAGGATCACATTCAGCTCAAGACCTTCAGAGAGCCTGCCACAATGGTAACATAAAGGCAAAACACAACACAGTGTTATAATTGTAATCACAATATTATGCATTATAAAGAATAATCATGGTTATAATCTCCTTCAAGTACACTTAATCTTAAATGTCTAGATGTTTATAAACTCTTACTTTGAATCTGCCTTCACATAAATGCAGTTCTCTTTACAGCATCTGGGACAACCTCAGGGCAGATTATTAAAACATGGTGGCCCATCTGGCAGGTTGAATACAAACAAGGGAGAAGCGGGGAGCCTCTTTCATTGTTATCGGTAGTTAACAGAGAAGTTACTCATTCTGAAAAGGTAGTTCCAGGACACTGTTATGCAGCATCTTGTGCTTCAAATACTTTCTCATTTAAGGCCCCATCCTGCTGCCAGCTCTGTGCATTAAAGATCCTCGAAACCAAAGCTCACCCAGTCCAAATCTTCTGCTCAAAAGGGAAGACAATCTATCATCAACAGCCCCAGATCAACAACTGCATTTCAGGCCATTGTTTGAATGCCAAAAGCAGAGAGTAAATAGTTCCAAATTGTTCAAAGAAGAGAAGCAAATCACATGCTATGGGGGAAAGTAAAATTCCCGTGGAAATGTTTGCACATATAAGTTACCAAGGTCCTCACCCAGAATATACATGAGATACTAGGATGGTTTTAACAGGCTCCAAAAATCCCCTCAACAGGTCATCAGTGGTACACACCCCCACACCCCGGAAACCCCTTGGAATGTGGAGAAACCCTCTGAGAAAATTCTGTGGAATTTCTCCTTGGCTCTGTCTCCCTTCTGAGTGGCTTTGCAGAAGGGAGAAGCAGTACTTCAAGCAGTAGAAGATTCCCATTCCCAACCTCAGTCCTTATTGTGCTGAACATAAGAAGCTGCCTTATACAGGAACAAGCCATTGGTCCAACTAGGCCAGTGTTGACTGCTCTTACTGGCAACAGCTGTTCAGGGCTTCTGGATAGGGATCCTTCCCCCACTGTATAAAGAGATGAAAAGGATTGAACCTGGGACCTTGTGCATACAAAAGTGCTCTACCACTGAGTTACACGCCACTCTTAACAGCCTTCTCCTGAGAAAAACTGCATTGTCTAGAATCAGAACCAAAAGGTTGGGAGTGATGGCATGCCATACACTTCTTGTCCTATTGTCCCATGGCACACATTCTGCTATTCCAAAGGAATTATGATTGAAATGTGAAAATGTAATATTTTGCTCTAGCCAGCCTAACATTGGGGGCAGGGGCTCACATTGATTAAGCACTAAAATCAATATAAAGAAGTAAGTATTGTTTCTCATAATCCCCACAGAGCTCATTCACACAACATGATTTTTCCCCATCATGGGACTGAACACAATCAAATGCATTGTAAGAATGGCAACAAGGAGATGAATTGCATGCAGGCATTCTCAAGAACAGAAAATGCCTCCATGTAATTCACAGTATAGTAATATGGGATCAACAGTGTTATAGGGATCAACAAATTTTCATCATTGGTACTGTTTTGGGCAATTTTATTGATTGATTGATTGATTGATTGCTATTGTTAGATTTATATACCAGCTTTCATATCATTATCCCAAGGTGGTTTACAAATATTACAATAAAATCCCATTACATCAAATTAAAATCAATTTAAAAAATAAAAACACCAAAAGCAACAGCCATAAAAACAAAACAGAACAAAAGGGAGAGACTTGCAAGGGGTAAAAGCTTGAACAAATAGAGGCAGTTTCAGATTTATTTATTTTTTAAGCAGCCACAGACTCCAGAGAATGGACAACCACCAGAAAAACATTCCAGAATCTGGGGGCAACAACAGAGAAGGAACTGTCAGGCGTGCATCTCTATGAGCCTCTCAGTTAGGGGTGTGCACAAACCCCAAAATGTGATTCAGTTCGAATTCAAACTGAATTAGAACCAAACTGCATTCCTCGAACCGGTCCATTCAGTCGAACTGGTTCAGCAGTTTGGGCAGCAATACTTGTAAAGGTTATTCCAGTGAGGATTCCCCTTTACAAGTAAAGGGGTGGGGGAGCGGTGAGAAAGGTTGTTCAAGGGTCTTAACCTGCTCACTGCCACTCAATGCTCCCTACTCACTGCCCCCATCCCCAGCCGAATTGCTGGCTGGATCACTGCTTAAACACAGGCTGCCCACACAGCAGTGACATGGCTCCAGCCTATGTGGATGTGCAGAGGCCATTTGTGTGTGTTGATGATAACACAGAGAAAGCTGTAATTGCAACAATGCTACCATCTATTTTCTGTCTTTAGGGTGGAAGACGTTGCCAAAAATCACTAAAAGCACTCAACGGAGGGGGCTTTTCTCCATGTGTCAACATTGAGGGTAAGGGTGTACACAGACCATTTGATATAGAACTGGTTTGCATTGAACCGGGCCAGTTCAGAGGTATAATTGCGGACCAAACGGGGGCCAGTTTGGACTGCAACAGAACCAGACCAAGCCCAGTTCGTTGTGAACCGATACTACATTGAAGGGCTAGCGGGCTAGCAGTGGGGGAGCAGTGAGAAAGGTTGTTTAACACTCTTACCCAGATCACCTCCACTCTTCACTCACCACCCCCATCCCCAACCAGACCAAGCCCAGTGTATTTGGGGTGGGGGGGTAGGTGGGTGCTTGTTGCTCTTTTCTAGTTATTTTTTTCTGTTGTTTATTGTATTATAATTGTCACTGTATTTTAATAAGTGAGTGAGTGAATGAATGAATGAATGAATGAATGAGTACACTGTTGCCTGGAAGTAAATATATACTTAGTAAATATAGCAAGGTTTGTACAGCCTTTTTTCCCATTGTATGTTTACTGAGTTGTAAGAAGTCTTGAATGTTGTAAGTCAAAATATTCCTTTTATTAAAAAAAATGAGATTGCTGGCCTGCAGTGCCTTTTTCTGTCCCATTTACATAAGATTCCCTGCAGGAACCAATCCATACCAGGAACATCATGCTGTGGGAACGGCCTCTTAATAGACAGATTCCACACATTGCTACAATCAAGGTTTTTCCTCCCACCATGTTCACATTCCGTTAATGAATCTCACCTAGCAAAGCTGTTATCTGTGCAAGGTTGGTTTCATTGACAAATTAATTAAAATATAAGAGTAAAACTGAACTTCAGTTATCCTTAGTCTGATAGGGTTTTAATAAGGATAAATACAGGCAATATTATCTTATTAATTATAGCATCATAATTGATTGTGTGGTAGCATGCTCAGAATTCCATCACTGCGCTGGTTTGGTTCCTTTAATGAGAGGCCTCCAGAAAGTGGAAATGACTTGAAACAAATCTGTTTTTATCTCATGAAGACATTAATAAAGATAATAAGTGCTCTAGCTATCTTATTTTCAATTATTAAAGAATATAATTCTTATGAGGAGATCCCTAGGAAAGCTATTTAGAAATAACTGCAAAAGTTCCATTGACTGGTTCATTTATGTTATTCACAGAGCTAATTATAAATTCTACATTGTGTCTCTAGTCAATCTCATTAAACATGGAA
Organism: Hemicordylus capensis; assembly: GCF_027244095.1. Classification (NCBI taxonomy): domain Eukaryota; kingdom Metazoa; phylum Chordata; class Lepidosauria; order Squamata; family Cordylidae; genus Hemicordylus; species Hemicordylus capensis. The sequence continues at coordinate 50,399,010 of NC_069661.1, read as the reverse complement.
TGAGGTAGCCAGACTCATATAATTTGCCTTAAGTCAGAGCTTTCAGCAAAGGACATGTCATAAGCTGCAACACTATCCAAGCCCAAAGAAACAATCTATATCTCATATATGATACAGCTACCATGTTCACATTGCCAGATAGCAAATTCTGTTCCAGGTACGTTTTGCAGAGTGCATGGAAGATTCAGTGCATCTGAGAAAAGAATAGTTTAAACTCATGCCCAATATTTGAAAATATGAATTGCCACATCACCAGCTCTCTCCTTCACAACTTTCCTCAATATAGCAGATGTGTGAGCAGAGTGTGAACGAGTGTGAACATTGAACAGAGTTTGAAAAAATAAATGGTAGCAAATGTGTTATCCACATGGATAGACAAAATGGAATGTTTGTCGATGTAGTGCCAGATGATGGGCCCCTCAGGTCGGATGGTACTCAACATGCTACTGAGGAAGAGCTGAAGATCTCTTAGAGTACCGATGGTGTTTAAGACACAGTTAGACTAAAGCCTTTTTAGACGTCTAGCAGCTAATGTTGCCATGCGGGAAAAGAAAATCCGAAGCAGTACTTGGATACAATGCGGTCAGTGACCGACTAATATAAATTAGATTTCGTGGACAACCCTTTAACATGACCATTCTTCAAGTCTATGCCCCAACAACTAATGCAGAAGAAGAGGAAGTTGATGAGTTTTATGCTCAAGTCCAGTCTGAAATTGACAGAACATGCAAGCAAGATGTGATACTGGTGGTTGGAAACTGGAATGCCAAAGTTGGAAAAGATAAGGAGGAAAACACAGTCAGCCTATATGGCTTAGGAACCAGAAATGAAGCAGGAGAACAACTTAATAGTTTCTGCCAAGACAATGATCTCTTCATTGCAAACACATTCTTCAAACAGCCAAAGCGGCACCTAAACACAAGGACATCACCAGATGGAGTACATAGAAATAAAATTGATTACATTTTTGGTGCAACGAGGTGGAAGAACTCAGTTATAATAGCAAAGATATGGACAGGGGCCGATTGTGGAACAGATCACGAACGGCTCATGTGCAAGTTCCAAGTCAAGCTAAAGCAGAAAAACAAAGCCATCCAGCTCCCACAATAAGATTTTGAGAATGTACCCACCATTTTCAAGGAGAACATCAGGAACTGGTTTGAATTTCGGAACCTCATTCATAGGGAACCAGAGGAATTTTGGAATGAAATCAAAGAGGTTGTTAAGGATGAATGTGAAAAGAGCCTGCCAAAGACCAAGAAACAGAAGAAAACAAAATGGATGTCAGAACAGATGATGGAAATTGCCCAGAAGAGGAGAGAATCCACAGTCAAGAAAGATAAAGATCTCAGGAAAAAAAACTTAATAGGGAATATTGGAAAGCTGTTAGAAGAGACAAGGAGCAGTACAACGACGTCTGTAAAGACACTGAGGATGGAAATAGACACGGAAAAACCATGCAAGTTTTCCAAAAGATCTCTGAGCTCAGAGGAAGGTTCCAACCTCAAATTGGTATGTTAAGGGAAGCCAAAGGACAGATAGTTACTGACTCAGAGAAAATCAAACAGAGATGGGAGTATATTGAAAATCTGTACAACAGGGATGTCAATATCCAAGATACTCTGGAAGATATTCCCTACTTGCAAGAACCTCTAGTATGGGAAGATGAAGTTAGATCAGCACTCCGGTCATTACCAAGTCAGAAGGCTACAGGAACTGATGGGATAGCTACAGAAATATGGCAGGAAACAGAAGAAGAAACAGTCAAGGCTCTAACCAAACTATGCCAGCAAATTTGGAGAATGACACAGTGGCCAACAGATTGGAAGAGGTCAGTCTACATACGTAGACTGAGCTAGTGTGGTGTAATGGTTAGAGTGCTGGACTAGGAGCAGGGAGACCTGAGTTCAAATTCCCATTCAGCCATAATAGCTGGGTGACTCTGGGCCAGTCACTTCTCTCTCAGCCTAACCTACTTCACAGGGTTGTTGTGAAAGAGAAACTCAAGTATGTAGTACACTGTTCTGGGCTCCTTGGAGGAAGAGCGGGATATAAATGTAATAAATCATCATCATCATCATCATCATCATCCCCCAGTGAGGCACTACCTTGGCGTGGTTGTGGGGCTTGTGTGCTCTGAGGAAGGTGAGAGCTATGCCAGAGGTCCAACCATACTGGACAGGTCTCACCAGAGGAGCTAGACAAAGAGTGCCTCTCCCATCAACAATATGGTGAGACGTAACTTTAATAAATCTATACCGGATCGGTCGTCACCCAGGTCAACAAGGACCGTGCCAGGTGCTGGAGTCCCTGGACATCTGGTGGCAACTGGGCAACAGGACTCAGGATCTTCAGTTGAGCAACCAGGGCTGAAGACAGCAAAGTTACTGGAAGAAACATCGCTTAACCGAAAAAATATACAAAAAATGCCAACAAGGAAATAATGATCTACTATTACAAGTCTAGTCCAACCAGAAGAGGTTATTTAAAAAGAATGTACCAAATTTGGAAAGAGAAGCATCCAGATACAGAAATAACAGAACAAAGGCTAGCAGACCAGAGAAGATTCATAATAAGAAATAAAGTATTCACAGGAGTTGAGCTGGAAGAACTTCAAAGAGCAACACAGGCTCAAGATATGGAAGAAGAATTACCACCAACTGAAGAAGTTGCTCAGGCGCAGGTGCAGGAGGTGTCGGAAATCGAGGATGCCACTGTTACTGAACTGTTTCAAAATCAAAACCAGGCAACCTCCCCTTTGCCTTCACCTCAAAAACCCGAATGCTGTTTAACAGAAAAGCAACGAGAACTAAAGCAAAAAATAACTGAGCACATGAACCAAACAACCACCAGGGTTTGACTTCCCGCTCTAAAAACAGTTGCCAAAAAACAACTCGCTCAAGCATTAAAAGATGTCAATGCTGCACTTGCAGAAATAACAACCAATAATTTGCAAGAAACAAACCAACTTATGTGCAGTGCAGCAACAATAACAACACAAGAGCTCGGATATAAGATCAGTGGACCTGTAAAAAAAGAAAGCAGTACATCACCTAAATGGAAGGTTAGATTAGAAAATAAAATCTCCAGGCTAAGATCAGATGCTAGTAAATTGAAAGATATGAAAGACAAGAAGCTGAAGAATGAAAACACCAAACAGTATCTGATCCAAAAATACCACCTAGATTCAAGGAAAATTAGAGAAGTCCTGGAAATAATAAAGCAGCAAATAACAGCAGTGTCAAAGAACATTAGCAGGTATGAAGCCAGAACTACACAACACAGGCAGACTCTCCAATTCCAGTCGAATCAGAGAAGTTTCTAGCAAAGTATAGAAGGAGAAACTGCGAAAAACGTAGAAACACCAAATAAAGAAGAAACAGTGCAATTCTGGGGGAAATTATGGGACAATCCAATAGATTATAATAAAAAAGCAGGCTGGATGAAAAAGGTTAAAAAATGTAACCAACAAATGCAAGATCTAATAATAACACCAGAATTAATAAGTGAAAGAGCAAAGAAAATTAAAAATTGGACTGCACCAAGTGACGATGAACTGCATGGCTTTTGGCTTAAACACCTAACAAGCCTTCATAAACAACTATCAAAACAGTTCAATCACATTTTGCAAGGAGGTGATGTTGAACAATGGCTAACAACTGGGAAAACTCATCTCATTATGGAAGACCCAGCAAAAGGTGCTGTTCCAAGTAATTATAGACCGATAACCTGCCTGCCAACCATGTTCAAATTATTAACTGGAATAATAGCAGATGAAGTGATGCAACACTTATTAACTAACAATCAGCTTCCAGTTGAACAGAAAGGAAATTGCCCGAACACCAGAGGCATAAAAGACCAGCTGCTGATTGACAAAATGATTTTAGAAAATTGCAAGAGAAGAAAAACAAATCAAAGTGTTGCATAGATTGACTACAAGAAAGCCTTCGATTCATTGCCTCACACATGGATACTAAAATGTTTAGAAACAACTGGTGTCAGCAAAAACATTCAGATATTTATTTAAAAAGCAATGAGCATGTGGAGTACACAGTTAACAATCAAAGGTGAGACACTTGGACAGGTTAGCAATAGAAGAGGCATTTTCCAAGGGGACTCACTATCCCCTCTGTTGTTTGTAATCGCCATGATCCCACTTTCACAAATACTAAACAAAACAGGCCTCGGATGCCAAACATCTAAAACATCAAGTCAAATCAACCATCTGCTGTACATGGACAATCTGAAGTTGTATGGAAAGTCCCAGTCAGAAATTGAATCACTGCTAAACACTGTCCGTATATTCAGTAGCGATATAGCAATGGAGTTTGGACTAGACAAGTGTGCTGCATTAATAATGAACTGAGGAAAAATAAGAAAAACAGAAGCAATAGAACTGCCCAATGGAAGCAAGATCAAGAACCTGGAAGAGAAAGATCATTACAAATACTTGGGCATTCTCCAGGCTGATAACATCGCACACACTGAAGTTAAAAGAAAAATAGGAAGTGAATACATCAGGAGAGTTAGAAAAATCCTCAAGTCCAAACTCAATGGCGGGAACACCATACAAGCCATAAACACCTGGGCTATACCTGTTATCAGATACACTGCAGGAATAATAGACTGGACCCAGGCAGAGCTAGAGACGCTGGATCGTTAAGACCAGGAAAATCATGACCATCAATCATGCTCTGCACCCCCGCAGTGATGTAGATAGGCTATATCTCCCTTGTAGCTCAGGTGGAAGAGGAATGCTGCAAGTCCATCAAACAGTAGAGGAGGAGAAAAGAGGCCTTGAAGAATATATCAAGGACAGTGAAGAAGATGCACTTAAAATGGTCAAGAATGAGAAACTATTCAACACCAATGAAACAAAGCAGGCCTACAAGAAAGAACAAGTCAAGAACCGAGCAGAAAAATGGAAAAATAAGCCACTGCATGGTCAATATTTGCACAATATAAGTGGAAAATCAGACATCACCAAGACCTGGCAATGGCTTAAGAATGGCAACTTGAAGAAAGAAACAGAGGGTTTAATACTGGCTGCACAAGAACAGGCACTAAGAACAAATGCAATAAGAGCAAAAGTCGAAAAATCAACCACAAACAGCAAGTGCCGCCTTTGTAAAGAAGCAGATGAAACCGTGGACCACCTCATCAGCTGTTGTAAAAAGATCTCACAGACTGACTACAAACAAAGACATGGCAAGGTAGCAGGGATGATACACTGGAACATCTGCAAAAAATACAAGCTACCTGTAGCCAAACATTGGTGGGACCATAAAATTGAAAAAGTTGAAGAAAATGAAGATGTAAAAACATTATGGGACTTCCGACTACAAACAGACAAACATTTGCCACACAATACACCAGATATCACTGTAGTCGAGAAGAAAGAAAAACAAGTTAAAATAATCAACATAGCAATACCAGGGGATAGCAGAATAGAAGAAAAAGAAATAGAAAAAATCACCAAATACAAAGATCTACAAATTGAAATTGAAAGGCTGTGGCAGAAAAAGACCCAAATAATCCCAGTGGTAATTGGGCCCTGGGTGCAGTTCCAAAAGACCTTGAAGAGCACCTCAACACCATTGGGGCCACAGAAATCACCATCAGCCAATTTAAAAAAGCAGCTTTACTGGGAACAGCCTATATTTTGCGACGATATCTATAATAACCAACAGTATTGATGATAAAATTCAGCCATCCCAGGTCCTTGGGAAGGACTCTATGTCTGGATAAAACAAACCAGTTAATAACACCTCTCTGACTGTGTAAAATAATAATAAATAATAATAATACCCTTACCAAAGAAAGGAGACTCAACTGATTGTGCAAACCATCACACAATATCCTTAATTTCTCATGCTAGCAAGTTAATGTTCAGGATCATCCAACGTAGATTACAGCCCTATGTGGAAAGGGAAATGCCAGCTGTTTAAGGTGGTCTCGGAAAAGGCCAAGGAACAAGAGACATCATTGCTGATGCACGCTGGATAATTGAGAAAGCCAAAGAATACCAGAAAGAAGTCAATAAAAGTTTTACTAATAAATAAATAATCATAATAAATAAATATGTGTTTTATTGACTACAGAAAAGCCTTCGATTGTGTGAACCATGTCAAGTTGTGGAAAATCCTTGGGAAAATGGGCATCCCAGAACACCTCATTGTTCTCATGAGAAACCTATACACAGGACAGGAAGCCACAGTCCAGACGGAACATGGTGAAACAGACTGATTCCAGATTGGCAAAGGAGTAAGACGATGCTGTATACCTTCTCCTTCTTTATTCAATTTATATGCTGAACATATACTGAGAGATGCTAGATTGGAAGAAGATGAGCATGATTTTAAAGTTGGAGAAAGAAACATCAATAACCTGCGCTACACTGATGACACTATTCTGATAGCTGAAAATGCAGATGATCTGCAAGCTCTAGTAATGAAAGTCAAGGAGAACAGTGAAAAAATAGGACTATGACTAAATGTAAATAAGACTAAACTAATGACAACGGGTACAGCAGCCAGCCTCAGAACTGACAATGAAGATACTGAAGCTGTGGATAGCTTCTGCCTTTTAGGATCAACTGTCAACAGTAAAGGATCCAGCAGTCATGAAATACGCCACAGACTAGCACTTGGTAGGGTAGCAATGAAGGCCTTGGAAAGCCTATTTAGATGCTGTGACATGTCTACACCTACTAAGATTAGAACCATTCAAGCAATGGTTTTTCCCATGACACTCTATGGATGCGAAAGCTGGACTTTGAAGAAGCAAGATAGAAAAAGCATTGATGCTTTTGAACTTTGTTGCTGGAGAATACTTTTGAGGATACCATGGACAGCCAGGAAATGTATGATAGAACAAATCATACATTTATGTATCATAGAACAAATCAATCCAGAATTTTCACTCGAGACACAAATAACCAGGCTCAAACTATCATACTTCAGACACATTATGCAGAGATCCAGCTCCCTTCACAAGTCCATATTGCTGGGGAAAGTGAAAGGAAAGAGAAGACGAGAATGACCAGCAGCAAGGTGGATGGACTTAATTACATTTACTACAACAATGGATGCACCATTGAGAGATCTTAAAGGCCAAGTTGAATACAGATCATCCTGGAGAGAATCCATCTATGTGGTCGCTAAGAATCAACACCGACTTGACGGCACTTAATCAATCAAGCAAACAAGCAAGCAAATGTTTCCTTTTACGAGAGGTAGAAATCAGGAGGAATAACCCATCTGCAATCATGGCTGAGTGAAGGAGGTTCAACCAGACTTGCTCAGTGAAAGTGGAGAAGTATGCACCCATGCTCCTCCCCCATGTCATTAAATGGCCTCATTTGAGTACCGTCCACACCAGCCCAGGTTAGTTCCAAAATGTATAATAAATACTATGGGCTGGTTCACACAATCCAAATGATTTCCACTTACCAGCAAATCTGAGATCTCTGAGCCATGCATACTCCCAGGATGTGTCATGCGTACTCAGATCCATGCCACATTGTCTCTTTTGCTCAGCAGGGTCTGCCCTGGTTTGCATTTGAATAGGGGACTACATGTGAGCACTGTGGATATTCCCTTTAGGGGATGGGGCTGCTCTGGGAAGAACATCTGAATGCTTGCATGCAGAAGTCTCCAAGTTCCCTCCCTGGCAACTCCAGATAGGGCTTAGAGAGACTCCTGCCTACAACCTTGAAGAAGCCACTGCCAGTCTGTGTAGACAATATTGAGTTAGATGGACAAGGGTCTGACTCGGTAGAAGGCATCTTTGTATGTACATATCTAAACACACAACATATAATCAGGATTAACAGGCCAAGTTCTGATCTAAAATTAACTATCTTAGTTAAGTGTTGGGTATTTATGATGTGACAAAATATCCTGAGTTCAGGCAACACACTCCACAGGAGCACACACTGCATGGAGATCTCCAATCTTTTGGCAAGAGGACATTGTTTTGATTCTGTGAACTGACCCTAAATAATACCATAGGCCACCAATATGGGCATAGTCCATGCCCCTTTGGACATAATTGTTTCTCCTTTGCATTATGTAATGGTGTAAATTATATATAGCAGGGGTTCTTAAACTTGGGTCCCCAGATCTTGTTGTACTACAATGCCCATCATTTTAAATCGGTTTTTAATTTATAACTGGATTGGTTTTAGTTGATTAATTTTATACTATCTAGTGTTTTATGTTTTATTGATTTGTTTTCAACTTTATACTGTTTTTCTTGTTTTATCAGCTTTATTATTGTGAGCCATCCCAAGCAGTAATACACTGAAGGATGGCATATAAATATTTTACATAAGTAATTTAATAAAGCATATTTCATACTTTGACCATTATGGCTGGGGATTATGGGATTTGTCACCCAACAATATCTGGGGACCCAAAGTTAGGAATCCTGGTATAGAGGCTGTTGAGAGTCAGTTACAATTAACTGACCTTTCTCCCACAAGAATTATGATTTTGATTGTGTGGCAGCCGCGGCTGATTGCAGCTTGAACACAGCGGTCTTTAAGAGCTGTTCTTCCTGCAACTTGTTCAACTGTATGTCTTCTTGCTGTAGATGGTGCTCTTCTAAAACAGTGTCTGAACCACCAGCTCCTTCATCAAGCAAAGGTGCAGGTGGGAAACCTGGAAAAGTTCTATCACTGCCCATCCTGGAGAACATGTCAGTCAGGGGATGTGAGAACAGTTCCTCTGACTGCTGTGTGTCTTATGCTTGCTCCAAGAAATTGCTCCCGCTCTAGCAGGGAACCTTGGCTGTCCTCTTCCATGTATTGAGTGGGTGTTAGGTGTTTTGTTGTGGGTGGTCAGCTTCTTGAATTTCTTCTTCAGAAACTGCACTCTTTCCTTGCACTGTGCCCCAGTGTGCTGGAAGGCCCTCTGCGCCATTGTGGTGGGCACCCTGAGATTGAGACCACCAGCAGCTCTGCAGGCCCAAAAGGCAAAACTCAGGCCTGTGTCTAAAATTGCTGGTCTGCAGGAAACTAGGATGTGACCTTTTGATTTTGCTGAACTGTAGTAACCAAAATGGAATTGTTTATGCTGAAGTCAAGGCCTGAGGAGAAGGGAAATTTACCCCGTCCTGCCTTGGAGTTCTTTTGCATTGTGCTGTGCTGATGCCAATCATAGAATTAGCTTGAAACTTGCTATGTTAAGTATATTTAGAAGGTCTTAGAAAACCACATTTTAGATATCAGTACATACATGCATTTGAAATACATACTTTGACAAAGTAATTGCTGAATTGCTTTTATAAGATATCTCCTGATAACATATCTTATACGCTGATTCCTAATAACAATTCTTTGCATGCTATCTCTGAATACTATTTCTTGGAATTGAAGGCGCCAACGAAACTTGGGGAACTGACCACAGACTGGTCCAGCTAGGCATAAACAGGATTGTTGCCATCTAAATTCAAATTAAATGCCATCTAAGTATGTTTGATGGACCCCACTTGAGGGAAGGGTGGGAGACCCAAAAATGTTTACTTTAGAATGGCGACACTTAAGAGTTGATGTGACTGTCTTTGATGGGAGCTCTGACAAACAAGAGGCTGAGTAGAGTTTATAAAAGGGACATATACACCCCTCCCACAGGCAAGTGGAAACGGCAGGGGAACAAGAAGGGAAGGGAAGTGACTCAGGACCCCAGGGAGGCACATCCTCTGGCCCCTGGGCTAATATGTGGGCCTTAGCCAGTAAAGGCAAATCTGTGCCTCGCAGATTGCCATGGCATTTGGCTTCCTAAGCTGCCTGGACAGCCCACAGCTTCGTGCCCATCTTCAAGGCCTCCAAAGGATGACAAAGGACTGACCGGTTGTAGTAGTATCAACAATAATGCCTTCCTACAAGACTAACTTACCTTGCTTATCTTATTCCCCCTCCATGCAATCTCTGTCCTTCCTGCTTCCCAGAAGGTCACAGCCTCTGTTAGCTGGCCTAACAGCATTCTGCCTCGGTCTCCGTGCCACCATCTTTTCTCACCCCCCCCCCAATCCCTCCGCCTCTCATTCCCTTTGCCTTTGGCTCATATTTCTCTATGTCAGCAATGAGCTCCCTTTCCCTCCTCCTTTCTCTGTCTCACCCTTTCTGCTCAGAGACTATGCGTGGTTTTCTGCTTTCTGTGTGAGTAACCTTGATTTTATTTGGGAACAAAACTGGAGATATTAACATTGCTAAGCTTTGTTGGCTGTATTAAAAGGGTGATCTTAAAAACTGCTTAAAAACTGCTTGCAAAAAGTAGAAGATATATGCCTTCTTTTTTCCTATTGCAGTTGGGTGGTGGAAATTGTTTTGGTTTGTTGCTATGCTACAGTAGAGATAGGACTGAGTTGGCCGCTAGCCCAGACTAGGTGTTTACAATGTACTCAGAGCAGGACTGTCGTTTAGCTATTAACTGTTTCCAGTGAGGCTGAATGATTTTAATGCTGTTGAGAACTTACATTGCAATGAATAAGTAATTTGCTTAAATGCTCGCATGCTGACTTGCTGTATGTAATCATAGTTTCAATAAAGCCATTTTAGATTATAGTCTGTGTGGAAAGCCTCTTGTCTCCCTCTTTCCCCAAATGCACATAATATCATGGGGAAAGAATCTGAAGTAGCCTGTTTGGCTACAGTGTGTTAGTGACAGCCAGGCTGTTCACAACACCATCTGCCTAGAAATCCAGTTGAAGGTGGTCTTGTTCCTGAACTGCTGCTGCAATTGTAATGACATGGCCAGAGGCCCATTAACACCTCTGTCTGCCTCCATCCACAACTTTACACAAGCTTTCCTGCTTCCATCCCCAGTCTAGCTGCTTTCCATGGTGGTGAAAGTGCCATTCATGGATGATGAAGCCATTGTGGAACACTGAGACTGCATGGTTGGTGGTGATTTCCCAATTAGCCATTTAGAGGAGCAGGGCATGGGTTGCTACCCTGGTCTTTTCATATGAGGGGAAAAGGAGGAGGGATGGGGGCGTCTTGCATGCCCCTTTGCCTCATGCATACAAAGCCAGAAGTTAGGGGTATACATGAAACAGGAATGCCCGATTCGGTTCAAGTATGAACTGGATTTGAATTTCTATAAATATTTAAGCATGCATTAAGACAACATTACAAATTTTTGTAATCCTATTAAGTATTCTTAACTGTATCTAAAAGCTGAGACAGCCTCAGATATAAGCAGTCTGTAGTAATTGAATAAAACTGGGTTTTTTAGGTTCATTTTATTTACAAGCCTCTCTGAGTTAATTTTTAATTCAGGAAAGGGGGGGTGAGGGGGATTCCTCTGGGAACTGGGAATGTTTGGTTTTGCACCCCCCCCTCTGGCCAAACAGACACACACACCCCGGTTTGGGTTGAATTCGAGCCAGTCAGGGGGTTCTAAAAAAATTTGTGAAATTATTTTTAGATACTCACTGCCTCCGGTGTGTGTGTGTGTGTGTGTGTGTGTGTGTGTGTGTGTGTGTGTGTAGCTGCAGCCACAGGGGGTCTCCTGCAGTTCTTCCTCCCCCTGCTGGCCATCCCCCAAGACTCCAGTTGGCCCAGTTTGGGACTTTTTAGTCCATTTTTTGCCTGTTCTGGGTCTCTTTGCACTTGTGGTGGCCATTTTGTAGGCCACTGTGCATGTGCACTGGTCATCTGTGTGACCTCAACTGGAGATGGGGAGAGGCCAGTGGGGGGGGGGAGGAACCACTGGAGACCTCCCTACGGCTGTGGCAGCACCCCCGGAGGCAGTGAGTTTCTTTTTAAAAAAAAATTGTTAGAATACTTGGACCAGCCAGGGGTGTTCAGCTCAAGTTCTAGCCAGACTGGGTCTGGTTTCGCTCAAGGGCAAGCCAGGGATGAGCCTTCAAGCTGGCCAAGTCCAATAGTGAACCAGCTCAAGCTTGAGCCAGTTCGCACATCGCTACCAGAAATGTGCAAGAGGGGTGTGGTTATCAACCATGTGCCTGCAAAGAAAGTGACATGGAATACTGGTGGGAGATAATTGTGGATAGAACCCCTCTGCATGAAAATAAAGCCGTGCACATGCCCTCATTCTTAAAATGGAAAGATATGAAAACTGAGGCCGATTGAGATGTGTGTGGTCAGAAATGCATTAATTTATTTGTGGTACTAGAAGTTAATGTGTTTGTGCACAAAGTATTGCAGTGATGCATTTTTGGAGACCAATCCTGCCATATCCATCTTGTCCTCCTATCTTTTTTAAAAAAACTGGGAACATGTGAGGTCCAAAACATGCAGGAGAAAGCGGGCTTGCTCCAATGTGGCGCTTTCCCTTTAAATACATGCACTCTAGGGATGTGGCATCCCTGTTGCCAAGCAACTGCAGGAGAAGTAAGGAGATGGTAGGGGGTAGAGCATCAGCTCCAAAAGGTGGTCAGTAAGAAACGTGGCCACTCCAGAACTGACACATATCTGGGCGGCTCTCTATGGTTGCGAGAGGAGCTTACGCACATAACTTAGGTTATAGCATGGCAGAATTTGGACAACACAATGGTGCATTGGAGCCTGAGGTTCCAGCAGCGAAACTCACTAAAAACCAAGGGTTCAAATTCAGGTTTGGAAGCAAAAATGGTGCCACAGTTGGGTGATGAAACTGCAGATTCATGCATTTGGATGGTCACAAACTCCAACTTCTGGCACGTTTATCTCTGGTTTGGCGTTATGTCTGAATGGGACCACAAAATCATGTTTTAGCTAAACTAACCAAGGTTTGTGTAATGTCTGAATTCGGACAATGATTGTTCAATTGAAGTATAACCATCTTAATTCTAGAACATAATTGTATTTTGCCCACTTTACAATATCTGAACAAGTCAGAATCAGAGCAAAATATCAGAATATTATATATCTTGATTGTGTAGCAAAAATATTTTTTACAATTGTATTATTGAAGAGCATACTGATCCAAAAAACTGTATATAAAATCCTAAAATCACCTATATTTAATCCCCTCTATAATCTATCAACTGATTGCTTACTTCAAAACATATCCCAGAACTTAATTGTGTTAGAACTCCCTAGAATCTGTTTCATACCAGGTTCAAATCCTAGAATATGTAGAGTAATAATAAAGAATATGCCTGATTTTAGAAAACATTTTACCCTTCTCACGAAGTATCTAGAGCCCACCTACATACTTCTATAGAGGATCCAGGGCAGATGACGTGCTTTCCAAGCAGGCTTACAGACCAATTCTGTGCATTTTTACTCAGAAGTAAGTTCCACTGTGTTCAATGGGTTTTACTTCCTAATAATTATATTTTTAGGACTGCAGCATTGAGCTTTGATATCTTTGATACTTTTAAAAATGAAGCATTCTATCAAAACATATTTTTAAAAAAATCTTGAGATGATGTTGGTCTACACTCATCATGTTCAGGATAAATGTAGTTGAGAAAGGAGAACCACCTAAAGGAAATTTAGGACTGCAAACAACCAAATGGTTCCAAAATTCAATCGCAGGCTCTACAATTCTATCATCAAAAGGAATTGCAGAGACTCAAATGTCATTCAGAAGGCAGCAGGGGTCAACTAAAATAATCTGTTTCCTTAGAATTTAACTACAGGATATTTTCAAGTACCTAAGACTGGACATCAAGCAGGCACCTAATCAAAGCGGAAATTGCTTCCCTGGGGTCACCTAAGACAGAAAAATAAACCTATACACCATCACCCCAACTGGTGGTGGTGCAGTTATGTCTCTTCATGATGGCATCTCACAGAAACACAGCATGGGAACAAAGATTTAGACCAATAGAAATTCTTGGAGCATCAAAAATATCATCCTTATCAATGGATTATACAAGTTGCACTGCATGAAGTGACCACTTCAGGCTCTGTACAAGTCATTAAAAATTTACCTTCCCATGAAATGTAGTGCCTAACTGCCTATATCTCAATTACATGAAAGACTGTTAGGCTTCAATTTCTACTCAAGAAATGTTTCTTTCCTGTTGTGGAGTGATTGGTCTAGGCTATTACACAGCAAACTAATTAAATATGAAAACCATAGCTTTATTAGTATGTTCTTTAAAAAGGAACAATGGGGTGCAGGTAAAGCTGACCTATCCCAGTTTACAATTACTCTGTGAAATAATTAACTTGGGAACTATATATTTCTGAAACTACGATGACAACAAATATGTATATACCACTCTTCAACCAAAGTTCACAAAGCGGTTTACATAGAAAAATAAATAACACATAAATAAAATGGCCCCCTGTCCCCAAAGGGCTCAAAATCTAAAAAGAAACATACAACAGATACCAGCAACAGCCAGTGGAGGGATGCTGAGCTAGGTTTGGATAGGGCCAGTTGCTCTCTCCCAGATGATGATGATGATGATGATGATGATGATTCCCCCAGTGAGGCACTACCTTGGCGTGGTTGTGGGACTTGTGTGCTCTGACGAAGGTGAGAGCTATGCCAGAGGTCCAACCATACTGGACAGGTCTCACCAGAGGAGCCAGATAAAGAGTGCCTCTCCCATCAACAATATGGTGAGAAATAACTTTAATAAATCTATACCGGATCGGTCGTTGCCCGGGTCAACAAGGACCGTGCCAGGTGCTATAGTCCCTGGACATCTGGTGGCAAGTGGGCAACAGGACTCAGGATCTTCAGTTGAGCAACCGGGGCTGGAGACAGCAAAGCTGTCTTCTCAACCAATTCAATTCCAACAGAGAAAGGTGTGCGGCAAGGGTGTGTGTTGGCCCCTTATTTATTCAATCTGTACATTAACAATCTGATTAATCGGCTGCAAAATGCTGATATCCACACACCTAAATTAGCCAACAAAAAGATCCCGATCCTGATGTATGCGGATGACACGGTTATTTTATCTCAAACCAGGGTCGGGCTCAAAAGAGCTTTAGATGTTCTAACATCTTATTGCCAAGAGGAACACTTGACGATCAATTATAATAAATCTAAAATTATGTGCTTTAAAAATAAACCAAGGATATTTACATGGACCTTGGATGGACACAAATTAGAACAGGTCAATCAAATAAAATATCATGGGGTGGTTTTTCAACAAAATGCTGGGAAAGCGGCACATATGAGAATGGTAGCTGGCTCAGCAAAACGCAGTGTGGTGGCAATTAACAGATTTTTCAGAATGCAGGGAGCAGGTTTCATTCCTGCGGCTTTAAAACTGTATTCAGCAAAGGTTATCCCTCAGCTCTTATACGGGATCCAACTGGGACCTTATGCGAACTTTGACATGCTAGAAAGAATTCAATCCGGCTTTTTGAGAGCTATCTTTGGGACTACAAGATGCACCTCAAATGTAACACTGCGCATGGAGGCCGGCCTCATAAAGATTGAATCTCGTGCCTGGCTTTTAATTATTTACTTTTGGTTGAGAGTCCACCTACGCCCGGTGGGCCTAATTCCTCAGTTTCTATCGTTAAACCCACAACCGCAGTGGTGCACTGTAGTTAGTAAGCTTGCTGCTCTAGGAACAGACCCTGAACAACTGCTGGAGTTAGACTTGTCAAATGCAAAAAGAATAGTAAAACAGCGTTTGACAGATACTGAATTGCAAAATAACCAGGCCTCTTTGACAGAATTCTATAAAGGAGTAAGAACTAGATGGGATCTTTCACCAGCAAATTATTTGTCCCATATTACACTCAGCAAATTCCAGTGGGCATTTACAAGGGCAAGAACAAATTCTTTTCCCTCTGCATTATTAGCCGGAAGATACAGTGGTGTTCCATTGGAAGAACGCTACTGCAGATGTGGCAGTGGGGAAATAGAATCTATTGAGCATATTCTATTATCCTGTAAATTACATAGGCAACCAAGGGAGCACTTAATTTTACCTCTGGTCTGTAAACAGACAGATCGATCTGCTGAACAACTTGTTAAATTCTTACTTTCTGATGAAAATGTTTTAAATTTTAACTCCGTAGCCAAATTTTGTTATATTGCTTTTAAGATGTATAATGAGAACCTATAGAGTTTTCTATAAATTGTTCTGCTGTTTGCATGCATGGATTGTTTGGTCTAGGACCGTAAATAAAACTTGACTTGAAAATAATAATAATAATAATAATTATTATTATTATTATTAATTCAATTTCTATACCGCCCTTCCAAAAATGGCTCAAGGCGTTTTACAAAGAGAAACAATAAATAAATAAGTTGGATCTTATTTATATAAATATAAGAGAACCACCACTTTAAAAGGTGTCTCTTTGCTCAGTATGCAATTATTAACATAATTCTTCAGAGTATCACAGAACTTCAAAGCCTCTGCCGTAAAGCAATTCTAATTCTGCTAAAAGAATTAGAAATACTCATTAGTTTTCCAGGACAAGAAGCCAAAACTAACATTAAATCACTTTGTTCTGAGAGCAAAGTTTTACAAATGCTTAACTGTACTTTTTACATACTACTTACTCACCTACTCTTAAAAGAAATTATGTGCCATTGACAGTTGCATGATGCACCAAAACTCAACAGGTACATCCCTGCACTGGGGAGAATAAGTGTCTCGAAATGTTTATATCTTATGCAATTGTCAAAGGCAGAATCTCTGTTAGAATGTGTCAACCACATCTCATGAGTGTCTTTTAGCATGAGTGTCTTTTAGCAAGCAGAGTAATATAAATCTTAGAATCTGCTACAGATTAACACAACTTCCCTGGAAGTACATTCTCCCTCTCTCTCTCTCTCTCTCTCTCTCTCTCTCTCTCTCTCTCTCTCTCTGTATCTATCTATCTATCTATCTATCTCTTGCACACTACGAGATATTCCCTCAAGACGAACCCTATAAAGGAAAATGTAGTATGCCACATGCAAAGTGCTCTTTGTCAGAGAAGTGTTCCTCTATTCTACTGTAAGGCTGCCCTTGAGGGGCTAATATAGGTCATATAGTCATTTTTGTAGTGTTTGACTTCAGACTCAACCTTAATTCTCATTGCAAAACTTGAAAGGAAAGAGGTAACTCTTTAAATGCATCGTGCTACTATGGTATTCCCCTCCCCACCCAAGTCCTGCTATGCTGCCTCATCATGGCAGTGGGGTGTTCCAGGGAGGGATGAGCAAAGTACACCGGGAGGTGTACTCCCAGTAGGGTCACCCAAAGCACGAAGGTCATCCCAGCTGTCCAGCTAAAGCAAGCAGACACCTATACTGAACAGCAGCAATATAGGAAGGTGCTGGAGGTGGACAATCACTTCTGTGACAACGACAAAGACATCATTTCATACTGCATGGGAGAAGGCAATGGTAACGCACTCTTGTATTTTACTAAGAAAACCACATGGATAGACAGAATGATTGTCAATGTAGTGCCGGATGATGGGCCCCTCAGGTCAGATGGTACTCAACATGCTACTGAGGAAGAGCTGAGGATCTCTCAGAGTACCAATGGTGTTTATGATGTGGTTAGACTAAAGCCTTTTGGATGTCTAGCAGCTGATGTTGCCATGCAGGAAAAGAAAATCCGAAGCTGCAAAGACAGAATTAGAATGGGAACATGGAACATAAGAAGCAAGAATATGGGAAAGCTCGACACAGTGAAAGATGAAATGAATCAACTACAGATTGACATCTTGGGCATCAGTGAATTAAAATGGATTGGAATGGGACACTTTCAGTCAGAAAATCATACCGTTTACTACTCAGGACACGAAAACCAAAGGAGGAACGGTGTTGCTTTCATAGTCAGGAAGGATATAGCAATGACATTACTTGGATACAATGAGGTCAGTGACTGACTAATATAAATTAGATTTCGTGGACAACCCTTTAACATGACCGTACTTCAAGTCTATGCTGCAACAACTGATGCAGAAGAAGAGGAAGTTGATGAGTTTTATGCTCAAGACCAGTCTGAAATTGACAGAACATGCAAGCAAGATGTGATGCTGGTGGTTGGAGACTGGAATGCCAAAGTTGGAAAAGATAAGGAGGAAAACACCATCGGCCTATATGGCCTAGGAACCAGAAACGAAGCAGGAGAACGGCTACCAAAGCGGCACCTAAACACATGGACATCATCAGATGGAATACATAGAAATCAAATTGATTACATTATTGGTGCAACGAGGTGGAAGATCGAAGGCTTTTCTATAGTCAATGAAGCACATATTGACTTCTTTTTGGTATTCTTTGCCTTTCTCAATTATCCAGCATGCATCAGCAATGATGTCTCCTGTTCCTTGCCTTTTCAGAAATCAGCTTGAACATCAAGCATTTCCCTTTCCATGTAGGGCTCTAATCTACGATGGATGATCCAACGTAATTTTCTCAATTACAACCACCTTGGGATTATTTTTAATGAAAGGCAGTATATAAATTTAACAATAAATAAATTTAACAATAAATATGGATTCAGTTATATCAGCAAACACATGGATGGAGGCCGATTGTGAAACAGATCACAAACTGCTCATGTGCCAAGTCAAGCTAAAGCAGAAAAACAAAGCTATCCAGCTCCCACGATATGCTCTTGAGAATATACCAACCATTTTCAAGGAGAACATCAGGAACCACTTTGAAGTTCTGAACCTCATTGATAGGAAACCAGAGGAACTGAGGAATGAAATCAAAGAAGTTGTTAAGGACGAATATGAAAAGAGACTGCCAAAGACCAAGAAACAGATGTAAGTAAAATGGATGTCAGAACAGACAGTGGAACATGCCAAGAAGAGGAGAGAAGCCAAAGTCAAGAAAGATAAAGACCTCAAGAAGGAACTTAATATTCAGAAAGCTGTTAGAAGAGACAAGGAACAGTACTACAATGACATCTGTAAAGACCTTGAGGATGGAAATCGACATGGACAAACTAGGCAAGTTTTCCAAAAGATCTCTGAACACAGAGGGAGGTTCCAACCACGAATTGGTATGTTAAGGGATGACAAAGGATAGATAGTAATTGATTCTAAGATCAAACAGAGATGGAAGGAGTATACTAAAAAATCTGTACAGCAGGGATATCAACCTCCAAACTACTCTAGAAAATATTCCCTACTTGCAAGAACCTCTAGTACGGGAAGATGGTTAAATCAGCACTCCATCATTACACAACGCATAATCAACTTGTGGAATTCTCTGCCACAAGATGTGGTGACAGCCAACAACCTGGATGACTTTAAGAAGGGTTTGGATAACTTCATGCAGGAGAGGTCTATCAATGGCTACTAGTCGGAGGGCTATAGGCCACCTCCAGCCTCAAAGGGAGAATGCCTCTGAGTACCAGTTGCAGGGGAGTAACAGCAGGAGAGAGGACATGCCCTCAGCTGCTGCCTGTGGCTTCCAGTGGCATCTGGTGGGCCACTGTGCAAAACAGGATCCTGGACTAGATGGACCTTGGACCTGATCCAGCAGAGCTGTTCTTATGTTCTTACGAAGTCAGAAGGCTACAGGAATTGATGGAATAGCTACAGAAATATGGCAGGCAACAGAAGAAGAATCAGTTAAGGCTCTAACCAGCAAATTTGGAGTACGACACACTTGCCTACAGATTGGAAGAAGTCAGTCTACATATCCATACCAAAGAAAGTCAACAGATTGCGTAAACCATCGCACAATATCCTTAATTTCACATGCTAGAAAGATCATGCTCAGGATCATCCAACGTAGATTAGAGCCCTATGTGGAAAGGGAAATGCCGGATTTCAAGCTGGTCTCAGACAAGGCCGAGGAACAGGAGACATTATTGTTGATGCTCGCTGGATAATTGAGAAAGCCAAAGAATACCAAAAAGAAGTCAAAATGTGCTTTGTTGACTATAGAAAAGCCTTCAATTTTGTGGAGCATGTCAAGTTGTGGAATATCCTTAGGAAAATGGGCATCCCAGAACATATCATAGTTTTCATGAGAAACCTATGCACAGGACAGGAAGCCACAGTCCAGATGGAACATGGTGAAACAGACTGGTTCCAGATTGGCAAAGGAGTAAGACAAGGCAGTATAGCTTCTCCATATTTATTCAATTTATATGCCAAACACATACTGTGAGAAGATGGATTGGAAGAAGATGAGCTTGGTTTTAAAGTTGGAGGAAGAAACATCATTAATCTGCGCTCTGCTGATGGCACCACTCTGATAGTTGAGAATGCGTATGATCTGCAAGCTCTAGTAATGAAAGTCAAGGAGCACAGTGAACAAATCGGACTACAATTAAATGTCAAGAATACTAAACTAATGACAATGGGTACAGTAACCAGTCTCAGAATTGATAATGAAGACATTGAAGTGTCCCCTAAAAGTTTCTGCCTTTTAGGATCGACAGTCAACAGTAAAGGATCCAGCAGTCAAGAAATATGCCACACACTAGCACTTGGTAAGTTAGTAATGAAGGCCTTGGAAAGGCTATTTAGCTGCCGTAATGTGTCTACACCTACAAAGATTAGAATCATTCAGACAATGGTTTTTCGCATGACACTCTATGGATGCAAAAGCTGGACTGTGAAGAAGCAAGATAGAAAAATATTGATGCTTTTAAACTTTGGTGCTGGAGAAGACTTTTGAGGATACTATGGACAGGCTTGAAAACAAACAAATGGATCATAGAACAATCACTCCAGAATTTTCACTCAAGGCACAAATGACCAGGCTCAAACTATCATACTTTGGACACATTATACGAAGATCCAGCTCCCTTGAGAAATCCATAATGCTGGGGAAATTTGAAGGAAAAAGAAGAAGAGGACAACCAGCAGCAAGGTGGATGGACTCAGTTATGACAATTAATGCACCACTGTGAGACCTTAAAGGCCAAGTTGAAGACAGATCATCCTGGTGAGAATCCATCTATGTGGTCGCTAAGAGTCGACACCTACTTGACGGCACTTAATCAATCAACCAACCAACCACTATGGTATTTAAAGTAATGCAGCAAAGATAAAAATGTCCTACTATGTACCCTTCGAACTTTCTTGAATTATTTTAATTAAAATACTTCCATGTGGTAGTGTGATGCATTAATGGGTTACTTCTTTCCATTCATTGTGTTTTGAGAATTAGAGTTCACCCTGTTCAACCAACAAAGAAACCACAATATAGTCCATGTTAGCCCCTAAGGGGCAGCCTTACAGTAGATCAGGCATTCTTGAATTTGGGTCCCCAGATGTTGGACTACAACTCCCATCATTCCAGCCCCAATAGCCTTAGCTAGTGTGGCTGAGATGATAGGAGTTGTTACCCAACAACATCTGGGGACCCAAGATTCCCTGCAGCAGAATAAAGGAACAGTTCTTAAGCAAAGAGCAGTTTGCATATGGCATAGCATATTCTGCTTTATAGGGATCTTTTAGTGGGGAAATTATTTTGTAGTGTTACCATTTGTGGCACCTGGAGCCAGTATTTGTCTTTTCAGCACTCTAGGATAAATATTTAAAGGTCCCTGTTCTGCAGAAATATTCAAAGCTTATCTTGCCTGGCCTTGCGGCCTGAACCCCAAAAAGGCCTCCTTCAGACCAGTGTTACCTGTAAGACAATAAGACCAGATCTTATGGATAAGACCAGATCTTATTGCACTCCCCAGAAGGAACAGGTACGCAGCTTGGGAGGACTCCTTGACCCAGGTCTCACCCTGGTATCTCATATGGAGGCCATGGCCAGGAGTGCTTTCTATCAGCTTCGGCTGATTCGACAGCTGCGTCCATTCCTTGAAGAGGACGACTTCAAAACAGTGGTGCATCAGCTGGTAACCTCCAGGCTTGACTACTGCAATGAGCTCTACGTGGGGCTGCCTTTGTACATAGTTCAGAAACTTCAGTTAGTTCAAAATGAGGCAGCCAGATTGGTCTCTGGGGCAACCCAGAGAGACCATATCATGCCTGTTTTGAAACAGTTGCACTGGCTGCTGATATGTTTCCAGGCAAAATACAAAGTGCTGGTTATTACCTTTAAAGCCCTGAATGGCTTAGGTCAGAGTTATCTTAGAGAGCCCCTTCTTCTGCACAATCCCCACCATACGTTAAGGTCATCTAAGGAGGTCCATTTTTAGTTACCATCAACACATCTGGTGGCAACTCAGAGGCGAGCCTTCTTTGGAGTTGCTCCTGGGCTGTGGAATGCACTCCTGGCACAAATCCATAATCTGAGTTCATTATTGGCCTTCAGGAGAGCCCTTAAGACCTATCTGTTTGGCCTGGCCTTCCAGGGTTTTTAAAGTGTTTTTAAACCATAAAGGTTTGGCCTGGTTTTCCAGGGTTTTACAAACTGTTTTAATTGTTTTAATAGTGGTTTTATGTTGTTTTTACAGGGTTTTTTATTTTAATAGTTAATTGATTTTTGTTTTGTTTTAATGTAAACCAACCTGAGTCATTTTTTGAAGGGCGGTATAGAAATTACATACATACATACAATCCCCAGCTGCAATTATTATTGTTAATTCAATTTCTATACCACCCTTCCAAAAATGGTTCAGGGTGATTTACACAGAGAAATAATAAAAAAATAAGATTGATCCCTGTCCCCAAAGGGCTCACAATATAAAATTGTCTTTGGGGATTATGGGAGTTGTAGTCAACAACATCTGGGAATCCCTCTTACAGGAAACAGTGCTTCAGACAGTTATTCACTCCACTGGCACTAGTAAGACACATGGGGACTATACTGCACTAAATGCGTAGAGGAGTACCTTTGCCATCCTTAAGTTTCTCCAGACAAGAGGTGGACCCTATATACCGGCATCACTTAAATTGTATGAAGCTAAACTAGCACAGCTTCTCTATGGTGTGCACCTGGTCCCCTTTCCCAACTTCGCTCCATTGGAGTGTGTGCAATCAAAGTTCCTAAGAGCAGCCCTTCAAATTTCAAGATGTGTCTAACGCCACCTTGTGACTGGAGACAGGCTTGATGAAAGTGGAGGCAAGGATCTGGATTGCCATAATACTCAATTAATGGCTTAGACTATCTCTCTGTCCCTTAGGCCTTGCCCCCCCTAACCCTGAGCAATGACTTTCAATCCAGCTCAAAACAGTCAATTATGACTAAAATATTGTCCCTGGGCCTATCCCCACCCCATTTAGTTAACATAGGCTACGATCCAGCCAAGGTTCTTATCAAACAGCGTATTACAGACATAGAGCGCCAATCTGATATAGGCAAGGTCTCGAGCTTCTTCATCAGTGAAGGACTCAGGTATACTACCTCTCCTGTGGCATACTAGCACAACTGGAAGTTCCAAGGAACAGGAGCGCCTTCTTGCTGGTGCATTGCAATGTTCTTCCCTCAGCTATGCTTGAGGGATGATATAGGAAGATCCCACTCTCGGAATGTCAATGCCCCTTTGACTCAGGGCATATAGAAATAACAGGGCACATCCTCCTTCAGTGTTTGTACTACAGGGACATCCATGCCACCCTCATTCTACTATTATTACAAAAGTATCCTGATCATACAGACCAATTTTACACCTCTTTACTGCTATCTGATAGCAACCCTGCCACCACTTACAGTGTTGCCAAGTTCTGCGGGGCAGAGATTAAAATCTGGCAGATGATGACCTCTTGCTTGTACCCAGCACCCAAAGGCAGCCCCATGTAGAGCACATAGCAGTGGTCAAGCCTGGAGGTTACCAGCTGATGCACCACTGTTTTGAGATCCTCCTCTTCAAGGAATGGACACAGCTGTTGAATCAGCCGAAGCTGATATAAAGCGCTTCTGGTCATAGCTGCCACCTGAGATACCATGGTGAGGCCTGGATCCAAGAGGACTCCCAAGCTGCATACCTGTTCCTTCTGGGGGAGTGTAACCCCATCCAGCACAGGAAGATCTAACTCATCCCTTAAATTCCAATCCCCCACAATGAGCACCTCTGCCTTGCTTGGATTCAGCTTCAATTTGTTATCCCTCATCCAGCCCATTACTGCCTGTAGTCAGGCATTTAGGGAGTGTAGTCAGGCATTTAGGGAGTGACTACTGCCTGTAGTCAGGCATTTAGGAGCAGGAGGAGGAGGAGGAGGAGGAAATTTGGGTGTCATCAGCATACTGATAACACCCTGCAACAAAGCTCCTGATGACCTCACCCAGGGGTTTCATGTACATATTAAAAGCATTGGTTACAGAAAGGAACCCTGAGGGACTCCATACATTAGTTCCCATCTTAAAGAGGAACTGTCACCAAGCTCTACCATCTGGAATCTGCCTGAATGATAGGAGCAGAACTACTGCATAGCTGTGCCTCCTATCCCCAATTCCCCCAGGCGATCCAGATGGATACCATGGTTGATGGTATCGAACACTGCTGAGAGATCCAAAAGAACCAACAGAGTTGCACTCCCTCTGTCCATTCCCTGGTAAAGATCATCCATCAGTCTGACCAAGGCATATTCAACCCTATAGCCCGCTCTAAAGCCAATTTGAAATGAGTCTAGATAATTGGTTTCCTCCAAAACTGCCTGGAGCTGGTTAGCCACCACTCTCTCAATCACCTTGCCCAACCATGAGAGATTGGAGACCGGCCTATAACTATCTATCACTGCGGGATCTAGGGAAAGCTTCTTAAGAAGTGTCTAATCATTGCCTCCTTCAAACAAGGAGGCATCCTACACTCCCTCAGTGATGAGTTAATGATATTAACTAAGCTATCCCCAACAATCTCCCTGCTAGATAGAAGCAGCCAAGTTGGGCAAGGATCCAGAGAACAAGTGGTAGGCTGCACCGCCCCAAGCAGCTTGTCCACGTCATCAGGCATCACAGATTGAAACTGATCCAATCTAATAGTGCAAGAGGGATTGCTGGACACCACCTTAATAAACTCTGCAGAAACAGTGGAGTCCATGTCAACCCAAATACAGGAGATATTGTCTGCAAAGAACCCATTAAAAGCATTGCAGCAGAACAAAGTCCCGGGGATTGGTTTGAATTGGAAGGAGCCTGAATCAAACTCCTCACAACCAGGGACAGCTCTGCCAGACGCAAACCCACAAAAGCAATGCGCGCAGACCAAAATTATTTTTTGCTGCATGCACCACCTCCGCATTAACCTTCAAATGGGCTCTATGCTGTGTCTTGTCACATTCAAACCAAGTTCTCCTCCACTTGCACTCCAGTCGCCTACCTTGCTGCTTCAGACCCCTTATCTCCTCTGTATACCAAGGGGCCACATTTAAATCAGATCAGTAGGGACACTTAGGAGCGATTGTGTCTACTGTCCTGGTGAGTTCTCTATTCCAAGTTTCCACCATGGCATCAGCAGAATCACTGGCAGGACCAACATCAAAACCCTCTAAGGCTTTTTGGAATCCTACTGGATCCAACAGCCATCTCAGGATTCTACAGGATCCAACAGCCATCTTAATAGGTTCTCCACCCCTGCAGGGCTGGGTTGTGGCTGTGAAACCAACCTTAACCTGGTAGTGGTCCATCCATGACAATGGGGACACCACAGGATCCCACACCAATAGAACACTAACACACACACCCCACCCGATCCGAACAAAAGACCAAATCAAGTGTGTGGCCGGCAACATGAGTTGGTCCTGAAACTAGTTGGAATAGGCCCATAGTCATCATGGCCACTATGAACTCCTGAGCCACACCAGACATGTCAGCCTCACAATGGATATTGAAGTCCCCCAGAACCAAAAGTCTGGGTGACACCAACACCAACTCCAAGACCAGCTCCGTCAGCTCAGTTAGGGAGTCAGTTGGGCAGCGGGGTGGATGGTACACCAACAGAATCCCCAATCTATCCCTAGTTGCCAACCTCAGAAAGACACACTCAATGTAAGTCAACTATCGCACAGGGGCCCTGGTAAGGAGAATGGCATCTTTATGAACCACAGCCACTCCACCCACCCACCCACCCACCCACATCCCCTAGCCTGCTCCATAACAGAGTAAGCTGATGGAAGAAGCTGGGCCCAAACTGGGCCACTAGCCTCCCCTGTCCAGGTCTCAGTTATACAAGCCAGGTCGGCTCGCTCATCCATGATCAAGTCATGGATGATTTTGGTCTTATTCTGAACTGACCTGGCATTGCAAAGAAGCAAGGCTAGGTTCTGTGGGAAGCTGGAACTGCTCCCCGAGGCCAGAGAGCTGACAGGGCAGCCGGAAGTGGAAACAGTTACTAAATTACTGGTTTCCCTTCCCCTATAACAGCCAGGTGCTCTGCCAATGCCAATTCTTCTGTTCCCCACCACAACTGTAATAGCTGCCCCAGAGCCACTGGACCAACACCCGGCATCATTCTGCCCAAGAGAACCCAAACACATGACAACAAAAGGCCTGGCACAACCCAATAAAAGGGAGGACTAACAACATTCAACCCAGACCTCCAACCTCACCTTATAACCCCCCCCCGACCCCAGTCCTACACCAAAGGCCTGGTACCAAAAGCCAGCCCCCTTTAGTGGCCAGCTTTGGTGGCCGCCTACAGGCAGTCCGCCGGCTATACCTCCGGTGTGCATCCGTCCAATATATGCTGCCAAGGACTCCAGAAATCTCTCCTCTCATAAGAGATCTCTGGTCCTTGGGGACAGGTGGAAGAAGTCAAGCACTCAGATAGAAGGCACAGGTGGAATAGGGCAGCAATTAGGCTGCCCCAAGCTGGTTCTTCAGAAGGTCTGGGGCTGCAAAAACAAACCTCCTTGGGTAAGACAGGAATGCACAGGCAGGGTGAGATGGCTGTGGTTCATCAGGAGAGGTCAGGGAGCTGACAGAATCTTGCCCCTTCCTCTCTTCACCCTCTCCAGTCTCTTTAATGCACTCTTACTTTTTTCTTTTATGCCTTTTTTAAAAAATGATGTTATTATGAAACATTTGTACCATTTCTAACTACTGTCAAATGCAATTTTCAGGTCTCGGCCGTTAAGAGTCATTCAGTTTGCGGTCTTGCTTTGTTTTAGACAGCCATAGTTTTAATTTAAATTTTAAATTTTACTTCTCTGATCTTTATCGTCTTTTATAATAATCTTTCAGTATATTGTGCACCCCTAGGCTTTTAATATCTACTTTTACGTTCACTTTTAATACGTAATATATAATCACCCCTTATACTTTATGCTGTTCTGTGGTGCAGTGGGGAAGCAACTTGTCTAGAGAGCAGGAGGCTGTTGGCTTGAATCCCTGCTGGTGTGTTTCCCAGAATATGGGAAACTCCTGTATCGGGCAGCAGCAATATATTTATTTATTTATTTATTTATTTAACACATTTGTATACTGCCCAAATCGCAAGTCTCTGGGCAATTTACAACAAAACAATAAAAAGAATAGATAGAAAGATTAAAACATTTCAACAATTAAAATTTAAAATGTTGAAACTATTAAAAACACAATTAAAACAATATCTAATTAAAAGCATGGGTGGACAAATGTGTCTTGACTGCCTTTTTAAAGGTTTGAAGGGATGGGGAGTCTCTTATTTCAGCAGGAAGTGTGTTCCAAAGCCTCGGGGCAGCAATGGAGAAGGCCCGTCGCCAAATAGCCACTAGACGAGCTGGTGGCAACTGCAGATGAACTTCTTCAGATGATCTCAATGGGCAGTGTGGTTCATAGCAAAGAAGACATTCTCTTAAATACCCAGGGCCAAAGCTCTTTAGGGCTTTATAGCTTATAACCAAAATCTTGTACTTTGCCTGGAAACTTATCGGCAGCCAGTGTAGATATTTTAAGATAGTGATACGGTCTCTCTGAAATGACCCAGAGACCGACCTGGCCGCCGCATTCTGGACTAACTGCAGTTTCCGGACTATGCACACAGGCAGCCCCACATTGAGTGCATTGCAGTAGTCATGTCTGGAGGTGACCAGCAGATATACTACTGTTCTGAGGTCATTTATCTCAAGAAACGGATGCAGCTGGCATATCAGCCGAATCTGATAAAAGGCACTTCTGGCCACTGCCTCAGCCTGGGACACCAGGGAGAGTTTTGTGTCCAGAAGCACCCCCAGACTGCATACCTGTTCCTTCTGGGGAAGTGTGACCCCATCCAGAACTGGCAGGTCAAAATAATCTCCTGAGTAATAAGTAACCTGCATAATAAGTACCTCCATCTTATCTGGATTCAGCCTCAGCCTGTTACCTCTCATTCAGTAATAACCCTGCATAATAAATACCTCCATCTTATCTGGATTCAGCCTCAGCCTGTTACCTCCCATTCAGCCCATCACTGCCTCCAGGCAGGCATTTAGGGAGGTTATGCTGTCTCCTGATGATGTTGACATGGAGAAAAGGATTTGAGTGTCATCAGCATACTGATAACACCCTGCACCAAATCGCCTGATGATCTCTCCCAGTGGTTTCATGTAGATGTTAAACAACATCGGAGACAATATGGGGCCCTGAGGGACACTATACAGAAGTTCAGTTTTTTAAGACAACAATCCCCGAGGGACACCATCTGGAATCTGCCCAAAAGGAAAGAGTGGAACCACTGCAAAGCAGTGCCTCCCACCCCCAACCTCTTCAGACGCTCCAGAAGGATACTATGGGTCGATAGTACTGAAAGCTGCCAAGAGGTCCAAAAGGATCAACAAAGTCATACTTCCTCTGTCAATTCCCAGTTGGAAATCATCCATCAGGCCAACCAAAGCAGTCTCCACCACATAGCCTACCCGAAAGCCAGTCTAAAATGGGTCTAGATAATCAGTTTCATTCAAGACTGTCCAGAGATGGGAGGCCACTACCCTCTCAATTGCCTTGCCCAACCACAGACAGTTGGAGAAGGGCCTATAGTTGCTCAACTCTGAGGAATCCAGGGCAGGCTTCTTCAGAAGTGGTCTAATAATTGCCTCCTTAAGGCAAGGAGGCATCCTGCCCTCCCTCAGAGAAGCATTTATGATATCTACTAGGCTTTCTACAACAACCTCCCTGCCAGATAAAATAACAATTAGCCACATTGGGCAAGGGCCAAGAGAACAGGTGGTAGGCTGCATCGCTCCAAGCAGCTTGTCCACATCCTCACAAGTCACAAACTGACACTGATCCAGTCTAACCACATAAGATGAGTTGCTGGACACCTCCAATTCAGACAATGCAGTAATTGTGGGGTCTAAATCCAAGTCGGCCCGAATGTGAGAGATTTTATCCACACACAAAATGGTGGGTGCTGAAAGGGACGGTGCTGAAAGGCATCATCTCATACTGTGCAGGAGAAGGCAATTGTAAACCACTCCTGTATTCTACCAAGAAAACCACATGGCTCTGTGGTTGCCAGGAGTCGACACTGACTCAATGGCAAATCTTTCCTTTCCTATGACCAGAATAATGATAGATTTATTGATTTATTAATTGGCCTGGCCTTGCGACCTGTCAAACCCCCAAAAAGCCTCCTTCAGACCAGTGTTCCCTATAAGAGGGATTCCCAGATGTTATTGACTACAACTCCCAGAATCCCCAGCTGCAATTGTCTTTGGCTAGGGATTATGGGAGTTGTAGTCAACAACATGTGGGAATCCCTCTTACAGGGAACAGTGTTTCAGACTGTTATTATTCATTGATCAAGGCCCTAAAATTTCTAAGTGCTGAACACAAACGTGTGTGTGTGTGTGTATCCCACAGCAACCGCATACATTCCAGAGGGCGAGTTCAGATGAACAATGGCTCACTAAAGTCCTACAAATAATAATGTCCCTGCTCTGATATCACTCAAGGACATGCTGACATAATTGTAGTATATCCTATACTTCCATGTAAAGGATGATAATCCAGATCGCCCCTCTACATTAGAAATCCCCATTTAAACAGATTATCACTTCTCACCCACAAGTAAAGGGTGTGCTGCAATCGCATTCACACATCCTTGAGTGACATTCAGACGGGTGTGTTCATGCTAGTGACCCTGACATTATTACATGTAGGGTTGTAATGGGCCATTGTTCATCTGAACTGGCCCAGCATTTGAACACAATTGGTGTTGGTTGTTGTAGTTTTGCTTATTGCCCATCCTTGAAAGTTATCCCTTCAGTGCACATCTGCAAGAAGCTTTTCAGTCAAAACCTTCAACTGCTCAGCCACACATAGCTGACCTTGGCCGCACTAGACCCTCTTGCCTCGTACCTGAAAGATTTACCAATCCTTACAGAATCAGACTATTTTAGTTGCAAAGCGTATTCCTAGAGCAGCAGAAGTCCATACACCAAGGCAGTACACGGAGTCCCCACCTACAAATGGTTTGTTGTTCCAATGTTATGGAGCTTTGTTTGTAAGTACGGGTCATTTGTAAGTCAGGTGTTTGTGAGTTGGGAAGTGCCTGCATAGGGAAGGGAATACGTCTTCACTCATTACTGCTGCAACAAAAGTATCACCCCCTTTAAAGTGCTGCCCTAGACAACTTCTTAGGATTATCTCCTTGAAAAATCTGGTTGTTTGGATGATACTTCATTCACCCAGCCCACGACATGTGACAGAGACACGAGCACTTTATGAGCACACATGTCCTGCTCCCTGCCCACCCACAGTGTTTTGGAGTGCATTTCCCTAACCATAGTTTAAACAAGTATTTCTAGAGACAAACTGCTCCCCCGGGCAATCATGGAAAGGTGCAGCAATACATCAAGAGGAGGAGTGTGCATGCTCACAGAGCACAGAGTGTGCATGTTCACAGAGCATTGTCTGCTGGCTCTTTGGCCAGCAGACAAAGAGGCTGTTCTCACGACCCGCCTAATCCAGCTTGGGGCAGCCCAGCCTGGGTTAGGCTGATCGTGAGAAGTAATGGGATCCTTGTGGATCCCTCCATTCCCTGCCTGCCTAACCCTAAACACAAACCTGGCTGTTAGCTGATCTTAAAGCTGCGTTCACATCCTTAAGCCGGCTGCACTCGCACCCTTAACCTGGCTGCCAGGTATTGTGTGTCTCCTTGGTCTGAGTTCAGCCTGAACAGACACAGAGATAGGTGATAGAGTGCCCATCTGATAGGGGAATACCCCAATGTAACGCATGTGCCATGCATTGCATTGTGGGAAGCCTGGAGGCCAGAACAACAAGTTCTGGCCCCAGATCCCTCTGCCCTGCTCTGTGCTTCATGGAGCTGCATGGAGAAGGGCTGCCTGCATGGGAGCATGGAGCATGCTCCCACCACCTTCCCCTTGATCGTCTGTGGGAAAGTTAAGGTTTACCCTGCCTTCCTCACCCCCACCTGCTCACGCACCTGGGCAATCGTGAGAATCATCTCAAAGTATCATCCAAACCAGCCCTATGCTATCAAATGAAGGAGGAAGGAAAGGCTGACAAATGAATGAGGAAACTGCCTGATACTCATAGACATGCAGCTACTGAAGAAAACTGTCCAGCAAGGTGAAAATTCAGGATTCTTACACTGTAATGTAGAACTCTACCTGTTACTCCAGCTGATTGTGGTTTGGCTTTTGTTTTTGCATCACACCAGGGCTGCACAGCTTCAGCCCTCCAGCTGTTGCTGGACTACAACTCCCATCATCCCTGACTATTGGCCTCTGTGGCTGGGGATGCTGGGAGTTGTAGTCCAACAAAAGCAAGAGGGCTGAAGTTCTATAGCCCTGCTTTACACTGTTCTACCGCAGATGCCTTCACTCAGATTGATTTCCTTCTTGTGGCTGATCTCAAACACTTTGCAGTTAATTTTCGTACATATTTCAGTGATTAAGGCTGGAGCCACAATGGTGCTCCTTCAGTTTGCTTAATGCCAAAGAGCCTCCGGCTCTTGTTCAGCACCAATAATATTAGATTAGCCAGGAGCTTAATACTCAGAAACATCTTCCAAAAGAGTCCAGGGATGTAACACGACGAATGATTTTTGAGAAGCAAACCTTTCTCAGCCTTGATTTATTACTAACAGCAATTATAAAACCATAAAGATAAAGCAACCTGTTCAGATTAGTATTCATCATATCCAAACACATGCTTTTAAAAAAAAACATAAAAGAAAAAACAAAATCAATGGCTGGTTTTGTTTTATTTATTTGCTTAGCCATGGAAGTGATTCCTCTAGCATATGTCTCCAAGAAACTTTTCAGTCAGTTTTAAGATCCATATCTCTCTTTCATAGAGTTTGTTGTCTTAACAGCTCTGGCCTGCATCCTCCTCTGTTCAAGTGCTTGGCACAGCAAGCCTTCCATCTTCGAAAGAAATACTGAGAGAAAAGCAATACACTGTGACCACATTCTCTGACTAATGATGAGGAAACCCATTAATTGTTTAAAAAAAAGGAAAGGAAGAAAGAGAAATGCATAATTGAGAAAGAACATACAAAAATTAATTCTCGGTTAAGTGAGATTGCATATAAATGAGCTGAAAACAGATTTTCAAGCCATCATTAGGGAAAACATTGCTCTTCTCTTGAAGCTAAAATGCAGGCATATGAAAATGCAGAGAGATACAGGTTCCCGAGAGCACATACCCATTGTTCATTCCCTCAATCCGTGTATTTTAGCATAAGTTAAAGGTAATGAATCTGTGTAATTAAGGGTACAACGTTACAGACTTTTGGGAACTGTTCAACAGTTCCCAAAAAGGGATGGTACCACATGGCTCAGGATTTTTGCATAACTTTTCTTTTGCCACAGTTTCTACTGTCACTTTGCAGAGAGTCGTGTAGTTTGTCAGAATCAGAAATGCTGAAAGAGAATCCAGAACACTTAGGTTCCAAGTGTCTCCATTTACCAGAAATGACCCCCTTTCCCCCAGAAGCATTGTGTGCCATCGGAAAATATGTCCCTGAGGGCTGTGCAACCCTCAAGGACATATTTGTGGGGCACACAGTGCTTCCAGGGGAAGGGGAGGTCATTGGAAACCTCCCCTCTGAGGTGAGCCAAGCAGAAAGGGGCCTGTGTGCTTGTTTCCACCTGGAGGCTTCAGTAAGCTCATCCCATCTCTCCCCCTGCAGCTATTTGAAAGGGAAGCCTTAAGAACAAAGGAGCTGGCTTACACTGAGTCAGACCATTGGTCCATCTAGCTTAGTATTGTCTACACAGACTGGCAGTTTGCTTCTCCAGGTTACAAACAGAAAGCTCTGAGCCATATCTGGAGATGCCAGTAGGGAATTTGAAACCTTCTGCAAAGAAGCATGCAAAAGCTCTTTTCAGATTGGCTCCATCCCCAAGGGGAATATCTTACAGTGCACACATGTAGTCTCCCATTCAAATGCAATGCAAACCATGGCAGACCCTGCTTAGCGAGGGGGACAATTCATACTTGCTACCACAAGACCAGCTCTTGCCTAAACTGCTGGGAGAAAGCCAAGCTGGGAGGGGCGTGTGTGTCATTGAAATCTTCCCCTGCTGCCATGTGATTGTCAGTACTGCATTATGTCAAAACCTTAAGCAGCACCAGCAATTCTCACCTAACACCCGTGCTTTGTTAACCTGGATGTTAGCCAATGTATCTTGCATGCACTTTATTACCTGCTTTCCATTTCTGGCATGCCTGTGGTCATTGTAAGCCATGCCTCCGGACTGCTTGACCATGCTCCCTGCACGTTCACAGGCATGTCCCTATGTTCGTCAGTGAAATGTTAGAGCATATGAAACCCTGAAAAGAGCTTCACGGAGATGGGCCCAAAGCCTGTGCCATTCTGTACTGGTGCTCCATGCAACATGGAAAGGAACTGGGGGGGGGGGGCGTGAGGCAAGAAGTTGTCTACCACTTAAATAAAGAAAGGGAAAATACACCCCAAAATGGGGATGGGTCTAGAGCTCAGTGATAGAATATATGCTCTTGTATGCAGAAGGTCCCAGGTTCAAAACCTGGTCTCTCCATGTAGGGCTGGAAGAGATTTCTGCCTGAAACCTTGGAGAAGTCCCTGCCAGTCACAGGCAACAAAGAGATGAAAGAGATGGACCAATGGCCTGACTCTGTATAAGGCAGCTTTTTATCTTTCATGCAGATGATTCAAGGGGCAGCTCAGCAGGCAGACAAGCATGTAGACAAAGAATTCCAACTGAGAAGCTAGACCAGATCATGGTCAAACAGGAGCAGTCATGTGATTGATTGTTCCTGGTGTAAAGTGTAATGACCTGCCTTGGCCAACTGCCCAACAGCTATGAAAACCACTCATTTCAGAGGGGAAGGGAGAGGTGACAGACAGGAATGGAGAGTAGTCACAAACATTGCCAGAAGTCAACACTGGGAATTCCACAGGATCAGGGGTAAACATGAATCGGGGTCAGAAAACAACAAACAGGTCCAGACTTCTAGATCAGGCTTGCTCACAGTAGGGCTAGTCACCACAGATGCTGTTTCCAGCACAGACCCAGCTTTCAGGCTGCTCTAAATAGGCAGTGTGCTGAGAGCCCCGCCCATCACTGCAGCTGGGCCTTGTCAGGGAGATGCAGCTGGGCCAGAGCTGGGACACCTGTTCCTTCTGGCCAGCCTCTCTGACCTACGGTGTTCCTCCCTCTGAGCCTGTACTCTGGCCAAATGTCACTGCTGAGGATCTGGGGCAGGCACCTTGATTTCAGTAGCCTCGGAGGCTTCATCAGGAGGAGGGAAGGAAGGACGTTGAGGGGCCTGCAGGCCTGTTAGCTCTTGCTCTGCTGAGTTGACTAGAGTTTCAGCCTTCTCCCTTTGCGCTGGGTCTTCATCTGAGGAATCCTCCTCCACAACCCCCATGGGAGACATCACAGATGGGGTGCAATCTCAGCAGTTCTTAAAAGCAGCCAAGACTGGGGGGTGGCTTCCTGATCCCAGTTTTGGCTGCATATGAGAACAGCCTTACTGTTCTTTTCTTCCCTCTCAAGCAAAATAAGGAAGAATTTGCCAGTAAAGATGCTGATCCCCTTGGAGATTTCATGCTATTTTCTCATCTGCTTCCACAAGTTCCCAAAGAACTCCCCCCCACACACACACACACCCTATCCCTTTTAGCCAATTATTTCATATGTTACTGGCACTTCCCTGTGGCTGGATCATGTCATTCTAGCAATATTTGAACAACAGAATCCTACTGGATGGGTAATTAATGGGGCATGTTCTCACATCAGCACTGCTGGCCCAGGGAGGTGCTGTTGCTTTCCAGGTTGATCCTAGATTTAAGTCATTTGCTGTTTGCAAAGCTTTGGGAAAAAATTACATTTCTGTGAAGTGGCACTTAGACAGCTGCTTTTAAAAAGTCTATCTATGGGCACATTACACTGGAAGTTGCCACTGATTTCCTATGGATTTTATGCAGTTAGCCAACAGAATCTCAAATGCAGTTTCATAGTCCAGAGGAGAAAGTTGGCTAAGGCCACTGAAAGATGCTCAGATGATGAGAAAGAAAGAAAGAAAGAAAGAAAGAAAGAAAGAAAGAAAGAAAGAAAGAAAGAAAGACATTTCATACCAACTCTACTTGCTTTCCTTGACTCTTAATGTCTTTGCTACAATGAAGATACATTTGTACTTTTTTCAATGCAAGACTTCTGCATAAATAGTAGTCCTTCTTTCTCATACAACTGACTGCATGAGAATGGCTTCCGCATGGTGCTATCCCCAGGGGCTGTAAAATATGTGTGTGAAAACTGAGTGTGTGCACAGCGACAATTGCAGATTGGCTGTTCCTCTTTTCAGTTTTCTTCAGAACTGAAGTTCTGGGGATTGCATTCACATGCTTTCCCAGACTTCATGACCTGCTTTTCCTGTTTCTTATGAAAAAGGAAAGTCATTATGGAGTTCCTGGACTTTTGTCTGAGATTAGTGATGAACTGGATGTGAGCTAACATGTGGAAACTTAATCCAGACAAGATAGAGGAGTTCTTGATCAGGGTCACTACTAATCCAGTAACAGAGCTTCAGGTACTTTTGGATGGGAATGCTCCTTTTGAAAAAATCATATTCATTGCTTGGGGGTGCTCCTGGAACCAACATTCCTTCTGGATGTCCACATAAGAGCTCTGGCCAGCATGCAATACAGTCTACATGTGGCTGTTTTTGAAGATCATCCCTAGACATCAGCTGGTACAAAAAGCAGGAGCAAAGTTTTTAGATCATGTAACTCTACTGTTTATACTAACTTCACTGGCTGCCAGTCCATTTCCAGACACAATTCAAAATTATAGTTATTACCTTTAAGAACCCCTAAGTGATTTAGAACCAGGATGCCTAAAGGATCTACTCACATGCAAAGTTGCCAATCCCCTGAGGCCAATTGGTAAGAATCTTCTGCATGCCCCAATGACTTCTTAAATATGATTGGCATGGATGGATGCCAACTCCTTTCCTGTTGGGGCACCCAGGCTGCAGAATCCTTGGCTCCAGAAAATTTCTGTGTTCCACCACTGGTTGAAGATTCTGCTGTTACAGCAGATTTTTGGTCTGCTGGCTGCTTCAATTTGTTATTATTTTCTCTTTATTGTTGATTGTTCTATTTGCTACTTCTTATGTTCTGTGATTTATTTGACTGTTTTTAGGGACTGACATCCAGACTAATGCTATGCTTTCACAAACTAGCACAAGGATGTCTCACTAGCTGGCTCCACTAAATTGGGAGCTTGCTTTTCAAACTAGTGTGGCACTAGCACAACAGAACACAAGAATGGCCCTGCTGGATCAGGCCCATGGCCTATCTAGTCCAACATCCTCTTTCACACAGTGGCCCACCAGATGCCTCTGGGGAGCCCACAGGAAAGAGGTGAGGGCATGTCCTCTCTCCTGCTATTGCTCCCCTGCAACTGAGACTTAGAGGCATTGTGCTTCTGAAGGTGGAGGTAGCCCACAACCACCAGACGAGTAGCCATTGATATATTTGTCTGCCGTGACTTTGTATAAGCCCTTTATCAAGCCATCCAAGCTAGTGGCCACCACCACATCCCATGACAAAGAATTCCATAGATTAATTATGTGCTGTGTGAAAAGGTACTTCCTCTTGTCAGTGCTAAATCTCCTGACCTTCAGTTTCATGAGATGACCCCAGGTTCTAGTGTTGTGAGAGAGTGGCGGGAGTGGGGACAGGCTGCACTTGCACAACAAGGCATAGAAATAGATGTCTACATCCTGTTCCACAATTGTTGTTGCATGAGTGCAACACTTTTACAAGCAGACTGAGCAAGGGATTGTGCAACTTGGAGCATCTGCACAATCCAACTGTTGTGCATGTGCTCAACTTTGTTTGTTGTGCCTTGATGTTCCCAACTGTTTTACTGTTGGTGCAAGACACTTTGAGGCTTTCTTCAGAATTTGAAATGGCCAGTTAGGCTGAAATCATAAGTCAATCGAAACACACTGGAGTTGTTCTCATGTGCAGCCAAGACAGGGCTAAGGCAGCCAAACCTGGTCTTGGCTGCATGTGAGAAGCAGTGGGAGGTGAGCGGCTGTGGGGGGCACTGTGGAAAACCCACCTGTGGAGCCCACCTCTAAAATGGGTTTAAGGGAGTGAGTGCTCCCTTGGCCTGGTTTTTTGCTCATCTGTTAGCGCCAGCTGCTTGCAGCCAGTGTTGTAGCAGTGATGAGCTCCTGCCCGTCTCTGTAGGGATCCCTACAATGCAACGTGCACTCACATGGTATATTGGGGGATGTCCAAGGGCCAGGATGTTGCGTCCTGGCCCCCAAACCTCTGTGCTGTCAGATGCAGCTAGAAAGCATCTGGACACACAATCACGCACCCTGCAAGGACTAGGCAGTTGCCTGTGGGGGAGGTAAGTTTCTTCAGCCTTCCCCACCACCAGCCTGGTAGCCCTTTTCACTGATCGTGAGAAAGGGCTCACTGTTGTTGTTCAATACTATCATATTAGAAGAGTATTTTTCAGTCAAAGTATTTATATTCCCAGACTTTCCCTGCAATACAGCAGATTATACAATGTCCCCAATGTGCACCAAAATGCTGGTGAACATGATGATGCACAGCATAACAGCTCTGCAATGCTGCACCCCAAGGCTGCTGCAGATGTCTAAGGCAGCCCCAAGACTATCTTAGAAGTCCACACCATTTATGGAGCCATAATGCTGTGTATCATGTTAACTGTTCTCTCTCATTCTACAACTTGTTATGAATTTCCTACAAAAATTGGCATATATGACGGGAGAGTATTCATTCAAAACACCATCAAGATCCTTGCTTGTGATTTTAAATTATCACCATGTGTTTCTACCACAATCTAATTGGCCTATGGTTTGGAACTATCTTAGCCAGTAGACAACTCCATAGCAAACGAACACCATTTGACTGTAAACTATTAGAGATATTTACCTGCCCTCATCAGTAAAAGCATTCAAGGCAAAAAGGTTAACCCAGAGTTATGATTTCAGTTTTCATCACTGCAAAGAATGCATGCAGGATCTGAAGCACTAATTGCTTTATCTTTCACTATTTTCACACTTCTTCGATTGGTCCGCTGATTCATTGGCATTATTTCATGTATAATTAAACCACTTTTTAGCAAAGCTGCAGAATAATGGTTAAAGAAGTAAGCCCAATAACACATTAATATGGATCACAATGAACTATGTTTTAATCTATATATGATGTTCTTTCCCACGTTTTAATTGGGTCTCACATCATGTTCATTTAAAGTGATCTAGAGTTGTAATGTTTATCTTACCTTTACATATATATTATCTTATTTAGTCAGTGCTTCTTATGTTCTTTTTTCCTTACTGTTTCCTACTTTTCAGTTTAAAGTTATGCAAACTTTATATTATACTTATTGTGCTTATCAGATTATAGCAGAAGTATTGTTATGCATTTAGAGGGCTTGCCTTGTGTAAGTGCCCTGAAAATATTTGGTGATGTATCTTTAGCCTTTTAAATAACAAAGCATTACTGTAAGAGGATATTCATGTAGAATCCAGAGGAAAAACGTTGTGGCACACAAGGACCAGGCAGTGGAGTAGGATCAATAATATTAATAATTTAATGAAACAGATATTATTTACAGAAAGGCGAGTGCAGACTGCTTTCTATGCTCTTGCTGCTTCCTGTTTGTCAGCCCGGCCACTAGTCCAGGACTGAACTAAAAAGTAACGAAGAGCTGGCCTGGATCAAGGAATGGATTAACCAGAAACACCACAGTTAGGTCAAACCACACATGACATTAAATATGTTGGGATTTGCATCCAAAGCAGCTATGGAAGAAGCCAATCAGAATCGGGACTACAGTATACAGGAAGCGGTATCTGTAATGTTATACTAATCATCATAGTAGCAGTCCTAGAGCCTTTTCCACGATCAGTGAGAAGGGCTAGTGGACGCGTGGGGAGGAAGACTTGAAAAGCTTACCTCTCCTGCAGAGGATCTGGCAGCATGATGCATCGTCCCAGCCCTTGGAAATCCCATAATACACCATGTAGGTGTGCAGTGCATTGTGGGTATCATCCCCAGTGACAGGCAGGAGCCCTGCAGTCTCCTAGCCCCAGCTGCAAGCAGTCGGTGCTGGCCGACAATCCAGAAAACAAGGCTTAGGAAGCGCTCGCTCCCTTCACCCTCTTTTAAAGGCTGGTTCCACAAGCGGGTTTGCCACCGAAGCACCACCAGGATTGGGTTTCCTTAGCCTGGTTTTGGCTGATCATAAGAACAGACTCCTTGTGATCATTTTTGTTGTTTTAGAGAGTTGGTGACGGTAAAGTTTGTACTAATGTATTCCTTAAGGTCGAAGTATGCATATTGATCAATGCAACTGAAATGAAGAACCAAGTAGAGAGAAAAAGAGAAAGTCCGGTTAGTTCTTTTAGTGGTTATTCATTATTCATTCCTTCTGTGTAATTAACACTTTTTCTGCTACAGGCTAAGTCACAAAAATCTAGTGTGTTAGGATCAATGTTTTGAATCACAAGCAAAACCAAGAATAAACATTTGCACTGATTATAAAGTGTGAGGCTAAATACAAAACCACAATACTAGAAGCCCAGTTAGACTGTATACCCAAAAGGAGGAAAGGCATCACTAAGTCCAGGAGGATGCCAGCATGGCTAACAGGAAAAGTCAAGGAAGCCATAAAAGGGAAGACGACTTCCTTCTGAAACTGGAAGGCCTGTCGAAATGAAGAGAACAGAAAGGAGCACAAACTCAGGAAAAAGAAATGCAGGGTGACAATAAGGGGGGCGAAAAGTAAGGGAGGCAAAAAATAAGAGGAGAGCTGATCTTGTGGTAGCAAGCATGACTTGTCCCCTTAGCTAAGCAGGGTCCACCCTGGTTGCATATGAATGGGAGACTAGAAGTATGAGCACTGTAAGATATTCCCCTTAGGGGATGGAGCCACTCTAAGAAGGGCAGAAGGTTTCAAGTTCCCTCCCTGGCTTCTCCAAGACAGGGCTGAGAGAGATTCCTGCCTGCAATCTTGGAGAAGCCACTGCCAGTCTGTGAAGACAATACTGAGCTGGATAGACCAATGGTCTGACTCGGGATATGGCAGCTTCCTATGTTCCTATGAAAAAAGAGTTTAAGGAACATTTAGCTAAAAGCATCAAGGAGAATAACAAAGGGACAAATACATGTGTAGATTGCTAACTGGTTGAAGGGCAATGCAGGGGGGTAGGTATAAATGGAGAGTTTTCACAATGGAGGGAAGGAAGAAGTGGGGTCCCCCAGGAATCTGTACTGGGACTGGTACTTTTTAATTTATTCATAAATGATCTAGAAGCAGGGGTAAGCGGTGGGGTGGCCAAATTTGCAGATGATACCAAACTCTTTGGGTAGTGAAATCCAAAACAGATTGTGAGGAGCTCCAAAAGGATCTCTCCAAACTGGGTGATTGGGCAACAAAGTGGCAAATGCGGTTCAATGTTGGCAGGTGTAAAGCGATGCACATTGGGATGAAAAACCCCAATTTCAAATACAGGTGAAACTCGGAAAATTAGAATATCATGCAAAAGTCCATTAATTTCAGTAATGCAAATTAAAAGGTGAAACTGATATATGAGACAGACGCATTACATGCAAAGCGAGATAAGTCAAGCCTTAATTTGTTATAATTGTGATTATCATGGCGTACAGCTCATGAAAACCCCAAATCCACAATCTCAGAAAATTAGAATATTACATGGAACCAAGAAGACAAGGATTGAAGAATAGAACAATATCGGACCTCTGAAAAGTATACAGTGTACTGTGCTTGATTGGCCAGCAAACTCGCCTGACCTGACCCCATAGAGAATCTATGGGGCATTGCCAAGAGAAGGATGAGAGACATGAGACCAAACAATGCAGAATTGCTGAAGGCTGCTAATGAAGCATCCTGGTCTTCCATAATACCTCATCAGTGCCACAGGCTGATAGCATCCATGCCACGCCGCATTGAGGCAGTAATTGCTGCAAAAGGGGCCCAAACCAAGTACTGAATACATATGCATGCTTATACTTTTCAGAGGTCCGATATTGTTCTATTCTTCAATCCTTGTCTTCTTGGTTCCATGTAATATTCTAATTTTCTGAGATTGTGGATTTGGGGTTTTCATGAGCTGTACGCCATGATCATCACAATTATAACAAATTAAGGCTTGACTTATCTCGCTTTGCATGTAATGCGTCTGTCTCATATATCAGTTTCACCTTTTAATTTGCATTACTGAAATTAATGGACTTTTGCACGATATTCTAATTTTCCGAGTTTCACCTGTATACGCTGATGGGAACTGAGCTGTCGGTGACAGACCAGGAGAGGGATCTTGGGGTCGTGGTGGACAGCTCATTGAAAGTGTCAACTCAATGTGCAGCAGCTGTGAAAAAGGCCAATTCCATGCTAGGGATCATTAGGAGGGCGATTGAAAATAAAACAGCTAATATTATAATGCTCTTATACAAATCTATGGTGCAGCCACACCTGGAGTACTGTGTACAATTCTGGTCACCACATCTAAAAAAGGACATTGTAGAATTGGAAAAGGTGCAGAAGAGGGCAACCAAGATGATCAGGGGCCTAGAGCACCTTTCTTATGAGGCAAGGCTACCTGGGGCTATTTAGTTTAGAAAAAAGACGACTGCAAGGAGACATGATAGAGGTCTATAAAAATATGCATGGTGTGGAGAAAGTGGATAGAGAGAAATTCTTCTCTAACACACACATAACACTAAAACCAGGGGTCATCCCATGAAATTTATTGCCAGGAAATCTAGGACCAACAAACAGAGATACTTTTTCACACAACACATAATCAACTTGTGGAATTCTCTGCCACAAGTTCTAGTGACAGCCAACAACCTGGATGGCTTTAAGAGGGATTCAGATAACTTCATGGAGGAGCAGTCTATCAACGGCTACTAGTCGGAAGGCTATAGGCTACCTCC
Source organism: Hemicordylus capensis (assembly GCF_027244095.1). Classification (NCBI taxonomy): domain Eukaryota; kingdom Metazoa; phylum Chordata; class Lepidosauria; order Squamata; family Cordylidae; genus Hemicordylus; species Hemicordylus capensis. The sequence goes on along the minus strand of NC_069661.1, from coordinate 50,356,902 downwards.
AGCCTCAAAGGCAGGATGCCTCTGAGTACCAGTTGCAGGGGAGTAACAGCAGGAGGGAGGGTATGCCCTCAATTCCTGCCTGTAGGCTTCCAGCAGATGGGTCACTGTGTGAAACAGGATGCTGGACTAGATGGGCCTTGGGCCTGATCCAGCAGGGCTCTTCTTATGTTCTTACAAAGTGGAAGGAGGGATGTCAGACATGTACAAACTGCAGAACCCACATATGAGGCTGCCTTATATTGGTCAGATCTTTGATCTATCTTCCTCAGTATTGTCTACATTCACTGGCAGAGCCTTTCCATGGTTTCAGATGGGGTCTATCCTAGTGATGCTACAGCCTGAACCAAAAAATCTTCTACATGGAAAGCATGTATTCTATCATTAATCTACATTGTAGATTATTTTCCTAAATAGTAGTGGCTACTTATAATATGGTGTTTGTCAAATGTAGCCCACATTCTATAACTTGAGAGGTAATCATTTTTAAAAGGCCATTTCCCCAACTAATAGTCCTATCACAGTAAAATAATGGGCCCAGGAATATCTCCTGAAGGATACCAAATTTTAAGAACCTGCATCTTCTTGTGAACAGACAAATTAAATAGTACAATACTCTACTGGGTATTCTAGAAGCACTTACAGGAAGATGTAAGCGTTTCTAGAACCTAGAACCTAGATTCTAGAAGATCTAGCTTACAAGCTAGATGGGTCAACGTTCTGACTTGGTATATGGAAACTTCCTATGTTCCTCAGATCTGAACAAATAGTTCTAACTGGTTGTTAAAATCTGCCCTGAATTGTTTCTAGCCATCAAGCCAGACTATGCAAGGTGCACTGTATATAAAGAAGTGGTGATATCATCATATACAGCTAGAAGGCCCCATCTTAAGTTATAGTGAAATTTCAGCCTGTATTTAGGAACAACCTTGTACCCTTACAGCTTTGGTGTCTTTCCAGTAAGTCCAGCATTCTAGCCACTATACCATGTAGTCATAAGCGTAGGGTCAATTGGACAAGAGAGGGAAAATCTCCTTGGGCCCGGAGGATCTGGGGCCCCACAAGGGGCCCACAAGCAGAGGCCTCCTGCCTCCTGCGTGGCCTCCCAGTGATCTGGGGGTTGCTCTGCTGCCACTACCACCCCACTACCTGCCACCGCTGCCGCACCAATATTTCTCACATTAGAGCTGAACAATTAGAGCCCGGGGAATGAGCACATCCATCTGCTACCTTTCTCTTCTGTAGCAGCAGGGAGGGAGGGGGCCACCAGAAGCTGGTGCCGCTCTTGCTGTTTGGAGGACGCAAAGTGGCAGCTCCACTGGCAACCGCACAGAGCTTGGTAAAGGCTGTGTTTTCCTCCTCCCTTCTAAACGGAAGTGCTGTTTTGTAAAGCGCCCTTGGATTTACCATCTCTGGACATTGCGGCTGAGAGGAGGAGGAGGCAAGCAGGTTACCCCACTCCTTTGCATCTGATGAAAGACGCAAAGGTCTTGGGGTGCTGGGGTGCGCACATGCTTTGTGCACATGGTAGGGATCCCCTTCCTGCTCTTTGTCCTCAGGCCCCAGGGAAGCTCACTATGCCCCTGCATGTAATTCTCTTAACTCAGTTATAAATAGGCCTATGTGCTGCAGTTCCACAGAAAGACAGAATTCAGCTTCCCGAGAATTGTAGTTTTATTATTTTTTAAAAGAGCATCTTTCTAGTCTTTATGGCTTCAAAGATATGCTTACAATATGCAGTAGGCATGGGTAATTCTTACAGAAATCTCAGAAGCTAACTATTGAATCCCACTGATTGGGGATGGAATTTTGGTGTCCTCTGTAGTTCTTTGTTCATCCCATCACCAGAACAACAATGAAAAACAGCAGTATAAACTATTAGGAGTGTGCATTTTGGATTTTTTCTGTTTTGTTTTTGGTCGAATCTGAAGCCCCCCCCCTCCAATTCAGCAAGGGTTCGAAATAAACCCTCCCGAAACCCCCCATTTTTAATTTCAGAGCCGACTTGCTCCGAATCCAAAAGCAAATTCAAAGTTGCCAATTTCCCCATCGCTTCCCCACTCTCTTCCACCTCAATCCATTCCCCATTCTCCTTCCCAAGTCCGTTCCCTGCTGATTCCCCCCTCCCTTCCATCCCAGTCCATTCCCCATTGTTCTGGAGGTCCCCCATCCACAGCGCTTTCTCTCCCTGCTGGGCTCCCTTCCTCCTGGATCTCTAGCTCCGACAGAATTGACCCGCTGGGAAAAGAGCCTAGACAGTCAGCCGGAGAAGCCATGGGCACATTAGAGATCTGATTGCAACCTTTAAGCAGAGAAAATCCAGCTTGCATGTGAAGACGGCAGCAACAATTAAGTGGGGTAAAAACTGCCCCTAGTTTGCTCTCCTACCTCTGTCCCTCCCCGCCATTTTTGCCCACCCACCTTCCTCCTCTGCCAAGGCCCGCCCCCACCCACACCGCCTCTTCATAAGAACATAAGAACAGCCCTCCTGGATCAGGCCCAAGGCCCATCTAGACCAGCATCCCGTTTCACACAGTGGCCCACCAGATGCCGCTGGAAGCCTACAGGCAGGAGTTGAGGGCATGCCCTCTCTTCTGCTGTTACTCTCCCACAACTGGTACTCAGAGGCACCCCGCCCCCGAGGCTGGAGGTGGCCTACAGCCCTCCGACTAGCAGCCGTCAATAGACCTCTCCTTCATGAAGTTATCCAAACCCCTCTTAAAGCCATCCAGGTTGCTGGCTGTCACCACATCTTGTGGCAGAGAATTCCACAAGTTGATTATGCGTTGTGTGAAAAAGTACTTCCATTTGCTGGTCCTAGATTTCCTGGCAATCAATTTCATGGGATGACCCCTGGTTCTAGTGTTATGGGAGAGGGAGAAGAATTTCTCTCTATCCACTTTCTCCACACCATGCATTATTTTATAGACCTCTATCATGTCTCCTTGCAGTTGTCTTTTTTCTAAACTAAATAGCCCCAGGTGTTGTAGCCTAGCCTAACCCAGCCATCCGCCTCCTCCTCAATCGTCAGTTCCCCTCAATTACCTCCTCCTCCTCATTGTGGCTGTGCCTGCCACCACCGTCTCATTGCCCTCAGAAAGGAGCTCTCCGCAAGCTCTCCGCTACTCCCGGCAAGCTACCTGCCGCTACCTGCCACTCTGCCACGCACGCATCCGGCTCTGCATGCTTTTGCCTTAAGGGCGGGAAATTCAAACAGACGAACTAAAGAGAGACTCTTGAGAAAGACAGCTAGCAATTGCAAAAAAACAGCAAAAGGGAGGACTGAAATTTTTTCTGAATTACAAAGCTTCGTTTCCGAAATGGGGTCATTTCAATTCGGCTACAAATCTCTTCAATGTGGCATTTTTCATTTTCGGTAGGTGTGAAAAATGTCCAAAAGTGCTATTTTCAGAAACAAAGTGTTTTGTAGCCGAATCATAATGCACATCCCTATAAACAAGACAAAGTACAGCATGCAAATTTGCTTTTTGAATAATGTATACAGAGTATTTTCAAGTTTTCTAGGCACCAATTTAAATCATTTAGGACAGAGCACACAGATCCTCAAAATAGCCCTACTGACTGAGAGAAGACAGAGAAATGCTTGTTCTTGTAACTTTACTTTTTTTCTTTTTACAGTGAAATATTGTATATGGAGGGAAAGCATGCATGCTATCACATATGCAATGCAGCATAATAATTTATTTCACTGCAAATACACGTGTGAGGCAGGTGCTGCACTCAATGGCTGCCCAGTGTATGTAGTCATGGTAAAGCATGCTCTTGTGAGGCAATTACAGTTCTGACTGTTTACCCCTAAACTCAGATTATCGCCATGTAGGGGCGGAGATCACATAAGCAATGGCCTTTGTACTATAAGCCCAATACATATGCAAAAGGGGAAACATTACAGGTTAGATCCCAACCTTTCACCCTTCAGCCTCCCATGTCCAGGAGCTCTTTCCATGAATGGAGGGAGAACGGTACTCTTGGAAAGGGTCCTGCTGAGACCAGAAGGATTCTTCCAGGAGCACAGCTCTCTTCTTTTATAAATGGAAGGAGTTGCTGGCTGTGGAGCACCACAGCACAAAATGTCAGTAAGATCCAATCCCAATGTCTGCTTTAAATGGTAATGTCCTTCCTGTCACACTTTAGCACTCTGCTTACTCCCTAGCTATTCTTTGAGAAAAACATAGAAGTGTTACCTATCTGTAATTTCCCTTAACTTCCTGAAACATAGGCTGCATTCACACATAACCGCAGTTGAAAGGCCTGTGGTTCCGCAGATGTTACATTTGAATACAGGGAACTTCAGTTGGGTGTGGAGAAGAAACAAGAGTTCAGGATTGGGACTCTAATCTGAATCCTTGGGTTGCAGTGAGTTTCGTCACCACAACTTAAGGTTCCAGACAGCCTGCTGTACATCCAAATTCGAACCCACAGACTGCTAGCCCTGGAACCAGATTTGAAGGAGCAAGCTCCTCCTGCAACTCCAGCCTGATTGGCTGTGCAGGCTGTCCTTCTGTCTCTCCCGCATCTCTGCAGTCTCACTTGAGTGCAGAGAAGCAGCTCTCCTGAACGTTTGGATTCAGATGGGAAAGTAGGGGGAGGGGCGCAGAACTGTGTTACATGTGAATGCAGCCATAGATTTGGTTCAGCTTTCAAGAACAAATGATAATCAACCAAGGTTTCAGCTCTTAAGAGTCCTGCAATCAGGTGGTTGAAAACACTTTTTAAAAAACCCATATCCAATCTTACTTTTCTCTTTAATGGCCTGATGTGTGTGAAAACTGGCACTTGCTGCATTAGAATTCATTATTATGTACACAGTGCATCCTACACAATGATATTGCCATTTGCTACCTCAAAGAAAGCTAATAGCATTTTCAAAATGCAATTATAACTTTTCAGTAGAAAGCTCAAGCTCTGTTTGGATAATCTAAAGCAGCTCACACTACTACATGCACAGACAGCACACCAAAGCTAATAAATTCTTCTCATGTCTTCATATTATTAACACACCTACCGGCAATGTCAAGATGTTAGTTTAAAGAATTTCAAATATGAAACAGTTCAATAATCTGGTTGGTGAGAGCTGACTGACAAAGCTAATTAACTGCCTGGAGAAGATTCTTTATAAATGAAGCAACTTCTGTCTGAACACATTTCCAAGAAGAACAAAATGTTCTTTTTGTCTTCTGCTTTTTCTCCCTCACATGTTCTGTCTCTCTTTCTCTCTCCCCCTCTCTTCTCCCGATCCCACTTCACCTCTGATTAAAGGGATTTTTCCACCAGTTATTCTACAACAAACTGATGCCCCTGTGGTTCTAGAGGGCACACATATTTTTCTATATTTCCTGTGTGTTTACAGTTTTCTGGTAGATCATTCCACTCCCTTTTAGCTCCCATTAATTCTACCAAGGGATATTATTTAGCTTCAAGGGTACTTTACACATTTGATTTCACATCTGGTCTTCTGTCCTGGAGGATGGCAAGACTGTCTCCATAGTTCTTCTTGCTGACTTCTACTCTGTTTGCTTTAAGCAGTTCTCTTTACCATCAAAATCCTCAATGCAAAAGGGACAAGTTGTTGCCTTGTGAGTTTTAAATGTGACTTGAGGGATGACCATTGCTTTCTTTTCATCTGAAAGGAATATTTATCCTGACAAATATTTTATTTATTATATTCATATTGCTTCCTTGCTTCCTTCCTGCCAGGAGCTCAGGGTGGCATACATGATTCTTCCCTTCACTTTTCTCTTCACAACAACCCTGTGAGATAGGTTAGTCTGAGAAAGAGTAACTGGCCCAAGGTCACCCAATCAGCTTCAAGGCTGTGTGGACATTAGAACCCAGAGCTCTCCAGTACTCTAACCACTACATCATGTTGGCTCCATGCCACTCCATGGCCACATTTGCACGTAACGCAAAACTGCAGTTAAATGGGGCAGAGGTTGGAAGTTGTGAATGGCGGAATGCATGCAACAGTGGTTTCATGGCAAAAGCAACCTGCTGTTTCCCTCACCAAACTACCATTTGAACCTTCGGTTCTTGAGCAGCAGCATTACATCCAAATGTGGATGCCACCATACAGTAACTGTGAAGTTTCTGGAACCATAATCATAGAGAGAGTGACCCAAACCCACCCAGGATTGTGCCTGCTCCATGCCTGTGGTGATTCTCACTGGCTGCCTATCTAAGCACTTACCTTGCTGTCCACCCCCCAGTTTAATAAAGCAGTTGCCCAGCAACAGGAATGCTGCCACATCCCATCCCAAACTCCCAAGCATGTTAAACAGGAAAGTCATACAGGGACATGCCCTCTTCCCACTCTGTCCCTTATTCCCCCCTCCTGGCAGTAAGGAGGCAAGGCGGACACTATGTGCTCAGGTCTCAGAAAATGAAAGGAACAAGATGTATGTTCAGAAGCACATGCAATCACGGTGGCAACATAAACAGGGCAACCCTATTAGATTGCTTGGAAAGCAACATATGGCAGGATGGCAATATTTGGGGTCAGGTTTAAAGAGTGGCCCCAGCCAAAATTCTTGAATGACTCAGGTCTATTTATTTATTTATTTATTTATTTTGGCACAATGATGTTGGGGAAGAGGGGACCAGCCCCTTCCCCTTGGATGACTGAGTGCAGTTCCTAGGCTTGCCCATGAGAAAGGCCAGGCAGCAAAATCATTATTGCCTCCAGTGAAAGGAGAGATTCCTTACATGTGATTAGGATGGATGCTGCTCTTGAGTGGACTGCTTACTCATGAGAGTCCAAGGCCATTGGGATACCCCTTTACAACTCTTGAGAAGAACCATCTGGGGGACTGGTGGTGTCAAGCAGAATCACTAATAATGTGTGACAAATGCCCTTCTCCCATGGACCGTTCTCTCACGAGAGTGACAGCCCATGGAGACATGCATGCAGGCTGGATGGCAGATGCAGCCCAGCCTGGTTGCTCCATACAAGCAAGCCGCTGGGATGGGTACCTCAGCAACACTTCTCCGTCTTGTTGACTGCTATGAAGAGGCAGTCAAAGCAGGTCCTCTGCCAGCCCATTCACCCATTTGAACATGTCCATCTTCATTTTTGCCCAAAACGGTGACCCCACTTTCCTGGGGTCACAGGCAACTGGGTAACAGATGTGTACTTTTTGATAACTTCATGGAGGAGAGGTCTATCAATGGCTACTAGTCGGAGGGCTATAAGCCACCTCCAGCCTCAAGGGCAGGATGCCTCTGAGTATCAGTTGCAGGGGGGTAACAGCAGGAGGGAGGGCTCCTCAACTCCTGCTGTAGGCTTCCAGAGGCATCTGGTGGGCCACTGTGTGAAACAGGCTGCTGGACTAGATGGGCCTTGGGCCTGATCCAGTGGGGCTGTTCTTATGTACTTATGTGAATAAAATTGATGATTTCCCCCCGCACTGTATTTTTATTAGTTTTCTACATGTCCATGTGACTTCCAGTTCATCTTTCAACATAGTTATACTACAACATCCATATTGGCTCTCATGTGAATATTTTCTTGGTATGTATATATCTAGTTATTATGTCCTAGTCCTTGTTTTCATCACCATAATAATCTATTAGTTTCATTACTATAACAAATTCCCCAACTATTATTTTTACATTTCAACCCCCGTTAATAAAACCAAATTCACATTGTTTTTCTTATACCGCAAAAAGGGTTTCCAATCTTCTACAAAGTTGTCTGTATGACTATCTCTTACTAATACAGTAAGTTTTGCCATTTCTGCATATTCATATGCCTTCATCAACCATTCTTCTCTTGCTGGAATTTCCGCAGATCTCCATTTCTGAGCAAGAACCATTCTAGCCGCCATCATAAGATATAGGAATAAATTTCTATTTTATTTCGAGATTTCTTCATTAATTATGCCCAACAGAAAGGATTCAGGTCTCTTATGAAATACACATTTAAAAATATTTTTAAGTTAGTCATAAATCATATCCCAAAACTTCTTTACTCTCTGCAGGACCACCACATGTGGTAAAAGGACCCCTCGCTATCTTTACATCTCCAACACTTATTAGATACATTTTTATACATTAAAGCTAGTTTCATAGGTGTTAAGTACTACCTGTACATCATGATCCAGCCTGATCCAGCAGGGCTGTTCTTATGTTCTTATGTGAATAAAATTGATGATTTTTTGGCTGGGGTGGGTGGGAATGAATTGGATTTTATGGCTGATATACTGGGCAGCCTACCACATATGTTTAGCACTATGAGGGTGCTGCTGCATTATACTAATGGTTGTTGCAAAAGTGCCCACTTGTGAAAATGCTGAAATTGTGTGGTTGCATGGCCATTATTTCCTATGTGCACTTTTGCAACAGCCATTAGGAAGACATAGCAGCAACCACATTGGATTAAATGCAAGTGGAAGGTTGTGTAGTATCTCAGCCTGTATATTTAAATCAGATATTTTAAAATTCCCTTTTTTAAAGAAAAGGTTTTAAATATGTTTAAATAAATTTTCACTTAAAAAGAAAAGAAAAGAAACTTGACAAATTAAAACACCAGCATATTAATTCTACACTTACAATGTCTTACAACTGAATCAATGGTCTTCAAGCAAACATTTTAAAGGCCACTTTTCTGTAACCAAGAGGTCAAACATTATCAGTATGGCATGATAGATCATATACTACCTTGTCATAATAGACTAGATACTGACTAGCACATTTTCACAGACTGGGATCCAGCCCCTGGCTTTAGCAGATGCTATCTTATATATTACTAGGAAGATTATCCACTGTACCCACCAGAGTAATCTTGGAATGCTCTTATTTCTGTTTAATTGCTTGCTCAAGTAGTTAGATGAACCAATTAACGTATACATAATTGCTTAGGAAATACATGGGGAAACTTGATTTAAATCAATGGTTTAAATCAGCTTTCTTTCTTAGTGATTTAAACCAGGGGTGGAACAGACCTTGGGCTTCCAGGATCTACTTTGTTGTGTGTGGTTTTTTTTAACTAGAACTCCAGTCTTCATCAATGTGCAGAATATTGGCTTGAGGGCAGATAAAAACTTGGAATTAAAGAGCATCTGAGTATATGCTCAGCCTGGGAAATTGTTGTCTGAAACCTAAAACAGTTCACAGGCACTTGTGTCATGCTACTTTCATTGTTTCCAATGGAAGTAGTACTGCAGAAGTGCCCACACACTATTTTAACTAACTGTGCAATTTCCCACCTCTGCAACATCACCAGGGCTGCTATTCATTGCACAGCAGCCTGGCAGGTCCTTAATACTGGCATTCCATACCATGGAAGGTTGGCCAGTATCAGAACAGAGCTCATAGACCTTTCACACAAAAATCTGATTTAGCGGGCGGGGGGGGAGGCAAGGCCTTGAGAAACTAGGAATCAAAAATTCTTGCAGATGTACTGAAATTTCACCCAGAGATCAACCAGTAGAACCTGACCTACTTTCTCTCCACCCATGATTTATACCATGATTTAAATTACCTTGATTTATAGTGGAGCAGATAAATGGCCAAAAGAAAAAGAAAAAAGCTGAATCGTGCCCTTTGGTCTACAAAGCATGTGATTTGGCAGAAATGTTGTCAGATATGTGTGGTTTTAGAAAGTATAGGCTGGCACCTCCAAAATCCAATATGGCAGCTAAAAATACAAAATTCAATATGGTGTGACAATATTTCATGTTTAAGCTCACCAGAATAATTTAAATAGTGATAAAAACCTGAGATTTGGCAGACAGATATGTGTGGTTTTATAAATTAATGTTTGGCATCCCAAAATGCCACATGGTGGCTGAAAATAAATATGGCATTGCTATATTAACATGGTCACATTAAGAAAACACACATTTTTCTTCTGTTTTGCATACTTGAATGCACAAGGACAACTGTATTCAAAATATTTCAATCAGCCCTCCTGCATCAGATTTTTAAAACTATTTTTTCTAACTTCTTGGTTTGTACTCTGTCTATACTCTGGAATTACTTTTCCCCAATGTTACACTTCAGATTTAGAATAGATGACTCAGATTTGACCTCATCTCTGCCAGGAACACAGACAGGAAAGCTGCTCAGATGCAACTGTCTTGGATGCAACTGTCTTTCTAAAATGCTCGCTGACTGGGGACATGCGATGCATGGAATTATGTGTGCATTCAAAAATCCCTGGGCTTTGTGTAGCTAGAGTCTGCAGAAAGTAATTTGGGAGGCAGGGAGGGTTCTCTTGTTATTATTTCTCTTTCCTCCTTCACTCACTTCTGGTACACTGCCTCCAGTATCAAGGAGCTAACAAACAGCAACAGTCACCACAAACAATGTGGGTAAGCTCAACAAACATTCTTTGATAGTGTGTGCAAACTCATCAATGTGGTTCTAGAAATGGGGCAGTCTTTCACAGAAGAATCAACAGACCTACTCGTTCTCCACTCCTGAGATATCACAGATCAGAGTTTTGCTGACATGATTTTTACATACTACAACACGAGAGAGCAATTCAAGTCATTCATGGTGGGGCTACACAATGAGGAAAAGCTCTTCTATCAACCTATTAAGAAAAACAAGTTGGGTTTCTTCAAGCAGCAGATCGTTGCTCCACAGGCTACAATAAAGGAAGATAGCAACCTTTTCTCACAACTGTTTTATCTCTTGTCAGAACAGACAATTAAATTTGCAGGAGTTTTTCAAGAATGAAAATCCGTCCTCTCAAGCTTCACTAGTGACAATGGCAAACTTCACACCTGTGAGATGTCTTAATTGATTGAAATTCTTGAAGCTGATATAACAGTGCTGTAGAAGGAACCACCAGCAGATAATATCATTGTAGATGGGGAAGTACTGGTGAATAGCCTACTACTGTGGAGAACAGAAATAACCTTTGATAGTTATGCAAAGGATGTATTTCTCCATGCAGTGGAATCCATATTCCATGGAAACACTTGTATTTGATAGGTACTTGAAGGACAGTCTAAAAGTGAAGACCAGGTGTGCCCAAGCAAAAGGTCTGAGAAGAAGGATAGAAGGAATCAACACACCACCAAATCTGGAAAAGCTTTTTAAGAGATTCTAACAAGAGTGACCTTCTCCACCTTTTAGCAGACAAGATAGCAGCACTGCAGAAGGAACAAGTATTGTAACTAAAGGGGGAAAATATCACAACCAAGATATCTGCATAGATAATTTGGCTCCTTACTGACATGAAGTGGCCGACACACACATATTTGTGCATGCCATATATGCAGTAGCATCAAGTTGCAAGGAACTTTTAATCAAAGCCAGTGATGCAGATATTGTAGTTATCACCATACCAGTTCTTCCATCACTTAAGGTACTTGGCCTTTAGGCCATGTGGGTTTCTTCTGAGAAAGACATATAGCACTGATGGATTCCTGTCCATGAAGTTGCTGACACATTAGGGCCTGGAAAATAATTAAGGGACTACTGTACTTTTCTTCCATGCATTCACTGGTTGTGATAACTTATCATCTTTTTGTGGCAAGAATTCTGCATGGCATGCATGGAAAATGTGTGATGATGTGTCTAACTGAGTCAGTGCCCAGCAGTGATTGAAGACCAAGATCTTCAGATCTTGGAGAGGTTTGTGGTAATCAAGTATGACAGAGGTAGTACATCCATGCATGTGGATGATGCAAGACTGGAACTTTTTGCAAAGAAACAGAAAATCTATTTTGATATTCTTCCAACACAACTATGGATGAACTCTTATTGCACTCAAAGCAGGCTGCATGCCAGGCAGGAATACTATAGGGCCAAGCAGCTGCTTTGCGATGTAAGTACTTTGTTTAATTATTCTACTATGACTACTCATAACCAGTCAATTTAACCGTATATTGATGTAATCATTGTTAATGATGGTTAAGATCTATTAACTCAATTGCTTTAGAAACTTGTTCTAAAAAAAATTCTGATTTCTTGTTCTAATTTCAAATTCTGATGCTCCTTCCCATCAAATAAAATGTATTCTATGCAATCTGAATGGTATTTTTTTCCATTTTGTATCTGTTTGAATGATTCTAAAGATTTTCAGCATTTAATAATGTGAAGCCATATTTATATTAGTTTTAGCTACATTTAGCCACCATATTGGATTTGTAGCCACCACGTTGGATTTTTGGGGTGCCTGAAGTTACTTCCAAAAACCATAAGCATCTGACACAGACTGACAAAATTTCTGCCAGATCTCAGGTCTGTATCACTATGAATCTGATGCTTTTTATTATTTAACATCATGAGACCTTTTTAATGTTCAGCCACATATTGAATTTTTAGGCACCACATAGGAGTTTTGGGGAGTCAAACATTACTAGCTAAAACCACACATATCTGACAACACATCTGCCAAATCTCAGGCCCTTGTCTATAACTGGATTGAATCTCGTGAGTTTAAGCATGTAATATTTTGATGCCATATTGAATTTTTTATTTTTGGTTGCCATATTGCATTTTGGAAGTGCCCACCTATATTTTCTAAAACCACTCATGTCTGAGATTTTGTAGATCACAGTGCACAATACAAAGTGCATAAAGTGCCCCAATATAACTCACTCCACCCTGACAGCCAATATTTCATCTGATTGTGGCAATTCACTATGATCATGTGTATTATATATAGGCTTCACAGAGTAATCATTGGGGATGTGCATGGAACCATTCGACGCTCCATTTTAGGAGCGCCAAACCGCTTCTGGCAAATGGTGTTTGAACTGGTTTGGAGGGCGGGGTTGCTTTAAATGGCAGCCTAACTGCCTAACTGCCAGCCCCCACCCTGCCGATTTCGCCTCCCTGGCACTCTTCCAAAAAGTGGGTGTGCAGGGCTGCAGCATGCCTCCTTGCAGCCTGGACCAGCATTGCCATGCAAACGACTGATGCACATGCATGCCTTCCCTGCCATTTAAAGGAAAAAAACCAAAAACCAACAACCCCACCCTCCCGGGAGTGCACGGAACCGGTACCATGCACATCCCTAGTAATCATCATGAGGTCACAAGCTATACTAACTGTACTAACTGGAGACTAAAGAATATATAAAGCAAGGAGAGAGCAGAATGAATGAACAATATAACAATGCAGGCCTTCAGCTCTCTGCTAGCTATAACACACAGAGAGAGCTTACAATATAGGCTTAACAACAAAGGAACAGAGCTTATAAGGTCACAGCAAGCCTTTAATATTAACAAATCTGCTCCATACACCACAATATGAAGGAAGAACTCTATCTAACACCTGTGCCACTTTTATTTATCCTAATGTCTACCCTAACACTTCTCAAAGTGATTCTATTCTCAACATTTCTATTCTCACAGTCTGGGAGTACTTCTGGATCCACACCTCTCCCTGGCATCTCATTTGTGATGACCCAGAGACCAATCTGCCCACCGCATTCTGGACTAACTGCAGTTTCCAGACTATGTACAAAGGCAGCCCCACATAGAGCACATTTCAGTAGTCAAGTCTGGAGGTGACCAGCAGATGTACTACTGTTCTGAGGTCATTTATCTCAAGAAATTGATGCAGCTGGCGTATCAGCCAAAGCTGATAAAAGGCACTTCTGGCCACTGCCTCAACCTGGGACACCAGGGAGAGTTTTGTGTCCAGAAGCACCCCCAGACTATGTACCTGTTCCTTCTGGGGAAGTGTGACCCCATCCAGAACAGGGAGATCAAAATCATCTCCCGAGTTCCGACCTCTCACAATAAGTACTTCCATCTTAACTGGATTCAGTCTCAGCTTTTATGTCTCCTCCAGCCCATCACTGCCTCCAGGCAGGCATTTAGGGAGGTTATGCCTTTTCCCGATGATGTTGACATGGAGAAATAGATGTGGGTGTCATCAGCATACCGATAACACCCTGCACCAAATCTCCTGATGATCTCTCCCAGTGTTTTCATGTAGATATTAAACAACATTGGAGACAATATGGAGCCCTGAGGGACGCCATACTGAAGTTCAGTTTTTTAAGAACAACAATCCCCGAGAGACACCATCTGGAATCTGCCTGAGAGATAGGAGTGGAACCTCTGCAAAGCAGTACCTCTCACCCCCAACCCCGTCAGACACTCCAGAAGGATACTATGGTCAACAGTATCGAAACCCGCCGAGAGGTTCAAAAGGATCAACAGAGTCACACTTCCTCTGTCAATTCCCAATTGGAGATCATCCATCAGGCCATCCATGGCAGTCTCCACCCCATAGCCCACCCGAAAGCCAGTCTGAAACAGGTCTAGATAATCAGTTTCATCCAAGACTGCCTGGAGTTGGGAGTCCACCACCCTCTAAATTACCTTGCCCAGACACAGAAGGTTGGAGACAGGCCTATAGTTGCTCAACTCTGAGGAATCCAGGGCAGGCTTCTTCAGAAGTGGTCTAATAATTGCCTCCTTAAGGCAAGGAGGCATCCTGCCCTCCCTCAGAGAAGCATTTATGATATCTACTAGGCTTTCTACAACAACCTCCCTGCCAGATAAAATAACAATTAGCCACATTGGGCAAGGGCCAAGAGAACAGGTGGTAGGCCACATCGCTCCAAGGAGCTTGTCCACATCCTCATGAGTCACAAACTGAAACTGATCCAGCTGGCAAGATCAGGATCCAGGATCCAGGACCAGGCAGCAGAGGTTCCCTTGGCTGCATGTAAGCAACATATCTAGTTTGTTTGTTTGTTTGTCAGATTTGTCAAAGTTTGGCAGAGAATACCAGGCAGCAGAGGAAACCTGACATTCTCTACCCAACAATGGCACAAGTACCAGCTCATGCCAGGAGCATGTGCTCGCTCACAGGGAGCCTCCAGTTTCCTCATCCTTGTTTTCTGGCAGTCATGTGAACCCACACTGTGTGTAAGCAGAAAGAAATTTTGATTGCACACTGGAGGAGCAAAAATTTCTCCCAATCACAGCTTATGATGTCGGCTGTGCTCAACAGAATCCCTTGACCTTGGGAGTTCTGTTTCAGGGAGTGTGTTGGCTGCTGCTTGAAAGATGAACTTGCATGAGCAGAGTGACCAGCAGCCATTCATGCTAGTCTGGATCCCAGTAACAAGTTTGTGGTCATAACCAGAGTCACTCTTACCCCCAGACCTTGGGGCTTTGGTCTGTGGCCTCATGGTTGAAGGGGGCCTCCAAATGTTCTGGGGGGCCTCCTCAAGAGGCCTGCCACTATCTTGTGCCAACCCCCCCTCTGCCCCACCACGCCGATCTTTGCTATTTTCACTACAATGTGCACAGCCGCCAGGGCTGAGCCAAGCCGGCCATGGTGGTAGCGGTGGGTGCCGCAGCTGACAGGTCTGACCATCCAGGCCTTGAGCACCGGTGAGAGCCTCCAGCGTACCTGCGCAGTGCGAGCTGTGCAGGTGCACTGGAGGCTCTTGTCAGTGCTCAATGCCTGGATAGACAGGCTCACAAGCCACTGCACCTGCCGCCGCCACCATGGAGGAGGCCTGCTTGGCTCACCCCCCACCCCCCGGCCACGCAAATGGCAACAAAAATGGCAAAGATCTGTGCAGTAGGGCAGTGACAGGCTTCTGGGGAGGCCCCTAAAATGCAGGTTTCTTTTCTTAAAAAAAATGGGGGGGAGCCTCATAGTAGGTGTGGCTCCAAATCCCTTCAAGTCCAGGCTCCAAAATTACCTAGGTGTGCCACTGGTCATCACTGCTGGCTGGCCTCATCTTTTGTTAGGCTGATTGTTGGCAAATAGTTCAGGAGGCCACATTGTGTTTCTTAAGGTGAACTAATGGTTGAGAGATCACTCTGTAGGGTGAAGTCATTAAAAAATATTTCAGGATAGCATGTATTATCTGCCGAATGGGCAGAACTAATGTGAGGAAGTCCCACCAACCAGCCAGGGGTGCATCTTCAGTCAGTGAAAAGAAAAAGCACGCAGGCAGCTTTGTGATAAACAGAGTGCCTGACATCTCTAATTTAATTTAATTTAATTTAATTTAATTTAATTATTTATCTATTTAAAACATTTTATACCGCCCACTACCAAAGTCTCTAAGTGGTTCACAGCAGAAAACAAACCAAGACTAAAACAAAGCAAGAATTTAACAGTTATACATATAAAAAATCTTGACTAATGAAGCAATGAGAGAAACACCAGATGCAGAAGAGTTCCAGACTAACACTGCCCGGTGTGTGGGGGGGGAGGGTGTTGTGGCCAAGCTGACTACCACATTAGAGTCAGAGTTAGCAATCCCAAATTATGTGAAATCCAGGCCTGGGTCTGATTCTACTTTATTAAGAAATCAATTAATGCCTGAACTCAGATGAACTGACCAGTACATGACACCCAGGTCTCATGACTTGCCTTTGGGACAGATGGTAATTACTTTGTGAAGGCAGGGGCAATCCAGCATTGTTTCTCAATGCTTGTGAAACGTGTAATCAAGGGACACAATGGCCAGGCTTGCTTTCCTGTCTCACACATATCCAAATGCTATCACTGTGGAATGCCTTTACAGATGCATGTGAGGAAGATTTACACACACTAGCAATTTGGATATGTTGTTGTCCAGCTCATTCATGTTGAACCAGAACTCATAGTCCAGTGGGCCAGGCTGAGATCTGTATCTTTGCCAGCATCACTGAACTCCTTGCAACAGGAGTTCAATGGAGCAAAATGATTAAACTCCTAGAATTGTCTGGAACTTGTATTCAGGTAATGTCTCTGGGGGAAGCTAGGAGCTGAGTTCGCATTTCCTCTTACAGAAAGTTTACACTAGTCATTGGTCATTGCTTTGCTATCCAGTGAATTGCCTTGAAAAGATGGGATAATCTTGTCTTTCTCTGAGGAGATATTTGCAAGGTAGAATTAGAAGTATTGTTTATATCCTCTTGCTGTTTTTAGAATTACACCCTAGGTAGATGTACACAAAAGAAAATGATTTAATTGCTCTTGCACACATATAGCCTTGCTTCTTCTTTCCTAACACCTTTGACTTTTAACATTCTTGAAGACCAGACACCAGAAAGTCTGGGGACAAGAGAAGATGCCCATTTGCAAGCTCAGAGATGCAGATTTGCTTTGGGAATGTCAATAGAACAATATTCTTCTCAACAACAATTAATTGGAGATGGAACCCAGATCCTGTTTACCCTGGACTGACCTAATATCCTGAATGGATCAATAATTAGAAGACAGGATCTAGAGGGTAACAGCAATTGACACCTTTTGTGATCCAGGAAGGATGATGATATTTTGAATAGACTCAAATGATGGAACAACTATAAGAAGTGATCTTACTGGACAGTGTCAGCAAGCTTTGCCTAAGCAGCAGATCTTTGCTCATGTGCGCATCCCAAGTGCCTGCTGTCTAGCTGCGGAACTAACAGAGGCCTGAAACCTGCAGACAAGAGACTGCTCAATAATTCTTTGCTGCGGGGAAAAGAATCAAGGGCTAACTCTGTCTGTGAAATCCAGCACCAGCTTTTTCCATCTGAAGCCTCATTGTTCCCAAGTCTCATATCCAAGCTGTGTACACTTACTGTCCCATGCTGGACCCTGGTAAATATGCTGCTTACACAGCCTTGGTTTCCACTTCCCTTCCCCTTTCCCCCCTTCTTCCTCCCTCTACTAACTCCTGATTCCCAACCATCCCATTCCCATGCCTTCCTTACCTCCCCTCATTCCTCTTTCCATCTACCTCTGAATTGTGTTAGGTTTTAGGAAGATTTAATACTGACCTTACATGCATCCACACACATGTGGTAGTTAGGAACACTGGGTTGATGTTATTACTAGCTATAACTGAATAATTACTAGTAGTTCTGATTGATTGTTATGTTTTTCTGCTCAGTTAGGTTGATACTGTTGCTCTTTTATACTCAGTAAAGTCCATTGAATTATTTGAGAGTGTTTTGGTCTTCTTTCTACATTTGTGCCCAGACTGTACATGTTCACTATATAAAGAACTGGTAAGGTTGGGGCCTTCCCTGCCTGGCTCAGGCCTTCCTAGAAGCCCTTTGTGTCACCCAAAAATATGTCCCTAAGAGGTTGTATAACCCCCAGAGACATATTTTTGGGTGGCTCAGAATGCTCGAGGGAAGGTGAGATTATCTAAATTTGCCCCCATCATTGAGCCCGCAGTGGAGCTGAGTTAGTTGAACTTTTGAGAAGCTCTGATACTTCTCTCATGCACCACTGTTTCATTAGTCAAGGTGTCAGCAACTGACTATTTAGAGACTGGAATAGAGAAGCTGGTCAAAGAGCTGAAACACCTTGGAATGCAGAGTTTGCTCTCTGGGAACTGATGTAACTCACAGAACTGCTCTGCTATTTCACCTCCATCCCATGCTCAACTTGTATATTTGTAAATAAATATTACGAAGACACTGTAAGTTTCCAGTGATCTTTCCTCCAATAGACACCAGCATCTGAGAAGTGCTGCACCCATGAAAATTCTCACTGCTCAGAAAAGTGGAAAGCAGGCACATAGCAGTATGACTAAGGTAATATATCCAATATCACCATTTCAATGAACACCATTCTGATATTTCCATTTCAATCAAAAGAGAGTGTATGGAAAGCTTATTTAGAATGAGATAAATGCAGGATGAATTTTTCACAAGGTCTGGATTTTTAAAAAAATCATTTTTCTAAAATGTGGATATATTTGAAATATTTTGAATGTTTCAATCATGGACTCTTGTCATTTCCCCCCTTCTGTCTCCCCCCACCAAAAAACCTGAATTACATTTCAATACGTTTCTTCCCACTTGTAATTTGAATCATTTCTCCAATTCAGAAAGCCCACATTGATCCACTACAATCCCAGCAGTCACTAAAATCAGTTTTTATGACTCCCCTTCAGTCTGATAGTATGTATCTTTTAAGGTTTCTGCTCGCTAATTAGAGATTTTGTTTTTAGTAATCTGTTTTTTAATATATGCAGTCTTCTGTTCTCTCTAGCTCTGCCTTAAGAAAGACTTTTATCTTCACAGCTTGGCACAGATCATCTGAAAATACAAGTTCTCTATTACATGACAACCCATAATGAGCTTTAATGAAGCCTGCAAACAGCTGTTGAAAATTCCACTTGAATGGGCTTTCCTGCGTATCAGTAGCTTAGGACATTCTTTCAGCCTTCAACTGTTGAATCATCTGCTCACCATACATATAATGTGAAAAATGAAAATGAAACACTAAAGCAGCTTAATCCTTTTTCATTAGATATTTTATTTTAATCAGAATTTTAATATGCTCTTATTGAATAAGTACATTATGTACCATCATATCTAAGCCCCTCACCTTTTCTAATAACGTTCCTGTGCTGAACACAGAAGAAAGCAAATGTTACTATGCAAATTTCCACTGAATTAATGTCCTTAGCAAAAACATTTTAAAAAAAACAGAGTTCAAATCACATTTTTAATTATGCAAAGGATGCATGGTCTGAAAATTGTCAGGAATTATAACGTCAGTAAGGGCTCCCTCCCCATGGCTGCCTGCTCTCTCTCTCTCTCTCTCTCTCTATGTAGAGAGAGAGAGAGAGAGAGAGAGAGAGAGAAGACAAAAGGGAGTTGGGAAGAATCCCATGGTTTAGCACACACTCACTTTTGCATTGTGTTTATTAATTTTTCTTATTTTTAGGGTAAATGTCAATATGCTTTAATTATTTATACCCATTTTTATATGCCAGTTATTTTCTATTTTTACAAAAGACCCCAAAATAAAATAAACTGGGCATTGTTTGATTCTGCTCTAGGCTGATCTGGAGTTACTGATGAGGCAGGATATCAGGAGTGACAGAGATCTTGTTCAGATCTGATAGTAAAGGAGTCAGAACCTTGGCTAGCTGTATGCCAAAACAGAAGAGCTGGGTATGGCAACATACATAGGGTGTTGCTCCAGGAGCTTCTAAAAGCAGACTGCTGAGTTTTTATGGCTGCTGTCCAGCCAGAGTAGGGAAGGCTCTATTTCTTAAAGGGGCCTAGCTGGCTCTGAAAGTGCTAGGGGGCCTCTACTAGGACTGGTAGGTCCACAGTACACTCCTCCAAGTCAAAGGACAAAGACAGAACTCTATCCTCAGGTTGTAGTGGAGGAGCAGGCTCAAGAAATCCATAATCTGAGTTCATTATTGGCCTTCAGGGGAGCCGGTTTGGCCTGGCCTTCCAGGGTTTTTAAACTGTTGTAAATGTTCAGCCTGGTTCTCCAGGGTTTTTAACTGTTTAAATGTTTTAACTGTTAATTGGTTTTTTGCTATTTTTATAGTTTTTATGGTTTTGATTTTAATTGTTTTTATTTTTATGTAATCCACCCTCAGCCATTTTTGAAAGATGATATATAAATCAAATGAATAGGTTCTCCTGGTGTGCCATAGGCTTATTTGGGATCTTGGTTACAAGGTCTTCCCACCCTGTCTGCTCCCAATCCACATTGTATTCTGATTGGGTGGGGGGCTGAATCAAGGCTCATGACAATTATTTGACAAACTACTTGCACAGATGCAATTTGGTTGACAACAATACACAGGAGCAACACATACATCCAATAAGACTACTGAAGACATCATTTTAAACAATTGTTTATCAGGGTCAATAAAACTATCCAAATCTGAGCCTTGATGCTGCATTGTCAGCCAGCCCCACAAACACTCGGGTTAAACAAAACAAACCACTTCCACCTTCAAGAACAGGCTTTCTGTGAACACTGTGATGATGTTACTCTTCTGCCCATCATGTATTACTTTATAATCTCATAATCATTCACACCAGAGATTTCATCGTAGAAGAGACTGACTTTACATTATAAACAAAGCATTCTTTTATTATAACCTCTTTGCCAAAAAGGGCTGGAACTTACTTCAGTTCAACAAAATGGCTGAGGGAGAATTTGTGCTTCTGGGTGGAGGGGGCAATAATTGACTAAAACATATGTTTGCATCATATTGGATACCTTTCAAAACAATTCATGGGAAATTCTAATCAAATTTCTAGCCAATCAATGAATTACAGTAAGTAAAATCTGGCCAATTACTAGAACTCTAATAACTAGAGTAAACTGGAAACCTGGGCACTGTACACATTCATACAAAGAAAGGGATTCTCTGTTAATAGACTCATCTGTATAAATCTTATTAATGAGATCATGAGTTCAAGTATTGTTTAAGATCTGCAATTATTCTCACACATGGCAAAGATCAAGATCATATATATGTTGTTTCACTGTTGTACCCTTTGTTCACACCATAGCAAAAAAGATCTAACAAGGAAACGATAACTGTTCTGCTCTACCAAATGCTTTACTAGTACTAACAGTAGGTTTTCTGGGCATTTAGCTGTTTCTGGACCTCATACATAACATGCATGTTGCCTTATCAAAAGAATACTGGTGACATTCCATTTATTTCAGGGGCACATCATAACGGATGCTACTTTAGTGACTGGGAGCAACCAGAAATAAAGCTGAGCAGTTTTCCCTCCTGAGGTTCAAGCTCTTTTTTTTTTGTCTGCAAATGCTTACAACTTTGCAGGCTTGCAGCTTGCCATTTGTCAGGGTATTTATTCCTCACACAGAGATGTTACCATTCATAGGAATATAGGAAGTGGCCTTATAAGAGTCAGGCTATTGGTCCATCTAGCTCAGTATTGAGCTTTATTGAGCCACTATACTGGCTGGTGGTATAGGCTCCAAGGTTTCAGGCAGGAGTCTCTCCCAGCCTTACCTGGAGATGACAGAGATTGAACCTGGGACCTTATGCATGCAAAACAGATGCTCTGTTACTGAGCTACAGCCCCATTCCATAAGGGAATATCTTGAAGTGCTCACATAAGTGCTTAGCAAAGGGGCGATTCATGATTGCTACCACAAGACCAACTCTCCTCCACATTTCAAGTTCTTGAAATAGTAACACTTCCTTTCTAATTATGGATGGATGTCACCAGTTACAGTTTGCTACCTAGGATCCCCAGGCCCAGAGCATGACTTGGAGGTGTCACTGTGGATGCTGTATCCAGTGCTTCCATGCAATGTTTGCAGGTGGAGCAACCTGCTGGTGTGCAAAAGGCAATGCTTCACCCAAATCTAATTGCACTGAACATAGGATCCCTTCTTTTAAAAAAAAAATTCCTTCTCCAAAGCAAATAAATGAGGTTATTAACACTTACAGCCCAGCGTGGCTGCTGCCAGCAAGCCCAATTAATTCCCCCCACCCTTAAACGAGGTTAGTGGAGCAAGTGCTCTGCTAAGCCCGTTGTTTTGATCGTGTGCCACCGTGGCGTGGCTTCAGGCTGCAGTGACTCATGAGAAGACCCCTCGACTGGGAGGCTACAACAAGCCTCCCAGTGTCGGAGGGCTCCCCAGAATGCCCTGTTCATGAGCACAAGGCATTCTGGGACTTCCAGGGGCCAGGCGGCACCTGATTCCTGCTGCCCCAACCGGCTCCATGATGGAATCAGTAATTGTGTGGGCGGCCGATCCAGCCACCCAGGGCGAGCTGCCTGCTCATCTGCGGGAGGAGTGGGGTCAAGCCCACTCTCCCCACAGAACCCTCTTAGGCTTTCCACACTGCTTGTGAGGAGAGCCTTAATATGTTTTAAAATGACAAAAGTGTTCAAGCTAGAGGGCTTCATCAAAGGCTAGCATGTTGGACATCTCACACAGTTCTGTTGTTTTCATGTGGCTTCCATGTGCTTTTGAATGCCATTCCATTTGGTGTTTTTAATCATGGTTTGATTTTCTGTGCAAATTACAGGGCTCCTTTGTTTCCTAAAATTGTGACTGCAATCTCTTCCATGTGATTAAATAAATGTTTGATGGTATATTTACATAGGAATGAGTGTTGTGGGTGTCTTGAGTCTTTCAAACAAAAAGCATCAATCATCTTTGGATGTCACCTTCCATTAACACTGGTGGCACTCTTTTTTTTTTCCCCTTCCATGACTTTTGTTGACATCTGCTGCTGTTGCTATCATTAAAAAGTGTCTTTATATTTGAAAATATCTGCTTCTAAGAAGAAAAATGTATCTGCTCAGTAATTATTTTAATTGTATTTTAAGTTTCTAATCTTAGTGGAGGTACTCAGTGGCGGCCGATGAGGGCGGTGTGGGGGGGAGTGGTGAGGGGTACCTTTAGAAGTAGTTACCGGTGATCCTGCCAGAACCTGGAAGGTTCAGGGAGCAGTGTCATCCCACCAGGCATCCTGTGTGGTGGCAGCCCTGTCTATGGTACTCATCTAGCCTCCATGCATGCATGGCAGCCATTTGCATAGTCAGCATGGTGTTGCTGATCACACAAATGGCCACTGCACATGCGCGGAGGCCAGGTTAAAGCTGTAGGCAGGGCCAGTGCTGCTGCTCCCCACATCTTCCAGGTGCCAGCAGCATCACCGGAAATGACTTTTCAACGTACTCCCCCCACCGCGCTGCACCACTCTCATCGCCCACTGCTGGAGGTACTGCCTGCTGCTGGAGGTACCAGCCCTGTAACCTGACCTAGTTGGAGGAGGAACTGTGAATTTTTATCGATATTTGCTGAGTAAAGGCAGATAAGGCTACACACTCCCACAGTTACAGAAATGAGGAACAGTGCTTGGATTTTAGAGAGAATTTCTGTGGGTTTTAAAAGAAAAAAATGGACCAGTGTGAGCAGCCCCACACAAACAAGGAGAATATTAAGGAGAACATTCATTCATTCATTCATTCATTCATTCAATCACACTTGTATACCGCCCCAAACTCACATCTCTGGGTGGTTCACAATGATATAAAACAGTTTTAAAACACATATAAAAACACATGAAAACAAATAAAAACCAACAATTTAAAAATCAATCACAGAATTAAAACCTATAAATTATCATCAAGCAGCTGAAAAAACCTGAGTAAAAAGATGGGTTGTTAAATATATTTTTTAAAAATTGTCAGAATAATAGCAGTTCTGGATGTAGACAAACTTAAGTGCCTTTGCTGGATACTGAATCAAATTGTTTGCATAGCTAAATAATAGTTGTGTTCCATCAGGTTGGCAATATGGCAAAATTGAAAGACAAATGCGGTCAGTGTAATCTAAAAAATATAGATGAGGGAATTGACCTATGGACAGAAATGAATTTGGATAATCTGAACAGACCATAATAAGAGCCTTTCCAAATCAGGCTCTAATATCCTTGAATCAGGCTCTAATATAGTCTAATGTCCCATTTCCCACAGTGGCTCACCAGACGCCTCTAAGAAGCCCACAAGCAGGTGGTGAAGACATGCCCCTCCCCACTGCCATTGCTATTTTCCTTCATGAATTTGTCTAAGCCTCTTTTAAAGCCATCCAGCCATGGCCATCACTACATGTGGAAACAAACTCCATAGACTATGCATTGTGTGAAGAAATACCTTTATCTGCCCAAAAATTCCTGCCAATTTCATTGGATTCTATGTGAGAGATGGCGGGGGGGGGGGTGGTCTATCTATCCACTATCTCTACACCATGCATAATTTAATAAAATTTATCATGCCTCCCCTTAGTTGTTTTTTCCCTAAACTAAAAAGCCTCAATTGTGGTAGCCTTTCCTCATAAGGAAGGTTCTCTAGCACCCTCATCTTTTCGGTTGCCCTCTTCTGCATCTTTCCAGGTCTACAAGATCCTTTTTGAAACACAATGACCACAACTGTACACATTGGCTGACACTAGGGGTGTAGCTATAATTGAGTGGACGGGTTCAAAGAACCCGGGGCCCCCCAACTCCATCCCCCCTATTTGCTTCATTATCTCCCTCACTCTGAGGGGCCGCCAGGGAGAGGGGTGAATACAGGGTCCCTCTCCCCTAGCTATGCCCCTGGCTGACACTATTTCTGACATTAACACAAGGATGTTGCATTAGCTAGTTCTGCCAGGTCAGGAACATATCAGTATATTCCAGACTTAAAAGGGTGCAGCTCCTGCAGTGAAACCTCTTCCTCAGTCCATAGAAGTTACAAGGAGTGATGCAAAGCTATCAGCTATCTTTGTTGCAGAAGCACAATGCTTACACGTGGACCAAGACGGCAAGAGATTGCAGAACCTTGAGTGTCTGCTCAGCTACGTAACTTTCTTTCATGTATGCATCTTTGTTCATTGCACTAGTGCAGCATTAGTCTTGTTGTCAGCCAGCATACCAAATGTAGCCACACCAGAGATTAATATGATGACATTATAATTAGGGATGTGCAAATTGATTCGGGTTCAAATCAATTTGTACCTGAATCTAGCTGATTTGGGTGATTTGGAGACAAAACAAATCACTCCTGTGGTCCATTGGCTAGATTCAGGTACAAATCAAATCACACCTGATTCGATTCAAATCAATTTGAGATTTGGATCCCTCCTATTAATTTCCCCAGATTCCCAGCTTTCATTTAAAAAAAACCACGAAGCTCTAGCCCCTGTAGAAGTGGAGTTCTGGAGCAAAATGTGTGGTCACTATTTTCCAAGTGTTTGGATTCTTTGGTGTATAATAACTTTCCCACAATGAATCCCTATGAGGATTCATTACACACCTTCATTTCTTCTATTCATTTTGACTGTCTTTTAGACAGTGCCAATTGTCAACTGCCATGTGCCAACTACACCCCACTCCCACCCGCAAGGCAGTGGGGTACTACTCAATTTATGTTCTAGGATTTTTTTCAAGAGTTTAGGCTCAGGGGTGATTTGTTTTAGGCACAAATCAAATGAAAAAAAAAATCCATTTGTGCACACCCCTAATTATAATATTAGTAATTTTGTCTTCAACCCTCTTCCAGATGACCCCCAAACTGCCCTTTTTGCAGCTGCTACACACTGAAAGATCCTAAAATAGGTGGAATCACCAGCTCTGTAGAATAGACTCCAGCTGAGTTTGTTTTACCTTAGCTAAGTATTTCTTCAGGAGCAAGAAACAACAATGTTATTCAGAAATAACAGTGGCACCCGAGGTTGCTGCTGCCCGAGAAGCATGTGCTCCGCCCACTCACCTGCAAGCTTCTACTTCCATTGTTGGTTCTGACATGCTGAAATTGGTGGGTTCAGGCAGCACAACCCATTTCATCATATCCTGTCCTACTTCCCTCAAGAAACCCAAAATCTGTCACTTCAGTTACAGAAGTCACGTTTCCTGAGGGAAGTAAGGCAGGATACACCAAGACAGGTGGGTCCAGATCACATGACCACTCTTGGCCTATTGGAACCTATCCTAGAAATGGAGGCTCGGGGGCAGGGGGTGCATGCTTCTAGGGTGGCAGCAACCTAAACAAAGGCTCAGGGGGAGTGTGCATGCCTGGGGTGGTGCAACCTCAGGTGCACCACCTCAATTATCAGGGGTGTAGCTAGAGGAGAGGGGGCTCGTGTCCACCCCTCCTTCTGGCAACGCCTCAGAGTGAGGGAGATGATGAAGAAAATAGAGAGGGGTGGAGCTGGGGGGCTCTCAGGAGCTGGGGGGCCCATGATCTTTGAACTCATCCACTTAATTATAGCTGCACCCCTGGCTGTTATGTCTAAACCTACCTAATATATCACAAAGGAAACTTGTCCAGTGGAAGAACCCAAGAGTAATGGCTTATCCCACAGCAGCTGAATTTCTGGTATGTTAGAATATACAAGCCATTATTATGGCATGTTTTTAATTGGTTTAACTTGTAGCCTTTTAAAGCTGCAACAGTTTCTTATCAGCCTCTTTTCTCCATGCAGGAATAAATACATGGTGGCAGAAGCCTATGTCAAAAGCTGAGAGCTTGCGTCATCTCAGGGACACGTAAAGCAACAGAGGTTGGAGTTCAGACACGGCTGCTGCAGCCCAATGCTCTTTTGTTTCAGTGACTGTCATCAGCTTTAACTGAATTGCAGCAAAAAGATAAAGCATGGGATTCTGGGTTAAACAGATCTGCTGCCAACTTTGAGCACGCAATTGATAATATGACAAAATGATTGGAGTCATCAGGGGATCAGCGTTCCATGGTTATAAGGTTGCTGGTGACAGCAGTAGAGAGCACCCATTCTGCTATGTAGAAAATGATGGACAGGCAAACCAGTATTTTGGAGTCTTCCCTATCTATTTC
Organism: Hemicordylus capensis; assembly: GCF_027244095.1. Classification (NCBI taxonomy): domain Eukaryota; kingdom Metazoa; phylum Chordata; class Lepidosauria; order Squamata; family Cordylidae; genus Hemicordylus; species Hemicordylus capensis. The sequence goes on along the minus strand of NC_069661.1, from coordinate 50,329,879 downwards.
CAAAGAACAAGGGTCAGCACCATGTGTTCAAGTAGCACATCATGTTTCTCCAGATTTCATCAGGGTGATTGCTCAGAGTTAATCTCTATCATGTTCCTGCATTCACCACGTAGGTGGCTGCAATAATATCTTTGTGTGTTACAAAACAGGATATAAGCTGCTGGTGTCAGAAACATGGAATAATAAGGCACCATCCAGTTCATTATATGCCTCACCTACAAGATCCAGAACGCCAGAGATCCAGACCCTGTGAAAGTAGAATATTCCACTGCAATAATGTAATAGGGAAAGGAGTTTTAAAATGTAAGCATTAGACGCTCAATGTTTTTTGATGCCTCTGATCTACACTTCTAGGATTTGCTGCAATACAAAAACTGAAAATATGTCAAAATGGAACTAAACATGTAGTATTATCAGATATGAGTGTATCCAGGTGTGTAATTCTGTAACATTATGTTGTATGTTAACGTATATGCCATGTGTAAGCGCAATATCTCAAAGTGATCCTGGGATCTCCTTTAGGAAAGGGAACCATTTTCTCATACCCTCTGATATTAAACACTTGAGAACTGTTTGGTAGTAGTGGTAGTAGTAGTAGTAGTAGTAGTAATGACTGACATCCTGACTAAATTGTATACATAAGAACATAACAGTCCTGCTGGGTCAGGCCCAAGGCCTATCTGGTCCAGCATCCTGCTTCACACAATGGCCCGCCAGATGCCTCTGGGAAGCCCATAGGCAAGAGGGGAGGGCATGCCCTCTCTCCTGCTGTTACTCCCCTACAACTGGTATTTAGAGGCATCTTGCCTTTTCGACTGGAGGGGGGCCTATAGCTCTCAGACTAGTAGCCATTGATAGAATTGTCCTCCATGAATTTATTTAAGCCCTTCTTAACACCATGCTGGTGGCTATCACTACATCTTGTGGCAGAGAATTCCATATGTGAAAGTACTTCCTTTTGTACTTCCTTTTGTTGGTCTTAAATTTCTTGGCAATCAGAGCTGAACCAGTTCAGGGGAAATACTTGTAAAGGGGGATCTGGTGAGGATTCCCCTTTACAAGTAAAAGGGTGTTCTTTAGGCAGTAGTGGTGAGAGGGGGGAAATGCTGCTTAGCCCAGCCAGCCAGGCTGCCAGCTCTGCCAGTCATCCTCCCAGTGCAGCAAGCAGACTCCCCCTTCCTTCACTGTGCCACCGCCAAGCCAGTTGCCATGCTTGCCATGCCAGGAGGGCAAGCAGTAGTCCCAGCCAAGGAAAGCCACTTCTTCCTCGCTGTCTCCGTTCGTCTCTAACCAGTTCACCTGATCCAGGCCCAGTTTGGTTCAATCACAGAACAAACTGCCCCCGGTTCAGTCTGTGATTGAACCTATGAACTGGTCCAGTTCAGGGCAAACTGGTTCAGGATGAACCTTTCATGCACACCCCTACAGTACACTGTACTCCAGATGTGGCCACACCATAGATTTGTATAAGGTCATCGTGAAATTAGCAGTTTTATTTTCAATCCTATGCATGGAATTGGCCTTTTCAACCGATGGAAACATTGTGTTGATGCTTTCAACGAGCGTCCACCACAACCCACAAAGATCTTTCTTCTGGTCAGTCATTGCCAGCTCAGACCCCATCAGTGAATATGTGAAGTTGGGGGGGGGGTTTGTCCCAATATGCATCACTTTACACTTGCTAACATTGAAACACATCTGCCATTTTGTCATCCATTCCCCCAGTTTGGAGACATCCTTCTGGAGCACCTCACAATCTGTTTTGGATTTCACTACCCTAAATATTTTGGTGTCATCTGCCAATTTGGACACTTCTGTTCTTACCCCAACTTCTAGATCATTTATGAATAAATTTAAAAGCAGTGGTCCCAGTACAAATTCCTAGGGGACCTCACTTCTTATTTCCCTCCATTGTAAAAGCTGTCAATTTATACTTACCCCAGAAGGCACAAGTATGCAGCTTTGGAGTGCTCTTGGATCCAGCGCTCACTCTGGTATCTCAGGTGGAGGCTATGGCCAGGAGCACTTTCCATCAGCTTTGGCTGATTCAACAGCTGCGTCCCTTCCTTGAAGAGAATGATCTCAAACAGTGGTGCATCAGCTGGTAACCTCCAGGCTTGACTATTGCAATGTGCTCTATGTGGGGCTGACTTTGTATGTGGTTCGGAAACTTCAGTTAGTACAAAATGCCACAGCCAGAATGGTCTCTGGGGTAACCTGGAGAGTCCATATTATGCCTGTTTTAAAACAGTTCCACTGGTTGCTTATATGTTTCCGGGCAAAATACAAAGTGTTGATTATTACCTTTAAAGCCCTGAATGGTTTGGGTCTGGGCTACCTTAGAGAATGCCTTCTTCTGTATGATCGCATGTTGAGTTCATCTGGAGAGGTCCGTCTCCCTGTTAAGCTAACTTGTTTGGCCTGGCCTTCCAAGGTTTTTAAATTGTTTTAAAGTATTTTAATTGGTTTTAAATGGATTTTAATCGTTTTAAAATTGTTTTTATATTGTTTTAACAAGTGTGGTTTTAAAATGGTGTTTTTGTTTTTGAAATTTGTTGTACACCACCCAGAGCCATTGGATGGGGCGGTCTAGAAATGCAATCAATCAATCAATACCCTCTGTTACTTGTCATTCAAGCATTTACCAATCCACACGTGTAACCAAAGTCCTATTGAAATGAAGCAGTCCTTTAGAGTAACTCTTGGTTGTATTACTGAGTAACTGTCTGGATGTTAGTCAATAATAATCATCATCTCAACATATGTTTCAGCAAAACATATTGGGGGGGGCAGTTGCAGAAGGTTAAAATTTGTTTAAAATTGCCCGCTTGCCCATTTCTTTAGTGGGTTGGGTGGTCGGTAACATCCATCATGCCCTACCACACAACTCACTTTGGTTTTCCTGGGAGCGACCCATGGCGAAAAATGTGTTTAGAGTTTTCCCATTGTTCCCTATGGCTGAAACACTTGAAACATTTCATGTTGTTTTGTTCAAACAGCCGGCTCAACTACCGTTTCCAAGGAAATGTTTCGGACATTTGTGTTTCATTTCGAGCTTGAAAAAGAACATGATATCCATTTTGTGCACATCCCTAATGGGTATCAGTGACTATGTATACCCCTTGATCCCCATACATGCCAAGATGGTGGGGTCCTCTGGGGGAGTCTCATCCAGTTCTAGGCTGGCCCTGACAAGAAAATGGTGGGGCATGAGAGTTAGACAGTCTATCTAGGACTGTGAAAACCATGGAGGTTCAAACACAATAGACAAGTGGAGTATTCTGTTTGGTTTGTTAGGGCACAAGTATTTCAGGCCTGATATAGAGAACATCATGGTACAATAGTTGTATACTGATAGTTTAACCATTATTTTATGTCCACAGGATTGTTTCAAGATTTACATTTATAGGATCCACCTTTGCCACATTTCTGGATTCCCAAGTTGTAAAAATCACTGAAGCTACCACCGCCAACTTGCTGACAGATGGTATAAAAATCCATATGTTCACTTCATTGTTCATAAAAAGCCACAGGCACTTTCCAAATCTGAATTTTCAGTAAATGCTGCCACACATCATACTCCGAGAACACAGAGGTATATTTTCAGGATCTCACCAGGCACTTACTAGCAGTAAAATTTTATAAATGAAATGGTTCCTTATTGAAATATGAAAGTGCTTTCCTTTTTTCCCCAAAGACATGGGGAATTATACCAACGGCATGGGGAATTATAGCTACACTGTATGCAGGCAAGTGCATCACAATTGAAGAATCCTGGTGAGGCTGTTAAACAGATATTAACAGTGAGCTTCAGTATATTTACTATAATGATACATACAAATGTCTGTATTTGAATAAACCCCTTGAAGGACAATACAATAGATATTATTACCAGAAGCAGCGTGAATTAAGACTAGTCTGTCACTAGGTTGGCAAAGTGGGTACTGCTCAGTGCTGGACCTCATGCTTTGCATGCTGAAGGTCCCAGGTTCAGTGGCATTTCCAGTTAAATTATCAGCTTGCAGACAGCTGGCCCATCCACTAGGCACACCTAGGTGGTCACCTAGGGCAGTAGTTATTTGGGGGTGGGGCATAAACAGTGCCAGCATATAGCACTGCCAATCATCCTCTCTTCCCCTCTTGTATTGCACCCCTAAAGTACTACCAGAGGCACTCTTACCCCTGACTTTGGGGGTGAAGTCCAGGGCCTCCACAGCCCCTGGGGTCCGCCAAATCCACTTTAGTCTGTCCCGGATGGTATGGTCACCCAGCCAAGCATGATGATGCTTAATTTGCGGGGGGGGGGGGGGGGCTCCAAAGGCCCTTAGGTCCAGGCTCCAAAATTACTTAGGTGCACCTCTGAGTACTACACAGTGGTGTAGGAATGTAAAACATATACTGTACCCTGCTCTCCAAGCAGGTTGCAGGTTGCATATTCTGTATCCCAAAAGGCTCAGACTTTGCCCATTGCATTTGCTCAGGCCCCAGTAAAACAGCTAGTCTCATAAGCTGCATTTCCTCTCTTGAATATGAATTGCCTGCCTCAGCATTCATTTCCAAAAAGAAGTTGTCTCAGGTTGGAAGAGAGCTGGTCTTGTGGTATCAAGCATGACCTATCTCCTTAGCTAAGCAGGGTCCACTCTGGTTGCATATGAATGGGAGACTAGAAGTGTGAGCACTGTAAGATATTCCCCTTAAGGGATGGAGCTGCTCTGGGGAGAGCAGAAGGTTCCAAGTTTCTTCCCAGGCAGCTCCAAGATAGGGCTGAGAGAGATTCCTGCCTGCAACCTTGGAGAAGCCGCTGCCAGTCTGTGTAGACAATACTGAGCTAGACGGACCAGTGGTCTGACTCAGTATATGACAGCTTCCTATGTTCCTAACAGCAGCATCTTATAATCTCTGGGGTGTTACAGCTTTATTGGTCCATTTAGCTCACTGATGGCAGCAGCTACCCAAGGTTACAAGCAGGAGTCTCTCCCAGCTCTACTTGGAGATGCCAGGGAGCATTAGTACTAGTACTATAAATATTTATATACCGCTTTTCAACAAAAGAAGTCCCCAAAGTGGTTTGCATAGCTATAAGTCAGTCAGTCAGTAAATAAGATGGCTCCCTGTCCCCAAAGGGCTAACAATTTTTTTAAAAAAGAAACATAAGATAGACACCAGCAACAGCCTCTGGAGGGATGCTGTGCTGGGGATGGATAGGGCCAGTTCCTCTCGCCCTGCTAAATAAAGAGAATCACCACTTTTAAAAGGCACCTCTTTGCTCAGTTAACAGGGAGTATACCTAGGACCTCCTGCATGCTAGTATGCAGATGCTCTACCACCGAGTTATGGTCCCATCTCCTCAAAGGAATTTCTTACAGTGCTCACATGTGGTCTCTCATCCAAATGCAAGCCAAGGCAGACCCTGCTTAGCAAAGGGACAATACATGCTTGCTACTGCAAGACCAGCTCCCCCACTGTATCTTCAAGCCAGCATGGGCTCCATTTGCTGGTCATCTGTGCTGACTGATCATTTAAAGCTGTGGCTCCGCAATTCTCAGCTTGCATGCAGGATACCAAAAACAAACTTTGCCAAGGATGCCCAAAGCCCTAGGACTGGCTCTGCTTGTAAGCGATTAAAAAGACCTCTTCCATGTACACTTGGAGAGCTGCTCTCACTGGGCTGGATGGACCAGTGGTTTGACTGTCTAAGACAGGATCATATTTGCATTTCCCCCTGTTACTACTTTGCTGCTAAAGTGAGTTTAGCCAAGGACTGTCCTGTCTTTATTGCTTCAAGGGGGAAGCAGAATGTCTAATTCCCTAATTCTCCTGAGGGGATAGATCAGTAAAAGATATCTGGGAAAGGGCAATCAAATTCTGAACTTCAGAGTTCTGCAATCAGCATCTCAGAACCTAGCTAAGGAGAAAAATCTTCCCATAGTGGCTATTCAGGATGAAAACATTTTGGAAGCTATATTTCATCACTAGTGCCCATGTGGAGACTGAGAATCTTGAGGGTCTTGTATCCTTCCTTGGCTTTGATTCAGGGCTTCCTATTAGCAGGTTTGCCATTTACAGGAGTTATTGTCACCTGATGAAAACCTGCACTGCACAACCAGGAGTATAACAAGGTCCAGCTAGCTTAGTTTGCAGGAGTTTCAATAGCTTCAAATCCCTGACAAGGACAGTACTCATAACCATTCTATTCCCAGAACCATTATTCCTTAAATCTCTAATGTTGTGAAGTCTTACCCATTAACTCTTATGCATTCCTGTTAGACAGAAACTTGCTGTTGCCATGCATGAAGTAGAGAACATGGGTAAATTACTGGGATGATAAGAAATTAATTCATATATACACATTTAATAACGTAAAAGGCAGGGTTCATAAAACCCTTATATTGTTCTTCATTTGAAGACTACCAGCAGGATCTTTCATATTCAACTATGCTAGGTCCCCCAGGAAAAATGCTTTTCGTACTTCATTAAATGTTTGAAACTTCATAATTCACCATGTACTGTACCTTCCACATTTAGTTTTTTAAATTGTTAATAACTCACAATTGTAAAAGCAAATCAATGGGGCTATTCCCACGAGCAGCAAAAATCGGGCTAGGAGAGCCTAGTCCGATTTTTGCTGCTCGTGTGAACCACCGGGCTCGCAGGCGAGTCTGGTGGCTTACAAGTGGCTAGCCTGCTTAGGTAGCCCACCCCTCAAACCAGACTTTTTAATGCCATGGCTACTCACAAGTAGACCCCCAATTGGGAGGCTGAAAAGCAGCCTCCCGGCTCGGGGGGTCTCTCCAGTATGCCGTGCGTGCTCATGCAGGGCATGCTGGAGCTTCCGGGGGCTGCACAGCCCCCAAACGTCCCCCAAACTTGTCCAGCTCCATGACAGAGCTGGCAGTCGTGTGGGCGGCCACTGCAGCTGCCCAGAGCAAACTGTCTGCTCATCTGTGGGGAGATGTCTGCTCATCTGTGGGCAAACTGTCTGCTCATCTGTGGGGAGATGTCTGCTCATCTGTGGGCAAACTGTCTGCTCATCTGTGGGGAGATGTCTGCTCATCTGTGGGCAAACTGTCTGCTCATCTGTGGGCTAAGCCCACTGCCCGCAAACCCCCTAGAGGCTCTTCACACTAATTGTGTGAACAGCCTCTTTGTTTGCCTTGAATTCATTCATATAAACCCTCTGTAATTTTTATTTTGTGGACCACAGTCCCCTTCATTATACACAAGAATTATTATCCTAACTTGGCAGTATACACACCCATATTTACATGCACGGGAACAGAAAGACTGGGGGGAAACAGCAAACTATGAGGCCAAGTGGCCATGAAATACAAGAGGAACAGGGGCTATGCACATGTGTATGCAAAACTGGGCTAAGGGAGCCCAGGCCAGGTTTGTGTGTGCGTGTGAATTGCTGGGATCGGGCTATCCTGGTGGCTCCACAGTGGCAAACCTGCCTAAAGAGCCATCCTGCAAAACGAGCTTAAGGGAGTGAGTGTGGGATTGTTTGGCAGCTGCGGCTGCTTGCATACTGTGGGGAGCCTGGGGAGGAGAGGGGGGATCCCGTGCACTCGTGAAATGCATCATGGTACTTCTGGGCCAGCACATCCCCTCCCGCTGCCTTGGTGTGTGAGTAATCGTCGAGGCACACAGGGAGCATGCCCAACAATGCCGCTGCAGTTGTCTGCGGAGAAAGTAAGCTTAACCTGCCTTCCCCACAGACTGCTCTCTAGCCCTTCTCACAGATTGTGAGAAGAGGCGCATTGTTTGTCACAGTCTATGTAAATTTATTTAGGGCATTTAATATACCACTTTTGGAGGTGAACCTCCCAAGTAAATTTAGACACAGAGGCACTAAAACTATATAAAGCTTTTCAGCAAAACAGCTGGAGCTTGGGCAGCTAAACAAGATAAGTGTCCTGAAAATTCAGAACTGCTGCAATTGATGATAAAACTCCTTCTTACACAGCTTGTTAATTAATCTTGTAATGTGACAGGAACCCATAATCTTGAATCAAGCCTGTGCACATGCAATCAAACCTCTTGACAAATTCTAACTCAGCGTCTCATACTGTAATTTTCTCCTTTCAAGTTCCTTTGCTGAAGAATGGTGACTTTTCAAGTCAGCAGGATGGTGCCTTGGGAGACTGAAATGCTCCCACCACTGGTTTGTGAATGTTGATATTGGATTTCAGTCCATTCCCCCCCCCCTTTTGCATAGACATGGATCTTTTTGCCCATAACAACACTGCTGGCAGGTGATAGCATTTAGTATGCTCAAAGATGAGCAGGGGATTGAGCTTGCTGACATGGTTGATATTATTAGATCTTGTAACAGTGCTGTTGGAGTGGATGTGGAAATAGAATTGACATCAGCTTCGTTGGAGGTGTAGTGGGCAGCCAGTCAGCAATTATAGAGTTAATGCAGCAAGGGGGTTTCCTTGATTGACAGTCTGTAGACCCTAGGTCAGACCCAATTGGTTAACAAGTTGGGCGAGACGAAGGGACTCCTGAGGGTCTTCTGAGGAGAAGAAGGGATGCGCCCAGATGAAGGGTAGGGAAGTACATGGAACGGGCAGGGAGCAGCTCGAGGGTGGAGGGGGATACCTTTTTAGGACTGGGGAGGGTGCTCTTCCCCCCACTCACCACACTTCCCCCGCTGATGCTGCAGTTTAAAAGGGTACAGCAGGGCGGCAGTATACCTCCCTGCTGCTCTGTTGCCTCCTTGGACCAGAAGTGACTGGAAGTACCTGGCATGCATGCACATGTTGGGCACATGTGCACGCATAGCCCCAAACAGGATTGTAAATCCTGCTGTTTGTCTACTAAAATGTATATGAGGGGAACCACGTTTTATATTTTATATTTGCCTACTAGCAAAGTAAAGAGGGGACTAGATGTTTTATCACTCTCTTCCAGTCAGGGAAAACTCTGCTAAATAAGGAATGGTTGGTGGCAGTGATACAATCTACCAGAGAATCTTTTAAAATTAATTTTAAACCCCATCAGCTCACAGGCTCAGGGAAGCATGACTAAGATGTAGTCTGGTCCCTTTGCTGGTATCTCTGTTATACAATCTGTTCTTGATGGTAAGTAGCTGTTTAAGACTGAGTCACTGCAACCAAGGACAGGCCATCTACTAAAGGGTGTGAGTGCATGCATGCAAGAGAAAGTAGTTTTAGTAGTTGTGCCACTGTCTGATGGTCTGTAGGTAATTGAAGATATATTGGAATAATTTTAGATGGGAACTGTAGGTGACAACCAGTGATGTTCTGTCATTTTTTTCTCTGGGTTTGTCCTGTAAGTAGGTTGTTCCTGGATTGCAGTCTAGCCTTGTCAATCTCCTTTATCACTTGTGTAGCTATCAGTAGGTTTCCATTACAGGGCAGTGCTTATAAGTCCATCATATAGATGCACAGTAATATCCAGAAAGTGAATCAATTGTATTAAGTGGCCAAGGCTCAGTTGTTGAAGCCCTGGTAGATTAACCTGGTAATGCTTTTTAGAGTTCTTGTAGATTAATCATTTTTATCTATTTATTTTATTTATATACCACCTGATAAAAAAATCTCTAGGTGGTGTATATTAAAATTACAATTAAAACCATTAATACAAACAATCATTGAGTCTAATTATATTTACAGTATTTGTTAATTCTCCCACTTCTATTTCCATATGCGTGTGGCCCTCATTATCTGCAGGGGTTCCATTCTGGCCTATAATCTTGGGTAATGAAACCATGGGTAATGAGACCTTGAGTCAATGGGATTTGGGAGTTAGATTCCTTAAGCTTAAAAAGGGCTTAAATGTTTTGTTTTGTTTTGTAAAAAGAGGCAGAAATAAGTGAAATAAAGTGCTGCACCATGCCCTCCAAGTCTCCATCTGTCCAAAATGCCGCCCCGCAAACTCAAATTCCTCTTATTTTCCATGAACAATTGCAGGGAGGTGGGGATTAAGAAAAATGGCCCTGTCCTGCAAAATGGTGGCCGGAAATGACATCGGAAGTCATTTCCAGCCACCCAGGAATCATGGATGGGCAAATTTTGCCTATTTTTAGAACCATGGATCTATAGGTCGGTTCTACATTGCCTGTCCATGGATATGTGAATCTGCAGGTACCAGGACCGTGGATAATGAGGGCCACCTTTATAGCTTGTCATAACGATCAATTGATTAATTCTGATGGTTACAATTAGAAACTTTGATGGATAAGATTTGTGGCATTTGCAGCCATTTTTATTTCTTTGATTGCATTGCTTATTTGAGGAGCCATTTTTTCAATGCTAAAGATTTGCATTTGATGACTCCTTGGAGATATCTTCAAGGAAATCCAAAGATTAAGACTAAATGCTGTGCTAATATCAAAGTCAATGCAAATATTAGTATTTTATTTCGTAGTTTGAGCTTGCTATTTGATTACTTGTATTTGTCCAATGATATTTTTATATATATAACATGTGTAGCCCATCCTTAGTCCCAAAGAATGCAGATTGGCATTTCAGCCTCACAAATTTATGAGTCAGGTTACACAGAGATACAATTATTTATCCAAAGGTACCCAATGAGTTTCATGACTGAAGCAGAGTTTTCTCTGTCAGAGCACAACATTCTACCTATTGCAATGGCCGATGGGTAAAGCAATTAATATCTTTTGTCTGTCTCTCTCTCAACAAAAACTTTTCTAGTGCAAGCTCTTTGGATTGTTCTCAAATCCTAAAGAAGTACCTGAAGTCGTCTTCTGTTCCAGTGGCATTCATTATGCATCCCATGGGTCACCTACTAAATACCACTCCAGTTTCTTTTAAAGCAGGCTAAAATTTCAATTCTTTGAGCAACAGAAAATAGTTCTGATCATGATCCAGCCAAGCTATGTAAAGGATTAAAAAATATTTTCCCTTAGCTCTCATTTCTTCTGTTACAGAGCCAAATTTTCCTCTGTTCTATCTGTGATGTTCAAGACACCATGGGGTAAATTGTTAAAACAAAGCATGTGGAATAATACTCACAAATCCCCTTAAGTTTAATGAAACTGAAATGAATCACAAAGACACCCCTGTACTTCTCTGAAGACACTAGAACAAATTGTTCCATGCTATTATTGGAGGTTTCTAAACAGACATCATGGCTGGAAATACGCAAGCAGCAAACTATTTTGGCTTCAGATTTTGATCTAATCAAATGTTTCCATAAGTTGCTATTAACTTTGCTAAAAAGAAAAAAGAAAGAAAGAACACACAGATCTAAAACAAACAGAACAAACAGATTTACTCATTTCTGTTGTGGCTTCCTAAAACTCAAGGCAGCTTATGACATAACAATTGAACCAAACTAAAATATAACTCAAAATCATAACGAGGCTATTCTGACGATTCCTAGAAACTGGGCTAAGAGAGCCCAGCCTGGTTTCTGGTGATCGTTAGAACCGCTGGGCTCATCCATGAGCCCGGCAGTTCCATGGCGGCTAGCCCGCCTAGGAACCCTTCCCCTTACACGAGATTAATGGAGCACTCAATCCATTAACCGTGTTTTTGGGGTCGTGAGACTCCGCAGCACAGCTTTGCACTACGATGACTCTCAAGTAGAACCCCAATGGGAGACTCCAACAAGCCTCCCAGCCTCGGGAGTCTCTCCAGGATGCTCCGCGCACTTGCACAGGGCATCCTGGAACTTCAGAGGGCCAGCCAGCCCCTGATCCGCACCGCCACTGCTGGCTTTGTGATGCAGCTGGCAATCGTGTGGGCGGCCGATCCAACTGCCCTAAGACAGTTCCCTGCCCATGTGCAGGGAGAGCTGGCTAAGCCTGCTCTCCCTGCACAAACCCTAACAGGGCTTCACACTAATCGTGTGAAGCACCTCATTGTGATACCAGTATCCCTATGAAAAACTAACAGAACAGCAAGTAGGATCAAAAGCAAGATTTTAAAAATTCACCTTTCCAGCCTTCCTTAAAGCTAATATGAAGAACAAAAAACTATGGAATTCTAGGGAAGATTATTCTATAACTTTGGAGTAAAAGAGATAAAGGCCCTGCTTCTAGCCACTTCCCTTCTTATCTCATGCATGGCTGAAACCTGAAGCAGAGCCTGATTAGATTAAGTCCACCTTTGGTCATAGCATGAAAGCTCAGGTTGACGAACCTGAGGGTAATTTCTGAAGCTACAGATTGTCCCACAGATGATCGACCTCGGTCTGGCAACCTCCAGCTTCTGGGCAGAGGAGCCTCTCCCTGTCGCTGGTCCTCCAAGGCTGAATCCCAGCAAACTATGTGTCACTCATGCTGCCAGACTGTGGGCAGGGTGCCAGGACATCAATAAGGCAGCCACCATTGGGCGTGATCTTTGAGGGGGCATGCTCAGTGTGGTCGTGCCTTTTCAGCCTTGATCACCCACCTTCGGCAGAGCAAAGGCCTTTTAACTCCTTCCTCACATCACCTGCACCACTACCCTTGAAGGAACTTCAAAGCTACACAGTCATGCAGAAGCACAATTACTGATACCCCAGAATGGCAAGAGGAACTTTGAGATGGAGACATGGTCTTGGAGGAATACACAGAATGGCAAGTGAGAACCTAGGGCAAGAGGTGCGTTGATTGGTTGATTGGTAGAAGGTACAGTGCACCAGAAAAAAATATCCTGTGATACAACTACGCAGCTGCTCCCAGAACCTGGGGCAGATCTCATGCAAATTAATTGTTGATGGTTTTTCTGGGAGATGTTACCTGCCCGGAAATGTGGCACCTCATGAAGCCACGTGGCCCCCATGTTTAGTCAGGAAGAGTGACCCACGTTTTATGCAGCTGAACTTCAGAGGAAAGCAGGTTTCTGCACTAGGTTTGCAGTCCTGCATTTGAAAGGGCTGTAGTGGGGATCCTCTGGCTGTAGTGGAGATCCCCTGGTGTTGAAGCTTATCCTGCTATTGCATAGCAGCCTGTGAGCAGCAAGCAGACTCTCCCTAGGGAGAATGTGCATGCTAGCTGGCCAGCCATGGTTATCAACAAATAGCCAGTTTACTTACTACAATTAGTTTACTTACGAAAATGAGGATTCCTGCATTCCCCTTGTGGGGACCCCCTTTTACTCTCCCTGGGGAAAGACAAACTGTCTTCCCCAGTTGGAGAGAAAGGGACTTGGGGCCCCCTTCCTTCCCCGCCCCCAGGAAGAGAGGATTGGGCCTCTCTCTTCCCAGCTTAACTGTTTAAAGACAGACTGGCTGCACCTAGCAATCCCACCCACACTGTTGGGGACTTCTTTCCCCACACAATCACCCATTCTGTTTTAGCTTGACAAAAGGAGAAAGCATTTCTTAGGAAGGAAGGAGAATGAAGGGAATACTGAGCACTCCACTCCAAATGAGGGTTGTTCCTTTCATGTTTGCTGTTCCTTTGCGGGAACTCATTCTACTCCAACTGTCAGGGAGGCCTCCTAAACAGGGGGCCAGGCTATAGATCTGTAGACATCCTTATATACAAGGATTTATTTATACATCCCTTTTTAGAATTAGAGGGAACACTGCTGTCCACATCCATAGTAAATATACATATAATGTCCAGCCATGGAACTCACCCATGGCAGTGCTGCTGCCTAGAAAACACAAAGAACACCTTTAACAGAATGGCCCAGCAAGTAGAGGAGCTAGATTGGGCAACTGATAGTGTGCCTATTATCCTTGTTCAATTAGGAGATATCACAGTGTTTCCTATAGGAATTGCAGGTGGAGGTCCCTTATGATGGAAATGGGGGCAACTGAGATGTGTTTTGTCAAAAATGTGTTCAAGTATTACTGTTATTAAGGATCAATGTGTTTATGCAACAAGCACCGCAGTGATGAATTCTCTGGGACCTATTCTGCAGACTCCATCTTGTCCACCCATCCTTTTTTGTCCAAGGGACAGCAGAGGTCCAAAAAAGGGGGGGATAGGGATGTGCACAGAACCAGGTGGGGGAAGTTCAAAGGCAGGGGGGGTAACATTAAGGGTGGGGCGTGCACTTATCCCTCCCTCCACTTTCCTCTCACCAGCGCTCTGTTAGTAAAGGCTCTGTTGCCTCCCTGATGCCCCATTCCCTCTTTGGCAGGAAGTGCTGGGTGCATGTGCGCATGCCGGATGTGTGCATGTGCATATCGTGCACACTAGCATGCATGTTGGGCGTGCATGAGAGCAACATGTGCATGCATGCACACCTGCCACTTCCAGCCACTTCCGGCCAAAGAGGGAACGGGGCAGCAGGGAGGTGTGCTGCCGCCCCAATGGAGCCTTTACTAAGAGCTCTGGCAGAGGGAGAGCAGAGGGAGAAGTAAGTGCATCCTCCCCCATCCTTAAAATTACCCCCCCCACCTTCGAGCCTCCAAACCGCCCAGTGTTCAAACCTGTTCAGAGGCCCATAAAAGGGCCTCCAAATAGGTTTGTGCACATCCCTAAAAGGGGAAAGCTGGCTGTCTCCACTGGGTTTCTGTCCCTTTAAATACATGAGCTGTAAGCAAGCAGCTCTTGACAATACATTCCTGTTGCCAAGCAGAGGCAGGAGGATAAGGTAGATGACAGAAGGTGGGGCTTAAGCTCCAAGGGGCAACCATGGAGAAGCACAGCCGCCCTAGAACTGACAAGCTGCTGGGCTGCTCTGAGCTGGCCTCTTGATGGTAGTGGCTGGAGCTTGGGCACAAAACTCTGGTTATAGCAGCAGCAGAATTTGGATGACACAATGGCCCCTTCCAACCTTGGTTTGCGGCAATGAAACTGAGGGGAAACCAAAGGTTCAAATTCAATTTTGGGACTGAAAGCAGTGGGGCAGTTGGGTAACAAAACTGTGGTTTCACACATTTGAACAATCAATAACAAGAACCTCTGCAACATTTTACTCCAGTTTCACGTTCTGTCTGAAGGTGGTCTATATAACTGCCATGGGGGATGAAAGGCAATCTCCAAGATATAGGGGGCCCAGGTGCTGGAGGGCCCTAAAGGTTAAGAGCGACACCTTAAATCAGACCTAGAAGCAGACTGCCAGTCAGTGCAATTGAAACAATATAGACTGCAAATACCCACATTTTCAATACCCATTAGGAGACCTGCAGTCTCATTCTAAGCTATCTGAAAGTCTTTCATCTTCAAGGCCAGCTCCTTGTGCAGCATGCTACAGTAGACAATCAATTTAATTCAAGGTGATCTGAGCTGTGAAAGGGAGAGACTGTTGTGAAGCTGAGAGGAATTGAGAACCCTCTATAGTGAACCTTTACAGGCCCTTAGCCCAACTGGGAGAGGGCAGAAAAGAGTCAGTTGGCAGGCTAATGAAAGCTTCTGGTTAGCATGGAGAGAAAAAAGTATGCTAGTATGTGTGGAGTAGAGTGGGGAAGGAGTGTTGGTTGTAGTCTTGAGAAACAGTTAAACTAATAGGGAGAGAAGGAGAGAGAGAGAGAGAGAGAGAGATATCTACTGGACATCTAAAGCTCTAGTGGAAAAGCTGAGAACCCTGGCCTGAAATTGAAGAGGAAAGCTTTGCCTGAATGGAGAAAGATAGCAGTCCAAAGGAGATGGAGAACAGACCAACAGCTACATGATAATTGGGGCTGAAGAGGAAGCTGGGACAGCAGTAGCAGCTGAAGGCATCCACCAATCCGATGGTGGATTCAGTGACTGACATCCTAAGGAAGCACACATTGAGGGACTGCACACATTGAGGGACTGCAGGAATGTACTGGGAGCCCTTGCAAAACTCCCCCACTCCCCCTGTGGACATGCTGTAACACTAGAACTCATTCTTCAGAGCCCTATCCATGCTGCAGAAGCACTCTGCAAGATCAGGAGTGTGTCTCTGTTTCTATAGAAACACATCTTACAGAGTGCTTCTGGAGCATGGGCAGCACTCCAAATGACTCTGGTGCAACAGCAAGGATGCAGGGGGGCTGAAGAGAGTTGTGTATGGGCTTCTGGTGCATCCCCACTGTCCCTCAAAGCATGTGTGCTCCATTATTCAGAATGTCAGCCACTAACCCCAAACAGATGATCAGAACAGTCAAAGGTAACAGTGTCCACCTCCTAATCCTGCACACAGACCTCCAATTGAGAACAGGAACAGTGCATGCAGACCAATGTAGCATCCAGTCACAGGAACTGTATGCGACATGCAACTAGGGGCGTAGCTAGCCCACCATGTGCGGTCCATGTGCGGCCGCGGCAGGTGCCCCAATAGCCCCGCCCCCTGCATCTGACATCAGACGCAGGGGCGTGGTCTGGCTCCCGAACGGAGCCTTGAGGAGAAGCAGCTTAACTGCTGAAGGGGCCGCGCGGCCCCTTCGGCAGTTAAACTAAGGCTGGTGCTACCTTCGCAGCGCAGCCCAGGAGCGGCTCTTCCCTGCAGGGAAGAGCTGCTTCTGGGCTGCGTTGTGAAGGCAGCATCAGTCTTAGCTCCTGAAGGGGCCATGCAGCCCCCGCTCAGGAGCTAAACTACCGCCCCAGCATCTGACATCAGACGTGGGGGGCGTGTCAGGGCCGCGAATGGCGGCTCCTGATTGAGCACGGCCCGGGTTCTTTGAACCTGTTCGCCCAATTATAGCTCTGCCCCTGCATGCAACTAAACCAGGAGCTCTCACTTCAGAAGAAAGATTTGCTCTCAGGACTATGGTTTCCAAACTTTGGTGGATCTGTCCAAATGCAGAATGCAATCTTGTGTAAAGGGAAGGGAACTTTATTTATATGTGTAAAAAAAAAAAGCTTTGAAAGCATTAGGAACATAGGAACATAAGAAGCTGCCATACACTGAGGCAATTCTCAAGACCACCCAAAAAGCGGGCTAAGGGAGCCTAGCCCGCTTTTTGGTGGCCGTGTGTTGCAACGGGAGCAGCGCGGCTCCCAGCAGCAAACCCTCCTAATTCCCCCTCCCCTTAGCCCAGGTTAGCGGAGCAAGCACTCTGCTAACCCAGGTTTTTGGTTGTGTGTTGCCGCGGCACAGCTCTGTGCCGTGGCAACACATGAGGAGACTCCAGTCAGGAGACTACAAGCAGCCTCCCAGCCTCAGGGGTCTCTCCAGGATGCGCCACGTGCTCGTGCAGGGCATCCTGGAACCTTCGGGGGCCTCACGGCCCCCGATTCCTGCAGCCCCCGCCAGCTCCATAACAGAGCTGGCAGTCATGTGGGTGGCTGAGCCAGGCACCCAGGGCTTCCTGCCTGCTCGTCTGTGGGGAGAGCGGGCTAAGCCTGCTATCCCTGCAAACCCCATAGAGGCGAGTCTCACTGATCGTGAGACTCACCTCACTGAGTCAGACCATAGGTTCATCTAGCTCAGTATTGTCTACACAGACTGGCAGCGGCTTCTCCAAGGTTGCAGGCAGGAATCTCTCTCAGCCCTATCTTGGAGATGCCAGGGAGGGAACCTGGAACCTAGATGCTCTTCCCAGAGTGTCTCCATCCCCTAAGGGATGGAGCATCTTACAGTCCTCACATAAGGTGTAGTCTCCCTTTCATATGCAAGCAAGACGGACCCTGCTTAGCTAAGGGGACAAGTCAGGCTTGCTACCACAAGACTAAGCCCTCCTCACCTACATTGTCTTCTGTAGATATTTTCATGCATAATTAGCCTATGAAAGCAACATAGCATCTTCTCTTCAGTTAGAAAATATTGAAATAAAGCTAAGGCTCTTTTTTAAAAAAAAAAAATAATGATCATATGTGCCCCCTTTGGCACAAAGCTATCACACAAAATAAGAGTTAAATTAAACCGAATATAGTTTTTAACCTCCAGATATAATGAGCAGCCCTACTTGTTACAAAGAAAGGAGCTGCCCACCAATGCCACATGATGAATTAGAACGATAACGAAAAGCTCAGACTCTTATTACTTCAAGTGTATAACATTTCATTTCTACAGGACTATTTCAAGAAATTTGTTTGAACAGGCTGATAAGAATGAAGACTTCGGTTGGGATGCACACAGATTTTTTTAACAATTATCTTTTTATTGTTTTTCAGCAAGGTAACAGAAATAGAAAAGATACATAGAAAGAAAGAAAGAAAAACATAAAAGTAACTTTACAATTAGCAGTTCTTAAACATCTCATACTTACATACATCATCGGGAGGTTCAGCAGCAATCTGTTCTCCACCTTCCAAAAAACACACACCCTCATGAAACCGCCCTTGCCAAGAATTGTAAAAACAAACAAACATAAAAAACCCCACCCAGAAATACCACTTTAATTATCCGTGTATTCTAGAAAGAAAATCCAAATCTTGGATGAGGGTGTTGACCCCGTGCTAAATTGTAAATTATGAAAGGCTCCCAAATAGAAATAAACATTTCATCTGAAGTATTCTGTAAGAAAGCAGTAACCTTAGCCACAGAGGCATATTCCCATAATTTTAATAACCACTCATCTACCTTCGGGATTATTTGTTATCTCCATTTAGCAGCATATAAGATCCTGGCTGCAGTAATCATATACAAAGACAGCTCCAAATATTTAGTAGGAATTTAGGATTTAGTCATGTTTAATCAAAACAAAAAAACAAAAACCTCTGGAGAGTAAGGGAAATTTAGGTTTAAAATTTCTTGCATCTTAATGGTGAATTTTTTTCCAGAATCATTGCGCTTTGCTACATGTCCACCACATATGATAAAATGTACCCTCATGGCTCTTACACTTCCAACAATCTCCAGAGTAATTACTATCCATCTTTGCGATCATGGGAGTAATATACTATCAAAAATACATTTTGTACTTAAAATGCTATTTGCTGTAAATTTAATGTTCACCTTCCATTGGTATTCCCATTGTTGCATATCAATTGTTCTGGTTAAATTTTGCATCCACTTGATCACACAGTCTTTTACCTGTTCTGTTTCCGAATCATATTTCAATAGCAACTTATATATCAATCCCAGTAAATGATCTGTATTTTTAGTAATTAATACTTCAAATTCTGTTAAGTCTCTAAGTTTGCCACCTTGTCTCTGTATTTCTTTCTGCACTATAATACAAATTTGTAGATATTGAAATCATGCAGGTTCATTGGAGCATTCTGAAGCAGGTGTCTGAATGGATTTCATTTTTGTTTTTCCTGTAGTTAAATTTTGCAAATTGTATGCCTTCTCTCTCCAGTGGGCAAAATTTCTAGAGTTTTCTTCTCCATGGAAAAAAATGTTTATGATAGATGCCAAAGGTGATAGCTTCGGACTTATCCTGTTCTTATATTTGTCCCAAATATGTAATAAACTACTTCTAATTGTATGGGATTTTATGTCATGATCTTTCTTTTTTATATTAGTCTATAAATACATATGTAACCCTTTTGAAAGGTTAAACCATTCCATAGCCATCATTGGACCATATGGTTCTCTGATCCAGTCCAAAATCCATGTCAAGCAACTGGCATGATTATATAATTTCAAATTAGGAATAGCCAATTCTCCCCAATCTTTTACATCTTGCATGACCCTGAACTTAATTTTTGGTTTTTTATTGGCCCAAATAAAAGAATTTATATTCCTCTGCCACATGTTCAATGTCTTATCCTTGATTTTAATCAGGATCATTTGAAATAAAAAGCTCATTTTTGGTTTTGTTTTTTTAAAAAGACCAATGCTATCCTTCCCAGCCAAGAAAGATTTAATTTTTTCCACCTGGTTAGATCTGCTATAATAAGGCTCCATGACAGTAAATAATTATTCTTGAACAGGTCTTTGTTATTCACTGTTGAATTAATCCCCAAATATTTAATTGGTTTTTTCTGTCAGTTGAAATCCAGTCTTGTCCTTCAAATATAATAGTTCTGTATCTGACAGGTTCCAAGTACGAATCTGTGTTTTGTTTTTATTATTCTTATATCCTGAAACCATGCCATAATGATTTATATGCTCCATTATTGAGTCCAAAGAGTGCTTTGATTCAGTAATTGTAAGAACTACATCATCTGCATACAATTTTATTTTATGTTCTTGATCTGCCATTTTAATTCCAGAAACTTTTTGTACCTTCCGTATTATCATCGCCAATGATTCAAGAGCTAGGATAAACAACAATGGTGAAAGGGGGCACCCTTGTCTACTACCCTTAGTGATCATGCATTTTTTTTATATCATCCCATTCACCATTATCTTTGCTGTCTGTTCCTGATACTTTGAATCCATGAAAGAAAATTAGGACCACAGTTCATTTTTTCTAATAGTCAAATCAAGATCATCAAAAGCTTTCTCCACATCCAAGAAAACCATTGCTGCTTTACTTTTATTCTTTGAAATATCATTTATTGCATTCTATATATATCTCAGATTGTCTTTCATGTATCTCTTCGGTACTTATCCTTTCTGATCCGGATGTATTATATCAATTAAAAAACCTTTCAGCCTTCCTGCCAAAATTGCCACAAAAAGTTTGTAATCCACATTCAGCAGAGAAATTGGTCTGTACGATTCTGGTCTAGTTGGATCCTTCACTTCCTTATGATTAAGAGAAATGAATGCTTCTTGCCAAGAAGAAGGCAGCATATGACAATGTAATATTTCATTCATCACTTAGGTCAATGGGCTGATTAATATTTCCTGAAAAGATTTGTAATAAACTGCAGAAAATCCATCCGGGCCTGGTGTCTTAGGCCTCAGCCGCTTTATTACTTTTTTTGTTTCTTGCTCTGAAATTGGTTTATTCAGCAGCTCTTTCTGCCGATCAGCGAACTCTGATATTTGTAAATCCTCTAAATACTGTGAAACCTTCTCAAGAGCCAGTGTTTCCTTTCTGTATAATCTGGTATAGTATTCCGTAAATTGTTCTGTATTTGAGACAAATTCTTCCCCATTCCATATTGAAGTGATGGTTCTCTTCTTCTGCTCTTTTCTCAATTGGTATGCCAATAATTTGTCAGGCTTATTACCTTTCTCAAAATATTTTTGTCTTGCAAAAGGTATGTTCTTGTTTGTCTCTTTTGTCTTTATGAGATCCATTTGTATACGGCGCTCCTTTATGCTTTGCCATATATCCATCAAGGGATTCACCTTATGAGCCATTTCTAATCTATTCAACTAGTTCAGTAAAGACTCCTTCTGTTGCTGCTAAAATTTCTTCCGCCTTGAAGTCATTGAAATAAGCAATCCCCTCATGAAGGCTTTACTGGATCCCCATACTGAGTATAATGAAACTTCAGGTGTCATATTTCTCTGGAAGAAGCTCTTTAATTCTCTTTAATTTAACTCTTTTAAGCTTAACCTCTTCCTGTGGTAACAGAAGATTATTCAGTCTCCATGTTCTTGGACCAGTAGGTTCCCTGTTAAATCTAATGATCAATGGATTATGGTCCGCATACATTAACAGTGCGACCTCCACTTCAATCAATCTGGATAACGCAGATTTTTAAGTCAAGCACATGTCAATCCTTGAATATGTTTGATGTCATTGGGGAAAAGAGATATAGTCCTTCTCCAAGGGATGTTTATATCGCCATACATCTTCTAAAGACAGGAGCACCACATAGTTAAACACATTTCTTGGCAAATTGCCAGAATTCTTCTTGTGTCCTCCTGTTTTATCAAGAACTGGCGAGAAAACTGCATTCCAATCTCCCATCACTAAAATTTCTCCTTCAGCTATCTCAAGCAGTGACTGAAAAAATTGTGCATAAAATCCAGTTTTATTGTAATTCGGAGCATAAATTGAAGCTATCGTGATTTTTTGGTGTTGTTAGGTTTAGAACTTCTGTATAATATATCTGCCAGCTTTATCTTGAGTTTGTTCCTCCAAGATCCATGGCAAATTCTTGATATAAATTGCTACTCCATTTTTTCTTATCCCCAGTGGCTATATAACTTTGGCTAAGAAATTTACAGTCCAATAAATTGGCATTACTCATCTTAATATGAGTTTCTTGAAGGCAAATGAGGTCTGCTTTTTCTTTTTCAGTTTCAAAAAGATTTTTTTCCATTTAAACTGGTTATTCAAGCCATTAACACTTACATTAAATATTTTTAATTCATCCATCATTCTAAGTAATTAACATTCTCTTGACCTGATCTATCCTTTGTCTTTCTTTCTGATCACTTTACACATCCAAATCACATCTCTGAACAGCACAAAATTGATCCTATGGGGACATAGGTTTGGGGAGCCATTGGCAAATTGCTCTTTATGGGTCTCCTCCTACCAAAACGCATTGCTGTACCATCACCAATTGAAGGCTATGAGCACAGTGGTGGACTAAGGATCAGCAGTGAACCCTGGGTCCTCAGCAGCTGTCCTGTGCCACTGATCCTTGAAGCCATTGCCAGTCCTACACAGGCATATGCTCTTATCTGAAATTGGTTTAAAATTGTATCATATTTCTTATTAGACAAGATGTAAGTAATAATATGCAATACAGGGCCTCCCACTCCTACAGTTTTTGGTAGTTATACAACAGATTCATCTAGCCTCCTCTTTACCGGTCTTTAAATCCTTACTGAAGACCTTTCTTTTCCGCTGGGCATTTGCCCTGTAGTTTACTTTATTTCTTTTCCATTATCTATTTTAGTTTGCAATGTTTAATGTAATTTTTAATTGTAATTTTTAATGTTACCTTATTTACATGTCATTGTACACCACCCGGAGTCTTTGGAATGGGTGGTATATTAAATGCATCTAATAAATAAATAAATAAATAAATAAATAAATAAATAAAATGTAAATTATTCACGTCCAGATTCTTCTGGCAGCTGAAAGACTAAGCAATAGTCTTAGTGTAAAATAAGATTTCATGGACTACAGTCCACGTCATCAAATGAAGATTGTAGTCTACAAAAGCTTATGCTATAATGAATTGGTGAGTTGTTATGACTGCCCCCCACTCCAAATCAAGACTCACTGGTTACAATTAGACTGTTGCATGCTATTACTCACCTATAAAATACCATACATGTGTATATTCAGGGATACATGAATATTTGTGCTTTTGGGGGTATTAATCCGTAGCACTAAAAACAAGACTGTTGTTTTTAGTGCTACAGATTAACACAGGTACCTTTCTGGAAGTAATTATTTACATTGGAACATGAAAAACACATATATTTCATATGTCAGTAGTAGCATACAACAGTCTAATTGTAACCAGTGAGCCCTGCTTGGGGGGAGGGGGGACAGTGCAGGCAGCAGAATATACCTTTAAAAAGCAGGAAACTCACTCCCAACCACCACACCCCCAGCCGTTCAGCTGACCTCCATGCATGCATGGCAGCCATTTGAGGGGAAATCTGCCATTCTGAGCCCTCACATTGTTCTATTCTACAATCCTTGTCTTCTTGGTTCCATGTAATATTCTAATTTTCTGAGATTGTGGATTTGGGGTTTTCATGAGCTGTACGCCATGATCATCACAATTATAACAAATTAAGGCTTGACTTATCTCGCTTTACATGTAATGCGTCTGTCTCATATATCAGTTTCACCTTTTAATTTGCATTACTGAAATTAATGGACTTTTGCACGATATTCTAATTTTCTGAGTTTCACCTGTAAATAAGATGGTTTCCTGTCCCCAAAAGGCTCACAGTCTAAAAAGAAACATAAGGCAGACAATGACAATTATGATACGAAGAATATTTATATACAGCTTTTCAACCAAAGTTCTCAAAGCAGTTTACATATACATACATACATACATACATACATACATACATACATACATACACAATGACTCCCTGTCCCCAGAGGGCTCACAATCTAAAGAAGAAATATAAGACAGACACCAGCAACAGCCACTGGAAGAATGTTGTGTTGGGGATAGATAGGGCCAGTTGCTCTCCCCCTACTAAATAAAGAGAATCATATTTGTAAAAGGTGTCGCTTTGGTCTGTTAGCAGTGGACACCAGCAACATCCCCTGGAGGAATGCTGAGCTGAGGTTGAACAGGGACAGTCGCTCTCCCCCTGCTAAATATAAGAGAATCGCCACTTAAAAAGGTGTGTCTTTGTACATTTAGCGGAGGTTACATGTGAACCATATACACATCTGAACCATCAAAAGATGTTACTCAGCAAGCAGGGTGCCAATTGCTCTCCAATCCAATGCAATTTCCTACTCTCCACTTTAAATTTGGAAAGACACAATAATTAACCTTCACCATTGCCTGGTTGTCCCTGAAACTGTTGCATAGGGAGCATATTCACTAATCACTTGGCGGATTCACAGTTCATAGCAATGAAGCGATGAATAGACATACATACCATTAAAATGCAAATAATAAACCGCAGAACCCGAGCCTTCATTACCATACTATAGGAACATATTTGGCTTGGACAGACATATGAACAAAAAGTGTCCCTGTCCTCTCTCTGATTTTCACTTTCAAGAATCCTGTTTTCAAAAGAGATATTAACCTCCCCAAATGGAAAAAAAAGAGCTGACAAAAGGAGGCACAAGCAGGCCTGACAGCCACATTCTTTAGACTTGAGGCTTGGCTGGTTTCCAGCCTTCCTATAGGATTACTGCAGGGTATAAAGGGCCTCAGTACTACTTAAACAGCCAAGCAGTCAACAGCTGTCAGGCTGCCAACAAACTGTCTTTTCAGGCAGAAGCCATGCATGCTGTCACCAGCTACTTTCACACAAATGTAGTGAACCAATAGCAAGCATGTCTTTTGACTTGGTTATTAACAGATCACTGTAGGGGACAGATGAATGGGAATCAGCGCTTTGCTGTTTGACAGCAGTTGAGGGGGAGAAGAGGCATGAAAATCATAAAGGTGTGTGGCCTGGTTTCTGGAGTAGAAAATTACCATTCACTCCCAGACCTGGAAAGAAGCTGCAAAAGGCTGGTATTGCTTCACTTCAGGCCACAAGTTTATTTACAGCAGCATTGTGACATAAGCAGTTGATACTAAGAAAGAACTGCACACTCACTCAGTGCAGGTATTGCGTCCTCTCTTGAGCAATCAGGACAAAATGCCTGCCTGCACTGGAGTCAGATATAGCCAATGGAGGCACCCCATTGGTACCTTGCCCATTTATGGCCTCCAATAATTCCAGCTCTTGATGGGAGGATCCTTGACATGAGATTCTTTATTGACCCGAGGATCTAGGAACTTCAGCTTGCTTGTTTGTCCTCTGGGCAAACATGCCAGATGCTACTGCTCCAAGTGGGTTAATGAGCAACCTGAAGTTGCTAGATTGTGATACAGACCAAACTGGATCAGTTCTCCAGCAAAGCCTACAAAGTTCATGGTTACTTTGATGAGATGCCTTACCACTATCAACTAGACGCTTTCAAGTTTCCTTCCCTCACCCCCACCCCCACCCACCCCCCACCAACCACCACTCTGCTGGGTCTTACTCTAAAATCATGATAATTTTATTAGCCTAATTACTTCCTCTCCTACATTACTGTGCCTTGTTTACTGGCAGTGATGAGGAAGGTGTTTTATAGCTATTTCCCTCATACACACAAGGAAATCTTATGTAGATTTAACTAACGGTTTATTCAGCAACAACTCCATTTTCTCCTTCGCCTCCCTTTTCCTTTCTGTCTCCTCCTCCACACTCTCTACAGGATCCCCCCTGGGACAAATGTTGAATCAAACAAACTCAAGCAAAAGATTACCGGATATAATACAACAAAAGAAGGCAGTGTGGCATGGACAACTATAGGGACAATTATGAGCCACAGGAAAATTTCTCTTCCTGTCAATCACTCTACCAGACTCAAGTAGGGTGCCAAGTATAATGGACTGTATTGGACTTACTTGGGTGAGGTGGAGCACTAAACACTTCAAAATACCCAGCTTCCTGTCAGTGTGGATTTGAAAAATATGTAAGGAACATGAAGTATTAACATTTGGGCTCTTAAAATATTACTTTCTATTCCTTGGAGACTATCTTGTTACACACATTAAAAGAGAATGGGGCTTGTATGTATGTATATGTATATATAATGTATGTATGTATGTAAATATATATAAAATCATATATCATGTATACCACAGATATCTCATTATGCAATCATTTCATCACATTATTTTAACCATATCTTCACATAAGGGGCTAACCCTAACCCTAACCCTAACCCCTGCTAACTGGGCAAAGAGGCACCTTTTACCGTGGTGATTCTCTTTATTTAGCAGGGGGAGAGTAACTGGCCCTATCCACCCCCAGCATAGTACTTCCAGTGACTGTCGCTGGTATGTGTCTTATGTTTCTTTTTAGAATGTGAGCCCTTTGGGGACAGGAAGCCATCTTATTTGTTATTTCTCTTTGTAAACCGCCCTGAGCCATTTTTGGAAGGGCGGTATAGAAATCGAATTATTATTGTTGTTGTTGTTGTTGTTGTTGTTATTCTATGCTTTAAATCAAGTATCCATATTTGAAGACTTTGGTTTAAACTGACTGTTGCTAACAGTCTCTGACAAAGCCTTTTAAATGAAAAAGGCAAGTTAGACCAGCTACCTGTATGGGTCAGTTAGATGAATTTTGATGGGTAAGGGTCATTTATGCAAATCAGGTACTGTAACGAGCTGATTTTCTAATGGGGAAAAGCTCAAGAGCACAGATAGCTGAGAGTTCGCCATTCGGTCATAGTCAACTGACAGTGATATCATTTAATCCAGATACATTTCTGCAAGTCAGTGTTTCATAATGTCAGCAGTTCATAATATTTGCAATTAAAGTAATATTAATCAATTATTACTTATATTCTAAAATAATGTCTTTCTGATTGGGATGGGTGGTGTCTTCTAATTAGATGTGGCCTATCAAAACTTAACAAGTACTCCAAAACATGTCCTTGGGAGGCTAATACCTTACCCTGAGATGAGATATTGATTATAAGAGTTTAAGCCATGGATTTTATTAGATACTTTTTTCCCCTTGGGGGAATTTTCCCTTTTGGGGGGACCTTTCCCCCTTTGAAGAATCTTTCCTCTCAATTTTTCTCTCTCTTTTTCTCCATTTTCCCTAGCTTTAGACTTCAAGCTCTGGCTATAGTCTTTATTTTTATTTTTCATTGGGTCTTCTGTGTTGAGTTTTATTTTTGTATGCAATTTGCTGAGACCAATCTGCAGACTGATTTGGCAGGAGTAATGAGATTCCTACTGAATTCCTTAATATATTTAGACTTCTTAAGATCAGAACTTCTAACCTATTCTAAATGTAACTTAAATAAGAATGTTAATTTGATAGCTGGAGATTGTGCTTCATTTTCTGGGCAGTGGACCAATAGCTGGTCAGAACTCAATAACCTCATAGCTAAATTTTGACTATTGGAGAATATAAGGAATTAGGAGTTAAAAAAAATCCCAAAATGGAATTTGCAGCCTCCCGACGGGGGTCTCCTTGTGTGTTGCCGCAGTGTGGAGCAGCAGTACACACTACAGCAATACACATTGCCGCAGCAATACACAGTCGGAAAACCCAGGTTAGAGGAGTGCTCGCTCCGCTAACCTGAGCTAAGGGGAGGGGTATTTAAGCGGGTTACCTGTGTTGGGGAACTGGGCGCAGGCGAGCCCGGTGGTTCCCACAGTCTGTGGAAAGCAGGCTAAATTCCCTTAGCCCGCTTTCCACTGATCGTGAGAATCGCCTCAGTATTAAGAACTCAAAAGGCTTTATTATTAAAATAGGAGATAAATTGGAGCAAATGGGGAAAAATAGAAAGATGCGTTTCAGTCTTATTAAGACACCCAGGCAACACAGAGTGAAAAGAAGAGGAAGCTAAAGCAAACTGACTACAATTACTGTCCCTACTATAGCTTTTATCCTGGTCCTTGGGGGCTGTTATACTCACAGGCCTCCAAGTCACCTTCTCAGCTCAATCTGAGTAAGGCCTCAGGGAGAGGGACAGAGAGGGAGAGGGACAGAGAGGCCCAGAAGAGACTCACAAAAGAAAGAAACTCCTCCTCCCAAAATGAGATGGGGAAGCCAACTTTTGATTCAATTTGTTCCCATGTTGGAGACTGTAGCCCATTACAAGGTTTGGTTTGTGGCCTGTCCCTGATGTCACCTATCCCAGCAACTAGGCCCAGACTCTGCTAACCCTTTGCACACAACAACATGCATTTTACTATTCTCTCCCTTATATGAAGCTTTCCTTTCAAGAGGCAGTGCCCATTCATACAGCATATGCTTGGCCATGAACCTTTAAACATGCTCCTTTTCTGTCTAAATGCTGCAACCCTAGACTTGCCCATGGCTCATACTTGGCAGGCTAATTTATTTAAGTGTTGCAAGGCAACATGTGTCTGTAGGAGGAAGTGTACCACATCATCTCTCTCAGCAGACAGGAAAACAAAGGCATACCCTGCTAGATTTTGATTTGCCCTAAAAGCAAATCATTGTTTTAGACAGGTTGCTAATGAATCATTTCCATGAGAGTCCATGCCACACATTCTGCATGTGTGCATGGTCCTAAAAATGGAATATAGCCTATTATATATAAACATATGAAAAAAGTATATCATACCTGTATTTTATATAAGCTCTACACAATATTAATCCTATACTTATGCAATAATATAGTAATACAAACTGGACTATTAAAACACTTGCACTGGGATGAATCTCAGTAATATTAGTTTACTCCATGCCTGTATAAATACTCCGTAAATTGGATTAAAAGTGTTGTGTGAATTATGTTGTATGTGTATAACATAATTGCATGTGTATTTCAAAACATACACACACACACACACACACACACACCACGGTAATGTTATAATCAATAGCTGATCATCATTACCAGTGCAATGTTCTAAACAATAGTTTTCCCTTGGGCACCTGATATTATTTTTTTACTTAGCTGCCACATATGTAATCCCTCTTTAAAATATTTGGAGCCATTTTAAAGAGGGAAGTAGCGTTCGAGAGCTCCCTTAAGAAAAACACAACCAACTCTTCAGGATGGGTTGAAGTAGCATTACATAGAACAGGGGTGAGGAACCTTGGCCCTCCAGCTGTTTTTGAACTACAACTCCCACCATCCCCAGCCACAATAGTGGCTGGGGATGATGGGGGTTGTAGTTCAACAACAGCTGGGGTGCCAAGGTTCCCCACCCCTGACATAGAACCAAAGCAATCTGAGATCCTCATTGGTAATAGTCATAATGTTACAGCAGCTTTGCGAATATGACCTTCAACTTTTAGGTAGCAAAAAGGAGAATGTCAGATTTGAAATTCAGGTCACTTTCAGAGACTATAAAAGCCGCCACAAGTAACTACAGAATGAATTATTTGTGCCTTGATAAGCATGGTCCACTACTTGCTGCTCCAAAGAAAAGAAATATGGAATGAATGGCCACATGGCCCACTCCTTGATCACAATCCTGTTATTAAGCATAGCTAATAGGACACATAACATGAAATCAATCGATTCCTTGGACAATGTTGTGGGTCTAGGTTCAGCTTTGCAGAAGCCAACTTTGTGATAAATTGCCATGTGAAACTGAGAGGTAGGGGGCAAAGACAGTCTTGTCTCTGGGAACTCAGTCATAAGTCTACACCGCTACATGACTTTTATGCTTCCTGTGCTGCTGACTTGTTCATATCTCTTTGAAACTGCTACATTATTTGTCATCACCAAGTTACAGATGTGAGAGAGAGACAAAGGAGTAACTTCCAGTCATAAGGGGAAACTGTCAATGCTCTGCAGCTGACCAATTGTATTTAGGGGCTGAGATCCTAACAAAGTCCATATGCTTCAAGCCCTCATGCAACTCCCTCAGTATTCTAGTGTACGCACTATTGTGCCACAGCCCTAATGCTTCCAAGCACTGCCCATATTCCAGAAGTGCTCTGCAAGATCGGAAATACATTGCTGATGCTCAGCGGCATGTTTCTGATCTTACGGAGTGCTTCCAGAACGTGATCAGCACTCTGAAGTATTGGGGTCGGTTCTGGCACAACATGGAGGGGATTGTGCAAGGCTTCCTGCTCATGCTCGCATGGGTTTGAAGCTCGCATGGGTTTGAAGCACACATGCTTCATTAGTCAGGATGTCAGCCAGGGGTGGTTAGCTCAAACTCTACAACATAAAACCTCTCATCTGTCAATGTAGCATGCAATATTCTCAAGGCCAAAACTGCTCGATGTCCAAAATCTCTAAAGTTGATTTGATGGCAGAAATGTCTGGGAACTCTAGCCGAACACCTGAATAGTTGCAATGTGCCAGGGAATATGCACAATCTATTTAATTATTTAATTTGCATATATATATGTGCCCCATATACAAATCTCTGGGCAGTTTATAGACTAAAAACACAAAACAGCAGTTTCAAGAGAAACTATGCAGGAAGGGGTTTCTTTTTATCAAGTCAAGCCATTGTTCTGTCTAGCTCAGTATTGTACTGGCATGGGATGTTCTGATGCAAAGGAGATGTTCTTCCACTGAGCTTTGGCCCTTGCTCATCTTGCAGCTCTTTGGTAATGACCAGGTTTCCAAGACTTGTCTCTACCACCAAACTTCTCAAGTCATATTTCCGATGTAAAAGGGACATTTTATTTGAGTGTAATGAAATGAATTAAATATTTCTGTCTGGCTCTTTACATGGAAAGAGCTATACATAAAGGGATAGTTCAGTCTAAATATCCCCTTGAGTTGCACCTTCAGGGCAATTCACAAGGAATACATGATATATTGTCATTTTAGAGGCTTTTTTAAAAAGAGCTTTCTGCTAGGACAGACACTCGTTCTTTGACAAACATAAATGGATTTCTTCTATCTTGGACTATCACTCCTGGAAAATGTGAAAGGATTGCCAATTATGAATCAAGTAGCTGTTGCAGATTTACCAACAAGTAAGTCCAAATGTTGCCAAATGGACTCAGAGATTCACAAAAATGTGCAAAGTTTATGATGTCAGGTTACACGTCAACTAATATAGAACAATTGGTCTGAACAAGGGTAACAAGTAGGGGCCTGGTACAATGTATTCCCCAGATGCTTCTAGGAATGCTCAGTTCTCCAGACATCCTGGAACAGAAGCTGTGTTGTGTTACTCAGGGCTCAAAGCAGGTGGGGGGGGGGTGAAAAGAGAAAAAGCACACCTTCTTTCTTTCCTGCCGTTCTGAAACCTTTCCCCTCTGTGCTATAGGTTCAGGATTCAGGTTCAGGGCTGGTTGACAACTCCAATCTTGAACATTTATCACTATGTAAGCAAGAAGTTTTTGAAGAAGAGTAGAGAAAAGGGAAGTATCCTTTTCCCTTCACTCCCTCCTAAAAGCTCCCTATGCACTGCAGGGCAGAGACTTTTCCAAATTAATGGCAAGTATTTCCCTGACCCTAATCCCCACTCTTTCCCAGATTGTTAGGGGATTAAGTAGAAGGCCCATTTTATTTTTCTTGTTAGACTGGCACACTCAATATTCCATACATCTTGCAAGTGACTGCACATGGGTTCTCAGTGGGTCATTTCCCACGCTTCTCATAATCATTCCCTCCAGTACTGGACTTGTGTGGCCTGGTGCTTACCAGCTGGCTACAAAGCAAGCTGCCATAAAACAAGGTTGTAGTTTTTGCATATTTGGAAGGGGGACTCCCCAGGTATGCAGAAGTACATTTTGGTTTTGGGAAGCCACATTTTGCTGCCAAACTTATAGGTCCTGGACCACCCAAGTTTGATATTAGAGGGGATGATACTTGGGCCACCTTCGGACATCACGCCAAACCTCAGACAACTATGCCAGAGGTTTAGATTAACGGTTGTCTGAATTTGGTTGTCTGAATCCTAGGTTCCATCCAAAAAGTGCCCCAAGGTTTTAGGTCACAAACCTGAATTGTCACCTCAGTTGCTCTTTGGTTTCATGGGGATAACTCAGGTTAGAATGTGGTGGTATGTCATCTGAAGGCTGCCACTGTTTCTAACTGGAGTTGAGGATAGGAAGCTACTCCCTCTCTCCATAGCTGGTTGGCTGCTGTGGCTGTCCATCATTAGATGGAGGAAGCCTGCACAGCCAGTTCCCTCCTCAATCAGTCTCCCACATTTCAGAGCACTGCGGGTCCAATGGCCCCACAGTTTCCCATTATGTTAAAAGACAGCCATTGACCTTTTAACATAATGATAAAGATAAGGTGATCTTTGACCTTAATTTCACATTAAAAAGGTGGACAAAATCCATCTTGTCCTGTTTTGAGAGGTGGCATTGGGTGAAGAAAGAAAGGTCTTATATGTAACAATTGGGATATTTATGGTGCACACTGAAAATCACTTTACATGGATTACAATCTAACCACCGTTTTGTACTCACAATTAGGATGGTTAGAGTTTTTAACATTTCATTTAGTACTGCTGTGCAGAAGCCAGTTTCTAATCTATATAAATAATTGTGAGCATGGAATCAGGAGAGAGTAATTATGCTGGGTTAATTAATTCAGCCCAAAAGAAAGTGATATTATGTTTGTGTCCTTAGATAGTAATATCTGCTTTTTTAAAAGTGTAAGCCACTTTTTTTTAAAGTACTCAGCTTTGTAGAATATAGAAGCACCAAAAAAACCCTGATATTTTAGGAATACTAAAAATGCCCCTACTGGTTTGCGTCTCAAAATGTGCTTCTTCCCACCCACCCACCCACTGCTAATAAGCTTTAAAAATGCATGTAATTTACAAAAGAGCTAGTAATAATGCTTGATTAAGAGAAACAATTTTCTAATATCAGCTGATTGCAGTTTACACAATGGCAGGGGGCTGAAGCTCAATTATTTGCTGATAATTCAGCTGAGCTCCTCAATGTACTAAAAAGAGCACTCTGCTCAAAAAGGCTTTTGCACTCAATGCGTATCACAAGAAACAATAATGGATTGTGCCGGTCACAGGAGCTTATTGAAAGCTTCATCTTGGAATGTTAAC
Source organism: Hemicordylus capensis (assembly GCF_027244095.1). Taxonomy (NCBI): domain Eukaryota; kingdom Metazoa; phylum Chordata; class Lepidosauria; order Squamata; family Cordylidae; genus Hemicordylus; species Hemicordylus capensis. The sequence continues at coordinate 50,297,112 of NC_069661.1, read as the reverse complement.
CAAATGTCATTATTGTGGAATTAATTGCCATCTGAGGACCCTGAGAGAGATGTACCATCCTTTCAGTTTTGCTCCAAATAACCACCGTTCTGCCTTCTAAATTACTGCAAAGCTTTAAAAACTCTAAGATGCAATAAAAATACATGGCACTTCATTTTTTAAAGCAAAACAATACAAAAAGATACTCTAGTATACATAGTTTGACATGAAACACAGAAAAGGCTACATGAGATAAATTCTACCCCAAAAATGTGATTCAAAGAACTTAAAGTGACAAGTAATATGTCTGTAAGCTGTTTTATTGCAAAATTCATCATGGGTTCTGCTGCACCCAATTGTGGAAAGAGATGAAATGAAATGTAAGGTTACAAAAACAGCATTTTTGTAAACTGTATCCTTAATACCCATCTGTGGTTGAGATGAGAATTAAAATATTTAACATTCTAAACTGTAAATGGAGAGAAAGCCAGTTGCAACCAAGTAGGATTGTTAAAGGTGGGGAAAAATCAGATATCATATGAAATATTCTGCTTTCATGTTATTCTGTGGCATCAGACATAATTACTTTGCCTGACTTGATTAATCTTAGAGAATTACTGTCAAGCTATATTTGGCTGAGATCAGTTTCTATGAAACTGATTCATAGTTTTAGAACTAAGTAAAAAAAGATAAATCCATCTGCTGTCTTTCATCTCACCTTTTTCTGAAACCCTCTAGGATGAGAAGTGTAGAATTTTTTTAATCTGCTCTACTTTCAAAACATCAAAACATCATTTTTGCAGGTTCCATACACATATGCATGCTACAGTTACAAAACATTAATTCTCAACTTTGAAAGCTATACATGCAATAAAAGCTATACATGCAAGAATATCACATATTCAAATATTCCTTAGCTTTCCAACTTTAGAGAACTGTAGTTTTGAGTGAAATGTCCCAAGCAAGTTCTTAAATGCTTTACTTACTTACTGTAACTTGGCTGAAGTTTATGCAAATCAACCTAAACATTACACACATGTGTTTCTTGACATTCTTAAGTTAAAAGTAGAGGTGTTCACAAAGTGGATTTTGTGTTCCTACTTCAAGCTCGAAATGAAATGCAAATTCCTCGAATCAATCTGGTGAAACGCTCAAAATGTTTCAAATTAGTTTTGAGTGCTTCAGCCATAGGGAACAACGGGGAACTCAAAACACTCAATGATTCCCTGTGGGTAGGTCCTAGGAATACCAAAGTGCACTGTGTGGTAAGGCATGATCTACCACCAATCCCACAAAAGACAAGGGCAAGCAAGCAATTTGAAAACTAACCTTTCCCCCAACCCCCCTAGAATGCTATGGGGAAAGGAATCACTGTTTGCATATTCCTTTTGTGGGTTGGGTGATAGGTAGCACCCATGATGCCATACCACACAACCCACTTTGGTGTCCCTAGGACCTATCCATGGGGAACAATGGGGTGTTTTGAGTTTCCAATTGTTACTTAAGGCTGATACAAGCAAGTATACAATTTTGCAACCATACCTTGAAAAATACTGTAAGCACACAGTAAAAGGGAATCTGTTCCTCCTGACATAGAACACACATTTTTTTTTCAAACACAGTCCAAAAATGACCAAAAAAGAACCACTGACCCAGAAAACAGTCCACTGCCAGCCACAGAGCCCACGCTGCAGTAACATAATTGGCACAAGTTGTTCTCTCACACATAATTATGACTCCTTTCTTCAGCACTGAAAAAGTTGCCACAGCACAGAAGCACCCTTAGTAGCTATGAGCATAGTGAGGTCAATTACAGCAATGTCTTCAGCCACATTTTGACTGAGTACACCTTGCAATGCAGAATGCAGAGCAGGCCAGAGTGGTGAGTGAAGCACAAGTTAGTCTCAAGGCCAGAAAATATTACACAAGGAGAGAGAGAGAGAGAGAGAGAGAGAGAGAGAGATGAGCTGCCACTGTCCATTTTTCACCACAACACTATCTCATGTCATGAACAAACCAAACCACCTCAGGCAGGTACCTAAATTATGCCTTTGTCAATCTGAGATCCAGCAAAACAAGATAGTTATAGCAGCAATAGCATAGCAAGCATATTATATTTACTCCGTGCTGAGAAAACAAAAACCATCAAACCTTCCTTCATTCCATCCTGCCTGCCACAGAGAGACAGGAGGTCAGAGCAGTCATGGCCTGATGGGCCAGTGGTCTGAAAGAAACAAAGCTTATACTCTTACCATAAGAAGAACTCTTCTTTCTTCTCTTCTTCTACAGTGTGCATCTCTGCTTGCTTGGCTGTCTCTAGATAACACCCTGGCCTCAGATTAGTGCTGGTCCCTGGCTGACAGCTTGATACATGGGTCAGGGCACCAGTCCATCATCTCATAATTGGCCATTGTGATGTTGTGCATGCATATCTGCATATGTCAGCAGCACTAATAGGCAGACTGTGACATATCTGGTTCAGGGGTTGGCCAGGGTGGAGCAAGTTACCTGTGATGTTGCAGTGGGTGGGGGGTGACCATGAGTCACTCACGCCCCATGGCCAGCTCTGGATATCCCAAAAGGAGGAGGTTGGCCAGCCACTCCACCAAATCGCCATCCAAGTGTGCATGATGGTGTGTCACCACATCCCTGGAGAACACCCTCTTGCTCTGGACACTGGCAGGTGGGCATGAGAGGAACATCCAGCAACCATGGCCAAGTCCAGCCAGACTTCGCAATGTGTTGCCCAAAACTGGATCAGCTCCATCTCCCAGCCTGCCACCAGCTCCTGAAGGACTGCAGAACACACTGCTCAGCATTGCTGAAGGGCTCGGTGGGCTCCTCCCAAACCCCTGGCAAGGTGCCAAAGAACCCCTCAGTGAACATGTTCCACTGGGTGAAACATGGAGGCGGAACTACCAGCTCACTAGGCCCTGCCAGGGACACTGTGCTGCTGGACTGGGAAACGGTGGTGATGCTGCACCTAGGGGTGGACTGCACTCTAGCAGTAGGTACTCCAGCACCCTCCTCCTGGTCACACCCCAGCCTCCTCTCCTCTGCTCGCCTGAACTCTTTGACTAGGAGGTCCCTCCAACTGGGGAGCTCATCTGGGGTGACCACTTTGCACTTCATCCTTGGGTCACATAGGCAAGACAAAACATGTGCTGCCAATGCACCCAAGGATGTCCTGTGCCTATCCACCACTCCACTCCTCAGCCAACCTTCCAAGGCAATTGCTTCCTCAGTGGTCAGACTGGAGCAAACCCATCATCTTCTAAGGCAAACAGTGGCAGGCAAAGCCTGGATCAGCATTGCTGTCTTGGCACACAAGCCATTCCTAGCAAGACAACCTCGGAAAGGAGCCTTGGCTGCCAAGACAACCTCAGAAAGGAGCAACAATGCCTGGTTGAATAGCTTGCACACTTCCAAGCCATGCCTCCTTGCCAGGGTGTGAATGGATGGCTCTTGCTTCTGCAGGCACTGGAGCAAGAGAAAGGTGGATTTCCACCAGAGACCAGAGCATCCTGAGGGATCACGTATTCAGGTAGGCCCAGCTCAAGCTGCCTCTTCTTCAGCATCTGCCTACCCTTTTCGCTCCGATGGAAGAAAGCTGCATCTTGCAGCCCAGCACCTAAAGAGGGGATGTCTCTCCTGGCCTCAGCTCCAGAAGGGCCAAGCACATCCCACATGACAAGGATCAGAGTGTGCACCACACAACAGATGGACATGAACTGAATCTGCTTGGCTGCCCTGGTTATGTTTGCTGCATTGTCTGTCACCATGAACCCCTTGCAAAGGTTTGGGTGCCCAGACAGTCATCGCTCCCCTTGGCAGTTCATGGAAAGAACAGCTCCTTTGCCGTGTGGTTAGTGTCCAGCACCTCCACATGCAGCACTATCCACTTGTGCTTTGCTGCATGGAAGGGGCTGGCCATGCCACCAGCAGCAGATATCCACTCACTCTCCTGACCCCACCAGTGTGCCATGAGGGATAGGAAAGCAACGTGCCTCCCACTGTGGCTGGTCCACAGATCTGCAGTGAAGTGCACACTGGTGTCAAGTGCTGCTGCACACAGCAGACCTGACATGGCCTCCCTGAATGACAGGTACAGAGAGGACACCACTTACCCGCTGAAAGTGGTGCATGAGGGATCTTGTAGTCAGGGGCAAGCAGTAGGTGCAGCTGGCAAAAACCAGTGTTTTCCACCACCTGGAATGGCTAATCATCCAAAGCAATCATCTCAGGAATGGCCTGGGTGATGAGACACCCACTGCGCAGGCAACGCCCCCTGTTTGGGAGCAGGCGCCTTGCTGCTGCTAGTTGAGGGCACACCAGGCCTATTACTACTGGCAGGAGAAGGGACCCCTGGGTGATGCCACCACAGGTGCAGCAGTATCCCCAACATCATAAGACATTTTGGGTCCTTGCCCCTGCTGACCAGTGCTCCGCAGTTGGTACAGACGGCATGATGTGTATCACCATGGCAGAGCTCAAAATGGTCCTATATCATGCTGCCATCAGTCTGGGACCATTTCAGTGGTGGTGGTACTGGGGTTGCTGGTTTATTCTGGGGGGCACCTCCATCACCGCCCTTAGTCCAGGGCTGAGAAGGTCCAGGAACGTGCCCTCAAAAGAAGATTGGTTGATAAAAATTTTGGAATATGCTGAGATGGCAAAACTTACAGCACTTATAAGGGATGAAAACTTGGAATGTTTCAAAGAAGATTGGGAACCATTCTTACTTTACTTAAAGAATTATTTTTCCAATATGGACCTTTCAGCAGGGTTTGAAATTTAGTAACAGCAGGTTGGGCAGGGAAAAATCGAGTTTTCAATGTGGAGTGTATACGTTTTGAATTATTATAGGAATGGTAGATTTGTATAGCTAATATAAACCGTTCAGACTGGTAAGCGGGAAGTCAATATTTACTTAATTAAATGTAATTTGATTGTTAAGATATTGTAAAAACCAATAAAAAAAATTTGAGAAGGTCCAGGAACAGGAAGCACAATAACTTCCTCCTACTCCTCCTCAGTCTCAGACCTGGGGCGGGGGGGTGCGACACTGCCAGGGGAGATTGGGGAGAATGGTGAGAGTGACCTGGCTGGTCTAGTCACAGCCAACACAATCACCTCCTCCTCCGCTGCCACAAGAAGATCTTCCCTGACTGGCAGGACCTCCCCACTAATTCTACCTCAGCCACCATCGGCAGCTGAATTGTGGGACTAGGCACCTCCAGAAAGTTGAGCCTGCATGGTACTGCAGCAGTGGGGATGAGTTGGAGAGTAGGCCCCTCTTGCCATTTCCCATAATGACCAGCAGCATCACCCATCCCTGTCTGGCACTCTGCTCCTGGCTCTGCCTTGCACTCTTCCAGACATCTTGGGGTTCTGTAAACTATTGAAGCCCTAACACTGATGGGTGGGGCACCTTTAAGGCGGGCATTTTAAAAAGGGGTGTGGGGGTCAGAGGCGGTCTATTTATACTGTATGTGCACCACACATGCAGCACTGTATGTGTCTATAGCACTGTAGTGCTATAACACAGAGAATCTAGAAAAATTAACCCCTTCCCCAAATAAAGGAGCAGGCTTTATTTATCTTTTGGGAGGGGGATCCTGTTTTTGGAGGACAGCAAGCAACAATGGGGCAAGTCTAAGGGAAGGGAAGGGGGATTGCTGTGGTCTGTCTAAAACCAACCCTCCTGTCCTACAGCCCTATGTACTATCTGGCTAGTACCCTTCCCCAAACTAGGCCCTATTTAAAGAGGTCTAACCTGGCCAAGGTTGGGGTGCTTACTTTCTGGTGAGTGACATCTTCTGATGGAGTATGACCAGGTACTGCTCTCAGAGGCACTCAGGCAGTGCACATACTCTGGGACTAAAGAGCTGGGTGGGGGGCAGGTGGGTGTCAGCCAGGTGGGCACCCATCCACCCAAAGTATTAAAAAAAGAAAAGGCAGACGGCAGCAAAGGTGATATCTCTTGGGGCTGCAAAAGGAAAAAAAAGTCTCAGCACAGCACCCCAATTATTAAAGCCACTATAAAGCCAGCTACAAGAAGAAGAAGAAAAGGGGGGGGGCGGATCTACATCCACACCCAATAAAAGCCACTGGGGCTGCTAGTACAATTAAAAACAAATAGGGGGGGGAAATTGGCACTGCAAAGAGAAAGAGAGAGACGGACAGACAGACAGTCCACCAGTCTCACTCCATGCTGCAGTGCTGCTGATGCTTCCTCCTCTGAGAGGCACAATAAAAGAGAGAGCTCTCTGGCCTCCCAGTCCCTTAAATACATTTTGGCTTCCCCCTCCCTCCCCTCAGCCAATGTGGGCACAGTTGCCCATGACAACATTTGATTTGCATGATAACAAGCTAGCAAGGAGATCACAAGCCAGTCAGAAGCCAGTGCCAGAAAACCAATTAGCAAGGGGGAAACAGCCCACCAAAATGGTGCTTGAATCACTCGAAATGATTTGAGCTTGAAATAGGGTAGTTTTGTTTTGAGCTTGAAACAGGCCCTTAAAATTAAGGATGATTCGTCTCAAGCTCGAAGCACTCAGAACAACTGTTTTGAGCTCGGATCATTTCCTCTGCTAACTGAGCAAAGTGGCACCTTTTAAGTGATGATTCTCTTTACTGAGCAGGGGGAGAGCAACTGGCCCTATCCATCCCCAGCACAGCATCCCTCCAGTGGCTGTTGCTGGTGCCTAGCTTATGTTTCTTTTTTAGATTGTGAGGCCTTTGCGACAGGGAGCCATTTTAGCCATTTCATTTATTTATTTACTTTATTTCTATGTTAACCACTTTGGGAAACTTTTGTTGAAAAGCAGTATATCATTTTTGGTTGCATTGTTGTTGTTGTAGTTGTATCTAGTTAAAAACAGCCATGAGAGGTTACAAATTTGATTGGTGGAATGCTAGGGGACAGACTGCTTCACTCAAGTATTTCTGCTCAAAATCATTTCCTCACTTTGGTTTCTATCCATGGGGGAAAGTACCCATTTCCCCCGCAGCAGAAAGAAAAACAACTGAGACAAATTTGGAGTTGGAAAATGGAGAGGAAATGACTAAGCATCCTCTCCCTGTTCTTCCACATCTGATCACAGTCTCCCCCATTTTTATTCATTAAAAACGCATTGGGATGGTTACAAACATAACTTCTTTAATTTCTCATTTGACTCTGTGGTGCACTTTAGATATTACAGCAACAGTGTAGGAACTGCTTTTTTCTGTCCGGTTCATCCTACAATGCTACTGTAACTTTTAAAAGCTCATGGCACTTTGAACATTACAATAGCATCACGGGATGACAAACTGACAGAAAAGCAGCAACTTCTCAAGAACATAGAAGAGTAAAGTTGGAAGTCAGTGATTGATCTAATTTCTTTAATGCCAGATAAGACTATTAAATATTAAAATGTATTAAAATGCTTTTTAAAAATTCTCTGTACTTAATATTGAGAATGGTATGGATCTGGGCTCTCAAACTGACCCTATATGCACATGGATTGACTTTTTCAAAGACAACATTTGTGCTAAAAAAAACCAGAGCAGTACCTTAATGTGCACCTTATTTCCAGAGATAATAAACATCCCAGGCCATCCATGCTAAATTGTAGTGCACATTTCTATATGATACTTATTCTGAATTTGAGGAACAAGATATTGGGAGATAGAATGGGTTGCACCATTGCTCCCTTGGATACGACTCAAAAATGTAAGCAGTGTGCGAGACAAAATTATGCTATCCATACTTATCTTAGATTAGATAGGAAGCAAAACAGGAGCGGAGCGACACTGGCGGTGGCCTGTGTGCCGCCACCACTGCAGCCCCCTGACCACCACCACCCCGTGTCTGACATCAGATGAGGCCCAGCTAGCCACGCCCCCGCATCTGATGTCAGACGCGGGGGCGTGGTCTCCCTCCCAAACAGGGCTGCACGGCCCCATTTGGAAAGGAGATCGGCCCGAGCTGCATGGGGCAGCATGGGCCGGAGCAACTCTCCTTGCCTTAAAGGCAGGGAGAGCTGTTCCAGCCATGCTGCCAATGCAGCGCGGACCGATCTCTCTCCTCAACGAGACTGTGCAGCCCCGTTTGGGAGGGAGATCAATCGGCCCTGCTGCGTTGGCAGCAAGACCAAGAGTGGCTCTCCCTGCTTTTAAGGCAGGGAGAGTAACTCCAGCCATGCTGCCAATGCAGCATGAGCCAATTTCGGTTCTACATGGGGCCACGCAGCCCCATTTGGGACCAAAATAACACCCCCGTGTCTGACGTCAGATGCAGGGGGCGTGTCTGGGGCCACGCTTGCTGCCCCTGATTAGTGGCAGTTCAGGTTCTTTGAACCTGTTCACCCAATGGTGGCTCCGCCCCTGAAGTCCTAACGCTTGAAGTCCTGTTCAAATGTTATGTTTTCAGGTACAATATATACCCATGTACATACTGTATTTACCTGAATAGAGCGTGACTCTGAATTTAAGGCGATGCCTTAATTGATAGAGGTTGAATACAGGTTATACCTGTATTTACCCAAAAGAAAGAGGACTCTGAATTCAAGATGAGCCTACTATATTTAACTGGAAAGAACTGAGGGGAACCCATATTTATTCGGGTAAATATGGTAATATTCTCATGGAGGGCCATGGTATAATCAAGAACAATGCACAACTGGATCTTCTTCCTTCACAGAGCAGTGAGTTTTTAAAAATCCTAATGGTGCATTGTGACTTGCAGTCAACCTATCATAGGACCGCTTCCCATTGTGGACCTCAAAACGGCCACAAAATATCACCTCGGACATATTTAGAAAGCATTTTGCTCAAGGTCAATTTGCCTTTTACCTGAGAGCATGAAGGAACATAAAGTAGCAATTCACAGAGCTGTTAACTCATGTAAAGTTACAACAGCCTTTTTCAAATTATTATTATTTTCAAACAATTTTCTTCAGGTTCCTCCCATGGAGAAAAATACAACTTTATTCTCAACCAGGCATTCTTTTAATAGCCTGAGAATCCAGTCTAATGATATATTAAGTACTTTCCATCTAGCAATGGAATAACTATCATCAATCATGCCAATAATATATAATTGCATCTAATTTGCAACATCTGTCAATTTTGGATGCATTGCCCCACTTAAGTCATTAAGGTAGGGGAGTAAGTCCCACCTTCCAATGACTTATTTTCAACTTCAAGATATATTCTCCATCTGTCCACAATAAATATAACTGGAACTGGGAGATATGGGATAAAATGCATGTAAATGAGCTTTTGAGACATAGCATATATAACCTGCTATAAACCCTGTTACTTTTTCAAATAGTGGCTCTGAGGGAGCAGAGCTTTCTTCCTCCTCTGCTAAAGGGAAGCTAAGAACATACAGTCTTTCTCCCCTTAACTGTCACCTCCTTTTTGTGCCTAGTGCACTAAAAGCTTTAGAAATAAGGATCAAGGAGGGTCATCAGTTTGTGGGCAGTACCTATGGAATAACCTATTGTATGTAGTAGTTCATCATCGTTGTTGTTGTTGTCGTCGTCGTCATTAAAAAAAAACATTATTTGTTTGTCATCATGAAAAAACAAACATTATTTGGTATCCACCCCATAACAAATTGTTCTCTGGGTGACTTACAACACAGCATTAAAACATCCAATAAACATCCAATATGTCTAGCTCAGAGAGGGAAATTCTTCCTGTTGTGTATACCTGCAAATGTCATTATGTATGAAGCAACCTTCATACTTGATTTTATTATTTATTTATTTATTTATTACATTTATATCCCGCTCTTCCTCCAAGGAGCCAGGAGCGGTGTACTACATACTTAAGTTTCTCCTCACAACAACCCTGTGAAGTAGGTTAGGCTGAGAGATAGTACAGAGCTGAGAGACTAATGCCTCAAGTCTCAAAAGCACAGATATAGTCAACCCAGGGTCTAATTTTTCTTCTCAGAGTTCCCCATCAGTGTTCCCTCTCAGGGATTCCCATATGATGTTCATTACAACTCCCAGCATCCCCAGCTGCAATGGCCTTTGGCTGGGGATTATGGGAGTTGTAGTCAACATCTGGGAATCCTTGTTAGAGGGACCACAGTTCTCCTTCTCTTTTAGTCCAATAGATAAGTGTGAAAAAGCACCCTGCAATTCATGCTACCCAAACCACTCTTGAATATTTAAATAAATATTACATGCTCCATATCAATACCTTTAAAAAAAAAACATGTTCTGCATCATTCTCAGGAAATAAAATCTGAATTTAGCATAGAAGGTTATGATTCTGAAAGGTATGTTTCTAAGATTTTTAGGAATTTGGAGGCCACAATGCACAGCAGTGCAAGCAAACAAATCATACTGGGAAAACATAAATAAGCTTCTGCTATAATTCTCAATGAGAAATCTTTTTCCTTTCCTCTAGGTCCAGGGCAGACATGGGAGGAGGCTCTGCTTTCACTGAATGGCAGTGAAATTTTGCACTCCCTACTTTTGCCAGGGGAAAGTGTTGTAGTTCAGTAGCAGAACACATGCTTTGGATGCAGAAGGTCCCAGGGTTAATCTCTTGCACCTCCAGGTAGGGATGGAAAAGACTCCTGTCTGAGACCCTGGAAAGCTGCTGCCACTCAGTAACAATAGTGAGCTAGATGGACAATGGTCTGACTCACTCTAAGGTAAGGCAACTTAATATGTTCAACTCAAGTAGCTTGAATAAAAGGCTTCCGCTTTAAAATATCATCTTTCATTCTCCGAGATCAAAATGACTATAACTATTTTAAAGTGTTACAAGATTTCAAGGCAGAAGAGGCCATCCCCAAATCATCAGAACACTCAATTACTCTAAAAGCTATTTATTGGAAGTATTCATAAAGTACCTATTACTTTGACATCTGAGAACCAATTAACCTTTGGTTAGAGCCCTTCACATACTGAGGCTTGTACTTTATATGTCAGTCTCTTTCTCCAAGAGGAATTCCACCTGTCTTGTATGCACTTGCCCTTTGATTCACTATCTTGGATTCTCAGTAACCAGATCCATAACCTCTGGGCCTGCAATAATTCTTCTTGAGTTCATCATTTAATTCCAATAATGTCATCCCAATCTAGAGAGAATATTCTATATAGATGTAGGGCAACAGATGCAAATGCATACAGGGCTCATGTCCTTTTAATGGCTGTGCAGGAGAGGGAAATTTGGCAAGTGCAATTTGTCATGCAGGGGTGAGAAAAACTGTATCCACCAAAGTTCTGCAGCAAATATTCTTGTGTTTTCCTTGACATCTGTTCAGTTTGCACAGAAGGCATGGGACACCCGCTTTGAAAGCTTTTGCTGGTCTTCAGTTGGGAATGCTTTTCTTGCTCATTTTAGTTACTCTAAATGCCATCTGGAAACATCTTCTTCTTTACCTACAAATCAACAGGTCTTACATTCAGTGTAATATTTCTAAGTTAGAAGAAATTGCACTGAATATAAAAGCGATTGATTGTAAGCAGAAAATAGACTTCTATGGAAGATGTGGAAACAAAGTACACCACGGTTTGAAGTAGTTCCAGCTGCTGACATAGAAGATCACACCAATTCTCATCAGTTCCCAGATCCAAGAGGTTCCAGATGCTGCTAAGGGAATGCTTAATTCCCCCCCCCCAAATGACTATTTTAAATGACAGCTTTAAAAAAAAAGAAGACTATATTGAATGTGTGTACTTAGGTTTGGGGACCAGGGATAGGTTGGGACTTCTGTTGGTGTACCAATCGCCCCGCTGCCCAAGGGAATCCCTTACTGAGCTCACGGACTTGGTCGCGAAACTTGCGTTGGAGTCTCACAGACTTTTGGTACTGGGGGACTTCAATGTTCATTTCAGGACCAATTTGTCCAGGTCAGCTCAGGAGTTCATAGCGGCCATGACAAATATGGGCCTATCCCAAACAGTCTCTGGATTGACGCACATTGTAGGTCACACGCTTGATTTGGTCTTTTATTCTGATCAGGGTGGTGTTCCGTGGGTGGGGGCTCCTGTGATTTTCACATTGTCATGGCAAGACTACCATCTGGTTAAGGTTGGACTTACAACCACTTCCCACCTCCGCAGGGGCAAGGGGCCTATTAGAATGGTCCACCCGAGAAGGTTATTGGATCCAGTAGGATTCCAAGAAGACTTGGAGGGATTTAATGTTGGCTTTGCCGGTTATCCTGTTGATATCCTGGTTGAGAATTGGAACAACTTGCTCACCAGGGCAGTAGACATGATTGCTCCGACTCACTTCAAAATTGACCTCCTGGTATACGGAAGATCTACGGGGGCTGAAGCGGCAAGGTAGGCGACTGGAGTGCAAGTGGAGAAAGACTCAACTAGAATCCGACAGATTAGGACATACAGTACATTTAAAGATCTATGCTCAGGCAATACATGCAGCAAAAAAGCGGTTCTTTTCCGCCCTTATTACCTTTGCAAGTTCACATCCAGCAGACTTGTTCAGGGTTGTGAGGGGACTAGTATCTGCCCTCTCTCCCTTGAACCAGAATTTGGAGTCATCAGTTACGCACTGCGATGTGTTTAAAGAATTTTTCGCAGATAAAATCTCTCGGATTCAGGCCGACTTAGATGGAGACTCCACAATTCTGAACTGGAGGTGTCCAACAACTCCTCTTATGTGATTTGACTGGATCGGTTTCAGCTTGTGACTCCTGAGGATGTGGAAAAGCTGCTTGGAGCGGTGAAGCCTTCCACTTGTTCCCTTGACCCTTGTCCAACATGGCTTGTTCTATCTAGCAGGGAGGCTGTTGTAGGTGGCCTGGTGGAAATCATAAATGCTTCTCTGAGGGAGGGCAGGATGCCTCCTTGTCTTAAGGAGACAATTATTAGACCTCTTCTAAAGAAGCCTGCATTAGATCCCTCAGATCCCTGCATTAGATCCCTCAGCAACTATAGGCCTGTTTCCAACTTCCCATGGCTGGGCAAGGTAACTGAGAGGGTGGTGGTCTCTCAGCTCCAGGCGGTCTTGGAGGAAACTTGGAGGAAATTGAAATCTAGACCCATTTCAAACAGGCTACGGGGTAGAGACTGCCTCAGTCAGCCTGATGGATGATCTCCAATTGGGAATTGACTGTGTTGGTCCTTTTAGACCTCTTGGCGGCTTTCAATACTATTGGTCATGCTATCCTTCTGGAACGTCTGTTGGGGGTGGGAGTCACTATTTTACAGTGGTTCCATGCTTACCTCTCAGACGGATTCCAGATGGTGTCGATTGGAGACTGTTGCTCTTCGAAATCAGTTTAGGTATGGTGTCCCTCAAGGCTCCATACTCTCTCCAATGCTTTTTAACATCAACATGAAACCGCTGGGAGAGATCATTGGGGAATTTGGAGCCTGGTGTTATCAGTACGCTGAGGACACCCAGATCTACTTCTCCATGTCAACCTCTTCAGGAGCTGGCATATCTTCCCTAAATGCCTGCCTGGAAGCAGTAATGAGCTGGATGAGGGAGAATAAACTGAAGCTGAATCCAGATAAGACGGAGGTACTTATAGTGTGGGGTCAGAACTCCAGAGACAATTTTAACCTACCTGTTCTAGATGGGGGTCACACTTCCCCAAAAGGAACAGGTTTGCAGTCTGGAAGTACATCTGGATCCACATATCTCCCTGGTTTCTCAGGTTGAGGTGGTGGCCAGAGGTGCTTTCTATCAGGTTCGGCTGATATGCCAGCAACACTCATTTCTCGAGATTTTTTTTTAAATTTAAAATTGCTTTTAAAAATGTTTTATCTAACTGTTAACTGCCCAGAGATGAAAGTTTGGGCAGTATTTAAAATAGATAGATAGATAGATAGATAGATAGATAGATAGATAGATAGATAGATAGATAGTTCACCCTCTGCCTCCTCCACCACCTGAATGTATTCCTCACCCACTTCCATGGCCCTGGAACAGCAGGCAACAATTTTAATTCATTAATTTATCAACTGATTAGCTAAAACTCAGATGTACTAAAACTCAGATGTACCAAATGATGCCACAACTCTTCTCTCACTGGACTGAATGACCCTTTTGCAGTGAGAAGAGTTGTAGCATCGGGAAAGAGGGATGAGGTGTCCATTAAAACAAGGGACATTTCACAATAATTTAGCCCAGATATTGTGGACAGGAATCAGCAGGCTTATCGGAGAAAGCTCCCCTCTCTTACCCCCTGTTTTTTTTGCTGGGTAACAAAAAGCATAGCCGAAGCATCTAGCCAGCGCTTCTTGTGCAGTTCTGGTAACAGCAAACTCACTCCATGGTCCCCCTCCTATTTGGGTGAGCCCCAAGAGAAAAGTTCCAACATCACCCCACAAAGGCTATGGAAACAGGGATCAAAACTGCCCCATTCCAAGAGTTCTGAACCTTCAGCTGGTGCCCAACTATGCCAAACCCTGCCTGGTCAGGATTTTTTCTGCCACAATTTGGGTCCAGGAAGTTTTGTGCCTCATAGCTATTCAGTCTGATCATCCAAAAACGATCATCCAAAAATGTATCCAGGAGGTTTTGAGCCTCATAGCTATTAAGTCTGATCATCCAAAAATGCCAGGATGAACCCTTAAGAAACATCACTTGCATAGCTATTTGCAATTTCAGCCACATAACACACATTCAAAAGAATTTTCCAGGTTGTCATTGACCTAAAGATTCTTTTTCACAGTTTTTATAACAGTAGCATCTGCAGAGGGGAGCTCCAGCCACTTGAAACTCATTAAAACATACTTGAGATTGACAATGAGTTGAGAACATCTGTCAGACTTGGCCAAGATTTCAATCAAGTGTGATGTTGCTGTGTTACTTTGCTACATTGACTTAATAAATGAGTTGGCTACTGTCAGCGTAAGGAAAGGTTGGTTCTAATTACTACATTGTCCTCTTTTTGGTAACTGAAATATACTTTCACCAATTTGCTCATGATTTATACAAGCTACAGTTTCATGTAATGAACTCTCTGTCATTAGAAACCCAAGTCAAAAGCGCTAGAAATGAACATAAAATTAAATAAAATTATTTTTAGGCATTATATAGGATGAGTCTGGAATGAAATCAATGCTGACGTGACAGTCTTCAGAGTGGGATTTCAGAAGCATGCTTATTTGGTACCAAAAAAGGAGAATTATAGAAGAGCTATGTTTCTAACCCAAAAGAAAAACTCTACCCCAAAATACAAACTATTCCTTTGAAGATGTTTGCAGATGTGCAGTGGGAACTCATTCCTTTGCAGATGCACAGTGGGACCCTGTGTGGCTGGGTCATAACCCAGGCCACGCAGGGTCCCACTGTGCAGGCGTGGCAACCTCCAAAAATGGCCTCCATGCTAGGGAATAGGTTCGGAAAGGGCCAAAGATGCCCTAACTGGGTGATTTTTACAAAAAGGAAGGCTGGTGGGGGAAGGGAGAACCTCCATGGACCCCCACGGACCCCCCACCACCAGCACCTCAGAGAAGCCCCCCAGAGGGGGTAAGTTTAAAAAAGGAAAATAATTTAAAATATTTGGTGAACACCCTGCCAAAAAAACTGAACCAAACAGAGAGGCTTCGATGGGGGGCAAAACCATACTGGCCTGGTCTGGTTCGGGTCCAGTTCAAACTTGAACTGAACCAGGCCAGGTGGTTTTGTGCACACCCCTACAAGGAATCACAATTACAGTTTTCCTATGAGGAAACACCCCTATGAGGAAACACAAGTACAGTTTCAAAGCTTTATTTAGGGTAAAAATGGGGTTACAGAAGGAAAAGAAAGTTTGGTTAGGGATTAAGTGACTTGGTTTGCATTTCTAAATTTCTAATTCCTAAAATTAGAGGTTTCCAATGAAAAGTGCCTGGAGAACAGGGAGGGAGGCAAGAAGGGAGGAGAGAGGGCCCGGATATAGAGTGGGGTAGCTGAAGTGTGAGGGTTACCTATCCTTCCCAAGTGCATTAGTTGCACAAAGGCTGATCTGGTATCTCCTCAGGAGTAGGGAATGGGGTGAGGCAGGGAAGAGGGGATCGGCCAGAGCTGGCAGTGTGAGAGTGCAGAGGATGGTAGAATCCCAACAGAATCCAAAGCCGTGTGGCTCATGTAGGGCAGATATGCTGGAAAACATGCCTTGGAGGGTAGGGAGATTCTCGCAGAACAAAAGTGTGCATTGCTAAAGTGGACTTAGTCACTGCAGGTGTGTACTCTTGTACAAAGGCAAGTTCCAGCCGTACAAGTGTTTACTTGTGTGGTGCATATGGCTTGATGTTTGCTTACCATCTTGAAGCAAGGGTGTTCCAGGTGCAAAGATGTAGATTTATTGTTTACAATGAGCATCACCTCCCTTCTCTTTGCCAGCCACTTCATCAAATTAATGAGAAGGGAAATGGCCAGGTATGGACTCATCTACTGAGCATTCCAACTGTTATCTCCGAATGGGAGTATCTTGCCCATGACAATTTCCTTTCTGTGGGTCTACTGGTCAGCTTGCCTCTATAGAGGAGGGGTCTGCAATGCCTTTTTACAGTCTGTTGAATCTTTAACTTGGAGGCATATTGCCAAACTTTGCCTGTATTAATGACCCACTCATGCCAAGAGGCTTAAGCTGCACAGGGTGAAAAGTTCACTGGAGGCTGTTAACCTATTTGCTAGATAGAGGTTTCCTGTAGAGCGGTGCCTTTCTGCATGACCTGAAGGTACCACTTCTAGCAACAAGAAGCTCTTGGAAAGAGGTAGTTTATTTGCATTTTCTCCTGTCACCAACAGCAAAAACTAGATTTCCCATTCCCTTACTGCACTTGAACGCAAGAGACAAATACAATGAAAGAAAAGAAAGTGACAAAAGTCTTTTGAATAATCTGATTATGTTTCACAATGGATGTTCTTGTCACATATGCTATAACCCACATGACTAGAGCAGCATAAGAGCAAAAAGGATGGATAAGTTGGTTCTGTTCTGTATTATTATTTAATGAGAAATTAAGAACATTTTATTCAGTTGGCAGGAGCACATTGGAACAATTTTTCACTTCACTGGGAGAATCACTTCACCTCACACTGATATGATAAAATATTAAATTATTTGAATACACTGACAAGAATTTCATATACCTTGGGGGGGGGAAGTATTTTTCCCCCAGAAGTACAGCATTGCTGATGCTTTAACCCTTGCAACCAACCATAAATAATCTGTAGGCTTAAACATCAAATGTAAGCATATGGTATGACATGAAAAAGCCATGACATGTCAAGCCATGACATGAAAAAAGGCCATCTAACGGGACTGGCCCAAAGATTGGGTGTGCCCCAGGTGAAGCCCAGCTTTGGCACCCCTACCCCCTTCACCCACTCAGGTGCCCCCACCCCTTCATCTGCTCAGGCAGGCACCTTCTGGCAGGCGGGCTGGTGGATGGGCAGATGGTCCTCATCGCCCGCCTCACTGTCTTTGCCCACTGCTTCTGCTGCAGCTGGCCTGCCATGGCACATTATAATGACATCACCACATGATACAGCAATGTTATGATAATGTACTGCAACAAGTGGATGGAAGAGAGGGCAAGAAGAGCAAGGAGAGCAAGCAGGCAGGCGGTCTCATTACCCACTCACCCACTCGTCTCGCTGCCTCCACCTACCATTCCTGCCATTGCCAGCTGCTTCTGGGCAGCTGGCCTGCCATGGCACATTGTAATAATGTCACCACATGATGTGGCAATGTCATTATATTGCTCCATGGTAGGAGTGGTGAGTAGAGGCAATGAAATGGGCATGCAGCCAGGTGGGAGATAGGGATGGACAGCACCCACTCAGTTGTCCATCCACCCTGACAATGGGAAGTGTGCCCCACCCACAGGGACAGGGGACACTAGCATAGGTGGTACATGACCCAGGCCAACAGCACCTCTTCCTGCTTGATGCTGTAGGTGACTGCCAAGTTCGCCTAGCAGATTGACTGATATGGGATGAGGTACAGCTCGTCCCAATTTGAATCTCTTGGTCCATTGAGCCCAGGCTCCCAGTAGCACCTGAAAAGAGAAGCATGAAGAGGATGTTTGTGACTCCTGAGGATGTGGAGAAGCTGATTGGAATGGTGCGGCCTACCACCTGTTCTCTTGACTCTTGTCCGACATGGCTTATATTATCTGGTAGGGGGGTTGTTGTAGAAGGCCTGGTAGAGATTATAAATGTGTCTCTGAGGGAAGGTAGGATGCCTCCTTGTCTTAAGGAGGCAATTATTAGACCGCTTCTGAAGAAGCCTACGCTGGATCCCTTGGACTTGAACAACTACAGGCCTGCCTCCAACCTTCCGTGGCTGGGCAAGGTAATTGAGAGGGTGGTGGCCTCACAGCTCCAGACAGTCTTGGATGAAACTGATTATCTTGACCCATTTGGTTGGCCTGATGGATGATCTCCAATTGGCAATTGACAGAGGAAGTGTGACTCTGTTGGTCCTTTTGGACCTCTCAGCAGCTTTCAATACTATCAACCATAGTATCCTTCTGGAGCGCCTGAGGGGGTTGGGAGTTGGAGGCACTGCTTTGCAGTGGTTCCACTCCTACCTCTCGGGCAGGTTCCAGATGGTGTCCCTTGGAGACTGTTGTTCTTCAAAATCTGAACTTTTGTATGGTGTTCCCCAGGGCTCCATATTGTCTCCAATGTTGTTTAATATCTACATGAAACCACTGGGAGAGATCATCGGGAGATTTGGTGCAGGGTGCTACCAGTTTGCTGATGACACCCAAATCTATTTCTCCATGTCAGCATCATCGGGAGAGGGCATAATCTCCCTAAATGCCTGCCTGGAGTCGGTGATGGGCTATATGAGGGATAACAAACTGAGACTGAATCCGGCCAAGACGGAGGTACTCATTGTGTGGGGTCGGAACTCGAGAGATGATTTTGATCTGCCTGTTCTGGATGTGGTCACACTTCCCCAGAAGGAACAGGTACGCAGTCTAGGGGTGCTTCTGGATCCAAGCCTCTCTCCGGTGTCCCAGGTTGAGGCGGTGGCCAGAAGTGCCTTATATCAGCTTCAGCTGATACGCCAGCTGCGTCCATTTCTTGAGGTGAATTACCTCAAAACAGTGGTACATCTGCTGGTAACCTCCAGACTGGATTACTGTAATGCTCTCTATGTGGGGCTGACCTTGTACGTAGTCCGGAAACTACAGCTGGTCCAGAATGTGGCAGCCAGGCTGGTCTCTGGGTCATCTCAGAGAGACCATATAACTCCTGTATTGAAGGAGCTACACTGGCTGCCGATATGTTTCCAGGCAAAATACAAGGTGCTGGTTATAATCTATAAAGACCTAAACATTTTGGGCCCTGGGTATTTAAGGGAACGCCTTCTTTGGCATGAACCCCACCGCCCACTGAGATCTTCTGGAGAGGTCCGTCTGCAGCTGCCACTAGCTCGTCTGGTGGCCACTCAGGGATGGGCCTTCTCCGCTGCTGCCCCAAGGCTTTGGAATGCGCTCCCTAGTGAAATAAGAGCCTCCCCATCTCTGACAGCTTTTAAAAAGTCTTTAAAAACACATCTCTTCACCCAGGCTTTTAATTAATGTTGTGTTAAAGGTTTTAATGCTGTTTTAAAATATTATTTTAAAATTTTAAATTGTTGTAATGTCTGTGCCCCCCCCCATTTTTGTTTTAATGAATGTTTTATTTTGTTTTTATTCTGTTGTAAACCACCCAGAGATGCAAGTTTTGGGTGGTATAAAAATGTTTTAATAAATAAATAAAATAAATAAATGTTGGTAGTCGACTTAATGGTTTCTGTACAAAGTATGGCCATGTACAGTCTTTTCTGAACCACTGAATGTAACTTTCCCCTGATTCACTGCAGGACTAGCTCTGATTCAGTAGTAACTTGATAACTTGATAAAAGTTTAATGGAGGGGAAGAGGCCCATTTTCCAGATTCTTAAGGGCCAAACACTGACTTGCACAGTCTTTCCCACTCCACCCCCAGGGGTTTCTTTTCTTTTCACTCAACACATATTCATGGAGTCTGTAATCTAAAACAAAAGACCATGTGGGGAGAAAGCTAATACATTTACATTTCCTTGTCCTGGTTTCCCCCCCACGAAAAATCTCACATGCAAATAAATTTTGTAACAAATAAACACATTTATAATACATAACAAAGTTTATTGATGATGACGATGATGATGATGATGATGATGATGATGATGATGATGCACACCAACTGCTTTTTCTCCTGTGTAGGCACTCTTATCTCCCACAGCAGTTTGGGGGAGGCAATTGATAGTTTTTTTAAAAAAAGTCTGCAGGAGGGGGAAAGATTTAGAAACCTCTCCTGAGCAGGCCTTCCTCTGCAGACTGTGCCTCTGTGGCTACAACTTGTGAAAACAAAACAAACACTTCCCGCCCACTTGGGGGCAAACTACACACAACTTCAGAGTCACAAATAGTTTTGTCTTAATAGTGGTTGCTCCCACTAGTGCCATAGAATTCAAATGATACATTGATGATAAATTGACCAGCCCAGGTTATAAGCTGCTCCTAAGAGACATTTTGTCAAAGTGTAAGAGTATCTACTGCAGCTACTGAGTCTGGGACCTTCCCTTCAGCTTTTCTTAGATACCTAGTTTATTAACGGTAACACCAAAAAAAAATGAAAGAAAGCCTCTGCCAAAAAAAAGGTCCAATTAGAGACCATGGCACGACACCATAAAATAAGCATGTGTCAATGACCATTCTACAGTACTGATTTCACAACTCTGAAAATCTGTCATTTGCATACAACCTATATTATTATGGAACTCTGCCTGCCCTCTCCAACACTGGTTGACATTCAAAGCAAGGATGCACCACTGCAACAAGAAAGGAGCATAACAGAACCTCCCAACTAACTGAACCAGTGCAGCAGGAAAGCGGCCATTTTTGATACCCTCCTCTTCCCCTGAAAACCCTCTGTGCCTCTCAAATATATGTCCCCAAGGGCTGAACAGTTTGTTTAGGCTGGGAAGTTCTGTTAGGCTGTTCTCTCACTGCATGGGTCCATCCTTGCTCTGTATATCAGAGACTTAAAACTATATGTACCACTCAAAATGGTGGTACATATGCTGGTAACCTATAGGCTGGATTACTGCAATGCACTCTATGTGGGGCTGTCTTTGTATGTAGTCCAGAAACTGCAGCTGGTCCAGCATTCAGTGGCCAGGCTGGTCTCTGGGTCATCTAGAAGAGACCATATTACTCCTGTGTTGAAATAACTTTACTGGCTGCCGATGTGTTTCCGGACAAAATACAAGGTGCTGGTTATTACCTATAACACCCTAAATAGCTAAGGCCCTGGCTATTTAACAGAACATTTTCTTCACCATGAGCCCCACCGCCTGTTAAGATCATCAGGAGAGGTTCATCTATAGTTGCCGCCAACTTGTTTCGCAGCTACTCGGGAATGGGCCTTCTCCATTGCTGCCCCTGGACCTTGGAATGTTCACTCTGTTGAAAAAAGAGCCCCCCCCCCCAATCTCTGGCAAAATATGTTACTTAATGAATTAAATAAATAAATAAATGACGCACCTGTGCTAAAGAACTGCGGCCACTTACAGCTTTCTGCCATATCTACATAGTTGCTTGTTCAGATACCTGCAGCAAGTGAGACATGTGAAGCTGTGAACCTTTGCCCTTCAGCATGCTCTCTAGCCTGAAGACCAGAGGAGAGCTGGTCTTGTGGTAGCAAGCATGACTTGTCCCCTTAGCTAAGCAGGGTCCACCCTGGTTGCAAATGAAAGGGAGACTAGAAGTGTGAGCACTGTAAGATATTCCCCTCAGGGGATGGAACCGCTCTGGGAAGAGCAGAAGGTTCCAAGTTCCCTCCCTGGCTTCTTCAAGGTAGGGCTGAAAGAGATTCCTGCCTGCAACCTTGGAGAAGCCGCTGCCTGTCTGTGAGGACAATACTGAGCTAGATAGACCAATGGTCTGACTCAGTATATGGCAGCTTCCTATGTTCCTATGTTCTCGCAGTCTTGTCTATTTCCCCTGATGTTCCTGGACATGATAATATCTGGCTCCTGCTCAGGACCTGATCCCACCTTAGCCATAACTAATACTGCCAACAAATTCTTCCATGATTTGCATCTGCCAATGTCACTCATGCTTTGGCCAGACTCCTTGCAACTTGCCCACTACTGAGATAGTAGATTTGATTTTAATTTTTGCTGTTTTCCCCACAGAAATCTGTGCTCGAAGAGGCTCATAAAACACAGAAACAACAATCCTCAATTTAAAAAACAACAACCCAGATACAGCCTAGGGAGCTGCCACTATCCAGCTCTCATATTCCTGCTGAAGTTGCCCCTCCCTCCCCCAGCGCTGTCACAGAACTATCTAAGTGAGCGCCATCTTGCTCTGAGGGGAGGGGGAAAGAGACAAAGCCTAAAGAGCACAAGATATAAAGTGCTAACTCCTAAGTCTCTATGTTGCTTGTTGTATGGTTTTTGGTTGATCCTTACACCTTCAGTGGTTTTATGAAAACCACTTTGGGAAGCTAGCCTTAAAAACAGCATATACATGCCAATAAATAAATAAATTCTAAACTATTTCAGTTCTAATCAAAACCATGGAAATCTATATGCCACCATAACGTAACAAAGCAACCCAACTATTCATTGTAACTGGTAAATTAGCAGGTTTAAAAGCAAGAACTTATACAAAAGATGAGTTAGTACAACCTGACTGAGAAGGGTTTCATGAGGATTTTGCTCTTGAAATTAATGCTTAGCCGGTAACTATGATCTGAAGAGGCATGTAACTGACTTTGCTGCAGTGGCTTAAAGAGCACTTTTCTCAGCATGCATCTGATCAGGTTCTGAGATGCACAGAGTACAATTGTGCTTGTGATTGAATTCTGATATCTTAAGCACTCATTCTTCTCTGCATATCAGGAATCCATTTCTGCTGATAGTCTAAGAAAATGCAGCAACCCATTGCAACAGAGCAAGAGGAGTTATTGACTCGGTGGCCATGCCCTGATTTATACAGGAAGAGCTTCCTGCTTAAAAATCATCCAGAATCTTGTAGGCACAGACAGAATCACACTCCAAATTCATCAGGAATGACAAGCAGCCTCCAACACATTCTTTAGCCACCCTTCCGCAAGTACAAAAGGATTCTCAGTGTACTGAGAGGTAATGAATAAATGTTAAGTGGTCTTCAGCACCACATGATGATGCAGTCATTCACATGCACGAAAGCTTATGGCAGCCTTATGGGCAGAGCTCCATGAAAACAAGAGTTTATGCTGGCTTGATTAAAACGGGACTCAGCTGGGTAGGAAGGAGCCACTCACACAAATGGCTTACCACAGCTCTGCTCAGCAGTGGCAGAACCAAGAAAAAAAATGCATATTAGATTTTAAAAACAGAAGTTGGGGGGGGGGTAATACTCCCTTGCTGCTTACACAGCTGCACTGCAAGCAACCATGTGGTTGCTTTCACATATGACACAGGCCTCAGTGAATTCACACATTCCCTAGAACAAGCCATTCCACAACAGAGAATATTCTAGTATTATTACATCCAAGAAGTCAATCTGAACCTGAAAATGATCCCAAAAACTGTCTCAAAGAGACTTGTGCGTGAAACCAGAAATCTCTGTGTGTCATAAACCTAGGTAGCCATATGGAGAAGAGAACAGGTCTCCTCTCCTGTTCCTAGAAGAGGGAATTTCAAGCTGCACCATCTGAAATCCCCTCTTCTGGGCATCTATTAAGGTTACAGGGTACCTGTCCTCTTTTCTATATGGCAATTATACCTTGAACTTGAACTGGAACTAAATCCTGAAACACAAAAGTGAAACTAGTTGAAAATAAGAGGTCCAATTATCAGACACTCAGCTTTCAATTGTACAGTTGTTTTATTTTCCTGGTTTTTATCCTATTTTACTTATGAAACCCTTTTTACAAATTCAAAAAAGTAAAAATATACTTTTTTCTCCAATAAAATAATTATCCCTAAATTCATTTTATAGAGTTACATTGCAAGCAAAAGAGGTTGATATGATCCTGCATGAAATGTATCGAAAACAGTTCAGTGTGTCTGAACTACTTACCAAACTGATTTTTAACACTGGTGTCTGAACTATAACTGAACCAGAGAGTTAAATAAAATACTGATAATATGAACCAGAACCGAATCCAGTTTTTACATGGTTAAAATTTAACCTTTTACATCATTTTGACCAAATACTGGCCGACATCCAGAGCAACAAGTTCTGCTCACATGACAAAGAGCTTTGCTCTAGTCATGCAGACTCGGGCATACATGCGGTGGGGGGGGGAGCAAATTTCAAATTGTGCTGCTTCCAAATGTGCCCTATATTACCCCAAAATATGCCCCCAAGTATTATGCAGACTGTTGAATTTTGTCTGAGGCTGGGTGACCAGAGCGGTAGTGAGGAAGCTCTCTCTATCACACAGATGCATCTTCCCACTTCACTATCGTAGGCTACTATGGATGTCAGCCACTGTTTTTTAATTCTAAGAGCCTTTGCAGATCTAGAAATCTACATTCATTTGATTCCCAGATCTATTTGTACTTCAATACAGCTTTCTAGGGCAGCTTTGCTAGCATCTAATGTAGCACAAAGGAGCAAGTTCAACATCTTACAGCTTTCCGGAGAATAAACAAAGCATCTTAAGAAGCCAGGCAGTCACTCTCAGGGCAAAGACAACATCATTTCTTATTTCTTTGCATTCTGTCAAAAATGATCACTATCAAGTCAGCCGTCTCTAAGAACAGCAGAGCTGCAATTAGATATATTAAAAAACCCATCTGCATACAATCTAAATGCTAGAAATGAAACTCCTCTCATGAAAACTAATTACTTCTTCCCACTTTTCAGTCCAGTGTATTTTGCACAACATCATTTTCAAGACAGCACTGTTGCTAAATGTATAGTTAATAAACCACATAGAAAAATATCATTTTGATGGGGATTAGTGATTTTTGGTCAAGTTCATATAGAAAAGTTTACATGTTATGACCAAATATTGGCACTCTGGTAAATATTTAATATGTTGTATGCTCCTTCCTCTAAGTTACAATAAAATCAAAATTTGTCATCTTATGAGTCTCGTACATTAAACAGCAAGACGGTTGTTTGTTTGTTGTGGTTTTTGATAACACATCCTAGATAGACAGGCTGCCTATCTGTAACTGACAAAGGGACATAGAAAGCTTCCTTATACCTAGTCAGACCATTGATGACTAAACAGTGGCTTTCCAAGGATTCTGGTAGAGGGCTCTCCCAGCCCTACCTGGAGATGACAGGGAGTGAATCTGGGACCTTCTCAATGCGAGCATGCAGATGCTCTTCTACTGAGCTACAACCCAATCCCTATGGGGAATATCTTACAGTGCTCACATGTAGTCACCCATCCAAACACAAATCAAGGCAGACTCTGCTTAGCAAAGGGAACAATTAATGCTAACTACCACAAGACCAGCTCTCCTTCCCAACTGAAATCTCACTGATGACTTCTATGTAGTCACACATATGAGTTCTGCATTCATGTAAAAGCCCTATCTAGGAACATTCTAGACCTCTAAAGAGGAAGTTGACACTCTTGCCCCCTGCCTTCAAGAGCAAGAATTTGAATAAGTGTGCATGCCTTGAGTTGTGAGTGCCTTCCTGTCCAATTCTTTTGCTATTGTTCCACAAGGTATACATTGTCAAACAAGTGAAGTCTGGTTCTACTATACCCTGCATCTGCCTAGGCATGGATGTCCAGGGCATCATGTCCAACAAATGTAGAGAGCATCAGCCAGCTGGCACACAGAACCCTGCATACAGATAACAAAAAAGTCCCAAACATAAATTTTGTGAGCTATGGATCTATGGGGCTCTAGTGCACACAGGGCATATTCTTGATATTGGAAGTGATTGGAGAAGGTCATTCTTACATAATATTATTTATGTGCATATGAATCTTAACATGTATTTTAAAACTATCAAATACAATGATAAAAGCCTGCAGGAATAAATCAGTTATTTGCCTGACAACTCTACTGTATGCAACCTTTGGGCTTTAAAAAAAAAGTATAAGTACTCACTATTTTGCAAAAGACTTTAGATAAGTGATTAGAAAAGCACAGAATCAGATACAAGGTATGTACAGACAGCTAGAAAGTACTTGCGAATAGGTTCAGACAGCACAAGCAATCGTGCCAAGCCTCACATTGGAGTGAAAACCAAGGGCAAAATAAGCCCTATTCAGACATTACATAGTATGTGCATGAAGGTGTCTGTACAGAAGTACATGTTAGTGTGTGATTGGCTGTATATGCATTCATTGTAAAAGTGAAGCTGGGTAGGGATGTGCAACGAATCGATTCAGCTCAGCCCACCAAATTGTTTCAGCAGAGAGGGGAGTGATACCTTCAACTACGAGTAAAGCCGGTCCGTACGTGCTCCCCCGCTGCATTTCCTAGTGCAGCTCTATGCCACTCAGAAGTCCACACATAGCTTAGGGGCTGCACCCAAAAGCCTCCACACGATGGCAGGACATACATGACCACTGTGCATGCACAGCCAGGAACACCATTCTGACCACTCACATGGCCACAAAGCATGTGCAGTGGCCATGTGTATCCTGCCACCGTGCCACTGCATCCACGCATATGGACGCAGCCACACGCAGACTTCTGAACAGGGCAGTGCCGCACCAGGAAATGTGGTGGGCAGTGAAGGAGCAGGTAAGGACGGGCTTTACTTGTGTTTAAAAGTACTGATCCCTGCCCCACCGAAATGATCCATGCACATCCCTAAAGCCGGGTTCAGACCCCCTCAAATGTAGGGTATAGATAGGAAGTATATACTACTGTATGTGATGAGAATGATATTTGACTATCTGTGCATGCTTACAGTTCTGTACATGCACTGTACACAGATGGCTTGCACTGAATACAATATGTGAATAGGGCCTCACTGCTAGTGAGGAGGTTTTATATCCAAAAGTAGATAGGTTAACCACTTTATACTTATGTGGATTAAAATTTCTGAGAAATATGTATTTACTTCCCTGTGTCTAGCTTTAACTACCACCACCGAACTCTTGCTGCTTGGGTTTCTATCCTGACAACCCCTAGTAGAGTATCTGAGGGCTGCATGAGGAGAAGGTTTAATTCACAAGATGAACAGATTAACACCCAGATTAAGGGTGTTTAGAATGAGAGAGCCCATCAGCTATATCAAAATAGAGACTGTTCTTAACCACCACCCCCACAAGTCCTGCTATGCTTCCTCATCATGGCGGGGGGGGGTGTTCCTGAGAGGGATGAGCAAAGTATGCCAGGAGGTATACTTCCAGTAGGGTCACCCAAAGTACAAAGGTCATCCCAGCTAAAGGAAGCAGGCACTTATATTGGGCAGCAGCGATACAGGAAGGTGCTGGAGGTGGATGATCACTTCAATGACAATGACAAAGGCATCATTTCATACTGCATGGGAAAAGGTAATGGTAAACTACTCCTGTATTTTACCAAGAAAACCACATGGATAGACAAAACTGCCCTGAGCCATCTTTGGAAGGGTGGTATAGAAATTGAATGAATGAATGAATGAATGAATGAATGAATGGAATGGTTCTCAATGTAGTGCCGGATGATGGGCCCCTCAGGTCGGATGGTGCTCAACATGCTACTGAGGAAGAGGTGAGGATCTCTCAGAGTACTGATGGTGTTTATGACATGCTTAGACTAAAGCCTTTTGGACGTCTAGCAGCTGATATTGCCATGTGGGAAAAGAAAAGCCAAAGCTGCAAAGACAGAATTACAATGGGAACGTGGAACGTAAGAAGCATGAATATGGGAAACTCGACACAGTGAAAGATGAAATGAATCGACTACAGATTGACATCTTGGGCATCAGTGAATTAAAAAGGACTGGAATGGGACACTTTCAGTCAGAAAATCATACCATTTAGTATGATTAGGAGAGGAGAGCTGGTCTTGTGGTAGCAAGCATGACTTGTCCCCATAGCTAAGCAGGGTCCGCCCTGGTTGCATCTGAATGGGAGACTTGATGTGTGAGCACTGCAAGATATTCCCCTCAGGGGATGAAGCCGCTCTGGAAAGAGCAGAAGGTTTCAAGTTCCCTCCCTGGCTTCTCCAAGATCGGGCTGAGAGAGATTCCTGCCTGCAACCTTGGAGAAGCCGCTGCCAGTCTGTGAAGACAATACTGAGCTAGATAGACCAATGGTCTGACTCAGTATATGGCAGTTTCCTATGTTTCCTATGTTCCTAGTACTCAGGACACGAAAACCAAAGAAGAAACAGTGTTGCTTTCATAGTCAGGAAGGATATAGGAAGGATATAGTCATAGTCAGGACATTCTGAGTACCCAGAATGTTGGGGGCAATATGCTAAATCATTGTAAACCGCTTAGAGAGCTCCGGCAATATAGCGGTATATAAATGTAAGTGCTATTGCTATTGCTATTGCTATATAGCAATGACAATACTTGGGTACAATGTGGTCAGTGGCCAACTAATCAATTAGATTTCATGGACAATCCTTTAACATGACAGTTCTTCAAGCCTATGTCCCAATGACTGATGCAGAACAAGAGGAAGTTGATGAGTTTTATGCTCAAGTTCAGTCTGAAATTGAGAGAACAGGCAAGCAAGATGTGATGCTGGTGGTTGGAGACTGGAATATCAAAGTTGGAAAAGGTAAGGAGGAAAACACAATTGGCCTATATGGCCTAGGGACCAGAAATAAAGCCAGAGAACAACTAATTAGTTTCTGCCAAACCAATGATCTCTTCATTGCTAACACATTCTTCAACCAGCCAAAGCAGCGCCTATACACATGGACATCACAAGATGTTCACAGAAATCAAATTGTCCGCAGAAATCAAATTGATTACATTATTGATGCAACGAGGTGGAAGAACTCAGTTATAACAGCAAAGACATGGCCAACGGCTGATTGTCAAATCGATCATGAACTGCTCATGTGCAAGTTCTAAGACAAGCTAATGTACCCACCATTTTCAAGGAGAACATCAGAAACTGCTTTGAAGTTCTGGACCTCATTGATAGGGAACTAGAGGAACTGTGGAATGAAATCAAAGAAGTTGTTAAGGATGAATGTGAAAAGAGACTGCCAAAGACCAAAAAACAGAAGAATGCAAAATGGATGTCAGAACAGATGATGGAAATTGCCAAGAAGAGGAGCAAAGCCAAAGTCAAGAAAGATAAAGGCCTCAGGAAGGAACTTAATAGGGAATTTCAGAAAGCTGTTAGAAGGGACAAGGAGCAGTACTACAAGACATCTGTAAAGACCTTGAGGGTGGAAATAGACACGGAGAAACCAGGCAAGTTTTCTAAAACATCTCTGAACTTAGAGGGAGGTTCCAACCTCAAATTGGTATGTTAAGGGATGCCAAAGGACAGATAGTTACTGACTCAGAAAAGATCAAACAGAGATGGAAGGAGTATACAGAAAATCTGTACAGCAGGGACGTCAACATCCAAAATACTCTAGAAGATATTCCCTAATTGCAAGAACCTCTAGTACAGGAAGATGAAGTTAGATCAGCACTTGGGTCATTACCAAGTCATAAAGCTACAGGAATTGATGGAATAGCTACAGAAATATGGTAGGCAACAGAAGAAGTATCAGTCAAGGCTCTAACCAAACTATGCCAGCAAATTTGGAGAATACCACAGTGGGCAACAGATTGGAAGAAGTCAGTTTACATACCCATACCAAAGAAAGGAGACTTAACAAATTGCGCAAACTATTACACAATATCCTTAATTTCACATGCTAGCAAAATAATCACATGCTAGTGTTGGAGTCTCTCAGACTCTTGGTGCTGGGGGACTTCAATGTTCACTTTGGAACCAATCTGTCCGGGATAGCTCAGGAGTTCATAGCGGCCATGACAACTACGGGCCTATCCCAAGTGGTCTCTGGACCAACGCATATTGCAGGTCACATGCTTGATTTGGTATTTTACTCTAATCAGGGTGGTATTCCATAGGTGGGGACTCCTGTGATTTCCGCATTGTCATGGACTGACCACCATCTGGTTAAGGTTGGACTTACAACCACTTCCCACCTCTGCAGGGGTGAGGGGCCCATTAGAATGGTCTGCCTGAAGAGGTTATTGGATCCATTAAGATTCCAAGAAGCCTTGGAGGGATTTAACGTTGGCTTTGCTGGTGATCCTGTTGATGCCCTGGTTGAGAATTGGAACAACTTGCTCACCAGGGCTGTAGACACGATTGCTCCCAAGCGTCCCCTCCGAACCGCTTCAAATTTGACCCCTTGGTATACGTAAGATCTATGGGGGCTGAAACGGCAAGGTAGGCGACTGGAGCGCAAGTGGAGGAAGACTCGACTAGAATCTGACAGACTGCGACATAGAGCATATCTAAAGATCTATGTTCAGGCAATACATGCGGCAAAGAGGCAGTTCTTTTCTGCCCATATTGCCTCTGCGAGTTCACATCCAGCAGAGTTGTTCAGGGTTGTGAGGGGATTAGTATCTGCCCACCCTCCTTTGAACCAGAATTTGGAGTCATCAGTTACCTGCTGTGATGTGTTTAAAACGTTTTTCGCAGATAAAATCTCTCGGATTTGGGCCAACCTAGATAGAGACTCCACAATTAATTTGATGTCTGAGCTGGAGGTGCCCAACAACTCCTCTCATGTGATTTGACTGGATCGGTTTCAGTTTGTGACTCCTGAGGATGTGGACAAACTGCTTGGATTGGTGAGGCCTACCACTTGTTCTCTTGACCCTTGTCCAACATGGCCTGTTCAATCTAGCAGGGAGGTTGTTGTAAACAGCCTGGTGGAAATCATGAATGCTTCTCTGAGGGAGGGCAGGATGCCTCCTTGTCTTAAGGAGGCAATCATTAGACCTCTTCTAAAGAAGCCTGCATTAGATCCCTCGGAGCTGAGCAATTATAGGCCTGTTTCCAACCTCCCATGGCTGGGCAAGGTAATTGAGAGGGTGGTGGCCTCTCAGCTCCAGGCGGTCTTGGAGGAAACTGATTATCTAGACCCATTTCAAACTGGTTTTCGGGCGGGCTATAGAGTAGAGACTGCCTTGGTCAGCTTGATGGATGATCTCCTATTGGGAATTGACAGAGGAAGTGTGACTCTGTTGATCTCTTGGCGGCTTTCGATACTATGGACCATAGTATCCTTCTGGAACATCTGAGGGGGTTCGGGGTGGGAGGCACTGTTTTACAGTGGTTCCGCTCCTACCACTCGGATAGATTCCAGATGGTGTCAATTGGAGATTGTTGCTCTTCAAAATCTGAGCTTAAGTATGGTGTCCCTCAAGGCTCCGTACTTTCTCCAATGCTTTTTTAACAACTGCATGAAACCACTGGGAGAGATCATCAGGTGATTCGGAGCTGGGTGTTACCAGTACGCTGATGACACCCAGATCTACTTCTCCATGTCAACTTCTTCAGGAGATGGCATATCCTCCCTAAATGCCTGCCTGGAAGCAGTAATGGGCTGGATGAGGGAGAATAAGCTGAAGCTGAATCCAGATAAGATGGAGGTACTTATTGTGTGGGGTCAGAACTCAAGAGACAATTTTGATCTGCCTGTTCTAGATGGGGTCACACTCCCCCAAAAGGAACAGGTTCGCAGTCTGGGAGTACTTCTGGATTCACACCTCTCCCTGGTTTCTCAGGTTGAGGTGGTGGCCAGGGGTGCTTTTTATCAGCTCCGGCTGATATGCCAGCTGCACCCATTTCTCGAGATCAATGACCTCAAAACTGTGGTACATCGCTGGTAACCTCCAGACTTGACTTTTGTAATGCGCTCTATGTGGGGCTGCCTTTGTACGTAGTCCGGAAACTTCAGTTGGTTCAGAACGCAGCAGCCAGGTTTGTCTCTGGGTCATCTCAGATAGACCATGTTACTCCTTTACTGATGGAGTTACACTGGCTGCCAATAGGTTTCTGGACAAAATACAAAGTGCTAGTTATAACTTACAAAGCCCTAAATGGCGTAGGCCCTGGGTTTCTAAGAGAGAATCTTCTTCACTATGAGCCCCACCGCCCACTGAGGTCGTCTGAGGAGGTCTGTCTCCAGTTACCACCAACCCGTTTGGTAGCTACACAGAGACAGACCTTCTTGGTCACTGCCCCAAGATTGTGGAATGCGCTCCCTGCTGAGATATGATCATCCCCATCTCTGGCAATTTTCAAAAAACACCTGAAAACCCATCTTTTCACCCAAGCTTTCTCAGCTTCCTAAATTTGGGGGTGGGGGTTAATTTCTGGTTTATTTTAAAATTCAAAACCCAATTTCAAGGTTTTTAATCACTGTAATTGTTTAATTGTTTTTTTAAATGTTTTTAAATTGTTAATTGTTATGTTGTTTTTTAATTTGTTTTAGCTCTTTATTGTTCTAGTGGTTTGTTTTAATTTTAAAATGCCCTGAGCCATTTTGGAAGGGCAGTATACAAATAAAATAAAATAAAATAAAATAAATAAATAATAGTAATAGTAATGCTCAGGATCATCCAGCGCAGATTAGAGCCCTATGTAGAAAGGGAAATGACGGATGTTCAAGTTGGTTTCAGAAAAGGCCGAGGAACAAGAGACATCATTGCTGATGCATGCTGGATAATTGAGAAAGCAGAAGAATACCAGAAAGAAGTCAATAAGTGCTTTATTGACTACAGAAAAGCCTTTGATTGTGTGGACCATGTCAATTTATGGAATATCCTTAGGAAAATGGACATCCCAGAATATCTCATTGTTCTCATGAAAAACCTACATACAGGGCAGGAAACCACAGTCCAGAAAGAACATGGTGAAACAGACTGGTTCCAGATCGGCAAAGGAGTAAGACAAGCCTGTATGTTTTCTCCCTCTTTATTCAATTTATATGCTGAACATAAACTGAGAAGCTGGATTGGAAGAAGATGGGTGTGGTTTTAAAGTTGGAGGAAGAAACATGAATAACCTGTGCTATGCAGATGACACCACTCGGATAGCTAAGAATGCGGATGATCTGCAAGCTCTAGTAATGAAAGTCAAGGAGCACAGTGAAAAAATGGGACTACAACTAAATGTCAAGAAGACTAAACTAATGACAACGGGTACAGCAACCAATCTCAGAATTGACAATGAAGACATTGAAGTGATGGATAGCTTCTGCCTTTTAGGATCAACTAAATAGTAAAGGATCCAGCGGTCAAGAAATACGCTGCAGACTAGCACTTGGTAGGGTTGCAATGAAGGCCTTGGAAAGGCTATTTAGATGCCGTGACGTATCTACACCTACAAAGATTAGAATAGTTTGGACAATGGTTTCCCCTGTGACACTCAATGGATGCAAAAGCTGAACCTTGAATAAGGAAGATAGAAAAAGCATTGATGCGTTTCAACTTTGATGTTGGAGAAGACTTTTGAGGATACCATGGACAGCCAGGAAAACAAACAAATGGATCATAGAACCAATCAATCCAGAATTTTCACTCGAGACACAAATGACCAGGTTCAAACTATCATACTCAGACACATTATGTGAAGACCCAGCTCCCTTGAAAAGTCTATAATGCTGGGGAAAGTTGAAGGAAAGGGAAGAAGACGACCAACAGCAAGGTGGATGGACACGATTATGAAAACAATGAATGCACCACTGCGGGACCGTAAGGCCAAGTTGAAGTCAGATAATCCTGGAGAGAATCTATCTATGTGATTGCTAAGAGCTGACACCAACTTGACGGCACTTAATCAATATTATTTCAGCAATGGTTCTACTTCAAGCCTAGAGAATCAACATAGCATGCCTAGTGCAAAACAGCCAAAGTCAAGTTGAGGCAACTGGGTTTAAGCCATTGCCAATACCAATTCCTTTCTCTGATCAAGCCATAATGTGCCTAATATGAACTTGCCATCTCTGTTAAAAACCAAACAAAAAAGTGTATGAATGAAAGCAACAACAAAAAATCTAACCACTATCCCATTACTACTCAATTCCATAGTCATCAAAATATCAAAAACTCTGTGAAAGAAAAAAATGTTGCCAATAAAGTCTGGGCTCTCTTAATTTCATGCACTGTGACTTCAACAATTTATTCATTTCTCATTTATTTCTCTAAAAGTAGCTTCATTTAAAAACAGGGAAACCACATTTCATGCTCCTCAGTTTCATTAACATTATACAAATGCTTCTACCAAAAGGAGACTCCTCTAATTAAACCATTGTAGCAGATAAAAACATTTAAAATGATAGATCTGAACAGAATCTGACATTCCATATATTCTCTTGCATTTCTTTTCATTATAAGATGTTAAAAATCTAAAATTGTATGCTGAAAACATCTAAGGCCTGTCTTATAAATAACAGAAATGGAATATCTCATCCATTTTTAAAAGTGTTATCAGCAAGGCTGGAGAACTGTTGATCAATATTGCGAAAGCCAAACGCTGTGACCAATGAAAATCTTGTTGACTAAGTGAAAGATACAGCCCTGGTACCAAATGCATTCTGCAGGAAATTTAGTATCCATACTAAATGAATTACATAAGTCAGACTCATCATAATTCAAGATGAGCTACAGTACGTGCTGCTTAATGGGTACTTGAAATAAAGTGTTTCCCAAAAAAAGGAAAAGTGAATGTTATTTGCTCCCTTTGGGCTACAAAAATAAGCTCGTTTGACTGACACCTTTCAAGAAGTGAAAGCAATGATAATGACTGCTCAGAGACTTACAGAATTAAAAGTGAAAGGGATTGTATTCAACTCATTTTGCCTTGATTTCAAGGCATGTAGTGCCAGATTATACAAAAAGCTGGCTTCCTTTGCTTGGATATATGGCTAATATCCCTTTCTGGAATTTTCATACATGTGTGGTGAACCTTTGTTGACAGCACCAAGCAGATGGTCCTCCTCCTCCTCTCTTCCACTGTCAAGGTGGCACTACTAAGCAGAACACAGTCATGCAAAACTGGGTCCAGCAGGCAGGCCCAGCAGGGGTTGAGTTAGTGCAACTCAGGAGCCAGTAGGGGGCAGTGAGGGTACCACTGGAGAGAGGCACTAGGAAGAGTAAATGAATTGGAGCTTACCTCTGCTCTCGCCGCACCTGAATGATGCTCAGAGAAGCAGCATGCTGCCCAGCACCCCCAGCGGCAGGGGATCACCTCTGCCGTGGGTGGGGAATTGGCTCTGCGGAGGCCAGGTGAGTGGTGGAGGCAACCCCCCGCCGCAGGGGGTGCTGTGCAGTGTGCTGCTTCTCTGAGCAGTGTTCAGGTGTGGCAAGAGCATAGGCAAGCACCAATTCATTTACTCTTAAAGGTGCCTCTCACTGCCACCCCACGGCGCCCTCAGCAGTCATGAGCGCACTGTCATGAGCACACAGCCTGACAGAAGACCGAAGGTTTTGAGCCTGTGAATGGACATATATAGGAGCTGGTGAGTGAGTGCATGTGTGTGTGTGCGTGCGTGCGTGCTTGCATGCGGGTTACCCTAGTAACCAGGCACGGAAAGTTCAGAGGGGGAGGGATTTAAAATAAAGGCAATTGGGACAGAGAAAGAAGCAAGAGAGTAGGATTTAGTTGTATGGGAGTAGGAGGTGTTTTGGGCTGAGGGCTGAGAGATTGGTTGGTGTGTTCTGAACAGGAGAGATTGTTCAAGGGGGGTTGTGTGGAACTTGAAGGGTGAATGTGTGGAAGCTGGAGAGGCAGCTCCTAATAACAGACAAGGAGGTCTGGAGAAATTCACTAAGTTTACAAACACAGTTTTAATTATCTCTGTCCCAGTTATCTCAGCCTATTTGCTACATTTTAACCAGATGAAAAGAAACACTCAGAAACTTGAACAGCAGATGTACCTAGTAACTTAGAGAGGCTTGTGTGTCCTGCTTTGCAGAGATCTTCATTCTAATCAGTAAATAATGAACATATTCTTGTTTTCATTTTATACCTCATTTCATTTTATATCCTGAGCATATTTGCCTACCCTGCACTCACAAGGCTACGCAGCCAAAGGTGCTGAGTACCGAGAGCAGGGTAACTAGAATTTATACGGTGGCAGTGAGGGAAAGTAAAAACTGAACGAATTCCCAGAACCTGGAGACTAAACTGTCATAGAATGATAAAAACAATTCACCTCCCCGGAATTGAGAGGGGTGTCAGGGAGGGACCGTGACAGAGCCTAGGAGGACCCTGACAGAGGTGTCAGGGTGGGACCCCAATAGAGGTATCAGGGAAGGACCCCAACAGAGCAGGGAGGGACCCTGACAGACTGGCCCTTTAATGAGAGTACTGGTCCCCGCCATGGGGGCATGACTGTGGTTTGGTCTTCATGGACTGCTTTTCTGGGGTGAGCGCTCTCATTAGCATCCTTGGTCACAGTGAGCCAGACCCCAAGGTCCTTTGCCCTCCCCCATAACAGAAAAATAGTGCCCCCTAGCATCCCTCACACACACAGAAATTGTTCTTGTGTTGGACTGTTTTGCTGAGGCTCTTATGGGGGTTGTGCAATCACTGTCAGAAGAAGGGCTTGAATGGCATGGCATTTTAAGGGATTTAAATGACCTTTCCCTGACGAGGGCAGGCAGATCATTCGGGAAAGGCACTATCCCCTTTAAGATTGTGGCCAATGGCTGCCACCCTGATGCCTTGCCCACATTCTGGCGATGTGAGTGCTGTGGAACTAGTTGGGATGTGGCCTCAATGGAACAAGGAAAGGGAGGGGCTCCCCTGCCCTGAATACAGAAGTTGCCAGACTGTGGTTGGATGAACATCTGGCAATGTGATTCACAGTTAGAAAAATTAACCTTGGGTTTGGCAATTTTCAGTTTCATGTTACGTGTGAATGTGGCCATCGATTATGTAAACTTAACCTACCTAACCTACTTCACAGAATTGTTGCGAGAAGAAACTTGAGTATGTAGTACACCGCTCTGGGCTCCTTGGAGGAAGAGCGGGATATAAAATGTAAAACAAACAAACAAGAAAACAAACACTGTTGTAGTGGGGTGACAAAGAACCCAAATTGGCCCCACCAACTTCAGACCTCACCAACTGCCACTGACCTGGAGGATCTATTCCTAGCTAACATGGCCTACAGCCATAGACAGGCTCATTCTCCATGTATTTATCTTGTTATTTCACAAACACTTATGTAAGGTTCCATCTCAGCATCCTGCAACCATGAATGTCATAAGTTAATTACACACCGGGTGAGTCCTCTTTTGTCCATTTTGAACTACTGTGATGCCAAGATCCAGCATTTTGAGAGAAGATGAATACTTTCTCTGTATACATGCTATCCAATCCATTTATTCCGACATCCTCCATCACATCTCCCCAGCACTAGTGTAGTCAAGCTGGGACAGGGTGGGTAATCGAGTTGGGACAGGGCGGGTTGCTGACCTGGCACTTCTCATGCCACCAGGACACCACCAGGTCACCAATCTGGGCTGCCGCCACCTCACCCACTCAGGCTGCTGCTGGGCCACTGCTGCCAGGCCACCCCTCTGCCCCCCCCCCACCCACTGGGAAGAGGTGCTTTGCAGGTAGAATCCATTGCACGTGTCTGCAAGGAGCCAGCACAGCGAGGGGGGTGGGCAAGAGCAAGCACCTTTATTAATGTTTTGCCTTAAAAACCACACCACACATATGCAATAGTGTGCCGTCATCTCCGTGGGGCACGCAACCTTTTCTCTGTGTATGCAGGAATCTGCTATAGCATTCCTGACATATGGTAGTCCAGCATTTGTTTGATAATTTTCAATGAGAGGCAGACCACCACTGCGTAAATCAGACTTCAAACAGCTCTTGTAGTTGAGTAATTCCTCCTAATGTCTGGCCTGAATCTGCTTTGTTGTTGTTTGTTTGTGGTGTGTGTGTTTGTGTGTGTGTGTGTGTATAATTTCAACCCATTGGTTTCTGTCCTGCCCCCAGAAGTAATAGTGGGAAGTGTTTTATTCAATGTAGTATTGTCCATGCAATCCCTTTAAAAGGGTTTTTCCCCCCAACAGCTTTCATGCTTGCACAGAAAACAATGAATACATTTAAAAATACAAACATAAAGTGATCATTTGCTTGATGGGGTTTTGGAGGGTTTTTTTGTTTTGTTTTGTTTTGTTTTTTACATTGGGGGTGCGGTTGTGGAGTGGGGCTGCTGGGGTGGTTGTGACTCTGTGGGCTGGCATGGTGAGCGCCTGCACTTTTGAATTTGCAGCTACACCACTGCTCCCCAGTCAGTCAAGTTTTTTCCTAAATGATAAAGTTTCAGGCATCCCATATCCTGTGTCCCACCTTGATTGTTTTACTTGCCCTTTCTGCAGCAGAAAATCATGTTCTGATCCTGGACACTGAAGTGAGAAGGATCAGGGAGATTTGCAATGTACTAGAACTTTGGGCAGGAGCCAATGATCATGTTCAACTGACAGAGTATTTGGACTGGAACTGTGCCATTTGTCCTACTTGTACTGGAGGATTCAGAGAAGAAGCTTGACTTTGTCAAGAATGCCCATCTCATACTTCAAATGAACTGGGAAAGATTACTCATTTATAGTTTTTATGCTTGTATTTTATAGTTTTTAAATTAGATTTGTTTTATATTTTTAGCTTAATATTTTAATTGTCATTTTTATTGTATGTTTTGAACTTTTGTAAACTGCCTTGGGGTTGTTTTTAATGAAAGGCAGTATAGAAATTCAACAATAAATAATAAATAAATAAAAATACACCAACACAGATCAGAGCTACAGAGTATTTTATGCATGGAATGAGCCCCATAAAGCTTCCAGAAGGGTAAACCCTTTAGCCTCTAATTTTCATTACCTGATTTAAGTTATTTCTTCATGAAAATACATAATTTGCCTCAATGTGGCTTTTACAGCTATATATACATATATACCCACACATATATATGAGGGAATTTTCTAGATTTCACTAGCCATCTTCTGTCTTCACTCCTTATAATATCCTTATACCGTAGCACATCCTAATCTAAATGATAATAGGTTTTCTAATCCTTTTATATCCCTTTTGCTTTCATTTAACACTTTTGTTTCAAGATTGCTTTGATTTTATTGTTTATCTTCTGCTAGCCTTAAAAGCTCAGGATTTAGCTGTAAGAGCCAGTGTGCATAGCATATAAATTCTTATATCCTTGCATTTTATATAGAAATCCCACTCTGAAGAGGTTCGGTGTGTGATGTACTCCGAAGCTGCAAAAGTCTACTTTGCTGAAATGATAGTGGCACTAGGGCCCAGGTTGTGATCAGCACAATGAACTAACTGTGCACTGTCCCCTTAGGTGGTACCCAGCCTTCAGATTTCCCTCTCCTATGTGTCAAGCCTAGATTAGTAGCCCAGTCAGGCTTATAAAACCTAATTTAATAAACCTGACACAACACCTGTG
Source organism: Hemicordylus capensis (assembly GCF_027244095.1). Classification (NCBI taxonomy): domain Eukaryota; kingdom Metazoa; phylum Chordata; class Lepidosauria; order Squamata; family Cordylidae; genus Hemicordylus; species Hemicordylus capensis. The sequence continues at coordinate 50,257,784 of NC_069661.1, read as the reverse complement.
TGGAGCCTCAATTCAGGAGTCAGACAAACAACATAGACAACTTAGTTCCACTGGGTTTCTCCCATCCACAGACTGTAAAAATAATTGTGCACTGGTGGGGGGGGGACCTTAATAATCTGAATTTATTATATAGAAGGACAAGGTTCCTAATATAAAAGCCATAACACTGCAGTGCAGTAAACTTGCTTTTCTTAAATAATTAATCAACATTTGTATTTGCTTAAAAGGATGAAGAACTTCAAAAATGGGGTTGGGGGGACTTGAGCTAATATGTGATGCACTTGCATTATGCTGATTTTCTGTGGCTCACACAGTAATCTTTCCATTTTTCTCAGTTGTTCTTTCCATATTAAAATGGACAGCAGTTTTGCTTGGGGCAATGTGGATTGTCTGAAAACAAAAGCAAAATGCTCTGAAAGTGCAGTCCAACCATTAAGAGTTATCTGAAATCCAACATTTGAAGATCAGTCCCAGGGCATGGCCACTATTGGGGGGGGGGGTGTCCAGAGGCCTCAAAGGTCCAGGGGCAAGCCGCCACCTACCCCAACTCCCCAACCCCACCCTTGCACTGGGTGCTCTGCCCCAACTCCTGCCAGCTGCTCTCTGATGTCACCGAGTTCGCATGAATGAGACAGAGCTGTCCCTATCAGAACAAGAACAGACAAGCCCTTTAAGGCTCAGCTCAACCAGAATTCAGCCTTCCAGAAAGGCAGACAGCAAAAGTGGGTGGGCAGCAAAGGCAGACAGGCAGTGGGGTGAAGCTGGTGGTGAAGGCAGGCAGATAACATTTTCAAATCTTGTCCCAGGGTCTACTCAAACCTTGCTATGCCTCTGATTAATCTCATAGTTTGAAGAGGGCAATGCCTTTGTAACAAGGAGGAGCTACATTTAACAAGCTCTTTTAGCAGTTCAGTAAGGGCTTATAGAAATGGTTACATTATTGATGCTTCATAAATATGGGTCATTATGCAGTCAGGTATTGGATAATGTGAGTGATCAGTTTATTAGGGTCTAGTACAACCAAGTGAGCAGCTGTCCCATGTTTCTTGACAGAAAACTGCTTTCATTTCCCCCTGTGGTATATTACTTTTGAACACCGAAACACTGGCCCTGGGAATCTCAAGGTCAAGCCAATTCTGGGTTAGTTTTGAAGTTCAGTAAACATGGTTTATATTTCTCTGTCTTAGTAGCTCACCACAGACATTGTGAACCCTTAAGAACATAAGAACAGCCCTGTTGGGTCAGGCCCAAGGCTGATCTAGTCCAACAACTTGTTTCCCACAGTGACCCGCCAGATGCCTCCGGGAAGCCCACAGGCAAGAGGTGAAGGCATGCCCTCTCTCCTGTTATTGCTTCCCTACATCTGGTATTTAGAGGCATATTTTATCCGAGGCTGGAGATGGCCTATAACCATCAGACTAGTAACCATTGGTAGACCTGTCCACCATGAATTTGTCTAAGCCCCTTTTAAAGCCATCCAAGCTAGTGGCCATCATCATCATCACATCCAGTGACACAGAATTCCATAGATTATCATGCACTGTGTAGAAAGGTATTTCCTTTTGTTGGTCCTAAATTGAATTCCCTTTTCAATATGGAGACTCATAATTTCTGTTTTACAAAAATTCTCAATTCCACAAAGGTGTGAGCAGGGAATCCTACAGTGGGGAAAGGTCTTGTCCCTAGGTATAATCTGAGAATTGGGAACTGGTAATACTTCCCCTTTGTTATGGATTACACAGACTTTTTCTGTAAGAGACACTGTTAAAAAGCGAAAATATTACAGTAGTATCAGTGGAAAGCATTCCATACCTGTTTCTCCAGAGGTCCTTGGACATTGATTTAAATGCTCACAAAGATCAGGAATTGAATTCCCAAAGCCAGATCCCATTCATATCACTGTGGACCCCATTCATACATATCACATATAACAGTGTGGGAGTCAGTTTCCTATGACAAAGTAATATTTCTATGCCATTGCAGTGAGCATCTGATTTGAAAACGGGCACATGAGCAGAATGCTTGATGAGGTTTTCCAGTTATTAGCCTACTTTCCTTAAGGAAAGTATGCTTATGAGATCACCTAGCATTCTGTGTGTGTGTTCCTATCAACTTTGCAATGCCTGCCAATATGAACCAAATTGGGTACTGTTGAAGGAATACAAAGGGACACCCCAGTGGCATAGTTTGTGATGATGTCATCCACCCCGATGCAAGATGATGGACACATGAGCATTTGAGGCACAAGTGGGCTAACTTGTGAACTGCCTAACCAATCTGAACCAAATTCAGTACAGTTGTAGTGAGTGACACAAAGGGACACTGAAAGGTGCAGATTGTGAAGATGTTATCCATCCCAGTTAAAGATGGTGGATGCATGAACGTTTAAGGCTGAAGTGTGCTAACTTGTGAGGATGGAAATTATCAATTAAGATTATAGGGAAAGGAAAGTAGGCAGATTAGTTCTTATTGCAACCATTTGTTTAGTTCTGCCTTCATTTATCCTGTAAGGGTGGAGGAAACTGATCACAATTGTATATAGATGATTAGAAACCTGAGGCTTTCCAGTTGTTGTTGGACTGCAACTCTTGTCATCCCCAGCTGCAAAAATTTGCAACTCAGGAGGATGAGAGTTGTAGTCCAGTGACCAGCGGCGTCCCTTGTGGGGTGCAGGGCGAAGGGGCCCGCCCCCTGCGTCTGATGTCAGCAGCATCTGATGTCAGAACTAGCAGGAGGCGTGGCCTCGCTCTGAAACGGGGCCGCACTCTCCGTTTCAGAGCAAAGGCCGGCCAGCACTGCAAGTGCAGTGCTAGCCGGGAGCTGCTCTCCCTGCCTTAAGGCAGAGAAAGCAGCTCCCAGCCACGCTGTGAACACAGCGCTGCCAGTATTTGCTCTGAAATGGAGCACGCAGCCCCGTTTCAGAGCGGAGCTGTGCCCCCTGTGTCAGGTGCAGGGGGCGTGAGGCTTGCTTCCCCCCTCCCCCAAGCAAGCACACATGGTGGCGGCGAGCAGTCACAGGGGCTGCTGTGCGTGCCGCCACCAGGAGCCGAGCACGTGGGCTGTCTGCAAGGCTGCCCACCATTCGCTGGCACAGCAGTGCCCCTCCAAATGTGGGTCCCAGGGTTACCACCCCAGTCGCCCCGCCCGAAGGTCAGGCCTGCCAGTGACAGCTGGAGTGCCTCAGATTGTCACTCCTGCATAGAATATAAGAAAAGGGAATGCCAATTCCACAAACTGCTAAACAGGCAGAAACCTTCACGTGAAGCTCTGTCTCTGTATGAAAATACACAGATGGAGGAATGCTTCCCCTGCTAACTTGCCAAAGAGGCACCTGCTGAGGTGATTCTCTTTATTTAACAGGGGGGGAGTAACTGGCCCTATCCACCCACAGCACAGTACCTCCAGTGACTGTTGCTGGTGTGTGTCTTATGTTTCTTTTTAGAATGTGAGCCCTTTGGGGACAGGGAGCCATCTTGTTTGTTATTTCTCTGTGTAGACCTCCCTGAGCCATTTTTGGAAGGGTGGTATAGAAATTGAATGAATGAATGAATGAATGAATGAATGAATATTTCTACCTGCCAAACAACAATCCCATGACCCCTGGGGGTTTTTCTTTCCTAGTAATCATACATCCAGAAAGAGGAGCTATTGATGTAAACCAGAGCTTCTGTAGTTTTATTTTCTCCATCTTTCAAAACACTAAAGTCATACTTAAGAGTTTGCACATTATGCTCATTCTCTGTTTCTTGCGCTCTTGTAAACCCCTGTGTTAGTTAGGCAGGCATGAAATCTGCTGCTGGTAGCACTGCTCTTTTCCCTTTTTAATGTGACTGCAAACAGAAATTTATTTGAGAACAGGAAAGATGATTAAACTGTGTGGAGCTTTTTCAAAAAACAAAATAAATGAATGGCAACTGAAATTTTCAGTGTAAAGCTTGACTGGGAAGCTGTTTAGGATACAATGAGTGAGTAGAAAATGCAGGCTTAAATAAAGCGTTTAACCCAGTCAGCATTAAATTTAAAAGTCAATGAGTGGTTAATTTGCCTTCTAATGAATTGAGTTTTAATTCAGATTTTAACTAAAAATGGGAGAAAAGAGATTCACCCTTTAATGAAACCTGAGATGCAGCTTTGAAAATGCAGTGATTGCTCAACGCCTTTAGTGTTTGCACAGATGTTAGCACTTACATTTATATACCACTCTATAGCCAAAGCTCTCTAAGCGGTTTACAATGATTTTTAGCATATTGCCCCCAACATTCTGGGTACTCATTTTACCGACCTCGGAAGGCTGGAAGGCTGAGTCAACCTTGAGCCCCTGGTCAGGATCGAACTTGTAACCTTCTGGTTACAGGACGGCAGTTTTACCACTGCGCCACCAGGGGCTCCTCCACTGCACCACCAGGGGCTAGCAATAAAAGAGATATTATGGGAGACAAGAATAGCTCTTCCTCCCCCCACCCCATTGCAATCCATGGCCTAGCACCATGCCTAGCACCATCGGTGTTCCCTTGGTTGGGTGGAAGGACCGAATGGGATAAAGTACACGTTCTGAGTTGGCACACTCCCCTCCCCTTCCAGTGATGTCTCACCCATAACACACACACCCATAGTGTGTAGTCAGGGGTGACTCCCATAAGGCGAGGCACTTGCCTCAGGCAGCAGGTTATTGGGATACCAGAAAGGTAGCAAGATACCAGTTCTTCAAAACCAATCTGACCCTTGCAAGCTTTGCCCGGAGGGTCTCTGCCTCTTCTCATACTTGGACAGCTTGCAAAAAGCATGAGGAGAAGAAAGGAGACTCCTCACAACCTTTCCTCCTCCTCACCCACCCACATTACTTTCAATGCTTGCAAGGATTGGTCTGAAGGGGGCTGGTCCAGAGGCGTAACTAGGGAAAACGGCGCCCGGGGCAAGCACTGAAATGGCGCCCCCCCACCCCACCCCTAAAACATCCTACAGGAAGGAACCAAAAACATCACAATACAATAGTTATGCACTTGCACCAATCCAGAAAAGGAGGAAATGCACAAATCATTCACCCTAATCATGTTCACTCAGAAGTGAGTCCCACTGAGCCTTACTCTCTAGTAAGCGTGTTTAGGATAATTGTAGCCTGAACGGAAGCAATAGGCCTTTGATTAACTTTCCTCAATTTCCCCATTACACACACAAACTCATGTCTCATAAAAACAGCAGCACCCCTGCAACACATTCCTAAAAGCTTGTTGGTGGTGTGGTATCCTTTGTAAATCCTGTGAACTATGGAATGCATCACTTCTCTTGGGGAGAAAACAAACTTCTGAATCCACTACCAGACTACTTCTGGGAGCATATTGTGATCAAGCTGTGTGAGGGTGGAGCGTTTGGGGGTGAAGGGGAAAGCTACTAAGCCTTGTGATTAATATTGAGTTTCTATCCATCCAACAAGGTGGGCGTTTGGAATGGGGGGGGTGTTGGAACACGCTCCCTCTCTCCCTCCTTCTCCTTTTCGTGGGCTGTCTTTTCCCCCCAGCAGATCTTTGGGAGGTGAACAAAAGGCTGGTAAGGAACAGCCAGAAAGCAAAAAGGATGGGGTCAGATTGTGGTGGTAATGTGGGAGTGGGGTGCGTGTGGCAGCATAGCAGGGAAGTACGGAAACAGAGATCACGGAGGGAGCAGGGGGAAAGAGAAAGGAGCAAAAGTGGAGGTGGGGGAGGAATGAAAGGAAAACTGACCACTTGCAAACAACAGATCTCACTAGCTGCCAGTTACAGCAGCAATGAATGAATAACGACCCATCAGCACAGGAGGAACAGGAAAAGAAAGTTTACCTCTTCTCTTGCAGGTTTTCAGAATGATTCCCTGAGCGACTCTGCTCTCTCCCCCTCACATACAAACTCAGTCCCTCTTTCCTAGGAGGCTGTCATTATCAGCCTGCAATCACCTCTAGTGAGCATTGCAAATTAACCCTTGATAAGAGGAGAGGGGGGACGAACGACGCTATTGTTTTCTTTGCTTTCTCACACAAAGGGGAGAACTTTGAGACTGCTCTTAATAGCCACATCCGAGCTACTTCCTTATCGCGAGGTGCTGCAGCTGCCTGCCAGCCAGCCATGGGGAGGGAACTCATGGGAGTGTCGTTGGGACACGCTGCTGCTGTTGCCACTGCAGCCTGAGAGTCAGGGGCCCCTTCCCCAGCCCCCCCCCCAGCTGTGCCGCCACCTACTCCACCCCCAAGAGAGACACAGACGAGCTGGCAGGGACTTTACATGGGATTTAACATAGCAATGGGGGCGGGGGGCTGGCGGCCACCATTTTGATTTGTGAGCACGCACGCATGCAAGCCACCCTACCCGTTTCCCTCAACTCCCCTCTCCCTCCCCCAAATCTGAAGGGAAAAATATTAAAAAAAAAACAAAACAAAACAGAGACATATCTGGCTCAGACTGGGGGAAAGGGGAAGCTCTGGGGCAGGCTGCCGCCGCCTCTTCAACTGAGTGGTGAGATCAGGTCACCCGCTCCGGCCGCTGCCCCCCGCCCCGCCGGCGATCACACACACCTTGTCTCTGGTTTGATGAGGCAGTCCTCCCTCCTCCTTTCTGTCCTTGTGCCGCGCACAGCCCCAGCCAGCACGCAGCAGGCAGCAGCAACACAAACGCTTGTGTCTCCCAACTCCAAACAAACTGAAGTCCACGTGCAGGTGGCGAGAGGAGGACACACGCATGCGCGACTAGAGGCGGGGCGGCAGGGCGGGGAGTGAGCAGAGGCAGAGCGAGGCAAGCCCGCCCAGGTCAGGAGGAGAGGTCTGTTGCGTGAGTGACTGAGTGATGAAGTGACTGGCAGCGCCGGAGCCAAGTGGGGGGGGGCGCCGCCGGGACCACTCGTGCCGTGGGGAGCGGCTTTGCAGACTGCTGCTGTGCTGTGCGCTCGCCTGCACAATGCAAAAAAAAAAAAGCAAACCAAAAAAAAATTTTTTTTCCGAAAAGGAAGGGGATTGGCAGGGGCACTTTTTGGTGCCCCCCACGTGACCGAACAAAGTGGCGCCGGGGGCACGTGCCCCCCCTGCCCCCCTATTGTTACGCCACTGGGCTGGTCCCTACCAGAGCGTGGGGTAAAGCAGCATTTGATGCCTCACCTCAGGCTCCACAGTACCTTAGGCCACCCCAAGGTACCCTTTTTCTCATTCATAGCAGATATGGAAGACATGTGCATCTCAGTTTTCCAAAAGCAGAATGCACAAATCAGAGAGACAGATTTCACTTCACTAACAAAATAAATGTCTTTGAGGGGAAGATTGTGGCCGCCACCTTTTTTCTGCTAAGACTCATGTGCCTTTCAAAGCTGAATGATTGGCAGATATATAACAGGTCAGGTGTACTTTTACCCATCGCTCCATCTTTATGCTGAGAAAAGCTGTCAGTGTTGTATTCCTGTCTATCATGCAGCTTGTAAAGGCATAGGAGCTTTGCCAGAAAAAGTTGGCAACCCTGTGTGGGAGCCATCTGATAATTCTGTCTTAGATTGTCCCTAAGCAATTCTTTACAGTTCATTAATGTCCAGGCATGATATGCTTTTGCCACTATTGGACCTAATGAGGTTAAACTGTCCTGTAGCCAAGGGTTTGAGCTTTATTGCTACAGGGCAAAAGTTTCATGAGCCATCCTTTCAAGTGGCTGAATTCCAGCAGATTTCACACAGAAGGTTGCTTGTTCAAGCTTCTGATGTCAAAAGTGCATTCCATGTGAAAAGCTCCCATGTCAAATAACTTGCTCAAATGTGTATCTTTTTTCTCTCCACATGGAGGGCAGAAAAGAAGATAGACTCCAAATAATCCAGGCAATCTAATAAACCCTTTCGAGTTCACCTCCTTTTTTCCTTCTCACATGGAGTGCAAAGAGTTAACTGAGGCAACCTTTTCTTCATGAAAATATGTGCACATCTGGATAACCACCAAAAATAGAATGCACAAATCAGAAAGATATAGATTTCACCTCAGTAACAAAATAAATTTCTGTGCCCAGCATCTCTTTGTTTTGAGAGCTGCTTCAAGCACAATTGCACCAAATTACATTCAAGGAGCCAACATAAAGAAGAGAAAAGGGTGGAGACATGTCAGCCAGCAAACGCTTGCACAAGGAATAGAGCAGTGGCAAATGGTTGGAGAGCAATGTGTGGATTGAAATGCATGGGGGAGGGCAACAAAAATATGTTTTCTTACACACAGTATAACAACAATTTAAATGAAATGCTCTCTCCTGACTTTTGCCTGACATACCAATTTTCACACCAATCTCCTGCTACCCCAGTATCTGCAGGACACCTTGAAATGGCAAAATCATGGACCAGCTGGAATGATGACTGCTAGCATAACATGTCGGGGCTTCGAAATGATAAAAACAAATCAGCTGTCTGAAACCATTTGGGGGCAGGGGACGTCACTAAGAAATAAAAATGTACTAATTACGATTTTCTTTCTTTTTGCAGCAATCTCTAATCCCTGAATGAATGCTGTGTAAACCAGCAAGGTTTCTGTGGCCACCTCACAGTAATTGACCTTTTGCTCTTCCCATTTCATTTGCCCTAAGTGTTAATTGACTTTGAAAAAGCAGTATATTATCCTTTGGGGTGGGGGGTGATTTGTGCATGCCAACATCCTACACCATCAAAGCCCTGTTAAATCATAGTGCAGCAGGGCTGGAAATGAGTCTCCAAGAGCGGCAGAAAAGAGGGGGTGGGGAAGAAAGGAGGGAGGCACGGCTATGAAAGAGCTCCGGTGACATCTACAGGCAGTCTGCACCAGCTACTGCCTAAGAGAGGTAATCAAAATGTCAATCCTCAGTACATTTATATGCACATTTTCTGATTTACAATACCTAAATCACGAACGCTGCCATCTCCCAAATTGAAACTGATATCGAATATCTTGAAATGTAATCTAATGCAAAGCCTGCAGGAGCCTTGTGCTACTCTCTCCCTTGCTTTCAGATCATTTTAGTCTTTTCCCGGACAAGATATATACCACTCTGGTTTTGTTTGGAATCTCTCCAGGCTAAACCAGGCAATTGGCTTTATCTTCTGCAACATATATATTGACTGTGAGCATCTCCTTATTCAGGTATTCACACTTGTCTGCTCAACAACATACAGATACATAGCAGATGCAGTAAGTACAATGTTGTCTTGTTTATTAATCAGGAGTAGTTTATGATATGCCACTGTATCAACAAATGCAGAAAATCATGGAATCAGGTTGCACCCACCCACTGTGACTGTGGAATGAATCTTCACACAACCATTGTAACAACAAGCCAATGATCTGGACAAAAAGAGTGGTGATAATTTGCTCAAATGCTATAGAAGTATTTATTCCTCTCAAAGGACAAGTCGTTTCTCCAAGACCAGTCCACACATGCATTTTCATCACTTGATGGCTGCATTATCTGGTGCAAGTTTGCCAAAAGAGCCAACACAGCGGGTGGTGGGGAATCACAGCTAGAGTTTTCACAGCAATGCAGACACAGTGCCTTAGAAAGGGGAATCAATCCAAGGCCATGAAGTCCTGAATAATCAAGTGCTGAGAAATCAAGCAATGCATATGCATTGTGAACTAGTCCTCATATGCCACAAGTGATTGCTTTTGTGATGTTGCTTTTTCACTGGGGAAGAGGTACTTCAGGAGTCTGGTGCAGTGGCGGAGGGCGGGAGATCTCATTCTCCCATAACAGCAGGAATGATGGCACACATGAGAATTTGTATAGATGTTCCAAGTCTTTGTTTTAGTCAATTATATGACTGTAATGCTTAAAAATGAAAAATTAAAGAAATGTATGCACAATTCAATATTCCTTCTCCCTCCCAGATAGAATAGAAATGGGGTGGGGGCAAGGGCAGGGGGAGGAATTACCAGGTTCACCTACAGCACATACATAAGAACATAAGAAGAGCCCTGCTGCATCAGGCCCAAGGCCCATCTAGTCCAGCATCCTGTTTCACACAGTGGCCCACCAGATGCCGCTGGAAGCCACAGGCAGGAGTTGAGGGCATGCCCTCTCTCCTGCTGTTACTCTCTTGCAACTGGTACTCAGAGGTATCCTGCCTTTGAGGCTGGAGGTGGCCTATAGCCCTCGGAATAGTAGACGTTGATAGACCTCTTCTCCATGAAGTTATCCAAACCCTTCTTAAAGCCATCCGGCTTGTTGACTGTCACCATAACTTGTGGCAGAGAATTCCACGTTGATTATGCGTTGTGTGAAAAAAGTACTTCCATTTGTTGGTCCTAGATTTCCTGGCAATCAATTTCATGGGATGACCCCTGGTTCTAGTGCTATTTGAGAGGGAGAAGAATTTCTTTCTATCCACTTTCTCCACACCATGCATGATTTTATAGACCTCTATCATGTCTCCATCCTTTTTCTAAACTAAATAGCCCCAGATGCTGTAGCCTGGCCTCATAAGAAAGGTGCTCTAGGCCCCTGATCATCTTGGCTTCCCTCTTCTGCACTTTTTCCAGTTCTACAATGTCTTTTTTTAGATGTGGGGACGAGAATTTTATGCAGTACTCCAAGTGTGGCCACACCATAGTTTTGTATAAGGGCATTAAAAAATTAGCAGTTTTCTTTTCAGTCCCCTTCCTAATGATCACTAGCATGGAATTGGCCTTTTCCACAGCTGCCGCACATGGAGTCGACACTTTCAACGAGCTGTCCACCATGACACCAAGATCCCTCTCCTGGTCAGTCACCGACAGCTCAGATCCCATCAGCATATACTTGAAGTTGGGGTTTTTTTCAAATAGTTTAGAACAGGGATCCTCAATGTTGGGCCCTCAGATGTTCTTGGACTTCAACTCCCATAATCCCCAGCCAAAGGCCACTGGGCCTGGGGATTATGGGAGTTGAAATCCAAGAACATCTGGGGGCCCAACGTTGAGGATCCCTGGTTTAGAACATCATCTCTTGTCACTTTTATCTGACTCAATTCATTAGCCCTCATCCCCGAAAAGCCTGGTTCAGGAACGGGTATATGTTCAGTATCCTCTGCCATGAAGACAGACGCAAAGAACGCATTTAGCTTCTCTGCAAACTCCATATCCTCCTTAATAATCCCTTTCACTCCCTCATTGTCTAATGGTCCAACCGCCTCCCTGGCAGGTTTCCTGCTTCTGATGTATTTAAATAAGTTTTTGTTATTCCCCTTGATACTTTTAGCTAAAGGTTCCTCAAACTCTCTTTTCGCCTCCCTTATTGTCACCTTGCATTTCTTTTTCCAGAGTTTGTGTCCTTTTCTGTTCTCTTCATTTGGACAGACCTTCCAATTTTGGAAGGAAGTCTTCTTCCCTTTTATGGTTTCCTTGACGGTATCTGTCAGCCATGCTGGCATCCTCCTGGACTTAGTGGTACCTTTCCTCCTTTTGGGTATACAATCTAACTGGGCTTCTAGTATTGCAGTTTTGAGTAAACTCCATGCATTCTGGAGTGAAGTGACTCTCCTGATTTCCCCTTTCTTTTCACCATACTCCTCATTTTGGAGAAGTTTCCTCTTCTGAAATTAAAAATGTCTGTGTTAGGCTTCTGTGGTGATTCTCTCCCCACATAAATGCTGAATTTGATCACACTATGGTCACTGTTCCCTAAAGGGTCGATGACACTGACATCATGCACCAGGTCCTGGGTGCCACTCAGGATTAAGTCCAGAGCAGCCTTCTCTCTGGTTGGTTCCAAGACCAACTGTTCTAGGGCACAGTCATTCACTTACACGAGCTTGTGTAATTTCCAAGGCCCATGTCGTGTTTATCTCAAGGCCAATTTCTGAATGAGCCCCAAGTCTACCCAGTTTCTTCAACATGCATATAAGCTGGTTTAGCACAGCTACCAACAAGTCTGGTTCACAGGGAGCATGTGCTCCCCGTCAGCATATCGGCCTGCCACTTATTTATTTATTTTTATTAACATTTTTTTTACCACCCAAAATTTTCATCTCTGGGCGGTTTACAACAAAATAAAAACAAAGCAAAACATTAGTTAAAACAAAAATGAAAAGTTTAAAACATCTAAACGTTTAAAACACTTGCCAAATATGCATATCAGCTTACCAACTATTATTTTATTTATAGCCAAATGTGTATAGCATCTTACATTAAAATAATCCCAATGTGATTTACAGTATCTGTAAAACAATACAAATATTTTAAACAATTAAAATACATATACTTAATTTCAATATTAAAAATGATACCAAGCTATTAAAGTTAAAAACATACAACACACTAAAAAACAACATAAAGAACAGCAGCAACAAAAAAAATAACACTAATCTAAAACCCTGGGTTCAGGAAGTAAGAACTGATATCTACTTCAAATTACCCTGAGATCTAGCAGTAGATCTCAATGTTATCTTCTCCTTATTCCTAATCTACACCTTCTAAAATTTCCTCTTCTACCCAACTCTTACAGCTGTAAGAACCCTGGTATCCTTTGCATCCAGTTACTCTAGGGTTACCCACTTTATCTCTACCTGTACCCACACAAGCTAGTCAGTGTCCCATGCTCAGCCAACCATGCAATGCCACCAAAGTATCAATATTAAAAAAGAAACCACCACAAGAAATTTCATACACCCAGGACAGAATCCATAATAATTAGTAATTCCACCACTAATCATCATGTCATACATAGATCGATCTCCTAGTAATTGCACTGGAAAAGCATCAATCAAAACACTTCTATATGAATAGGTTTGCCAGCACTCAACCTGTTTTCTCAGTTTTAGACCATAAACAGGAATGGGGGCTCCAGTCATAAGCACTAGCTGAGATCTCGACTATTAATGTGGGCACATAATTTGAGCAGCACACCTGTTTCAGAGGGCTGGAACAAGTTGCCCTGCAACCAGCATGCAATGGGGATGGCAAATTTTGGGGTTCCTATCTTCCTTTCAAATCATCCTGTAACTTATAGAAATATAGTGTGTCCCCAAGGGTTGTACAGCCTTCAGGGACATACTTTAATGTGTAACAGGGCTTTCTTTCTTTTTTTGGTACACCACCCAAAGCCTTTGCATAGGGCAGAAAAGAAATGTAATAAATAAATAAATACATTTCTGGGGAAATGAGTGATGGGCAACAATTGACCCCTTCATCATTCCTTCCCCCACCCCAGAAGATGGGATATAAATTCCTTTAATATGACAATAATAATAATGATCTGTTTTAGAAGATGGTATATGAAATTCATTGAATCTGCATTGTGGTGCTTGTTCTGTGTGTGCTTACATATAAAAGACCAATTCTAACATTATGTACAAAAGTGGATTTTGAAATTGCTCATACTACTTAATCCCTCTAATAAAGCATGGTGAAGTGTATCTTGCCTTTGATAAAAAAATTTAAGAAAACCACCTTTGTATCCTTGATTGTATAAAGCAAGTCATTCTTTAAAACCCGATCTTGGTAAGCGACCTCTACATAAAACAATTCCCCTCTCTTGTTCAACTTCCTAAAGAGCATAAATACCTACAGTTAATGTTCTGTCAGCATGTATCAGGCCTCTTCAGAGGATGTGTTGCCCTGGTTCTAGTGAAGTGCTCTTAAGGTGCATTGACAAGAAACAACATGTTATGATTTAGGCACATGTTGTAGGTACTGAGTTATCCTGAGTGGATAAAAATCCTCACCAGAATATTGCAGGCAGAAACTACTTATGACCACTAACAGTTCCAAATGGAAGGAGTTGACTTGTAGTATGCCACAATATTAGTATTGATCCCGTTTGCTTAAAGACCTGAAAAAAAGAAAATGCAGCATGGGGACGAAATGTGCTGACAATACAAAATGGAGGGAGCCTAGCCAATACAGCTGAAAAGCAATAAAACTCGCAATAACTCAGAGACTAGAATCATAGGCAGATAAGTGGCTTATGTAATTCAATTTGGCAAAAGGGAAGATAATGAATCTCAGGACAAAACAACAAGAAAGAGGGCTATATTTTGAACAGCAGCTGTTCAAATGGCCAGCATTTTTAACATCCTGCTTTGGAAAGTCATTCACTGTGAATTTAGAATTTAAAGATAATCATAAAGTCGTCTAGCATCAAATGTCTATGACTACAATGTAATCACCGGGTTGAAAGTTGATAGCTACTGACTAGCTACCCCAATGGACCATTGGTCAGATCCAGCTGGACTGTTCTTATGTCCTCCCCCCCCCCCCCCGTCGCTGGGAGGTTTGTTGGAGGGACAAAAAGGAAGGCTTTGGAAGTTATGAGAAAATACTCTTCTTTGTTCTTTGCCACTAGAAGAATTTGAGTAAAGGTTTTGCAAGCCTCTTCCCTGAATTGCACAATGAGCAACATAGGGCATAACTGTAGTAGCACATAGATTGTGCAGCCACTTATCTGTGGTGTCAAAGCTGCCTTATGAGTCCACCACAGCCCTGATGCAGTGCACCGTGGTGCCATACCACTGCACATGTCAGCCAATATACAGTATATAAAAAGAGCAGCTTTGCTTTTTTGTGGGCTAACCTTTATGTTTAGGATGGGAGCATTCATGTGAACACAACATTATTTTCCTTTCAGAAATCTAACACTTTCACCCTTCCCAAAATGTACTTTTCCCCCTTCTGTGGCTCATCCCCACTTTTTTGTGGCACCAGTGCTGCCACAGTCTGACTCAGAGGATCTTCCTGGCCAGGATGCCTGCAGACAATGTGTGAGCAGAGAGTCCAGCAGGCCATCATCGGCCATGTGAGTGGCAGTCAAAGAGATTGAGTTGATGATTGGGCTGATCTTTTGGCCCTCCTGAAACTGATCCCTAAGATCAGCTAACCAGGACAATGGAGCACTGGGGAAATACAAGTGCACTATGGAGGAATCAAGGGCAGTAGAAGAAACATCAACTTTCCTCTCTTACCGCATTTTCTAACTTACGGTCTGCCGAATCGCTAGGTTGAATGTCATGAGCAGCAGAGAGTACCGTGTCCTTTGATAAAGCCTCAGCCACTGCATTCACCTTGAGGGAAGAAAAGATGCTTGACTTGTCACTGGGGAAAGGATAAGGCTTGAGAAAGGAATTACTGACCCTGAAATTTTTAGCTCATTCCCTCTCAGATTGGAACACATGCTCAAAGGCAGGTTCGAGCAGAAAAGCCATTCATGTTTGGAGGGGGCTAACATTAGAAATGGGCTGATAATTAGTTTCAGAAAACCCCTCCAGGCTTTGCAATTAGTCACAAGGACTGCTTACAAAACCCAGATTGTTTTTTAGGGGGACAGTAGGTTTCTTTGCCCAGCTGTGTTTAACATGTATTTGTGCCCAGGAATTGAGAAAGGGGTGAAGATGCTAATCAGAGGATGGATTAGAGACAAACCCAGAAGCTTAGTGACCTTAGCTGTCATTGTGTTCAATTCAGAGAAAATAATCTAATCTGAGGTTCCCTGTCAATAGGGTGGCCAGAGCCAGAACATTTTCTATGTAGGAATCAGAAGTCACAGAGACTCACGAATCATGCCCTTGCATGATTTCCAACAGGGAAGAGAGAGCAATCCAAGAGTAATTTCTGGGTCAAGGGAGAAGCTATTTCTAACATAGCCTTCATCTTTGAAACCCCATCATAATAAATATGCCCATGATTTCCATGCCAGTAGGACTTGGACGGCCTGGCTGCCACAGAGCAGATGTGTTGGCAGTCCAAGTAGGCATCCTAATGGGTAAATAGCAGCTTCACAGAGAAGACTTACAGCAGGAGAAGAATTGGTTCAGAAGTATGGTGCTGGGAGTTGTTTTCTTTTCTTTTCTTTTTTAAGATCCTTTATTCACGTCCCCATTACAGCTAATTTTAATTGAAATTCTAAGAGACTCAAGAGATTCTAAACACAGATTCCCAGTATCTAGTCTAGTTTGTATCTAGTCCATTTTGTCTAGTTTGGCCCCTAGAAAACTGGTGTCATCAACAGATGGAATTATAGCTAACATTATAACAATAGCAGTTAGACTGACCAGATTCAAAGGATGAAATATTCAGAAATTATGTTCAACACATACACAACAAGTGTATGGTGTGCACAGGAGCCCTAATCAGCAGTTATTGAAAAGTTTGTGAGTTCAAGTGTCAAAAGAGGGCCCAGAAGTCCTGCCCAGCCCAGCCATCACCTTCACCTCCTCCGCCCTCTGCTTAAGATTACAGCAGCATTTGTCTGAAGAGGTGAATGCTGTAACCATGATAGCAATAGCAATAGCAATAGCACTTACATTTATATACTGCTCTATAGCCGAAGCTCTCTAAGCGGTTTACAATGATTTTAGCATATTGCCCCCAACATTCTGGGTACTCATTTTACCGACCTCGGAAGGATGGAAGGCTGAGTCAACCTTGAGCCCCTGGTCAGGATCGAACTTGTAACCTTCTGGTTACAGGGCGGCAGTTTTACCACTGCACCACCAGGGGCTCTGCGCCACCACAAATTATGCAGTCGAGTTTCCCGCATTTGGGGAAATCGCAGGGGTCAGCACACCCACAGTGCAATGGATGAGCCTCACCCTGGGAAAACCTCCTTCGTGATCATGATGGCAGGTGTTTCTGTGATCAGCAGGCTGGAATGCCCTCTAAGACATGTGTATATGTGCACGTTCACACATTTTTTTAATGTCCACTCAGTTAATTTTAGATCCCACTCAGGTTGAATCAGGAAGGCCCCACTCTGAATGCATGTGTGCACACACTGCTTTGATACTGTCACCCAGAACAAAACTTATTCCGCACACAGATGAAAAAAATTAGAGAGAACACTGCTCACCAGAACAGGGCTTCCAGACCTGAGCACTTTCCAGATTACACACTACAACAGTGTCACTACTATCCGTTAAGTGTGCTTCCATACTGCCTGTATTTCGACATCGCAGTCCCTGCACTTTCAGCAAGGTGCTGTTCACATTTCCAATGCCTTCATTTGGATTTTATCCTTGCATTTTAGTCCTACAACATTGCATGTGCATTGCAAATAAATAGCTGTATTTTCCCATTGTAGGAGGGTTGTGCAAGCTATTTACATTTTCAAAACAATCCAGCCAAGCCGAAGCATGTTACTGCTGAACAGCATGTAATCTGGAAAGTGCCCCACTTTCGACACTTGAACTCACATGCAGCATCTTTTCAACAATGACCAATTAGGGCTAGGTACAGATCTCTGCACAGGCACAGTTATTAATAAGTTATGTTGACTACAGGTGCAGCAGTAAACTTCCTATGCATACCAAGCATTTGAGGAACCTGTCCTCGAGTTTGCTTTTAAAATGAATGCAGGTACAGTCATGCATACAAACACATATATGTATATACAGATGTCTGTACACTCAGTAAGATAGCATCTGAATATGCATTTAATAATTGCATTGAAGAGGGAATTCCAGCAGATGCAGCTTTTCTTATCTCTGAACAGCAAGCAACAGTTCTTAAAATTCTCTCTTATACAGACTAATAAAAGGTACACAAGCTCTGTCCTATTTTACAGTGGCTCACCTTAGTAATAGCTCAGAAGCAAAACTGTCTTTGTCTTAGGACCAATTAGGTACAATTCCCATCAGTCTTATTGGTTTCACTATATCATACACTTACCTGGCTGCTTTAACTTTCAATATACTCATAAAATATATAGGCCATCTTTATCTTCTCACCTAATCCAGCATGACATAGACATGTAATATATTTCTATAGTGCAAGAGACTACAGATACCCTCAGGCATAACCTTCAGGAAACATATGTATGTATCAGACATTCTGGGAAGTATTCTTGTGTGTTATACTTGCAAGGGTGTACTTTTTATTTCTTTTTGTTTCAGGGTAAAGCAAAGATTTAGAAAAGAGAGATCATTTTCTACACAGCTTTCTTTCTTATTCATTTGAAGGTAATCTTATCCCTAGTACCATGGCAGCATTGGTGCAATTCAAAATAAAAGAAATGCACATTTGTATGAATCCTGTTAATCACTCACAGCTGTTCATTTTTACAGTCAGACTTCCCTGGTATCCTGGGGAGGTTTTCAAAATTGCTAACAGTGTGCACTTTCATTTTGAAAATGATAAGTTTCTAGATTGTAGAAGAAAGAAAAACTTCAAAGCATGAACAGAATTGTTACCCTTGGAGGTTTAGAAATGAAATTATCAAGGAAAATAATTGAACCTTTTAAAAATGTCAAGATTTAACTATTTGTATTAATGATTCCAGGGTTATTCCTCAAAGGCAGAAAGAGTGGCTTGGAAGGAGTAATCTACCTTTTGAGGGTCATAACGTTCTTGGAGGCTTCAAGGCCCTGGCTCTCATAATTCCAGACATGGAATCCCCCCCCCCCCACCATTAGGGGATGAGGCAGAAAGTTTGGGCAAGAGAGAGTGGGAGGCATTGATTCCTCAAGCACAGGTGCCACTAGGATCTCCTATACTGGTTGAGCCAGGGGAACCCAAAGCAGTACCCCCACCAAGACCCAAGAATACAGCCCTGCCATCATCTTCCAGTTTGGAAGAGTCATACTCCAGTTTTGAGGAGTCATACAATTTGGGCCTAGCAGTCATAATAGAATCCCTCCATATCACTGGAGCAAGCCCTTGCAAAATTGGGCAAGTTCACTTTAAGAACCAGATCTTCTTTATTCAAGGGGTGATGCTGAGTCACCCTGCCTAAGCAACAGGCTATAAAACCTAGGATTCTGCTGCAAGAAGCCACTGGAGCAACATTCCCTCTTTTTCTTTTCTTTTCTTTTCTTTTGCAGCCCCTAGCTCCTGAATTCCTCAACTGGCTGTGGTTGAGATGCTAACTTGTTACCCTTTGAGCTATCCAAGATCTGGTGTATACCTACTACTATTATGAACATTTATATACCCCTTTCCAACAAAAGTACCCAAAGCAGTTTACATAGATAAAGAAATAAAGATGGACCCATGTCGCCAAAGGGCTCACAATCTAAAAAAGAAACATAAGATAGACACCAGCAACAGCCTCTGGAGGGATGCTGTGCAGGGATTGTATAGGGCCAGTTGCTCTCCCCTGTTAAATATAAGAGAATCACCACATTTAAAAGGTGCCCCCTTGCTCAGTTAACAGGGATTATTCCTGATTTCTGCCTTGGAGGAAACCATGGCTGGAGCAGATGCTAGTATATGCCAATAATATCATAAGCATGGCATGTGCCCAATCCATCTCATAATGAAGTCAGACTTGATTAATTTTTTTGATGTCTAGGAACCATTCAGAATATCTGAATGGGGATGACAAGAACCTCTGCCCATTCCTAATTCCACGCTGCAGCAGGATTTCCATGAATGAGCTCAAGCATGGCTAAACATTAAACAAGTTCTTCTAGTACATAGGAACACAGGAAGCTGCCATATACTGAGTCAGACCATAGGTCCATCTAGCTCAGTATTGTCTACACAGACTGGCAGCAGCTTCTCCAAGGTTGCAAGCAGGAATATCTCTCAGCTCTACCTTGGAGATGCCAGGGAGGGAACTTGGAACCTAGATGCTCTTCCCAGAGCAGCTCCATCCCCTAAGAGGAACATCTTTCAGTGCTCTCCCATCTAGTTTCCCATTCATATACAACCATGGCGGACCCTGCTACATTTATTTTACTATCCCTACAACTGGACTAAATTTGGTTCAGATCGGTTAGGCAGTTCACAGGTTGGCTCACTTGAGCCTCAAACATTCACATGTCTGCCATCTTGTATCGGGATGAAAGACATAATTGCAAACTATACCATTAAGGTGCCCCTCTGTACCCAATTTGGTTCATATTGGTCCAAGCGTTACAAAGTTGACAGGGACACACACACACACGGTTATCTCATAAACCTACAGGAAAGTAGGTTAAAAAAAGGAAGATAACTGAATGACATCCTATTGTTCTTCTGTCTCATTTATTCATCAAAAACATTTCTGTTCCACCTTTCAACCCTAAAAAGGGCATTCAGGGCAACTCAGAAATGTATGAACGTATTTCTCAATTTTACTCTAAAAGTATACAGAAAACTATTCAAATATAACAACAAAACTGAGGCCAGAGTCTCTTTCATTCCACCCCCCCATCACACACATACACACACATATAAATACTGCATACATAAATACTGTCAGCAGCATGGCTGTTAATGAAACAAACTGAATCAGTCAGCTTAGGCCGCTAAATATCAAGAGGGTGAGGAAACATGGCTGCTCCCCCCTGTCCACCACTGCCACCTCAGTTTGCCAAAATGCATGGAAAGCAGAATAGAGCAAATCCACAAAACAAAGGAGTTGAACCGGGGAAATCCATTCTACTAGAGAGTGTCCTTTAAAATTCAAATCTTGGTTACCACTAGATATACAATGAAATTAAGATAAAAGATGGTTAAGCAACTCATGCATGCTTCACTTGCTATTTCTTTTATGTTGCTTACTTATCATGGGTCATTAGCTATCTTTAATCAGCCTTTTGAAAAAACTGTGAAGTAACTATTGTGATTAGCAGCTAGTCCCTTTGTTACTAGCAGCTTTCCCCCACTGAATCACCTAATTAAATAATTGTTACATGTTTACACAGGACCCCTTAGCCTCAATGGAATGGATCACATGAGTGAAGACAGCTCACACAAGCAAACACTTAATGTGGGTTCTTTTCATAATCCTTCTAGCATCAATACCTAAATCCCCATATCTAAGCAAATTCATTCATGCAATTTAAACATTTGCATATTCTCGCCCTACTTGCTTTTGCCTTTTCCTTCCCCCTGTTTCTCTTGTGTTGATATCTAGATAACTGCCCTCAGGTCAGGGACCTGTCCTCTCATTTTTTTTCCCCAAAGAGCCATGAGCATGGATGGTGCTATATAAATACAAGATAATAAAATAATGATCATCATCATAGGGTGGCTTCACACAATTGCCACCAAGTCAGTAAGCTGGGAAACTCCACAGTGATGCACACCCCTGATAAGTGTAATTCACCTAAGAACTTAAGAACAGCCCTGCTGGATCAGACCCAAAGCTCATTTAATCCAGCATCCTGTCCCACCAGATGCTTCTGGGAAGCCCACAAGCAAGAGCCAAGGGCATGCCCCCTCTCCTGCTGTTACTCCCCTGCAACTGGTATTCAGAGGCACCCTGCCTTTGAGGCTCGAGGTGGCTTATAGCCCTCAGACTAGTAGCCGTTTATAGACCTGTCCTCCATGAAGTTTTCTAAATCCCTCTTAAAACCACGCAGGTTGTTGGCTGTCATCACATCTTGTGGCAGAGAATTCCACAAGTTGATTATGTTTTGTGTGAAAAAGTACTTCCATTTTTTGGAACTATATTTCTTGACAATCAATTTCATGGGATGACCCCTTGTTCTAGTGTTATGTGTGTGAGAGAGAAATTTCTTTCTATCCACTTTCTCCACACCATGCATGATTTTATAGACTTCTATCATGTCTCCCTGCAGTCATCATTTTTCTAAACTAAATAGCCCCAGGTATTGTAGCCTTGCCTCATACGGAAGATGCTGTAGGCCCCTGATCATCTTGGTTGCCCTCTTCTGCACCTTTTCCAATTCTACAATGTCTTTCTTTAGATGTGGTGACCAGAATTGTACCCAGTACTCCAGAAATCCAATCTGTTTTGGATTTCACTACCCTAAATAGTTTTGGTGTCATCTGCAAATTTGGCCAGCTTGCTGCTTACCCCTGCTTCTAGATCATTTATGAATAAATTAAAAAGCACCGGTCCCAGTACAGATCCCTGGGGAACCCTACTTCTTACTTCCCCCCATTGTGAAAACTCTCCATTTATACCTACCCTCTGTTTCCTGTCCTTCAATGAGTTACCAATCCAGGGCTGTCCCTGCACAATGGACCTCTACATTCACCGTTTATGTACTTGTCCTCTTATCCCATGACTGCTTCGTTTTTTCAAGAGTCTTTAATGAGGAACTTTGTTGAAAGCTTTTTGGAAGTCCAGGTATATTATGTCAACTGGATCACCATTATCCACACACCTGTTGACACTCTCAAAGTACTCTCAAAAGTACAGGAGGCAAGATTTACCCTTGCAGAAGCCATTCTGGTTCTCTACCAGCAGGACCTGTTCTTCTGTGTGCTTTTCAATTTTATCTTTGATAATGCTTTCCATCAATTTGCCTGGAATGGATGATAAGCTAACTGGCCTGTAATTTCCCAGATCAACCCCAGATCCCTTTTTAAAAATCAGTGTTACATTTGCTACGTTCCAGTCCTCCGGTACAGAGCCCGATTACAGGGCTAAGTTATATATTTTTGTAAGGAGGTCAGGAATTTCACATTTGAGTTCTTTAAGGACTCTTTGATGGATGCCGTCTGGCCCTGGTGATTTGTTAGTTGTTAATTTTTCCAGACAGTTTAGAACATCAACTCTTGTCACTTCTTTCAGGCTCAGATCTTTAGCCTCCATCCCCGAAAACCCTGTTTCAGGAACAGGTATATGCTCAGTATCCTCTGCCATGAAGAAAGATGCAAAGAACTCTGCAACCTCCATATCCTCCTTATTAATCCCTTTCACTCACTCAGCATCTAATGGTCTAACAGCCTCTCTGGCAGGTTTCCTGCTTCTGATTTATTTAAAGAAGTTTTTGTTATTCTCCTTGATGCTTTTAGCTAAAGGTTCCTCAAATTTTCTTTTCTTCTCCCTTATTGTCACCTTGCATTTCTTTTGCCAGAGTTTGTGTTCCTTTCTGTTCTCTTCATTTGGACAGGAAGGAAATCTTATTCTCCTTTATGGCTTCCTTGACTTTACCTGTTAGCCATGCTGGCATTCTCCTGGACTGAGTGGTACCTTTTCTCCTTTTGGGTATACATTCTAACTGGGCTTCTAGTATTGTGGTTTTGAGTAAACTCCATGTATTCTGGGGCAAAGCGACTCTCCTGATTTTCCCTTTCAGTTTTCTTTTCACCATACTCCTCATTTTGGAGAAGTTTCCTCTTCTGAAGTTCAAAGTGTCTGTGTTAGACTTCCTTGCTGATTCTCTCCCCACATGTATGCTGAATTTGATTGCACTATGTTCACCGTTCCCTAAAGGGTCGATGAGACCGACATCATGCCCCAGGTCCTGGGTGCCACTCAGGATTAAGCCCAAGGTCACCTTCTTTCTGGTTGGTTCCATGACCAACAGTTCTAGGGCAAGATCATTCAGCATATCTAGAAATTTGACCTCCTTGTCATTACCTGACTGAATTTACCCAGTCTATGTGTGGATAATTGAAGTCACCCATTATTACTGCCCTGCCTACCTTTGACCCCTCCCTGATTTCCTTCTGCAGCTCCCAGTCACTGTCAGTGTTTTGATCCGGAGGGTGATATCATGTCCCCGGTAACACATTTTCTTTCAGGCCTTGTATTGTCACCCACAGGGTTTCTGTGGAGGACTCTGGTCCTCCCAGGTTTTCTACCTTGTTAGATTCTATCCCTTCTTTGACATAAAGTGCTACTCCACCTCCAAGGCACCCCTCCCTATCCTTTCTATAGAGTTCATATCCAGGGATAACAGTGTCCAATGGTTCTCACTGTTCCACCATGTTTCTGTTATGCCAGCTATATTTACGTCTGTGTTAGCAAGCAAGCAAGCATTTCGCCAAAACAATTTTTTATCACTTACCCCCTCCAGGGGATTTCCTCTAGGTGGTGTAGGGGGTCCGTGGGGGTCCCTCCCCGCACCAGCGACTCTTCGGCCCATTTGGGCCATCTCTGTCCAATGGACCTCTACATTCGCCCAGTTAGGTTGGCAAGGAGGCCCCTGTGAAACATGCCCCGCACCCAGAGAAATTCCCCCGAGGCAGTAAGTGATTAAAAATAGTGCAAACTCCCATGCGGTTTGGAACGGGGGGGTTGCCCCCAAATGGTTGAACTAAATTGGTTTGACATCAAACATGTTTGACAATGAACTTGTTTGCACGCCACTACCTAAACGCTGAATCTCTTACCTAGCTAACTTTCTTTTGGCTCTTTGATCTCTTTGACCAGCTAGCACAGCCTTCTGTCTGCTCTTTATGTGGTTCTGCTCTGTCCAGAATTTGCCGAACTGGATACTGCCCAACTCCTGTCGGCTATTCCTTAGACATAATTTTAAAAGGTGCTCTGCAACCTTTTTTGTTTTAAGCACCAGCAGTCTAGTTCCATCTTGGTTCAAATGGAGCCCATCCCTTTTGTACAGGCTTTGCTTGCCCAAAAATGTATCCCAGTGCCTAACAAATCTAAACCTCTCCTCCCGGCACCAACATCTCACCCACACATTGAGACCTTGCAGCTCTGCCTGTCTTAAGGTACCTGCGTGTGGAACAGGTAGCATTTCAGAGAATGCTACCTTGAGGGTCCTGGACTTTAATATGCTACCTATCAGCCTAAATTTGGCTTCTAGGACCTCCCAACTACTTTTCTCCACATTGTTGGTGCCAACGTGCACCATGACAGCAGTCTCCTCCCCAGCACTGCCTAACAGCCTATCTAGATGCTGTGTGATGTCCTCAACCTTCACACCAGGCATGCAAGTCACCGTGTGGTCAACACGCAGGTCACAGACTCATCTCTCTATACCTCTAATGACTGAATTGCCAACTACAAGGAGGCCCCCACCACCCGGAGGAGTATCCCCTGTGTGAGAGGATATGTGCTCATCATCCATGGAAAGGGTCCCTTCTGAAGGTGAATTTCCCTCTTCTTCAGATTGATGTCTTCCTTTACCAGACCTTCATTCTCCCTGATAGCGGAGGAGCTATCAGCCTTGAAGTAGGATGCCTTTACCACGTCCCTGAAGGTCTCACCTGACATTCTCTGCCCAACTGTAAATGTACTGTAGGTTACAAGTGGGCAGTTGATGTCCGGTAAATCCCAGAAATCTGGTGTGGGAACCAGTCTTGGGTGGGTTCAGACATCATACCCACTGGGAGTGTGTACTTGCCAGGAACTGAAGGGCAGAGAGTTCCACAAGTGGATCACGCATTGTGTGAAAAAGTACTTCCGTTTGTTGGTCCTAGACCTCCTGGCAATCAATTTCATGGAGTGACCCCTGGTTCTAGTGTTGTGTGAGAGGGAAAAGAATTTTTCTCTCTCCACTTTCTCCACACCATGCATGATTATATAGACCTCTATCATGTCTCCCCGCAGTCGTCTTTTTTCTAAACTAAAAAGCTCCAGGTGACCTTTTGGTAGGAAGCATGATTTTCCCCTGTTGCTAAGCAGGGTCCACCCTGGTTGCAGATGAAAGGGAGACTACATGTGAGCACTGTAAGATATGTGTAAATTCCCCTTAGGATTTATGTAAGAAATCCTAAGGGGAATCCTAAGATGGAACCAGACTGCTGGTGCTTAAAACAAACAAGGTTGCAGAGCACCTTTTAAAATTATGCCTAGGGAACAGCCGACAGGAGTTGGGCAGTATCCAGTTCGGCAAATTCGGGACAGAGCAGAACCACATAAATCCTAAGGGGAATCCCTTAGGGGATGGAGCTGCCCTTGGAAGATCATCGGTATGCTTGCATGCAATGGTTCCAAGTTCCCTCCCAGGCATCTCCAAGATAGGGCTGAGAGAGTCCTGCCTGCAGCCTTGGAGAAGCCGCTGTCAGTCTGCGTAGACAGTACAGAACTAGATGGACCAATAGTCTGATGTGCTATGTGACAGCTTCCTGTGTTCCTAAGCCACTGGGATCACAGCGACTCTATCAAGCCATTTGACAGCACAGCGCTGTGGCTACATAGGCATAGCCTCTTGCATGGAAAATAAGGTTTGCAACAAATTTTGGTGCACCTCCTCCCCCTCAAGAGCTACTCTACTATGTATTGGGTGTCTGGGGAAAAGTTGTTTACAACACCTCACTCATCTTTTCTCCCTCCCAAACCTTAGGTTTTGAATGCATCATTGGTACTACTAAAATCACCTACTGGCACTGATTTTGGAGCGAGGGAGGAGTTTATCTCACACAGATGTACTCAGAAAGGATGCACTGGACAGTACACAGTTGTACTGGAAATCTTAGCATCCTTGTTGAGGCAGAGGATCTGAAAGGCTTCAAGAGTGCTCAATATACCTGAGCAATAGCCCTCAACAATCCACAACTGGAACAACACATCCAGAGATCCTACAGTTTCTCAAAGCTCTTGTAATATTAGGGCATTACCGATAGTGAATAATATTTATTCTTACTTACTTGTAGTGAATGTTATTTATGTATTTGTATAAAAAGGGGAAATGCTGATGGTGTTTTTAAAGGGGCCGGAGGCGGGGGAGGCTCACTGTAAAATATATAGTCTAAACCTGGCAGCAGGCTTTGTCTTTCCCATTTAATATCACTACATCTCAGTGGCAGGTATGAGTAAACATGACTAGTAGAAGGGATATTTGTGAAGCTGAGAATAATAATGAGTGACATTTCTATAGCTTCTTTCATTCAAAGCCCTCTTAACAATCACATAATATTGATTTACAAATGCTGAACTCAGACCTGCAAACACTTCAGCACATGAGTTACCTGACATGCCTGACTAGTGCCATCACTGTCAATAAGACTAGTTGTGCTGATAGTTACTCATATGCTGAAGCTGATAAGGACATTATAAACTAAAGAGCCCATTCGTCTGAGATAGCAGTTCAGCCCCTTTGCTCACATGGCAGCAAACCATCACAGCAGATCTAGAGTGAAGCGAACTAATCTTACACTCTAGTGATCATATGGAAGGCGATATTATAATTACCCAAATTGAATGAGCTTCAAAATATGGCACCATTTAATTATATAGCCCTATCAGCACCTCTAGTGTATGACCTTATAGACATCCATGGAATCAGACAGTGCAAAGCAATTTAATACTCTAGCTGATCACATTTGTGGGTAAAGTTTGAGCTACTTTCAAGAAGAGAGGGGAAGATGGACCATATATAATTCCACAGCCTTGTATGGAATGAGATAAGACAGTTTGGACAAATGAACCTATTACCACTTCTCCTATTAATAACATTAATTTTATTAAAATGGTCATCGTCATTTAAAATTAGACCACTGGGAGACGAGAAGTGCTGCACTGCCATCTGCTGACAGCACAGCATAAGGACATCATATCAACCGAATCACAACAGGTCCATTCCTGAATCTCAGAACATGGCTGTGAATGCATTCAGCACATGTAACCATGCAAATAGATGCAAAATGTTTGTATCTGGATTTTTTTCAGTCTATCCTAACATTATTAAATGCAGAAAGTTTTTCTAGGAGATAAACATCAACATCTGTATATTACACAATACTATGAAAGTTTTCAAAAATCATAGGTAGCTACATTTGAGGGACAGGGGCAGAATCCAAAAGCCATAATCTAGCAATTCCATTCTTAAGACCAACCAAATTGACATGAGGTTGTGAGCAGCAAGCTTTCGAGTTCTCCGGAATAACATTATTATACTTAATTAAAAGGGCAAAGGGAATGAGAGTAGAGTTTTGTTTTGCCAATGTACCTCGTAAGGATATCTCTGATTTGATGAATGTCCTATTGGATTGTGGTTGCTTTTAAAGATTTGACAAAAAGATTTAGCAACTAAATGATTTCTCAGCCTTTAGGCCAGAGGCACCATTTAAAAAATCTCCGATGGAAGTGGTCACACCTCCTTCCTGTCCCCCAATCCCCGCATTTCATATGACATGTGAATATTTCTTAGGAGCACTTATATCTCTGGGCAGCTCATTGATTCTACACATTGCAGGACCATTATACTATTTTGTTAAATGGGTCTAAGCTAGGTATACATGCCAATGGAAGAGATCTCTTTGTTTTAAAAGAAACAGGACTTTTTCCTGTACTGATAGTACTGCTATAATTATTGCAAACTGGATTTTAAAATCACAGTGAAGTGTGTTTACTGCTTTTCTCCCCCCCCCTTGTTTTTTGTAATACATCCTCCTACCAAGTCCCACCCTGCCAGCACCCTAAAACCATTTTGTTCTCCCCCCCCACTAAAATCTGAAATAGTGCCCCTATTGTAAGCTGAATTGTAAAAAGTAATGGATTGGACTCACTAAATACTGGCTTGGCACAAATCTCACTGAAATGAATACATGACTGAAGAAGGCATGTGGATTGCACATGTGGATTGCACACATGGGCTTCTCCCTGGCCTCTTGCAGGATGACCCAATGTAAGAGAGGACAGGACCCCTGTACCCTTAATTATGCAGAAGAGGAACCTTTGCCAGGTGCAGCATGTCATGCCATAATGCTGCAGGAGCAAAAATGCTGCACCTGCCAAAACCGGCTTCCTCTGTGCACCTTAAAGTTACAAAGTCCTGCCCTTCACTGCATCTGTTCATCATCACCTTATTGGCTACAAGCAGTGATCTGTTAGCACAATATTACCCAACTGTCACAAAATATCTGACTCTGAATTTTTAAAAATTATCATACATGTTTTCTTCTAAAACTTTCTGAGGTTTCCCTTGCCCATTAAAAAAAAAAAAAACCTTCCTTCAATTAAACTCTCCGGTTATTCTGTTATTACCTTCTTTTCATTATCTCCTGAGCTATCAATTCAGTATCCCCCCAACCCTTATTCTTAGTGAAAGAGTGATTCATCTGCTCAATGAGATTTATAGCTTGTTTTTTCCCTGTGTTGTTGTGCATTTTGTAGTAGGTCTTTATTATCTAATCATGATGGCTTGCAAATTAAATTAGTTTTTAATGGCATAGTTAAATTCTAATTTATGTTTTGGAGCTTTGTTTAATTCATTTAGTTGTAATGTAATCGCTTTCTTGCTATTATCTTACATTACACAGAGTTTGGTGCTTGAAAGAAGCAAGCAGAATGACTGTAACTCTTTGGGATTTGTTAGACATCCTAGATTTTCATAATCATTAGAGCATGATTCATTGTTCTCCAGTATGGTCCTCCCACATGGGTACAGCTTCAGCCTTGCCAGCTTGTTTGTCTGATCAGAATGATACTATAAAAAATTACTTCAATTCAAAGTGAATTTTAAAGTTCCTGCTTGGACAAAATCTCTGCGGAATTTTAAAGGTAAAGGTCAGTCAGTTTTTATTACAGCCGTTGGCCAGCCAAGAGATAAAAATCAGAATAACAAATATAACTAATATACACAAATAGTGACTGATAATTACACACAATAAAACAGTATACAAGCATTCAGGGTAGATTACTTTAAAAACAGTAAAACAACTCCTAAAATTGAGACCTTAATCTCAGAGCAATATAAAAAAATTTAGCCACCACTTTTGTGATCGCACAGCTAGTATCCGCAAGGCAATATTGTGTATAAAAAAGCTCACACCTTCCAGGAAATCTAAAGGTAAAGGTAAAGTGTGCCATCGAGTCAGTGTCGATTCATGGTGACCACAGTGCCCTGTGGTTGTCTTTGGTAGAATACAGGAGGTGTTTACCATTGACATCTCCTGTGCAGTATGAGATGATGCCTTTCAGCATCTTCCTATATCGCTGCTGTCTATAGGTGTTTCCCATAGTCTGGGTACCACCAGGGATTTGAACTGGCAACCTCTGGCTTGCTCATCAAGTCATTTCCCCACTGCGCCATTAGGTGATTATCAGGGAATTTTAAGGGAAGCCAGAATGTTTCAGAGACTTTTTAAAAAAACAGTTCAGAGGGGCTTCACAGTTTAATTTGAGTCAAGGCTTTCCTGAAAGCTATTTCAGTGCCAGAGGAACGGCTCTGAAATACATGAAGAAATAACAAAAAATAAGACATCCACAGGTTACCACCAAATTCTGCCCAAGGCAACATTCAAGTTGGATTTTTGAGTTCAGGCAAAACATCAGAGGAGTTGAGAGAAGTTAAAATAAACATTAAAAGTGCATGCCTCTTTGTGTCTGAAAGGATCAAATGCTTGTGCCTTCCTCTTCTATGGCAAATAGCTATCAGATTAATCTATTGGTTCTGTTAACTCTATGCATATTAAAAACAAGCCTTTTATTCCCTTAAAATGTCTTAATCAGAATGAGCAAACATTAAGGAGTTCTTAATGAAAATAAGGCCACAACAGTGAATTATCAGCAACCATTAATCTGAGATGCTTCTCCTATTCATCTTCAACATTCTAATGTCACAGACCATCATTGCAAGGTGACTTATCCGTTAAGTTTGAGTGACAGCTACCTTTGAATAGCCCCTTGACAGTGGAGCTAAATGCTAAGTCTGATATGCGGCTGCCCCTGAAAATGGTAGCTGCATTCCAAGTGCTCAAAGGGCCAATTGTCCAGGAGGCCAAGGCAATGTTCCTTAGCGGGCCAGTTAGTGTTTCTTAATGATAATCTATAGGTACAGAGATCACTCTGGAATATTTGGAATGTAGAAAGCCACCAGATCTTGGAAGAGATTGCCCCTGAGCTATAATACAAGGTGTGAGTGTAAAGAAAAGCAAAGGAACATAGGAACAGTTTCATAGGAACATAGGAAGCTGCCATATACCGAGTCAGGCCATTGATCTATCTAGCTCAGTATAGTCTACACAGACTGGCAGCATCTACTCCAAGGTTGCAGGCAGGAATCTCTCTCAGCTCTATCTTGGAGAAGCCAGGGAGGGAACTTGGAACCTTCTGCTCGTCCCAGAGAGGCTCCATCCCCTAAGGGGAATATCTTACAGTGCTCACATATCAAGTCTCCCATTCATATGCAACCAGGGTGAACCCTGCTTAGCTAAGGGAACAAGTCATGCTTGCTACCACAACACCAGCTCTCCTCTCTTGAGTCAGTCCAACAAAGAGAATCTGAAAGAGAGCTGAGAGCTCAGAGAATCTTATAGGATGCAGTCCTCTGACTGAGAAATCAAGCTGAGGTAGAAGACTTGGTGCCTTGAATTACTGTACATGCTGCTTGCCTTTATCTGATGCTCAATATGTGTATTTGTAAATAAACCAAATAAGGCAGAGACACCATACATATAAAACCAATACGTGAGTAGAGCTGGCCCTGCAACTTCTCACCACTTGAGGAGGTGGAAAGCATGTAACAATATCATCACACTTTGGCCAATTCATACATAACGTTAAACCGGGGTTAAACAGGGCAGAGGTTGTAACTCCATTACATCTAAACACTTGAAACTGTGGTTTCGCAGCAAAAGCGACTTCTGGTTTACCTCACCAAACTCCAAATTGAACTTTCGCTTTGCACAAAAGTTCACTGCCAAAACCTCTGGTTTGGCTTCCGAAGCATTACATCTGACTCCATATGATGCCATAACCGCGGTTTTGTGCTGATTTTCAAACTATAATCATAGAGGAGGAGGCGCAGACCCACACAGGGATGTGACAGCTCTATGCCAGCGGCGCTTCTCACTGGATGCCTTGGAGAACCAGCACCACCCCTCCAGTCACCCTATGCAGCTATGGAGTTACCCAGCAACAGGGACACCATGGCTTCCCATCCCGGAGTTATCAGCCTGTCAAGCTGCGCATTCACTTGGGGGCATTACCTCTTCCCGCTGTCCCATGTTCCCCCTGTCTGGCAAGCAGGAGGGAAAGGGGATGGGATAAGAGGATGGGCACTAGGTGCTTTGTTCCCTGAGAAGGGAGCCACAGTGATGATTGTTTTGCACAAGTACATACAATCCAGGTGGCAACATGAGCAGTGCATCCTATCAAAGCACCAGGAGGGGGAAATAGGGCATGGGTGGATTCCCATTATTGGGTTTAAAAGGCAGTCCCAAGCAGGGATACTGGAGCAGTAAAGCTCTCCTTTTTTCACAGAAGTGTTTGGTAAGGGGGCCCCAGCCCCTTTCCCTTGGGGGTTAACAGTCCCTAGGCTTGCTAATGAGAAAGACGATCTGTGGGGACTAATTTCAAATTTACTAGGTTGTACTCGAGTGCTTGCCACCCATTATCCCACAGACCACTCTCTCACGAGAGTGCCACACCATCATGGCTCAGGACCAAGCAAGGATGCTCTATGGAGGAAAGCCACAGGGACAGGTACTTCAATGAGTGCTGTCTCGGTCTTGGCAACTGCTGCCATATAGCTGTTAAACCAAACACCCTGTCAGTTTTTGCACCCATGTGGGCATGTGCACCCTTGCCCATGCCCCAAAATGGCAACCCCACTGTCCTGGGGTGGCTGGAATTCAGAGCTCCCCTCTCCCACTGATCCCTGCTCTGGGAGATCTGGAATCTCTGGGAGATCTGCATGTGGTGCAACACTGGACCACTGGGAATTTTGAATGGGTTTTAAGGTACATCCCAGAACCCACTATCTCCCCTGTCTGTGCACTCAGGCAGGCTCTGACACATGGGGCATCAAAAACCCCTATGGGTGCTCACAAGGCTTAACAGAGAACGGGGGTTGCAGCACTCAAGTTCGCTTTGGCCAATGAGAGTTGGGTACCCCCCACAAGCAGGGGCCCCTATGGAGGGATTAGCTTGACCCATCAGTGTGCAGAACCGAGGAAGACCTGGAGCAAACACACCTTGCTACTCCCCAGTAGACTTCCCCTTCATGGGAAATGTGCACCCTTGCCTGTGCTCCAGATGGGCAACCCTACTGTCCCAGGATCACTGGGAAATGAGGGCTCCCCTCTCCCACAATTACCTGGTTCTGCAGATCTGCATATGGTGCAACACCAGACAGGGCCCTGGAATGCCATGAAGCACTGCCATGGGGCCCAGAAGCACTGCCATGGCTTCTTTCCCTGCCGAGGGTGGGCAGAGCACTCAGAAAATGCATGATCATGCTCAGCACACCCCCTTCGACATCATGGCCAATAGTGGCTGCTCCGCTGACATGCCAGCACTTTCTCCACAGTCTGGCTGTGGAGCTTGCTGGACTCAGCCTCAGCGGCTACCCTCTCCTAGAACTGGAGTTTGGCGAGCTGCGGTTTGACGAATGTCTGTGGCACAATTGGTAGTTTCAAATTGAAACTGCGGGTTCATCAACCTCCAGTTTTGTGTTACATATGAACCAGGCCTGTGTGTTTATCCCACTCCACGGTACTGGCTGTTTCTAGGAGGAGGAGAAATACAGAACATGACAATGTTATGACATGGATAAGTGACCCTAAACTTTGCAGGATGAGAATCCTGAGATTTATTGCATAAGAGTCATTCAAAAGCAAACTGCTTTTAGTGGTATTGCTCTGAGAAGCATCTCCATACTCCCTTGTATCACATTTATCTAATTTTATTTTGCTGAGATATCAGGACTTTGGAAAGCAAATTCAAAACCTGTAAATCTTCCTTCAGTTTGATGCAGATTTTGACTGTTGAATCAGAAACTCCACTGATATCTGCCAAATTTCTCTAGTGGGTTTTGATAATCCCTAATTTAGCTTCTCAAAAATCTATAGAATCTATAGTCCAAGGGTGTTCTTTATCCTTTTACAGGTGGACTAAGCATGGGTATGAAGTGTATTTTACACAATTGTTTGGAATAAAACCACTTATTGACCCCAAAATATAAGTCTCTGATTCCCATGGCCATTTTTTATGGTTACAAAATTGATGGTTTAAGTTACAACGTGACATTTCCCCATCATTTTTGCACAATGATCATCTCTTTTGAATCTATTCCTACTTCAAGAGATCTGATATGTATCACCTTTTTGTTGGACTTCTGTTTGTAAACTATGCTGGTTTGTGATCGTAATAAAGGAATTGAATTACCACCTTCTGGATTCTCCATGAGTCAGTTATAGTACTAATTAGTACCCGGTTATCTGGATTCTTATACTTACCTTGAAAGGCACCATTTGTATGAACCAGTGCCTTCATATGGGTTCTGAACATCTGGCTGTTGAGATCTGCCAGTTGCTAGACTTAAAAAAATGAGCCACTCTACCTATTGCAGCAAGCTTCTATGCGCAATATAATGTGGGAACCTAGTAGAACCAGCCCTATTGCTGGTGTCACACAGAAGCACTTGTAGAAAAAAGCTCAAAATCCCTGTTACAAATTTTGAATCATATAGGATCATTCAGTTGGAAATTCAAAGTCCATTTAGTCAGACTCCCTGCTGAAATGCAGAAACATCCATCCCACAGGATTGTACAGCAATTGCATTTCTTTCCTGAATCTGGGTTTGGTTTTTTTGTTCTTTGCATTAAAATGCACATGTATTTCTGATTAAATGCTTTTGACTCAACAATGCATAGTCTTAAACTACTAGAGAAAATATCCCTCCAAAATGGTTCTAGCAACTGCACCACAGTCAATCATACGTGCTATAAAAGTTTTGTATTTCCATTCCTAGAGTATATGTGCACCACAACTGACTGTACTCCAAAGACTGTTAAGGATTCAAGTAGGAGATTGCTGTCTACCATGGCAACAGACAACCACCTATCAAACAAAATGTATAGCATTTGAAGAAGTATGATACAAAAGAAATGAATGCAGAATTGCTCTGAAGTGCTGAGCTAAAATAAAAAAACCAAGATAAGTCAAAGATGGAAGCGATAGTCTGCCTATCATATCTCTGTTTGAAAGGGTTGGTTCACATGCTTTTCTTTTGAAGTGTCATTGAAATCAGCAGTGCTTACTTCCCAGTAAATGTGTTTTGGATAAGGGTCCCAGGTTATGTTCATGCCACTAGACTTTGTTGTGGGAAACAGCTCTGAAATATATACAGAATAAGCATGAACAATTACTCCAGATGGCTTTTTAAAAAACAAATATTGCTTTTAATTCCTGGGATCCCCCCACCTCCACCCCACATGCTCTCTCTTTTTTTTAGTCACAGTTGCTCTGTAAATACTAGTACACTGAATGAAGAAATGAAAATCAGAGATAAATGTGTGAACAAGCAAAGTTTGTATCCAGTTGCCAACAAGTAACTCTCTACTTGGCCATATACTATTCAAATTCAGATGAGCTTAAGTTAATTTTAGATGTTCCATGTCTACTTGGCACATGGACAAATTCCATAAGCAGAGAAAGTACATGAGTGTTGGCTCCCTTCTTTGGCATGCATATTTGAGTACCCAACCTCTAGGTAGGAGACATACAAGCTATCATGGGGAGGAGAGATGGGAATCAACATTCACAAGCCTTCCCTATAACACAGATATATGCCTTTGATTGCTGATATCTCTGCATTTAGAAGCATCTTAATGTGAGAAGCACATTAAGGCATTCTGAAGGCCTGCTCTCCAGGGCTATGCACAGAGAATGCTTGTTTCTATTAGGCCATGTACCAACCTAGGGGAAAGCCCTCTGATTCTTTGAGCTTTTCCAGATTTCCATCTTGCAAACTCACATTATCATCACCAAGAAGTCTCCAGGGCCAAGAGGATGAGCACAGAAGGGACCTCTAATCACCCGTATTGTTATGCAGACAGTGCATAGGTGCCTCCTTTCCAAAAGCGGTAGTCACACCAACAGAATTGGGCTTATTCTCAGAAAAGAGGAGAGAGCTGGTCTTGTGGTAGCGAGCATGAATTGTCCCCTTTGCTAAGCAGGGTCCACCTTTGTATGCATTTGGATGGATGGCTACATGTGAGCACAGTAAGATATTCCCCTTAGGGGATGGAAGTATAGCTCAGTGAAAAAGCATCCACATGTTTGCATTCAGAAGGCCCCAGGTTTACTCCCTGGCATCTCCAGGTAGAACTGAGAGAGCAGGAGTCTTGGGAGAACTACTGCCAGACAGTGTAGACAATATGGAGTTATTGACCATATGAATGGTCTGAATCAGTATAAGGCAGCTTCCATGTTCCAAAGCAAACTCACAGCTTTTTAACTGACAGACTTGTGAGACTCACATTTCAAAGGTCCTTCAGCTGTGAAGGAATTTGCTATGTATTTTTTTATTCTCTTTCTGCTTTTGATATTATTTACTCATAGCTTTATACAGGCAACCTGGAGGGCATAACAAGACTGAATTCACTCTATTCTTGTGTTGTTGTTGTTTTTTAAAAAGACAGTAATAAAAACTGTTAGCATATACCTTTCTGAGATTGGCAGAGGCCCTAATAAGCTATAGCAATGTATGCACTCTGGGGACAGCTACAGAGTCATAGTTAGACAGAAGAGAAGTGTTACTTGCCTATACATATTCCAATGCTAACAAAAATGTTGCATTAGAAAAGCTGCATGCTAGTGTTTCTTCAAAAGTATGTGAATTTTGTCTGCATAGATGAAACAACAGAGCTCTTCCCACGATCAGTGAGAAGAGCTCTATGGAGGACTGCGGAGAGTGGGTTTGACTTACCCTCCCCACAGAAGACCAAACTCTCTTCCCTGGGCAGGCAGATCACCTGCCCAGATGACCGGCTGCACTTCCAGCAACTCAGGGGCGTAACTATAATAGGGCAA
Source organism: Hemicordylus capensis (assembly GCF_027244095.1). NCBI lineage: Eukaryota > Metazoa > Chordata > Lepidosauria > Squamata > Cordylidae > Hemicordylus > Hemicordylus capensis. The sequence continues at coordinate 50,221,515 of NC_069661.1, read as the reverse complement.
AGGGAGATAGTTGTCTGGGGGCCCACTGCCTTGGGGGGGCCCCTGGAGGCAAGTCACATGACTGACTCCCCCAGCCGCGCACCTGCTCAGGGTTCCTCCAGTTGTATTCATCCTCCGAAACTGATGTGAGTGTTAAGACCTGGAGCTACCAGAACAGCATGTCTTTCTCTAGTACCATTAAATGACTTGCATCGTCCACAATTTACAAAACCTTTAAAAAATAATTTAGGATGATGTTCTATTGTGGCACATAGGATAAAGATATAGATATAGATATAGATATAGATATAGATATAGATATAGATATAGATATAGATATAGATATATACATACATACTTTTTGTTATCACGATTCAGCCTCATTTAAGATTTCTTTACTTCATGAGCTGAGCTTTGGGGGGGTGCATTTTAAAATCTTGTCTCTGGGCCCACTCCAACCTTGCTACGCCCCTGCAGCAACTCCAAGGGTCAGGATGTCAAGATGTGCCGCCACCCATTGCCCCACCCCCCGGAGCCCCAATAATGCACCATGTGAGTGTGCGGTGCATTACTAGGATCCCCCCCCCACCGTGCCCGCTGTGGCTGCAAGCAGCCATGGCTGACACTTGATTTAAAAATGAGGTTAAATGAGGTCGCTTCCTTAACCTCATTTTAGAGGGTGATTAGTTAGGTGGGTTTGCCACCCTGATCGGGTTTGATCCCGGTGGTTCGCACGAGTGTGCAAAACCGGGCTGGGCTCCCTTAGTCCGGTTTTGCATGCTCATGTGAATAGCCTCAACGGCTGTAATTCTTACTAAAGAGTAAACCTCTATTGAACTAATGGGACTTACTTCCTAGGACACATGGATAGCATTGCACTGTATATTACTTCCAGCTCAGATCCTTCCCTATCTTCCCAAGTTGCTCCCTTAGTGTCTGTGAGGGGGTGGGAGAGAAGGTGAAGTTTGAGGTGGAGGGGGTTCCCTGCAACTGTATGGCTCAAGCTGGTTAGAAATTAGTCTCCACGCTCTTTCCATTTCCACTACATGCTCCCATCAAGAAGCTGCACTTTAGACTTCCCTGTTGTCCTTCCTCTTACATACTTGCTTCTGAAGCTGAGCTGAACCTAATAGAATTGCGGGGAGGGGGCAGCTTTCTATGAGATTTTAAGGCAGCTATTGCATCAACTATGCAACTATTGACCCTCTTTTTTCTTTTTCTTTTGCAAATAACACAAGTGAGATATATGAACTAGGTCTAAACCACAGCGGGGAGTTGGGGACATTTAACTGTCCCCGCCATGACCCTATTTGGGAGTCACCAATGGAATTGGCTTCCAGTAGCACCAACAGAAGCTTCCCCTCTTCCCCGGAAAATAGTGTGCATGAGGGTGTACGATATGGATGCATGTGGGTGCAAGTGATGGAAGGGGCAAAGTGTTCCAGGCTTCTCCCCTCCCCCACCATGGTTCTGATCTTTTCCATGTCTTCTCCCTCATGGTCAACCTTTCTTTGATCCTCCTAAGAACCTTGCTTTGTAATCCAGAGCAAGAATACTGTCATGACAGAGTTCTGTGATTCTTTTGCCTGAAGATAGAGTTGCCCCTTGTCCAGGATTGGCCAGGAACTGGATGTCATGTCCAATATGTAAGAAGAGTGTCATCCTAGATATGGAATGTCCAGGCATTTGGGAAGAAAGATTGCTTTAACAAATTTTACCAATTTTTCTGGTGCTTCAGGCATGTGTCAATGTTTAAAAACCCCATATTCTTATGCTTTCTCTGGCGCCAGTGTTGCTGACTGACTAGGTTGGCACTTTGTGGCTCAGTAAACCCTTCTCCTCCGTTCTGAATTATCTCTACACTTCGTGAGGGTGGTCAGATCTGATGAAGGCATCAATAGGGAACTCCAAGTATAAAAGAAAATAATTAAAATGTTCCAAGTCCAATTGTATTTAAACAATGGTCATTTTAAAAATTACTTTTAAACAAGGTAAATACTTAATACAGGTTTCTCTCCTATATCTCCTGTGCTTGTGTTACTGTCATATTTATTTTGCATATTTGATTGTACTTGTTGAGGTAAAATTCTCCTAACTCTCTCCTTTGTGAAGAACACTGTAGGGGGAAATGAGCAAAAGAGCTGCCAGGCTCCACTGTCAAGCACTTGTTCCAATCATGGGCACTTTCCAGACTAGTCAGGACGCATCTCGGAAGTGTGCTTCTACACTTCCTGTGTCATGACACTGCAGTCCCTGTGCGGACAGCAGGGTGCAGTTCACATTTCCAATGCCTTGTTGCAAATTTAATCACTGCGATACAGAGCAAGGACATCATATATCCGGCGTGGAAAAGTTGCTGTTTGGGGGGGGGGCAGTTGCTGCGAAACTAACTGCTTATGATCCGAATGCAACTTGCCCAGAGGCACTTTGCTGCTGTTCCAGCAGCTAGTCTGGAAAACGCCCTGGTCAAAAAAGTTGGGGTTTTATGCCCTCTGTCCTTTCAGTTATGTCTTGTAATTCTCTCCAACGTGGCAACCCTGTCTGAAGGTTTTGTTTTACCAGGTAAAGCAGCTGTTAGCAGCATACAGGTCCATCTATTTTATTATATATATTTTAATCTCGTGGGAGGAGGACAACTATGAGCAGAACACAGCTGAGGCAGAAAGGATTAAATGGCCCTATATTCCCCTCTCCCCACTTCATCTGAGGCCATCTGCAGCTACACCTGAAAGGAGCAACTCTAGAACAACTAGTTTGGGGGAGCAAAGGGGTAGTAAAGGATGTCATTAGGGGACTTTTTCACCATTTTTAGAGCCCCCCCCCTTTTGCCATTTTTAGCTATTTTTCCAGCTGCCAGGAACCTAACCCCCTGATTCCCATTGCCTCAATATCTGCAATATCCTTTATCTGCAGTTTTAGTGGAGAATGGAAACCTCGTGGATAACAAGATCCACCTGTATATTAAATACTTACAAAGGACAGATAATTAACATTGTTAGTTTATTTTAATTGTTAATTAAGCTTGCCTTACATTTTCACACTTATTCAGAAAATGGGACAGATTCCTCTTAGACAATGGTGTCCTTTTGGATTAGGCCAAACCCTCCAGTCCACTTTTCAGGCTAGTTTTCTCTTCTTGTCCCAGACCACACCGCAGGAAAGACTGAGGTGGGGAGTAAGCACCAGGCCAGCTGAAATCTGCAGCCTCCTGCACACATGGTCTCACCAGCCCAGTTCCTGGTCAGGAAGGAAGCTAAAGATAGGCCTGGCTCCTGTAAAATTTGCTGTAAAGTTCCAGATTGGTGATTGAGGTAGTGAGAAATATTATGAGGGGAGCACCTGCTACCACTTGCTCTTGGAGCAATCCCTGATACCTCATGAGAGAGAGCCCTAAGGGAAGGAAGAACAGAACAAGGAAGCTGCAGTTCCACCCTCATAGCACAATTTCCTGGGAGCACAATTTGAAACTTCTCACCTGTTATATAGCAGTATTAATTTCAGGAGTCTATGAATCCAGTTTCTAATAGTGGGATTTGGAGTCTTGATCCTCAGGCCTAAAAATATTTTTAAGTCATATTCATTGACGAACAGTTGCTGGGAAGTGTCTTTATAGGGGCTTATCTTTCTCTGCCCAATGGTGAAAGAAAAGCAAAGTTTGTACACTTTTACCTAAGAAATTCATTTTACACCTTCTTCTCTCTGAAATACCAAAGCAGATGGTGGGAATGAGTAATAAAAGTGTTTTTGTGAGTTTCCAGGCACTGACTGTATTCATGACTTGGTGGTTCATTAAAATGAGAAACACATGACATTTTGAAGACTGTGTGGGCCAGCTAAAACACTGTTAAAAACTTCACGGCTAAATACAAAGAAGCAACATTTAAAGTCCAAGCATAAGCAGCTTTACTCAGAATTAAGTCTCATTGATTCAATTGAATTTATTCTCAAATAAGACTACAGTCTTAAGGTTCTATAATGGTGGTATCTGACATGGCTAAGTTGCATGTGATGCACAAAACAACACAAACAATTTTTGAGATGATGTGAAGACAGGCATGGGCCAAGTTTGGACATACTGGGAAACTGGAGGTCCCTTCACCTCTGGTTTCCAAAGCCACATGTCGGAACTTGGCAACCGGAGTAAAGGGCAAAAAGGGACCTGCAGTTTCCCTCCCCAAACTCCACTCTGTACCTTCGATCAGAGTGGAGTTTTGCCACCCTTAGCTCCGGTTTAGCGGTGCAAATATAACACTTTATTTGCACCATGTATGGGTTATTCTACAATTGACAGTGTAATCCTGCCTTGTGGGATTTCTTTTCATATAAACACAATTATAACAACAATTAAATGATAAATTTGAAGTTTAAAGTTTATCTTTCTTAACACAAACAACAGAATTTGCAAAATGCAAGAGTTACAGAGACTTACTCAGACTCATTTGTCCCAAACTGAGGTTTTGTTCTTGTTGATGCTGGCTTGTTGGATAATTATTTCTTGGCTGTGGTGTTGAGATACAGTCTGTTGTTGCTGTCCCCTCTTCTTGAAGTCGAAGAAAGCAGTAAATATATGCTTAGCAAAACAACCAGCCCACAGGAGCTCTCTAGATACAGGCCTTCTTCTAACAGGTTGCACAGTCTGTTAGGTCTCCTTTCTTTGGTATGGGTCTGTAGACAGACTTCTTCCAATCTGTTGCCCACTGTGCCATTCTCCAGATTTGCTGGCATAGGTTAGTTAGAGCCTTGACAGATCCTTCTTCTGTTGCCTGCCATTTTCTATAGGTATTCCATCCATTCCTGTAGCCTTCCATCTCTGTTTGATCTTCTCAGAATCAGTTACTATCTGTCCTTCGGCATCCCTTAACATACTAGTTCGAGGTTGGAACCTCCTTCTGACTTCAGAGATCTTTTGGAAAACTTGCCTTGGCTTTCCGTGTCTATTTCCATCCTCAAGGTCTTTACAGATGTTATTGTAGTACTGCTCCTTGTCTCTTCTATCAGCTTTCTGAAATTCCCTATTATGTTCTTTCCTGGGGTATTTAACTTGCTTAGCTTTGGCTTCTCTCCTCTTCTTGGCAATTTCCACCATCTGTTATGACATCCATTTTGCATTCTTGTGTTTCTTGGTCTTTGGCAGTCTCTTTTCACATTCATCCTTAACAACTTCTTTTATTTCATTCCACAGTTTCCTATCAATGAGGTTCAGAACTTCAAAGCGGTTCCTGATGTTCTCCTGCTTCATTTCTGTTTCCTAAGCCATATAGTTTGACTGTGTTTTCCTCCTTACCATTTCCAACTTTGCCATTCCGGTCTCCAACCACCAGCAGCACATCTTGCCTGCATGTTCTGTCAATTTCAAACTGAACTTGAGCATAAACATATACAGAGCCCTTTCTCACAACTAGTGAGAAAGGGCTAACCTGTCTGCAAGGAGGAAGCCCAGAAAAGCTTACCTCCCGCAAATGATCCTCCAAGCTTCCCTGGGTGGACAGATCACCCGCCCAGACGAGCACTGGCTGCTGTCGGTGTCTGCGGGGGTCGGGGTGCCAGGACACATTGACCCGCATCACCCCCCCCAGAAATACCATTGTGCATTGCACAAGGCTGTAGTGCTTTAAGGGGACCCCCCTCCCCTTAAGTGTGAATTTGACCTTACAGAGACCAGACTTGGAGCAACCAGCAGTCATTATTTATGTATCATGGAAGCATTTTTCCCAATTGCCCATAACTAAGGAAACATGCTGACCACCCTGGCTCATATTGAAATCTCTCCACTTGATTCCATGTGGGAAGGATCACTTGGAGAAAATAAGTGGCTGGCTTGAATGTGTGAACAGGTCCTAAATCTTATTGTGCATGACTTAGAAGTGAAAACCAAGACAGCCCGTATCAGACAAAAATGGCTAGAGTAAATTATCAGTGTTTTTCTTTTCTTTTTTAGAATGCCTTTTGTAGCATGGACCCCAAGGTAGTTTCCAACAATTTAAATATATGAATTAGGAAACAGCAAACACAATAAAATACAGACCAAAAACAGATCAAGATAAATTCACTTCATATACTGATATCTAAAAAGATTACGAGGGTCCTCTCATGGTCCAAAAGCTTGAATAAAGGGAGTACCCTACCCTACACCTGCCAATGAAAGGCCATGAGAGATGTGAGGTAGCATTCTCTCCAGAGAGGGAATTCCACAATCTGAGGGCAACAGCTAAGAAGGCCCTGTCCCACATGCATGATAATCAGGCTTCATCCAGCAACAGCACATGAAGCAGAGCCCCACCAGAAGATTTTCTAGGGTGGGTAGATTCACTTGAGATTCACTTGATATTCTGTGAAAATTTTAGAAATATATTTTTCTGAGGAGAAAGCCACAAGGTTGAAGTGTTCACTCCAAAATATTTTTAGGTCTAATTGTTACCTGTAGAGCAGCACTGTCAAGATTGCTTATTACAAGATAGAGTTATATAAAAAGCATGGTAACAGTCTACAGACTCAAGTACTGTGTGATCATCAGTGTATAGAACAAAGAGGCAATTTTTGCTGAGGGAAACCACAGGGGATATACTGGACTGACAACTGACTGGAATTCAATTTACTGAAGTGATATTGAAATATGGTGGAGAGGTAGCAGCACACTGATTACAGTTCGAAAGCTGCATTGCTAATGCGCTCATGAACCTGTATGTTCTGTTGTCACCATGGCAACATGGTCATCAGAGCCATCCAGGAAACTGGCAACACTACCCGACTGTTCATTTAGATTTTTGTGTTAGATACCAAGAAGACTTATGATTTTCATGGTGGGGGGAAGGAGATAAATGATGCCCAGCATCTAACAACTACCTTCTGACCCCCATCACCATCAATTTGGAGTTCATTAAAAAGCAAACTAGATGTGTAGTTAGTAAAAAATACATTTTTAAAGGAAAGAATACAAGTACACACACACACACACACACACACACACACACACACACCTACCTACCTTTCATTGGATTTGTAAGAAAACATATGCAAGCATACATGTTATTGTATTCAGGAAGTAAATAGTAAAATGCTTTCTTTTAGAGGATCATCAAAAACAAGAGTCAATCCCGTTCAATCAATATGTGCATATTAAAAGGAGTTTCATTCAGGGGTGTAGCAAGGTTGAAGTGAACCCTGGTACAAAAAATGAAGATGGGCCCCTCCCCACCATCTTCTCCTTCAGAAAGGCATGAGGTGGAGAGTAAAAAGCAAGTAGTCACCCAGCTGGCAGCGCCCACCACCACCACCAAGACCCAGAGATATTTGCCCCCACTTGTTCAAATGTAGGTACACTCCTGGTTTCATTCCAAAAGGCAGTAGGATTAAATTGGTTAAATATGACAACTCTGTTTTTTCTGGTTTGTGGTGATTTGTGGATCAGGCTGGAAGCTTATATGTGTGTTTTAAATTCTTTTAATCTTTCTGTATGTTGATAGGCACATGATTGCGATGCAAGGCTGCAATTCTGTGCAACTTGGGAGTAAGCCCCTTTGAATTCGGTAGGACTTACTTCTGAGTAAACATACGGAGGTTCAGGCTCTTAGTCACTTTGCCTCCCAAGCAGTAATATGACTTATTGTGTTGTTAACATCAGGCCTTGAAACCTGGAACACTGTGACAGAAAAAGGACTGCATTTTTAAGTATCTTGACAAGTTTCCTGAAGTCTCTCTCACTCTTCCTTTGTAGTGTGCAAGCTGGACTCACATAGCTTTACAGACGGAGGGATATGAAAAATAGTAACAATAAACTTTTCAATGCCTCTCTAAAAATTCATAAAGCAGTTCTCCTGTAACATATAAGGAATGCACAGTGCAGTGATATATATAATAATTTTTATTCACAGACACTTATTTGAAAGGAACTGCTTATCTCACTCCAGGCCTCTGTGTTTATGAGTAATGTTGCCATCACAAACACATACTGATAAAACGTGTATTGCACCTCTCCCTCGCAGCCAGTTTCCTCTCTCTCTCTGTTTTTTTGTTTTTGTTTTTTTGCTGAAATGTGTTCTCCTTATACAGTGGAGGTAATTTTAAGTGGCAAATGATATATTTGAGTAAAAATGAGGGAATCGTCCCTTTTGTGGTAGATTTATCTGCCCGCTGGTAAAGTTCCCAGTGGGTGTTTGAAATGCCAGACTAAACCCCAGTAAAGTACAAAACCCAAAAATATCCAATGAACATATAAATTGTATATGCATTAGAGGCACAGGATCATCACCAGCCAACATCCTCATCGCCAGTGTGATCCTTAGTGGGAGATACTTTGCTTTCACTCACCACCATTCAGAGTAAAGGCTAACAGTGCTGCCTTCTCTTCCCCATCTTGAACTGTGTGGAACAGGCAGGCTTTTTAAGGCACCAGCTGAACAGGAACAAGCGGAAGAAAGGCTACTTCTCTGAGGCCCATTGAATTAGGCTCCAAGTTGTTACTACTTTTCCTAGCTGGGAACCCCAACAGGGATAGTAATAATAAACTGGAATCGATGAGGTTCCTTGTTACTCCAGGGTAGCCGTCAAGACTACATCTGTTTGCATAGCTTAATCTTAGAAACTGTAAAATAATGATAATATTTTTAAAAAAACAAATGAGGTTGCCTCATTTGTGGCATTTGTGGAGTTCAAGTCTCTATGCCACTGAGAAGCCACAACACTGCCTAAAACCAGTAGGATTAGAAGACATTTTCTAGACATGACTGAACCGTCCTGCTCTCTCTCAAAAATTATTGTGTGAACTCCATCCACTCCTTTCCAGGATAACCTGCCGTGACACTGGATATCATGGAAGAGAACACATTTGCCAGACTACAGAGCTGGCACCGCATAGACCAAAATATCTATTAACAGTTTAAAGTATAAACAGACTATGAACAGTGAAAACCAGACCAAGACCAAAATAGCGAGCAGTAATGTACAATTTTAACATACCCAGGGCTAGACCCCCAGAGAGGCTTAGACCTCTTAGGGATATTTCATTCTTCCCTTCTTGCATTTTCTGCTCCCACAAAGGTACTGGAATGCCCAAAACCTTAGTGCTGCCTTTTGTATGTAGAACAAATTATATAATTATATAATAATTTACTTATTGAACCCCTTGTATTTTGTGTTTAGGCATTTTGCATTGACTCATGACCCCTCCATTCCACTGCTCCCATGATGTACCAAGCCTTAGCTTCACATGCTGTGATGGCCTCTGCTCTCTTACAGGAGGTAATGGTGAGGATATTCCTGGGGGTGAGCAAAAGATCTTTAGGTTAGATAACTAATGTATCAAATGGTCACTAATCGCTTTTTTCTGGGAAGTGTTTGAATGTGTGGGTGGGTGGCCAAGGTTTAGACATTCCTCAATGACACTGATTATCTGAATCCGTTTCATTCTGGCTTCTGGGAATCTGGGACAGGAACTATCCTGTTCATCCTTGTTGATAATGTATGGCAGTGGCAGGCGGTGACTGTGGTGATTTCCTTGGGTCTTTTGGTGGCTTTTGCCATCAAACATGGCATCCTTCTTTATTATCTATTTGTGTTGTTACAGAAGGCACTCTATTCCGGCAGTTGTCCTCAAGGGGCTTTGTCCTTTAAGAACAAAGTGGGCTGTCTATCAGCTTCTTCTCCCCTATATGGCATTTATGTTCTGGGTACAACCGTATTATATCTTATTTAATACCTACATGCTGGGGGGATTCATCCAGGGATCTAGAATGGGGGGGTGGTGGTTTTCATCATTTATTTATTTATTTTTACATTTATATCCTGCTTTTCCTCCAAGGAGCTCAGAGCGGTGTACATGGTTATGTTTATCCTCAAAACAACCTTGTGAGGTAGGTTAGGCTGAGATATACATGACTGGCCCAGAGTGACTCAGTGAGTTTCATGGTTGAATGGGGATTCGAACTCGGGGTCTTCCCAGTCCTAGTCCAACTCTCTAACCACTATGCTAATGACACCAAGCTCTGTTTCAACTTTTTCTCTAATCCTGATGTGTAACTGATGTTTTGAACAGGTACCTCAAGTTAATAATAGACTGAATGAGGTCTAATAAATTAAAGTTCAAACTAGACAAGACAGAGGTGTTAATGGTAGGTGACCTAATTGAACTCAGAGTTGGTTTTCAGTCTGTTCTGGGTGGGCTTGCACTTCCCTTTAAGGATCAGGTTTACAGGCAATAGGAAACAGCAATCCAGATTTGTGGATAGATTTTATCACCAGGCAAATCAATAATATGACTTCTTTAGTGCTGCTCCAAATCACAATTCACCACTTTCTCACAATAAGCTTGGGATTATAGTCTTTGGTTCTACCTTCAAGTATAGGAAGGGCACATCCGTTTTCTCAAGACTGAAATTTTCAAAGCATCCCTAATGGAAATAGTGCTTAAAGGTAAAACACTCTACTGACTGAGTTACCATTCCAGTCTTCTGTAACACTATTAACAACTTAACAATTGTCAAGGGCCTACTGTAACTTACTTGTTAAAAAAGCATTAAGAATAATTGCCATTGAGTAAGAGACACTTCATTCTGAAGGGCAGTCTTTAATTTTATTCTGAGAATAATATATTGTAATCTGGATGTACATCAAAAGTGTACAAAGTGACATTAGGAAAATTATGTCTAAACCAAACTATTAATCTAAACTGAAATATATGGTTCAGACTTAAATCTGCACAGTAAATTCTCAGGTGTCAAAGAATATCCAGTTAAAAGCTACTGTTCGGTTTTGCAAGGAACTGAATAATTACATGCCCAATAATAATGTTTGTCAGTAAAATACTGATGACAAATATCAAGAAGACAGTATTTCAGGGTATGAAATTATCACTGAAAGCTGAAACACATGATCAAAATAGGCACATAGTTCTTTTACTAAGAGGTACCGTTTTGGCCTATATTTGAATACTGCTCCATACAAAAGTTCCTGAAACCCAGTATGCACGTGTTCATTCTCTCTCTCTCTTCCCCCTCCCCCCCTCCTCCAGATGGATGGTGATTCTGCAGAAGCTTTCTTCTGCTCACACAAAGGACTGGTTGAGGAGTGGATGTGAGGGATCCACACACCACTCCTCTTTCGGTCATTTTCTCTTATGTTTCTGAGGCAATATGGCAACTCAAGTGTTGCCAACATTTGTGCTTGCTTGCTCCTCCCCTTTATTTTGTCCCTCCCACTGGTAGTTGCCCCCTGGGAAGTGCACCATGACTTTTTGGTTGGTTTGTTTTTCCCAGAGTGTGACGCACTGGATTTCCAGAACTCCGCAAAAGAAGAAGAGCAACACCAAAGTCCTACAAGTCCACATACATGCAGCACTCAAGCACCAGAGCCAAAAGCTCTCATGGACACAATACACACAAACACCAAGCCCCAGAGCTCCATATGCTCAAATCCCACCCCAGCACTGGAATCCTATAACTTTACACACACTTAAAAGAAAGTAAAAATGGGGGGAAGTGCCTCTGTGTGAAATGATGTAAAGAATCCCGGCTATTGGCAGCATGCAGAGGTAAGTGAGGGTGTGAAAGAGTTAGGCAGCTCATTTAACAGAGGAGAGGGGAAGAAGAAGTGAGCCAGCAAGTGGAGAAATGATGTTCAAAGCTGGGACCAGCCTTCCACTCCCCACCCCCTTGGAAAGCTGCTGCCAGTCAGTATAGCCATTTATTATGGCTGTGGATTATGTGAGTTGTAGTTCAGCAACATCTGGAGTACCATAAGTTGGGAACCCCTGGTATAAACAATACTGAGCTAGAAGGACCAATGGTCTGACTCAGAATAAGCAGGCAGCTTCCTATGTTCCTATAATGGTGACATTGAGGAGCAGTCTCAATGGCTGTTCCTACTCCAAAATCTGGCATTCTGCTCCATAACCACTCTACCCTAGCTGATTACTTTTTCTTAGCTAACTTTTTAGATAGCTTAGTATCTTCAAATTAACTGGTTTTAAATAATCTTCAGAAACAACACAGGCAAAGCAGCAGAGCAATTGTCTCTGTGAGTGCCTCTAAAATTATGTAGACATCACATCATAAATTAGAAAAACAACAGTCTCTCTGCATTTTGCACAACTGAGTGTCCCTTTAGAATACTCTGTAGAGTCTTTCTGAGTACCTCAGTACCAGCACTAGACTAGGAAAAAACCTGAGAGAACAATGGTACTTATGAAGAGATGGGAAGTGGTTGGTAGGGATTACTCAGAAAGAAAGATTAAAACAGCTCTATGCTGAAAGACTTGAAGGATATGAATATCAAGAAGAGAGATTAATTTTCTCAGGTACAACAAGGCAGTTTATCTAGGACTAATGAGATTAGGCTTGTCAAAGGAACATTTATGATGAGTATCAGGGAAAAAACATCTCAAAGTAGAGTCAATGGGCAAAAATAATTTTCCTCTGCAAAGTGGCATACCTATTACTTAATTTATTTAAAATTGGGATGGAGAATACATTTAGGATTACCTGACATTAAGCGATACTGAATGAGAATAAAAGTATAATAAGGTTCTTGGTAGAGCTATGCAAAGCAGCTGTGTTTTGATTTGGGGACCAACTCAGTGCTTCAGAGGGGTCCCTGATTTTCTTTGGAGGGGCCCTGCTTTGCTTCAGGCTGAACCCTTTGTCCTTCTGAAGCTTTGCTTCAGGCGCAGGCCTGCCATGTCTAAAAGTAAAGTAAAGTGTGCCATCACATTGATTACAACTCTTGGTTCCCACAGAGCCCTGTAGTTTTCTTTGTTAGAAAACAGGAGGGGTTTGCCATTGCCTCCTCCCGTGCAGGATGAGATGATGCCTTTCAGCATCTTCCTATATTGCTGATGCGTGATATAGTAGCTGCGGGGATTCGAACCAGCAACCTTCTGCTTGTTAGTCAAGCATTTCCCTGCTAAAAGACTGAGCAGAGGGCAGGAGAAAGGTTACTTCCCTATATCTTTGCTGGAGTTCTGGGAATGGCACAAGTGCTTCTGGAGAATGTAGTCTTTTCTAAGGCTACAGCAATGACCATGCCATCAGAAAACATTACAACTCTCAGGAGTGCTTGCACCATTCCCTGGTCTCCAGGAAAAGTACAGGGAGGAAAGTACTGTAATTCAAAATATAAACCATAGAAGATGCTGCCTATTTCCTCATCCCTGAGAGTGGAGATATAGGAAAGAAGCTTGTCTCCTGCCCCCTACCCATTCCTGTAAGTAATATTTTTAGATGACGGGGGGGGGTCAAAAGTTTCCATTTAATTTGTGTCATTTCAGCCCCAACCAGACTGTGCTTTGCTTCAATAAGCTTTGCCTAGTCCTAATTTTTGTTTTCAGTGTATAGCAGCCAAGTCTGTTTATCCAGATACAATTCACTCCCGTCAATAAAACTACATGTTTAGATGGGCCTCTGATTTGTAAACTCACCTATGTAGGGTCAAACTACATGTTATGTTAGGCGTGTGCTTAATGCTATGGGGTTTTTTTTCCTTTTGAACTAAATAACAACTGGATTAAGGCCTTGGGGATCAATATGATGGAGTAGAATTAAATGGCTTTAGCCCTACTCCTCAACATTGTGATCAGGATCAGGGCCCTTCCCAGCTGTATTTGCTAAGAGAAAAAAAGCTCCCATTGCCCCCATATTCACCCATCAAAACCCAGGTGGAAAGTGCCAGAAATAAAGCAGAGCAAAGCAGCCCCACAACCATTTCCCCAGTATCCACGGCAACACCATCAGCATGCAACATCTATGGGGCAGCAAGCCAGCAACACTCCCCACACCATTGTGGGCCAAGCATGGAAGGAGCCAGTTCACTTCCGGCAATAGGGAGACACCTCTGTGACATGACAACACACACAATGCACCTGACACAACAATGCTGCAGTGCCCTCCACTGTATGAGCTATTGTGGCAACGGTAACAAAAGGCCAAAAATGCAAAGTGGTCATGGACCTTGGCTCTGTGTGGTTTGAATCCACTTTTCAATTATGTACATGTGTGCTTGCACATGCATGTGCTCAAGCATGCACACACACAGCTGAGCTCCAAGGAAGGAGAATGACTCCTCCAGGAGTTAATTGAAAATGCATATCACAATGCACAGAGCTCCACAGGGAAAGGGCTCAAGTCTCTTTGAAGAAGCAATACTTATCAATAAAAATCAAAGGACTCTTTTGCCAAGGAGGAACCAGAACAAGCCACAAGAGAAACCACAGCTATACGTTACAGTTATCGCCTCCATGAACTCACTGAATAAAGCTCTGGGCTGAGAGTCATGTTCTGCCTAACCAGGAAGAATGTAGCATCTCCATCAAACTCCCCTTTTACATGCCTGGCCAGCAACTCTCATATCAGAGGCAGAAGAAGAGTTGCAGGCAGGACTTGAGCACACTCTGCACACATTTTCGCTTCTATTAGGTGCATTCAGGATTGCAGCATAAAATTATATTACAAAATACAGACATTTTATCCGAGAGCCTACCTATTAATGAATGACTTTCACCTCTTTCTGTCCTCTAAGGACAAACCATACATCTCCAGGGGCAGCCTGGAAGCAATCACCTTTAGTGGCAGATTAGTGCAGGTAGTGGATTAGCCATCTCCACCAATCCAGCAGCTCTGCTGGGAGAGGGAGCAGAAGGAAGTGTACTGAATCCAGCACTCTACTGACCTCAATAAGCTTCCTTCTGCTCCTTTTCAAAACCAGAGTGGTAGCAGTAGAAGCATCACACCACTTTTGAGGAAGACAACCTAGGCCCCTGCCAAGATACAAAGGCGGGGAGGGCAGGTATGGAGTCAGTGACAATCTGGACTGGCAGCTGAAAATCTGATATGGGGGGTTGAATCGCTGCTTAGTGCATTTTGGTCACTTCACGGCTTGGGAAAGGGGGGCAGTAAGATCTGGGCTGGCGAGGGAAGTGGCCCACGCCATGGTACCTCGGGTGTCAGTAGGGCTTGGGATGCCATTACACATCTCTACTTGTAAAATTGCAAAGAGTTTATGTTTTACAGCAAGAAGCAAATACAACAGGGCCTTCTTATGACCCTGCAGCACAATCCTATGCAAGTTTACTTGGAATAAGTCTCACCATTTTTCATGGGGCTTACTCCTTAGGAAGTGTGCCTAATTGTTGCAGGCTCTTTGGGCAAGTACCGTAGTTGTATTTTCCTCAGTGCAGCCCACCCCAGTTTCCAGGTTACCTGTTCTAGTGCAGCTGTGCTATAAAATAGCTTCAGAATTTTATATGGCACCATAACCCTCCTAAATGGTTCCTCATCACTGTGCCAAATGATTGTTCCATTGACCGTACATTCCCTGGATTGGTTCCTGACTTAAACTTTAATTATCTTACATTCCTCTGCAGTGGACTATATTTGCCATCTGCTGGCCCAGTTAAATGATCCACCTCCCCCCACCCCAAATTGGGGGTTCATTGTTCTGCATTGTTTGCTAGCTTTACAGTTTTGGAGCCATCTTTTTAAAAAATACATGAACTGGAGTACTGAGAACAATTCAAATCTAAGTTTGGCCTTCTGTGAGCAAATGTCAATATAATACAGCAAATGCGCATTGGGGGATTCTAGTCTGAGAACAAAGCTCTCTCCTGTGCTTCATGCCATTCAGCAATACCACTAGCTGGTTTTTCTTTTTTTTTCAACTATCCAATCCTAAGCTTATTTTGTGTAAGGTGATATTTTCTTAATCCTCTTCTATATATCTGTAATTCTGTATCACCTCTACTGCTCTTAGTGCCAATTCCACCCCACCCACCCCACAACAAAGACAAGTGTTTACTCTGAAGCATGGACATTTTAGCATTTTTTGTTTTGAACGAATGGTAAAGTGTTTGCATTAATGAAGAGAACAATGTCAAACATCCTTTAGATTGACCCTTTACATCACCAGCTTGTGATGTGTGATTGAATTAAATAGAGCCCTGCAGTGGCCCTTTGATGCTAGCTCTTATCTACCTGTACTTCACCCCTTCACGGAATCAAGCCAAGTGGGATTTAATGCTTTTTAAAAGCAGCAGTTAACTCCTGGCCAGTTTTTAAGCCTTAAAAGCCATCAGACCAGCAGGGAAATAAGTCACATTTTCTCATGTTTGAATTTTAACCTCTATTTCACCCCACTCCACCGCTGAATACCTTGTAAAGTGCAAGAATCAAAGGGTGCTTGAACAATCTCCACACAGGCACAGGTGCATGTGTGCATCACTTTCTGGTTCTGCCTGGAAACAACATAGCACTATATCTCAGTGGAGTTTGATGATTTCATTCTTCTATGAGCAGATTAGTAAAAAGGCTAGGTTTGCTCTGGAATAAGCAACTGTGTCTGCAATTTACCAAGCATTGTAAGTACGACACTTGTGCTTTGAGGACTGTTCCCTTAAGCCAGTTATTCCTCTGTTAAGAGCCTCACTACAACCCCCCAAATATATTTTCCAATATGTACTTGAAACAAATTCATACAAAACTGTGTTCTGCAAACTACGACAAAAGGGTGCTCCCCAGTAGTAAATATTTAAACTTGATGTAGGGACATAAAAGTAACATTTCAGAACATACTTTCTTCTGCTGGAAATGCTGACAGTTTCTCCTACTGTGTAATAAGATAGTGAAGATTAAAAGAGCCCTTCAAACCATTTAACATGCATTAAAAACTATTGCTGTTTACCAACAATATCTTCTGTACTCATTTTTTCTTCTTCTATTTTTGGTGCTTTTGACAGAAAATGTTGGAATAGCTATTGCCTCGCAAACTTTTTCATATCTGCTCTGTCCTAGCGAGCGAACCGCAATTTCTCACTTACATTACTATGACAAGAAGGAGCTAACATCTATAAGCTGTATCAGTATAAATGATCATCAGCGCTTGCTGTGCATCTATCTTCTACAATATGCACTTCCTAACACATTTTAAGATACATGGGTAATTATGGAAGGCAGGGAGGCTTCCTATGGATGGCTCTCCACTTCAGATAAAAACATATACCAGGTCTTTAGTTACAACTATAAAATAGAATTCTTATCACTCTTTGGATTGAAATGGAGATACTATTCTCTTCCTTTCATTAACTCGCAATAACTTACACTAAATATTTACTGACAGAAGTTTTTTTAAAAACCAACAAGAATGTTAAATGTCAGCCCTTTCTTGTATTCAGTCTTAAAATGTGGGGTGCTAGAATTCAAGCCTTCAGTCTAAGATTTAATTCAAGACTTCAGTCCTGGAAGTCACACCCTGCCCTCTGACCCTGTGGTCAGTAGTATAAATAGGTGCATAAGACATTAGGAACATCAGAATAGCCTGGCTGGATCAGACTAGAGGCCATTCTAGTCCAGCATCCTGTTTCCCACAGTGGCCCACCAGATGCCTCTGAGAAGCTGCCCACAGGCAAGAGGTGAGGCCATGCCCTCTCTCCTGCTGTTGCTCCCCTGCAACTGGTATTCAGAGGCATTTTGCCTCTAAGATGGAGATGGCCTATAGCCACCAGACGCGTAGCCATTGATAGATTTGTCCACCATGAATTTGTCTAAGCCCATTGTAGAACCATCCAAGCTAGTGGCCATCACCACATCCCAGGGCAAAGAATTCCATATATTAATTACAGTATTTACTTCCTTGTTCATTCCTCTACATAACAACCTCTACATAACAGCTATGCCTTAAGGAATAACCCTGAGTTTCTCCCCATTTACTATTGACCATAGCCCTCTTCAGACACTTCAAAACTTAGTACAGCATACTTGAGTAGAGGGGAAATGGGAGTGCAGCAGATAGCCCTGCCCCACAGGGCTATTGTTTAACAAATTGTTTAACTCTCACTCCAGGCATTCCCAACTACAGCATTTGTGCCAAACCCTAGAGTGCATTGGGCAGTGGAGGGTGGTGTTCACCTTCCATTCTCCCTCTACTTAGTTACACTATCCACTTTTAGAATGCTTGAAGCAGGCTTACCGTATTTACCCGAATCAAAGACGACTCTGAATTGTAGACAACCCCCTTTAAAAGTAGAGGTTAAATATACAGGTTATGCCTGCATTTATTCAAAAGGAACAGGACCTCCCAATTTCTAATATCAAAACACTTGGAAAGAATATAGTCTTGGATTCAGGTAAATATAGTTTTTGGTCACAAAATAATTACATGCAAGAATACATAACAGCTCAACTTGCTGCTATCAGCAAAGCGTGTTACAGTTTCCAATTCCTGGTGCAAGGTTTCAGAGCATGGGGTTGCTTCTAATGTTAGTCATTTAACTCAAACAACGTTAATAACTATATTGGATTATGCCAGCATTTGGATTCTTTTGTCTTCTAGTATGACAGTGAGAGCATAGAGTGCATTGATTGACACGATGCCAGATGCTGTTCTTTGCAACAGATTAAGTAGCAGCAAGGAATATCGTAACATCCGACATTATACTGTGTTGGAACTTCATCAGTGAGCAGATAATGCAAAAGTCTACATGTTGTGTTCTACTAAGTAGTTGCCAACCTGTTTGGACATGTGTATCTCTTTGTGTTTCATTTGTGTCACACAATCCAGACATTTGGCAAGCAATCTCCACAGGCCAGTGGGTGGGCAGCAGTTTGGAGACCGGGAGACTAGTGTTACAGAGATGGAACCTGAGAGCTAGGCCTCCATCAGTGACTGAGAGAAGGACAGTGAAAAGAGTTAAAAAGTATATTTATTAATATTTATTTATTGTTTACACAGTAAGACAGATGTTATTGACTGGTTTGTTTTATCCAGACATCGAGTCCTTCCCAAGGACCTGGGATGGCTGAATTTTATTATCAATGTTGTTGCTGTTATTATAGATATCATCACAGAATATAGGCTGTTCCCAATAAAGTTGCTTTTTGTAATTGGCGGATGGTGATTTCTTGGGCCCCTACGGTGTTGAGGTGCTCTTCAAGTTGTTTTGGAATTGCACCTAGGGCGCCAATTAACACTGGGATTATTTGGGTCTTTTTCTGCCACAGCCTTTCAATTTCAATTTGTAGATCTTTGTATTTGGTGATTTTTTCTATTTCTTTTTCTTCTATTCTGCTATCCCCTGGTATTGCTATGTTGATTATTATAACTTGTTTTTCTTTCTTCTCAACTACAGTTATATCTGGTGTATTGTGTGGCAGATGTTTGTGTGTTTGTAGTCAGAAGTCCCATAATATTTTTGCATCTTCATTTTCTACAACTTTTTCAATTTTATGCTCCCACCAGTTTTTGGCTACAGGTAGCTTGTATTTTTTGCAGATGTTCCATCATCCCTGCTACCTGGTCATGCCTTTGTTTGTAGTCAGTCTGTGCGATCTTTTTACAACAGCTGATTAGGTGGTCCACTGTTTCATCTGCTTCTTTACAAAGGCGGCACTTGCTGTTTGTTGTTGATTTTTTAACTTTTGCTCTTATTGTATTTGTTCTTAGTGCCTATTCTTGTGCAGCCAGTATTAAACCCTCTGTTTCTTTCTTCAAGTTGCCATTCTTAAGCTATTGCCAGGTCTTGGTGATGTCTGATTTCCCACTTATATCGTGCAAATATTGACCATGCAGTGGCTTATTTTTCCATTTTTCTGCTCGGTTCTTGACTTGTTCTTTCTTGTAGGCCTGCTTTGTTTCATTGGTGTTGAATAGTTTCGCGTTATTGACCATTTTAAGTGCATCTTCTTCACTGTCCTTGATATATTCTTCAAGGCCTCTTTTCTCCTCCTTTACTATTTGATGGACTTGCAGCATTCCTCTTCCACCTGAGCTGTGAGGGAGGTATAGCCTATCGACATCACTGCGGGGGTGCAGAGCATGATTGGTGGTCATTATTTTCCTGGTCTTACGATCTAGCGTCTCTAGCTCTGCCTGGGTCCAGTCTATTATTCCTGCAGTGTATCTGATAACAGGTATAGCCCAGGTGTTTATAGCTTGTATGGTGTTCCCGCCATTGAGTTTGGACTTGAAGATTTTTCTAACTCTCCTGATGTATTCACTTCCAATTTTTCTTTTAACTTCAGCGTGTGTGATGTTAGCCTGGAGAATGCCCAAGTATTTGTAATGTTCTTTCTCTTCCAGGTTCTTGATCTTGCTTCCATTGGGCAGTTGTATTCCTTCTGTTTTTCTTATTTTTCCTCAGTTCATTATTAATGCAGCACACTTGTCTAGTCCAAACTCCATTGCTATATCATTACTGAATATACGGACAGTGTTTATCAGTGATTCAATTTCTGACTGGGACTTTCCATACAACTTCAGATCGTCCATTTATTTATTTATTTATTTATTTATTTATTTATTGTTGCATTTATATACCGCCTTTCGTTAAAAGACAACCCCAAGGCGGTCCATGTACACCAGATGGTTGGTTTTACATGATGTTTTAGATGTTTGGTATCCAAGGCCTGTTTTGTTTAGTATTTGTGAAAGTGGGGTCATGGCGATTACAAACAACCGAGGGGATAGTGAGTCCCCTTGGAAAATGCCTCTTCTAATGCTAACCTGTCCAAGTGTCTCGCCATTGATTGTTAACTGTGTACTCCACATGCTCATTGCTTTTTTTTATAAATATCTGAATGTTTTTGCTGACACCAGTTGTTTCTAAACAGTTTAGTATCCATGTGTGAGGCAATGAGTCAAAGGCTTTCTTGTAGTCAATCCATGCAACACTTAGATTGGCTTTTCTTGTCTTGCAATTTTCTAAACTCATTTCGTCAATCAGCAGCTGGTCTTTTGTGCCTCTGGTGTTCGGGCAATTTCCTTTCTGTTCAACTGGAAGCTGTTTATTAGTTAATAAGTGTTGCATTACTTCATCTGCTATTATTCCAGTTAATAATTTGAACATGGTTGGCAGGCAGGTTATCGCTCTATAATTACTTGGAACTGCACCTTTTGCTGCGTCTTTCATTATGAGATGAGTTTTCCCAGTTGTTAGGCATTGTTCAATATCACCTCCTTGCAAAATGTGATTGAACTGTTTTGATAGTTATTTATGGAGGCTTTTTAGGTGTTTAAGCCAAAAGCAATGCAGTTCATCGTCGCCTGGTGCAGTCCCATTTTTAATTTTCTTTGCTCTTCCACTTAGTAATTCTGGTGTTATTATTAGATCTTGCATTTGTTGGTTACATTTTTCAACTTCTTTCACCCAGCCTGCTTTTTTATTATAATCTATTGGATTGTCCCATAGTTTCCCCCATAATTGCACTGTTTCTTCTTTATTTGGTCTTTCTATGTTTCTTGCAGTTTCTCCTTCTATGCTTTGGTAGAAATGTCTCTGATTGGACTGGAATTGGAGATTCTGCCTGTGTTGTGTAATTCTGGCTTCGTATCTGCTAATCTTCTTTGATACTGCTGTTATTTGCTGCTTTATTATTTCCAGGATTTCTCTAATTTTCCTTGAATCTAGATGGTATTTTTGGATCAGATACTGTTTGGTGTTTTCATTCTTCAGCTTCTTGTCTTTCATATCTTTCAATTTACTAGCATCCGATCTAAGCCTGGCGATTTTATTTTCTAATCTAATCTTCCATTTAGGTGATCTACTACTTTCTTTTTTTACAGGTCCATGATCTTATATCCGAGCTCTTGTGTTGTTATTGTTGCTGCAATAAATAATTATTTCTTGTTTACACAGACAGGTGTTATTGACTGGTTTGTTTTATCCAGACATCGAGTCCTTCCCAAGGACCTGGGATGGCTGAATTTTATTATCAATGTTGTTGCTGTTATTATAGATATCGTCGCAAAATATAGGTTGTTCCCACTTCCCAGTAAAGTTGCTTTTTGTAATTGGCTGATGGTGATTTCTGTGGCCCCTATGGTGTTGAGGTGCTCTTCAAGGTCTTTTGGAACTGCACCCAGGGCGCCAATTACCACTGGGATTATTTTGGTCTTTTTCTGCCACAGCCTTTCAATTTCCATTTGTAGATCTTTGTATTTGGTGATTTTTTTCTATTTCTTTTTCTTCTATTCTGCTATCCCCTGGTATTGCTATGTCGATTATTTTAACTTGTTTTTCTTTCTTCTCGACTACAGTTATATCTGGTGTATTGTGCGGCAGATGTTTGTCTGTTGGTAGTCGGAAGTCCCATAATATTTTTTTTGCATCTTCATTTTCTACAACTTTTTCAATTTTATGGTCCCATTATTTATTTGCACAGTCAGACAGGTGTTATTGACTGGTTTGTTTTATCCAGACATCGAGTCCTTCCCAAGGACCTGTTATGGTGTTGAGGTGCTCTTCAAGGTCTTTGGAACTGCACTCAGCAGTTGGGTCCAATTTTTAATTTTCTTTGCTCTGTCACTTATTAATTCTGGTGTTATTATTAGATCTTGCATTTGATGGTTACATTTTTCGACCTCTTTCACCCAGCCTGCTTTTTTATTATAATCTATTATAATATATTGCAGGGGTCCCCAACCCTGAGTCTCCAGATGTTTTTTGACTACAACTCCCATAATTCCCAGCTACAAAGGCCTTTGGTTTTTGTAGCTGGGGATGATGGGAATTGTAGTCCAACAGCATCTGGAGACTCAGGGTTGGGGACCCCTGATCTATTGGATTTTTCCATAATTTCCCCCAGAATTGCACTGTTTCTTCTTTATTTGGTGTTTCTACGTTGCTATGCTTTGGTAGAAACATCTCTGATTCAACTGGAATTGGAGATTTTGCCTGTGTTGTGTGATTCTGGCTTCGTATCTGCTAATCTTCTTTGACACTGCTGTTATTTGCTGCTTTATTATTTCCAGGTCTTTTGGAACTGCACCCAGGGCGCCAATTACCACTGGGATTATTTTGGTCTTTTTCTGCCACAGCCTTTCAATTTCAATTTGTAGATCTTTGTATTTGGTGATTTTTTTTTCCTATTTCTTTTTCTTCTATTCTGCTATGCCCTGGTATTGCTATGTTGATTATTATAACTTGTTTTTCTTTCTTCTCAACTACAGTTATATCTGGTGTATTGTGTGGCAGATGTTTGTGTGTTTGTAGTCAGAAGTCCCATAATATTTTTGCATCTTCATTTTCTACAACTTTTTCAATTTTATGCTCCCACCAGTTTTTGGCTACAGGTAGCTTGTATTTTTTGCAGATGTTCCAGTGTATCATCCCTGCTACCTTGTCATGCCTTTGTTTGTAGTCAGTCTGTGTGATCTTTTTACAACAGCTGATTAGGTGGTCCACTGTTTCATCTGCTTCTTTACAAAGGTGGCACTTGCTGTTTGTTGTTGGCTTTTCTACTTTTGCTCTTAATGCATTTGTTCTTAGTGCCAAATGCAATAAGAGCAAAAGTAATGTAATAAATAATTATTATTTAAGTATTATTTATTTATTTATTTATTTATTTATTTATTTATTTAATTTCTATACCAGCATTCCAAAAATGTCTTATCATATATATTTACATAAGAACAGCCCTGCTGGATCAGGCACAAGGCCAATCTTGTCCAACATCCTATTTCACACTGTGGCCCACCAGAAGCCTCTGGGGAGCCCACAGGCAAGAGGTATGTGCATGCCCTCTCTCTTGCTGTTGCACCCCTGCAACTGGTATTGAGAGGCATTGTGCCTCTGAGGTTGGTCAGACATCGTGCCAACAGACTAGTATCCATTGATAGACCTGTCCACCATGAATCTGTCTAAAGCCCTTTTAAAGCCATCCAAGCTGGTGGCCATCACCACGTTCCATAGCAAAGAATTCCATAGATTAATTATGCACTGTGTGAAAAGGTACTTCCGCTTGTTCATCCTGAATTTCCCGACCTTCAGTTTCATGGGGTGACCCCTGGTTCTAGTGTTGTGAGAGAGGGAGAAAAAATTCTTTCTGTCCACCCTCTCCACTCCATGCATAAGCCACCCACTCCACTCCATGAATATCTTATTTATAAGATAAGGAATGCTTGGGAGGCCAGTTTACAGTATAAGTCTCAAGGCTGGTAACGTCTTGTTTTTGGACTACAATTCCCATCACCCCTGGCCTTCAGCCATTGTTTTAGGAGTTTTAGTCCAAAAACAGATTACCCAAGACTGGTTATGTTTCAGTTAGCATTAGTTTGGTCAAGCAGGCTTCTTTTCTGGAGATGGCTGCATGGAAATATTGCCAATCAACATCAAAGCCACAAAATATGGAGAAACAGCTACGTTAAGCAGGCAGAAGAGAGTACAAACTATAAGCTGGGAAAGAGGCACAGAAAGGACTGCTAGGTGGTCAGTAACTGATTGATTGATTGATTAAGTGCCGCAAATTCGGTGTTGACTCTTAGCGATCACACAGATAGATTCTCTCCAGAATGGTCTGTCTTCAACTTGGCCTTTAATGTCTGTCAGTGGTGCATTCATTGCTATTGTAATTGAGTCCATCCACCTTGCTGCTGGTCATTTTCTTCTCTTCAACTTTTTCCAGTATTATTGACTTCTCAAGGGAACTGTATCTTTGCATAATGTGTTTGAAGTATGATAGTTTGAGCCTGGTCATTTGTGCCTTGAGTGAACATTCTGGATTGATTTGTTCTATGATCCATTTGTTTGTTTTCCTGGCTGTCCATAGTATTCTCAAAAGTCTTCTCCAGCACCAGAGTTCAAAAGCATCAATGCTTTTTCTATCTTGCTTCTTTAAAGTCCAGATTTTGCATCCATAGATTGTCACAGGAAAAACCATTGTCTGAACGATTCTAATCTTTGTACCTGTTAACATGTCATGGCATCTAGACACGTCACGTAGACACGTCATGGTCAGTAACTAGAAGAGAGAAAAGAAAACATTAAGAGAGTCAGCTTTGAAATGCTTTTGTGGTCTTAAAGGGCCCCTGTCTGGGAAAAGTTAAATGATGAGAGAAAGAAGAATAGCAAGTGGATAGGTAGTCCAAAACTCTTAGAAATAAACCTGGCTTTAAAAAAGGCATTTTTTGGTCTTTTCCCTAGCTGCTGACTATCTACCTGAGATCAGGTAACCAACTACCTGGAAATCTGTAAGACTAATTAAAGATAGGGAACTAGTGGGAAAGTACTCCGATTATTGGAATGCAATCTTTTTCTTCCTTGATGAACAGTTTTAAAATAAAGTTTGGAAAATTCATTTGACTCATTAAGCCATCACTTGCAAGAACCTGGAAAAATTCAAAAGGAAGAACAGACCAGGCCTATTCTGCAATAAAAGAAGAGAGGATTTTTCCTTCTGATCTTTTTATTTGATAGGGGCACCAAATTGGCCCAGCCCTCTGGTGCCACTTGACTTCCTGGACTTCCTGGACCAGTATGATACTGGACTGTTATGTGAGTTCTCCCAACCTTGAAACTGCCTCAAGTTCCCTTCTCAGATCAGCAGCCCCAGTGGCACAGGGAGCAGTGTCTGATCTGCAGGTCTCCTGATCTAAGCCCTGTGACGTCTGACAATTTGTTGCTGCCTTTACAATGTACTAGCATTCCATTCCTCTTCTTCACATCAAAGCAGCTTTTCTGGCTCTAAGCCTGATTACTGCCTACATGTGTTAAAAAGGTTTTCCTGGAGAGATCCAACACATGATGGAAGCTTCATACTGATAGGCTGTCAAGCAGCAATAGCAATCAGCGTGTGGGGGAAAACAACAACATGCTGATGTGAAACCTGCCTAATTCTTTATTCTTTCTTAGTCAAAAAGGCTATAAAGTGAAGACAGTTTGGTTTCTGGCATTGCTTATGTGAGTGATAGCATAATCCTCAAAGCATCAGATCCAAGTTCTGTCAAGTGCATAATTTAGTTCACTGGGCTGGTTCACACATGCAGAGATGAACAGTATCTAAAATACAAGCATTTAAAATACGTATTTTTAATACCTTTGTATTTTGTATCTAAAATACTTTTCAGAAATTTTTTTGTATCTAAAATACATTTGTTCGGGAATTTTGTATTTTAAAAATACATTGCTGAAACCAAAATACATTTCAGCCAATTACTGCTTTGTTTTCTTGCTTTTATTGCAAGCAGGCAGCCCATTGGCTTCCAAGCATCTTCAAGTATGTGCTCTGTTCCTCCATCTCTGCCCTCTGAAGTTTTACTTTGCTGCTGACTGGTCAGCCAGCCAAGTTTGAAAATCAAAGGGGGGGAAGAGAAAGGCTGTCTATGTTAATAAAATGGGAAATGAGGGGTGGGGGTCATGGGAGTCTGGGCATGTGAGCAAGGAGGCAGGCCCCCCCCCCATTTTGGATGCAAGAGAACTCCCTACCGCACAGTTTCTCTGTCCCTCTAACTCAGAGGTGTAGCAAGGTTGGAGTGGGCCCAGAGACAAGATTTTAAAATGGGCCCCCCTCACTGAAGCTCAGCTCATGAAGTAAAGAAATCTTAAATGAGGCTGAATAGTGGTAACAAAAAGCATACTAAAATTTCATTCATATATATATATATATACACACACACACACACACACACACACAGACACACACACACACACACACACCTATGTGCCACAATAGAACATCATCCTAAATTATCTTTTAAAAGATTTTGTAAATTGCAGATGATGCAAGTCATTTAATGGTACTAGAGAAAGGCATGCTGTTCTGGTAGCTCCAGGTCTTAACACTCACATCAATTTTGAAGAATGAATACAACTGAAGGAAGCCTGAGCTGGGGGAGTCAGTCATGTGACTTTCCTCGGGGGGGCAAGGCAGTGGGCCCCCAGACAACTGTCTCCCCTTGCCCTATAATAATTACGCCCCTGCTCTAACTGCAACTAAAAGCCTGGCCTGACGAGGCTGAAGTTCTTCTGGTCAAGTCTCTGTGTAAATTTGCAACTTGCCTAAAGCGTAGGCAGGTTGTTTTGCAGAGCAGTTTACAAATATCTCCCTGTATGTGTCCCCTATTGTTTACTGTGGCTGACAAATGGTAGCAAATGTCAATTTCTTTCCACTCATGAAACAAAGCATCAGCATACTCGCTGTCTGAAGTTTACCATTAGAGAACTTTGTGTACAGATTGCTGGAGGGCATGCAGAGTGCTGCGCTGGCTTTAAATATTACCTGGCTATGGTGGGAGTGGGACACATTGAGGTGATTCTCACGATCGCCAAGAACAGGCAAGGAGGGCGCGGGGAGAAGGCTGCTTTTACCTCACCTAAATGTGGCCAGAACTCATTGTGTCTCTCATCTCTGTGTGTCCTAGGGGTGTACGCAGCTGGGTTAAGGGTGTGCTTGTACCCTTAAGCTCGGTTTACAGCCAGGTTTAGTAAGGAGGTCAGGTGATATGGGAGCACCAGGATCTGCAAAGATCCCGACACTTCCCACTACCAGCCTGCTCTACCCTGGGTTAGGCTGTTCATGAAAACGGCCTCAATATCACTGTGGGACACAGAGAACAATACAGGAAATCAAGCAGCCCTGCTTGCTTAGACGGATTGAAAGCTTCTAAAGCTTTCTATGACTTCTTTAAAAAGTCATATTTTTCCTCACAACAGCTTGTAAAGTTGGTAACATTGGGAGGGAGGGAGGGAGGGAGAAGCACCTCACAGGAGCAGATGATTCCATGTACAGTATCCCAAGTTTGTTTTTCCCCATTTTATCCTCACAACAATCCTTTGAGGTAAGCTAGGCTGAGAAATAGAGAGTGGAATAGAAATAGATCACCCAGTGATCTGACTAGGAGGGCTTCATGACTGAATGAAGGCTTCAACCTGGGTTTCCCAGTCCTCATTGAACAACCTACTCACTACACCACATTGGCTGATGGGGCAATTAGAATATTTCTGATCTGTAGAAGGATACACAAATAAATCCTTTTGATTTGTATATAAACTAGAACCTTTTTTCAGCCTTCTTACTGAGTAATAGCTTAGGTTTAGGGGAATCCTTCTGAGTCACTCCTGTAAAACACCCCCCCACACTTGTTCTCAGTGCTTCAAGAATAGCATATAGAGAGGAAAGTGGGGAGTAGATTAATTGCGGTAAAAGGAATAGATCTCCTCCCCATATGATTTGACCATATGATTGCTTAACCATAAATACAACTGGTTGCTCATTTGACTATGCCACAGCTATAGGATTACAGCCTTTGCCATGACTAACTTTCAGTTATTTCAATGGGTCTATTCTAAGCAGGATTAACATTGGATACATCTTGTTGTATATTGATTTCTATTGACATACTTTGTGTATATTCCTCCAGCACCACCCCAAAAAATCCAGTAGACGCCCATGGAATAAGAATGGAGAAACATAGCAAAAAGAAACAGGGTATTATGTTGTTTGGAATTATTGATCTGATCGAGTGTTGAAAAATTAGTGTGTTGGATGGGTATCCCAATGTCTGATGGCTACTTTTTTTAGATATTACACAAATCTAACATCAAGTGGTCCCATGGAACAGTTATTTTCCTTTGCTAGGATGATTCACAGCCCCAGAAGACGAAATTTGAGTGATTTAATCTTTGGAAAAGTTGTATTGCTTAAAGGAAATGGAAACATGTTTGGATAAGTAACAGACATCTCAAAATTGTTTCCTTTTTCAGGCATTGTATTTTGCATTTTAATATGTATTTTACAATACTAATTTGTAGTTTGTATTTTTATTGGCTGTTTACCAAGTATTTTGTATCTAAAATACATTTGCTCAGGTGTTTTGTATCTTTAAAAAACACTTTTACAAGTATTTTGCCCATCTCTGCATACTTGCCCACTCACTGTTTGATGATGATTTGATTGTGACCATACTCATCAAACACCACAGCTGGAAAAGCACAGTACTTTTAATGGGTGTCATTTCACACATTCAGCTGTGAGTCATCAGGTACTGAGTAATTAGCACAACTCCAGGCATTCTTGGATGAGTCTGATTATATAGATCTGGGGTTGCCATATGGAAAAGAGGACAGGTCTTCTGCACCTTTAAGAGATGCAAATAAAAGGGATTTCGACAGCTGCAGCTTGTCATGCAGGGGAAAGAAAACCAAAATATGCTGAAATTCCCTCTTCTGTGCATCTGTTAAAGATATAGGAGATCTGTCCTATTTTCACAAGGCAACCCTACCTATCCACATGCATGTGGTGTGGGTTTGACAATGAGACTCCATTGTGCCCTTGGTGATGCTTCAGCATGTGGTATGAATGCCTCAGCCCCATTGGACCAGATCAAATGGTTGAAACTGACATCTATACTTTATTTGAGAGGGAGGGGTGTGTGTGTGTGTTTATATAGATAGATAGGTGCATGCTCACAACAAAAAATGGTATATTTATGGCAGATTCATTGTACTTTAACTTAATGACTGCTGAAGGGGGAAATATACAATGAGGCAATTCTTACGATTGGCAAAAAGCGGACTAAGGGAGCCTAGCCCACTTTTTGCCGATCATGTGCTGCAATGGGAGCCATGTGGCTCCTGGCAGCAAAGCTCAGTAATTCCCCCTCCCCTTAACTGAGGTTAACAGAGCAAGCGCTCCATTAACCTCGGTGTTTTAACTGCAAAGCAGCTCGGTGTTTAGTTGCAAGCAGCCGCCCAGGCTCGGGGGTCTCTCCAGGATGCCCCGTGTGTTCACATGGGGCATCCTGGAACTTCTGGGGGCCACGCGGACCCCAATCCCCACCGCCACCGCCAGCTCCATGACGGAGCCGGCAGTCATGTGGGCAGCCGATCCAGCCGCCCAGGGCTGTCTGGGGATTGTCTGCAGCTCTCCCCGCAAACCCTCTTAAGGCGAGTCTCACTAATCGTGAGACTCGCCTCAGTTACAATGCTGATTGAAGTCTGAATTATCTACTGTAAGTTTCACAAATACAGTCATTTTAGGTTCCATACATGATTTTGAAAGATAACAAACATTGCTGTGTTCAAAGGCATGGTATCAAAACACCTAACCTTTGCCTACTGTTTTATATTGTTTTCTGTGTGTTTTCAAATTCTGATTTGTAAACATCCTTGAGATGTGAGAAAAATGGGCAAGAAATCAAATAAATAAAAGTTCATTTGATGGGTCATAGAGAATTCTCAAAGATGCCATGCATAAGGTGGAGCATGCTCACGTATTTGTAGTGGGCGTTGTATGAGGGAAGCAGTCTCAGGTGCACTCATTCAGTGTGGTTGGTCCCTATAAGCCACATGACACCAGGGCACAGCCCACACTTTCTGGCTACATGAATAGGAGTCTCTGCCTATCCATGTGGCAGTTATGATCAACTGTGGGCTGTTCACAGACTCGAGAACAATGTGTACTCATGTGCACAATCCCACAGAGCCCCAAAGCTTTTCCCCAAAAAGGTATTTCACCAAACCTAACTTCCATGCAGCCTTGGAATATTTTGCCTTTATTGGCCTTCATGACAAAGCCTCTTTATGCTCCCCCCTTTTAAATAGCTTTTTTATGTATTAAGTATAATAATAAATAAGATCACAAAAAAAGAAATCAAACTCCAATATGACAATATAATTAAATTACTTTAGTATCCAGCTTTATCTCCTAGTTTTCAGATCTCTGAGTTAAATACAGCACCAATTCAATTTCCTTAAACACTTGACAGGACCTATTTTCTCTGAGATTTCTTACTAACAGGCTTTCAGTCACATTAAGTGCTCAGAAAGTGCACCCAAGTTGTATTTTATCGCATAGGCCTAATTGAGCTGTCTGGGCTAAAGTAGCTGAATATAACAGAAATGTTTATTATACAAATCCACTTCATCTGAGGCTAGAAAAAAAAGCATCTCTGTAATTTATCTTTGCAAAGGGCTAGAAAAAGGCCTTTTATCACCTTTCTCATTTTGGTGAATTACATTTATGGAGTCCCTCTGCCTCTGTGAATCTGGTTTTGCTCTAGCCAATAGACAAGAGATGCCTCAAACATTTTGTGGCTGATTCTCGTTATACTGGTTGTCCCTAATTTCAGATTTTAAAAAATGTCTTAATTCCAGACAGTATTTGCAGTAAGCCAACTATGTCTATTTTATTTACAGCCACTTTCTGTTCCTTGTTTTATTTACAGCCTGTTTCTGTTCCTGTCCGGATCATGACACCCAAATTATGCACCTTGTAATAATGAAACAAGTTTGACTTTAAACCCTGTAGTTTAATACCTGTTTTATTTCATACACTTTTTGATAATTTATTTATATCTTTTAAAACCACAATCATGGGTATCAGCAGGACTTTTTGGGGGGCAACCTGTTCCCCTTGACCCTCCCTGGATGACCATGACCACAGTTCAAATGTACTTGATACGAATTGTATGAAGGGTTTTCCTTTGCAACAAGTTGGCCATAAGGGACAATGGTCAACATTCAGCATAGTACTACATGTCCATTATAGACACATGACACTGTACTGTGGGGCTGCTGCACCCCTTCAAAGGCAGCATTGGGGCTGCACAATACGGGCAGTTGCAAAGGTGCTTTGGTAACTTTCCCCATTTGGGACAAAGGGAAATCTGCAGAAGTGCTGCATGCACAATCACGCACTTTGTGCAACCCCAACACTGCCTTTGAGGGGCACAGCAGCCCCATAGAACATTATTACAGACATACAATACTGCACTAGATGTCAGCCAATATTGACTCTTTTTAGAGTTGGCTAGAAGTGCTGGAAAAATTGAAAAAATCAGGCCAGGCCAATTCCAGTCCAATTTTTATCTGGAACCATAGTTGATCTACCTGCCAGGTGTGCACCTAGGTAATTTTGGCACCTGAACCACCCCCGCCATGAGGTCCCCTGAAACCTACTTTGGTGGGGTTTCCTGCAGCCACCCCATGCCCACCCCACCATGCCAAACCTCCATTTCCACCCCACCCACCCCTGAATTTCAGCTGCCATGTGCACCTCATGGCCGAGGGGTGGCGGCCAGGGGATGAGCCGAGCAGGCCTCCCCACCCCCCGTGGTGGCCAGAGCAACTTCTGGGCCTGTCCATTCGGTGCTGGCCCTGTCCATTTAGCAGAGAGCTTCAAATATGAAAAAAGCTGTCTAGAGATAATACCAAATGTCATTCAATTATGTACAATATAAAACACAAAATAAGCATGAAATAACATAGAATCAGAGACTAGGCACTAAAGATTTGACTTTCATTCCAAAGACCTTTTTTCAACATTCAACCCAGATGTTCAGTCTTCAAAAGGTTATCTTTGGGCTCCCCGCCACCCGTGACAAGGCTATTCCAGCCACCTGAAAATATCCAGATATTCAAAAGCGTTCAGGAATATAGAATCCTCAAAAAAAGAATGATCTTTGGACTCTCTTTCATGGCAACCACTCATTAAAAAAATACTCCAGCCATCTGTATACAAAACCACCACCACCACCACAACAAGTTGTTCTGGATGTGAAAAATGAACACTCCACAGTTCAGTCAGGCAAAGTGAAAGGGGGAGATTCCTACACCTTCTAGCAAAAATGTTTACTAGGCCCAACGGCTCTTGATAATTGTGAGGCGCTCCAGTGCGCCTATGTAGTTGAAATAGATCATCGCAAACCCATGACGTCACAGACTTGCGACGATCTATTTCAACTGTGCAGGGGCACTGGAGTGCCTCACAGTTATCAAGAGCTGCTGGACCAAACTGATAGGCCCAGCAGTCACTCTGGCTGCCACCACCAGCGTGGGCATGGAGGCAGGCTGCAGGAGGCGGCCCTGGCCATTTTGAGGCCCCCTGGACTTTGGAGGCCACAGACTGGGGCCCCAAGGTCCAGGGGTAAGAGCGCCTCTGGCTGCACATTCAAGCCAAAAGTTGAATGGAATACCTAGCTGTACTGTGGCAATTCCCAATGCCCCAGAATAATGGGTGGAATGTCCAAGAGAATGCAGTAACCTGCCCATATGCGAGGCATCGAAATGAAAATATTTTTTAAAATCTACCATGGACTCAAGCATGTGATCATGATCAGACTTCTTAGTGACTGTACAAGTCTAATTGGAAATAAGCCTGTGTATATTAGGAACATCAAATCAAACCATGAGTCCATATCAAATCAAACCATTGATCCAGCTAGCTCAGTAATTGTCTACTGGCAGCAGCTTCTCCAAGGTTTCAGGCAGGAGTCTTTTCTAACCCTACCAGGAAGCTTTTCACAAGGGGATTTTGAAGCCCTTTAACTCACATCTCCTCTGTAACTTTATTTGTTTGTTTGTTTGTTTGTTTGTTTGATTGCATTTCTATACTGCCTAGTATAGAAATCTCTAGGCGGCATACAGATTAAAACATAACATAAAACAAAACATTTAAAATTCATAAAAACAGATAAAAATCACAATAGATAAAAACACATTTTAAAATTTAAAATTAAAATTTCAGTTTAAAAGCCTGGGAAAACAGGTACATCTTAAAGGTCCTCCTAAAAGCAAACAGAGAAGGATATGTTCTTATTTCAGTAGGGAGCGCATTCCAAAGCCCTGGGGCAGCCACAGAGAAGGCCCAGATCTGAGTTTATGATTGATTGATTGATTGATTGATTTGATTTGTATACCGCCCTTCCAAAATGGCTCAAATGAATTGGCGGCAACCATAACTGGACCTCTCCAGATGTTCTTAATATACGACAGGGTTCACAACAAAGAAGGCACTCTCTTAAGTACCCTGAACCTAAGCCGTTAAGGGCCTTATAGGTAATAACTAGCATTTTGTATTTCGTTCATAAACATATCAGTAGCCAGTTCAGTTCTTTTTGAATCAGTGTTATATGGTCCCTTCGGATAAACCCAGAGACCAATCTGGCTGCCGCATTCTGTACCAATTGTAGTTTCCGAACTATGTTCAAAGACAGCCCCACATAGAATGCATTACAGTAGTCAAGCCTAGAGGTTACCAGCATATGTGCCACCATGTTAAGGTCATTTGTCTCCAGAAATGGACGTATCTGGCATATCAGCCCAAGCTGTTAAAAAGCACTCCTGACCACATCCTCAACCTGAGAAACCAGGAAGAGTTTGGGATCCAGGAGCGCTCTCAGACTACGAACCTGATCTTTTAGCAGGAGTGTAACCCCATCCAAAACAGGCAGATCTAAACCATCTCTTGGATCCCAAACCCTACAGACAGTACCTCCATCTTGTTAGGATTCAACTCCAGCTTGTTATCTCTCATCCAGCTCAATATTGCCTCCAGGCAGGCATTTGGGGGCGGGGGTCATGCCATTTCCTAATGAAGTTGGTATAGAGGAATAGATCTGGGTGTCATCAGCATATTGATAGCATCCCAGACCAAATTTCTTGGTGATCTCTCCCAGCAGTTTCATGTCAATGTTAAAAAGCATTGGAGACAGTATGGAGCCTTGCTGAATCCCACACTTTAGTTCTCATTTTTCAAAGCAGTCTCCAAGTGACTCCATCTGGAATCTGCCAGAGAGGTAGGAGCGAAACCACTGTAATACAGTGCCACCCAATCCCACCTCGTTCAAGCGACCCAGCAGGATACCATGGTCAATGGTACTGAAAGCCACCAAGAGATCTAAAAGTATCAGCAGAGGCACAGTCCCTCTGTTGCTCACCAGCTGGAGATCATCTATCAGGCTCACCGAGGCAGTCTCAACCCCATAGCCCACCCAAAAGCCAGTCTTGAATTCTGGAAAGGATCTAAATAATCTGTGTCATCCAAAACTGCCTGGAGCTGAGAAGCAACCACTCACTCAGTCACCTTGCCCAACCAAGGAAGGTTAGAGATGGGTCTGTAATTAGCTAACTCTGAGGGATCCAATGCAGGTTTCTTCAAATAAGGTCTAATAATAACCCTGGAGAGGAGGGGGATGGAGGGGGTGCATTCACATATCGGCTAGATTTGCCCCCAAGTCTCTGTGAGTTATCGGGGAGCAGTTTACACACAATTCAGGTTTTTCATTGTGTGTTAGAGTGTAGCCTGATTTATATCCGGGGTAAAAAAAAAATCCACTATTTGTGGCAGATTTTGGGGACAACTTCAAGTTTTCAGTAAAGCCTCCCTGTAAACCCATGGTAAAACCTGCTGTGCATATAATTCCCTGGAAATGACAGGGATTGAACCTGGCATCTTCTGCATCAAAGCAGATGCTCTACCACTGAGCTCTTTGTATGTCCTGTTCCCACCACATGTTCCCTCTAACAGGGATTCCCAGATGTTGTGGACTACAATTCCCATAATCTGCAAGCTAAAGCCACTGCAGCTGGGGATTCTGGAAGTTGTAGTCAACTACATCTGGGAATTCCTTTTAGAGGGAACACTGCCCACCACCTTTGCTGTGCGGCTCAGATTCCCACCCTACTGGTAAGGGGAACGTGACCCCATCAAGGGAAATACTCAAAACCGGAACCTGGCCAGATCAAGAACATACCTTCATCGAGAACATGCATTGATTCTGCCTCTTCTTCCCGAGTTGGGCTCAAGAATAGTAGGTCTTGTGTTACCTGATGGGCACTACAGTTTCTCATCTGGGCCTTGACTTGGACTCACACACTACTACCCCTGCTACCTCTGCTCCAAAGTCACCAGAGGTGACTTTGGTGACCAGAGGTGACTTTGGAGGATTTGGTGTTGGGGGGAAGGACCAGTGAGGGTGTGGTGGACCCCCTAATAGCTGATACCTGAGTGGAGCAATTCTTCTGCATGATCCGCCCCACACATTGAGATTCTCGAAAGAGGTCCATCTCCATAAGCCACCAGCTTGTCTGGTGGTGACTCAGGGGCGGGCCTTAGTTGCTCCTGGGCTATGGAATACACTCCCTATAGACATTTGTGGTTTAACATCTTTGCCAGCCTTCAAAAGAGCCCTTAAGAAACATTTTTTTCACAGCCAGGCTTTTAGTAATCTCTGAATGTTTAAAATTGCTGTTTTTAATAGTTTGTTTTATTTTGTTTTTCTTGTGTCTGTTTTTGTGAACTGCCTAGAGCCTTTGGAGTCAGGCAGCTTATCAATCAATCAATCAATCAATCAAGTAAATATAAATATCTATCTATCTATCTATCTATCTATCTATCTATCTATCTATCTATCTATCAATCAATCAAATTTTGTGAGTAGTGTTCAGGATTCCCCATGTTCCACATAGGCACTAAGTCTGATGGTGTGGTCTCTTCTGTCCAAGCTCTCATCCAGGTATTAAGAATGTTATGAGGCGTTAAAAAGTATCACTCAGAGAAAGGATTGGGGTCTTGAGTCACTTGCCTCAGTAGCCTTAGGATGGCAATGAAGAAGTGCAAGGAAAGTGAAGAAGTAAAAACCAGTAGAAAGGAAGGTTAAGGAGATGGGAAGAAGCACGAAGCAGTGTGACAGAGGTAAAGAAGCTATAAGGGGGCATTACACAGGGCATTTAGAAGTCAGGCAGGCATACCAGTGAAGTGTCTTGATTAGAGTCCAGAAGTTTGGGTATGTTTAGAAAGAGGTGCCATGTCATCAAGTTTGGATAACACTGGCTAACCTACTGTGCAGCAAGCATGTCTAAATGACAGGCACGCTTGCTGCTTCCACAGCACTTTAAGCCCTGTTGATGTGGCTTGTGTAGGCAGGGAGGCTTTGTACTACCTAAGAAGTGCAAGCTTATGGGAGTAGCAATGGAAGTGCAAGCATGTACTTCTTAGTAGGCACGGGAACTCCCTGTCTTTGTAAGCTGCATTGGCAGGCTTGAAAGGGGCATGGAAGCAGCAAGCTCACCTGCTGCTTAGATAGGCAGCTTGCTGTATGTAAGCCAGTGTTCTTAATTATAACAGTATTATTTTTTTAAAAAAAAATGCTATTGCAATATGATGAGGATATAACCTCTAATGAGACAGTAACTAATCTATGCTTATTAAGAGACATCCCTGTTTTGTTAGCAAGGCCTGTTACTGCTCACTAAATCCTTCCTTTCTTCTGCTAACTTCTACTTTACTTAACACATTTTATTTTACTTCCTTTTCCCAAATGCCTTTTCATTAAAATGCAGCCTCTGCACTAGACTAACACTTTGATTGACTGACTGGGTTTTTTTTTTCCCTCCTCTGTCCACACTTGGCAGGCATTTAATAGTAATTAAAGATTTCTCAAATCTGTTCAAAGGGTACTCAGATAATCAACAGGCAGTGACTTTGATTGATAGTCACTGTCATGAACACTGGAAGATGAGACCTTTGAACAAATCTCCTTGAAGAAGCCTTTCTTGTGTAGGAAATATGCTCTGGACTCAACAGAGAGACTAATTTCCCCCATATGCCAATGATGCCAAAAAGGAGGACAGACTAGGAAAGATTTGCTGCAGCCTTCCGAATTTCTTTATGATCCCATTTCGCCCTGGGGTGTCTCTTCTTTTCTATGTTAGCCTTGGCTCCTTAGTGGTATGACATTTCAACTAGATATCCACAGCAATAAAACTAGCACTGAAGCAGCCTTGGCTGCTTAGGAATTAAGACAGAAAGTGAATCCTGTGGGTTTTAAAATAATGAGAAGAGATGGCAAAACCAACAGCAGTGGTAAAAGGGCAAGAACAGTTAAAGAGTCTCCATGGGTCATCTTCGGGAAACATATTATTTCTGTATACATTCTCTTGATTTAGTGCCTGCTACATAAGGGCTGTACTACCACAAAAGCTAATAAATCATTGCTCAGGGTGACAGCTTTAGCACCTGTGCTTTATCATACAGCGGGGAGCCTTGTAAATTACCCAGAGAAGCAACTAGTGGCTGTACAGCATGTCGGGGAGAATCATTCAACACCCATCTTGGCACGCTGATTAACTTCATTCCATTTTCAGTAGCATATAAAGCAAAAATGGCAGGGTGATTTACCCTTGTTCTGCAATTCAAGCATGGGAATGGCTTCCGGTTCATATAGTCAGTGACTACCAATCCTGTTTGAGCGGTGGAGGAAAAGTGGCATTTGCATGTGCCCTCTCCACCACGCACATGTTACTATGTGATGCAAGGGCTCCAGAAATGCCATCCTACACATGCAAGACAGCATCATCCGTCCTCTTCTTGGGCTGATTCACATGCTCTAGCAGGTGTATTCATAGAGCTCCGCATTTAGCAAGGCCATGGATGCAGCTACATACAGCCAGCCAGCACAAATCCTATTGACAGCTTCCTGGTGGCAATTCAGACAAGCTGAGCAGCTGACAGATGTGCTGCTAGGCTCGTGCAGATGGACACTAGGAAGAAATGCCTGTCAGCATGGGTGTGCTGCCTCCTGTATTGCTTCCTACACGGAGTGTTGTGTCCATGCAACCATGGCGTATGGAAGATTTCTCTCGCGCGCTCTCTGTCTCTTCCTCCCTCCCTCCCTCTCACAATTGCCCACACTGAAATGTCCACCAATCAGGTGGTTTCCTGTGGTGGTTTCCCTACGCACAGGAAACCAGGCCATTAGAGCCTCCACCCCTCTCTCTCCCCTCCTCTGCAGTTTCCTGTTCCCTTCCCTCAGTTATCCTTGCTTCAAGCCTGCTGCTTGAAGCCTACTAAGTTGAATCAGGGAGGCCCCATTCTGAATGTACATGCAGACACATTGCCTTGATACTTCTGCTCACAACAAAACTCAGTACACAGATGGATTTTTTTTAGAGAGAATACTGCTTAGAACATGGGGCAAAGCCAGCACTTTGCTGTCTCTGCTGGACAGAGGAGAGCTGGTCTTGTGGTAGCAAGCATGACTTATCCCCTTAGCTAAGTAGGGTCCACCCTGGTTGCATATGAATGGGAGACTTGATGTGTGAGCACTGTAAGATATTCCCCTCAGGGGATGGAGCCGCTCTGGGAAGAGCAGAAGGTTCCAAGTTCCTTCCTTGGCAGCATCTCCAAGATAGGGCTGAGAGAGATTCCTGCCTGCAACCTTGGAGAAGCCGCTGCCAATCTGTGTAGACAATACTCAGCTAGATGGACCTCTGGTCTGACTCGATATATGGCAGCTTCCTATGTTCCTATGTTTGTTTGCCACTTTGGCAGAACCTCTGTGGCTGGGACCCCTGACTCTCACCTTGTGAGGTTCTTCCCTTTTGGCTATGCACAGGAAACCACTGATTACAAGAAAGTATGAAAGCTGCTCCTGATTCGCTCATTATTCTGTCTCTTCCTCTGCCACCTCTCGCCTTCTTTCCAGTGCTCACCAACTGTCAGGCTACTAGAGCCTTCACCTTCTCCTCGCCCCCTGCTTATCACTCCCTGAGAGTTGCCATCCCTCCCTGATTAACCATGATTGTACCAAGGTTGCAACTACCTCATTTTAAGTTGTGCTGCTTCTTTATACAAAATATCTATATATAATACACTAAAGTCATAGGTTGCAAGCCCTGCCCACACCAATCGTAGGTAACAGAACAGGAGCACCGTGGTGATTGGGCAGTGGGTACCTCTAGACTACCCTAACATAATCTTGCCACTGTCTAGACTGCAGTCTGCTTGTTATTCACGATCGCAAATTCAGTTTTGTACAAATTCCCCTGAGTTAGTCCAAAAACAGAGATATTTAGGTGAGGAGTGTACAGGGATGTTAGGAAATAGGGATGTGCACAAACCTGTTCGGAGGCCCTTTTGGGGGCCTCCAAACATGTTCGAACAATGGGGGGTTCAAAGTTCAAGACCGGGGGTACCACTTTAAGGGTGGGGGAGGGTGCACTTACCCCTCCCCTTGCTTTCCCCCCACCGGCACTCGTTCCCTGTAAAAGCCTTGGGGGCAGCAGTGTACCTCCCTGCCACCCCTTCCTCCTCTTCGGCTGGAAGTGGCCGGAGGTACTGGGTTTGTGTGTGCATGTCATGCGCGTGCACATGCACTTCAGACAGGCACACACGCATCCAGTACTTTCAGCCACTTCTGGCCGAAGAGGAGGAAGGGGTGGCAGGGAGGTACACTGCCACCCCGAAGGCTTTTACGGGCAATGAGCATTGGCAGAGGAAAAGCGGGGGAGGGGTAAGTGCAACCCCCCACCTAGCTTTGAGCCACCCCTGCTCGGTTCCCTGCACATCCCTATTAGTAAATTAGTTGATATTTACATACAAAGGGCAAGGAATGAGAAATGGGGAAGTACCAGTTCGAAGACAATGGCAGAGGAGATCTCATAGATGTGTGGAGTAGTGGTTAGAGTGTTGCACTAGGATTGGGGAAACCCAAGTTCAAATCCCCATTCAGCCATGAAACTTACTAGGTGACTCGGGGCCAGTCACTTCTCTCTCAGCCTAACCAACCTCACAGGCTTGATGTGAAGCAAAATATAATTTCAAAGCACACTCTGGGCTCCTTGGAGGGACTTGCTTCTGAGAAAAAGTTGGAAGACTTAACATGTCTTTAAGGCGGGCCTTCTCTGTAGCTGCTCCTGGACTGTGGAATGCACTCCCAGCGGAAATTCGTAATCTTGATTCTTTACTGTCCTTCAAGAGAGCCTCTTAAAACCTATCTGTTTGGCCTGGCCTTTCAGGGTTTTTAATCAGTTTTAATTGTTTTAATACCTGGTTTTCAGGCTTTTAATTGTTTTGATAGTTTGATTGTTTTTTAAGTTGTTTTAAATTGGTATTTATATTTGTATCTCTGTTTTAATTGTTTTTAATGTTTTCTGTTTTAATTGTAAACCGCCCTGAGCCATTTCGGAAGGGCGGTATATAAATAAAATAAATAAATAATAAATAAAATAAATGTCTTTGTGGGGGCAATAAATGACTCTGTCAGCCCTTGAGGTCTTCTCTCCCTTTGTCTTTGCATAGATGCCTCCCCTCCTTTCCTTCTATGCCTTTCAAAGGTAAGGGCCAAAGCCTGGGCTACTGGTGTTTAGTGGTTTGCCCCCACTTGCAGTTATTTATATATGCTTCAGAAGCCCACCAAAACTAGGGCAGAGTCAAACTGACATGATGGCACAATGAATTTCAAGGGACTGAATATCATCTGTTTGGTCCACCTTCGGCCAACAACATCAAGCCAGGCAATTTATGGCAATAACTGTCAAATAAAGTTTGAGTACTATAATACCAACCCGAAACTCAAACTGAGATTAGTGTGTAACACAGACAGGCTCCAACTTGCCACTTGTTTGCAGGGAACAGTGACTTAATAGTAATGCAGAAAATTGGAATGCCCGTCATGAGCACACTGGGAAAAGAAATGAGTTTCAATAGACAGATTACAATAGGAGGAGGTCATTATACAAAGAGAATGAAAATTGCATTACAGGCTCAAGTGTAACAAGAACAACTTCTTAAAAGGTTGTCCGTTCTTATTTGAGTCTCAGTATTTTCTTCTAGGTTTTGGTTTTTTTTAAAGTTTCACTTTTTCATCACTTTGCAATCTTTGCAGCAGGAATGAGTTTCAGAAGATTAGTGCTTCAAACTTTCGGAAAATTGGAAGTAATTTCAAGGGAAGCCAGAACACTTTCATTTTAGAGCATTTTAGTGCCCTATAGTTTAATTGCCAGGCCATTCTGTGTGCTTTCATGCTTTCTGCTCACTGCTAGTCTCGCAAAATTGTTGGTCACAGGTGAACTAGAGAGCCAAACGCAAGCTGTTGAGAGAACTGGAGCTCTCACTATTGTCGACCAATCCTGTGATATCATTCTCACAGTGAAGTATCCGATGTGTATTCCTGGTGCGTACAGCCAAGAAGCAAAGGGACCTCAAAGGTCAACTAATCCATCCCTTTCTGCTGAGGCAGAATTCTGTTCCTGAGAGACGTTTTCCCATCTTCCCTCAAAAAAGAGCCGAAGGGCAGAAGATTACACATGCTTCCCAGGGAACGTTTCATGATCCTTAAGAAAAAGTTCTCATTGGGAACCTTTACCTAATATTTTAAAGCTACCATACTGCACTTTAAAGAAGGCCTGCACAGCCAGTGAACCCCCAAGTCAAAGGCAGTCTACCAGATAAGTATTGTGGTCTGCCACCCACCTCCTCTTCCTCCTTTTCTTTTTCTTTTTATGCAGTCACAGGCAGAAAGCACAACCAGAAGGTTTATTGGGCCCCTGGAAGTTTTTCACCCTTTAATTCGCATCTCCTCTGGAATGGAGGGTGTGTGTTCAGATATCAGTCAGATTTATCTGAAAGTCCCTGTGAGTTATCAGGGAACAGTTCACACACAATTTGGGTTTTTCACAGTGCATTAGAGTAGTAGCCCTATTTATATCCAGGGTAAAAAAAAAAAAAGTCCACTATTTGTGTCATTTTTGGGGGACAACTTTGAGTTCGCAGTAAAGCCTCCTAGTAAACTCATGGTAAAGCCTGCTGTGTCTAAAAGTCCCTGGAGGGCCATATAGCAGCACAAGAACATAGGAAGCTGCCTTGTACTGAGTCAGGCCATTGGACCAGAACTACACAGTATTCCATATAAAGTCTAATGAAAGAAAAGCTGTTGAAAGAAAAGCTGTTGAAAGAAAAGCATCTCCTTCTCTGTTTGCTTTTAGGAAGATCTTCAAGATGTACCTTCTTTCTCAGACTTTTAAGTGAAATTTTAAACTATTTAATGTGTTTTTATCCTCTGAGATTGTTTTATTTGTTTTGTGAATTTTAACTGCTTTTATATTTTACATTTGCTGTGTTTTTACACCACCTAGAGATGCAGATATCAGACATCTGGTTTTACTCATAGATAGACAGATAGATAGAGCAGAAATATTAATACATCTTATCGTCTTTAAATCTGGCAAAGGTTTTAATCAGTTTGCTAATGTCTTTGAGAACGTTATACATGGCACCTACAAAGAGCAGAGCCAGTAAAATCCAAGTCAGCAAAGATCAATGACAATACCAGGCAAGAGAGTCATTATTGATTCCTTACATTTTTATCTCACACATTTCTCTTCTCCCCTCACCCCATTTTATCCCTGTAACAACCCTGTAAGCAGGGATGGCTCAAGCGGTAGCAATGGGTAGTAGCCCAATATTTACCGCTTCCCTTTCACTCCCCCACCCCACCCCCTAAACTGGAACTCTACAGCATAGTATATTATGGTCCTAGCTTGAATAAATTATTTTTAAATGCCTCCTTTTAAAAAAAGAAGCCTCATTCACTCTTTCTGCTCTCCCAGAACAAGGAGCAGAATCCAGCACAGCCAAATAGATTGAAGACCCCTCTACCCTCCCAGGAGCCAGGTCAACTCCTTAGCTTCCTTCCTGTGCAGGAACTGGGCTGGATGGGCCCATATATGCAGAGGAGTGCAGGCTCATCTTCCCTGAAGATTTCAGATGGCCTGCCACTGACCTCTTTTCCCCTCCAGTCTTGGACAGGAAGAAAAGACTAGCTTGGAAAACAGACTGGAAGGTTTGCCCTAATCCAAAACAACACTCTCTAAGAAGATGAGTAAGTTTGACAATTTCAAGCAAGCTTCATTAATAAGGCAAATAACACGGATTACCTTACCTCTATCAGTATTTAATTTATCATACAATCTTTGCTCCCCTAATGTTCTTTGCCACCATTTTCCTCCCCCAAACTAGTTGTCCTAGAGTCACCTCTGCCAGTATGGTAGGTTAAGATGAGAATTAGTGCCTGGCTAAGGTCATCCAGTGACTTTCATGACTGAGTAAGGATTTGAACCCAGTTTTTCTTGGGCCTAGACGAATACTCTTAACCACTATAGCATGCTAGATTTCATTTAGCATCTGCGAAGACTCAGAAAGTGTAGGTGAGATCATAAGGGGCTTTGTGCTTGCCCAAACTCAAAACACTTGCAATCAAATCTTGCAACAACAAGCTCTATCCTTAACTGTAAACTGAACAGATGTGTGACAGTAATATAAAGAGTGTGTCTATTCTCTTCCTTTTGCATTCCCTCCATCCCACTGATACCAGCACACACCCCTATTGACTGAAGGTTAAGAAGCAGGAAGGGTGGAGGAAGTTAAGCTGGAAGCCTCATTGAGTTTACCCTGACAAGTAAAACCTTAATGAAATTTCAAGATCAGTTTTCCATTGCAGCTGTCCAGGCTGATCAAGTGCTGGTAAGTGCTGCATGTTTTTCAGGTACTACCAAATGTCATCAAATCAGCCCATCACAT
Source organism: Hemicordylus capensis (assembly GCF_027244095.1). Lineage (NCBI taxonomy): Eukaryota > Metazoa > Chordata > Lepidosauria > Squamata > Cordylidae > Hemicordylus > Hemicordylus capensis. Next base: position 50,177,707 of record NC_069661.1, on the reverse strand, counting down.
CCATTTCTAATTAAGGGATGGCTTTCACAGGCCAGTGCTGTGCTACGTGAAAGTATAATAAGCAAATAACGTATAAACTTCTTTTAAAAGAACCAAAGTTTCACCATGTTAATTGAAAAAAGACTGCCAGTTTTACTGTGATTGCTCTGTGGTGATCTATCAGTGTGGAAAAATCTGACCTAGTATTGAGAGCCCATTTAAGTGGAAGATCTGGTCTTGTGGCAGCAAGCATGAATTGTCCCCTTTGCTAAGCAGGTTATACCATGGTTGCATTTGAATGGGAGGCCACATGTGAGCACTGTAAGATATTCCCCTTAGGAGATGGGGCTGCTCTGGGAAGAGCATCTGCATGCTTGCATGCAGAAGGTTCCATGTTCCCTCCCTGGCTTTTCCAAGATAGGTCTGCAACCTTGGGAAGCCACTGCCAGTCTGTCAATACTGAGTTAGACCAATGGTATGACTTGATATATGGCGGCTTCCTATGTCCCTAAATGAGACTAAAGCCCTTAATGTGATTCATTTAAAAAATAACCCCAGGAAGCGGCTTCTTCCTGGAATTCACTACTTGGGGGTGCTGTTTTGGAGCGCTCACAAATACTACTACTACAGCTACTACTAATACAAATATTAATATACCACTTTTCAACAAAACCAGTTTACACAGAAAGATAAATAAGATGGTTCCCTGTCCCCAAAGGGCTCACATTCTGAAATGAATCAGAAGATAGACAACAATAGCAACCACTGGAGGGTGGCTGCTGTGCTGGGGTTAGATAAAGGACAGTTGCTCTACCCCATTAAATACTAGAGAATCTTCACTTTAAAAGGTGCCTTTTTCCTCAGTGGCCTTCACTATCTTAGATGTTTAGATCCATATCCACCTTCAATTAGAACTTAATGTGAGCCGGAACACATCAGGGCCCAGCCTGGGACTTGTTTTCAGCACCTGAGCTAAACCCTGGAGCATGTATTTCTGATCACATACAGAGTGCCAAGACCAATGAGTAGTTTCATATTTGTGGAATATTTGATGAGAGGATTTCCATGTCAGAGGGCATGGTTTCCAGACAGGTTGCTTCTGTGGGCTAGCATCTTTATGGAGTCCTTCTGCAGCTCCTTCTGCCCCATCCTTGAGCAGAGTGTCTGGATCCTGAACTGTATCACCAACTGCCAGGGGGCCAGAAGAGACCAGGAACACCCTCACTTTCGCATCAACATATCCCTAATTATATTGTAATCTTGGTCTAAGCCACACATGACATAAAGATGTCACTGTGCTTCCATCTTTTCTTTAAAAAAAGAAATAGCAATGGATCTCCCATAGCACTGGGAGATCAGTGCTTTCCTCCCACTATAAATGGTACCTCTGAGCTGCTCTGCACCCAAGAAGAGAAGCTGCCATTGGTACCAATAACTGCATCCCTCTGAGGACAAATAAGTCTTCAGGAGGGGCAATTTTAATCAGTAGCATGGCACAGGGTTAAACCCAATAGCAGGGTTTAAAGGGTTAAACCCAATAGCAGAGCCAGGCCAGGGGCAGTCTGTTTCCAGCCGCCACCGCAACCCCACTCGCCCAGCCCCCACATCTTATGTCAGACACAGAGGGTTAGCCACGCCCCCACATCTGGCATCAGACTGGGGGGTGGTGGTTATTTGGCTCCTGAATGGGGTCATGCTGCCCTGTTCAGGAGTTAGATCCAAGCCAGCGCTGCATTTGCAGCATGGCCAGGAGCGGCTCTCCCTGCCTTAAAGGGGCCAGCTCTGCAAATGCAGTGCTGGCCATCTAACCCCCAAACGGGGCTGTGCAGCCCCATTCGGGACTTAAATGGCCAGCACTGCATTCACAGTGTGGCCAGAAGCAGCAGGGAGAGCTGATCCTGGCCACACTGTGAATGCAGCATTGGCCAATCAAGTCCTAAACAGGGCCGCATGGCCCCATCCAGGAGCTAAACTCCCCCCCCCCGCCGCATCTGGCGTCAGACATGGGGGGGTGTTGGGGCCGCAGCCCAGGTTCTTTGAACCCAGTCGCCCAATAGTGGCTATGCCCCTGGTTCAACCAGAATGATATAAGCAAAACAATGTTTTAAGCATCAAAAGTTTGGCCCTTTATATGGATTTTAATTGTAGGCCAATTATGGCCGAAAACCAGAGTGCAAACACAATGCACAAATGCCTACCATATATATTTTTACAAAGCTTAAGCGATCACGATCCTCTATGAAATCTCACATAGTTAATCTGAACTGGGGTGGGGGGTGGGGATGGGGAAAAATCACACACTATTTTGCTAACCTGTAAGCCATCATGAGCAGGAGTTGCAATTATTCTTCCTCAAAAGTCTGTTGATAAACAAGTTGAGCATTGAAAGCAACAGTTGCTATTGGGCACTGAGCAGTTCTCTCTTTTCATTTTAATAATGTTGTTGCCATTCAGCAGTGATACGGCTTCTGTTATTCAAGATGGAGTATCCATAACTCATGCCTGCCAGGCTGTTATTGTATGTACTCTTTGGAATAACGAAGCCTCGTTGACTGTCTAATACAATGTTCTTCACAATCTGTTATTAGAACATGCATGGTCCATACCGTTAATCACACTTTTATGGGTACTAAAGACATGATAACCAAAACTAGATTAAAATGTAGAGGAATTCTAGCATTAGGAAGAAAGCATTTGAAAACAAAAGCACAAAGAAACTAGATGAGTAAATAAAAATAGATATAAGCACAGTTATTTTGCTAAATGCTGCATAGATGGGAAAAGAAAATAAATAAAAATTAAGCAATAAAAGGTTTCCTATTCTGTTGATGTCAGGACATAAAAACAATGATTTTAAGAATTTTGGTATAAAACCCAGTAGAATTAAAGAACCAGTTGATAAATATATCAGCCCTCTGTTTATCTATACTCTTGTTTGAAACCAGAAAAGGCTGATGCGTTTAGTCAGAGTCGTCATGAGCTCTGCACGGCATCATTAATCTCTTCGCTTGTTTATGAGTTCTGGGTTTTGCCCACTTACCTGTACTTTGCTGCCACCACCAGGATGCTGTGGTTTATTGGGGAAGGGGTGGGGACATCTACCATACACTACAGCATACAATTGCACTGGCTGCATTCAACAAACCTTTCCCCTTGAAATATGTTTGCATGCAGAAGAGCAGCAGCCAAGAAAAGGAGGGAGGAGTGTACAGATGCAAAAGCTGCAGGCTGCCTGTTAAGCTAGAAAAATGATACTTTTACAATAATAGGCTATAATTTTAGGCAATTCATTATGGCGAGGATCCTATAAAAATATTTACAACATATATTCATAGCACATGATTAACACTGATGCAGTAAACACCCAGGGAATGAATAGAGACTAAATTGTCATTATTAAGATTTTTGCCATAGCTCCTTTTGTTTTTTCATTACAAAAATAGCTGAAAGCGTTCAAGAAGCATTGCACTCAGCAACAGCAGTAAATCAAAGTAAAGTGTCTTCGTTCTCTGCAATACATGACAAATGGATAGGCAGAATATCTTTTATGGAAGGTATTCTCCAGTTCAGGTGGCATCTAATGTAAAGCATTCTAATAGTTTCCCTCCTCCCCACAAACATTGCAGCAAAATAGCAATGGCATGTCTTTATACTTTAAAACCTTGTGAAACATGCTATGACACATATCAAAGCACCCATGATTGGTTATTGATTACCATCTTAATTCTAAACACATTTATTCCAAAGTGCCATTGATTTCAAGAGGAACTTGCATACAAGCATGGAGCCTATGTTATTGAGAAAGCAATTACTTACAGAAGAAATTAGCAGGTTATCATGCCAAGTATGACATCTCCAGGGTGTTTTTCACACAGCAGGCTTTAAGGTGAGTTTACTGCAATGCTTAACTGCAAGTTTGAAGTTGCCCCAAAAAAAGATGCAAAAAGTTGTGGGTTTTTTTTTTACCATAGATATAAATCGGACTACACTCTAACGCACAATTAAAAAAATCCAAATTGTGTGTGAAGTGTTGGAGCTAGGATTCTGGCAACATCAGTTCTCTGCTGAAATGTCTCATAGGGACCATGGTGGGGGTGGGGGGTAGGGTCATGGATAAAAGTGCTAGACTCCTCCCCTCTTTGTTCTTCCAGTGTTAGTCTTCATTTTGTCTCTCCAGAGCTGGCTGTTTGTTTTGGTCTCTCTTCAGCCATAAGCTACAGCTGAAATGAAGCTGCAGGCTTTTTCACATTTGTTTGTAACTTTTTCTTGAAATAAATCCTTGTAGTTCTTCAGTACTAAAGAACTGTCTCAAGACCTCTTGCTTTGCTGCTTACTCACCCAACTGGTTTTGCTTTGCTATTTGGGGACTGAGCTGCCATTCTTCTTCTACATGAAGTGCTCCCCTATAGCTCGCCGGGACTTCAGGGTAAATCTGGCTGATATGTGAATGCACACCCTCCATTCCCAAGGAGATGTGAGCTAAAAGCCCTGTGTGAAAAATGCCTTGATGGGGCTAGAAAATATCCATCTAAAACCCTGAAGGGACACGGCCAGACAGTCAAGGCATAGCTAGATGGACCAATGGTTTGACTTGGTTTAAGGCAGTTTCCTATGGAACTTTCACTAATTAGGATGCGCTTATTTATTTAGTTATGCCTCTAACACTTCCTCTGTGTGGATAGGTGAGGCAAACTGAAATCATTCCAAATAAAATGGAGTTCTAATACCTCAAACTTTGTGCGTGCTTGAAATAGCAATGGGACTTGGGACCGTCTGCATGCAAAGCAGATGCTCTTCCACTGAGTTATAGCATTCCCCAAAGCTAGTTAATGAGTACCCAGAATGTTGGGGGCAATATGCTAAATCATTGTAAACCGCTTAGAGAGCTCTGGCTATAGAGCGGTATATAAATGTAAGTGCTATTGCTATTGCTATTGCTATTGCTATTGCTAGTTGTGAAGAAGTCATGTCTGTTTTAGCTGGTTTTAATTACTTTTATTAAATGAGATAAGCGATGAGACAGACTTCAATTTGCAGTTGTTGAGTCCTGCTCAAACTACTCTGGAAGCTGGTTAGGGAACCAGGTACACCCCTGTTTCAAACCTTCCTTTTTGGAGACTGCCACCTAATGGCGCAGCGGGGAAGTAACTTGCCTAGGGAGCAAGAGGTTGCTGGTTTGAATCCCTACTGGTATGTTTCCCAGACTAGGGGAAACACCTATATCGGGCCACATCAATACAGATATATGCTGAAAGGCATCAATTCATACTGGGTGGGAGATTGTAATGGTAAACCCCTCCTATATTCTACCAAAGAAAAACCACAGGGCTCTGTGGTCGCCAGGAGTCGACACCGACTTGATGGCACACTTTACCGTTACTTTAATTGAGCAAGTGATTAGCCTCCAACATTCCTGCGTGCCATCAAATTTCTGGACCTGAATCTTATTTTTGATCTGCCCGTGTCATTGGGGCTGTATTTGTGGTTATAGTTGGTTGGTGTTGCTTCAGGATCAGTAGGGGTAATCATATGCTGCTGATCTCATTAGAACTTTCTGAAACCGTTTAGTACTGTAATGGGCCCTTTGTTCTCAGAAATTAAGGAGACCTAACAAGTAAGATAAGTGCAACAGAATTTATGGCAAAACTAAGAAGCAAATGTAAAGTGAAGAAACAGGTGGTCACAAAAATACACTGTAAACAAAACAAACAGTGAGAGTTACATGAATGATCTTTGGTATATAATACTTGGTTTCCCCCACCTCTGGGGCTACCCTTCCCACAGTCCCACCAAACCCACTTGCAGCTTCAGTCAGACATGACACTTTAAATGCTGGTCCCTGCTACTCTGGATCTACTACAGCAGAGCTGCATAACTTTGCCACTCCAGTAGTTGTTCAACTACAGTTCCCATCTTGACCCCTGAGTCTCTTGGCCACTGTGGCTGGAAATGATGGAAACTGAAGTCCAGAAACAGCTGTAAGGCCAAGGTTGTGCACCTCTGCATTACAGGAACTGTCTCTTCAATGTGAGAAATATTTGCTTCTCCTCCTCAGCTTATTCTGTAGCCTTCTTCCACTCTGCTTAGTAGCTCTTCTCTGTCTTCCCTCTTCTAACTTCTCCTTCTCACCAACAGCTCCCACAACAGCTCAGTTTCTCCTCTTTCTTACCTAGGTAACCTGCTCACTACACCATAATGCCTTCTCCTAGGCATTGCATACTGGGCTACAGTACCTTGATCACGAGGGCTTGGTGACTCTGCTGTAGAACATGGCAGGTGTTTGTGGCAACTGTCTTGGAGCAGCATGCAGTAGTAAATCATTACTCAGGCTAATCATATGTGTAGTATGTGTGCAGCAAGACACATATATGATAATCACATTTTATGTGCTGTATTTGGTTTTCAAATTTTCATACATAGTGCATTTTATACAAAAACCACTTTTATCTGTAGGGAAAGTATACTGATTATAAGGACCTTGAATTTTGAAAGAATAGGGAGGGGTAAAAGACATCTGGGATTGGGAATATATTAGCTTGAGACAGATACTGCCACATTTACACAAGTAGTAGCTTACTCCACAAAATCTTCTGTTACAGACTATTAAGCCCACAATGTTTGTAAAAGTAATGGTGTCAGACTTTGGCCTTCCTGCCTTAGCCAATTTTGCTTTAATCTGTCACATGTTGCAACTTTTGCTCCATATTTTTATGGGGAAATAATTCCTTCCATAGTTACACGCTGCTGCCTGCAGAGACACTGAAGTTGTTCTTTCAAGGTATCGCCCTTTGAAATGTAAATATTGGTGATTTCTCACATCTGCAGATCCTAGCCAATCAAGCTGCCCACTGGAAAGTACTTTTCTATTCAAAGTGCTCTGAAAAAAATTTGCAGTCAACTGTTTAAGATTTGCTGGAGATGATAATTTTCTTCCTATTCCTGTTATCCCGCTCATCGAAAATTTGAAAATACTTCTTTATTATTCCATAGGATGGCATTCTATGGTATATTCAAGTATTCTATGAAAGTAGAAAATAGTTTAGATATGGAAAGATAATTTTTCTCAGGGGCATAAAAGTAAAATGTTGCTTTCTTTACCTGTGTTGCTGTATGATACCAAATGAATCAGGTGGCATAGAAAGTAAAATAATAATAAGCCACTAGCATCATTCATCAGAACTTTGTACTCACTGTGAGAAAAGAAAATTACTGGACAAATAAAAAAGAAAGCTTTTGTTGTGGCACAGCAACACTATAAATATAAATTGGTTCTAAGCAGCTTGTGCCAGTGGTTCCACAAGGAACTTTCAGAACTGCAAGTCTGTGAGGGTATCAAGAATGCTGTCTTAGAAAGTACCATCTCCTTGATGAACTACAATTTCCATGGCTGTTAAACCCACTGAAGTCATAGTTTAGGCATGCTTTGCTCTCTCCAATATGGACATGGAAGCTATAGTCTGTGCTACAATCACTGTGAAAATGGTGAGACTGTCTCTAGTGAAACTGTAATTTTTGGAGGGTAAAACTCTAGCGGACATCCAGAATAACTTATTGAATAGTACTACTCAGGCAATAGTCTAAAGGATTTATTAATGTTCCAGTGATAAATGATTTGTAGGAATTCTCACTTACTGCTGTCCTAGATTTGATCTTGATGAAAAATGGGTGTCTACAGCACAGTATTTATTATTTATTTAAAATATTTATACCCCATCCCTCCAGAACACTAGGGGCGGCTCACAACATTAATAAAATAGGTACAATGTAAAACAAGACTCATCAAGTTAAACAAATTAAGTTAAACACGTTAAAAGACCAGGCTAAAACCACAATCAAAATTACAATTAAAGTTATGTAAAAAGCTAAAAACTGAAAAATATAAAAACTAAAGAACCTACCAAACATGAGCAGCAGATGAAACATTAGAAATCCTCTTTAAAAAGATGTGTTTTAATTGTTTTTTAAAAACACAGAGGGAGGGGGCATGGTGAAGCTCCTCGGGGAGGGCATTCCAAAGCCGGCGGGGGGCACAACCAAAAAGGTCCTGTCTCTAGTCCCCACCAACTGGATCTCTGTTTGTGGCGGGGCTGTGGGTAGGACCTGAGATGACAAGCGGAGGGCCCTGGCAGTTCATATGGGCAAATGTAGTCCCATTGGTATATCAGCCCCAAGCTATGAAGAGCTTTAAAGAGAGCCAGCATGGTATAGTGGTTAGAGTGCTGGACTAGGACCGGGGAGACCCAAGTTCAAATCCCCATTCAGCCACGATACTTGCTGGGTGACTCTGGGCCAGTCACTTCTCTCTCAGCCTAACCTACTTCACAGGGTTGTTGTGAGGAGAAACTCAAGTATGTAGTACACCGCTCTGGGCTCCTTGGAGGAAGAGCAGAATATAAAATGAAATAAATAAATAAATATCAAGACTAGCACCTTGAATCTAGCCCGGAAGCAAACTGGTAACCAATGAAGCCATAGGATGGGTTTGATACTCATGAAGCAACTTGTACCCACAAGCATCCTTGCAGTAGCATTCTGGACCAGCTGAAGCTTCCAAACCATCTTCAAGAGCAGCCCCATGTAGAGCACATTGCAGTAGTCCAATCTGGATGTTGCCAAAGCATGAGTGACTGAGATCAAGTCCGACATCTCCAAGTAGGGTCACAGCTGGTGTACCAGCCATAGCTAGTAAAAGGCACCTATGCACACTGCCACCACCTGTGCCTCCAAGGACAGTGTTGGTACAGAAATACCTCCAAGCTGCGGATTTTGTCTTTCAGAGGGAGTGTGACCCTGTCCAAGACCAGATTTACCTTGCTACTTGTTTACTAACCCAGAGCATTTTCGTCTTATCTGGATTATTTTAGCCAGGCTTTTAGTAATCTCAGAATTTTTTAAATTTTTTATTGCTGTTTAAATTTTAATTGCTATAATCTTTTTTAAAAAGTAATTGCTGTTTTAATAGTTGGTTTTGTTTGATTTCTATTGTGTTTTGTTTTGTGAACTGCCTAGAACCTTTGGAGTCAGGCGGTATATAAATAAAATAAATAAAATACAATAAAGGTTTCAGCTTGTTTGCCCCTATCTAGTTAAGAACAGCCTCAAAGCCCCAGTGCAGAACTGTCCTAAGTATAGCCTCTAGGCCATTTTAGTATTGGAACTGCAACAGCAAGGGGATTATTTCCACTCAGAAAGCAAAGAGTTAACTTTAGCTTTGCATGGAATTAACTCCTGAAGGAAGGGGGGAATTCAGGGGAATAGCCACCATTGGACAAGGGGGGATGAGTGTCCCTAGGCCACCAGGGTCTGTGGGGGGCATCATGGAACTCCCTTGCCCATCCCCTAGGGTATCTTCTTGCCCGTCCTGCACCCCCATGGTGAACAAAGCACTTGCCGTCTGGGAGTGTGAGGGGCATCCCTCACCTCATTTGCACTGACTGGGGAGAATGGGGAGTGAGGCTGAGAGGCCCTGCTCCCAATACTGGCCACATCCCTTGTACCTGACATTGATGCAGGGGGAGTGATTAGGTTGTGAACACTGGCAGGATCTTGTTCCCTAGTTGCGAGCAAGGTTCCTACACCTCTGTGGGAATTGATATGTTAATTGATTCTTACACTCCAGCACACAGGCTGACTTCCACCGCTCCATCACAAGCACCTGTAACCCAACGTTCTCATCCCTCATGAATTATTTTTACTAAGTTTTTCTTCTTTTATGTAAGCTTAAAGCAAGTAATGGCTTATTACTTAGTCTGGATTCTTCAGAATCAACTCTGCTAACATGTAGTTGCATCTTCATTGGGAATATTGAGCTTCTTAGAGTCTGCTACATGGACTTTAATAGGGACGTGCACGAACCAAGGTCTGTGCACTGGTTTGAAGCCAAACCAGTTCAGCTGGTAGAGTACAATGCCGGGGTGGTGGTTGGAGTGGCACCTTTAAAAGTGAGGACTGCAGGTCCTTACCTGCTCCACCACCACTCCATGCAGCTTCCTTCTGTGGTAGCACACTCCCCAGCAGCCTGCACATGCTAGCGACTCTCACCCCAGCAGCCCGCACACAGCAGTGGCATGCACATGTCCTCCACACATGCATGGTGGTCATTTGCATGGTCAGCATGGTATTGCTGACCATGCACATGGCTGCTGCACATGTGGGAAGGCTACTTGCATGCCACTGCTGCTGTACCGCCACACCACCGCTGTGCTCAGGCTGCTGGGGGGAGTGCTGCTGGCATGCAGGGGGTGCTGAGGGGAGCACTAGTGCAGCAGGAATCTGTGTGGAGCAGCAGCAGAGCAGGTAAGGACCTGCTGTCCTCACTTTTAACGGTGCCACTAGTAACCCCCCAACTCCGACACCACACTCCACCAGTCTAACCAGTTCAGCGGACCCATGAACCGGCTCAGCTTCGAACTAATGCATGAATCCTGGTTTGTGCATATCCCTAGACTCTAACTGATGTTACATTGCTTCTGAGGAGCTGTCCTTATATGCTTACCATAACCCTTGCTCCTGGTACCAATCCATTCTCTTCCAAGGTAATCTCTTGCCTGCAGAGATGGGGACCATCATCTTTGGTATTATCTTATGGGATGCAGGGAACATAATCACACACAGATATTCATATGACTTTTGCCAGACCCTTAAAAATAGTGTGCCATATCTTCCTCACCAAAGCATTAACACGTAGAACTGGGCGAGGGGACTGTCTTCCTTCCACCGCCAATTCATATGTTTCTTTAACACACACAAAAACATTTTTGCAGTGTGACTCATATATCTAAAGATGATTTCAGATTAATGTAGAGCACTTCCTGAACATTCTGGGAAAATGGCAAATTCATAATATTGCAGGGAACTAGACACGAGTTAGATTAATTTTTTAATTTCAGAATTGTGTGTGCACATGCACTAGTTCATTATTGATTCAATAACTTAAGCAGCATAAAGCTTCAAATGATTAAAGAGAAGCCATGAAGTTAAGGAGCAACATATTAAAGTAAGAGCCCGGCTCATATTTAACCATACGAAAACTAGTTCACTTTATACTGATTCAATATCTCTGCAACTTAAAGCTTAAATTATTAAAGGAAGGAGTTGCATTTAAGAAGGTACGTATTAAGAGTAAATGCTGTACTTACATGTGACCATGTTAAAATATACAAAAAATGGTAATGAGCTCCATGCTTAGGAAAGAGCATTGTGCGACTTAATGTAAGTAATGAACCTTTCATGTGAAATGATGTAGTGTCACAACTCATTTGCATCCCACTTAAAGTGTAATTAGGTTTCCCTGACAGCATGGCTTATGGCTGAAAGAGCAGACCTGGCTGCTAAATTAATCCAGATCCCTCTAGTTAATAACACTCTGCAAAGCAAACTTTACACATTTTAAAGTTCCCAAACTCACATTTTACGTGACAAATTAAAAAGAGATGCTAGTGGAGGCTTAAGAGATGATGGACCAAATTAATCCTTCAAACACATTTTATTTGAAATTGCAGCCATTTTCTCACAGACAGTGTTTGATCTAAATAAGGGAATTGCAATCAACACGACTTTGTTGCCATTTCACTGCACTGATGGATGGCCAGTATATCTAAGCTCCAATATCCTTAGGCACCAAGATTTCAATCAAAGACGAAAACAAAACAAGGCTCCAGCATCTACAAGTGACGGAGAATGAAATGATCTCCACTCATTTCATTAATTATGGCAGGGGTCCCCAACCAGTGGTACCACTGGTAGTACTTTGAAGAGTCCCAGGCACTGTTCCCTCTAAGGCAGGGCTTCTTAACCTTGGACCCCAGATGTTGTTGGACTACAACTCCCAGAATCCTCAGCTGCAATGGTTTTTGTGTGGGGATCATGGGAGTTGTAGTCCAACAACATCTGGGGGCCCATGGTTAAGAAACCCTGCTCTAAGGTGAGTGCTTGTTTGAGCACACCAACTTCCAGGCCTCCGCGCAGCAATTTCTGGCAGGCGTGCAGTCTCTGCTGCATCCACCCCTGATGCCCAGCTGCCCGGCATTTCCGTGCTGTCCCCCTCCCCCCAGCTGGGTCACCACCGTGCCACCACCTCCCCCCAACCCCCGCCAGCTGGGCCTCCTCCTCCTCGTCCTCCAGCCTCCAGTTCTGTCTGCAGCCAGAGGAGGAGAGGAGGCAGTGGCAGCTCCCTCTTCCGGCGGCTCCTCAGACAGAGATCAGAGAGACCAGAGTTGGGGGTGGGGGAAGGAGGGCAGGAGGTGGCGAGCGGTGGGTCCACTCCACGGGGGGGGGGTTAAAAAAAGTACGCTTTTGCGTGACACAATAGTCAATTGTGTGTGTGTGTTTGTGTGTGTGTGTGTGCTTGATGCTCCCGCTCAGGAAAAACTCTTCCCACTCACTGATTATAAAAATTAGAGGGAACACTGGTCCTAGGTGGTGGTCCTCAGCAGGGGCTCAGATATATGCTGGATTGAACTCCCTGCTCTTATCTGCTGCCCCGGTGTCTCCTCTGCCTCCATATCTGGACCTCAATCCTTCTGACAGAGCTCAACCAATTGGAAGCTCTGTCAGTGGCATGTGCAGTCAGCTTGCTATAGGTTGGCTGCCAGGCTGACTTGGAGGCAGAGTGACCTGATGCATACTCCAGTGTGCCACTGCTCGGGGGCGTAACTATAATAGGGCAAGGGGAGACAGTTGTCTGGGGGCCCACTGCCTTGGGGGGGCCCCCAGAGGCAAATCACATGACTGACTCCCCCAACCTCACACCCGCCCGGGCTTCCTTCGGTTGTATTCATCCTCCGAAATTGATGTGAGTGTTAAGACCTGGAGCTACCAGAACAACATGTCTTTCTCTAGTACCATTAAATGACTTCCATTGTCCACAATTTACAAAACCTTTAAAAAAATAATTTAAGATGATGTTCTATTGTGGCACATAGAAGATAGATAGATAGATAGATAGATAGATAGATAGATAGATAGATAGATAGATAGATAGATAGAATTTACTATGCTTTTTGTTACCACTATTCAGCCTCATTTAAGATTTATTTACTTCATGAGCTGAGCTTCAGTGAGGGGGGCCCATTTTAAAATATTGTCTCTGGGCCCACTTCAGCCTTGCTATGCCCCTGCCACTGCTTATCGCCACTGTTTTTCTTCAAGGCTCCTTGTCCTCATCAAGGCTCCTTGCTCTTCCTTGTCCCTGTTTCATCCTCCTCCAACCTCCTCCTTCCTCGTTTTCTCCTCCCCTGCACATGCATGCATGACTACCTGCTGGCCACCACTCCTTTTCCAGAAGGCTCCTTGCCTGCTTCCATTCTTGCATCCTCTCTGCACCTTCCTCTGCCTCCTTGTCTCCTCTCCCTCCACTTTTGTTGAAAAGTGGGATGTAAATATTGATCAGTTAGAAGTCTTTGGTTGCAGGTGGGTGGAAGGTAGTCTTAGTTGGGGGAGCCTTTAGTAACTCTCTTGTTAACAGACAGATAACTACAAATATTTATATTCCACTTTTCAAAAAAAGTTCCCCAAAGTGGTTTACACAGAAAAATAAAAATAAATAAATAAAGCTGGATTCTTGACCCCAAAGGGCTCACAGTCTAAAAATAAACAGTCAGACACCAGCAAAAGCCACTGGAGGGAAGCTGTGCTGGGGCTGGAAATGGCCAGTTGCTCCCTCCCCTACTCAATAAAGAAAATCACTTTAAAAATTGCCTCTTTGCTCAGTGAGCAGGAGAATTATATAATTATATCAATAATTATATTGATTGTGGCTGTGTTCTTTTGTGAGTTTTTTTTTGGGGGGTGACTGTCACTCTAACTGTAACATTTAAATTTTTGTGTGTGCACACGCGTGCATGCGTCTACACACACACACACACACACACACCAGAGTACCTGAGCTGAAGATCTGCAGCAGGAGTGGAACACTTATTATAAAAGGCTGGGAAACCCCGCCATTATGGTATGCAATCAACACCTGCCAGTTAAGTAGACAGCAAATTATTTTTGGGCTCTCGCTCTCTCTCTGAGAGAGAGAGAGAGAGAGAGAGAGAGAGAGAGAGAGAGAGAGTATTCTCTTAAACATACCTGTTGCTAACCCCTCTTGCAGCTCTTGTGAGAGTTCATGAGCGAGCTACCGGGCAGGGGGCGGGGGGCGGGGAGTGAACAGGCAGGCTAATGGACAGCTGAGTGAAAATGGTGCCAGGGAACGCGGTGGCTAGGGAGGCACAAAAGTAGCAGCGGGAGGCAGGAAAGCAGCGGCCGAAATGGGCCGAGAATAAGGGAGGGGGGCTGAGAAGGGGGGAGAGCCAAGAGGGATGGGGAGGGGCAATAATGAGGGGGGGGAGGGGGAGAACTAGAGGCGGAGATGCTCTGCACCCAGGCCAGCTAGTTTAATTTATTTCATTAAAGGGGGCATGAAAAATAAGATCCATTTTGTTAGAAGGGTTAATAATTAGTAAACTGATGAAGGCCAATTCACAGAACTGCTTGTGTGTTAACAGAAGGCAATTATTATTATTATTTTACCCCAAATCACCCTCTTATGAGATCCCCACTGGTATAAAATATTATGAAGGGGCACAACATTCTTCAGGTCCACACAGACACCATGTGACTTATAGGACTCAAAATCTTTGGGGAGCCAATCCACTACTAAGAATTATTCCACAAGACTTCAGCCAGAGGTAGCATTTGGTGGGCCACTGTGTGAAACAAGATGCTGGACTAAATGGTCCTTTGGCCTGATCCAGCAGGGCTATTCTTATGGTGTAACGAGGTTGGAGGGAGCCTCTTTTCAATAAATGAACATGTCTCCCCCTCAATTTACTTTTTGCAGTGCCATTAGGTGCTGTAAAAATTGTGTACATTTTATTTTCGGGTGATACCTGTGGTCCATCTTCTCCTCCTATCCCCAGCCCTCATTTCACTGCTTCACTGCCTCCTCTTACTCCTTGGCAGCCGACGGCACTGCTCACCCTCATGCCATCCTCAGCTTGCTCCCTCCTGACAAGCTCAACCCCCTTCCCCAACCTGCTTGCTTGCTCCTTATGCAGGCTTAGAGCCTGCTATCCCCACTACTTCCTCTCCCTACTCCTGCCAAGCAGCTGACAAGCACCTCCGGCACCTGCTCCACCCGCCTGCCTATCAGTCACTCCAGGGGCAAGGCTATAGGGTCATGCACTTTGGGGGCTAAACCTCTGACACACACACACACATTTCTGTGGTGCTTGTTTTGCCACTCGCCTCCACACCAGCAGTCAGGGCTCCACTCCACAGCAGGTACACAAGCTGCGGAGCTTCTCTGAAAGCAGTCGTGCTGGGGGCTCCCCAAACATTGATTTGTCCAGTGGGCCCATGTTAAAGGGATATGTTGGGGCGCTGTTGGCTCTGCCCTTGATCAGCGAGAGAAGATACAAATTGAGTCTTATTGTGTCAGAGATAAGCATATGTAGGAGCCGACCCACTGCAGGTCTATTCTTGAACTTTGGCTTCAAATCTGCATTCATGTTTCTCAAAGTATGTAAAAGTAAAAGGAAAGAAGAAATAAAGGAAAACAATGATAGATGAAGAGTGACAAGTAGGTAGGTAGAATGAGGTACAGCCAGAGGTGCACCTACAGTAGGTAATTTTGGAGCCTGGACCTAAAGGTCTTTGGAGGCCCCCCTCCCCTGCAAGTTAAGCATCATCATGCTTGGTAGGGATGTGCCCAGAACCATTCTGGAGGCGGCAGGGGTGTTCCCTTAAGGGCTGGGGAGGATGCACTTGCCTCTCCCACCGCATTTCCCCTGCCAGTGCTCCGTTGTATCAAAGCCCCTTGGGGCAGCAGCATACCTCCCTGCCACCCCGTTGCCCTCATCGGCCGGAAGTACCAGGCGTGCATGTGCCCATTGCATATGCGCCCATCTGCCATGCACACCTGTGCACGCAACGGGTGCACACGTGCCCGGTACTTCCAGCCGATGAGGGCAACTTGGCAGCAAAGAGGTACGCTGCCGCCCCAAGGGGCTTTGAAACAACAGAGCACTGGTGGGGAAAATGCAGTGGGAGGGGTAAGTGCACTCTCCCCCCGCCCTTAACACCCCCGCCGCCTTCGACAGCCGAAATGACCCCAGTGGCCGAAACGTTTCGGAGGCCTCTATAATGGCCTCCGAAACATTTCAGGCTCAAGCCTAGTGCTTGGCCGGGCGGCCACACCACCACACCGGGACAGACTAAAGAAGATTGGGGGGGGGGACTGCGGAGGCCTGGATGTCCAAGGGTAAGAGCACCTCTGGGTTCAGCAGCTGCTAGGTTATATTGCAACCCTAATGTCCATTTGGAAGTCTGGAAGAAGATGGAAAGGTAAGCATCATTGAAAGGCATAATGCATTACATTATTTTCGTTTCCCACTGTTAGAAGTTATGAAGAATTATTAGTTGAGAGAGAGAGAGAGAGAGAATAAATATAAGTTGCTAGTGAGACAAAGCATTGCAACAGTTGCCAGGAACTTGGTTTGGCAGGACAAGTTCTATTGAAAATGTGCTGTAGACTGTAGAGTCATTGGGAAGTTAACTTGCCAAGGAAGAAGCTGAGAGAAAGAGACTCAAACTGAATGGCAGTATACTAACTGGTTCTTTGAACTGGGTATTTCTTGGAAACAATCATATTTTGTTTTGTTTGTTTTTCTTTATGAAACAAACCCTCTTTATTTTTAAAATATTTGGCTTTCCCCCATACCTATAGTATTCCCCCCTGCTATCAAGAGCAATAGATATTACAGGAGAGATAAGAGCAGCCCTGCTGGATCAGGCTCAAGGCCCATCTAGCCCAGCATCCTGTTTCCCACAGTGGCCCACCAGATGCCTTCATGAAGCTCACAGGCAGGGGGTGAGGGCTTGCCCCCTCTCCTGCCATTGCTCCCCTGCAACTGGCATTTAGCAGCATCTTGCCTCTGAGGCTGGAGGTGGCCTATAGCTACCAGAATAGTAGCCTCCATGACTTTGTCTATGCCCCTTTTAAAGCCATCCAAACTGGTGACCATCACCACATCCTGTGGCAGAGAGTTCCATACATTAATTATGCCCTGTGTGAAGATAAATCCTGGCAGTGGATACAGAAGAATATTGTCATTGCAGAAGACAATTAAAATATTTGAAACCTCATGTTTATTAATTTGAACTGTGTTTTATGAACTTTTTTTGGTTAAAGAATGATGACTTCAGATTGCAGAAGTTATGGCCATGAATCTGATGGAGGTTGATTCCAGTCTTCTCCCATTATGTCCTTCAGGTTGAAGTCTTTGAAATATTCCAGAAGATGGCTGCCAACAAAAAACTAGAGTTTGAATAGGATTTATTTATTTATTGAAACTTCTTATATACCGCCTCCTCCAAAGACTCTAGGCAGAACAGAAATACCAACAATCAATTTTAAAAAAATTAAAGGGCAAACGCCTGGCAAAACAGGTAGGTTTTAAGAAGGGCCTTAAAGGCAGCCAGGGAGTGGGCTAAATGAATCTTGGGGGCAGGGAGAGTGTTCCAAAGAAGAGGGGCGGCCAAAGAGAAGGCCCTCCTTGAATTGAATATTTGGAGACCTAAATATCTACAGAATTTAGTAAAGCCATACATCTTTTAAAACTATGACCAAAGACACTTTGGAATCAATGTTTAGAGCTTCACTATTTCACAAGGCACAAATTCACATACAAACACACACACACCCCTATAATGCATAGCCCTACCTTTGTCCTTGCCTTCATCCTTGGACTCCGAGGAGACCCCTGAGGACCTAAGTGCCCCTAGCACTGTTGGAGCCAGCACTTAAGAAATCAGGCAAGGCCCCTTGTGGAAAAGAGCCTTTTCTACAGAAGGGGCAGGGCCAGTTCACTCTGCCTGAGCTGCAGCTATAAAAAATGGTGGTGTCCTGCAAGAAGTCACTGGAGCAACATTCCTCTATCTATGTTGCAGTGTCTAGCTCTTGTTTCCCTGCTCACAGTGGCCAAGGATTCCTGTCTTGGTGGAGACCCTGGCTCCATATGGAATAGAATAAGTGGGCTTTCTGATAATTAAAGGTAAAGTAACATGTGCCATCGAGTCAGTGTTGACTCCTGGCAACCACAGAGCCCTGCGGTTGGCTTTGGTAGAATACAGGAAGGGGTTACCATTGCCTACAGGCAGCAGAGAAGAAAGGAAGCAGAGTGGCTGGCGATGGCTGCCCACCAGAGCACTGTGCACATGCTCTGCCCTGCTGCCGTATGCTGAGCCTGTGTCTTCCTGCACCTCAGAGCCAGCAATGGAAGGTATGGGATTTCCCTTTTGTGGTGATTCCCCGCCTATTTATGGAATAGCTTGATATCAGGCACAGGTGTAAGGCAGGTTGGGAAGGCTCTGTATATTTAATTTGAAGTGGATTGGACAATCTGTTTATTTTTAATATTTTTTTGAATGTTTTCTAAAAACATTTTTTTTTAAAGTCCTATATGTGGCTTGTTTCATGGCAGAAAATTACAAAAACCTCTGGAACGGAAGCCTCCCTTTGGACCATCATTCCACCATCATGTGGAGGAATCTGCCCCCTTGACTTCATAAAAAAGGTAAACTACCCCCTTTCTTCCCCATCCTTTAGATTTCCCGGAAGGGCTTGCCATGGGGCTTTGATGAGCAAAGATGTGGGGCAGGGTGGGAGAGCTCTGTGTATGTAATATGAAGTGATTTTAGGTATTTTTCCCTACTGTAGTAAAACTGCCAGAAAGAGTTCTCTCTATCCATAGAGTACTTCACACCTAGTGAAAGTGGAGCTAATTGTAATCAGCAGTATATACATTTTTTTGTATATGTGAACTGTGAAGCAAGGGACATGTGTTGTGCTTTAAACGTTTCCCCTTACAAATGCACTATATGTCCAAGCTGGCTGGACATGTCCAAACAAACTCACTCACTCTATTTACACAGTATGACATCAGTCAGTATGATTCTGTAGTCATTTGAAATGTTAAAGAGGCCTCGCACGTGGTGATTCACCCCCAGCCCCACACCCCACTAGGGACAGCCCTGCCATCGGGGAAAGAAAAGCATTGTAAAGTAAAGTTGTGCTGTCAAGTCAGTGTCGACTCCTGGCGCCCACAGAGCCCTGTGGTTTTCTTTGGCAGAATACAGGAGGAGCTTACCATTGCCATCTCCCGCGCAGTATGTACTTAGGGGCAAGGTTGCAGTAAGCCAAAAACCTACCCAGTCACAAGATCTTATGAAAAAGACCCACTGCAGCCATGTACAGCGGGGTGAAGGGGGAGGAAGTCTTGCCTGAGCTGCGTCACTCACTCACTCACGTGCCCCATTGCTTACAGTTATGATGGGGCTTGTCTGAAGAGAGAAGAGCCCACCCCATGATGGCAGGCACATCCGTGATTGTGAGACGGATCACACACCCCTCACAGGGGCAGAGACAAGATTTTAAAATGGGCCCCCTCCTTACTGAAGTTGAGCTCATGAAGTAAAGAAATCTTAGGCTGAATTGTGGTAACAAAAAGCATAGTAAAAATTATAGATAGATAGATAGATAGATAGATAGATAGATAGATAGATAGATAGATAGATAGATAGAACCTATGTGCGACAATAGAACATCATCCTAAATTATTTTTTTAAAGGCTTTGTAAATTGTGGACGATGCAAGTCATTTAATGGTACTAGAGAAAGACATACTGTTCTGGTAGCTCCAGGTCTTAACACTCACATCCATTTTGGAGGTTGAATACAACTGAAGGAAGCCCGGGCAGGTGCACGGCTGGGGGAGTCAGTCACGTGACTTGCCTCTGGTGGCCCCCCAAGGCAGTGGGCCCCCAGACAACTGTCTCCCCTTGCCCTTCTTATAGTTACACCCCTGCCCCCTCACCATCACAGATGTGCCTGCCCTCATTCATAAGGAGGGCTTTTCCTTCTTCAGAGAAGCTCCATCATAACTGTGAGCAGCAGAGCACATGGGTGAGGCTACAGCAGGGCTTTTTCCTAAAGTTTGAAAGAGGCTACTGAGAGAGAAACTATCTCTCTCTCTCTCTCTCTCTCTCTCATGAATTTTGCTCCAAGAGGGAGTAATTTTTACCCACACTCCCACCTCAACCTCACAAACATAAAGGAGCCAGGTTTCGAAGAAGAAAATTTCCACCTACACAGCTTCTAGGGTGAAAAGGAAGCTTTCTTTATAATCTTGGGCTTGGGTAATATTTTGTTTAGGGGAATGGAGGGCAGGGCTACATTTGCTGTTGCTTTCCCATCTGTCGCTTCTAGTCATCAGCATTCTTCTACCGCACACATACCCTTTTACTTGGGACTCTCCAGCTTTTCTTCAAGCATGACAGCCATGTGACATAGTGGTTAAAAGTGAAACTAGAACCAGGGATACTCTCCCTGGCATTTCCAGAAAGGGAACATAGGAAGCTCCCATATACTGTGTCAGACCATAGGTCCATCTAGCTCAGTATCGTCTACACAGACTGGCAGCAGCATCTCCAAGATTGCAGGCAGGAATCTCTCTCAGCCCTGTCTTGGAGCTGCCAGGGAGGGAACCTAGAACCTAGATGCTCTTCCCAGAGCAGCTCCATCCTCTAAGGGGAATATCTTACAGTGCTCACACTTCTAGTCTCTCTTTCATATGCAACCAGGGTGGACCCTGCTTAGCTAAGGGAACAAGTCATCATGCTTGCTACCACAAAACCAGCTCTCCTCTGGGCTGGGAGAGACTGCTGCCTACAACCTTGTAGAAGCCGCTGCCAGTCTGTGGAGACAGTACTGAGCTAGATGGACCAATGGTCTGATTTTGTATATGGCAGCTTCCTGTGTTCCTGTGAGACTGAGGCTTAATTCCTTGGCTTAGTTCTGAAGCTTTCTGGGGTGACTTTGAGCCAGTCACTCTTATTCTCAGCCTTGTACAAAATTATGCCTCAATAGTAGACATTTGGTTGAGATCTGATATTGAGGGATGGACCATAGCTCAGTGCTCTGCAGGTAAAAGGTCTCAGGTTCAATTCCTAGCATCTAGGGATGTGCACGGAACCACAGAGGCGCAGTCCGGCACTGTGGGGTATGGAGCTTTAAGGATGGGGGGGTAGTACTTACCCCTCCTGTCGCTTTCCCCCCTCCGGTGCTCAACTTTTTAGCAAAGTTTTCGGGGCAGCAGCGTTCCTCCCTGCTGCCCCTGCCCCCATCGTTGCCCGGCAAAAGGGGAAGTTGAGTGCATGCATGCGCCGTTGTGGCACGTGTGCACTCATTGCCACCACCGCACGCACCACACACATCACACGTCGCGTGTGCACGCAATGTGTGACGTGTGTGGCACACACATGAATGGCGGCGATGGGCACACGCACGCCGCAACGGGCACATGTGTGCACTCAACTTCCCCTTTCGCCGGGCAACGACGGGGGCAGGGGCAGCAGGGAGGAACGCTGCCGCCCTGAAAACTTTGCTAAAAAGTCGAGCGCCGGAGGGGGGAAAGCGGCGGGAGGGGTAAGTACTACCCCCCCGCCCTTAAAGCTCCATACCCCTCCCCCACTGGACCACCGGCCCGGCCCCAATCCGGAGCGGTTTGGAGGCCTCTACCATGGCCCCGGACCAGTCCAGTGCACATCCCTTCTAGCATCTCCAGCATGTTTTTCACACAGGGCTTTTAGCTCTGTTCCTCCAGAATGGAGGGTATGTGTTCATATCTCAGCCAGATTTACCCCAAAGTCCCTGCACGCTATCAGGGAGCATTTCACACACAATTCAGGTTTTTCATTGCATGTTAGAGTGTAGCCCGATTTATATCTAGGGTAAAAAAATCCACTTTTTCCATTGGTGTTTTTTTTTGGGGGGGGGGGGACTTTGAAAAACCTTGCAGTAAACTTGTGGTAAAGCCTGCTGTTTGAAAAACATGCAGGTAGGGCAGGAAAAGACTCCTGTCTGAAACACTGGAGAATAGTTTGGACAATACTAGTCTAGGGTGTTTTCCAGACTACAAGATTTGCAATGGGTAAAGCCTTGCAAAGTGTGACAGAATAGTGCAATGGTTTAAAACCAAGAGTAAAGCGTTATTCAATGCTTCGTTGTAGGCTGGTGGCCATTCATATTTTCCATCCATTGAAATGCGTTTTCAAGGCAGGACTGTCCATATTCTTCTTGAAACGCATTTATCTGCCCCTCCTCCTGATCCATTTGGGCCAATGGACTTGTGGGGGGAGGGCGTGAAATGATTGGGGGGGGGGGTAACTTCTTGTCTGCCTTGCGCAAATCTGCCAGCAGGGGGAAGCACCATTCCAAAACAAAAATCTAACTTTGTCTTGCATCATTCCAGTTTTGAAGAAGGAAAACTGGGGGGAAATTAAAAGAAGAAAAGAGGAGGAGCGGGGTCCGTGAGGAGATCCTTTGGAGTGACAAAACAAAGGGAACTGCTTATGGGGGGAGCAAAAGAGAATCCTGTGGAGAGCCAGGAAGAGGGAAAGACAGGAACTGGCACACCTCCAGAGAAATAAATAAATAAATAAATAGGAGGCAGAGGGCTGTGGGATTGCCCAGAAGTAAATGAATCATGATTCAGTTTGGGCTTCCTTTTAGTAAGTGACTGCTCTCTCTCCCTGCCCTTTGGCTTGTAGTAAGTGGGATTGCACAGAGGTAAATGATTTTGTTCAGTGGGCTTCCTCTTCAGCAAAAAATGCACGAGAAAGGGTTGGATTCAGAAATCTGCTCAGCTGCACTCCCCTCGCCTTCTGTGTTGACAAGCTCAAGTTATATTGGAAGCAAGCGAAGGAGGAGGATGGTGTCAGATTTGGGATCTGTGGGGAGGAAAGGAGGGGGAAACCGAGATTCCTCCCTGCCTGTTTCTCTCTGCACAGCAAGGGGGTGGGGGAAGCAAGCACGGGCAGGTAGGGCAAAGAACTGTCCATTCTGCAAGACTCTGCAATGCATAAACTCCGTAGCAAGCCTTTCTACCATGGAAAAATACAGCTACTTTCCTGCAACGTGATTAGCACGTTATAGGGCCATAATGCATCATTAAAATTCAAAACAAGGCATCAGAAATATGGATGGCACCCTGCTGATAGCACTGTGAACACAATGTCAAAACACTGGCAATGCGGAGGAGCACTTATGGGACACGTGGCAGTGTGTAATCTGGAAAACGCCTAGGTGAATCAACTTTAAGGCAGCTTTCTATCCTCAACTCTGTGAATCTTTCACTGCAAAAATCAATTCCATAATGCAATCATTCACACAGTTAATTTCATGAATGTATGGCAAATCAGTGATCAGGTACTGTGGAAAAATCAGGATTAGCCTATCCTCCACATTGCCCTTTCAACAGCTTATGTGTATTTATTCTTTTTCCACTCCATAAAATAGGTTCAACTGGTATGCTACAAAATAGTCAATAAAAGGAACAAACAAAATAAATATTCCAATAAATCCCACTAAAGCATGAAGGATTTTCTAAATGTGTTATGTAAGCAGTTAACTATAAAGGCTAAAATGAAGGTTCAGAAAAGCCAGAAAACAATTTAAGAAACGTGTGGGGTTTGGTACTCACAAATTAGGACCCTGCCCCTCTTTGATCTCTTCCCGCGGTACTGGATAAAGTGCCTCATACGTTCTTCCAAGCCCAGATCCATGAATTGCATATGAATTCATCTTGTCTACACCAGGGGGGAAATATTTCCAGGGAATAATTGCTGTACCATGCCAGGTGCCCTGGGTCCAGTTTATGTCTGCTTGAAATGCCAAAGGAAGTTCTTTCTGTATACGCGATGAAACACAAAGTATTAAAATGTCATTATTTTAACAAGGTTAGTGTGAATACAGCGTATTAAGTCACCAGGCCATTATTTTATTATTATTATTATTATTGTTGTTGTTGTTATTATTTCAATTTCTATACCACCTTTCCAAAAATGGTTCAGGGTGGTTCACACAGAGAAACAACAAACAAATAAGATGGAACCCTGTCCACAAAGGGCTCACATTCTAAAAAGAAATATAAGATAAACACCAGCAACAGTCACTGGAAGTACTGTGCTGGGGGTGGATAGGGCCAGATAGAGCCTTTAAAATAAACTTTAGATACTGTTTAATTATCAAGATAACATAGAAGTACTACATTTGATGTTCTACTTTGTTAGCACCTCTATTGTTTTAAGCGTTTATAATACACGTATTCAGAGGTGCGCCTAGGCAAAACTGGTGCCTGGACCACCCTTGCCATGAGCCCCCCCTCAGTGAGACCCCCTCCCCCATGAGGCCCCCCTGCATTTGGGTGGCTCCTGCTGCCACCCCGCACCCACCCTGCCACTGCTCTGCTGTGCCAAACCATGGTTATCTTACCTTCGTTACTTTACTTTAGCTGCCAATGTGTGGGGCAGGTGGTGAGCCGCGCAGGCCTCCCCCACCCCGTGGTGGCAGTGGCAGTGGCCAGAGTGGCTACTGGGCCTGCTTGTCCTTGCAAACTGTGAGGCTCTCCTTTCTGTGGAGGCACACTGGAGCACCTCGCAGTTTGCAAGGACCAGCAGGACCAGCGGCTGCTCCGGCCACCGTCACCACCGCTCACACCCCACATCCCACCCCACACATTGGCAGCTAAAGTAAGATAACCATGGTTCAGCGCAGCAGGGCAGTGGTGGGGCAGCAGGAGGCCCCCTTGGTTCATTGAAAAAACCCCGGACCAGGTCCCTAAGGTCCGAGGGTTAGAGTGCCTCTGCATGTATTCTTCTGTCCCATTCTGTTAAGCCCAATACATAGAAATGCAGCTAAAGGGCTTAGAAAATGCTTTAATGCAGCATACACCTAAATGTTTTGTAACTGTTTCCCTCATAAACACAAAGTAATCTTATGTAGATTTAACTAAGACTTTATTCAGAAACAATTCCATTTTCTCCTTCTTTTCCTCCCTTTTCTTTCTGACCCCACAATCCCCATTGGGACAAACTTCTAATTAACAAAACATAAAAGATTACTAGGTGGAATACAACACTGAATTTCTTAAAAAATAAAAACAAAAAACTCCCCACCACACACACACCCCCAACCATATGCTTTCATGTACAGCAGAAGATCGTTTGCGTTGTATACCCCAGTGGACTTTCTATTCAGTTTGTTCTAAGCTGCATTTTAGAATTATATGGTTTTCAGCTGTATGTCCTCTGTATTGCCTGTCTAATAGAAGAGATCAAAAAGGAAGCCTTAATCCCTGGAGCCAACACCAATTCAAAGAAGCAGGAATCACAGAATTTCATTTGCAAAGAGACACCCACCAGCTGCTAACAAAAGCAGTGTTGTGCTAGCTCTTATGAGAGAGATGCACTAATTGAAGCTATTTGCATTAAAGTTGCAACATTAACATCAAAGGCAACTGGTAGCTGTTGTGGGATACAGGCAAGTGGCAGAACCAAGGCTTGCAAGCATTTGAGCATCTCTGGGAGCCAAGGTTGGGAATTGCGATACAGAAATGAACAGGCCAAGCTTTTCAAAGCATTGAGATGTGCATTATCGCTTCTTCCTAATGTTTGCAGATCTAGCTGCTGTTAGAGGCCGTACAGAAAGGGTTGGAAGCTCTGGAGGAGTGTGTGGGCATTGAATGACATTCCTTTCCCCAAGCTCTGTAACTGCTGCTGATGCTTTTGCTGCTACAGCCTCACCCCAGCTATCTTGGCACCTGGGGGAAGGTGGAAAGGAATTGAGCAGCATACGGTTTGGCAAACATCCCATCTTGATGGCTATAGGCTACCTCCATGTTCAGAGCCAGGATATCTCCAAATACCTGTTGCAGGGGAGCAATAGCAGGAAAGGGGGCATGCATTCATCTCTTGGTTGTGTGGCTTCCTAAGGCATCTGTTGGGCCTAGAATGCTAGAATAGCGTTCTAGCTATTCTTGAATGCTAGAAAAGCATTCTAATCAGGGTGCTAGAATAGATAGGCATTGAGCAAGATCCAGCAAGGCTCATCTTACATTCTTATGACTCTTCCTTCCCTCCCTGAGGAATCTTGCGCTCCAAGGGGTACACCACAATAGGGGGAGGGGGAATTCAAAAAATAGGAAGCTGCCTTATACCATGTCAGAGCATTGGTCTATCTAGCTCTGTATTGTCTACATCAGGGCTGCTCAACTTCAGCTCTCTTGCAGATGTTGGCCTACAACTCCCTTAATCCCTGGCTATTGGTTATTGTGGCTGGGGATTATGGGAGCTGTAGTCCAGAAACAGCTGGGAGGCCTAAATTGAGCAGGCTTGGTCTACAATGATTGGCAGAGACTCTCCATGATTTCAGGCAGGAATATTTCCAAGCCCTACCTGGATGTGCCAGGGACTAAACTGGGGAACTTCTGTATGCAAACAGATGCTCTACCACTGAGCTATGGCCTCATCCAAGGCTAAATACTGGCACAAGACTAATAGCCAACAAGTATCATACATGAAAATTAAAAAGAACTTTGAAGAGAGAGTACAAGAGGATGGGAAAACATTAAGAAGTGGCCATGTATGGTGTGAGGCCAGTGGAGGCTCCTAACATGCCAGGACTAGGTCTTCTTGGAGTTGGGTTGTTTGGAAATTCACCCCAAAGTGGGTGATAAACTCCATCAATGAAATGCGATAATACCTGCTGTGTGCATCATCATCTAAGGAATGCTTCTGCTATCATGAGCATCACTTTTACCCATATACAAATTTAAATCAAATAATATTTGAATGATTAATCAACTAAGATTGTCTGCCTCATAAGAACAGCCCTGCTGGATCAGGCCCAAGGTCTTTCAAGTCCAGCATCCTGTTTCACACAGTGGCCTACCAGATGCCTCTGAGAAGCCCACAGCAAGAGGTGAAGGCATGCCCTGCCCTCTCTCTTGCTGTTGCTCCCCTGCAACTGGTATTTAGAGGCATCTAGCCTCTGAAACTGGAGGTGGGCTATAGCCACCAGACTCTCTCCTTCCCTCTTTGGATGGCAACTGCAAAGCCATTTTGACACATATTTGCACTTAAAGGACATCTCACCACTATCTCCCTGTAGTAGGGGTGTACACAAATTGGATTTTGCTATTCAATTCAACCTTAAATCGAATTGCAAAGTCTCAAATCGAATTGTCGAAGCAGCTGGCACATGCCAGTTGATTCAACTATTTGATTCATGAATCGTTGAATTGATTCAATTTTTCTCATGGAGAGCAGGACTGCCAATTAAACCTAACCGGTAGACCAGCTCTCCCTGAAAAAACAGTTCTATTCAAGCATTGTTTTTCATGCGAGAGCTGGTCTACCTATTGGGTTTAAGGGGTAGACTTGTTCTCTGAGAAAAGCAATTGGTAGACAACTCTCCCCACAGAAAACCAATCAGAAGCAGTACTGTCATCCCTCGTCAATCTCAGTTTTGAGTATCTGCAACTTTGACCCAATATTGCAATAGTAGATTATAATCCTAGTCAGTTGCCAAATTGTGATTCGGTTACTGTTTCAGAAATCGAAGCACTGTTAAAAACTGCAAGAAGGGAAAGGCCACACGACTTGACTGTATCATAACTGTTAGTAATAACCTTGATTGGGGGGCTCCTGTCCTTGCTTCTCTTTTTACTTACATAGATGCTCCGGCTATAATCCCGGAGGTCTGGGGTGTTTCAATAATAGTACCACTTTACAAGAAAGGATTATGGGAGGATCCAAATAATTACCAACCGATTAGTCTTCTTAGCATTGTCAGCAAGTTATATGCCAGGCATCTTTTGAGGAAACTCCAGGATTGGTTGGATGATCAGTGTATCCTAATGGCTGAGCAAGCGGGGTTTCGAGAAGGCTTCTCTACAACTCATCAAATATTTACATTGCAATTTTTGGCTGAAAAATATTCCTTTAGACTTAAATCGTCCCTGTTTACTGCTTTTATAGACTTCAAGGCAGCGTTCAATTCCATATCTAGGGACAAACTCTGGCTGAAGTTAAAGGAATCATCTCTAGACCACCGTTTACTTTTATTAATTTACAATTCCCATCGTAATATCCATCTCAGAGTACAATGCTCTAGAAAAGGGCACCTCTCATCTGAGATTCCTACCTATAAAGGAGTTCGGCAAGGATGCATCCTTGCCCCAGTCTTGTTTAATTTTTACATAAACTCAATAGTTTCACATTTTAATGATTTGGATTTGCACACACCCCCAAACTTGTTAGCAGACATGTTTAATTATTGCTCTATGCGGATGATATTGCCCTTTTATCTCAAACCAGGATAAGTCTCAGTCATGCTTTGACCTCCTTAGGTAAGTATACTGAGAAGGAGGCTTTAGAGATCAATTATTCTAAGACCAAGATAATGGTGTTTTCAAAGCACCCCACAATCTTTAAATGGACAATAAACGGGCATAGTATTGAACAGGTTAAGGTTTTTAAGTATTTGGGGGTAGTATTCCACCAAACTGGAACACGTAAAGCCCATCTTGATTATATTTCCCAAGGTGCTCAACAGACAGCAAATGTGATTAAGTCCTTCTATTACTCTAGGGATGCCTTTTTCATACCAACGGCTATAAAATTGTTGAAGGCCAAGATATATCCCCAAATTCTTTATGGGGTGCAGATTGGTCCTCTGGAAAATTTCTCTCAGCTTGAAACAGTACAAACTAAATTCCCAGGGGTACAGCAAATGCCATCCTTCATAGGGAAGCAGGGGTCACCACTTTGAAAGCAAAAGTATGGTTTTGTATAATTAAATTTTGGTTAAGCCTGGTCTTCTTTCTGGCTGGTCTTGCCCCTTTAGTGTTATCAGTTTCGTTTCCAAATGGAAATCAGCTTTGAAATTAAAATTGCATCACTTGGGCATGTCTTGAGAAGATCCTATTGGGCAAGGATTAGAGCAGGCGCTTTGCTTTGTGAAGCAACAGCTCTGAGATATAGATTTGCAGGAGGCGTCTGCACGGCTACCCAAGGGAATATACTTAGGTTCTCAAACTTTTTACTATAACCCAACTGAATATTTAGACCAGATCTTGGTACCAAAATGTAGTAGATTTCTGACCTTCGCGCGATTGAATGTTCTCCCTTCGGCAGTCCTTGATGGTAAATTCAAACTATTTCCTTATGATCAGTGCTGTTGTCCCTGAGGCTCAGGGGATATAGAGTTTATCACCCATGTTATTCTTTATTGCCAGTTTTATAAGGACACTCGCACCAAATCTATTGCTCCTATTTTAGCCATTTATCCTGGTCACACAGACCAATTTTATTTTGAAATTATGCTGGCCAATTTTAAACCTGTAATTTCAGATAATGTGGCAAAGTTCTGTTTTGTGGCACTGAAGCTCCACAAAGACTGTACAGGTATTAGTAATTTGAACTGTTTGTGATTTTGTAAACTTTTGAAATTCTTGAATTTTCTTATTAATGCTATTAATTGTTATTGTTTGTTAATCTGGTCTGTGACCGCAATAAACACACTACTACTACTACTACTGCAGCTGGGAAACTGTGATCAGTCTCACCAACCACGACCCAAGTATCTGCAGTTGGTGAGATTTTTTAGTGATTGGAAGGGTGGGTGGGTAGACCCTGTCGACTCCTTGCAATTTAAAGTGCTTTTGAGCTATTGGGGTGGATGGTTTCTAAAGTGCCTTTTAGTGATTGGGAGGGGGTTCAAAAAATTTCCAGAGGTGCAGTCTGCTCACTCCTCTAGCTGATTAAGGGATATTTGTCAAATTTTGCTGATTTTCTAGTATTTTTTTCTTGATTTTAAAGTATTTTTTTCAATCATAGTTCCCCTAACCCTCCGTTTCCCATTGGTTTTAATGCCTCACTAACCACAAATTTGCCACTCATGGAGTTTTCCAGGAACAGAACTAAGGTCAGTTGCTCTCTTCCTGTTAAATATAAGAGAATCACCACCTCCATGCACACAGCACCACTAACAGGCAAAGCTGACTTCTGTAGCTCAGTCATCCTCTCCAATGGGGGAGGGAGGCTATTGTGTTCTTCTTTTACAGTATCACTTGCAAGTGCCAGACTTAATGAATATGGTTACCCCTGGCAACCAGCTAATAGAATTTTGCACCCCTGGCCAAAGTTCTTTTAAAAAAGAATGTAGGTAAGTGCTGTCAGTTGTAAAAAGCAAATTTTCTTTTTGACTTTACATGGCTTTTTCTTCCTACTGGTTTTAAATGTAGGAATTATTTTTTCAGCTTCTAAAGAAAGTGGGTTATTCAAGTAAGAATGCTGTCAGCTGTGGATTTCTGTAGTGAATTGCTTTCAGTACTCTTTACCACAAGTAGATTGCTGGTTACAACCCATAGTGCGCCAACATTCCATATAGGTTATCGTAATTTCTGGGAAACTGGGATGCAGCCACATATTTTTATCTGCATTTTAGCAGCTGTTGGATGTACTCTGTATTGAAGTCTCAGTATGGGAATGCTTTGGTTCTGAAGACGAATTCACTTGACAATTTTATGCATCTCAAGGCAACTTTATGGAGTTACATTGAGACAAACTGGAAAGATTTGAAATCAACCAAGGTCGCTTAAATCAGGGCTGTACAATTTCAGCCCTCCAGCTGTTTTTTAAACTACAACTCCCAAAATCCCTAGCCAGTTTCCAGTAGTCAGGGAGGATGGGAATTGTAGTCCAGCATCTGCAGGTGTTGGAAGTTAAGGACTTTGCGCTGTCTCGTCTCAGACAGTGGAGGACAGACTAGTGAGTCAGAGGGCTAGAGGGTCAAGACATTGGTCATCCCTTCTCCACTGCTCTGATACTATCCCTTTGATATGTAGATTGGTAATCTCAGGGACTAACTTCCTTCCTCTCCTCTCTTCCCTACCTGCCCTTCTACCTTGCAACATGGCAAGCCTCTCTCTCTGCACCATGTGTGCAGAGAAGATGCAGAATCCATCTGCATCCAGCTAGCTAGATAGATTAGAGATCCTAACTCCTCACTTTCCTATCTAGAATGGAGTTCCTTAATAAATGCCTTATATATTGATTTGAAACTATGAATTGGCTCCAAGTTACTTTACTCTCAGCATACATGCATGCCTAACTAAATCTGCTGTGTTGTGCCTCTGTGCACTCTGCTATAATGAGAAAGGGATTCTCTCACCACAGAGAACTTCCAGCAGGTTATGGGAGCCCAGTATTTTGAGCTGCGTGTACTGCAACCAGAGAGTTAGGTTTGTTCGAGGAGATCCAGTGAGATCTAGCGTGGACACTTTGAATTGCTAATCTACAGCAACTGCTTTTTGGAGCCAGTGAGGATGGCTACTTACCTAGAGGGAAAACTCAGGCTGACTATCTTGAACACAGACAACTATTTGGAATGGAAAACCAGATTGAGGCTTGCACTGAAAGCAGAAGGACTCCAAAAGTTACTGAGGAGGAAACCCCCCCACCACAGAAGGAACCACAGCTGCTGAGAAGACTGCTAGACAAAATTGGCTCATCAAGGATGCGAAATCTCAAGCTTTGATCGCAGCTTCCGTGAGTAAAAATTACCTTTACACTATATGTGATCTTGGAACCTCAAAGGAAATGCTAAGCAAGCTAGATTCCTTGCATATGAAGAAGGGGTGGGCATACACCTTTAACTTGAGAAAGAAAATGCAGGATTTCCAGTATAAAGCTGGGGACTGTTTTGCTACACTTGTGGGATTTTTGGAAGATTTCTTTTTTCAATTTAAAGAGGCAGGGGAACAATTTACAGAGAGTCAGAAGCTGGAAGCTCTGTTCCTAAGCATGCCCCCCAGCTATAGCAGTATAATCGGCCAATTGGAAACCCACACCAATCTAAGCTATGAGAAAGCAGTACAAACATTATCTTCTGAGGCAAATAGAAGAAAAGTTTTGAATTCTCACTATGAAAGTGAATTGGCAAGTAACTTTGCTCTTAAAGCAACAATTGGTCATTCCAGAGGAAACCCAAGGTGGGGAGGGAATGCTGCAAGAGGAAACCGCATGGGGCCCCCACATTTACATACAAAGAGATCTGGCTTCATTGCCACCAAGGAAACTCAGTCCAGAGAGAGAGGTCACATGACCGCCAGCAGGGAGACTGCTCCTGAAATGCGGCCAACTGGGACTAATGCCTTTAGATGTTTTCTGTGTAACCAATTTGGCCACAAGGTGGCGAACTGTCCCAAGAATCAGACAAAGGATATTAAGCACACAGAAAAGTATTCGAACAGGAACTTTAATGTTAACTTGATGCAAAGCAATGAAAAGTTCATTTTTGATTCAGCTTCCTCTGTGCATATTTCAAACAATCTGGGTTTCTCTACTGAACTGTTTGATATTCCTGAAGAGACTGTTTATTTGGGCAATAATACTACAATTAAAGCCAAGAAGAAAGGTGAAGGAGTTTTGTATTGCAAGTTACTGGATGGATCTGTTAAACCATTTTTTATTAAAGATGTTTTGTATATCCCTGACTTCTCAAGCTCCTTGATTTCAATATCCAAGCTAGAGAAACAAGGCTGTGAACTGTATATTAAAAATGGACAATGTGTTGTTACCCAGAATGGAGAAGTTTGCCTTGTAGGGTCTAAATCCAAAGGTCTTTATCATGTGGAGGAGCAATCTACAGACAGAGAAAGACCAGCCCAGTCCAAACCTGAGGCATACCAGCCTAATGAAGTGAACCTTGCTAAGTCATGCCTGCATGAAAACTGCTTGCAACTGTGGCATAGATGCCTAGGACACAGGAGCTATGAGTCAATCCAGAACATGAAGGAAAAGGGATTAGCTAATGGCATTGATTTTGTACCATGTGACATTGTAACTAACTGTGTTTGTTGTCTTGAGTCCAAAGCAGTTAAGCCATTTCCTAAGCAGAGTGAAAGGAAGACCGGAAGACCCCTGGAGCTGATCCACAGTGATATATCTGGACCACTACCAGCAAGCATAGGTAATCAAAAATATTTTCTAACAATAACAGATGATTTCTCACGATACACGTGTGTATTTCTACTAAAGGAGAAATCACAGACGCTGGAGAAACTGCAAGAATATGTGGTGATGGCAAGCAACAAATTTGGCTGGAAGCCAAAGATCCTGCGCACAGACAATGAGGAGAATATATGTCCAACGCCACACAGCAGTTCCTGAGAGAACATGGAATCGTGCATCAAACCACGGTAGCTTCTTACGCATCACAGAATGAAGTGTCAGAAAACAGAAGTCTACTGGACATGGTAGGATGCATGCTTGCTGACGCACACCTCCCACAGAAATTCTGGGGAGAAGGCATCATGACTGCTGCATACATACAAAACAGAATGCACACAAAGCCTATAGGAACAACACCATATGAACTTTGGCATGGTCATAAGCCGTCCAGGACGCATCTGAGTGTCTTTGGAAGCACGGCTTAGTCATACATCCCAAAGGAAAAAAGGACTAAGTTAGGGACTAGGGCCACAAAAGGGATTTTTGTAGGCTACTCAGCACAATCTAAAGGCTACAGAATTCTGGATCCTGACACCAACAGGATAACCATAAGCAGAGCGGTGTATTTTGATGAGAATGAAAGAGGGGGCCTACACCCTTCAGAGGGGGCCTACACCGAAGCAAGCAACCAGACCAAACACCCTAATGACTCGATTATGCTTCCTGATCTCAGAGGAATTGAGGAGGAGGAGACAGCAGATCCAGAACCAACCACACTCGACACAGAGACCCCCAGCGATCCACCAGATACACCTGAGATAATGGGAGAGAACACAGAGGGTGAAGTGAGGCGATCAATGCACTCAAACAGAGGTGTTCCAGCTCCGAGACTGTCCTAGCTCGCAAGAACAGTGGAACAACCAGAACCTTCATCATGGGAGGAAATATCCCAGCTACCACAACCAGAAGCCCAGAAGTGGAAACGCAATTGAAGAGCTTGAGGCTCTACAGAAAAACAAAACCTGGACTCTTACTAAGTTACCTCAAGGAAGGAAAGTTATAGGCTGCAAATGGGTTTTCAAACTCAAACATGATGCTGATGGTGAGATTCAGTGCTACAAAGTCAGATTAGTAGCAAAAGGATATTCACAGAAATATGGAGAAGATTATGATGCAATCTTTGCACCAGTGGTTAAACATACCACAGTAAGGACTCTTTTAAGTATTGCTGCTAGCAAAGGAATGCATGTTGGACACCTAGACGTGAAAACTGCATTCTTGCATGGCGAGCTAGAAGAGGACATATACATGCAACAACCACCAGGTTTCTTAGAGAAAGGCAAAGAGGACTATGTATGCAAACTGCAAAAGAGCATTTATGGTTTAAAACAGGCTGCCAGAGCATGGAACATAAAACTAAATGATATGCTGCTTCAAGCAAACTTCAAAAGAAGTAACGCGGATCATAGTCTAACAACAGAATTTCACTTGACAATTTTATGCATCTCAAGGCAACTTTATGGAGTTACATTGAGACAGACTGGAAAGATTTGAAATCAAGGTCGCTTTAATCAGGGCTGTACAATTTCAGCCCTCCAGCTGTTTTTTAAACTACAACTCCCAAAATCCCTAGCCAGTTTCCAGTAGTCAGGGAGGATGGGAATTGTAGTCCAGCATCTGCAGGAGGGTCAAGGTTGTGCAACCTTGATCTTAAATGAAGAGAAAAGACTGTTTTTAAATCATTTTCATCAAACTTCCCATTTTCATTTCAGATACTTCCTGAACAAAAAGTACATGATTATTGCTTGATATAACCCTGGGGTTCCCAACCATGGGCTCCTCAGATGTTGTTAGACTATAACTCCCATCACCCCCTGCTGAAGGCCATTGTAACAGCGATGATGGAATTTGTAGTCCAGCAATGCCTGGGGAGTCAAGATTGGGAGCCCCTTATATAACCAATAAAAATATGGCAATTTGCAACTGAGTACTATACTTGACCAACTCTTAAAAAGCCACCTTGCAATGACTGTGAGAATAATTGTATTATTTCATCCTTACTTTCCTATATTTTGCAAAAAAATCTCAGATGCAACAAAGTATTGGAGCACAGAGACTGGCTCCCCTTTCCGAAACATGCATTACTTTCTGATCACGATATTACCCATGAACAAATAGAACTGTAAAGCTATGATTGAATCAGCAAGATTGCATCTGTTTCCTATCCCCTGGTTTCCTCCACACCCAAATATATGGACAGCATTAACTTCCAAACCATGGTCTAGAGTAGGTTTGCAAACCATATTATAGAAATTAGTCCTAACCATGGTTTGCCTAATTCATGTATCATGGGAAATTATGGTTATGGCAATCTGGGAGAGAGAATTGATGCATGGGAAGTGAGGGGAGAGTGGATGAGTTCACCTCATCCTCATCCCCTCCATGCTGGCTCCTGCCTGCCCCCTGCACTTTCCTAAAACTGCCCTCATAATTATCTTCTCACTGTCAGATCAGAAGGGCTGTATTTGATCCTCAGACTTCTAGAGCTTCCTGCTGCTTTTAGTAAAGTTGATCACTCTTTCACACAAGTAATAGTCCAGCCTCAGTGGTTCCATTTCAAGATTCAAGTGTTCTACTCCAAAGTCCAAGGAGTCAGGTACAGGGATTAACCCGTAGCAGGAGAGTGGTCCAAGGAGATGTCATTTCAAGAATGCCCAGGGCAGTCTTGTGCAGATCTGCCTACACAAGGAACACTCAAGGACAGCAATTTCAGTTCACACGAGTCCAGAGTTCGCAGTCCAGTGTTCCAGCTTAGGGACAGCAGTCCAGTGATTCCGCTAAAGGGGAAAGGGTTTGGGTGCACCATATAAGAACATAAGAACAGCCCTGTTGTATCAAGCCAAGACCCATCTAGTCCAGCATCCTGTTTCACACAGTGGCCCACCAGATGCTGCTGGAAGCCACAGGCAGGAGTTGAGGGCATGCCCTCTCTCCTGCTGTTACTCCCCCACAACTGGTACTCAGAGGCATCCTGCCTTTGAGGTTGGAGGTGGCCGATAGCCCAATGAGAAACCCCATCCTCCATGAAGTTATCCAAACCCCTCTTAAAGCCATCCAGGTTGTTGGCTGTCACCACATTTTGTGACAGAGAATCCCACAAGTTGATTATGTGTTGTGTGGGAAAGTACCTCTGTTTGTTGGTCCTAGATTTCCTGGCAATCCGTTCCATGGGATGACCCCTGGTTCTAGTGTTATGTGAGAGGGAGAAGAATTTCTCTCTATCCACTTTCTCCACACCATGCATGATTTTATAGACCTCTATCATGGCTCCCTGCAGTTGTCTTTTTTTCTAAACTAAATAGCCCCAGGTGTTGTAGCCTTGTCTCAAAAGAAAGGTGCTCTAGGCCCCTGATCATCTTGGTTGCCATCTTCTGCACCTTTTCCAGTTCTACAATGTCCTTTTTTAGATGTGGTGACCAGAAGTGTAAGCAGTACTCCAGGTGTGACCGCACCATAGTTTTGTATAAGGGCATTATAGTATTCCACAAGTTGATTATGCGTTGTGTGAAAAAGTACCTCTGTTTGTTGGTCCTAGATTTCCTGGCAATCAATTTCATGGGATTGCCCCTAGTTCTAGTGTTATGTGAGAGGGAGAAGAATGTCTCTATCCACTTTTATAGACCTCTGTCATGTATCCCCACATACTTGGTTGGGCAGCTTCTGGACAGTAGGAAGTAGCTTGTATCACCAATAATTACAACAAAAACGTCTGCTCTGAAGGAAAGCAAAGACTTTTTATAGGTTCTCTCCCCCACTCTCCCCCTCTGCCAGCAAGGTTCTAAAGGTAGGGGAACTCAGATACACAAAGGGAAGAAAGGGGAAGTTCCAGCACAGGATCCAGAAAAGAATGGGACAGTCATTACTGAGATGGTTCCCAGAACAAAAGCATCCTATTGTCCAGAATCTACATAACTGGGTTGTCCTCATTCTTGATTGCATCCCACAGTCTAATGGCCACTCTTCTTAGGGGCAGTCTTTATCTTAGTACCTTGATTGACTGATTGATTGATTGATTGATTGATTGATTGATTGAAACATATTTTTATACCTTATATCTTAGTACCTTTTTGCTTTATTAGGATCTCTGGCTTCCTTAAGAATGCAAGGAATGAGAGTGTCTAGTTTGGTATCACTTCAAGTGTGCATGACACAGCTGTTTGACCCCAGAAGAAGCTGTCTTCCCGCTAGGCACCAAGTGCTTGTCATGCCTTACTTAGTCTTGCTTCTGCCAGAAGCCAGAGTTTCCATAAGTGGGCAAGCGGGCTATCTGGCAACAGCCCCCCACCTTGGTGGCTGCTATTTTAAAAGCAGGAGGAACAAATAGTCTCATGATATTGTGAAATAATCTAGTGCTGTTAGTGGAATAATATGCTAATTTATTGATTCTGCACAAAATTCTAAAATGGTTTAAGATGCACATTTATCATACATTTCCATAGCAGAGTCCATGATTATTAGCTTCAGAAATGTAAAATGCCTTTTTTTCAGTTCTGTGGAAACCTATATGCATCACTTATAATATTTTTAAGGAACATTGGATTGCTCAGTATTAAAAAAAGGGAATAAATGCTCTCAGCTAAATTTATAGCATAATAAAAACTTTTATTTAAATGTAGGATATGTCAACAGGTGAAGGTTTTGATTAATTTGATAGAACAAGCTCCACAAAACCAATTTACAAGTGATTTGCAGATGTGCTGGCATCACTCAACTGTATTACTATGATTTATGTTACAAATACTAATGCAGATGATGAAATGAAATTTACTGTCTGTAATTACCTCAAAAGGCGGGGGGGGGGACATCAGAAGAGAAAAGGAGCTAAAAAAAACCACCCAGTGATTGGCTATTTAAACTCTGCTTACAAAGCAAAAGGTGGAAATACATTAATTTAATGAAACTGCAGAAACTGATTACACCATGATTTGCAGTCTCTTGCAAAATGCTCTAACCAAATGACCTGTATCTGATCTTGAGAAACTAGTACATATAGTCCCTTTATTTCACACTATTGGTCATGAGTAATCTGCATTGACATTATTCATGAGAGCATTTTGGATTGTCATGGCCAGGACCTACCATTTAGTTAAACAACTGACAAATAGTAATCAAATAACTTAGTATGAATACATTAGCATAAAAAGAGCATAGTTTCGTCATCATCATAACCCTTCTGTGAACAACAGACCGTCACTATTGTAAAGTCTTGCTACTGAGATATCCGTCTTTCTCACAGCCCAAACCTCCAGACACATGCACACAAAATTATTTTGCCCCACCATCCATGTTAAAAAGATGTGGTGGATACAAGTTGTGCATATAGTTATAATGGCATCTTCCGTGCATTTATTGCAGTGGCCAAATGGATACTTGTTGATGGCGATGGTAGTTATTGGGCAATCAGAAAATTTCAGCTGCTTGGTAAGGGTACAGCCACCCAGTTTGCACATTCTTGCTATCATTCTCAATGAAAGGCATCCTAACTGAGATATATTGCATGACACTTCTCCAATAAAGAGAGGCCTGATTTTTGCTGGTCATAAGAACATAAGAAGATCCCTTATGGATCAGGCCCAAGGCCCATCTAGTCAAGCATCCCATTTCGCACAGTGGCCCACCAGATGCCGCTGGGAACCACAGGCAGGAGTTGAGGGCATGCCCTCGCTCCTGCTGTTACTCCCCCACAACTGGTACCCAGAGGCACCCCGCCCCCTGTGAGCCCAGTGGTCGTGTAAACCACCAGGCTCACAGGTGAGCCTGGTGGTTTACAAGTGGGGAACCCGCTTGCAAAGCCCTCCCTTTAGCCTGCTCTCCCACTAACCCCATTATGGTGGGTCTCACTGATCGTGAGACCCACCTCAATGATTTACACCTATATCCAATAAAGTCAGCACACATGAATGTGCAGATCATTGCCTCTGTACAGTGCTCATATTGTATGTGCACAATCATAGTCAAACTTCATTTGGTTCATTTGTTTAGTGTTGAAAACATTTCAGTAGAGTTCTACTTACTGTAAGACAATCTCCTTTAGAGAGCTGTAATACAAGATGTTGGCCATGCCTACCGAAACAAAAACATGGAGGGGGCTCAATTACACTTTCAAAACAGGTTTCAAAGAAAACCAATACTGTACTGTCAAAGCAACATTTAGCACATTGCACAGGAGAGTATGGGAAAGAGAGCAAAATGGCACAGAAATCTGCTAGGCTGGAAAACTCATTCAGGGCAACCTCATCCTCTTCCTCATGTTTGTAAGGAACTAGGAGGCCAAGAAGACTCTTGGAGAGAAAATGAAAACACAAGTTTTCCTATATGCTTAAGAGCTATGGCCCTATTTCTCATCATGTCAAGGCTTACTGGTGGCAGAGGCAGCAGGTTGGAGCATTTCTTAGTGACTGCATTGGCAGCTGCCAGCACTTTTCACCAGAGTGAATGGCCATGGGCCCTTTGATGACCCCCTTTGATGGCTGACTCCTGATCCCTGAAAAGGGGTCTCTGGAAAGCCAAAAGACTGATAAAAAGAAAGGGTTGCCTTTTAACGTATAATGCATGTGATGCAGCATGATGCAACCAAGTGCAGCTTCTGAGGAGTGGGGGGCAGGGAGGCAAGTGCCCCCCAGGAAAGTGACTCTCCCCCATTCCAACTTCAGAATAAGTAGGGCACAGGTCACCCACCTATTCTGTGCCCCCCCCGCATTTTTTATTTTGGTGCCACCACTGGATGCAACATGCAGTGATGCAGT
This sequence comes from Hemicordylus capensis, assembly GCF_027244095.1. NCBI lineage: Eukaryota > Metazoa > Chordata > Lepidosauria > Squamata > Cordylidae > Hemicordylus > Hemicordylus capensis. The sequence goes on along the minus strand of NC_069661.1, from coordinate 50,138,085 downwards.
GCTAGGGGTGGGGCACTGTATTATGGTAAGGATGGTGACTGCCATTACCCCACCCCCTCCGCTGCCACTAAGAGGGGCCCCAGAGGCATTTGGCTGAAGGCTCCCACCAAAACTGCTCCTGGCATTGTCCATCTTTCACGCAGCCTTTCCCCTTGTTTTGTTTACGTCTCTTTGTGTCCTCACCAAGAGCAATAGTGAGAGCTACCATATAACCAGAATGGTTTGTCTTCAACTTAGGAAAGTTCAAACAGTTGATCTAGGAGGCTCACTATAACAGTCCAAGATCCTCAGCTATAAAATGTGAAATAAAAGATATCATGGGTGCTTTAAATGGCAAAACTTACGGGCAGAGCTCCACTTCCAGATAATTGCTTGTTGCACTATTCAAAAAGAAGGCTTCAACTACTGCGGAAGATATAATGCCATCATATTAATGTGTGCAGCTGAGTAGAGGGCAGAATCAGTCATGGGCTTGGATTATTATTTCTGTAGAAGATCGCCTTTATCTTGTTCATCTTTACAACTATTTCCAGTTTTACAAACTGATTTGCCCAAGGCCACACAATAAGACCTTGGGGCAGGTAACATTTTAATACAGGCTTTCCCAGTATGTTCTAGTGAATTGGCTCACTTCTGGATAAATCTGAAAACCTGACTAAACTTGCAAGAGATTTTTGCAATTTTTCTTCTGAAGAAAAAAAAAAATCATTTCCTGAAGCAGTGGTTTGTCCATGAAGCAAATATTTCCTCAAATCACTGCTTCAAGAGTAAACTCAAGAGGGCAATTTTGGGCAGGAACACAGCCTACAGAAAAGTAAACCTCCCTCCTGAATTACTTCCTTCCCAACCATGCTCACTCCTGCCATCATGACTATTGCTGACCAAAAAAAGAGGCACTTCCATCTGGAAGCCATGCTATAACACATGCACACATATTTAGTTTGAGAATATACATATTCTAATGGCACTGAATCTCCATTAAATATAAGAGTTGGATCGAAAAGTTCTCTCCCTTCAACAGAAGGATTCCTTCTTTCAAAGTAAGGGGACCTTTGGATCCAACCCATTGGCTGGACTCCAGCAACTAGCTTAAGTCATACCTAAGAGCTTCAGCATACACAGCAAGCTTCCCCCCACCCCACCCCGCCCACACCTTTGAATTGCAGGCTGCCATGCCATTTTTGTATGACAGGGTGGCTGCTGATTGAGAGCCATGAGTTCAAAAGCCCTTTGAGTGTGTTGAACTAGGTTCTTTGGATTCTGGCAACCGTTACGCAATGGATATAGGTTCCCAGCTTTCTCCTTCTATAACACTTCTATAACACCAAAATAATGGTTCTGTGACAGGACTCACCATGTTCTTACAGGCCACAAGCCAAAGAACTATTGTAGCTACGGATGGACACCTTTATTTAATTTAACTTAATTATTTATTTTATTTCTATACCACCCTTCCATTAGAAAATGATAGTTGATCACCTAAATTATTTCATGCATTAATATGGGTTTTTTAAAAAAAACAAAAAACAAAACCCTGGCTAATCAATATTGAAGCTATTCCCATGATCACTAGAAAGCAGGCTAAGGGAGCCTAGCCCGCTTTCTAGTGATCGTCAGAACCACCAGGTTCACAGGCCAACCCAGTGGTTCCAAGGTGGCTAGCCCACCTAATTCCCCTTAAATGAGGTTAACAGAGCAAGCGCTCTGTTAACCATGGTTTTTTGCTTGTGTGCCACCACGGCGCACGGCGACACATGAGTAGACCCCTGACCGGGAGGCTGCAGCCAGCCTCGGGGGACTCCCCAGAATGCCCTGTGCGCTCACACAGGGCAGCCTGGGACTTCCAGGGGCCAGGCGGCCCCCGATCCCCACAGCCCCTACCAGCTCTGTGATGGAGTCGTTAGTTGTGTGGGTGGCCAATCGGCCACTCGGGGCTCAAAGTTTGATCGTCTGCGGGGACAGCAGACTAAGCCCACTCTCCCCGCAGCAGCCCTGCAGGCTCTACACACGGATTGTGTGTAGAGCCTCATTAGTTTTCTAGACTTTAGACTTCAAAAGCTCTCTCTGTGTTTGTGTGTGTGTGCTAGCTTTCATTACACCTTACCTTCATAGTCCCAAAGTCCATCAAAAGGCTCTCCAGGTTCACCTGCTGGAGTTGGAGGATCATCAAAGAACAAGGAGCTCACTTCCATTACTAAACCTTCATTACCAGGCTTAAATATGATTGTCACTGGTGCATGCATAACTGGTATGCTGTCCCAGGTAGTTTCAATTTGATATTCTACCTACACAAATACATAGAAAGTCAGAAAGAATTGTGTGATCTGGTTTCGACACATTGAGGCTATTCACACAAGCAGCCCTAGCGAGACTCATATGAAGCGCTGGGGTCGAGGCCAATCCTGGTGCTGCTGCCTCCCTGGGTAGCTCAAAAAATTTACCGGCCCTTTTACCCAGGTACAGGGTGGTGTTCCTGCTCGGGCTGCATGGAGCTCAAGCATTCACAGAGCCAGGTACCTAGAGCACCAACTCATTGTGCAGTGCATTGTGGGATATCTGGAGACTGGGACACAATATCCCAGTCTGCAGAATGCCACGTGGCTCACGGCAGCGCTGGTCATGTGGGCACACAAGCTATACAGCTGGGCTTGCTGCTGGATCCTTGGAGGGGAAGGTAGGTGCTATCCTGCCTTCCGCCTGCCTGCCCACCCTGGCTGAGCAAGAGGTCCTATGAATGACCTTCTAAAGTGTTAATTCATTTGGAGGATGAATTCTGGGAATTCTGTGTGCCATTTGGAGACAATGCATGAGCAACCCAAATAGGATTGTCAGCTCTGCATGAAGCTCTTCCTGGATGCCCTGCCCCACTCTCCTTCCAATCTTTTCCACAATCCCAAGCCATTAAAAACTTCAGGATTGCTTCCAGGAGGGACCTGGAGATGGAGGCTGATTCCTGGAGACTCTTGGCCAGTCCTGGAGTGTTGGCAACACTAATTATACAAAACTTGAAGTCGAGTAGTTCTGACTGTGTTCTGGTGAGGAGAGGCATACTTTCCCTCTCCTTTACATGTATGAACCTTTATTTTTATGGATTCTCACTGAGTGTGTGAGTACATCTCTCTCTCTCTCTCTGGGTACTAGTTTTTCTTTTTCATGATGGCAGAAAATAGGCACTAGGAACATGGGAAACTGCCATATACTGAGTCAGACCATTGATCTATCTAGCTCAGTATTGTTTTCACAGACTGGCAGTGGCTTCTCCAAGGTTGCAGGCAGGAATCTCTCTCAGCCCTATCTTGGAGAAGCCAGGGAGGGAACTTGAAACCTCCTGCTCTTCCCAGAGCGGCTCCATCCCCTGAGGGGAATATCTTGCAGTGCTCACACATCAAGTCTCCCATTCGTATGCAACCAGGGCAGACCATGCTTAGCTATGGGGACAAGTCATGCTTGCTACCACAAGACCAGCTCTCCTCTCCTCCACTGTCCAGTTAAAGTGTAACTCTCAACAGCTGAAAAGAACACTGCTATAGGGATCGTCTCCACCTTGTGAAGGAACCTAAGCTGGAAAATGCATCTACTGTTTAATGTTTATACACACACGTACAGAGAGCCTGCAGGAGTTAACTGCACACTTGTTTCCTTTTTATGGCATTAGCATTAAGCTCTCTCACTCTCTTTCCAATAAGCTCCTACACGAGCAACTTAAATTTTATTTTCTTAGGACTGATGCCACCTACCAGTTGTTTTGAAATAAGCAACACTTTAAAAAAACCACCCTTCATTTTAACAAAATGCATTTCGAATGGTAGTTTATTTAAGTGCCATATGGCAGTCTTTTTTTCACACTAGCATCATAGAATAAAATGTGCATGGATATATATATTTACATTTATATCCCGCTCTTCCTCCAAGGAGCCCAGAGCAGTGTACTACATACTTAAGTTTCTCCTCACAACAACCCTGTGAAGTACGTTAGGCTGAGAGAGAAGTGACTGGCCCAGAGTCACCCAGCAAGTATCATGGCTGAATGGGGATTTGAACTCGGGTCTCCCTGGTTCTAGTCCAGCACTCTAACCACTACATTACGCTGGCTCTTAAATAAATAAGATAGATCTCTGTCCCCAAAGGGCTCCCCAAGGGGCTCACAATCTAAAAGAAACATAAGATAGGCACCAGCAACAGTCACTGGAGGTATTGTGCTGGGGGTGAATGATCTTGCATTACAATAAATTGATTAGTCTCTAACCTGACACAGGACTATTTTGGCTCTGAGAAAGTTGAAATGTAGCCCAAGATGTATAAAAAGTACCAAAGGAATAGTCTCAGAAAAGTGGAAGAGCAAGTTTATTCAACGCATAACAGGTTTGGCTAAAGTGGGAAGTTGCAACAGCTGCTGATATCTTGACTTATAAGGTGCTCATGTATGTAGAGTGTACGGGCATGGAGCAGGCCCCCTTGTGCAACTCTCCATGTCCTGTACTCACACTGTTGTGCAAGAAGGTTAAGCATCCAGAGCACTCCCCACACTCCAGAAGAAGTTAATAAGACTGGGAACATGGCTTAGGACCAGGTTACCCGGGAGTGCACCTTCTTCTGCACGATCCCCACTGCACATTAAGGTCAATCGAGAGAGATCCATCACCGGATGCCACCAGCTACTCTGGTGGAGACTCAAAAACAGGCCTTCTCTGTGGTCACTGTGGAATTTGCTCCCTATAATAGATGTTGGTGGTTTAACATCTTTAAAGTAAAGGTAAAGTGTGCCGTTGTGTCGGTGTCGACTTCTGGCAACCATAGAGCCATGTGGTTTTCTTTTGGTAGAATACAGGAGAGGTTTATCATTGCCTGCTCCTGTGCAGTATGAGATGATGCCTTTCAGCATCTTCCTGTATCGCTGCTGCCCGATATAGGTGTTTCCCATAGTCTGGGAAACATACCAGCGGAGATTCAAACTGGCAACCTCTGGCTTGCTAGTCAAGTCATTTCCCACTGCGGCATCAAGTGGCTGGTTAACATCTTTACCAGCCTTTAAAAGAGCCCTTAAGACACTTTTTTTAAAAAAGCCAGGCTTTTAGTAATTTTTGAATGTTTTAAGTTGGGTTAACAGTTTGTCCAATTTTTTGTGCTGTTTATTTTTGTGAACCACCTAGAGCCTTTGGAGTCATGCAGTATATAAATTAAATAAACAAACAAAATAATAATTGCTGATCCTCTAAGATGTGTGAGCTTGAGCCCAGGAGAAGAGGGTGAGTTCTGCGAGGGGTGATGTGCTGTGCCCACACACCCTAATTACATACTTTGTTTAGTCAGGATGTCAGCCTATGTAAACTTTAGCTGTTGAAGTGAGTAGAACTAAAGAGCAGGGAGAAGCAAGAGAATAGAAACACAACAAGAACCATTGATCTTGCTCTTTCCCAAATCAGTGGGAAATAATTCTTTTTAACATGAAAGTTGATGGGAAATGCAGCATTATTTTATTCAGTATTGATTATGCAACAGATTGTGATAAAGCAACAAAAGATAACTGTAAAGGAGTCTTCTCTATTGTATTATGTTTGGTCTCACTGATTACTATGAGACTTTTTTCAAACTTGTGGCAGGGTAAAGAATGTGGCTCACGTCCTCACCTTTCTTGCCCCATGCTGAAGAAATGCTTTCTCGTGATCTTTGAAAGGTACATTTTCACTTTAGGAAGAAAACACACACAAGATTAGTGGATAAATGGAATGTTGTATTAACTCAGACTGTAGTATTCTATTTTTATTTGTGAAATGTGAAGTAACAGCTAAGAAACCACCATTAAACTAGGGTTATACAGAAGTGATCTGAAGTTCTTAAAAAAAACCAAACAGTTCTGAAGAACAATAAAGAAAATTAGTGGTTGAATGAAATGGGGGGGAAAACACAGACGCTGATAACTTTATTCTCCCCTCTAGTGGCAAGAAGCAGTAAGAGTCAAGGTTTCTGGGATCATAACGTATTTCTGAAAGCAATTTTCACAGCCTATCAATCCAACAATTGAGAGGAGCAACAAGCCAAGAATATATTTCAATGTTTAGATAACTTCTGTGTTAGAAGTGATAAACCTATGAAAGTGATAAGCTTTCCATATTTATATAAATAAATAAAAAATAAAAAGAAAAGACAACCCAAATTCTTTTTTCCAAAAATTTATTATTTAATAAAGATTCTACCTATATCATGGGTTCAGTGTTACCACCATTAATTACATTTTTAACCCACTCTTCCTTCCAGGATCTCAAGGTGGCAAACATGATTCTCTCTCCAGCCATTATATCCTCACAACAACCCTGTGAGGTAGGTTAGGCTAAAAGAGTGACTGGCCCAAAATGCCCCAGTAAGCTTCCTGACTGAATTTTGAAGATGATCTCCCAAATCTTAATCCAGTATGCTAGTTGATGCCACTGCACAACTCTGTATCTTACACAATGTCACACTGCAAGCAAATAGATTGATTCTCTTGTACATTAACACAATGCCACTATGCTAGAATTGATTTAAATCACTATTCATGGACATTTAAATCACTATTCATGGACATAGTATGGAGACCGGGGCTCCTATTCAGAGACAGTTACACACGATCTGTTAGCCTGAGACTGTGGGCAGAGATACACATTCAAGATGCAAAATGAATGGGTGTAACCTGCAGCTCAGTTGAAGACTGCATTAGGTGAATTGCACTGGATGGTTTCTATTCTGTCTACATGCATATCTCCCTTACCGAATTGGGATATAGGACTTGGAAAAGTCCATAGGAGCTGCCCAAGCCAAAACCGAATGAAAGCCAAATTCTGCTTCTTACAGCCCTTCACTAAAATGATGCAAAATGTGCATCTTTTTAAGAGCACTGTGAACGAAAAAGTCAAAACACACTCAGGAAGTCTACATGATCTTCTCATATATGGCACAGCCAATATCTTTACACAAAGGGCTTGTCTGCTTGTTAAGTTGACATCCTCATCCCATGTCCTCCCCTCGCCACTTTAGCTTAAGAAATTGGCTGCATTGTTTAGGATTCAAAAAATACATTGCTTTGCATAGTCCCATCTATACATCCCATACAGTGGGAGGAGAAAAGATGGGAAATATTACCATTAGTGCCCCCTACGTCACCTTCAGTGGCACAGTGGGGAAATGCTTAACTAACAAGCAGAAGGTTGCTGTTTTTGAATCCCTGCTGGTACTATATTGGGCAGCAGCGATATAGGAAGATGCTGAAAGGCATCATCAATTCACACTGTGCGGGAGGCGGCAATGGTAAACTCCTCCTGTATTCTACCAAAGAAACCCACAGGGCTCTGTGGGTGTCAGGAATTCAAACTGACTCAACGGTACACTTTTTACCTTTACTGGCTTCTACTGATCCAGCTTACCATAGGGGCATGGATCAAACCCTCCCAAGACTAAAGGACTAATCTGCAATCCTATGCACATTTACTACTACTACTTATATACCGCTTTTCAACAAGTTCTCAAAGCAGTTGATAGAAAAAAATGTATAAGATGATTCCCTGTTCCAAAAGGCCCATAATCGAACAAGAAACATAAGGTAGACACCAACAACAGCCACTGGAGGGATGCTGTGCTGGGATTGAAGAGGGCCAATTGCTCTCCCCCTGCTAAATATAAGAGAAACGCCACTTTGAAAGGTGCCTCTTTGCTCAGTTAGCAGGGGTCAGCTATCTACTTGGCAGGTGTTCTGTTGAATTCAGCAGGACTTGTTTTCAAACATGTATAAGATTGATTTGTTTTCCATAGAAGGTGGCAACAGCATCATCACCCTTCTCATGTTGAACAGCCCGTATCTTCCTTCAGCCTGGCAGACTAAAGATACAGAAGCAGGGATGGCTAGTAAAGGAGGTGACAGTTGAGAGCAGGGGCCTATTCATGAAGCTGGGAAAGCTTTGAAGAAAAAGGGCTGGCCATTGGGGACATCTTACTGGAACCTTTCCCTAATAAGAGCATTTAGTGGGGAAGAGTAGAGCAACACCAGTTTTTGCCCTTCCCCCTGAGTGTGCACTCTTGGCAATACTCTGGCTGAGTTCAGAGCAGCTTCTCTGTGCCGGGAAACAGCTCAGCTACAGCCTAAGGTGGCGGCCCTGGATGTCAACCATTCTTCTTAAAGTCTGATGCCCAGAACTGGACACAGTACTCCAGGTGAGGTTTGACTACCACTATTATGATGAATATTTATATACCACTTTTCAACAAAAGATCCCAAAGTGGTTTACATAGAGAAATTTTTTAAAAATGTGGATCCCTATCCCCAAAGGGCTCACAATCTTAAAAAGAAACATAAGATAGACACCAGCAACAGCCACAAAAAAAGGGATGCTGTGCTAGGGCTGGATAGGGCCAGTTGTTCTTCCCCTGCTCAGTAAAGAAAATGCCCACTTTTAAAAAGTGCGTCTACTCAGTTAGCAGAGGAGTAAAGTGGAAGTATTACTTCTCATAACCTGGAAACTATGGTTGTAGGAATGCAGCCCTGCAGCACCCCACTCAAAACCTCTCTACAGTTTTATGAGGCACTAAGTACTATTTGAGTAAAACTTTTCAATAAGTTGAGCATCTACCCAACAGTTTTGTAATCTAGCCCACATTTGACCATTTTGTTCACCAAAATATTTTGGAGAACTTTTGTCAATTTCTTGGTTAAAATCAAGATGTGTCTGCTGCATTCACACAATCCAGTAAAAATTGATTGATTAAGTGCCGTCAAGTTGGTGTAGACACTTAGCAACCACCAGTAAAAATAGGAACCTCATTAAAAAGAGAGTGAGAGAGATTAGTCTGGCAGAATTTATTCTTGACAAATCCACGTTGGCATATACTAACCACTGCATTCCTAATCAAGATGCTTGTGGACTGGCTGCTTTATATTCTGATCTGGTATCTTCCCTGGTATCAGAGTCAGACTGCCTGGTCTGTAGTTTACTGTATCTTCCTCCTTTTTTAAAGTTCAGGGAAACGTTAATCCAGTGCCACGTGTGATACCTCACCTGTTCCCCAGGATTCATTTCTGGAGAGTGAATTATATGATAGACATTCTGAGAGTACATCAGCAACTTCTTTTAGTAGCCTAAGATGAAATTCATGTGGCCATGGTGATTTGAACTCATTTGAGGTAGGTCGGGATTTCCTGATCACCTTCTCAATCAAACTGCAATCCTGATCCCTCAAATTAACACTGCTTTTGGGAGACTGAAAGAAGACAAAGTAGGAATTGAGCAGTTCTGCCTCCTCTTTGCCAACCCTTAACATTTTACCATCTTTATTGAGCAACAGGCATACCATGTCTTTCCTCTTATTATAAATTTATTTCAGCACAAGCTTTCCTGGGATAGAGTATTCTATCAAGAACACAAATTTTTTTGCTGAAATATACACAGGGATCCCTCTGCAAGTTCTTTGCTCTTGCATGCCCAGTGAGAATGGCCGGGGGCGAGAAGTGAATGGTGTGCCATTTTTAGGGGGGGCAGGAAGTCAAAATAAGAGACAGAAGACAAGTTTAGTCACATAAATATCTGTGGAAGTTTTCAGGAAGCATTTGTCAGGAGGCATGTATAGTTCTAATGAACACATTTCATGGATTAGTCTGAGCTCTATGGATATCACTTACCAACTCTTTTAGAATGCAAGGTAAAGAAAATCTCAAAATGTTGTATTGGACTGTATTTTACATTGGTTTGGGGAAGTTTTATTTTAAAAAATGAAGAGGAAAACTATCTTGAAGATAAATACAATAATGTACTCTCCAATGCATGTGCTGAATTTTAAAAAATATATAAACATTAGGATTTTAAAAAGCCACAGAACTATATCATTCCCAGGACTTATCAGCAACTACCTGGCATGTGGCAACTACCTTACTGGCAACTGTATGTGACTTAACCCAGGCATACCAGTGGCCAAGCTTTTGCACAAACGAATAAGATCATTTCTGTAGCACTCTAAAAACTTCAACATGGCTCCACATGAGACTAAAAAAACCCCCTCTGCATTGTAATGCTCTCTGCACTGAAAGAACTGGACAATATTTCATTTGGTTTTCTTTCAAGTAATGGCTTATAGTGCAATGGCTCATAACTACTTGTCTCACAGGGAGGAATAAAGCTTCTGCTTTAGCACCATGCAATCCACTTTGTTTAAAAATTTGCTTTATAAGCAAGGGATCAAACACCACACTTAAACATGAAATCAAGCCTTTCAATTTTATAAATGCAAGAGGACCAAAAAAAAGTTATGGGGTACCTGTTTAGTGTGAAGTGGTGTGCAGGGTCAGTAAGGCATAGAGATATAAAAACTGCAGCAAATAAGGACTTCATTTTCTCAAGCTACCAGGCAGTAAAAATTTAGAACATTATATATATATATATATATATATATATATATATATATATATATATATATATACACACACACACACACACACACACACACACATACATACACACCAGCTATGTTATCACAGCCAAATAGTCATTGGGCTTTTGAGATATTTATTATCAGAAAGAAGTCATTAACACCACTTATTGGCCTTGACAGTGTTTTAATAATTGACTAAGACTTTAATCAGTGACTGGTTATAGTAAGTTAGGGAAGCATTTTATATTGACACTTCAAATACCCACCATCATCACAGTAGGAAGTTTATTTAAAATATAGTCTAACACCTCACAGACTATATCAAAGAAATATGCACATGAGTTCAGGGCTTTCTGAACATGCTTCTTTAATAGCACCTGGTGTGTTTGCTTCAGAAATTCATTTATTAAAAACGTTATGTTGCACCCTTCAGTATTACTACTCACAGGGTGGCAAATAGAATCACACAAACAAAAACAGAACAAGTGTATTTTGAACTGTAGTTTTTGAACAGTTTTCAAAGGTGGCATGTATAATGCATTGCAGAAGTCTAATCTGGAGGTTACCAAAATAAAGAGAACAGTGACCAGGCTGTCTCTGTCCAAGAGAAGCCAGAGCTGGTGGTGTGTCAGGCCAGAGCTGATGGTAGGAATTCCATGCCAGAGGTGGCACAAGCTTTCAGTGACGAAGTTGGATCTATCAGCTATCCAAGATATTGAACCTGATTGTTTGATAGAGTTCCACTCCTATGCAGAACAGGTCAACCACCATGTCCCGTAGAAGATAACCTAGCCACCAGCAGCACATATACCACCAGGCCAAGCCATAATATCTGGGTACCACCTTCTGGAATCAGCCTTGGCGTAGGAATGGCATAATTGAAACACAGCACTCCAAGTCTCCAAACTAGACACCGAGCACCCGCTTGAGCACCTTGCTCAAGGAGGGAATGTTTGCAACCAGTGAATAGGTATTGCGATCCTCCAGACACAGAAAAGCTCTTTACAAAAGCAATCTCACAACTATCTCCTTCAAGTAGCTTGCATTTTCCCCTTGCACACGGGTGCACTCACCACTAGGGGTGTGCACAAAATTTTGTGTTTCATTTCAACCTCAAAACAAAACATAAAATGCTTGAAACATGTTGTTGAAACAGTGGCCAAGTGCTAATTTGGAGAGCTGGTCTACGGATTGGGTTCAGCAGATAGATCAGCCTTCTGTGGCAGGCCAACATGCTAAGTTCAGACCGGAGGCCTAGTCTACCCACCTCACACAGTGGCCCACCTTGGAGGCCTGGTTTACCCACTATGTGAGTCCTGGTCTATCTGCCGTGTGAGGTGGGTAGATTAGGCCTTCGCCCCAGACCTAGCACGTCAGCTTGCCTCAGAGAACTGGTCTACCTGCCAACAACAGTTAGTAGACCAGCTCTCCCCAGAGAAACAACCCTCCAAAATGGCACTCGAAATCTATCAAGTCAAAGCAGGGTTGTTTTGAGCTCAAAACAGGCCTTTCGAACTCAAAATGCTTTCTACATCCCTATTCACCACCTCCATGCCCCAGTCAGTAAATCCTCTTCTAGACGTTATAAGCCAAGGAGAGCCACTAGAAGCAAACAAGTGCTGGACATACTCTTCTAAAGAATAAACTTTGATTCACACTATGATTCAGGTGAGCCTATGCCGTTTCCGTTCCTCTCAAACCTCTGTTGGTGCTGCTGGAGAAGCTCCATGGCTCTTAAGAATAGCTTCAGAACTTCCCATTACAAATAATGAGAGAGGTGTTAAGTACTAGTGCTATTTTTAGGAGCCACAGGTACTCTTCAGCAGCATCCATGTGGTTTTCAGATAGATATACAAATGTGTGCTGCACTCGAGTCAGTGGGTCCTTACACTGTATGCAAATCATTAACAGTAGCTTGTGCAAGTTTGGAAGCAAACTTGAAAGAAAACCAGCTCTGGTCAGAAGTCCAAAAAAGAGTCCTGAGCTGTATCTGCCTCCCTTCCAAACTGGTACTCTGATAAATCTAAGAACTACCAAAATATGTACATTGCTTCCATTAGTCTCAAACTGGGGCGTGTGTATCATTTTCAAGACTCTGCATCTATATAGTGAACAATTCCCTCTTAGATCAAGGGCCAGCTTATGGAAGCACCATAAGCTCTTAGACAAGTGAACTGAAACAGAATAAATATCTCCTGATGTGGATGTCCATGATAAGAGTAAGTGTCCAGACCCATATCAATCTTATTTTTGCAATATGTTGTGACTCAAGATCATGTGCCCAAGAACAGAGAGTGGAGCAGGTGAGGACTGTAGCAGCAGTAGTAGCCCTAATAAAAGCTAGAGGTATTTGGAGATTGTGGGCTGGGAAAGAAGAGATGAAAGAAGAAGCTGTTATAGTACAGGATAACCTCATTATTTGCAGTTCCACAGGGTGTCCAATAGACACCCATCTCCAGTATCCACAGATACTGATGGGTTAAAACCCATGTATCCATGGTTCCTAGAAAGGCAGAAGTGACCATGGAGGTCACTTCCAGCTGCCATTTTGTCTGGAGGAGCCCAGGAGCCATTTTGTGGCTCATTTCTTGTGTGTGAGGGGAGGAGGACTTTTCCCTCTTGGGGGGGGTCAGTTATGGGGGCATTTATGGACACATGGGGGACCCACAGAGCACACCACAGCAAGTTCTGGACAGTTTGGGGGCTTTAAAAAGTTTCCCTCCACCCTGGAACCTAACCGTTTTCTCCCCCATAGCCCTAATGCGTTGTTACTTGTGGTTCCATTACTCAAGGTAGTAGACAAGGAATGGAACCCCAGCAAGTAACAATTTCTCCTGTATGATGGTAGTACCAAAAGAAAGATTGTGCCATCGAGTCAATGTCGATTCCCGGCAGCCATAGAGCCATGTGGCATTCTTGGTAGAACGCAGGAGTAATTTACCATTGCCTTCTCCTGGCAGTAGCAAAGCAGAGGAGTATTGGAGCAGATAGGAATTCCATACTTTTTCTTTCTGAGTTTTATGAAGAATACAGATTTATATTCTGCTTGCTTAAGAACCATTTTGGCCTAGACTATCCAACCACATCAACAGGATAAAAACACATCCCTTTAATATCTTTATTTAAGAAGATTTCTGCTAGACTTGAAGCCAGCGCTACCTCTGGCTTACTTTTCAAATCTACTTACCACAAAAAGGAGACACAACTTGCTCTATATTTTCATATAAATAACCAAGTTACAGATGTGTTAAAATCTACAGAAAGGTTAGAATTAATACTTAAATCTCAGTGAGAGGGCCTAAAAAGACTTGTAACCGATATGGAATGCCCTGTCAAAGATAAACACATCAGCCAAAGCATATAATTTCAGCTGTGTAGCTGGCTTTAGACACTAGTCTAATATTTCATATCTGCTACATTACTTGTTGAAGTGGTTTGCTGCCATCTAAATGGAAGACAAGGGACAAAGGTCCTTCTGAAGGTGGAATGAAACATTTCTTAGATCATACTTGAAAGAGCATTTTCACAAAACCAGAAGTGGCATTAGATCAGCTCAAATTTGCTGTCTGTAATAACCTAAAGGGTTCAATGGCTTATTAAGGCTAAAACCATCTCCATCTTTATTCCCCAAACTGAAAATAGTATTTCAGAGCTGTCACACTGAAGAGGCAAGAATGACTTTGAATCAGTAACAGCTTCAGTACATTACAAGGAGCAACCATTTAGATGTCTCCTTTACAAGCGCATGAGAGAATACCTATTCTTAAAGCCTATCCTTCAACTGACTGAAGAGCATACACCCATTATATTCTGCAACTATTGCAGTACAGAGCTAGAACTGCATGTTCTTCTCTCCGCTCATTCCTCTTGGATTTTGCTGTGATGTAATGAAGTGAAATGGGTTGACATTTGCTATTATCAAGAGAAAATTGAGTTCTTCATGTAGGACCCAATCCCAAATGAAGGTTAACTTGGACAAGAGTAGTAGGCAAGTGGGGAAACTGGATTCTAGGATTCATCCTAGGTGCTGGGAGAGAGGCTAATTTTCCCCTCCTCCCCTCACTGTTAGGAAAAGTGATCAGATGAATTAGAAAACAGGTAATCCCAGGCACTACTCTTAAAGTGCCATCATTGAAACAGAAAATTAATGAACCACCTTCCATAAAATCGGATGTATTCAACATAATCCAGTGTCTGATTTTAAGAATAATATCCAGAGAGCTTACAAGAGGTCTGCCAATTTAGAAAAACTGTAGCTTTTCCATACGACTGCTTTTAGATCTACATCCCCATTACCAAAAGCACCAGTGTCCTTTTCTACCTAATTAGGAACCAGTTCTACCTACACAGAGTTGTCCTGCATGGTGCTCTGATAGAAGCAAGTGTAGTATAAGGTGTCCAGAACTCTGGTGCAGTTTACTAGAGGGCAGATGTTCAATTTTGAGTGCTGCTTGTTGTTACTATAAATCTTTTGGGATGGTTTAAGCTTAATCAGTCTTTTCCCCTGAATAGCAGGAAGTGTACAATGACTTGCAAATTCCATGTTCTTTAGGCTGCATGCACCAGTATCTTTCCTTTATTTCAGCAGCAGGCACAATGATATGCTATACATCAATTCATGTCTTCCCTACTAGCAAGGATTCCTTTGTATGCTATCGTTTAGATCACTATAAACATTAGGCCTGTGCAAATTTGGATTTTATCTGAAATTGCACAACATTGGTAAACATAGATTAAATCCAAATCTGATTAAAAAAAAAATCAGATTGGTAAAGTCAGAATTAATTCTGAAATAGTTTGGAATTCACAACATGGAATAGGGTGTTTCCATATAGAGGTGAATGGAGAAACTGGGGGGGGGGAATCACGTGGCCAATCTCCCACTGACCACTATGGGGAAAATACAAATGTAAGTCTGAATCAGAATCCCAAACCAAATATTGCCAGAGCCCATAGAATTCAAACCAGATATTGTCGATTGGATTGGGTTGAATCCAAATCTGAATTTTCTCAACACGCACAGGCCCAACATGCTGTTTAAGCTATCGCGACACATTGATTTAGTCCTATGTGGGGCAGAGGTCCCTGAACCCTAATTCAGTTAACCCGCAACATCATATACTTACAGTAACTGCACACAAGCACAAACAAAATTTTTAAAAAGAAAAAGCTGTGATTGTCAAGCAAGGCACAACATCTAACTAAATTTTCTAAATTTTAATGTTTGATTTTTATCTTTTTATGCAATTAAAATTAAAAATTAAAAAAAATTAAAATACAATTAAAAATTGTGTTATATTTTAATTCTGTACACCGCCTAGAAATTTTTATACAAGGTGGTATATAAATTCAATAAATAAATAAAATAATAAACTAGTGTCATATGCTGTTCTAGGCTTGGGCATTAAATAAGTCAAATGATAGTCAACTATTTTTACATTATACTTTATTAGAACAAATATTGAGTATTAAAGTATGATACATATTCCAACTACAACAAACTCATTGCGAGACAAGGCAATTAAGTCATTACACTTTATGAATTCACTAAACAGGTCTTCTCTTTGACTTTTATCCTTGAACATCAGGGTTAGTCCATGGTTACAATATTTTAAAAAATGAAACATAACAATACTAAAGCAAACTAACTAGCTATTGTCAGTTTTGTGTGTTACCAGGTCAATTCTTCAAACATTATGAGCATCATGGCTTCCTACAATGCAAGACAATGTTTAAATCCAGTCACATAGACAGACAATGTATGACTGGTATGTCACTCCTAAGACATACTGCAGTTCCTCTATTTTACCAATACAGGAACATAAGAAGTTGTCTTATACAAGTCAGGCCACTGATCAATCTAGCTCAATACTGTCTACACTGACAGGCAGCAGCTCTACAAGCTTTTGGACAGGCATGTTTCCCAGCCCTGCTTGGAGATGCCAGGGACTGAACCAGAGACTTTGTTTGCAAAGCAGATGCTCTAGCACTGAACTACGCCCCATACCTGTAATTAACTTTTTTAGTTATCTCCTATAATGTTCAGTTCCATTTTACTCCACTGCCTTGGATGAAAAAGCTAGTTTCCAGCTAGATTCTCTTTAAGCCTACGTAGGATGGGAAGAGACGCTAGAAAAGCACCTGAAACAATATTGTTAGATTTACTATTCATGTTACAGACATAATCAGTTTAGTGTGAGAAAATAAAGCCTGTTTGGTACTATGCAATCAACAGATCATAGATTACTCTTACCTTACAATATTAACAGCTCAGTGATTAATTTGTTAGAAATACCTACATTTTGACAATACTGTAGCTTGTTCAGGCAAACAAGCAGATTTTAAGGGGAATCACAAGATTGTTGAATGACAATTCCACAGATTATCCACAAAGGCAAGGTTATTAAGGTCCTAAATCTTATCAAGAGCCGATGCCAAAGGAACATAGGAATATATGAAGATGCCTTCTACTGAGTCAGACTGTTGGTCCATCTAGCTCAGTATTGTCTACACAGACTGGCAGTAGTTTCATCAAGTTTACAGGCCAGAGTCTCTCTCAGCCCTATCTTGGAGATACCAGGGAGGGAAATTGGAACCTTCTGCATGCAGATACTCTTCCCAGAGTGGCCCCATCCCCTAAAGGGAATATCTTGCAGAGTACACATATAGTCTCCCAGAAATGCCAATCTGGGTACATGCAGAAATGCCAATGAGGATGGACCGTGCTTAGCAAAGGGGACAATTCATGCTTGCTACCACAAGGAGTCAATTCACTGCAGTAGAAGAAAACATACAGGTTAGCAAGTTTATTATGAGGCTAGTTCAAGGGTCTTCCTCGAAGCAAAAATGTTGAAGAGTTGGATGCTGAAAATCCAGCAACAGCTGACTGGGGAGACTTTGTTCAGCTTATTATCTTTTGTAGTGTCATTCACTGTTCCCAATTAACCATAGCTTGATTCCTCCTCCGCTTCATGCCTATTTCAACACAATTGACCAATTGTCAATTCTTCTATGCTAGTTATCAGAAAGCATACTATAACAGACAGTGGGACATTATGAACAACGGATCAAATGCATTCAGATTACATCTCAGATGCAGACACACATGCAGGAATAAACATTCTTCCATTTTTGCATTCTAGGAAAATAATCTTTAAAGCACTCAAGTACATACGATTCTCAAAACTCTGAAATATTTTTCTACATAGAAAAAATTATCTGTGAAGGAAATGAGGAGTTCTTTATAGCCACCTACAGAAGTTCTTGGCTTAGGATACAATGCCAGCCTACACCTTAATGGGAGATTCTCTGCAGTGAATGCCAGCAACAGAACCAATAAAGCAGTATTGCTGAAATGACCTGTGAAAAAAGCAGATCAGTGTGGGGATTTGAATAAAGATGAAATGTTTGACAGTTTAAGACTGAAAGCTGAATGGGTAACAGAACACAATGGTAAGAAATGCAAAAAGCATTGAGATGTAGGAATAAAGCAACAGGGTAGCACCCACAGATTCTCCTAAGGCAGGGCTACACAACTCCCATTAGCCCCAGATACAGTGGCCAATAATCAGGGATGAAGAGCATTGTAGTCCAACAACAGTTGGAGGGCCAAAGTTGTACAGCCCTGCCCCCCATTCCAGATTTAGTAAGAGGGTGCATTGTGAATTATTCCTTCATGGAAGTGGAAAGTGAAAACTAGAGTGGGCACATATGGTGCAAGGACATTTGAGGGATACAAGAGATCCATTACCTCCATATCTGTAGCAAACTTCCCAGTGTCAGCATCAAGGAGTGTAGCAAGGAGTCCTGCAAAAGTGATTCTGAGCAGAGCTGGTTTACTGTATCCCATAGAACTCATGTTTGCTGAGCTCAGGCACACAGTTGGGGTACATGTAAAAAACCTGCCAATCTCCCCAACTGCTAATGTTTTAACCTAATGCAACAGTACCCACGGGTACTCAGTCGGAAGCCTACTCTGTGAAGAGTAGATGCAGCTTGAGTAGGTGAGCAAGCTTTTCTAAACAGATCATCATCTAGCCTTTCCCCCTTTCAAACTAACTAACAGGAGGAGGGGAGATTTTGAGGGGCTGGTTTTCTTTAAGGGATAAGTCTGTGTGTGTTAGTTATTTACCAGGGCTAGCAAACTCCAGTGTTTTTGTTTGTCCTTGCCTGGAGGGAGTGGAGTCAGCTAGGGCTGTGTGAGGCCCCACATTCCTTTGACCCACATCCTGTGTCTCAGTTGGAAGCCTACTCTCTACATAAGAGATGAAGGCCCGAGAGCATAGCATACAGAGCATAGCGGACAGGGATAGCAAACAGGATGTTGGAGTTTTGCAGGAGTTTAGCAGGAAGTGTGCAGGAGAGCCTGGAACAAGCCCCTGTGATCACAAGGAGCTTGGTGGACAAGAGAATATAAGTACAAATCCCTCCCTCATTCTTGAGAAAGGCTGTTTGGACAGTTAAATAGCTAACCATTACACCTGAGACCTATCCTAATAAACTATCTCTAAATACTGTAAACAGCCAACAAAACCAGTATGAAGACAGAAAGTCAGCAGGCGAGGGGGCACTTCCCAGTGTATTGCACAGAGTGCCACATGTATGACTATTTGCCCCATGGGCAGAAGTCATGGGTGTGTGCTCGGTGCAATGAGCTCCTGCCTCTCAGGGAACAAATTCGTTCCCTTGAGACCAAGGTGGTGGATCTGGAGAAGTTCAGAGAGACAGAGAGGCATGTGGACAAGACCTTCAGGGATGTGGTAGAGGCATCCCACTACAGGGCTGTCAGGGAGAATGAAGGTCTCGGGCAAGGAGGACATCGGTCTAAGGAAGAGGGAAATGCTCCTTTAGAAGGGACCCCTTCCGTGGAAGATGAGCCCATATCCTCTCACACAGGGGATACTCCTCAGGGGGGTGGGGGCCTCCTTGTAGTGGGTGATTTCATCATTAGAGATGTAGAGAGGTGGGTTTGTGACACGCGTGTTAACTGCACAATGACTTGCCTGCCTGGTGTGAAGGTTGCGGACATCACGCAGCATCTAGATAGGCTCTTAGGCAGTACTGGAGATAGCTGTTGAGGTGGACATCTGCACCAACGGTGTGGGGAAATGTAGTTGGGAGGTCCTGGAAGCAAATTTAGGCTAATAGGTAGTGTATTGACGTCCAGGACCCCCAAGATTGCTTTCTCAGAAATGCTACCTGCTCCACACACAGGTAAAGTGAGACAGGCAGAGCTGAGGTGTTTCAGTGCGTGGATGAGATGTTGGTGCCAGGAGAAGGGGTTTAGATTTGTTAGGCACTGGGATACATTTGGGGGCAAGCAAGGCCTGTGCAAAAGGGACGAGTTGCACTTGAACCAAGATGGAACCAGACTGCTGGCGCTTAAAATCAAAAAGGCTGCAGAGCAGCTTTTAAAATGACAACTGGGGAATAGCCAACAGGAGCTGGGAAGTAAGTCAAATCTGATTCAGCAAATGCCATCCTTTAAAGTGCGAGGGGGCAAAGGATTCAGATAAAACAGAAGGCGACAGAGCAGAAACACATAAAGAGCAGACAGAAGCCTGTGCCAGATGGTCAAAGAGTCTAAAGAAATATAGCATCACATGGTAAGAGTGTCAGTGTATAGGTGCTTATATGCCAATGCCAGAAGCCTCCGAGCAAAGATGGGTGAGCTGGAGTGTTTGGTTGCTAATGTAGAAATAGATATAGTGGGCATAACAGAAACATGGTAGAACAGTGAGAACTAGTGAGACACTGTTATCCCTGGATATAAACTCTATGGAAAGGACAGGGAGGGGCGCCTTGGAGGTGGAGTAGCACTGTATGTTAAAGAAGGCATAGAATCTAACAAGCTAGAAAACCTATGTGTAGTGGAGTCCTCCACAGAAACCCTGTGGGTGACAATACAAGGCCTGAAAGGAAACGGGCTACTGGGGATGTGCTATCGCCTTTCGGATCAAAACGCTGACAGTGATTAGGAGTTGCAGTAGGAAATCAGGGAGGCGTCAAGGAGAGGCAGTGCAGTAATCATGGGTGACTTCAATTACCTACACATAGACTGGGTAAATTCACAGTCAAGTAATGACAGAGAGGTCAAATTTCTAGATACGCTGAATGACTGTGCCCTAGAACAGCTGGTCTTGGAACCAACCAGACAGAAGGCCACTTTGGACTTCATGCTGAGTGGCACCCAGGACCTGGTGCGTGATGTCAAAGTCATCGACCCTTTAGGGAACAGTGACCATAGTGTGATCAAATTCAGCATATATGTAGGGAGAGAATCACCATGGAAGCCTAACACAGACATTTTGAATTTCAGAAGAGGAAACTTCTCCAAAATGAGTATGGTGAAAAGAGAATTGAAAGGGAAAATCAGGAGAGTCACTTTGCTCCAGAGTGTATGGAGTTTACTCAAAACTACAATACTAGAAGCCCAGTTAGATTGTATACCCCAAAGAAGTAAAGGTACCACTCAGTCCAGGAGGATGCCTGCATGGCTAACAGGTAAAGTCAAGGAAGCTATGAAGGGGAAGAAGACTGCCTTCCGAAATTGGAAGGCCTGTCCAAATGAAGAGAACAGAAAGGAACACAAACTCTGGCAAAAGAAATGCAAGGTGACAATAAGGGAGGTGAAAAGAGAGCTTGGGGAACATTTAGCTAAAAGCATCAAGGAGAACAACAAAAACTTCTTTAAATACATCAGAAGCAGGAAACCTGCTAGGGAGATGGTTGAACCATTAGACAATGAGGGCGTGAAAAAGACTGAGGATATGGAGGTTGCAGAGAAGCTAAATGAGTTCTTTGCGTCCTTCTTCATGGCAGAAGATACTGAGCAGATACCTGTTCCTAAACCAGGCTTTTCCGGGATGGAGGCTAAAGTACTGAGTCAGAAGTGACAAGAGATGATTTACCTTTGCAGAAGCCATGCTAGTTCTCTCCCAGCAGGGCCTGTTCTTCTATGCTTTACAATTTTATCCTTTGAGAATGCTTTCCATCAATTTGCGTGACAAGAGATACGGTTATAAACGGTCTGGAAAAACTAAAAACTAACAAGTCGCCAGGGCCGGAAGGCATCCATCTAAGAGTCCTCAAATAACTCAAATGTGAAATTGCCGACCTCCTTGCTAAAATATATAACTTGTATCCCTGTAATCGGGCTCTGTACCGGAGGACTGGAAAGTAGCAAATGTAACACCAATTTTCAAAAAGCGTTCCAGGGGTGATCCAGGAAATTACAGGCTGGTTAGCTTAACGTCCGTTCCAGGCAAATTGATGGAAAGCATTCTCAAAGGATAAAATTGTAAAGCATAGAAGAACAGGCCCTGCTGGGAGAGAACTAGCATGGCTTCTGCAAAGGTAAATCTTGCCTTACAAATCTTTTGGAATTCTTTGAGAGTGTCAACAAGCGTGTGGAACAAGGTGATCCAGTTGACATAGCATACCTGGACTTCCAAAAAGCTTTCGACAAAGTTCCTCATCAAAGACTCCTGAGGAAACCTAGCAGTCATGGGATAAGGAGACAAGTACATATGTGGATTGCTAACTGGTTGAAGGACAGGAAACAGATGGTAGGTATAAATGGAGAGTTTTCACAATGGAGGGAAATAAAGAAGTGGGGTCCCCCAGGTATCTGTACTGGGATACTGTACTGCTTTTTAGTTTATTCATAAATGATCTAGAAGTAGGTGTAAGCAGCAAAGTGGCCAAATTTGCATATGAAACCAAACTCTTTCGGGTAGTGAAATCCAAAATGGATTGTGAGGAGCTCCAAAAGGATCTCTCCAAACTGGGTGAGTGGACGACAAAGTGGCAAATGCGGTTTTGTGTTGGCAAGTGTAAAGTGATGCACATTGGGACGGAAACCCCTGGCTTCAAGTATACGCTGATGGGATCTGAGCTGTCGGTGACTGACCAGGAGAGGGAACTTGGGGTTGTGGTAGACAGCTCATTGAAATTGTCAACTCAAATGTGTGGCAGCTGTGGAAAAGGCCAATTCCATGCTAGGGATCATTAGGAAGGGGACTGAAAATAAAACGGCTAATATTATAATAACTTTATACAAAATGATAGTGCAGCCATGCCTGGAGTACTGTGTACAATTCTGGTCACCACATATAAAAAAGGACATTGTAGAACTGGGAAAGATGCAGAAGAAGGAAAATAAGATGATCAGGGGCCTAGAGCACCTTTCTTTTGAGGCAAGGCTACAACCCCTGGGGCTATTTAATTTAGAAAAAAGACGACTATGGGGAGACATGATAGAGGTCTATAAAATTATGCATGGTGTGGAGAAAGTGGATAGAGAGAAATTCCTCTGCCTCTCACATAACACTAGAACCAGGGGTCATCCCATGAAATTGATGGCCAGGAAATCTAGGACCAACAAGTACTTTTTTCACACAACGCATAATCAACTTGTGGAATTCTCTGCCACAAGATGTGGTGACAGCCAACAAACTGGATGGCTTTAAGAGGGGTTTGGGTAACTTCATGGAGGAGAGGTCTATCAATGGCTACTAGTTGGAGGACTACAGGCCACCTCCAGCCTCACAAGCAGGATGTCTCTGAGTACCAGTTGTAGAGGAGTAACAGCAGGAGAGAGGGCATTATTTATTTAACTTATATACCACCCAAACTTTTGTCTCTGGGCGGTTAAGAATGACATAAGAACAATTAAAACAAATATAAAAGGTTAACACAGTTTGACAATTTAAAAACAGCATAAAATTAAAACCTACAAATTTAAAAAGCTGAAAAAGTTTGGGTGAAGAGATGGGTCTTCAGATTTTTTTTTTTAAAAAAATAGTCATGCCCTCAATAGGCATGCCCTCAACTCCTGCCTGTAGCTTTCAGAGGCATCTGGTGGGCCACTGTGTGAAACAGGATGCTGGACTAGATGGGCCTTGGGTCTGAAACAGCAGGGCTGTTCTTATGTACCGTTTACTCTGCCCCATATTAAAATAGTTCACACTGTTACAAGGAGTCAAATGAGAGCTGCAATTATATGCTCATTTAGTTGCAAATAAGCCCCAATGAGTTCAGTGGGACTGACTGAGTAAAAACGTTTATGTTCAAGGCTATTATGAAGGACAGAGTTGAAACAAAGCATGGCATACTCACTCAGATACAACATGCACCAATATGTATAGATTAAAGGCTCATACTAATTAAGCATAACCATGGCAGTTATTAGTATACTGTCTTAAACCCTACTCTCCTATTCTGTCCACTGAATATATACAGATAGTTCTGTGACAATCAAGCTTAATGTACAGTTAACTTGTTGGTTAACTTACCACTTGTCTCATTTATTTAACTGGTCCATTTGCAGAAATCCCACAAGTCTGATAAAGGCTGCTTCCAGTCTTCTCCCATTAACTTGTTCAGGTTAAGAGATTTAAAATATTCTAGGCGGTGGCTATAAAATAAAGGATCCAAAAGCTCAGACATTCTCCTATACAAACCTCCTGAACTGGTATGAATGTTATGGTAAATTAACATAACGTGATAATTAGGATCAGCTTATTCTTTACCACCCCAAGAAATGGCATCATATTTTATGCCTGTCTTTATCAATGGTTTATTACGCTGGTTGAACAGCTATATTTTGAAACAAGCAGACAGTATAATTATCAATATTATTAGTTCTCCTGGGTGCGCCTTAGAATGTGCGTCCCGGCGCCCAGCTGATTGGCTGGGCGGTGGCTGCGCCTGATCGGCTGAGGTGCACTCAGGAGGACTGGTCGCTGCTGAGGTGGCGGGCCTAGCCGTGGAGGTGGGCGGGCAGGCGGGAGGGCAAGAGAATGGGGAGGGAGGGAGGGGAGAACAGTCGGCCCCAAAGAGTGCACAGATGCTCTGTGTGAGTCAGCTAGTCATACTTCTATTTCACTAAGAATGAAGACAACCTATACAGTGAATGGTAGGATTAGAGCAGGGCTGCTCAATTTTACCCACCTACCCGCTGCAGATATTGGCCTACAACTCCCACAGTTCCTGGCTATTGACTGGTTTGGCTGGGGATTATGTGAGCTATAGTCCAAAAACAGCTGGAGTGCCCAAGTTGAGCAGCTCTGGATTAGATGTTTTATGATACAGCTGCAAAAAAGCCATATGGCACTATATGCAGGATGTTTCAAGCTAGGGCTCATATGCTGGTCAACTGGCTAGTCAAATATCATCATCAGTATCAATAGATATCTATTATTTCACCACAGTCAAATATTCCATAAAGCCAAGAATGCTGCTGTGTAGGTGGGCAGTTTTCCTTTTTTAAATTTATTATGGTATAATTGGCTAGTAAGGGCAAGAATTTGGGCTTGTACCTAGCCCTGCAGTAGTCTGGGGCAGGGTTTCTTAACCTTGGGCCCCTAGATGTTGTTGGACTACAACTCCCAGAATCCTCACACAGGGCCTTTGTGGCTGGGGATTCTGGAAGTTGTAGTCCAACAACATCTGGGGGCCCAAGGCTACGCAGCAGAGCAGAACTCCTCCTACTGTCCACCAGCTATAGTTTCATTCCTAAACAAGAACAGGAACTCAAGCATTTATGAAGGGTCTGGGGTGCATTTATGGGTTTGTTTGTTTGGGTTTTTTTTAATACAGTAGTGTAATCTCAGTTAAACTTTAATAAAATGTCAATACAAATAATGTTACACTCAGGTGCTATAAAATAATATCCCTCCCATAGTAGTCTTTTGGTTGCCATAATGGAAAAGGTCTACTTACAAATCAGGTTTCTGTTCTTTCCGAATCTCATGTGGAGGTACAGGGTAGAGGGCTTCATATATTCTATTCACACCTGACCCATGAATTGCAAATGCATTGAATTTGTCAGTGGATGGTGGGAAATAACTCCAAGGGAGATGAACTCTGCCATTCCACCTGGCACTTACTCTTGACACTTCATACAATAAAAGCAACTCTTGCTGTGTTTAAATAGAAAAATGCAGATTCATCTTAGCCCCTAAAGTAATCATGCATTTAGAAAAGAAGATTCATGACAGTCTTACAAAAGCTCACTAAATTATGGGCACGTTTTACTGTTTCCGGTTTTTAACCAGTAATACCCAAGCAATAATTAACCCATCTCAATCTAGTTTATAAAACTTAGCAGTTAATATTTCTTTAAGTTTACCCAAAAGGGAAAAGTAGGAAAAAAATCTTAAAGCTTCGTTGCCACCAGAAAAAGATATATTGGAAAAACTTGTTATATACACAGTATCACTGGAAATTTTTTTTTTTAACTTCAAACACCTGCTAACTTGGCAAAGAGGCACCTTTTACTGTGGTGATTCTCTTGTATTTAGCAGGGGGAGAGTAACTGGCCATATCCACCCCCAGCACTGTACCTCCAGTGACTGTTGCTGGTGTCTATCATGTTTCTTTTTAGAGTGTGAGCCCTTTGGGGACAGGGATCCATCTTATGTATTTATTATTTATCTATGTAAAATACCCTGGGGCATCTTTGGAAGGGCGGTATAGAAAGCGAATAATAATAATTTTAAAAAACCAGTGGTATAAGCAGCCACATAGAAACTGCAAAAATCTGTCCCAACTGTTCAGAAATGTGGAGAAAACGGAGGCATTTTCATACATTGCTGGTAGGAGCAAAAGCTTTGGACACAGGATCACTTACCCAGTAAGTAAAATTATTGGAGTGCACTTACCTTTGGACCTGAAGATCTGGCTGTTGACCTGTCTTAAAGATAAGGAGGTCATTCACACAACCGAAAACTGGGCAGGACACTTGTTCGACCCAGGTTTGGGAGCTGTGTATGCTCCCAATTTTCAGTTGTGTGAAAGCAAACAATTAGGTAGGAGGAGGGTGAAGTGATTGTGTGGGATCAAGGTAGGAGAAAAGCTGGGTTGGACAGCTTTTCCTCCTACTGCGGTCAAATGCTGGGTAGGACAGTGCTCTCCTCTCCAGCTTTTCTTTTTACCTTGATTGCACACAATCACTTTTCCTTCCTCCTACCTAGTTGTTTGCTCCTACACAACCAAAAATTGCAAGCACACACTTGTCCTATCCAGTTTTCAATTGTGTGTAAGACCTCGCTGTCTGATCTACCAAGTTGTGAGACGGGAATGCTTCTTCATGTGCATGGAAGAAAAGAGCCATTTTTGCCACCCCTCCTTTCTCCTGCAGCCACCTGTGCCTCCCAAAAATATGGACCTAAGGGTCCTGCAACCCTCAGGGACATATTTTGGGAGGCACAGGTGGCTGCAGAAGCAAGTAGGGGTGGGTGAAAATTGCTCATCTCCCTATGCATGTAAGGAAATATTCCCCATGTACAACTACTTTGGGCATTAAGGATCATGAGACCCTTTCTCTCCCCCATCCCAAACCACCATATACAATATTGGCTGTCAGAGGATTATATGTGAAATACTGGAACTAAGGTGAATTTCCCAGTTTAAGGGAATGGCGTATCAAAACTATCGGACTTTGCCTAATTAAATAAGATCACTTGGTAAATTCATATGGAAAGGAAAGAAATGCTTAGGTTTTTAGAAATGCACAACATAGGATTAGAGGTAACCTTTGCTGCAACTTCTCTTCAATGCTTACTGTCTGGCTGGTTTTTATTTTCTGGTTTGAACCTTAACTAGAATTGCATTTATTTAAAAAATGTGTGTTTTAGAACTTTTTCTCCCTTATTTTGGTATTATGGTGTAAACTTTATTAATAAAAAAACACAAGGGTCACTTACTTTGCATACTTTCCTTCTGCCAGACAGCAACAGTACAAGATGCTGCCCATGCCTATGAAAACATGATATAGTCATACTAGAAGTATGTTCACAAATATGTCTGCAATCCAGAGGTGGGTTATCGATGAAAAGAACTGTCCTATCTAAGGAAATGCAAATAATTTCTATATAGGCATCAGCTATGTAATTATATGAGAAGAAGTTGAGCTACAGGGTTACATTTGCAAGCAGGACTGCACAAAGTTACACATTTCTTTTTAGCCCATATTTAATGAAGCTATTAGATCCTCTAATAATTGTCCATCATTTTCACTGGCCCACCATTATAACTGATGTACCACTAAAAATCCCTGGTATTTTTCTAATCTTGCCTTCCCCATGCCCAGTCTCAATAATAAGAACTTTTACACTTATGTACATTTACTGCCTCAAGTCTTGGACCTTCCTCCCTCAGTTTCATGTGGCAAGGGGTAGGGGGAGAAGGTATCCATTGATTATTGTTCTGCTCCTACAACTGGAAGATTGGATGCAAATGGAGTTCCCAGGTTCAATACTGAACCAAAATGATTTAAAGCAGAGCTTCAGCAAATGCAGATCCTTCCACCACTGCAGTACTAACACTTGCCAAAAACTTTCCTTTTCGTGCCACAGTTGAAAGAGAATCCCATCCTGGGTAGAACCAAGAACTAGGAAACAAGGACTGAGCTTTCCTTCACTTTGTACCCCTATCACGGAAGGCAGCCTCGGAACATTTTTTGCCTGCTCCCAGACAAAAATTTTTCCCTTGCTGAAGGAAGAATGCAAATACATGCAGCTGACTTTGCTATGGATGATTCTGGCCCTGCCCATCATCCTGCTGTTCTCCTCCTACTTACTGTATGAAGCCTGCATTGCACGACCCTTATAGCTGTTTCATTGCCTTTTTTTGTTTGTTGCACTGCCATTAAGAAAAACTAATGCTATTCTTTACACAACATAGAACCAACAGTTCTTTTCCAGAACGGCTCCAGGCTGATAGGAGTGACGAAGAACAAGTCTAGGGTTAGGCTTAACTCTGACAAAAAAGGCTAGGTCCATTTTTTACCTGCACAAAACCATAGGATCCCTTAGAACTTTACTACTCCAAATAGGGATGTGCAAAAAATTTCGGGCACAGAACGATCTGTGCACGAAACGAACAATTTCGGGTGATTCGGGGCTGAACCGAATCACCCCCGATGTCCCCCGATATTTTTTGGGCACGAGCCGAATCACCCGAATTTCGGGCACGAAAAATTCGGGTGATTCGGTTCACGGTTGATTTTTGGTGATTTTTTAAAGTTTTAGTGACTTTGGGGCAGTTCGGGGGCATAGCATGGGATCTGGGCAAAAGGAGTGGGGTGGGGTGGTAGTGCCTAATGGGTGCAGGCTACCACCCCAATTTCAGGGGGATTGGGCAAAGGGCTGATTTTTGGTAAATTTCTGAAAATTTCATGTCTTTGGGGCAGATTGGGGCATATTGGGGCAGAAAGTGGGGCCTGGGGCAGAATAGTGGGGTGGTGTGGTAGTGCCTAATGGGTGGAGGCTACCACCCCAATTTCAGGGGGTTTGGACAAAGGGCTGATTTTTTGAGAATTTTTGAAGTTTTAGTGACTTTGGGGCAGTTTGGGGGCAGAAAGTGGATCTGCCCCAAAATAGTGTGGTGGGGTGGTAGTGCCTAATGGGTGGAGGCTACCACCCCAATTTCAGGGGGATTGGGCAGAGGGCTGATTTTTTGAGAATTTTTGAAGTTTGGGTGTCTTTGGGGCAGATTGGGGGCAGAAAGTGGATCTGCCCCAAAGGAGTGGGGTGGGCTGGTAGATAGTGCCTAATGGGTGGAGGCTACCACCCATCCCCAATTTAAGAGTGATTGGGCAGAGGGGTGAATTTTGATGAATTTATTTGTATGAGGTTTGTCTTCATAAGGTGAAGTGTGCTAAATTGATTACTTCCTCATATTATTCATAGTAAAGGAAAGTGTGAAAAAGTGAAAGTGGGGTCATGAGAGTTGTTTAATTGAAAAATAGCTCATTTGCTATGATAGAATGAGAATTCACACCTCAGAAAAGGTGTGAATTCTCATTCTATCATAGCAAATGAGCTATTTTTCAAACAACTCTTATGAAGACAAACCTCATACAAATAAATTCACCATAATTCACCCCTCTGCCCAATCACTCTTAAATTGGGGATGGGTGGTAGCCTCCACCCATTAGGCACTATCTACCAGCCCACCCCACTCCTTTGGGGCAGATCCATTTTCTGCCCCCAATCTGCCCCAAAGACACCCAAACTTCAAAAATTCTCAAAAAATCAGCCCTCTGCCCAATACCCCTGAAATTGGGGTGGTAGCCTCCTCCCATTATGCACTACCACTCCACCCCACTATTTTGGGGCAGATCCACTTTCTGCCCCCAAACTGCCCCAAAGTCACTAAAACTTCAAAAATTCTCAAAAAATCAGCCCTTTGTCCAAACCCCCTGAAATTGGGGTGGTAGCCTCCACCCATTAGGCACTACCACCCCACCCCACTATTCTTCCCCAGGCCCCACTTTCTGCCCCAATATGCCCCAATCTGCCCCAAAGACATGAAATTTTCAGAAATTTACCAAAAATCAGCCCTTTGCCCAATCCCCCTGAAATTGGGGTGGTAGCCTGCAACCATTAGGCACTACCACCCCACCCCACTCCTTTTGCCCAGATCCCATGCTATGCCCCCGAACTGCCCCAAAGTCACTAAAACTTTAAAAATTCACCAAAAATCAGGATTTTGCCCAATTCCCCTGAAATTGGGGTGGTAGACTCTACCCATTGGGCACTACCACCCCACCCCAAAATTTTGCCCCTGGGCCCCTTTTTACCCCCCCGAATCGATTCGGATTCGGATTAAATCCGAATCCGAACCGAATCAAGGGTGATTCGGGTGACCCAGATTCGGGCACAAAACAGAACAGGGGTGATTCGGTTCGGGTCTGAGCCGAATCACCCGAAATCCCGAATTGCACACCCCTAACTCCAAAATCATGCTTACACAGCAGATATATTATTTATTTGTTATTTATTTATTTATTGCATCTATTTAAGCAATAGGTTGCAACTGAAAATGGCAAAATAAGTTGGTACAGTTTTAAAAGATTTTGAAATGTTTACTTACGGACAGAGCTCCACTTCTAAGTATTGTTCTGTTTGGCCATTCAGGAAGAATGCTTCTACAACTAAAAACCCACAATACTTTAGTAGTGAGTTCATCCTAAATCATTTTTACACATCAGAAATTTTGTCTTATTTTCAATTCGAATTTGCCCAGTAGCCTTACTAACTGTATTTAGTCTCCATTAGGTGACAGAACTTTAAAAAATGTTTATTACTGTAATTTAGATTAGTTTTACATCTGCTACAAAGACAATTACAGAACTGGGGCAATAAACCAATTCTTCTGTTTAGGTAAGGATGGAATGAGTTGTAAAAAAATAAGTTTTTGTAATTGAGGTCAGCTGTCAAAGAGGTAAGTAAGCAAAGGTTAGGAACTCTGAGGCCAGTGTGTGTGAAATTGCACAGAATGGAGCAATCTCTCACCACAGTGGCCACAAGAGGGGGGGGATCATAGCAGCAAGAAATTGATAACGATGAAATCCTAAAGCAATGGACTGAATATGAAAACTGAGGTAGTAGGAAAAGAAACTCATCCATATACATGAAAAGGCTACTCAAGAATCCTGCTGCTGCATTCAGATGCAGTGGGGAGTCAACAGAAGCAGCTATAAAAAAGGAGTAAGGCAGTAAGGATATCATGCAAATTGCCTCCATAAGAATGGATTCCTCTACCTAGGAAAATATAGTTATAGGGAGTTCTGCATATTTATTCCAAAAACAGAGAAGAAAAAGCATAGGAAAAAATGTGCACCCCAATTAACCGTTTTAAAATGCATATTTGGCGTGAGCATAGAGTTATCTTCCATCTTGAGAATCATAATATACACAAAAATGACTTCAGATTATCTGCTAGAAAGGCATGTGAATATATTTGACAAATTTTTTTACAGTACACGTATTTGTCAATTTGATTACAGCACAACATAAAGTTTGTTATTTTTGCAGCAATGCGGCAAGACTGAAAATTAAACTTATGTGGCTTGTGTGTGTAAGATAACAAGAGCACTAATTTGGTGACAAAGATATTGTTTTAAAATGAAAAACTAAAGTAGCCAGAAAAGTGTATCTTATATTATATATTCCTGTTCTGTTGAATATATTTGAAGCAGAGTTGTAGCACTGAAAAGCCTACTTTCACAGTTATCGCCTCTGTGGTGCAAAATGGAGAGTTCTATTGAAAGCCAGGCTGTGATTAAGTATAGTTGTCCCTCGCTAACCGCAAGGGTTCAGTTCCTGGAAACCCTCACGGTTGGCGAATTTGCAGTAGACAAGCCACTGGAGAGGAGAGCTGGTCTTGTGGTAGCAAGGATGACTTGTCCCCTTAGCTAAGCAGCATCCACCCAGGTTGCATATGAATAGGAGACACTCAAAGTGTGAGCACTGTAAGATATTCCCCTTAGGGGATGGAGCTGCTCAGGAAAGAGCAGAAGGTTCCAAGTTCCCGCCCTGGCATCTCCAAGATAGGGCTGAGAGAGATTCCTGCCCGCAACCTTGAAGAAGCCACTGCCAGTCTGTGTAGACAATGCTGAGTTAGTTGGACGTATGGTCTGACTCAGTATATGGCAGCATCCTATATTCCTATGATTTCAATGGCAAACAGGGGGCTAGGGGAATCGTGGTCGCAAAGCGAGCAAAAACACAGTTTTAAAAATGGGAAGAACCAACCCCCCAAATTATAAAATTTTTAAAAAAAACCCGGAGGGAGGGGATTTGTAATCGCCAAACCACAGATACTCAGGTTGGCAAGGGCGGTCACAATTTCCCAATCACGGATACTCAGATCCACGATTGGAAAAACCATGATAGGTGAGGGACAACTGTATGTTATTTTGACTTGGGATGGAGTAGTGATTAGGGGAGCCTTTCAAGTCAGTCAACAAAAGTTACAACTCCACCAAAACTACATACTAGCCTGCCTAAATTAGTAGTAAGTGGCATGCAAAAGCAAAAAGATAATTGACGTTTACAAGGCTGCCATGCCTGGTTGCCCGAGGTGAGGCTTATTCATCACAGGCTATGGTGAGTGGCTAACAAAGCAGATATTTAGCAAAAACAGCAGACATTAGTTTGAGGCACTTGATTTAGCAGCAGATCCTTTTCAAAAATATTCTGACTCCAGTTTGGAAGCCAGTGAGCTGAAATAATTGGAAATGGCAACCATACTAGATGAGCTCTTGTACAAGATAAAACTTATTTTAAACAGGCATTTAGTGCAACTTTATCTAGCATGAAAGTAGGAGACTTAATAGTACTCTGAGGTCTAGTTCCAATGTCACTTTTCTATGCTCCTGTCTTAATGTAAATAAAATCTTCATCACATGGGAAAGTTAATATACAAGCTTGACACATGGATCTTGTGAAACCTTCAAAGCTGATCTGCTGAAATCTAGGTATAAATCTTTTTTAAAAGTTTTGCACCTTCAGCTTTTTTATATCAGTTACATACAGTACTTGAAGATGTGAGAACAGGGAGCCAATATTTAAATTAATCCTTAGTCACTTGTTATCTATGGCAACTGGTTTCCAGAAATGTATGGTACCCAGTACTAAGCTGGTCCCTACTTTGTGAATATGGAAACAGTAGGATGCCCTATAATTGGCCAATCATTTTTACACATTTGCTAATAAGTAGGGATGTGTGGACTGACTTGATCTCAAGCTAGTTCAGCTCGAGGGCTCAATCTTGAACCGAACCAGGCGCAGTCTGGTGATGCCAAAACATTTGTTTTTCAAAAGAGTTGACTTGCCACCTTGTGGAGTGCTGCTGTGACTGGGGGGTGTCTTTGGAGGCCCCCCTCCCCCTGGGGGCCTCCCCCAGTCTTGTCCCTGTTTGTGCACACGGTGGCCATTTTTTGGGCCGCCACGCAAGTGCACGGGCCATTTACATGGCTAGGTCATGCAAATGGCCCGCATGGATTCATGGCAGCCCAAGAATGACCACCACAGACGCAAATAGGGCCAAAATGGGCTGAACCAGCCTGTTGGGAGACGGAGGGAGGTGAGCCTACAGAGGAACCCTCTAGTGGCCGCAGCAGCACCCCCCAAGGCTGCAGAAGCCCTCAGTGATGGTAAGTCAACCTTTAATTTTGTTTTAAATATTGGTACACTGAACCAGTTCAAATTCAAACAGAACTGGGAAGCCCATTCGGGGGTGCCAAAACCAGATATACTCGGTCCAGTTTGAATCAGAACCAGGCAAACCGGTTTCATGTACATCCCTACTAATAATCATGTATTTAAAATGCTACCCACATAACAGCTTGCTAAAACCATCTCTGCCTTTTATCATATCTTGTCACTGTAATTTAGATAATATTTCATTTCACTTGGCTTTCTGAAACTCAAGCCCATGACAGTTTTCATCAGGGGAGTGGCATTCATTCAGATTTAGATAACTGGATTATTTTTTACCATATAATACAATCCTAAAACAGGCATTGCTTTACTTAGCAGGCAGAAAGCTTAGAGAACACTAAAATGAACACAGATTTCATGAAAATTATTTTTCAGGATGGCCAAGGAACATGCTTAGTATATAATTATACTTGATGTTCACTCAGGTCATATAGCCTCAAATAAAGAGTAAACAGCCTTCCAATTAAAGAGGAAGTGATCTGGTTGGCCCACCTTAACATATGCTTTAAATCAAGTTAAGAGTTTCAAGTATCTACATACAACCACTCTTCATGAGTTTAGCCATACAAAATACATCTTTCTAGACGTTCCTCTTCGTAACAATATCGACCTCTATTCCAGATTTATTGCCAAAATATCCCACATTTAAACTTGCAGTTAAGTTATTTCACTTACCCTCATAGTCCCACAATCCACTGAATGGTTTTCCTGGTTCACCAGGAGGAGCTGGAGGATCATTAAAGAATGGAGCACTCACTTCCATCAACATTCCTGCATTCTCAGGAGTCAGTCTTATCATTACTGGGTCATGGGACACTGGAAAGCTGTTCCAAGTGTGTTCAATTTTAAATTCCATCTAAATGTTGTACATTAAGTTTAAACATATTAATTTTGTTTAATTCAAATTTTGCCAGTAAAGTTAGTCTTTAATTCAAACAGATACTGTAGAATTACCTTCCCTGAACTCTATTGCAACTTTATTCATATGGCCCATTTTCATTGACAAGTGATAACTGAAAAAATGAGTGTTTGCTTGCCTGTTACTAAAAACGTTTAAATCAAACATTTTACTAGAAGCAGAAGAAATCACAGCAGCTGATATCTGGACTAAGTTACTCATGAGCAGTCCCACTGAAATCAATGGAATAAAGTTAGTCATTGTCCTGTTATTTTAATGAGACTATTCATGAATAACTTTGCTTGTCAGTCAACAACTTCTATATAAATTCCATGACATGCAGCACAGCCCTAAGTATGTTTATTCAATAGTAAGTCCCTAAGGATCTAATAACTTACTCCCTAATAAGCAAGCTTTGGATCACAGCTTTCTTCAAGTTTTTTGAAGCAGCAAGATTAACAATACATGTTTTTCCACCTCCCATGCTTATGAGAAGAATTTCTCATTTACAGAATATATCTAGAGCTGTTCCTTGAAAACATGAAGCCATGCAAGATAACTCATATGATCAATACAGAAAAACAGATCAGTAAACTAAGATCAGTCAAATAGACATAACATGCGACATGCAAAAAACAATAAAAGCTGCCTATGTGTACAGTACCATTGTTAAAATATAGCCTCCACAACATTCTACAATATGCCAATTCAACTAGAACATGTAGGAATGGTATCACATTTATTGCAACAGAGATAGACTACGATGCAAGCAGACAGGTGACTTGTCTTACTCGAACTTTCATTCAGAGCTTGGCATATCGTTAACTCAGCAGTGAATAAGAATAAAATGCTTTGCTGGAACTCCAGACTATTCTTCCTGGTATTTTGTACCTGTCTGTTCCTGCCCATTTTCACCACAGGGTGTCCACAGTGATCACAAAATTAATTTGCACAAATATGCAAATAAAATGCCATCCTCCAAATAAAGTTATGTTTCCACAGCAAGACTGGTCCTGAACAAATGTTCTACCTATGGATGTTATAAAATATGCCAAGGTAGTAGAGGACATTCGAATTATGTTTTAACTCTGTGATAAAAAGCAAGTTTCATTTTACTAACAGGGTTATGGGAATCTATGCAATATAACACTGTGGCTGTGAACAAGGATTCAAACTGATTCATAATACAGCAGCCTCTCTCCTGTGGTCCGGCAACCCATCGCTCTACTATGCAACTTGCACTTGCTTCTTCCTACAGCCTTCTTGGCAACACCCCCATCAGGAATTTAAGAGTACCAGACAACACTTTCTTGCCTATGCAGTCTGTGGCACTCCACAGAAATTTAGAGCTGGAAAGGACCTTGGGGAGTCTTCCAGTCCAACCCTCTGATGAGTGCAGGAAACTGCTACAGCATCCCTAACAGATGGCCATCCAGCATCTGCTTGAAAACCTCTAGTGAAGGAGAGCTCGCCATCATGGGAGCAGACTGTTCCACTGTTGAATAGCTCATACCGTTTGGTAAGTCTTCTTAATGTCTAGCCTAAAATACCTCCTTGTAATTTTAGCCTATTGGTTCTAGTCCTGACCTCAGGAGCTACAGAACAAGCCTGACCTGTGTGACAGCCCTTCAGATATTTGAAGACAACTATCATATCCTGTACTCCCTTAGCCTTCTCTTCTCCAAGCTCAATCTATCCAGTTCATTCAACTATTTTTCATATGTTTCAGGACTCCTCATCATCTTTGTTCCCTTTCTCTGAACCATTCCAGTACATCAAAGACCTCCTTAAGATGTGGTATTCCAAGTACTGTAAACTCTGACTAGTATAGAACAAAGTGGTTTTCACAATCCTAGACACTATGTCTGTTAATGCAGTCAGGGTGGATAAAAATCAATGATTTTTTTTTAAAAAATTAAAAAATGGATTTTTAAAATTTAAATTGGATGTTTTTATTTAAATCAGATCTTTTAAATAAAATGCTTTCTGAGGAAAAATCTATCTAAAGATAGTTTTCTATTTAAGATACACTATAGTCCAAAGGTATTCATCATGAAATAAGGATTAGTTTTTAATTATGTAGCATGAGGCTGTACATATGCAATGTTTAAATTTTTGGTAGATTAATTCCACTAATCCATTCACAATGTCATGCTCTTCCAAAGGTTTCTGTAAGATTATTTTGGGCAATTTTTCTATCTAGAAGAGGACCAAAAATGAAACCATCTGGTTGTAAATATTAAGATTATACCAGCAAAAATGAGTCTTTATGCTCTCAGTACCGATCCCTGAGAGACCCCACTTCTTGCTTCCCTCCACTTAGAGAACTGTCCATTTATACCTATTCTCTGTTTTCTGTCCTTCAACCACTTGCCACTCCACACATGAACCTGTCCCCTTATCCCTTTATTAATTATTATTATTATTATTACATTTATATCCTGCTCTTCCTCCAAGAAGCCCAGAGCGGTGTACTACATACTCGAGTTTCTCTTTCACAAGAACCCTGTGAAGTAGGTTAGGCTGAAAGAGAAGTGACTGGCCCAGAGTCACCCAGCTAGTTTCATGGCTGAATGGGGATTTGAACTAGGGGTGTGCGCGGAACGCGGAGCTGTGGTCTGGCACTGAGGTAGGGGGTTCCATTAAGGGCGGGGGAGGGTTTACTTACCCCTCCCGCGCTTTCCCCACTCCGGCACCGTATTTACTTTACAAATCGGGCAGCAGGATACCTCCCTGCCACCCCTTTTCCCGCTGGCTCCTTGTTCTTTTCAAATCGGGCGGCAGGATACTTCCCTGCCACCCCTTTGCCCGCTTGGCTCGTTGTTCTTTCCAAAATCGGGCGGCAGAATACCTCCCTGCCGCCCCTTTCCAGGCTTGGCTGCAAAAGGCTTTAAGAAGCCTTTTGCAGCCAAGCAGGGAAAGGGGCGGCAGGGAAGTATCCTGCCACCCGATTTCTAAAAGAAGCCTAGCGGGGAAGGGGGCGGCAGGGAGGTCCCTGCCGCCCCTTTTCCACTGGGCTCCTTTCCAAAGAACAAAGAAACCTCCCTTGCCCTTAATGGAACCCCCC
Organism: Hemicordylus capensis; assembly: GCF_027244095.1. Taxonomy (NCBI): domain Eukaryota; kingdom Metazoa; phylum Chordata; class Lepidosauria; order Squamata; family Cordylidae; genus Hemicordylus; species Hemicordylus capensis. The sequence continues at coordinate 50,100,716 of NC_069661.1, read as the reverse complement.
ACCCCAATCCTTCCGAACCGGACCGCCCCGTGTCCGGACCAGTCCAGAGGCCTGTAGAATGGCGTCCGAACCAGTCCAGGCACATCACTAATTTGAACTCAGGTCTCCCCGGTCCTAGTCCAGCACTCTTTTGTTGACAAAGTATACCTGGACTTCCAAAAAACTTTCAACTGGATCACCTTTATCCTCACACCTGTTGACACTCTCAAAGAACTCCAAAAGGTTGGTGAGACCAGATTTACCTTTGCAGAAGCTATGCTGGTTCTCCTTTAGCAGGGCCTGTTCTTCTATATGCTTAACAAGTTTATTCTTAAGAATTCTTTCCATCAATTTGCCTGCAACAGACCTTAAGCTAACCTGCCTGTAATTGCCCAGACCCCACTCTTTGAAAATTGTTTACATTGGCCACTTTCCAGTCCTCCGGCACACAGCCTGATTGTAGGGATAAGATATATTTTTGCAAGGAGGTCTGCAATCTCACATTTGAGTTCTTTGAGGACTCTTGGGTAGATGCCACATGGTCCTGGCAATTTGTTAATTTTTCCAAACAGTGTAGAACATTGTCTCTTGTCTCCTCTATCTGACAAAGTTCTTTAGCCTCTGTCCCTGAGATGCTCAGTTCAGGCACAGGTATTTGCAGTGTTTAGGTAGCACTTGCAAGCTGCCACGCTCCACCCACAATCCTGTGTGGGGTGGCAGCACTCCACCCGGCAAACGACCAAGCAGCTCCGTGGCCCTAGTCTCCTCATTGTGTGGAGCCTCCACGCACACGCAGACCAGGGTCACACCTGCTTATTAATCCTTAAAGGTGTCTCCTGCCACCCCTCCGGCACTGCCCTCACCGACCACTACTGACCTTAAGGGATGGCATTTGCCGAACCAGATAATACCAAGCTCCTGTTGGCTATCATCCAGGCATTTTTTAAAAAACTGCTCCGAGACCTTTTTTATTTTAAGTGCCAGCAGTCCAGTTTCATCTTGGTTCAAATGGAGACCATCCCTTTTGTACAGGCTCGTCTTGTCCCAAAATGTATCCCAGTGCCGAACAAATCTATGCCCCTCCTCCCAGCACCACCATCTCATCCACACATTGAGACTCCTCAGCTCTGCCTGTCTCTCTAGCCCTGCACATGGGACAGGTAGTATTTCTGAGAAAGCTACCTTGGGGGTCCTGGACGTCAATCTGTTACCTAGCAACCTAAATTTGTTTTCCAGGACCTCCCAACTACATTTCCCACATCGTTGGTGCCAACATGAACATGACAACAGACTCCTCCTCAACATTGCTTAACAGTCTGTCTAGAATCCACATTATATCCGCAACCTTTGCACCAGGCAGGCAAGTCACTGTGTGGTCTACTTATGGGTCACCAACCCATCTATCTATACTCTTAATGATCAAATCACTAGGAGCACCCTCCCCCCAAGAATATGCACAGAGAGATGATCCAAGAGTCAGGTTGGCTATATTGTTGATAATGAGCAAGGAAAGGGTTTGATAGTTCTTTTGTAATTAAGATTACAAGCCTTTAAGACAGAGAAGCAGTATCAGTTTACATAGCCTATGATCAAGTGGAGACAGTTTGATACACACATCCCAAATTCAGAAGTCACCTACTACAAGGAGAAAACTGGTTTGGCACATCATTACTCCAACAGCTCTACTCTTCAGGAAGCCCAGGAGAAGAACAATTTTTACTCCACTGAGAACACATTTTTAACACATGAACCCTATCTCACTACAGCAGCTAATTTTTGAGCAGAGTTAACAAGCACAGATGGAAGCAATGTTGGGTTGCAGAAGTAACCCATCACACACCAAGAAAGGGCAATTCATAGTAATGAAAAAGAAATTACATTTACTGAAAGACTAACATCAGTATTAAGAGGCATCAAGAAAAGCATCAAGCTTGCTTTTCAACCTCTGAACAGAGACCGAGATCAGAATTTAAACGTGACTTCACTAGAATTAATTTAAATCAAGCCTTATTCAAGGTAAGGAGTTGTTCCTCCTCTTGTACCTCCTAGCCCTCACTTCTCACTAACTACTTTGGGCACAGTCATGTGCTCACTTGGGAGTAAGCCCCACATAGCTTGTTTGGTTATTTCCAAAAAAACATCTAAGTTAGAATTTAACTCACTGTTTGTTAAAATACTTTTAATTTTTGCTCTTTGCTATGCTTCACAACACACCACAACATCCAACATGGCCATCAGCTTTTTTGCCCCCAAAGGGATCCTCTGTCTTTACAAGTTTGTGACAAAAGACTCCACCTGTTGAATTTCTGTTTGTCACACAGCTTACTCAATAGCAAAGGAACCTGGTGGAGAGGAGAGATGGAGTAAGGGGAAAAAATGAACTCCTAAACTGGAGAATGAGGACTAGGAAGCCCATGTTCCGTGACACTGCCTCACTAGCTCTACTGAACTCACCGTGCACGTTCTTCCAATAAATCCTTTTCCTGCAACTTGAAGAAACGAGGAAGCGGGAAGAAGCGACACGTGACATTTTAAACCAATGGGAAACTCCCCGCCCAGCCCACCTAGAATCCGATTGGTTGTCTGTGTCGCGTTGTGGGCGCCCCTTTTCCGCCCTTCACTCCTTTCATTTTACAGTTAGGTCGGTCGTTAAGGAAGTCGGCGTAGCGGTGTTGTGCTAAAGAAGCAGCTGCGGCGGCGTTCTTTCGGGGAAAGGCCGGTGATTGGTGGTGGTGGAGGTGACGTCGCCAAGGGGAAGCCGAGGAATATCTGTGTATTCTCCAGGTTAGATAAGGGTTTTCCCTGCGCTCCACGGCCGGCGGACTTTCAATAGTCTGTGCAGTGGCTTGCAGAGGGAGTGGGTGGGTTTATCTGCCACGGCTTTGTAGAACAGCGGAGGGAATAGGCGGGTTCTCTGGGAAAGAACGGTTTATATAATACCAAAGTGCTTACTCTAAAGTAGCCCTACTGAGTTCAGTTGGATTTATTGCCAGGTAGGTTTGCATAGGATTGTAAATTTGTCCCTTTTATTAATCTGGTACAATTGTAATAATCCTGTTATGGTAACATATTTAAAGCTGTGTGGCTAGGGAGCAAGGCACCGCTCCACCCACAGACTTTCCCCGTTGCCCTCTAAACTGTAGGGGAGAGGAGATCAGGAAGCATCTTGAAGTGGTCCCATGGCCACTGAGGATCTGTCAGTTACACCAGGGGGCATCGGGTCGAGAAGGGGGCTCCCCTTCCCCCGCAGTCCTCTGCTGGGTGATGGGACTGGGGTTAGTGAAGTGGCAGAGAGCAGACCTCCCCTGTTGCCAGCTATTATTCATACTCTTGTTAAGTGAGGCTAGCTTTTGAAGGGGTGGGTGATGGGGGCTCGCTCTCGCACAGTGTTTGGGGGTTCTTTCACACACTTATAGCAAGTAAGTACTTCTGTATTTTTTGAGAAAGAGAGGCTGCTCTGAAGAGCTATACGTGTTCAAAGAGGAGAGCTCTTCCAGATTGTTTTAACAGAGGAAAGTGACTCTGAAAAAGGAAGGGATACCTTGGAGGTTGTCCATGAGCAGGTTGTTTTAAGATTTGAGAGAGACGGTCTGCTTTGAAGCAATGATCAAGCGGACCTGCTTGATCATTGGCTTGGAATGGTTTATTTATATTTTATTTTATTATGTTTATATCCCACTCTTCCTCCAAGGAGCCTAGATGGTGTACATGCTTATATTTATCCTCTCAACAACCCTGTGAGGTAGGTTAGGCTTAGAGGACTGACCCAGATTCACCCAGTGAGTTTTATGACTGAATGGAGATTTGAATTTGGGCCTCCCTGGTCCTAATCCAACGCTAAGCACTACACCATGCTGTCTCTTTGACTGCTCATAGTCAAAATGCACTTAACAGAGAAAGCAGGATTCACCTCCTTCATGACTAAGCACTATTGAAACAAATGAGAAAGCTGGTCATGTCTTACTTAAGTCCCATTAATTTCAGTGAGACTTAGTAATGACTGACTGAGTCTAGATTCTGCTCAAGGAATTTTAAAATATATGGACTTTGAGGAATGAGCATGTTGTACAGTTTGCTTGATGACCCAAATAGTGTACTTTCCCCCTTTTTCTTTGCTAAGGTCAATCCATATCCAGAACAATAGGCTGCTTTCATGACAATGTCTCCTTCTGTGTTTGTTTGTATGAACAGTGAACAATTTGACATCCGAAACAACCATGTATCTATAGAGGGATGTTGTTGAAGTACGACTAGGGAGATCCAGCTTTAAATCGCCATTTAATCATGATGCACATTCGGTGACTTTGTCCCAGTCATTTACTGTATGTTTCAGCCTGGCTTATTTCATGGGGTTGTTGTGAAAATAAAACAACTATGTACACCACACTGAACTCATGTAAATAATAATAAGAGCAGGATGTCAAAGTAAAAAAATAGTGTTGTATGTGTTGCCTTTTGTGGCTATCCTAGGAGTTCTTTCTCCAGTTACTGAAGAGACAGGGATTTCAGTAGTTCTCTTTGAGCATCCCTTTGGTGCACTGATGAGTCAGTAGCTGAATTCCTAACTAATGAACTGCCCTTACAATGTGAAATGTGCCAGTACTGCAGATGGGATTGACTAACTTCCTTGTGAACCGCCCCGGGACCTTTTTGTATGGGCTGGTATGTAAATGTACTAAAACTAAAAACAAACAAAAAACTCAGCACCAGTGCAGGAGAGGGGTGAATTTCAACTGCCTCTTAATTCCCCAGAAGCCCTCCTTGCCACCTGGAAATATGTCCATGGAGCATATTTTCAGGTGGCAGAAGGAAGGGGAAGTCATTGAAATTCATTCCCCTTAGAAGTGCCAGATCACCTTAAGTGGTGCAGTGGGGAAATGCTTGACTAACAAGCAGAAGGCTGTCGGTTCGAATCCCCGCTGGTACTATATTGGACAGCAGCAATATAGGAAGAAAGGCATCATCTCACACTGTGTGGGCAGAGGCAATGGTAAGCCCCTTCTGTATTCTACCAAAGAAAACCACAGGGCTCTGTGGGCACCAGGAGTCGAAATCAACTTGACAGCACAGTTTACCTTTAGAAGTGCCTGTGCTGCATCTGTCTGGAACTTTGAATTTGTCCATAGCACTGATGTATCTCACATTGTCCTAGCACATTGTACAGCCACTGAGACTAGTTGAAGTATTATATTTGGTGTCAATAGGAAGAGGATTGTAACTTTGAACTATAGCTGAAAGAGTTGCCACACAACCACTTCTGATGGTACATGTGGAAATAATTAAATGAGGGGAGGAATCAGGCTGCTCTGCATTTCATGCTAAGAATAGAATGTTTCCAGATTTTGAAAATAATTAAGATTAGAAACAAACATGGAAGTAAACTTTTGAAAACTATTTTTTTCTGACTGATGCAGGTTTTTTCTCTTTGCTGGGCGAGAAGGAAATTACTCTGCTTGAAACCTTCCCATGTTCATGTCTAGATTAAACATTCCAATGGCAACAGAAACTGATTCTCCAAGAGATCAATGTAAGTTCTACAAAAGCTGACGTTAAGGTTCATGCTATCTATTATATATTTTGAAGAATTTGTTTGTTGGTTTGTTTGAAATAAAGACATACTAGTCAACCTGCACAGAGCATCTGTGCGCTCTTTGGGGCTGGCTGTTCCCTTCTCTCTCCTGCCCCACTCTCCCTCCCTCCCTTCTGCCCCACAATCTTGCCTCTCTTGCCCTCCCTCCCCCTCCCACCCCCTTCTCTCACCCTCCCCTCCCTCTCACCCTCCTGCCCACTCTCTCCTGCCCTCCCCCCTGCCCCACTCCCTCTTGCCCACCCTCTCCCCACTCCCTCTTGCCCGCCCCCTCCCCCATGCCCCCTCCCCCATGCCCCTCCACCCACCCACCCACCGACCCCTCCCCCTCCCTTTTGCCCACCCCTCCCCCTCCGCCTACATTTTTAAAAGTTCTACTTACCTGGCTGCCGCCACTGCTCCTCCTCCTGGGCGGCGAACAGAAAAGTCCCGCTGCCCAGTTCTCTCCCACAGGCTCCTCCTGGCCTAGCCGACCCACCTGGCCGAGAGCCGGCTACGCAGCCTGTCCTGCCGGTGGGCCCGCCACACCAAGTGCCGCCTACGCGGCCTGCTGTGCCCGCTGCCGCCGCTTGCCAGTCTTTGTGGCCAGCAGCAGGCCAGCCACCTCTCCCCCCACCCCCACCTTCTGCCCTGGTATCGGGGCCAGCAGCTGTCAGCCTCACCACCTCGGCCCTTGGCCGGGCCCGCGGCCACCACCGATCGCCAGGCCAGGCCCCCCAGTGGCCATGGCTCGCAGCGGCCCATTCTCCTCCTCCTGGGTGTGCCAGCCAATCAGGCGCCTCCGCAGCCCAGCCAATCAGCTGGGCTGCCGGGACGCATTTTCCCTGGCATGCCCAGGAGAAATATATATATAGATACTTCTCAAGACCTACAGATACTAAATTTTGTATGAACAATCTTGTCCCTGAAATTAGCTGAATGTATTACTTTTTCCACTAAAATATGCTTGGGTAAGGTGTTTTGGGGGTGGTTTTTTTTTAGTATTTTATAGAAGAAATACTGAGTATAATCAGCAGAATTTAACTGTTATTGTTCTCAGCAGATTTTTAATGATCACTAATCAGATCAATAATTCAAAAACAACATCACATCCTCCTTCCTGGTTATCAATTTAGTAATCATGGGGTGGGAGTTTGGGTTGTTTGCAGTTTTCTGTCCACCCCTGCCCTCCCAATTAAATTGGTATACAATTTTTACATAGCCACTCTCCCCACTTCTCAACTGGCGAATGGGAAAATTTAAAGAAGCAGCACGAGAGGCTCAGCCTGCTCCATTCAGTTTCACTCTTTGTTCCGCTTCTTTAGACCTCCCCATACAACAGCTGAGAAATGGACCAGCGGGCTGTTTGTACTTTACACCTCCCTGTGCTTCCCAGCTGATGCCTGGGAAGGTTTAAACTTTAAATAGCCAATCTCCTATGCAGGCTGTTCCATGCACTCTTGCTGCGAGAATCGATTGTTTAGCCCAGGGATCTGATCCCGTTTTCTGGGTTAGGTCAAGCACCCCAATATCACGGTTTCCTCCAACTTTACCCCCACCGTATTAGATGGCCTCTTGGATTTACGACTACGATGAATATATACCGCTTTTCAACAAAAGTTCCCAAAGCAGCGTAAAGTATGCGAAATAACTTTGCCTTGTCAACAACAGGCCTCGCCTACTTTTTTGTATATTTTATTTATTTATTTATTTATTTATTTATTTATTATTCAGGTTTTATACCACGTTCCATAATGCTTCTCAAGGTGGTTAACAAAAATTAAAGTACAATAAAATTCCATAAAAGATACATTTAAAACCTTAAATTCAATCAAGCATTAAAACCATAAAATGCCAAGAAACAAACACAAGAAAGCTGAGAAACCTGGAGCCTCTAGGAAGGAAAAGCAGAAGTAAATTTAAAAGTCTTCAGTTGTTTTTTTAAAAGCAGCCACAGTTGTCACTGAGTAAATGTTCCAGAGTCTGGGGGCAACAACAAAGAAGGTCCTGTCCCATGTGCACGACAGTCTAGCTTCTCTCAGTGTCGGTGCTAGTATTTGAATGGTTGATGCGGTGTACCGTTAAGTTTGGACAATAACGTGTTTTATGGGGGGGAAAGCATGGACCCATATCTGACTGCTGCAGTGTCTTTTTTAATTTTGTCAAATGGTTCACTTTGTGAAGCAAAATTTCCTGCACCAGAATGATACACTGTCATCCACACAAACATCTTAATCATTAGGGATGTGCATGGAACCATGGAGGTGCGGTTCAGCGCCGAGGGGGGTCTCGCTTTAAGGGCGGGGGTTTGTACTTACCCTCCCACCGCTTTTCCTTCTCCGGCACTCTATTTTTCTACAAAGATTGGGGGGCAGCAGCGTTCCTCCCTGCCGCCCCTGCCCCTGTCGTTTACTGGAAATAGCAGAAGTACCCGCTACACATGCGCTTGCTGCCACACGCGCATCCTCCTTGCACGTTGCATGCGCACGTCATGCATACTATGTGTGCACGTAATGTGTGACGAATGCTGCCGCCTCCCAAACTTTGTAGAAAAAACAGAGCGCCAGAGGGGGGGAAAGCAGCAGGAAAGGTAATTACAGTCCCCCCTGCCCTTAAAGCGAGAAACACACAACCCACGGCACCGAACTGCTGGACCGGGCCACATCCGAACTGGTTCAGAGGCCTCTAAAATGGCCTCCGGACTGGTTCGGGCACATCCCTATTATTCATAGGATCTACAGTGCTCATTTTAAAGAAGCAGCCATTATGTATGTTCTTCAATAGTGCTGGAAGTTTCTTCCATATCTTGATACCTACCAGGGCCGTAGCTATAATTGGGCGAACGGGTTCAAAGAACCTGAGCCGTGCCCAATCAGGAGCCGCCATTCGCGGCCCTGACACGCCCCCTGCGTCTGACGTTAGATGAGTGGGCGGTAGTTTAGCTCCTGAGTGGGGGCCGCGCGGCCCCTTCAAGAGCTAAACAAAGGCTGGCGCTGCGAACGCAGCGCCAGCCTAACTAGCTCCTGATGGGGCTGTGTGGCTGGTGCCGTGCGGCCACATGGCCCCTTCAGCAGTTAAGCTGCTTCTCCCGAACGGAGCCTTAAGGCTCCGTTCAGGAGCCAGACCACGCCCCCTGCATCTGACGTCAGACGTGGGGGCGTGGCTATCCCCTGTGTCTGACGTCAGACGCAGGGGGTGGGGCTATCGGGGCGCCCGCCGTGGCCGCACACGGGCTGCCGGTGGGCTAGCTACGCCCCTGATACCTACGTACCACTTTTGCCTCTTTGTTTTAGCCAGTTAACAGATATTAAGCATGGATCCCCATTTATATAAACTTAATTTAATTTTTGTGGAGCAGGTAAAACTTGGGCATGCACTATCATTGGCTTCAGTAGCAAATTGCTTGAGATTCCTATTCTGTGTGTTTTCAGTATGGTAAATCTTTCACCCTTTCAGATTTATTTTCATTCCCTTCAGCTGAAGAAGCAATAATGCACATCAAATAGAAATATGCAAAGAGGTAAAAGTGTTATGTTAGTATCAAGATGAACATTCTATCTTTATGGAGCAAACACAATGCCTGTTTAGAAATTTGCACTGCAGATCTGATGAATTATGCTGTTTAAGTGGATGACAGTCTAATCAAACTGGCGCAGTTAGATTAGCATCACAAAGTAAAGCGACAACATGTTATTGTTTCCAGGGAATTTGAAATGAGCTTTTACCATGTCACTGAAAAACTTCTAATGTAACTGCTTCCTGTTAAATTTCGTTAATCCAACGTGCTTTGAAAATGTTAATAGCCACCACTGAGAACCAGGTGTTGCATATCAACATCAATACTGTACCCACAGCTCCGCTGCACCTTCTTAAAAATATTTACTTATTACTTAATTTGCAATGTAAAGCATACCATGATGCCTAACCAAGCCAATGGTAATGCAGATTTTGTGTTAACAGACCAATGAAACGGCTCTGCTGCTTTGGATTGCTGCACATTACTGTGTCGCCTTTATTTGAGCCTCAGCATATACAATATAGCCATCCACCCCCGCCCCCACATTATTTAAATGTACAACTTTAAAAGGCAACTAAGTCTAGGTACTTCTGTATTTCAAGGAATTGGCCAAATGCAAATAAATGCAAATTAAGGAAAAAGACGATGCAGTGATAGGCTTGAGGGAGGATCGAGGCCTCAGTTAGAGTAACTGTTTGGAGAGTGGGCTTCTCCAAATAAGAAAGCCTGGGAGAATCACATCTCTGTGACCCAATCCAGAGTGAGGGCCAGGGTTTACTGGACAACAGTGTATAGAGAACTAGGTGAGGGGTATGTTCCAGTTCAATTCTTGCCTGGAAGCCTCCAAAGGGGGTCTGATCAACTGCTGTAGGACAAAGGGAATATAACAGCCTTGGGCTGGGAATCAACTGGAAGCTCCTTACCAAGAAGTACCGTAAGTAGGAAGGTTAGGAACCAGTTTAGCTAGATGCGTCAGGGAATTTATCTTTGTTTAAGTGCTTGGATCTGACTGTACGGTTTTTGTAGTTCCTGGGGAAGAGTTTTACTTGAATGGAGGCAGCAATTGTGATGCCTCTCAGTGTTCTCTCTAATTTTTTTTACGGAATGAGTTTTGTTCTGGGCAGCAGCATCGAGGCAGTGTGTGCACACATGCATTCAGAGTGGGGCCTTCCTGATTCAACCTGAGCAGATCTAAAATTAACGGAGCAGACATTTAAAAAATGTGTGAGCAAGTGCTCATGTGCACTCCTTAGAGGGAACAGTGGCTCCTATAGTTTTCCTTATAATCTGATTATTAGTAAATCCTTATTATAGAGTGTCACTCCTTATTGGGTCCTGCCATAATCAAACACTCCTGAAGGCCTAAGGCTGCTCAAGCCTTTCTTGTAGGGAGGGGTTTTCCACTTTACTCTCCCAGAATATTCCCTTGGAAGGGTGAATCTGCTCATATTAAAAAGACCCAATAAAAAGTGGATGGAGGCAGCCTAGTCGGGACTCCTTACCGCTAGAGGGATTTTGTATTCTCCCCCACTTTCGATCATTTTTCCAACTCGAGCTCTTATCTTCTGGAATCGAAGGAAATGTCTTTTTATGCTGTAAATCTGAATAGTTCTATATATGACCTGGGTTAGATCCAAAGATGCATGAGCAGTAAGGCAGCCCGCCGACGCCGCCCCCCTCCCCAATTTCAGAATGTTCTCCAGCACTAAAGGGTGGATTTCCAGGGGGTTGTTGTAGTGGGAGGTGGGGTAGAGACATAGGAAGCTGCCTCATTCCAAGTCAGACCATTGGTCCATCTAGTTAAATATTATCTACATAGACTGACAGCGACTTCACCAAGGTTGCAGGCAGGAGTGTCTCTCAGCCCTATCTTGGAGATGCCAGGGAGGGAACTTGGAACCTTCTGCATGCACATGCTCTTCCCAGAGTGGCCCCATCCCCTAATGAGAATATCTTACAGTGCTCACACGTGTAGTCTCCTTTTCAAATGGAAACCAGGACGGACCCTGCTTAGCAAAGGACAATTCATGCTTGCTGCCACAAGACCACAGTAGAAAACTCCATTGCACAAGTGGAACTCTGCTTGTACATCTCAATTCAGCCCAATATATTTGATAGGTTTTTATTTTCACACACAGTATATTGATCTTTAAAAGCTCTTAAGGGCCTCACATAGGCTGCAAGACTAAGCCTGTAATTGATTTTTTAAAAAAATGCTTGTTCTCATCTTGGTGCGTATCCAAATAACTAATTTACAAGTAATTGAGAGGAAGGCAGCAGAGTGGTTTATTAAAAACTCTTGTTTATTGCCGATTTGCTGTAATGCCGCGAGTAAGATACAATCTTTGAAACATGCTTCAGTGACTAATTTTCGTGGCCAAGCCAACAAACATTACATTGGCACAGCTCTGTCGGATGACCTCTCCAAGCTATACTTCATTAGCCAAATCAAAGGGAGGGGGCAGCAAGCATGTGGGCAGAAGTGATCCAGTGGCAAAAGGTACTATTCAAAAGAGTAGCTGACCAAAAGTGTTTTGAAATGGAGAAAGTAAGGCATTTGAATGACAATACAATGAAGGCTGGTAGTTCTAGTGCCATCCTTGCATGAAAAAAAGATAATTTGTCTAGATTTATGTTGCATTATTAAAAAAAATGTGTTGACACAAGCCCTATTCAGACATTATACTGTATGAAAGGCGGCTGCCTGTCTGCTCATGCATCTTTGGATCTAATCCAGGGTGCTTTGTCAGATATACAACTATTCAGATTTTCAGCATAAAAAGATATCTGTACACATGTACATGTTTTGTGTGTGTGAATGACTGTATCTGAGTTCATTTTAAAAGTGAACCTGGATACAGGCCCCTCAAATGCATTGTACAGATTGGGAGTGTACTACTGCCCCCATGTTCAACATAATATGTGAATAACTGTATCTGTGTACACTGTACCCTCATATGAGTGATGCACATAATGTGTGAATAGGACTAATATATATGCCTCATTCAGAATCCCAGGAAACAGATATTTGTCATGAGAATGATTTCTAGTTGACTTTCATAATCTTAGATTAACTGTGTTTCAAGTTATGGGACTTATCTGTTTCAGATCAAAACATAAATGAGGTGCTCAGACAGCGTCAGGAAGTGAATCTTCCAAGAACCACCTCTGTACAGGTAACTAGGACTGACTTATGTCCTGGAGTTTACATTGGCACTCTCCACAGAGATGATATGATGTATAAAGGCACTCCTATTAGAAAGGTTTTTATTTTCCCAAAGTGGTAGACTAACTTAGAATCCTTTCAATTTATATAGTAAGCAATGACTGGAATTTCTCAATCTCTATACAGACACAAGTTTGCCATACTGTTTAATGTATTACTTGAACTCTGGCATGAAGCAGTTTAATCCTTGGTCGATAGCAAGGTTTATTGTATCAGTCTGGTTTTTTTATCAACTGCACCCCAAGGAAGCCATAAAAGTAATATATCTGGGGGACGGTAGTTAAGTATGATGCCTTTGCAAGTAAAACATCAAAACTTTGTTGGGAAATTTCTTTTTTCAGTAAAACAGTATAGTTGCAAACAAGTCATTAGGGTCAATAATAAGAGTGCATAACACCCTCAAGAATGGTGCGTATGGTCTGATTTGCCCCACATTTTAAAACATAAAGCAGATTGTTCCATTAACGTACATATAACACAAGCATAAGTTATATAAGTATAACACACTATATTTATTTATTTTATTATTTATTATTAAAACTTGTATACCGCCCTTCCAAAAGGCTCAGGGTGGTTTACATTAAAACACCATTAAAATCAGTAAATAATTAAAACAAAAATTATAAAGCATAAAACAATGATTAACAATTAAAAACACCATAAAACAACAATTAAATAACCAGAACAATTTAAAAACGAGTTTTAAAAAGCTGAGAAAGCCTGGTTGAAGAGATGTTTTTTCAGTTTGTTTTCTGAAAATTGCCAGAGATGGGAAGGATCGTATCTCAGCAGGGAGCGCATTCCACAATCTCGGGGCAGCAGCCGAGAAGGCCCATCTCTGTGTAGCCACCAAACGAGTTGATGGCAACTGGAGACGAACCTCCTCAAGTGACCTCAACGGCCAGTGGGGCTCATAGCGAAGAAGACACTCTCTTAAATACCCAGGGCCTAAGCCGTTTAGGGCTTTATAAGTTATAACTAGCACTTTGTATTTTGCCCGGAAAACTATTGGCAGCCAGTGTAACTCCATCAACAAAGGAGTAATGTGGTCTCTCCGAGATGACCCAGAGACCAACCTGGCTACCGCATTCTGAACCAACTGAAGTTTCCGGACTACGTACAAAGGCAGCCCCACATAGAGAGCATTACAGAAGTCCAGTCTGGAGGTTACCAACAAATGTACCACAGTTTTGAGGTCATTGATCTCGAGAAATGGGCACAGCTGGCGTATCAGCCGGAGCTGATAGAAAGCACCCCTGGCCACCGCCTCAACCTGAGAAACCAAGGAGAGACGTTGATCCAGAAGTACTCCCAGACTGCGAACCTGTTCCTTTTGGGGAAGTGTGACCCCGTCTAGAACAGGCAGATCAAAATCATCTCTAGAGTTCCGACCCCGCACAATAAGTACCTCCGTCTTATCTGGATTCAGCTTCAGTTTATTTTCCCTCATCCAGCCCATTACTGTTTCCAGGCAGGCATTTAGGGAGGATATGCCAACTCCTGAAGAAGTTGACATGGAGAAGTCGATCTGGGTGTCATCAGCATACTGGTAACACCCAGCTCCAAATCCCCTGATGATCTCTCCCAGCGGTTTCATGTAGATGTTGAAAAGCATTGGAGAGAGTATGGAGCCTTGAGGAACACCATACTTAAGCTCAGATTTTGAAGAGCAACAGTCTCCAATTGACACCATCTGGAATCTGTCCGAGAGGTAGGAGTGAAACCACTGTAAAACAGTGCCTCCCACCCCCAACCCTCTCAGACGTTCCAGAAGCATACTATGGTCGATAGTATCGAAAACCGCCGAGAGATCCAAGAGGACCAACAGAGTCACACTTCCTCTGTCAATTGCCAATTGGAGATCATCCATCAGGCCAACCAAAGCAGTCTCCACCTCATATACCGCCCGAAAACCAGTTTGAAATGGGTCTAGATAATCTGTTTCCTCCAAGACCGCCTGGAGCTGAGAGGCCACCACCCTCTCAATTACCTTGCCCAGCCATGGGAGATTGGAAACTTGCCTATAATTGCTCAACTCTGAGGGATCTAACGCAGGCTTCTTTAGAAGAGGTCTAATAATTGCCTCCTTAAGACAAGGAGGCATCCTGCCCTCCCTCAGAGAGGTACTTATTATTTCTACCAGGCTGCCTATAACAGCCTCCCTGCTAGATAGAACAAGCCATGTTGGACAAGGATCAAGAGGACAAGTGGTAGGCCTCACTGCTCCAAGCAGCTTTTCCACATCATCAGGAGTCACAAACTGAAATTGATCCAGTCGAATCGTATAAGAGGAGTTGTTGGACACCTCCAGTTCAGACATCAAATTAATTGTGGAGTCTCCATCTAGGTCGGCCCGAATCCGAGAGATTTTGTCTGCGAAAAATTCATTAAACACACCACAGCGGGTAACTGATACCTCCAAATTCTGGTTCAAGGGAGAGGGAGCAGATACTAGTCCCCTCACAACCATGAACAACTCCACTGAACGTGAACTCGCAGAGGCAATACAGGCAGAAAAGAACCGCTTCTTTGCCGCACGTATCGCCTGAGCATAGATCTTTAAATGTGCTCCATGTCGTAATCTGTCGGATTCGGGTCGAGTTTTTCTCCACTTGCGCTCCAGTCGCCTACCTTGCCGCTTCAGCCCCCGTAGATCTTCCATATACCAAGGGGCCAATTTTGAAGCAGGTCGGAGGGGACGCTTAGGAGCAATCGTGTCTACTGCCCTGGTGAGCAAGTTGTTCCAGTTCTCAACCAGGGCATCAACAGGATCACTGGCAGAGCCAACATTAAATCCCTCCAAGGCTTCTTGGAATCCTACTGGATCCAGTAACCTCTTCGGGCGGAGCATTCTAATAGGCCCCTCGGCCCTGCGAAAGTGGAAAGCGGTTGTAAGTCCAACCTTAACCAGATGGTGGTCCGTCCATGACAACGGGGAGATCGTAGGAGTCCCCACCCACGGAGCACCACCCTGATCAGAGTAAAAGACCAAATCAAGTGTGTGACCTGCAATATGCATTGATCCAGAGACTGCTTGGGATAGGCCCATAGTCGTCATGGCCGCTATGAACTCCTGAGCTATCCCGGACAGATTGGTCCCAAAATGAACATTGAAGTCCCCCAGTTCCAAAAGTCTGGGAGACTAACGCAAGTTCCGCGACCAAGTCCGTGAGCTCAGTAAGGGATTCCGTTGGGCAGCGGGGCGATCGGTACACCAACAGAAGACCCAATCTATCCCTGGTCCCCAAACTCAAGTACACACATTCAATATGGTCCGATACCCTAACAGGGACCCTGGTAAGGGAGATGTTATCCTTATAGACCACAGCCACTCCACCTCCCCGCCCACGTCCCCTCACCTGCTCCTCTACAGAATATCCTGGCGGGAGAAGCTGGGACCAAACTGGACCACTAGCCTCCCCCAACCAAGTCTCAGTAATGCACATCAGGTCGGTCCCTTCATCCATGATCAAATCATGGATGAGTTCTGATTTATTTTGGACCGACCTGGCATTGCAGAGGAGCAAGTTAAGGTTATGTGGGATGTTGGCAGTGCCTCCCGAGGTCAAAGAGCTGGCAGGACAGCTGGAAAGGGGGACAGCTATTAGATTTCTGACCACCCTTCCCCTGGAACAGCCTGCTGACCTGCCAGTGTTTCTTCTTCTATTCCCCAACACCATCGCTATAATCATGAGCTATGGATTAACTGTTACAAAAAGAAGTGGATCTGAAGCGTGATCCATTGCATTCATAATGAATGGGTTCTGCGCCTGCTCAGAAGCCAAATAGATTGACTAGCCCTTTGCTACTCCTCCAACTGCCCTTTTCCCCTAAGCAAAGCAAACACGCTTCATGGCTGTCCGTTGTTGGTAGCTTCACCCAGCATTCTGTGCAGCATTTAAAAGTAGTTTTGATGCCATTGTCGGGAATTGAGTTTTTATTCTTCCTGACCTTTCCATTGCGCTATCGATTTGTCATTAAGCAGTCCTTTGGTCGTTAGCCAACAGTTCCAAGACAAGTCCACAGTATGCTCCGTTCCCCCCGCCCCGTTGTTTAATTCACTTAGAGTTCCATTTTCCTTATCCTGTCTGGAGTCTTTGACCGTGAGTAGCAAACTGTATTCTCTGTCTCTGAAATCACCAAGGAGCTACGTGTACGAGGTATAGGTGCATAGGCGGTCTAATAGAAACTAAGCAAGAACACACCCCAACTGCCAAAAATAACAGGAGCACTGCAGGGCAGTTGGAGGTGTAGTGAGGAACTAGTCAATCTATCTGCAAGGTCCCTGCGCAGGTGCAGAACCCATTCATTATGAATGCAATGGATCACCTCCAGATCATAAGTTAGAGGTGAGCAACCTGTTTTTATCTCTGTGACATGTGGAAGTGCAGTCTCCCAAGCAGTACCCTCTTTACTTCTGTACTTGAGAGTACACCTTTTTTTTCTTGCTTTGGTTCTGATCCTTGTCTCATTCTGTACTTAACAACAAAACAGAAGCCAGTTTATTGATATTACTATCTTTGGGGCCACTTAAAAAACATTTTTGCACAGTATTATTGCATAACCTTTATATATGTGTGTGTGTGTGTATATGTATATATATATATATATATATATATATATATATATATATATATACACACACACACACACACACACACACACACACACACACACATACCTGTTTTGAATTTTTTTAAGTTTACTGAAGAATAGAAATCTTAGCATGAAAATAGGGTGTTTGGTACGTGATTAAGCTTATGATCAGAGAAATTAAACATCAGTCCATATGGAACAGGTTGATCAAAATATTTAGATTTTATCCATTTAAACAGTCAAATTCGCAACATCTTCTAGTTTGTGTGGTATCATATAACTGTATTAAAGCCCAGTTCTGTTTCAGGAAAGTGCCTTCAGAGCTGATCATGCAATGGAGTCTCAGTTGATAGACCAAAGGTAAAGAGATTTATCTGGCATTATAAGTGATGTAAAGCAATATCACATTCAGACTGTGTTTTGTCTGTTCTTTCAGAAGGACACTCCTAAGGTCTTACATTTTCATGCTTTGACATTTTTGAAAAAAGGTGAAGCATCTGTTTCTCTTTCATCTTGATCCTAGCCATAAGCTTTTGAAAGTAAATCGCCCTGTATCTTAGTTGTTGGCGGTTGTTGTTAGTGATACCAAATCATCTTAACATTACCAAAAGTATTTAGTGGTACATACTTCTGAGATTAAACATGTTAGAGTTGAGGTTAATTGGCAAACAGAAAAAGATCTCGATCTCTCTCTAACATTCTGTGTGTCTGCCTGCGTTGTTCTTCTAAACTGCATTGCTGGCCTAGGTGGCAGAGATGCCATAGGGTGTATTTTAGAAACCTCTTCAAGGTTGCCTCTTTAAAAGGCAAGTGCCTAGATAGGCAAGGACTGGAGATCCTGGTGTGCATCAACTCCGTTTCACATGAAGTTGCCTCTCTTCACACCCATCCTAGAAGGTAATAGGAACAACTTTTCACGAAGAAGGATAGGTTTTGCAAAATACCCCTGCTGCGTTTCAGCTCAGGTTTTATTCAAAAGCCTTGGCACAGACAATGCTGTGCATTCCATGCTGGTAACTCAGCAGAATGTCTTTTGAACCTATACTGATTGGTCTGCACCTTGGCTTAAGAGCACAGGAAGCTGCCTTATACCGTATCAGACCACTGGTCGGTCTAGCTCAGTATTGTCTACACTGACTGGCAGTGGCTTCTCCAAGGTTTCAGGCAGGAGTCTTGCCCAGCTCTACCTGGAGGCTTTTCAGACAGCAGGCTTTCCCACAAGGCTTTACTGCGAGTTCAGGGCATAATGGATACTCCGACGCAAAAAGAGGATTATTTTTACCCCGGGCATAAATTGGGCTAGGTTGCAATATGGAGGGGGAAACCTGACTCGTGTGTGAAGTACTCTCTGAAATATCACAGACTTTGGGGTAATTCTGGCCAGTATGTGAATGCACACCCATCCTCCCAAAGTAAAATTGCCTTCTGAAAAAGCTCCTGGAGATGCCAGGGAATGAACTTGGGGCCTTCTGCATGTAAAGCAGATGCTCTTTCACTGAGCGATGGTCCCATCCTCTAAGGGGAATGTCTTACAGCACTCACATGTAGTCACCCATCCAGATGCAAAACAAGGCAAATTCTGCTTAGCAACAGTAACAATTCACACTCATTATCATGACACAAGCTCTCCTCGTTTAAGTGCCTTGTATCTGCTAGTGCCCAAAGCCTGTTCTGGAGTAGTAAGCAAATTACTTGCCCTGCAACACTCATCTTTGGATGAAGGAGTTTACCCAGGAAGCATGCTGGACATTTATTAGACAATGCACAAGCCAAGTGAAAGAGTGACACCTGCGGTAATGAGAGTGAGCAGCAAATAAATAAGATGCTCTTAGTGGATGCTGAAAGACAGGTAAAAAAGTGAAAAATGACAGATACCAGTAGAAAATGTTTGCATATACACCCTTGTTACTTGACTGGAATCTTGCAAGTAGCTGAATATTATGACCTTATTAATATTCTTTAGTTTTGTCAGAATATTATTGTGAAAAGTGTTTTACTTTTGCAGTCTTAAACTTTAGAATATTCAACCAGCATAACTAAAACCTGTATTTTTTATGATTTTATATCTATTTTTAGTTTACTATCCTCGCTAGTTGGTGAATATGACAAACATCTGGAGGAAATGAGTGAACAACTGACACATTGTCAGGTATGAATTGTACACAGAAAGCTATGATTATCTACTTATTTTTTTAGTATTGGTAAATCCCAGGAGGTAAACTTTTTTTCCTTCTTTTCTTGCTGTTAGTATAGTATTGTTGATAGCAGTCCATTTTTAAAAGTTGGTAATATGCACGGTTGAATCAATGGTGATAAAAATGTTCTCGTGTCCATTGAACCTTAATATGGGGAAAAACTTACTTTATTATGAAAAGTTTTTATATCCAGCCCCTTTCAATGGGGTCTTCAGGGTAGTTACAATTTAAACATGAAACAATAGAATAACTTTTTTTTAAAGGCAATTGTCAAAAAAAATCAAAAGAGATTCCAAAGGGGCAGCCTGTAAGTTTGTAGCAGCAGACACGGCAAAGAGTCTTGTATTGCCTTAGAAACAAGCACAAGTTTTCAAGGACAAAAGCCACTTTATCAGATGTCTGCAGTATTATCTTCCAGTCGATGGAGCGATCGGGGGAATGAGACCATTTCTCTGTTGGCTGCGAAGCTTAGTTGAGCAGAGTAAGTTATCTTCTCACTTAAGTAGGACTTGTAACAATTCATGGAGTCTGAAATATCTCTTGGAGGCGATCCATCCCATTTTTTTCTGTCCTGTCCACTCTTAAGACAAGCACATCCTTATTGCTTGCTCAAGATTTCAGTCTTCAGGGTCTACTTAATTTGGAACTTCCTTCTTTTCCTTCTGTCTTGAGTGAGGGGAAATTAATTTAAAATGTTTAAAATGTATTTAATTTTTAATTGGATTTCCCAGAAACGCTTTCTTGCTAGGCCAGGAAGGCCACTAGGCTTACACGTTCTGGAATGTCAGAAACAAGCTCTCCTCTCGTTGGAAGGACTCCTCCAACAAACTCAACCACAGTCACAGGGAAACTTCACTGGTAGAAATGACTGCAGGCACCAGAAGAGTCATCTGGTTGCTCTCTCTCTTGGCCACCAGCAATTTCCTGGTTTGCTCCATGCGGAAGGGAAAGAGGTGCTGCTAAGATGATGCCTCTTCAAACAACAAGGGAATGAGTGCAGATGACCTGCAGTAGCTGCCTCAAGATACCTTAGGCCAGACAACCTGAGAAGGAAGTAGACCCTACTCAGATCCCACCTCTTCTTCCTCACATTTTTCTTCTGCACACAGAAATGTGCCCTGTGGACTACTTTGCCTCTCTGGCCTGGTGGACAGAAATGGACAGTCTAACCAGATGCACTCTCATCCACAACCTGGACAGAGTCCTAGTGACCACAGATGCCAGCCTTTCCATCTGGGGAGCTCATCTCATCCATGGAATGTATTGTGCCAAGGCTGACAAGTGAAGTCAACAAGACCTCATATTCTTAGAGTGGAGCTTCAGCTCATCTATGTTTGCAGCAACTCAAAAACGCTTTGGTTGACCTGTAGTAGACTTACTGATGGATTGATTAAGTGCCGTCCAGTCGGTGTCGACTCTTAGCAACCACACATAGATACTCTCCAGGATGATCTGTCTTCAGCTTGGCCTTTAATGTCTCTCAGTGGTGCATTCATTGTTGTCATAATCAAGTCTATCCACCTTGCTGCCGGTCGTCCTCTTCTTTTCTTTCCTTCAACTTTTCCCCGCATTAAGGCCTTCTTAAGGGAGCTGGATCTTCGCATAATGTGTCCAAAGTATGATAGTTTGAGACTGGTCATTTGTGCCTTGAGTGAAAATTCTGGCTTGATTTGTTCTCTGATCCATGTGTTTGTTTTCCTGGCTGTCCATGGTATCCTCAAAAGTCTTCTCCAACACCAAAGTTCAAAAGCGTCAATACTTTTTCTATCTTCCTTCTTCAAAGTCCAGTTTTCACATCCATAGTAGACCTACTAGCTGCATTGAAAAAAACACAGGCTGAAATGATTGTGTCCCATTCCCTGTGGAAGAGTCATTGCCCTGGCAAATCCCTCCAGGCCTCTTCTGTGTCTTCCTGCCCATTCCTCTTCTCTCCAAAACCCACAGGAAAACACACACAGAGGCGGCATATCTGATACTTGTAGCCCCCATGGTGCTTTGGTGTGATCTGCATAGCATCCCAACCACCAGGGATCCTTACACAACCACCCGTTCTCCTGGTCTTGGGGCCTCCATCCACCCACTCCACTGTGGCTCAACCTCACCAACTGGTAGCTGAATGCAATATACAGTGAGGGAAATAAGTATTTGATCCCCTGCTGATTTTGTCCGTTTGCCCTCTGACACAGAAATGACCAGGCTATAATTGGAATGGTAGGTTTATTGTAGCTGTGAGAGACAGAATAACAACAAACAAACCCTCAAAAGCCTAGTGCCCAAAAGTCAGCGATGGATTTGCATTGTAGTGAGAGAAATAAGTATTCGATCCCTTCACAAAAGATGTCTTAGTGCTTGGTGGCAAAACCCTTGTTGGCAATCACAGAGGTCAGACGTTTCTTGTAGTTGGCCACCAGGTTTGCACACAACCCAGAAGGGATGTTGTCCCACTCCTCTTTGCAGATCCTCTCCAAGTCAGAAAGGTTCCGAGGCTGATGTTTGGCAACCCGAACCTTCAGCTCCCTCCACAGATTTTCTATGGGATTAAGGTCTGGAGACTGGCTGGGCCACTCCAGGACCTTCATGTGCTTCTTCTTGAGCCACTCCTTTGTTGCCTTGGCTGTGTGTTTTGGGTCATTGTCATGCTGGAATACCCATCCACGACCCATTCTCAATGCCCTGGCTGAGGGAAGGAGGTGCTCACCCAAGATCTGACGGTACATGGTCCCGTCCATCGTCCCTTCGATGCGGTGAAGGTGTCCTGTCCCCTTAGCAGAAAAACACCCCCAAAGCATAATGTGTCCACCTCCATGTTTGACAGTGGGGATGGTGTTCTTGTGCTCATAGGCAGCATTCCTCCTCCTCCACACACGGCGAGTTGAGCTGATGCCAAAGAGCTCGATTTTGGTCTCATCTGACCACAACACTTTCGCCCAGTTCTCCTCTGGATCATTCAAATGTGCATTGGTAAACTGCAGATGGGCCTGTACATGTGCTGCCTTGAGCAGGGGGACCTTGCAGGCACTGCAAGATTTCAGTCCTTCACGGCGTAGTGTGTTACCAATTGTTTTCTTGGTGACTATGGTTCCAGCTGCCCTGAGATCATTGACAAGTTCCCCCCGTGTAGTTCTGGGCTGCTTTGTCACCGTTCTCATGATCATTGCAACTCCACGAGGTGAGATCTTGCATGGAGTCCCAGACTGAGGGAGATTGACAGTTATTTTGTGTTTCTTCCATTTGCGAGTTATTGTGCCAACTGTAGTCACCTTCTCACCAAGCTGCTTGGCGATAGTCTTGTAGCCCAGTCCAGCCTTGTGCAGGTCTACAACCTTGTCCCTGACATCCTTCGACAGCTCTTTGGTCTTGGGCATGGTGGTGAGTTTGGAAGCGGAGTGATTGCTTGCTTCTATGGACAGGTGTCTTTTATACAGGTACTGTAACAAGCTGGGATTAGGAGCACTCCCTTACAGAGGGTGTTCCTCATCTCAGCTCGTTACCTGCATATAGTGAAAAGACACCTGGGAGCCTGAAATCTTGCTGGTTGATAGGGGATCGAATACTTATTTCCCTCACTACAATGCAAATCCATCGCTGACTTTTGGGCACTGGGCTTTTGAGGGTTTGTTTGTTGTTATTCTGTCTCTCACAGCTACAATAAACCTACCATTCCAATTATAGCCTGGTCATTTCTGTGTCAGAGGGCAAACGGACAAAATCAGCAGGGGATCAAATACTTATTTCCCTCAGTGTACGAACAACATATGGTTACTCTTAATCCATACTGAATGCTTTGCTTGTGGCCAGAAAGGCTTTTACCAGCTTTAATTATAAGACAGCCTATACAGTCTTCCTCAGATGGTGCAGAATGAAGAAAAAATTCTTCTGTTTAGCTAGACTGGAAAAGTAATTCTCTTTAGCTAGACTGCAAAAGCAATGATCTTAAAACAGTGATACATATGCTGGTAACCCTCAGGCTTGACTACTGTAGTGTGCTCTACATGGGGCTGACTTTCTGCATAGTCCAAAAACTACCATTGATACAGAATGCGGCGGCCAGATTGGTCTCTGGGACAACATGAAGGGACCACATAACACCAGTTTTAAAACAACTGCACTGGCTGCTAATATGTTTCCGGATGAAATACAAAGTGCTGGTTATTACCTATAAAGCCCTTAATGGCTTGGGTCCAGGCTATGTGAGAGAGCGCCTCCTTTGTCATAATCCCAGCCACCTATTACAATCTTCTGGAGCGGTCTGGTTACGGTTGCCACAGGCTTGTTTGGTGGTGACCCAGGACTTTTAAATATTTTAAGTTTTGTACACTGCCTAGAGATTTATATATCAAATTTATATATTATATATACCTGTTGGAACTCTTGAACAGCTCTTATGAAATTCTTCCTAATGTCTAACCTAAATATGCTCTAAAATTGAGGTGGGGAATCAAAACAGTAGCCAAATTGAAAAGCAATGAGAATTAAAAAATGTTGAAACTTTAAATATGAGAAATCTTACTTTTTTGTTGCTAAATTTGAAAGAAATTGTAGCGTGTGTCCATTCATTTAACACTGGTGTTGAAATATCTATGTGTGGTGTTGGTGAAAATCTTGCATCTTGTATGTGATCTGAGAGGGCTCCTATTTAAAAACGAGTGACCCTTGTTCTGTATTACACTCCTCTAGGTGCAAATGGCAGACTTGAGGCTGAAACTTGAACAAGTCATCAAGGAAAATGAAAGGTAGATTCATCGAGAGATCTATGTTGGCAACCTTTTAAATTGTTGTTGAAAGAAGATAGAAGATTGTTCTGAGAGCCATGAGAACTTCTCACCAGATGTTTAGTTGCATATGAACATAGATTTGGGAGTTTACCCATAGTTCTAACTTTAGTTTTTAAGTTCAAACAATATATGTTCATTTCCATGGGGTTTTTTTTGCCTAGTCTTCCCCTGATAATGGGAAGGGATCTAATAAAATTTAGATAGGTCTAGGTCAGTGTTTCTCAGTGTTTTTGGAGTCATGGACCAGTACATTATTCATGTGCAGTTTCCTGGACCAGCAGTTAGTAAGGGGGTTGCCCCCCCCCCCACCCTCAACCTCACCCCGAGGCACCTTCCAAAAAACAATTTTGGGCAGTTCTCCGGAGCTCATTTCTAGGCAGCCCTCACTGCTGGATAATGTTCATTTCAAGGAAGTGAAATGAATGTTATCCAGTAGCAAGGGTTGCCTGGAAAAGAGCTCCGCCAGCCCCCGATTTTTTTTTTGGGGGGGGGTGATTTTTATTACTGATGCCTCACGGACTAGTACCCAATGCCTCACAGACCGGCACCGGTCCACGGACCGGTGGTTGAGAAACACTGGTCTAGGTTCATGGGGGGATGAATAAAATCATGTATCCTCCTCCTCCTCCTCCTCCTGAGCCATTGATGATTTTCTAGCCTGTTGCTAGCAAATTTTAATGCCTATGTGGGGCTGCCTTTGTACATAGTTCGCAAAGTTCAGTTAGTTCAAAATGCAGCACTCAGATTGGTCTGTGGGGCAGCCCAGAGACCATATTATACCTGTTCTGAAACAGTTGCACTGGCAGAGCGGAACTGCTGGTGGCCTGTGTGCGGCGACGGCCCCGCTGACCACACATCTGACGTCAGACGCAGGGGCGTGGTCTGGCTGAACAGAGCCTTGAGGAGCCTGAACGGCCCCTTCGGCAGTTAAACGAAGGCTGGCGCTGCTTTTGCAGCGCAGCTCAGGAGCGGCTCTTTCCTGCAGGGAAGAGCCGCTCCTGGGCTGCGCTGCAAAAGCAGTACCAGCCTTTTAACTCCTGAAAGGGCCGTGCTGCCCCTTGAGGAGCTACTTAGGCTGGCGCTGTGAATGCAGCGCCAGCCTTTGTTTAGCTCCCTAAGGGGCTGTGCTGCCCCTGCTCGGGAGCTAAACTAGCACCCCCGTGTCTGACATCAGACACGGTGGGCATGTCTGGGCCATGAGACGCGGCCCCTCATTGGTCGGTGGCCCAGGTTCTTTGAACCCATTGGCCCAATGGTGACTCCGCCCCTGACTGGCTGTCAATATGTTTCTGGGCAAAATACAAAGTGCTGGTTATTACCTTTTAAAGCCCTGAATGGCTTAGGTCGGGGTTACCTTAGAAATCGCCTTCTTCTGCATGATCCCCCCTGCACATTAAGGTCATCTGAGGAGGTCCATCTCCAGTTACCACTGGCATGTCTGGTGGTGAGTCAGAGGCAGGACTTCTCTGTAGCTGCTCCTTGGCTGTAGAATTCACTCCCTGCAGAAATCTGTAATCTGAATTCATTATTGGCCTTCAGGAGAGCCCTGTCCTGGCCTTCCAGGGTTTTTTATTTCTTGTAAGTTTTTAACTTGCTGTAACCTGGTTTTCCAGGGTTTAAAAACTGTATTGAATGTTTTAATTGTTAATTGTTTTGTGGTGTGTTATAGTTTCTGTTTTTAATTGTTTTGTTTTGGTGTAAACTGCCCTGAGCCATTTTCTTTGGAGGGGCGGTATAGAAATCAAATCAGTAAATAAATACTATCATTTTCACCTACAAAAGCTTTCTTCTCAGTCAGAGAATGCATGAATGCTAAAGGATCATGGGAATAGATTTACCAGGATCTGAATATCTATCACTAACTTACTATAAATCATGGTTCAGTTAATACCCTTTGAGCATGCTGGACTTTCAGTGCAGTGCCCCCTCTTTTCTTGTAGAAATGTGCCCCCTGAAGCTCTTGCTTTCCCTCAGGTGTCAGCAGAAGAGGCTCGTTTTGAACCCACATGTCCATTGCAGGCTCTAGCACAGTGGTGAAAGAGAGAAAAGAGGCCCCCTTCTGGAAGTGTAGTAGAAAGAACTTGAACTGGGATTCTAGTTGAATCCTCGTTTTCCATAAAAAGCCCATTCTGCTTTTATTTCAGTCTTTATAGGACATGTTTCTAAAGGCCATATGGAAGAAATATATGCACTGATGATGTTCTCTGTAGATGTTTCTCCAGCAGTAGCTACCAGTGGCGGAGAAAGCCAGCCGGAGGCCTGTGTTCTTCCTGCCACGGTGCCCCCGCCCCCATGCCCCCTGCGTCTGACGTCAGATGCAGAGGGTGCAGCCGCTTGCAAATGGGGCCGTGCTCCCCGTTTGAGTGCCAATACCGGCCAGCGATGCTTTTGCAGCATGGCTGGGAGCGGCTCTCCCTGACTTTAAAGGCCGCACTGTGAACGTGACACTGGCTGGCATTTGCTCCCAAACGGGGTGTGCTACCCCATTTGCGAGCAAAGCCACTCCCCAGGGCAAATACCGGCTAGTGCTGCATTCACAGCGCTGCTAGGAATACTCTCCCCAGCCACACTGAGAAAGCAGCGCTGGCCGGTATTTGCTCTCAGATGGGGTGCGCAGCCCCATTTGCAAGTGAAGTTGCGCCCCCTGCATCTGACGCCAGATGCAGGGAGTGTGGCTGGGGCACCGGGCTCAGCCCCTGATTGACAGCAGCCCAGGTCTTTGAAACCGTTCACTCAGTGGTGGCTCTGCCCCTGGTAGCTACTACTTGGCTTGCTCTCTGCTTGTCTGTTTCTTAGCTGCACAACAAGAAGCTATTGAGCTCTGCAGAACATATTAATTGTACACATGGCTCCCTTATGTATATACTGTGTCAGAAACAAGGCTGTAAAGTAACTTTGTTATCTGGTTGTAATATGCACCATTGTAGAGCAAAATATGCCCCCCACACCTTCCTTGTGTGCACTTCCTGAAGAAAAACTTCAATATGTGTGTAACTTCCAGAATAATTTAAAACATTGTTCTAAACGTGAAAGGTATTTAATTTGCAAGGGACGATCCTTTGCTAATACATGTGAGCTTTGATTAGTGTTTTTAGAAATTGATTATCCACCTACTTGTAATATAGATTGCACGAAGAACTGAAAGAGGCTGTTGAAAAGCAGTTGGAAGCCCTGCCATCTGGTTCTGCTTCTGGGGATGTAACATTTATGGAAGAAAACCTAGTAAGAAACCTCCAAGAGCAGTTGCAACTAGCAAATAAAGTGAGTGGGCTAAAACATTTTTGTCTTAGCTCTTTGGCTCTCTTGTATCTCAGGTTCCTCCAGTTTTCAAGCTTCTATCTTCAAAACCATCTCTCTCTCTTTTTGGCTGAAGAGAGTGTGCCCTACTAGAGTACTAATCTGTGTTTGGTTTTTTAAGCTTGCTTTTAACTTGACACTCTGTTAGATCAATGAACCTAGATTTCAGTTGTGCTTACAAGTAATAATAATAATGGTGATCTCATACTCAGAATTAAAACAGTAAACTTTGAGTTACCTTACTGGTTGCAGAAAAGGAAAATAAAATTAACTAAGGAACTGCAAGCAGCTGATGCAAATGCAATGACATGTAATAGAACTATGGCTTTCTCTAAAAGGATACATTTATCCTGCTTAAATATATAGAACAATGATAAAGGAGCATTACTTGTGTAATAAGTAAAAATACGTGTCAAATGACTTTATTTTTAGGACGATTCTCACTTGACGAGTTCACATATAACACAGAAACTACTTTCAGTCTTGGTTACAGTTGTCCGCAATCTTGTGCACTCAACCTGAGGCAACAACCACATGTTCTCTCAAGTTGGGAAACCTAAATGTGTAACCAAGAACTAAATTTGGCTTGTCAACCCTTGTAATGCTCCACCTTAGGTTTGTGCTACATCTGACCAGGTGAACACCTGGTTTGTTCCAGGCATGTCAACCCCCTTTGCAATTGGGACCAATAACTGCCAAGTGATGACATAGGGAAGGCTTGCCAGGCAGAGATAGCATCCAGGTTGTTGCTAGGCGGTGTGGACAGGGCCATATCTCGGCTACTTTCAACAAACCGGATGTGTGACTGTCTACTCTACCACTTTCAGGTTCCAGCTATACCTTGAGCTGCTTCAACGATGGGTTCCCTATTATGTGTGAATCTGCTCTTTGTATTCAGCCTTCTGGTTCTTAATTAACAAATAGACTGTTTTTACTCATTCTTTCCTTGGATAGAACCACAGTTGTCTTTTGTCTAGAACTAGAGTCCTTGTTCTGGAGCAAACACTGCTGTTCCTAAGGATAACTGTAGATCCTCCTCCTCCTCCTCCTCTTCCTTCTCCTTCTCCATTTCTTAAAAATGAAGATCCTTTATAATGGTTGAACCATGCCAATTTCAGGGGAGCAAAGGCAGGAGAGGGGGCATGCCTTCGTCTGTTGCTTGTGAACTGCCCAGAGGCCACTGGGGAAGAGGATGTTAATATACCAAATAGGTCTTGGGCCATATCCAACAGGACTCTTCTTATGATCTGATAGTCTTCAATAACTCTGTAATCTGAAAATACTATGGAAATCACTATTATCAGTGTGCATCTTCTGATCTCTGTTAAAACTCATTATTAATATTTTTTGTAGGAGAAAGAACATGTACTAGAACTTTGGCAGAGTGCATCTCAGGAATTGGAGCGATTTCAGCAGATATACCAGGAACATATGACAGAAGCACAGATTCATGTTGTTGAAAGGCAAAAACAAAATGTAATTTAATTTATAAATCTTTGCTTTTAAAACTTTTATTAAAATAGGTATTTTTAATAAAACTTTAATAAAACTTTTATTAAAATAGGTAAACATAATTCCATTGAGATTGCAGAGATTGTGTTCAGTTATACTTTTAAAAGTGATTGTAAAAGGTCTAGATTTTCAGAGGCTGGTTGTGGGCATATATTGGAAACTCCAGGAAGTGTTGGTTCAGTGGATGTATTACACATTGGGGATGTGCACAGAACCGGTTCTGTGCACTCCTGGGAGGCTAGGGGCAGGCGGGATTACTTTAAGAGACAGAGAGCGTGCACACGCATGCCAGCCATTTGCATGGCATCACTGAACAGGGCTGCAAGGAGGTACGCTGCAGCCCCGCACCCATGCGGGGCAGAGATGGGCAGGTGGAAGGCACCCTCCCTGTCCCTTAAAATAACCCCTCCCTGCCACTGAGCAGGCTTGAACGCCAGTATTTTGAACCGGTTCTGAACCGGTTCAGCATGCATCCCTACTACACATGTGGTTGCAGAAATGTAATATTCAGTCATAGCCTGCTATCCACTCTGTTGCCCATTTCAGCTGATTACTTATACAATGGTTTGGGTCAGGATAGGCAACTTTATGGCTTAGATGATGGGAGTTGTAGTTCAGCAACATCTGGAAAGCCAAGGTTGCCTGCCTACTCCTGGTTTAGATTATCATGACTGAGCCACAGTGACCCTTGGGTTCACACCTGAATGCAAGAGGAAGAGGCGAGTGAAAGCTTCCACTTTTTCTTTTGCCAAAACCATAGTTTGCTGTTGCATAGCAACCAGGAAACAGTGCTTTATTCTAACTCTAGTTTGTTAGACTAGAGTTGGTTTGATGTTCTAGTTTAACTAAGTAGATTTAGAAAATCTATCCCCCTGGTTTAGATTATCATGACTGAGCCACAGTGACCCTTGGGCTCACACCTGAATGCAAGAGGAAGAGGCGAGTGAAAGCTTCCACTTTTTCTTTTGCCAAAACCACAGTTGGCCGTTGCATAGCAACCAGGAAACAGTGGTTTATTCTAACTCTAGTTTGTTCGACTAGAGTTGGTTTGATATTCTAGTTTAACTAATTAGATTTAGAAAATCCATCCCCAGATTCATATGTTTAGCTAAACTGTGGTTTCACTTTGTCTAAATTTGAGCCTTCCCACAGACCATTGCTTGTTTGGGGTCAACAAACAAGGATCTGAAGCCATGTTTTGAAGCTGGTTTTCAAACCTGTTTGTGCTAATGCTTATGGTCCATCATCATTTAAATGGATCTGCATTTAAAGACCACAGTCCAATCACAATCGGACTATTGTTCTGCTGCTGCACCATGGGGATGGGTGTGAACTTATGAAGCTGAGTCCTAAACAGGTGGAAAACAAAAGCCAACAAGCAGCGCTAAACCATTTTGCTTTTTGTACATCTGGAAGGCTAAGCCATCATGCAGGTTTTCCACCATAGTTTTGCATTTTGTCTGAACCCAGCCACACACTGAATTACTCCATTCCTGCCTTGTGCTGTTGTGTGGTTCATCTGAAATATCTGGCTGTCCGTCAGAGAAAAATAATTCTGGACTAGACAGCCAGCAATAATGTGTTCAGTGTAGTAATAGTGCTTTAATGTTTAGAGCATTAAACTTGAGCATTTGTTGTTATGTTGATGATAAATCCTTTAGATTATAATTACATGGTCTACATCTTCTATTTTTAGGATCAATTGACAAGCTTTCAGCAACTAACAAAGCAACTGCATTTAGCCAATGAAAAAACAGAGGCGGTAAGTGAAACACTGAACATTAGATCAACATCTTGAAACTGTTTTAAGAATTTCGTAGGGTGGCCATTGAAAGAGGAAAAAGTTAAAGCACTTGTAGACTTTTCCAGAACAGATTTCAGATCCTTAATCTTTCGATGTAGGTGTCCTCTGTTGATGTGTGTTTTAAAATTTGTATACATTATGAACTACACCATATTTATTTGTTGTCGTGTCTTGTATTTTCATTGTTAATCTATTTTAATTGCATTGTTACTGTTAGTTGAAGAACGTAGTGATTCTTACCTTGCAAAGTTAGGTCAGGATCCAAAGATCTGGTCCCTACAAAAGCATATTTTCTCTCTCTAATCTAATCTAATCTAATCCTATTGCCTAGTCTTCTTTTTTCATTTCTGTTCTATCATAAAGGGTAATGAAGTTGGTGGGCCAGGTGTGTGTGTTACGAGACGATTAGAATGATAGGGACAGAGAGCATGAATGGAGGCTGTGCAGCATGGTTAAAGAGCGGGCAGGGTAGGTGAAAGGAAAGCATGAATTTTTTTGGTTGAATATGGACAGCAATAGGATGTTAGTTGAGTGCCATGATGGAAAAACACAATCCATTGATACCAATAGCTGCACTTAAGAGGCTAAAATGGGAAGCAGGAAGACCAGTAAAGAGAGTGACTGACATCCAGAGTGACACTAATTGTGGAATGAGCAAACTTGTGCTAGCGCAATAAATTAGCTGTGTTGCACTAAAACGTGTGGATTTGCAGAACTGTATTCTTGTGATATAGCACCCTTGTGCAAATACCCCCATTAAAATAGATGAAGTGTGCCACCATTGCACAAAGGTTGCACAAGCATGCTTGTGATAGTGCAGCTCCAGACATAGTGCAACTAGTGAAGTTAGTCTTGCTTATTAGATTGTGTGCCCATGACTTCAAAAAGTAACCTCCGAAATAGGTCTTAATATGAATTAAACAATACTAGCTGGCTAGACGCAGAACATCTGTGGCTCCGGCCGGTCCACCCAACCACCACCACATTTTTCTCCTCCCCCCACTTGCCCCTCGGCTTTCTGGTCAGCTGGCCCGCTTCTTCTCTTCCCCCCCCCCACCGCTTTTAGGCTGGCCGGCCCGCTCCTCCCCCCTCCCCCAGCTTTTAGCCTGGCAAGCCAGGTGGCCCACTTCTTCTCCCCCCCCCCACTTTATGGTTGGTGTTTCTTTCGCTGGCCACTGCCGCGGCTGCCATTTTGTCCTCTCCCAACCATATCTATGGCTATCCGGCAGCTCTCTGAACTCTCACGAGAGCTGCCATGCATGGGATTAGTCACGGGTATGCCTTAGAGAATTAAATATATAGATACTCACTGTTATATACTTGCCGACTCAGAGGCAGGTCTTCTCTGTAGCTGCTCCTGGGCTGTGGAATGCACTCCCAGCAGAAATCTGCAATCTTAATTCTTTATTGACCTTCAAGAGAGCGCTGATCTTCCAGGGTTTTAATTAGTTTTAATGTTCTAACCTGGTTTTCAGGGTTTTAATTGTTTCAATTGTTTAATTGTTTTTTAAGATGTTTTAATTGTTAATTGGTGTTTCTATTTATTTCTGTTTTAATTGTTGTTGGTTTTGATGGTTTCTGTTTTAATTGTACACCGTCCTGAGTGGTATAAAAATCAAATAAATAAATAAATAAAATAAGGGGTAATTTTGAGATTGCCAATTCAATGTATTAAAAGCCTTTTTTCTCTTCTTGTAGATTAACCAGGCATTTCTGAAGACTGTCATGGAACAGAATGTAGAACTGGAACAGCTGCACAAGAAGCAGAGGTATAAATGAGACTTGTGGAAACTATTTGTATTTTGTGAACTTTAGTTGTCCCTGTCTTCTTCATTAAACCCCACTATACATCCAGTATACATCATGATTGATTTTGACATGATTATTCTGAAATCAACTGAGATACAGTTGAACTCTGTTGGTCAAATATGTTTTCTTAAACCCCTTTGGCATGTACATTGTGCAGTCTATATAATCTTTGAATGCCTCATCGATGAATAGTTAATAAACATTCATTGTTTTAACATGGCACTTCAATAATGTGGCACCATAATAATACAGAAAGGATCTTGTTTGCAAGATTTGCATGTGCACCAAAATAACACATAGGTTACGGTTGCCAAGTACTTCTACCACATTAAACACTGTGGTAAAATAAGTGGTATGCTTCCAGTTTTACCCAGTGAGGGAAATGTCAGTCAGTTTGAAGCCCCAAGTTTCTAGATTTCTTCTGATAGTTACCTCTTCCCTGTTCTATTTCCTCATTAACCAACCAAAGATCAGAGTTGCTGCCAAAAGCAGGGAGATACAGATACTAAATGTGCTGCACATTTAATTATCTCACGGAATTTCCAAGTTGAGTAGGAAGCCTCCATTACCCTTTTAGGATTCCTCCCCTGGGAAGACTTATTATTAATCCTTTTATATCCTGGAATTTGCTTAATTGAAAGAAAATATGTCTCACAACTCAAAATGAATAGAACATAGTAAAATGGATTCACATGCATTATGACTTTCACTCTTTGTGGATTATCAGAATTAAGTTATAAACGTGATGGCAGTGATTTATATATTGTGCGTGGTCTGGGTTTGTTTGTTTGTTTCTTATTTCTCCATCCCCACCCCACCCCCAAAAGCCTCTGAGCTGAAAACTATGTTTTAAGCACTGAGAGAATGCCATAGGAAAGCAAAGAAAGTTAAAGTGTGAGTGAGTTTCAGAGGAGGAATGGGGACAAATTCCTTTCTTCCCTCTGCTAGGTTCCCTTCAACACTGTGCATGTGTTTGTGTGCAATACACTATGTATGTAGCATGTGTATATCTTTATAAAGCATATGATACACACACACACGTTTGTACAGACAACTTGTGGTAAGTGAAGAGCAGAAATGTTGATCCTCCTTGACCTCTCAGCTGCTTTCGATACCGTTGACCATGATATCCTTCTGGGACATCTCTCTAGGTTGGGACTTGGGGGCACAGTTATATGGTGGCTCCACTCCTATCTAGAAGGTTGTACTCAGAAGGTGGTGCTGGGGGATGCCTGCTCCACCCCTTGGCCTTTGGCCTATGGGGTGCCACAAGGATCTATTCTGTCCCCCATGCTGTTCAACGTTTACATGAAGCCCCTGGGAGAGA
This sequence comes from Hemicordylus capensis, assembly GCF_027244095.1. Classification (NCBI taxonomy): domain Eukaryota; kingdom Metazoa; phylum Chordata; class Lepidosauria; order Squamata; family Cordylidae; genus Hemicordylus; species Hemicordylus capensis. The sequence goes on along the minus strand of NC_069661.1, from coordinate 50,067,113 downwards.
TCATCTGTAGGTGTGGGCTGCAGTGCCATCAATATGCTGATGACACCCAGCTCTACCTGTCTTTTTAAGTCAGCAGACACCAGGGAGGGTGAAGACTGTTCGGAAGCTTCAGCTGGTTCAGAATGCTGCTGCAAGGATGCTCATGGGCGCAAGTCACTTCATGAATATTACACCCATCCTGTGTCAGCTTCATTGACTACCGGTCCACTTCCGGGCTAGATTCAAGGTGCTGGTATTGACCTTTAAAGCCCTACACGGCTTGAGGCCAGGGTACCCGTCGGACCGCAAGTGCACATATGAATCTGCCAGGGGCCTCCACTCATCATCTTAGGCCTTGCTTATGACCCTGCCACTAACAGAGATCTGGTTGGTGTGGACTAGAGACGAGGCCTTTTTCGTTGTGGCCCCTTGGCTTTGGAACGTCCTCCCTGAAGAGCTTCGCCATGCTCCCTCACTCAGTGTTCTTAAAAAACATGTTAAAAAGCACCTTTTTAAGGAGGCTTTTTAATGCTCCATTTTTGTTATTTCTGGTAGGTTCTTTAGCTTTCTTTAATTTTCCATTTTTAGCTTTTAAGTTAACCTTTAATTTGAACCTAATAATGATTGTGGTTTTTAATCTGACAAACTTCTTGTTTAATTTAGTTAGTTTTATTACTTTTATTGTATCTTTTGTCTATCTTATTTTTGTGAGCTGCCCCGAGCAGTAGTGCACTGGAGGGGTGGGGTATAAATGAATAAATGAATGTGCAAGCTGGCTAGTATTGGGTTGGGCCCAACATCAAGCCATCCTGATTGGGGCGGTCCAAATTCAAACTGGACCACCCCCCGAATCTTGCTAGGATTCCCCTTTACAAGAAAAGGGGGATTCCCTAGACTAAGAACAGGAGGGTGGTGAAAGAGGAATATTTACCTTTTAGTTTGCCTCCGGTAGGGACGGTGCTGGTGACATCAGAGGCAGTGACGAGGGCTCCTCCAACCCCACTGCTGGCCTCCCAAATGACAGGAGTTACACATCCACATACAAAAACTCATAGTTATTATTATTATTTCTTGTTTACACAGTCAGACAGGTGCTATTGACTGGTTTGTTTTATCCAGACATCGAGTCCTTCCCAAGGACCTGGGATGCCAGAATTTTATTGTCAATGTTGTTGCTGTTATAGATATCGTCACAGAATATAGGCTGTTCCCAGTAAAGCTGCTTTTTGTAATTGGCTGGTGGTGATTTCTGTGGCCCCTATGGTGTTGAGGTGCTCTTCAAGGTCTTTTGGAACTGCATCCAGGGTGCCAATGACCACTGGGATTATTTGGGTCTTTTTCTGCCACAGCCTTTCAATTTGTAGATCTTTGTGTTTGGTGATTTTTTTCTATTTCTTTTTCTTCTATTCTGCTATCCCCTGGTATTGCTATGTCGATTATTTTGACTTGTTTTTCTTTCTTCTCGACTACAGTTATATCTGGTGTATTGTGTGGCAGATGTTTGTCTGTTTGTAGTCAGAAGTCCCATAATATTTTTACATCTTCATTTTCTATCACTTTTTCAATTTGATGGTCCCACCAATGTTTGGCTACAGGTAGCTTGTATTTTTTGCAGATGTTCCAGTGTATCATCCCTGCTACCTTGTCATGCCTTTCTTTGTAGTCAGTCTGTGCGATCTTTTTACAACAGCTGATGAGGTGGTCCACTGTTTCATCTGCTTCTTTACAAAGGTGGCACTTGCTGTTTGTTGTTGACTTTTCGACTTTTGCTCTTATTGCATTTGTTCTTAGTGCCTGTTCTTGCGCAGCCAGTATTAAACCCTCTGTTTCTTTCTTCAAGTTGCCATTCTTAAGCCGATTTCTATACCGCCCTTCCAAAAATGGTTCAGGGCGGTTTACACAGAGAAAAAATAAATAAATAAGATGGCTCCCTGTCCCCAAAGGGCTCACATTCTTAAAAAAAAAAACATAAGATAGACACCAGCAACAGTCACTGGAGGTACTGTGCTGGGGGTGGATAGGGCCAGTTACTCTCCCTCTGCTAAATAAAGACAATCACCACAGTAAAAGGTACCTCTTTGCCCAGTTAGCAGGGGAAATAGTTACATATCCACATACATATAAAGCATATAGAGTTACATAAAATAAAGGTAAAGTGTGCTGTTGGTAAAGTCGACACCGCGTCGACTTCTGGCGACCACAGAGTCCTATGGTTGACTTTGGTAGAATACAGGAGGGGTTTACCATTGCCATCTCCCACGCAGTATGATATAGTGCCTTTCAGTATTGTTCCTATATCGCTGCTGCCTGATATAGGTCTTTCCCATAGCCTTGGAAACATACCAGTTGGGATTCAAACTCCAACCTCTGGCATGCTAATCAAGTCATTTCCCTGCTGCGCCACATATTAAAAACTCAGCTAATGTACAATAAGGCACTATGTTCCTGTGCTTAGTTCCATTGCATAGACAGAACCATTACACTAAAATATTTATTCTTTTTCATTCACTGCTACTCACACAAAGATAAGTCCTTAAGGCAGTAGGAATCAATTATTTATGCTTGTATTTTCCTGAATGATACAGGAGAATACTTGTATTTTCAGTTTCCAGTGGAATTTTAAAGAATGTACCTAAAATTAACTACAGTACAAAAAAACGGAAAATGCAACTTTTCTATAGAGCTGTTTTACTATTATTTCCACAGCCTCTTTAAATCTACATATAAGATCTTGAAGACACTAATGCATACAAAACAAAATAATAGAGACCAGAAAATATCTATCCCTTTATGAAATTAGACAGCTGAGTATACTTAATGATATTTTTACGTGTACTGATTAAGGCATATGACTTGTGTGCCAAAGCCATAATGGGTGGTGTGTGGGGAGAGAGGAGTGTGGGCATTTGGTAACTTATATTGCTAGAGAAGGGACAGGGGGATCAACCTGCATTTGCACTCTTCACTAGGGGGTGTCCGGACTGAATTCGAACCAGCCTGGGCTCGGCCGAACTGGGTCCGGTCTGGCCATTGAGTCCGGTCCCCCCCACCCTAATCAACTTTGCAATGCTTGGACCAATATGAACCAAATCGGATATAGTTGTAGGAACACATAGGGACTAGTTTGTGATGATGTCATCCATTCCAGTTCAAGATGGCGGAAGTGTAAACTTTTGAGGCTCTATTGGGCTAACTTGTGAACCGCCTAATCGATCTGAACCAAATTTGCTACAGATGTAGGGACACATAGGGATGCCTCAATGGCATAAATTGTGATGATGTCATCCAGCCCAATTCAAGATGGTGGACATGTGAACATTTAAGGTGCAAATGTGAATCGATTTGGACCAAATTTGGTACAGTTGCAGGGATCGTGAAAGGAAAGTAGGCAGTCTAGTTCTTACTATAACAATTTGTTTTGTATTGTAGTTGATTTTAGGTACATTCTTAAAAATCCCACTGGAAACTGAAAATACAAGTATTCTCCTGTATCATTCAGGAAAATACAAGCATAAATAATTGATTCCCACTGCCTTAAGGATTTATCTTTGTGTAAGTAGCAGTGAATGAAACAGAATAAATATTTTAGTGTAATGGTTCTGTCTATGCAATGGAACTAAGCACAGAAACATAGTGCCTTATTGCATATTAGTTTTGCATATTAGTATTGCATATGAGTTTTTGTATGTGGATGTGTATAACTCTATATGCCAATACTGTGACCTTCACTATTTTCAAGCGGGAGCCATTTTGGCAAAAAAACAACCACCCTTCAGTATGAGAGCCACTGGCCACTGAGCTCAGCTTTGCACAGCACTGCACATTTTTCAGTGCTGGGAGGGCCCTTAGGAGAGTTGGAGCCCTCTCTGTGGGGAAGGCCCTGGGAATGGCTACACTTCTCAGGTCTCTGTACCTGCCTTCCAAGATGGTACAGGGGCTCAAAAGGGCTCCATTTCCCTTTAAAGGGGGAGCTCCCCCTGTCAGCACCAGGCAAGACACAGCACTGCACAGTGAGTATAGTAGTCTCTGCATGGTGCCATGGAGGATTGTGCAGAGAATTCTGCTTTGAATGAAGCTTCACACAGGCCCAATAAACAATTAGTTAGAGGGCCACACTTAGGGTTCATGGGGGCCACCGTTAGTCCCTGTTCCTTTCAATGAAGAACACTTTGCTAAAACGTGACCCTGTTAAGACCTGTATAGTTATGAAAAATATCTTTATGTATTCAAATATCAACAATATATGTCTGCTGAGGGCCACAGATCCCAGTAGCTGCTGGTGGGAATAGGATCTAATTCACCACTTCATCATTCCCTAGATGTGCAGTTTTTCAGAGAATGAGGCTAGCACTATTGACACAGGCAGCACTATTGCTTCTGGAAACTGCTTCTTCAGAAACTTCATGCAGTGCACAGAGGCTCACTGTTTGGAATATCTCCACACCAGGACCACACTGTCCTGGGTGGCTTTGGTGCTGTTATGAAGACTTTCTGTGAGGTGAATTGCTTACATGTGCTATAGCACCCACAGGCTGCCCCTGCTGTGAAGAAGCAATTTCCAGCAACAATTTACAAGTGGGACAGATATAACCTAGATAGAGGGGTGGCTTTTTGTTGGGTCAAAAAAGTATTTTGCCTTAGTAAGGAGAATCTATTCATGACAAAACTGCTGTTAAAATGGAAAATGCATTTTTGGTGGCTCTTAGTCAGTTGGGTATTTTTTACAATTGGGTAAATGCAATGAATGAAGACTGGCCATAATTTTTACATGCAGGCAATCCAAATTGGACTTGAGAACAGCACTTACAAAGGTTGGTGAAATGATCAAACTAACTGAGGATCTTCAGACCCAGATGAGGAGAAAGGTATAGTACTTATTTATCTAACTAAAACTTCTGTACCGCCCCAAACTCACATCTCTGGGCAGTTTTAAATTTCAGACTGTTTTAATGGTATTTTTATTGCAAACATGTTAAAAGTGTTAGCTATTCAACTGGAAATCAAATGAAAAGCCTGGGTGAACAGATGTGTCTTGATAGATCTTTTAAAAGTTGTGAGAGATGGGGAGGCTCTTATTTGAACACAATACTATGGCAAAGTTAGCATTTCTTACCTGGTTGCGTGCCAAAAATATCAAGTGAGCTTCATTTTGTTAACGCCTATGCTTTATATTCAAAACTAAGCGAATGATTTCTGTGGCTTCAAGGAAGAAGATGTCCTACTCGCTCAGAGAAGAGAGGAAGCAGCAGATAAACGCTTACAGGAATTGCAATCTAGCATAAAACAGTTGGAAACAAGGTAAACAATTAAGTAATAACTTTATGAAGTGTGTGGGTGGGTGCGAGTGAGACTTGGAGGTCGTAAGGAGCAGTGCTGAGGTACATGAACTTTTCCTTCTAAAGGAGTGTTTTGCTGAGTAATCCTGTTGCTGAGTAACTTCTATTCATTCTCTGTACTCGAATGTAGCTTATTTGAAGAGCATATGCTAGGTTTGTTTCTTACTTGAAGATTCTTAGTTAATCAGGTCATAGTAACTTAGTATGGGTTGAATTCACAAAGAAGTTCTTCTGTGTCTTCTGTTCATGGAAGGGCTGTTTTATAGGGATGTGTGAAGCAGCTCAACCTCAAGCTGGTTTGACATGGAACTGGTCCAGCTCGACGGCTCACCCTTGAACTGGACCGAGCCCAGTTTGGCTCAAGGTCAAGCCGAACCCTCTTGGACCAGCTTGAAGTCAATTCAGGGGTTCTAGAGTCGGGGGAGGATGTATTTATTTATTTTACACTCACTGCCTCCGGCCCCCTTGCCCCATCTTTATTGTACAAAAAATAGTTCATAGCCATTAAAGAACTGCTGGATGGGGCTGCTGTTTAAACCTGACCCCGGGTATCTCTGCCCTGCCATATATTACCTTTGCAGCAATCTAACTTGGTTGCCCAGTTCATGGTGCCATGTGCTTGAGAATATACTTCTTTATCAATTCATTTCTGGAGACCAAAACACATAGTGCCTGTCATGGCATCTTGTCCCCTTTGTCTTCTGATTGCCAGAGGGGGGTGGAACAAGTCACAGTGGAAAGCAGGCATCCCCCAATGTGCATTTTCCCTTTGACAAGCTTAGAAGCTTGGGATGGGACAAGGCAAAATCCCTGTTACCAGGCAGCGGCTTGAGGATTGCGGAGACCAGGGACATACCGTCAGTAAGACAAAGGGAGACACATGTTTCCTGGCCCACAGCCTCTGAGGAGCCCCCTTCAGGGCTGGCTCGGGGGCCTAAATAGCACAGGGGCGCACTCAGTCACTCTAAGAGCGCCCTGTGGTGGCTGCCCCCCCCCCGGTGCCCATTGCTGTCCATCGCCATCATGATCCCAGTGTCAGAGTCCGAGAGAGAGACTGGGCACCCCCCATGAGAGGAGGAGGCAGAGCAGCCCAAGCCTGCTATGGCTGCACGAGCTGTGAGATAGGCGCAGAGGTGATGGAGGGAAGGGAAGGCGGGAAGGAGAGGTGCTGCCGCCATGGGAGTGGAAAGCAACCTGCAGCAGGAGCCACCTGCACACATCAAGCACCCTTGGTCCCTAGTAGCCCCTGCACGCATTGGAGGCTGAGCTCCGCCTCCACTGCTCCCAGCATTCCTCTGACAAGTTGTAAGTTGTTCCATTATTTATTTCCTTGGCTTCCCCTTGCGTGCTGGACTATGCCTGGCCCCAGTGGGTAGGAAGGTACTGCTGTGTGGGGCCAGGGGAGTGGTGAGCAAGGAGGTGAAACCCCCATTGTGGGCTACCTCTGCTTGGGGTTGAGGACTGTGAAAGGTGATTGGGGTGGGGGTTTAGCAAGGGAGAGAGAAAAGTAAGTTGCTTCTGCCTGGAGTGCCCTGCAGTGAAGGGAGAGACACTCATTGAGGTAGAATATATATGAGAGTATAATTATTTACACTTTGGGTGTGTGTTTTTGAGGGGGGGGGGAAGCAGAAATCTCGTTAAGGAAAGAAAAATTGGTGAGCAGCCCAGCTTTGATACTGTGGGTTTCCCTTTCCCGTTGTATCATGACCATCTTATTCCTGTCTACTTGGAAGTAAGCCCCATTGTACTCAATTGGTCTTACTCCAAAGTAAGTCAACCAACATTTGAGAGGCAGTGTGATGTAGTAGTTAGAGTGCATTGGGAATGTCTGGGTTCATGTCTCTTGCTGCTCAGCCATGAAGCTCACTGGGTAACCTTATGCCAGATACTCTTTTTTTCTCATCCTAACCTGCCTCACAGGATTGTTGTAAGAATAAAGGGGAGAAGGGATCACAAAATGTGTGTGTGTGGGGGGAGGGGGGTCAAGGAGCCCTGAACTCCTTGGAGGAAGGGCAGAATATAAATGTCGTAGATAGTACAATACCCACATATATGTATATTTAGAACTGTCTTTAGGTTTTGTAGGTCTAAATGCTGCATCTGTTCACGAACAACATTTGGCAATTGTGCAAGAGGGGTAGTTAAGGATTGACTGCCCCTGACTATGGAGGCTGTGCATATGTTAGGAGCAACAGTGGGGAGAAGACTCTTGCCTTCCTGCCCCAATCTGCAAGCTTCTAGAGGTATCTGAATGGCTGCCTGTTGTTGAAAAGAGGATGCTAGATTACATGAACATATGGTATCCATCTAGCCTTTGTCCATCTAGCTGAACATTTTCTATACTGACTGCAGAAATGAATTTTTTAAAAATATAGTAATTAGCATTTTGGAGTTTTTTTTTTTCTTTGTTTGCAAAAGAAATAACTGTCATAAGATGTTTGTTTTCCTTACTTCAAAATACTTATATGCAGACTGTTCATATAACTCTCAGAAGAGCAATTAAACTTCTCTTTGCTTGAACAAGTCTGTGCCCCCTGCTAACTGAGCAAAGAGGTGCCTTCTAAAGTGGTGATTCTCTTATATTTAGCAGGGGGAAAGCAACTGAAAATCAGAGACTCCAACACCAGAGAATCCACATGTGTTGATGTGTATTATTTGATGTCACATAGAGTCTACATAGGGATTCATGTAGAATCTATGTGACATCAAATAATCTAATCCTCATTATTGCCTATAAGAGAAATAATAAAAAATAAAAAATCTTTTTAAAAATCATCCCTTTGACCAATTGCTTTGGGGCTGAGTGGTAGTCGGCATCCATGGGGGCCTCAGATTAATCAGACTGTTTAAAAATGTTTATTCATTTATTCCAAACTGGGAGATTTCCTCCTTTTGATGTGCACAAGTGTTCATGCGGTGCAAATTGAGGGGCCCATTTTAAAATCTCATCTCCAGGCCCACACCCACCTTGGTATGTCCCTGGCAGATACAGGATGGGCAGGGCAAGTTCTCGGAGAGGCGGCCAGTTAGAAGCGTGGCAGGAATGGAGCGGGCACATTCCTGGGTGGGTCTGGGCTGCCCTCTCTCTGATTTCAGTTCCAGAAAATGCACGAAACCCCAGTTATGGTGCTGTCTGCATTCGAACATAACGCTGTCACCTTCAAACCTTAAGCTGGAGCAACGAAACTCACTACAAACTGAAGGTTCAACTTGGAGTTTGATGAGGGAAACAGCTCGTCGCTTTTGCCCCAAAGCCATGGTTTCATGCATTTGGACATACACAAATTCCAAACTCTGCCCCATTCAACTCCAGTTTGGCGTTATTTCCGAATGGGACCTCTGTCAGTCTCTGACAGAGGAACGCTGCCGCACAGAGGGGCTTCAAAACAACGGAGTGCCGGCAGGGGAAATGCGGCAGGAGGGGTGACTGCACATTCCCCCGCCCTTAAGGGAACACCCCTGCCACCGCCGAAACGTGGTAGAGCCGTTCTGGGCTCAAGCCTAATCTTTTGGATATGTTCTGGTTGAGCACCTTAAGCTTTTTAGTGCAGAATCCATCATATAATTTGGAAGCTGAGCCAAGAAACATGCTGAAGCACTGGTTTATGTACCCTCTCCTCAGTCTGCCATGTGCTGGTGCTTTCAGGTCCCTTCAGGTCACAGCCCCACATAGAGTGCATTACAAAGGTTGCAAAGGCACCAACAACAGTAATCAGATATGAATCTGAAAAAGAAGGTTGTGGCTTTCTTGCCAGGAGGAGTTGCTGAATATTGCCACTGGTCACTTCTGTAATGTGACCTTCATATCACAACTTGAAAGCGGTCCGAGGAAGTCTGAACTATGTCAGGGATGCAAGTACATATAATCCCCGCTCTCCCTGGTTCACAAGGCCCGATAGCTATTGTTTCAGTCCTGTTTGGATTCAGCTTCTGTCAATTAAGTGCTTTTCTGATATACAGGTTATGTGTAGCGGCCCAAGATTCTGAACACCTAAGAACAGAAAGAACAAATCTAGAAGACCAGATCAGAGAACTTCAAGCAAAGTGTGTTGATACAGAACGGGAGAAATATGATGCTATAGAAAAGGCCCGCGAGAGCATGCAGCTCTTAGAGGAAGCTAACTTGCAAATGAATCGGGTAAGTGAAGTGCTATTTTGGATATTTGAATATTCTGCTTGGTCTCTTTGCATCACATTGATGGCATTAACGCTTGTGCAGAGACCTGCTTTGGAACCTTCAAAAGTATGAAAGAACTGTGTTTTGGCAGGCACACCACCCACAAATATATCTATTCAGAGCACATCCCTCCTTAGCATCTCAATTTTTCACTTGCTGTTGCACTGACTCTGCCGTCCACCTTCTCCATGCTGTCGTTGCCTGAAAACACAAGAGTTCGAGAGAGTTACTTTGTGATTTTTCTCTTGGTCCCCTTTTTGTGTAACTTTTATTCTTTCTACCCCTCTTCCTCCATTCTCCTTTCTTTACATTTTGTGTGGGGGTTTTTCCCTTGGTTCTTCCCTATTCCCAGGTGTTGCCACTAGTCTATGGCAGGTAAAACAATCTTTAAATGATTTGTAGTTTGCCATTGCAAGTTACTCATCACTGATGAGCACTGTATCGGAGAGGGCAGGGGTATAACTATATAAGAGCAGATGGGTTCCAAGAACCCGGGCCCCCAAGTTCCTGAGGGGCCCTCAGCTCCATCCCTCCCTATTTTCTTCATTATCTTCCTCACTCTGAAGGGCCACTGGGGAGAGGGGTGAACACAGGCCCCCTTTCCCCTAGCTATGCCCCTGGGAGAGAGGCATAAAGTTGAATCCTGTACAGTCTGCCAAGGATTCACCAGGCAAGCTTGTCATCATAGAGCTTCCTAGTTACCATCCCTACCGTGGGAAAGGGTTCTACAAGCTGGTTGTGCCGCTTTGGGTAGCAAATACAGCTTCCCCATCCATGTCTTCTATGGAGCAGACACCTAAATCCACCATGCCTACCTCCTCAATAATTGTAGATCCCTTCCACAAATCTGCTCACCTGAGCTCAGGCACTTCCATCCCACCACTTCTCTCAGGTTCATCTTTCTCCCTACAAAACCAACCACTTTACTTTCAGCATCAGGATGCAAGTTAGTTTTGAAACTAACCATCCCATCACTGCCAAAACCAATAGCATCTGGATCCATCTCTATGAAATCTACCTCACTACTTTTGCAGTTGGCACCAACAGCCTCGGCTCTAAAGCTGAAGGTAAAGACAACGAAGAAGACAACAGCAAGAACACCAGCTGATCCCTTAGAGCTGCCTAGAAAGAAAAAGAAGAAGCAGATGGAATCCTCTAAACCAAATTCCCCACCGTGGATAACACTATTCAGCCTTCACTCTTCACTTTTCATTGAAGAGCATCACTCAAATATAGGTTCAGATGTACAGTAGGTTCCACTTGAATCAGACCTGGATGCACATCCCAAGGAATCTTGCCAGGTTGATGAGTCTGGGTTGCAGCCACAGTCATCTTCTACTTGGGATCATCCAAGGAAACACCCGAGGGATCAGTACTCTCCACTGACCAGAACCATTTCTCCTAATTACCTTCTGCATAACTACCACCACCACCATGACAGTAGTCTGCATATCACTGGAGATAAGCTGAAATGCAAATCACTGACATGCTTGTTCAGGCACTGGGATTCCCTTGACTGGGAACAGGAATCCTACTACCATCTCTCATCACCATGCTGCTCTTCATCTCGTTACTGGTACCATGCAACTTCCCAATCCCAATCTAGATCACCACAGTGTATATAGGACCCCTACCACCATAGGAGCTCATCATGCAGCTCAGACTGTGGGACTGACCGACCAGATCAGGGATTCTCAACCTTGGGTCTCCAGATGTTACTGGAATTCAGTTCCCATAAGGAGAGCCATCTTGGTATAGTGGTTAGAGTGCTGGACTAGGACTGGGGAGACCCAAGTTCAAATCCCCAGTCAGCCATAATACTTGCTGGGTGACTCTGGGCCAGTCACTTCTCTCTCAGCATAACCTACTTCACAGGGTTGTTGTGAGGAGAAATTTAAGTATGCAGTACACTGCTCTGGGCTCCTTGGAGGAAGAGCAGGATATAAAATATATAATAATAATAATAATAATAATAATAATAATACCACCCCCAGTGAGACACTACCCTGGCGTGGTTGTGGGGCTTGTGTGCTCTGAGGAAGGTGAGAGCTATGCCAGAGGTCCAACCATACTGGACAGGTCTCACCAGAGGAGCCAGACAAAGAGTGCCTCTCCCATCAACAATATGGTGAGACGTAACTTTAATAAATCTATACCGGATCGGTCATCGCCCGGGTCAACAAGGACCGCGCCAGGTGCTATAGTCCCTGGACATCTGGTGGCAAGTGGGCAACAGGACTTAGGATCTTCAGTTGAGCAACCATGGCTGAAGACAGCAAAGTTACTGGAAGAAACGTTGCTTAACCGAAAAAAATATACGAAAAATGCCAACAAGGAAATAATGATCTGCTATTTCAAGTCTAGTCCAACTAGAAGAGGTTATTTAAAAAGAATGTACCAAATTTGGAAAAAGAAGCATCCAGATACAGAAATAACAGAACAAAGGATAGCAGACCAGAGAAGATACATAATAAGAAATAAAATATTCACAGGAGTTGAGCTGGAAGAACTGGAAAGAGCAACACAGGCTCAAGATATGGAAGAAGAATTACCACCAATTGAAGAAGTTGCTCAGGCGCAGGTGCAGGAGGTGTTGGAAATCGAGGATGCCACTGTTACTGAACTGTTTCAAAATCAAAACCAGGCAACCACCCTTTTGCCTTCACCTCAAAAACCCAAATGCCGTTTAACAGAAAAGCAACTAAAGCAAAAAAATAACTGAGCACAGGAACCAAACAACCACCAGGGTTCGACTTCCAGCTCTAAAAACAGTTGCCAAAAAACAATTTGCTCAGGCATTAAAAGATGTCAATGCTGCACTTGCAGAGATAACAACCAATAATTTGCAAGAAACAAACCAACTAATGTACAGTGCAGCAACAATAACAACACAAGAGCTCGGATATAAGATCATGGACCTGTTAAAAAAGAAAGTAGTACATCACCTAAATGGAAGATTAGATTAGAAAATAAAATCGCCAAGCTTAGATCAGATGCTAGTAAATTGAAAAATATGAAAGACAAGAAGCTGAAGAATGAAAACACCAAACAGTATCTGATCCAAAAATACCACCTAGATTCAAGGAAAATTAGAGAAGTCCTGGAAATAATAAAGCAGCAAATAACAGCAGTGTCAAAGAAGATTAGCAGGTATGAAGCCAGAATTACACAACACAGGCAGAATCTCCAATTCCAGTCGAATCAGAGACGTTTCTACCAAAGCATAGAAGGAGAAACTGCAAGAAACCTAGAAACACCAAATAAAGAAGAAACAGTGCAATTCTGGGGGAAATTATGGGACAATCCAATAAAAAAGCAGGCTGGATGAAAGAGGTCAAAAAAGCCTTCATAAAGAACTATCAAAACAGTTCAATCACATTTTGCAAAGAGATGATATTGAACAATGGCTAACAACTGGGAAAACTCATCTCATAATGAAAGACCCAGCAAAAGGTGCAGTTCCAAGTAATTATAGACCGATCACCTGCCTGCCAACCATGTTCAAATTATTAACTGGAATAATAGCAGATGAAGTCATGCAACACTTATTAACTAACAAAAAGCTTCCAGTTGAACAGAAAGGAAATTGCCCGAACACCAGAGGAACAAAAGACCAGCTGCTGATTGACAAAATGATTTTAGAAAATTGCAAGAGAAGAAAAAAAAAATCAAAGTGTTGCATGGATTGACTACAAGAAAGCCTTTGATTCATTGCCTCACACATGGATACTAAAATGTTTAGAAACAACTGGTGTCAGCAAAAACATTCAGATATTTATAAAAAAAGCAATGAGCATGTGGAGTACACAGTTAGCAATCAATGGTGAGACACTTGGACAGGTTAGCATTAGAAGAGGCATTTTCCAAGGGGACTCACTATCCCCTCTGTTGTTTGTAATTGCCATGACCCCACTTTCACAAATACTAAACAAAACAGGCCTCAGATACCAAACATCTAAAACATCCAGTAAAATCAACCATCTGCTGTGCATGGATGATCTGAAGTTGTATGGAAAGTCCCAGTCAGAAATTGAATCACTGATAAACACTGTCCGTATATTCAGTAGCGATATAGCAATGGAGTTTGGACTAGACAAGTGTGCTGCATTAATAATGAACAGAGGAAAAATAAGAAAAACAGAAGGAATACAACTGCCCAATGGAAGCAACATCAAGAACCTGGAAGAGAAAGAACATTACAAATACTTGGGCATTCTCCAGGCTGATAACATTGCACACACTGAAGTTAAAAGAAAAATTGGAAGTGAATACATCAGGAGAGTTAGAAAAATCCTCAAGTCCAAACTCAATGGCGGGAACACCATACAAGCCATAAACACCTGGGCTATACCTGTTATCAGATACACTGCAGGAATAATAGACTGGACCCAGACTGAGCTAGAGACGCTGGATCGTAAGACCAGGAAAATCATGACCATCAATCATGCTCTGCACCCCCGCAGTGATATAGATAGGCTCTACCTCCCTCGCAGCTCAGGTGGAAGAGGAATGCTGCAAGTCCATCAAACAGTAGAGGAGGAGAAAAGAGGCCTTGAAGAATATATAAAGGACAGTGAAGAAGATGCACTTCAAATGGTCAATAAAGCAAAACTATTCAACACCAATGAAACAAAGCAGGCCTACAAGAAAGAACAAGTCAAGAACCGAGCAGAAAAATGGAAAAAGAAGCCACTGCATGGTCAATATTTGCACGATATAAGTGGGAAATCAGACATCACCAAGACCTGGCAATGGCTTAAGAATGGCAACTTGAAGAAAGAAACAGAGGGTTTAATACTGGCTGCACAAGAACAGGCACTAAGAACAAATACAATAAGAGCAAAAGTCGAAAAATCCACAACAAACAGCAAGTGCCGCCTTTGTAAAGAAGCAGATGAAAGAGTGGACCACCTCATCAGCTGTTGTAAAAAGATCGCACAGACTCACTACAAACAAAGGCATGACAAGGTAGCAGGGATGATACACTGGAACATCTGCAAAAAAATACAAGCTACCTGTAGCCAAAAATTGGTGGGACCATCAAATTGAAAAAGTGATAGAAAATGAAGATGTAAAAATATTATGGGACTTCCAACTACAAACAGACAAACATCTGCCACACAATACACCAGATATAACTGTAGTCGAGAAGAAAGAAAAACAAGTCAAAATAATCGACATAGCAATACCAGGGGATAGCAGAATAGAAGAAAAAGAAATAGAAAAAATCACCAAACACAAAGATCTACAAATTGAAATTGAAAGGCTGTGGCAGAAAAAAGACCAAAATAATCCCAGTGGTAATTGGCGCCCTGGGTGCAGTTCCAAAAGACCTTGAAGAGCACCTCAACACCATAGGGGCCACAGAAATCACCATCAGCCAATTACAAAAAGCAGCTTTACTGGGAACAGTAAATTCTGCGACGATATCTATAACAACTGACAATAAAATTCTGGCATCCCAGGTCCTTGGGAAGGACTCGATGTCTGGATAAAACAAACCAGTCAATAACACCTGTCTGTGTAAACAAGAAATAATAATAATAATAATCCCCAGCCCCAGTGACCTTTGGGAATTATGAGAGTTGAAGGCAAACATCTGGGGACCTCCCCAATTTCAGTAGAATTTGGCTGAGTATTCTGGGAGTTGTAGTCAACAACATCTGGACCCAAGATTGAGAACCCATGGACCTGACTACCAAACACAACCTCCTCCTCTACCTTGGTTAGCACAGGGCCAAGGCGAACCCCCACATCCAGTTACAAAGACTCCAGGATCAGTGATAAGCCAGGACACAACCATGACTAAACCTCAGGTAATGAGACAACCTACGTCCACAAGCATAGTAAAGGCCTTTTGTTCTGCCTCCTTCTGCTCCAACTGTCGCTTGCCTCCATCCATATGTCCTCCCCTTGACTTGAGCCAAGTCCTAAACTCTTCCCTGCCTATGTAACCCCTGAACTCTAGCTCCAAAGGATTCCTGATCAAAAACCCAATAAGTAGTTACTGCTTTTAGATTAGTGTGCTTGACTTCAAAGGACCTTGGTGGCAAGATCTGCCCATTACACTGAAAATGTTCCTGGCAGAGTGCCCGTTCTCCCAGAGTCATTGCAAAGGTCACCTTAAGATGGAAAAAACACAGTATCCATTATTTGTTGTAGATCCAGACTTATAAACATGATTTCCATGTTAAAGATATCAAAATCTAATATGTTTATTGAACAACCATATTTTGGAGCCAGTTAAGAAGCCGTACGTATTATAGACAACACTTGTTTTCTCCTCACAAGAATATTTTCTGTGTAATTGAATAGTTCTTTTTCTTCTTTTTCCCCTATAGGCAAAGATAGGTGAGAAACAAAAAGAGGAAGAAATCAAAAATATGAAAGAGACTATTTCTCAGCTGCTTCAAAATTCGCTTTCCAATACTAGAAAGGAAGTGAGTTTCCATGCTTAGAACTTCTTCTTACTTCATTCATTTTTCTTGAAGACTTAATGACATCAGTTGTACAAATACTGTAAAAGTTAACTTCTCTTATACATCTGAAAATGGTCTGAATCAGAATATGTGTTCATCTGACTGACTAATGTTAGAAGATTTCATATGATGATTCCAGGGGCGTAGCAAGGTTGGAGTGGGCCTGGAGACGAGATTGTAAAATGGGCCCCTCACTGCTGATTAACAAAGGAGACTTTCAACCATGCAATGCAATCCTATGTATGTTTTCTTATAAATCCTAACAAATTCAGTACAATTTGCTTCCAGGTAAGTGTGTAGAGAATTGCAGCCTCAGGCAGCAAATCTAACCACATTTAGCTGGAAGTACGTTTCACTGAAACCTAAAGGACTTAATAATTTTTTCTCACGAAACAAGCCACTTATAGGACTTTTTTGTTTTTTAATTTAAAAATATTAAAAACCAACAATTTGTCCAATCCACTTCAATTTAAATATACATATTCCTCCCACATCTCTCTGCTCAAAACCAAAGCTCTATGCCCAGTCATTCCAGGTGATCTAAAAGCTGAGGCTGAAATGGGGCTGTTTTTTTATGAAGGCAACGGGCAGATTCTTCCATATCGGGGTGGAACTACAGAGCCACCCTTGAAAATGAGGTTAGGAGATCCATTTATTTGATTGTTTCTTTGATCATATGTCAGTCACAGCTGGTAGACTTGGGGAGGGGAGATCCTCATAATCTTGCTAGGTACATTATTGGTGTTCGGGGGGTGGGGTGACGTGTCCTGGCACCCCAATCCTCTGAGCTACTGGCTGCAGCCGGTGCTTGTGTGGGCAGGTGATCCGCTCTCCCATGGATGGCGGACTGATGGTCTATTTGGAGGTAGGTTCTTTAGGGCTTCCTCCCCACAAACTTGGTAGCCCTTTCTCATTGCTTGTGAGAAAGGGCTCTTCAGCATTCAAAGAAGAAGAAAGTGGCTTTTCCCCATCCAAGATCCAAACCACTGTGCATATGCATAGTTAAACTCGCAAAATATACTACATGGCCTATTTGAACTTCATGTCATTGAATTTTAGTTACATATGACATCCTGAGCCTCAGGAGTCCACTCTCCTTTCTCCCCTGCTTGCATGAGGCTTGGAATAATTCTACTTCCAATTGTAGTTAAAAATAAGCCTGTTGTGATTTCCAAACTAATGGATCTTGGGTTTAGATCTTCATATACTTTGAGGAAGTAGGTTAGAATAAACCAAGATTTATTAGTTCAGACATTACAACCAATCCTGGTTTGTTTTTAACTCTCAGAGATAGTAGGATTCTTTCAAGGTGTGCGTAGACAGAGAAGTGGGGAGATGCTCTCCTGAGATTTAAGCATTGCTCCACAAGATGTCTGAACCAGCCCATTTGCTAAATAAGCTAACATTAAACAAATATGTCTGCCTTTTCATTTTTAAAAAACCTTATGGAACAGTGTGAATTCTTGCATATAGTTATTTACACTTTGGAAAGAGTGTCTAGAAATACTGGGATATGTAGCACATAGTAGTTAGCAATGAAGTACATGTGAAGGTCCATAATTTTCCATGTAGGTTTTCCTCCCAACTTGCTACCCTCTCCAATTTAGTTATGTTTATTTTAGGCCTAATAATGTGTAATTGGAAAAATTAGCTGTTGCATGCTGAATAATATATGTGATTTTAAAAATGTAGGTAGAGAAGGAAAGAAAAAGATACAAAATACAGATTTCCCGATTAGAAGAAGAACTTGCAGCACTTCAAATGGTATGTTTTTATATATATATATATATATATATATATATATATATATATATATATATATATATATATATTATTTTTTTAAATGTATAAGCTGTTTCTTAGCTTGAGTGACCTTAAAGGGACACACAGTTGTAAATAAAAAGGGGAAAAATATTGAAAGCATATTTTAGATTGGGGTGGAGAAGATGGTCTTACAGTAGCACGCATGAATTACCCTTTTGCTGAGGAGGGTTTGCCTTGGTTTGCATTTGGATGACTGACTACATGTGAGCACTGTCTGCTATAAGCTGTAACCCTTAGGAGATGGGGGTCACTTCTTGCATGCAGAATATCTTGGGTTCAATCCCTGGCATTGCCAGGTAGGGTTGGAAAAGATTCCTGTCAAAACCTTGGAGAAACACCACCCGCCAGTATAGACAATACTGAACTAGATGGACCAATGGTCTGACCCTGTATAAGGCAGCTTCCTATGTTCCTATATCTGCTTCTTGTACAAGTTGCTTCATGAATCAAATCTTTTTCCTATGTTGACTTCTTAATATAAAAATGCAGTAGGCAAACATTTTAAAGTCAGATGTACATTGATGTAACTTGTTCAATTTACAGCTTGTGGGGAAATGCAAAAACCAAGTTAATTATTGTTTGTGAAAACAGCCTCATTCGCTTACTGTGCTTCTCTGCAAGGCATATCTTATGACTTATAGCTGTCCTGTATTTATTCAGAAACGAAAATCTTTGTGGGTGTCAATTACTTTGTAATGATGTTTTTTTACTCATTTGGGGCCAGTTCTGTGACACATCCTTCCCAGCCCCACCTACCATATGAGGACATCTGGTCTTGTGGTAGCAAGCATGAATTGTCCCCTTTACTAAGCAGGGTCCACCCTGGTTTGCATTTGAATGTGAGCACTGTAAGATTTTCCCCTTAGGGGATGGAGCTGCTCTGGGAAGAGCACCTGCATGCTTGCATGCAAAGGGTTCCAAATCCCAAGTTCCCTCCCTGGCATCTCCCAAGATAGAGCTGAGAGAGACTCCTGCCTGCAACCTTGGAGAAGCCACTGCCAGTCTCTGTAGACAATACTGAGCAATGATGGATTAGCGCCTAAGGCAGCAGATCTTGGGGAGCGGCATCTTGAGATAGAGGGAAACCTAATTCTTTTTCCTAACCTTTAAAAATGCTGCTGTGTAGCGGCGGAAGCTCCACCCAGCTCCTAAACCAGTACAGGAGGTGAGGTTAGGCACTGGAGGCAGGTGGCAGAGACGGTGACTAAAGAGGTCCTCACTTGAGCCTGGCTAACTCACAAATTACACCAAGCAGGCGATTTTGGGCCTCTGCGCACGCACACACTTTCACAGAGACTCGACATTGCCCGCTCTGTGTCATTTGCAAGTTAGCTGGACTTGAGTGAGGACCTCTTTTGCCACTTTTCTCCAGTGCCCAACCTTGCCTCCACCTTTTTAAAGGTTAAAAAAAAAAAGAATGCCCCCCCCACAAGCCCCCTTACTCTTGTCCCTGGAGGAGCAAATCTTTGGCTGCCTATGGGTGGCAAAAAGATTAATCCGCCCCTGATACTGAGCTAGATGGGCCAGTGGTCTGACTCAGTATATGGCAGCTTCCTATGTTTCCAGGAACATGCACAAGCACATCCCACTTTTGCTGTGCCTTTCCCTTTCTGAGTGGTAGGGGCTTGGTGGGGTAACCCCCTTAATGTTTTCTAAATATTACTTTAATGCAGTATTTAGATCATGCAAGATAGGGCCATTGAGATGAAGTAGCCCATCATGTGATTAGGAGAAGGGCAAAGACTTCTCAAGTGAGGGTGAGAGACATGCATATGCACATTCCTAAGTTTTCAGTAGATGGGCTGGCTTAGACACATTGTCTGAAATGGCCCTTTCTCTTGTGGGAGCAGTGAATTGCTGTATAGCAATAGCAATAGCACTTACATTTATATACCGCTCTATAGCTGGAAGCTCTCTAAGCGGTTTACAATGATTTAGCATATTGCCCCCCAACATTCTGGGTACTCATTTTACCGACCTCGGAAGGATGGAAGGCTGAGTCAACCTTGAGCCCCTGGTCAGGATCGAACTTGTAACCTTCTGGTTACAGGGCGGCAGTTTTACCACTGCACCACCAGGGGCTCATGTTCAACTCCTAACTTTCTAAGCATGTATATGCGCTTGAGGGCAATCATGTGAACCGTCATATAAGAAATTATTTGTGTCCTAGTAAAGTGATCCAAGATCATTGTTCTCATGGAGCCAACTAACCAAGCCTACATTCCTTTTAATGTAGATCCTGCTGCATTGGAGGCACATTAAGATGGAACACTTAAGGATTTTTTTTTTAAAAAAACTTGTTATGCATAGAATCTGTGCTGTAATGCTTGCTTAGCTGAAGATTGCACACACATCAGTATGAGGTTGATTATTCTAGCCTGTCACTGCTTGCCAAGTACAGTTACATTTGTACATAGATTGCTGACATTTAGAATGCTTACCCTTTTACTTCTTTGGCAGGAATGTGGAGAAAAGCAGAGTCAAATTGAGCGGGCTGTTAGAGAACGGCGAGCAGTGGAAGAAGAACTTGAGAAGGTGAGTCAGCATCCCATGCTTGTTTGAGGTCCATCAGATGGATGTCTTTAATTAACCTTGTGCAAGAAGTCCTCAGGGTTATGACACAATTGGTTTCTGAAAACTGTGGCCATGATGGGCGGCCCTTTCTCGGCATTAGGGACCTGATGGGGCTGCTGCACAACTTAAAAAGCAGCCCTGACAATGTAATGCGATGGTGTAGCTGCAGAATGGCTTAAAGCCACTTCCAAGCGGTCATGTGCCTCCTTCCATTGTTTTCAATGGAAGTAACTCTGCAGAAGTGCCGAGATGCTGTTTTGAGTGGTTGCAGAACCTCCTGCCTCCACAACACTGCTGGGGCTGCCTTTCACATGCACAGCAGTCCGGGAGGACCAGAAGAACCGATGTTGGATTGCACATCATGTCGGCCACTATTTGTGGTATTGGTGATATTTGCTATTTTTGAGTGTTCAAAATGCTTCACTGAGATAATGCTGCAATAACCCAGTAAGGTAGTTTGGACACACTATATCCATGTTGTAGATTAGAAGTGAGGGAGGGAGCTGAGGTAGAAATCTATTGGTTGGCCTAAGGTCACCTAGTGAGCTTACAGCTGTGGTTAGTTTTGAACCAGGGACTTCTGAGTTCAGACTCTTAACCTCTACACTACACCAGCCCTTTGAAGTGCAAGTCAAGTTGATCAAGGTGATCCATGACAAACCAACTGCTTTAATTTGACACCACAATTTTTTAAAAAAGCAATCACAGGGCTCACCACATGATGCAGATCAGGGGTTTGCTTGTTTGTTTCAGAGTCCACCCTTTGTGGAACAAATTTTTTTAACAGGCATTGAAAAATGCATCTGATGGATTTAAGAATTTGAAGATTTGTGCAATCTGTTACCAAAAGTCAGCACCACACTAATTCTGTTGCTTTTGATGGGGTCTTTAGAAACAGCCTTTTCCAGAATTGACCTAGCAATAAGTGAATAACAAAACAAGAAAACATAGTCACAATTCCAGAGGGCATTGAGCAGAAGAAAAATACTGCTCCTGCATTTCCATACATAGATGTGCAAGCCCTATGTCCAGTCTTAACTGTGTGAAATAGGCGGAACAGATTCCTCGGATGCAGCTTGATGTTTCTTGCAAAGAGCTTTTCATGCCAGAAAAATGATTACTCTGGATACAGAATCTGGTTTCTCTGAAAAAAAACTTCTGGAAGACAATTTTATGTACCTAGGCCTTTTATAATAATATATATTAATCTGTTTTGATGCTGTTTTATCCTGCCTTGATACTTTTTAAATGATATATTGTATTGCTTTATGTGTTGATATAATTCTGATTTTTGTAAGCCACCTAGGGAGTTATAGAATTAACAGAGCAGTCATATCCATGTTTACTCAGAAGAAAGTGCCACTGTGTTCAGTGGAGCTTACTCTCATGCAAGTGTGGATAGGATTGTGGCCTAAATAAATGTTTGCTATTAAGTGTTAAATTGAAAAGCAAAAAGCCAACAACAAAAGAGAGAACCAGCCCTTAAAGTTGTTAACAGGGAGCATGAGCAAAATAATAATATGAATGGATGGATTATATTTATGAGGAATACAGAATTGTGAGTGTTTTATAGCTGCTTCCATCATAAATACAAAAAAATCTTATGTTTAACTAAGATTTTATTCCAGAAACAACTCCATTTTTCCCTTTTCTTTACTCTCCCTTTTCTTTCTGACTCCACCCCCACACTCTCTACAGGTTCCCTACTGGCACAAACAACTTATCAACAAAAAATCAACAAAACATAAAGGACTGCTAGATAGAATAAATTGTGCCGTCAAGTCGATTTCAACTCCTGGTACCCACAGAGCCCTGTGGTTTTCTTTGGTAGAATACAGGAGGGGTTTACCATTGTCTCCTCCCATGCAGTATGAGATGATGCCTTTCAGCATCTTCCTATGTTGCTGCTGCCCGATATAGTAGCAGCGGGGATTTGAACCGGCAACCTTCTGCTTGTTAGTCAAGCATTTCCCTGCTGCACCACTTAAGGTGACTGCTAAATAGAATACAACACATTTACTTTTATTTTATTTTATTATTTTATTTTATTATTTTATTTTATTTTTCTATTTTCTTTTCTTTTCTATGCCACCCTTCCAAAAATGGCTCAGGGAGGTTTACATTAAAACAAAACTAAAATCAATTAACACATCCCTTTATAACAAACTGAATTGAATTGATTAAAATTTGGTGACAATGTCTTGGAGTCTTTTAGGTGGTATGTCATGCACACTATTCCTAATTCTTGGGGTCTCTGGTACAGGAGCTGCTAGTGATTTGTTTTCTGGTACAGAGGATTGTCGATCACTTTCATTAGCCTCATCCTTGGTCAAACTGGAGGCAAGATCAAATTCCCCTACAGTTGCTTTGTGGAGACCAGACTCCCCACCCTCTTC
Source organism: Hemicordylus capensis (assembly GCF_027244095.1). Taxonomy (NCBI): domain Eukaryota; kingdom Metazoa; phylum Chordata; class Lepidosauria; order Squamata; family Cordylidae; genus Hemicordylus; species Hemicordylus capensis. The sequence continues at coordinate 50,044,348 of NC_069661.1, read as the reverse complement.
TTATAATATGCATGCTTGAAAGACTCAAACTGTTCAATTTCTTTCCATTATCCAATATGACAGAATCTCTCTGATTTTGTTTTGGTCCAGAATATTGGGAACATCTCTTTCTCACTTTATAGCCTCTGGATGGGGCGGTTTATAAATGTAATCAATCAATCAATCAGCCATATTGAAACAAAGTCCCCTACTTGAAATGTCTACCCGATCACTAATCTCTGTATCCTCAGGGTGAGATGGCACAGAAAGCCCTATCAGTTGTTGCCATTGGGTAAGTTTGATGGTATCCTCTCAGTAGTTCAAGAAGTGATTTTCCTGTAGTAGAATGAGGAGCAATTAAGTAAGCAAATAAAGTTTCATGGATTGGTGGTGGTTGTATAGTTGCCAGTTGTGAACTTCCTTTCACTAATCTATTCATTCTTTCCACTAAGCCACTCCCTCAAGGATGGTACAAGGAAAGAGTGCATTTGTATTAGGGTTATGCAAATATTGCTTCGTGGTTATGCAAATATTGCTCCATTTCAAGAGGTAAGATGTGTCCCATTGTTGGTCACTAGTTCTTCTCTCACAAAAACTGCAGCCAGGAACTGGATCATCTTACTTGTAGTAATGTTGTCAGCAAATTAAACTTCTGGCCACCTGGAATAGTAATCCGTCATCACTATAACAAATCTTTGTTGTATGGGTTGGTTATCAAAAGGCCCCAGTGTATCTAGAGCAAGTTTGTCTCAGGGACCATTGAGATACTCTACTGGAGTCAAAGGGATGGTAAAAGTCTTCTGCCATTTGTCAAATGGCAAGCCAAACAGTGTCTGATTACATCCTCAATGTATTTGTCAATACCTGGCCACCAAAACTTTCTCTGATTTACCTTTTAGTCAAACTCGTGCCCAGGTGACCATCATGGGCAATTTTGATCACTTTTGCTTGTAAGGAGTTTGGCACCACTAAACGATCAGTCCTCAGCACCACTCGCTACGTGCATGTAAGGTTGAAGATTTCCAAGTACCTTGTTTTTGCGTGGCCATCCATTACTTATGTAAGGTTTACGTTCAGTGATCGCTTGATCAGCACTGGGGGCTGCTCTCAATTTGTGATCACTCCGTGCGTGGATGAAGCTATTTGTGCAATTACTATACCTTCATCCTCTTCTTCTGGGATCTCCTCTTGGTCTGAAAGTCGAGATAAACAATGTGCAGTTGTATTCCAAAGACTTGGAAGATATTCCACCTGGAAATCAAAATCCATAAGTCTAGGTGAATTTGGCTATTCTTTAGGTCGCTCAACTAGATCCTAGAGTAGTAAGTAAAGCAGATAGGGGTTTATGGTCTGACCGTAAAGTGAATTTTCTGCCCACTTTAGGTTTAGGAATTTTCTGCCCACTTTTGAAGTGCCTCACCGCCCAGAAACATGCTAGAACTTCTTTTTCAATAACAGAATACATCTTCTCTGATGCAGCAAGCACTCTGAAAGCAAAGGCAACTGTAACTTCCCCTTCCCCTTTTTGCTGGGTCCAGACAGCACCCAAACCATGCTCAGAAGCATCTGTGCTTACAATAGTGTGCCTGTTGGTATAAAAAGAAGTGAGAGCAGGGCTTTCAGCAAAGGCCAATTTGATTGTAAAGTCTTTATTTTGGTCTATGACCAGCATAACAGCAAAATAAACAAACAAAATAAGAAACAATTAAGACAATCTACTCCTACAAGGTAATAGGGGATCTCTATAAAATTACCTAAAACATAATACGGTGAGTAGAATAAGCTAAAAATTAAGACTATGAACAGAAACTGTATAAAATTAATCAACCCTAGGGACAGAATGACACTGAGTATAAAGGTGGCAAGATACCAGAATTATGTGCCTGATACAGAACAATGTTAAATTTCATACCATTTTGTGTTTTATACTATGCATGACAAAATCATATCCAATCAGTGGACGCTACATACATACCAGCGTAAAGATTTGATAGTCTGAAAACTAGCCTTCAAAGATGCATCCCAGTTGAATGCTACTTTGTTTTTAAAAAGAAGATGCAGTGGAGCAACTTCTGAGGCAAATTGTCTAACAAATTTAGAGTAATACTCACAGACTCCTAAAAATGATCGAAGTCTATTCATGTGTGGCTCTGATGCTTCCCAAATAGCTTTCACAAAGTCTGTTTTGGGATGTATAGCACTCTGAGATATTGGGTGTCCCAAGAACGTCACTGAGTGTGTGCTCTAAAGAGATAGTAAGTCTGTGTTGTCGGAGATTTCTTAAGACTTCTGTCAGTTTAGCATCATGCTCCTCAATAGTTTTGCCATACACTAAAATGTCATCCTGAAAGTAAATGATTCTGTCTATAGTCCCCAAAACTGCATGCATTATTCTTTGAAATACGGACACTTGCAGAGGCTAATCTAAAGGACAGTATTTTGAATTGAAAAAGGCCTTCTGGCGTAATGAAGGCTTTGTCTTTGAGAACTTTTGAGCAGAGGAATTTGATGATAGGCCAAAGATGTCAAAAGTTATGAACACTGAGGAGTAAGCACCATTTCATTGATACTGGTAATGGATGACAATGCTCTATCATGTTGGAGTTCACATCTCTTAAATTTGCTTACGTTCGCAGTGTACCGTTCTGGTTTTCATGCAAACACAATGGGAGAGACCCATTCAGATGAATCAACAGGCTCTATTATGTTAGCATGCTGTAGTCTTGAAAGTTCCTCTTTAAGTGGTTGGTGCAGTGCTATGGGTATGTTCCTCACTTTGTGTAGTACAGGTATTGCATTTGCCTATATCTGAATTTTCTGCTTGGAATGTGTGTCAGTGCCAAGAGTATCAGCAAAAACATCTGTGAAATCAGCAATCATATCAGCATATGGATGCTCCATCATTTGTAATACAGGTTCCATGTCATTTGAGTCTTAACACCATCCGTAGATCTTTCTGATGTTTCCAGCCCAATATTGAGACTCCTTTTTGTGACTTGTACACTTTCCCTTCTGTAGTACATCCTTTGTATTCCAGGAGAGCAGTGAAGTATACATTTTTGGCAATAGGGGAACCTTGATATCCCCATGGGTGGATTTCTGAAGGCTGCAGGTGCAGATCTGATGTCAGGAGTTTCTTGTAAAGTAGATGGGAAATGATAGTGCACGGATAACCAGAATCATCAGCCATCATCCACACTTCATGGCCATTAAGTTTTACTTGACAATATGGAGAAGCAGGATCTGAGTCTGTCACATTTAATACGCTGCCAGGCAGTGGTTCATTTGCCTCATCCTTATTATTATTATTTTATTTTATTTTATCATATCTTATCATATAGTGAGTCAGTAATGGAGTGGACAGCAGATTTGCAGACATTAGCAGTGTCCTCTTTACTTTCACTTGTGACCTTCCATGCAGGATAGTGAGCAAATTTGGCTTTGTGTGCAGAGTCTCCACATTGGTAGCAATGGTAGCTCTTCCTTTCTTGTTCTGCCGCATTCTTGGGCAGTGCCATACGAGAAGATTAGGTTTGGAAGGATTTAGACTGAACAGCTTGGATTTCAGGAAGTTGGTTTTGGAGTACCAAAGAGAGGGATTTGGCACAATGAAGGGCATTTTCCACTTTCCTAGCCATCTCTCCGTCTTTATCCAGGGTGGGTTTCCGCTCCAGTAGCAATTTTTCATGCAGTTTGGAGCAATTTGTATTCATAACAATCAGATCCCTGATCATTTCATCAGTAAAGCTGGCAAACTCACAGGTTACACTTAAGGCACACAGCACTGTGACATATGATCAATAGATCCACTAGGCAATTTAGAATAGAACTTATAATGTTCAGCAATCACATACAAAGTAGGGTTGAAATGATCATCTAAGACTTGAAGAGCAGCTTCAGAAGGGTTGGCATCCCCTTCCAGGTTGGTAGGAAATGGCAAATAATTGTATATTCTTTGGCCTTCAGGGGCCAGGCAGTGAAGCAATATAGCCTTCTGCTTTGCTGGAGCAAAACTAGGGGTCTGTATAGTGAGGAGGTAATTGCAGAAATAGGCCCTCCATTGTTTCCAGGGAAGCGTAAGTAGACGAGAAGAGGTGGTGTTGGGATCTGAGCCATGCCTCAGTGGGCACCTAGTGATCCACAGATTCCAGGATTGATAAGGAAAACTTACCTTCAGGGGTTGTGCAGGTCAGGAAGCTGGAGAAACAATCAGCAGCAGCAATAGTAGAATGCAGCAGGGTTGTTTTTTTCTGGTTTGTTCTTTTTAATGTAGGCCAAGTGATGCAATGAAATGAAGATGCAGGAACCTTCATAAGCTTTGCAGGCTCACATGCTTAGCTGGTTCCAAATCTTGTCACCAAATGTTTTATAGCTGCTTCTCTTGTAAATAAAAAAACAGTCTTATGTTTGTTTTAACTAAGACTTTATCGGGCAGCAGCAATATAGGAAGGTGCTGAAAGGCATAATCCCACACTGCGTGGGAGAAGGCAATGGTAAACCACTCCTGTATTCTACCAAGAAAACCACATGGCTCTGTGGTCTCCAGGCGTCGACATGGACTCGACAGCACAACCTTCCCTTTTATTCCAGAAACTACTCCATTTTCTCTTTCCTTTCCCTTCCCTTTTCTTTCTGACTCCACCCACCCCATTCTCTACAGGATCCCCTCTGGGACAAACTTCTAATCAACAAAATTTAAAGAACTGCTAGATAGAATACAACAGTGAGCAATTTATTTATTCCTTTTAAATATTGTTATTCTGCCTTTCTGCCACATGGTGGTATTCAAGGTGGCTCACAAGAAGACAGATATCACAAACTATAATAGTTGTATAAACACAAAAGCACAGATAAAAAATTATATCTTAAAGCAGCTTTAAAACACCATTTGTCCACAAATCATAACAAACAACAACCAAAGAGAAAACTAATAATTATCTACTAATTAATACAACACAACCCATCAACAAAAACCTTGGGTGAACAGGAGAGTCTTCACCAGGCCCCTGAAAGATAGTTGAGTGGACACCAGGTTGGTCTCCCTCAGGAGGACATGATTATGGTGGAAATCAAATTTTCTTGCAATTAAGCTAAAGTGGTCAAAAATATAACACAATATGATTAGGTTCTTTTTGCAAGGACCTATCTGGGGTGTGGGAATGAGATTTTGTGTCAACTCTTCAGATATATCGTGAAGGCAGAGGAAATGAAGGTGATTTTAGAAAACTGGAAGAACTTCACCAGAGGTGTCTGGTTGCTGAACGTGCGAAAGATGAACTTCAGTTGAGTCTGCAAACAGTACAAAACAAAGTTAGACAATTGGAAATGAAGTAAGTAACTGCTTTGCGCTGCAAACAGGTACTGACTTTTATTCAGTAGTTCTCTGGAAAGCCCCTCAAGTTGAGACATTTGTTGTTCATTTTTATATCTACTGGCTGACATTTAGACTAAATGACTTGTGAATCATGACTAACTTGCCCCATTAATTTTAATGGGACTACTAATGAGTAATCGTCTGGTTTTCAGCCGCTGTTTTTATATTCGCATCTATCCTGTCACTATTATTTTTGAACCTTCACTGTTAGATAATTATCTGTTTGAGCTTAAATAGAGTAGGCAGCCTTTAATTACTTTTTCCTAAGGAAAAAACTGATGTTACAACTGTGTCTCAACAACTGTGTTACAACTCTCCATATCGGTCTTTTCCTTAAGAAAAATATTTTTCCCCTGCTGGAACATGGAATTTGATCAAGGGCCTTTTTAGTTGTTTTTCTTTGCTGCCATATTTTCTCCATTGAAATCTGCACAGTCAGCTGTAAGGGCTGTGATATATCTATTCTTTTCCTGCTTTACAAACAGTGGCCGCAAACTAAGTCCCTTGTGATGAGGGCAAAACACAAGACTGTGTGCCAGGGTGCTCCATTCCCATCCCCCCCCCCCCCCCGCTAATGGTGCCTCTGACTGCATTTGTGTCTGCTTCTGAAGTTCTGCTGAGTTTTGGGAGTAGCTTGTCTAGCATTTGTGGGGGAGCGATGATTCCTGAAGGGAGTGGTTTCAGAATCCACGCCGAATGCAAGGAGTTGCCATGTGCCTTTTTTGATTGGGGCTTATGGGTTGAACCAAACTGGAAGATAATTGATTATCTAGAAAGAAAGAACCATCACTTCAGTTGCAATTTTCAGTTCAGTTGCAATTTTCTTAGCAATGCATAAGAATTCCATTCCCACAAGATTCATATTGTGAGCCAGATTATGATACACACTGTTGCTTCAGCCTCAGGACTCTTAACTGGAGCTGCTAGGGACTGCTAGAAGGTACTGTGACGAATGCTTAAAAAGTGATCTGTGGTTAATACTCTTCTAAAACTTGGTCATTAATGAATCTAGTGTATATTCAAACTATGCCATCAGTGCAGGTTTTATGATAGATCCACAGCGCAGTGGAACATATGCTTTGCAAATCCACCCTATTTCTGACAAGGCAGAGAGAAAGGAGGTGGGCAGTGCATGATATAGTGCGTTTCAGACATGCTTCTTAGAATTTTATTGATGCTGACATTGTAATGCTTGAGATCCACTAAGAAGCAAAGAGCTGCTAAGACCAAAGTAGTATTTCGATAGCATCTGGATTCTGGAATAGAAGAGAATGACATTCTTACAGGGGTTTCAGTACAACTCTGACTCTGTAAAGGGCCCTACAGCAGTGTCTATAGAAAACGGGAGGTCCTCCTTTTTACTTGTAACCTTTTTGCTAATTTATTCACCTTCCTTAGGCTTGGCCTGCAGCAAGCTGGGAGAGCTTTTGCTTCAACTGCAAAGCTGCGAAAATAATTTTGTCAGCCTGCACAATTTTAGTTCCTTCTATGAATACTAAGTTTCAGTTTCAGCTATCTATCCTCCTCATGTTATTGCAGTCGTGAAGTTTTTTTAAAAGTTGTCACTTACTGTAGTAGCATTCAAAACGTTAAATGCTTGGATATCAAACATCCTGACCCTAAAAAGAGTGCAAGCTAAAAAGTAGCGTAAAGTTTGATTTACACCACAGTCCTCTAAAATATTGTTTAACAAAATAAGTTAACTACCATATTTACCCAAATCTAAGATGCAGTTTTTATCCAGTTCTTTCCTTTAAATATGGGGGTCATCTTAGATGCAGAGGCCTCTTTCTTTTGGCTAGATACAAGTATGACCTGTATTTAACTTCTGTCTTTTAAAGCAGCATCTTACATTCAGAGTCACCTTCTGTTCAAGTAAATATGGTATTTGAGTTTGTATTATTGGGCGGGAGGTGGGGGGGACCCGAGAAGGATGTAAATGCCATTGATTAAAATTTTTAGGGATTGTTCTTTTACATATTTGTCTTTTATCCAAAGCCTATCCTCTGTGTGCTACAAAATGAATAGGGACGTCACTTTAAGCAGAGCTAGCTTACCCATGCCGCAAACTGAACTGAGCACAGGGTGGCAAATCTGGAGGGTGTCCCACTGCCCTCTTATTCACCCAGTCGCTGATGATGCCACTGAGGAGATGCTCTAGCCGAGCTCTTCTGCTCAGCATCCATATAGAAATTTGGCACATCCATGCTTGCACCAGATTGCTAGTTCACAAGCCCTCTTCTTATGAAATCTTGCACTAAGTAAACATGGAGAAGGGTGAGTGAGCCCACTGTCCACACCTCCCAATGGTAATGCACCTACTGGCCACACTCCGAGAGGTAGTGCATTCTAGCTTCTGTAAGAAAGAGGCAGTGCCTAGGTACACCAAAGGAGTGGGAGATTATCCAGACTTCCAGTCCCTGTGACATACATGGGTACCGTCCCTTCCTTTTTAAAGCAGAATGCAAGGCTACTTCCTGGTGCGGTCTGTTGGTGTGGCTGCATCACAGAGTGTGATCTCACTCTATCCATTCCTATGTTTACTAAAAAACAGAGGATTTCATGAGGAGACAGCTATAAGATCAAATGTATGTGGGTTTGAAACACCTCATCTGCCCATTTAACTCCTTATTGATGAACATTGTAAATAGTAGAGGCTAATTAATGGGTCTAATGCATTGAAAGGTAAAGTTGCGCTGTTGAGTTGGTGTCGACTCCTGCTGACCACTGAGCCCTGTGGTTGTCTTTCGTAGAATACAGGAGGGGTTTACCATTGCCCTCTTCCGCGCAATATGAGATGATGCCTTTCAGCATCTTCCTATATCGCTGCTGCCTGATATCGATGTTTCCCATAGTATGGCAAACATACCAGCAGGGATTCAAACCGGCAACCTCTTGCTCACTAGGCATTAGGTGGCCTGGAAAAGCAGGATATATGTATTTCAAATAAAGTTTAAGTAATCCAATGCATTACTTCTTCGTTATTTGAAATACATATATCCTGCTTTTCCATCAAATGAGTTACAAAGCGGCTGTAATAGTCCAGGCAATTAGTAAAAACAGCTCAGAACAATTCAAATAAATGTAACGCCAAGAAAGTATCACCAGTTGTTTGTGGGTTTGTTCCTTTTTCCTTTTTCTAAGCTGTGAGGAAGAGCTAGGCCGTTACCAGGAAATGATCCAGAAGTTGCAAAGTACTCTGGATTCAGAAAGAGAGAACTGTGGCTCTGTCAGTGAGGAGCGGTTAAAACTCCAGCAAGAAAATGAACAGTTGCAAAAAGAAATGGAGGGTTTGAGAAAGCTGGCCATAGAGGCACAACAAACTGCAAAATTAAAGGTAATGGTAATATTAATGGCAATAGTATAATACTTCAGATTTGAGTGAATGTCATTTGAAGCTAATGGAAAGAGGATTCTGTTTACAGGGAAATGGAGTACAGCATTCACAAATTAATCCACCATAATTTATATGCCTTTACCTTGTATTCTGTTCTTTTCTTCTTTGGGTATTTACCAAAATACACTCAGATTACCTTTACAGACATATTGGAAATAGCTACACTTTCTGATCTTTCATCCCAGAAGTGTAAGCAGAGGAAACTAGTGACTGTTCAAGTATTGAGGAAACAGCAGTTAAGAAGATAAGGTAACAATGGATCACTTGGTCCTCTGTCAAAGCTGTTGTTTAGACCAGGCAGGCAAAATTTTAAAAGGTTATACTTAATGCAGACAAGTACTATATATTAGTTTTCTCCTGTGATAGGAGACTTAATATATAATGAACAAAGGGATTTTTTTGTCCAATATCTGTTGACGTCACTCCAAAAAATGGGGAGGGGAGCATTTCATAATATACACGGTTTCATAATATACATGGTAAATTTGTTTTACCTTGCTGCCTTTGTGTCCTTACACCTTCTTCTCTCTCCTTTCCCTAGTGAGAGCTTCTTTCTCTTTTGGCAGCCAAGTTGTTCATAGAATCAGAATCATTTTATTTACAGCCATAAGCCAAACAAAATTAAAACTTTAGACTGTTACCAGGCATAAATATACAGCATAAAATAACTAAAAGATACACAATCGGCCTCATAGAACCCCACGATGAGAGGTCAGTTTCATAGCCCCATATAAAAATTTAGCAACCAGTTTAGTAATTCCCACATTAACATTAGCAAGACATAAATTAAGGTAAAATGAGTCAGGCCTGCCTGAAAACTGAACAAATAAAGGGGTCAATAATTCTTTCCTTGAGTGGCAAAACAGAGGGCAGTACAAAAAGCACATGAGCAACTGTTTCTAAGCAGCCCTCTCCGCGAGAACATAGCCCCGAAACAGAGGAATCCTTATAAAACCTTCTAAGGAGCAAGGCAGAGGGTAAGACATTCAGCCTGGCTCTTGCAAAGGCTGGCCTCAATTTAACCAGATGGAGCGTGGAGAGATATTTAGCAGAATGATATTGAGCAAGGAGGGAAATACCAAGATATATGGTAGAACAACATCTATTCGCTAGGGAGACAAGGTGTTGGTACTCAATGTCTCTAAGACGTTGGCTCATAATAGCCTTGGCGATGGTAAAGGACAGGGACAATAAACTGGACAATAAACCTCAACTGTGCCCCCATTGGTGGTGGCTTTGTTAGGGAGGCCGCTGCTGCCCATTGCAACCTGGCAGCAAGCATGGAGGACAATCCTGGGGGGGGGGCTGCTTCTTCGTCCTCTCCTGCCCTCCCTGCTGCAAATTGAGTTGCATGACTGCTGGTTCCATGGCCCAAAGGCGGGAAACTCGCTGCGGCTTCCTCCAGCATCTTGCTGGGCTGCTCTGAGGTGGCCGGCATCAACGCAGTTGTAGCGGGCGATCCCGGTGTGCTTGTGGCCTTGGGGAAACTGCTCTGTCCCTTCCCCTTTGGGACGCAAATCATCCTTGTCTTCCCTGCATGCTCCATAGCAAGGAGAAGGAGACAGGAGGAAAAGGAATAGAGTTGGTAAAACTGAAGGAGGTCAAAAGAAGGGGGGGTGTCGAATGTTTAAGAGAAGCAAATGAACAAGGCGCTTTTAAGATGTTATAAGGAAAATAGATGGGATGGATTAGATAAAAGCATGAGAGAAGAATTTCTGAGGAGAGAGAATAAGTCTGCCTGGAGCTACGCAGGACTGAAAGAACTGCGGGCAGAGTTATCCCTCGCAAGAGGCTTCTGTTCTTTATGCTAATTTACACAGTCCTGCCTAGGAGCACGTGAGGCTGTGTAACCCACTGAGGTGTCCTTGACCCCAGCAACTGAAAACACAGTGTTTGCCTAATGGGCAGGCTCAGTTTCCAGTTCTAATGGGTACAGAGCTAAACTTAGGCTTGAAACAGAATGTTTACAGTATATCCTCTAGCATGCAATGTGGAAATACGTAAAAGATGAAAAATCTGCTTCTTGCCTAGAAATGATTACTACTCATTGTACGTGAGCAGTTGTGGCATCTCTTTATGTTTCTTCAGTGGAATCATTGAAATCAAAGCACTCTTGCTTGACTGATTTGTGAACTGGGCTTGTGTAAGAAGAAAGTACAAAAGTGACAAATAAAAGCATTCTTAGATGGATTCTTTCAGCTTGTATATTGTATCCACAACTAAAAGCTCAATCATGCTTTTTAGATGGATATAGCCTGAATGTTTGTGTGCACTTGCTGACAAATTGTAGCCTTGTGGTCAGAACACGAAAGCTACTTTTGAATTGATGTGAAGGGTTTTTTTTAAATTTATCATTACAGATAAGTACAATGGAGAATGAACATTTAATAAAAGAACATGGGTTTGAAGTTCAACTGAAAGAAATGGAGGATGTAAGTCTAAACTCCACTGCTGAGCTAAGACGCCTGTTGATAGCTCAACAGAAAGCAACTAATCGATGGAAGGAAGAAACAAAGAAACTTACAGAAAGAACAGAAACCAGAATAAATAATTTAAAGTAAGTGATGTAACTTTTCCCCCCTGATGCATTTTAACAAATGCAGGTAGCTGTGTAAGTCTGGATTTTGTGTGGTAGCAGTGATGATGGATGGGAATGAGGGGATGAACTCATTTAACCCATTTTGGAGCTCTCGGGTCCAGGCTTCTAGGGGATGATTTGTGTCCTTGCTTCTACTGTGCCCCTCCCAGGTGTTTCAGTTGTGATAAAGTTGAAACCTTAAAGAGCTTGGAAACAGGTGATTATCCATTTGACTTGCAAACAAAGAAATTAGTTGAGGTGTATAAAATGATTGTAATAGCAAGCATGACTTGTCCCCTTAGCTAAGAAGGGTCCACCCTGGTTGCATATGAATGGGAAATTTGATGTTAAGATATTCCCTTCAGGGGATGGAGCTGCTCTGGGAAGAGCAGAAGGTTCCAAGTTCCCTCCCTGGCAGCGTCTCCAAGATAGGGCTGAGAGAGATTCCTGTCTGCAACCTTGGAGAAGCCGCTGCCAGTCTGTGTAGACAACACTGAGCTAGATGGACTCAGTATATGGCAGCTTCCTATGTTCCTATGCATGGAATGGAGAGAGAGTGGGGAGAGAAATTTTTCTCATAACATTCATTTATTTATCTATCTATCTATCTATCTATCTATCTATCTATCTATCTATCTATCTATCAATCTATCTATTTATTTATTTATTTATTTGATTGATTGATTGATTGATTGATTGATTGATTTATATACCGCCCTTCCAAAAATGGCTCAGGGCGGTTTACAACAAAATAAGAACAATTAAAACCAGTTAAATAAAATCAGAACTATAAAAACAGAATAAAATCAATTAAACATTCAAACAGCTTAAAAACCCTGGAAAACCATTTAAAACAATTTAAAACAGTTTACAGTAGTTAAAAAAAACCCTGGAAGGCCAGGTCAAACTGACTATTTTTAAAAAAATCTGAAAACCCATCTCTTCACCCAAGCTTTTTCAGCTTTTTAAATTTGTAGGTTTTAATTTTATACTATTTTTAAATTGTTAATCTGTTTTAACTGTTTTTATGTCATTGTTAACCACCCAGAGACGAAAGTTTGGGCGGTATACTAGTTAAATAAATAAGTAAGTAAGTAAGTTTTAAGGGCTCTCCTGAGAGACGGTAATGAACTCAGATTATGGATTTCTGCCTGGAGTGCATTCCACAGCCCAGGAGCAGCTACAGAGAAGGCCCGCATCTGAGTCGCTACCAGACGAACCAGTGCTAACTGGAGACGAACCTCCTCAGATGACCTTAATGTGTGGTGGGAATCATGCAGAAGAAGGTGCTCTCTAAGATAACTCAGACCTAAGCCGTTCATGGCTTTAAAGGAAATAACCAGCACTTTGTATTTTGCCCGGAAACATACTGGCAGCCAGTGTAACTGTTTCAGGACAGACATAATATGGTCTCTCCGGGTTGCCCCAGAAATCAATCTGGCTGTCACATTTTGAACTAACTGAAGTTTCCAAACTATGTACAAAGGCAGCCCCACATAGAGCACATTGCAATAGTCAAGACTGGAGGTTACCAGCTGATGCCTCACTGTTTTGAAGTCATCCTCTTCAAGGAATGGGTGCAACTGTCGCATCAGCTGAAGCTGATAGAGAGCACTCCTGGCCATGGCCTCCACCTAAGATACCAGGATGAGGCCTGGGTCCAGGAGCACTCCCAAGCTGCACACCTGCTCCTTCCTTCCTATCCAGCACAGGAAGATCTAACTTACCCCTCAGATTCTGAGCCCCCACAATGAGTACCTCCGTCTTGGTTGGATTCAGCTTCAATTTGTTATCTCTCATCCAGCCCATTACTGCCTGTAGGCAGTCATTTAGAGAATGAGTGCCATTTCCTGAAGATGAAAATAAGTAGATTTGGGTGTCATCAGCATACTGATAACACCCAGCACCAAAACTCCTGATTACCTCACCCAGCGGTTTCATGTAGATATTGAAAAGCATTGGTGACAGAATGGAGCCCTGAGAGACTCCATATAACAGCTCCCATTTCTGAGGAGCAACTGTCACCAAGCTCCACCATCTGGAATCTACCCAAGAGATAGGAGCGGAACCACTGCAAAGCAGTTCCCCCTATCCCTAACTCCCCCAGGCGATCCAGAGGGATACCATGGTTGATCGTATCGAACGCTGCCGAGAGATCCAGAAGAACCAGCAGAGTCACACTCCTTCTGTCCGTTCCCTGGTAAAAGTCATCCACCAGGCCGACCAAGGCTGTCTCAACCCCATAGCCAGCTCTAAAGCCAGTTTGAAATGGGTCTAAATAATCAGTTCCCTCCAAAACTGCCTGGAGTTGGTCAGCCACCACCTCTCAATCACCTTTCCCAACCAAGGGAGATTGGCCTGTAACTATCTATCGCTAAGGGGGCCAGGGAAAACTTCTTAAGAAGTGGTCTAACCATTGCCTCCTTCAGACAAGGAGGCACCCTACCCTCCCTCAGCAATGCATTTATGATATTAACTAGGCCACCTCCAACAATATCCCTGCTAGATAGAAGCAGCCAAGTCGGGCAGTGATCCAGAGAACAGGTGGTAGGCTGCATCGCCCCAAGCATCCCAAGCGTCCACATCCTCAGGAGTCACAGATTGAAACTGATCCAATCTAATATTGCAAGAGGGATCGCTGGACACCTCCTCCATAGACGTTGCAGAAATAGTGGAGTCCAAGTCAGCCTGAATACAGGAGTTCTTGTTCGCAACGAACCCATTAAAAGCATTAAAAACATTAGAACCAGGGGTCATCCCATGAAACAAGGTTGGGAAATTTAGGACTGACAAAAGGAGGTACTTTTTCACGCCGCGCATAATTAATCTATGGAATTTTTTGCCATGGGATGTGATGATGGCCACCAGCCTGGATGGTTTTAAAGGGGGCTTAGACAAATCTATGGAGGACAGGTCTATCACTAGTTACTAGTCTGATGGCTGTGGGCCACCTCTAGCTTCAGAGGCACGATGGTTCTAAATACCGGTTGCAAGGGAAAAACAGCTGGATTGAGAGCATGCCCTCAGCTCTTGCCTATGGGCTCCCCAGAGGCATCTTGTGGGCCACTCGGTGAAATTGGATGCTGAACTAGATAGGCCTTGGGCCTGATCTAGCAGGACTGTTCTTATATTTTTAAATACGTGTGCAACACTATGCAAGTAACAGTACACATGCACAGAAAGTATTTCGGCGTAGGAACAAGTTAGCATTTGGTTTTTCTTTAAAGATGTTTCTAGCCAGTACTTTACTCAGTTCTTCCAGGAGGTATAGGGAAAATTTAAATCCTATGATTATGTTTATGTGCACAGTGACTTTATATCTGTGACAGTGATCTGCAAATATGTGTGAGGACCTATGCAACAGCGGGTTGTGACCTGCTCTTGTACAGAGGGAAGAGGCCTGTGCAACAAGCAACTTGCATGCACACCTCACCCAGCTGTGGCACTTCCTTCAATAGCCGATTGGCCAGATGGCTGGGATCTGGAGTACGTGGAAAGGAATACATGACCTTGCTCTATGTGCCCTTCTCTCTACTACCAAAGAGGTGTTTTGCTTTACTCAGACCGCCTTTGACAACTCCCTTTCACCTCATCCTGCCTAATAGGTGATTGGAGTGCAAGAGGTTCTTTCTTCTCCTTCTACTTTAGTTGTGATGCTGTAGCATGAGATCATAACTTCTTAGTATGTGGGGGGGGGGATGTTTCTGATTACTCATGAAAGGCATAAGAGCACAAGTTGGGGTTTAGTAATCTACAAGTCGGACCTATACTGCTCTACAATATTTTGTTGTATTGCTGCAGTGTAAGCTGCATTGATAGAGCCTTAGGGAACATAGGAAGCTGCCGTGTACTGAGTCAGATCGTTGGTCTATCTAGTTCAGTATTGTCTACACAGACTGGCAGCAGCTTCTCCAAGGTTGCAGTTAGAATCTCGCTCAGCCCTATCTTGGAGAAGCCAGAGAGGGAACTTGAAACCTTTTCCTCTTCCCAGAGCAGTGGCTCCCTCCCCTAAGGGGAATATCTTACAGTGCTCACACATCAGGTCTCCTATTCATATGCAACCAGGGCAGACCCTGCTTAGCTAAGGGGACAAGTCATGCTTGCTACCACAAGACCAGCAATCCTCTCCATAGTTTCCAAGTCACGAGAAGCGATAGTTCCACTTTGTTCTGCAGTAGTCAGACCTGTCTGTAGTACTGTGTTGCTCTTGAAAAAGGGTATGGACCAATTAGGATTGGTTCCCAAGAGGGCAGCAAAGATGCTCAGGAGTCTTAAAAATGAACCTGGTGAGGAAAGGTTGATGGAACTGTGTATGTTTAGCTGGAGAAGAGAAGACTGAGGAGGGACATAATAGCAATCTTCAAGTGCCTGAGGAACTGTCACATAGAAGAGGTCAAATATCTCATTCTCTGCTGCCCTAGAGGGCAGGGCTATATCTAATGGGCTTGAGTTACAGGACAGCAGACTTCAGTTGAACTTTAGGATAAACTTCTTTATGGAGCACTTTGACAGTGGAATCAGTTGGGGTGCTGGGGTTCTTCAAGCAGAGGCAGGCCACAGTCTTATAGGGAATGTTCTAGCTCTAGATTTCCTGCATTGAGTAGGGCATTGGACTAGATGGCTGACAAGGGGCCACCTCCTATTCTTACTCTATTATCTGTAGTCCCTAAGGGGAACACTTCTGTTCAGGGCTCAAGCCACCTTGGAGTAGGGACCTTCTTGTGGTGTTCGGGCCTTGGGAGGGGGCAGGTGGAGGCAAGGAGTTTCAGGAGTGAAAGGAGAGAGAAAGGACACCTTTTCTTTACTATTCCCTTGAGGGCTTTGCTGGCTACCCATCTCAAACCTCAGCATGTTCTTGCTATGTTGGGGAGGAGTGGAAGGAGTGCAGTGGAAGGATGAGAATTTTATTAACCTTATGGCATGCATCTCCTGCAATCTTAATCCACCTCCCTTCAGATCCTTACTGTAAACTGTTAGGGACTGGAGCAAATCAGTTCCCTTTCTCCCCATCATCTGGGCTTCTGTGTGTTTTTCAGCAAATACCATAATATTCCATGCCTCAACTGCTCTTCTCCATAGACATGGTAGATTAGCATAGCTTGTCTGATGTCTGGTTCCTTTAGATACACACACCTCCGTCCCCTCCCTCTCTCTGCATAGCTTGTCTGATGTCTGGTTCCTTTAGACAAACACACAAATACACCTCTCCCACCCCCCATCTCTCTCCCCTGGAATGGAAATGAGAGCTGCCCATAGAAAACAGTAGAAAAATCCTGGATTTTAGCATAGCTGTGATTGGATGTTAGCAGTGTATCCCATTCCACCACCATCACCCCCTTCACAATAGGCAGAAGGAAAGGCAGGAATTCCCTTTCTCCAAACAATGGCACAAGTTATTCTAACATTTTCTCCTATGCCCTCAATATTTTGTAAAATTTTGGTAACTCACTGGAATTTGGGGCTGGGGAAATTCTCTTAATACGTAAATGTATGTACTTCTGTCTTTCAGATCGTGAAAGCCCCCAGTGTGCAGAAACTATTACTTTGTTTTTGAGAGACCCTGTGTCTCTTGCAAATGAATAGCCAGTTTGTGTGGTTGAGTGCTTTTCATAATTTCAGTAAGGTGTAGCCTCCTTTTGAGTTCCTTTATCTCGTACCTTCCATTTATTGATCTTCTGTTTCCTTCTTGACTAGCTACTCATGCAAATATAACATCCTGTTAGCAGCATGATGGGTAATGTGAACAGCGTTCTATTAGATGGAGTAAGCTAATGGTTTTTATTCCAGCCTACATATGCCACTAAAGTATCCGTTTCACTCACATTTTCCGTGATGTATTTTCATGCTTCAGGCTGTTGCAGGGCAATAACCAGAGCCCTGAATATTTAAAAGTGGCATGGCCAGCTATCAAATGTTACAGTTGTCTAAGTCTTTAGTTCTTGGAGGATTTTTTAAAAAGGTTTTGCTTAAACAGTAATTTTAGCTATTAAATCTATTGTAACTGACTAGAGAAGAGACTTTGCAGTGGCACAACTGAAACTTATGCTCCTTTAAATGCTTAATCAAATAAACTTATGGTTATGAAAAAGAACTTACCATGAGCTAAAAGAAATGAACAGAAACCTAAAAGATTGAGCACCCTGATTCCTTCAGGTCCTCACCAGTGGGCCATCTCAACCCATGGTGGACTTCATTGACTTAAATGACTCCATCCTGTTTTTCAGATGGGAACTGTAGTATTATGGGGAGAATATATGCCATCCTACTTGTCAATTGTCACCTTTCTTTGAGCAGTTATAATCAAGAGCAATAAAATGGGAAGACATCTGATGAAATGATTATCATGTCTTGTGATCTTTGAATCTTAGTGGAGAAACATGACACACTGCAGCAAATTTTCTTCTGCGTGTCAAAAGAATCTGTCGATGCTGTGGCAGCTGGAGATATCTTGAGAGGATTTAATATCCTATTTACCAGTGTAATAGGAATTTCAGACACTTCCGTTCATGAACAGGAGTGAACAATTCTCTTCTTTCCTTATTAAAAAGTATAAATCTTAACGCACATCTCATGAGGAGAGTCTTGTCACTTTGGCAGTTATCATGGTCTAACTAAGACATAGATATAGTTGATGATTTTATTTCTGGTGTTTTCAGAGACATTTGTGAATACCCTCTATACAAGAAGAATAGGGTAATGTAAATGTATCACATGAGATTGAGACTTCTGTGTCGGAAAGCACAGTGTGTGTATCCCATTTCAGCTCCTACAGGTGAAACTCGAAAAATTAGAATATCGTGCAAAAGTTCATTAATTTCAGTAATGCAAATTAAAAGGTGAAACTGATATATGAGACAGACGCATTACATGCAAAGCGAGATAAGTCAAGCCTTAATTTGTTATAATTGTGATGATCATGGCGTACAGCTCATGAGAACCCCAAATCCACAATCCCAGAAAATTAGAATATTACATGAAACCAAGAAAACAAGGATTGTAAATAGAACAATATTGGACCTCTGAAAAGTATAAGCATGCATATGTATTCAGTACTTGGTTTGGGCCCCTTTTGCAGCAATTACTGCCTCAATGCAGCGTGGCATGGATGCTATCAGCCTGTGGCACTGATGAGGTGTTATGGAAGACCAGGATGCTTCAATAGCGGCCTTCAGCTCTTCTGCATTGTTTGGTCTCATGTCTCTCATCCTTCTCTTGGCAATGCCCCATAGATTCTCTGTGGGGTTCAGGTCAGGCGAGTTTGCTGGCCAATCAAGCACAGTAATCCCATGGTCATTGAACCAGGTTTTGGTACTTTTGGCAGTGTGGGCAGTTGCCAAGTCCTGCTGGAAAATGAAGTCAGCATCTCCATACAGCTCGTCTGCGGAAGGAAGCATGAAGTGCTCCAAAATCTCCTGATAGACGGCTGCATTGACCCTGGACTTAATAAAGCACAGTGGACCAACACCAGCAGATGACATGGCTCCCCAAATCAACACAGACTGTGGAAACTTCACACTGGACTTCAAGCATCTTGCATTGTGTTTCTCTCCATTCTTCCTCCAGACTCTGGGTCCTTGGTTTCCAAATGAGATGCAAAAGTTGCTCTCATCAGAAAAGAGGACTTTGGACCACTGAGCAACAGACCAGTTCTTTTTTTTTTTCTTGAGACCAGGTAAAACGCTTCTGACGTTGTTTGTTGTTCAGGAGCGGCTTGACAAGAGGAATACGACATTTGAAGCCCATGTCCAGGATCCATCTGCATGTGGTGGCTCTTGATGCACTAACTCCAGCCTCAGTCCACTCCTTGTGAAAGTCCCCAACACTTTTGAATGGCCTTTTCCTGACAATCCTCTCCAGGCTGCGGTCATCCCTGCTGCTTGTGCACCTTTTTCTTCCACACTTTTCCCTTCCACATAACTTTCTATTAATGTGCTTTGATACAGCACCTTGGGAACATCCAACTTCTTTTGCAATTACCTTTTGAGGCTTTCCCTCCTTATGGAGGGTGTCAATGATGGTTTTCTGCACAACTGTCAAGTCAGCAGTCTTTCCCATGATTGTGATTCCTAGTGAACCAGACTGAGAGACCATTTAAAGGCTCAGGAACCCTTTGCAGGTGTTATGGATTGATTAGCTGATTGGAGTGGGACACCTGGAGCCTAGACTGTTGAACCTTTTCACAATATTCTAATTTTCTGGGATTGTGGATTTGGGGTTCTCATGAGCTGTATGCCATGATCATCACAATTATAACAAATTAAGGCTTGACTTATCTCGCTTTGCATGTAATGCGTCTATCTCATATATCAGTTTCACCTTTTAATTTGCATTACTGAAATTAATGAACTTTTGCACGATATTCTACTTTTTCGAGTTTCACCTGTATAGTCCCCAGGCTTTAAGGCTGGGATGGCAAGTGTCCTTTCACATTGGCTTATGGTTCTTTTTGCTGCCAAGCCACCTAATGGTGCAGCAGGGAAATGACTTGCCTAGCAAGCATGAGGTTGCCAGTTCGAATCCCTGCTGGTATGTTTCCAGCAGGGATTTGACTATGGGAAACACCTATATCGGGCAGCAGTGATATAAGAAGATGCTGAAAGGCATCATCTTGTATTGCTCAGGAGATGGCAATGGTAGACCCTTCCTGTATTCTACCAAAGACAACCACAGGGCTCTGTGGTCACCAGGAGTCGCCACCAACTCGACAGCACACTTTACCTTTTTATCCCCACTCTAGGTATAACTGTGTGGCTGAATTAGAGGGAGCTCAGTTTAAAGGGTGCTTTGGGATATGCCATGATTATTGCATGTGGGCAGCAGCAGTGTTTCCTCTAACAGAGATTCCCAGATGTTGTTGACTACAACTCCCAGCATCCCCAGCTGCAATAGCTTTGTTGGGGGTTCTGGGAGTTGTAGTCAACAACACCTGGGTATTCCTGTTTGAGGGAACACTGGTGGGCAGAACTTATTACTGGTCTTGCTGCACCACCCGTTTCACCCCTTCCTTGTGGCAGTCCTTCTGATTTAAAATGCAGGTCTTCTGTCCAGGTGAACATTATTTTCATGTTTGTATGCTGGTTTTTAAACTTGCTTGTTTTCTTGTTTTAAGATTGCTTAGCCCCACAAATTAACTAGCAGAGCTGACAGGAAATGAGTTTGGCCCCATGTCAAGGCTGTTGATGATAATTTATATAAGATCACACAATTATGTGATTCTTGATTATTTTACATGGGCTCAGAGAGAACTTAGAAAGTTCTCTCTGAAACCAAAGCAATAGGACACAAGAGTTGTGAGCTTGGTATTCACTCCTTGGAGAAGCATAGAATGGCCTCTGTAAAGGCTGATTATGAGAAGGGGGAGTATGCGGAAGAGGAAATGTGGAAAGGGCATTAGAATATACTGGAGATGCCCTTTTTAAAGCACAGAGCACTGGTCGACTTTATATGCAGTGCCTAATACCAGTTCCTCTTCTGCTTCTTCCTCAGTCTCCTAATCAGTACAGCAGCAAATAAGGAAATGTTGGAGGAGGGTGCATGCGTCTTACAGTAGGCAGCAGCAGTAATGAGGAGGAGGAGGTGGTCAAAAAGAGAGGTGTGGCTCTTGGAACAGTTGCTGTGTCGCCACTGAATGCTGGTTATACCTCCACACAGTCTGTTCTTCCAAGCATTTTTGGAAATGACCTTGGCTGGGCAAAAAAAAAAATCGGGGTGGGGGGAGGGCGCTGTGGAGAGTGCTGGGTACAGAGAGGGTTCTGCATAGCCCTTTTGCTATAAAAATCAGATCTACCTTCCCTTGCTCTCCCCATGGTTCGCCTTGAACTAGGCCAGTTTGGCAGCTCGATTGTGAACTGAGGCACGCGGGTGGCTTGGTAAAGGACGAAGTGGCGCGCACGCTTTAGCTTCGGGTTGTACCAGGGGGTGAGCGGCGGCAGCCACAATGGGCAGTAAGAAGACCCTTAATCTGCCTCTCTTGCCACCACCCACCTGTTTGTTTTTGTTTATTTCAAATATTTCTATACCTCCCAAAACCTGCCTCTCTGGGTGGTGTACAACGAAAACAATACAAACAAAATTTTAAAATGATTAAAACATCAAATTCATTTAAAACTCAGCATTAAAAACTATTAATCCTAACCGTATTCCCCTTTACAAGCATTGGCTGCCGAACTGGTTCGCCAAACGGACTAGCCTGGCCTGTCAGTTCGACCAAACGGGTTCAGCAGCATGCGGTTCAGCTCAAATTTGATTTGAATTTGAGCCAGACTGCAACTTTATGTTCGTGCACACCCCTATTCCTCAGTCTATGTGACTGGGGCAGTTCCATGTTTACACACACCTGCTTCCATCATTTCTAGTTTGGCTGTTTTCCTGCAAAGAAAAATGAATCATGAGCATTTCATAAACACTGATGGGGTCTGAGCTGTCAGTGATTGACCAGGAGAGAGATCTTGAGGTTGTGATGGACAACCCATTGAAAGTAAGTGTTAACTCAGTTCGCGGCAGCTGTGAAAAAAGCCAGTTCCATGCTAGGGATCATTAGGAAGGGAACTGAAAATAAAAATGATAATATTATAATACTCTTGTACAAATATATGGTGTGGCCACACCTGGAGTACTATGTGTAGTTTTGGTCATCATATCTTAAGAAGGATATTGTAGAACTGGAAAAGGTGCAGAAGAGGGCAACCAAGATGACCAAGGGCCATCTTGAGCACCTTCCTTATGAGGCTAGGCTACATCATATGGGGCTTTTTAGTTTGGAAGGGGAGCGACTACAGGGGAGACATGATAGAGGTGTATAAAATGATGCATGCAGTAGAGAGAAATTTTCTCGCTCTCTCACAACACTAGAACCAGGGGTCATCTCATGAAACCGAAGGCCAGGAAATTTAGGACCAACAAAAGGAAGTACTTTTTCACACAACACATAATTAATCTATGGAATTCTCTGCCACAGGATATGTTGATGGCCACTAGCTTGGATGGCTTTAAAAGGGGTTTAGATAAATTCATAGAGAACAGGTCTATCAGTATCTACTAGTCTGGTGGCTATAGGCCACCTCCAGCCTCGGAGGCCAGATAACTCTAAATACCAATTGCAGGGGAGCAACAGCAAGAGAGTGGGCATGCCCTCACTTATTGCCTGTGGGCTTCTCCGAGGCATCTGGTGGGCCACTGTGTGAAAGAGGATGCTGGACTTGATAGGCCTTGGGCCTGATCCAGCAGGGTTGTTCTTAAGTTCCCCCACTTTGTAAGGCACAATGTTCTTGGGCTTTGGACACTTAAATCAACAGATACCGCCAAGATAAAATCACCATTAAAGTATATATAGTGGAATAGCCCCAGGCATTAAAACAAAGTCTTGCCGTGCTTCCAGGCTCAATTTTAACAAGTCTCCAAGGGAGTTCTTTAAGTGTCTTAAGGTACTTGGATCTCAACAATGCTGATTCAGCGTTTGCTAATTGGGCATGCTCCTAATGCTGAGAAATGACCTCTGCTCTGTGCTTTTCATTTTTTGAAGGCCCTTTTACTTTACTTATCATAACATAGGAAAATATGCCACTTTAAGTGTTTCTATGTTGCTCTTCAAAGACTCCCAGATGTCTTCAGTAGTGGTGTCTGTGAATTCACAGTCCAGTTTGCCTATTTCTGGAGTCATAAACTGAACTGTGAAGGAAACAAATTCAGGATCAAGGAGTTATGCATTAACCTACAGCACCAAGCTTATGGATATGAATGTGTCTTAAACTAGAGAAATGTAATTCCTATTGAACCCAGCAGGACTTGTATATTTGTAGCTAGACATAGGACGTACAGTCTTCAGATCATAATACCAGCCAGCTCATGTATGCTGGAGCTTCTGTAATTTCCTCTTCAGACTGCACTTACTTGTGCCTCATCAGACATGGCTGTAGTGTAAAGGGTCTCCCAGTGTCCATTAGCAGCATTTCAGGCAATGGAGGCAGCAGACAGAGGATGGGGCTGCAGACATGGAAGTTCCCCAAGCAGCTGTTTGGATTCTCCTGACTTGAGTGAATCGGTATCGGATTACACCGATACTGATTTGTTTCTGCATCATAGTTAGGCCTTTGTATGTCTTTAAACATTTGGTTATACAAATCTCTCATGAATTCC
Source organism: Hemicordylus capensis (assembly GCF_027244095.1). Lineage (NCBI taxonomy): Eukaryota > Metazoa > Chordata > Lepidosauria > Squamata > Cordylidae > Hemicordylus > Hemicordylus capensis. The sequence goes on along the minus strand of NC_069661.1, from coordinate 50,020,885 downwards.
CATACAGATCCATGTAGAATAGTATAGTTGTCTTCATTAGATATTAGCCAGAACAATATTTTTTGACATACCATCTAGTCTGTTAACTAAATCATATTGGGAGTGGGGCGGGGGATCAGACTCCTCTTGTCATTCCTACCATGTTGTTTTTGGCTTGGGTTCTATAATAGTTGGCAGTGATGACTGTTTATTTTAAGATATTGATTAAAAAATGTTAACAGGATGAAAAACAGCTGCAGGTACTGGCAGTCTACAAAATATATAATTACTAAGAATAACTGAAGCATATTACAGCATAACTCAACAGAAAAACATCTGGAATGTGCTATATGTGTCGCATGAGAATTTTGCATTAAACACTTCCCACAGCTGGCAGATTTATTATCTCCTTAACTTTACTACTAAACAGCTCACCTTTTGTTTCCCACTCACAGGTACTTGCTTGTAGACAGTTACTTGAGCAATCTCTAGAAAACATCCTTTACCTCTTAATCGGGAGGGAAAAAATGGAATATATATCAATCAGTCAAAACTGACTATTGTTCTTATTTGTCAGTTTTATGTTCCTTTTTGCTGTGGTGATTTACAAAGTTACATGGTTTTATAGTACACAGTTACATGTACACATTATAAAATAATGTTTCAGGCGTATTTGATCTCAGTAGTTTTAGTAATATTACATCTAAACATTAGTGTTGCTCACAAAGCACAAAACTGTTCTTAGTAACATCTTCAATGCTTTGTATAGAGACATTTTAACAATTAAAAACAGTTAACTATTGGGTTTTATTATTACATGGAGCTGAACTTAAATACACAACTGGGCTATAAAGTATAAGTTGCCAGTGTTAGAATCACATATGTGATGTCACTGTCTTGGCATTCTACCATTTCTTGTCCACCAGTTATTTAAATTTTAGGAAATTCCCAAGCAGTACACATTAGTCCCCTGCAGCAAAAGCCAGTGTCTTGTGGCACCTGAAAGGCTAATCAACTCATTGGGCATAAATGGACTGGAGGCATTTTGCCAGATGCATGATGTGTTCTACTTGGCATGTGTGTGCGTTCACACACAAGAGGGTATTTTAGAAGGCGGTTCGGATGCTTAGCATTGTGAGTTAGCTGTGTCCCGTTACTGTGCAGAATCAAATATGGTCCAGTGAAAAGGCAAAAGATCCACTTCCAACTGATAATAAATACTAAAGCAAAACTAATAGTGACTGAAAATAACTAAAGGACAACAATTTCTTTCTGTAGTGAGGTAGTGCGTCTCTGATCTCTATTCAACCCAAGTCTGATCCTGTCAGAACTTAAGAACTCCAACTCAGCAACTCTGGGGAGGGGGTGGGTGTTTTTGTGTGTGGAAATAGGGCAACCTTCCAGTCTGTAAAGGAATGCCCAGAGACTGAAATGCTTCACCACTGATTTGAGTGATAACATTTTCAATCTTGTATTTGTCTTTAACTTCTTGCATACAGACAGTACAGTTTGGTCAATACAAATGGCAAAAGGATATTGCTGGCATATGACACTGTGGCTTCAACCAAGAGATGCATGTTGGGAAATCCACACCTGCACTTGTGTGTTTCTAAATAGTGTCCATTCCTGCCCACTTCACAAGAAACGTTTAAAACTCTAAAGCTTGTGATCTGCTTTTTTAGAAAGGGAGAGTTACTGTTTGAACAGAGAAGACCCCACTGATTGTATGCATGCATATAACACATTTACAGTGTGAATCTGTTCTGTTTCGGATTATTTTCAGCTTGTTCAGTCCAAAAATGTCTGGCAACCACATACATACTCAACCCTTACTCTGGCTGGTAAAGGTAGCCAGGCAGGGTAGCCAATTGAGTCAGGGCAGTGTTTCCTGTAACAGGGATTCCCAGATGCTGTTTACTACAGCTCCCATCATCCCCAGCCAGAGGTAAGGATGATGGGAGTCGTAATCAACAACATCTGGGAATCCCTGCTTATAGGGAGCTCTGATCAGGAAGTGTTGGATCATGCTTTGATGGTTATGTGGTTCCATCCATGGCTGAAGAAGCACCCCCTAGACCCAGAGCTTCTGATCAGCTCCCAGTCTGCTGTTCTTGGGCAACCTGTGTCAACTTCCCTCCAGGGGCTCGGATCAAACTGCATCCAAAAATAGAGATTATACGTTGCATAATCACACAGCTGTATCAGCACCTTGATATGCATGGTGGAAGATACGAACTGTTAAATCATGATGGGGACAGTGAACAAAACTGCGTTTCATTAATAGATTAGAATTAAAATACTATTCATTACAGATAGATTTACAAGGCAAACCTAGAGAATCTTGGAAGGACAGGGAATTAAGGTGAATATGGTTTGCACAGCACCAATGACACTTAAAACAATAGTTAGTTAACTCTAGATTGTATGATTGGAGATGTGATGTACAAGATTGTGTAATTTTTGAACAGGGGGAAGGAAATTGGAAAGAAAGGTACAATATATAAAATTCAATGCTTAAATTGCACTTCATTCTATATTGGGGAATCTGGGAGGTCATCGAAAAATAGATATAAAGAACATCTATCTGCTATGAGGCATTGTGCAAAGAGAACAAATCCTTGGTCATTGCATATGAGGATTAAGCATGAAGGCCAAATGGTGCCCCCTAAAATATCTATTTTAGGGATTGAATGGAACCTACAAAGAAGGAAAATCAAGGAAGCATTATTTATAGAGAAACTGAGACCTGACCTTAATGCTCGGGAGGCACTGGACGATGCTATGAAGTTTATTAGCTTCTGAGAAGAATAAGGTGTTTTCCCCCCCTTCTCTCTCCACCCGTCTCGCTCATTATCTCTCCGCCAGTCAGGGAACTGTGTGTTATAACATCTAAGGCATTTAACAGCCGGGGAACCAAGGTTTTCATCTGTGCTCATTTGTTGATGGTGTGTCATACCAAAACATCTTATGTTTTTATGTTTACCAGATTTTAGTTTTTCTTGGTGTGCACAATTTTAAAAAAGCCTTTTTGTTGTGTGATTGGAGTTAATATTGGCATGGCATCACCGACATATTGAATTATTAATATTTATTTTATTTTATTTATTTATTAGATTTATATACCGCCCTTCCGATATGGCTCAGGGCGGTTCACAAATAGATTAGATTATGATGGCTAGATTAGATTCTGAAGCCTAATTTAATAAGAGTCTATTGAACTTACCCACGTTAACTAAAGTAAAGATTTATCTCCAATCTCCTAAAATACTATTTCTATACAAGAGGTACAGAAATATTTGAAATAAACAAACAAACAGGTGGGTGGTGGCAAGAGAGACAGATTAAGAGTCTTCTTACTGCCCATTGTGGCTGTCGCCGCTCACCCCCTGGTATAACCCAAAGCCAAAGCGTGCGCGCCACTTCGTCCTTTACCAAGCCACCCATGTGGCTCAGTCCACAATCGAGCTGCCAAACTGGCCTAGATCAAGGCGAACCATGGGGAGAGCTGGGGAAGGTAGATCCTGCTGGATCAGGCCCAAGACCCATCTAGTCCAGCATCCTGTTTCACACAGTGACCCACCAGATGCCGCTGGAAGCCAGAGGCAGGAGTTGAGGGCATGCCCTCTCTCCTGCTGTTACTCCCCTGCAACTGGTACTCGGAGGCATCCTGCCTTTGAGGAGTTTGTCCAACTCTGTATACAGCAGCTTCTTGTGTTCTTTTTTTCTTTTTTGCAAATATAATATGAATAATCTTACATCACCCTCCCGCCCCTTTTACAAGACTCCCCGTACAAGATATATTTCCCCTCTACTAAAGCGGCATCCGAACAGACCGGAGGGGTTCTATACTAAGCTATTGCTCTGTGATACAAATGAAAACACAACTTGCATGGTAGCTAAATTCTGTGTAGCAGCAGTGAAAACATGACACTTGACACAGTCATGATCCTGTTGGTTATAGTTAGTTTTAAACTCTGTATTTGATCTTTGATCAAAATAAACATTGATTGATGATATCTCCCTCAAAGGAGTAGAGTAGAAAGATGCCAATGGGCAAACTCGCTGCCCTAATGAAAAGTATTTCAAGTAGACCTAGAGCCGGGTTTCATGATCAGTGAGACCCAGTTTTGGAGGGTGCGCGGAGAGAGCGGACTAAGCCTGCTCTCCCCGCACACGAGCAGGAAGGGAGCCCTGGGTGGCCGGATCGGCTGCCCACACAATTGCCGGCTGCATGACGGAGCTCAGGGGCCGCGCGGCCCCTGGAAGTTCCAGTATCCCCTGCACGAGCCCTGGGGAGACCCTCAGAGCCAGGAGGCGGCTTTTTGCCTCCCCTCTGGGGGTCTACTCATGAGTAACCACGGTGCGGAGCTGCACCATGGCTACTCACAATCTGTAAAACCAGCAGGTTTGTGGAGTGCTTGCTCCGGAAACCTGGTTTTAGGGGAGGGGTACTTAGGCGGGTTACCCGCCTAGGAACCACTGGGCTTGCAGCCAAGCCTGGTGGTTCACACGATGGGGCAAAATCGGGCTAGCCTCCACTAGCCCAATTTCACCCCATTGTGTGAATAGCCTCCTAATGTTAGAGAGAGGGGGAGGTGTTTTTGCTCAAAACTTGGGTGGAAATTAGTGTTTTGGAATTGGAAATAAGAATACACACAAGAGATACCTTTCTTTTCACAACCTGTGTATTGTAGGAATATGTTTTAATATTGACATGAATATTGACATGATATGAATATTGACATGAATCCAAAAACCTTTGATTTAAGAGGAGAGTTAAGATGTTCTACATTTTCACTCATGCTCTGAATAGTATGGAAATGGCAAGTTAAGGTGCCAGTCTGAACTTCTGCCCCATATAAGCTGTAAAGATTTTGTAGAGTCTGATATTGATGATGGCTTTAGTAATGAGGCTCCATCCACTCCCACTTTGCCTTGGTCTTTCAGCTGAACATGGGCTTAGGGAGGGATGCATCCAGGCAGAAATTCAAAAGGTGCAGCTTCCCCAATCACTTCCTAGAAATGCCTCTGAATTTCTGCTGCATCTCTACAAGGCACAGTGCTTCTGCACAATGACACCCAGGTGTAGTCCTCAGATAATCATTACTAATCACATGGCTTATCTGTTAAGGCATCAGCTTAGGTTCTGATTTCCCAGCTTTGTGGAGCTTGAGCCAGAATGAGCCTTAACTCTGGTCTTAAACCAGCAGGTGGTTTTGTTTTTGTTGGTTTTGCTGTCTAATTTCTTTGAAAAGGAAATTTATCATTACAGTGTTGGCAGTCTAGTTCCAATGTCATGTTTAGTTTTGATTCTTATGAACTCTGCATTATATATTTCTGAAACAGTTGGATATTCTGCATTACAATGGTGTACTAGAACCAGTGTGACATAGTGATTAGTGCTGAACTAGGTCCAGGAAGATCTAAGTTCACATCTGCATTCCGCCATGAAACGCACTGAGTGACTTGGGGCCAGTCAGCACTCCAGCTTCATTATCAAAACAGTCACACTCTGCATAATTTTGCCAGCACTTGTTACCCATAGACTTTAATGGGGCAGAAAAACCTTAATAACTTGAACTGCTGCTCAAAACTTCACTGAACCAACAAAGGATTGTCTTCCTAGACCAGCTTAAACAGATATCAGTCATTTTAAACAAAAATTTGAAAAGAAATGTGATATGCCTGGGTAAAATTTGGACAAGAAAGGACCAAAGGGTCAATTTTCAGCACTTTTTAATCTGCTGTAGTTATGGCATTTTAAATCAGATCTTCTTGAAGTTGGGCACACTTCTAGACTTCATCATGTGGATCACACATGCCAAGTTTCAAGTTATTTCAACAGTAGTTATATTTGTAAGAAATATAATTTTGAGGTTTATAATGGCTACTCACCTTCACTAAAGGGGCAATCCCATTATAGTGCCCCTTTAGTGAAGGTATTTAGAATGTTCTAAATAGATGTCTATTATTTCCTCACTTTGTGGTGTTTTCTAAAGCTATTTTGAACATTAAATGCATGTGTTCAGCAACAGTCTGGTGGACTCTGCTGTAGACCATCCTGAGCAAGAGGGACCAAGGATCCAGCCCAGTCAAAGGCAGCTTCTTCTGTGCCTCTGTTGTTGCAGATGGACTCAACCCTGAGACAAGGGGAAGAGAGCTGGTCTGGTGGTAGCAAGCATGGATGGCCTGCTTAGGAAGGTCCACCCTGGTTGCATTTGAATGGGAGACACTCAAAGTGTGAGCACTCAGATAGTCCCCTCGGGGGATAGAACTGCTCTGGGAAGAGCAGAAGGTTTCAAGTTCCCTCCCTGGAATCTCCAAGATAGGACAAGATTTTTTTATTGAACCAACAAGCTACCAAAGCATACAGTATGTTGCCAAAGCACAATTATATACAAAGTGGTTGTTTATACATGATATATCTACAAAGATTTACACACAAGGATTTGGAAACCCACAAGGTTATGAAGTATATGCAGGTAGTACTGTAACTCAGGGGTGGGGGATTACAAGGCACATCAGGTAATCAGGGGGGTTACGTCCAACGTCCATTTCCATAATTTGTCCCATTGCTGTTTAGAAATACTAGTCTTTTTGCACATAACCATGCAAACTTTTCCAGAAGAGATTTACTGTCTCATCTGCATGAACCTCTTGGTCGTGTCTTCCCTCCTTATTCCTATGCAGGAGCATTGCATAAATGACATACAGGTTTACTAACCTGATTACGAGAAGGGAAACGTTCCAATTCCCTAGTATGAGGGCACCCATTCCATCCCGTTTCCTTGAAGGTTTCTTTCTTGGACCTCGAAAAGAGGTTCTATCGCTCAAACCCGAGGATAGTTCTTCCCAAGTCTGTTTTTCCAAATCAGGCCACTCTAACAGCTTGCTTAGGCTGAGAGAGATTCCTGCCTGCAATCCTGGAGAAGCTGCTGCCAGTCTGTGAAGACAATACTGAGCTAGATGGACCAATGGTCTGACTCAGTATATGGCAGCTTCCTATGTCCCTATGTGTATTAATGTAGGAGAATACGACAGGTTGCTTACCTGTGACTGACATTTGAGTGATTGACTGTGTAGTCAGATACAAAAAATCCTGCAACTCCGAGCCCTCTTGCAAAGCTAGAAAGTTGAAGCAGGCACTCATTCCGCCCTTCTCAAAAAAGATGTCCTTGTCCAGTGCAGAAGCCTCAAGGAGTGGCTAAGCTCTTTCCTGTTCAGTCCCAGCATGGACCCCCCATATCAGATGAATAAATGCAGCTCAGTGCTGAAAGCTTATCCTATTAAGGTCAAAGGATAGGGCCCTTGAAGCATCTAAACTGTGGCTGCTGGTATGCTCAGCATCAACATGCTGATGGGGGGGGGCGTTTTGGAATCAGAGTTGGATCCTGATGGAGATGGAAGTTATCTTCAGGAGGCTAACAAGGACCTACATGAGTTCTCCCAAATTCACCGGTACTGTATACCAAAGAAGAACCCACCACAATATAATCATCTACTAGAAAAATATAATCTAAAAGTATGCATGAACCTCCAAAGAACTATATAACCTGTTGATAATACAGATTTGCAATCCTCTACACACTATACAGTTAGTAAATATAGGAAAAAACAAATGAAGTATTGGCTAAAACTTCAATATAGACAATATCTATAGAAAATCGTGGATGCTAATGAATACATAAACCAATCTAAAGCATGAGTCCAAACAATTCCTGTGTAGTATACAGGTGAAACTCGGAAAATTAGAATATCGTGCAAAAGTCCATTAATTTCAGTAATGCAAATTAAAAGGTGAAACTGATATATGAGACAGGCGCATTACATGCAAAGTGAGATAAGTCAAGCCTTAATTTGTTATAATTGTGATGATCATGGCGTACAGCTCATGAAAACCCCAAATCCACAATCTCAGAAAATTAGAATATTACATGGAACCAAGAAGACAAGGATTGAAGAATAGAACAATATCAGACCTCTGAAAAGTATACAGTGTACTGTGCTTGATTGGCCAGCAAACCCGCCTGACCTGACCCCATAGAGAATCTATGGGGCATTGCCAAGAGAAGGATGAGAGACATGAGACCAAACAATGCAGAATTGCTGGAGGCCGCTAATGAAGCATCCTGGTCTTCCATAATACCTCATCAGTGCCACAGGCTGATAGCATCCATGCCACGCCGCATTGAGGCAGTAATTGCTGCAAAAGGGGCCCAAACCAAGTACTGAATACATATGCATGCTTATACTTTTCAGAGGTCCGATATTGTTCTATTTACAATCCTTGTCTTCTTGGTTCCATGTAATATTCTAATTTTCTGGGATTGTGGATTTGGGGTTTTCATGAGCTGTATGCCATGATCATCACAATTCTAACAAATTAAGGCTTGACTTATCTCGCTTTGCATGTAATGCGTCTGTCTCATATATCAGTTTCACCTTTTAATTTGCATTACTGAAATTAATGGACTTTTGCACGATATTCTAGTTTTCCAAGTTTCACCTGTACATTCAAAACGGACTTCACCACTGGTGTCTTCAAAGTGAACATAGAGAAAGTACCAAAATGTGCAATCCAATTATTCATGTGGTTTCCTTCTAAGTTTGTATGTGTCTGGTTTAATAGATGAAAAATCCAATTAATCATAAATGAAATGGAAATGCAAGCTCTGTATCTTGTAAAAAGCCAACATCAGCCACAGAACATACAATGAAAAAAAAATTCTTCCAGTACTTTTCTAATGTTGCCCATCGTGTTTCAGCCTTAACAAGGCCTTCAGTGGCATTACTTCAATAGAAGAATCCTTGTTATTCTCAAAATAGTAGCTATACAATCATATTGAACCAGGTGTTTATTCCTGTTTTGTACAGTTCCCAAGCTCTTGTTGCTTCTGGTATCTTACTCAAATGGCTGTCGGTTCATCTTGTGTTTTCTCTTGTTCAGAAGAGACTGAACAAGAAGGTGCATGCACACTTCTTGATGCATGTGCACTAAAGGGATATCCTTCTCAAGCAAAGGAGTGCGGGCAGCTTCTGCTTTTTATTTGTTTGTTTGTTTTTATTATATTTATTTATCAAATTTGTACACTGCCCCAAAGTTTCATCTCTGGGCAGTTAACAATAGCATAAAACAAGTTAAAAACATATACAAAAAAATTAAACAATTTAAAAATTTAAAAATAATCCAGAGATTAAAACCTAAAAAATTTAGGAAGCTGAGAAAGCTTGGGTAAAATGATGGGTTTTTAGATGTTTTTTGAAAATTGCCAGAGATGGGGAAGATCATATCTCAGCAGGGAGCGCATTCCAGTGTCTCGGGGCAGCGACTGAGAAGGCCTGTCTCTTTGTAACCACCAAACGAATTGGCGGTAACTGGAGACGGACCTCCTCAGATGACCTCAATGGGTGGTGGGGCTCGTAGTGAAGAAGACGCTGTCTTAGATACCCAGGGCCTAAGCCGTTTAGGGCTTTATAAGTTATAACTAGCACTTTGTATTTTGTCCAGAAACCTATTGGCAGCCAGTGTATCTCCCATCAGTAAAGGAGTAACATGGTCTCTCCAAGATGACCCAGAGACCAACCTGGCTGCCGCATTCTGAACCAACTGGAGTTTCCGGACTACGTACAAAGGCAGCCCCACATAGAGAGCATTACAGAAGTCTGGAGGTTACCAACAGATGTACCACTGTTTTGAGTGGTTGATCTTGAGAAACAGGCACAGCTGGCGTATCAGCCGAAGCTGATAGAAAGCACCCCTGTCCACCGCCTCAACCAGAGAAACCAGGGAGAGGTGTGAATGCAGAAGTACTCCCAGACTGCGAACCTGCTCCTTTTGAGGAAGTGTGACCCCATCTAGAACAGGTAGATCAAAATCGTCTCTAGAGTTCTGACCCCACACAGTAAGTACCTCCGTCTTATCTGGAGTCAGTTTATTCTCCCTCATCCAGCCTATTACTGCTTCCAGGCAGGCATTTAGGGAGGATATGCCAGCTCCTGAAAAAGTTGACATGGAGAAGTAGATCTGGGTGTCATCAGCGTACTGGTAACACCCCACTCCAAATCCCCTGATGATCTCTCTCAGCTGTTTCATGTAGATGCTAAAAAGCACTGGAGAAAGTATGGAGCCTTCAGGGACACCATACTTAAGCTCAGATTTTGAAGAGCAACAATCTCCAATCGACACCATCTGGAATCTATCTGAGAGGTAGGAGCAGAACCACTGTAAAACAGTGCCTCCCACGTTCCAGAAGGATACTATGGTCAATAGTATCAAAAGCCGCTGAGAGATCCAAAAGGACCAACAGAGTCACATTTCCTCTGTCAAATCCCAATTGGAGATCATCCATCAAGCCGACCAAGGCAGTCTCCACCCCATAGCCTGCTCGAAAGCCAGTTTGAAATGGGTCTAGATAATCAGTTTCCTTCAAGACTGACTGGATGATGTCACAAACTGAATCCGATCCAGTCGAATCACATAAGAGGAGTTGTTGAGCATCTCCAGCTCAGATATCAAATTAATTGTGGGGTCTCCATTTTAGCTCTGGAAGATGCTATGACGTGGTTCTGTTCAGCTACAGGTACTCATACAGCTGTCTGCATAGAGACCATCAAGGAGAAATATCTAGGATTTAGAAATGTTAATATTCCAAGAAGATTTATAGGATATCACATTGCTTATTTTATTAGCCTGTTGTTTTGTAGATGTATCTAAGACTCCAAATACCTACTAAAATTAAGTTTGGGGTTTTGCATTATGAGTATGTTTAGGATCAAAATACTCTTGGTATGTTTTTTCAGATACTATCCTTTTCATATACATAAGGAAACAAACATTTGCAGAGTGGTGGGAGTAGTTCCAGCTTCCTCTGGAAAGCAGTTAGCTCAACAAATACATTGATTTACAGTAATGAGCTTTTTAATCTTGTTTGATAGAAGTGAGCTGAGTCGTCAGAAAATTCATACCCAGGAGTTACTATGTCAGCTGGAAAGAGCAAATGAAAAAGTTATTGAGGTAAGATAATGAACCTCTTCCGAAGTAATGCTTCAACTAGATTTCAAAGTAATGCTTCAACTAGATTGCTATGAAGATTTGGGCATTTCTTAAAGCATAGTTCTCAGCTGGAAAAGCATTTTCTGTTTGATACAAAAATTAGACTAACTTAACACCTGTTAATAGATATCCTCACTCATAGCTTATTTTGAACAGTGATTAAAAGAAATTATAAGATGGCTCCTTACTGTGATCTTTAGCTTGTGTGCTATTTATAATTGATACTTGGAACCTTCCATTGTAGACAAATCTGGTTTAAGTGGCCTCATGTGTCTTGTTTTGCTTTTTAAAAGAAAGTTATATCCATTTTAATATGCTATTCAAGACCTTAAAACTCTTGGGCATCTTTCTGAGAATTTACAGTATACATCTTGTTGCAGAAACTCAGTTTACACCAGTTATAGATTAAATGTCCATTTAAAGTGAAACACCTTTCTTTCTTCTGCTATGTCTAGTTATTTATTTAGTCCATCATGATTTTTCTTCACAAGATAGAGTTGAACATTGATATGCAACAATAGCCAGCACTAGCTGATCACCCCATTTGGTAAACAGACTAAAGATATGGGTTCACATTCCTTTTCTGGGTGCTTAAGGTTCAGCAGAAATTTCTCATAACCTGCTTAGCATTCTTAATGCTGCTTGGTATGTTGTTGCTTCTGAAGAATACATGATTTTAGAGCAGGTTTTTCATAAGCAACCTCTGTCTCATTGGATGCACCAACTGTTCTCTAATGGATCTAGAATTGGCCGTCCTAAAGCACTAGACTGTCCACCTAATGGCACAGAGGGGAAATGACTTGACTGGCAAGCCAGAGGTTGCCATTTCGAATCCCCACTGGTATGTTTCCCAGATTATGGCAAACACCAATATCAGGCAGCAGCGATATAGGAAGATGCTGAAAGGCATCATCTCATACTGCACAAGAGATGTCAGTGGTAAACCCCTCCTGTATTCTACCAAAGACAACCACAGGGCTCTGTGGTCACCAGGAGTCGACACCGACTCAACGGAACACTTTACCTTTAAATCACTAGACTACAGAATTATCTCTCAACCCCCTAAGATCTGTCCTAACTCTCTTCCAAGGGCTGACTCTGCTAATAGCACTTTAGGGAAAACTTTACCCAACCTCCACTCAACTTTTCTATCAAATCATATTTTATATATAAAAGTTGTCACTGGACATTGAAAGCTGGAAACTTCAAGTCAAGGTTAGGCACCAGTGCACTGAGCCGCCTGTCTTGCCTTCCTTTGGTGATGTACAGTTCCTGCATTGACTTAAGTTTCTCTTTTTTAAAGCTGGCTTTCTACAATATGTATGATATGATAACAAAATCTTACATTTGTAATGAGCTGTTTCATTTATACAGAATGAAAAATTAATGATGGAGCATCAAGAAAAAGTCAACAGACTTCAAAGGCAACTAAGCCAGTCAGAAGAGAGGGCAGCTACAGCATCTCAACAGGTATTTAAATATAAATCAGACACCGCCTGCCCGCACGCCCCCACCGCCCCTGCATTACAACTGCATAATGAGAAATATTTAAACATGACAAGCCAGTCCTGGTATATTTTGCAAAGGGATAATAAAGGGTTCATGTGAGAAAGTGGTGAATTACGGCAGCTGTTAAAGTAACAAAATATGTAAAGAACTATAAATTGCGTAGCAGGCATATTAAAAGAGCCATTGTGGAGTGGTGGTTAGGGTTGGAATGTTCTTAATTTATTATTATTAAAAATATTTTTATCCCACCTCTCCAGTACAATACTGCTTGGGGAGGCCCTCAACAGTAAAAGTAATATAAAACTGAACACAGTAAAACACAATATAGAATAAAAACCATCAACACAAACCAAATTAAAAATTAAAAACCCACCAGGCTGTAATAAACCATGAAAAAGCCTCTCTGAACAAAGAGGTTTTAAGATTTTTTTTTAAAGCCCTAAGGGAGGGGGTATGGTGAAGCTATTCTGGGAGAGCATTCTAGAGCCAAGGGGCCACAATCAAAAAGGCCCTGTCCTTGCCAACTGAATCTCAGTAAGTAGTAAGGCCGCGAGCAGGGCTCAAGATGATGAGCAAAGTGGCCTGGCAGATTCATATGGGCAAATGCGGTCCAGTAGATACCCATTCCGAAGCCATGTAGGCTAGACTAGAAGCAAAAACCCAGGTTCAGATCCCAACTGGGCTATAAAGCTCAGGGACTGAACCACCAATTCCCATCCTTACGGGGTTGTTTTGATAAAATAAAGTGGGGACTCCGTACACGTTTCTGAGCTCTTTGCAGGAAGGACAGGATACAATGGGTAACCCAGTGAAGGATGAATGGATGTTTGATCTTTGTCAATGGGTTTCAAAGCATGAATTCAAGCTAATGTTACACTGGTCGCCACGTGGTAACCTAAAGGGCCAATTGCACTGTCACTGCAGATTCCATGCAGTAATTTCATAGGAGTTTACCCATATAGCATAGGTGCTCGCTATAGTGCAGACAGTTGCTGGAATCTCACATAGGTGTTGAAAGGTGGCATTTTTGCATTCATGACAAATAGATAATACATATTCAAAACTGAAAACTACTGTTAACACATGGGTGCCCCAATACATACTTCTCTAATATGGACACTCCACTCCAGTGGTAGGATCACATGTAGATGCATTTAGTAAATGTATAGAAATCACTTTCCTCTCTTGGAATGAATGTAAAATATTTGCATGCTCTAGGTGGCGCAGCAGGGAAATGCTTGACTAACAAGCAGAAGGCTGTCGGTTCAAATCCCTGGTTCAAATCCCTGCTGCTACTCTATCGGGCAGCAGCAATATAGGAAAAAGCTGAAAGGCATCATCTCAGAGTGCATGGGCAGAGGCAATGGGTAAACCCCTCCTGTATTCTACCAAATTAAACCACAGGGCTCTGTGGGCACCAGGAGTCAAAATCAACTTGATTACACACTTTACCTTTAGGTGTATTTTGAAGCCACTACACTGGATCAGGGTACAGCTTTTTTTAAAACTTGAAATTTACATAATTCTATTGTAGTCATCTAGTAAGCTGTTCATTAAAGAAAGTTTGTACACTTTGTTATACCTTAAATAGATCATAGGGGTGGAGGAATAAAAATTCCACATCATCTGGAGGAGAGCTAGTCTTGTGGTAGCAAGCACGACTTGACCCCTTAGCTAAGCAGGGTCTGCCCTGGTTGCATATGAATGGGAGACTTGATCTGTGAGCACTATAAAATATTCCCCTTAGGGATGTTTTCATTCTGGGAAGAGCATCTAGGTTCCAAGTTCCCTCCCTGGCATCTCCAATATAGGGCTGAGAAAGACTCCTGCTTGCAACCTTGGAGAAGCTGCTGCCAGTCTGTGTAGACAATACTGAGCTACATGGACCAGTGGTCTGACACAGTATATGGCAGCTCCCTATTTCTACTTCAGGTTGCATTATAATCCAATTAATTTAAAGATTCCCACTGAAGAAAAACTAATTGTGTGTTTTTTTCCTAATTACAGCTCAGTGCAATTACCATACAGAGGAAAAAAGCAGCCTCCTTGATAGACCTGGAAAATATTTAAGAGTAATGTATTGTTCTTTCCTATAGTTTATAAGTTGAGCTGTTGGAGAAGAGCAGGGATGGAGCATTAAGTACTATCATGCACCAAGTGATATGTTTTCTTCTCTCTGTTCAAGCAACATGGAATTGTTGCAGAAATGTACACTGTGGCTTCTTCACAACAAATATGAAGAGGACATTTGCAAAAAAATACATAATGAATGAAAGCAAAGCCAGATGCAAAACTTACTTCCTTTTCTTAATGTATAAGTTATACATATCATACTAAACTATGCTTTGTTTTTTTAAAGTGGCAAACCTAACTGTGGATTGAAAACTTATTGTACAACTGATTTTTATATTTTATACTTTTTCAGTTTTAATAAACAGGTGTTTCTGGACTGGAGTTTGTTAAAGGTGCTGAATTAGAAAACTGTCATGCATGGGCTAGTGTGCCACATGTAGCATTGCTACCTATCAGTATTTGTATTTTATTTTTCCTTTAACATTAACTGAAACTAGCACAATATTCTCTGAACTAGTCGGAGAATAGACAATCCTAAAGATTGTCTCTCATTACACTGATTGCTACTTCAAAGTTTTGTTCTTTACAAAAACTACTAACAACCCGTCTTCATGAACAGTACAATGTATAGCACATGTCCACGGGTGAAAGAGCATAGACACCAGACCAGGACACTAGAGTGTATTGCAAAATGTACAGCATTTATTCACATACAGACAAAGGCACAATTCTACTAAATATTTTAACAAAAAAATACAGCCATCTTCAACTAGGTCTTTATAAATACTTCAAAAAGGGGAGGAAAATAAATACAGGATTGGGCCATGTAATATAAAATAGTCATCTCTACATATACTTTATTTCTGATTCTATCTGTTTTGTTGTCATGCACCTGTTTTTTTTCCCCAAATTGAGCAAAATGGACACCAAAGCTAGGCACATAGTGAAAAATTCTCTGTACAAGGTTTTACAAATGTAATGACAGGTTTTTTTCCCAAAATTTTAAAATTAAGATAAGATTTGTACACATGACATGTATAACCTTTCATTCATTTAGACTGGGGTGTGTGTGTGTGTGTGTGTGTGTGTGTGTGTGTGTGTCCAGAACCTAAAAGACAGCATTCCAGTCAACATTACAAACATGTTTATTAGCCTACATTTCATTGTAGTACACCAATTATATTCAAGGAGATTGCTTGGACAGTCTGCATAAGGAAAAGGTGAAGCTTAACAATAAATCAGTTGTTTCCATATCAACAAAACAAATGCAGTGATAGGTAAAGGTTACTGCTTTATCATTCTTCACTAGCTGAGTGTTAAGTATCGCTTGAAACTAACTCATACAGCTGGTCTGGTCCTACCGCTTTTTTCCCTATTTCTGCAGTTAGAGATGGGGGAAAGCATTGTTTCTCTTCTTTTTTAAAATTTTTGGTTCAGCATTATTCAAAATATCAGAAAGCTTATTAACCTAAATGTGGTGGGGGGAGCAAAACAGATAAGGCATTCTTTCTGCACAAATGCTAGCATTCCTAATAGTGCAAATGTTATCTGATACCACTTTTTCAATTGGTCATAACATCGAATAATGTTTACTTAGAATCAAATTTTATTTTATTCCTTCTATGGCTTGATGAACAATTCCCTACACGGCAATCTAATCAATATCATTTCAGTCAACCCTCACCTGAAACAAATTCACTTTTCAGTACAGTATATATCTCACATCCCTCGTCATATTAAATAAGAACATGTCTGCTTTTCAGGCAGCAAACCTAGTCAACAAACCTGTAAGATATGAGTAGTTTAACCAGAAACAAAAAGGCTTTATCAACTACCTCTTTTTCCCAGATGTATTCTAAAATGGTGCCAATGTGTTAATCATGTTTAGGATCAAGGCCTCAGTCATACTATGCTTGTTAATTCCATTCATCCTGATCCCAAGCTCTGCCTGGATTCTGAGAAGAGAGGGGGCTGCTCCATTCACTTCAGTTTGGGAGAATTACCCTGGCAATGAAGCATCTGCAACAAGTCCCACCTGGGCGTAACTGAAGCTCTAGTGTACACAGAGCAGCTCCTGGCCTAGGGTTATTACAGATTAAGGCTCCATTCAGATGATCCTCCAAACTTTACTATGAAGACTCACATGTGAGCTTCAGGCACAGACATGCCCTCATTCCCCTCACACATACCTATGCATCCCCTTTCAGTTTCCTTTTTAGAACTGGGCATAGTTTGCCATGACATATGAATCTATAAACTATCGTTATTGCTTGTTTCCAAACTAGAATCTGCAGCCATGGATTCTAATTGGGGCAAGCACTAAATATAGCTTGGCTGAGTCTGACATCACAGCAAATTATACTTGGTGCTAAATGAGAAGCTGAAAAGGAAAGCCAAGTGTGATCGCAGAGGAGGGAGCATGTGAACCAACAGCTCATTTCCAAACCATAGTATCAAGGGTCATCTGAATGGAGACTAATTGTGTTAATGTTGTCATTTCTCTTTCAAAAGAATGGAGATGAACTTCTGAGGGCCGGTTCACAAAATGCATGAGAACTGCTGCTAGTTATATCAATGATTCATGGGTTCACACATTTCTTCATTCAGAGGTCAGGACTGCTTGCGTATAAGATGTCTTGTGTAAATCTTTCCAAATAGACACTATTATTAATCACTCAGTGACTTGCATAGCAAGATGGAACAGCAGCAATCCAGTTCTCAGCTGAAACCCTTGGAAGACTTAAATTGCAAGGCTTCAGCATTTCTTTAATAAGAGTTTTATACCCATCTCTTGTTCGAGAAGGGGCCAGAATGAAATCATAGTAATTGACTGAATACTGATGTTAATGCATGGGAAGGAGGACTGTATTTTTTAAAAGAATACTGCTGCTTAAACTTTCTTGTGACTTAAGTTATGTCCGATGTACAGCCAGGTTGAATCCCTAAAGTTACAGCAGTCTAGAACTACCTGTTATGCTGTGCACTCTCCTGGGTGCAGAAAATACTCTATGATCTGTTCATCCTCTTATTGCTGATGGCTTACACTCTCTAGTTATTGCAATTTTTTTAAAACTATGTAATTGGAACACAAGCTCCTTCTTGGTCAAATCTTATATCATGAAATCACGTTGTTAAACTGGCTTGAATGTAAAGCGCAACTCACATCTTATTGCCTTTCCATTTTATTCAAAAAATATACATATATATTTATTACATTTTACTTTTATTTAAAGTAACCCTTGTGTGTCAGAAACTTGCATATCCCAACACATACCATTAGTGCACATTGGGAAAGGCTGACGACTAATGCCTTTAGAAATCTGGGCATACTTTCATGACCAAATTCAACCCATTTACTTGTCATGGCTTCTCCCAAGAAAATGTGAATTGTAGTCTGCTCAGCTGCTGAGAATTCAAACAATCTGGCACTTATCACAACTACAAGTCCCAGGGTGCTTGGGAAAGGGATAGAGGAGGACAAAAGAACCATGACAGTAAACCCAGTTTCTAATTGCAGTGTAGACCTGCCCTCAGTCTTTCCCAGTTGAATTGTCATAATATTCCATAGTGACAGGTGCCTTGATGGTCAGCAGAATATAGCAGGCTAAGAACCTGCTTTCCTTCTCAGAACAAGGTAAAGTACTTTAAGACATATAGGCTCTCCAAATTTTGGGAGCAGAGTGGTGTTCATCCACTGTTAGTCTGGGTCCCTTCAGAGTAGCACGGTGTGCTGTCGTTACTGTATTTACCACTAGGCAGTTTGGTTCTCTCTGTTCATTATCTCTAGTAGTCATGGTAAAGTATTCTTACCTATTTGATGGGCTACATAAGAAACCCTTCCAGAGCTATTCAAATTTCCAGCTGCCCAAAACTTCCTGAATGCTAAAGCAACAACAAATAATTGCAGGCCACTAGGACTCAGTCCTAGCACAGCCTGACAAAAGTGACAATTTAGAATGAGTTAAGCAGTGCAGGATGGTTATAACCACCATATTTAATTCATTATTCACTTGTCTTACTAACAGCTTGTGCTTTTCAGGGACAGAGGAAAATCCTCAGTGCTATCCACCTAAACCAGGTTTCTCCCCACCCCAAATCTACCCCATTAAGTGTTTATTATTATTATTATTTTATTTAGTGTTCAACCTAGTTATCTATTGGAGTAGCAAGGTAATTTTCTCAGATGATTATTTCAGGACAGTCGCAAATTAAAAAAAAAAAAAAAGATTCAAACCTCACTGAAATGAGGACAGGTGGAGGGCAAACTCTTAGTCAAGTGCACGTAAACATGTTTCTACAGCCCAGGGAAACTGATTCGCAGTTTGTTGATCTCGTAGATGTGTCTGAAGACCCTCCTTCTTATCACACCAATAAATAATGCAGAGTGGATTTCTTTTTCAGGCTGGGGCTTCACTGGACTACTGCTGTGTGTCACTCTCCAGTCAGGAAGCAAGGATACTTCTCCGAATAATGTCTGTCCTTCTAGTAATAGTGCTATTTGAACCAATCCTTTGCTGCCTGCATTTCTTCTCAGCCACCTCAGTTTCTGAATCGCTCATCTCCGCATCAGGGGCATACCCGTCATTCTCACTGTCCACCTTTAGGTTGCTTTTTGCCCTGTCCTTGGGGGAAACTCGACCCAAGCCGGAGTAAGGATAGTTAGAGTTCTGGCGGCATGTCTCTTCCTGCCCCTCTCCCTGCTGTTGTCTCTCCCCTTTCTTTGGAATTCGAAATCCTCCCCAGTTTTTCACAGGGCTTCTGGGTGTCGTAGGCACTTTAACCGGAGTCGGGTTATAGTTTATTTTTAAAAAGGATCCATTGCATTTAGGCACCATACTCCTCCGGGTTCCAGGCGCCGACCTACCACTTGGGTGATTCACAGCCCTTTTGTTTTCCAGTTGCCTCTGAGACAGTTCGTTGGATCTCAGGGGTTTGTGGTTGTGTTTGGAAGGTTTGTCCTTCAGTCCCTTTATCACATCACAATGGGAATGATTGTCTCTTCTCTTCCTGTGTTCTGCTGTAACAACCCCATTCTTCTGTTGTGCTGATCCAATTTGTGCTTCTGCAAAGCTCTTTTCAAAGCTGAAAAAGCTACCAGGAGTTGCAAGGCCTTCCCTTTGGCTGGGCTGCTTGAGCAAAGCTTTGTCATCTTGTCCAGAGCTCCTTATTCGTTCTCTCTTCTGTGATTTCTTCAAAGAGTGACTCAGGGACATTCCCATTTGCTTCCTGAAGAAAGCTGAATGCCACTTCAGGTCCTCTATCTTAGGTGCATCTGGGCCCAAAGGCGAGCTGTTGAAGAGCACCATATTTTCCATAGAAGAGAAGGAGGAAGGCATGCCTAGAAAGACACAAAAGAAATGACTTCATGGTTACTCAAAGTGCCAACTATTTTTAAGCTTCACATCCCATACTGCTGCTTATAAAGCTCTGCCTTTACTTTTCATATGCTCTTTAAGAGGTTATTCTTTAGTACAGCTAAAACATGGTATCTTAGCCAATATCCTCACCACAAACAACATAAACATGGAGTATCAGTTTCATAATACAGAGCATGTGGCAGTAATTTGCCTTTGTCAACATTTGTAATTAATGGCAGGATTTCTTTAAGATGGGACTTTACTGCTCTGAAAAGCCCATTTTTCCTACTTTAATATGTTCCCATTATATCAAAGACAGGCTCCTATATTACTGCTTAGATACATGAGAGAATAATTATGGAGACTTCATAAATATCTAAATAATGAGAAATTAAAGCAAGAGGTTATCTGCTTTTATGCAGACATATTGTGTGTGATATTTCCATTTAATCAATATGCTTACTGAACTTGGCAAAGTCCCACTGCGACAACAAAACTGTACTGAAGTAGACAGTAAAATCATCAGGCTTGGCTCATGGGGCAAAATCCAAAGAATCAATTAAAAGATGCCTTTGATGTGATCTTCAAGCAAGACCTGCTGATTTAAACTGAACATTTTAAGTGTGCATTTAGGACTGCTGCCTTTAAGAATGCACCTGTATGCTTAAGAAGTACCATTAATTTCAGTGGACATAAGCCAATGAAAGCATAAACCAGGGAAGTGAGGTACTTTTATATCCTGACGATTTCACCTGGACAGAGTTAACTATGTACTTAACTCCCCTGCTGAAACTGATCGGAACTTCCAGGGCTTAAATTTGATCAGATTGTGCTTGCTACAGGGAAGTTATGCCCCACTTAAATCAATGAGACACTTTATTAATGATTATCACGGTGTAAGTCTGGAGAACTGAAGAAACCAGAACTGGGAATTCCCTTTGCCAAACATGTTGCTTTCAGAGCTAACATCCTGAAACTGAATGCTGAAATGCATAGGTTCATTTGCTGTTTGAGGCAACATAAACCTAAACAACTATAGACTGCAGATCTTCCTCTGCTTTGTTCTCGTTTTAAACAGAAACACACTTATACCCTAGAAGTTAGTGTATTTCAGCTTATTGTCTGAGCAAGATCACAAGTCAGATATCCTGCGTACAAAGCCAACTAAATTGAGACATTACACACACTTAAGTTTGACTACTTGAATTGTGTTTATAAATTAAATTGTTTTATGTGTGTGATCAGTTTTTATTGTGATCCAACAGTGGGGGGTGGGGTGGGTTTGTTTTGAGAAAAGCAGAATAGAGCCTTTGAAAAGTAAATACAGCATACTAACAGCATGATTCTGACTCAAGCCTATACAACTGTGACCCATCAAGATGAATATAGTTATCAGCCATGCAGTAACTCCGGAGTCTACTGCCTACCTGGGGATGGGACTGCAAGAACTGAGGTTGGGGTGGAGGTGGAAATAAAGAACCTGGCAGGTCATGATGCGTGGTGGGTTCAACTTAATGGGGTCAGTTGAAACAGTGAACTGGCAGCCCAATCCTATGATTTGGTGTCCAATATGGAAACTGGAAAGTAGGTAGCTTAGGGGTTTTATGGTATAGCAGCAGCTAGGTTAAGAGCCATACAAATAGCTAACATCACCAAATCTGGTGTTAAACCAGCATTGCAGGGATGTTGCAAGAGCACCACAGATAAATCCACTAGCTTCAGTGTTTTAAAGCTGCTAAATCAGTGCCCCTGATTAATGATTTAAATGTGAAGGTCATTCAGCTGTAGCAGTCTCCTGCTGAATGGACACTAGCGTATTTGCAAATGTATAGTTACCGCTCAGCTATCTATTTCTTCAGGGTTTATGCTTTTAAAGCACTTTTCTGACTGGCAAGACATGTTGAAGAAAGGTCGTCGTTCTACTTAGTTTTCAATGGTCTCCAAAGCACTTTGCTTGTCAGAGCAAGACACTCAGGTTCAAAGAATATGATAAAAAGGCAGACTTTTCTAACTCAATTCATTTTTAACATAATAGGCTCACAGAGCTCAGTTCTCCTGGCAGTATTTTCCTCCTTGGGCACTGGGTACATTTCGATTATGGCGGAAGAGAAACAGCTTGTCAACCATTTGTAAGTGGTGGTTAAGTGTAGTGAACTAGGATGCATTATTTGTTGTATGACACTTATGCCCCTATATGAAGAAGAAATGCTTTTCAGAATGAACAAGGCAGAGGCAGAGGGGTGCTACATCTCATTTCATAGGAATCAGAAAATGAACATATTATCCATGTGGAAATAACAAACATTCAATCAAATTTAAATTTTACTTCCCCCCCCCCAAAAAAAATACTGGTTTTCCTTAAAGATTATTTAGTTAAGCAAAATGAGATTATTTTGCTTTTGGAACTGGGCCTACACTTAAAATACACTTGTCAGCTTTTGAGATGGAGATATGGGGTGGCAGGGTTTTCCCATTCTCCCCTACACAGCTAGTGGGAAAGCACCAACACACACAAAAGAAAATCCACCCTGTGCAGTTAAATGACAACAGACTGCTAAACCTACTGCATAAAAGTGATATCAATTTTAAGGTTTATTTTATTTTGCTGTAAACTGCCCAGAGATGAAAGCCTGGGGTGGTGCACTAAAATAATTAATTAATTACATTAACTGAGTCAATTAAAACAATTATCCATTGTCCTAGCTTCATCTGTGGGAAAGAAATATACCTGTAACTACCAATGTATGCTACACTGGTTGCTAGTTGAGATGCGAGAATTAGGGATGTGCATGGAACCGGTTCGGAGGCCCTTTATAGGCCTCCAAACTGGTTCAAAAGGCAGCTGATTACACCGGTTCGATGGCAGGGGGTGCTGCTCTTCCCCCACTGGTGCTCCTTTGTTCCAAAGTTCATTGGGGTGGAAGCATATCTCCCTGCCGCCCAATTACCCCCTGTTTGCCCCCGGATACAACCAGAAGTATCAGACACGCCTGCGCATACTGGCACGCGCATGGCGCACGCTGGCGCGTTGGATACTTCTGGTTGTATCCAGTAAACAGGCAACGGGGCAGCACAGAGGTATGCTGCCACCCCGATGGACTTTGGAACAAAGGAGCGCCGGTGGGTGAAGAGCGGAGGGAGGGGTAAGTGCACCCTAACCCCTGCTCTTAAAGCAGCACACACAAACACCCACCATCAAACCACCCCCGCCTGGTTCCGTGCACATCCCTAGCGAGAATAAAGATACAAACAAAATCTACGTAGTTCATATACCCTCAAGACTGAATTATTATGAGTCACTTTAATTGGATTTAGAGGGCCAGCTAGAACAACAATTGCAATTCATGTACTTGATTTCAAAATGACAGACTGAGAAGCTGCTTACTCAGAAAAGTTGGAGGGAAATTGTGTGCATTTCGGGTTGTCTGAACCCGGCAATGCTGGGTTCCCTCCACTGCCCAACATTTCCCACCCAACTTCAAATCTAAATGCTGAGCAGCAGAGGGAACTCGACAGTGGGTTCAGATGACCCTAAATATGTGCAACCTATGGCCCATGCTGGGAACCTCTGGTTCTTTGCAACTTTTGGGTGAGTGTCTGAACCTGCCCTAGGAAACCTATATTGTTGAATGCAGAAGCAGGACTTCTTTTTAATCAAACACTGAGCCTGTTCTCACAACCACAGATCCTTGGGCAGGATGGGATTAAACAGAAATCCATGGTCATTTGGGGCGCTGGGAGTCTTCTCAACCTGGGTTGCCCAGATCTGCTACCCAGTTTAAAAAGTTAGGTACGAGGAAAACTGAACCCATCCTACCATATCTTCTGATCATCTGCATTGCTGTGCAGCTTTAAACTGCCCCCAGACAGTGACAGCTAGGTTAACCATAGAGTCCTATGGCTTGTGGGGCCAGAGAGAGGACAGCTGCTGGAGTACTGAGGGCTGCCACTCTGCTGCTCCTGCAATGTATTGTGGTATATGTGGAAACCCCAGCTCCTGATTTCAGCAAAGAACACCCCCACGGCATTTGTGTAGGTGCACAAGTTGCAGGTAGGAGCGTGCCTTCCCTCCAGCCCACCACCCAAATGGTCGTGAGAACGAGCCCACTGTATGTTTTCAGTAAAAAGAATGATAGTGAGCAAGACTATGCTGAGAAGGAGAGGTACAGGATGGTGGTATTAAAATAAAAGCATCTGAGTGGGGCAGCTGAAAGTTTAATGTATTCAGGTTTGGGGAAGGAGAACAAATCATGTCCTTCCAAAAATATTTTGATTATGGCTGAAGAGAGTCAGCTTGTCAAATACCAAATCATATAAACAGCTCCACTGCTCATGATATTGATGCATAGCCACTGTGGCCATTTTGAAGACCTCAGCAAGTCAGAAAAGCACCAGAGCCTTTCAAATACTGTACATTTGGTTTGTGCAGTTTCCCCAGTCTGCAGGTGCAAAATGGGCTCTGGAAATGTGAGCCAGTAAAATTTATTATAGTGCGGCATAATATGACAGCATTAATTTTAATTCCAAAACCAATCTGCCAGCACCTTTTGCCATGCTGTGCTCTAACACATAAAGGAAGACAAGAGAACTCACCTGAAACTCTTTCATGCTCCACAAGATTTGTGTAGAGATTGAATATCTGTTCCTGAACTTTGCAAACAGATCTTTTAATTTTTTCCCGTCGGGTCACCATGTACGTGAGGTTTCGTACCTAAAACACATAAGATGTACACTACCACTGAGATTTGTATAGGGGAAATTTAGACATTGTACAAGTTGCCTTGAAAAAAAAAATGCCTCAGTTAGCAAACTGTGTAAGGAGAAAGATCGTCAGGAATCAGAAACACTGCAACGCTGAAATTCTTGAACAGAAGTGGAGATGATAATTGAGCCAAAAAATTCAGAAAAGAAACAGCAGTTTCTTTAATTCCAAGAAGAGGGGAAAGGGAAGGTATGCTACACAAGCACAATGAACCTCTCTTCTTTATTACTACTTCACACCTTGAAACAACTTCCACTCCAAAAATGTTTGTATGCAGGCAGCATCAGTATCACTTTCTCCCAGGAAATATATTCATGCTGCACCATATCACTAATCTAAGAATTTCTACTACCTGCAGTTAGGTCTGAAGGGTAGTTACGACATGTTGCCACAGCCAACTCCACTCCAGTGATTTCCTTGAGTAGGGGTGCACAAAAGAAATCCCCCCTGTTTGCTTCAATGAAGGGGATCACCCTGCACACACAAAGAGATGTTATTGTGAAGATGCCCACTCCATTGAAGTGACTCAGGAAGACTACCATCTCAAGGGGCCTTAACAGGCCCACCACCTTGCTCCTACAAATGCTTCTCTTTGCAATGGGCCCCTGTCAACTGAGACAGATCTTGCAAATGGGGACTGGGAGAGAACAAGGGAGGTGGAAATAAATCCTAACCAATAATCTCCTCATCTTATAACACCTCTCTCTCTAGCTTAGGGAACTGCCAGAAAGGGGTGAGGCAATGGTGGCATATTTAACCCAGGAGAGTGTCTATTTGCAGAATTTAAAAACTCCTCCTGCAATTTCCTTGTTCTAAATGTTTCCCATCATCCTTTTTGGAGAGCCACAGCCCTCAGGGCTACGTTCATGGAGCAGGAGTGCTCTGCACTCAGGAGCTGCATAGATCCCATACTTTCTAATGATGTGGCATCGTATCTGATCCTGAAGCCTTTAAACAAGAGGATTCTGCCTTTGCTTTGACATTCAAAGCAAAACCCTGTGCCCGAGCAACACGGCAGCTTACCCTCTCCAAATCCTGCCGGAGGTGAGTGAAAAGCTGTAGTCGCCTGAACAGAACGTCCTGCTCCCGTTTGGCCAGATTGTCCTCTTCGTCTTTCTTTGGGGTGATCAAAGGTTTGTTGAAGTTTGATTTCCTCTTCAGCTTCCAGTACTGGTACAGGAATTCAACAGAGTCCTCTGGAAGCTGCAGGGCCTTGGCCACTTCTGAGGCATTGACAAAGGCATAGAACTCATCCTCCAGTTGCTGAAGCTTCTGCTTGCGGACACTGACCCGGTGGGCCTCCTCCTGGTTTTGATCTATGCTGTCAAAGGCCTCCATGTGAGCAGGTGGGGAACTATCCTGGGCCCCATTCTCATTCTCCTGGCTGATACATTCACTGAGGTTCTCATCATCTGGCTTCTTGGTGGAACTGTGCTTCGGGCAGTATGACTTGAACTTGACTTCATCATTGTCAGCCAGAATGGTCTTCATCTCCAGGCTGCGATCAAATGCACAAGTGACGTGGAAAGCCGTGCGGCAATTTTTCACTGAACACTGCGGGGGGGGGGCACACAGAAAAGGAAGTGATTACAGATCCCCAATGTTTACATTTTTAAACATGTTTATGTTTATTTAAGTTAACATATTTATATACTGCCCAAAATGCACGTCTTTGCATGGTTTACAACAAAACAATAAAGAACAACAAATAAAAAGGTTAAAACTATTAAAAATCAAACAATTAAAACAGTTTGTATTTAAAAGTCTGAGTAAACAAATGTGTCTTAACTGCCTTTTTAAAAGTTGTAAGAGATGGGGAGGCTCTTATTTCCGCAGGAAGCGTGTTCCAAAGCCTCGGGGCAGCAATGGAGAAGGCCCGTCCCTGAGTAGCCACCAGACGAGCTGGTGGCACCTGCAGACGAACCTCTCCTGATGATCTCAATGGGTGGAGTGGTTCATAGTGAAGAAGACACTCTTCTAAATACCCAGGGCCCAAGCTGTTTAGGACTTTATAGCTTATAACCTTGTATTTTGCCTGGAAACTTATCGGCAACCAGTGTAGATTTTTTAAGATAGGAGTGATATGGTGTCTCCAAGATGACCCAGAGACCAACCTCGCTGCCACATTCTAGACCAGGGATTCTCAAACTTGGGTCCTCGGGTGTTATTGGACTTCAACTCCCATAATCCCCAGCCTCAGTGGCCTTTGGTTGGGGATTATGGGAGTTGAAGTCCAATAACACCTGAGGACCTAAGTTTGAGAATCACTGTTCTAGACCATCTGCAGGTTCTGGACTATGCACTCTAAGGCAGCCCCACATAGAGCACCTTGCAGCAGTCAAGTCTGGGGGTGACCATGAGATGTACTACTGTTCTGAGGTCATTTACCTCAAGAAACAGACACAGCTGGCGTGTTTGGCATATCAGCCAAAGCAGATAAAAGGCACCTCTGGCCACTGCCTCAACCTCGGACACCAAGGAGAGGTTTGTGTCCAGAAGCATCCCCAGACCTGTTCCTTCTGGGGAAGTGTGACCCCATCCAGAACTGGTAGATCAAAATCATCTCCAGAGTTACGACCCCGTACAATAAGTACCTCCATCTTATATGGATTAAGTCTCAGTTTGTTATCTCTCATCCAGCCCATCAGTGCCTACAAGCAGGCATTTAGGGAGTTTATGCCTTCTCGTGATGATGCTGACATGGAGAAAAAGATTTGGGTGTCACCAGCATACTGATAACAACCTGCACCATATCTCCTGATGATCTCTCCCAGCGGTTTCATGTAGATGTTAAACAACATCGGAGACAATACGGAGCCCTGAGGGACACCATACCGAAGTTCCGATTTTGAAGAACAGTCCTCAAGGGATACCATCTGGAATCTGCTCAAGAGGTAAGAGTGGAAGCACTGCAAAGAAGTGCCTCCCACCCCCAACCCCCTCAGATGCTCCAGAAGGATACTATGGTCAATAGTATTGAAAGCCGCCGAGAGGTCCAAAAGGACCAACAGAGTCACACTTCCTCTGTCAATTCTCAATTGGAGATCATTCATCAGGCTGACTAAGGCAGTCTCCACCCCATAGCCCACCCAAAAGCCAGTCTGAAGCGGGTCTAGCTAACTCTGCCTAGAGTTGGGAGGCCACCACCCTCTCAATTACCTTGCCCAACCACGGAAAGTTGGAGATAGGCCTATATTGCTTAACTCTGAGGGATCCACTGCAGGCTTTCTCAAAAGAGGTCTCTTAATTGCCTCCTTAAGGCAAGGAGGCATCCTGCCCTCCCTCAGAGAAGCATTTATTATCTCTACTAGGCCTTCTACAACAACTTCCCTGCCAGATAGTATAAGCCATGTCAAACAAGGGTCAAGAGAACAGATGGTAGGCCACACTGCTCCAAACAGCTTGTCCACATCTTCATGAGTCACAATCTGGAACTGATCCAGCCTGACCACATAAGAGGAGTTGCTGGACACCTCCAATTCAGATACTGCAGTAATTGTGGGGTCTAAATCCAAGTCATAACAAATACGAGAGATTTTATCGTCAAAAAAATTCATTAAACACATCACAGTGGGTAAAAGATGGTTCCAATTTCTTATTCAAGGGACGAGGGGCACTTACTAGCCTTCTCACAACCCTGAACAACTCTGCTGGACATGAACTTGCAAATGTAATACAGGCTGAAAAGCATCGCTTCTTTGCCACCCATATTGCCAGAGCAACAGACTGTGTAAGAACCAGGATGGCATGTTTGTGTTTTATAAATGATGATGAGCACCTCAAGCACAGATGAGGAGAAAGAGAAATACATTAAATTACAGTGCATAATTCATAAAAGTGACTGGACAGTCCAACTGATTTATCTGCAAGTAACTCCCCCCGCCCCCAGTCCTGCTATGCTGCCTCATCGTGGCAGGGGGAGTTCCTGGGAGGGATGAGTGAAGTACGCCAGAAGGTATACTCCCAGTAGGGTGACCCAAGCGTGAAGGTCATCCCAGCTGTCCAACTAAAGCAAGAAGGCACCTATATTGAGCAGAAGTGATATGGGAAGGTGCTGGAGGCGGACAATCACTTCTGTGACAATGACAAAGGCATCATCTCATACTGCATGGGAGAAGGCAATGGTAAACCACTCCTGTATTTTACCAAGAAAACCACATGGATAGTCAAAATGGAATGACTGTCTATGTAGTGCCAGATGATGGGCCCCACAGGTCGGATGGTACTCAACATGCTACTGAGGAAGAGCTGAGGATCTCTCAGAGTACCAATGGTGTTTATGACGCGTTTAGACTAAAGCCTTTTGGATGTGTAGCAGCTGATGTTGCCATGCAGGAAAAGAAAATCCAAAGCTGCAAAGATAGAATTACAATGGGAACGTGGAACATAAGAAGCATGAATATGGGAAAGCTCAACACAGTGAAAGATGAAATGAATCAACTGCAGATTGACGTCTTGGGCATCAGTGAATTAAAATGGACTAGAATGGGACACTTTCAGTCAGAATATCATACCATTTACTACTCAGGAAACGAAAACCAAAGGAGGAACAGTGTTGCTTCCATAGTCAGGAAGGATATAGCAATGACAGTACTTGGGTACATGGTGGTCAGTGACCGACTAATATCAATTAGATTCCATGGACAGTTCCATGAACTGTCCCTTTAACATGACAGTTCTTCAAGTCTATGCCCCAACAACTGATGCAGAAGAAGAGCAAGTTGATGAGTTTTATGCTCAAGTTCAGTCAGAAATTGACAGGACACACAAACAAGATGTGATGCTGGTGGTTGGAGACTGGAATGCCAAAGGTGGAAAAGATAAGAAGGAAAACACAGTTGGCCTATATGGCCTAGGGACCAGAAACGAAGCAGGAGAATGACTTATTCATTTCTGCCAAGCCAATGATCTCTTCATTGCTAACACATCTTCAAACAACCAAAGCGGCACCTAAACAGAAGGACATCACCAAATGGGAGTACATAGAAATAAAACTGATTACATTATTGGTGTAACGAGGTGGAAGAACTCAGTTATAACAACAAAGCTATGGATGGGGGCCGATTGTGGAACAGATCACGAACTGCTCATGTGCAAGTTCCAAGTCAAGCTAAAGCGGAAAACAAATCTATCCAGCTTCCACAATATAATCTTGAGAATGTACCCACCATTTTCAAGGAGAACATCAGGAACGGCTTTGAATTTCGGAACCTCATTGATAGGGAACCAGAGGAATTGTGGAATGAAATCAAAAAGGTTGTTAAGGATGAACGTGAAAAGAGACTGCCAAAGACCAAGAAACAGAAGAAAGCAAAATGGATGTCAGAACAGATGGTGGAAAATGCCAAGAAGAGGAGAGAAGCCAAAGTCAAGAAAGATAAAGTCCTCACGAAGGAACTTAATAGGGAATTTCAGAAAGCTGTTAGAAGAGACAAGGAGCAATACTACAACAACATCTGTAAAGACCTTGAGGATGGAAATAGACACGGAAAAACAAGGCAAGTTTTCCAAAATATCTCTCTGAACTCAGAGGGAGGTTCCAACCTCAAATTGGTATGTTAAGGGATGCCAAAGGACAGATAATAACTGATTCAGAGAAGATCAAACAGAGATGGAAGGAGTATACTGAAAATCTGTACAGCAGGGACGTCAACATCCAAGATACTCTAGAAGATATTCCCTAATTGCAAGAATCTCTAGTACGGGAAGATGAAGTTAGATCAGCACTCCGGTCATTACCAAGTCGAAAAGCTACAGGAATTGATGGAATAGCTACAGAAATATGGCAGGCAACAGAAGAAGAATCAGGCTCTAACCAAACTATGCCAGAAAATTTGGAGAACACCACAGTGGGCAACAGATTAGAAGAGATCAGTCTACATACCCATACCAAAAAAAGGAGACTTAACAGATGGCACAAACCATCGCACAATATCCTTACTTTCACATGCTAGCAAAATAATGCTCAGGATCATCCAATGTAGATTAGAGCCCTATGTGGAAAGGTAAATGCCAGATGTTCACGCTGGTTTCAGAAAAGGCCGAGAAACAAGAGACATAATTGCTGATGCATGCTGGATAACTGAGAAAGCCAAAGAATACCAGAAAGAAGTAATTATGTGTTTTATTGACTACAGAAAAGCCTTCAATTGCATCGACCATGTCAAGTTGTGGAATATCCTTAGGAAAATGGGCGTCCCAGAGATGCCAAAATGGGCGTCTCATGAGAAACCTACACACAGAGTAGGAAGCCACAGTCCAGAAAGAACATGGTGAAACAGACTGGTTCCAGATTGGCAAAGCAGTAAGACACGGCTGTATACTTTCTCCTTCTTTATTCAATTTATACGCTGAACATATACTGAGAGATGCTGGATTGGAAGAAGATGAGCGTGGTTTTAAAGTTGGAGGAAGAAACTTCAATAACCTGCGCTACTCTGATGACACTACTCTGATAGCTGAAAATGCAGATGATCTGCAAGCTCTAGTAATGAAAGTCAAGGAGAACAGTGAAAAAAATAGGACAACGACTAAATGTAAATAAGACTAAACTAATGACAACGGGCACAGCAGCCAGCCTCAGAATTGAAAATGAAGATACTGAAGTGGTGGATAGCTTCTGCCTTTTAGGATTGACCATAAACAGTAAAGGATCCAGCAGCCAAGAAATATGCTGCAGACTAGCACTTGGCAGGGTTGCAATGAAGGCCTTGGAAAGGCTATTTAGATGCCGGAGCATATCTACACCTACAAAGATTAGAATCGTTCAGACAATGGTTTTCCCCATGACACTCTATGGATGTGAAAGCTGGACTTTGAAGAAGCAAGATAGAAAAAACACTGACGCTTTTGAACTTTGGTGCTGGAGAAGACTTTTGAGGATACCATGGTCATCCAGGAAAACAAACAAATGGATCATAGAACAAATCAATCCAGAATTTTCACTCAGGACACAAATGACCAGGCTCAACCTATCATCTTCGGACACACTGTGTGAAGATCCAGCTCGCTTGAGAAATCCATATTGCTGGAGAAAGTTGAAGGAAAGAGAAGAAAAGAAAAACCAGGAGCAAGCTGGATGGACTCGATTACAACAGCAATGAATGTACCACTGAGAGACCTTAAAGGCCAAGCTGAAGACAGATCATGCTGGAGAAAATCTATCTATGTGGTCACTAAGAGTCAACACCGACCTGATTGCACTTAATCAATCAATCAAGTTCCTGCAGTGTACATCGCTTGCAAAAAACCCCAAAAAACGACCAAATAGCTCCAGCTTTCTTAAAGTGAAATGAAGCCATGATGATGCAGACCATCATTGTGCCACGGCAGCTATGTGGGTCAGAATGCCTGTCTTCTCTAAGTTAATAACACCGCACTGTTAAACCAAACTACTTTCACTTCATTGCACTTGATCAAAATGTTCAGGTTTCCAAGAATGCAAGAAATGCCCACAGGCTCATTTAAGTCGGCATCCTGTGTGACTTAAGGTGGAGGACACAGGAACACAAGATGTCTTATGATGGAGGACACAAGAACAGCCCTGCTGAATCAGGTCCAAGGCCCATTTGGACCAGCATTCTGTTTCCCATAAAGGCCCACCAGATGCCTCAGGGAAGCCCACAGACAAGAGGCGAGGGCAGGCTGTTGCTCCCTTGCAACTGGTATTCAAAAGCATCCTTCCTCTGAGCCTGGAGGTGGCCTATAGTCATCAAGTCTGGTAGCCATTGACAGACCTGTCCTCCATGAATTTGTCCAAGCCCCTTTTAAAACCATCCAGGCTGGTAGCCATCACTACATCCTGTAGCAGAGAATTCCACTAATTATGCACAGTGTGAAAAAGTACTTTCTTTCGTTGGTTTTAAATTTCCTGGCAACAAATGGGATGACCTCTGGTTCTAGAGTTATAAGAGAGGGAGAAGAATTCCTCTCTATCCATACCATGTATAATTTTATAGACCTCCATCATGTCACCCCATAGTAAGCGTTTTTCTAAACAAAAAAGCCACAACTGTTTTAGCCTTGCCTCATATGGAAGATGCTCCAGGCTCTTGGTTGCCCTCTTCTGCACGTTTTCCAGTTCTATAATGTCCTTTTTAAGATATGGTGATCAAAACTGTACTCAGTACTCCAAATGTGGCCATGCTATAGATTTGTACAAGGGCATTATAATATTAGCAGTTTTATTTTCAACCCCCTTCCTAATGATCCCTAGCATGAAACTGGCCTTTTTCACAGCTGCCATTCACTGAGTCAACACATTTAATAAGCCACAACTCCAAGATCCCTTTCCTGGTCAGTCACTGACAACTGAGTCCTTATCAGTCTATCCATCCCCTGTTGTTTATCCCAGAAGACTACTTTTTACTATCTGCAGGTGGAACTTAGCTTTTGGGCAGTCACTCACCCTCAAACCACTACACTAGGTTACTCAGTTTAACTCCTGTTGACTCTTTGCCTGATTTGCAGCTTAAATTTAATATCCAGTTTCATTAATACAAAGCCTATCACATCTTTATCTACATCTGCTGCCTGCTTCATGAAGTCTTGTGGCCAGAAGACCCATGAGCAGACTAAGTGAGCCCACTGAACAGTCTGTCTGACATCCCTGGAGCCCTTTCAAGAGTCCTTATCTCTGTCCTTAATGTGGCACTGGGAGTGCGGGGGCTCACTAGGTAAGCCAAATTAGAAAGGTGTAGTAGCTTTACCGTAGGGACTAAATTCACTCTCAAATATGAGAACCAATTAATAGCTACCACCACCTATTCAGTTAAGGGAGCAGCAAAACTTTCAAAGATTATGAGGAGAGATCTAAACTGGAATTAAGACTCTGCCAGCTTACAAACTCTGCCCACCCAACTCCTGTGGAGGGTTACTATACTCGGCAGTTTGGCTGAAAGGAATTAATGTGGAGGAGGACAAGATTATTCAGAACCTCCAGGACCAGAATGCACTAGATTAACCAAAAGATTAGGCACACACACATAAACACTACAGTCAAATCAACAGAAAACATGTTGGTTCTAATGCTTTCTCCAGCTGAGACAACAGGCAGGTATGCTATATCTTATGTGCCACAGGAAGAATGATAACTCAAAGCAGCGGCATAATATATCTGCCCACTACCCTCCCTGGCCAGGAGCCTCAGGGACTTTATTGCACCTAGGACAGAACTTTGGCCCCTGCCCATGAGCATCTTTTTCAGTGATCACCACTGGTGATTTGTACTGCTGTTGAAAAGGAGAAGCATTCCAGGAACTATAATGTCTGACTTCTTCCTGAGCAGAGCTCTAGAACCTTTACCATCACCAACCTTGGAACTTTATTTTATTTTTTAAAGAAAACAAGAATATTGGGAGCCCCTTGAGGACAAGATAATAAACATTTAGGGGGGAAATAACAGTGAGCTGCTCTGAGCATACAGGATAAAGCAGGGCAGAAATAAAAATAAATTAATGTGAGTATAAGTCTCGCAGCGGAACAAGCAGCTCTGACTAACAAGCAGAAGGTTGCCAGTTCGAATCCGCGCTGCTACTATATTGGGCAGCAGCGATATAGGAAGATGCTGAAAGGCATCATCTCATACTGTGAGGGAGGAGGCAATGGTAAACCTCTCCTGTATTCTACAAAAGAGGCAATGGTAAACCACTCCTGTATTCTACCAAAGAAAACCACAGGGCTCTGTGGGCGCCAGGAGTCAAAATCGACTTGATGACACACTTTACCTTTAAGAGATCAAAAGTCATTATTTCTCTCCCTTCGTAGCAGAAGATGCCACACAGAATGCAGACAGCATAGTTTCTGTTGACTCCGAACTGAAGACTGCTATATATGTTCATAGGACCTTGCCTGAGAAACTGATGCAATGACACAACCTGCTTTAGGATATACAGCAGGCTGAAATAAATGGAAGCAATGTCCACTTTCCCCTCTTAGAAAAACAGGCAGGTTAGGGACCTGGATGGAACTACATTCAGATACAGACTTCAAGATTTTGTGCATCTTAACCTGCTGCACTTTGACTCTCCATGACAGTCTGGGAGCACAATGCTGTAGCATTACTGAAGGTGAGCAAGTATATACTTGAGTAATGCCTGGATGGGAGACGACCCAGACCAAGCGTCCCAACACAAGAGCAGGGTTAGAAATAAAACAAAGTACCCCAGAATTCCCTTTTGTATGTCTCAACCATGCTGCTTTGGTGCTGTTCCTCTCTACAGCCCTCTCAACACTCACAGCCACCATGAACCAATTAGTTTATGTTGCCTACTGTGCTTCAACAGGCATTAACAGAAAACATTTCCTTCACATGCTCAGCCCCGCTTTTCTCCTCTTTAGGAGTCACCTTCTCAGCTCCAAAAGTAAATAAATGTCAATGACATTCACAACGACAGGAGTAGACCACATTTAACCCAAGTGTATCTATATACATGTGCTGCAAAAGGATATTTATACAGTCCTTTTGTAAAAGAGCCAATTATCCTCCTTCAAGTTTTCCTGCTCAGGTTGACTCAGCAGCCAGATGTCATAAGAGTCAGATGTCATTGGAGGGCTCAAACCACAGACGCTCAAAAGAAAAGAGCTTGAGTAAAAGAGACACTGAGGCACAATATGAAAATCAGCAAGACACACACTGCCCTGTTGCCTTCCCAATAAACCTTCTCTGACCCACAGTCCAGCAACAGTCTAAGTAGGTGCTGAATGGCCTCTCCATGGAAAAAAGGCCCATTTTACCTTGAGTTATATGTGCTTAGTCACCTTAAGTGGCGTAGCAGGGAAATGCTTGACAAACAAGCAGAAGGTTGCCAGTTCGAATCCCCGCTGGTACTACATCAGGCAGTGGCAATATAGGAAGATGCTGAAAGGCATCATCTCATACTGTGCGGGAGGAGACAATGGTAAACCCCTCTTGTATTCTACCAAAGAAAACCACAGGGCTCTGTGGGCGCCAGGAGTCAAAATCAACTTGATGGCACACTTTACCTTTACTTTATATGTTCTTGCCATTTTGTACACTTCTAGGTTAGAGAACATGGATAAGAAAGAAATGTGTGTAACTTCTAGATAAATATAGAGAGAGTCTGAGTAATATTTTCTCCCCAAATCAGCCCATGATGTGAAAACAGAGATGCACCAAAGGCACACGTCCTTACATTTTCCTGGCATGTTCCTTTATTGGGGGAGATGGTTCATCCAAACTGCCACTCTACATGTGGGCCAAATAGCACTTGGTGTAGACTAGAGTGTGTAGAGTAGTGTGTGTGTGTGTGTGTGTGTGTGTGTGTGTGTGTGTGTGTGTATTGTGAGGGGTCCTTTATGGGAAACGGAGCCCTCTTGAGCCCCTGCACCATCTTGGAAGGTGTGCACAGAGTGCTAGGAAATGTGGCCTTTCCCAGCGCTTTCCCCATATAGCTAAGAGAAGGCTCCATCTCTCTTAAAAGGTCCTCCCATCACTGAAGAAAACACATTACTGTGTGACGGTCAGGACAGTAGGAAATGGCTGTCACATTGAAGGGCTTTTGCCAAAGTGGCTCCGCTTGAAAAACAGTGAAAATCACTGCAATAAAGTAGTATGTTGGGAAGACATCAGGACATGCCAGGGAAATGTAAGGACATGTGTGCTCCTGGTGTGTCCCTATTTTAATCACATGGGCTGGTTCACCAAGGGGGAAAATATCACCTGAACTGGTCCATGGATATAGACGTCTCTTGGGCACAGCATCCAGCCATCTTCTGAAATTATTGGAAACATCATAGGAATATAGGAAGCTACCTTCTACTGAGTCAGAACATTGGTCCATCTAGCTCAGTATTGTCTACACAGACTGGCAGCAGCTTCTCCAAGGGTGCAAGTAGGAACCTTTAGCCCTATCTTAGAGATGCCAGGGAGGGAACCTGGAACCTTCTGCTCTTCCCAGAGCTGCTCCATCCCCTAAGGGGAATGTAGTCTCCCATTCATATGCAACCAGGGCAGACCCTGCTTAGAAAAGTGGACAAGTCATGCTTCCTACAAGACCAACACTTCCATAAGACAGAGTTGATCACTGGATCAACTGCTTCTCTTCTTCAACCCACCCATGACTACTGCTGCAACTGTCTGAATTGCTGTAATTCCCCAATCTACAAAAATGCATAGCTGAACATCTACAAATATACATGTTCAGCCATTGTTTCCTACTGACCGCTATGCATCAGTGTACAGGCCTCCCATTCAAGTGCCGACATGAGGGGATGACCTGCCATCCAGTCCCAACTTTCCCTGAATGGTGAAACCATCCAATGGTGAATCCCTGCCAGAATTTTCTAAAGAGGCAAGAAGGACTGAGCTCTACCCAGCTTGCCTAGCATGTTTGCCACACAGAAGTGTCTGAGCAGGATCAGGACCATAGCATAAGATGGGTAACTGCTGCCGCCCCCACCAACTGTTGCTGCTATATGCCCCAGGAGGACAGCTGCCATGAAGAGATATTCCAAGTGATCATTCCAATATTGGAATGGCTATGTGAGGTTTGTTCTCTGAAGTAAAAAAAGACAGACAAACAACAGACACACACCCGGAGATCCAAAATTTCAGTGTGAAAACAAACTGATGTTTTCCAGGCATCTGAGACGAATCTATGTAGCTACTTGAGCAAACATTGCGCTACCAGACTATGCCCAAATAAACATGCATAGGGAAAGCCCTAAGTATCACCTATCCCCTAAGCATGCTACTGTTTTTTAAGGGGATGAAACAGTAGAGGGTTATGTTGGAACTAGCCCAACATGCATGAGTAATGACAGAAAACTGGAACCAAAATCACTCCTAAAAAGCTATTTACTACAACAACAACAACAACAACAACAAGGAGAAGAAGGTATCTCAAGCGACAGCAACAACAACAACTACTACTACTACTACTAGGTATCTCAAGCGACAGCAATATCCTTTTTGTATATTCACATTCAGGTTATCAGCCCTGCAGGACCTTCAAAGAAAGAATGGGAAGCAACCACAGATCTACATTCAGGATGAAAATTCTGCTTATTTAAAATGATCATCAGGAGGACAATGTCAGGGAAGCTTTTCCCCTGCTAACATAAGTGGACGACTCAAGAGACTTAATCAAGGTCTGCAAAGACTTTTTAGCTTTTATTTATTAATGCACTGGGCACCAACTAGAGTCCGATGATTCATACCCTGCGCTTTTGTTTTACACTTCCCTTGGAAAGGGGGTAGTAAACAAAGCTTCTGGCAAAGCACTTGAAAGACTGCCTGGATTCACTGTTGAATCTCTGGCCTATCAATGATTCAGAGCAGGCAGAGAAGTGAGAGGGGGGCAGTATGAGCTAGTGATCTAAACACGCAGCCATAATCTAATACATGCCTTTATCCTTCAGCCAAGTTCAGTCCTCTCTGTAGCTAAGACAAGACAGTCACTGAAAAGCACTCCTAACTCCCCTTATATAAAGGGGGGGGGAGGGCAGTGCTTGCTTGAAAGTCTGCATTTTTCTCAATATAAGCAATGGCTTCTTTTACAGTAAAATACAGTCAGATTCGCTCACTCTTCCAGCAGCAGTTCTTTCATGAGTATGCATAAAATATTTCTTAACGTTTTCAGATCCAAGCACTGCGTTAATAAATATTTTATGCATAAACATAAAAGAACTTGCTAAGTGAGCTAACATGAATTTATCCCTACATTTATTTACTTACTTACTATAAATCTATCATAGTTGGGATTGGGAGAGGGGGGTGTCATCCTTTGTCTAGGAGACCAGGAAGGCTAATTAGAAGATAAAGAGAGTTTTGGAAGTGTGTACACAGCTCTATTACCACACCAATAACTGACACTTGTTTTCTGTGGCTGAAGGAAGACATAAACCAGCCCCATCAACTCCACCTAACGAATCACTTTCATATTGATGGTTTTCTAAGGGTATTGTCTGTACCAGCATCTTGCAGCATTTATTTCCATTTGTCATGTATTGACCTAGTTCTAAGCTTTGATCATTTCTGTACATCACAGGATTGGGAGTTCAGCCTTTGTTTCATTTTAAATAAATATGAAATATACATAGCTATACCTGGCTACTCTGCACACACACCAGAAATGCCCAGGCAGTATGCAAAAGGAGTGTGGAGACAAGTTCAAATAGCCAAGCTTGTGCAAAGACAAAAAAAGGGGGGGAGGGGGTCTCCTTGCCTTTACCCACCCTCCAAATAAACTAGCAGAAGAAATATTTTAGTTATCCAGAGTGGATCAGTACATACACACAACATCAGCTTGCTAGCTTGCTTTTACACACACACACACACACACACACACACACACACACACAGAGTGAAGGAGATAGGATGGTCCGATAACCATGAGGAGGATCTTGAAGACACACCCATGGGAACAAATTGTGGGAAGGTGGTATCTCTAAAGTACTAACTTTAACAAGGCAGGGGAGCATAAACAGGAAATGGAACATTAATCAGGGACCTAAGAATCAAAAAGCAGAATGAGGTGCACAATCCACCAGCTTCTTGTTATTTTCAGTGACAGATGGTGAAAAAACCAAGTCGTGTAGACACAACCTAGGTCAGTGATCTTCACTGGAAAGAAGTGAAGTTCACTGACCTAGATCATGCAATTGCTTCTGCCACACATGCAAATATCCTGTAAGGTCCAGGGACCAGCTGCAGCCCCCATCAGCCTTAAGTGCAGCTCCCTAATTGCTTATTGGACCTGTGTGAAATTTCGGCCAAAGCTGAATTCTCTGCACAGTCCTGTTAGCACCACATGGAGTCAACCATTCTCACCGTACAGTGCTCATTTGTGAACA
The DNA here is from genome assembly GCF_027244095.1 of Hemicordylus capensis. NCBI lineage: Eukaryota > Metazoa > Chordata > Lepidosauria > Squamata > Cordylidae > Hemicordylus > Hemicordylus capensis. Next base: position 49,981,338 of record NC_069661.1, on the reverse strand, counting down.
ATAATAAGGAATATTGTTGTGATAGAAGACTGATGAAACACATTGACCCAATCCTTTATATGTTGTACAGGGACTTTAATTTTAAATCATTTATATAAGTAGTGGACCAGGCTCTGTAGCTGAACTTCAACATTTTAATCTCACTGTACACCTTATAATACTTTTTAGTGTGTTCATATTTGAAGCATGGTGTCCTCTTTTTATATGTTTAAATAGCATCTGTATAAAATCTTAGTCATTAGTGCATTTCATGTTAGCATTAACACCTGCTAACGTTGCCCAGCGCTGTGGGGAGGGGTGCTCCTTTAAGGGAAAGGGAGGAAAGCCCTCTTGAGCTCCTGCACCATCTTGGAAGGCATGCACAGAGTAGGGATGTGCGGTTCGGTTCGGATCCGGACCGGTTCGTCCGAACCGGTCCGGATCCGGCGGCTCGATCCCGGACCGAATCGGGCCCTCCCGGGGACCGAGCCGGACCGAATTCGAGCCGGTTCGGTACCGAACCGGCTCGGGTTTCCCGAACCGGTTCGGGAATGAAATTGAGTCTAACTCAGTGTCTCTTTAAAGTGTGTCCTCCATTTTGTGTCTCCTTCCCGAAACTTTTGCTCCTCCTTGCATCCATTTTGTGATGCTATTTCCAGGCATTGTATTGGCTGCGCTATTGATCCTTGATTGGCCAGAATGAGTCCTTTGGTCTGGTAGGCTGCTTGGCTGTTGCACTGTTGAGAGCTGGCACCCTGTTGGCCGTGGGGGGAGTGCAAAGGTGGGGGCTCCCAAAGGAGGGAATTTCAAACCTATATAAACCCAAGCCTCTTCTCTGGAAACTTCTCTTGGCTGCAGTTGTGGGATCATCTCTGAGACCTGCTTGCCCTTTGCTGGCTGCTCTGGTGTCTCTGTGAGTCCTGACTGTGTCCTGTGTCTCTCTGTGTGTGCTCTGTCTAATCCTTTGTCCACCTGCCCTTTGTGACTCTCTGTGTGTCTCCTCTCTCTGTCTGTCTCTTGTCTGTATACTGTGTGTTACTTCACTTTACTTTCTTCTTAATTTCCCCCAATTTTCCCTGTTCCTTGTCTGTCTGCTTTTCTCCCCCCCCCTCCCCCCCCTTTCCCTTCTCATCCTTTGGGCCTACCCTCCCCCTCCCCCACTCCCACCCACTGCATCCTCATTGCTTTAAATCTTCTTCCATTAATTATTGCTCTTTGTCCTGCCTTGTTGTTGTCCAACTTTTTGATTTTCACATTGCATTCCATTGGTTTCAGTTATATATTGCTTGCTGGTTTTGCTTAAATTGTACCATTTTGTTTGTTTCTGCTGACTGCTGCTGCCCTGCGAGTTGGTTCCCTGAATCCCTCCCCCCCACCCCCAGAGGATTCTGTTGTTGTTTCTTGTTGTCCCATATAATCAGTTTTGGTTCCCTGCTCCCAACTTGCCCCTCCAAGTCCAACCACACCCCACCCCAACCCCACCCCATCCAGCCTTCTCCCAAGTTTGCTGCTGCCAAACCGAGTCCAGTTTTCTTTGCTTGGTTCCACTTATTCATTTGCTATTATTAATTTGCAGCAATTGTGGTTTCATTGTCTCTGTTCACTTAGTGGCCCCCCTCAGAGTCTGTGTTTGGTTCCCCCTCCCCACACCCCCACCCCCAAGTTTTTTCTGCTGGTTATAGTCTTTCTTTTAATTTTTTTTTTAAACTTCTGGCTTGTGTTCTCTTGATATATATTGCTTTATATATTTTGCTACCCTCCTCCTCCTCCTCCCCCCCCGCCTGCCCCCCCCACCCTCCCTCCTCGCAGACCCTACCCTAGCCCAGGCCCAGCTCCTCCCCCAACCACCCCATCCAGCCTAATCGCTGCTGCTGCCCGAGTTGTTCCAGTTTCTCCTTTGCTGTTTGTTGTTGCCACCTCCCCTTCCCCCCAACACCCCTCTGCCACACACTAGCCCCCAACCACACACACCCTCTCTGCTCCCCCCACCCCACCTCTTTTTCTCCTTGCCCCTGACTCTCTCCACTCACCCCAGGCCCCCTGCCACACACTAGCCCCCAACCACACACACCCTCTCTGCTCCCCCCACCCCACCTCTTTTCCTCCTTGCCCCCGACTCTCTCCACTTACCCCAGGCCCCCTGCCACACACTAGCCCCAACCACACACACCCTCTCTGCTCCCCCCACCCCACCTCTTTTTCTCCTTGCCCCCGACTCTCTCCACTTACCCCAGGCCCCCTGCCACACACTAGCCCCCAACCACACACAGCCTCTCTGCTCCCCCCACCCCACCTCTTTTCCTCCTTGCCCCCGACTCTCTCCACTTACCCCAGGCCCCCTGCCACACACTAGCCCCAACCACACACACCCTCTCTGCTCCCCCCACCCCACCTCTTTTTCTCCTTGCCCCCGACTCTCTCCACTTACCCCAGGCCCCCTGCCACACACTAGCCCCCAACCACACACACCCTCTCTGCTCCCCCCACCCCACCTCTTTTTCTCCTTGCCCCCGACTCTCTCCACTTACCCCAGGCCCCCTGCCACACACTAGCCCCCAACCACACACAGCCTCTCTGCTCCCCCCACCCCACCTCTTTTTCTCCTTGCCCCCGACTCTCTCCACTTACCCCAGGCCCCCTGCCACACACTAGCCCCAACCACACACACCCTCTCTGCTCCCCCCACCCCACCTCTTTTTCTCCTTGCCCCCGACTCTCTCCACTTACCCCAGGCCCCCTGCCACACACTAGCCCCAACCACACACACCCTCTCTGCTCCCCCCACCCCACCTCTTTTCCTCCTTGCCCCCGACTCTCTCCACTTACCCCAGGCCCCCTACCACACACTAGCCCCAACCACACACACCCTCTCTGCTCCCCCCACCCCACCTCTTTTCCTCCTTGCCCCCGACTCTCTCCACTTACCCCAGGCCCCCTGCCACACACTAGCCCCAACCACACACACCCTCTCTGCTCCCCCCACCCCACCTCTTTTCCTCCTTGCCCCCGACTCTCTCCACTTACCCCAGGCCCCCTGCCACACACTAGCCCCCAACCACACACACCCTCTCTGCTCCCCCCACCCCACCTCTTTTCCTCCTTGCCCCTGACTCTCTCCACTTACCCCAGGCCCCCTGCCACACACTAGCCCCAACCACACACACCCTCTCTGCTCCCCCCACCCCACCTCTTTTTCTCCTTGCCCCCGACTCTCTCCACTTACCCCAGGCCCCCTGCCACACACTAGCCCCCAACCACACACACCCTCTCTGCTCCCCCCACCTCTTTGGACCGCTGCTACTGCTGTGTCCTCCCCCCACACCTGAATCCCCCCTCCCTGCTGCGCTGCGCTTCTCCTCTCTCCTCTTTCTCTCTATCATCTCTCTTTCTCCTCTCTCTCTCTTTCTTTTCTCTCTCTCTCCTCTCTTTCTCTTTGTCCCTCCCCCCCTCTCTTTTCTCTCTCTCTTAGTCTTTTCTCTCTCTGCTCCCCTTCACTTTCCACCTCCTCTCCCACAGCTGCAGCCGCACACAGTAGCCTACCCACCTGGCGGCTGCCATCGGTTTTTTTTTTCTTTTTATAGTTTTTGGTTGATTTTGTCTCTGCTTGGGGGTGAGTTGAGCGACACAAATAGTGTTGTCTCCTCACTTCTGCCCCTCCATCGTTGTTGAACTACCCCGGTTGCCTGTGTGCCTCGTGCGGCCGCCCTGCTGTGTCTCAGCCCAGGGTGGCTGGCTGGCGGCGGCGAATCCGTGACCAGCAGTGAGCGGCAGGAGAAGGACCGGAAGAAGAGGGGTTAGTGCGTGTGCGATTGTGCACCTTTTGTTGCCCCTTTCTCTCCCTAGCTGGCGGTTTTAAATAGGGACACCCCTATTCTGAAATGCATTTGGGTGTGGGGAGGAGGGAGGGAACCTTGGAGAGGAGATGTACTGTTGTAAAACTTGTGTCTTCATGCCCATGCCCAGTAAAGAAATTGCTGCTGTGTGTTGCGTTGCATTGCATGCGTCTTGCAGGTGGTTTTTGAACAGGTGCCTTCCAGAGTGCTTCCTTGCCTCTGGGGCAGTCTGAGTGGGGTCCAGGGTTCTGATGCGATGCTGCCACTACATGCTGGGCCCATGCCATGCCAGAGTGCTTCCTTGCCTCTGGGGCAGTCTGAGTGGGGTCCTGGCTGGGCTCTGATGCTGCCACTACATGCTGGGCCCATGCCATGCCAGAGTGCTTCCTTGCCTCTGGGGCAGTCTGAGTGGGGTCCTGGCTGGGCTCTGATGCTGCCACTACATGCTGGGCCAATACACACGTATGATGATGATCATGATGTTCAATCCATGAGGCTGCCATCAAGTGTTTGCTGCTGCTTGCTTGCCATGGCATTGGGCAGGCAGAGTCACAGAGTGGGTGGGCTCAACCTCTGTGTTGGTGTGACTGGGTTCTGGTTTTGGTTGTGTGCAATTTAGAGTCACTAAATAGGCTGCATTGAGTTTGATGCTCCCCCCACAGGAGCATTACTTGAGAACCACCCCCCAGAACCCACACTTTGTGTTCCAGTTCACTAAATAAGGGTTTCCTCCTTTGATCTGCAGGTTCCCAAGCGTTGACTGCATCCCTCCCCCACCCCCGGTAGGTGCTGTGCCCTCCCCCCATCCACTCTCCCCCCCAAAAAAAGCTAAAAACTTGCCACCCACACCACAACTACTCCACCCAACTGCCCGTGCCACCCTCCCACACCGGGGTTCCACCCTTTAACCCCCTATTTTTCTAAAAAAAACCCCTCCCAGACCCATCTCCCCAATTGGCTTGGTGGTTGACTCCCAAATTCAAAAAGGACACCCTCCCCCTCACTTCGATTGGCTTCCCCCCCCATATCAAAAAGTCTTCCTTTCCCCCCAATTGGCTTCCTTTTTTGAAAACAAACTTCCCCCCCGCCGCCTCCAAATCAGCTGCCTTTTTTTTGGCCCCTAAGCCCCTCCAAATTATTTTTTTGACCCTGTCTGGCCTTCCTCCTAAAGTCTCCCTCCTTCTGACCTAGCAGCATGTCTGAGCGCCGTGTGGTGGGCAGGGCTCGCTCAAGGCTGGCAGGCAGAGGTGGGAGAGGCCAGGTGCGGGGTGCGCCTGCGGCACGGGGAGGGAGAGGACGCGGGGAGCCTGAGGACACCCCAGTTCTCCCCATTGGAGAATTCTTTGCTCCGGCCCCATCTTTGGTGCGCAGGATTCAGTTCCCCACGCCTGCTGCCGCCAATCGCGGCAGAGGCAGAGGCACTGTTAGGGCTGTGGCGGGTCCCTCCTCGCCGGCGGCACCAGGTGCTGCTGAGCTACCGCCAGTTGTTGAGGTGGAGGAGACTGTGGAGTTGGAAGAGCAGGTAGAGGGCGGTGAGGACCATGCGGCTGGCAGCGATGCAGCCAGGTTCTCCCTCCCTCTGGGGCCCCTTCCCCCTATCCTTTCGCCGCTCAGTGGGGCCCCCCCTCGTGAAGCCCGACACTCTGGTGGGGAGCGGTCTGGCGAGGTGGTGGAGGAGAGGCCTGCCTCTCCGATGCCAGTTGAGCCGGGCCCTTCCTCCGCTGTGGAGGGCGGAAGGGGCGGGTTGGGTGGCAGCAGTGGGCAGGCAGCGGCGGCCGCCCCCCCCCTAGGACTGCAGCCACCCTGCGAGAAACGGCCTAGGACGGCGCCCAGGGCGCAGGAGGCCAAGGGCAGTGGTGCATGGGTGCATTTTGAGGTCCCTCAAGATGCCCCATTCCACGCCCGCTGTGTCCACTGCAGGATGCTTGTCAGCCGTGGAAGGGACCCTGCGCACCTGGGTACGACGCCTATGTGGAGACACCTAGAGCGTCACCACCCAGGTCTCAGGGGACAGGCTGGCAGCGCTAGTGCGCCTTGTGCATCTGCCACTAGGGCGGGCAGCGGCAGTGTGCCAGCCAGCAGGCAGGCTACACTGCCCGTCCAGCGGTGGACGCAGTCCTCGGGCAGCCAGCGTATTGTTCGCGTGGACCATCATCACCTCACCCGCCTCATAGGGGAGATGATTTCCACCGATGACCAGCCGTTTCAGGTGGTCGAGAACAACGGCTTCCGCCGTATTCTCCAATACCTGGCTCCCGAATACGTCATCCCCTCAAGGACGACGTTCAGCCGGAACGTGGTCCCCTCCCTGTACCGCCGGTGCAGGGAGCTCGTGTCGGCCGAGCTGCGTGCAGCTCCGGCCGGGACAAGCGTGCATTTCACGACTGACCTCTGGACCAGTGTCAGTGGGATGCACGCTTCTTTCCTGGCCCTCACTGCCCACTGGTGGGGACCGGAGAGTGAGGGGACCTCCGCGGGCGATGCTTCCGGGTCCGGCGCGGCTCCCGATGCACTACGGCACAGGTGGGCCGTCCTGCACGTGGAGACGATGGACACGAGGCACACCGCGGAGGAGGTGGCGGCCGTACTCGACCGCCAGATAGAGGAGTGGATTGGCGGGTGTCCACACCTCTCCCGCGGCTTCATTGTCACCGACAATGGAGCCAACGTTACCGCCGCTGTCGAGACAGTCATGGACTGTGTGAACATACGGTGTATGGCACACACGCTCCATCTGACCGTCAGGGACGCCCTTGGCCTTAAGGAGCTGAGGGCGTCCCAGGAGAAGGGGGCCCGCCCCATCGCAGGTGCTGTTGCTGCCACGGCTACGCTTGTGGATAAGTCCCGCAAGCTGGCCGCCCACTTCCACCGCAGCGAGAAGTCCAGGAGACTGCTTCGCCAGAAGCAGGATGACCTTGGCCTTCCTCGCCATCTCATCCCTACGGATGTGGAGACGCGGTGGAACTCCACCTTCCTCCTGTTCCAGCGCCTGTTGGAGCAGGAGAGAGCCCTTGTCGCCCTGGCGAGGGACGAGTCCTTGGATGTCTGCGACTTCTCGAACGCAGAGTGGAAGCAGATGTCCGAGGCGGTGTCGGCACTCGAGCCCTTCCAGCTTGCCACGAAGGGCTTGTGTGGCGACACCACTCCCTTGAGCCAGGCGCTGCCCACAGCTGTTGGTCTCGAGAAGCTGATGGGTGGACTCCATATCTCTCTGACCACGCCAGAGGGTCGTGCTCTGGCTGGGAGGCTGAGGTCTGGGGTTGACAAGCGGCTCGTTGATGTGCTGGGAGACAGGGAGGAGTATGTCCTCGCTTGTCTCTGTCACCCAGCCCTCAAGGGCAATGCCGTGAGTGCCGACGACTTGCCCAGGTGGAAGGGCATCCTGGTCGAGAAGGTTAGGGAGGAGGAGGCCGCTAGGGCCCGCAGAGACCAGGGTGTTGGTAGTGGTGCGGGGGCAGCCCTCGCGGCCCAACCCGCACCCAGCAGCAGCATGGGCGGCCAGCCGGCGTCAGCTTCCCCTTCCCCTCCCTCTTCCCAGTCCAGCAGCGCGGCATCCCAGGCGGCGCCATCGCAGCAGCCATTTGCTACCGACTCGAGATCCGCCCAGTGGTTTCAGCGGTTCTGCTATGGCGCCATGCCTGGTATGCGGGAGGCTCGACCTGCCAGGCCCCCCTCCAGTGCTGAGCAATGCGTTGCGCAGTACTTGGAGGAGCCTGTGGAGGGAGACGGCGTGGACTGCGCACAGTTCTGGGCGAGCCGCCGCCAAGTCTGGCCGGACCTGGCGGTGGTGGCTGTGCGCCTCCTCTCCTGCCCCCCAACCAGTGTCCAGAGCGAGCGGGTGTTTTCACGTGCCGGGGACGTGGTGACACCCTCTCGCTCCCGCTTGGACCCTGGTCTGGTGGAGCAGCTGGTCTTCCTTAAGGTGAACCTCCCCCTGTTGGGCTACCCCAAGCTGCAGTTTGAGACGGGCGAGTGATTACCGTGGGTTGCCCCATGGTTGGTCACCTGCCTGGCTCGAACTCTGTGCTTATCCCTACCCTCCCCCCTTCCACCTCTAGCTGAGCTGACGTGACAGATGCTGAGCCGTGCCAGCCAGTCGCAGCGTGTAGTGTGCCCACACAGAGATGCAGTTGTAGTAGTAGTTGTAGTGCTGCGACTGGCCAGATGTTTACAATGCCCACGCCCACCTAAAAAGAAACCCAATGCTGACCAGCACAGGCCCTTTATCTATCCACCTGTCAGCATTTGGGGACCTGGCGTGGGCACGGCACACCCCCCCAAAGTAGCACAGCCCACGGAGTACTAGACTTAGCGGCAGCGGCGGGTATACGTTCAAAAATGCAGTGTAGATATGTAAATACTGTATGTAAATAAACATGTAAATAATTTTTTCTTTAAAAACCCCATGTCAAAATCAAGCCTCAAAATTATGCAAAAGAAAGAAAAAAAGGTGACAAAGGGAGAACAAAATGATGAATGCCAAATGAATTGATTTTATTGAAAATGTCACCAGAAATCATGTGTGGGGGGCTTGGTTTACATGGAGAAGATGATTGGGTGATTTTTTGAAATGAAACGAATGAATTATTATCATCTTATGTTCATCTTGATTGTGGTCACTGTTGATGTTGGCTGATGGCAAAAAACCCAAAACCATCAGAATAGCAATGAACTGGCTGCCAACACAACATATTGATTGATAACTGTGCAGGGGGGGAATTGGGTCTGTGTGTGTGTGTGTGGTGCAGGCTCAGTCTGTCTCTTCCTGTTGTGTGTCTGTCTGTCTGTCTGTCTGTCTGTGTGAATGGATGCCTAGCACTGTCTCTGTGTGTGGATGCTTTCTGTGTGTAGTGTGGTGTGTGTCTGTCTACATGTTTTTTTTCCTCCCCCCCATGCCTCCCTCCATCCTTCCCCTCTCATCCTCTCCCCTTCCTCTTCACCACCTTCCATCCTCCCTCCCTTCCAGCCCACCACCGCCTCACCTGCCCCCAACCCCGGTCTGGCAGATGATGAGAGTCTGGTCTCTCCCACCGAAGCACACACGTGAGCACGTGTGTGCACAAATATGTGGCTGACCAACTCTGAGCCGGACCCTCCCCCCTTCAATCCCCTCTACATCCCTCTCCCCCTCCCCTTTCCTCCCCCCTGCCTCCCAGCCTCCCTCCCTGCCTCCCTCCCCCCTCCTAGCTAGCAGCGCACACATACACACACAAAACACCTGTGGTGGCAAACACCACCAGCACACATGCACTCACACTGGTGCCACCACCTCTGCCTTGGGCCTCTGTGTCCTTGAGCAGATATGTGGTGGTGGACCAGAGAAGCATTTCTTTCCAGCAAGGCAAAAGGCATGCACTCACTGCACACACACACACACACACACGAAGAGGTGAAGACGAGAAGAGGCAACTTCTAGAACCAGCAGCAGCAGGTGAGTGTCGTGTAATTGTGTTGCTTCCCAAGGCCACTGCCCATGCTCAATGCTCAGTCTGCTGAAACTAAAGAACTAGCTACAATCACCCTTCCTCACATGCAGCTCAGCTCAGCTCAGCTCAGCTGCACAGCACACTGACTAACTAGACACTACAGCTGGTGGTAGAAAAAACAGAAGTCTAGATTCTAGAAGATGTCCTGGTGGATTTTAAACTTTCAAATCTGTGCTAGGATTGCCTCGCCCGCCTCCTCCTCCTCCTCCTCCTCCTCCTCCTCCTGCCTGTAATTGTGCCCTCTCCCCTTGCAGTTGCGCCGTCGTGATGGGTTGGTGATGTGCGTGCGCCGTCTACTTGTTAGCTCTCTCCTCCTCATGTTGGCTGGGCTTGCCAGGCACTGGCTGGCAGCAGCTGTTGGCTGTGTGCTAGGCTCAGGCTGTGGCGCGCGTGACTGGACTGGGAATGTTATTGTAGCGGCAACACTGGTTGTGGTGGTAGCAGTAGTAGCTGTTGTTGTTGCTGGGCTGGTGGCTGCTGGCCTGTGCTGACTCTGCGCACTTGGTCTGGTCTGGTCTGGTCATTGGGATGCAGATGTAGGGTGTGTGTGCATCATCCATGGGGAGCATCAGAGCAGAGCAGAGCAGGTTGGCTGGCTTCTGTCTGTCGGGCCTAGTCAGTGGCAGGCACTGAGTGAGGCGGTGGTTCCTTTGGGCATCACGTCACCCATCATGCAGAGCGGCAGGTCTGCTGCTCTGCTGCTCCGCCTCCTGCTTCTTCTCTGTGTGTGCTGCTCTTGTGCTTAGTGTGCTGCTCCGCTGCTGCTGCTGTGCTGGCAGGCAGCACAGCAGTGGCCTTTTTGTTAGATCAGAGAGTGGGTGTTGTCTCTCTGAGTGTCCTCCTCTTACTTGCTTGGATAGGAGTGGTGGTAGTAGGTAGGCATTAAGATGGACTGACTAGGTGTTACGTGTTAGGGCGCCCAGAGAGAGGGGCCAAAAAGATGGGGTGGCAATTGTTGGGTTGCTCCTAGTATTATTGGTGAATTTCTGAAGAAAAAATTTTTTTCCATTGGCTAGAATGGGGGTTCGGGGCTGCCCCAGACCCGCCTCTGTGGGGTGGCAGCACCGCCAAAGTGGGTCCGGGGCCATGGCAAAAATGCCCTCAGTCCCTCCCAGCAATCCCCGTAGAGATAGGAGTGATGGTTCTGTTGTTTTTCTGAGGTGTTCTGAGTGAGTGTGGATTCTGTGATAGCAAATGAGAGTGGATTCATGGTGTCTCATTGGAAATCTCATAAGCTATCATAGAATCTACACTCAGAATACCTCAGAAAAACAACAGAACCATCACTCCTATCTCTACGGGGATTGCTGGGGGGGACTGAGGGCATTTTTGCCATGGCCCCGGACCCACTTTGGGGGTGCTGCCACCCCACAGAGGTGGGTCTGGGGCAGCCCCGAACCCCCATTCTAGCCAATGGGAAAAAAAATTTTCTTCAGAAATTCACCAATAATACTAGGAGCCACCAATTGCCTTGGGATTTTTGGGGTGGAGGACACCCATGGGTGGCTACCACCCACCCCAGCTTTTTTGCCCCTAAGGGCTCCACATTGTGAGTTATGGGCAAAAATTTATTTTTTGAAAAAAATTTGTAAAAAATCAGAGGAAGGTCCAATCGACTTGAAATTTGGGAGGCAGGTAGAACACAATGTCTCCTTCAAAACCAGCCACTTTTTGTGATCCGAACCGGTTCGGTTCGGATCCGAACCGGTTCGAAACCGAACCGGACCGGGGGGGTGGTCTGGCAAAACCAAAACCGAACCACCCCGGTCCGGTCCGGACCCGGTTCGGACCCGAACCGAACCGGGAGAACCGGTTTTATGCACATCCCTAGCACAGAGTGTAGCCCTTCCCAGTACTTTCCTCCTAGAACTCTTAAAAGCAGGTTCTGTCTCTCTTAAAGGGCCCTCCAAGCACTGAGAAAACTGTAGTACTGAGTGGAGGATCAGCACCATGGGAAATGGCTCTCACATTGAATGTTGAGGCGTTTTTTGGCCAAAGTGGCCCCCACATGAAAAGAAGTGAAGCTCACTGACCTAGATCATGTGATTGCTTCTTTCACATATGCAAATATCCTGTAGAAGATATATCGTAAAAAAAATGCTTACTCAACATAGCTACTGCAGCCAGATGAGTAACTTGCAGAGATACCTCAAGCGTTTCCTACTATAAACATCCAACTTTAAAGAAGCAATGTGCATTAAACTTTCTGGCACATTTTCTGCTATACAAGTAACTTTCTAAAGCTTTCCCACCTTAGAATTCTAAGGCAAGAATCGGAAAACCACGTGCACAACAATACCCAAAGCCTTCAAATCGTTCTCCAAATAAATTCCTCCTAACCAGTTCTACAAAATCCATGGCAATCTGCCTTAATTCCCAAAGACACTTACTTCCACATTTAAAGCCAACAGATTCCACTGGATCTTACAGTAGGCTGGGGCATTCACATTCAACTAGCTCTCCTGAGCCTACCCTACACCAAGGGAAACTTAGTGCCATCTCAGCCACTTATTCTTTGACAGTCAAGGTGGGGGTGGTACCGTTTTTCTTCAGGATTTGAGCAATGATCTAACTTTAGTTGCGATGCTCTGAATGGGCAACAGTTTGCAAGACCAACTTGGCTTAGCCTAATCCAAAATCTGTTTTCAGAAATCAGAAAACCTAAGCCCTGTGTTCAGACACACAGCACAGGGCCTGGCTGCTCCAACAGTCTACAGAAGGGTGGGAGGAGTGCCCAGCATTCCTTGGCTAACACTAGGAGCATTAATCACCTTCCATTTTTAATAAATTCATGTTTCCAATATCATTCAAATCCACATTAAATTACTGTCAATGATGGTGAGGAGTAACTCTTGGCCCAATTTGCCAGCTCACAATAGAACCTCTGTAAGTTTCTAACTTGACTGATAATAGGAACAGCACATTATTTTTTATATCCACCTTTCAAATTAGCTTGTCCACATATTTTTCAAGCAAACATTTGAAGAACCAAAATGCAACATGAAACAGAGAACTGGGTTATGGGGATGATGTGCAGACACTGGATACCCAGATAAGAGCATCATAATGCCAGACAGCTTCACGTAAGCCCAAATAACCCAGCTGAGAGGGCACGGCACACACGAACCGCATGAGCCACATAACAGGAGGCAGGAATGACACCATAAATGTGCAAGTTTCTTCCATTTTGAAGTCCAAGTAAAACATTTTAGAAACAATTATAGCCCTATTCACACACCATTTTCAGGGCAGGCACCCTCTGTGTACAGTATACACAGGTGCAGTTTATGATGAACACAGCACTTTACTTCCCATCTATATCTTGCATTTCAAGGGGTCCAAACCCAGGTTCACTTTTAAAGTGTGCACGGATATACAGTCATTCACACACAAACATGCACATGTGCAAAGACAACATAATGTTGTCAACAAAATGTTGCATAGACTGCAACATAATATTATATAGGCTTATGGGTACAACATAACGTTGTATAGGCTTATGGATCTAAGAAAACCATCTGGAAGAGCAAAAGACCAGAGTGACCCATCGGCAGCTAACAGTTTAAAGCAAGGCTTATTGCTTTGAGAAGCAATATAAGAACACAGGTTGAGGTCCTGATATCTTCAAACATAAAGCAGCCTCCAAATTAAATCCCAAATTGATGTGCAGTATGTACACTCTACAATGTTGCACTTCATGCATTATCAATGAAGCCTCACAACAGCATCTGGTGACAAAAACTGGAGGAAGAGTGAATTGGCAAAAACATATTCATAACACACTGGCCAAATTATTTACCTGTATAGATGCCCCAACCTTCTCATTGCAAAGACTGCACACCAGAGCCCATCTACTGCTAGGAATATGAGAGACCTTGGTGATTGGCTCCATCTTTTCTGGACTTCCAATGCTTACCTAAGATTAATTTTAAAATGTATTAATTAAAAAACAACACCACCAAGTCATGAACAAAAAATGGGTTATTTCACCACCTATGAACATATCAAATGAACTGTCCAGTAGTTAAAATTTATGCCGAGGACAGGAAATCATATATTGGCACTTCCTGCCAAAGACAGGAAACTATGTATTGTCTTTCCAAAAGAGTGCAAAGCAGCACACATACTATTGTAAGTTTTATCCCCACAATACACCAGTCAGGTAAGTTACACTGAGGCCCAGTTCATACCAGATTGGAAACCAGAGGTCCCTTCACCTCTGGTTCCCAAACCTGAACGTACAGACCAGGGAAAAGTGATTTCTCGGGGGGGAAAGCGACCAGTGGTATCACTCACTCCACTCTGAACCTTCAGTCAAGAGTGGAGTTTTGCTGCCACAAACCCAATTTCTGTGGCACCAGCATTACGTATGAACAGTGGCAACGCAGTTGGGCCCCATGGAGCCGGAGTTGAGGGAGAAAGCTTCTCTTTCACTCTGGTCTGATTGGCTGTGTGGGCTGTCCTCCTGTGAAAAAGGAAGCCCACACAGCCAGCTACCCCACCTCTCTGCAGTCTGCTCTCCCGAACATACAGACATGGATGGGAGAGCAGGAGGGGCGGGAACCACATCCATTGGGCTCATGGTTCTGCATCACATATGACCGGGCCTGAGACACAGTGAGCCCCCAAGGTCACCCAGTAAGCAGGAATTTCAATCCAGGTCTCCCCAGTCCAAACCCAAACTTCACTCCACTATACTGACTCTTCCTTGCATTCGAAATTAGTACCTGAAAATCAAACACTCATCAGGAGTAATTCACTGTGCCCTTTTCTCCGTCTTGCAAATCCAGCTATAAAGTACAACAGGAATATGTGCATGCACTGAATTACTGATCTCTCCTGAAAATTATGCTTCCTTCAGGCCCTAAAAGTGCCAGCTGGTTCTATTCGTTTCCTCATAGCAAATGCTGCATTGACATTAGACTCCTTACTTTCTTTCTTTCTTTCATTCATTCATTCATATATATATATATATATATATATATATATATATATATATATATATATATATAGGGGGGCGGGGGCGGAGAGAACCAGCCACAGAATGGGAACCCGAGGCCTCTTCTTCTCCAGGTCTGCTTGCCTGCTCTAGCTAAGCCTGAAATGAATCCTCTATGGCCAGCCACGTCTCTGGCCGTATAGGCAGCTTGCCATCTTGCATACCCTGCCTGCCACTGCTCAGTGTCTTGTGAGGCTTCCAAGTGCTCTGATCACGCAAGATAGTGCTGCTGATGCTATGATAAGTGAGCTATCATTCCTAGCCTTGCTGTTGCCTTCTATTTCCAGAGAAATGCAGCTGGGGCAGCAGACTCACTCTGCCTGTTTGGCTGTGATTCTGTGATGTCATCCCTGATGCTGCCTGCCATGTTTGTCACTGCTGCATTATCACCATCGCTGCTGAACACACACACATCTTTCATGGTAAAACTTTATAAGAACAGCCCCTGCTGGAAGAGACCCAAGGCCTAAGGTCCTGTTTCTTACAGTGGCCTACCAGATACCTCTGAGAAGCCCACAGGCAAGAGCTGAGGACATGCCCTCTCTCCTGCTGTTGCTCCCCTACAACTCATATTTAGATAAATCTTGCTTCTTCGGCTGGAGGTGGCCTATAGCCTTCAGACTAATAGCAGTCGATAGACTTGTCCTCCATGAATTTATCTAAACCCTTCTTAAAGCCATCCAGGTTGTTGGCTGCCACCACATCTTGTGGCAGAGAATTCCATAGGTTAATTGTGTTGTGTGAAAAAGTACTTCCTTTTGTCAGTACTAAATTTCTTGGCAATCAGTTTCATGGGATGACCCCTGATTCTAGTGTAATGGGACAGGGAGAAAAATCTATCTCTTACCAATTTTCTCCAC
Source organism: Hemicordylus capensis (assembly GCF_027244095.1). Classification (NCBI taxonomy): domain Eukaryota; kingdom Metazoa; phylum Chordata; class Lepidosauria; order Squamata; family Cordylidae; genus Hemicordylus; species Hemicordylus capensis. Next base: position 49,966,181 of record NC_069661.1, on the reverse strand, counting down.
ATCATACATGATTTTATAGACCTCTATCATATCTCCCCTCAGTCTTTTTTCTAAATTAAAAAGGCCCAAGTGTTATAGCCTTGCCTTGTAAGGAAGGTGCTCTAGGCCCCTGATCATCTTGGTTGTCTTCTTCTGCACCTTCTCCATTTCTATAATGTCCTTTCTAAGGTATGGTGACCAGAACTGTACACAGTACTCCAAATGTGGCCACACAATATTTTTCTAATAGAGCATCATAATATAAGTCAGTTGCCCAGTACACCTACCTCTGGAATCCAGAGGGCACAGCTAACGTGGACCCATTTAGTCCCACTGCGAGTTGGCTTCATGGCTCCGCCTTTCTTGGGACACAACAAACACTTTGGCTGAACACCAAGAGCGCAAGTTCGGCATAGCCAGCTGCCTTCCGGAACTTTTAGGATCCCATAGCATGCCTGTTATCTCAATGAAATAGAAGGGAAATGAAGAAAAGGGAGAGGGGAAAAAGAGAGAATGTGATCAAAATATTAACAGGTATTGATAAATAGAACATTTGTATGAGCTTATTAATACTTCTACAGTACTTTTGGTGTACAGAACTTTGTTAGCACAATCTACTCATTCATCCTCACAACAAATGTTTGAAGTAGGTAATCCTACAAATGGGGAACTGAGGCTGAGAAAGACTGACTTAGCCAATACCACCTAGGGAGTTTGTGGATGAGGAGGGATTTGAATTTCAGTTATAGGTAAGGTGGCGAAGAAGGACTAATCTTAAAATTTACTATGTCTGAACTCAGTATTGGATGCAGCAGCAATAATGTGTGTGCAACATTACACGCATCACAAAACCACACAAGTAGCTGGAGCACTCGTTGCCATTTTCACCATTGCAGAAGAAACAAGACTTTAAAAAAAAAAAAAAAGTATCATAGTGGCTTGTTTCTTTGGCAACAAGATCTGCTGCACCAGGAACTGCTGCAGAAACACTGCAAGGAAAACCTTGGCAGCACATGTGTTACTTTCATATGAATATACATGGCTACTTTTTAAAGAGTTCAGAGCATTCGCCCATCTAGCTCAGAGTTGTCTACACTGACTGGCAAACAACTCTTCAGAGGGCTGGGAAAGACCCTGAGACATGGCCTTTCCCAGCCCTAGGGGGAGAAGTCAGGGTTTGAGCTGAGACCTTCTGTAAGAAAAGCATATATTCTGCCACTAAGCCAGCGATTTCTAACAGGGGGGTATTAGTACCCCAGGAGTATTTGAAGGGCTCCCAGGGAGTACTCAGAGCCCTGCTTCCTCCCCACACTGCAGCTGCACTGCCCATAAGCAGTCTTATTGAAATTAGTGGGACAAGTTTACTTCAAATGGAAGTAACTTCGAAAAGGTTTATTTCAATGGGAGTACTTGTGAGTAACGTGGTCTGGATGGAAACTAATGACTTTGATTAGCCTGTCTTATAACTGTAACATTTAAATTTGGGTGCACATATTACACACACAGAAAACTATCTCTGGAGGGTACCTGAGCTGAAGGTTTGCGACAAAAGAGGTACACTCATTACAAAAGGTTGGGAACCCCTGCACTAAACTATGGTCCCTCCTCGAGCTCACACACTCCTTCTTTGGATAGCAACTATACATTTTTAAGTTAGAGCCAATGCAGCCAACTGCAATGACATAGTTATCACTTAAACTGCTTCCAAGAACTCTCCATAGCTTCAGTGATGCAAGATGGAAAATTTTCCAAAGGAAAATTTGGTAGTGGAAAATTTTCTGCTCCACACCACTGCCTGGCGTTATCAGGAATCAGCTAAGTATATCACTTGGACCATTCAAAAGCACCCATGCATAATCAATTGTGAGGTGTGGCCAAGCTGTATGTGAAGGCAGACATCACCATCCTCAGTCACACCAAACTTCACTCATATTTAGTGGAACAAACACTATACTAGTAGGAAACTGGAACAGGAAGTATAGGGGTAGACAGATGTAAGGCTTCTGGGAGCTACTTCTTTTTTGCCAGACCTTTGGGAGCTACCAACATGAAATAGCAGCTTGGGGAGGCAGAGTCAAACACAAAATGGTGGCTTAGGGAGCTGAAACCAGTTGCAAAATTTATTGTTAAAAATGACAGGTTCTGAAAACATTTGATTCAACAGAATAAGGGATTTGATATCAAAACCTCTGATTCCAAGAGGACTTTGCTGCAAAACTGGAGGGGAGCAAGAGAGGCTGCCCTGTAGGGAAATAAACTGGAGAGAAATGAATGGGAGAGGCCGCACATGCAACCCTGTATGGCGAAGAGATTAAAAAATGGCATGGTCATGCCCTCTCTCAGCCGGCCAATCAAATTTGTCTGTTTTGCAGCCCTAGAAGGGAAGGGAGGGGAAAGCAAGGCCAAAAGCCTTAAGAGCTGCTTCAGATAAGCCTGGGGAGCTAACTGATGCCTGCCCCAGTATAGAGGACTATCTTAACCAGCTGTGACAGGAAAGGGAAAGCAAACTACTGGCTGGGTTAATAATTAGCTTAACTGGAGTTAAGCCAGGACTCTGAAACTAAAAATAAGAACATGACATATTTATATCTGTGTCCACCTGAAAGATGAGAAGGTGAAACAAACAAACAAAAAATAGGGGGGGGGAGTACTCCAAGAGCACAAGTGCTATAGCTGTAGATACTGGCTCAACGTTTTCTCCAATGAAAGGGTGCCCACAGCTGTCACTAACATGGCTTCATGGTGTCTGCACAGTGCCTCGTCGGAAGCCTTTATCCAAGCTGCTGACCCTTTTTAACCTTGTATGGTTTAATGTAATCAAAGGACAGTAAGAATGGCTGCCAGCTTATCGAGAGGTCTGGTTGATAAAAAGAAGTCTAAAAACCATTTGGAAAGACAAACAATGGCTCTAAGGCACCCTGTCCTATGCAACATGTAAACACATTTATGCATCCTTATCCGTTATACCCTTTCCTTGCTTATCAGACAGCAATGACAAAAAGATATGCATTAACATGCTGGCGAAGAAACAGACCCATATTGTGGACTTTTCCCCAAACAGGAAACAGCCAGCCAAAAACACACACATCTAAATTTTCTCCTGTAATAAAAACGTTTCTTCATAGGCTGTCGTGCCCCTGATCATCTTGGTTGCCCTCTTCTGCACCTTTTCCAATTCTACAATGTCCTTTTAAAGATACAGTGACCAGAACTGTACACAGTACTCCAAATGTGGCTGCACCAAAAATTTGTATGAAGTCATAATATTAGCAGTTTTATTTTCAATCCCCTTCCTAATAATTCCTAGCATGGGATTTGCTTTTTTCACAACTTTCACACACTGAGCTGACACTTTCAACAAGCTTCCCACCACATCCCCAAGATCTCTCCCCTGGTCAGTCACTGACAACTCTGACCTCAGCAGCGTATATGCGAAGATGAGGTTTTTTGCCCCAATATGCATCACTTTACACTTGCGTACACTGAACCACATTTGCCATTTTGTTGCCCACTCACCCAATTTGGAGAAATCCTTTTGGAGTTCCTCATAATCTGTTTTGAATTTCACAACCCTAAATAATTCAGTGTCATTTACAAATTTGGCCACCTCGCTGCTTACCCCAACTTCTAGATCATTTATGAACATGTTAAATTTAAAGAGCACTGGTCCCACTTCTTATTTCCCTCCATTGTGAAACTGTCCATTTATTCCTACCCTCTGTTTCCTGTCCTTCAACCAGTTACCAATCCACAACTGAACCTGTCCCCTTATCCCATGACTACTAAGTTTACACAAGAGCCTTTGGAAGAGAACTTTGTCAAAAGCATGTTAGGATTCCAAGTATACTACTATGTAAACCAGATCACCTTTATCCACAAGCATACTGACACTCTCAAAGAGCTCGAAAAAGTTAGTGAGGCAACACTTGCCTTTGCAGAAGCCATGCTGGTTCTCCATCTGTAAAGCCTGTTTTTCTATATGTTTAAAAATTTTGTCCTTAAGTATGCTGCTTTCTATCAATTTACCCAACACAGAAGTTAAGCTAATTGGCTTATAGTTTCCCAGATCCCTCTGGATCCCTTTTTGGAAATCGGAGTTTAGCTACTTTCCAGTTCTCTAGTACAGAGTCTGATTCTAGGAACACGGTACATATTTTTGCTAGGAGATCAGCAATTTCACATTTGAGTTCCTTCAGAATTCTTGGGTGGATGCCATCTGGCCCTGGCAATTTGTTAATTTTTAATTTTTCAAGACAGTGTAGAACATCCTCTCTCGTCACCTCAAATTGGCCCACTAATAGTGATCTTCGAAACCTAGAAATCTATAAAAGCCAAAATACAGCCAAAATATTTGTATTTTCCAAGTTGTTATGCAGTTATCCCTCTGGCAGTTCCTGAGACTCAGAGCTTTCATTAAAAACAGTACATTTCTAGCTTTTATAATTCCCACACCTGAAGGCACGTTGGTATTTTCTAAGTACAACTTACAGGTCTGAGGGAGCCAGGGAGTGGCCTCCAATAGCCAGTACCAACACTTTGCTCAGAAATCCCGACTTCTCTTTCTGTCTCCCACCCTCTCATCCCTAGGCATATAATTCCTCCGATTCCCAGCCATTCCCCACCACCACCACCCAAAACTTTAGAGCCATCTGAAAGCCCCATTGCACCCTTCTAGTTAAAGTGAATCTATACAAACTAATCTCAGTATTAAGTATTGTTGCATCTGACTGCAGTACCTGATGAACGCAAATATTGCATTTGTCACAGAACACCATCTCATTGCCATCTTCACCATCTGGAGACTGACAGACATCGCAGACAACATCCTCATCATATTCAATTCCAAGTCCTTCCTCGGTCTCAATAGCATGATTCATGTTGTCATAGCATCGCTGTTCAAATTCTTCCATGATTCTCTCCATAGTATATTCATCCAGTTCAGGCATCCCTGGAAAATTCACCCAATGTTTTAAAATAATCAAAACATAAGCACCCAAAACACACAGGTTCTTATATCAACCTACAGGAAACCATATTTCTCTAATCAGGCTAAATGAAAATGAAAATCTCCCATTCAAAGACCTTCAGAACAACTGGTTAAGCAACAAACGTTAGCTAACAGGGAGGCTAACTAAAAATGCCAGGGAAGAATGGGGATCAGTTCAGTATGCTTTGAATATCAATGGCAGGCATGCTGTGCAGGCTTCCATTGGTGTTTCTGATCCATCCACACCACTGCAAGCCTCAAAGGAAGCGCCAATGGTCTTGCACAAAAGCACTCTTGTGCAAATACCTAAAGTTACACGTGCACACATGCTTTGGGAACACTACTTCCATTGTTTCCATGGACGTTGCATTCCTGAAGTGCCAAGTACAACTTCAGGCACTTTTTCAAGATAGCACTCTTGCGGAAGATCATTGGCGCGTCCTTCTATGTCTGTAGCAGCGCATGTCAATTGTCAATGCCAACAGAAGACTGTAAAGTATATCAGCCAGTGGAAACATAAGTAGTCAAACATACTGGACCAAAACAAAAACTTCAAAATCATTATGCTACCCTTATAAAAACAGATAAAAAGGAACATTGGTACTCACCGTGATGGTTTCTTCTTGCTGGTGTGGAAGAGGTCACCCAATGTGGGATTACATCTCTCCACATGCTCCAGGAGGCAGGAAGTAAGATTACTTATCTTTTAACTCACCGCCTGTGGGCGGATCTTCTCAGTTACTTAAACAGCTCTAGCTTCAGATAAAAGGAAAACGTGAACATTACTGTACAACAACCCAAGGGCCCCGATCCAACAAAGATGGGCATGCCCAAGGGAGTACGACCCTCAATCTAGAGAAAAAACAGATGGCAGAAAGAACATGAAGAAAAAGGCAACAAGCCCCCTCCTCAGGCAACAGATCCAGCCGACATAACCCCGGATGGGCCTTGGGTGACCTCTTCTACACTAGCAAGAAGAAACCTTCACGATGAGTACCAATGTTCCTTTCTCAGCTGGTGTAGGAGGTCACCCAATGTGGGGCATACCACAGCACACAACCACGGGTGGAAACAAGCCCCGGCTGGATGTATTGCCCAGGAAGGACCCGCTGCAACACCCTCCAGCCGAATGCCACCCTGGTCAAAGCATGGTCATCCAGCTTGTAGTGCTTAGAGAACGTGAACGGTGACTTCCAAGTGGCTGCCTTACAGATCTCCTCCAATGAAGCCAGAGTTGACAATGCAGTTGTCCGCGGACCTCATGGAGCGGGAAGTGATGTGGCGTGGTGCTGGGAGTCATATGCAGAAGCAATGCAGGCTCGAACCCACCGTGTGATCATAGCCGCCGACACCTTCGTTCCCATCTTGGACGCCCGGAAGGACACAAATAGCACGTCTGTCTTACAAAAGCTGTCCGTCTTGTCCAAGTATATTTTAAGCACCCACTGCATATCCAGCCTGTGCCATTCCTTCTCAGCATGTTTACGCAGATCTGGACAAAATGACGGTAAGTAAATGTCTGCCGAGCAATGAAAAGGCAAATTGACCTTGGACACAAACGACAGATCCGGGATGAGTCTCACCAAGTCCTTGGAGAAGATATACATGTTGTCTCTCATGGATAGGGCCTGCAATTCGGACACCCTTCTAGCTGATGTTATGACCACGAGAAAAACCACCTCCCAGGTCAGGAGCTGTAGTGGAACAGAGCACAGTGGTTCGAATAATGGAAACTGCAATCCCCAGAGAACTATGTGTAGGTCCCACACTGGGAAACAATGGCACACTGGCGGTGACAGCTGAATGGCCCCCCTCAGAAACTTCTGCAGAAGAGGGTGTTTGGCCTGATAAGAATGTTGATGTGGGAACAGCATCTGCACTAGGCACGCTGCCTGACGCTTGAGAGGGTTAGCCTTCAACACCAGCAACAAACCGTCCTGCAGAAACTCTAGTAGGTCTCTCAGCTTGCACTGGTCCAGCTGCAAAGACCGTCTAGCAGCCCACCATAAAAAGCTACGCCATGTCAACTGGTATCCAGTTCGTTGAAGCTTTCCTGGATCCCAGGATAGTATCAATCACCCCTGAAGACAGGTGCTCCCTCCTCAGGAGGAACCTCTCAGTCTTCAAGCGGTCAGCTGCAACCAGTCCGGATCTGGATGGACGATCAAACCCTGAGACAGCAGGTCTGCCTGACTTGGCACTCAGAGTGGGTTTCCCTCAGCCATCGCCATAATCTCGGAGAACCACAGTCTCCTGGGCCAGAATGGTGCTATCAGTATCAGAGACGCTGAAGTTTCCATAGACAGTGAGAAATCAGTGGTACAGGTGGAAACGCGTAGAGCAGACACAGAGGCCACGGTGTTAACAGAGTGTCCGTAGCTTCCACGCCGTGTGTAGGGAACTGCGAGAAAAATCTGTGCAGCTTGATGTTCTGCGAGGAGGCGAACAGGTCTCTCAGTGGCTCTCCCAGGCATTCTGTCAGCCACTGGAACACCTGCAGGTACAAACTCCTTTCTGCTGGATGGATTTCCTGGAGGCTCAACCAATCCGCCTGGGCATTGGATATCCACTCACATGATGAGCTGGAATTGATTGCAAGTGTATTTCTGCCAAGCTCAGACATTCCAACGCCTGCCGGTGAAGGGACCTGGACCTTGTCCCCACCTTGACAGTTTATGTGCACCTTTGTAGAGGTATTGTCCATGTGCAACAGGACATTCTTGCCTACTAAGAGGGGTCGGAAGCATCTCAGGGCCAGAAAGATCGCTCGAAGCTCCAGCCAGTTGATGTTGTACCGGGCTTTCTCCTTCGCCCAACGACCCTGCACCATCTTGTTCTGGCAATGCGCCCTCCAGCCTTTCAGGCTGGCGTCTGTGGTCAATAATAACCTGTCTGGTTCCAGGAAGGATTTTCCCTTGCAGAGGTTCTCTCAATGGGTCCACCAGGTGAGCGACTCTTGAAGGGTCTCCGTGATCGCCATCCGCCTGTCGCGCCGGAGGGCAATGCTGTGCTGAAAAGGGAGGAGAGCCAATTGAAGCTGGCATAGGTAGAGCCTGGCCCAGATGACTGAGTCTATGGCTGCCACCATGAGTCCCAGAAGTCTTGCCGTGTTAAGAGTGCTTGCCGAAGTCTTTGTGGACAGCGTCTGTGCTAGGGACGTGATGACGTCCATCCTGTCCTGTGGTAAGAAAAGATGACACTCCGAGGTGTCCACTATCACTCCCAGATGCATTAGGTGGCTCTTTGACTCATTTATCAGGAACCTATGGGTGCGGATAGTCAGCATGCTTCTCTGCAGAACCTCTCAGACCACACCCTTCGTGTTTGCCTGAATTAGAAGATCGTCCAAAAAACAATACAGGTGTACCCCCTTTGTTCTCAGGAGGGCCACTAGTGAGACCAGGATCTTTGTGAAGACCCGGGGTGCTGAAGGGCAGTGCCCAATACTGACAATGCGCCCCACCCCCCATGCAGCAGAAGTGAATGGATGGAGATATGCAGGTAGGCGTCCTGTAGGTCTATCGACGCTAGGAAGTCCCCTGCCTATAGAGCCTCTGAGACAGACCAAAGAGTCTCCATCCTAAATTTCTTTTTGACCACATATCTGCTGACCGGCCTCAGATTCAATAAGGCTCTTGCCAAACCGTCCTTCTTTGGGACTGTGAAAATTATTGAGTAGACCCCCTTGCCTTTCTGGTGCTAGGGAACCTGCTCTATGGCCTCTATGTCCAGAAGATGCTGTATAGCTTGTAGCAGTCCCCTGTGTTTTTTGATATTCCTTGACCTTGGCGTAAGTAGGAATCTGTCCCCTGGGTGGCTGGATAGTTCTATTTTGTAGACTTGTTGTACAACAGAGAGAGCCCATCTATCTGAGATGGATTCTCTCCAGGCGGGCCAGAAGTCCAACAGGTAGGCCCCCATCTTGTTGCACTGATTGTCAGGACTGCTGCTTAGGGCCCCTAGGCTGTGTCCCAAAGGACTGGCAGGGTGAAACCCTATCTGCCCTGGCCTCTGGGCCTGTTCCATTGTTGTTTAAATGGTATGAAGGATTCCTTCTGCCGGAACTGGGGCCTGAAGGCCCCGAGAATCTGAGTGGTCCTGCACGAGAATACTTTGTCTTCCCTTCTGTGGGCTGAAGGCAGGGCCTTGCACTTGTTCTTAGTCTCCACTAGGACCTCCTTTAGGGCCTCATCGCAGAAGAGCTCCCCCACACACACACACACCCCACATAGGGTACTGCTGCCAGGTTGGATCTAGACGTGTTGTCCACCTTCCAATATTTTAACCAAATATTATGCCTAGCCAGGTCACCCGCACTGACTGCACGGGCTGAGAATACTATCTAGCATGGCATCTGCTGTGAAGGCAGCCACTCTGTAGGCATAGTAACTTGCGTCTCATCCTGGCTGGGTTGGTGGGTGGTTCATTAAGGAGCTCATCTATCCAATGTACTGAAGCTCTGGACACTAGAGAGGATGTGGAGTCGGCTCTAATGGCCATTGTCGAGGACTCGTGGGCCCTGCGCAGCACGGATTCTGCCTTCTTGTCTGCCGGGTCTTTGAATGAAGAGTCCCCGTCTCTGGGGACCACCACACCACTGAGGAGTGCCCTGAAAGGTGCATCCATGAGGGGGACCTTAAGCAAATTCAAGGTTTCGTCAAAATTATAAAGTTTATTAGCCAGCGCAGAGGACCTTTTGGAGGTGGACATGGAGGTCCACTCTTCCTTGATCATATCTGTGAAGCCCTCTGGCATCACTGATTTTGTCTGGAGGGGTTTGAGTTTTGGGAGGACCAGAGACCCCTTGGATACTGAGGTACCTTGATCAATGGGGGCTGGCTTTAAGCCAAGCGCAGCTATAGATTGGTTAATGAGAGGCTGAAAATCCTCCATGAGTGACACGATGAACGAAGGTTATACAGATTTGGTCCTGCATGCTCTGGTAGCTTGCCCTCCTCTGTGGAAGATGAATCAAGGTTGGGGCCACTCTGCATTGAGCCGGCTCTGTCCTTCCCGGGGCTAAAGAGGTCGTGGGAGTCCTCCCCAGAATCCTTGGAAGACCTCATCTCCCTACTCCTTTTTAGGGACACGTTTGGCTCCAGGGCCCCTATACTTCTTGCAAAGGGGTTCATCCTCCTAGGAATCTGAGGACGAAGAGTCATCCTTGTGCCTCTTGAGAGATTGGGCAAGGTCCTGCTCCTTCAGGGCTGCAGCCAGCGATTTTTGCACAGCCTCCTGGATCCAGCCCCTCCAGACTGCCGGGTCAGTCTAGACTTCTGTGATGGGGAATCCTCAACTGGGGGCTCCAGAGGTAAACAGGAGCCTTTGCGCACCCCCCCCCCGGATGGCTCTAATCTTACCGCGGCTTGCTGTGCGGGGTTTCCAGGGTGGTTCTGCTGCTTTCTCCGTGCCTCCATGTTGTCTTCCCCACTGCTCTTTCCCCTCCAAATCCGACTGGCTCTGCTGCGGCCAAGTGGCTGGCTGGTTTGCCAGGGGCAGTCTCTGCGCTGGAGACTGGGTTTCCCCTTGGCATGCAGGGAGGCAAGGGAAAGAATGAGAGGGGGCAAGGAAGCCTCCTTGGACAGCCTCTCCTCCGTCCAGTCCGGGGACGCTTCCAGGGCTGCTGTGGAGGATAGCAGGCATCCATGTTCGAGAGCCGGCGCTTCCTTTGGCGTTTCCTTTGCCCCGACGCCAGAGAGGGCCAGTGGTGTTGATTGTGCCCGGACTCCTCGAGCTCTTTTTCAGGTCAGTTTTCGGGGGGTGAGGTGAGCCACTGTGGCCCATTGGCACCAGCGAGGCTACCTCCCTCTGCAGCTATCTTCACAGTGTGCTGTCTGCTCTCCCATGGTTTCAGTGAGAAAAGCTAGTGCTAGTGCTGAGCGAGCCCCTCCCTGAAGACCAGAATGCTGAGCAGTCTCTTAGCGGGCACTGGCTGAAGGGAAAGGAAGGAGGGTGGGCAGCGGAGAATGGGGAGAATCCCCGGAAAAGGAGAGGCAGGAAACTGTCAATAGTGAGGAAAGAAGAAATAAAGGTGTTGTGTGTGTGTATAGCGGAGGCAAGTGGAGACAAACAAGGTCAGATCAGGAGAAAAAAGATCGGAGACGAGATAATGAAAGTGAAACCAGCTAAGAGAAGAAGCGAGCTGAGTGAGTATGACTCTATGGAGCAGAGGCAGGAAGTAAACTGAGAGGATCTGCCCATAGGCGGTGAGTTAAAGGATCTTCACTTCCTGCCTCTTGGAACACATGGAGGGACGTAATCCCATGTTGGGTGACCTCCTACACCAGCTGAGAATGGTTACATTTCTTGTACAGAGGTTTAACATCCAGGTATTTAGCTATCTAAAGAGTCAGCTGATCCCAAGGTTCTCTTAACAATTATCACTACTTCAGAAATACCTTAGTATGTTTCTCTTTGCAAAACAGTATCCCTTTGTAAGGAAAAGGGATGGGAAAGGGGGAAACAAAGCCTTTCTAAGCTTTGTTTTAAAAGAGACAACACTGTTCTGCACTTTAGATAGTTTGTTTTATCTCAGCTATTTCACAGTTGCCCCTTAATGGATTAATAAGGGCTTTTAAAAATGATCCTGGATGCTTTTAGACTGGCCTTTTGGTTTTACCAATGAATTGCTGCTTCAGAATAAATGGCAGCAATTTTTAAAAAGTCAACTGGAACAATTGTCAGAAGCTTATTACTGTATTGCCATCAGTGGGGATATGCCAAACATTTGTGCACATGCCTAAAAGCATGTGAGGGTCAAACTGGTATTGAAGTGTTGCTCTGGTAGCAGCAGCAGGGCCATGGGTGTAGCGCCCACTGGACAAATAGGGACAAATGTCCCTGGGCACAGAGGGTCAGGGGGCCCCCAAGCAGGACGTCCCTGCCCTGCCGCTGTGGCTGGCCGGGTTCTCCACCAGCCTCTCCAGTTGAACTGTGCAGCTGCCGCCCCTGCCCCACAGCTGCTATTTGTGTTCGCCGGGGGGGGGGGGGGAGCCAGGCGGCGAGTGTTGTGGCCAGCCAGCTGGCCTCTCCATCTGAACTGCGTGCCTGCGCAGTTCAATATGGAGTCACATGCCTGTGATGTCATGGGCATGTGACTCCATATCGAACTGTGCAGGCACGCAGTTCGGACGGAGAGGCTGGTGGAAATGCCAGCTGGCTGGCCACATTACCCGTCGCTGCCATCACCACCATTTGGCCCACCCCACGCACCCAGGCCAACACAGATAGAGACGGTGGGGCAGGGCAGGGGCAGCAACGGGGCAGGGCAGGTGCGACAGGGAGGTTTTGTTGTCCCGCCCCCTTGTGTCTGATGTCAGACGCAGGGGGCGTGTCTTAGGGGGCTGGGGAAGTGCACGCTTTGCACGCAATGGGGAGACCCCCTAATAAGATTTTGTCCCCTGGCCCTCAGAGGGTCTTGCTATGCCCCTGGGCAGGGCGCATATCACTGCCCTGCTCGCACCCTAGTAATCTACCATCCGAAAGCAACTGTCTCACCCTGCCTCATGAAAGTTCTGCCCCCAGTCATAGGAATTGAAACTTTGGGAAGATACCCATCACCTTCCTAATCTACAATATAGGAGAACTGTGAGCATGCCCATTTGTGCCGATTTTCTCTTAAGTTGGTCCCCATATTCCCCTCTTGTTCTTCACCACTCCAAGTCCAGAAATACACAGATTGTTTGTAAGTACACTTTTCTCCCTGTCTGTCTAGAATATGCAGCTTGATTACAGACAACATGATGATTATAGATAATATGACATGGCAGCTGTTCTACCACCACCTGGCCTGATCCCTTTCTCTATTCAGCTTCTCTCTCCCCACCCCCCTCATCGCTCACCCAGAAGCTGATTGTAATTGGATGTTGCCCTCACCCATTTCTTTGAATTCTTCGTTGGCCAGCTCCAACCATGCGACATCCATATAATTCAGGTCATAGCGACACACACTTTCCGCCAAAGTTCGAATGTCAACATAGCCTAGCTCAGGGGGCTCAGAACCTGAGGAAAGGATGTACTTCCGAGGTCTCGTAAATATGACTGCTTTTGTCTCCGACATAACTCTGAAAGTGCAGTAAACAAGAGGTGTTAATTACACTAGGTTTTAATCCTCTTGAAAGTGGCAAAACCTCAATTCTGCAATGCAATTACTGCCAGAGGCTACAAATTACTACACAGCAAAAGAAATCATGCTCATCCTCCATTAAATGGAATGGCTACAGAAATAAAAACATACTAGGGGAATATAACACAAAAATTGGTATTCATTTTCGTTTTAAAAGTAACCCACTGAGGGGTTTTTTTAAACTTCACTTGGTATCCTAACATATTAACAGATATAAAGACTAATAATAATTCTTGCATTTAATAATAGAGCAAAGGAATATAAAGAACGCAGCATAAAAGGTAAGAACAGAGCTCGATAAAATTTTGCATGACCAGCTGGCCCCACAGGATAGATATGAGTGCGCACATCTTCCCTTCCCCTCATGTTGCATTCCTTAATCGGGGGGGGGGGGGGGGAGGCTCATCTGAACTGCTCTCCCACATGTGATCCAACAGATCACAAGCATCTTTAAAGTGTTTTAATTAGGAGGCACAACAAGACGAAAAAATAACTGCCAAATTTAACTAAGCTTCAATTAATAAAATTTATTTTTGCCTCAGGAAAGTTCTGGGATCTCGATAGTGCACAGGGATGGAAGATATCATATTGAAAATAAGTTTGGTGGCCCAAGATTTTCTAAAGATACATATAGATACACACACACACACACACACAGAGAGAGCGCACACAAATGTGGTACTCGACGGAAAACCATGCTGGGTGAGGCACGACTGACGTTTCTGGGACTCAAAGACCGTGGGCCAATCTGAAGAATACTCGGACCACTACATGAGGAGGGACACGAATGTACATGCCCCCCTCCCCCTCTTAGTATACTGTTCCAATTCACATAATCACATGCATCTGCTTTAATACAACATTTAAACTACATGCAAGGGCAGTGCGAACACCCACCACCACCCACCCACAGTTATGCCAGTACTCCATGAGGGAAGACAGGACTGCAAATTCATTGTAGGTTGGGTGGAACCAGTCAGGTACATTGTTTGAACTCGCCCTGCAAGGATTCTCCCTCTTCTGTTCTCAGTAGTGAGAAAGGAAAGGCTGACAGTAAGAGGGCTTTAAAATATATACAGCATGATGCAGTCCCACTACAGGCACAGGACGCATGCATGGAAAATTCCCATAGGCTCAAGAGAGCCCTGTTTTCTCCCTGCAGTCTGAGAAAACTGCACCAATGTTGGCTCTAAAAATAGTAATCTTCAGAGTCCTACTTCTGTATTTATATCCTTTTAATAGGGCCCAGATGCTTGCAAGACATTCTTACCTTATTTTAAAAAGATGTAAGCATGAGAGTGTAAAAATGTGAAGATGAAAGATAAAAGCAGCCAAAATAGCAGCAATTAGCTTCCATAAGTATACAGATTTGAATAAAGACAAATCATTGTTATAAACCACTCTCTTTCTGGTTGAATCTAAATTTAAAAAGTATTAGTTCTATACCATTTAGAAGATTTGTGTAGGACCAGAACTAGGTTTGGAGTCTGGGCTAGATTACATTTTCAACCATTCTGCAATCATAGATCTGCGTCATAACATAAGGACACATTTCAAATTTGGATGCCGACATTAAGTTAATTTAGCCTGCAAGTCAGGTGAAAGAAATATGGGATAGGCCTCATGATAGGAACAAGGGCTGAGGTTGGAGGCACAAGATTTATCTGCATTTGTCCTGCACTTGTCACAAAGAAACCTTATATCTAGCAATAAGAAAAAGCCTATTCTGTAATCTAACAAATTATACAAATTGAGTTGATCTGTATTAAGATGCATGACAGTGGCTTCATTTCAGTTGAATGTGAAAGAATTTGGAATTCTCTGAAGTGCTTTTTGTTGGTTAAGCTTTGGGATTTGGGATTTTTAGGTGAAAAAATGGAGAACACATATGTAAGAGAGAGTGGGCCCTGTCAGATGCAACACAGAGCCAGAGCAGCTTGCAACCAAGCTTCCGAACACAAGCAGACCATTCCCTCCACAGATGACCGACAGCAGTGTGGTTTGTTTTGCTGCTGGGTGGTTTCCTTGGCCCTTCCCGCCACCATTTGCCCAATCCATGGCTGTTATTCGGCTGCTCTGTGCCCGCCTCTCTTGCTAAGCCAAGAATAAACCACGGGGGGCTGGTTCGGACACAATGCAGTGGCAAATCCAACCTTGCCTGAAACAATCAAGTCAACTGTAAACCTTGGGTACAAATGTTGGCTTGTGTGGCAAAATTGAACCTTGGGTGAATTTGGGAGGCACATTTGGAAGGGAAAGCGCAGTGGGGATTTTCACAGTAGAGGTTCCACGTTGCATCTGAAAGCACCCAGTGACTGAGGGTCACAGGAAAGTCTGCAAGCTAGACTTACTGCAGATTAGTGGTGTGCACGGAACCGGCAACTGCCAGTTCGAAGGGGATGGGATACCTTTAAGGACCAGGGAGGGTGCTATTCCCTCACCCCCAACCATGTTTCCCCCGCCAGCACTGTCTATCAAACGGACACTTCCGGCCTGCAACGTACTGCGGCAGCAAGGAGGTACGCTGCCGGCCCGCAAGAACGTTTTGATGGACAGCATCACTGGGGAAAACACAGTGTGGGAGGGTGTAAGAACACCCTCACCTTAAAAGTACCCCCCCCCCCGCGCCAACCTTTGAACTGGTGGAACCACCAGACATTCAAACTGGTTCGGAGATCTGTAAAAGGGCCTCCGAACTGGCTCCATGCACATCCCTATTGCAGATTCCACCACAATAACCAAAAGTCTTATTTACACGGTCACATATTTGTAAATCTTCAGCAGTGTTTAGCAAGACATTATCAGTATGTGTTTATTTTTCTCAGCAACCAGAGTGCTAGAAACTAGCTGTGTTTTGTAAATGAAAACTGAAATTATAATTATTCCCTGCAAGGATGAATTCAAACAGCCTTTTAGCAGACAGATTTCCGTGAAACTGCCCCAGGTGAAGTCACTGATTTGTGCTCTACTTCCAGATGTTGTGGGAAAGCAAGTTCCTTATTAAGGGTTGTATTTACTTGCCTGTGACGTTCACCCATTAGCTGAACAGGCATTAAAAGAAACATTGGGCATGCTTGCAATGAACACTGCAACAAGTCTGCTGGATCGGAAGTACTTCTTTTCAAGCGGCAGACAGAAGACCTCCCTCTGCCAGCAGATCTAGTGATAAGCAAGAATCCCAGTCTGCCATGTGAAGTGCTTACTCACAAGTAGATTTGCTGGTCAGGAGGGCTTGGCTCCAGCCCAGGCTGCTATTTGAAATGGAGCCTCAGCAATCTCTCAGGGCAATCGGTTAGCTGGCAAGGACTCCATTTCAAGGAGCAGACGGGACCCTAGTCACCAGGAGATTTCCTTATTAGTAAGCAACTCAACATGCTGTTTCACATGGCAGGTTGGAGTGATTATTCATAAGTAATTCCTGTGTTGCCTTTTCATAAGGGCAAACTGTACAAACCCAAAGAACAGAAGGAGAACAATCCTAAGAGAGGAAGAACAGCTTGTCCCTCTGATTCCCAGAAAGTTCCAGGGCGGTGAAAACAGATTCCCAGATCTATATGATTATGTGTGATTAGAAAGAATGCTGCTGCAGTTCAATAAAAGTTCAAGACTGTAGGCACCTGAAAGCACAAGCCTAGCATCTATAAGATGAGGCTGGTGAGGGGTGATTTTTCTTTTTGTATGATGGGTGACTACACCAAACTATACCTGGCTACTGGCTCTGGGATGGTCCCTGGACTGACCAGCACCTGAACACCTTTCTCCCACTCCTGTCTCCAGGGATCCGCTAGCACATAGTATTCATCGGGGTTTAGCTGGTAAGAGTCAGGCAGCTTCATGGCAGTGATCAGGTCCGTTCTGAACACCTGCAAAGAAAGGAAGTGAGAGAGAGAAAAGGGATGAGACACTGATATTTGATACTGACACTCTATGATTTACAGCTCCAGGGTAACCATGGAGCACAGTGCATAACAAGGACACCGTATCAGCACTCAACTAACATGGCCTATTAAGAGGCTAGACAGTGAACCACATCAGCATGCTGAAACAGAGAGGTGGGGGGGCCGGGCACTGTTTGGACTTAGGGCCTATAGTTCTATTAACTGCCTCCACGTTTACATGACATAACCCAGTTCCTGTGCAGTGCAAAGGAGCATTCGTTGCCATCAAGTTCAATAAAGATTTCAGAGGCTCAAAGCCTCCTCAGATAGACCCCCAAACAAAGTGCTGCTCCTCAATACAAAAAGGCCTAATCCTTGTCCTCCTCAGGTCTGCCATTGTCTAAACATCCAGTACATTAAAGGAGAGCAGGAACAAATCAGGTGCTGCCCAAATGGCCAGTTCCACTACTGGAGTCCTTACTACGCGAAGCAATCAAGTGTAGTAGTTGGACCAGAACTGAGGAGACCCAAATTCAAATCCCTTCAGCCATGAAACTCACTGAGTGACTCTGGGCCAGTCACTTATCTCTCAGCCTAACCTACCTCACAGGATTGTTATGAGGATAACACACTCTGGGCTCGTTGGAGCAGGATATAAAAGTAAATAAATTATGCTCTATATATTTCACACGATCAGAGCCAAAGATTCAAATGTCCCTATAGCCAGGTGACAGAGAGCACAAGCTTTGCATAAGATCCCAGGTTCAGACCCCAACATCTCTAGCGAAAAGCATCTCAGTAGGGCTGGCAAGGACTTTTGCTTGAGAGCAGTTGTCAGTCAGAATACTGAGATAAATGTTCCACCGGTCAATAAGAATGCAGCTCCTTACATCTCCAAAAACCCAAAATCACAGCTCCATAATACTGAGAACTCTAATTTGGTGACCCCTAATTTCTCCAAAGACATTTTAACACACCATCTACTTCAGTAAGAACCAGGATACATAACATGGGTGGCAGCAAGCAATGCACAGTGTAGCTCAGGTAATTAATAAGCCCAGAAAGAATGTCAGTTAAATTTATACTCTCTACAACAGAATCTGATTAAATTAAAAGATAGTGCATTGCCATTTTCAAGTCCAGCCCACCTAAAGCTGCTCCTACTGAAATTAATTAACATCCCCACCACCACAACCAAAAAATGATTTTTCATAGAAGCAATAGCTTTTGGATTGAGTTCTGAAAGTTGCTTTCCCTAAGATTAGCGCCTGATTTTCAGGTTATTTTTTGTATGGTAAAAGTAACTCCAAGCTGAGTATTTAAGGAGCGTGGTAGACCTTTTAAATCCCCACTCAATCATAAAATGTTTTTTGTTTTTAAAAACCATGTTTAACTTTGTGAGATGCTTGTGGTAAAACCATCTTACAAAGGTAAATAGTTTTTTTGAATGCATTTTGATGTGGCGAGAGTCAATGGCCAACATCCACACTAATGGTGTACTTGTGCACTGGGAAGAAGCATCCCTGCTGCAGAGAGCTTCTGGAGTGCTGCACAGTTACCATGCAAGGGGAGAGCAATTTTCACCAATCCCACCTTCACATGCAGCACCCAAAGATATGTCCCCGAGGGTCACACAGCCCACAAGGAAATATTTTCAGCTGGCACAGAGGAAGAAGGGAATCTGTGAAAATTGCTCACCTCTTGTGCAATAAGCATGCAGCACTCCAGAAGCACACAGAGAGCTTCTGGAGCTTTGGAAGCACATGAAGAGTTCCCAGAGCTCATTTCTTAAGAGGCCAGAATCCTTCCTGCTGGGAATAACTGAAAGAGAGTTCTCTAGATGGAATTTAACATTTTTTATGTATGCAACCATGGCGGCCAGGATAGTATATGCACAAAAATGGAAATACACTAAAATGCTCTCAAAAGAAGACTGGTTGATAAAAATTTTGGAATATGCTGAGATGGCAAAGCTTACAGCACTTATAAGAGATGAAAATTTGGAATGTTTTAAAGAAGATTGGGAACCATTTTTGCTTTACTTAAAGAATTATTTTTCTAATATGGACTTTACAGTAGGGTTTGAAATATAGTAATAACAGCAGGTTGGGTTGGGTAAAATCAAGTAGTATGGTGGAGTATGCATGTTTTGAATTATTATAGCAATGGTTTATATGTATAGTTATTGTGAAACGTGCAGATAGGCAAGCGGGAAGTCAATATTTACTTATGTGTAGAATTAGTTATATGAATGTAATCTGAATGTTAAAACTATTGTAAAATCCAATAAAAATTTAAACTGCAAAAAAAAAGAAAAGAAAAAAAAAAGAAAAGAAGAGTTGCCAGAGCTCCACAGTGCTTATTTTTTCACAAGAGCTGGCAATTGTTGCCCATCACTCCCTTCTCCTGCCCCACCCAAGAACGTCCCTGAAGGTGGCACAGCCCTCAGGGACCTATTTTCAAGTGGTGTAGGGGATCAGCAAAAATCATCCACACCTTACACACTAAGCACAGCAGAGCTCCCAAAACTCTCCACATTGGGGATGCTTCTTCTTGGCACAAGAGCATCAGGTGAATGAGAATGCCATCCAATATTTATTCCAGTCAAGACAAATTCTGGTTTTATGAATTCTTCCATCATGAAATAAATAACAGCTTTAACCAAATGATGGTGCCTTTAAATAAAATCCTCCCTATGTAAAGCTAGTGTAGTGTTCTCTCTCTCTTTCTCTCACATACATGTGAAAAAGTAGTCTGATAACTGACTTCAAAGCCACATCATCAATTGCATTTTAATTTGCTGCTGCATATAACAGCTGGTGACAGAGAGATTTGCACCCATTTAAACAGATATAACATGGCAAGGTACCAATCTGTTCTAGCACTACATCCAATCATGAAGATAGCAGACCCAACCCTGCAGAACCCAAGCCATAGTGCAAACATTCTCCAGAAGAATACATGGTAGAAGCAGGTCATGACGTCTGTCTGAAAAAAAGCCACGTCCATCCATTTCAGCATCCAGACAAGAACAACAATATACCAAACTGGCCACAGAGGACACGTGACATAGGTTGGCTTCTATTATCTAAACCAAAATATCAGCCAGGAAAGATGGCAGCCAAGATCTCTTGTTGCAGCTCTACATCCATTGCTTACTACTAAAGCACCATCTGCCATCCAGATTTACCAGCCCTTTGCAACCACAGTTCAACTTTGCTTTGAACATGAAGAATTTCTGAAACCAGGAAAACATCTTGAAAGTTGTAGGAAGTTATCAGATGCAAGCAAGCAAGCAAAGATGGGATCCTTCCCCCAGCATGTGTCATGAGTTAGAACCATACATCTTTGCAGAAAGCCCATTACGCTACACTTGCAAGTGCTTGATTCAATCTGATTCATCACTGCTCATCAGCAAAACAGAAACCGCAAAGTGGAAGGCCTTAAAGGAGCAAGACTGTGCATGCCTCAATATCTTCTACTGCTTCTCACATATTCCCGCCAACAAAGCAACAATAAAAATTCATGCTCAGCACCTCCTCTTCAAGCTTCTGCATTAACAGCAACGGCTGAAAACCATGTGCAGCACAAGCATGTTCATCAAGTGTTTGAAAAGCAGGGTAGGGAGCAAAGATGATTTTGCCACCAACAAAGTAACTGAATCAGCCCATGCAGTACCACAAAACAGACACCACTTCTTCAGCAGTCCATCTGAAGACTAATCGATTTATGGCTCGTGCAATTAGCAATAGCAGCTTCACTCTACAGACTTCTAAAACTGGAAACAGATTGCCAGGGGAATGATGGTAGTGGTGGGGTGTGTGTGTGAAAATATTGTTTCTCTAGCGAAAATCCTCAAACCACTTATTATGGATTAATCCCAGGGCTTTGCTGGGGCTGATCCAAAGTAAACGCTTTGAGGGTGTACTGTATGTTACCCAACATCATGGAGGATGCAAATGTGCTTCAAGTACATTGCACTGTACATCCAGTCCAACTTGCTATACTGATGTAATAAGCCTTTCTATTTTCAATTTATAATCGAAACATCCATGGACAGCCAGAATGGTGCAGTGATTAGAGAGTCAGATAAGGCTCGAGAGACTCTTTAAATTCCTTCTCAGCCATGAAACTCAGCAGTTTCACCTTGGGCCAGTCACTCTCAGCCTAACCTACCTTACAGGGTTGCTGTGAAAAGGATGGGGGAAGAAGCCATCAGCACCTCCAGAGTTTCTTGGGAGGGTGGAATAAAAAGGTAATAAATATTTCTCCAAAAAAGGGACTTGCCAATTATACAGACTTGAAACACTGTATTCAAATTTGTCCCAAGTGTAACTGAAATGAAATGAGTAAAATAAAAAGGTGAACTTGCTGGCAGGACTGGCTCTGGGCTGATTATAATGGGTACATTGCAAACTATTTAAGGTATCAAAGGAGACTGGGTCTCACTAGCTCCCAGTGATAGTCAAATATTCACTATGCCAGCTTGGCCAAAGGAAATGCACATCACCAACAGTTTGAAAGAGATGGGGAAGAGGTAACTCCTGCCTTAATAAGTGTTTTTGTATCCTAAGAGAAGCCCACATTGCATTTTGACATCCATGATTCCAGAGAGAGATTTCACATAGGATTCTGTTAGAATCCTTTGTTTACAGAATAAACTTATATAAACTGTCCAGGATGAACTAAGGAAAAACTGCTTAGGAAAAGCAAATTAATTGTATTTGGTAGAGAACTCTAAAAACATTGCCATTTTAAAAAAGCTACAGAATCTTATGCCAGACTCAAGATTTCAGACTTTTTAATATTGATTTTATCTGTCTGAGGAAAACCAGGGTGTGAACACTTTTGAGCTTAAACATGTGTGGTGAGTTGCTTTGGCTATAAGACAAAAGGAAAATTTAATGCAACATCAAGGATATGGTTTTCAAGATTCACTACCTCATACTGCTATCCCTGCTGCTCTGTAGATGCAACCAAGATACCTGAAGACAATGATGTAGAATGACTGATCTCTGAAACTGTGACCAGCACACAGATTTTCATATATAGAAAGCTTTGCAAGTGGCATTTTGCATTAACACACTGCCCTGGTTCTCCAGGGTTTTTTAGCTGTTTGAATTGTTTAATTGGTTTTATTCTGTTTTTATAGTTTGAGTTTAACTGTTAACTTGTTTTATTTTATTTATTTATTTAACGTATGTTTACCTTGTTGTAAACTGTAAAAAAAAAATGGTAAAATTGTTTTTATCTTGTTGTAAACCGCCCTGAGCCATTTTGGAAGGGCGGCATATAAATTAAATTAAATTAAATTATTAATAATCTGGAGTAGCGTTCAATATAAATTCAAAATAAAACAAGAATGGGTATAATACACATCAGGAGTGGGTCGGGAAGGAATGTTTATCACTTGGAATAGGAACCTGAAACACCCAATCCAGTGATGTGATCAAGAGTTCTATTGACAACTGCTGTCCCATTCACTTCAGTAGTGTAACCCTACTATAATGTATTCTACATGGAAATGCATTCAAAGAACTTCAGCTGGTACAAAATGTAGCCACCAGGCTGCTATAAGGGGTTCATTTTTTGTGATCATGTGACATCTACACTGTAATGATGTCACTTTGCCACCAGACACAATTCAAAGGACCTAAATTTTTAAAGGACGACTTGCACCAGTCTGAACCTGCCTGCACACTTTGGACTTCAGAGAAGGCCCTGCTCCATGTTCTACTGCTGTCTGAGGTGCAGCTGGTGGGCATGACAGACAGAATTGTTACAAAAGTGGCACCCAGGTTGCAGAAGAACTTGACTCAAAATACTCAACTAGCCCCAACTTCAAAGCCCTAAACAGCTTAGGTCCCCATCATTTTGGGAAACACTTCCTCCTATACAAGCTACCCTACAGTACCTTCTGATGAGGTCCTGCTAAAATTCTGTCTCGTGTGAAGGCTACATTAGGAGGGCAGCCTTTTTTGTAGCAGCTCTGATGATCTAGAACAGGGATTCTCAACATTGGGTCCCCAGATATCATTGGACTTCAACTCCCATAATCCCCAACCAAAGGCCACTGGGGCTGGGGATTACGGGAGCTGAAGTCCAATAGCATCTGGGGACACAACATTGAGAATCCCTGACCTAGAACTCTCTTCTGGGAAGTTCATACAGCTGTTCTCCCAAAGGCAGGTAAAAACCTTTTGTTTCCATTAGACTTTGACAACTAACTACTGCTGCTTGGGCCTGTTTTAGAATGTTTTGTTGTGCTGCTGCTGCTTCCCCACCCCACCACCACCACATGATGATTGTTTTGTTTTTCATCTCATACTGCATTTTATTGCTACTCACTTTAACTTTACTCGTTGCTTTTTAAAAAGAAAACTTGTTACTGGCTGTTGTGCTACTTTTATATATCGTATATTTCATTTTGCTTTTCTACCACCACTTGTTGCGTTTCATGTTTAGCCTTTTGGGGACATCACTGTGGTGCCCAAGTGTAGGGTAAAAATATTTAAACTAATATAAGGCCTTTTGCACATGCAGATTTACTGCCACAGTGGGAAAGAACGGGCAGCTCATTCATTCACACTGCAAAGGACTCTAATAAGCACATGCTAGTTAAGTAAGGGGAAAGTGTTTGGCATTCTGAATGGCCCAGAACCAAACATGTTATGTGCCTGGCTATGATTAACCAGAGTCCAAGAAGTTCAATCCCCAAAAACAAAATTTTCTTGTAGTCTCATATGTGGTAGAAAAGTAAAATATTAAACAGTTAACCAGTAAGAATTAGTTTTACTGTTAATATATTGCAGTAAACATTTACAAATGTCATCATTTATTAGGTGGTAACACCAGGAGTCGAAATCGACTTGACGGCACACTTTACCTTTAGCAAGAGTAGAAGTAGTTAGCCATTAGAGCGGTCCTCCTTCCCCAATGCTAAAGATGAGCAGAGGTAATCCCCACCCAGTGGAAGATGGGTGAAGTAGTTACCCCTGCCTGTTAGCCGCACTGTTAGTAACATTGCCCAGTGGAAGACAGGTGTAAGTAGCTACCCCTGCTACCCACATCAAGGCCTAGGTCATGTCCAGGTCACCCATGCCTAACCTAACACCATTATTGTCAATAGCACCAACCAGGCTGAACTAGGCCTCACATACCGTGGAAGACAGATGGAAATAGCCGCTCCCACCATGCTCACCAAGGCATAGCTCATACTGGGCCAGCCCTACCTAACCCAGCCCAACTACTGGTAGTAGCACCAACCAGGCCAAGATAGGCCCCGCCCAGTGGAAGACAGGTGGAAGTAGCTGCTCCTGCCACACTCATGTAGGCCTTACGCATGTCCGGGTCAGCCCTACCTAACCTAACCCCATTATTGTCAGTAGCCAGGGAAGGAGAAGAACGGCACACAGGTACCTACTCCAAGAGAGGAGACTTCACAGCCTGGCTGGCCAGAGTCAATGTGAAAAAAGCCGGTTGGAGTCCCCTCACTTCCCTCATTTTTTCCCTCACTGGAGTTGTGAATTTATTAACATGGTTAAATGATATAATTTTAATTGTTACTTTTAAAAACTATATTTACATTGCTAATATGTAGCTGAAGGGACATCTGCCAATATGCAAGGCATGTACCAGACTACACTTGATGATCCATTGTGAAAAGTTCAAACCGATCTGTATTTCCCTCTTTGATCTTAATTTCTCAAAGTGTAGCACAGGAAGCATTGAAAGAGACAAAGCTTTCTGGTTTGACCACTTTGCTGAACAAGGGCTATTATTCATTAGTGCCACGTAATGGCTAGGAAACTACAAAAACACTCTGAAAAATACATTTTTTCCCCACTGTGCACCACAAATCAAAAGACAAAATTCTGCAATATACAAAAACAAAGCGAGAGAGAAGAAAAGAAAAAGAAGACTCAAAAAAACTAGGTTGGGTTGGTGCCAAACTAACCCAATATTCATGGCTAAATAACTAACTTGATGCTGGCAGGGACTGTGGCAGCAGCTGAGCTCCCTGATCTCCTGGCCAGAAGAAAGGTTGCTGGGTGCCAGCTGAGATGGAGCAGAAAAGGAAAGAAAAAAAAGTATTAGGAAAAGGAGGCATATCTGTGTTTTAGCAAGATGCAAGGGCATGTAAAAAGAGATACCTCTGATGGTTTTCGATCTTCGTGCTTCGAGCATGAACTCCCGCGGTGCCGAGACCTAGAATGCTGGGACCAGGTTGACAAGCCTAGGAGAGGGGAAAATACAGAACTGAGAACTGTGCAGGCATTGGTCCAAAAGGACTTTTCTAAACCCATTTTCACAAGATTTCTAAATTGACTTCAATGGGATCGAAAGCTGCCGAGAGATCCAAAAGGACCAACGGAGTCACACTCCCTCCATCAATTCCCAATTGGAGATCATCCATCAGGCCGACCAAGGCAGTCTCCACCCCACAGCCCACCCAAAAGCCAGTTTGAAATGGGTCTAGATGATCAGTTCCCTCCAAGATCACCTAACATGATTATCACGACAAAAAACAGATTTCAAAAGATTTGCTCTTATTTAACCATCCAAACCAGAAATTTCCAAGCTAGAATAAAACCTTAATGTTATTGAACTGATAATTTAGGAGTTTTTGGTGATAAATCTTTACTAGTTAACCCAGGTAGGTTCAATAGCCTCTTATTAAATTAAGATTCAGAATATATCTTACTCTACCCATCATAATTGAATCTATTAATAAGTTGATATGTGAGCTATGCAATGCAATATTAACTCCAAACACTGAACAAAAATACCTTTTTTATTGTGAACACAAAGAAAAACTAAGAGCTGGTAAACATAAAACATTTTTGTGTGACACACCATCCTCAGCTTAAGTAAAACAAATGAGCACAGATGAAAACCTCGGTCCCCCAGATGTTAAATTCCTTAGACACACAGTTCCCATCTGTGCTCATTTGTTTTTCTTAAACTGAGGATGGTGTGTCACACCGAAACATCTTAAGAACATAAGAACAAACCTGCAGGATCAGGCCCAAGGCCCATCTAGTCCAGCGTCCTGTTTCGCACAGTGGCCCATCAGATGCTGCTGGAAGCCACAAGCAGGAGTTGAGGGCGTGCCCTCTCTCCTGCCATTTCTCACCTGCAACTGGTTCTCAGAGCCATCCTGCATTTTGAGACTGGAAGTGGCACACAGCCCTCCGACTAGTAGCCATTGATGGACCTCTCCTCCATGAAGTTATCCAAACCCCTCTTAAAGCCATCCAGGTTGTTGGCTGTCACTACATTCTGTGGCAGAGAGTTCCACAAGTGGATCACGCATTTTGTGAAAAAGTACTTCCGTTTGTTGGTCCTAGACCTCCTGGCAATCAATTTCATGGAGTGACCCCTGGTTCTAGTGTTGTGTGAGAGGGAAAAGAATTTCTCTCTCTCCAAATTCTCCAAACCATGCATGATTTTTGTAGACCTCTATCAGGTCTCCCCGCAGTCGTCTTTTTTTCTAAGCTAAAAAGCCCCAGGTGTTGTAGTCTTGCCTCATAAGAAAGGTGCTCTAGGCCCCTTAATCATCTTGGTTGCCCTCTTCTGCACCTTTTCCAGTTCTACAATGTCCTTTTTAAGATGTGGTGACCAGAACTGTACTCAGTACTCCAAGTGTGGTCGCACCACAGTTTTGTATAAGGGCATTATAATATTAGCCGTTTTATTTGCAATCCCCTTCCTAATGATCCCTAGCATGGAATTGGCCTTTTTCACAGCTGCCGCACATTGAGTCGACACTTTCAACGAGCTGTCCACCACGACCCCAAGATCCCTCTCCTGGTCAGTCATCGACAGCTCGGTGATCTTATCTTTTTATGTTTACCAGGTTTTAGTTTTTCTTTGTGTGTACAATGAAAAGGTCTTTTTGTTGAGAGTTTGGAGTTAATACGTGCATTGCATCGCCGACATATCGACTTATATGTAGAATCAAATGTTTTGTGTACCAACTTACAAGTGAAACAAAAAGCCAAACTGTTTGTGACCACATGCTACAAATAAAGCCAACAGGGCATGACTCTCTCTCTCTCTATCACGGGGCTTGACAAATTCCAGGGAGTCGTTGGCAACTAGAAATTTAACCATGGCACCCAAATTAGGAAATTCAGAGTTATTTAATAAAATAAATTTGTCCCAGGCAGCCCTGTTTCTGTTCCAAGCATGTTACTTGTAAAGATAAGAGAATCCTATTTATCCTTCTGCCCCACAATGTCTGTCACTAAGTCCAGTAATTTTGTCAAATGTCCATTGTTTGGCTCCTAAATTTTAGGGCTGGCTTCTAGATCCAAAGAAAATTTGTCAAGGCCTGCGCTATGTACCAAGGTCATTTGACTATTGGACAGAGAAGTGCTGAAAGAGAACTACTGAACAATTCTTGGTTTTTTAACATAGCTTTCCTACTACAAATATTTATATACCATTTTTCAACCATATTCTCTAAGCAGTTTGCATAAAAATAAATAATAAATAAATAAGATGGCTAGAGATACAACATAAGAAAATGCAAGCAAAGTATGGAGGAGCTGTCCAATAAGCACATTACAATTATGAAAGTCAATTAATACAGGTGGATCCCATTATCCACTATGGATAACAGTGGGGAAAAATGGTTAATTTCCACATATCCACAGTTTCGGAGTGGCCAGAAATTACCTCCGTGTTCTGCCTGTATCTTCAAATTATTATTTTTTAAAATGCCATTATCAATAGCTGAACACATCTTTACTGTCTGGCATTTTCTCAATAATTCTATTACCAAAATAATAAGCAGATATCTGATCATGGTGTTAGTCTCATCTTAAACAAAATACTAGACACACATATTACCAGATGTGCAATGCCACATCTCAAAATGCACCAGTGACAAACATTGCAACGTAAATGTGCTTTTACAAGGCCAAAGGATCAGGTTCTTCATACGACTGTCTTTGACACTTTATAATCATACTAGTCATTAAGCCCGTTACATTAAACGGGCACTAGAAGTGTTGTGGAGATTTGTTTGCAAGAACAGTCTTTCTTCAAGGGTTTCCTTCCTTCCTTCCCCCTCCCTCTCGCCCTCCTTTCCTTCCTTCTTTCTTTTTTCTTTCTCTCTCTCCCTCTTTCCTTCTCTCTCCCTCTCCCTCCTTTCCTTCTCCCTCTTCTCCCTCCCTCCCTCCCTTCTTTCTTTTTTCTTTCTTTCTTTCCCTCTTTCCTTCCTACCTTCTTTCTCCCTCTCTCTCTCTTTCTCCCTCTCTCCTTTCCTTCCTTCCTTCCTTCCTCCTCCTCCTCTTTCTGCCTGCCTCCCCCCCCCGCTCTCTTTCTTTCCGTTGTGTGTCTTGTGTCTTCAAGCACTGCCCGTTCGGAGAAAGGAACTACTCCCGCGCGGCGCCCTGCCAAGTCCCACCGGGATCTCTCTGCTCCGAGGCTGGCTGTCTACCTCCCCGCCCCCTTAACTCTGCCCAGAATGAGTCACCCCGGTCTTCTGCCTCTTTCACAGTCGGGTTGGGGAAGAGGGGAGACCCCCTCTCCCAGCTGGAATGAACGTGGTTTTCAGGCTTGCAAATGCGTTGCATCTCCCGTCCAGAATCCGGATTTTTGCACGAATCTTTGCCACGAGCATTTGCTTTTCAATCTTTTGCAAACCTCTCCCTGCCCCACTCCCCTGGACTGTTACCCCCCACCCACTCCCGGCACAGACTCTGTGCTCCCCTTTCCCTGCAGATGAGTCCATTTGGGCTGCTCCTGGTCCGCTCCGAATCGAGCCTTTGCCTGGCTTCTCGGCGGCAGCACGGGCAAGAACACGAGGCTGGCGGCCATGGCGAGGTGGCGGGATGTTTCAGGGCCGCTGTCATCTTCTCATCTTATTGTATTTCCCCCACCCTCTCCCCGTCTCGCATGCACAGAGCGGTTCTGAGCGGACAGCACCATGCGCACTCTATCCGGGAGGGGGGACCAACCCTTCCCTTCCGCCTCTGCCCCTTCCTAGATAGACACCTAGACCCTGAGGCAAAAACCCCACCTCCCATACAAAAACGGGACTTGTGTCTCAGCCCGCGAAACAGAGACAACGTGTGTCTCCGGTTGGAAAATACAGCCCTATGACGTAAAGCGGTCCCCCCACTCAGCGCGACACAAATGGCTCGCCCCACGCATGCGCAGAACACCCGGCAGAGACACGGACGCAGACACCCAGCAGAGACACAGACGCAGATACCTAAGCATTTTATTATATAGGATTGACAGTTGTATTGATTTTAGAAACAAACAGATCCTAGAACAAATCAATCCAGAATTTTCACTCAAGGCACAAATGACCAGGCTCATACTTTGGACACATTATGCAAAGATCCAGCTCCCTTGAGAAGTCCCTAATGCTGGGGAAAGTTGAAGGAAAGAGAAGACGAGGATGACCAGCAGCAAGGTGGAATTACGACAGCAATGAATGCACCACTGAGAGACCTTAAAGGCCAAGCTGAAGACAGATCATCCTGAAGAGAATCTATCTATGTGATCATGAAGAGTTGGCACTGACTTGATGGCACTTAATCAATCAATCAATCCATTTTTGGTTGAGAACTTTCTGACATTGTAAACGTAAAGTAAACGTAAAGTAAACGTAAAGTAAACGTAAAGTAAACGTAAAGTAAACGTAAAGTAAACGTAAAGTAAACGAAAAGTAAACGTAAAGTGTGCCGTCAAGTCAATTTCGACTCCTGGCACCCACTGAGCCTTGTGGTTTTCTTTTGGTAGAATACAGGAGGAGTTTACCATTGCTTCCTCCCATGCAGTATGAGATGATGCCTTTGAGCACCTTCCTATATCGCTGCTGCCCGATAAAGGAGTTTATTTTTGTTTATGGTATGGAAACATACCAGCGGGGATGCCAACCAGCAACCTCTTGCTTGCTAATCAAGTCATTTCCCCACTGCACCACATGTAAAGCAAAAATAGAGGAAAACTGCTTCAAAATTATGACAGCAGCTGATATCCTGCTATCTGGTGCACCTGCACAAGGAAAAAAAGTTGTGTTCATACAAGGAGGTCATAGAGCTGCTGTGTGAAATTAGGCAACCAGGACATGTGCAAGTGTTGCGCAACTTGTCAACATCTTCTTCTGCTATCACAGTCTATTCCCCAAACAAATATTTCTCTCTTTTCACAACATCATTGCGCTATATCCTGAAGCTAGTGAAAAGCCATTACACTGGTGCAACACTAGTCTGAAATACAAGCTCCCAGCATACGCATATTGCCTGTGCAATGAACCTGCACAAG
The DNA here is from genome assembly GCF_027244095.1 of Hemicordylus capensis. Lineage (NCBI taxonomy): Eukaryota > Metazoa > Chordata > Lepidosauria > Squamata > Cordylidae > Hemicordylus > Hemicordylus capensis. The sequence goes on along the minus strand of NC_069661.1, from coordinate 49,935,925 downwards.
CATAATATCTTCCGCAAGTGCACTGTTAGTCACAATGCCAGCCTATGTTTGCTGCTGAATTTAGACCAGGGTTGCACCACTGTGGCCCTCCAGCCATTGGACTACAACTCCCATCATTAAAAAAAAGAAAAGAAAAGAAAAGATAAGTAGTTAAAGAGCCCCTGGTGGCGCAGTGGTAAAACTGTCACCCTGTAACCAGAAGGTTACAAGTTCGATCCTGACCAGGGGCTCAAGGTTGACTCAGCCTTCCATCCTTCCGAGGTTGGTAAAATGAGTACCCAGAATGTTGGGGGCAATATGCTAAAAATCATTGTAAACCGCTTAGAGAGCTCCGGCTATAGAGCGGTATATAAATGTAAGTGCTATTGCTATTGCTAAAAAAAAAAAACACCTATTTACCATGAGGTCAAAACGGGCAGATTTGGGGGCTGGTGAAAGATGTTAAAATGCTTGGACAGAAATGGTACTTCTGCATTCAATCTATTTGCTGAATCTTACCACTCTGTATTTCATACCCTGCATATATTGCTATATACACATTATTTTCCTAAGGCAGAGAGAGAGAAAGATTTCAACATTTTTAAAGATGCAGCCGTCCCATGAGCTGCTGGAGCATATCCGGAGTCCCAGGGAGCACACTTAGCAACCAATATGCTACCCTGCATGGCAGAAGATTAGCTACAGAGTGCATGATGCAGAACACAGTTGTAAAACCAGCTGCAGGGCATCCAGCTGTGTCCCAGGAGAGCTCCCGGCTATCATTTCATTGACACTTCAAAGCCCGAGCCCTCGTGGAGGCTGTACGCCCTTGCCCCTACTGTAAACACACAAGGTTTCTACATCGCTAAATCAGACAACACAACAGAATTTCCAACACAGATGCATGCCTAGCTCTGGTATTTCCATCTGCCGAGACTCCTTCTGGGCTCTCTTTGAGCAAGAGTGGGCACCGTTGCCAAAAGCACAATTTGTTGGAAAACTGTGCAGCTGGAGCAAAAAATGGAAGTGGTTAGAACAGTCTGAGCTGCCAAGCCATCATCATAAAACCTTATTTCAGACTTCCTTCTAAGCCTGCCAAGATCGTGGACTAACAGACAGTCCACCCACCAGTCCCACACAATGCGGGCCACAGTCTGAGGGCAAATGCTCTGCAGAAAATTGCTTTCAAAACAAACAGCTCTAAACCAAAAGACAGAGATCATATTAATGTACCCAGGCTCACTGTTGGTACTCTATGCATTATAGATACTACTGCAGATATATCATATGCATTTGCTCATTAAGCATTTGCAGTGAGAGGTGTGTCATCACATTTTTGTCTGGTTTTGGTGGTAGCTGTTTTAAATGCAGCCACAGGAGGGAAAATCCAGACTGGGATTACAATGTGGAGTCCTTTTCCCCCCCAAAGAAAAACTGCTATTTGCCCCAGGAAGAGAGGAAAACATGGGCACAAATACCAGCTTTCTGCCCAAGGCAAATAGCATCATCAGGGGTAAAGGGTTAAAACTCCCTCCACCAGCTCACATCATGGTCCCAATCCAGATTCAGGACCTTCATGGCTATTATTTAAAAAATAGAAATAGAAATTGTTATTTCAGAAATATAATCTGGAAGTGCAATGGTGTGTTTGCTGTCTTGACTAAGAACGTAACAGCAGCCCTGCTGGGTAAGGCTCAAGGCTCTAGTGCAGCATCCTGTTTCCCACAGTGGCCCACCAGATGCCTCTGGGAAGCTCACAGGCAAGAGCAAAGGGCATGCCCTCTCTCTTACTGTTGCTCTCCTGCAACTGGTATTTAGAGGCATCTTGCCTCTGAAGCTGGAGATGGCTTATAGCCCTCTGACTAGTAGCCATTGATAGACCATGAGTTTATCTAAACCCCAATTAAAGCCATCCAGGCTGCTGGCAGTCACCGCATCCTGTGGCAGAGAATTCCACAATATTATGTGTAGTGTGAAAAAGTACTTCCGTTTGTTGCTCCTAAATTTCTTGGCATTCAGTTTCATCGGATGACCCCTGGTTCTAGTGTTATGAAATAGGGAGAAAAACTTCTCTCTATTCACTCTCTCCATACCATGTATGATTTTATAGTCTTCTATCAGGTCTCACCTCAGTCATCTTTCTTCTAAACTTAAAAGCCCCAGGTGTTGTAGCCTTGCCCCATAAGAAAGGTGCTCTAGGCCCCTGATCATCTTGGTTGCCCTCTTCGGCACCTTTTCCAATGCAGAATGTCCTTTCTAAGGTATGGCGACCAGAACTGTATGCAGTACTTTAAATGTGGCCACACCATAGTTTTGTATAAGGGCATTATAATATTAGCAGTTTTATTTTCAATTCCCTTCCTAATGATTCCAAGCATGGAATTGGCCTTTTTTCACAGCTGCCGCACATTAAGTCGACACTTTCAACGAGCTGTCCACCATGACCCCAAGATCCCTCTCCTGGTCAGTCACTGACAGCTTAGACCCCATCAGTGTATAAATGCAGTTGGGGGTTTTTGCCCCAATATGCATCGCTTTACACTTGCTAACACTGAATTGAATTTGCCATTTTGTTGCCCACTCCCTCCAGTTTGGGGAGATCCTTTTGAAACTCCTTGCAAACCCTTTTGGATTTTCACTATCTGAAATAGTTTGGTGTCATCTGCAAATTGGGCCACCTCGCTGCTTACCCCAACTTCTATATCATTTATGAATAAATTGAAAAGCACTGGTCCCAGTACAGATCCCTGGGGGACCCCACTTCTTACTTCCCTCCATTGTGAAAACTCTCCATTTATACCTACCCTCTGTTTCCTGTCCTTCAACCACTTACCAGTCCACACGTGAACCTGTCCCCTTTCCCATGGCTGCTATGTTTTCTCAAGAGTCTTTGATGAGGTACTTTGTCAAAAGCTTTTCAAAAGTCCAGGTATACTATGTCAACTGGATCACCTTTATCCACACACCTGTTGACACTCTCAAAGAACCCCAAAAGCTTGGCGGGGCAAGATTTGACTTTGCAGAAGCCATGCTGGTTCAGCAGGGCCTGAAGGACACAACCTGCTAGCAGTGATAATTAGCCCCTTCTAATGCAACGTTTAACAACAGTACTATCCTTTGCCTGATAATTCTTTATCGGATAGTTCATTTAGCAATGACAGCTAACCCAGCCTTGCAGTTAAATCCAAAAAGCTTACTTGCCCAGAAAGAAACGTTTACTAGCCCACCTACCAGCATAGATCTATATTGGATATTTGCAGCTCATTGAAGGACTGAAAAGAAATAAGAATCCAGCCTTTCACAATTTACAAAAAGATTGATGCCCGTTGATTATTTATTTAAAACATATATACCCTGCCCCTCTAGTGCAATACTGCTTGAGGTGGCTCACTAAATTAGTAAAACAGATAACAATATAAAATTAACAGAAGTTAAGTAAAAACAAGACCAAATTAGAACTAATTACAAATTAGAAACTTTAAGTTGGAATGCTAAAAGCCACCAGATGTGAGCAACAGATAAAACATTTAAAAGTTCCTCAAAAAGCTAGGTCTTTTATTTTTGGTCTATGACCGTAAATAAATTATCTATTATCTAGGTCTTAATTTTTCATTTCTTTATTTTTTATTTTTTAACCCTGAAGGAGGGAGCACAACAAAGCTCTTCCAGGAGTGACTGTCTGCAAGTTTAAGTCTCAAACTACCTTTTTGTTACATTGTTGAATGGCTTGAGACAGAGCTTCCTGTTTCAAGTGACCCCTCCAGAGCAGCATATACTTCTATAAGACACACCTCCTTCTGTACATACCTATTATTACTACGAATATTTATATACCGCTTTTCAACAAAAGTTCCCAAAGCAGTTTACACAGAGAAATAAAAAGTATTAAGTAAAATGACTCCCTGTCCCCAAAGGGCTCACAATCTGAAAAAGAAACAAGATAGACACCAGCAACAGTCACTGGAGGGTTGCTGTGCTGGGGATGGATAGGGCCAGTTGCTCTGCCCCTGCTAAATAAAGAGAATCGCCACTTTTTTTAAAGGTGCCTCTTTGCAGGGGAATATACCTCATCGATACAGTCCATGTTTTCTTAGCCTACATATAGTTTGCTGTGCTATAGTCAAGTACAGCAAAGTGTTTGGCTAGTTACAGAGCTGTGAAACGTGGCCTGGTCATCTTGTTACACACTGCTGAGACTGTTCCTTTATGCCATAAGTGGCCTAAGTGCCACTTGGGAACTGCGTATGACTGGTGAATAATACAATTGCAATTCTGGGGCAATTCAACAGTTGATTTGATCATTATATTAAAGACAGAAGCTTGCACACTTCTCCCTTTCCTTATCCTCAGTCGTATTCTTGAAGAGAACGTGCTTTCACAATTAAGAATTTTCACTCTTTGGTGTATCGTTCCCAAATATGACACACCAAATCCAAATCCACTATAGATAATTGTGTGGGTTTCCCAGAAAAACATTTCCATGCGATTTGATTCACTCAATTGCACAAAACGTGCTTAAACCATTTTTCTCAGAAAATGTTACTATGCAAATTGCCCTGCCACCCTGAACAGATTGTGATCCAATCTGGCATATTTGCAGTGGATCACCCTATAGAAAGCCTTTTTTATATCAAAAGATTGCTGTAGTTAAAGTAGCTCTTTTATTTTATTAATGGATGCAGGAAATTCAAACAGCAATTTGAGAGCCATTTGTGCAGCCTCTCAGGAGAACATGGTGGAAGAAACCTAGTCTGAAAGAGACCCCAAGGTACAGGATCCCTGGAGATTCCATAAACTAGACTGAGGAAGGGAGGGACAGTCCTACAGGGGATCTGTGGGAATTTGGAGAAGCAAAGGGGCTATTGCAAATAATGGATGTGTTTTCCAGGACAACCTATGAAGCAACATTGTAGTGACACAAACCATTACAAAACCCAGCATATTGTAGTGGTTAGAGTGCTGGACTAGGACTGGGGAGACCCGAGTTCAAATCCCCATTCAGCCATGATACTTGCTGGGTAACTCTGGGCCAGTCACTTCTCTCTCAGCCTAACCTCCTTCACAGGGTTGTTGTGAGGAGAAACCTAAGTATGTAGTACACTGCTCTGGGCTCTATGGAGGAAGAGTGGGATATAAAATGTAACTAACTAACTAACATTTTTCTCAGTACTGTCTAAATTGACAGGCAGCAGCTATGCAGGATTTTTACACAGGGGTCCTTCCCAACCCTACCTGGAGATGCCAGGGATTAAATCTGGGATTTTCTGCATGTAAATCAAGTGCTGGAACACTAAGCTATAGCCTCTCCCTTACCATCAGAAATTGTGTCCACTCATCCTATATAAGCAAGTTCATTGGTTTTCAGCTGTGGGTTGTAACCCTTAACTGGGTTGCATCCTGAGATCCAAACTGGGTCAAAGAGGGGAGCCACGGCCATTTTCTATTTCTGCTTCCAGTTCTTTTTCTTCTTCTTTTTTGAATGAAGGGATGGGGGAGTATGAAGAAAGAAAGGGAAGGAAAGATGGATATGGAAAGCATTAAAAATTGTCCCTGTGTCGCAGGCTGCGGTTACAAGTGTGTTCCAATCTCAAAAGACTGAAGACTGCTGCTCTAGTTTACTGGAATCTCAGTCGGTCTCAGGTGGAGGCCGACTGTTCCAGAGCTGTCAGGGCAGGGGCGGATCTTATCTATAGGCAAAGTGGATGGTGCTCACCTTAAATTTTTCAGTCTGCCATGTAGTGCCTGCCTCCATTTTGTGTGCCTACTGCCTCCCTCCGTTGTTCCCTGCTGCTCTTGCCTGCAACCTGCTGTTGCTTTAAGAGCTGTGATCTGGGCGGCAGTAGCACCAACCTCAAACAACAAATAAAAAGCACCAATCTTTTAAAATATGAATAAGGCAGGAGCCAATAAGCACGTTTTGTTTTGCAACGTGGGTGGTCTTAGCTACTCAGAAGAATCCAATCACCATTCATGATTGTGAAGTCTAACCTTTTGCTGGCTTTCTAGTTTGTTCGGAGAGAAGGAATTCAACCTCTGCTTTCTCTCCCTTGCTCTCTGATATGATCTGTTTGCAAAGCCCATGGCCCATTCCCAAAAGGACTAGCAATAAAACATTGGAAGGAATGGCAAACTGTAAGACTGGACTAATTAGATTAGAAACTGGCATAAGAAGCCAGAAAGTTCTTTTATGGCATATGCATGGATTTCTGAGTCCAAACTGCTTTTCAAATAATTGCAGAAGTGGCTTTCCATGTGGGTGAGGTATGTAGAGAAGGGATAGATTCTGTTGGAAGGACAATATTTTTTTAAAAATCAATTTGCTATGCAGAGAGCTAACCAGGTTTTTCTCTGAATTGTGGCCAATATCTATAACATTAACATGTCCAATGGAGGTTATGGTTCATTGGGCAAGGATTAAGGAAGTGATCTCAACACATTTGTTGCTTGCTAGGATGGACACCTAGGCAAAGTGGTGGGCACCCAAGTTGGACAGAGATTGGCACCCAGCTGTCCAGCAGGCATAGAGTAGGGAGAGGGTGTCTCCATGCATCTTTGCTTCCCATGGTTTCCTCTAGGTTACAGGAGAAGGTTCATAGCTGCAGCAAGCATCATTGAAAACCTGTGATTTTTCTATTATTTATGTATGCATTTTTTAAATAGGCAGGCAGACCTGCCCTTTTAACTTCAGAATGCATTTGTTCTCCACTCTTGTAGCTGGTCTGTGCTTTATACGTATCTATTTACTTTTACATGTATAGCCTGTGCTCTCTCCAGAAAGCCCAGAGTGGTGCACACGGTTACATTTATCCTCCCAACAGCTCTTTGAGGAAGGTTATGCTGAGAGAAAAGAGACTGTCCCAAAGTCACCCAATGAGTTTCATGGCTGAATGGAGATTTGAACTTGGATTGCCCCAGTCTAGTCCAGCACACTAACCACTTTACCACTCTGGCTCAGAGCTGTTTCTTCTTGTAATTTATTATTATAGTATTCATTTTTTAAATAATCAGGCGGACAGAGCTGCCCTGGTGACTTCAGAATACATTTACTCTCCACAGAAGCAGACATTTGCAGTTGGTCTGTGCTTTACTTGTGGCTTGTAAAGTTTTTTCCGTGAGAGTGTGAGAGAGTGTGTGTGTGTGTGTGCACGCGCACATGCTTGTGTTTGGATCCTGCCATGTTGGATACAAATCTACACACTACTGCAGTCCTGTTAAGTACTATTAAGCAACTGATGTTTTTCATATTTCTCCATATCTCTGCTGATGAGCAATTTAGATTTGTGTCTGTATTTGTATTTTGATCTCACTTGTTAGCTACAAATCTACACTTTGCCAGTTATTGCAAAGGCAACCGCCTATTCCTGGCTCCACTTCCACAGCTGCCCACAATGGGCTCCACCTCTCACTACCTGTGGCTCCACCCATCACTTGCCCTGCCTAGCACCCCCCACCCCGTCCCAGGAACCACCAGCCGCCACTGTGTTAGGAGTCTACAAATACTGATTTAGCTTGCTAGCCAGCCACTGCTTGCAGTTACTACTAATGCTTACCACTTCCCCAAGTCCTCAGGCACTCTGAGGGCAAATAGAGCTCTTCTCTCATTTATGCTGTAGTATAGCCCTACTGAGCCACCTAATGGCTCAGCGGGGAAATGACTTGATTAGCAAGCCAGAGGTTGCCGGTTTGAAGCTCCACTGGTATGTTTCAACACCTATATCTGGCAGCAGCGATACAGAAAGGTGCTGAAAGGAATAATCTCATACTGTGAGGGGGGCGGCAATGGTAAGCCCCTCCTGTATTCTACCAAAGAAAACCACATGGCTCTGGGGTCACCAGAAGCCAACACTGACTCAACGGCACACTTTACCTTTACAGCCCTACTGAGACATTAAGTTAAACGAATGTACAGATGTCTGTACAAACATACATTTTTTTTTGGTGAATGATTGTACCTGAGTTCATTTTAAAAGTGAATCTGGGTACAGGCCCCCAAATGCATGATACAGATAAGAAGTGTACTGTTGTACCTGTGTTCAGCATTACATGTGAATAGCTGTACCTGTGTACACTGCACATGTTGCATGAGTGTTCAACATGATGTCTGGTGAAGGAGAGGAGAGCTAGTCTTGTAGCAGCAAGCATGACTTGTCCCCTTAGCTAAGGAGGTCCTCCCTGGTTGCATTTGAATGGGGGATTTGATGTTAAGATATTCCCCTCAGGGGATGGAACTGCTCTGGGAAGAGCATCTAGGTTCCAAGTTCTCTCCCTGGCAGCATCTCCGAGATAGGGCTGAGGGAGACTCCTGCCTGCAACCTTGGAGAAGCCACTGCCAGTGTGTGTAGACAATACCGAGCTAGACAGACCAATGGTCTGACTCGGTATATGGCAGCTTCCTATGTCCCTAAGGTAACAAACAGTGCAGAGACTCCTGCCACTTCTTTGCTTTTTCAAAATGCAGTACAAAGAAAAAGAAGACACCCCCCTCCACCAACCTGTTTTCACTTTGCTCAGACCTTCAGGAGGGAAAGGCCAGTTGTCATGGGAGACTCAGATTTGTCAAATCCTGAGAACTGGGCAGCACTGCTGCTTCCTTCTTTCAGAACATCCGTGTGGGATTTGGCTGTTTCAATGAGGTTCCCCTTTGGATCCTGAGTGGAGAGGGTCCTTCAAGCAGCTAAACATTAAGATGTATTGTAGGGAAATGCATCTCTTGAAGTCAATGTTTCCAAACTTCTCAAGGATGGGGCACTCAGCCAGACTTCCTTGGAAGCAGATCACTCGCTAACCAGCACACTAAGAGGCACTTGCTTAATTAACTCAACTACCTGTTTGCACTTGTCAAGTGCTGGAGGGCAAAACCGAGGCTCATTCTCTCTTTCTCTAGAGCAGATATTACACTATCACTGCCATTAACAAGATAAAAGCTTTTGTGTTTGGGTTTTTTCCCCTCCCAGCTACCACAATAGCCTATCAGTCTTGGTGCTATGCTTCCAAAAGCTTTATGGCCACAAATAATCTATGCTTATGCTTGCATATGGATCCTAGGGCTCTGTAAAAATTTGCACAGATTAGGAGCAGAGAGCTCCTTCAGAGATTATCCTCACCAGGTAATGATCCATGTCAAAAGGTCTTGTTGAGACCTCTCCCTCCCCATCTCCCCTATCACATATCACCAATATCATTCCCTGCTACATATGTCATGGGTCAGCCAAAATCACTCTGGGAGAGCCTCAAGGTTGTCCCAAAATCCTGAGCTAGCATGGGTATTGAAGTTCCCCCAGGACCTGCAGCCAGCAGGTTCCAAGCAGAAAATTATTACGCAGCAAAGCAGCCACGCCTCAACCGAATCCCTAATCTAAACTGTACATCTAGTAACTGACATGGACACAATATTGTCTCATTAGAAACCTGATCTATGGGCTACATAGCGATGTGCTTTGCAACTAGAGGTTGCATTTCCAGACTGGACAAACTGAATCAGGTAATGAATTTCCCCTATACTTTGACAAGAGTAACTCCTTATGTAAACAACTTGCTTCTTATTAAGATAAATGCAATTACTCACAAAATTATCCATACAAGGGAGCAGTTATTTTTCCCCAGTTCCATTATTCCACCAGGTCTCAACAAATTGGCTGCACTTCTGCTTTATGTCCAACATAGTTTTCTCACTTCATAAAAGTACTTTGAGTGGCCATTATGGGAGTACTTTGCATATCAATATAGAAGTGAAGCTAAAATTATGTACAGCCAGAGTTCAGCTGAAATATCTGACTATAGAACACACATTACCAAAAACAAAAAACAAACAAACCACCCAACCTCAAAACCAACAGTTTAAAAGCTAGGAGCTCACTCCCATTAAAGCCAATGGGAATATGCCAATTAGTTCAGCAAGAACATTATCACAGGCGGCCCTCTTTATCTGCAGTTCCAGCACCCACAGTATCACGCATCTGCAGCTGGGCAATACAGACCTGACCTCATTATCCGCAGTTCTTAAAACAGGCAAAATTTGCCTATCTACAGTTCCTGGGTGGCTAGAAGATTAGTTCCAGTGTCATATCCGGCCACCATTCTGCAGAACAGAGCACTTGTGTGGCTCTTTAAAAAACAAACAAAAAAACCCACCATGGTTTTTCATGGGAAATTAGAGGAGTTGGGGGGGGGGGCAGTGCTGGACAGCTGAAGAGCATGGTACAGTACTTTCTCTCTCTTATTTCTGCCTCCTCCCCACCTTTTTAGCCCTTTTTTTAACCTCAAGGAGCCTAATTCCCCAATTCCCATTGACTCAAGGTTTAATCATCCGCAGTTGTAGGCCAGAATGGAACCCCCATGGATAACAAGGGCCACCTGTACACTGTAAAGCTGCAGGACCGCAAAGTTCAATGTGCCTTCTGAGCAGAAAGCATGCTCATATCAAAAAAAAAAAAAAAGAGGATCAAGGGAACTAGCCCCACTCAAAACAACATATTGCCAAAAACCAGACAAGTGTAGAACCAGAACAAGCAGAGGAACACAGGAAGCTGCCTTATACCAAGTCTATCCAAGACTGTCAGCAATGACTGGTAGTGGCCCTCCAAGGTTCCAGGCAGGAGTCTTTCCCAGCCCTACCTGGAGATTCCATTGAATGAACCCAGGACCTTCTGCATGCAAAGCAGATGCTCTACCACTGAGCTACGGCCCCATCCCCTACCACAAACCAAAAAAGCAAGCCATTCTGTGCTGATCTAACTGGCATTCCTATTTCCAACATCTTACTTGGCTGTCAGTTCCATGGATTTTCATGAATTTGCTTCCACCAGTTGTGCATAGCATGGAGATCTGAAAAGCCGTGATCACACAAAAAAAATATTAAAAGCCAGGACAGGGCATCCAAAAATTTAGCCTACAAAACCATCATCAACCCAAGGAACATGGAATAAAGTCTTTGTCTTCATTCATCTTTAAAAGAATAATGCCATGTTTGTCATCCTGCCTTCCTTGGCAGAAGAGTGGGATATAAATGTAATAAAGAAAACCTAAAAAGCCAAAAAGCTGCTTTCTAGAACCAGAAAGGAACTGACTTCATTCTTTTTTTCTTCTTCTTCTTTTTAGAGATATAGGTTTCCTTCCTGGACAGAGCAAAACTTGAACTCGTGTAGTTATTTCCTGGTAAACATATAGAAGTTAAAGCTGGCCTGGATTTACTTTCAAATAGCAAGAGACTAATATTTCAAGACTCAGCAACACCAAGACTCAGTCCTCTACCGTAACAATAAATTTAGAATCATGCAACTAAATAAAAATGTCACAGCAACCAATATAAAACAAGAAAATCTGCAGTTTGTTTCAATCAAAGAATCTGGAACTCTTAAACAAAGAATTCTAGGTCCTTTGACTGAAACATCCCAATGAGCCATTGTCAATGGGGGCAGTTTACACATGCAGTCCAAATAATTCACTAAATGCTATGGTCAGAAGAACTTTTTTCAATTTGCCTGGAAAAAGATGTCAGCCTGGATCAGAACTGAATAAATATCTTTTCAAATGTCAGTGCAACTCTTCAATGGGCCAACTCATGTTCTCCCATTCATATCACTACAGCATAAAATCATAATAAAAAACAATTAAATGAAATTTTTCCTCCTACCAGGAGGGCCCTCAAACTCTTCGCACTTATGTAGCACTTTCTATCCCAGGAGATGTGCATTTGTTTATGCTAAACCAGATGAAATGCCTCTGAGAACTAGAGAGTAAGTAATTCACTTGTTTGGACAAGAAAAATGTTTTTCGAAATGCCACCTTTACCACCGACTCAAATGATTTTCTGTTTTTAAACTAAAGAGCTCCAGTGCTGTATCATCTTATCTCAGGAGACTTATTTTATGAAATTGATATTAATTGCAGAGAGAGATGAAAAAACATTAGCACCAAGGGTAAGACCCAATCAAACTGACATGTTGAGAAGTGGAGATTTTGTTTTTTGTTTACCTACAGGTGAAACTCGGAAAATTAGAATATCGTGCAAAAGTCCATTAATTTCAGTAATGCAAATTAAAAGGTGAAACTGATATATGAGACAGACGCATTACATGCAAAGCAAGATAAGTCAAGCCTTAATTTGTTATAATTGTGATGATCATGGCGTACAGCTCATGAAAACCCCAAATCCACAATCTCAGAAAATTAGAATATTACATGGAACCAAGAAGACAAGGATTGAAGAATAGAACAATATCGGACCTCTGAAAAGTATAAGCATGCATATGTATTCAGTACTTGGTTTGGGCCCCTTTTGCAGCAATTACTGCCTCAATGCGGCGTGGCATGGATGCTATCAGCCTGTGGCACTGATGAGGTATTATGGAAGACCAGGATGCTTCATTAGTGGCCTTCAGCAATTCTGCATTGTTTGGTCTCATGTCTCTCATCCTTCTCTTGGCAATGCCCATAGATTTTCTATGGGGTCAGGTCAGGCAAGTTTGCTGGCCAATCAAGCACAGTACACTGTATACTTTTCAGAGGTCCGATATTGTTCTATTCTACAATCCTTGTCTTCTTGGTTCCATGTAATATTCTAATTTTCTGGGATTGTGGATTTGGGGTTTACATGAACTGTACGCCATGATCATCACAATTATAACAAATTAAGGCTTGACTTATCTCGCTTTGCATGTAATGCGTCTGTCTCATATATCAGTTTCACCTTTTAATTTGCATTACTGAAATTAATGGACTTTTGCACGATATTCTAATTTTCCGAGTTTCACCTGTATACATCTCCATTCTTCCTAAGAAGCATGACAAGAGCCTGGGCAAGTGGGAACTCCTTCCTTCTCCTTTGTTCTGTTACAAAAAGCTGTGAATCATCAGAATTCATTCCCTTGACCAGCATATGATTAGGGAGGCCAATCTTTCTGTACATACATAGGTAGAGCCTGGGTAACTTGGGAACCCAGAGATCTTCAAGAGAGGAGGAAAGGACAATTATTGGCATTCTGAACCTTTGACCTACCATCTGAAATACCCAGGAGGCCCACTGGCTGGATCTCAGAGTTGTCCATTTAATCTGTTAGCAGTCATATTGCATGTTCCCCAAATATGTTCCACCCTGATTGACTGGAGATGAGCTTCTGCAAATTCAACAGCCATATGGCCTCCTTCTGTAGATATGAAGACTTGATTTATCCCAACTACTGATGTATGCTTTTGTGGTTATATTCTTTGTATAAATGAGGGCACATTGATTCACAATTCTGTTCTGGAAGATCAGAAGACTGAGATGTACACCCACAGCTTGAGCTAATTTATGTCCTACTTGGGTTCAGCAGTGCTCCACCTTCTTTGCAATGAGGTATCCAGCCCTAGAAACCCACATCCACTGTTATCCATAGCCTCAGAGGTTCCACCAGGGATACTCCCTACATGAGATTGATAAGACTCAGCCAGTGATTTTCAAACTAGATGGGAAGCTGGAACTATGATCTTGACTAAGTTGGTGATCTGTACTGTACAAAAAAATCCTTGCAGAGACAATCCTTGCAGTCTCACCCATGGAATCGCTTGCATAGAAGAGAGCATCACATCCAATAGCTTAGCCAAATCCTGGGGGTAAAAGAAGAATTTTCTCCTGGAGCTTGCAAACCACACAGAAGATTCTGAATTCCTTTAGAGTATGTAGATAGAATCTCTGCCGCCTGTGTATCAAAGATCACTCACAGATGAACAAGCTGCAGATTCAGTTGGAAGGATAAGTCTTCTCTAAAAGAAGCCAGTCAAAAGAGCTCTGACTTTTCTAAGACTGCAGGCCCCTTTTATCATTCAGTTCTATGAAGATGATTTCAAGCACCTCCACTTTGGCTTCACAGAAAGGAAAGGCAGTTAGATCATTTTAGATTTGCTTTTCCTGCCCAAACCCCTAAGCCAGAGGTTCCTCCTAGGTACTGCATTGGAAAGAAAGCATCTAGGTCTTAAAAGTTACAGTTGTGCAATGGAGTCGGCATTGACTCCTGGCAACCACAGAGCCATGTGCTTTTCTTGGTAGAATTCAGGAGGGGTTTAGCATTGCCTTCTCCCGTGCAATAAGAGATTATGCCTTTCAGCACCTTCCTATATCGCTGCTGCGGATATATCGCTGCTGCGGATATGGAGTTTCCCGTATTCCGGGAAACACACCAGCAGGGATTCCAACCAGCAGCCTACTGCTCTCTAGGCAGGTTCCTTCCCTGCTGCACCATTAGGTGGCTGAACACTATTCAGAGAGGTATCAGTAACAGAGAACTCCAACATGTCTACTTCACAAAGTCCTTACTGCATTGTAACAAAGCAATTGGTGGCCCAGGCACAGAGATAGACTATCCTAGAAAAAGGGGGAAAGGCTAGTGATACAATAAAGCAGCACTGGCCTCAAAGTTCTTCTTTAATGTGGCCTGCTTTCATTCGTCATAAGGGTCGCTGGGAGATTCATTGTCATTTAGCTGTTCCACTAACCAGCAGGACAGAAACAGGTTTATAACATCTTTTGGAAAATTATAAAAAGTGTGTGTCAGTTTTGGTTGGGATCTGGATTTTATGGAACTTAACTACTTATCTTTGAGGAATAAGTCCAAATTGCTGAAAAAAGGAATTTCTAGGGAAGGTGGAGCTGTAGTCTGAAATGCTTCTGGAGCTGATAATGGGTTCTTCGTGACCTTCTTTTGGGCAGACAGTAGCAAGATACAAGGGATCTTACCCTATAATTTCTCAAAATTGACAGGGAAGAGAAGTCTGACCAATGACTGTTGGACAAAGGCAACTCCCTGGAATCCTTGCTTCAGAAACTGAGGCAATTCCCTTCAGAAAACCTTTTTGTCGCCCCTTCTCTCTTGACCCACTGTTGCTAGGGGGCAGGTGGAGGAATGAAATAAATTGCCTCATCCAGCAAGGCAGAATAAGTTGCATGGTACCAAGAAGCTGACCACTGGATCCTCCCATCTCGGCAGAGATATTTACCATGGGAATGGAAAAGTCGATACCAATAGTCCTGCATGTAGGCTCTTTTGTGCCTGTGAGAACAGGCTTTACAACCTCACCTACCAGAGGACAGTGTTACCTCTAAGGCGTGCGCACACACTCACATGTGTTTTTATGTCTGTTCAGTTAATTTTTTATCTCGCTCAGGTTGAATCAAGAAGGCCCCTCTCTAAATGCACGTGCGCACACACTGCCTTGATGCTGCTGCCCAGAACAAAACTCCTTCCGCACACAGATGGGGAAAAATAGAGAGAACAATGCCAGAGGACTAGTGTTTTTTGTGGCAGTAGCAACAGCGTTCCTGTCATCAGATCAAACAGAGAAACTCTAGAAGTAGTGTTCCCTGTAATCCCTGTAACAGCTATTCCCAGACGTTGTTGACTACAACTCCCACAATCCCAAGATAAATGCTATTGCTACTGGGGATGCTGAGAGTTATAGTCAACTACATCTGGGAATCCCTGTAACAGTGAACATTGCTGAGGAGCCATCCCCCAAAGTAAACTTGTGGAACACTCTCCCTGCTTGCTTTTTGACTGGAGTTACCACTGCTACCAACTTAGATTGATGTCCCTGCATTCAGGTGATGGGAGATCACCTCAGTCATTAGGATGATTCCTGCCTATGCATAGTTGATCATTGGCAGAACTGCTGCCTATCTCCCACAACTATCCTACCAGATTACACTAGGTTAAGGATCAGGAAGAGTGGGAGAACAAGTACACACACACGCCAGTGCCACTGTTTTGAATCAGTTTACTTTATACCAAGTTCTGTGTCCTTTGCTTTTTAAAATTGAGTTGGAGCTTGAGTGAAATCTTGCTGTCTTGTCTGACACAAGAAACAAACTGGCTTATAAGTGAGTGTCTCCCATGGTAGATGTCAACTTTGATCCTGCCTCTTGCTATCCCAGGGGGTGAACTTACGACTTGTCATGGCTGCTGCCCTGCACCTTGCACCACGGATATCTGTGCAGACAGGGTAGATGATGATGTAGTCATGACACTGGTTCACCATGGACTCAACTCATCAACACCTCTTACCATACTATCGCAAAGCCCCCCAAAAATGAGTTGAGTAGCCACTGTAATTTAATAAAGCATTTTCATGATTACAGAATCAACTTCAGATTCTCATCATGCCTACTTGGTTATGTGAATAGGTCTGTAGTCTTAGTGCCATGAAAAGCATCCTAAAAATCTTAAGCTTCTGGCTTGTGTTATGGTTTCTAGACTCAAAATTCTATTCAGAGTTTACAATGACTCTAACAGTAAACTTTAGTAGACAAGATTATGTTTTCTTGACCAGAAAGGAAAACGAGACTCCAAGGATGTATTCAGGCAAATCATTTCTCCTGGTGATAAGCTTACTCCAGGCAAAATTTACTGCAATTGATATTGCCCAAACATTCTTGCAAAGACTTCTCCCAAGAAGAGTCAATGTATAATGAAAACTTCAAACAACTAGACTACCATGCTACAGTTACAATCAATAACTAACAGTCACAGATATGTATAGATGCAAATTCACTGGAATACTGACACATAAGGTCCTTTTAAAGAGTTGACATATATGCCTACACGTATTAAAATGAAGTACAAAGAGATATATGGTTCTCTAAAAGCACCAAAAGTATACTAGGTGCTAAACATAGATCAAAGAAAACAGGTTCCCTCTGCCCATTAGACTCACAATCTAAGCTCTGTTTTGCAAACCAGGCAATCCAAATGCATCAATCAATCAATCTACTGTTTTTTAAATCACATGTGAAAGCCAACGGCAGCATTTCAAAATTAAAGATAGCCAAGGCTTGGGCATGAACGTTGATGTCTTGAATTTAGAGAAATAGTTACTGTATTTACCTGAATCCAAGACCAGGTTTTTTCCAAGTTTTTTATATTAGAAGTTGGGAGATCATCATAAACTGAGAGTCCTGTTCCTTTTGAGGAAATGCAGGTATAACCTGTATTTAACCTCTACTTTAAGGGTGTCATCAAATTCAGATTCATCTTCGATTTGGGTAAATACAGTAGACAGACCATCTATCTATCTGACAGACAAACTCCCCTTGCTGTATTTTATCCCACTGTGCAAGGTAAGAATCACAATATCTCCAAGGACCTGTATGTTCACACTATTGACAACCTCGTGATCCATCTATAAAGCTGTCATAACCCACCATTTGAGAAGCATTGGCTTAAATCACACTTTTTAAACTGAATGTTAGTGCTTCATAGCAGTAGTACCAAAAACATCACTAGGTCATTTTTCCATCTGTTAAATTAAGGGGTTTGCTCTACACGTAACAGGCTCACAGAAGCAGTACAAACTGTATCCAGAGTGTATATTACAAGCAACGAAAATGGTGAAGTAGCTTGACAAACAGTCCCAAATTAAACTTAGATCTCTTTATTACAAGCTGAAGACTTGACACCATTTTTAAATGACACTATATACATTTTCTTGAATGCTTTGCACCACAAAATATTTTAGTTCTTTTTTTAAAACAAACAAACAAAACCCCTAAAAGACGTACTACTGCATGCTGTGTAATCAGGAGTAGAGCCTTGGGATGACTTACTGCTGTTCACCTATTGTAATCTGTTTGATTTCAGAAAAGCTTTTTCATACCAACATTCTATCCTGCTGATATGCAAAACACCTTTGTTATTTAAAGTACCCCATTAAAATTGTGTTTTTAACAAACTCATAAACCTGGTGCGATCCAAGCACAACAAAAGAAGCACTTACTGCCATTGTCGTCAGAATCCTCACTGCTGCTGGGAAGTCGACCTCGTTTCATGATCTTCCAGGGAAACAGCAGGCAGCCTGCAAAGCAATATGACAGAAGTTAACCCACAATAACACCCACCGCACTCAAGTGCTGTATCAAACAGTATTCCAGGACTGAGAGCTCACAAATGAAAGAAAGTGGCATTAAACGGCATATGAAATACAAATAGTAAATATCCTGGAGATGTTTAATTAGAAACACATCACATGGGACGACCAAAGTGGAGATCTGAGAATAGGTGATGAGAGTCATCAAGCCACATCCATCACAAAGTTGTTGCGGTGTTTTTATTCCTTAGTTATTAGCAATCTGACAGCAAAATCAGATACTTTTTCATTAAGTGGCTCCTGTAAATATTTACATTGTCCGACACATTCCTGAAGGCTTTACTGCTGAGGAAGGCAACCTAAGACAACTATGTCTAAGGTCTACCCAGCTATCCACAGAGCAGACAATAAAGATACAAGTATTCCCAGCACTAACCAATCAATGGGCTCAAACTTCGTTAACTGTAAGAACATATAATATAGTGGATCTTCAGATATAAACACCTGATAAAGTCTGGGTTTATAATGAGAAGAAAAATTCTAGCCTGTGGGCTGAGGATATCCACATAAATCTGAGAAGCTAAGCCACACTGAAACCCTAGACAAACCCAAATTCAACAAGCCTTCATGCTACGTTCATGCTGGTCCACAATCCAAATTAACATATTCTGGATCCATGTGGATTTCCATGGCAAAGTGACCATAAGCAGTCACTTCGTGACAGCAAATAACATTGTAAGAATCTATGCAAAAGCTGACTAGTATCACAAGCTCTAACAGTACTACTGCTGTGAGCTATACCCCTGAATCTTTAAGTTATTCTAACTGCAATTCTGGATTTATCAAAAAATCAAAGCAGTAAAAGCAAATAGCAGAGTCATCTTCACATGTGTCTATTCTGACAGTCGCATTTGCTCTATCCATTCTGACAGCTGGGGATGCCCAGTTCCAATTGTTAACAATAGAGCTGTAGCCAATAGCCAACAGAGATTTGTAATACCAAATACAGGCAATTTAAGAAAAATAAATAACCTAAAAAATACTAGCCTGCCATAAGAGAAACGAAGTTACTATGAGACTGTGTAGAAGACAGTTTTGGTTATCCTTTGAATTAATTAAGTCAATTGCCCCTGAGGGAGAGTTGTAAGAATAGAAATGCACTGAGTTTATAAATCATCCTATGTGCATTTATGTGCATTTATAAACGGAGTTACCTTATAAACGGAGTTACCTACGGAGTTTATAAATCATCCTCTGTGTTAAAGGTATCCGCCCCCCCTCTTGACAGAATAGCCCTCTATACACTGTGCCTTCTAACAGGGATTCCCAGATGCTGTTCACTACAGCTCCCAGCATCCCTAGTTGCAGTGGCCTTTGGCTGGGAATTATGGGAGCTGTAGTCAACAACATCTAGGAATCCCTGTTAGAGGCAACACTGACTCTATATATACTTGCCACAAATGTTTGTCTGGTTATTGTTGAGTTTGACAAGTAAGGGCACTTGAACAACCTTTTCTTGATGTGTGTCAATATACTTTACAATTATGTTGGATTAGTGACCTAGCTTGTGAATGCTCCAACCCATGTCTAGATTGGGGTTTACCATATCCTGAAACATCTTTGACAAGCAGGCAGAAGTAGGATGTGATGAGTCTCACACTAGGCACGTATTGGAGCATTTATAAGTTCTGGCAAAAATGCCCCAAATCCACTAAACCTGCTGATGCGTGGTGACGTTGCATCATATCCAACTGTGTCATTTCTGGGAGGAAACTGTCTATCCTAATATGCCCCTTCAGACAAACAGATGCTCCAAAGCATTACATAATACCAAGGCTGCACAGCTGCGGCCCTCAAGTTGCTGTTGGACTACAGTTCCCATCATTCCCAGCCACAGTGGCCAATCATCAGGAATCTTGGGAGTTGAAGTCCAATATCTATAGGAAGGCCAAAGTCATGCAGCTCTTCATTGTACAATAAATGCAGGCTCTCAGTTACAAAATAAGAAGAGCCAGTGAGCATCCAAAAGCTAAAAGGCCAGGGGGCGGGGAGACTCAAACGGCAGAAACAACATGACACAACAAGTGAAGCAAAGCATGTTCACTGTGAATTAAAGTGACAAGTATTCTGGGACATGCATCAAATCTCATGAGGCTTCGTTTGCCATGTTTCAGTTCCAGTGACAATGAGGACTGGCCAAGCCATTAGCAGCAAAATCCCAAGGCATGCCTTCCAGGTGCAGTTTCAGGAATCATCTGCCAAGCTGATTTGCTTCTACTTTGGTGCACAGAAGCTGAACTAGTTAGATGCACATGCAAGTTGCAACTTCTAATAAGCTGCTCCATTGGCTTTTACAACATGAGCCCCAGCCAAGTAACGTATAAGGAATGCGGCTAATTGTAAAAAGTCACTTGAACAAAAAAAGAAGAAGGGGTGGGGCTAAATTTAAAAATGTATATATTTTGTTCTATTAATACTACCTGCAGGATAATAATAGTTCCCTCAGGTCCTAAATACAAAAATATCAGACAGACATGAAGCACACATTGGACCGGGTCTCACGATCAGTGAGACCCGGTTTCTTTGAGTGCGCGGGGAGAGCGGGCTAAGACCGCTCTCCCCACACATGAGCGGGGAGGGAGCCCTGGGCGGCCGGATTGGCTGCCCACACGATTGCTGGCTCCATGACAGAGCTGGCAGCGGCTGGGGGGAGTGGGGGCCAATTGGCCCCCGCAAGCTCCAGCATGCCTTGCACAAGCGCGCAGGGCATGCTGGTGAGACCCCCGGAGCCGAGAGGCAGCTTTTTGCCTCCCCTCCAGGGGTCTCCTCATGAGCAGGCGTAGCGCAAAGCCACGCCGTGGCTACTCATGATCTACAAAACCAGGTTTGCAGAGCACTCGCTCCACAAACCTGGTTTTAGGGCAGGGGTTCTTGAGCGGGTTACCCACTCTAGAACCACCAGGCTTGCAGCCAAGCCCGGTGGTTCTTACGATCTGCAAAAATCGGGCTAGGCTCTCCTAGCCAGATTTTTGCAGATCGTGAGAATGGCCCTATTATCATAAACAATCAGGTTCCCATTATCTCAAAGCATGAATTATATTTGTATGCCTCAGGTAAACAAAACTCCTTATCATCACACAAAGCTATAGGAGTAGGCTGTTCAAGAGGTGGCATAAAGATCTCTTGTGAGGCAGCCACTCAGAGGTGGACATTTTTTTCAAGAGATTCTTTCCAGAATAATCTGAGTTCTATCTACCAGTTCCAGCCTCTATTGCAAGATGTGGAATATGCCTCAGTGTTATGCAGACCAAGGTTGCAGAACAGTGGAAGTCTACAACACACTGAAGCTATTCACACGCGCATGCAAAACCGGGCTAAGGAAGCCCAGCCTGGTTTTGCACATGCCCAGTCCCGGTGGCACTGCGCCAGCAAACAGGCCTACTGAGCTATCCTCCAAAACAAGGTTAGGAGAGTGAGCAGTGAGTGAGTTAGGAGAGTGAGCAGGCTGGGGCGATCTCAGAGAGGGGAGGGGGGATCCCCACAATGAACTATTGGAGCTCCTACTGGCGGGGCAACGTGTCCCAGCACCCTGGCCCTCCGAGCTATTGGCAGGAGCTGGTAGTCATCTGGGCAGGTGATCCGACTGCCAAAGGGAAGCTCGATGCCTGTCTGCGGGGAGGTAAGCTCTTTAGGACTTCTTCCCCGCTAACCCTCTTTCCCTTTCTCACTGCTCATGAGAAAGGGATCTCTCTCCCATTTACTGATGGTTAAGTCAATGACAGTACAGGATGAAAATACAACAAAAAAGATTAACCACTGGCAGAAAGTGGAAAGTTAGAGCAAGGATTTGAAGAACTGTTATAGGTCAAGATTAAAACCCTCACTCCTGCTTGGGGAAATTCTGATGTGTAACTGACTACAAATGCTTGTAAAGGATTTTAAATACATGTTTCAACCTCGCTGCACAGAAAACAAATTCAGCAGCTAACATTAATAAAACCACCAACTGCACACGTGGAATATATAGCTGTTTGATATATCTCAATTCCAGTAAAAATCTCTCTTACACACACAATCACAATCACACCCCACAGGCTACCCCAATAGGATAATTTACGCATAATTATATTAAAGGAAAAGCCCATATATCACTCCACACAACTGGTGAAGGCCTGAAAACCAGTTTTTTCTTTAGCATCTTGTGTGTATGTGTGTGCACGTACACACACACACACACAAACACATCCTGTTTTCGCTACCAAGACTTTATGTTTCAATCAAGTGCTGTATTAGTCTGACCATCAGCCATCTCTCTGCCTTAGCTTTCTACAGAATGATTTCTGATTAAAAGCAGGTTTGTAAAAGAAGTGTCTTGTAAAAGTAGTGTCTGAAGACAGACACTAATAAGAAATGCATATACAAACAAAAACAAAAAAATGTTAAGCACCATTTAGGACAGGAGAGAGGAAAGGAATTACACAACTAAATGATGGTCCCAGGTTGTTGTTGTTTTTAAAAAGGAAACACCACTCTGCCTGTGGAAAGTTGGGCTAATCAAGGAGAATGGTTCCAAGTTTAATAGTCTAAATCTGATGCCTGATTTCTACTTGTAGGTTTGTTTTTATAAGTGCAAGTATTTTCAAACTCATGCAGCTTTCAGTTTGCCGCAGTCCTAGGCCTATACTACCTGCTGACTTGTATCCAAAGTTTTCTAGCCCATGCAAAGAGAGGCATTTCTGCTTATATTATTTTATTTAATTAGTTAGTTAGATTTATATGTCGCCCTACTCCCACAGGACTCAGGGCAGTTTACAAGCAATAACATACACAGCAACACAAGTCTATAAAATACATCTTACATAACGTCATAACCCCAGCCCCATACAGTACTCATTCCACATGACACAGTAACCATGGATTACAAGATCACTCTAGGACCAACTATCTCAGCGACTGAACACCCGACGGAACATTTCAGTCTTACATGCCTTACGGAAAGCCAACAGATCATGGAGAGCTCTGATATTATCCAGGAGACTGTTCCATAGAGCCGGGGCCACCACTGAGAAGGCCCTGGCTCTCGTTGATGACAGTTTAATATCCCTAGGGCCCAGGATCACCAAGGTATTACTTGTGGCTGATCTCAGGTCCCGGTGAGGGACATATTGAACAAGGCGGTCCTGGAGGTATGGAGGGACCATACCATGTACGGCTTAAATGTTAAAGTTAATATGAAGAGGGTCCACAGTTTCCACCCACTCTCCCACAGCATAACCCAAACAATTTCCAAAGGACCCAGGGTTCAGCCCTTAAGGATCACCTTTTCAGCACTGCTGATAATGCAACAGGGAGGAGGGGGCTAGAAAGTCCCTTTCCATGATCAGAAAACTGCTTCCAATTCTTAAGAGACACGATTCAGTTCTCACATAGCACTCTGACATACTGTTCAAAATGAGATGGTGTACTGCTTAAGAGTTTTAGGTGCTTTTGCTGAATTCTCAATGCGCGAGTTTTAGATGTACACTACAGGTTTAGGTAAACTAAGCAGATCTTTGCAAACTGAAAAAGTATCAAAG
This sequence comes from Hemicordylus capensis, assembly GCF_027244095.1. Taxonomy (NCBI): domain Eukaryota; kingdom Metazoa; phylum Chordata; class Lepidosauria; order Squamata; family Cordylidae; genus Hemicordylus; species Hemicordylus capensis. Next base: position 49,912,535 of record NC_069661.1, on the reverse strand, counting down.
AATACAGTATCATTCATAGTATCTCCAGACCTTTGCAGGCGTCAATCTTTAATTCCTCAGGCTCCTGTCAGTAGCTGCCCACAAGAGATCAGGCATATTAACAGATTCTATTTTAATACCTTCCCTGGAGATGTCCATTTGCTTCTAGGATTGCCAAACAAGTATTCAAAAAAAAAAACAAAAAAAAACCAAAGTCCACTATGTTACTATATTATCTACCTTTTGTATAGCTAGCGGCCATTCTGAGGTAGAGCTTTTTGTAACAAGTCACTACCAATATGTTCTATAAACTCCACAATATTCTGTATTAAGTATTCAGAGTTCTTTTATAATAAAATACATCAGGTAAGCGTAACTGCTATGGACAAATTAATACATTTGACCAATATTCTGAATGCTAATAGCTTGCTCTTATGAATAAGACAGAAGTGTTTGAATGTTCTTTTCTCAGTAATAATGGTCGTTAAACAACAAACTAGTTAAAATCAAAAGTAGTTTGTCAAAATGAATTGTGTGTAGTGAAACCATGGATTACAAAACTACTACAATTTTAAGGATGTCAATAAATGCATAAGTTAGAATTAGCTAGCCAATGCCATATATGTGAAACTTTCAGAATATTAGTGACACCTTTGGACAGAAATAGTTCAAATCCCTAGGGCTCTGGAATCAAATTTCAGTCATTTTGGCTCTTAGGCATTTTACAACTGTGTATCATATTGAGTTCCTAAACAGTCATAGCAAGAAGAGAATATATTTTCATAATTTACCTACTGGCTGAAAAACATTGAAGACAGGAATTCATGACCATTTCTGAAAATGGGGCAAGATGAACAGAAGTACATCCAAATGATACATCTTGGGGTACTATCCCTTTAAGATGATCATTAAGTGACCTAAGAAAGGTTGTTCTCAGCAAATTGGCAACATTCACAAACCTTATAAAAGGATTTAGTCTAAAACTGGCTGGGGAGAATTATAACACTATTATACAACACAGAGCACACTACAAAATAGCAACTGAAATGTGGAATCGATTAGCTCAAATGGCGAAACAGTCAAACTACTCCCTAACATCAGAGGCAATTTTTTCCAGTATCCAGCAGATCAGCAATCACATTCATCCAAAGTATATCTAGCATTCTCACATTCATACTTAGTCTGACCTCCTCCATAATTGAACAACATCCCTGCAAAGCTAGCCATTTCTAATTGTTACGTTCCAAAGACAAGTTGGATTGTCAGTTTTGATGCAGCCACCATGACAACCCAATATATCTTGGGACATTGACTTGCCACTTACTGGCTCAACTGACATTTCTATTTTTTTTTCCCCAGGACATGCTGAGTCTGATATTATTCAATTCAATTCACATTGCCCATCAACATGTATCCCCAGTGCAGGGATGCACAATCTTGGTCCTCCAGCGGTTGCTGTACTACAACTCCTAATCATTCCTCGCTATTGGTCACTGTGACTGGGGATGATGGAAGTTGTAATCTATGTTGCACACCCCTGCCCTAGTCTATCATCATATGGCTTTAAAAGTGATAACCCATAATGGGATAGTGGCCAATTGTCCAACGTTTAGGAGGAAGATTGGGGATAAATGCAGGGTAAAGTTCAACTACCCATTCTGCATAAACTGCCATTATAACAACCGAGAAGTGGATTAATTAGTGCAGAAGTGAACGTGGACATACACTGACATTCCTATATAAATAATAACAGTATAGATTTAAAAACATACCATGCTCATAATGCAAGACTCGGTTTATCTTGCATTAAAATAGATGTATTAACACACCACAACAGAAGCCTCCTCTTGCTTCCACTCTGTATTTGAGAGGGGATGGCTAGTCTCCACTAAACAGATATGCAGGTATAACCATGTAAAATTAAGAATGCAAAATAAAATAAATCCAATCTTTTCCCACTTCCTTAGGATATCAATATACAGACAGCATCAACATACATTAGCATAGCCTGATATAAGTTGGACAGCAGCATTTGGAGAAAATGCAGTTTGAAAGTGGCTACAATTATTATTTTAATGGCTGAAGAGAAACAGATTTTTATATGGACATTAAATGTGCATCCCCAGGTCAAAGCTTTTATAACCTGTGTTTCCTTCCAGAGTACTTTTAATGACTTCCATAAACCCCTAGGTAAACAGGATTTATAATTCCAGTTCTGACAGATCATTAACTATAACGGTGTTAACGGGTGCCACTATAATAAACCGCACAGAACCACTACAGATAGCACAGGGAGAATGTAAATGTACACCCTCAAGTCAGGCTGAGAAATTAGCTTCCCTCCAAAATAGCCCATGAACTGAAGCAATACTGACTACAAAGACCTAATTAGCACAACTTTGCTAGAGAGCAGTTCAGATGTTTTTTGCATAAGCAGTAAGAAGTGCACTGTCTACTTTTGGGCATATTTAAATGAAAATCTAAAGCCATGGGATCAGAGATGCACAGCTGTCCTTCAGTTATATTTAACTAGATTCACTAGGGCTTTCACCAAATTTGTACCCATGCAGAATATTCATTTATAAAATGATAGTTCTGTGTCATTCTGCACTAAAGCAGCTATTTAAGCCACCATGAAGTGGACAACCAACTTACTTTGACTTTAGCAGCTGTCAAGGATTCCAGCAGTGATGGATAGGACCACATGTTTCTAGCCTAATCTACCTCTCACCTATCAGATTTATTTTGGCAATCTCAATGTGGAGAGAGATGCCACCTGAATCCATTTCAGCAGGAAACAGCAGTGAGATGTAGCAGCAGGGAACACTAAGAGGGTGCTGAATTTTGCTATGTAATAGGTCTGCACCCTGGGAATGAAACCAGAGAAGCTGAAAGGGAAATCTGCAGCTGTGAGGGAAAGAGGGTTTTATTATTTTAAACATGTGTGTTAATAACTCAGAGGGGCTGAACTGGAATCTGCAGCTGGAAGGAGAATCCTGTCACTAAGATGTACACTTCTTGCTGCTCAGCATAATATCCCACAGAGCAGAAGATGATCTAGGGGAAAGGAAGACTTTAGTACAGTAAACTATTACTAAATGGAGAACAGACATACAAGTCTGGGCAGCCTATTTAAGAGCTAGTTGAGCTAATTTAAATCTTAGTTGAAACTACATATAGAAATGATTTATTATAGTAATAGGCCATGTTCCAGTGCACATTTATGAGCACTTATATAAATGGACTGAAGGTGCAGGGCTCTGTGCTAGACTGTGACCATGGATTCTATGACAACCACTGAAAAGTTTGTCTTTATTCAAAGATGTACTTATCACTATAGCTCTATTTAGAAATTATGCCGAGCAATCACATGAGTGTACAACCAGTACAGACCTGTACACAGGTTATTCACACATTATAACGAACACAGGTCCAACAGTACCCTTCCTAACTGTACCATGCATTTGAGAGGCCTGCACCAAAGTTCACTTTTATAATTAACACAAGCAGTCATTCACACAAGTACTTGTATGAGTGTACAAACATCTGTACACACATACAACATGTTTGAATCAAGCTTATGTGTCAAGATGTTATCCCTTAATACTGATGAAGAAGTCCAACTGAGAAGCCATTACTTCTTAAAGGTAAAGGTGTGCCTTCAAGATGGTGTCAGCTTCTGGCGACCACAGAGCCCTGTGGTTGTCTTTGGTAGAATACGGGAGGGTTTTGCCATTGCCTCCTCCCACGCAGTGTGAGATGATGCTTTTGAGCATCTTCCTGTATTGCTGCTGTCCGATATAGGTGTTTCCCTTATTCTGGGAAACATACCAGCGGGGATTCAAACCAGCAACCTCTTGCTCGCTAGGCAAGTCATTTCCCCACTGCACGATTAGGTGGCCCCAAATACTTCTTAGGGGTCAGATACCTTTTATTCAAAAACATCAATACTGCAGAGGAGGAAAATATTTAAACACACTCTAAAAGTTACCATCCTAATCATAAGTAATGGCTATGCAATCTTCACCACAGGATCGTTACTGTATCCAAAAATATACTGTGAGGCTTGGGGGAAACCCTACTTTTCAGCACAGTAAGACTGTTAAAGAGGGGGTTGCATCCTCTATGCATGCAGTATCTTATCTTTGTTAAGTGATGTTAACTTAGCATTCATAACCCATCACATGTCAGCAGAGTCAACAGTATGTGAATACCCCTTTGAGCTCCCAGCAGAAAATGAAGACTCCAAGAAAGAATTGCTGACTTGGTAAACATTGCATATTCGTGCACATGATTTATTTCCCTCAACAAGCATTCATTCGCCTCTAGCAATGATTCAGACCGAGAGAAAAGGGCTCATCTGGGGGGTTAACTTTCAAGCTGCGTTTTCAAGTCGCCTGTCCTCATGATCAGATAACCCCGCGAGGGATGTTAAACGCAGTTATTTTCATGCGATTCCCTCAACCGTTTCCGTCTTCGGCGGCTCCTGAGCCTGCGAAGGGGAACAGCTGCCAAGAAGGTACCGTCATGTCTCCTGAACCCGCCCACCAGTTTCCTCAATCCACACAAGGCAAGCAGTCATTTGTCGACCGCCTTTGCAATCCAATCGCCAGGGGACTGCAAACGCAGCTGTTCCTATTCCAAGATCCAAAAGGCTGCATAGACTACCACGACAGGGGTGGGGAAGGGAGAGATCTAGAGGCACCCCACCACCACCGGTCGAGCACAACTAGCGAACTAACCCTTGTGGGGAGGGGCGAGGATGGCACCTTCCCGTGCACCAGCCAAATCCAACCCACATCGCCGCCGCCGCCGCTGCTTGCTTCCATTTGAAACTGACCAGCCCTCCCCGTCGCATCCTCCAGCCTGACTCCTTCAGCTCCGCCCTCCCTTCCCAGCTACACCAATCCGCTCAGCCCCGGCTGCAAATCAAACTTGGTGCCCCCAGCGCAGCTCCCTCGCTCGCTCCCAAATCTACCTCTCTCTCTCTCTCTCTCGTTGCTGAAAGCGGCCACGCAACCCTCGCTCACCGCCTGCTTCCCTTCCCCCTGATCTCCATGTTGGAGCGTCTGGGGAGGGAGGAGAGGTTCAGGAGATGGAGCACCACCACCAGCGAGACTTGGAGGAGCTGCTTTGCCCTCCCCTCCCACTCTCTCCTCCCACTCTTCGACAGTTCTGGAAACTGTATCACCTCTTGTCACAGGAAACCATCCAGCAGGCGGTTGCAAACAAACAAACGCCCTCTGGCCCCCACCCGCTCGGGGGAAAAAGAGCACAATGCCAGTCCCTACCACAAAGGGTGCATGAGTGGGAAGGCAAGCGGGGACCACGAACGCGGTATTACGCTCTGAACGTCTTGCAAAGACTGAAGATGGGAACCGACGAAACCTAAGGAGATGGGCAAGCAGGAAAGCACCGGCTTTGTCTAATTTCTGCAAGGGGCATGATCGGCTCAGCTGCATTCTCCTCCCGCCTCTCCTGCTTGGGGGCGGGGGGGTACCGAGGATGGACCGTTAGGTGGCAATGATGCGGTTATTTGAAAACACCAGCACCTACACCCATTTTCTTTGCCTTGATGCGGAGGGGAAAACGGATCTTCACGTCCCCCGAAACGATCCTGACTTCCGCCCGTGCACCACGTATACTTTGCACCACCCCCTCCTTTCATTGTCCTGTGTTATTCCATTGCGTTGTTTAATAGCACTAATTAGCACATTCGGGATATGAAGCGGCTACTTCCAACATGCACCTTATGACGTTCCTCCTATGATTTGTTACATAATCCTCGCAGCTGCCACCACAAAGCTTGTTGGCTGGGTGGCGTGGAGCGAGGGGATTAAGGTGCCTGCCCGGCAGCCTGAGCTCTCTCTCTCTCTCTCTCTCCAGCAGCAACAGCACCGCCTCTGAGAGAAAAGCCTAAGAGTCCCGCCCTACCTCTCCGCCCAGAGCCAACTGGCATTTCTGCGGTGCCTATTGAGACACAGGGAAATTGAGGGCAGATTCTGACCCCTCGTTTGAGGAGTGTTTGAAAAGTTCGCACCCCACCACCTGCGAGTGTTTTCTGCTGCACTGCCACCATGCATGTATTTAAACCGCCGCCGCCGCTCCCCCGCTCCGGCAGGGGAGGGGTAAGACGGCGCTGAAAGAATGGAGAAGTTCGGGCGGCTTTTGCTGACGCCGTGCACCTGCCTGCTTGCCAACCGCCCCGGCTCCCAGCCTCAACGCGCAGCCCCAAAGAGGAAGCCCCGCCTCCTTACGGGGGAGGGGGAGCCAACGCATGTAGCAAATGAGGCCGTTCTAAAGGGATTCGAACCCCAGGGCAACATTCCACATTCCATCCTTTCCCCGCATTAATCATCCACGCCAGCAGCAGCTGCGTTGAGCACTGAGAGAATCTGCTGCCACCCAGCAGAACAGCAGTCGAACAACAAGCCCCGCCGCTAATACACACACCACACACCCCTTGTTTCCATGATAGCCATGCACGCACACTTCCCTAACACGTGCACTTTCAGGGTCCTGCAACTTGCTCCCCGATAGGAGAGAACGTCCGCTCTGACTGGGGTTCTTTTCCCTCCGTTTTGTTTTAAATTGAAACCAACTGGCAGAGGCACCCTCCTGCCAGCTCCCCAAAATACCCGTCCGCTGCTACACAATGCCCCTGCTGCATCAAGTTCATGATCAAGCCTGTGAAATATTCCCCCAACCCACTGTACACATGAACACCCCCATATCTGATCTGTAATATTTTTAAGGGGAATGGGTGCATGTATTTGATAAACCCTGTTTTTCTTCTTTCTGCCTCGCTGCTTCCCAGTCTCTGCCCTTGAATTAATGCAATGGATATTTTGAACATGTGGGTGACACGGCGACGGATCCTGGTTCCTGGCCACCCCTCCCCCTTTCCAGAGAGCTCTCTAAAAAGGACCTGCGCTCTGCCATTGCCATCTGTCTCCCAAGTTGTTACAATGCTTTTCACTTTCCGAGTAGGGCTGATCTATCATCCGGCATGGATGCACTTTAGGGTAGCTGGCCCGCACCCCCCCCCCTTACCGACAAACAAAAGTATGGCAAAAGTCTATGGATGCACAACAAAATAGGACTCGAGCCTGGGAAGAAACAAAAAAACCACAACTGGGTTCATTCATCTAGTTCACCTTAAAAAGCTCCTGGTTTGCCAAAAGCAAAGTCTGCGGCTACATAAAATGCAGCCAGCCCTGAACTCCCTCCCAATTCGGATCGGCTCTCAAAAGCTCCGAAATAATCGTCGATTTTCTCCTCCCCTTGCCCCCACCCCGTTCCTCCCCAGCAATGTACAAGTTGCTTATGGGATAGTGAAGCTGCAACTCAACTGCCTCCCCCTTTTGCTCCCTATCAAGAAGCAAATCTTTTGGCGCCATATTAATGACGTACTATATTATTTCCACTAGGCAGCGACCTTCGGCATTAAATTGATCTCTAGCTGCTTCTGGAGAACTCCAAAGCTAAGCAACCAAAAAACACACGCACGCACACACACATCAAATATGGCTGTGCAGGCGGCTCATTCTGCGGCGACGGGTGGAGAGAGTAAGGAGCTGCCAGGGCAGTTACCTGCTGCTGCTGCTGCTGTTGCTGCTGTGATGGTTGCCAGTGAGGTTGGAGTTTCTCTGCGCGAAGGGGTCTGTGCTGCCTCATGAGTTCAGACAAGCACTGGAGAGTGGGAGCAGATTGTGGCTCTCTTCACACACACACACACACACACTCACACACATACACATATACAGAGACACTCTCTCACTCCGACTGACGTTTTTACTTGTTATGGAGGAAGGACTCTGTGAATCAAACTCATTTCTGGGTCACTGCTGCCACAGGGGGGAGCTACTTTAATCCCCTGCCAAAACTAGAAAGGGGGGAGGGAGAGGAATAGGGTGGGGAGGCGGCGGCGGCGGCAAGGAAAGAGCGAGCGAGAGACACTACTGCACTTGGAAACTGTCTGCTTTAACTCTTTGCGGCCCACGCGGAAGATGTCATGCTCCATTTACACTGGCAGGGAGGAGACTCCCTCGGTTCCGGAGGGTTGCGTCGAGGGACCTGCCTTCTTGGAAGGAAGAATATTTCACCCAGGGACGGCAGCCAGTGGATTCTGAAGACAGATCGCATGCATTCCCAAATTGTCAGCTGTTTAAAGGAGAAGTCTCTCTGCCTTCCGCATTGGCTGCCACCTGGGCAAAGAGATGGCTTGCTTTAAATGTACACGCCATTGCCTTTTAATATGTATGTGTGTACGTGTGTGTGTGTTGTCTATACATACATATATAAATAATATTAATAGGGAGAGCGAGGGAGATTGGGGGAAACCAAAAACTAAAGTCGCAGTGGGGAATCAAAAGGGAAAACAGGCATGTCGTTTCTGCTTGAGGTATATTATAAACGGGATGATGTGAGATACTTTAAAACGTTCGAGTGAGGAAATCCTGTGCCTGGGGGCAAGTTCTGAACTAATGACATTCATGTGCCATTCAGCCTTCCCCTATAATTTCCATATAATTACTTATATTTACACAGATATCTTGCTTTTCCCTTCATTTCTGATTATGAGTGGCATGTCATAAATTATTTCAATGTACAGCCCACCCAGTCACAAAAGGAATGTCCCTATGGAGAGGTTGACAGGTCATGTGTGTGCTCATTTAGCACACCTGACTCCCCAAAGCAACCCATGCACACTGTGCGCTAATGTCTGCCTGTCTAATGTAAGACATTAATCGTATGGAGCAAGGTCAGCACTTCAAGCCCTGTATCTGTCTCATGTTTTCTTTTTCTCAGGTGCCACTTCCAGTTTTGCAGGGAAGCAATGAACTAGCTCCACAGAAAGCACCCCTGTTGTCATGCCCCAAAGGCTTTTTCACACATGACACCAAAGACACCCTTGAGTCTCTCTTGCAATGTTTCTGATGTGATGTTAGTAGGGGATAGAAAGTGGAAGAGCGTAATTTTTAAGACAAATGTACATTCTAACCAGGGTAGGCTTTCCACTTAAATGACTGACACTGAACACTGGAAATAGGGTGAGGGGCTTAAAAATGAATGAAAAGACAACAGACACTTCCCTAATTAATTTGCTATCACAACACCACAAATGTTGTTTCCATTTTACAGATGGGGAACTATGTTTGAAAGAAAGTGACATCCAAGCCCAGCACTCTGTACATGGAACACATGGATATTTCAAGAATCTCTTGTAGTGAACAATTATGATATAGCTCCTAAACCTATATTTACTGTACTATTCGTTGTCCCTAGAAAGTAAGCACAGAGAGCAGGATCCAGAGTAGTGCTGTGCTTGCATAATGTGAGAAAAGACATACCTGCCTTTAAGTAGTTTGCACTACTCTGCAGTGTTGAACATTGGTGGAAAACCAATGAAAGGTGTTTTACAACAATTCGCTAGTGCCCCATGTTGTGCTAGAGGTTGGGCAATGTCTTCCACTGGTGCAAAAACTAGCCTGGAAACATAAGTGACTTTTTTTCCAGACAGAACCCCTGAGCAACATCCTTACACTAACAAAACAGATTAATGCTACTGCAATAGTAGTGTGGATCCTGCTCAGAAAGATTTAGCATTTTCTTTCAAGATAGTTGCATTAAAAAGACAAGGGGTTGCAAATTTGCATGCAGTAAACTGCAGTTTCTGAAACCTTCATTTCAATCTGTAACCGTGTTTTTCTATTTGTTTATCTGAAATATGTAATTGTAATTAGCCATTTGCATACTCACCTGTGAAGTTAAAAAATTGTCTCTAGGCAGCCTGGGAAATCGCCACTAAAACAGGGATATATGGCCATTTACACAAGTCACTATAGAACTTTAAAAAAACAACAGTGTCTTTAAAGTTAGAGCGGGGGGAGATTGCCTTGCCCACAATCTATGGACAGTTTCAGACTTAACGCAGAATCTGAGGTTTGCACGACTTCCCTCAACCCCCAGGAGCGCACACTCCCCCCTCCCATCCTCGCTCAAGTGCCTGCTTCCTTTGCAGGTTAGGATATGCCGAGATTGGTTGTAATGTCCGAACTCACGATGGTTGCAGTTAGTTTCTGGGATGGGAGCAGGAAGCATGCACTCCCGGGCTGAGAAGCGTGTGTAAACCTAGGGTTCTGGATTACGTCTGAACCTGCTCTATATAGCATTTAACACAAGGTTTTGTAATGTGGAGTTTTCCACGTTCTCCTTTCTAGCTTTAAAGGTAGAGGCAAGGACCCAGGCACAAGCAGCTTCTATTAGAGATCCCTGTATTGCAGAGGGATGGTGATTCTATGCATGGCTTTATCCCCACTGCCAGGAGTAGACAGATATCGTGAATAAATAACACTGATAGAATGGATGAAGGGACTAGCTTGACCAGGTGGTGCAAAGGATGGACAACCAGCCCTAAAATAGCCAGCATATTGTAGTGGTTAGAGTGCTGGACTAGGACCGGGAGACCCAAGTTCATTTCCCCATCCAGCCATGATACTTTCTGGGTGACTCTGGGCCAGTCACTTCTCTCTCAGCCTAGCCTACTTCACAGGGTTGTTGTGAGGAGAAACTTAAGTATGCAGTACACCACTCTGGGCTCCTTGGAGGAAGAGCGGGATATAAATGTGAATAAATAAATTAATTAAATAAATTAAATCGTTGTTTGCAAAGCTGGAAAAATTTTCATATTGAGAATATTGGAAACAGAGTAAAAATGTCTCATGCTGCAGCTTGCATATGTTTCATTCCTCTCCACAGACATGGTCCTAGCAACAATTTTCTTATAAGTTTATTGTCAAAAGGGGAACCAATAGGCTGGGAAGCCAGTGTTCAGTCATGGAAACAGGAGCTCACTGGCGCTCACTACACCCTCTTTTAAGTGCCAGGGTTCCACTCTGGGATATGTGAAGAAATAAGAGTGATTTGAGAATGCACAGAATTCTTTCCCCCGTCACTCACTCCCTTCAGATCAGGAATTATGGAGCAGGTCTTCAAAGTCAGAGTGCGTAACTTCCAAGCACTTCTTTTTGTTTTTTGAAATTCAAGACCCTAAAGACTGGTTTGCCCCCGGAACCCCAGCCCTCTCTCTTTAATTTGACTATCAATCAGCTGTTTAATTCAGTAGCAAGAGCAGGGCACTCTGCACATGTTTGGAGGCATTTTTCTATCAGCCTGCATGTGCAGAGTTATGACCAGCGTATTGTATGCAGTCCTGGGCCTAAAACATACATATCTGTATTACCTACAGTATAGGAACTTTGAGATCTGGGCAGGAAAGTCACCAACATACTATGCAAGGCAACATGGGCGGTAGGAGCACTACCCATGCTACTGTGTCAGTGTAAACGTCATTGATGCTGTTGCGCACAAGGGCAGCTCCACTGTGGTGTAAAGTTGCGCAAATGCAGTGGTAAAGATAAAGTGTGCTGTGTCAAGTCGATTTCTACTCCTCGAGCCCCAGAGCCCCGTGGTTTTCTTTGGTAGAATACAGGAGGGGTTTACCATTGCCTCCTCTAGCGCAGTGAGATGATGCCTTTCAGCATCTTCCTATATCGCTGCTGCCCGATATAGTACCAGCAGGTTTTGGAACCCACAACCTTCTGCTAGTTAGTCAAGCATTTCACCACTGCACCACTTACAATGAGATTATTATTTCCAATGGGCATCTTGTTATGCAACTGTGCTTCCACAACTTTAAGCCACAGCGGAACTGACCTGGAGTGCATCACTGTTGACAGTGTCAGTGACTAAAAACAGGAATAAGAAGGGTGGGGTGGTTTAGAAGGTTAAAACAATTCAAAGACATAAATATTCCAGGCCTCAGTTCTGCCACTGAAAACTGTCCTAGAACTGAGCCCTGCTGTTGGGTTGACAATAACACCCCCCAAACACACACACACACACACACACACACACACCCTCTAGCCTGTTTTTGAAACTCTAACCCCGGCTTGATATGCAGAAATTAGCAGATGTACCTTTCACAGCACAAAGATAAGCATTAAGGCCTGAAAATGTTTACAGATTGAGCTGCCGTTAAAGACACAAGAGGTTCACAACCCTAGTCCTGAGACATTTGTACCGAATCACTATCACTTCTTAACAACACGACCACTTACAGCCCACCTGAATATAACTACACCGATATTTTCAGCATTTAAAAATATGGAATGTAAATTCAAAACTGGCAGGCTTGAGACGTTTTTGCTTAATCAATGAATTTACATTTTTCCCTGGGCAAAAGCAGGCGTTTGTCTTTTGCAAAGCATCTCTTGCCAAATTAAGGAAGAACATTGCTCTAGGTTTATCATAATCTCAACATGAAAAAATTAAGCTTGCCTGCGGGGGGGGGGGGATATATTCCAGCATAGTAAATGTGCTTTAATTAGAGGGTGATGCATCTCCTCTGGCAACTCTTTTACCCCTTGCACCAAAAAGTCACACCTTATTCAGCACATTGATGCCAGAAGTATGCCAAATGAAGAAGGTTGGGAACAGGAGTTTTTAAAAATGCAGCGTCTTAAGTCGGAAGGGGAGCATGGGCTGTTGTTTGCTCTGTCTCCAGCTCCTATGATTCACCAGAGGAATTGCTCTTTATACATTAGAATAAGCCAAGTAATTTATCCTAGCATATCATACACCTACACCTTCAACACTCACACTGCAGACTTGTACTCATGTTACACATTCAGAAATCAACGGCATTTCAAGCAGAAATCCACATATCCTAAGCAAGTTCTTAACTGTTGGGTCAGGGGCGTAACTACCATTTGGTGAGGGGAGGCAGCTGCCTGGGGGCCCCCACGCCTCGAGGCAAGTCACATGTGAAGTGAGTGTGTGTGTATCAGCGAGGGGCCCATTTTTAAATTTTGTCTCTGGGCCCACTCCAGCCTCGTTACGCCCCTGTGTTGGGTTCAGCTAGGGGGGCTTGATCAATGTGCAATTAAAAAGAGAGAGATACAGTTCCCACTCTCCCCCTTAAGAACAGGAGAATGCATCAAGTAGTATGATACATGGTAAACTTTTCAACTTGGACCAAAAATATCACCAAAAAAGGTGTTTCTGAGGATCAAACTGCACATGCTGTTAAGATACATGAATAAATCTCCCAAAATCTTTTGCGAGGGATGTGATTTCACATATACATAGCAGCTCCAGGGGTCACAATATGGATTATGTTCGTGGTAAAGGTAAAGTGTGCCATCAAGTCGGTGTTGACTCCTGGCAACCACAGAGCGCTGTGGTTGTCTTTGGTAGAATACAGGAGGGGTTTACTATTGCCTCCTCCTGCGCAGTATGAGATGATGCCTTTCACACCTGTATATTTACCCCTCTGTGGCTAATAATGGCTCTGGGGGGGGCAATTTACATTGGGGAATTGGCATGGAAAGAAAGGGTTGAACCTTCCTCTCCCCTCCCCCACACCTCCATTACAATCCCAATTAAGGTTGCCAACATTCTGGGGCACAATATGGGATACAAGTTGGAGAGGGGTCTCAGGGGTGGGGCCATCTCAGGTGGGGGGGCCATAATTTCTGCATGCTCTGAAGAGGATCATCTGCACTGAAGGTCCTACACACACTGTCCCACTGGATCCTCGCATCCTGGGAGCAATGTGGAAAGTGTGCCATGTTTCTTTCTCCTGGGTATCCTCTCTCCACTGCCCTGACATTCCCCCACCCCCGTGGCCTCGCAGATAACCTCCCCAATCCTCACCATTGGCAGCCCGCCTCCAATACAAATCACACCCCAGCAGCTCCTTTTAGCCAAAAAGCTGGGAAATTCGTGCACATATCTCCAACCGTTTGGCACAGTCGGGAACATAATGCCACAATAAGAAGTTTTCTTCTGATACAGTTTCTTTTATATCTATATAATGCGATCTGCTATAATGCCATGTAATGTTCTTAAGCACTGTCAACAGCTGAGGGGGAAGAATTAGAAACAGAATCATGAGAAACAGTACACCTTTTGTGATTCATGAGGGGAAATCAAATGTCCATTTTAGTCATCGATGAACTCCCAATTTGCTTCAGAACTGAGTTCAGTTTGCCAAGTCCAATCCTAATTGAGCTGACCCTTCACTAATGTGACCCTTCACCTTTGACTTATCTAACAGAAGTTATACTGTTTGTCATCAGAAAACAGTTTGCTTTATTCTGAGCCTGCCGTACTCTCAAAGACATAAGCCCTCTACAGACATTACCTGAAAAGGACGTTGTACCTGTATACATCATGCAAAGTGGGATCAGAAGTCTCATCCCACCAACACATCAATCATCTTCTTCATTTCTCCTCCTGCCCCACTCACACTTACAGTGTTCTTCTGAAGAGGTGAATGCTGTAAGCGTGATGGTGGGCATTTCCATGGGCAAGAGACTCAGGCCTGAGTGAGAGATTCATGTAACGTCTGAAGAGGGCTATAGTTTAGATAGAATGCAGTAGGGTCAAACAGCTCCCATTAAACACTCCATGCAATCCACTGTCCAACAGGCCAGTTTGGATCATTCCATCTGCCAGCCACACCCACCATGTGATTAAGCATGTCCCCTATCTATCTATCTATCTAACATATTTCCATATCACCTGATATGTGCATCCCTAGGCAGTGTACATAAATTTAAATACAATATAAAACAGGGTAAAATGATTAAAACATTTATGATATAAAATCAATTAAAATTAATTAAAAGCCTGAGAAAACAAGTGCATCTTAAGAGACTTTTAAAAAAAGAACAGCCAGAGATGGAGAAACTCAGATTTTAACAGGAATTTGTTCCAGGGTCCCAGGGCAGCCACAGAGAAGGCCCAGTCCCAAGTAGCCACCAAATGAGCTGGTGGTAGCCATAACTGGACCTCCCCATATGATCTTTACAGGTGAGAGTTCATGAATAAGGAGGCACTCTCTTAAATACCCTGGACCCAAGCCATTAAGGTCTTTATAGCACTTTGTATTTCGCTTGGAAACATATAGGCTGCCAGTGTAGTCCTTATGCACAGTGTGCATGGCCTTCCCATCCAGTACGCCATTCTACTCCATCTAATCAGGTAGGCTGGAACCTCTGAACCATCCCTACTCACTTTGTTTAAATAGGCATTAAACCATGTCAGTAGGGTGGTTTGGCTACTCTGTCCTCTTTGATCATGCAGAGTGGAGCAATGCACCGGGGAGAGGGGAGCGTGTTTGGTGGGCAAGCTAGCAACCCGCCCAGAGCATTATTGAGTTTTCTGTTTAGAGGATGTATGAACAAGTTATATAAAGGAACATAGGAAGCTGCCTTATACCAAGTCAGACCATTGGTCCATCTAGCTCAGTGTTATCTGCACTGACTAGCAGTAGCTTCTGCAGAGTTTAGGGCAGGAGTTCGTCCCAGAACTACCTGGAAGTGTCAGGGATTGAACCTGGGGCCTTCTGCATTCAAAGCAGATGCTCTACCACTGAGCTATGGCCCCGTCCCCATAAAGTTCCTCCATGTGAAATCCAAAATGTAGAGTATCAGACTGCACATGCAAAACCTATGAGTGTAAAATTTGCCTTTAAGATGCACACCTTGGGACAAATGACAGATTATGGAAATCACCAGCTTGCTCTGTCTGTGAAGTCAACTGGGACATCTGGCTGGCAAGATACTGAGCATGATGGCCTACTGGGTAAGATCCACCCAGCAATTCTTATGTTTTGTTTGCATTTATAGACTGACTGGTCATTTAAGCTCAGGACAAAATGAACCATTATGCTGAAGTAATGGTTAATACAGAGTAAGTCCCTGATCAAACGATATAGCCTCAGTGTAATTATCTGGGAACAATTTCATGTGGAGATAATGCTTATTCTGTTCCCCTGGCACTGATCTTTAATTTTTCATCTTAGAATATGGTGTCTCTGTTGACAAACAATAAAGGAGCAGTGGCCTAAATGAACATGAGAAACAGTACAGCTTTCAAGTGCAGAGGGGGTGATGGCCACTCTGCACATATGGGAGCTTGCAAACAGATATTGAAGGAGTTCGGCATGGAATTTAGCAGGGAAGTGTATGGGGAGGCACAGAAGCAGTCCCCATTTATCACAAAGGAGACACTCAGCACGAGGAGAAAGTGTGCACTACCCCACTTTTGTAATTTTCTTGGAAGACAGAACTTAAAACCCTTACTTGGCTGACAACTGCAGCTAAGACCTAGCTTTCAAGTAAACAAGCTCTATATATTCTAAATAGCCAATAAAACCAGGTATGAAAGTAGAATGCCAGCAGGGGAGAGGGTGCTTCCCTGTGTATTTCACAGAATGTTTCATGTATGACAATCTGCCTGGAGGGCAGAAGTCATGGGTATGTGCTCGGTGCAAAGAACTCCTGGCCCTCTGGGAACAAGTACATTCCCTCAAAGCCAAGGTGGTTGACCTGGAGAAGCTCAGAGAGGCAAAAAGGTATGTGGAGGAGACCCTCAGGGATGTGACAGAGGCATCCCATTCCCAGGCTGACAGCTCCTATGCTGTCATGGAGAATGAAGGTCTCAGGGAAGGAGAACATCAGTCTGAGGAAGAGGGGCATGCTCCCTTAGAAGGGAACCCCTTGCTTGGGTGATGCGTCCATATCCCCTCACACAGAGGATACTCCTCCAGAAGTTGGGGGCCTTCTAGTAGTGGGTGATTTAATTGTTAGGGGCACAGAGAGATGGGCTTGTGACCTGCATGTAGACCACACAGTGACTTGCCTGCCTGGTGAGAAGGTTGTGGACATCATGTGATGTCTAGATAGGCTGTTAGGCAGTGCTGGGGAGGAGTCAGCTGTCACGGTGCATGTTGGCACCAATGATATTGGGAAATGCAGTCGGGAGGTCCTGGAAGCCAAATTTAGGCTACTAGGTAGCATATTGAAGTCCAGGACCCACAGGGCAGCATTTTCTGAAGTGCTACTTGTTCCATGTGCAGGGCCAGTGAAACAGGCAGAGCTGAAGGGTCTCAATATGTGGATTAGGCAGTGGTGCCGGGAGGAGTGATTTAGATTTGTTAGGCACTGGGACACATTTTGTGGCAAACAAAGCCTGTGTAAAAGGGACAGGCTCCACTTGAACCAAGATTACTTGGTTCATACTGCAGGCACTTTAAATCAAAAAGGTCACAGAGCAGCTTTTAAAATGATACCTGGGGGATTGCTGACAGGAACTGGTTGGGATCTTGTCCAGCAAGCAAAATCCCCTAAGGTGCGAGGGTGCAAACGTTTCAGATAAACCAGAAGGGGACAGAGTAGAACCAGGAATAGAACAGATGGAAACACATGACAGCTGGTCAAAAAGGTCAAGTGAAAGTAAAGGAGATAGCACATGCCAATGCCAGGTAAGAGACTTGGCATATAGGTGTTTATATACCAAGGCCAGAAGCCTCCGAGCCAAGATGGGCAAACTGGAGTGCCTGGTTGCTAATGAATATATATATATAGTGGCCATAATGGAAACCTTGTGGAATGGTGAGAAACTGTGAGAGACTATTATTATTGGGTACAAACTCTACAGAAAGGACAGGGAGGGGAGGATTGGGGATAGAGTAGCACTGTATATTAAAGAAGGGATAGAATTCAACAAGCTAGAAAACCTAGGAGTCCTCCACATAATCATTTTGGCTGACAATATGAGAACAGAAAGGAAATGTTTTATTAGGGATGTGCTATCACCCTCCAGATCAAAACACTGAGAGTGACCTAGAGTTGGAGAAGCAAATCAGAGAGGCGTCAAAGAGAGACAGAGTTGTAATAATGGGTGACCTCAATTACCTTCACATAGATGGGGCAAATTCACATTCAAGTATTGACAGAGAAGCCAAATTTCTAGACATGCTAAATGACTGTGCCTTAGAATAGTTGGTTGTAGAATCACTTCTTAAGTCCAAGAAGGAGGCCTTGGACTTAATCAGGAGTGGTGCTCAGGACCTGGTGTGAGATGTCAGAATTCTAGAATAATGGGAATAATGACCATAGTGAGGCGATTCACACGATGCAAGAAAATCAGGCTAGTGGAAGCTAGCCCAATTTTCTCCCATTGTGAGAAACACTGGACTGGGCCGCTTAAACCCTCCCTTAAGGCCAGGTTAGTGGAGCAAGCACTCCGCTAACACAGGCTTTCCGATTGTGAGTTGCCATGGTTCCGTGCCATGGCAACTCAAAAGTAGTCCCCCGACTGGGAGGCTTAAAAGCAGCCTCCCAGCTTGGGGGTCTCTCCAGCATGCCCTGCGTGCTCGCGCAGGGCATGCTGGAGCTTCCGGGGGCCGCACGGCCCCTGATCCCCCCAGCCCCTGCCGGCTCCGTAATGGAGCTGGCAGTTGTGTAGGCAGCCTGCTCAGCCACCTGGAGCAGATTGCTGGGTCGTCTAAGCCCGCTCTCTCCACTAACCCTCTCCAGGCAGCTCCCACTAATCGTTGTGCCTCATTGTGATCCAACTGCCTCATTGTGATCCAATTGAGCTTATATGTGAGTGGAGCACTGCCAATAAAGTCCTACGCATTGGACTTCAGAAGAGGAAACTTCTCAAAAATGAGGGGATTGGTAAAAAGGAAGCAGAAAGGAAATGTCATGAGGGTCAAATCACTCCAAAAAGCATAGAACTTATTCAAAACCACAACAATAGAAGCTCATTTGGAATGTATACTGAGAAGGAGGAAAGGTACCCCCAAGCTCAGGAGGATGCCAGCATGTCTAACAAGTAGAGTTAGGGAAGCTATAAAAGGGAAGCAGACTTCCTTCAGAAAATGGAAGTCCTGCCCAAATGAGGAGAACAGAAAGAAACATAAACTCTGGCAAAAGAAATTCAAGGAGACAATAAGGGATGCAAAGAGAGCGTTTGAGGAGCATACAGCTAGAAGTGTCAAGGGGAATAACCAGTAGTTCTTTAAATATATCAGAAGCAGAAAATCTGACAGGGAGGAGGTTGGACCCTTTGATGATGAGGGTGCAAAAGGGGATTATTAAGGAGGATAAGGAGATTGCAGAAAAGCTGAATGAGTTCTTTGCATCTGTCTTCACTGTGGAAGATACTGACCATCTACTCACTCCAGAACTGAGCTTCTCAGGCTTGCAGGCTGAAGAACTGGGATGATTTAAGGTGATGAGAGAGGATGTTCTAAACCGTTTTGAGAAACTAAATTAACAAATCACCAGGGCCAGATGGCATCCATCCAAGAGTTCTAAAGGAACTTAAATGTGGAATTTTTGATTTCCTAGCAAAAATATGTAACTTGTCCCTACAGTCAGGCCAGGGGCTTAGCTAGGAGAGAGGGGCCCTGTGTTTGCCCCTTTCCCCAGCAGCCCCTCAGGGTGAGGGAGATAATGAAGAAAATAGGGAGGGGTGGAGCTGTTGGATCCTCAGGAGCTGTGGGACCCATAAGCTCAATTATAGCTACACCCCTGAATCAGGCTCTGTACCAGAGGACTGAAAAGTAGCTAATGAAACTCCAAAAAGGGGTCCAAGGGGCATCCAGGAAATTTCAGGCTGGTTAGCTTAACCTCTGTGCCAGGTCTTGCTGAAGACCTGGCACAGAGGTCTTCAGAGGTCTTCACGGAGATCTTCACAACATGGCTTCTACAAGAGCATGTCTTGCCTCACTACCTTTTGGAGTTCCTTGAGAGAGTCAACAGGCATGTGGATAAAGATGATCCAGTTGGCATAGTATGCTTGGACTTCCAAAAAGCTTTTGACAAAGTTCCCCACCAAAGGCTCTTGAGTAAACTTAGCAGCCATGAGATAAGGGGACAAGTTCATGTATGGATTGGTGACTAGTTGAAGGACAGGAAACTTAGGGTAGGAATAAATGGACAGTTTTCACAATGAAGGAAAGTAAGAAGTAGGGTCCCCCAAGGATCTGTACAGGGACCAGTGCTCTTTAACTTGTTCATAAATGAACTAGAAGTTGGGGTAACCAGAAAAGTGGCCAAATTGGCAGATGACACTTTTGGTAGTCAAATCCAAAAGAGACTGTGAGGAGAGGAGCTCCAAAAGGATATCTCCTAATTGGGGGAGTAGGTGGCAAAATGGCAAATGCAGTTCAATGAAAGCAAGTGTAAAGTGATGCATACTCGGTCAAAAAAACCCAGCTTCACATATACACTGATGGGATCTGAGCTGTCATGACTGAACAAGAGAGAGATCTTGGGGTCATGGTGGACAGCTTGTTAAAAGTGTTGACTCAGTGCATGGCAGCTGTGAAAAAGACAAATTCCGTGCTAGAGATCATTAGGAAGGGGATTGAAAATAAAAATGCTAATATTATAATGCCCTTATACAAATCTATGGTGCGGCCACATTTGGAGTACTGTTTGCAGTTCTGGTCAATGTATCTTAAGGAGGACATTATAGAACTGGAAAAGGTGCAGAAGAGGGCAACCAAGATTATCAGGGGCCCAGAGCATTTTCCTTATGAGACAAGGCTACAGCATCTGGAGTATTTTAGTTTGGAAAAAAGTTGACAACAGGGAGACATGATACTGGTGTATAAAATTATGCTTGGAGTAGAGAGAGTGGACAGAGAGAATTTTTTTCTACCTCTCTCAAAACGCTAGAACCAGGGAACAGCACTGAAGGCTGGGAATTTTAGGACCAACGAAAGGTTGAACTTTTCCACACAATGCATAATTAACCTATAAAATTCTATGCCATTGGTTATGGTGATGGCTATTAGCCTGGATGGCTTTAAAAGAGGCTTAGACAAATTAATGGAGGGCAGATCTCTCAATGGCTATTAGTCTGATGGCTGTAGGCCACCTCCAGCCTCAGAGGCAAGATGCCTATGAATATTAGTTGCAGGGGAGCATCAGGAAGAGAGAGTGCATGCCCTCACCTCTTGCCTGTGGGCTTCTCAGAGGCATATGGTAGGCCACTGTGTGAAACAGAATGCTGGACTGGATGGGCCTTATGTCTGATCCAGCAGGGTTGTTCTTATGCTCTTATAGGTAGAGAAGGAAAATATGGCATATTGGTTATAGACATACATTCCACACAGCTTTAATTGCACATGTACACACATTTTTAATACAGTCTTGTTTAAACACATCTTCCTATGGGAAAAAAATCTATTATCAGAGACTGAAAAATTAGTGAGTGAGCTTTGACTATGTGCTCAACATATAACTGGGCATTCACAAGAGCTATGTTATCACATAACTATTTTAATTCATTTTTTAAAAACCAAACATATAATAAAGTTAAATTACATTAAATACAAAATATTGAATTACAAAAAGCACAAATTAGGGAAACACAAACTCCACCATGACAATGTATGTGTAACAATGGCCTGAAACCTTTCTGCATTCATAAACACTGACAACCTCTTCAGCTCTCTATTTTACTCAGTGCTATTCACAGCTGCAAGATTTAGACTACAATCCTATATATATTTGGAAGTAAATGCCTCTGGAAACAGTGGAAATATTCCAAATACACTCTGATTAAAAATATGACTCTGAGCGAGAGACTTGGGTAACATCTAAAGAGTGGGCTATAGTTTAGAATGCAATAGGCTCTCATCAAACACAGCGCAAACCACTATCCACTGTCAGATGGTATCATCTGAACTGCTCAACAGACCAGCAGTTCAGAATTTTATTACGGTCACAGACCAGCAAGATCAAAATTAAAATTTTACAGTATTCAGTTGAGAGCAATAAAAACATTACAAAATTTGCAAATGGTACAACAAAACTTGGCTACATTGACAGACCAGTTCAAATGATACCATCCACTAGCCCCGCCCACCATGTGATAAACCTTGTGACTCTGATTAATCAGGTTGAAGATTTTTTTTTAAGTAACAACATTTTTAGTACAAGAACTTACAAACACCACAGGTAGAGTTGGCATGTTAGAAAGGCATTCACCCTTCTTTCTCACATAGGAGAGAATACTTCATATAAGAAGTTGTGGCACGTGTGTCTATCATATAAAAGCAAATACATTTTTAAACTTCAGGACCATTGCTTCAATTCATATGTGAATGTATGCAGATTCAATTAATATATTTCTTTCCATGTAATTAATCGACAAAGATTTCTTTAATTTTTAATCAAATTTCTTTAATACATGCATAAATACAATTTAAAATAAGAAGCCTTTAGGTTGAACAGTTAATATCAGCTTGATTGATTGACTGATTGACTGTCTCCGCTTCAGACTCATCCTTAGCAGTACAGCAGATTAGCTGTACTAATCCCCCTCACTAGGTCATTTCCTCAGAGGAGGAATGGTCCATCAACCAGCAGCTGCCAGTACCAACCCGCTCCTTTTCTTCTCCCTAATAAGTCTCAAAGCTAGCTCTGCTGTATAACGCTCAGGTACTTTCACATACCATCATGATGAGTTAGAAACATTTAACCAGACAAGTTTATTACAGGTTTCAAGTGACTGCAGTCTCAATTCCTATGATGTTCTTCAGGAGAATAAAATATCTGGTCAAGTGCCTTCATGTACTTGATAAATCATACCACTGCCTTGTGTTTCTGGAAATCCTCATTACTCCCCCACCCTGATTTCCTCAGCTAATTTCACTATCCAGACAAGATCAAAATTAATGCATGCTTAAATTTCAGTGTTTATATCAGCTGGCCATATGGGCCACAGTTCTCAAAAGTGTGAAGTAGGATTTGCTAAAGATACAGGAGCATTTGGTAAGAAGTGGTATTAACACATCCTCCCAGACCAGAAGGTGTTGGTGGAGGTGGGGTGGGGTGGGGTGGGGGAGATAACAGCTTTATGTTTGCTGTGATTGCCCCTTCCTATGTGAGACTGTTCTAGTCAGCAGCAGGAGGCCAGTTCTCTTCATTCTTTGTTTTTCTTTTGACCCTAAGGAACATCATACATACCAGAAAGTCCTCATTTCCCATTTACTTTAACCCACTTTCCCTTGTGATGTGATTGAGATGTGAGTGAGCATGGTCAATTAGGAATTCTGCGAGTGTTTGTTCACTAAATACATCACCATCGTCATCATCATCACCATCGTCACCATTATTATTATTAATTCAATTTCTATACCGCTCTTCCAAAAATGGCTCAGGGCAGTTAACACAGAGAAATAATAAATAAACAAGATCATGGCCACTGAGCACTGCCCATTAGCTAGTATGAGAACTGACTTAAGCAACAAAGGACTTGTAGTTCATTCTTGCTATCACTGAAGGAATAAACATGAAGTTTATGTTTGCTTAATGTGGAAATACATATTGGAAAGCAGAAAGATGTAGACTGAAGATGAAATCGTGGCAGCCCTGGAAACAATGGGAAATGTTCCATGGTTTTGGCTGGCAGCATCATTCCGCTTTGCCAGCGCAAGCCTTAGTCGTGTTCCCAGCCAGCACAGCCCTTCTGAGAATAGGGCTGCCTGGAGTCATTGGACATGATCATCTGAACACAAGCATGTCGTTTGATTTGGAGACAAAAACAACTAGCACATTGTTATGGGCTGCGGAGAATTGTAATATCAGCAGCATTCATGTTATTGTTGATGGCGATGGTGAGATTTAGATACTGCTTTTCATCATCATCATCAACAACAACGGTCCACAAAGCAGTTTACATAGCAAATAAAATGAAAATGTGGCTCCCTGTTCCAAAGGGTTACACAGTCTAAAAAGGGACAACGAGGGGAGAATCCAGCAAACAGCCACTGGAGAGACAGTATGCTGGACCGAATAAGGACAGTTGCTCTCCCCTTGTATGTATAAGAGAACCACTACTTTAAAGGTGCCTCTTCACCATGTTAGCAAGTAAGGGAGTTAAGGGAAACCAGTTTAGGGATTTGTGGTAAAAAGAACATTTTTACTTATTTCAAATCTCTACTGTCTAGCTAATAAAAAATAATGCTGAAGGATACATCCTGTGCCTCTAAAGTGCTTGGTATTGAAATAAATCCCCTTTCATACACATCAGCAGACAAGGCCACTGCTGATTATGAAATATTTCCTACTCCTACACTGAAAGCAGAAATTATCCTTTATCTATAATGATATTATTTATTCCCATTCAAGTACCATGCAGATATATTGTTTAGGCTTGTGTAATGCCCAGACTGAAAGACTTGGTAATTCCTCAGAAGCTCTGAATATTAAATGATCAAAATTGCTTCTAAATTAGCCCAGTTTTGTAGGTGGCTACTTCTGCATCACAGTGGTTAGGCAGCTCCAGCGCTGAAAGTTACATGCTTCAAAGTAAAGCCACTTAAGCAAATGCAACAGCTTGAAAGTAAAAAATCTCAGGATTGTAGCCATCTTGTCATCTCTGGGCTACAAGAAACAAGACCCCAAAGTATTGGGAAATGTAATGCGGGGATGTTATCTTCTAATATTGTACTTTCCTTTATTTCACTGTATATAATTCTTGTTGATAAGATCGGTTTCTTATTTTAGACCTGAAATCTTTCATGTTAATCCCTGCAGTCTTGTGCCATGAAAATGAACGCAGAGCTAATGAACTTGACTTTTTTCATTCTGTTCCAACTCGGCCATGTTCACCTTCCAGTCACTCTTCTCTTCAGAGCAGTGGCGGCCATTAAACGTGCCTCCGGTGGGGGCGGCGGGAGGCACCTTTAAGAGTAAATTAATTCGGTGCTCACCTCCGCCGCTGCGGCACCTGAATGCTGTTCGGAGCCGCAACATGCCGCCCAGCAGCCCCTACAGCTGGGAAGCACCTCCTCTGTAATAATGAATGAATGAATAATTCAGTTGCAGAACATAGATCTATTCAGCGGCAGCTCAAGGTCTCTCTTTGTTTGAGGCAGAGTGCCAAATGTCACTCCCCCCCTTGTGCACACCCTCCCCCCGCCCATATTTCTCTTTCATTAAAAGTGAGGGGCAGAGAGCATCTTGTTGCCTCACTTCCGCCCCAATAATCTGCTGCCTAAGGTGACTGCCTCACTTCGCCTCATGGAAGGGCCACCCCTGGATCTATTCATCTTCAAGAATAAACTATTAACATAAGAACAGCCCTGCTGGATCAGGCCCAAGGTCTATCAGGTCCAGTATCCTGTTTCACATAGTGGCCCACCAGATGCCTCTGGAAAGCCCACAAGCAAGAGGTATGTGCATGCCCTCTCTCTTGCTGTTGCTTGCCTGCAACTGGTATTGAGAGGCATTGTGCCTCTGAGGCTAGAGGTGGCCTATCGCCATCAGACTAGTAGCCATTGGTAGACCTGTCCTCCATGAATTTTTCTAATCCCCTTTTAAAGCCACCCAAGCTAAAGGCCATCACCACATCCCATGGCAGAGAATTCCATAGATTAATTATTACTACTAGTAGTTGTCACCATCACCAGTGTCACCCTATTTATATACTGCTTTTCAACCAAAAAAAGTTCACAAAGTGGTTTATGTAGCAAACGGAATAAGAAATGTGTTCCCTGTCCCAAAGGGGCTCACAGTCTAAAACAAAAACACAAGGGAGACACCAGCAACAGCCACAGAAATGTTGTGCTAGTCTGAACAGAAACTATTCACTATCCAAACTACTAAATATAAGAGAGCTACCTCTTTAAAAGATGTCTCTCTGCCCAGTTCGCAGGAGTTGTAAGTTGTATGTGTTTAGTAATACATCATAACATTGTGTGTGGTGATATTTAATCATGTTTATTTCATTCATTTCCTTTGCATTAATATGTTTAAATTGTCAAAAGCACGTGCAACCACAAGCTAGAATAGCCTAGAGCCTTCAGAATCAGGCAGTAAATAAATAAATAAATACTCTAGCAAAAAATAAGGATGTGAAGAGGAAATCATAAAGGGGGGGAATGGAAATTAGGATAACGACAAAAGGAGACATAAATGGCGTTGCCCAAAACATTTGGTTTAAAGCAGCAAACAACCACAGCATTCCAAGACAATGTCAGACAACAAGCTCAGCACTGTTTACAGAGTGAAACCAAGTAAAATAAGTATACTTGCAGGCAGTGACAGCCCTTCCTGGTGGGGCAGGGTAGGTAGAAAATGAGTTGCAGGTGTGGCTTGCTCCCACTCTTCTTGCCATGCCCAAGCTACATCATAAGTATTAGAACGAAAGGTTCTCATGTCTGCATATGTGCAGCCACCCGCGCATGCACAGACACAATGTCTGTGCCAACGCCATGCACAGGTTGCTCGGAACAAGGAATCAGTTGTGCTCATTTGTTTTGGAAACACAGTGCCACAAACACAATGGTGATGGGGCAGCGGAGGATAAAGTGTCGACTCAATGTGTGGCAGCTGTGAAAAGGGCCAATTCCATGCTAGGGATCATTAGGAAGGGGGGCTGAAAATAAAACTGCTAATATTATAATGCCCTTATACAAAACTATGGTGCGACCACACTTGGAGTACAGCGTACAATTCTGATCACCACATCTGAAAAAGGACATTGTAGAACTGGAAAAGGTGCAGAAAAGGGCAACCAAGATGATCAGGGGCCTGGGCACCTTTCTTATGAGGCAAGGCTACAACAGCTGGGGCTGTTCTCTCTTGCCTCATCCCACTGTGGTGTTAACCTCAGGTGCATGGGCTGGCCATTCACTGGGTTGAGGAACCAGTTGAATGACTAGCCTGTGTGCCAGGGGTTAATGCTGAAGCAGGGTGAGGTGAGGAGAAAGAGGGCTTGTTTTCTGCCCCCCCACCACCACCACCACCCAGATGGGCCACCACTGCTTGCAAGGTCTGCGAAGCACCCATGCACAAGGATGGATACAGAAGTCGGAGGAAGAGCTGAAATGTTCAGCTTAGCAATATTACAAGGCCTAAATAATTAACCCACAAGTCTATACCACATATGTAGCATACAACGGATCAGTGTGCTGAAGTACTACTTCAACAGCAACCTAACTTGTGCCCATGAGAATGGAGCCTAATACTGTATACCAAGCAAAATGACTGGCAAAGCTTGGAAATTCTGACTCAGAAAATTCACCGCATAACTGCTAGAGCAGTCTATCTACACTGCTGCCACAAAACTGCATATATTTGTTGTCGTGTAACTGCATGGAAACAGACAACGCATGTTGCTACCCCAAAGGTCATAACATGTAATTTTAATGCAGTTCATTCCATGAGTGATGGATGTGTCATTCAGATTCAAGAAAAAGAACTTTTTCCAAAACAAATTATCCCCAGTATAATTCTGTCTCATTTCCTGAGTAAACTTGCAGGTCTTTCTATAAAGTAAATGACAGAGGGGTTTTATGCCTTTTGCAATTGGATAGCTATGTGCATTCCTGTTTTGCAAATGGCTACACACACATTTGGTCTGCAGAAATACGGCAATAAGGATGTCTGCTGATTTGATTTTGGTCTATAACTCAGAAACTGGGGTACACGTGGAAAGGCAGGTGATGTCTTTTTCAGGTGAGAAAAATGATTGTGTGGATCTTTCCCTCCATCACTGTGGTTTTTAGGACGAAATACATAATATGACTAACAGAAGAAAATCCCTGCAAACCCCTCCCCCACAAAAAAAAATCTATAGTGAGGAGAAGAGATCTGTTAGTACATAGGTACTAAACATTCCACGCTACTAGTTAGAACAAAAAACAGATGTGAAGTTGGAGATCTGAGGCCAAATCTCCCAACTAAAACAAAACAAAACAAAAAAAAACCCTTAAAATCATCACAAGAAGTCTCTACCATATTTAACCGAATTGAAGGTGACAGAATTTAAGATTATCCCCTTGAAGGAGGTTAAATACAGGTTATACCTGCAGTGCATTTACTTGAAAGGAACAGAACTCTGAATTTAAGATGACCTCCTGATCTCTAATATCAAAAAACTTGGAAAAAACCTAGTCTTGGATTCAGGTAAATGTGGTAACTGGACTGAGGCAGCAGTCCTAGGATGGTGCTGGCAGTAATCCCTTCCCTCATGCCATTTTCTGAGTTGAAATCCCATTCAGCCACCGTGTAGCTGCTTCTTTGGAGGAAAAATGCAGATATAGAGAAAATACAGATTCCAATAGCAGTTGCTGGGGGGCGGGGTCCTTTTGATAAAGAAAATGGCACGGGGAGTGGAGGATTAGGCATCCTCTTCCCTGGTTTCACTCCCTCATCCAATACTCCCCAATGTCTTTTTTTTAGTTTAAAAACAATCAGAACTGATCATCACGTCTCATGCACTCCTGCATCACACGCTGTATCACATGCTACATGATACACTATGCTGCATCAGCCAGCCTAGTGTAGTGGTTAGAGTGTTGGACTAGGACCGGGAAGACCTGAGTTCGAATCCCCATTCAACCATGAAACTCACTGGGTGACTCTGGGCCAGTCATGTATCTCTCAGTCTAATTTACATCACAGGGTTGTTGTGAGGATAAAAAATAACCATGTACACCGCTTTGAGCTCCTCGGAAGAAGAGCGGGATATAAGTGATAAAAATATAAATAAATAAATAAAATCTGCTTTTGAGCCCAAGCCTATATTAAACAGTACATGGGAATGACAGCTCCAGTCCTGCAGATCTCACTTCTGCACATAGACATGGGATGGGAAACTTCATGCTAGGAAACAATGGCAACACTAAAAAAAAGTTGAGGGGGCAAAGAAGGGGCAAAGTCCATGGCGGGGGGAGGATGAGTTTTGTCCCAAATGTTAGATTTCTGAAAGATAAATAATGGTGTATTTCACATTAACACTCCAATCTTAAGTATCTATATTTTTCTGAAGGAGAACAAACTGAGGCAAAGCACACGTTTAGATGGCCTACAGAAGTTGAATCCACATACTCATATGCAGTTCTGCTAAACAAATAATAACCTTAAGGTCTAGAGCTTTGGAGTGTCTCTGTTCTATTGCCAGTATAGCAATATCACTTAGGCATTCATCACCCATTACAGCTCCTCAAATAGATCTCAATTTGCCACAGACATAAAAATGTCCATTCACAGCCAGCACTTTCCTTTAAGTAACCACAGGAGTCCATGGAGGGAGCAAACTCCTACTTTGGGAACTGCTTACCCCCTTCTCACACAGACACAGGGCACTACTCATGCTAAAAAAAACATTCTGTGCTGCAGTTCTGCACCCACACTTTCCACTATAACTGGTCAGAACCATTGGCAGAAGAAACGTAACATACATTCCGACCCTAGGAAAACATAGCTTTGGACATAGATATTCTTCTCCTTTAACTTCCCATGTACACTTGTTTGTATGTTTTACTGTTTGATCTTTTTGCACTGGCAGATTTTTGCTAATGGATAAACATCTGTTTCCTCAGATGCAGAGCCTAAAGTCACACAACTTACAGAAGTATCTCCCTTTCCTTCCTACGCTTCTGCATTCATTACTTGCATTAGTTACATTTACTAGGGAATCTGATACATTTAAAGAAAATTGCAAATGTCACAAACTGTCACTTGTCAACTGAATAATATACTCTTAAAGTAAACTTGCTCTATTTAATGATGTATATTTTAGTTTGATAGATGTTGATATTTGCTTTCACCATTTACTTGAGATCTTTTGATATATGTTTTTTGAAGTGTCAGTTATGAGTTTGATGCCATCATGGGTTTGGAGTTGAGGGAGGGAAATACAATATATATGAGTGTGTGCTTCCATGAATGCAGACAAAGTGTATGATGCTTTATTTCTAAGATATTCGGCCAACAACATGAGTGTGCACTTAGAGAGAATGTGGGATCTTCTCTTCGTCTACCATTTAGTGCAGCTTCAGTGTCACAAGTCCAGCTACCCACCCACCCTACACACATACCTCCTTCACTAAATCACAGAGTGGTACCTTACTAAATACATTTACTATGTACAAAGACCTCTACTGGACACAATGAACAACATCCAGACTATTGCTTCACTGGCACTATGTGGGGAGAGGTAATCTTCACTGATCTCCCCTTCCCTCTGATACCCTCTGTGCCTCCTGAAAATGTGTCCTTGAGAGTTCCATGACTCTCAGTGCCATATTATCAGGAGGCACCCTGGACCTCAGAGGGAAAGGGCAATCGGTGAAAATTGCCCATCCCCAGTAGTACCAGTGCAGGAATAGTCTGGATGTCAGTCATCAACTAGCATCCATTTACCATGGGTGGTGGTCGTCCTTTTAAAACTCATTAGCAAAGGAGACGTTCTTCCTGCTCACTAGCAAAATAGAGGTTATTCCTACAATCAAATATTGACATATTTTGGAGCACAAATTAACAGACTCCCTTTAAAAATTAATTTCGATTAAGCTTACCTAACGAAAGGTATTGGGCTACGACAAAATTCAGGGAGGGACAACAAAGTTCTAAGATGTTATTTCAGTGTTACAGTCTTACACTCATATCCTACAGTCGCACAGTGCCAGCATCACTGGGCAAAAGCCAAGGGCCCCGAGCCTTCAGAAGGTCCGCTACTGATCCCTGAGACCACCTGATCCATAGTCTTTGAGTTGCCAGATGTTTCAGGCCTACCCAGACAGGAAGATAGTTTGCTGGGGTCCCATAAAAATTGGAGCCAGTTCTGAAGATCCCAAGCACACACACAACCCCAGTGCCAGGGTTAAGGGTGTTGGGTTAGGTGGGGCAGAAGCACTGGGATCAGAAGCTATCATGGCACTCCACATGAGCAGCCTAACCCAGGCTGGGCAGCCCTAACCTGGGTTAGGTTGCACATGAGAATACCTTCCCTTTTTTGCTAATACGGTTCAAAGAGGGATATTTCCCTTTTAAAATGCTGCTGCTGCTCTGTTACAGAAGCATCTTAACAACAGCAGTATATTATGAAATCACTGTCTCACACTGTGAATGTTGAGGACAAATATCAGGCAAAATATTTCATTCTAATGGGATAAGAGGAAACCATGGGTCTTTCTGCTCTAGCTATGAGAAATGTAAAATAAACTAAAATAGTTGTTCTCAGCTTTGCCTTGCTGACTCTCCTTTTCCCTAGGGGTCTCTGCTGCAAAATATAAAAGACACCTTAGTTCACATTCAGTTTATGCATTCTCCACAGCTCCTGATGTGATGTTGATCTCTTGTTCTTGTTGCTAACTACAAACATGGGCTGTATTTGTCAGTGGTTCACAATGTCAATAGTGTGTGATACCATAACATATGGTCAGAAGACTAACTGATTAGAAGAAAATTTAGAGAGCAGGACCATGTGGCCTCATGACGTGATTATAGAAGAGCCCGGGGGAGTCCAGAAGCTTTTGGAAAAATAAGTGGTTTTCCCACAGCCTACCCAACATCAACAAGTGGAAGGCAACAGAAAGGAAAACAGCTGCCAACATTACAAGGATTCAGAAGGAATAAGGGGACTAGATTATTATACAGAAATTCAAGACACAAACCAAGAGCGAGCTGGAGAAGAGGTATAGAAGAAGCACATACCCTATTGCTTGCACACCTTCTGAAAGAAGTCAATCTCTGTACTTCACATTTCATTCAAGAATATACCAACCGTCTACCAGTTCTAAGAAAGTCAATAATCAGGAGTATCTTTTTGTGGAAACACTGCCTTTTTATCATATATCTTTAAGCAAAGGTTTTACTTTGAAAGATGTCAGCCAACCATTTTTGCTGTTGGATATATTAATATCCAACATGTTGGATATATTAATAAGATGTTCCTTATTTCATATCCCTATTTTAGACTGGGTGGGGGAAAGAATGAAACAAGTACTATGAAATGTGCATACAAAGTAAATAATTGAGATTGTCATTTATTTAGTCACAATAAATGTATACCCCACGTTTGCCCTAAAATAGTATTCAAGGAAGATTACAAAAATGAAAAATGCCAATACAAATACAGTAAATAAACCATCTAAAAGGGTGAATCCAGCAGACCTTTACTGGTGCTGAAATATAGTAATGACAGCACTAGACAGATATGTCTTTATTATTTATTTATTTATTTATTTACACAGTAAGACAGGTGTTACTGACTGGTTTGTTTTATCCAGACATCGAGTCCTTCCCAAGGACCTGGGGTGGCTGGATTTTATTATCAATGTTGTTGCTGTTATCATAGATATCGTCGCAGAATATAGGCTGTTCCCAGTAAAGTTGCTTTTTGTAATTGGCTGTGGTGATTTCTGTGGCCCCTATGGTGTTGAGGTGCTCTTCAAGTTGTTTTGGAATTGCTCCTAGGACGCCAATTACCACTGGGATTATTTTGGTCTTCTTCTGCCACAGCCTTTCAATTTCAGTTTATAGATCTTTGTATTTTGTGATTTTTTCTATTTCTTTTTCTTCTATTCTGCTATTGCCTGGTATTGCTATGTTGATTATTTTGACTTGTTTTTCTTTCTTCTCGACTACAGTTATATCTGGTGTATTGTGTGGCAGATGTTTGTCTGTTTGAAGTCCCATCATATTTTTGCATCTTCATTTTCTACAACTTTTTCAATTTTATGGTCCCACCAATTTTTGGCTACAGGTAGCTTGTATTTTTTGCAAAGTTCCAGTGGATCATCCCTGCTACCTTATCATGCCTTTGTTTGTAGCCAGTCTGTGCGATCTTTTTACAACAGCTGATTAGGTGGTCCACGGTTTCATCTGCTTCTTTACAAAGGCGGCACTTGCTGTTTGTGGTGGATTTTTTGACTTTTGCTCTTATTGTATTTGTTCTTAGTGCCTGTTCTTGTGCAGCCAGTATTAAACCCTCTGTTTCTTTCTTCAAGTTGCCATTCTTAAGCCACTGCCAGGTCTTGGTGATGTTTGATTTTCCAGTTATCTTGTTCAAATATTGACCATGCAGTGGCTTATTTTTCCATTTTTCTGCTCAGTTCTTGACTTGTTCTTTCTTGTAGGCCTGCTTTGTTTCATTGGTGTTGAATAGTTTCTCGTAATTGACCATTTTAAGTGCATATTCTTCACTGTCCTTGATATATTCTTCAAGGCCTCTTTTCTCCTCCTCTACTGTTTGATGGACTTGCAGCATTCCTCTTCCACCTGAGCTGCCACGGAGGTATAGCCTATCTACATCACTGCGGGGGTGCAGAGCATGATTGATGGTCATTATTTTCCTGGTCTTACAATCTAGTGTCTCTAGCTCTGCCTGGGTCCAGTCTATTATTCCTGCAGTGTATCTGATAACAGGTATAGCCCAGGTGTTTATGGCTTGTATGGTGTTCCCGCCATTGAGTTTGGACTTGAGGATTTTTCTAACTCTCCTGATGTATTCACTTCCAATTTTTCTTTTAACTTCAGTGTGTGCGATGTTATCAGCCTGGAGAATGCCCAAGTATTTGTAAGGTTCTTTCTTTTCCAGGTTCTTGATCTAGTCCAAACTCCATTGTTATATCGCTACTGAATAAATGGACAGTGTTTAGCAGTGATTAAATTTCTGACTGGGACTTTCCATATAACTTCAGATCGTCCATGTACACCAGATGATTTATTTTACTGGATGTTTTAGATGTTTCGTATCCGAGGCCTGTTTAGTTTAGTTTTTGTGAAAGTGGAGTCAAGGCGATTACAAACAACAGAAGGGATAGTGAGTCCCCTTGGAAAATACCTCTTCTAATGCTAACCTGTTCAAGTGTCTTGCCATTGATTGTTAACTGTGTACTCCACATGCTCATTGCTTTTTAAAATAAATATCTGAATGTTTTTGCTGACACCAGTTGTTTCTAAACAGTTTAGTATCCATGTGTGAGGGAACGAGTCAAAGGCTTTCTTGTAGTCAATCCATGCAACACTTCGATTTGTTTTTCTTCTCTTGCAGTTTTCTGAAATCATTTTGTCAATCAGCAGCTGGTCTTTTGTGCCTCTGGTGTTCGGGCAATTTCCTTTCTGTTCAACTGGAAACTGTTTGTTAGTTAATAAGTGTTGCATTACTTCATCTGCTATTATTCCAATTAATAATTTGAACATGGTTGGCAGGCAGGTTATCGGTCTATAATTACTTGGAACTGCACCTTTTGCTGGGTCTTTCATGATGAGATGAGTTTTCCCAGTTGTTAGCCATTGTTCAATATCACCTCCTTGCAAAATGTGATTGAACTGTTTTGATAGCTGTTTATGAAGGCTTGTTAGGTGTTTAAGCCAAAAGCCATGCAGTTCATCGTCACTTGGTGCAGTCCAATTTTTAATTTTCTTTGCTCTTTCACTTATTAATTCTGGTGTTATTATTAGATCTTGCATTTGTTGGTTACATTTTTTGACCTCTTTCACCCAGCCTGCTTTTTTATTATAGTTGATTGATTGTCCCATAATTTCCCCCAGAATTGCACTGTTTCTTCTTTATTTGGTGTTTCTACGTTTCTTGTAGTTTCTGTAGTTTCTGTAGTTTCTCCTCCTATGCTTTGGTAGAAACGTCTCTGATTCAATTGGAATTGGAGATTCTGCCTGTGTTATGTAATTCTGGCTTCGTATCTGCTAATCTTCTTGACACTACTGTTATTTGCTGCTTTATTATTTCCAGGACTTCTCTAATTTTCCTTGAATCTAGGTGGTATTTTTTGATCAGATACTGTTTGGTGTTTTTTATTATTTCTTGTTTACACAGTCAGACAGGTGTTATTGACTGGTTTGTTTTATCCAGACATCAAGTCCTTCCCAAGGACCTGGGATGGCTGAATTTTATCATCAATACTGTTCGTTATTATAGATATTATAATTATAATTATTTTCATTTTGTATCCTGTTCTTCCTTCAAGGAGCCCAGAGCGGTGTACTACATACTTAAGTTTCTCCTCACAACAACCCTATGAAGTAGGTTAGGCTGAGAGAGAAGTGACTGGCCCAGAGTCACCCAGCAAGTACCATGGCTGAATGGAGATTTGAATTCGGGTCTCCCTGGTCCTAGTCCAGCACTCTAACTGCTACAACGTACTAGTCTTGAAGCCATACTCCATAGTAGCCCCACTGAAGTGGAACCAGCCCACAAATTGTTCTAGAGTAGATAGATATAGATATAGATATAGATATAGATATAGATATAGATATAGATATAGATATAGATATAGATATATATTCCCTATGCTCTACTTGTGTTTTAAATACTCAGGATGCTACCTAACTTTCAAAAAAAATGCAGATTTGTCTGTTGAAACAAAAAGAAAACCAACTTTTAAAAGGGAACAGGAGGTGGTGGTGGGAAGTAACTATATCACAAGATCTAGATTAGAC
Source organism: Hemicordylus capensis (assembly GCF_027244095.1). Taxonomy (NCBI): domain Eukaryota; kingdom Metazoa; phylum Chordata; class Lepidosauria; order Squamata; family Cordylidae; genus Hemicordylus; species Hemicordylus capensis. Next base: position 49,877,484 of record NC_069661.1, on the reverse strand, counting down.
TAAAGCTAGGCAATGGCACCTGCTGACTTTTAAGGAATGAGTGCTAAGTATATGGGCGGATTCACATAAAATGCACAGCCTGAGATTCTCCAAGCCCAAAATATGAAGGGAAGGGAACCTGAAGTTGATGCTGCAAATGATCATATATCTCAGTTGGTTTGAAGCAGCCAAGTTGAGCCAGAGGTGCCCCACCTGACCAGGCCTCCCAGCAAGGCCCTGTGTGCAATTGCAGCCTGCAATGTCTTGCCTTACAGCCATTGGTCTCGATGGCAAAGCGGGGGAGGTTCACCTGGAACAAAACAGAGGTTCATGAAGAGTGTGGTTCAGACATAATGCACAACAACTCAATGAGAGAAGCATTTGGTTTGGCAAGCCAAGTTCAAATCTCTATCACACATCTCAGTTTAAGGCTCCAATTGGACCTCAGGCTCCTGCCTTGGCATGGGTTCAGACAGTCACACACAAGTTGGTTACCAAATTTGAAAGTAGGTTTTGCATTATATGTGAACCCTCCCTATAAAACCAATCAAAATGTTCTCCCTTTCTGCAACCAAAATGGCTTCCAGGTTGCCAAGAGAATATGGTGCCAAGCCATATATACAAGACCATCAAAATCAATGGGCAATGCTCTGGATTTACAGAAGGCATTAACCTTTTCACCAAATGTCATGACTAACCCACACGATTGCAAGGAAGTGATTCAGCATAATTATTTGGCCCATAGACATTTTCATTCTTTCTAATAAAATTCTTGTTAGATTAATTACACACAATAAAAAGTGACATAGAAAATACTGCTTATGTAATGAATTATTGTGCCAAGCTGCATTTGGCTCAGAACCTATCTCAGAGTCTCTTCTTATTTATTTACTTCCTGTGAAGGGGATGATGGTGCTGACATGCAAAATCTCTCTCGCTCTCTTTCTCTCTGAAAAAATATCTTATTAAGGATGTCAGTGAGATGTTCTCAGAAGACTATTGTCAATGGATAATCATAGTCAAAGGTTCACTTCTGAGTATGCATGCATATAATCCGAGCACAGTTATATATGTACATTTGAGTTTGTCTTGAACTTTTTGTGTCACTTATGAATGTAGTAGAGAATTCCAGAGACAAACCACATGTACAGATTTCACATTTGCATTGGAAATTGATTGGAAATTGGAAGTCTCACAAGAGAAAATACCCTTAAAAGGGACAAGGGACAATGCCTGTAAAAGCCCTAGAACCCTGCTGGATCAGTCCAAAGGTCCATTTAGTTCAGGGGTTCTTAACCTTTTTGCAGCTAGTGACCCTGCCCCCCACCCTGATCCTCAAATATTACCCATGGACTCCCACCCAATTTACATGTCTCTTGTCAACAGTGTCACTAGTGAAGGTATAATCAGAATTCAATAAAAAATAAAGGACATTCTGGCCACCTCCAGACATAACACAGAACTGCGGGTCCAACAGACCTGCAGTTCCACATCCCCCCTCTATCTCTGCTCTCCCATGCAAATTTGGATAAAACAGAGAGCTCCCTCTCTGCAGTCTTGCTGACTGCAGAAAGGAGAGAGAATTGGATGCCGGGACTTCCTTCTATACTGAAGGACAGCCCCAGCAGCCAATAGCAGCTGAAGCAAGGGAAGAGCTTCCTCCCTTAACTCTGGTAGCAGAATGGAGAAACTGTGGTGCCAGAGTTTGAACGTAACACTGGCACCACAAACTGGAGTTGAAACCATATGCAAACTGGGTACAAATTCAAGTCTGGGGGTGATCATGGGTCCATTTTTTCATGAAACTGTGGTTGCCTGTATTTGGATGTGCAGTTTCCAAAACTGGAGGTGAAGGGTCCCTCCAGTTTTGTGTTTTGTGCCACTGCATTTGTTTATAAATTATGTTTTCAGAGAACTACTTTTAAATATACATTTAATTTTCCACAGACCACCTGAACCTACCCCATGGATTTCCAGGGAGTCCATAGGCCCTAACTTAAGAACCCATGATCGAGTTCAACATCCTGTTTCTCTCAGTGGCCAACCAGATGTTTCCACGAAGCCCAGAAGCAGGGTTTGAAGGCAACAGCTCTCTCTCATTGTTGCCCCCTAGCAACTGGCATTCAGCATCATACTGCCGCTGAAAATAGAGATTCCATATGAAGGAGCAATAGCCACTGAGATCTTCCCCTCCATAAATTGTCCAATCCAATCCCATTTTAAAGCCAGTTAAGCTAGTGGCTATCTCTACACCTTGTGGCAGTGAATTCCATACATTCATCATGCAAACCAAAAGCTAAGAATAGCAGAAAATAAATGCTGTTAATAAAATACCATAAGCCAGGGACTGGCAAATAGCAGACTAGGGGACCACTGGTCAGTTTCCAATGGACCATCTAGCAACTATTTGTTGCTGGAATTATTGTAAGAATTCAGGATAAAGTAGACTTAACTAGATCCAGAAAGGCACATCTTACATTATTAAGCAAGAGTGCAAACTCAGGATAAATTAACACAGATTGACTAAACCTGAAATGTTAAGTGAACCTGAGTCTTTGTAAATTTAAAACACAGAACAAAAGAATTCTAGTGGTGTTGTTTTTTAAAAAGGAAAGGTCACACTAGAATGAAGTCAGTCCATCATTGTTGTAAATCATTTTGTATATTACACTCCACAGTGGGGAGTGATAACCCCTGCTAACTGAGCAAGAGGCATCTTTTAAAAGTGCTGATTCTCTTATATTTAGCAGGTGGGGATGGGGGGGGAACAGCCAGCTTAATCCACCCCCAGCACAGCATCCCATCAGTGGCTGTTGCTGGTTTCTAGCTTGTGACTGTTTTAGATTTTGGGCCCTTTTGGGACAAGGAGCCATCTTATTAATTATTTATTTATGTTCCTATGTAAACCACTTTGGGAACTTTTGTTGAGAGGTGGTATATAAACATTTGTAGTACTAGTAGCAGCAGCAGCAGCAACAACGACAACGGCAACAGTAGCAGCTTCACACAAGCCCTATTCAGACATAATACACGTTACAGGTGTATCTGCTGCTGTTGCCCCCTCCCCACCCAGGAAGTGGCATTCAGAAGTACACGTCCTCTGAAAATGCAGTTTCCATAGCGTGCAGGCCCCCTCAAATGCAGTGGCAGGGGAATACAGACACATCTTTGGCCTCATCCCTCAGTCAACAAGCAACCCGAAAGCACAGCTGCACTCCACCATAAGGAATATATTTTATTAAGGTGAATTTTATGACACATTCTACTTAGTGCAGGTGATAAATAAACAGTTCTTAATGTGCCTCATAGAACCATAGTACTTCACACTTTTAGGAATTCAGGGCTCTCAGACATTTCTCAGTCTAATCTGATTCATGATAGGGCCTAACTAAATACTATGGGGGAGGGGCATGACTGCCACTGACCCACATATCTCCCACATGAATCCTCTGAGACATCTAGTGGAAGAAGCACACCAGAGGTCCCCCACTCCCATATGAACATCAGTAATCCAAAAACCTTTGGTTTGAGATGAGAGTTAAGACGTTTTACTTTTTACTTGTGCTCTAAAAAGAGTGGAAATTGCAAGTTAAGGTGCCCGTCTTAACTTCTGTGCCATATAAGCTGTACAGACTTTGTACAATCTGGTATATGATGATGGCTTTAGGAATGAAGCTCCATCCATGCACCCACACTTTGCCTTGATCAGAGATGCATCAGGCAGAAATTCATCAGGAGAAGCATCTCTAGGAAAAGATTGTGGAAGATGCACTTGTTAAATGCCTGCCTGAATACATCCCTCCCCAGCCCAATGTCCAACTGAAAGACATTGTATGGGTCCAACTGAAAGACATTGCAAGGCAAAGCATGAGTGTGAGGAGCCTCATTTTTAAAGCCATCATCATATATCAGGCTATACAAGGTCTTTACAGCTTATATGATGCAGAATTTAAGTTGGGCACTTTAAATTGCAATTTCCATTCTTGCAATTTCCAGGCATTTAAAAAAGGGAATCTGATTAGACACTATGAGGAGAAGAGCTTACCCATGCTGGTTAAGTGGTGTCTTCCCATTCTTATCTAGTATACCTCAGATGTAACCACCTTAAATGGCCTCAGTCATCTTGCTTCCACCTTGCATTCCCTGATAAGTACAATTGCCACCTCATTGCTGCCATATGTGCCTTCACAAATCCATTCATCGCCTTGCCTCCATTGCCTCATATAGCTTGTAAGAACCCCTGTTACCTTGCCATCAGCTTGTGCTTCCTCATAAGCATTCACCCTAGCTTGAGTTCTCTTCCACAACCCATTGCCACCCATTGCCACCTCTCTGCATTTTCTTGAAAGTGAAGTTCATACACCACTTCTCTGCAGCCATGGAAATAAGGCTGGGAGGAAGTACACTTCCCCAATATCCCCATGTGCTTTCCTAATGGCCCAGTGTGAATTCTCAACCCCATACTTCCTGCAGAAGAGGAGTACCAGGAATATAATGAATTGCTCCAGAGATGGTCACTGTGGAAGCAGCACCAGGGGGATGCTACAGATTCATTGGGATTGCAGTGCCCAATGAACAACCCAAGCAGCTAACACTTGTTTTCTAGAGTTTAACCATCAGTTTTTTCCTCTTCTTCTGAGATCTCCTCTTGGCTTTAGAAGTAGAATTTGAGATAAACAATCTGCAGATGTGTTCCAAAGACCTGGAAGATATTTCACCTGGAAATCAAACTCCATAAGTCTGGTGATCCATCTGGCTATTCTTGGGGCTGCTCCACTTGAACCCCGAGTTGTAAATAAAGCAGATAGGGGTTTATGGTCTGACCTTAAAGTGGATGTTTTGTCCTGCATGTAAGTCTTGAAGTGCCTCATCACCCAGAGAAATACTAGAGCATCTTTTTCAATGACAGAATACATCTTCTCTGGTGCAACAAGCACTCTGGAAGCAAAGGCAACTGTAACTTCCTTGTCCCCTTTTTGCTTGTTCAAGACAGCAAACCATATTCAGAAGCATCAGTGGTTACAATAGTGTGCCTGTTGGTGTCAAAAGAAATGAGAGCAGGGTTTCCAGCAATGGCCAATTTGACAGTCTGCAATCAAGCCTTGCAGGATACATCCCAGTTAAATGCTACTTTCTTTTTTAAAAGAAGATGCAGTGGAGCAACTTTTGAGGCAAATTATCTAACAAATTCAGACAAATACTCACAGAATCCTAAAAATGACCAAAGTGCATCCTTGCTATGTAGCTCTGGTGTTTCCCGAATAGCTTTTATCAAGTCTGTTTTGGGATGTATTCCACTTTGAGATATTGTGTGTCCCAAGTAGATCACCATGTATGTGCAGAACTGACATTTCTCTGAAGAGATATACTAGTAAGTCTGTGTTGTCGGAGTTTTCTTAAGACTTCCATCAGTTTAGCATCATGCCCCTCAATGGTTTTGCCATACACTAAAATGTCACCCTGAAAGTAAGTGATGCCATCCATAATCCCAAAAATTGCATGCATCATTCTTCAAATACTAAGCTGCAGAGGCTAATCCAAAGGGCAATATTTTGAATTGAATAAGAACCTCTGTGATAATGAAGGCTGTGTATTTGTGAGAACTTTTGAGCAGAGGAATTTGATGATAGGGCAAAGACGAGTCCAAAGTTATGAACACTGAGGAGTAAGCAGCATTTCATTGACAGTGGGTAAGTTATGACAATCCACAGCTATGTTGGAGTTCACATTTCACATCAAAGTGTACCATTTGATTTCCTCAAAAGAACAATGGGTGAGACCCATTCTGATTAATTGACAGGCTCTATTATGTCAGCATGCTGTAGTCGTGAAAGCTCTTCTTTAAGTGATTGGTGCAATGATATGGATACATTCCACACTTTGTGTTGTACCGGTATTGCATTTATCTTCATCTGAATTTTATGTTTGAAATGTATGGCAGTGCCAAATGTTTTATAACTGCTTCCCTTCTAAACACGAAGCAATCGTATGCTGGTTTACCTAAAACTTTGTTCAGGAGCAACTCCATTTTCTCCTCCTTTCCCTATCTTTTTTTTTTCTGACTCCACCCCACCCCCGGCTCTCTACAGGATCCCCACTGGGACAAACCTCCAAACAACAGAACACAAAAGATTACAAGATAGAATACAACAGGCATGAAAGCAATCACTCTCCCCTGCTGCTGCCCTCTCCCAGTATCTGGTCTTCAGAAGGATGCCACCTCTGAATATGAAGGTTCCACAGGGCTGGCACAGGGATCAGCACTGGGCTCCCTTCTGATCCCTGAGGTCACTTCTGTGCCCATAGCCTTCTTGTGGTGGTGATGGGGCAGCTCTCCTGGACCAAAACAAAAAGGGGGCAAAAATTCCCAAGGATATTGAATGGGGTATTGACAAATTCTTTATTCAGTCATTGCCTGGTGCGTTTTGAGCATGAAAGTGCTCTTCCTCAGAGGTGTACTCTAATAACTTTCTCTGGGGATTGTATCCCAAATCAGCAAGAGTATCTTGTTTGAAATGCCTCAGGTAATGACGAATCAGGGGTTTATCAATACTCATTCAGCATCCTTGGGAATTCCCCCTGCCCCCCCCCCCCACTTTTTGTCTTGGCTTTTTGATGCAGCATTTTCTTCCTCCCTTCTCTTTCTTTCCTGGCAGCTCTCTTGGGACCCACCCAGGTAGGAGGAGGTCTGAGGGCACTTTTCTAAGGGCCCCCTGAAACTTGGAGCCGCCCTAAGGTTCAACATAATAATCATGACTAATAGCCCATGATATTAATCCTTCAAAATTTCCTTCATAGATTTGTGTAATCCTCCTGCAAACAGAAGCTAGTGAACTGGATCAGGCTGAAGTTATGATGAACCTAATATTGTTTCATCATACACTTATTCTTTTACTAGATATCACCAGGGAGATGTGTGGGTGAGACGCAGTTCAGCAGTGGCCTCATGTCTGGACTGTAACATCTAATTAGGCTCTTAGTATCAGGAATTTATATTATTTTACTTTACATTTTTTGGTCCATGGGTTAGCTTCCAATACGTATCTTCCAATACGTCTCTGTTTGATCCCATTCCAGGCCCAAAGAGTTATTTCTAATATACAGTTTTTCTACACTATCATTAACTGTATTTAGATTTCTTTCCATAGTCAAATATACACCACAATTTTGTTTGCTAATGCTGTCAGTACAGAGCTACCTTTATCAGGGTTTTCTCTGAGGATAATAAATACTCTTTCTCAAATCCCCAAAAGGCCTTCCAAGTCTGAGCAGATGAAAGTCACATGTCTGAAACGGTGTCTGTGAGGCCAGGCTGGCTGCCTTACAGGAGATGAGTATTACTCATTTACTCCTTCTTTTCTAATTTTAGTTGGTGTTACTTTAACAGTCTTTAAAAAAAAACATTAGTATTCTCTTTTAAAGAGTTTTCACTCTTTTGTCTGCTAAGTCTTCACCATAGTTGCAATCATGTCCCCAAGCCATAAGCATTTATACCAGTTCAGCTCTGTGAAATGTGGAATCCACAGTACCGTACAGCCTGCTCCCTCTGTGGGGTTTTCCAGAGAATTAAAAGAGCACAGTTGTTAGCAAGGTATTACTGCTCGCTCTAATCCATCACCTAGGGTGAAATATTCTCATGTAATGGATGTGGGGGGTAATCGTGCTGCAGGGGTGGGTGGGTAGCAGCACTGTGGGGATTCGCCGCTTTTTGCGTTTAAGGGGGGAATTATGAAATACCACGTAATTGCTACAGGTTTGAAGAACTAAATTTGGCACTTGAAATGGTTAGTAATTCTGCAGGGAACACCCAGCCTCTAATGATTTTTCAAAATTCCTTCCTTCATAGGAACATAGGAAACTGCCATATACTGAGTCAGACGATTGGTCTATCTAGCTCAGTATTGTCTTCACAGACTGGCAGCGGCTTCTCCAAGGTTGCAGGCAGGAATCTCTCTCAGCCCTATTTTGGAGAAGCCAGGGAGGGAACTTGAAACCTTCTGCTCTTCCCAGAGCGGCTTCATCCCCTGAAGGGAATATCTTGCAGTGCTCACACATCAAGTCTCCCATTCATATGCAACCAGGGCAGACCCTGCTTAGCTATGGGGACAAGTCATGCTTGCTACCACAAGACCTTCCTTCCTTCCTTCCTTCCCTCCTTCCTCATGGGCTTTCCTATCTCTATTTTGTGTGGATGGAGCTATGATGCAATGGTGGTTAAATGTGTGAAAGTTTCTTTTTAAAAAAATCCATAGCTTTTATTTGGATAGAGGACTTGAAATTGGAGAGAAATTGTAGGGAGTCGAAGAGGGAATTGGAGAATAAAATGGAGATGGAAAAACATACACACGGTGTGAAGAAACCTAAGAAATATTTGCTTGCCTTACAAAAACCTGCTGATTTCCCTTGAAAATTCCCAGATTTTCTCCTTGCAAGGAACCCTGAAATTTGTTTTGAATTTCATGTCATTTGATATTTCAGTGCTAACTCTAGGGATGTGCAATGAGCCTCAGAGCACTTTCACTTGACTTATGGAATCTTGTTTGACTTCTCTTGAGAATCCTCAGCTGTTCTCCTTGGGCGAAACCCTGAAATTTGCATGAATTTCACTTTTTTGAAATGTTTGTGCTCACCTTAATGAGAAGTTGTTTGAAACCATTTATATGATTGATACATTTGTATTAAAATCTTAAAATGTTTTAATATATAGCAACACTGAAGGGGAGATATGTCGTTAGGGCACTTTTTATGTTATGGCTATAGCAAGAGGTGCTCAAAACAGTCATGAACCACATTTGTGGTGCACTGACAAGGGCAATGGCTGCACTGTCTTGGAGGAAAATCACATTTCCCCAGCAATTCCATATTGCCACTTGAGTGTGGGGAAAATGCAGTTTCCTCACAATAGACACAATTGTTGGGAGAACATCATGTGCATCCCCTGCCAAGGGGCAAACAACAGAGATGGTTGTTGCCTTCATACCCTTTCTATGGGTTTCCGGGAAGCATCTGTCTGGTCATTCTTGGAACAGAATGCTGGATTAGATGAACTCTTGGCATGATTCATCAGGGCTTTTAAGTTCTCATCCCATGAGACAACTGACTGACCAATACACTTTCCTTGAACAGAAAGACCATCATCTGGAGACGCCAGTCCAGAACTAGGAACAGGGAAGATTATTCCAGCTGTGCAGCCCTATTTCCTGTGAATACATCATGACTAATGAATGGCTTTAGACCAAATATTTGATTTATTCTAAAATTATACCACATTTTGGAGCCAATCCCAGTTTATGGAAATATATTGTTATTAATTTATATCACTTTATAATCCTTACCATACAACATTCTTGTACTCACAGCACTGAGAGATGAGTCATCACCGTTCCCGATTTCTGGGGAACAGAAATTAAAATTACAATATCATACCCCACAACATTTGTTAGCTGAAAGTAAGTACTCTTCTTTATACTTCCAGTGACTGTTGCTGGTGTCTATCTGATGTTTCTTTTTAGACTGTGAGCCCTTTGGGGACAGGGATCCATCTTATTTATTTATTATTTCTCTGTGTAACCCGCCCTGAGCCATTTTTGGAAGGGCGGTATAGAAATAAAATAAAATAAAAATAAAATAAATACTGTGAGAAGGAATACCTCCTCACAATAGGGTTATATGTAGGAAGTAAACCATGATGAGCAAGGGGGAAAGCACTCTAACAGCAACTATAGCAACTGGCTGCATCTCTGGAAGAGGCAGGACAATGATGACTACACCATCATTTTGGCTAGATCAGCTGCCATTTTGACACTTCCCCACTCAGAACTACTTCCATCAGAGGCCATTCCATCTGGCTGCCTCAGAGGGAGAGGTATGACAATGCGCCCTCCTTCACTGGATAATCTGGAATTAGTTGCCATTTTGACTTTCCCCCTCCCAGAATTATCTCCCATAGTGATCATTCTGCTTGGATATTATGTATGAAAGATTCAGTACCTTAATTTGCTTATTTTGATTTTCATTCCCCATTCTTTTTGCTTTTTGTATTACATCTCTTAGATTGTAAACCATTTTGGGGGTGGCCAGTAACTCCTCTTATGGGACTAGATTGGATCACTTTCTATTTGTGTGACTCCCAAGGATGAGGACAAGCTGCTTAGGACCTACCACCTGTTACCTTGATCCTTGCTCATTTCATCTGGCAATTAGATATCTGGAGAAGGCCTGGTAAATATTATAAACACTTCTCTGAGGGAGGGTAGGATGCCTCCTTGCCTCAAGGAGACTGTCATTAGACCATATTTGAAATCTATGGGAGGAGAGGGGAGATGGTCTTGTGGTAGCAAGCGTGAATTGTCCCCTTTGTTAAGAAGGATCTACCCTGGTTTACATTTGAATGGGAGAATACATGTGAGCACTGTAAAATATTCCCCTTAGGGTATGGGGCTGCAATGGGAAAAGCATCTGCATGCTTGCATGCAGAAGGTTCCAGGTTCCCTCCCTGACATCTCTGAGATAGGGTTGAGAGACTCCTGACTGTTACCTTGGAGAAGCCGCTGCCAGTCTGTTAAATCAACAATGAGCTAGACACACGAATGGTCTAAGGCAACTTCTTGTGTTCCTCTATAAACCTGTACTGGATCCCTCGGAGTTAGCCATAGACCCATCTCCAATCTCTAATGGCTGGGCAAGGTGACTAAGTGAGTGGTAGCTTCTCAACTCCCGGCAGTCTTAGAGGAAACAAACCCATTTCAAAACTGGTTTTCGAATGGGCTATGGGGTTGAGACTGCCTTGGTCAGCCTGATGCATGATCTTCAATTAGGTAGTGACAGAAAGAGTCTTGATGACTTGGTTGGTCCTTTTGGATCTCTAGGCAGCTTTTAATACCATCAACCACCACCATGGTATCCTGCTGGGTCACCTGAGAGACTTGGGGCTGGGTGGCATTGTTTTACAGTGGTTTCAGTCCTACCTTTCAGGTAGGTTGAGAGCAAGAGCTACTGTATGGAGTTCTGCAAGGTTCCATACTGTCTCCAGTGCTTTTTAACATCTACATGAAACCACTGGGAGATATCATCAGGGGATCTTGTGCCCGATGTTGTAAATATGGTGATGATACCCAAATTGATTTCTCCATATCAGCTTCATCAATTTGGGTATCATCACCATATTTACAACATCCTGCCTAAATGCCTGCCTGGATTGGATGAGGGATAACAAACTAAAGTTTAATCTGAATAAGATGGAGGTACTGATTGTGGGGTATTGGGACTTGGGAAATGGTTTAGATCTGCCTGTTCTGGATGGGGTTTCACTCTCCCAGAAAGAACAAGTACATTGCTAGGGAGTACTCCTGGACTCTCAAAGCTTTCTGGTTTCTCAGTTTGAGGCAGTGGTCAGGAGTGCTTTCTAACAGCTTTGGCTGATACATCCATTTCTAGAGGTAAACCATCTTAAAACAGTGGTACATATGGTTAGACTTCTGTAATGTGTTCTACATGGGGCTGCTTTGTACATAGTCTGGAAACTACAATTGGTGCAGGATGCGGCAGCTAGTCTGGTCTCTGGGAGAACCTGAAGAGACCATATAACACCAGTCTTAAAACAGCTGAATTTACTGCCAATATATCTATGAGTAAAATACAAAATGCTGGTTATTACTTATAAAACCCTTAATGGCTTGGCTTCAAAGTATTTAAGAGAGTGCCTTCACTGTCATGAACCCCATCGTCTACTGAGATCATGTGGGAAGGTCCGATTACAGTTGCCACCAGCTCATCTAGTGGCGACAGGGGTCCAAATCTTCTCTATGGCTGCCTCAGAGATCTGGAATGTGCTCCCTGTCAGTATAAGAACTCCTGCATTTCTGGCTGCCTTAACAAAAATCCTTAAGACACACCTGTTTTCTCAGGCTTTCTGCTAAAAAAAATGTAACTGTTTTAATTGTGTTTTAATGGTTTTCTTTAATTAAATATTAACTAAGTTGTAATTTTTATTTCTGCTATGTTGTAAATGGTTTATAAATAGGTGGTTTATAAATATGACAAATAAAAAGCTAATTAATTAATTAATTGAATTTAACTATAAATTACCTCAGGTATTTTGGAGTTTCATACGTTAATAGCTCTTTTGGGTTGTTTCCCCTTCCATGCATAGAGTGAACAAAAGGAGAAGGAAACATGGACCTACCCAGCATCCTTCCCCAATGTCTTAATGTTTTGTGTTGCAGCCGAAAGGGAACCCTACAGAAGTTTGTCCACCAGTCAGGAACGCTGATTAATTGTAGTTCCCAGATCTGTGAAGAGCCTTCTTTTCAGACATTTCACTAAATGTGTGCATGTCAGGGGCGGGGGCAGATGTTGGGGCAGATCTCCACTTCTTCCTCCATGTGTTTGCTTTAGACATGGAGGAGGAATAACTGCAAAGGGTTAATATATACCAGCTAAGTTGTTGGGTCACATATTGAAGTACACAACTGTGGGGAGTTTTATTGTTTACCTTTCATTATCTTTTCTTTTTTAAAAAAATTGTGAAATAGCGCCATTCTCGATAAAAAAACGGAAAGGAAAATAATGAGGAGAAACCTGTAATTAAAGCGCCTCCTTGCAAGGAGCAGGCAGGACCTGCCTAAGGGGTAATTCATCACTAATGCTGTGCCACACTGGACAGGAAGCAATTAGAGGCAGAAGCTGCAAAGAGGACACTTCTAATTAAAGTTGCCGGGAACCTTTGCTCAATGGGACTTGCTTCTGAGTAAACATTATAGAAGGATCTTGGCCATAGGCATGGGCATTGACAAATAATATAGCAATATATTAAATGCTGTGTGGAAATGCCAGTTTAATTTCACTTCCAGCTAATTGCATAAAAGCAATGCTTCAGCAGCACTTAAGGGTCCTAGTGTGGGAGCAATCATAAATGCAGCAAATGCATTTGTCAATCTCTAGTGCCATTGCTGCTTGCAGAATCTTTGTAAGGGTCAAGCTAGGCATAAGTTTAAGGACATGCTTTGTAAGCACATGCTTGTTTTTTGTTTTTTGGGGGTTTAAAAAACAACAACCCAACAACAGTAAGTTGCATCCCAACTGGGCTTCTATGAATCCAGACTATAGTGGGAGAGGGGGGATTTAACCCTGCTCCAACCATGACCCAATCTGGATCAGAGTAACCTGCAGCTACTCTTTGCCAAAGAATAAAGCTCCCTTTGGTGCTAGTGAGAGCCCCCCCCCCCGGCTTTGCCGGCCATTATCAATGCAGGGAGCCAATCTGGATTGGGACCATTGTGGAGGGTAGGAATGAGGGCTCTTCCCCATTGTCCCAATCCATGAGAAGCCCAATCCAGTTGTTATTTAACATTAAAATAAACAAGCACGTGTTTGCATAGCACATTCTTAAAGTAAGATGTAGTTTGACCATAAATAAGAGAACAGATTAAGCAAACCAATGATTATACCACTTATGCTGGTGGTAAATTAGTAAAGAGTTGGTAAAAACGTAGTAAAGAAGGTGTTCAGGTTAAATTCAGCTTTAAAACTTAGTGGACAGAGTGTTTTGTGATGTAGCATCTAAGATTTTAAAAAAATCTATCTAAACAATTGCAAACATTATTTGTCTACCAACTATGAGTTGGTAGCATAGAAATGCAATAAATAAATAAATAAATATCCCCCAAATTGGGCAGAGCCTCACTTTCCACATGTCTGGAAACTCACAGGAAACCCATTATTAAAAAATAAATACTCTTCACCCTGTTTCTCAGAGGTTTTAAAACAAACAATGTTTATGAATTTACTATTTTACTTTATTATCTCTTCCACTTATGGAGGGATCCATAGGTGGAATGGATCCACGTATACAAAGTGGTTCAAATATTGGAAGGTGCTTTCAATAACCCTCAAATGAGGAAAGGTTTAACTAGCCTAGTAGCCTGTACTTCAATCAGTATGTCTCAGTGACAGATATTTTGAAGTCTCAATAAATTGAGCCCTTCCCTCTTCAGATAGAATCACCACCTGCCTATGAGGGAGATGAGAAGAAGGAAGTGGCAGCTAGATGAAAAAGTCACCATATCCAAATCCACCTGCTGCTGCTGCCTTTCAAGATAGACTAGAAAGAGCCCATCCCTGCTCATACAGAACCACCAACTTCCTGAGAGAGAGAGGAGGTAGAGAAAGAAGCTTTTGTTTTATAGTTGTTTTACTGGGGGGGAATGCTTTTATTGATGCTGTAAACCATCTGGGGTCCACAGATGAAAGAGGGTATTTAAATACAACAGATAAATAAAGATCAGCATACATGCATGTGGTCTTAGTAGAACAGAGAATGTTGCTTATTACATCCTTTAATATCCATTATGTGCCCATGTCAGTCATGCTGCTGTCATCACCATTAGCAGCAGCCATGCTTGTAAACAAGGGCATACTTGCAGCTACCAATACAGGGTGTAGTAATCCCCATCCCAATCATTTGTGGCTGATTCCCTTCAGAAAGTTCTAAGAGCTGCTCCAGGGAGAAGTTTGAAAAGGCCTGAGGAGAACACTGCTTCTTGACCTGCCTTTATTTATTAGGTATGTATAAAGATTTCTCTCAGGGAGTAGGGAAAAAATTATTTCTTAGAGGCTAGTCAACTAATGGCCTACATCCAACATCTACAAGTTGTATTGAGAAGTACTCCCCTATGCACATGAAAGGAGGAGCTATTTCAGCAACCCCCCCTTTCCCTCTGCAGCCACTTCTACCTTCTGAAAATATGTTCCTGAGGGTCCCACAACCTTCAGGGGCTTGTTTTTAGGAGGTTGTGTAGCTGCAAAGTGAAGGGGGAGCACCAAAAAAGGGCCCCCCGAATGTGCACATGGAAGCGTCCCCCCCACACACATAACTCTCCATTTGGATATCCAAACTCTCCATTTGAAGACTGAGGAATATTATAATATTGATATTCATTTATGTTATATATGTTACAATTTGTATGTAGCATGCCTGAGATTTACCCTCAGGATATCCTAGGAGCTGCTGTAGAGAGGGGTTTGAGAAAGCCCAAGGAGAACATTGTTTATGGGCTTGCTTTTACATATTTGCAGGCTTAGGGCACTCAGAAGCCACAATCCTGTTACCTTCAGACCAAAGTCTGAACAGCTAGTGATTCAAGGAACTATGAGATTAACCTGATCACCAGATGGGGACTCAAGGGGCCATAATGAGGTTTTGGCTTCAGAATATATTAGTTTGTATTGTTGTGTGCATCCCTGTGATTGCTGAAGAGACCTGTAACTTTAAATAATGTTATGTGAGAACATTGTGTTATGAAGTAATAATAGTAACCTTATGTATAATTATAATTATTATGATATAATAATAGTAATAGTGGGCTACAAAAACTCAAGAGAAAGGGCCATCTTGCACTTTTATAATAGGTGAACAGACTATGCAGGTGTTCACAGATGTATTTATTGCTATTAGATCTAGACAAATAGGATTACAAAACCCCTGCTCACAAGCCAAAGTGGCACCTTTTAAAGTGGCGTTTCTCTTATATTTAGCAGGGAGAGAGCATTTGGGCCCTGGGTATTTAAGAGAATGTCTTCTTCGTCATGAACCCCACTGCCCATTGAGATCATCAGAAGAGGTCCATCTACAGTTGCCACCAGCTTGTCTGGTGGCTACTCAGGGACGGGCCTTCTCAGTTGCTGCCCTGATGCTTTGGAACGCGCTCCCTGCTGAAATAAGAGCTTCCCCATCTCTGACAATTTAAAAAAAAATCTTTAAAGACACATTTGTTCACCCAGGCTTTTAATTAAATACCATTTTAATAGTTTTAACTCATTTTAAAATATTGTTTTAAGGTTTTGAATGCTTATAATGTTTCAAATTTTTGTTGTCATTTATTTTAAGCAATGTTTTAATTTGTTATTTATTTGTTTTAACTTTTTGTTTTTGTTGTAAACCACCCAGAGATGTAAGTTTTGGGAGGTATAAAAATATGTTAAATAAAATAAAATAAAATAAATAAATTTGTTGTTATTATATCCAAACTAAATGTGATATGAAAAATCCAGTACCCAATAGCTTCTTCGTTCGATGATTGGTTTTGAAGGATTCTCTTTAAGCTTTTTTCAAGGCCTCTTTTTAATGAGTAGATGAATTAAAATAAAACAGATGTTGAAATAGCAAATGTTTTGATGTTACACATCAACTTCAGTGCTGAAGCTGATGTGTATCATCAAAACATTTGCTATTTTAACATCTGTTTTATTTTAATTCATCTACTCATAAAAAAGAGGCCTTGGGGGAAAGCTTGTGTTCTTCTGGAGAATGTGTATTTTGTCACCACGTTATTCAAAGGTTTCTGTTTGCCAAGTTACCCCTACTAACTTGGCAAAGAGGCACCTTTTAATGTGGTGATTCTCTTTATTTAGCAGGGGGAGAGTAACTGACCCTATCCACCCCCCAGCACAGTACCTCCAGTGACTGTTGCTGGTATCTATCTTATGTTTCTTTTTAGGTTGTGAGCCCTTTGGGGACAGGGATCCGTCTTATTTATTTATTACTTCTCTGTGTAAACCACCCTGAGCCATTTTTGGAAGGGCGGTATAGAAACTGAATGAATGAATGAATGAATAAATAAATATTACCATTCCTCTCCTGCTCCTTTCCCTTCCTCTCACCAGATTGAAGGCATTTGACTGAGGCAATGTGAAAAAGGTTTACCTTACTTCCTGTCTTTCTAATCAGTGGCAATTTTGATGTACAGGCTACTTGTTGTAGAAGAGATTACGGGGGGGGGGGGTGTGCTTTGGCAGGCTGCATTCAGCCTGCCAGTACATTAAATGCACTTACCTTATTTTTGTATTTCCATGGTTAACTTTTTTCCAGATGTTCTCTCAAGTCAGTAGAGGTTCTCTAGCTGTTAAAGACATTATTTTTCCTGCCAATCATTAGAATAAGAAGAAGAAATGAAGGATGTCCCTCACAATACAGAACACATGAAAATATAGAAAAACATCCTCTGGCACTGATAAATAGTCAAATATTGCTAGACCACGACTAGGCAGTTCTATGTTATGCATAAGAATTCATAGTGGAGAAAACAAAACAAATCTGAATTTTCTAATCAGGACCTGATATGTGGCCAGTCTAGCCAAGGACCTTTTTCTTTCCATTTCTGTGAACTCTTATTCATATTATATTTCACATAGAAGTGTATGTAACTTAGCCCTACCTGTTCAGGTGTTACAAAAACACATCCATGAGAGTGAACTCAGGAATAAACAGCTTGGGCCTAGGGTATTTAAGAGAGCTCCTTCATCTTCATGAACCCCACTGCCTATTAAGATCTTCGGGGGAGGTCTGGTTGTGGTTATCATCAGCTTGTTTGGTGGTGAGCCAAAACTGGACCTTCTCTAGGGCTCAGGAATGTGATCCCAAATGAAATCAGAACCTCCCCATCTCTGGATGTTTTTAAGCGACTCTTGAAAATGCACGTATTTTATCAGGCTTGTACTGATGGTTATTTTCATTTGTTTTATATGATTCAAGGTTTGTACTGTGGCTGTGCTTTAATTTGTAAACTGTCCAGAGATTTTATATGGGACAGTATACAAATGCGATAAATAAATAAATAATATAATATAAACTCTGAAGCGCCACCCCTGCCCTGACATGCTCGGAATCCCTCTTCCCTCAGTCCAAGTTTACAGCATTTGAAGAGACAAATACTGTACTCATGGGCAGATCCTTCCCATGATGCACAATGCTGTGAAGTCCCAGCATCATAGTCACTGGAGGAATTGTCACATATATAGCATTTGTCTCTGCAGGCAAATACTCTTGCCGTACATAGAGGAGGGCAGTTTCTAAGCATTTTCGCATGGGAACAGGGCTTCAGGACAAGGCACATTCTTGAGGACACTGTACATGAATACACCATCCCCAGTTTTTATAATGCATGAATAGGGCTCTTGTCTGATTCATTATTTGTGTCATCTCGGCACAAGTATTGCCCTTGTATTGCTGAATATTTGAAAATTGTATTGAAAATATTGTATTGAAAATATTTTAAGCAGAATTACCTTCCCATGATTGCTTGCTTGAAAAGCAGTAAAACAACTTGCTCTTTTCCAGCCTCTCTCTCAGCTGTTAAGTGTAAATATTTGTATTGCAAGTATTTCCCTTGCATGCTGAATTTTGACAAAAGTTGCCCAAAGAAACTTTTCACAATAATTTCCCTTGCCCTCCCCCCACCTCAACACATTTAAAATGAGACTGAGTCCATTTTCAGTTTCATATTCGTTACTCAAATCAGGAAATGCCATGACATGAAAGCCCTCTTCACAAACTGTAAAATTGGTGGTCTACAGAACAGGATGATCTCCATTTAAGAGAAAACCTCAAAACCCTCAAGCTCACGTTTGTCGTACCCCACAAATTCAGAATATAAACCACAACACTTCTAAGTGGCAAAGCCAAAATCTGATAAACTAATTGGGCTCATGGCCTGACAGTAAATTTGTCTGGGCACTAGAAAATATTTTAAGCAGAATTACCTTCCCATGATTGCTTGCTTGAAAAGCAGTAAAACAACTTGCTCTTTTCCAGCCTCTCTCAGCTGTTAAGTGTAAATACTTCTGCTTTCGATATGGTGATTATTGCAGAGCTGTTTCTCTTTAGCACCTGCTTATTTTAGCACCAAAGATGCTGGCCGCATATTCACTTCAAGTACTTTTAACACTCTCCACCAGCATCGGTTAAAGAGAAATATTACTTCTTCATTGTTAAGAAATAGTCAGGATTTTTTCCCCCCTCCATTGTTCAGTTCCCTCAATTTTAGGAAAATCTAAATAGACACAGATTTTTACACCTCTCAGTGCATTATAGTCCTATGTAACATTTAGCTCGTAACAAGCATGAGACGTCCATTTGCATAAAAGGCATTTTGTTTCTTCACATATGGTATAACATTAGCAGCCAGCATATGTCTCTATCGCTATAAACAAAGCAGTTACATTTACAGAACAGACACTGAATAAAGAATATTTATTTTCAATATGTCACTTTTCCCCAGTTTGAGAAAAGTATTTCTAGAATGGATGCTTAAAGAGAGAGACCAGGTGAGATAATGAAATGGGTGGGACTCCGGCCCAGTTTTAAACATAGTTATATGTACACACACCTTACTGAAGTCTCAGTAGGACTTTCATGAATAATTGTATTCAGGATTGGGGCTTCACCCACGGAGGCCATAGCTTAGACTACTAGCTGAAATCTCCTTGATTTTATTAATTTATCGCTGCTTACTCAGAAAAAACTCCAGATGGCTTACAGAACACATTTTAAAATGTAGACTATTCAAAGAGAAGAATAAATAAATACTATAAAACAAGATGCATAAAATATCAAACATGTATACATTGTGTGTGGCATGGGTTCCCCACCTGTGGTACTCAGTGAACTGCAAATTCCATCACTCCAGCCACAATAGCTGGGGATGATGGGAGTTGTAGTTCAGCAACATCTGGAATACCACAGGTTGGGAATCCCTGGTGTATGTTAATGGTTGTATTGATTTCAGTTGATTCCTAATGAAAATTATTGTGGGCAGGTTTATATATATACAAAAACAGTTTAAAAATATTTGGGGGAAACGTTTGGGCTACATTCTGTGCAGTCCCCCATCCATAGTAGCAAGGGCAATTTCTAAGGCAGCCCTGATGGTAAAGCAATGGTGCTGGATGCCTTTAAAGCACTTCTGGGTCACAGTGCAGAACTCTTTTCCATTGTTGGGACTATCTTTTAAGTTGCATAGCAACTCTGTGTTGTAATTTATCAACCCTGTGTTGTATTCTATCTAGTAATATTTTATGTTGTTGAAATGTTTGTCCCAGTGGGGATCCTGTAGAGAGTGTGGGGGTGGGGTCAGAAAGGAAAGGGAGGGAAAGGAGAAGGAGAAAATGGAGTTGTTTCTGAATAAACAGTGAGGTGGGTCTCATTATCAGTGAGACCCGCTTTTGCTGGTTTTGCGGGGAGAGCAGGCTAAGCCCGCTCTCCCTGCAGATGAGCAGGGCGGGAGGCCTGGGCGGCTGGATTGGCCATCCACATGACCGTGACAGAGCCAGCAGGGGCTGGGGAGTTCGGGGGCTGTGCGGCCCCTGGAAGCTCCAATATGCCCTGCGCGAGGCATGCAGGGCATACTGGAGAGACCCCCGAGTGGGGAGACTGCTTTTTAGCCTCCCATCAGGGGTCTACTCATGAGTAGCCGTGGCATGGAACTGCGGCTACTCGCGATTTTAAAAACTGGGTTTGCAGAGCGCTCGCTCCGGTTTAAGGGGAGGGCTAGTTTGGCGGGTTAACCAACAGGAAGCCACCAGGCTCACCTGCAAGCCCGGTGGCTCCCACAATCAGGCAAAATCTAGCCCGATTTCGCCTGATCGTGGGAATAGTTAATTTAATTTAATTTAATTTAATCTGCACGATTACTTTGTGCTTATTTATTTATTTATTTATTTAAACATTTCAATACCGCCCAAAACTTACATCTCTGGGAGGTTTACAACAGAATAAAAACAAAGTAAAACATTTGTTAAGACAAAAAAGGGGGGGCACACACATTACAACAATTTAGAATTTTTAAAATAGTATTTTAAAACAGTATTAAAACCATTAAAACAACATTAATTAAAAGCCTGGGTGAAGAGATGTGTTTTTAAGGACTTTTTAAAAGCTGTCAGAGATGGGGAGGTTCTTATTTCACTAGGGGAGCGCATTCCAAAGCCTCGGGGCAGCATCAGAGAAGGCCCATCCCTGAATGGCCACTAGACGAGCCGGTGGCAGCTGCAGACGGATCCCTCCAGCAGATCTCAGTGGGAGGTGGGGTTCATGCCGAAGAAGGCGTTCCCTTACATTCCCAGGGCCCAAACTGTTTAGGGCTTTATAGGTTATAACCAACACCTTGTATTTTGCCCGGAAACATATCAGCAGCCAGTGTAACTCCTTCAATACAGGAGTTATATGGTCTCTCTGAGATGACCCAGAGACCTGCCTGGCTGCCACATTCTGGACCAACTGTAGTTTCCGGACTACGTACAAGGTCAGCCCCACATAGAGAGCATTACAGTAATCCAGTCTGGAGGTTACCAGCAGATGTACCACTGTTTTGAGGTCGTTCACATCAAGAAATGGATGGAGCTGGCGTATCAGCCAAAGCTGATAGAAGGCACTTCTGGCCACCGCCTCAACCTGGGAGACCAGGGAGAGGCTCGGATCCAGAAGCACCGCTAGACTGCGTACCTGTTCCTTCTGGGGCAGTGTGACCCCATCCAGAAGAGGCAGATCAAAATCATCTCTCAAGTTCCGACCCCGCACAATGAGTACCTCCATCTTAGCCAGATTCAGTCTCAGTTTGTTATCTCTCATCCAGCCCATCATTGACTCCAGGCAGGCATTTAGGGAGGTTATGCCCTCTCCCGATGATGCTGACATGGAGAAATAGATTTGAGTGTCATCAGCATACTGATAGCACCTTGCACCAAATCTCCTGATGATCTCTCCCAGCGGTTTCATGTAGATGTTAGACAACATTGAGACAATATGGAGCCCTGGGGCATACCATACAAGAGCCCTGGGGCACACCATACAAGAGTTCAGATTTTGAAGAACAGCAGTCTCCAAGGGACACCATCTGGAACCTGCCCGAGAGGTAGGAGTGGAACCACTGCAAAGCAGTGCCTCCAACTTCCAACCCCCTCAGACGCTCTAGAAGGATACTATGGTCGATAGTATCGAAAGCCACCGAGAGGTCCAGAAGGACCAACAGAGTCACGCTTCCTCTGTCAATTGCCAATTGGAGATCATCCATCCGGCCAACCAAGGCAGTCTCCACCCCATAGCCAGCCCGGAAGCCAGTTTGAAATGGATCAGGATCATCAGTTTCATCCAAGACTGTCTGGAGCTGGGAGGCCACCACCATCTGAATTACCTTGCCCAGCCATGGAAGGTTGGAGACAGGCCTGTAGTTGTTCGTGTCCGAGGGATCCAGGGTAGGCTTCTTCAGAAGTGGTTTAATAATTGCCTCCTTAAGACAAGGAGGCATCCTACCTTCCCTCAGAGACACATTTATAATCTCTACCAGGCCTTCTACAACAACTCCCCTGCCAGATAATATAAGCCATGTCAGGCAAGGGTCAAGAGAACAGGTGGTAGGCCGCACCATTCCTATCAGCTTGTCCACATCCTCAGGAGTCACAAACTGGAACTGATCCAACCTAATCACACAAGAAGAGTCGCTGGACACCTCCACATCAGACACTGAAGTAATTGTGGAGATGGAGTCTAAGTCGGCCCGAATACGAGAGATTTTCCCCCCAAAGAATTCATTAAACACATCACAGCGGGTAATCGGTGGTTCGAGATTCTGATTTAAGGGAGGAGGGGCACTCACTAGCCCTCTCACAACCCTGAACAACTCCATTGGATGTGAACTTGTGGAAGCAATACGGGCAGAAAAGAATTGCTTCTTTGCTGCACGTATCGCCTGAGCATAGGTCTTCAAATAAGCTCTATGTTGCAATCTGTCGGATTCAAGCCAAGTCTTTCTCCACTTGCGCTCCAGTCATCTGCCTCGCCGCTTCAGCCCCTTTAGTTCTTCCATATACCAAGGGGCCAATTTTGAAGCGGGTCGGAGAGGACGCTTAGGAGCAATCATGTCTACTGCCCCAGTGAGTTTGCTGTTCCAATTCTCCACCAGGGCATCAACAGGATCGCCAGCAGAGCCAACACTAAATCCCTCCAAGGCTTCTTGAAATCCTATGGGATCCAATAACCTTCTCGGGTGGATCATCCTAATAGGTCCCTCGCCCCTGCGAAGGTGGGAAGTGATTGTGAGTCCAGTCTTAACCAAATGGTGGTCCGTCCATGACAATGGGGAAATCACAGGATTCTCCACCCATGGAACACCACCCTGATCAGAGTGAAAGACCAAATCAAGCATGTGACCAGCAGTGTGCGTCAGCCCCGAGACCACTTGGGATAGGCCCATAGTCGTTATGGCCACTATGAACTCCTGAGCCACCCCGGACAAATCGGTCCCAAAGTGAACATTGAAGTCCCCCAGCACCACAAGCCTGGGGGACTCCAACACCAAGTCCAAGACCAAGTCCATCAGCTCAGTTAGGGACTCCATTGAGCAGCGGGGCAATCCATTGAGCAGCGGGGCAATCGGTACACCAACAGAAGTCCCAGTCTGTCTCTGGTCCCCAGACTTAAGTACACACATTCGATATGGTCCAACACTCTAACAGGGATCCTGGTAAGGGAAAGGTTATTCTTATAGACCACAGCCACTCCACCTCCCCGCCCACGGTCCCTCACCCGCTCCTCAACAGAGTAGCCTGGAGGAAGAAGCTGGGACCACACCGGGCCCCCAGCCTCCCCCAGCCAGGTCTCTGTAATACATACCAGGTTGGCACCTTCATCCATGATCAAATAATGGATGGTTTCTGATTTGTTCTGGACCGACCTGTCATTACAGAGGAGCAGGGCGAGGTTCCAAGGGTGGTCGGCACTGCTCCCTAAGGACAAACAGCTGGCAGGACAGCCAGAAGGGGAAACAGCTATTAGATTTCCAAGTCCCCCTCCCCTGTAATGGCCCGCTGACTTGCCAACATTACTTCTGTTTCCCACCACAACTGGAATGGCCACCCCACAGTCAGTGGACACGCCCCCTGTCTCCCCATCTCCAGTTAAGCCCAGACATATTCTAAGATTATCTCACCCAGGACAAATTAAAACAGAAGCTCCACTATTAAATCCCCCCCCCATATACAAATACCTAGGCCAAGAGACCTGGCCCTCGCCCTCACCCTCGCTGTCCCCTGAAGTGGCTCCCCCCAAAGGGCAACCCCCTTTGGTGTTGCCCCTTCGGTGGCGGGCCCGCCGCCACTGGCAGAAGCCTATATAGCCCTGAGCAGGCAGTTCTAGGCAGATGGAATGCAGGAAACTGCCAAGTCACCCTCCTCTCTGGCCCCAATCCTGCAAGGCTTCACCTCAGCACAGCAGCCAGTCCTGGGGGGCAGATGATGGAACCAGCCATAAAACATTTGGTGACAAGATTTTGAACCAGCTACGCATATGAACCTGCAAATAGAATCATAGGAAGCTGCCATATACCAAGTCAGACCATTGGTCCATCTAGGTCAGTATTGTCTACACAGACTGGCAGTGGCCTCTCCAAGGCTGCAGGCAGGAATCTTTCTCAGCCCTATCTTGGAGATGCCAGGGAGGGAACCTGGAACCTTCTGCATGCTGCTCTTCCCAGAGCAGCTCCATCCCCTAAGGGGAATATCTTACAGTGCATGCATGAGTCTACCATTTATATGCAACCAAAGTGGACCCTGATTAACAAAGGGGACAAGACATGCTTGCTACCACAAGACCAGCTCTCCTCAGATGAAGGAGATCTTGTGAATGTTCCTGCATCTTTATTTCATTGCCTTCCTAGGCCTAAATTCCTGAACTGCTGCATTCTAGTCTTGCTGATGATGGTTGTTTCTCCAGCTTCCTGACCTGAACAACCCTTTTCCTTCTCAGTCCCGGACTCTGTTGTTCACTGGATGCCCAGTGCAGCATGAGACAAATCCCACCACCACCCTTTTTCTTGTCCACCCCAGGAGAATCTACTCTTCCCTGGAAACAATTGAGGGCCTTTTTCTGCAATTACCTCCTCACTATACCGACCCCTGATTTTACTCCAGCAAAACACAAGGCTATATTGCTTCACTGCCTGGCCCCTGAAGGCCAAAGAATATATAATCATTTGCCCTTTCCTGCCAACTTGGAAGGGGATGTCAGTTCTTATGAAGCTGCTCTTCCAGGCCTTAGATGATCATTTCAACCCTACCTTGAATGTGACTGATGAATATTACAAGTTCTATACTAGATCTCAACTGCCTGGTGAATGTATCAATCACTATATCACAGCATTGCTTGCCTTAAGTGTAACCTGTAAGTTTATCAGCTTTATTGATGAAATGATCAGGGATCAGATTGTTATGAAAACAAACTGCTCTAAATGACATGAAAAACTGCTACTGGAAGCTTACCTTGGATAAAGTTATAGAGATGGCTAGGAGGGTAGAAAATGCTCTTCATTGTGCCAAATCACTCTCTTTGGTACCCCAGCCTCCTGAAATTGTGACAGAAGGTCTTCCTAAAGAACTAGTGACTGATAATGGGACACAGCTTACCGCATTTGAAATGGAGCAATACTTGCAAAACCATGGATAGAAGACTATTTGCTTGTACCATCCTCCAGGGAATGACTTAGTAGAAAGAATGAACAGATTAGTGAAAGAAAGTTTACAACTGACTACTAGGCAACAACCCTGGAAAGTGGTAATCCTTGAAACTCTATTTGCTTATCAAACTATTCATTCTACTACAGGAAAATTACCTTTTGAACAGCTGAGAGGACACAAAGCTACCACCAAACCTACCCAATGACAATAACTGATAGGGCTTTCCATGCCAACTCACTCTGAGGATGCAGAGATTCATCATCAGGTAAGGGAGAAGCAACAAAAATACAAAATTATGTGTGGACCAGAAACAGCGTGTGTAACAGCAAATATTTCAGGTCAGGGACTTCGTTCAAATACTGATATCTTATAAAGTGAGAAGGGATATTCTCAATATTCTGTCTGAGGAGATTTTGTCATATTGGATGATAGAATTAAATGGAACAGTTTGAGAATTTCCAGCATGCGTACTATAAGAAAAGAGGGAAGGGAGTCTGATCTCAGGAAAGGAATGTAGAGGAATTCGATCTTGCCTCCAGTTTTGACATCACAGAGAAGGCTGCTGTGCCAGAGAATCCAAAAATTAGAAGTAGTGTGTGTGACAGGAGACCACCTAAATGACTTCAATACTTCAAAACAGTCACTGTTTTAAATTAATTCAATTCTGTTTGTTATAAAGGGGAGGTATGCATTGTATTCTATCTAGTTATCTTTTAACTACGTTTTGGTGCTGAGATGTTTGTCCCAGTGGGGATCCTATAGAGCAGGCATTGTCAACGTTGGGTCCCCGGATGTTATTGGACTTCAACTCTCATAATCCCCAACCAAAGGCCACTGGGGTTTGGGATTATGGGAGTTGAAGTCCACTAACATCTGGGGACCTAATGTTGAGAATCCCTGCTGTAGAGAGTGTGGGAGATGGAGTCAGAAAAGAAAGGGGGGGAAAGTAGAAGAAGAAAATGGAGTTGTTTCTGAATAAACTCTTAGTTAAATCTACATACAATTACTTTGTGTTTATTATTATTATTTATTACATAATAATGAGGGAAGCATCTATAAGACACCCCAGCAGGTCACTACCATCAACAGGGGACTGCACAGAATGTAGCCTAGTCATTCTGAGGAAAACAGTCCCAAGAGCGAAATCCAATATTTCACAAATGAAAATAGAGATAGGTTTGTAACCCTCCCATCTTATACTAACAATCAGTAAGCAAAGCAGCATGCACATGGATGTGCACACACACACACACTTCTTCAACACATTGCTACAGACTTTGCCCTTCTGTTATAACTGGAATATGCTTGGGAAAAGTTTGAATACATTTTATTTATTTATTTATTTATTTATTTAATTAGAAGCATTTAATATACCGCCCACTCCAAAGACTCCGGGTGGTGTACAATGACATGTAAATAAGGTAACATTAAAAATTACAATCAAAAATTACATTAAAAATTGCAAATGAAAATATATAATGGAAAGTAAATAAAGTAAACTACAGGGCAAATGCGAGGTGGAAAAGAAAGGTCTTCAATAAGGATTTAAAGACCAGTAAAGAGGGGGTAAATTTTGTATTTATTTTTTTTAAAAAAATCTTAATATTATCATAATATTTTATGATAATAAAATCATATTTTTAGCATTCAGTAATCAGATCAAAAATTCCAAAAAGACATCATGCCCAAGAAAAGGAGATCTTTCTCAGATTCAAATTTACCATATATGGTAATTATTCAATAAAATGAATAATGTTTGAAGTTGAAATCTTTCAAATTTCAAACTGGTCTTACACTTCCCTTTTGCAACCACATTAATAAAAAATTCTATGACATATTTTTAAGTTCTTGATTACTATATTTCATACACAAAATTACTTTGCCCAGTCAATGATAGGCCCAACCTATAGTGCTAGTGTAACATTAAAAACATAATTGTATATGTTGTTAACTCCAGCTGAAGTTATTCCTGGATTTCCCCCCAATGGTATTTCTAATCCCAAGGCCGTTTATAAAAGTTAAAATACGATAAAATTTCATTAAAAATTACATTTATAACCTTAAAATTAGCTAAAAGTAAAAACCATAACACACACACACAAACCAACCATAAAAAGATACAGAAGCAGGAAAGCTGAGAATCCTGGCAGCCCCTAGGGGGTAAAAGCCTGAACAAATAAAAAGGCCTTTAGTTGTATTTTAAAAGCAGCCACAGATGTCAAAGAGTGGATAATCAGCGGGAGAGCATTCCAGAGCCTGGGGGCAAGTACAGAGAAGTCCCTGTCCTGCATGCACAACAATTTAGCCTCTCTCAACATCATCATACGGAACAAAGTCCCCTCTGACAACCTTGTTGGGTGGGCAGAAACCCTTGGGAGCAGGCAGTACTTCAGGTATCCAAGACCCAAACCATTAAGAGTTGTACAGGTAATAACCAGCACCTTGAATTGGATCCAGAAACAAATTGGCAGCCAATGCAGCTCTTTCAAAATTGGTGTGATATGCTCCAAGCAAGAAGTTCAAGAGAGAACCTTGGCAGCTGCATTCTGTACCACTGAAGTTTCTGAATATTCTTCAAGGGCAGCCCCATGTAGAGCACATTGCAGTAATCCTGCCACGACGTGACTAAGGCATGGGTAACCATGGCCAGTTCTGCCTTCTCGAGAAAGGGGCACAGCTGGTTCATTAGCCAAAGCTGTGCAAAGGTACCCTTTGCCACTGCCTCCATCTGAGCATCCAAAAGCAAAGTGAGGTCTAGCAACAGCCACAAGCTGCGCACTTGCTCTTTCAAGAGAGTACAACCCCATCCAGAACTGGTTGAAAAGCTTATCCTGACAGGCTTTTCTACTGATCAAAAGCACCTCCATCTTGTCTGGATTTAGCCTTAGTTTACAAGCCCACATCCAGCCCATCACCACCTCCTGCCCCTGATTCAGTACACCCACTGCTTTCCTAGGATCTGATGCCACAGAAAGGTAGAGCCAAAAGTCATCTGCATATTTATTTATTTATTTGGTTTGTTATTGATGGCACTTTAACTCAAACCTCCTGATGACCTCTCCCAGCAGTTTCATGTAGCATGAGGGACAATTATAAGCCTTGTGGGACCCCAGAGGCCAGGGGCCAATGAATCAAGCAAAAGTCTCCCATTCTGGAACCTCCCTCCAAGCAAAGACCAGAACCACTCCAATGCACTACCCCCAATCCCTATATCTGATAGGCGGTCCAGAAGTATACTATGGTCAATGGTATTGAAAGCCGCTGAGAGGTCCAGCAGAATCAACAGGGACGCACTCCCCCTGTCTAGTTCCGGGCGTAGGTCATCCACCAGGGCGACCAAGGCAGTTTCAGTCCCAAACCCAGGATGAAAGCCAGATTGAAGAGGGTCTAGACTCTAGATAATCCTTAACATCCAAGACCCTTTGCAGTTGCACAGACACCACAAACTCTTATCACCTTGCTTTAAACGGGAAGATTTGAAACAGGTTGATAGTTATCAAAATTGGTGGAATCAAGAGAGGGCTTTTAAAAATAGTGGTCTTACCACCGCCTGCTTGAGGCTGGCTCAAAGGCATCTTGCCTTCCCATAGTGAAACATTAATGATTTGGTCCAATTATTAATTATTGTTCAATAATTAATAAATAATTAACAATATCAAGCCACTGAAATTCCCAGATGCTTTCAGTAATCAAATCTCCAGCCCAAACTTGGAGATCTGGCAATCCCAAATTTGTCTTGCAATCTGTTACCAACAGTTCACACTGAACCTTACTGCCATGTAAAATGAAAGACTCTGTGCTGCAGGCTGCCTTTGCGCTTGTGCCTTTACATGCATTTGCCCTAGATACAAGATGCACTCAGAAATGTAATTTCTAGGAGACCCTGGGGAAAAAGCTGAACCCTGAAGAATGACAACTTCAGTGACTCACACGAACAGCATGTTAACAAGGCATCTCTAAAAGGGACAAAGTTGGGACAGTGATTAATAGGGACAGGTACAAAAAATAAATAAATAATGACTGTCCCTGGTAAATAGAGACCATTGGCAATGGTATCATACTTTTTAAATAGGAGATTTCAGGAGATTTTTATTTCAACTTTGTGGTAAGATACCAGATGCAATATGGAGATGACGCTCATGTAAAGAAAAGGTAAAGTGTACCATCGAGTTGGTGTCAACTACTGGCGAACACAGAGCCCTGTGGTTTTTCTTTGGTAGAACACAAGAGGGGTTTACCATTGCCTCCTCCTGCGCAGTATGAGATGATGCCTTTCAGCATCTCCCTATATCTCTGCTGCCCGATATAGGTGTTTCCCATAAACTAGGAAACATACCAGCAGGGATTCGAACTGGCAACCTCATGCTTGCTAGGCAAGTCATTTCATAAGAACATAAGAACAGCCCTGCTGGATCAGGACCAAGCCCATCTAGTCCAGCATCCTGTTTCACATAGTGGCCCACCAGATGCCGCTGGAAGCCTACAGGCAGGAGTTGAGGGCATGCCCTCTCTCCTGCTGTCACTCCCCTGCAACTGGTACTCAGAGGCACCCTGCCTTTGAGACTGGAGGTGGCCTATAGCCCTCCGACTAGTAGTCACTGATGGACCTCTCCTCCATGAAGTTATCCAAACCTCTCTTAAAGCCAACCAGGTTGTTGGCTGTCACCACATCTTGTGGCAGAGAACTCCACAAGTTGATTATATGTTGTGTGAAAAAAATACTTCAATTTGCTGGTCCTAAATTTCCCAGCAATCAATTTCATGGGATGACCCCTGGTTCTAGTGTTATGTGAGAGGGAGAAGATTTTCTCTCTATCCAATTTCTCCACTCCATGCATGATTTTATAGACCTCTATCATGTCTCCCTGCAGTCGTCTTTTTTCTAAACTAAGTAGACCCAGGTGTTGTAGCCTTGCCTCATAAGGAAGGTGCTCTAGGCCCCTGATCATCTTGGTTGCCCTCTTCTACGCCTTTTCCAGTTCTACAATGTCATTTTTTAGATGTGGTGACTATTTCCCCACTGTGCCATTAGGTGACACATGTACTGTATCTCTATTAGGTCTCTCAATGCCGCTAGGATATGTAAAGTTGCTTAGAAAATTTGGAGCGACTAGAAAGTAACTTTGCATCAGATCCTCTGATTGTGTGGTTTATTAGTGATGTTCAGGATTTATTCCGCATGCAAATATAGTTAGTTAGGTGATATGTACATAAATATCACTTCGCATTGTCACGGACCAGCACTGGCCTACACGGTGAGTGGGACAGGAAATGAGGAAAACCACCCTTTACACCTTTCTTCCAATGGCCATAACTGCTGCTGTAGATAGAAATCATTTTTCTATGGCTACCTCCACCAGACAACCCTACAAAACCCTTGAAAAGTATCACTATAGCTTCAAATAGAGTATTATTATTATTATTATTATTATTACATTTATATCCCGCTCTTCCTCCAAGGAGCCCAGAGCGGTGTATTACATTATTGAGTTTCTCTTTCACAACAACCCTGTGAAGTAGGTTAGGCTGAGAAAGATGTGACTGGCCCAGAGTCACCAAGCTAGTTTCATGGCTGAATGGGGATTTGAACTCGGGTCTCCCCGGTCCTAGTCTGGCACTCTAGCCACTACACCACGCTGGCCCTTGGAAGTAAGGTGGGAAACAAAACACACAGAGACACACTGTATCAACAACAAGAAGTTACATTTTTACTACATTTAAAATGTTGGTATATTAGATAAAAGTATAAAAATTCTCATGCACAAAAGCCATATGATTAATAGTGTGTAAAATAGCAAGTGCTGAATGCATCTATAGGGAGTCTACTAAACCCTGGTTCCTTATTTTAGTTAGGCACCATAACTAACCAATGGCCCACATGCAGTGCAGCAGTAGAAGGCAGGAGAAGCACTGCACACTCGCAAAGAGTCTGGAGCCTTGCTGCAACAAAGCCTTATTCTCAGCCATGCAGGCAGGGGGAAGCTTAGAAAAGCTTACCCTGCAAAAACAAAAAGGGGGGGGAAACCCTTTTCACTGCTCTTATTTAAACCTTTATTTAGAGGTTATTTATTTAAATGTTTCCCTACAAAAAGCCCTTGTAACTGCTAGAAATATGTCCCTGAGGGCTGGGTGACCCCCAGAGACATATTTCTGGCAGCAAAAAAGACTTTTTACAAGGAAGGGAGAGAAGCAAAGATAATTTCCTCCTCCCCTTCTACACAGCCACTCTACACAGTGCTATAGAACAAGCCTTTGCTGTAGCTAAGCTCCAGGGTCCCCCTGTAGGTGCACAGCCCTTCTTCTGCCCTCATACTGCTGCACAGCATGTGGGCCTATGCCAAGGTCTTATTATACAGTTCTTTCAGACCTTTCTTCTCCAACATCCTCTTTTCAGCTCTTTCTCTCTGGAGCTTTGACTGCCCGGCTGGTCCTCTGGCCCTGGCTTTTATGTCCTAAAACTTGCTCACATCTCCAACCCTTTGCTAAAGCAGAATTTCCCAGCCAGTGTGCCTCACTAGTGTGCTGTGAGATATTGGCCACTGTGCCCTGCTGACTGATTGTGACTCAGCTACAAAAGTGAGGACTTTAAACTCCCAGCTTTTAGAGCTGACTCATCCCTTATGCACTGGGAGGTGTCCCTCTCAGTGAACAAGCCGGAACCAAGCAAGTCAAACTATGTCCCAAAGTTTTGGAGCTGATTCAAAATAAATACACAAATATATCTTAATTTTTAAAAAGAATTCTATATATTTATTTCTCTAAGACATACCCGTGGCTAATCTCGGAATCACACGTGGCAGCTTTCAGAAGAGTTTTCGAGCAGCTGCCTGGGGGCCAGTGACGGAGACAGGGAGAAAATGGCAGCAGCAGCCAGCCAGCAGGGAGGGAAAGCTCCCGCAGCCCAGCCTGGCTGGCAGGGAAGGAAATTGCCCGCCACACCAGCCAGCGAGGGAAACCGGGAGGGGAAGGAAAGGTCGGAGAATGGACTGGGGCTGAAGGGAGTGGGGAAATGACAGGGAGAACACGGGGGTGCAGATGGCCTGTGCCGGATCAGCTAGTAATTTATTTATTTTTTAAGTTAAGCATGCCTTGGGATGGAAAAGGCAGGGAGACACTGCTAGAAGACACTATTGGTTTCATTTCTTCATGCCCCCTTGGTTTCTATTTTGCATGTTCTTAGGTTTCAGTTGTACCCAGGCCTTAGGTTTCTGTTTTCATGGTTGACCTTTTAATCTAAGGCTGAAGCAGACAACTTTTAAGCACACCTTTGTTTAAGTAGGCAACTATTTTGCAACAAAAACCAAACACAATAATACAAAGGGGGGAGCCCATTCCATTCATTCACACCCACAAACATGTCACAAACATAAAAAGCATATTTTTGGATGACATAAATAACTCATCTAGGGCTTCTACTGAGGTTTGCATCTCAGTGGACATTTTGGAAATGATTTACATGAAGGCTTATACAAGTTATATGCACAAACAGGAATGTAGTATCCTGCTCTTCTTGAATAAAGTAAAAGTTGTGCCTTTGAGTTGGTGTTGACTCCTGGTGACATGGAGCCCTGTGGTTTTCTTCTGGAAAAATACAAGAGGGGTTTACCATTGCCTCCTCCCGTGCAGTATGAGTTGATGCCTTTCAGCATCTTCCTATATTGCTGCTGCCTGATATGGGTGTTTCCCATTGTCCGGGAAACATATGGGATATCAGTTCCAACCGGAAATAGAAAACCAGGCATAATTGTGTGCCCTGAGAAGAAGGCAAGAAAGGAGGCACCCAGGCCAGGGAGCTCTTGTACTCAGCTCCTGAAAAGACCAACAGCCTGAGACATTTTATTAATCTTCTGTAATTTGCTTCTTTTAATATTGTAAACTGCTTTAGGTGACTTTGTCAAGGCAGAAAGGCTGTATTAAAATGTAGCTCATTCATTCATTCAAATGCATACCAGAAGGATAGTTGTGTTACAGCAAAAACAACAAAGATGTTTGTGGCACTTTAAAGTAAAAAATGGAAGGAAAGAGAAGAGGATGACCAGCAGCAAAGTGGATGGATTGATTACAGCAGCAATGAATCACCACTGAGAGACCTTAAAAGCCAAGCTGAAGACAGATCATCCTGGAGAGAATCTGTCTATGTGGTTACTAAGAGTCCACAGGGACACAATCAGTCAATCAAACATGGTTCAGAGTCTGTCTCAAATGAGGAGGGGTCTGACACAGGGGGATCATGACCGTGGGCCAATTTGAATGCTACCTTTCTAACTCACCAAATGAGGAAGGGGCATGCCATGAGTGCACTCATCATGATATCCTCCATGGATTTTCCTATACCCTCCCAGAACATCCTTGTATTGTGTGGGAGGGCTGTTCATCCAAATGTCCCCTCTACATATACTCCAAATAGTTGTTTAAACGAGTATTTAGATTGCATGTAAGGGGGCATGTGATAAAGGAACGTACTGGGAGGGCACTGTGATATCCTCCGCAGATATCTCAATGGTGCATCCCCTTCCTAATCAAATGGGCAGGAATCGTATCATCTGAACTAGCCCTTAAGCTTATGTTTTCATGGACTACAGCCCACTTAACCCAGTTGATGAAGCAGCCCAGTATTCCAGTTACAACTGAACTTTGCAACTGAGGGAAACTACTCCTGAGTGCACTGCAGGCTGAAGGTCAAACTAGTCATGATGATGGCAGAGTTCAGATCTGATCTCCACCTTTTCTGTCAGGAGTAAATGCAGCCTGGCGGGGACCTAATCAGAGGCGTATCTAGGGAAAATGGCACCTAGGGCAAGCACTGAAATTACGCCCCCTGTCCAAACATCTGACACCCGACTTTCAGATAACTTTACCATAATATAGCTGAAAAATACAAGTTGGGGCTCATGAAATACCCAAATACTATGTGGAGGTGTACTTGGAAAACTAAACAGAAGTGCCTGTCTGATTCTCTACTATGCATTGTAGCATCACTATTACATAAGTTTTAAAAATAAATCGAGAATTTGACTTTTCCCAGATACTCTGAAAATAATTAAAGGATATTCAGAGTAAACTGTGTCACTGCTTGGAATATATTCTAGTATTTCAGAAAGACAGTTACAGTAAAATGAAAGAAAGAGAGCAAGAAACTCCCAGTGGGCCTTAATACTAAGGATTTCACACTAATTCTTGAGATTTAAGTTTCAATGTGGGGGGAAAGGTAAAATACCTAGGAGTTACACTTACAACAAATAATGCCTTATTGTTTCAAAATAATTATATTAAAATTTGGAAGGAAATAAAGACAGACTTATGTGGATGGAATAGACTGAATTTATCATTAAGTGGAAGAATTTCTGTTATCAAAATGAATGTTCTTTCTAAAATACTATACTTCTTCCAGACAATACCAATAATAAATACAATGTCAATTTTTGATCAATGGCATAAAGACGTAAATAACTTTATTTGGCAGGGCAAAAAAACCAAGAATAAATTTAAAAAACCTAACAGGTGACAGGAAGAGAGGAGGATTTGCGTTACCGAATTTTAACTTATATTTTGAAGCAATATGCCTAAGCTGGATGAAAGAATGGATTACATTAAAAAATCCAAGACTGTTAGATTTGGAAGGATTTGATATAAGATATGGTGAGCATACATATGTATCTATTTTATGGTAAGATAAAAATAAATAAAGATTTCTTAAATCATTATGTTAGAAAAAGCTTATATATGGTATGGATGAAAAATAAATTTGTGTTAGAACCAAAAATTCCACTTTGGGTATCTCCACTGGAAGTTGTATCTAGAAAACAGAAAAATATGCAACACACATGGCCTACATATCGACAACTTCTTGTTCTCCAAGATGCAAAATACAAACTTATTAAATGGGCTCAGGATTTTGGTTACACTATAGAGTTGGAGAAATGGGAAAAACTATGGATAGAAGACATGAAATATACTGCCTGTTCTAATTTAAAGGAAAATAATCTTAAAATGATGTCTACATGGCATCTAACTCCTAAGAAGTTGGCTTTAATGTACAAGAACATGTCAAATAAATGTTGGAAGTGTAAAAAAGAGGAGAGTTCCTATATACATTTATGTTGGACTTGTAATAAGTCTAAAGGTTATTGGAATTTGATATATAGTGAGCTCAAGAAAGTGTTTAAAATGACTTTCCCTAAGAGCACAGAAGCAATATTACTAGGCATTGATAATAGCTCACTGCCTAGGAAATATTGGATCCTTTTTATGTATTTAACAGCAGCAGCAAGATTGACATTTGCATACAAATGGAAAGATACTGATTGTCCGAGAAAAGAAGATTGGATATTTAAAGTGCTAGAGTTGGCAGAAATGGCAAAGCTAACAGCATTATTAAGAAATAAATTTGAAGCATTTAAAAGGGAGTTGGACCCTCTTCTTGTTTACCTAAAAACATATTATAAAATGGATTTGTATCAGGCTTTTGAGTGATAACTAAAATGCCCTAGAGTTGATTTTTGCATGATTTAATGGGGGGAGAATGATTAAGTTACAGGTAAGACTTGGGTATTGTAATTGATACTTGTTCTAATGATGAGATGGAAGTCAATTTTGTGTGTGTGTGTGTGTGTGTGTGTGTGTGTGTGTGTGTGTGTGTGTGTGTCTTATGCTGTGGAAAAATTTAATAAAAAGTTATTGGGGGGGGAAGACATCACATTTAACTCACTTATCACAAGAAGCAAAGTAAGAGCAAATGAATACAACCCTAGCTCATAAGCTTCAGCTCAGTATTCACAAGCCCTGATTCTCTGTACATAGTGCTAAACTGAATATGTGTACAGTGACTTATATTAAATTTATAAATTTATAAATTTTTGTTTAATCTGTAGCCCCTTCGGGAGCCTTCATAATGGCCATGAGGGGGTCTGAAAAGGTTTTCCCTCTCCCCCCCCCCACCGCTGACTTCTAGGGCCTCGCAGGGACCATTTGAGCATAAGTGGTGGCCATTTTTAAAAATAACTGTTTTTTTTAAAAATGGCCGCTGAAAACAAAATGGTCACTGCACATGCTCAAATGACCTCTGCAAGGCCTGGCATGGCTTAGGGCCTCACAGAGGCCATTTGAGCATGCACGGTGGCCATTTTATTTTCAGTGGCCATTTAAAAATATATATTTTTAAAATGGCACCCCCTTCAAGTGGCGCCCGGGGCACGTGCCCTGCCTGCCCTACGCTAGATATGCCCCTGGACCTAATTTATGTCAGTGCCAAGGCACTGAGGGAGAGGGATTTTAACTCTTTCCCCTATGCCAGGGGTGTTCAAACTTGGGTCCGTAGATGTTGTTGGACTACAAGGCCAAAGGCCACCAAGGCAGGGGATGATGGGAGTTGTAGTGTAACAACATCTGGGGACCCAATTTTGAAAAACTCTGCCCTGTGCTCATTTCCAAATCCAAATTGCCTCCGAGGGGCTGCTATTTGTCTTTCAGAGGAAAAAACTTCATCTTACCTCACATGGCATGGAAAACAGTTTCATGTGGTATAATTGCACATCACAGCAGACCACTGTGAATTGGCTGTTTGTGATACACACACACACGCAAATGCTACAGTCAAATTAGCCATGCATCATTTCTAACCTAACTAACCATATAATAATTTTAATATAAAAGACTGATACCATGGCTAAGGTTGCTGCTGAATATTCTGTCAATTTTATCCAAATTTGCTTACTGACCCAAAGAACCCCAAAACTAAAGGAATCACTCAGAATTGCATGTTGTCAATAACAGAATATCATTTTTCATCCAGTAACTGCAAATAAAATGCACTCTTATAGCATTTCATATTTCTTTATGGGGCAATTCATACGTACAATGATTTATAGTGTAACTTTTATTCTTCTTAAGAAGCTTTTTGTTATTATTGAACTTTTCAGATGTTCAGCAGTTATTGTGTTATAAAAAAATATATATCCTTACAGTTATTTAGTCAAAGAGTTATGTTCTAGTTTCCCTTTATGGGAGACTGAACACCAAAAAAGTTCAAAACTGTCATGCACCAGTAAAGATAGAAGGACAAGATCATGGTCTATATATCCCTATGAGCCATCTTACACTGCAAAATACATGGGGTGGGGGTGGGGCAATTTCCCCCAAATATAGCTTCTTCCAAAATTGTTCAAGACACTTCTCAAGCAATATACATGAATTGCATAATTTTTCAATTAAGAGAAATTGGAATTTTCACATTCCTTTTTATACAAACTCATAATTTCATTTGGCTGTTTGTTTATATCATGTGTATACTCCCTTTCTGCAAAGTTTACAAGGCAGCTTACAAAATAAAACAACAGTTACAATACAGCACAAACCTTAAAGCCTATGTAAAACATGCAGAAAGAGAAGCATCCGGGTTCTCAACTCATTAGAAACACATTCTAAAGATCGAATACACCAGATATTCTCACAATAGGCACACAGATGGCTTGTCAGATTCCCTGCATCTGCTCAATGACAGCTTTAAGTACTGGTTGGTTCATACAAGATCCTCTAGGGCGATTAGAATTTGTATTTTATGAAACTAAAGTTAAGATTGCTGTGCTGTTCCAGATCCAGATTTCATTGGGGCCCTGGGCAAAGTGATCTCTGATGGGACCCTTCCTACTTGTGGGGTGGCCAGGCTTACCATGGTGGTAAACACAGGTTGGTTGGTTTTTATTCTCAGCGGACTGGCAGAACCAATGTGATACTATGTAGGGCACTGGCGGGGGGCGGGGGCAGCAGCTTCTGGCTAGCACTGCTGTTACTGCTGGCCCACCCAAGAATGAAAGGTGCATCTACCACCACAGTAAAGGCATGGAGAGTCTATCCAGCCACCTGCTACGAGTTGCTGACTGGACCCTGTCCTCTCCAGGGAGCCTGGGCGGCATTTGCAGTACCCGCTCCAGGCTGCCAAGCCCTCATTAGCTGCCTGCCCCAAAATGTCTTGAGCTGGAGCTGGGTTACACTGCAGTTTGTATAAGCTCTGTAGACAGCAAACATCTAATGAGAGCAAATACAAGTGAGCCAGCTATCTCCACGCCCCACACCGACATACTCTGTGGCCACACCTTGTGTCATATTTAGTGCAGAGGCAAGCACTGGATGCAGGAAGAGATCCTCCATGAGATTAAGGACTCTGGCTCCCGTTTGCCTTCATCCTCACGCATTCACCATCCATAGGTGGCAAATGCCTACATTGGTCATATGGCTTTTACATCTGTTTACATCCAAGTGTTTTTAA
The DNA here is from genome assembly GCF_027244095.1 of Hemicordylus capensis. Classification (NCBI taxonomy): domain Eukaryota; kingdom Metazoa; phylum Chordata; class Lepidosauria; order Squamata; family Cordylidae; genus Hemicordylus; species Hemicordylus capensis. The sequence continues at coordinate 49,838,960 of NC_069661.1, read as the reverse complement.
AAAATATATAAGCAACTCCTACTTCCCTTGTCAGGAAATCCTGAAGTCATGCCAGTCTACTCGGCTGTTAGGCTTGCCCTTTTAAGACCGCCCATCTTTCTTCTGGTTTTAGAAGCCAAGGGTTGGAGGATATGAATATTATTATTCCAGATCTAAAGTAAGGGTAAATCCTAGTAAATGAGGGAATTTTGCTCTGCCATAAGCTTTGCAAAACCTTGAGCCCAACAAACTGTACATAAGAGACCTATTCTTCCCTGATGCCCCATTGTTAGATAAACCCAGAGAAACCACTCGACGATGCTCTTTGCACATCAAGTAAGTAAAGGCATATTTTTGGAAGCTAGCACGTGGAAGCTAGCACGTATCACAAGGATCCAGTTCAAGTGGTAGTAGAAATGGTAACATTTGAAATAATCTATACTCAGTGAGAAAAGGAAGTGAATTAAATGCCTATGAGACTTGTAGCAGACACCACCATCAATAAGAACTAATGAGGAACTCTAAGGTATGAGAGTCATCTGAGAATCTAAGGTCTCAGATGACTCTCAGAGGTCATCTGAGACCTTGGTCATTTCTTAGTATTTATTTTGCTGTACATATAGGATATTTTTGTAATATCTCCTGGTAACTGCAGGAAACACACTGGCTATCAAGGATGCCTAGATTATCTAACTATGTAGTTTTTGGATACAAAGATATAGAAATATTATATTAGTACAGACCAGAACTGCTCAACTTTGGCCGTCCTGCAGATGTTGGCCTACAGGTCCCATCATCATCCCATGCAGATGCTGGCCTACTACTGACTACTGGCCACTGTGGCTGGTGATGCTGGGAGCTGTAGTTAAAAAACAGCTGGAGGGCAGGGACAGACCTGGTATAGACCTAACAACCAGGAACAACTTCAAGTGGTGTGAATTATTTATTTAATTTAGTTAGTTATTTATTTATTTAACATATTTCTATACCACTCAAAACTTGCATCTCTGGGCAGTTTACAATTAAAATAACCTAAACATTAAAATCATTTAAAACCCAACATTAAACATATTAAAACTATTAAATCTAATTAAAAGCCTGGGTGAACAAATATGTCTTCAGTGCCTTTTAAAAAGTTTCCAGAGACAGGGAGGCTCAGCTCTTATTTCAACCGGGGAGCACATTCCAAAGTCCAAGGGCAGCAATGAAGAAGGCCTGTCCCTGCGTAGCCACCAGATGAACTGGTGGCAATTTTTGACAAACCTCTGCAGATGATTTCAATGAGCGATGGGGCTCATGGCGAAGAACACATTCTCTTAAATACCAGTTATTTGGGGCAGGTGCATTTTGGGGGGCAGCTGAAAGAACATTAAAATTATTTTAGAAGATTCACCCCATAGCGAGTAAATGTGTGTTCACATTAATCAGTTCCAGCATCAAAGAGCTTCCTATTTTCACAAGCTCAGCTAAAAGAACTGACTCAAGACATTTGAACAGGAGTTTCCTTAGCAAATTCATTTCCTAATCTTGGGTGGGCCTTTCCATCAGATAGGTGAAGGCTGCCACCTACAGTGATTATTGTAAAATGGATGCCATAGGATGCTGCCATCCTCCTCCTCAATGGATGGCTGCTGTCACACGGCTGTTCCTACTGCCATGTTTTCACTGATATTTTACATGCATCTGCAGGTATAGCCATAAACATGGAAGGTTTTGCATTCACATCACAGCCACGGGAATTCAAAGCACACTTTTTATTTAATGTTTGGAAACAGCCTTATACTACCTGAAGAACTTGCGTAGGGTCCACTTTGGGCAAACTTCAAGAAGTAAGGAATTCCAAAACTGAGGAACCACCCCTGAGAATGCCTCTGCACAGTCCCTGATTATTCAGCCTGTGCATGGATAGGAGGATGGGTTCAGCTGATCTTTATCACATGAAGCTGCCTTATACTGAATCAGATAATTGGTCTATCCAGCCTAGTAAGATGTACTGATTGGCAGCCACTTTCCAAGGATTTTCCAGCCCTGCTACCTGAGATCCTTTTTTTGAGTAAATATGTGAGGAATTGAACCCAGGACTGGCTAAAGCCAGATCATGTACTTTACCACTGAGCTGCAGCCCCTTCCCAAAGACACAGCCACCCTATCTCTCTGACTGGGCTGTTAATGAAACTGCCCCGGGGTAACTGGTGAACGCTCCTAAATCTGTGTTCAGGCTTGTGTGGGGAAATTAGCTCAGAAAGGACAGTTTCACATAAATTTACAGCGGAAATAAATGTATGGTTAAAGCAATATTACTATCAAAAATACGTTTAACTGCAATGAGGTGCTTTAGCTTAAAGTCCTAATTGTGTAAATTCCCAGGCAGGCAAGAGAAAGAGGCTTTTTAGAGAGGGAAGTGGTTGGATTTAAGAAAGGGGAATAGAGAGAGAGTTGGGCCCAGAGAGGGGCAAACGTTCATATCACCTGATCTGGATGAAGGGATCTCAAGGCTCCTGGAACCCTGCTAACTGGGCAAAGAGGCACCTTTTACCATGGTGATTCTCTTTATTTAGCAGGGGGAGAGAAACTGGCCCTATCCACCCCCAGCACAGTACCTCCAGTGACTGTTGCTGGTGTCTATCTTATGTTTCTTTTTAGAATGTGAGCCCTTTGGGGACAGGGTTCCATCTTTTTGTTATTTCTGTGTGTAAACCACCCTGAGCCATTTTTGGAAGGGTGGTATAGAAATCGAATTAATAAAAATAATAATAACAACAACAACAACCAAGGGACCTCATTACTCAGGGACAGCTCGGTCAGGGGCGAGAAGGTTGGAAGTTTAGTGAATCCACGAGATTGCTTCCTCCATAGAACCAGTTTCCTATATTGAAGATGGGGAAGATCAGGCTGGGCAAGAAAGCCAATCTGAAGGGTGGCACGAAGAACTGAACACAGCCTGGCTTGGCCTGTGAACAGTAAATCGGCCAAGCAGCAGTTAGTGACTCCAAGGTGGTTGGTACGCAAAGAGCACATTGGATCATGAAAATGGGGCTTATTATACCCAAAAACATATCCTGAGGACACATTCCAATTGACCTTTTTTTGCTGAACAGGTGTGTTGGGTGGAACCAGCAAGGATTTCATTGCTGCTGATCGCCTTTCCTGAGCGTATCAATGTGGGAATTACCGAGGCATGCCAAGGCTTTTCGTCACGAAAACAGAGTTCATAGACGTGAGAAGAGGAAATCTGCATGGACGGAAGGTCCAATAATCCAATCAGTACTTTTAATGGGTGCATCTCTAGGTTCTTGTTGCTAACTCAACCTCTTTTTTGAGGTGGGGATTTACCTCCACAAGCCTTATCTGCGTTCGTGTACATTAGCTTGCTGCTATCCTTTGCTAAAGGAGGGGATGGTGATGCAGTTCACTCTGAGTGCAGAGCGACTTTGGCAGAGAGTTAATCTGCTTTTCGTTAACTTCTGGGGTCTACTTAGATAATCCCTATCCCAGCATAGGGAGGGCATGCATCTGGCCCCCTTTCCAATTAGCTTGTTAGGAGCCAAATCTAGGGGTGACTGGCCCACTGTCGCTAGTGACCTGTCCCCATGTGCCATAAATGGAGAGCTCACAATGCTGTGAGGTTCCTGAGCATGTCAAGAGTGAGATCTCCAAGCCTGGAGACTCAAACACTATGGCATATAGAGCAAGCAGCAATCTCTAAAGCCCTATTCTTATGTTATGTTCAACGCTCATACTATCTGTTTACAGTGTACACAGAAGCCCTCTTCAGGCCTTATAAGCATGAGCGGTGCTTATGCCTGAAATGGCAAAAGTGGGGAAGAAGTTCCGTCCCCAGCCCCCCCCCCCATCACTCACATCACCTTCTCCCAATGAGCACTTACACTTACAACGTTGTTTATCTGAAGGGATGTGCACTGTAAGCGTGTTCACTGGCAATTCCATGAGCAGCAACCCCAAGTTAGACTTTAATTGGGTTAAAAATTAATAAGTTAATTTCCTAAGAAACTTCCTACTCTAATAATGTTTGCAAGTACAGCCTGAATAGGGCTTTAGGTATGTTGGTATATCTTATGTTTCAACAGAAAGGAACTAAAGGATTTACCTCTTGGACAAATTCCAGATTGTGTCGCTTGGAGAATGTTCTTCAAAATGTGAACTTTTCTGTGGCGTCCCCCATGACTCCATACAGTCTCCAATGCTTTTTAACATCAACATTGAAACCACTGGGAGAGATCATCAGGCGATTTTATGGAGGGTGTTATCTTTGTGCTGTTAATACCCAAATCTATTTCTCCATGTCAACATCATCAGGAGAAGGCATAACCTCCCTAAATGCCTGCCTGGAGGCTGTGATGAACTGGATGAGGGATAACAAACTGATACTGAATCCAAATTAGACCGAGGTACTGATTGTACAAGGTTGGAACTTGGGAGATGATTTTGAACTGCCAGTTCTGGATGGGGTCACACTTCCCCAGAAGGAACAGGTACGCAATCTGGGAGTACTTCTGGATCCAAACCTCTTCCTGGTGTCTCAGGTTGAGGCAGTGGCCAGAGGTGCTTTCTATCAGCTTCAGCTGATACACAAGATGCATCCATTTCTTTAGATAAACAATCTCAGAACCTTGATACATATTCTGGTTACTCCAAATCTGACTACTGCAATGCCATCTATGTGGGGCTGCCTTTGTTCATAGTGCCGACACTGCAGTTGGTACAGAATGTGAAAACCAGGTTGGTCTCCGGATCATCTGGAAGAGACCATATTATTCCTATATTAAAAGAACTACACTGGCTACCGATACATTTCTGGGCAAAATACAAGGTGCTGGTTATAACCTATAAGGCCCTAAACAGCTTAGGCCCTGGGTATTTAAGAGAATGTCTCCTTCGCCATGAGCCCCATTGCCCATTGAAATCACCCAGAGAGGTTCATCTGCAGTTGCCACCAGCTAGTGGGACAGGCCTTCTCTGTTGCCACCCTCAGACTCTGCAATGCGCTCCCTGCTGAAATAAGAGCCTCCTCATCTCTGACAACTTTTTAAACATCTCTTAAAACACATGTATTCACCCAAGCTTTTAAACTAGACTTGTGGTTTTAAATTGTTTTAGAGTTTTCATTTCTGTTTTAATTTGTTTTATGTTGCTGTAGACCTCCCAGAGACAGAAGTTTGGGGTGGTGTACAAATATAATGAATGAATAAATAAACATAAGAGCAACATTTTGTCTGTGTCCACTACTGCTCACCCCAAGACAGAGTCCACATTCTATATGGACTCTGGTAGGGAATACCTACCTAACGGTTACTATCTCTCCCCGCCCCCCCTTTGCTGGATTCCTGTGTTTTTAGCTGCTGATGACGAGTAAGCAAAATTCAGCAGGTGAAACTTTTCCTATCACAACATCAGTATGCTGGACCAAAGTCTGCCTGATGAATTTCGGGTTTTTCAGCAGTCAAAGGTGCTCTGTCAAGAACAACAACAAAAGGTGACAGCAATCGTCCCCTTATCCAGATTCAAGTGTATCTTGCATCCAAGAGGACATGAGAAATCTTAGGAGAGCATTCCTTTTTTTTGGTATCAAAACAATCTTCAAGCCTGGGTTTTTCCTCTCTCTCACTTCAGACAGCTAAAATGCTAATTCCCAGCTGCCAATGCTGTGAAGATCTGCCGAAAGAAGACACTCTAGGTGATGCAAATCTAGGGTTTTCACACTAAATGCAGTTCTTTACCCAGAGACAAGGGAACTGCCTGCAGTCAATGTGACATTGATGAACTTCAGCTTGCACAGAAGAGATCCTCGCAAGCACCACCAATCCATTTTTACAAGCAAAGCCAAGAGTCTGCAGTAGCAGCAGCCCTCTGCTTTGCCCTGCCTTCCGTATAGTCTGTCTGCAAAAAAAGAAAGAAAGAAAAAGGGAAAAAAATCCTCCGGGTAACAACAGCCGCAGTAATCCTGTCATTAGCAGCCACAGACCTGTCACATCAGTAACTCTCAAGTGGGTGTCAGCTACAGTCCTTTCGTTCAGCTGCTTGCTTCATTGGGGAGAGCTTTCTTGAACTGTCAGCAAAGGGAACATGCACATTTGTCTGTCATTAATATATACAAGCTCTCCAGAGCACACATAAACAAAACAGTCATGTACACTTTGGTAAATGTGCTGCATTCCCCCCCCCTCTTGTTTTTGTTTTTTTTTAGCTTGCCCAAATGAAGCCTATGTGAATAGCCCTGCATATAAAGTAGTGTGGGATAACTTGCTTGTAATCTGTCATGTACAATAGAGCAATTGCCACTCACTTCACTTACCCTATTCCAACACTGGGAAATGGATTATTTTTAGACATGCTTTGTACACAACCTAGCTTCTCAAAGCGAACTGCTAAATTCCCTGAATGATAGCCAAGACACTTTGGGGACAACCTGCAAACCAGCCTCCTGCAGATCACTGCCATGGGTATGATGAGCATTTCAAAGCACAATGGAGAGCTCTTCCTTCCTGGCATATCATCTTTTGTGTCAGTGTCAATAACAATTCAAAAGAAGTGGATTTGGGCTGCTCAGTATTGGAGCACACTCTTTTATTCCCAACGGCATTTTCAGGTGCAATATATATATATATATATTCCCACCAGAAAGCATAAGAACATAAGAACAGCCCTGCTGGATCAGGCCCAAGGCCAATCTAGTCCAGCATCCTGTTTCACATAGTGGCCCACCAGATGCCCTGAGAAGCTCACAGGTATGCCCCCTCTCTTGCTATTATTCCCCTGCAACTGGTATTTAGAGGCTGCAGGTGGCAAAAGTGATCAACCATGAAATCAGCAAACCGTGGTACTGTGATTATTTGTTTTCTTGTTATTGCTCAGCCTTATTTTCTTTTGCCTGTGAAATATACCCAAGGCCACATTATATACCAAAATTTGGATTACACCTATATCTTAACCTTGCCATAGCAATGACAGCATCAGTGGGAAGACTATTTGCTTTAGGAACTGTCATAGGAGAAAAGAGCTAAACTACCCCTGCTACCTTAGTCCAAATTGATTGATTGATTGATTGATTGAGTGATTATGTGCCATCAAGCTGTTGACTCTTAGCGACCACATAGATAAATTATCTCCAGGATGATCTGTCTTCAACTTGTCCTTTAAGGTCTCTCAGTGGTACTTCCATTGCTGTCGTAATCAAGTCCATCCACCTTGCTCCTGGTCATCCTTTTCTTCCGCTTTTCCCAACGTTATGGACTTTTCAAGGGAGCTTCTCAAGGCATAATGTGTCCAAAGTATGATAGTTTGAGCCTGGTCATTTGTGCCTCAAGCGAACATTCTGGATTGATTTGTTCTATGGTCCATTTGTTTGTTTTCCTGTCTGTCCATGGTATCCACAAAAGTCTTCTCCAGCAGGGGTGTTACGAGGGTGGGGCAGGCAGGGCACGTGCCCTGGGCGCCATTGCAGGGAGGGCGCAAACTGCCTGCCATGCCCCGCCCCTGCCCTAACTGAGGTCCGGAGAGGCATCCGCCCCCCAGCAGCACTTGCGTTATTTCGGCCAGCGTTTGCTGGCTGAAAGCGTCTATTCCCCTTTCTCTTCCTCCAGAGAGGGAGAGAAAGGAAGAATAGATGCTTTCAGCCAGCAAGCTCTGACTGAAATGACTCCAAAGAGCTTGCTCACGCTCTTTGGAGCTCAAGGCCACGCCCGCTTTGCATGTGGTGTCAAGGGGGCGTGGCCTTAAGCTCCAAAGAGCCAGAGCAAGGAGCTTGAGGCCCCTCCCCTTTGCATGTGACATCTAAGGGGGCGTGGCCTCGAGCTCCGAGGAGCCTGAGTAAGCTCTTCCGAGTCATTTGAGGGCTTGTTTTCAGGCAACAAACACTGACAAGTGCTGGGGAGGGGGAATCCTAGTAACCTGGGCGGGGTTGCTTGTTCCCATTTGCAAGCACTGCGGCTGCCTGCCCTGCTGATCATCTTATGTTCTTTCTGCAAGTCCTGACCCACCACAGAGTCCAAAGTAAGGAAATTGCCTGTGCCGCGCCTGCTCTCAAGTAGTCTCAAAAAAATTATATCTGACTGGTGCTTTCTCAGGCTGATGCTTCCCCCCTGCCCCCGTGGAGGATGTTTGTTTCTTTTTTTAAATGTATACAATAAAAGAAATGTAAGAGAACTGCAACAAACTAGTTTTTCAGGAGATGCTGAAAGGGTTAAATGAACAGAGAGTTCGTGCCTAGAGAGGTCCAGAAATGTGAATGCTCTCCAGGTTCCATCCTGTCCCGCCTCCTTCTTGTTATAAAAAAAACAACTTGTGTTTGCAGCATTTTCCAACCTGTGAGCAGTTGTGGCTTGCAGTTTGCAAGGCAGGAGGTTTTTCAATGGAAATCCTGCAAGAAGAGGGTGAGTTCAAGGAAGAGAAAGGAAGCCTTGACTGTAAAGAAGAAGGGAAAACCCATTGCTGGTGGGGAAAAGGAAGGAACAGGGCTGCAGATCGAATGCTCAGCTGCAAAGGAGGAGAGAGTGCCTTCCTTTTAGTTGTATATGGAGGAAGGGAATTTTGGTAGGTGCAGCTTTTAAACTGAGAAAGCTGATTTACACTTTCATTTTTATGAATTCAAAATTCTCTACATCTAAATAGCTTGTATTAAATAGCCATTTAGCTCTAAAAATACAAGATGTTTGCAACTGATGTAAACATTTGCTTCCGTGAAACTGCCAAAAATTTATATTCAGTGAAACAGAATTAAAATTAACTAATTTCCTTTGCTGAATTAGATATTATTCTGAACTTCATATGATTTAAAAAATAATTGAAATGTAAATAGTCATTCAGTTAAATAAAGCCAGCTTTACATTTATATTAATGTAATTTCATTTCAAAGGAGCAGGTTAAAATTAATCTAGATTCAAATTTTGTGTGTTCAATATTAATCCAAGCAAATTGATCTAAGCACTCTAACCACTACACCACGCTGGCTCTTACAATCTAAGGCTTTTAGATTGTGAGCCTTTTGGAGACGGGGAACTATCTTATTTATTATTTATTACTCTATGTAAACCTCTTTGAGAAATGTTGAAAAGCGGTATATAATTATTGGTACTAGTAATCGTGGTAGGAAAAAAATCCTATTCAGATATTCCGTTGTTAAAGTGTCTGTATTTATGTACATGTTTTTAATGTGAGTAGACTGTACATGCATTCAGTTCAAAAGTGAAACCAGGTACAGGTCCCCTCGAATGTAGGGTATACATAAGTGTATTACTGTACATGGGTTGAACATAATTTGTGAATAACTATATATATACATACAGATCTGTACTTGCATATATTGTATACAAATTGGATCTGCGTAGGGAGATCCTATCACAATCTTCCACATCATATTTGACTTTGAAAATTAGCACTGGAACAAAAAGAACCTATATAATTACATCTGAAATGTTAAAAATAATAATTGCTTGCTTAATAGAAGGCTGGAGAAAATACAATTTTAAATGCATAATATTTATTTCTTAATTTCATATGACACAGAACAAATAGCAAAATTGTACATTACATATATACTCTGATGAAGCAGAGTTTTGAGAGCATCTGAAGTGAACTCAGCAAACAAATTGTAAGCCTTTTAATAGGCTTATTTTTACAGAAAATGTTGCTTTCTTCACTGAAACGCTGAGTGAAATGTATGGCAATCCCATTTTCTCACCAACCCTGCTTGGCTTAAGCGGTTTCTTTTTGAAATATTTAGGCTGCTGTCATGCACTGCTAGGCTGCTTAAATGCCATTTACTTGAATGGGATTTAAGGAGGTTATATATGAAACTGAACCCTAAAGATCTGGACCCCAGTCCTGAGGTCTACATGTACACCATTAGCTTTCAAACCTTTCTTTGGAAAGAGAAATGCCCACACCATCTGCAACACCCACACCATCTGAAAAGCAGCCTCAAAATTCTGGGAGCTGACATGGGAAGGGGGTAGGGAGAGAACTGAGAAACCCAGATACCATTTCTGTATGCAAACAGAGGTTTTATAGGATTACAATCCAGGCCTCTGGCCAATGAGTAATTCTTAACAATGCAGATATTTTTAATTGAGCAATGACTACAGAGCAAGCAACATTTGCAAGCAACAACATCCACTGGGTAGGAGGGGAGCTGGTCTTGTGGTAGCAAGCATGACTTGTCCCCTTAGCTAAGCAGGATCCACCCTGGTTGCATATGAATGGGCGACTACATGTGTGAGCACTGTTAAGATATCGAGCCACTCTGGGAAGATCATCTAGGTTCCAGGTTCCCTCCCTGGCATCTCCAAGATAGGTCTGAGATATATTCCTGCCTGCAACCTTGGGGAAGCCACTGCCAGTCTGTGCAGACAATACTGGACTAGATGGACCAATGGTCTGACTTAGCAGGCAGTTTCCTATGTTCCTATTCACTCTGTCTGTGCACTCCAGTGTGAATCAAAGCTCAACATTCAGCAGTAATTCCCAGCAGTCACATGACCCTTCCCACTTAGTCACATGACCTTTCTCTTCCCACTAAGTTCACTGGAACTCAGTTAAGACTGTTTATCAGCAGGATGTCATGTGACCCAGCCCCTGATGAATAGCAAAGGATTGCTAGTTGCAAATTTACTATTCACCCTAAGGACTAATGTATACTATAGAGTTGGTTTTGGCCAGCTTGGTTTTACAAAACCCCCCAAAAAACTAACAAACCAATCCTTGTTTATTTTTAGTGGTGTATTCCTTGTGTCTGCTGCTTCCAACCTCTCCAAACTAAGTTAAATGTAACAGAAAAATACCTGCAGCAGATTACTAAAATGTTTGATTCAAAACATTTATTTACTTGTTTGCTTGTGTATTTTAAACATTAACACTTGGCCCTTCAACACCAGTCTTTCCACAGTGGCATACAAATAAGATAATAATAAAACAATAAGACTAAAAACAGTGCTAAAGGCATATAATGATATGCCAGCAGAACAAGTAAGTGTACATGATCAAAGGTTTTACAAGGTTAAAAGGCCAGGGAAAATAAAAAGGGTGAAAAGACATCAGTATAGGTGACAGATTAGTCTCCTGGGCGTTTTCCAGATCACACACTGCAACAGTTTTGCAACGTGTCCGCTAAGCGCCCCTCCGCATTCCCCTTGTTTTGACATTGCGGTCGCTGTGCTGCCACCAGGGTGCCGTCCATATTTATGATGCCTTTATTTGGGTTTTATTGGTGCGTTTTGGCCCTATAACGTTGTAAAACGGTTGCAGGAAAGTGCTGTGTTTTCCCATTGTACGGAGGCTTGCCCTGCGGTTGATTCCTTGCAGCACGGTGTGGTCTGGATGGTTATTTTCAACCATGAAATAATTTTTATTTGACTGGGTGGAAGAAGGGTGGGGGGCAGCAGGTGCTGCTTATGATGGGGGGAGTGAGAGGCTCCCTTCCCCACCATGAGAAACTCTGAGCCGAGGAGTGGGCAGCAGGTGAGACTTGAGTAGGCATGAAATTTGCCCCTTGACAGGATGCCAGCCAGTGATTGGATCAAGATGAGGAGGGGGCAACAGCCCTTGAGTATGGTAAACAGGGGGTGGGGTGAGGAAGAGAAGGGGCGGGAGCCAGCTGTCACTGGGCACCACCTTTCTCCTTGAAGATCCCCACTCTAGGCATGGCTGCCCAAAGGCCAGCACCAGGGAGTGAGTGGCAATGTTGCCCAGACTCATGGGACCGGGGGGGGGAAGGGGCTGGGGCGGGGGGCTGGATTCACGGAGGTACGCAACAGGAGGAGCAGCAGCAGAAGAGATGAAGATGATGATGATGATGATGATGATGATGATGATGATGATGATGATGGAGGAGAAGGAACCAGGGAGCAAAACTGGTGTTGGGAGGAGGAGGTGCGGGGCAAGGAACTCCCCCTGCTCTCCACCCCACCCTGCTGTAGCCTGCAAGGAGGCTTGTCCAGGTTTGAAAACAATCCGCCCCCCTGATCCCCTCCCTTCACCACATCTTCAGACTGCTTCAGCAAAGGGCTGGCCTGCTGGGCATTCCCAAAAGGAGAGGGGCAAAGTGAGTGTCAGGACTCCTCCCATTTGGAGAAACCTCTGGCAAGTTTGGATGCGCTATACACAGGTGATAGATGAAGTGTTCCAGAGGAGAAGCGATATGAGTTTTGGGGCCAGATTCACCTCTGCGGATGGACCGCTTGTTCTTCCCTGCATTTACGCAAGAATGAGAAATCTTTTTTCTTTCTTTTTTAATGAGTTCGTCGTGTCAGCCACCCTCTGTGACCCGATTGGCAAGAAATGGAGGAGGAAGAGGAGGGGCCTGTGAATGCAGTGCAGATGGAATATGGGCACCCCCTGCCTGAAAAATCCCCTAGAGTGGCAGGCAATATGGAGGGCCAAAACCCTGTAACGATTCATAGAAAACTGCCCAAGAACTGTTGCGCTCGTGGTTTCAAACTTCTTCCTCATTCCATTGCAGTTCACAACCCTCTAACCAGCGCAAATCTTGTAGTCTGGAAAATGCCCGGGGGTGGGGGGAAAGCATTTCAAAGGCTTAAGGCTGAGACAGCAACTTCTTTCTACACAAACATGTGATTGCAAGGTGTTGCAAGGTCATATCCCTGGTGGGTATTCTGGATCACCCAGAAATCACTTTCATTTGCACAGAACTCTGCACTTCACACACTTCTGTAAAAAAACAGGTTGGGTAGATTACTTATCCCCAAATTACAGAGAGATGACTCAACAGCTCCTGATCTTGCCAGGATCTGTTGATTGTCTTTGGACTCTGATTCACACTTTGAATGCATAAACAAATCAGAGGCTGAACTGAGTCAATCCAGTTGATTTCCAGGATAACCAATGGTGTCAGTGGGGTTGCCAACTCGGGACTTTTATAGAGGACATGTGACTATTTTAGGGACCAAACAACTTTTTTTTCCTTTTTTCTTTTTGGCATGTGTTGTGGTGTCCGCAGTTCTGGGGAGCAGCTGGAACATTTTGTTCACTTGTTCACTCTCATGAGCAGACTCTCTCCCTCTGTCTGCTTCCCCTTCCTACTGACCATCCATGCAGTGGGGAAGCCAGAGTGGAGGTTCTGCTTCAGTGGCAGATTCGGAGTCACGTGATGCAGGAGCATGAATTGGTGGGCCCGACAGATGGAGCTTGCTTCCTTCATATGGTGGCAGCAAGTGGTGGCGGCAGTTAGCTAATTAACTTTAATCAGTTAGCAATTAGCTAACTAACTTTGCTAATTGAGTAAAAGGGCACCTTTTAAAGCGGTGATTTAAAACTTCTGTTTAGCATGGGGGGAGCAACTGGCCCTATCCAACCCCAGCAGAGCATTCCTTCAGGGGCTGATGCTGGTGTTACCTTGCATTTCTTTTTAGATTGGGAGCCCTTTGGGGCATCTTATTATTTATTTTTCTTGGGAAACCACTGTGAAACCTTCTGTTGAAAAGCAGTGTATAAATGTTTGTAGTCGCAGAGAACAGCAAGCGAGTGGGAGATGGTGCACGCTTTGCTGCTCCAGCATGCAGAGAGGCTGGCTCAGTAGCTAGCTGGCTCCCCTGCCACAAGCCAAGAGGTGAAGTTGCTGGCCTGGCTGGGGAGAGCAGGCTGCTGGGTGACCCATGGGGAGGAGGGCACAGGACTGTGTGTGTGATAAAACAAACCAGGCAATGAAATTACCATGAAGAAGCAGGGGCCTTGTGAACTCTGCACCTAGCCAGCAGGCTCAGCAGACATACAGCTCACCTGGTCATCAGCTTCACAGTGGTGAGCTATATTTATTCTCAAATGATCCAATTATTATCAAAATCTGCATATACTATACCAATAAACACATGCAAATTATATGGAAAGTGGAGACTTTTTAGAGACCTTTTTTTTTTTTTTTTGGTGAAACGTACCCTCTATTTCCATTTTTTTGGTGATGCATATCAGCTTTTTTCACCATCTGGTCCTGGCAGCCCTAGGTGTCAGCAGGGCCTTTCTTGAACAATGTGTGCTTATTAGGGGTGTGCATGGACCAATTTTGGTGATTAGGTCTGAATCTGAACTGAATTCAAACCAAACCAAACCGCAGGTCTACAAACCAGTTCAGTTGAACCAGTTCAGAAGTTCAAGGGCCAGTGAGGGAGGTACTGGGAGCGGGGGTGGTAGCGAGAGCCACCTTTAAAAGTAATCTAGTAGATCCTTACTGGCAGTACCGCCACTCCAGGCAGCTTCCAGGTATGGCGGCACTCCCCCCAGCAGCCCGCACAGTGGTGGCATGGCTCCATCACTCACCTAGTGACTGAGAGACAGGTGAGTGCTGGAGATGTACCACCACCGCACAGGCTGCTAGGGGGAGCGCCATCACACCTGGAAGCTACCTGGAGTGGGGGTAGGGTAAAGACATACTAAATAACTTTTAAAGGTCTCTCTCACCACTGCCCTGCTGCCACCCTCACTGGCCCTCAAACCGCCGAACTGGTTTGCTTCGAGTTGGGTTTGGTTTGGTTCAATCTCAGACCAGCCACCTTTCCTGAAGGGTGGTCTGGTTTGTGTTCAAACCACTTGAGCTGCCCCGGTTCGTGGTGGACTGGTTCAGATCAAATCAGTTCTTGCACATCCCTAGTGCTTATTCAGATAAAGATAACAGTTCTAACCAATTTTCCCTAGAGCATGTTCATATTCTAACTGCATGAGTTCAAGGACACCTAGGTCATTTCACCTGCTCAATGGTGGGGTGAGCAGATTATCTATTTCTCCTTATTTTCACCAACTATAGATGGGCCTTTTCGAGGGACTGTATGAATGCCCTCCCTTCAGAATTTTTGGCTGGTAGATACAGTAGCATTCCAACTGAGCAGAGATATTGCCCCTGTAATTCTGATGAGATCGAGTCAGTTGCACACGTGCTCCTGTGTCTTTTATATACACCTTAAAGTAAAGTGTGCCGTTGAGTCGGTGTCGACTCCTGGCGACCACAGAGCCCTGTGGTTGTCTTTGGTAGAATACAGGAGGAGTTTATCATTGCCATCTCCCACACAGTATGAGATTATGCCTTTCAGCATCTTCCTATATTGCTGCTGCCCCATATAGGTGTTTCCCCATAGCCTGGGAAACGTACCAGTGGGGATTCAAACCAGCAACCTCTGGCTTGCTAGTCAAGTCATACCTTAGGTGAAGGTTAATTGACACTCTTTTACATAATCTGCCAGATTGATTGGATGAATTCTACATCAAATATTTGCTAATAGATATGAATTTGTCTATCACACACACAATTGCAAAATTCTGTTCTGCTATATGGGTTCGTCGCACTCTGCTCGCTAATGATTAGATCCAATGTACAGTTATGTTATTAATATTGCTATGTCTAAAATGTTATATTGTTTTAGATGTTGTGTTATTGGTCAAAGACCTTAATAAAGACTGAACTGAACTGCATGAGAAGAATCACAAATTCAAAATCGGCTCCACCTCCATGGCTAACAAATCTCTCCAGAGGTTTGCTCAATGAGTCCCACTTCAAATGTTACTTTAATTGTGGAGAACCAGAAGTATGGGACACGTGAGCATGGGCAACCAATGTGGTTAACAATGCTATCCAACGCATGTTCACATTTGTGCGTACTTGTGCTTGTTTTTAAGGGGCTGGAAATAATTAAAATAAAAATTATAAATACTCAGAAGTCTCACTGAGTTCAATGGATTTCAGCCTAACAATATAAAGGCAATATATAACTATGTCCACAGATAAAACATTTGTGCTTGTAGATACATATATAAGTCACATGTGTGAGCTATTAACATGTAGGAGTTAGCATGCTGGTACCCATGCAAGCCATCAATCACTGGAATGCTGACTCTCCATGTGAAATGAATTATTCATGTGATATGCATGTTTATATATGTGATGCAGTGAATGCTTACAGGGGCAATCACTTTACTCATGGCCACCATCACATCTGTTTTCAGCCCTAAGAACTGCCTTAGCTCTCTCACATACTGTAGCCCATGGCACAGTTACTATCTCCAACAGTGGACAACCAAACACCTCTAAAACAACCATAACCTGATTGTGAGGACCATCCCCAGTTCCTTCTCTCTGGTATCTGGTATCAACAAAGAAGTTCAATTTAGCTGCTGTGTCTAATAGCTCTTGATGGTTGACCGTTCATGATAAAAGTCATGTATGGACCGGTTTAGCTAAATCAGTTACTTCTGCTGATTAGATTAGACTGATTAGATATTTATTACCTTGAAATCAGGCTTTTCAGAAGCTGAAACTGCCCAGAACTATAGTGGACAGGATTACAGTGGTCCCTCGACTTCCGAACTACTCGACATAAGTATTTTTCGAGTTACAAACGGCAGTTTTAGATCCGGTTTTAGATGCGGTTTTTTCGACTTACAAATTTTTAGATGGGGTTTCCTCGACTTACAAATTTTACATGCGGTTTCCTTGACTTGCCTGCCTGTTTACTGCCTGTTTATTCTTGAAAAGAAATGTTCCTGTGCAGTTTGCAAGCCTTACTTGGGGTCTGGGTCTTTTTTCTAGGCTCCGGAACGCATTAATCCGTTCCCAATGCATTCCTATGGGAAACTGCTTTTCGACTTACGAACTTTTCGACTTACAAATGTGCATTCGGAACGGATTAATTTCGTAAGTAGAGGGACCACTGTATTTAAAATACATTATTGTGTTTATTTCAGAAACCAAAAGTATTCCCTGCAGAATATAGCCAATATCATCCTGACCCCATTGAAGTCAATTAGGAAGTTCTTATGGCTTCATGAAAGTAATTATTGTATCTATTATGTTCAGTTTATTTTAACCATTTTCTGAAGAGAGAGTTTTCAGTAGATTATTAATGCTTCTTGGGACGCCTGAAATGGAATTTGGCTGTGGGTAAGAATCGTTTGTGGTTGTAAAGAATAGCTAGCTAATAAGATGATTGTAGTAGAAGGATAAGAAAGGAAATAAGTAGTGTAATTAGAAGATAATTAGAAGAGAGCCAAGATGACCCAATGGATTCAGAGCTGGGCCATGATTTAGATCTCAGTTTATCCATGGACTCACTGGACAGCTTTGTGCCTTCCACTATCTCACAGCTACTGTCCCCAATATGTAAGATATAAATAAGTGACCTACCATGCATGACATACAATACATTATTGTGTTTATTTCAGAAACCAAATAAAATATTATCCCACACTGAGGCCTATGCGAGTTATGACAGTGGCAGATCCGTGTTTAAATCCAAATTGGGCAAAACAATACAGAAGGCAGGGGGTGGGCAATTTGACTTAGGATGCGAATGGAGCATGTGGGTGAGGAGTGCAGAACTCACCACCACCACCAGTGGTTTGCTTTACTGCAGCCCCTCTCCCCAGGAACTTTTCTCTCATCTAGAGTTCTGATATTAGAAAGTTAGTCTGGCTGAGAGAAAATCACTGTGGGAGAGGAGCTACAGAGAAGTAAGCTGTAGGAAGGGGAAGGATTCATCTTTCTTACTAGTAGTAGTAGTAGTAGTACTATTTTACTACTAAAAGTAAACTACAAAAAGTCCAAAAAGTGTTTACTACAAGAAGTCAAAAAAGCTGAACTTTATATAGAAAATGGAGGAGGAGGAGGAGGAGGAGGAGGAGGTTCTTTGACTCTAAAGGGCTCACAATCTAAAAAGAAACCAAAGGTAGACAGCAACAACAGACACTGCAGGGATGCTGCACTGGGGCTGAATTGGGCCTGTTGCTCTCCCTTTGTTTTATAAAAAGAGAATCACCAAAAGATGCCTCTTTGCCCAGTTAGCAGAGATCAGAGACAAAGCTGCCATGGAGATGGGGGGGTGGATCTGTGGGGCCCGCAAGGGTCCACGGCTCCTTGCCACCTCCCCCACCCCTGCTCACGGGACAAGCAGCCATAACTCACGTGGGTCATACACTCTGGCAGCCCTGTGGTAACAAAGGCCACATTCGGACATCATGTGAAACCTCAGGTAGACTAAACTGAGGTGCTTCCAGCTTCCTCCAGCTTCTGAGCAGAGGAACCTCTTCCTAGTCCTCTTCCTAGTCCGCCCTGCAAGCTCCATTCAGTTTGCATCATCAGATTGTGTGCAAGGTGTCACCTGGTGAAGTTGCAACTATTGGTCGCGATGGGGGCACTCTCATCGTGATTGTGCCTTTTTGGCAGAGTTCGCACTCCCTCCCCCACCCTTGTGTACATTAAAACCAAAGAAACTAAGCTCCACTGATAACATCTGAGAGGCCCAGGAATGGGGCTAGATTGGGTGTTAGGTCAATGAAAGGGCTCCTTGCCACGTGTGTCTACTTTCCTTCTTTTATTTAAAGTATACTTTCCCCAATGCCATTCCATCCCTTTAAATGCAGGAACTGCAGGGATGCCACATCCCTGTTGCCAAGCAGCGGCAGGAGGAGCAAGGAGATGGCAGAGGGTGGGGCAGCCATTCTGAGAGGAGAGCTGGTCTTGTGGTAGCAAGCATGTCCTCTCAGCTAAGCAGGGTCTGCCCTGGTTGCATATGAAAGGGAGACTAGAAGTGTGAGCACTGAAAGATATTCCCCTCAGGGGATGGAGCCACTCTGGGAAGAGCAGAAGGTTTCAAGTTCCCTTGCTGGCAGCATCTCCAAGATAGGGCTGAGAGAGATTCCTGCCTGCAACCTTGGAGAAGCCACTGGCAGTCTGTGAAGACATTACTGAGCTAGATAGACCAATGGTCTGACTCGGTATATGGCAGCTTCCTATATTCCTATGGGCAGCTCTGAGCCGGCCTCTCTATGGTGGCAGGAGAAGCTTGTGCACAAAACCCAGGTTATTGCAACAGCAAAATTCAGACAACACAAAAGTGCCTTTGAACCTCAGGCTTCAGCAACAAAACTGACTACAAACTGAGGGTTCAAATTCAGGTTAGGGAGTGAAAACAGAACAGTGGTTGGGTGACGAAACCCTGACTTCACGCTTTCGGACAATCACAATCTCAAACCTTTGGCACATTTACCTCTAGTTTGGCATTATGTCCAAATGGGGCCACCATCTGGTTTTACTAAAGGCCTGTACTGTGGAGGTGTTTTACATGAACTGTTAGCTATAGCTCAAATATGAATATTAATATGCCCCAACAACTCTTAATTTCTGCTTAAATTGCAACACATTGTTTTAGCTTGCCCTTCTCTTAATGATTGTATATTTATTGTAGGACTGAAACAATAAATGGAATGGGTATGCATTAGCATATCATCTAGCAATTGACATAATGAGCAAAAGAGGTGTGTTTTCTGTTACTTTTCTCAGATTGCTGAGGACTTACTAGAGAAAACATTCCACAGGACTTTAATTCCTTTCTGAAGAAAATAAGCAGTTGTAAACCACTGGAAAAAATGGTGGTAACTACCCATGCCAATTTAAATAATTTTCTACTATGTTTCCCTAGGAATGTAGTTTAGATGTATATTATAAGAGAGAGGAAATTACCTTTTTATTTCTCCATTCCTTGTTTTTATATATTAATTTGTATGAAACATGCACATGGGAGATCTACTACAAAAATAGACAGCCTAACCTTAGAATCCTTTCTCAAAGAAGAATCTTGCCAAAGAATTGCTTCCCTGCTTAACCACTTACAAGTACTGAACCTTGAAAAACTTTTTCATGCCTCATGAAAACCTTTTCATGCCATACACAAATTTCCACTTGAAATTACTCAATGAATATACATCCACTGGCTTTCAGGTATCACTCAGCATGACTTGTGGATGTAGCCTCTACTTACCATGAATGAACCTTTGACCAGTTGTTCGCATTTTGTAAAAAGTAGGTGATTGACATACAGAGCAATGCACTTGTGCAGCAAGAGTGCAACTTAAAATAACTAAAATAACTGAAGCAGGGAAGCAGCAATTTTTGAAGTCCTCTGTGCCACCCAAAAATATGTCCCCTAGGGCTATGCAACTTTCAGGGACATACTTGTGGGTGGCACAGAAACAGGGAGCTTCCCAGGGAAGGGGTGGGCATAAAAAATTGCCACTTCCCCTCTGAACTGGTGCAGATAGTTGGGAAGTTCTGTTAGGCCGCTATCTCACTGCACAAGTGAATTCTAGGGTCGAATTCGGACATAACATGAAACCAGAGGTCTCTTGACCTCCAGTTTCCGAAGCTTTATGTCCAAATGCAGAGAACCACGGTTCTGACAAAAAATGAACCCGTGGTTTCCCTCCCCAAACTGTAAATTATTTTGCTTCCTCCAACTGCAGTTTGCACTACCTCTGAATGCTGGCACACAGTTTCACAATTCTTAAGCCAGAGTTGAGATAGGAATCTCCTTGCTCACTCCAACTCCTATTGTTTGTGTGGGCTGTCCTTCATGAAAGAGGCTGCATAGAGGTAGCTCTTCATTCCTTCCAAATGTGGACGAGAGAGCTTGGGCGGTGGGGGGGGGGGCGTGCAGGCACAGAACCGTGGGTCCACTGGTTCCATGTTACATCTGAAGGTGGCCTAGCTCTGTATATCAGCCAGTGTCCCAAATTTATTCAGTTCAGACCAATTTAATATGGCCTCATAAGGATTTACGATCTTTTGTCTTCTGAGGGGTTTTGGGGAAGCCACAAAGCTCAGTGGTTTGCATGCAAAAGTTCTGCATAAGCTCTAGGTTCAGTCAGGGCTGTTTCCAGAGAGTGACAAGATGAGGCATTTGCCAGAGCCCAAAGATCAGCAAAAAAAAAAAAAAGCCACTGGCCCAACAGCATTGCTGTTTCACTTTGCATGGTGCACCTAAGGATGTGAGAGAGAATTTTCTCTCAATGTAAGAGAGTTTTCAGTTTATTCTCTCTGCCTCTTTCAGGTTAAAAGGGCGCACTGTGAGACCCAAACTAAATGAAATGATTACATTCCATGATCAGATTTCCAGGCTTTTCAAATGTTAGGAAAAAGCAGCTTCATGCCATACACAGGAGCTCAGTTTGGATCAAGACCATGGCACTGTGGGACAGGGGTTTAATCTTTCCTTATGAAAATCTCCCCCTCCTCTCAGCTACTATTTGCCTCATTAGAGATAATTTAAGGGTACTAAAAAGCTCTCTCTCTCTCATATTATTCAGGAACATTTACCCTAATCGGGAAAACTTACTCATAACTTATGGAGAATTAAGGGAAATGGCACAAATAGCCAATGAAAAGGATATAAAGGCATGAAGGCAGAGTTTTTAAAACACTTCCTACATCACAAGATTGCTGCTGCTACTACTACACATATTTATATACTGCTTTGCAACAAAAGTTCTCAAAGTGTTTTACAAAGAAATGTAAATTAATAGTTCCCATCTGAATCAGGGGGCTCCACTGGCTGCTTTCTGTCACATTTTACAGATCATGGATCTCCTCCAATTTGTCCAGTTTAGCCTGAAGAGTACCTTGCCCAAGTACTCCCAAAGTACAGGAGCCAGAACTGGGTTCAGTCCTAAGCATCTCCAGTTAACCATTATCTGATAGGAGAGCTGGAGATGCTGCCATTTAGAGTTGGCAGTACTGGCCTAGATAGATCAACAGAGTAAAGCAGCTTCATATATTCAGTACCTTCTGAAAAGACTAAAGGGTATTACACACACACACGTCATGCAGGTTAAGATATTATGGTGAACAAGTGTTTTTTTTTTAGTACATGTGTGTTACATCCATGTAGGAAAAGAAATGTAATGGCTGACATCCAGATGGAACATCACATATGCAGAATAATGTTTCACATGTGCCACAGGGAACAGACAATTTTTTGCAATTCCCCCCTTTCCTCGGCAGTCACCTTCCCCTCCTGAAAATATGTCCCTGAAGGCCCCACAACCCTGAAGGACATATTTTCCAGACACAGAGGAAGCTGCAGAGGAAAAGAGTGATCGCTGGAAAGCCCCCCTTCCCATGAAACATTCTCACATGAAACATTCTGCCAATGCAACATTAGTCTGGATGTCAGCCAATGTTTTTATTACAGCCCCGACATAACCTTACTGCTGCTCCTGGGGGTAAGCAACAAACCTGTCTAAAATATGATGTTTGAACGAGGTCTAACAAAAGATAAAACAAGAATTAAGGGAAGAGCCTTGTGAAGAAGGAGAAAGGGAAATGACATGGGAGCAAACTGCCAAAAAGAACCAAAAAAAAAAAACCCTCAAAGAACAGGCAAGACAGACAAAATGTTCAGATGTTCAAAAGCATTATTTATTCGGTAAATTGCAGACAAATGGGACTTTATCAATTATGCAAATCCAGAAAACAGATGCATTCTGGCATCCAAGGAAAACAATTTTTAATAGCACTTCACATTGGCTCCTTCTCCCGCTGACATAGAGTTTTGCAGCCTTTCCTCACTTATCCTGCTTGGCCTTATTGATCCTCAAGAGGTTTTCTTTTGCATTCACCCCATCCCCATAGCTCTATAAATCAACTGACCCTGCTGTAATCCCCAGTTCATTCATTTGTCTCCAGGAGCATAAGAGGTTTGGAGGCACCCTGCTGCTGCTTTTGCAACCTCCCCCCCCCAACTACCTGTTCAGGCCCAGTGCCATGCTCAGCCCAAACTCTGTGCCATCTGTGCGCCTTGCACTGGCATCAAAAGCACACCAATGCAGGGGGCATGGCTGACATCAGAACATGGATGCACCATCAGTGCCCTCTCCCAGCCAAAGAGCACTGCATTTGCAGGCTGTGTGCCTGGGGCAGGGGCAAAGGGGTGCCTTTGGCAGCCAGGGGACATTTGACCCCTCCCCAGTTCAGTGGTGGTTATGAGACATGCAGTGGCAAAGCCCCCATTGACTGTATATATGCAGCCGCCATCTGTGTTGACTTCCAGGGCTGATGTCAGTTGAGCATAGTCGAGCCAAGGACCCGGAGCCCCCAGAAGGGCCCACTGTTAATCTATGGGGCCATCTTTTTGCCCATAGCCTTCATGTTGTGGTGGCAAAGTGACTCCTTTGAGGCCCATCCAGGGAGGGCAGTTTGCTGAGGGTCCCTCAAATAGGGGAACAGCCCTGTTGACATCACTTTACTGGTTGTGCATACAGATGTAGTTATGAGCAAAGAGGCACCCTTTAAAGTGGTGATTCTCTAATATTTAGCCACAGGAGTGCAACTGTCCATATCCCATCCCAGCACAGTATCTGTCCAGTAGTTGTTGCTTGTGTCTGCCTTATGTTTATTTTTTCGTGTGTGAGCCCTTTGGAGACAAGGAACCGTCTTATTTCTTTGTCTATGAAAGCCACTTTGATGCCTTTTTTGGTTGAGAAGCAGTATATAAAATATTTGTCATAATAATCATAATTTGCCATATGTCTATTAATAAAACACTGCAGATACATGAGCCTTGATGTGATCATACATATGATCCCATTGAGATTCTTCTGTGCAGTCTTATGCTGACATGCACATGTGCTTCTGCGTATTGGTAAAACACCATACACCAAGTCTCTACAACCATATGTACAACCTCATCAAATTTGCTTTTTTGCAAATGGTTTATCACTGTGCCTTTTGCAAGTGTTTCATCAATGCGCGCGCACACACACACACACACGTTGATGATGTAGAAGAGGGGAAAGACACACATGAATTGAAGGGATGGACAGTTGTGGCAATTTACACACGCACAGTGCCTTGTATAATATCCACAAATTAAAACAAAAACAGAGCAATGTAAAATTCATAAGGCATAAATTCCACTTCAGAAACACAACCAAGGGCCAGTTCAAATGATATGGGTTGGCAGCACATGTGAACAGGAAGGGGCATGCTGTCAGTGCGCCCATCGGGTTATCCTCCATGGACATCCTGATGCCATCCTGGCGCACCTCTTAACTGCATGTTCATCCAAATGCCCCTAAACATGCATTCCAAATATTTGTTTAAGCAAATGTTTGGAATGCCATTTAGGGGCCATTTGGATGCATAGGGGCCATTGGGATGAACAGCCCCACACCTAAGTGTATGGGATGAACACATAAGTGTATGGGATGAACAGCCCCACACATAAGATGCACTGGGAGGTTGGCCCAATAGGTGCACTCTCCATTGCCCCTTCCTACTTGTGTTCTTACTTACTTATTTTTATATTTGTACACCGCCCCAAGTCACCTAAACTGGTGCAGCGGGGAAATGCTTGACTAACAAGCAGAAGGTTGCCAGTTCGAATCCCCACTGGTACTATATAGAGCAGCAGCAATATAGGAAGATGCTGAAAGGCATCATCTCGTACTGCGCGGGAGGAGGCAATGGTAAACCCCTCTTGTATTCTACCAAAGAAAACCACAGGGCTCTGTGGGCGCCAGGAGGCGACACCAACTCAATGGCACACTTTACACCTCCCCAAACCTCTGTCTCTGGGCAATTTACATCTCTGGGTGGTTTATACTTCCAGTCTGTATTGTTAGAACTGGTCCCAAATAATACAGAACTCCAAAATCTGGGAGAAAATTCACATGAGGGAAATTTTGGGAGCATCCTTATCCAACGGCTTGGGCCTTCCTGGCTTTCCTAAAGCATCAGACCCCCTGTCCTGTCTTTGGACCTTTTTGGTCCAACCACAAAGTACTTAGACACTTACTTAGTACTTAAGCCAAGGCAGCTTGGGAAGAGGAGCACAGTCCATCTTCTGCAGCAAAGTTGTTACCACTCCAGGCAATCACCAACAGTTGCTTACATGGCAAGAGACCTGCTCTGCCTTATTCTTTTCTAAGGACAAAACCAGGAGCAGAAAACTGTGTCTTTATCACTTTGAAATCCCAGAATTTATTACCATCAAAGTACTACAGCCCATGAAATTGCTTTTCAGGTTGCACTCATTACGTTCCGCATTTTCAATCTGTAACCTCATAGATTTGTGTAAAAGGAAACACAAACTATTTCCCAGGACAATTTAACAGGCAAACTGATTCCTATCAGCACAAAGTGGGATGGTAATGCTTTGATACCATAGCCACAAAAGCAGAACTAACTTTCAGAGTGGCTGCCGTGCTATTAGGGGGGGAACTGTGTTGTTAAGCTGCTCCAATGTGCCATTTCAAACTATACTTGAAAATACTGTTGCACTGCCAGATGTTCCTTAATTTAAAGGGTCACATTAAAGGAGCATCTCTTCTTCCAGAATGTCACGATCTATACAGCATGATGGAGGAAGCCTTAGTTGAGAATTCTATGCAAAGCTACTCCTTCCATTGGTAGGTCCTGGCAGTTGCTGATAGTATAATGGAGCATAGAGATAACAGACTCGCCATAATTTTCCTGATTTGTGAATGAAATAAACAGTCCACATTGCCAAAAAAGGAAAAAAAGAACTGGTGCGGTGTAACGTTTTCTGCCATCGTAGGATTCTCCCCTTTCTCCTGTTGGTGAGGGGCATGTCTCATCATAGACCCTACATAAGAACATAAGAACAGCCCTGCTGGATCAGGACCAAGGTTGATCTAGTCCAGCATCCTGTTTAACACAGTGGCCCACAAGATGCCGCTGGAAGCCACAGGCAGGAGTTGAGGACATGCCCCCTCTCCTGCTGTTACTCCACTGCAACTGGTACTCAGAGGCTGGAGGTGGCCTATAGCCCTCCGACTAGTAGCCGTTGATAGACCTCTCCTCCATGAAGTTATTCAAACCCTTCTTAAAGCCATCCAGGTTGTTGGCTGTCACCACATCTCATGGCAGAGAATTCCACAGGTTGATTATGTGTTATGTGAAAAAGTACTTCAGTTGATTGGTCCTAGATTTCCTGGCCATCAATTTCATGGGTTCTAGTGTTATGCAAGAAGGAGAAGAATTTCTCTCTATCCACTTTCTCCACACCATGCATGATTTTATAGACCTCTATCATGTCTCCCTGCAGTCTTCTTTTTCCTGAACTAAAAAGCCCCAGGTGTTGTAGCCTTGCCTCATAAGAAAGGTGCTCTAGGCCCCTGATCATCTTGGTTTCCCTCTTCTGCACTTTTTCCAGTTCTACAATGTCCTTTTTTTGATGTGGTGACCCTAATGGTCACCAGCCACTGGCTTCTAAAGCAATGATCTGCACCCTGCATTTCTTACATAGGCCAAGAAATGGCCCTCAACAAATGCGTAATCTCCCTCTTCAGGGCTTCCTCTAAGTCTACAAGCTGAACCCCCTTTCCTCGGCTCTTGGACTATAGAGGACAGCTGGCCAGGCCCACCTGGCTAGCACTGCCCCTGGGCAGCTTTGCTTGGCCACAGATGTTTTTCAGCTTGGCAGGCTTCCTCCTCCAGGTCCTACTTCCATGACTTCTTCCAAGCTGCACAGGACACCGCTCCCAAAGTTCTTCTCAGGTGCAGGGTTCACACATAATTTTTTATGAATAGTTATGGCACCTAAACATAGGTGTGCCTTATGGCATCTTTAAAAAAATTTAAAAATGTATCTATACATTACCAGCACACTCAGGAACATCGAAACATGGCGGCAGCAATTCCAGGGTCAATAGACTGTAGAAATTAACATCCCACTGGAAGGAAGTGTGTCAGTGGGCTGATGGGTAGGGAACTAAGTTGGGGGCTGTATGTCAGGCATTTGGATAGATTGACTGGTAGCAAGCATGAATTGTTCCTTTGCTAAGCAGGGTCCACTCTGGTTGCATTTGAATGTGTGTCCGTGTGTCCGTCCATGTGTCCCCCCCCACCATAAACTTGGCAACGCCTGGACCAATATGAGCCAAATCAGGCTCATATTGTAGGGACACATAGGGACACCTCAATGGTATACTTTGTGATGATGTCATCCACCTCAATCTAAGATGGCAGATGTGTAACAAGTGGGCTAACTTGTGAACCGCCTTACCAATTTGAACCAAATTTGCTACAGCTGTAGAGACACACAGGGATGCCCAAATGGTGTGGTGTGTGATGATGTCATCCACTCTCATTCAAGATGGGGGTCGTGTGAACATCTGATGTGTAAGTGGGCTAATTTGTGGACTGTCTAACCAATTTAAACCAAATTAGGGACAGTTGCAGTGAGTGATACACAGGGACACCTCAATGGCATAGGAACATAGGCAGCTGCCATATACTGAGTCAGACCATTGGTCTATCTAGCTCAGTATTGTCTTCACAGACAGGCAGTGGCTTCTCCAAGGTTGCAGGCAGGAATCTCTCTCACCCCTATCTTGAAGAAGCCAGGGAGGAAACTTGGAACCTTCTGCTCTTCCCAGAGCGGTTCCATCCCCTAAGGGGAATATCTTACAGTTCACTTGCTCACACTTCTAGTCTCCCTTTCATATGCAACCAAGGTGGACCCTTTCATATGCAACCAAGGGGACAAGTCATGCTTGCTACCACAAGACCAGCTCTCCTCTCGCATAGCTTGTGATGATGTCATCCACACCTATTCAAGATGGTGGATGCATAAACATTTGAGTCACAAGTGGGCTAACTTGTGAATCGCTTAGCCAATTTGAACCAAAATTGCTGCAGCTGTAGGGACGCATAGGGACACTTCAACGACATAGATTGTAATGATGTCATCCAACCCCAATCCAAGATGTCAGACACATGAACATTTGAGGCATAAAATCTAACTTGTGGACCTCAATTTGAATCAAATTTAGTCCAGTTGTAGAGATAATGAAAGGAAAGTAGGCTGATTAGTTCTTACTAGAACAACTTGTTTTGTAATCTTGACCTGGCAACACCAGCTAACATTATTGTAGGAAATGTTGCAGATCATTTTGGTTTTTTGTACGCCATGTACAGTTAAAACTCAATAAGCTAACTTTGCAAAGAGGCACCTTTTAACGTGGTGATTCTCTTTATTTAGCAGGGGGAGAGTAACTGGCCCTATCCACCCCCAGAAGGTACCTCCAGTGACTGTTGCTGGTGTCTATCTTATGTTTCTTTTAAGATTGTGAGCCCTTTGGGGACAGGGATCCATCTTATTTATTTATTATTTATCTGTGTAAAACGCCCTGATCCATTTTTGGAAGGGCGGTAAAAAAAATATCGAATAAATAAATAAGAAATAAGAATAAGAATAAGTGATGCGGTAACTAATTGTTGCATCATTTATACAAGAGAATTGGTATTCAACCAATATGAGTGGTGTGGGGGAGTTATTTGAACAGAGGAAATTATATTAATTGCAAATTAGTTAGTTAGTTAGTTAGTTAGTTAGTTATTCAATTTCTATTTGATTTCTATATGTCTTCTAGAACAGGAGTTCCCAACCTTGGTTCCCCAGGTATTGTTGGACTACAACTGCCATCAACCCCAGCAACAATGGCAAATAATGAAGCTAGGGATGATGGGAACTGTAGTCCAACAGCATCTGGGGATCAATGTTTGGGAACCCCTGTTCTGGAAGACTCTAATTCAGAACTTTTACAGAATCCCATGACAGATCACAAAAGGTCTCTCTTCCATGGATCAAATGCAGTGGATTCTGTGATAGTCCTGACTCCTGACCCTTGTGATCTGTGTGATCTTGCTACCGTTTGTTTCCAAAAATTCTGTCATCTACATCTTACATAAATACAAGCTAAGCTTGACTGCTCTGTCTATAACTGCATGAAGATTCCAAGGAGTTTCCCATGCCTTAGGAATGTGTCCTTTTGTGATGCAGCCCATTGAAAACAGCAGAAATAATTCCATTGGCCTAATTAAGATGGCAATCTTATACACACCTATGTGAGATGAATCACTAGAACATACTTTCAAGCAAAAATGCATAAGATTGAGCAGGATGGTTAACCGTGATTAACATGCCCAATACTATCCATAGGTTTTATACTTTCTTTTTCAACTGTCAGGATGACAACTTTGTGTGAAGGTCGTCTTTGAAAGCAGCAGCTGTGTCTACTATGGGTACAAAAAAGAATTCAGGGTGAGCACAGCACGACAAATAATGTGCTGGGGGTGGGGGGAGAGATATGGGAAGGCTAACCATTTTCAGAGAGCAGTAAAGAGGAATACTAATTTTAGAACAAAACTCTAAAGTGAAGCCAAGATCCTGTCATTTCTAGAACTGTGTGTATGTCCCAGAACAAAACATTAAGATACAGAAGAATCAGCTGGCTTGGGTTGCATCCAGATATATTTTATTCCAGTAGTCAGGTGCTGTGGCACTGTGGCAGTCCAATCACTGCCCTTTTAACATATGTACAAAGTCTTCTGATCAATCAATCTTTATTATGGTCACAGACCAGCATAAAGTATAAGGGTGATTACACGTTAAAATGAGAGCAGGTAAAAGCGATTACATGTAAAATGGTACATACCTGTAATAATACTAAAAGGACTAAGAATACTAAAAACAGTAGAAACAGAATCACACCTGAGAAATAGTAAAAAAGTCTATGCAGTCATAAAAATGAATAAAAAGCATAAAAAACTTAAAAGGGGGGGCATAAAGTTGTAAGAAGGTTAAAAGGCATAAAAAACAGAAATATATAAAATAAATAAAATCCTGAGTAATAAAACTAGAAAACAGCAGTATTAAGGGTTATGAGGAGCATTAAAAGGGAGGCACATGAGCAATTGCAAGGCCTGCCCAGAGTTACTGGGAGTCAGATTAAGGTTGATAAGACTCACTGCCTGTCATCCACCGACGAATGCTGATCACAGCCACACAGTACCTGACGATGCTATATGTGATGGCAGGCTTAGAGTCAGAGAGTAGCAGGGACTGTAGAATTGGCTTGGACGACCTGGATACTTGCTTAGCAGTGGAAGGATGAGAGAAGCACTTATGTCTCTATAGAACGAGCAGTAGAGGAGAACATGCTCAGTAGTTTTGATCTGCCCTTATGCCACAGGGGCATAATTGCTCTTCATGTGGGGCCCTTCTATAATGGTCTTTGCAAAGTTTTCTGATGAACTGAGCACATGAAACCAGTTCTGTGTATTTGCAGCAGAAGACAGCTGTGTACAGCTCTGATTGGCTAGAACAGCAGTGATGTCAGCAACTCCCAAAGCAGTTTTCAACTTTTGATATTGTGATTCTACTTTAAAAGTGTGTTGGGGGAGGGCAGAATGTACATTTACTTTAAGAAATGTATATACAGTGCTTTCTTTTTAAAACAGTGGATAGCCCATAGCCCAAACATGGGAGAAAGACAAAAACAGATAACTGAATCAGTGTTCAATTTGCTGTCTGACAGCATGGCTGCATTCGCGCATAACATTAAACGGGGCAGAGGTTTGAAATCGTGAACGTCCAAATGTGTGCAACCACGGTTTCGCAGCAAAAGCCACCTGAGGTTTGCATTGCCGAACTCCGATTTGAACCTCTGGTTTGTAGTGAATTTCACCGCCATGACCTAAGGTTTTTCAGTGGCAGCGTTATGTCCGAATGCAGATGGCGACAAAACTGTGATTTCACTCAGTTACTGGAACTGTAAATAATCGAGATGGCGACACCCCCCCTCCTGGATTGCACCCACTCCATGCCTGTGGTTCTTCTCGCTGGTCGCTTCTCCGAGCACTTGCCCTGCCCCCTGTCTCCAATACAACAAAACTGTTGCACAGCAACAGGGGTGCCACCATGTCCAATCCCAACTTTTCAGCTTGTCAAATGGCAAAGTCACACAGGGGCATGCCCTCTTCCTACTCTGTCCCTTGCTCCCTGCTCCTGGTAATCTGGAGAGAAAGGGGATGGGGTGGCAAGAGGGGCACTAAGGGATTTGCTCTCTGAAAATGAAGCGACAAAGATGTATGTTAGCAAGCACATGCACTCGAGGTGGAACATAAGCAGGGCAACCCCATTAGAGCACTGGCAGAGCAGTGATTCCTGGGGCCAGGTTTAAAAGGCAGCCCCACCCAGGAATTATTGAAGGGCTAAGGTCTATTTTTTGTACCATGATGTTGGGGAAGGGGGGGGGTCCAACCCCTTTGCCTTGGGGAAAAGTGTGCAGTCCCTAGGGTTACTCATGAAAAGGGCTGGGAAGCAGGATCAGCATGGCCTCCAGTGAAAGGAGCGATTCGACATATGTCTGATGATGACAGATGCTATTCCTGAGTGGACCACTCACATGAGAGTGAGCCATGCAGATACCCTTGCACAACTCATGAGAAGAAGCATCTGTGAAGACAGGAAGACCAGTTGGAATCACTAATCCTGTGTGAGGACATCCCTTTCTCCCACCGTCTTCTCTTTCACAAGAGTGTCAGGCCATGAGGTCCAAACAGCTGATGCCACCCAGCCAGATGTTCCACACAAGCAATCCACAGGGATGGGTACTCTGGCAACAGCTCTTCCTGTCTTGGTGACTGCCGTGAAGACACTGTCAAAGCATGCCCTCTGCCAGCCTGTCTGCCCATTGGAACATGTCCATCTTTATTTTTGCCCCAAATTGTGACCGCACTCTCCCGGGGTCACTGAAAATCGGGACTCCCCTCTCTTGTAATTCCCTGTGGCAGCAGATCTGAATATGGCACAACACTGGTCCAAACCTGGAAAATTTGAATGAGATTAAATATCTGACTCCGGCATCAATGACACACAGCATAGTTCACACAGAGCCTCTCCTGACTTGGCTAGGCATGACAACTGGCTGGTGAGTACCACAAAAGGAGCCAGCCTGCATCCCTCTTGGTTGCGTCACTCGCTGAGCAGAATTTCAGCCAGTATCAATAGCATTTCTGAATTACCTTCATAGTCTTCTGGGAAAAGCAGAAGGTTTCAAGTTCCCTCCCTGGCTTCTCCAAGATAGGGCTGAGAGAGATTCCTGCCTGCAGCCTTGGAGACGCCGCTGCCAGTCTGTGAAGACAATACTGAGCAAGATAGACCAATAGTCTGACTCACTATATAGCAGCTTCCCATGTTCCTATGTTCTTATGTCTTCAGTCTTGAAAGTCTTCCATTAAAATGCAAGCTGAATACTGAACATGGATGGTAAAGGGACAAAAAGTGTTTTGAGAATGATCAAACATTTGAAAGGTGGACACCATAGTTCTAATGCATAAAGGAAATGAGTGATGCAGGGCCACAGAGAGCCTTGTGGTTGATCTCCTGGTGTTTTTAAGAAAAATGGCATGCACTACATAGAAGTTGCTAATCACGGGAGCAGAGCAGTGCAGGGGAGGGGGGTATTTAGCCCTTTTGCCCTGCACTGTTTTCCCAAGCTAAATTTTAACTCTTAAGCAACTATTTCATCCTTGGGGGGGATCCTACTGGTGCTTGAGGGAGAGAAGGTTTAAATGAGGGGAATGGCACAGGGGAATAGCCCACAGCCCCCATACCACTTCCCAATCAAATTAGCTCCCTCAATGGTTGAATCAAGTTAGTACCAAAAAAAGTTGGAAAATGAATTACAGTTCTCTAGGTATAGCATGTAATGTTTGGCTCTCAAAATCAAAGAGCTAGGTGGGATCCAATGGATCAATCACCTAATCCAAATGTCCGTGCTAAAGCAAGTCATTCCATTTCTAACGTTTTCACAATAGATGCCTGTCCAACCTTTTCCTGAAAGCCTTCCAGAAAGAAGATATCTCAGCCTTCCTAGTCAGTTAATTTTGTTGCTGAGCTGGTTTTACAGCCAGAAAGTTTTCCCTACAGTTTAGTAGAAATGTACCTTTCTGTTATTTAAAAGCTATTAAAAACCTTTGCAACATAAAATAATTTCCATAAGTCACTGGCTTTAAGCCAATAATCCTCTTTTTGCAAGATACTTATTTCTCCACTTTGAATTCAAATGAATTGAAAACTAGAGGTACATATCTATATAATGCCCATGCTAGGACATCCACTGTCCATACTAACACCATGTCCCCATCTACTGGGTCACTGATTGGATCTCTCAGATGTTTCTGGTCCTTTGTTGTTCCATTGTCAAGGTCAAAATCTAGCAACTTATTATTTTATGTATTTATTTTTACATTTGTATGTTGCTTTTCCTCCAAAGAGTCCAGAGCGGTATAAATGGTTAAGTTAATCTTCACAACAACCTGTGAGGTAGGTTAGGCTGAGAGATAAGTAACAGGCCCCTAGTGGGTTTCATGGCTGAGTGAGGATTTGAACTCCGGTCTCCCCAGTCCTAGTCTAACTACTGCACCACACTGCACCACACTCCACCACTAACTACTGCACCACACTCTAACTACTGCACCACACTGGCTCTCCAGGCAGAAGTTTTCAAACTGTTTTCCGGGAAACCCTGGAGTTCCTTAGAAGCTTGTCGGGGATTCTGATGAGAAGGTCAGTAATGGCCATCAAGCTCTCTGAAGGACAGCTTGCCCACCACTATCAACCTTCCCTTGAAATGTGCAGCCCAAGGTGGAGAGTGTTGGCTGTGCACATAATTGCACTCCCAGTTCAGCTGAGACATCACCAGGAAAGTTTGCTGTCTGGGTTTTATCTCTTGAACATACCACAGAAAAGAGGGCTGGGTTTTATCTCTCAAACATGCCACAGGATGCTCTGCAAAGTGCAAGGGGTTCATTATAGTAGATAGGAAAACCTCCTCAGCAAATGGGTCCATGTGTAAAGGCATCGTGGTAGATATGGCAGATAGGCTTCAGAGTCATGAAGGTTCATGGTGGATAGGCAGAGCTTCCTCAGGAAATGAGTCAATGTGAAAAGGCTTTCCGAAAGGTTAAACTTCTGAAAAACACTGGCCTCTGTAGGTTATGGATTGTTATATGTGGAAGGAAAAATAACAAAACATTCCTGATCAGTGCTTGCATCAGAGAAAGCATCTCATCACTTTAGTAATAACTGCTTTCATTAACATGATATCATTGGGAAAAGACTTTAAAGACACACCTTTTAACCAAGCTTTTAATTAAATTTGTAAACTGTTTTAAAGTTATTTTTAAATTGATGCTTTAATTTTTACGTTATTTCTACTGAGTTAACCACCTGGAAACATGAGTTCAGGATGGTATTTTCATTCATCATGCAAAAAGAAAATGAGAAAGAAAATCCCAAAACCACTAATAGACAAGCATAAGGGTGTGATCATCAACCTTTGCTATTACCTGCTTCCTAATGATTTTGTAAAGTGCCAGGCAGGTATATTGGGAAGGTGTTCAGAAAGACCAATATGAAGTACAGATGTTGGATCTGGTTATATTATGCAATCCATACAGAGGAATGAACAGAAATGAAGTCAGTCTCTGCACCTTCCCTGTGTGGTAAAGCACATGTTTTAGCTCACATGCATGCCAGACAGGCACAGTATATACCAAATATGGGATCTGTGTTAAGTTTCAGAGGTCTATTCTGTTGCCTTTGCTGTGTTCAGTAATCTTAGCCAAGTAGCCAACCTGAAGTCAACACTTAAGAGCGCTGTCTGAGCAAGAGCTTAGGCACAGAGCAGGAGCTTAGGCAAAGGAAGGAAGGAACTAAAGGCAGGGATAGCTGAGTTACAAGGACAAGGAACTAAAAAAATCCTGAAACAAAGGTAGCCATATAGTCATCACTTCACCTAATCCAGAAAGTCTACATGAGACTACATGGGTGCTGGGTTCTGACGATTGCCTGTAAGCACTGACAAAGTAGGAAGGAGAGAAGCCAGTGAGCACAGGGAGCACACGCTCCAGTCAGGTGTGTCATGTGAAGCCACCAAACCAGATTACGGAGTTCCTTTGCGCATCTACCAGATTGTGGAGACAGAAAATGTTGGGTGGAGAATCTTAGTAGCTGGATTTGGGTGGCTTCACACAACATGCCTGAGTGTGTGCTGTTAATGGAACTCCA
Organism: Hemicordylus capensis; assembly: GCF_027244095.1. Taxonomy (NCBI): domain Eukaryota; kingdom Metazoa; phylum Chordata; class Lepidosauria; order Squamata; family Cordylidae; genus Hemicordylus; species Hemicordylus capensis. The sequence continues at coordinate 49,804,314 of NC_069661.1, read as the reverse complement.
CCGGGGTCAGCACCCCAGTGTTCAGGCCTGGTGGAGAAATTAGCTCCTAAAGAGGGTCAGCTTCACATTGGTTCTAATTTATGCAAACATTTGGACTCAAGAAATGAGACAAGATTTAAGTTTCAACATTAAAAAGAAGGTGTTTATTATAAGAGGGGTTGGTAGAAGGCATCAGGCATGCCTTCTTGGTATAAATGCCTCCAAGAACCCAGCAGCCCCTCCTCTCATGAGAAGCTCCCGAGCCAAGCGACAGGTGGTGAATGTCGGCCCCTCTGCCTTGCTTGGACTCTATCAGCTGGTCCCCTCTGTTTTTGGAAGCTCCAGCCCAGACGAAGGGCAGCCTGCCTCCTTGTCATCTTGTTCCAGCTGGCTGCTTTCCAAGATTGCCTGACACTCAACACCTGTCGCTTGGCTTGGGAGCTTCTTGTGAGAGGAGGGGCTGCTGGGTTCTTGGAGGCATTTATACCAAGAAGGCATGCCTGAGACGTAGCTGTAAGCGTGGCTGGCAGTCCACCTGTAGGCAGCTGCTGAAGCTGGCTGCCAATGGGGGCCAGCCTTTGGTGCCAGGCCTTCGGGGTGGGACCGAGGTCTGGAGGGAGGCTATATTATATACTATATTATATAGTATCCTTCTGGAATGTCTGAGGGTGTTGGGGGTGGGAGGCACTGTTTACAGTGGTTCCGCTCCTACCTCTCGGACAGACTCCAGATGGTGCCGACTGGAGATTGTTGCTCTTCGAAATCTGAGCCTAAGTATGGTGTTCCTCAAGGCTCCATACTCTCTCCAATGCTTTTTAACATCTACATGAAACTGCTGGGAGATATCATCAGGGGATTTGGAGCTGGGTGTTACCAGTATGCTGATGACACCCAGATTGACTTCTCCATGTCAACTTCTTCAGGAGTTGGCATATCCTCCCTAAATGCCTGCCTGGAAGCAGTAATGGACTGGATGAGGGAGAATGAACTGAAGCTGAATCCAGATAAGATGGAGGTACTTATTGTGCGGGGTCGGAACTCTAGAGACGATTTTGATCTGCCTGTTCTAGACGGGGTCACAGTTCCCCAAATGGAACAGGTTCGCAGTCTGGGAGTACTTCTGGATGAACGTCTCTGCTTGGTTTTTCAGGTTGAGGCAGTGGCCAGGGGTGCTTTCTATCAGCTCCGGCTGATACACCAGCTGCACCCGTTTCTTGAGACCAATGACCTCAAAACAGTGGTACATTTGTTGGTAACCTCCAGACTGGACTTCTGTAATGCGCTCTACATGGGGCTGCCTTTGTACGTAGTCCGGAAACTTCAGTTGGTTCAGAATGCGGCAGCCAGGTTGGTCTCTGGGTCATCTCGGAGAGACCACATTACTCTTTGTTGATGGAGTTACACTGGCTGCCAATAGGTTTCTGGGCAAAATACAAAGTGCTAGTTATAACTTATAAAGCCCTAAACGGCTTAGGCCGTGGGTATTTAAGAGAGCGTCTTCTTCGCTATGAGCCCCACCGGCCGTTGAGGTCACTTGAGGAGGTCCGTCTCCAGTTGCCACCAGCCCGTTTAGTGGCTACACAGAGACGGGCCTTCTCGGCTGCTGCCCGAGATTGTGGAATGCGCTCCCTGCTCCTCCCTGATCCTGATACGATCCTCCCCATCTCTGGCAATTTTCAGAAAACACCTGAAAACACATCTCTTCAACCAGGCTTTCTCAGCTTTTTAAAACTTGTTTTTAAATTGTTCTGATTATTTAATTGTTGTTTTATGATGTTTTTAATTGTTAATCATTGTTTTATGCTTTATAATTTTTGTTTTAATTATTAACTGATTTTAATGGTGTTTTAATGTAAACCGCCCTGAGCCTTTTGGAAGGGCAGCATACAAGTTTTAATAATAAATAATAAATAATAATAAATAATATTAGGGTGGAGCAGGAGGTTTGGGCTCCTGTGGGGGCCCTATGAGACAGTTGACTTATACTGAGTGTGTATTTCTGAGGCTTGGAACTAGGGATAGGTTGAGGATTCTATTGGTGTACCATCCACCCCACTGCCCAACTGACTTCTTAACTGAGCTGACAGAGCTAGTCTCAGAGTTGGTGTTGGTTTTGACACCAAAAGTCTCTCAGACTTTTGGTGTCAGGAGACTTCAATATCTACTTTGGGGCTGGCTTGTCTGGTGCAGCTCAGGAGTTCATAGCAGCCATGACAACTATGGGTCTATCCCAATTAGTCTTTGAACCAACTCATCAGTTTTTGAACCAAGGGATCACGGGGTTGTTGCGTGGGTGGGGGTCCTGTGATTTCCCCATTGTCATGGATGGGCCACTACCTGGTTAAGGTTGGTTTCACAGCCAGAATCCACACCTGAAGGGGTGGTGGACCTATTTATTATTGATTGATTGATTGATTGATTGATTTGATTTCTATACCGCCCTTCCAAAAATGGCTCAGGGCGGTTTACACAGAGAAATAAACAAATAAGATGGAACTATAAGGATGGTCCACCCCAAAAGGCTGCTGGATCATGTAGGATTCCAAAAAGCCTTGGAGGGTTTTAACGTTGGTGCTGCCAGTGATTCTTTCAATGCCCTGGTGGGAACCTGGAATAGAGAATAGACATGATTGCTAAGTGTCCCTTCCGACCTGCTTCAAAAATGGCCCCTTGGTGTACTGAGGAGTTGCGGGGGCTGAAGCAGCAGGGTAGGTGACTGGAATGTAAATGGGGGAGAACTTGGCTCAAATTTGACAGGACACAGCATAGGACCCACTTGAAGGTTTATGCAGTAGCTGTGCATGTGGCCAAAAAAAAAAAAAGATTTTGGTTTGCACACATTGTGTCTGCTGGTTCATGTTCAGCAGAGCTATCTCAGGTTGTGAGGAGTTTAATTTCCGCTCCTTTTGTCTTATATCAGTCCCCAGAAACATTGTTCTGCTGTGACGCTTTTAATGGGCTCTTTCTGGACAAAACCTCTTGTATTCAGGCCAACTTGGACTCCATTATTTCTGAAAAAATCTATGAAGGGGGTGTCCATCAATCCCTCTTGCAGTGTTAGTTTGGATCAGTTTCAATCTGTGACTCCTGAGGATGTGGACAAGGTGCTTGAGGTGGTACAGCCTACCACTTGTTCTCTGGACCCTTGCCCAAGTTGGCTGCTTCTATCTAGCAGGGAGATTGTTGAAGGTGACCTGGTTAATATCATAAATGCATCACTGAGGAAGGGTAGGGTGCCTCCTTGTTTGAAGGCGGTAATGGTCAGACCACTTCTTAAGAAGCCTTCCCTGGATCCCTGGATAGCAAATTGAAACTGAATCCAAACAAGATGGAAGTGCTCATTGTGGGGGCTCAGAATTTGAGGGATGAGTTAGATCTTCCTGTACTGGATGGAGTTACACTCCCCCAGAAGGAGCAGGTACACAGCTTGAGGGTACTCCTGGACCTAGACCTCACCCTAGTATCTCAGGTGGAGGCTATGGCCAGGAGTGCTTTCAACCAGCTTCAGCTGATTCAACAGCTGCGTCCATTCCTTGAAGAGGACGACCTCAAAACAGTGGTGCATCAGCTGGTAACCTCCAGGCTTGACTATTGTAATGCACTCTATGTGAGGCTGTTTTTGTATGTAGTTTGGAAACTTCAGTTAGTTCAAAATGAGGCAACCAGACTGGTCTCTGGGGTAACCCAGAGAGACCATATTATGCCTGTTTTAAAACAGTTGCTCTGGCTGATAATATGTTTCTGGGCAAAATACAAAGTGCTGGTTATTACCTTTAAAGCCCTGAACGGCTTAGGTCCAGGTTACCTTAGAGAGCGCCTTCTTCTGCATGATCCCCCCTGCACATTAAGGTCATCTGAGGAGGTCCATCTCCAGTTACCACTGGTACGTCTGGTGGTGAATCAGAGGCGGACCTTCTCTGTAGCTGCTCCTGAGCTTGGAATGCACTCCCAGCAGAAACCCATAGCTTGAATTCATTGTTGGCTTGTTTGGCCCAGCTTTCCAGGGTTTTGAAACTGTTTTAAATGTTTTAATTGTTAATGGTTTTATGCTGTTTTTAAATTGTTCTGTAATGATTGTTTTTAAAAGGATTGACTTGTGGGTTTTATTTGTGTGTGTGTGTGCTCTGCCCAGAGCCATTTGGATGGGGCAGTATATGAATGTAATAAACAAACAAACAAATGCAATATTACTATTAAACAAAATTTAACTGCAATGAAGCATGTCAGCTTAGAGTCCTAATTGTGTAAGTTCCCAGGCAGGCAAGAGAAAGAGACTTGTGTAAGAGAGATAGCGGGTAGCTTAGATCTATGAAAGGGATAGAGAGGGTAGGAGGATCAACCTGGGAAGTAGCACAAAAAACTAAACACCCCCAGTTGCTATGATGGGTGTGCAGCAGATCGCTTGAGCTGCTGGTGACTCTGAAATGTGTGGTGTAGATGGGATCCAATGAGCCAGTGTCGGAGCAGGAGCACACGATGGAGTCCCAAGTAGAGCATACAAGGGAGCACAGTGGATCATGGAAGTGGGGATACTTATATCCCAAAACATGCCTTGGGGGCACATTCCTCTTGCCCTTTCCTTCTGATTAGAGGTGCCAGGATAGACCTGCATGGAATGCATTGTTGATGATGGCTCTTCCTGAGTGTAACAATGTGTGAATCCCTGAGGCACACCAAGGCTTTTTGTCATGAGAAACAGAGTGTGTAGTCGAAGAAGGGGATCTGCAGAAACTGAAAAGTCCAGTAATCTAATCTGCTTTTGATGGCTGCATCTCTTAGGTTCCTTGCTTGCTCAACCTCCTGTGTGAAAGGAGCGGGGTGGGTTTACTTTTGCATACTTACATATCTCTTCCTGCTGACCCAATTAGCACATTGACTCACTGCTATCTTTTTGTGTAAGGAGGGTGAAAGCCAGGACAGTTCACCCTGAGTGCAGGTTGGCCTTGACAGAGAGAGTTAGCACCCTTTGAGTTACTTCTGGGGTATACTTAGAGGAGTTCCCGCATAGGGAAGGCGTGCATCTGTACCCCATTCCAATTCACTCTGTTGTAGTCAAATCTAGAGGTGACTAGCCCATAGCCACTGTGACCTATCCCCATATGTACAAACAGAGGGCTCCTGGTTGCAATGAGACTCCTGAGCATATACAAAGTGTGATCTCCCAGCCTAGAGACTTGAACATAAGCAGGGAGGCTGCTGGGAGCCTGACAGAAAAGCTCTGCTGGTAACAGTACTTCCTGTGCTCACTGGTTCTTCTTTCCTATTTGGTAAGTACTTACAGGTGATCATCAGAACCTGTCCACTCTAGCTAACTAGGTGGAAAGATGTGGTTGCCATATTCTGGCTCTCCAAGTCTGGTTGCCTAATTTGCATATTATGTAAATTGGCTTACAAATAATTTGTATACGCAAATTAGCAGCTGCACTTTCCAGTTGACTTGTATTTGCTCTGAATATCTACCAGCAACGGTTGGGGTAGATATCTGCCTGACCATTTTCCTTGACATAATAACAGCAGCAATAGAACAACAACAAAAATGCACAGCTTTTTAATTAAGGCTGCAATTCTGTACACACTTACCTGAGAGAAGATCTGACTGAAACCAATGATGCTCACTTCTAAGTAGGCATGCATTGCATGTAAAGCCAAGAAAGTCCATAAACATTACAATACACAGCCTGGTAGGCAGGTAGTGATTCACATCAAAAGCAAGCTATCCTCTCAACTGCCCAGTAGAGATCTCCTGCTGATAACAAACAAAGCAACATCCCTTACTGTACTTGTGAAGGTGAAACCCTCCCAGCTAACTTCCTGTGCTCTTCCTCTCTTAATCCAAGTTCAGTGTAGAATAGTGACTATATGTTTTGTGCCATAACTCACTTCTACAAGGGCTAGAGCTTAGATTTTTAAAAATGAAAAACGAAAAATGAAAGCTGAAATCCTGGTGAATCTGGATGGGCTAAGCAATCTGGGTAAGATACTTAAAATCCAGGTGGTATCCAGAATTATGGGGGCATGGCAATGCTATGGATAGATAATTCAAATAGATTGTGAGAGCATTAAAAACTGAATCTCAGGAAAGGGTTTCATTCTTTTTTATTCCATTGACATAACTCAAACAAGCTTATCCTATAAAAGCCATGCAGGTTTTTAACATACTTATATTAAAAATTACAAATGAAAAACATCTGTGCACAAGAAACATATTGCCGATGAAATACCCAATATAACATCAGTCGCCATCGTGATGCTTGTAATGCCAGGAATAAAAGCATTTCTCAAATCACTTCTCAATTTTCTTGAAAATATTGTTACATACTCTCCACTTTCCTAAGGAGCAAAATGTACCATACTGGAGGCAGTGTTATCTGGGTTTGGCTTCATTTTGAGAAGAGATGGCTGGAAGCTTGTGGTATCTTTGTAATACGGTATAAAAGTTAAGCATCCAGGGGAGGTGAAGAGCACTGTACTCCTACAAGCAACAGCAAATTGCATCAGGTTCCCAGAGAGCTCTACCTGCCAGTGTTCTCCAATCTCCATCTCTCAGCTGAGCTTGCTCTCTTCCAGATTCTCCATCCAGTCCCTCCAAAATTTAGTCTGTACCCTAAATAATCCTTGCCTACATCAGACTACTTCTTTTGTTCTTACTTCACATTCACACATCAGTCCCTTCCATCAGATGGGGGCCTGGGGTGGGGAGAGGATCTGATAAGCTTTGGTGGCCTTCTGCCTTCATGATCTTCCAGAGAGATTTCCCACCCATTAGCTCACAATAAGAAGCATGAACATCTTCCTCCTCAGATCTCAAGAGGTATTAGCATTCCTCTGCCAGATCTCACCACACTGACCAGTCATTGCCTTAGCACAAAACCATAGTGAAGAAACAGTGGGCAACATCCAGGCAGTTAGTCATGACTGAGTCCCATTAAATTTAGTGGATGAACTGCTTATCTATGGGTCAGTTTGGATGATACCTTTTCTACTGGCCCGATTACTTTCAGTAAGGATGTATGTGCACTATGAACACACACCTTTCTCCCCTCCCACACTTGGATGCTTTTCATTCATTCATTCATTCATTCATTCATTCATTTTCTATGCCACCTGTCCTAAAGTGGCTCAGGGTAGGGATGTTCATGAATCACATTTCGAGATGCAATTTGGAACACATCCCCTGCCCCTTTAAAACAGAGGAGAGCAGGTGCACACCTGTACCTAAAATACAAATGTATTTTAGATACAAAATACTGTTCTGAAAGGTATTTTAGGTACAAAATACAAAAGTACTGAAAATACGTATTTTAAAATACACATATTTTAGTTACTAGCCATCTCTGTCAGGAATCATTACCATCGCTCTGAATTGGCTTCATTTGTCCTTAGTAACATAATAATATAGCAAAATCCAGGTTGCTATGTAGCACCATGACATACGCCCAGTCACTACTTGATCCCTGGATCACCTATCTAAGTTAACTAAGTTTCCCCTCCCACTACACTTGGATGCTTTTCATTCATTCATTCATTCATTCATTCATTCATTTTCTATACCACCCGTCCTAAAGTGGCTCAGGGTAGGGATGTTCATGAATCACATTTCGAGATGCAATTTGGAACACATTCCCTGCCCCTTTAAAACAGAGGAGAGCAGGTGCACACCTGTACCTAAAATACAAATGTATTTTAGATACAAAATACTGTTCTGAAAGGTATTTTAGGTACAAAATACAAAAGTACTGAAAATACGTATTTTAAAATACACGTATTTTAGTTACTAGCCATCTCTTTCAGGAATCATTACCATCACTCTGAATTGGCTTCAATCGTCCTTAGTAACATAATAATATAGCCAAATCCAGGTTGCTATGTAGCACCATGACATCATCCCAGTCACTACTTGATCCCTGGATCACCTATCTAAGTTAACTATTGTCAAAAAGCATTACTTTGACTTTCAGTTAGCATCATTTGTCCTCAGCAATGACATCATGGAAGCAATTTTTACTATGTGGCATCATAGCATCATCATGTTCATGACATGGCCCCTCATTTGCTAGAATAACTTGGGATCCTGGGATGTGATCCAGGAAGAAGACCCAGCAGAAAAATGGCATCAAAGCAGCAACAGATAGGGGAAACATGAAAGCAAACAGGATGAGGTGTGTTTTTAATTTTTTTAAAAAAAAATCAAATTGCACATTTCTCCCCTCCCTCCCTCCCTTTGAAAGCACTACTTTTAGGTCAAGAGATTATTCCACACAGCCATAGTTGCTTTATCCTCAATGGTATCTTATTATTTTCTCATTTCCAGATGTGTTCAGACCAATTGCAAACTATTTGTTTGCTGAGCGCTGTTCTCAGGTTGAGGTAATTAAAAGAAGGCTATCAGTTTTCTTAGTTGTTTTCAAGTCAATAGCTAGTCAAATAAACCTACCATTTACAACAATCTGTTTTTGGAAAATTCTTTCCTTTTAACCTCTAAATAGGGTGGGGGGGAACTAGACTTTTCTTCATGTTGGTTAATCAAGAACTTATGTTCCAAGATAATGCTGAAGGTTGAAAACTTATTCCGAGATGCATTTTGTTCTTCCTCAGACAGAGATATAATGACTTTGCATGTTAACATTGATGCATAATGAAAGTACACTTGGCCATAAATCTCAAGCATTATAGAGGTCACTTCAGAAAGGAATTGCTAGCTTATCACAGAAGCACTAAGTAAGTAGAGGCACACTTTAAAAAAACTTCCTGTCAGCTATTCTGAATTCTTGTTAATACAGTTAAACCCAGTAATGAAATTCTATAAGCAAGTATTTGTTTCATTCAGTTTATGTCCCACCCCCTCCCAGAGGCTTGGAGGGAGAGATAACAACAGTTACCAATAAAACACATGGGCGGGGGCGGGGGGGACGGAAGGGCACTGTACTTAAGGGGATCTGGTTGTTACTGGAGAGGGAGGTCACATAAAGTGGTGCTGGGAGACTGCTCACACCCTATGTTCAGTAGTTCATGGATATTGCATGATCCATTGCACCCAGACCCAAGGAGACACGGAGACATTGTTATGGTGAAATTGGCCATTTTTATTGAGGCTTAGTTGTATCGTGCCTACAAGGCATATCAACTGGGATTGGTTCCTCCCCTTACAGTGCGGTCCCTAGCAGGCAAGCCGCCATCACCTAAATGACCGTGGCGATAGCACCCTGCCTCCAGGCAGCTCCTCTGCTCTAAAGCAGGGGCGCCCTTCTTCACCGACCTAAGATCAGGTCTCCACTATCAAACGCCACTCCTCCAATGTTGCACAGCCATTCGGAAAGGATGTCGCCTGCAGAGAGGTAGGAGTTAAGCAGCATCCCTGATCTGCCAAGCCTCAAGGGATCCACCCCTCCTCCTTGATGTACAAAGCTTACCTAAGGTGCCACACCCATTTTCTTAGTTGTTCCCCACCGCACTGTACCTGCCCATCCACGATGAGAGTCACCCCAACTGAGGCTCTAGCAAGCTACCTGGAACACAGATATAGCCTGAGGCAGGCGGAAAAAGGCACACACTACCTGCCAATTAGGTGTAAACCCAAAAAATTCCTGCCCTGCTCCAAATGGGGACCAGGTAATGCCCAGTCTATATCTGAGGGATCGTAGGGAGGTTTGAAAGCAAGAGGCAGACTGATGCTGGCGCAGGCGTGCTGCCGGCTCATCCCTTCCGGCCCCGCCCCGGAAACAGCCAGGGCCAATGGGAGCTGGCTCCCAGGTCCTGTGTGCTCCTAAGGGGAGGGGCTTCTGGCAAAACAGCCATGCCACCGATGGAGGCTGCGGGCAGCTCGCTTTTGTCTCCCATGCTGTGTAACATTACATAAGAAACTGCCTTTCTCAATACTGTCTACACTAACAGGCAAGAGCTTTCCAGATTTTCAGGCAGGGATCTGGGAAGGTCAAAGCAGATAGCAGTAGGTTCCTAGCTGCAACCTGGAATTTGTTAGTGTTGGACTAGGACTGAGGAGACCAAGGTTCAAATCCCTGTCCAATCATGAAGCTCACTTTGGGCCAGTCACTTATTTTTCAGCTTAAGCTACCTCAAAGGGATGTTGTGAGGGGAAAACGAACCATGTATATCACCCTGAGCTCCCTAGGGGAAGAATGGAATATAAATGTAAATAAAGAAACCTCTAAATTCTTACACAAAGAGAGAGAATCTGTAGCTCTGGCTTCTCCTACTCATCAACAGCCTTTTCCTTCTGTCCATCTCTAGGAACATAGGAAGCTGCATATACTGAGTCAGACCATTGGTCTCTCTAGCTCAGTATTGTCTACACAGACTGGCAGCAGCTTCTCCAAGGCTGCAGGCAGGAATTTCTCTCAGCCCTGTCTGGAGATGTCAGGGAAGGAACTTGGAACCTAGAGATGCTCTTCCCAGAGTGGCTCCATCCCTTAAGGGGAATATCTTGCAGTGCTCACACTTCTAGTCTCCTATTCATATGCAACCAGGGTGGACCCTGCTTTGCTAAGGGGACAAGTCATGCTTGCTACCACCACCTACACTGAGTGGCTCCACTGCCTTGAAGGCTGCTCACTGTAGTAGGCCAGGGAGGGGCATATGAAATGAAAGGCAGGGAGAGGGTCAGCTGGAAAAGCTCCACTTCATTGATGAATATAAAGTTCTAGTGCCAATATCTGGCTGGCAACCCTAGATGTTGGTAAGAGCTGTCTTGAGCGGTTATGTAGAATAAACTCAGCTCCTGAGAGCCCCATGTGCCCATGGGAGTTGCACAAAGCTTTGGATAGCAGCCAGTCACCCCCATCCAGAAGAAAAACCACCTATGCACAGAAATAGGCTATTCTATAGGCCCATTCACACGTTATGTTCAGCACTCGTACAATGAGTGTACAGTGTACACAGTTACAAACCTGGACACAGATACAGTCGTTCTACCTTTATTTTATTTTAATTATTTTATTTTTACATTTTCTATCTTGCTCTTCCTCCAAGGAGCCCAGAGCGGTGTACTACATACTTAAGTTTCTCCTCACAACAACCCTGTGAAGTAGGTTAGGCTGAGAGAGAAGTGACTGGCCCAGAGTCACCCAGCTAGTTTCATGGCTGAATGGGGATTTGAACTTGGGTCTCCCCGGTCCTAGTCCAGCACTCTAGCAACTATACCACGCTGGCTCTCTTGCATTTGTGGGGCCTGTACTCATGTCCACTTTTGCCATGGAAGCAAGTACAGTCATGCACACAAACACATGTACGAGTGGTATAGACATCTGTACACTTGTAAAACAAAACATCCGAATAGGGCTTATATATGTGGGCAAGCACCATACTCCTGTACCATGTGACACCAATGAACAGGCATTGAGCCCACTAGCTCTTCGCTGTATCATACCAGAAGAAATCTTGCTCTTCTTATAGAGTCCTGCTATCCTTGCTAACTCAGCAAAGAGACGCCTTTTTAAATGGTTGCTCTTTATATTTAGTAGGGGGATATCAACCATTTCTATTCAACCCATCATCATGTCCCTCCCAGTGACTGATGCTGATGTCTTCCTTGTGTTTCTTTTTAGTCTGTCAGCACCTTTGGAACATGAATGGTTCTTCTCACTTTTTTTGTGCTGTGTGAACTTTTCTTTTGCTGAAAAGCAGTACAGATATATTCTAAATCAATCAATCACCTGACCTCTTTGCAATGTGAAAAAAAATTGCAGCGGGGCCAGGCCAGAATTAAAACCCTATTCCTCTTTCCCCTAAATTCACCGCATCTCTTACTTGGCAGTATGCTTAATTAGTCAATGTAACACAGTACGATAATGTACTCTTGGCTGTATCACATCCCAATGTGAGCTGATTTTAGTCAATGGATTGTCGTGCTTTATCTATCATTTCTGTGCTTTATCTTAAATGTAATTTTTGCAGACCTTGTTCATTCTTGTCAGGAATAAATACGGGACTTGTGAAAAGATTTATCCCGTCCCCTCTACATTTAATTCCCACATCCAGGTGCTCTATATATTATGGTTCGTAGGTCATCCATTTATACATTATAATTTAAAAACTTGGCTTGGAGCTTCTCATTGCGACATGCCTTTCTAGCATTATGCATTGTAGCCAGTGCTTGTATTTCTTTTCTGGTGCTGGCAGTGAAGAATCCACTCTTTCTTGGTGGCAGGCCAAATCTTGTCCAATTGACTCTGGGGGCTCTTTGAACTTGAAACTGCTTTTCTTCGTAAATGTCTGGAAAGTGTTTTTCTTGGGAACCCTTTATAATACTATCCTTGTTGCTTGCTGGGGGGGGACTCAACCAGCATCTGTTCACTGAACACAGAAAGTACAAATGATAATTAATTTCTACAGTATATGCTCCACACCAGGGGGGGTTGGAAGGTTCAAACCAAACTGGTTCTGAATTTAATTGATCAGACCTGCCTTTAATTGAGCCCCAATTCAGTTTGAACTGGACAATGGCTCTATGGTTGCGCAACTTTAAGTCTGAGAGGAACAGTGTCGCAGAGCAGCCCTGTTGCAGAACAGTATTGCAGAATGGTGTTGCAAAATACCCTGTTCTGCCTCACCATGGGCAGTGGTTTAGGCACCCGCAGTGGCACAAACAGTATTGATCCACTCATGTTACACTGTGCTTTATGTGGACCACTGTATGTAAATAAAGAAGACCAGCATTTAACAAGTTAAAAAATAAGGCAATAATAAAAATCCAGAGTTTAACTGCTTCACTTAACCTAATATAATCCGTTGGCAATTTGTAAGAGCAGAGAAAACAAGCCGGGTCTCACAATCGGTGAGACCCAGTTTCAGGAGCTCAGCGGGGAGCTCCTGAAAGGGTGGGCTAAGGGTGGGCTAAGCCCGCTCTCCCCACACAAGAGCAGGACAGGAGCCATGGGCAGCCAGATTGGCCGCCCACACGATTGCCAGCTCTGTGATGGAGCCAGCGGGGGCTGGGGGGAGCGGCACGAGCACGCAAGACATGCTTGTGAGACCCCCAGAGCTGGAAGGCGGCTTTTCGCCTCCCTTCTGGGAGTCTCCTCGTGAGTAGCCGCGGCTACTCATGATTTAAAAAACTGGGTTTGCAGAGCACGTGCTCTGCAAACCCGGTTTTCGGGGCGGGCTACTTGAGCGGGTTACCCACTCAAGAACCACCGGGCTCGCAGCCGAGCCTGCTGGTTCTCGTGATTGCAGAAAATCGGGCTAGCAGAGGCTAGCCCAATTTTCTGCAATCGTGTGAATTGCCTCAATGAATTTAATAATAGTTTCTATCAAGGCTTTATTGGTATTGGACAATTTAAAAAGTCAACCACCAATCAAGAGTTATTCCTGAATATTTAGCTAAAATAGGAGTTATAAGTCTTATTCACTCATCTGTGTGTAAAAATTACATGAGAAAAGTTAATGGGCTAAAGATGCCACCACTTTGTCCCCACAAGGACAAATGCTTGGTAGTTGTAATTTATCACTGAAGTTAAGAGAAGCAAATTGAATTGGAAAGGGTTGCTGTGAAGGATCAGTGAGAAAGGGCTACAGGGTCAGCGGGGAGGGAGCCTTAAAAACCTTCCCTCCCCACAGACAATCTGTTTCTGTTTGTTGGGTGGGCAGATCATCTGCCTAGAAAATTGCTGGCTACTGCCAGTAGCTCAGAGGGTCAGGGTACTGGGACACATTGCCCAACATCTCCCCATGCCCCAGAACTCCCACAATGCACCGCACAAGTGCAAGCTGCATTATGGGGATCCCTGCCTCCCTGAAGCTGGCCTGGAGGCCCACAGTCTGCCAGCCCCAAGCAGCTGGGGGTGGCAGACAATCAGGAAAATGGGGTTAAGAGAGCACTCATTCTGAACTCTGTTTTAGAGGGTGGCTCTGGAGGTGGGTTTGCCGCTAAGGCGCTGCTGGGATTGGGCAAGATCCTGGCAGTTCTCACACACGGGCAAAACCAGGTTTGGCTTCGTTAGCTTGGTTTTGCCTGCGCGTGAGAACAGCCTCCTGGTCTTGTGGTGGCAAGCATGAATTGCCGTCTTTGCTAAGCAGGGAGACTACATGTGAGCACTGTTAGATATTCCCCCTAGTGGATGGGGCCACAGCTTAGTGAAAGAGCATCTGCATGCTTGTATGCAGAAGGTCCCAGGCTCAATCCCTGGCATCTCCAGGTATGGCTGGGAAAGACTATTGCCTGAAACCCTGGAGAACTGCTGCCAGTCTGTGCAGAGCAGGGGTGCCCAACTGCGACCCTTCAGCTGATTTTGGCATATAACACCCTTCATCTCCTGTCACAGTGGACAGTAGCCAGGGATTATGGGAGTTGTGGGCCCAAAACAGCTGAAAGGCCACTGTTTTGGACATCCCTGGTGTAGACAACATGGACCAATGGTATAACTCAGTTTAAGGCAGCTTCTGGTGTTCTCTGGAAAAAATGAATTGATATTTAGGGTCAGTCAAATTGTCCAAGTAGTTAGTGTGATCATTAGTAGAATTAAAGGGCAAGCCTAGGCAAATTAGAGAGAAGGTTTTGCAAGCAGCAAAGAATATTGAATATCAATATCTTTAATCAGAAGATCAGCAATGGATTTAGCCTGTTTTTCCTGACTAAACAAAAAAATTACAAAAAAGCCTAGTAGTTGTAATTTATCTCTGAAGGCTTTTGACCATGAGCTAACACAAATAGACAGATTTATCCTGAATTGGATAATGTGATAATGTGGGGAAAACCATAAGTCATATGAGTTATTTCAGTACATTTATGTTTCCATTTGGGGTATCATCAGTAAGAGAGAAAGGCCTTGAAATTAAGAGCATTATGCCCTGCAAAGGCAACTACTCCTTCTTTGGAAGACACAGGCATAGTAGTATAGTAGCAAGAACAATACTTTTCTTTCAGTGGAACAGCTGAAAATAAATGCTGACTATCTCAGGGATGGCCTGTGCATTGAGGAAACCTAGGCAGTCATCCAGGACGCCAGATCTTGCGGGTGATGCAATAGCAGGCACCACAACCATTGTCCCTTGCAGTGAATAGCCACTGCAGCTCTCAGTGGAAGCTGGAGCAGGGGGCAGTGAGGAAGCAGATTATAACTTTTAAAATTAGTAAAATGTCCCATGGCTGCTGCCCCAATTCCTGTGCTGCTGCCCTGCTCAGCACAGAGTCCACTCTCACCATGAGACCTGCCTCCACTGCTCAGCTGGCATGCATGGCAGCATGGGCGTATCTAGGATAGGGCAGGCACGGCATGTGCCCCAGGCGTCACTTGAAGGGGGGCACCATTTTTTAAAATTGAATTATTATTTTTAAATGGCCGCTGAAAACAAAATGGCCACCGTGCATGCTCAAATGGCCTCTGTGAGGCCATAGGCCATGCCAGGCCTCATAGAGGCCATTTGAGCATGCACAGTAGCCATTTTGTTTTCAGCGGCCATTTAAAAAAAATATTTTTAAAAATGGCCACCGCACATGCTTAAATGGTCCTTGCGAGGCCCTAGAGGCCAGCGGGGGGGAGGGGGAACCTTTGCAGACACCCCCCCACAGCCTTTAGGAAGCCCCCCGAAGGGGCTACAGCTAATTTTTTTTAAGATAATATAAGTCACTGTACACATATTCACATTGGCACTATGTACAGAGAATCAGGGCTTGTGAATACTGAGCTGAAGCTTATGAGCTAGGATTGTATTTATTTGCTCTTACTTTGCTTCTTGTGATAAGTGAGTTAAATGTGATGTCTTAATAATATGGCTGTTAATGGTGAATTTGTCTTTGAATCAGTGTGAAATCCTTAGTATTAAGGCCCATTAGGAGTTTCTTGCTCTCTTTCTCTCATTTTAACTGTCTTTCTGAAAGACTAGAATATATTCCAAGCAGTGACACAGTTTACTCTGCATATCCTTTAATTATTTTCAGAGTATCTGGGAAAAGTCAAATTTTCCATTTATTTTTAAAACTTATGTAATAGTGATGCTACAATGCATAGTAGAGAATTAGACAGGCACTTCTGTTTAGTTTTCCAAGTACACCTCAACATAGTATTTGGGTATTTCATGAGCCCCAGCATACTGAAATTTGTAGTTTTCCAGCATTTTTTGGTCTGGCTACATCCACTGCTAAATATTTTTTGAAATATTAAAATATTAACGAGCTTGACTTGCATTTTTCAGCTGATATTATGATAAAGTTATCTGAAAGATGGGTGTCAGATGTTTAGATGGGGGCGCAATTTCAGTGCTTGCCCTAGGCGCTATTTTCCCTAGATATGCCTCTGCATGGCAGTCATTTGAGGGGCCAACCCAGTAAAAAACTTTGCCAGACTGACTCTTCAAATGGCCACTGCATATGCGCACTGACCAAGTGAGCGGTAAGGATGCTGTGTGTAGTGGCAGGCAGGGTGAGCAGTGGCACAGGGTTGCAACAGTGGGACATCTTAAGAATTTTTAAAGGCATGGTCTTTTTCTTACCACCTCCTCCTGCCCCAGTCACTGCCAGCTGCCAGGTATGACTTTGCACACACCCCCCCGCAAAGCACAGTACAGAACATAATTTTAACAGAAGGGGGGTGCCAAAGTCATAGCCCACCCTGGACTTTCTAGATCAGGGTTTCTTAACCTTGGGCCCCCAGATGTTGTTGGACTACTACTCCCAGAATCCCCAGCCACAAAGGCCATGTCTGGGGATTCTGGGAGCTGTAGTCCAACAACATCTGGAGGCCCAAGGTTAAGAAACCCTGTTCTAGATTCTGATAAATGTGTTCCATGTGAATCAGCTAGTTCCCACATTAGGGGAAACATATTCTCAGTTCAGAGCTTTTGCTTTGAATAGGAAGGACAGGGTATAAATGTCCATAAATAAATATTTGATATGTTCTTTTTAAAAAAATCAAACTAGTCTACCTCCAAAATCCTTTAGCACTTTTCCTTTGAGAACAGGCTGCTACTTAGAATAGGTTTTGAACCAGAAGTCAGAAACAATGGTAAACAGAACATTAACAGGCCCTTAGAAATCAATGTTGAGTGCAGCACAAAAGACCTGCTGTTCATACATGAAATAAAAAGCACCACTGTGCTTGTGGATCTTAGCACATGTTTCTCTAGATTGGGATCACAGTGTTTGTGGAAGAACATGAAAAATCAAGGCTTTTTGGCAGTAGTTTTCAAATATGTACCTATGGAGCATCAGCTTACATTACTGAGACTCAGCCAGATGACGGAAGTGGCATTTGTCTCTCCCAGTTATGTTCAGCAGGTTCTTTCTTTCTTTCTTTCTTTCTTTCTTTCTTTCTTTCTTTCTTTCTTTCTTATTTATTTATTTATTTGCAATATATCCTGCTCAGGAATTTGCAATATATCCTGCTCAGGAACCCAGAGCAGTGTACATGATTATGTTTATCCTCATAACCCATAGATTAGGCTGAGAGATAAGTGACTAGCCAAGAGTCACCCAGTGATATAGGCTGAACGGGGATTTGGACTTGGGTCTTCCTTGTCCTAGTCCAACACTCTAACTGCTACACAGCCTTAGCTGTAAGTGCAACTCCAGCAAAGGCTCCGTGGCTGTGGAGGTGGCTACTGCAGGGTGCTTATTCTGTTGTGGTACCTTGGTTGTCACAGTCTCTCCCCAGACAAATCATCTTGGTATCCTCACTACTATCTTCCATATACAGGTGGACCTTGTTATCCATGCGGGTTCTGTTTGAGGCTGAAGCATTGGTTAGCAAAACTGCAGAACCAAAGTTGGGGGGGGGAGTTGTTTGTTTAATTTAATTAAATATATGTACATCTTTTGCACATGAATGTGCTCAACTCTACTGAGGAGGCTAATCTTCCATACAGGAAATGGCACATCGAGACATTAACATCTTTTACATACGGCAATCATCCTGTTCCTCTTCTCAGACTGTGTTCCCTTGTCCCTCTGGCAATCATGGATTGTCTAGTAACTTAAATGTTTCTGACACAACTTCTCAGCGAGCACAAGGAAAAAAAGATATCCAGCTATTTCACAGGCGTACCTCCTGGACATTTTAAGGTGAATGTCCCATGATACAGGCGGATTGTTCACTGCCAGAGTCAATACATTATTCACAATTGCATGATCAGCTGCTTGAACCATTTTTATCCCTCTGTGATCTTTAAATGTACAGAACTGGTGTGTGGGAATTTTCCAGGTGTGAGGTTATGGCCTTGCATCTGTACTTTTTCTCATGTGAATTTTCCTTTCTAATCCTTATATGAGTTCCATGTGCTCATATTATTAGATTAAGAGCATATGAGACACTATGTCTCAAAAATACTCTCGATATGACTGCAGAGCAACAGTATATTGAACTACAGAGCCATTCATTTGTCTTTGTTTAAACCTTTAGTATTTTGTGAGCCTTGCCATTTGCCTCTTTGTTTTCACTTTGACTTACTCCTCTGTTAGAATTCACGGGATGTATAAATAATACCTTTATTAGAGCAGCCAGTCTTACCTTTATTAGAGCAGCCAGTCTTCATAATGCAGCATGCAAGCTCTGAAGTTAAACAGAATGTTCTTCAGGACTGACTGACATCTTGACTAATGAAGCATGTATGCTCTGAGGGACTGTGAGGACATATTGGGAGCCCTCACACAGCTCCCCCAGTTGCCCTGTGCATGCACAGCTTGCGCAAGAGTCCTTAGAGTTCAAAGCACTGCCCACCCTCTGGAAGCGCTCCATAAGATCAGAAACAGGTTGCTGATCCTCAGCATCCCTCCTCACACACACACTTCATTAGTCAGGATGTCAGGCATTGAGGCACTACACAATTCATTTGTAGAGCCTAACCGGCCTCTGTGGGGAAAGTGGGCTTAGCTGCTCTGAGCAGGTGCTCTGCCCTGGGCAGCCCGAATTGGCCGCCCATACGATTACCAGCTCCATCATGGTAGGGGCGGGGGGATTAGGGGACATCCAGTCCCCAGAATTCCCAGGATGCCCTGCGCATGGGGCATTCTGGGGAGACCCCCCAAGTCCAGGATTCTTATTGTGGCCTCCTTGTCAGGGGTCTACTCATGTGTTGCCATGGCACGGAGCCATGGTGTGCCATCTCATGATCTTGCAAACAGGGTTAGCAGAGCACTCACTCCACTAACCTCGTTTAAGGAGAGGGGTATTTAGGTGCGCTAGCCGCCATTGAACCACCATCAGTGGTTCTCATGATGGAGGAAAACCAGGCTGGGCTCCCTTAGCCCAGTTTTCCCCCATCATGAGAATAGCCTCCTTATCTATTATGATTTATTTAATGCTTAACCTACTTTTTCTCCAAATATATCAAGGCAGCCCATGGTCTCCTCCTTTTATCTTCACAAGAGTCCTGTGAGGAGGTTAGACTGAGAGATAAAGTTGCCCAGTGGAGGCCATGGCTGAAAGGGGATTTGAATCCGGGGCCCTCAGTCCTAGTCTCACACGAACTCCTACACCACAGCACAGTCTCCTTTCCTGGTCTTCTCTTCCCCGGTAACATCTAGTAATATGAGATGTGTGCATCGATTCCTGGACCTTTCAAGTGGCAGCTAATGAAATGGAGCAAATGGAGCAAGATCAGGAAGCTTGGAGTGCACTGATGTCATGCAATGTGTTTTGTATTACAGGGGATAGAGGGCGCAGGTACCTGTTGTTTTCAGCAGCAGACACACACTTTCCATAATGCTGGTACCAGCTAGAAATGGAATGGCCAAGACAGCTTCAGTCTGTATGCATGGAGAGTTTAATTCCTTTCTGGTTGTGGCCCCCTGACTTTGGAATGCCCTCCCAGATGACCTTCGCTATGCTTCCTTCCTCAGGTTTTTAAAGAAACACTTTGTGAAGGAATGAGGCCTGAACCCCCTTTTTTTGTTTTACAGATTTCCGTATTGAATATGTATGTGATTACTCCCTATGTTCTGTGTTTAAAAAGCTGTGCAGGGGTCAAATGTTCAGAACTCCTGTTAGTTTGATTTGGGAGGGAGAAGAGTTGTACTGGTTACATTTTGTAGGGGGGAAAGGAATTGATTTGATTGGATCTGTTTTAAAATAATGGAGGAAACTTGAATTATTTTTATTGGTATTTTTAGAAAAAAGAGAGGAGAAGTTTTTTGTTTGTTTGTTTGTTTTTTTAAGGAGGCTTGCCTGCAGCAGAAAGTTAGTTCAAGTGAAGGAGTTAAAGGAGTGCAAGTTCCAGTTCATGTTGGAGTTGAAAAGATGGAAAATTGAAGAGTTGAAGTCAGTTGAAGCTGGAGTAAGTCAAGTTTGAGGTGGAGTCTTGGAAAACCAGGAGAAAAGAACTGACTGAGAAAAGCTGCTGAAATTTGAGCTGAAAAATCACTGGGAGAGTTAAGCTGAAAATTCTCTAGAGTCCTGAATCACCCTCAAAGCAGCTGAAGCACCAGTCTGGAATTGAACCTCCCTCATGCCCTCACCTCTTGCCTGTAGGCTTCTCAGAGGCATCTGGTAAGTCACTGAGTGGAACAGGATGCTGGACTAGATAGGCCTTCAGGCCATCCAGCAAGGCTGTTCTTATGTTCTTAAAATACAAAAGTCTAATTGGTGGCAGTGGTGAAGCTTAAAATCATGCCATTCGTTGAGACCAGGCCATGACACACTTAAAGAAACATCTTTTTAGAAAGGCTTTTTAGTTTTCATTCTCTGCCGGTCTCCAGTAGGTCTAATCTGTATATTTACTTTTAACTGGGT
Organism: Hemicordylus capensis; assembly: GCF_027244095.1. Taxonomy (NCBI): domain Eukaryota; kingdom Metazoa; phylum Chordata; class Lepidosauria; order Squamata; family Cordylidae; genus Hemicordylus; species Hemicordylus capensis. The sequence continues at coordinate 49,783,660 of NC_069661.1, read as the reverse complement.
CTAGTTTTTTTTAATGAATTTTATTAATCTTATATTGTCTTATTGTCTTTGAGAGCTGCCCTATGCAGTATCACACTGGAGGGGTGGAATACAAATATTTTTAATAAATAAATAAATAATATTATTCACTATAGGACTTATTATGGATACGTCCAGAACCTGTTCCTAACAAATTCCATAGTGAATAATTAAAAGTGTTTAATATTTGGAATATATTAATATTTTAATTGTTTCATACGTTTTATATTCATGGACAAAATAAAATAGTTGAGCCTTGGCCTGGATTTGAAGCAGTTCTTACAATCAGATCATTCACTAAGAAACATGATACATTACATGCCAAAAAAAACTAGGCAATGAAAATTGTTGCTAGATGTAAAATTTGGGAAATTAACCTGACATCCATAGCTCAGTTATATATTGTAACTCCTCATATATAGTCTACCTTCTTTAATGTGGAGGGAATTTTAAATTTGTCTGCCCACATTATAAGGTTTCCCAGAATTATTTATCATCCTCACAGCAGAAACTAGATATATTTTAATGATTAAAGAAATAGGATGGACCTTCAAGTCAACCAGTCTGTCTTTCCTCAGTGAGTAACCTTTCCACAGTCTACGGGTTTCTCCTTTTCTTTCCTTAATGGATATATTTTTCTTACTTGATTGTCTTTTCCACTTCGGGTCCAAGAGAACCAGCCTTAGCTGTCTTTCACGCTCAACTTTTAGTGCTTCCATATTCTAGGATTGATTCACACTCCAAAGTCGAAAGGTGGGCACTCTGAAATTATCTCTTAAATGACCTAGACTTTCCACAGCGTATGAAACAGCCAATTCAATTATTCCAAAGAGTCTCAGAGTGCTTTCAACATTTCTTCCTTTGAATAGATTAGATGCATAACATTTTTACAAACCAAGGCAAGCATTTCTCTTAAATCATAAAAGTGATGTTTTCTTCTTGCTTTTTATTCCATAGAAACAAACATTTTCTCAGTCAGAACATGTCCACTCTAAAATCTAGAAGATTTACATTATTGGACTATGTGCATTTAATATATTTTACTGTGCAAGACAAATTTCAGTAACAAAGAAGCAGAGTGAGAAAAAGAAGACAGATTGTTGCATACGTTTCAATAGCGTTTTCGACATGAGACTGCTGTAGGCAGGTATGTTAGTCAGCTACTGGCAACACACAGTTGGCTGGCAGAAGGGAAAAATAATCTACACATTAAAAATGAGCACAATACTTGCATTAGGGTGGCTTCTGTTGTGAATTATCCCTCTAACAGGGATTCCCAGATGTTGCTGACTACAACTCCCATAACCCCCAAGCAAAAGCCATTGCCGGTGGGGATTTTGGGAGTTGTATTCAACAACATCTGGGAATTCCTGTTAAAGGGGACACTGGTGATAAACTACTAAATATAAGATAATCACCACTTTTAAAGGTGTCACTTTGCTCAGTTAGCAGGGGGAAGTTTACATGGGGAAAGTTTTCCCTATAACATGCCAGTGCTAGCATTTGTATCAGGTATATTTCCAGCCAAATAAGTGGCTGGTTAGGTCAGACTTGGATGTAACATTCAATGGGAAATCAACACTTGCCCCCTGTGTACTGATCTGTACCTGTGTACACCGTACACTAATGGTATGAGTGCTGAACATAACGTGTGGATACAGTTCCTTGCTTATCAGCTGGTGGCAACTTAGCAGGAGATGGGGCAGCCTCAATTCTTCTGTGCTGCGGAAGGAGCCAGCCAATTCCACAGGAAGTTGTGTCTGGAAGTGACATAACCAACAGATGATTATGTCATATATACAATAAGCCAATGCCAAAAACAGAAGCACTGGGGCCCAGCAGAGAGGTGAGGTCTGGATCACTTGGGAGGAAGAGGGTGGCATGGGGTATGGCAACCAGAATACTGGGTTGGGCTGGCTTGCCACAGCTGACAGCATTTGCCTGCCCAAGAGAGTTAGACTGGGCAAAAATGAGGCAGAACCCTAGATGGGTAATGAAATTTGTGTCCCAAGATGAGGTAATCACTGGGGCCTCAATCTCTGTATCAAAGCTCCAATAAAGCTGTACTTACCTATAAAGGTTGGTGTTGTTCCAGTAGAAGCCATGGAGTCCTTTGGCACAGAGTTACTTCCCCTCAAGAATCAAATGTGATACAGAGCAATATCTACTTTCAGCTCAGCAAATGGTGAGAATTATCAGGTGACAGACATGTAATATGAAATTCTTTCACCCTCTTTTATTTGTTTCATGTGTGGTTATGATATCAGTCACTAGTGGCACAGATGTTCATCAAGGTACTGGTGAACTGACTTGAAGAGTCGCTCCCTATAAATGGATATCCATATATGAACATTTACTGTGCCTGAGGAGATGGTAGGATGGAAGGGAATCTTTGCTCACAATAAAGGCCCCTAAAAGTAAAGTTGTGCCCTCAAGTCCATGTCAACTCCAGGAGACCACAGAGCCATATGGTTTTCTTTGGTAGAATACGGGAGGGGTCTACCATTGCCATCTCTCACACAGTATGAGATGATGCCTTTCAGCACCTTCCTATATTGCTGCTGCCCGATAGCTGTTTCCCATATTCTGGGAAACATACCAGTGGGGATTCGAACCAGCAACCTCTTGCTCAATAGGCAAGTCAAAGCCCCCTACCCTTGCAGGAAAGTAGGAGGGGAGGGGGTTGGAATGACCCTCATATCCATTCCAAATCTCCTAAACTTGTAGAAGCTTGAGGATCTCACTGGCAGCAGAAAGCAACACCCAAGCACTATCCCTAACCAAGCTGGGGTTAGAAGATCAAGTAGATGAAGGAGGTAACAAAATCCTTTGTTTGCTTCCCAAAGCATGAGGGGAATTATCCCCAGAGATTATATGCTGGGGGAGGACCATAGCTCAGTGAGACAGCATCTGCTTTACATGCAGAAGGTCCAAGGGTAAATCCCTGGCACCTTCAGGGAAGGCTTGGAAGTACCCATCCGAAATCCTAGAGAACCACTGCCAGTCAGTGGAGACAGTATTGAAGGGCCAATGATTTGACTCAGTGTAAGACAGCTTCCAATGTAAAGTGAGTGGCACATACCATCTGAGGCTAATGCCCGCCCTCCTCAATAAGTGGTGAGACAGATCGCCCCTTTGCAATTGAGAGTTTGTAAGGAGGTAATTGAATTTGGGTGATGTTTGTCTTGTGGCAAGTGTTGTCAGAGAACAAGTTCACCACTCAAAGACTCTTTTCAATGGTAAAAGGGACTACTCCTTTATCACTGAAAGGATCATAAGGGGAGGGGAACTGGGCTCAGAGGATACACCTTCTGTTAGCCCATACCCTTCTCTTCCCCAAGGGAATGTTCACAAGGTCCCAACTGGTCAAAGTATGTGCTGCTGCCCAAATTAATCAGGAGCCATGCGCAGAACTAATATATAGTCCAGTAATTTGGAAAAGGAAACATTAATCTAGTAAAATGTGTAATTAATACGGATACAAAGACCCTATTATCTCAGGGAGATTGACTTTTATAATGTATAGTATATCATTATAGATATAGTTCAAAGACAAGTTTAGCACAAGTGAAACGTACAATTTTTTAAAATCCAATTATCCACAGCTTTGTCTAGGCTAATCAATCTGCCAGGTGCAAAGCCTGTGTGAAATTATAAATGTGTTCAACTGCTTGGTGATAAGAAGTAGGAAGAACCTTTGTCATGGATACTTAAGGAAGAAAGATGACAACATGGGAACACAAATTTCAGCTCCCACTAAAAATGTTATTTTTTGTCTCTACATCTGGGTATCTGATATGAACTTTGCAGCACAGACTAATTCTGCCTTCTCTAATGGTATCATTTTGGATAAGCCTGAGACAACTTTCATTTTATCACCTGAAGAAATATCTGTCATGATAGCTCAGAGAACTCTGGGTGACTCACCTGCTTGCTCTGTTGAAATGATCTGGAGTGACTGACAAAACCCAACAATAAGTTGCATTCGTACAGGTCCTGCATTCAGTTGCAATGGGAGCTCAAAAAGGAGCTAAAAATAAGGACTTTTAAACAACAACAACAACCATACTTGGGGAAAACCAGAATTACAACAATTTGGATGAAACATCAGGTGTTTCCAGGAAGCAATAAAGTACAGGATCTGTCAAGCTTTCATGGAAGTTCCACGTACAGTTTTACTCACCATACAGATACACTTGCAGGCTTCCATTTTCCTTCCTAGTGCAATCTTACTCTCAAGCAGGGACATTATGGCCGCCTTCACACATAGCATGAAACCACGGGTCGACAGACCTGCAGTTAATCCTTGAACCCTGGAATTGTCCTGCAGATTATCTTCCAATCCAGGTAGGGCAACCTCCAGTTTCAGGGCAGAGGAGCCCCTCCCTCTTCCTGGTCCACCAAGTTGTATCCCAGCAAGCTCCATAGTGCTCACGTTATCAGATGGAAGGCAAGGTGTCAGTATGTCAGCAGGGTGGCAGCCATTGGCCATGATGAAAGGGGTGTGCCCAGTGCGGCTGTGCCTTTTTGGCATGGACCACCCACCCTCAGCAGGGAAAGAGCATTTAAACCCTTTTAAATAGCTTTTAAACCCTTTTCCTCACACCACTTGCACCCCTGCCCTCGTAAGAGCCCTGCAGCCGTGCTTGTTTAGCACAAGCACAATTACTGGTAACAGGGGGATTGAAAGGGGCACTATTTTTCTGTTACTCCGGGAAGGGATCATGATGCCTCCCTAGGAGGGAATATGTATTTTAGGGCAGGCAAAGGGTCCTGGGGGTCAGCTCCACTGTGACAAAGGATGCCCTTGTTCTGGCAGAACTGGTCAAAGCACTCCAGGAACCCCCAACACACTCATAGGAACATAGGAAGCCGCCATATACTGAGTCAGACCATTGGTCTATCTAGCTCAGTATTATCTTTACAGACTGGCAGTGGCTTCTCCAAGGTTGCAGGAAGGAATCTCTCTCAGCCGTATCTTGGAGAAGCCAGGGAGAGAACTTGAAACCTTCTGCTCTTCCCAGAGTGGCTCCATCCCCTGGGGGAAATATCTTACAGTGCTCACACTTCTAGTCTCCCATTCATATGCAATCAGGGCAGACCCTGCTTAGCTAAGAGGACAAGTCATGCTTGCTACCACAAGAGCAGCTCTCCTCTCCAGCACTCCTGTCCCCATGTTGGCTTGCCTGCCAGGGATTAGTCCTCTCTTGAGAGGGACAGTCCATGGGGAGGATCAGAGGCTCCATGAGCTTCTGGTCTCCGTCAGACTGCGCCCTTATGAGTTAGGCCACCCAACTATAGGGGGTCCCACTCATGTGGGGCCCCCAGCATATATGTTTAAGTTAGAACTCATATTCCGCACCTTCCCCTCCACATTCAACCCCTACAGACTCCCAGGGAGTTGGAGTCATTCCATGTTTCCTGCCGTTTCCTTGTGGACTCAGTCTTGCTAGATTGGGGATGGCTCCTAGTACACCTTCAAAATTCCTGGGCTGGGACTGGTGTTGCAGCGTATGCCACCATGGGGAATCACGGGTGATGGGAGTCCCTATTTTCAGTGATCCCTGGGAAGCCGGGTGCCCATACTGGGCAGAAATCAGCATGTATATTTGCCAAGGGACAACCAGACTGCCAGAATAAGTGGTTTCAACCCTGCTGTCCACCAGTCACCATGACCTGGGAAGCTGTAGATGTGGTATCCTTCTCCAGGGCTTGCATGGATCTAGCAATGGGACTGGGTGGCAATAGCCCTCTGGGCCCTATGTGTTTCTCTATGGCCTGCCACTATCATGAGAGAGTGTTCCTTGGGAGAAGGGGCTTCATCACATATTATTAATGATTCATTCCCTGAAACACCATCCCACTGTACCCCAAGACCATTCTTCTCATGAGTAATGCCAGAGACCGCATGCTTGCATCCAAGAGGAAGGGGCTGGGCCCCTCTTCCCCTACTAATCTGTACAAAAAATAGAGCAGAGCCTCTCAACAATTCCAGGGGCTGCCTTTCAACCCAGACTCTGGGTATCACTCCCCTGGCATGTGTTTTCTTTCTTGGGACATAACCAGGTTGCCCAGTTTATGGTGCCACTGGGACTCGTGCTCATGCAAATACTTATTCATCACTTGATGTGTGGAGACTTCTCCACAAAGTGCCCATCTTGTCATCCCATCTCCTTTTTCTGCAGGTTGCCAAAGGGGGGAACATGAGACACAGTGGAAAGTAGACATCCCCTGATGTGTCTCTTCCCTTTGACATGCTTTGAAGCTTGGGATGCAGCAATGTGGCTTCCCTGTTGCCAGGCAACAGCTGGAGGAGTGTGGAGACTGCAGGGAGGCAGGGCAAGTGCTCGGAGAGGCGACCAGGGAGAAGCGCAGCACGCATAGACCTGGCATGTTTCTTGATTGGTCTGAATTGTCCTCTCTATGGTTTTGGCAGCAGCCATAGCACAAATCTCAGGTTACCATGTTGTGAGAATTTGGACGACATGATGCTGCCTTCAGGTTGGAGCAGTGAAACTCACTACAAACCAACGGTTCAGATTACAGTTTCAGCTTGGAAAGCTTGGGTCGCTTTTGTGATGAAACCACCGTTTTATGCATTCGGATGACCACAAAATGAAACCTCGGCCCCCTTTGCCTCTGGTTTGGTATCATGTGCCAAGGCAGCCTATGTGTTTTTGCAGCATCACCTACTGGCCAGCTTTTGTATTCCAAGGAGAGCCCACTCTTTCCCCCAGTCAGCGCAAAAGTAGTAATGAAAAGGGGTAGGTCTTCTCAGAATGCAAGAGCTAACCAGCAGGTGGCACTGCAAAAATCATGCAAGATCCCTGCTTGGCATGTGTACAGAAGATAAGATTGCACTAGAAGGGTACATAGAAGCCTGCAGGAGCAACTGTACAGTGAATAAGATCATGCTTGGAACTTGTGCAAACACTTTGCAGATCCTCCACGTTATTGCTGTCTAGAAACACCCATCATCTGGATTTTCAACAATAAATTAGTGAATGAGTAGAAAGAAGCTAATGTGAATGTACCTAAGTATCTCTTGAATGTTTCAAAGACAAAGCATTATAGAATATAAACCAAGAAGCTACAATCTCTTTCTTTTTCACTGGTGAGAATTTTACCATACCACCACACTAGATAAGAAATTTGAAAAATCAGAAAGTAGTAAAGTCCACCACACTAGCTGGCAGGACAATACAATACAAGAGAGTCGATAAAAATAACAATTTTATCACACATCTGCTGTGTGGTTGTATAATCCTCTTGACCACCATAGGATAATTCAGATAGCCAAGCTCTATTGAGAAAGAGTGCAAAAATCAATTGCTCACTTTTCTGTCTACCTGAAACCAACCCCAGTCACATGAGCCGACTTTTACTACCAACTACCAATTTAATTTCACTTCCACCTGGTGGGGGCAGAGTCCAACCAGCAGAGTCCAACCAAGTAGGCAATTTGGAGTTTAAGTGTTCTTCTGCAATCTCGAACAGCTTCAGGCATCATCCAAACTCGCCCAGTATCACCTGCATTGAGCAAGGAAACCTAGGAAACAAAGTTCACATGCAGTCAATGGTATGAGTGCCACTTGAAAGGCGGTTGCCTATGTGGTAACGTGTTTCTGTGAAATTGATCCTTACACTGTTGCAGCAATTCCAGCCACACTGTTGTAACACACTGTTGTAACCATCTTTTTCACAAGTCTGCAAGGTTCGAATCATCACTTCAAATGGTTTGCTACATCTTGTTGTGACCATTCAATTGCATGTCAGTTGGCAATCACAACACACACTGTACTATGAAATGGGCCAAAAGGTACTGCTTAATCCAGTTTAAGCCTAAAGTTATAAGATGGTTAGGTAAGATTCTCTAGAAGACAACCATTTACTGCACAGGAACAGATAAGCATTTGGACTGCTGAGGTGCAGCCTATAATGTAAATTTATATCACCACCACCACCACCATTATACAATGTGCATGGCACTTTACAAAGCATAAAGTGGACAGGTCCCTGCCCTGAGGACCTTACAATCTAAGTGAGATACATGTATATACCACCAGTTATTATATCTCAAGGCAGTTTACAAATAAATATAAACAATTCAAAACAACAAAAACAGTTAAAATCCATAACAAGTTTTAAAAAGCTTATGGGATTGTGTCCGTTATACATACTTAAGCTTGGTTAATGTAAACTATGGAGTTCCCCCCACCCCCAAAGTGCAGCTCCATTAATACCAATAATAAAATAGATCCTCTCTAAGCCCCTTCAACACCAACATGCAACTGCTATATCAGACAGACACTCACATGAGTACACCGAATTTTGATCTCCCTGAAATTGAGGTGGAGTTGTCCACTCCAGAATTCCATCTGACATATATTTGGGAGTGGAGTAAACAAGATTTTATTTTAAATTAAAATGGCACACATTGAATGAGCTAACATAAGTGACTGCATATCCAGTTCAAGCTGTTGCATTGTTCAACTACTATGCCTAGACTGGAGAGGGAGATAAATATTCCAGGCATCCTGACATACTGCAGTTTCGGACTACCCTTCAGTTGGGAACAAATGAACTCCCTAGCTTTGCAGTCCGCCAAATGGAAGAGGTCCGTCCACAGTGAAAATGCTGAAATGTAACAGTCAGTGTTTGCAGCTTATTGTGATTTTGTTTTCTATGCAAAATAAGTAACGGCAACAGAAAATAAGGACAAGTGCTGTTCATAATTTTTTTTAATAATTAGGAACATAGGGACAAAGGGAGCTGCCATATACTGAGTCAGACCATAGGTCCATCTAACTCAGTATTGTCCACAGACTAGCAGAAGCTTCTCAAAGATTACAGGCAGGAATCTCTCTCAGTCCTATCTTGAAGATGCCGGGGAGGGAACTTGGAACCTAGATGCTCTTTCCAGAGTGGCTCCATCCCTTGAGGGGAATATCTTACTATGCTCACATGTAGTCTCCCATTCATATGCAACCAGGGTAGACCCTGCTTATCTAAGGGGACAAGTCATGCTTGCTACCACAAGACCAGATCTCCTCCCTTAAGGAAGGTACTAACAAAATATTAATAATCATAACAATTAAGAAGAGGTGGCACATCTATCCTATTGGCTTATGTCCTTTGTTTCTGTCCTTGGACACACAAAAACCTCCAGAGGAATTTTGCAATTTAAACCTTGTGTCTCCTCTGGGTTCTGCCATGGGGAATGAAACCGTTCTAAATGGGACTTGTTAGTCCTTTGTCCCAAGGCAATGTGGAGCAGACATTTTGTCTCATAAAAGAATGAAGTTCAGCGTAGGGGCAGGGGGGATGAGAAAATATATGACCTATTTCCCCTTCTTCTATAAGAGATAGCTGCCTATTAATTGTGATTTCAATATATTATTCATGATTTGACTCCTGTTTTTGAATACCTGCAGGTGTCAAAAAATTGTCGAATTGTACCAATACCCTACTGTGCAAATTGGCAAAACAAAGCCCTTGGAGAAATCAATGAGCTACTTAACAGAGCAATTCAGTAATCTTTGCCATCAAGTATATGAAGGAATTAAAGTCAGAAATGTGTGTGGTTTGGAGCCCGCCATAGCCTATGGCCCAGAAGGGAAGAAGAAATTGGGCTCCTAATCAGCTGGATGCATTGCTTACTCCCACTCCCTGTATCAGCATAATGTTACACCTGCAAAAGAGACGATGTACAGAAACATCCTGCTGTTGGAGTTAATGTCATCATCGCCCCCGACCTCAGCCACTTTGCAGCACAAGACTTTGCTTAGCTCAGTAGCAAGTAGTGTGCAGTGTTTTCAGTATTGTTTGCATGGGCAAACACTGTGCTTGGCACTGAAATGTTTCTCTGAATGGTGGCTGTGGCCTATTGGTTTTAGGCAGAGGCTTTCAAACCATTGGAAGACTTGTACTGCATTTATATTGGTTTATTTTATTTATTTTTCATATATATATATATCCCCCGGGGGGGATATTAAATATTTTAATAATTTTTAAAATTTAAAATACAGCAAAAGTTAAAAACAAACAAAAATGATTAAAGCATTTAAAAAATTTTTTTAGCTAAAAGTCTGATTAAACAGGGGTGTCTTAGATTTTTTAGGGGCAGCCAGAGATGGAGAAGCTCTCGTTTTGATAGGGAGTGTGTTCTAGAGTCCCAGGGCAGCCCCAGGGAAGGCCCAGTTTTGATCCTCCACCAGTGCCAGCAGCAACCACAAATGAACTTTGTGGTTCAATCTTAATAAGGAGGGGTATTCATGGTGAAGAAGGTGCTCCCTTAAATACCCTGGACCCAAGCCATTATAACTTTTATAGGGAATCACCCGCACTGGGGCAAAGTGCATTTATATGAGGGCAAGTTGTGTGCCACATATTAGATTTTTAAAAGAGAAATGGGGCAGGTGGTGGGCAAACTACTTATTTGGGGGCCCTGGCACCCCCCCCCCCAGGAGTCACCCTTGAACGTAGAGCACATTGCAGTAGTTGAGTCTGGAGGTTACAGCATGTGCGCCATTGTTTTAAAGTTGTTGGTCTTCAGAAATGTATGTAGCTGGTGTATCAGTTGAAGATGATAAACAGCACTCTTGGCCACTGCCTGTAAGAGGTGCTGTGGTCTCTTTCTGGCAGGCCACCTATGCATTGTGTTTGTGGCAGGGGAAAGGTGTAGACTAGGGATGTGCAGAACGTTTCACACATGGAACGTTTTGACTTGTTTCGAATGTTTTGAGCTCGAAGCAGAACACACTCTTTTTGAAAGGCCTGTTTTGAGCTCGGAGCAGAACAACCCCATTTCGATCGAAATGTTTTGATATTTCGAGCACCATTTTAGAGGCCTGTTTTTCCCTTGCTGTTGGTTTTCTGGCACTGGCTTCCGATTGGTTTGCAATCTCCTTGCTTCTTGGTTGGCTTGTTGTCACAGAAATCAAGTGTTGTAATGGGTAACTGTGCCCTCATTGGCTGTGAGGAGAGAGGAGGAAGGGGGGACATAAAAGGAAGGAACTTCAAATTCAAAATGTCTTCAAAGGGACTGGGAGGTAGGGATGTACACGGAACTGCACGGTGGAGGCTCGAAGGCGGCGGGGGTGCTGCTTTAAGAGCGGTGGAGGATGTGCTGACCCCTTCTGCCGCTTTCCCCCCACTGGCATCCTTTTTTTTCCAAAGCCTATCGGGGCAGCAGCATACTTCCCTGCTGCCCCATTGCCCGCGTTGTCTGGATATGACTGGAAGTTGCGCCAGTGCATGTGCATGTGCTGGTGTGCGCAGGTGCATTGGAGACTTCTGGTCATATCTGGACAATGGGGCGGCAGGGAGGTACACCGCTGCCCCGATGGGCTTTGAAAAAACGGATGCCGGCGGGGTGGGGGGGGGGGAAGCGACAGGAAGTGTAAGTGCATCCTCCCCTGCTCTTAAAGTTAGGCACCCCCCGCTGTCAAACTGGCAGAACTGCCGGTTCTTTAAACCAGTTTGGCTTCCGAACCGGTTCCATGCACATCCCTACTGGGAGGCAGAGAGAGAGCCCTTATACTGTACCTCTGTTGAAGAAGAGGATACATCAGATGAGAGGAGGTCAGACGGTTTGATTTTGTGTCGTCCCCCCCACCCCCGCGCTGAGCATAATATGCTCTGCTATTGCCGCCATAACTATCATGTTTTGCTGTATCTCAGATTGACAAAGGCAGAACTTGGGTGCCTACCTTCCTTAAGTTGTGGTTTGTTTTCTTTGTGAGATAGTGTCGTGGTGAGAAATGGACAGTGGCAGCTGTGTGTGTGTAATATTTCTTGGTGATGAGCTCCTTGTCTGGGCTTGAGACTAAATTGTGCTTCACTCACTGCTCTGGTGACGTGCTCTACAATCTGCGTTGCAAGGTGTACTCAGTCAAAAGATGTGGCTGAAGTTGCTCTAGTTGAGCGTATGGCTATGCTTGCTGCTAAGTACAGGTGCTCCTGTGGCAGCTGTCGCAATGCTAGGAAGTAACACAAGGAGTCATAATCGTATGTGCGAGACAGAACAATTTGTTCCAATGATATTACTGCAGCACAATCACTGTGGCTGGCAGTGGATTCTGGGTCAGTGAACTTTTGGAGCCATTTTTGGACTATGTTTCAGATGTGTGTTCTGTGCTGGTGTGTGTGGGGGGGCGATTCCCTTTTATTCTGCCATAGGGTAACTATTCTGGCCATAGGGAAAATAGGGAAACTAAAAATACCCCATTGTTCCCTGTGGGTAGCTCAGTGGGACCCTGAAGTGGGTTGTGTGGTAGGGCATGATGGGTGCTACCTACCAGCCAACCCACAAAAGTAATGGGCAAGTGGGTGATTTTTAACACACACCCCCCCAAACCCTATAGGATCTTAAAAAACCTTATCTCCAATGTATTTCTTTGGGAGAGTTAAACATGTGTCTACATTCAAATTCAATGCACAGCATATTCTCCCTTCAATAAAATTAAAAGGGCTTTGTAGTAAAGTGCATTCAACAGTGCAGTAGGAAGTGTAAGTTTAATAATGGAAAGACTGGCTTATAAACCAGAGAGGTATGGGAAGAACTCTGTGGCTGCATTCACACATAACGTGAAACTGGAGGTTGCCAGACCCATGGCTGTTTTTTCAAACCATGAATCTCAATCTTCATCCAACCGTGGTCCAGCAACCTCATTTTTCAGGGCTTCTCCAGGGCAGCAGCTTCTCCAAGGTTGCAAGGAAAAAACTGGGGTCCACGGAATAGGAAAGGAAAAACAAAAACCCATGGACAAGGAAAATAATTACTATAAACTAGAAATAAATAAATGCTAAATGAATAAATAACCAGCTCTCAACACACATGAAAACGAGCAAGAGCATCTATATCACATATGTGGACATACATAAACATAATATCAGATGGAATCACAACATGCAATTGAAAAATACAATAACAGTATGTTTTTGAGCACTTGCAACATCTCCCTGAGTACATCGTATCCTTCTTCTGGATCTGAGAACTTATTATCCATTTTGTATGTACTCTTTATATTCTCACATTTGAAGACATATTGGACCTCGTTTGGATACCTGCACATACTGTTTTTGTATTTTTCAATTGCATGTTGTAATTCCATCTGATATTATGTTTATGTATGTCCACATATGTGATATAGATGCTCTTGCTCGTTTTCATGTGTGTTGAGAGCTAGTTATTTATTCATTTAGCATTTATTTATTTCTAGTTTATAGTCATTATTTTCCTTGTCCACGGGTTTTGGTTTTTGTTTTTCCTCTCCAAGGTTGCAGGCAGGAATCTCTGTCAGCCCTATCTTGGAGATGCCAGGGAGGGAACTTGGAACCTTCTGCTTTTCCCAGAGCGGCTCCATCTCCTAAGGGGAATATCTTACAGTGCTCACACATGTAGTCTTCCATTTAAATGCAAACCAGGATGTACTCTGCTTAGCAAAGGGGACAATTCATGTGTGCTTCCATAAGAGTAGATATCCTCTATGTCAGGCGTCCCCAAACTGCGGCCCTCCAGATGTTGCTGAACTACAACCCCCAGCATACCCAGCCACAATAAATTGTGGCTCGGGATGCTGGGAATTGTAGTTCAACAACATCTGGAGGGCCACAGTTTGGGGACGCCTGCTCTAGGTGGTTGCTGCTCACCCTGATATTGCTGCTCACCTTGAATACTCAGTCATCTAGTGTGAGCCCCACTGAAATATTTGAGAGCAATTCAGGAGTACTGCCATGCCTTTGCACAGACTCTTCTTGTTTCAATGGGGATTGAGCAGGGATTCACAGTCGATTGTATCCTCAGGAGCTCTTGAGGCACATACTGCTGATTTTCTGATTCCTTCCTGCCTACCTTACACCATAGCTGAATTTAGTCAGCCCATTTTGTATGCTTCTACTTTCCTCAGGCATTCAAATTCTGGGATAACAAGTAAAGAAGCATCTAATTATTCTGAACATGGAGGCAGGCGCTCATAACTCAATGGGAATGGCACTTTCATTAAACACTATGTTTGGTGTGTCTTCAGGAAATGGTTTTAATAAACTGATCTAAAGGGATTAATATTACTTACTCATAAGCACAGCTTGAAGCTGATCTTATGATACATCCTCCAGTCTTTCCCCAGTTCCTGAAGTGATTTCAGCCATGTCAGCTTAATATAATGTACAAAAGGAATCAACGCTGGTGGTTACTTTCCAAGTATACATGTGGCTACAAGTGCCCACAGGGGAAAACTTTACAGAGCATATAAAATGGACTTTAATATCACAGCACACCTTTTGGGATGCATGTCTAATTTGCTTAAACCTGCAGAAAAGCTGACATGCTACTTTTTTTTCTTTTGAGAAGTATTGTCAGCAATGCATTCAGACCCAAGGACAAGATCAAACGGAGCCTACTTTTATCCTTAAAGCCCCTTCTCTTCCAGCTTTCTTGACTTTGTTTTCTTAAGAGGGGCATTGCCCACTTGTAATTTTGTTTTTTGTAATGGCCTTTGATTGCCCTGCTGACAGTGCCTGCCACATGAGGTATGGCCGGTGGCAACAATAGACAAAACCTTCTTGACTGCAGTGCTTAGGTTGTGGAATGCCCTCCACAAAGCAATGTTACCACACTTGTTCACACATGTGCATACTACCAATGCAAAGAGTATCAAAGACAAACTGGGGGACTTAGCTCAAAAATCAAATTTCCAAGCGTCTATAACCAACAGACCATAGTCTGGACACAGGTGAATGCCACACTTGAGTACTCCAGAGAAGCAATAGACTCGGAGACAAGGTCTTTGAAACAAGTGGTATATGGCAACCTTGATTACTGCTGCAGTAGCAGAAAAGATGGCAGGTGGGTAAAAGAGTGAAGGCTCTAATAAGCTAGCAGATAGAAGGCATTAGAATGTGGGCAGAAAGAGGGAGGGAGGGAGATAAAGAATGGAGGGGGGAGCAGCTTATTACCTGTCCATATCAGCTGTTCCATGTGCAATGCCAAAAGGGAAGAACTTCAGCAGAAGATCTGGGGATCTTCAGAGATTCTGCCAAAGTGAGGGCAAAGAGAGGCAAAAATGTGCCAGCAAAGCACCAAGGTCTGTGGCACAATATATTCCCACAGCTAGCAAAGAAGAGCACTAGGGTTCCCAGGCAGCCAGTTAGCCCATGGTTAGCCCATGGCAAACACATGTAGGGGATGACCCAGCTTCAGTGTCTCTCTAAAGTTGCACTTGGGAGTCCAGTGGTTTGCAGGTAGTCAGGCATGGTCCTGTGTCACAGACAGTGACCTAAGGACTCAGATTTCCAAGAGTGTCCAAGGCACTCCAGTGCAGGTCTCCCTACAGCAGTCCCACATAAGGTGCACTCAAAGCACAACCGCGGTAGCAAAGACACTTTCCAGCAACCTTCAGTGCATGAGCCAAGAACTGGGCAAAGAGGCACCTTTTACCGTGGTGATTCTCTTTATTTAGCAGGGGGAGAGTAACTGGTCCTATCCATCCCCAGCACAGCACTTCCAGTGACTGTTGCTGGTGTCTATCCTATGTTTCATTTTAAAATGTAAGCGCTTTGGGGACAAAGGAGCCAACTTATTTATTTATTATTTCTCTGTGTAAACCATCCTGAGCCATTTTTGGAAGGGTGGTATAGAAACTGAAATAATAATAAGGAGAAACTGCAAGAAACCTAGAAACACCAAATAAAGAAGAAACAGTGCAATTCTGGCGGAAATTATGGGACAATCCAATAGATTATAATAAAAAAGCAGGCTGGATGAAAGAGGTCAAAAATGTAACCAACAAATGCAAGATCTAATAATAACACCAGAATTAATAAGTGAAAGAGCAAAGAAAATTAAAAATTGGACTGCACCAGGCGACGATGAACTGCATGGCTTTTAGCTTAAACACCTAACAAGCCTTCATAAACAACTATCAAAACAGTTCAATCACATTTTGCAAGGAGGTGATATCGAACAATGGCTAACAACTGGGAAAACTCATCTCATCATGAAAGACCCAGCAAAAGGTGCAGTTCCAAGTAATTATAGACCGATAACCTGTCTGCCAACCATGTTCAAATTATTAACTGGAATAATAGCAGATGAAGTGATGCAACACTTATTAACTAACAAACAGCTTCCAGTTGAACAGAAAGGAAATTGCCCCAACACCAGAGGCACAAAAGACCAGCTGCTGATTGACAAAATGATTTCAGAAAACTGCAAGAGAAGAAAAATCAATCTAAGTGTTGCATGGATTGACTACAAGAAAGCCTTTGATTCATTGCCTCACACATGGATACTAAAATGTTTAGAAACAACTGGTGTCAGCAAAAACATTCAGATATATATAAAAAAAGCAATGAACATGTGGAGTACACAGTTAACAATCAATGGCGAGACATTTGGACAGGTTAGCATTAGAAGAGGCATTTTCCAAGGGGGACTCACTATCACCTCTGTTGTTTGTAATCGCCATGACCCCACTTTCACAAATACTCAACAAAACAGGCCTCGGATACCAAACATCTAAAACATCCAGTAAAATCAACCATCTGCTGTACATGGACGATCTGAAGTTATATGGAAAGTCCCAGTCAGAAATCGAATCACTGCTAAACACTGTCCGTATATTCAGTAGCAATATAGCAATGGAGTTTGGACTAGACAAGTGTGCTGCATTAATAATGAACTGAGGAAAAATAAGAAAAACAGAAGCAATAGAACTGCCCAATGGAAGCAAGATCAAGAACCTGGAAGAGAAAGAACCTTACAAATACTTGGGCATTCTCCAGGCTGATAACACTGCACACACTGAAGTTAAAAGAAAAATTGGAAGTGAATACATCAGGAGAGTTAGAAAAATCCTCAAGTCCAAACTCAATGGCGGGAACACCATACAAGCCATAAACACCTGGGCTACACCTGTTATCAGATACACTGCAGGAATAATAGACTGGACCCAGGCAGAGCTAGAGACGCTAGATCGTAAGACCAGGAAAATCATGACCATCAATCATGCTCTGCACCCCCGCAGTGATGTCAATAGGCTATACCTCCCTCGCAGCTCAGGTGGAAGAGGAATGCTGCAAGTTCATCAAACAGTAGAGGAGGAGAAAAGAGGCCTTGAAGAATATATAAAGGACAGTGAAGAAGATGCACTTCAAATGGTCAATAATGCAAAACTATTCAACACCAATGAAACAAAGCAGGCCTACAAGAAAGAACAAGTCAAGAACCGAGCAGAAAAATGGAAAAATAAGCCCCTGCATGGTCAATATTTGCACAATATAAGTGGAAAATCAGACATCACCAAGACCTGGCAATGGCTTAAGAATGGCAACTTGAAGAAAGAAACAGAGGGTTTAATACTGGCTGCGCAAGAACAGGCACTAAGAACAAATGCAATAAGAGCAAAAGTCAAAAAATCCACCACAAACAGCAAGTGCCGCCTTTGTAAAGAAGCAGATGAAACCGTGGACCACCTAATCAGCTGTTGTAAAAAGATCGCACAGACTGACTACAAACAAAGGCATGATAAAGTAGCAGGGATGATACACTGGAACATCTGAAAAAAATACAAGCTACCTGTAGCCAAAAATTGGTGGGACCATAAAATTGAAACAGTTGAAGAAAATGAAGATGTAAAAATATTATGGGACTTCCGACTACAAACAGACAAACATCTGCCACACAATACACCAGCTATAACTGTAGTCGAGAAGAAAGAAAAACAAGTCAAAATAATCGACATAGCAATACCAGGCAATAGCAGAATAGAAGAAAAAGAAATAGAAAAAATCACCAAATACAAAGATCTACAAATTGAAATTGAAAGGCTGTGGCAGAAAAAGACCAAAATAATCCCAGTGGTAATTGGCGCCCTAGGTGCAGTTCCAAAAGACCTTGAAGAGCACCTCAACACCACAGGGGCCACAGAAATCACCATCAGCCAATTACAAAAAGCAGCTTTACTGGGAACAGCCTATATTCTGCAATGATATCTATAACAATTGACAATAAAATTCTGGCATCCCAGGTCCTTGGGAAGGACTCAATGTCTGGATAAAACAAACCAGTCAATAACACCTGTCTGACTGTGTAAAATAATGAAGAAGAAGAAGAAGAAGAAGAAGAAGAAGAAGAAGAAGAAGAAGAAGAAGAAGAAGAAGAAGAAGAAGAAGAAAGTCTGGGGGCAGGACTTTCATAAGAGTCTGTTCTCTGCACAATCCCAAAGGCAGGAAAACTTTAAGTTTCAAGGGAGTCCAAGGAACCAGATTTGAGGAGAATGTGGGTGTGGCAGTGGATATTCAGAGGGAGCACAGAACAAAAGGGCTCTATTATGCCAGATCTGCATAACTGGCTGGTGACCTGATCTTGATTGCATTCTGGAGTGTTTTGTTGGTTTAAAGGCCATCCTCACATGCCTTTAACTTTTCATTGTTGTGTCAGGAACTCTGGTTTAATTAATAATGCACGATTCGGTGGGGGAGGGGTTATCATTTTTTCCTAGGCAACTTTTGCCTTGTTCAGTCTCTACATGACACTACTGCTTGATCCAAGCAGAGACCAATTTCCTCTTTAGCACCAAGTGCTTGTTTATGCTTCAGTTCCATTGTTTTCTGAAGAAAGCCAGAGTTTCCAAATTAGTCTTGGAGTACAGTGTATTTAAAAAAACCCTTGTTTTGTGGCAAACCTAGTGATAGGTTTATATGGATTGTTTTGTGTGGTTCAAAAGCCTTTCTGCATAAAGAATTCTCATGGTGCCACCCTCTCATGTGTGGCAAATTGCTGAGATGACATCATCAAGATGGCCACCATCTCATAATTAACAAGCTTAATTATTGAGTCAATTTTGTTGTGTAAGATGTCCTTTGAAATATATTTTCATAAGCTACTAAACATTTCTTTATGACTTTTGAAGAATTTTTTCCTCCTTTTTACAAGCAGAATACATTAAAAATTGGATAATACTACTATTTATGCCACAATAGGACATTTTTTGTACTTGGGTTCTTTTCCTTCTCCACAACTAATTGCAACAATAAATAAGGCTGACAAGAAGATATTGTATATAACAATTTATTTTAAACACAGACAAAAAATGTTCCAGAAATGTAATGTGTGTCAGCACAATACAGTAATGCAAACATTTTTTGTTTTTTGTTTTTAAAGAATTAACTTAGTATTACAAAGGTAATTCTGTTTCTGAGGCCTGACATTTTTCACGTGTCAGGCCTCAATTGCTGTATTCATCAACAGTGGCTGACATTATCTGCAGCCTTCCAGCAATAGAAAGAGCACTGCAAATCCACAAGAAGCTTTCCATGTTGCTGTTCTGCAGGCTGCATTGCACAGCGGGCCAGGCATGGAGTGGGAGGGGGAAGCAATTTTCACATCTCTTTCCTCCCTTCAAAAGCCCTTTCCCCTGGTATAAATATGTTCCCAAGGGTTGTGCATGTTGGAGCTAGGACCCTGGCAGCATCAGCAATCAGCTGCATTGTCTCATAGTGACCACTGTGGGGAGAGGTACGGTCATAGATAAAAGTGCTGGATTCCTCCCCTCTTTGTTCTTCCAGTGTTAGTCTCCATTTTGTCTCTCCAGAGATGGCTGTTTGCTTTGGTCTCTCTCTCCAGCCATGTGCTACAGCTGAAATTAAGCTGCAGGCTTTTTCACATTCATTTGCAACCTTTTCTTGAAATAAATCCTTGTAGTTCTTCAGTACTAAAGAACTGTCTCAAAACTGCTTGCTTTGCTGATTTCTCACCAAACTGGGTTTGTTCTGCTATTTGGGGACTGAACAGTCATTCTTCCCCTACAATGCAGCCCTCCGGAATATACTTATACCAATGGAAGGGACTTTTGTAGGGAGAGAAGAGACACCAAAATTGCTTCCGCTCCCCCTCTGCATCTGTTCCACTGAGTACAGAAGCCTTCAGCAAAGAGACACAGAAGGCTTCTTGCGAATCTGCAGCCCTCCTTCTGTTGCCGATCTTCCAAGGCTGCAGATCATGTCAGCCAGTGTCTTTTTCATAACCTCCTTAGGGAAGCTCATTATATTTATTTATTTATTTATTTATTTGATTGATTGATTGATTGATCGATTGATTCCAAAATGGCTCAGGGTGGTTTACAATTAAAACAAACCACTAAAACAGTAAAGAGCTAAAACAAATTAAAAACTATTAAAACAAACCACTAAAACAGTAAAGAGCTAAAACAAATTAAAAACAATTAAAACAAACCACTAAAACAGTAAAGAGCTAAAACAAATTAAAAACAATTAAAACAAACCACTAAAACAGTAAAGAGCTAAAACAATATAACAATTAACAATTTAAAAACATTTTAAAACAACAATTAAACAATTACAGTGATTAAAAACCGCCAAATCGGGTTTTTCATTTAAAAATAAACCAGATATTAAAAACCCCAAAATTTAGGAAGCTGAGAAAACTTGAGTGAAAAGATGGGTTTTCAGGTGTTTTTTGAAAATTGCCAGAGATGGGGAGGATCGTATCTCAGCAGGGAGCGCATTCTACAATCTCGGGGCAGCGACTGAGAAGGCCCGTCTCTTTGTAACCACCAAACGAGTTGGCGGTAACTGGAGACGGACCTCCTCAGGTGACCTCAATGGGTGGTGGGGCTTATAGTGAAGTAGACGCTCTCTTAAATACCCAGGGCCTAAGCCGTTTAGGGCTTTATAAGTTACTAGTTATTTTAGGCCCATTAAATTAACAGGGGCTAGGAAAGTTGTGCACTCCGGGGCCCCCGCTGCCATTTCCCCTCCTGCCGCCGCCAGCCTCCATGCCGCGGACAGTCTCCCCCAGCCTGCCAGCCTCCCCTTTCCGGCTTCCCCCGCTGCCTCCTCACCCCGTCCGTCGGCGGCAGCCTCGCCCGGCTTCTTCCTCTGCCTCTTCCTCTGGTGGGGGGGTCCTCTCCCCCCCACCTGGCTTCGGCAGTGCTGCCAGGCCTCCCCCACCGCCTCTTACCCCTGCCCGGCTTCGGCGGCGCCGCCAGGCCTCGGCCACAGCTCCGCCGCCGCCTCGGCTAGCTTCCCCCGCCGCCTCTTCCCCCCTCCCGGCTTCGCGGCGGCCACTTCTCCTCGGCCACCGCTTCTCCTCCTCCAACATGGCCGCCGTGTCTCTGCGGCCGTATCTTTCTCGGATGTTCTGGGCATGCGCTCTGCGCATGCCCAGAACAGCTGAGAAAGACACGGGCGCAGAGACACGGGATCACACCTAAGCCTTTTATTATAGAGGATAACTAGCACTTTGTATTTTGCCAGGAAACCTATTGGCAGCCAGTTTAACTCCATCAGCAAAGGAGTAATGTGGTCTCTCCGAGATGACCCAGAGACCAACCTGGCTGCCACATTCTGAACCAACTGGAGTTTCCAGACTACGTACAAAGGCAGCCCCAAGTAGAGCGCATTACAAAAGTCAAGTCTGGAGGTTACCAACAGATGTACCACTGTTTTGAGGTCATTGATCTCAAGAAACGGGTGCAGCTGGCATATCAGCCAAAGCTGATAGAAAGCACCCCTGGCTACCACCTCAACCTGAGAGACCAGGGAGAGGTGTGAATCCAGGGAGAGGTGTGAATTATCACAAAGGAGTTTATCTCTACCACATGCACATAGGTCCGTACATGGGAGGTTGTAAGCCAAGTATTTGCAGGATGAGCAGCATTTTTAAAAAACAAAAACACATGAGCATTTAACTAACCTAAGATTACTTAAATATAACACATTGCATGCATAATGTGTTTGCCATAATAATAAAGAGTAATAATAAACTCATTTATTAAATGTTCTCTGAGCACCTTACAACACAACATTAAAACATAAGATAAAAATACACATTAAATCCTAACAGAACAAAAAGGAGGGGTTTTTCTTGATAAAATACAAAATACAATACAAGAACAATTGATTTTTTTTTAAAAAAAAATCAGTTACAATCACATCAAAAAAATTAAATAATTAAATTTTAAATTTTAAAGGCCTGAGTAAAGAAAAGGGGCTTTACCTGGCAGCAAAAAGAACAAAGTGTTGAAGCCAGGCAAACCTCACTGGGGAGGCTATTCCATAAATGGGATGCAACCACCAAAAAGGCCCTCTAAAAAAAGTTCTAATCCACTCTTGTTGTAGGAGACAGAAGAGTTGGTTCTGGTATAGAGCCAGCGTGGTGTAGTGGTTAGAGTGCTGGACTAGGACCAGGGAGATCCGGGTTCAAATCCCCATTCAGCCATTATACTTGCTGGGTGACTCTGGGCCAGTCACTTCTCCCTCAGCCTTCCCAGGGTTGTTGTGAGGATAAACTTAAGTATGTAGTATACTGCTCTGGGCTCCTTGGAGGAAGAGCAGGATATTTATTTATTTATTTATTTATTTATTTGATTTGATTTATATATCGCCCTTCCAAAAGTGCTCAGGGCAGTTTACAATTAAAACAAACCAACAAAACAATAAAAAGCTAAAACAAATTAAAAACAGTATAGCAATTAACAATTTAAAAACATTTTAAAACAACAATTAAACAATTTACAGTAATTAAAAACATCAAAATGTAATAATAATAATAATATCACACAGGGACCACATCAGTGCTTGACAGTTTGCTCTCAGGATTGCTGGTTTCAGTGCCTCTCTTGCTGAAAGCAATTTTAATCCATGGATCTGAAGTTTAACAAACATCCACCAACATAACTCTGCAAGTGTAGTTATTTTTGTACCAACATTATAAACCTTGCATATTTTTGGTGCCAAGAGAATGTAGGCAGAGTGCTGCGCTGTTTGTGTACTAGCATGCACAATTGCAGGACAGGATAAATATTCTTCTTCTACGCAGACATGAGGATAATTAGCTAAACTAGCAATATTGGAATCAGGATACTGGATTTCATAGACTTTGATGTGACACACTTTGCTTATCAAAATACAATTCACAAGATTCTTTGAGGGGGGAAGTCCAGAAAGTTAAATGGGTATAAAACCACTATAAATTTGTTAGGTGTATACTTGTCCTATAGAGTTAATATATAAGTACTTTGCTTAAGTATTACATTTCCCCCCTAGCTTTCCTCAAAGAAGTGAGGAGGGTGCACATGTTTCCCCTGTTCGGTCCTTACAACATTCTTGCAAGGAAGGCTAGGCTAAGAGATAGTAAGGTTGTTCTCACGACCAGCCCTATTGGAGTAGGACAAGGCTAGGCCAGGTAGGGCTGGTCATGTGAAGCCCCAGGAATACTTCCGATCCCGCCACTTCTTCCCTGTAGCCCTGATTTTAAACCCAGGCTTACAGTGGGGTAGGAGGACAAGCATGCGCCTCCTACCTCGCTCGCTGGTTGTGTGGGTTGTTGGGCTGCTGGCAGCCATTTTGGTCATAGAGACACAGTGAAGGAGTGGCCCGGCAGCACAGGGCTTTCCCAGGTAGCCTGGTGGCCCTGCTTTCTTCCCTTCATTCCCAATCAATGCCCGGCTCGCTGTAGCACTGCTTGTGTGAGCACAAGGGTGGCGAGCCCAATCAGATTCATGTCATGCAGGAGCAGGAAAGTTTCTTCCTTCCCTCAAGTTCCCCCCACATTTGGTCATGAGAACAACCTTAGTGACTGATTCTAGGTAACCTAGTAAGCTTTGTAGCTGAGTGGGGATTTGAACCCAGGACTCCCTTGTCCACTAGGTACTTGTCCACTTTGCTCCTGCTAACTGGGCAAAGGCACCTTTTAAACGTGATGATTCTCTTTCTTTAGCAGGGAGAGAGTAACTGGCCCTATCCACTGTTGCTGGTGTCTATCTTACGTTTCTTTTTAGATTGTGAGCCCTTTGGGGACAGGGAGCCATCTTATTTATTTATTATTTCTCTATGTAAACCACTCTGGAAACTTTTGTTGGAAAGCGGTATATAAATATTTGTTGTTGTTGTAAAGCAGATACAAAAGCAACTGAGGTGGGGAAACTCCAAGCACCTCTTTTAACAAGCAGCTATCTGCAGGCAGACAGAAGATAACTGAACAAAAAGAAATATGGCTAGGTAGAGATAGGGTTGCCAACTGTCCATCATTACTCAGGATGTCCCTCATTTCAGGGATGAAATATTGGTCCCTATAGGGACAGCATTTGTCCCTCATTTATTCAATAGCATATAATTCAATTACGTATGCATCAGTGATACTCAGGCTCTTGATTACCACTGCATACACCTCCCAGCCCCAAACTTGTGTCTCTCATTCTGGAACTTGTGTCCCTCATTCTGGCAATGAAATGTTGGCAACCCTAGGTAGAGACCATGCCAATGTTTTGAAAGCCTTTTCCCCTTTCTTACTCTTTGGGGGTGTGGCACACTGTGGCATCTTTCCCCAGGACTGGCAACAGAACAGTACTAGCATGCACAGGATAGGATAAATCTTCTTCTTCCAGCAGTTTATGAGCTGTTTGTTTGGGGAGTGAAATTTGCATTAATTTGACATGCATCTACCCACACTAAGGCAACACTGATATGATTTATTTTTTTTAAGAGATGGGTGCTGAGATTCAAATGATAAAAAGCAACACTGGAATCAGCTCTTAGTCATGGGAGCATTTTTGAACTGTTTACTTTGCTAGCATGTAAGTGGCAAAAGGGAGAAACTGAGCTGAGCATTATACAATGGATGTGTCTCTGTGCGGAAATTCTTATAGTGCACAGAGCTGCCATCTTTTGGTCACTTTCAGGAAAAACATCTCTTGTTTTAGATTCCTAATGCTGTCCTAGTAATGTCTGCTCCTACAAAGTTGCCCTGCTTTGGAAATTAGGTATGAATCCCAGCTTAGATCAGGCTGGCATCCAACACATACTATCAAGTAAACCACTTGTAAAGGAGCAATGGTAGGCGAGGGGACATGCCTTGGAGACACTTGCTGTATGATTTAGGCCATTGAGTGAAACAGAGTGCAGGACTAGATAGGTCACAGGCCTGATCCAGTAAGGCTCTTCTTATGTCCCTATGCTCAGTGTCAGTTGGGGTCTTCCAGAATAAACTATCTGGAATTAATTAAACTCCATATGATAAATTATACAGCAAGTATCTCCATCCCCTATTAAAAATGACAAGGGTGTGGTGACAGCCGACAACCTGGATGGCTTTAAGAGGGGTTTGGATGACTTCATGGAGGAGAGGTCTATCAATGGCTACTAGTCGGAGGGCTGTGGGCCACCTCCAGCCTCAAAGGCAGGATGCCTCTGAGTACCAGTTGCGGGGGAGTAATGGCAGGAGAGAGGGCACGCCCTCAACTCCTGCCTGTGGCTTCCAGCGGCATCTGGTGGGCCACTGTGCGAAACAGGATGCTGGACTAGATGGGCCTTGGGCCTGATCCAGCAGGGCTGTTCTTATGTTCTTATGTTCTTATGACAAACGAACACAATTTTCAGGAGCCACATTGTAGCACAATACTTACTCCCAATATGTTCTAGTAACTACTTCTTTCCACCCAAAACATAAGAGCTTTGCTGGATCAGACCAAAGATCTATCGATTGCAGTTGCTCTTTCCCTTAGTAGCCAACCAGATGCCTCTAGGAAGCCCACAAGATGGGCATGAAGGCAATAGCCCTTCTTTGCTGTTGCCTCACATATAGAGGCAAAAGCAAAGAAGGAATATAGAGGTATAGACACCTGTGTATTCAGAGGTATGCTGCCTCTGAACATGGAACGTCTACATAATCATCATGGAACAGAGCTTAGCCCAATTCAGACATTATGCTGCACAAGTGTACAGATGTCTGTACTGTGGGGATCCAGGGCCAAGTGGCACCCAGAAGTTCCAGGATGCCCTGCACAACCGCACGGGGCATCCTGGAGAGACCCCCAGGGTTGAGAGGTTTGTTTCAGCCTCCCGGCAGGGGTCTCCTCATATGTTGCCACGCTGTGGAGCCGCACCAAGGCAATACACGATCAAAAAGACGGGGTTAGCGGAGCACTCGCTCCGTTAACCTGGGCTAAGGGGAGGGGGAATTACCAAGGTTTGCTGCTGGGAGCCACATGGCACCCGTGGCAGCAGACAATCAGCAAAAAGCAGGCTAGGCTCCCTTAGCCTGCTTTTTGCTGATCGTGAGAATCTCCTCAATGTTATCTGTCCATATAAAGTCAATGGCACTAAAGATTCTTAGGGAGCCTCTTACCCTTCTTCCTCCCCAAGATAGCAAAATCCACTTGGGTTAAAATAAATCACTGACACTTCACTTTTCCTTTTCTGCTAGTAAAAATCCCTGGTTGATTTTTAGACTAGACAGAAATTTATCCTGAATGTTTGATGCTGCTCTTTACTTTGTCCTATATTTCTTTTACCATTAATGTACAATGTGATGTGTGCACAGAGAAAAACAGACACTAAAAGCATCATAAATGTGTACTGACAGATATCATTTAGCTGAACCAATATTGCAATCCTGCCTATAATACATTGCCATATACAACAAGCATTGCCTATGAACCTCTGCCCCAAAGCTTTTATAATACAGCAAGGGCCATTTTAAATAAGGCAGTTTATTGCCCAGTCATACTATGTATTCCCACCACTGTTGTTTTTCATATTTGTTATTTGATTTGAATTTACTTCCCTATAACCCAGCTTCACATCTTGAATGAGACCAGAAATCTGTCTTTGGTACCAGTAAAAAGCATGGTTCTTCAGCAATTAACTAAATTAACTTTATTTGCTACTTGTGCAACAGTACATTTTGAATTGCATAGGGGTCTCCAGTATGGGTCTGCAGTATGCTGTGGCATGGAGCATTACAGAGAGTTAACGCTTTGCATCTCGTCAGCCACTGTTTGCACCTAATATTGTCAATCTCTCCATTGAGAGAATGTCCCAAATTTGGGGTTTTAGGCATTTTTTGGTGGATTGCCAACATTTCACTGGCAAGATCTTGTGGCAATGAACAAAATAAACATGAATTTGTTCTCTTTAGGGTTAGTTATTATTAAATATGTGAGAATAATAGCAGACCACTTCTAATAACTCAACTATTTATTGCTAACAATTCACTGTTAGCAATAACAGTGGGGGAAATGCATAAAACCTTTGATTAATATGGGACTAGGATAGGAGACAAGCACGGTTTATCTGCAGACTCCATCTAGTCCATCTGAGCTTAGACCTGTTCAGCTATCTGACATCATACAAACCCAACTACTCACACAGGCTTCTGATATAAAGATGATACTGTTTCCAGTAGTTCACCCACATGGCCTTCTTAAGGCAGCAATATGCACTAGTTATACTCTTCAAATGTAGGTTTCTGGCTACATGTCCCTGTTCCCTTTATCAAGCCTGGATAGGCTTATTGGGTCTGGCCTCAGAGCAGGGATGGGGAGGGGGTTGAGCATCACCCACCCTGTGCCTTCTCTGTCCCAGGCTGCTTGGTCCTTGTGTCTGCCCTCTCCGGGCGACCCAGATACTCTCCACCAGCCAGATTCTCATCCCCGGCCAGCCCCTTATATGCCTCCTCACAGGCTATGCGTCACCAGTCCCCAATTACGGGGCCAACACCCCTTTTTATTCCCTGTAATTGGCTACTCTTTACAGCTGTGGCCAATGCCTTTCCCCCTTCTTCCTCCTTCTGCTCAGACCCCCTTCCTTTGTGATGTGTGCTGCTGATGTTATCCTCACACGCCTCCCCTTCAGCCTTTTCAGGGCTCTGCTCCTCCACTAGAGCCAAGTTCCTGCCTGATGGCAGTCTTTCCTCCACTTCTCCCTGGCCACCACCCATCCCTGTTGCCTTGGGTCCCCTCACCACCCCACCCTCGGTGGTAAAGACAGCTGGCCTCGCTGGACAGTAGGTTTCTTCCTGAAGCCTCTAGAAGCTTGTGGTTTTGAGTCTACTTTGCTTTCATAGTAAGTCTTCTTTGGTCTCCCCACTATTGATCAACTGAGCAGTCAAAGTGAGTTAGATGTGGAGCTGGTTTACATAACTCTTTTAAGTTCTGTATACCAAAGAAGTTAATAACTATGAGCCTTAAATGCGCCAGCTCTAAATCTTAAAATAAAAAATTATCACAGCTGGTATTGTATATAAAATATGTGAAAAAATAAAATAATGTTCAATTATACATAAGGGCCAAAAGTGATGAAGGCCACCCAGCTGAAAACAGCAGAGTAAATTTGGGTAAACAGAACATAATTGCCTTAGTCAGAATACAACTTCAACTTCATTACAGAACAGAATCTGTCTTTCTCATAGCTACAGTCAAACACCCTGTTACATTACATGTTGAAATGCAAAACAATAATGTGTGATTAACAGAAGTAAGACACAGTCCCACCTCACCCCCCACCCCCCAAATAACGTTTCTTTTAGGCACAAAACCAAATTTATTTATTTTTGCAAAAATGTGCTGTCTCAGATATCATGATGTTTCATCAGAAAATACTATCAACTAGATTTTCCGTAGCAAGACCCTGTACTGTTGTAACAAGTATGCATGTCATATGTTTCTTCAGCATTCTAAACACAGTATTGTTTAGATCCAGGAAAAGAGATAAAAGATTGCTAACCAATTGTGACTTCTTCTTTGGTGGTTTGGATTAGAATCAATCTGGGAGCCAGAGACAAGTTCAATGTAAGTTATATTACAGATGAAAAGTATCTATTTAAATTAGGGCACTGTTTAGCCTAAACCATATTGACAACTATCAGCCTGTAATATTAAGTGATATGGAATATGCTTCCCCAGCTCCTAAGATTCTGAAAGGAGGAATAGCCACTTCCACAATAAGTACCTCCGTCTTATCTGGATTCAGCTTCAGTTTATTCTCCCTCATCCAGCCCATTACTGCTTGAGGCAGGCATTTAGGGAGGATATGCCAGCTCCTGAAGAAGTTGACATGGAGAAGTAGATCTGGGTGTCATCAGTGTACTGGTAACACCCAGCTCCAAATCCCCTGATGATCTCTCCCAGAGGTTTCATGTAGGTGTTAAAAAGCATTGGAGAGAGTACGGAGCCTTGAGGATTGTTGAATTGAGGGACACCATACTTAAGCTCAGATTTCGAAGAGCAACGTTCTCCAATTGACACCATCTGGAATCTATCCGAGAGGTAGGAGCGGAACCACTGTAAAACAGTGCCTCCCACCCCAACACCCCCAGACATTCCAGAAGGATACTATGTTCGATAGTATTGAAAGCTGCCAAGAGATCCAAAAGGACCAACAGAGTCACATTTCCTCAGTCCATTCCCAATTGGAGATCATCCATCAAGCCAACCAAGGCAGTCTCCACCCCATAGCCTGCCCGAAAACCAGTTTGAAATGGGTCTAGATAATCAGTTTCAACCAAGACTGCCTGGAGCTGAGAGGCAACCACTCTCTCATTTACCTTGCCCAGCCATGGGAGGTTAGAAACAAGCCTATAATTGCTCAACTCTGCAGGATCTAATGCAGGTTTCTTTAGAAGAGGTCTAATAATTGCGTCCTTTTGACAAGGAGGCATCCTGCCCTCCCTCAGAGAAGCATTTATGATTTCTATCAGGCCACCTACAACATCCTCCCTGCTAGATAGAACAAACCATGTTGGACAAGGGTCAAGAGAACAAGTGATAGGCCTCATCGCTCCAAGCAGCTTGTCCACATCCTCAGCAGTCACAAAATGAAACCGATCCAGTCGAATAGCATAAGAGGAGTTGTTGGACACCTCCAGTTCAGACATCAAATTAATTCTGGAGTCTCCATCTAAGTTGGCCCGAATCCAAGAGATTTTATCTGCGAAAAACTCTTTAAACACATCGCAGCAGGTAACTGATGACTCCAAATTCTGGTTCAAGGGAGGAGGGGCAGATACTAGTCCCCTCACAACCCTGGATGTGAACTCGCAGAGGCAATACGCACAGAAAAGAACTGCTTCTTTGCCACACGCATTGCCTGAGCATAGCTCTTTAAATGTGCTCTATGTTGTAATCTGTCAGATTCGAGTTGAGTCTTTCTCCACTTGCGCTCCAGTTGCTGTAGATCTTCCAGATACCAAGGGCCCAATTTTGAAGCGGTTCGGAGGGGACGCTTGGGAGCAATCGTGTCTACAGCCCTGGTGAGCAAGTTGTTCCAATTCTCACCCAGGGCATAAACAGGATTACCAGCAAAGCCAACACTGAATCCCTCCAAGGCTTCTTGGAGTCCTACTGGATCCAATAACCTCTTCGGGCAGACCATTCTAATAGGCCCCTCACCCCTGCAGAGGTGGGAAGTAGTTGTAAGTCCAACCTTAACCAGATGGTGGTCCATCCATGACAATGGGGAAATCACAGGAGTCCCCAACCACGGAACACCACCCTGATCAGAGTAAAAGACCAAATCAAGCGTGTGACCTGCAATATGTGTCGATCCAGAGACCACTTGGAATAGGCCCATAGTTGTCATAGCTGCTATGAACTCCTGAGCTGCCCACGACAAATTGGTCCCAAAATGAACATTGAAGTCCTCCAGTACCAAAAGTCTGGGAGACTCCAATGCGAGTTCCGCGACCCAGTCCGTGAGCTCAGTAAGGGATTCCATTGGGCAGCAGGGCAATTGGTACACCAACAGAAGTCCCAATCTATCCCTGGTCCCCAAACATAAGTGCACACATTTGATATGGTCTGATACCCTAACAGGGACCCTGGTAAGGGAGATGTTATCCTTACAGACCACAGCCACTCCACCTCCCAGCCCACGTCCCCTCACCTGCTCCTCTACAGAATATCCTGGCGGGAGAAGCTGGGGCCAGACTGGACCACTAGCCTCCCTCAACCAAGCCTCGGTTATAAATACCAGGTCGGCCCCTTCATCCATAATCAGATCATGGATGAGTTCAACCTTATTTTGGACCAACCTGCCATTGCAGAGGAGCAAGGTAAGGCTATGTGGGTTGTTGGCAGTGCTCCCCGAGGTCACATTTAATGGACATCATCTAAGTGCTGGCTCTGGTGGTCCTCTACTTGGGCAAGCAGATGTTTGGGGGACTCTGCTGAGTCAGGAGATGAAGGTGAGGCTCCATTCTTGGGACTTGTTGGAGGTACTAGCTCTGGTTTCCCTGGGTCTGCTGAGGGTCCTAATAGTCCAAAGTCACGCTGGGTCTGGGTCACAGAGTTTTTGCATTGCATCTTATCGCCTGAACTGTCTGCCTCATCACCCAGTTGGGGATTTCCAAATGAGGGGTGGGATGTGGGAGGCTTATGGCATTTTTGTCATATTTGTATTACTTACAAATGCACAGAACATCTGTGAAGGAAAGCACCGTTCACACTCCCAGAAGACACCATAAAGTGTCTTCAGCCAGCCCTCACCTCCCGCCTACACCCTTTCCATTGTGTCCCAAATGTTTTCTTCACATATAACCCTGCTAACTTGGCAAAGAGGCATCTTTTAACATGGTGACTCTCTTTATTTAGCAGGGGGAGAGTAACTGGCCCTATCTACCCCCAGCACAGTACCTCCAGTGACTGTTGCTGGTGTCTATCTTATGTTTCTTTTTAGATTGTGAGCCCTTTGGGGACAGGGATCCATCTTATTTATTTATTATTTCTGTGTGTAAAACGCCCTGAGCCATTTTTGGAAGGGCAGTATAGAAATCAAATCAAATCAAATCAAATCAATCAATCAATCAAATATACCTCTTCTGTCAGCCCACTTTCTCTTGATGGGGTGAGGTGTGTCCTCTTTTCCAAGCTCTGATTACTCTCCCATTTGAAATCCTCAGAGTGTCTACTTCCTGTCTCCCAGCCAATAGCTCCCGTTAAGGAAATATCAGCTAACCATCCTGGGCCATGAATAAGCAATGTCCCAAATAGAGTATGGCCAGCCCGTAAAAGCAATTATAGAATGTTAATAATGTAATAATATAATCATATCACTATTTCCTAAAATGAAGTGTACTTGAGATGCCTGTTCATGTGATCTATTTATGTTTACAGGGAACAAAAATCAGGATGACTTAACACTGAACTTGATCCCACCCCCTATGCCACATATTGCTCTGCTCCTTTAATTTATACATAGTGGCTGACATCCTGAGTAAATTCCTCAGTGAAATTCCTCTCAATGAAATTAATATGACAAATTAGTCATTACTAACTTGTCCTATTAATTTTGATGATAATTCTGTTGAGTAATTTAGTCAGGATGTCAACTTCTGTGTATCTGTGCTTGAGAAAAAGCAATATATTGAAGATGATGAAAATTCTAATTATTTTCCTAAAATTTATGTATATTGTTAATAATGGAATAATATGTTTCTTTCAAATAGAAAGATATGTAGTATATATATAATAAGTACATTTGGTTTAAATTATTTGAATGAGATACACAGGTTATCTTCAGCCTTTGGGTATTTGGAAAGATTTTTTTTTTTTAAGGAAAGTTATTTTTATAACCTTACATATCCATTAACTATAGCAGCCTAATAGCTTGCCTTTATTCAAAAATCTCTAAATATTCATTCATAATCACAAAAAAGAAAAAGTGAAAAATGATTACTCATGATGATAAAGAATGGATATCATGCAGAAAGATAATCTGTCATCCTACACAATTCCCATTTTTGTCAATGTCTGAGAAGTACTCAGAAGTTTATTAATATCTTTAAGTATTTTGCTTGCCAAAATAAATACACAGGCTAATTCTGAAACTATGCAAATTAGTAAGAAATCTAAAGTTATAAACTGAGGAATAAAAAAATTCACATGGCAGTTAATGAACAACTCTTTGGCTTAATCTCTTTTATAGACTAAATTCTCTTAAATGCCTGAAGATTCTCCTACTGAAGAAAACACATCTGCAGTGATCAGCTTGGGCCAGAGGTGGATTTAGCATTCTTGTGGCCCTGTGCTCAGTCAGCTTAATACCCTGCCCTGCCCCCAGACCCAGCTCTCCTTGGCTGCCCAGATAAAGTGAGGTATATAAATAAATAAAAAGAGACACCTACCTTGATTGCTTTTTGAGACTTACTTTTCTTCACAGACCACTCGAAAATTGCATGACACATGAATGGAAAATGGAAAGATGAAAATAACTTTCTTTGAATAAATGATTGGCATTATTCTCCAGTTGACTGCTGAAAGGAAGTTTGGAAATACTGTGACAAATATTGGAAGTTGGGGGGAATCTTCAGGAAGGAAAAGCACAGACTCTGCCACCATTCTTTTTGCTATGTAAACCACTTGAACTTTATTGTTGTCATTCATGAGTCCCATGCCACCACACAACTGGGCTTGTTGTAAATCCACCACTGGATTCGGCTTCGGCATCAAAAAGCCCATTTCTTTTTTACCCAATCTGCTCCATCAGAAAAGGCTGCAAACCCCAGAGAAACACATCACTTCATCACTTTTTACAGTTTCCTCACATTGCAATCAGGAATCTTTTTCTTTTACTTTTGGTTTATGGCCAGCATGCGACTGAAGATTTCTCACACATTATTGCCAGAAATATTCCAAGAAGCAAATGCCATAAATGCAACTGTATAGGCACTCTTCCAAAGCACAAACAGCATTTTCCACTTGGCAGAAAAATGATACAAGTCACAAGCTCTTCTTATAATATGGTAATGTTGTCTAATATGAACAAATAAGCAGGGGATAAAGTGAAGATTCCTTTTGTACCAGGCCCTGACTGAACATGGCAAGAAACCATTGTTCATATACAGTGAAAGCTGCTGTGCATGCTGCACACATACAGTTGTGCAAATGCACGCTTTCACACATGCAAAAATTATGCAACTATGGTTGCGCAACAGTATGGCCATTGGAAGTACTGGCTGTACTATTATGCAACCATGGTTGTGCCATTTTTGCTGGTGCACAAAACCACACTTGCACAGCTGCATGCACACACTGTGTTACAACATGCACAGTGGCTTGCACTGCATATGGCACACTGTACTTATATTCACTGGCTTACACATTGTGTAATGCTTCCTATGCATTGTAATGAAACATGCACACTATTGTGCAAGTATGCTCTTTTGCAATTCTCAAGAATGGCAAAAATGCAATTGTGTGATGAATGGCCATTATTTCAAATGTCTATCATGCAACTGAATTTGTGCAATTCTTTGTGTTTTGCACAAGAGCACTCTTGCGCAACTTACAGGGCACATAGAACACTGGGCAGAATGTCAGCCACTATTCCCTATATAATATCATGGTATTATTTACTCTTCTCTGTGTTTAGAACTGCAGATCTAGGACAATGTCGAAGCTTTGTTTATTTATTTGTAGTGAGCTGGAGGCCTTCTGGTTTTGTTTTATGACTTTGAGGTTGGAGTTTTTAATTAGAGATAATTATATTTACATCCCTAAATTATAGCCACTTGATGAAGATTAGAATGTCATGTCATTCTTGACTGCCTTGAAGTCACTGTGAGTTAAGTGACTGCTTTTTGCGATTGCTACCTGTAATATAGTTAGGGCCACATATCATAGTTGTTTGCAGTGTGACAAACACTTTCATGAAGCAATGACTAATATACATAGAAGTCTCTTGAGTTGCGATTGTATCAGAATGATGGTATGACAATGATGGAGGGATAATAACACACAAAACCAGCTGATATAATAATTGCAATTCCTTCCTGCCCATAAATAATCACTCATCAACATTACTATTTAATTATTGCTCTTGTCATGATAATGACGACGATGATGATGATAAATACAATCTATCCCATCCTTCCTCCAAGGAGCTAAAGGTAACATAAAAGGTTCCCCCCAACATGTTAGACATACAACAACCTTGAGTGGTTGTGACATACGTACGAATGACATTTTGGAGGTATTTGACTCTTGTTTGTTTGTTTGTCTGGCCATGAAGTAGCCGTCTTGGCTGTCCTGCTTTCTGCACACAACAACAGCGTATGGCTTTTCTTTCTTTCTTTCTTTCTTTCTTTCTTTCTTTCTTTCTTTCTTTCTTTCTTTCTTTCTTTTTTGCTGACACAGACTATTATTTTAGGGGTTATCTCTGCTGCTAATCAGTGGCCTTTGAGGAGAGACCCAGAATGTCAAAATAAGGTGAGATAAGAGGCACTAAACCCATCAGTTTTGGCAACAAGTTTTGTTTGAGTGAGATGCAAAGTGAGACCCCAAATAAGTGAGACCCCAAACCATTAAATGGTCAGAATGGGCAAGGGCATACATAGACAGCAGAGCAGAATATCTGGCACACATCATGGAAATCATAAATTTGTACCTAGCTTTCTTAAGCTTTGTTTCTTTTGAACGATGTCTCGAACAGAGAAAAGGCTCTAAAGGGGCGAGGGGAGGAAGCCTTCAAATGCTTATCTCCCTCACAGACGATCCTGCTTTTCTTGCTGCACAAGCAGATCACTCGCCCAGACATTCACTGGCTGCAGCTGGCAGCTGGTTGGGGTTCTATTCCTAGAATGTCTTCTTAAAGGTGCCCCCCCCACCTTCAAACCAGTCCCCGCCAGTTCCGTGCACATCCCTACCCCAGAACTCTCATAATGCACCGTGCAAGTGCACAGTGCATTATGGGGAGCCTTCCAGCACTGACCGGGAGTCTACCCATGTGTAGGGGCTGCAGATAGCCACACAGCACTGATACATAACCACTAAGCCAGTTTCAGGGCACTCTCTCGCCCCAAACTCAGGCTAAGCAGTGGGCTCTCTAAGCGGGTTTGCAACCATGCCACCGCTGGGACTTGCACGGCTCCCAGCAGTTCACACATGCCAGCAAAACCAGGCTGGGCTTCCTTAGCCCGGTTTTGCCTGCATGTGTGAATAGCCCCAGTGTCTCCCTAAGGATCTAAGTGTTGTGCCTGACCACTTTGGTTCTGTCGGTTTGAAATGCATTTGCTTTGAAGCAACCTTTTAATATGCAAACTTTCTTGTAAGTAATCTTGCCTTGGCGTAACTTGTGTGCAGGATGCCAGTGACTGGAATCGCTTTTTACATGCTTTGTACGCAATAAAGAAAAACGAAGAAGAATCCCAAACCTTTTATCTGTCCAAACCATCTTTTAGGAAACCTGTCACAGAAGAAGACAGAAGAAGAAGCTGCATAACATTACGAGACTTCATTGGGACCCCAGAACTGGAACAGGAGAGCACTGGCATTGAATCATTGAAAGGTAGCTCGCCCTGTGATATTTTTGTGGGCATTGCTGGGGAAACCTGGGAACAGTAGGGCCTATTACACTATTACACTAGTAATCACAACCTGGATGGCTTTAAGAGGGGTTTGGATAACTTCATGGAGGAGAGGTCTATCACTGGCTACTAGTTGGAGGGCTAAAGGCCACCTCCAGCCTCAAAGGCAGGATGCCTCTGAGTACCAGTTGCAGGGGAGTAACAGCAGGAGGGAGGGCATGCCCTCAATTCCTGCCTGTGGCTTCCAGTGGCATCTGGTGGGCCACTGTGTGGACTACAAGATGCTCAACTAGATGAGCCTTGAGCCTGATCCAGCAGGACTGTTCTTATGTTCATTAGGTATCACAATTCAGCACAAACAACACAATTGGTAACACTGATAAACTAATCATGAGGGCAGGGGCACCCGGGGCACTCCTCACTGAGTCTAAGGTGTTGAAATTTGACTTCTGGCCATGAAATATTTCTGATCCAGTCTCTGAGATCTCGGAGGAGTGAGAGTAAACAATGTTGCAAACAAACACTCCTTTGAAGTGGTTAAGACTGGCTCCAGGTTCTTTGCAACATTGAATCAAGAGCAACAGCAGCAATCATTATAGAGGAGAGAGAGAAGGAGAGGAGGGAGGGAGGCTAAGTATGAGGGTGGGGAAGAAACCTTCTTTGCCTCAAAGGCTAAAGAAGAGCATGTTTTTATAAAAATAGGAAAGAGGATAATAGATTGTAATATCAGTCAAATGGACGGTGGGTCAGGAATGGACGGGAAGAAAAGTGCACTCAGGTTTTCAAGTTAGGATGCAAGCAGAGTGTACCCTTGGGATCCAATCCGCCCATAAGTCACCACCTTTGCAGGCAACCATTTTTGTGCAGGTTATGTAACAGCTGTCTGCACCTTGTGCACAATTTTGCAATGCACATTCAAGTTAGAGGGAAAAGTAGCATTCAAAAAAACACTCCTTTTCATGGTTTTACAGCTAACCATGGACCAAAAAAAAAAAAAAAATCTGTGAGAGGCTGTACATCGTCTGCACAACCAACACCACTATCCATGGGAATCACAAAGAAGATGGAATATATAAATGTCTCAAAAGACACACGGTTCTTGATGCCAAACTTCTCTCTGTTCTCTCATTGAGGCTATTCCCATGATCAGGCGAAATTGGGTTAGGGGAGCCTAGCCCGATTTTGCCTGATTGTGGGAACCATTAGGCTCACAGGTGAGTCCGGTGGCCTCCAGGCGGTTAACCCGCCAAATCACCCCACCTCTTAAACCAGGTTTGCGGAGCAAGCACTCTGCAAACCCGGTTTTTCTGCTCCTGAGTTGCCGTGGCACGGCTCTGCGCCATGGCTACTCATGAGGAGACCCCCAACCGGGAGGCTGAGAAGCAGCCTCCTGGCTCAGGGGTCTCTCCAGCCCCGGGCAGCTCCGTGACGGAGCCGGCAGCTGTGTGGGCGGCCTCTGTGGCCGCTCAGAGCAGACTGTCGGCTCATCTGCGGGGAGAGCGGGCTAAGCTAAGCCCGCTCTACTCGCAAACTCCGTAGAGGCTCTTCTCACGGATCGTGAGAAGAGCCTCCATGAAACAAAAAGAGGGTGGACCTTCAGATGTCTCACTGTTGTCTTTAATAGGCCCCAACACATTCAGGATAAAATCCTTTGTCAAGAGCATTTTCAAAACTTTATAAAACATTTTAAAAAGAGGCTAAAGTCAACCAATCTCACCACAACCCTGCTCCTTCTGGTATTTAGCACCTGGCTGCAAAGCTCTTAAGGTGCATTAAGTTGCCTCAGACCCTAGATTACACATGTTTTATATTTATAATGACTGACGTGATGTGCAGCCTACTGCCTCTATAAGGATCCATTGCAGGGCTTCAAAGGAAGCTCCAACACTGCCCTGAGGCATAAACCAGACAGCTGACAAGAAATCCATTAATAAAAACATAAAACAGATACAAATATATACATTGGCTCACACTCAAAATGTTTTCCCAATGTAGTTATCTTTCTGGAGAAAGGCAGTGCCCCTGTGAGGTCAGAGCTTGGCTGATTGCCTTGAAGTTCTGGCTAACCGCCTATATGTTTAGGAAAGCTGGTGGGTTCTTGTCCAATCTCTCCGCTGATGGCTCCTAGTCTCCTAACTCTGATAGCCCAAGGAGCTTGCTGTATTGAGCTGTCACCCCATCTGATAAAAGGAATGGTAAGCTCAGTGGCAGGGTGAGGTGGGAGACAGAGGCTGCATTCAGACAATACACAAAACCAGAGTTACAGGTTACCAGCAAACCTGTAACTCCAGTTTCGTGCAATGTCGAATGCATGCAACTATGGTCTCGCAACCAAGGTTCAGTTTACCTACCAAACTGGAATTAGGAGCTGGGATTACTCCTCAGTTTCACTGCTCTAAACCTCTGTTAGAAGAGGCGGTTGTGTTGTCTGCATGCATCCACCACTCTAACTGTGGTTACAGGTTATGCGACCAGTGAGAGGCCAGCTCGGAGCAGCACCAACAGTGTTTACACCTGAGGGCTTACCCAGCACTTCATGGTGTGTTCCCTGACTAAATGCGGTGCCCCTCTCTACACACTTCCTACTTCCTCTGCCTGCCAACAGGCACACCAGGCCTTGCTGCTCTTCTAATTAAAGGGCTAGCAGCACTACCTGGGAGCACTGCTTGAAGTCTGTGATTCTTGCAGCAACAGTGGTGGTAGGTCTGTGTTGGATGCGCTGGACATGTAGAACACCTCCCACACACACCCCTGTGAGCGATTTCCTGGAGCTGTGAAGCCATGCCCACAGCCTGGCACTGGCATGGCTGTACAAGTGAGCGGAACCAAGCTTGGAGGACCAGAAAGTGGGAGGGGAAACTCTGCCTCTGGACTTTCCCAAACTGGGAAAGGTGGGGGGTTGTCTGCGATGCAACCCCCCAGTTTAGAATATTAATGGCAAACTGCAGTTCTAAGCCAGTTCCTGCGATGTCTGAATGTGGACAGAGAGGCAGCTGGGACATGGCAAAAGTATGAACAGGCCTCAGCTGTGGCTCATTCTGACCCCACACACTCACAAACACACACACTGCACACTACCCATACCAGTTGCCATGGGTAGATCCACTTAATTTTATCTACTGACAAACAAAATATTAATAGAATATTAATATTAAAAATATCTACTGGCAGACAAAATTCCAAGGGTGACCTTGGCTGTGACTAAATTCCTGTCAGTTGCTATAAGAACAAGGACGTAACTGTAAATTATATTAAGATGATGGTATGACTGTTTTATGGACATGGGATGAGGGTTATTTGGAGCCATTTGATGTTCTGTACATATGTACTGTATTGCCGTATTCCACTGTGGCTCATTCTTGCGTCTCAGCTATAATTTTTTGTTTTGTTTTATTTCTGGTCTATTACGACGACGCATATTTATATACTGCTTTTCAGCAAAACTTCCCCTGACTGCAACAAACTGACTGTACATTGGCCAACATCCAGACTAGCATTACATTGGTGAAGCAGTGTTGAGTTCCAGATAAAAGGTGTGCTATTGCACAAGCATGACCCTCAGGGACATATTTTGTTGCGGCACAGTGGACTTCAGGGGGAAGGGGAGATGGTTGAAAATCACTCCTTCCAACAACAACAACAAATATTTATATACCGCTTTTCAACAAAAGTTTCCAAAGCGGTTTACATAGAGAAATAATAAATAAATAAATAAATAAATAAATAAATAAATAAATAAATAAGATGGAACCCTGTCCCCAAAAGGCTCACAATCTAAAAAGAAACATAAGATAGACACCAGCAACAGTCACTGGAGGTACTGTGCTGGAGGTGGATAGGGCCAATTACTCTCCCTCTCCTAAATAAAGAGAATCACCACGTTTAAAAAGTGCCTCTTTGACTAGTTGGCAGGGGTCCACTGCTAACTTCCACCGCTTATGAAATGGCACACTATTAGTCTGAAACTCAGCATTTTTGCACTGGCGCAGTGCTAGTCTGCATATTTGCCATAATCATTAATAAGACACCAGTCCACATGGAAAGAAACAGAAAAAAGCCCCATATGGGGGCCAATAGATGGTTTTTGATGGTCAAAAGCACACTGGAACAACAGCATCTTCACCTGACATCTGAAGACAGGCAGGAAGGGAACTGACTGGATTTTTCAGGGCATAGAATTCCACAAAGTGTGCATCACCAGCAAGAAGGATCTGTCTTATATACTCACCCACTGTACCTCAATCATCTATAGAAATATAGAGCAGAGTCTCCACCAAAGATCTAAGCACGTGACTGAATTTGTAATTAACCCACATTTCTTTTAGAAACTAATTTGTTATCTAAGGTTTTCCCAAAACACAATAGAAGGTGGCCCTGTTCACAAAATCATCCAAATCTAGATTTAATTTGGGTTACCAACATTTGTGTGATTGTGTGAACCTATGCCAAGATGGGAATCTCAGGCTATAAACCACCTTGGCATGGGCTCACACAATCATGTGAATGTTTGTAACCCACATTAGTTTAGTTTAGTTTATTATTGTCAACTATCAAAGATCAGCAAATGCAATTTAAAACTTTACAGAAAAGTACGGATAAAAAATAAAATAAAATAGCAATGGTAATAATCAGAAGGAGAACAAATCCTATTTGCATATAAAGATAGCTGTTATCCAACACCTAACCAAGCCAAGAATCTAAAAGACAGGACAGGAAATTAGTTGCTGTCAAGTCCTAATAGCAATAGAGCAAAACTTAGCCACCTTATACGTAATAGAGGGAATTTTAACTGTAAGTAAAAAAGCAACATAAAATTCTTCTGAATGACCAGGTAAAGATAATACAATTGGAGTTCATAAAGTATGTCGTATAGAACAGTGTTTCTCAACCTTTTTGGACTCAAGGACCGCTAAATCATTTGTGCAGAGTGTCAAGGACCGCTACATTCTTTGTGTGCAGTTTCCCGGACCAGCAGTTAGTAGAGGGGTTTCAAGTTTAATTTTATTTTATATATCTAAGACTTTATACCGGTCCAAAACTTGCATCTACTTGCAATTAACTTGCAATTAAAATAATGTCATAAAATAAAATTTGTTAAACAATAAACTATTTTATTTACATACTATTTACACAAGAAATTAATTAAGAAATTAAATAATGTCATAAAATAAAATTTGTTAAACAATAAACTGTATTTTATTTACATACTATTTACATATCAAAATGCACACAATGTTAATGTGAACATTATATTCAAATATTTTAGGAGCAGAGGAAGAAGTCTGATAATGAGATATTCAAAATAAAACCTTGGTATGAAAACCAACAATATTCTTCCTTTCCATGTAGCCATAAATAAGAGCCATGTCTGCTTACTGGAAAGTATGCATTCCCAAATTCCAAGGAGACTCTTAGTACATGCATATAAAAAAAGAATCATTAAAATAGAACACATTCAAGCACTATTTGAATGCTTGCATTACTTTCTCCCAAAAGCAATATTGGGGCTGTATTTGTGAATGGCAAAGAGATGACAAACTTTTGGTACAGTGGTAGAAAGGGTGTTCTCCAAAGCCATCCTCAAGCAAGCAGATCTTTCCCAGTCAGTACTACTTGATCCTCCATTTCTTCATATCTAGCAAGCTCCTTTATGAGGCGCAGCAGGTCGGCGCAGCCCTCAGACCGCGCGGCTCGGAGATGGAACGGGGCCATTTTCGCGGGGGGGGGCGGATGGGATGGGATCCAGGGACTGCCTCTGTTTGCAGGCCAGTGCTTCTGTGCAGCATCCCAACTCTGTGGCCATGCACAGCACTGCTGGCTTATTTAAGCCCACGTAACGTGGGACTGCAAAAGAAAAGTTGCAGGAGACTCAGAGTTGTAGCGGAAGAAGAGGGAAGCGAGGCGTCGCCAAAACAGAGAAAGGGCTGGAACAGAAGAAGCGGCTAGGAGGAGTAAGAGCGAGCGAGGGCGGGCGAAAGGGAGAGGCTAGCAGGTCGGAGTGGGGTTTGAGAGCAGAGAGGCGAGGGAGCAACAAGAGGCAGGGATTGGGCAGGGCCGAGGGAGGAAAGCCCGCAAAGAGCGGAGTCAGGGTGAGGAGTCTGCGCCAGGGAAAGCCAGATTAAGGAGTGGCACTTTGGGAGCAACTTTTGTCGAGTGCGGAGCGAAGAAACTTGGAACAGGGCCATTTTCCCGGGGGGGGGGGATGGGATGGGATCCGGGGACTGCCTCCGTTTGCAGGTCAGTGTTTCTGTGCAGCATCCCAACTCTGTGGCCATGCACAGCACTACTGGCTTATTTATCCTCAATGCTCTGCTCTCCACTCCCTCGCGTGAGTCCCCGATAGTTGAAGAGCAGGAGAAGCAGTCGACGGCGGCGGCACAGGCACAGTCAGGCGCCAAGCATCCCCCTGGCAGCACAGAGGGAAAAAAACCGCAATCTCAGTGGCAGCTTCTTCAAGTAGTTTGGGGCCGATTTGGCCCGTCTTCGGCCATGTGGGGGCGGCGGCGGCAGCTTCTTTGGCCTGAAATTGGGCCTTTGTGGGGGCGGCTGGGCGGCGGCTGCAGCCGCGGCAGTTGTTTGGGGCAGGCAGTAGTTTGGGCCTATTTCGCCGTCTTCGGTCGTGTGGGGGCGGCGGCGGCTTCTTTAGCTTCTGTGGGGGCAGCTGGGTGGGCGGTCGGTGGCGGCGGCAGTCTGGGCCGATTTGGGCCCAGACTGCCGATTCTGGGCCTTGATCTGGCCATGTGGGCGACAAGCGAGAAAGCGGCAGGGAGGGGTAAGTAAACCCTCCCGCCCTCCTAAATATACCCCCCCTGCAGTTGGTCAAAGCAAACACTCACAGCCTCAGCACCTCACTTATTTTTAGCCCAGTAAGTTTAAGCAGCTCACCTTCAAAGATCTCAAAAAACCACCTTCCAGCAACCACCCAATTTCTCCACTCACTCACTCACTGACTGGGCTATCTTCCCGCCTCGGCACAAGCCCCGCCCCTGCTCCACCCCTATTGGCCACTGACGTTCCAGGAGCCTCGGCATTTCCGGGGAGAGAAAAACTTTTACAGCGGAGAGAAAAGCGGATAGAAAAACAAGCGTATTCAGTTTGGAGCCCTGCCTTCCTAGTCGCGGACCGGCACTCAAGCCTCCGCGGACCGCTGCCGGTCCGCGGACCGGCTGTTGAGAAACACTGGTATAGAATAAACAACGCAACAGAACATGTTGTACATTTTCAACATCCCCTAGACCAGTGTTTCTCAACCACCAGTCCATGGACCAGTGCTGGTCCATGAGGCATTGGGTACCAGTCCGTGAGGCATCACTAATAAAAAAAACACCACCAAAAAACCAATTTTGGGCCTGTGGGGGCCACCAGGAGCTCATTTCCAGGCAGCACTTGCTGCTGGATAGCATTCATTTCACTTCCTTGAAATGAACATTATCCAGCAGTGAGGGCTGCCTGGCAATGAGCTCCGGAGAACTGCTCAAAATTGTTTTTTAGGAGGTGCCTGGGGGTGGGCGTGGGGGTGATGGGGGTGACCCCCTTACTAACTGCTGGTCCAGAAAACTGCGCATGAATAATGTACCAGTCCATGACTCCAAAAACATTGAGAAACACTGCCCCAGACCACAAGGACAAAGTCTGTCACTCCTTGGGACCTTCAAAAACCTCCCAGAAAGCACTGCAAAGGGCAGTACATTGTGTCTCGCCCTGAAAAAAGCCCTTTGATGGTGGGTGTAACCCACATTAAACCTAGATTTGAATGATTGTGTGAACCAGGCCAGCGTGACTTCAACTTCACTAGAGAGTATCACATCCCTTATTAAAGGTGATCTGTTCTTTTACCCTAATTCTATAGTAGTTTAATCTGCTTAGGGACTGCTTATTAATTTAGGATGATTTGATGGCATATGTTTTGCTGCAAGATGTTTGCAGATCTCATTAAAGTGGTCTTTAACCTAACCAACATCCCTGTTTGTATACAACAGTGCATTTTGGCTTTCATTCATGAAATTCTTAGATATATAGAGCAAGTGAACAGTTACTCTAAATTATTACAGGGTGACAAATATATCAAGCCTTGTTTAAGGTGAAACTGGAGAAGTTTATGGTATTGACAAGAGTCACATATATTTACAACCACGCTCGGTTTTTATTACTTGTTGTTAGGTGCACAATGTAGAGTACAAATTGTAAGCAAAAAAAATTGTTTTTTTCATGAAAAGATTCAGCTGGGAGACTAAAATTATAGCTTTGTCAACATTTTTTGCCAGATGTCTCAATCAATCTCTATCAAAGCTAGGCAACTCCGATCCAGCGAGCTTAGTTGTGAATGAGTCCCATTGAATCCAAGGGAACAAGTGTGTCCAGATCAATGAGCCCCATTTTCAAATGGACTTAGACACAACCAGATTTAGCTGGACCACAGCCAATACGTATAGCTCTATTGTGATGCAATTCTGATTTGAAAGGGATTCAAAAAGCTGCAGGTTTTAGATCTTCCCAGGTTTCACTTTCAGTAGGACAAAGGTCGTGATAGTCAGGGTAATCCAGGGAATCTGGTTCAAGCCGCATGATGCCAAGAAACAGGACAAAGATATTGTTGTGCATTCTCCACTTCCTTGAGCAATGAGACAGTGAAATCTGGGGTTGCTTTTCTTCGGAAGAGAGAGCACTGGCAGTGGCAGCTCAGGACCCCTTTGCACTTGTTGCAGGGCCCCTTCCCTTTTTTAAAGTAGCTGTGGTTTGATTTCATGTGCAGGCCTATGGGCACATGCCCAT
The DNA here is from genome assembly GCF_027244095.1 of Hemicordylus capensis. NCBI lineage: Eukaryota > Metazoa > Chordata > Lepidosauria > Squamata > Cordylidae > Hemicordylus > Hemicordylus capensis. The sequence continues at coordinate 49,738,767 of NC_069661.1, read as the reverse complement.
CTCTGCCTCCTCTTCCTTTGCAGTAGCCACCTTGTATTGCACACTGTGTGCACTTTCATCTTCTGCTGGGCTGATGATGAGAAGATGAGGAAGTGGATGAGGAAAGAGTAGATGCAGAGCATCTCCAGTACTCTAATGCCCCTTCCTCATGTCCTTTTGCACTCCTCCCCTTTCTCATTATTAGCCCAGTAGCAAATCAGGGAGGAGATGGAGGAGGGGTGTGTGCATGTGCCTGGAGGCAGTGACAAAGAGGGGGTAATCCACTGCTTGAGGCAACCACTTCACCTAAACTCCTGGAAGAACCATCACAAGCAGTGCTTCCACTGATGGCACATTATCGTACTCTTTACAAATATACAAGGAGAGCATACATGGAGGCAAACAACATGCACTCCTAGCAGACAATAGGTCCATTTTCTAACATCAGATCCCCAGAGACAGGCCCTGTCCCCGTAAGACACTTCTAGCCTTCAACTAATTCTCAGCTATTTTTCCAGGGCCAAACTACTCTTTATGCTGGAGTTCTCTGTAATTCCACATGTCATTTTCTTCTTGTAAAAGTAGTCACAGATGGGCCTGATTTGGATCTGTGCCATGACACATTGGGGAGTGGAATATAATCCTTTCCCAAGCACCATGGGGGGTCTCCAATTCAAAGTGCCCTCTCCAGTGGCAATTAATCAATTAATTAATATATGTATATAATGCCAAAGCATACGTCTCTGAGCAGTGCACAACACAACAAAACAAACAAAAACAATAGAAATTTAAAACAAAACATTAAAAGTATTAAAGCTGTAAATCTAATTAAAAGCCTGGGTGAACAACAAATGTGTCTTCAGTGCCTAAATTTCCAATTTCCAGGCTAAAGAAAACAAACCTGGAGATTTTAATGGCTTGATATTGTGAAAAGCATTAGAAAGGTTATTGCGGGGTGGGGGGAGGGAGGGGGGGTCTCCAGGAATAGCTTTATTCAGAGTTAGTAGCCCTAATCCCTTTACCTAGAGGCAGTCACCTTCTGATTACTATCTGGTTAAACACTCAAGAAAGACCTCTAGCCCAGGTATCAAAAGGCCATCTCCTAACAATTAGCTCTCACTGAGGAAATACCAGCCAATCCTTCTAAGATCTTAACAAGCAATCTCCCAATCAAAAGATTGGTTACCCAGCAGCCCATAGCAATAAACTATATCTATTCTAAGCCCTGTATAATTATATTTGGGAGAGTAGCTTGACTGGAGAGATGGATATATAAAGATATAAGGTGGTTTGAAAGAGATTTTTGAAATGCTAAACATTCTTCAAAGAATGTTTCATCAAAATCCCAGATCTGTGATACTCATTTCTAAATTAACAAATACATTTATCTGTGAATCTGGGGTTCACAGGGAAAGAAATTCTTGTCCACTAGGCTTGAAAAAAACAGAAGATGGTACAAATATTCACTGCATTTCTAACCAGGATTGAATTTAACAGCAGACCAAGAATGCAACTGAAAAACTGCACAAAAACCACCAGTAATAAGCATCTTCCACCCAAACAAAAAATGAGGAGGCTCCCGGCCAAACGATGACTCAGCTCCCACATGCTGCCTCCTCGATCTGTACTTTTCCTAATAAGCAGACAGACTGTATATCGTCATGACAAAAAGTTTGCAAAACAGGCTTGGAACTTGGTAACCTCAAAAAAGGGGAGGAAAAGAAATCTGGATAAATCTGTGTCACAATATAAACACAGGATCGAAGAACTGGAATTCAGTCAAATATCAATCATTTCTAGGATCCTAGGATACTTTGATTCTATTTATTTAATATTTGATAGCCTTCCTGCAATTTTAAAAGTCAAGGCAGGCTTTGTTCTTTTGATTAAAATATGCTTTAAAAACTGTTCTAGAGCTCTTACCAACAGTAATGAGCAGTGAGTTCAACTTGCAGTGGTGGGGGTGGGGTGATAATGTCAGGAGTCCGGTGTCCAAGTCAAGGTCCTTGTCAGGGCTGCTGGAAGTTCTCCGGCATCCTCTCTGGTCCGTCTGTCTGACATCTTCATTGAGGTTAATTGTTTGTTGTTGAAAATGAATCCACTCTCATTTGCTACCAGAGAATCTACACTCAGAATGCCTCAGAAACAACAAAACCCAGCACCCCTTGGGCTTGTGGGTATGGGGGTGGTTGGCAACCTATGTGCACTACATCACCACTTGCTCTGGGATACCCCAGTGCCCCCCAAGTGGAGTTATGGGGCTACTGAAATCCCCATTATTCCCTATGGGGAGGAAGCTTAAAGACACACAAATTTAAGAAATTATTTAAAAATCGCCCCTTTGCCCAGTTCCTTTGAAATCTGGGTGGTGGCAGGCATCCATTGGGGCACTACCACTCAATCCACTCTTCTGCCCCCGAAGCCCCTTTTCTGCCCTGAATCTGCCCCAAAGACGCACAAACTTCAGAAATTCTTTAAAAATCAACCCTTTTGCCCAATCACTCTTAAACCTGGATGGTAGCAGGCACCCATTGGGGCACTACCACCTGACCCACTGGGGCACTCCTAGGAGGCACCCACAGGCAGAAATGGGCACTGTCTGTCCCCATTGTCCCATAGGGTGGATGCAGCACACTCACCCAAATGAGGGCCCTGGGTGAGGAGGCGGAGGGCCCAGGCGGGAGGAGGCGGCTGGGGAGGGCAGAACAGGCTACTAGCGCCCGTTAATTTAACGGGCTGAAAGATACTAGTCTATTATATTAATTCTCATAGACGTGCCTCTGTGGGGGATGTGTCCCAGCAACCCAGAGGATTGGCTGGGCGGCGGGAGCTCACGTGGCAGGAGGCCATTGAGTAGAGCTGCTGTGGGGGGAAATGGCAGCAGCCATGGCGAGGAGGCAGCAGCGGCCCGGGCCACGCGTGAGCTCCCGCCGCCCAGCCAATCCAGCTGCTCATTAGCCTGGCCACTGTGAGGAGGTGGTGGCAGCCACAGGCCTAGCCCAGCCACCGTTTATTATTATTATTATTATTATTATTATTATTACATTTATATCCCGCTCTTCCTCCAAGGAGCCCAGAGTGGTGTACTACATACTTGAGTTTCTCTTTCACAACAACCCTGTGAAGTAGGTTAGGCTGAGAGAGAAGTGACTGGCCCAGAGTCACCCAGCTAGTTTTATGACGGAATGGGGATTTGAACTTGGGTCTCCCCGGTCCTAGTCCAGCACTCTAACCACTACACCACGCTGCTACTTCACAGGTTGGCTGTGAGGAGAAACCTGGGTATGTAGTGTACCGCTCTGGGCTCCTTGAAGAGCCAGCGTGGTGTAGTGGCTAGAGTGCCGGACTAGGACCGGGGAGACCCGAGTTCAAATCCCCATTCAGCCATGAAACTAGCTTGGTGACTCTGGGCCAGTCACTTCTCTCTCAGCCTAACCTACTTCACAGGGTTGTTGTGGGGAGAAACTCAAGTATGTAGTACACTGCTCTGGGCTCCTTGGAGGAAGAGCGGGATATAAATGGAAGAAGAAGAAGAAGAAGAAGAAGAAGAAGAAGAAGAAGAAGAAGTAGTTGTGACCATCACGGACGTGGCCTGGGCTGGGAGGAGGCGGGAGGCAGCAGGACAGACTGGCCCTGGTGGCACCATCAGGGGTGATTGGGGAACAGGTGGTAACGGCAGCAGCAGGGCCCTTTTTGACCGCCCGCCTCCTGGTGAGGCTCTGTGTGTGGGGAGGAACGGAAGGGGGGAGGGCTAAAGAGCACGGGGCTGGAGGGAGGGGGGAGAGAGGAGAGCCTGGGGCAGGAGGGAGAGGGAGGGAGAAACAGCCGACCCCAAAGCACACAGGTGCTGTGTGCGGGGTCAGCTAGTTTATTTATTATTTCTCTGCGTAAACCACCCCGAGCCATTTTTGGAAGGGTGGTACAGAAATCGAATGAATAAAAAGAAAAGAAAAATATATGGAGTGCTCATATTTTAGTATTATTACTGATAAAGGTTATTTAGTTAAATCCTGACATCCCACTTTTCTACGAATACTGGTGCTCAAAGTGGCTCACAAAGTTTTATAAAACAATTTGAAACAAAAAGAATAAAAAACCTGAAGCAAAGACAAGACATGAAGGACAACACTGAGAGAAAGAGCCACCCCAGCCCTCAGAGGGCCCTGCTACTGTAATGGCTGCTGCTGTGTTCAGTATCTTCTGGTGAGCCCAGAAGAGACACACACGGTTGCCTCAAGCTGCTGCCTTGGCAACAGTTGCTACTGGGCCATCAATATACCTAACTGTTTACGTGATCACATAAACAAAGAAGTCAAAGAACCTGTCCTGAGCAGCGTCCCATATAGATGTACATTTTGAACAGTTCCCCAGGACACTAATGAATAAGAAGAATGGCATCATGTAGAGAAGCACTTGGTGAGGAATGGGTTAACTCTATAGCAAGATATGTCTGGCTTACACAGTCACTGGGTGGGGCTTGAAGCAGCAGCTGATATGGCCAGACTGCAACTGTTAAACAGAAATGCGCACACCAAAGTGCTTTTGCCAGTCTCAGGCATGCCGAGAGAGATTTGCAATGGAAAATGTTGGTGTTTAAAGAGTAGCAGAGCAAAAGGACAAAGAAAAGAAAGAACTTCCAGTCTCTCTCCTTTATTCAGTTGTTTACCTAGAACCCTGGCATGTTCTTCAGGAACATATGCATATTGGACCTATCCACCCTCAGAACTGTACCTCCAGTGGCTGTTGCTGGTGTCTATCTTCTGTTTCTTTTTAGATTGTGAGCCCTTTGGGGACAGGGATCCATCTTATTTATCTATTATTTCTCAGTGTAAACCACCCTGAGCCATTTTTTTTGAAGGGCAGTATAGAAATCGAATGAATGAATGAATGAATATTCCAATATGCATTGGAACCATATTAAATGGCGAGTGTCGTTACAAGCAGAAGGGGAATTGCTATATTCTATATAGCAATTTTATGTGCCCTTTTTCATAGTCCATGAGAAAGGGCTCGAGGGAAAGTGGGGAGGAAGGTTGCTAGCATTTACCTCCTGGCAGACGATCCCTTTTCTCTCCCTGGGCGGGTTGATTGCCCGCCCACACAAATTCCAGTAGCTGCCAGCCACATAGGAACATAGGAAGTTGCCATATACTAGGTCAGACCATTGGTCTATCTAGCTCAGTATTGTCTTCACAGACTGGCAGCAGCTTCAGGAATCTCTCTCAGCCCTATCTTGGAGAAGCCAGAGAAGGAACTTGGAACCTTCTGCTCTTCCCAGAGTAGCTCCATCCTCTGAGGGGAAGATCTTACAGTGCTCACACTTCTGGTCTCCCATTCAAATGCAACCAGGGCAGACCCTGCTTAGCTAAAGAGACAGATCATGCATGCTATCACAAGACCAGCTCTCTTCTCACACAGAGGGTTGGGGGGTGGGAAGCATCGCCCTGCCCCTGAAACTGCCATAATGCACTGAGCAAGTGTCGGGGCATTGTGGGGATTCCCCTGATGCCAGCTGGGGACCCTGCAGTCTCCCAGGTGACCAAAGAAATGAGGTTAAGAGAGCATTGGCTCTCTTAACCTCATTTCGGAGGAGGGCTCCACAGGTGGGTTTGCTGCTCTGGCAGCAGCCACTTGTTTCCCACTGCATCTCATGAGCAGCCAAAAGTGGGCTTGGCTGCCTTAGCCTGCTCTTGGCTGCTCGTGAGAACAGCCTCTTTATGTTTTGTTAATTAGAAGTTTGTCCCAGTGGGGATCCTGTAGAGAGCGTGGGGTCAGAAAAGAAAGGGAGGGAAAGGAGAAGGATCAGGGGCGTAGCTATAATTGAGTGAAAGGGTTCAAAGAACACGGGCCCCCAGCTCCTAAGGGCCCTCCAGCGCCATCCCTCCGTATTTTCTTCATCGTCTCCCTCACTCTGGGGGTCCGCCAGAGAGAGCGATGAACACAGCCTCCTCTCCCCTAGCTACGCCCCTGAGAAAGATAAAATGGAGTTGTTTTCTGAATAAAGTCTTAGTTAAATCTCCGTAAGATTGCTTTGTGTTTATGAGGAAAGCAGTTATAAAACAAAAAGTTACTGTTTAACAATAACAGATTTAGCACTTACAACAGGGCAAGAAAGAATCTTTCTGCATCTTTGACCATTAGGACCTACATTTGTTCTAATCCACATTTTGATCACTCATATTAGTAATTTGGGCTCAGACTGGACCAAGATGTTCACATCTGCTGGTTTTCATAGCTTGCATGCCGTAGTTTGATGCAGGGTTAGGAATCTCTTTGACATTGGTTTGTTTATTGGACTTCTGGTCTACCTATTGCTTGGGGCAGTTTTCAATCACATGACCAAACTAGGAACTTAACAGGGACTTTCTAGGCCTTTAAATTAGCTTTGCCTATTGGAGCAAATAGGAGTTTGCTGGTGGGCTTTTCAGCAAGAAAAAGGCACTGGGGGAAGGGTTAAACTCTCCTTCTCCACTGCATTGTAATCCTCATCTGGACTGGGAGGGGCCCGTGGCTACTTTTCATAAAAGAAAAAAGTGTGGGGAGTCTGTGTCACAGGATTCCAGCACATTCCTAAATACTCAGTTTGACTCTAACATCAACACAGTGGCTGATGTCCAGAGCAAGGAATGATGCAAGGCATCAGGAAGGAATGTTGATGCTTTGAGAAGAGCAGACTAACTGCACTTCCAGAATAACTGCACCAGTGCACCAGGGAAGAGGCAATTTTTGATGACCTCCCCCTCTGAAAGAAGCCCTCTGTGCCATCCAAAAATATGTCCCCTTTTCCAGTGCACTTACTCTAGGAGCAATGTTAGTCTCCACCTCTTGCTGCATCAGTGCTTTCTTGCTCTGGACAACAGCCAATATAAATGTCAATGTTAAGTATCAAGCTAAATATAACATGTACCAGACTCACCTGCAGTGAAAAACGTACCCCTGTCCAAATAGGACTTTTGGATTTGGACTTTGGCCAGTCTCCTCCAGGGAAGAAAGAATTCCATTGCTGTGTTACTTACTGTTATTGTGTGAATTTGACACATGGGTGGTAGTACAGATAAGAAGGCATTCTGAGAAGATCTGGGCAGTTCTGATAGGTCTTAGTTGAGGACGCTGTCTTGAAGACAGGCAGGGCCCAAGCTGTTTACAGTTTTATACAATGAGCAACTTTCAATGAGCAGGGTGCTCAGGGAATGCAGCTGAAAAGCATACTTGCTCTGGTGATTCACCCTAAGCAAAGATAAAGCCAACACATCCTGTTCCAGCTGAAGTTTTAGGGCAGTTGTCATGTATACTGCTTTACAGAAATCTAGCATTTAATATATGGAGACATGGACGCTATTCATATGGGAGAAAATTGGGCTAGCGGAGGCTAGCCCGATTTCCTCCCATCTTGAGAACCACCGGGCTCGGCTGCGAGCCTGGTGGTTCTTCAGCGGGTAACCCGCTTAAGTAGCCCTGCCCTAAACCCAGTTTTTTAAATTGTGTGTTGCCATGGCGTGCCTCTGCGCCGTGGCAACTCACAAGTATACCCCCGACCGCTCGCACAGGGCATACTGGAGCTTCCGGGGGTCACGCAGCCCCTGCTCCTCCCAGCCCCTGCCGGCTCCGTAACAGAGCTGGCAGTCGTGTGGTCGGCCGCTTTGGCCGCCTGGAGCAGACTGCCTGCTCGTGTGTGGAGATAGTGGGCTAAGCCCACTCTCCCCGCAAACCCCATCCAAGCTCGTGAGAAGGGCCTCAAAGTGTTGCAGTCTTCTAATATGATGGAGCTTGCATAAAAAGTTACTGACTATCACTCATGAGTACACAGAATTAACTTATCTTGTGCTGATACAGTGTCTCCTGAAAAATTACCTTAGCAACTCCAAGCACAAATGAACCATTTGACTTCCTTACATTCTACTTTTTGTCTGGCAAGGCTCCTGTTTCCATCATGTGATCTCCATGCCAGGAAAAAGCATCCCTTCCTTAATTTCTGCATGCCAGGCTGCTGAAAGGTGTGGGCTAAGATAAGTTCAGGGGAAAATGAACTCATCTTAAATTCTTAAATATGTCATATAATTTTAGTTTGGAATCACATGATGTCCAGGAACCAAATGTGATCCAATGATGCTAACAATTCTGAAATGGCAAAATCAGTGGGCGTGGGAGAAGCATGTCAACAAGGCTTGTTCTGCACTCTAGTCAACAAAAGCTTATGCTACAGTAATTTATTAGTCTTTAAGGTGCCACAAGACTCTGCTGTTTTTGCTACAACACAGCTACTCTCCTGGAAGGAGATACCCCCACTATTCTGTAGAACAAGATCCACTTTGATTTCAAAGGTTTAGACCAGCTCATTCCATCCAGTGACCATGTCCTTTCATTTTGGGCAAGGGACAATTACTATAGGACTGTAACAACAGCAGCAGTTGAGTGGGGGGAACAACAGAAGCATTAGGAGTGAGATTCACTGCAGCAAAGAAAGCAGCTGTGTGGTCCAGGGTAGAGGCATCTTGAATATAGGAATGGTGTGACTGCATTAGAGGGTGTGAGGAGGCAGAGCAGGGGTGGCCAGCCTGAGGCTCCCAGCTGCTGTTGGACTACAACTGTGATTTTTTTTTTTTTTTTGCAACTGCGGATGATTGGAGTTGTAGTCCAACAACAGCTGGAGAGCCTCAGGTTGGCCACCCCTGAGGTTCAGTGGATTTTTCAGCTTTGGCAGAATGTGGGGATGGAAGAGGAGAGCTGGTCTTATGGTAGCAAGCATGACTTGTCCCCATAGCTAAGCAGGGTCTGCCCTGGTTGCATATGAAAGGGAGACTTGATGTGTGAGCACTGCAAGATATTCCCCTCAGGGGATGAAGCCGCTCTGGGAAGAACAGAAGGTTTCAAGTTCCCTCCCTGGCTTCTCCAAGATAGGGCTGAGAGAGATTCCTGCCTGCAACCTTGGAGAAGCCGCTGCCAGTCTGTGAAGACAATACTGAGCTAGATAGACCAATGGTCTGACTCAGTATATGGCAGTTTCCTATGTTCCTAGGTTTCACATTGTCAGAGTCTTTTGGTGTGGCCACAGCAGACATGGAGGGAGCAGGACAGCCTGTACAGATGAATGCTGATGTTAAAGGCAAATGTTGTGGCTCTGTGTGTATATGAGAAAGAAGTGAATGGGGAGTGTGCTGTTTATGTGAGAGTAAAAGAGGGAACAAAAGAAGCTGCCTTCTACCAAGTCAGACCATTGGTCTATCTAGTTCAGTATTGTCTACACAGACTGGCAGCAGCTTCTCCAAGGTTGCAGGCAGGAATCTCTCTCAGCCCTGTCTTGGAGATGCCAGGGAGGGAACTTGGAACCTTCTGCATGCAAGTATGCCGATGCTCTTCCCAGAGCAGCCCTATCCCCAAGGAATGAAGTCTTACCAGCAACTCCCTTTCTATGTTTAATCGCATGCACAGAGTGTGTGTACGCCCAAGCCGCACCCCCTGCATCTGGCATCAGACACAGGGGGCATGACCATTACTGGTGATGGGGCCAGTCAGCCCTTGCAGAGTGTCCTCAGTCAGCGGTTCATTGAATCGAGGGGCATAGCTAGGGGAGAGGAGGCCCGTGTACGCCCTTCTCCCTGATGGGCCCTCTGAGTGAGGTAGATAATGAAAAAAATAGGGAGGGGTGGAGCTGGGGGACCCTCAGGAGCTGGGGGGGCGGGTTCTTTGAACCCATCCACTCAATTATAGCTACACCCCTGATTCAATCACTGTGTGGGAGCTCTTTCCCTGCCTCCACACAGAGGCAGGGGAAGGAGCTCACAGTCAGCAAAATAAACTCTGCAGGGGCTGCATGGCCCCATCCCCAGTATTGGCCATACCCTTGTGTCTGAAGTCTGATGCAGGGGGTGTGGCTACTACCCAGGAGAGGGACCATTCAGACCCCAATCAGCATTTCATTGAAAAGCTGACTGGCTGGCCTTCATCCCCCAGCTCAGCCAGCACTTCAATAAAACATTGGCTGGGGAGGAGAGGGGTGTGCCTCACACTCCCTGCGAGCACTTGGTTGGCGGGAGGGAGCAAGGGGGTGCCCTGGCCAAAGAGGTGCCTTTGTGGCTCCCTGACCCTGGTAGCCAAGGGACAGTCGTCCCGCCCTGCTCCGTTCTCCCCAGGCCCCTATTTCTTTCTGTCTTTGAGGGAAGCAGCTATAAAACAGAGATGAGGTTAAAATTTGAATGCCTGCATAGTTATCTGAACAGTACATTTTAAAATTCTAATTGTGTCCTGACTGAGGAATAAAAATAAGGAAAACACTTTCAAGGGATTTGAAATCAACCTCAGTACATGCATGCTCACTGCTTTTTCACTCTCTCCATCTGCCTGCCAACTCTCCAGAGAGAGCAGGAAGGAGTTTGGAGATTTATGCATACCCACCTACCGCCTTCACTGAAGACAAGAAGCAGCAGTGGTGGAGCCCTGAGCTGGGTACAGACTCACAGAGAGATGATAAACAGGGTGTGCTGCTAGTCTATCACGGCCAAAAGCCTTATGACACTTAGTGGTTTGGGTTACCTCTTAGGCTCCTGGTTTTGCTGCCAGAGCAAAACCTTGCTAGAACTAAGATTAGGAACATGGGAAGCTGCCTTATTCTGAGTCAAACCATAGGTCCATCTAGCTCAGCATTGCCTACACCAGGGCTGCTCAACTTTGGCTCTCCTGCAGTGCAGATGTTGGCCTACAGTCCCCATAAACCCCAGCTATTGGCCACTGTGGCTGGGGATTCTGGGAGTTGCAGTCCAAAAACAGCTCGGCGGGGGTTGGGGGGGCTAAGTTGAGCAGGCCAGGTCTACACTGACTGGCAGCAACTCTCCAAGGTTTCAGGCAGGAAATTATTTGGCATAGTGTGACAGGAGGACACACTGGCCCTGAAAAAAGCAAAACACCATTTCATTGCCCTCTTTAAGCATTTGCAGGTAGGCTCTGTTGAAATCAATGGAACTTCCTTCCAAGTAAATGCATCCATTATCATTTGGGTGTTTGTACAATATTTGAGAGTGACTGGATTTGCTTCTAAACAAAACACGTTGATTTACTCATACAGGAAGCATTCATTGTTTGGGCCTCATCCCAAACAAAGGGAATTAATGTAACACAATTATATACCTAAGACAAGGCATTCAGGATTTCCATACCCTTACAATTAGCATATTTTGAAAAATTAGTTTCAAAGTGAGTACAGGACAGTCTTACCATGTGGCTGCTATGTATGATCTCTTCAAACAGTTCCTGCGGAGAAAATATATAATTCTTTTGCTTATTAATTTGTGTAGCAGCAGCCAATTCAGTTCAGACATTTAGCATACTGGAGCCAAATTATTTATTCCATACCATGTGATTGAAGGCTAAACTACACATTACATAAAGCCTGGTATTAGGCCTACAGCCTTTTTTTTTAAGCAAATAGCAGTAAATAGCCATGGGGATGATCTGGAACAGGATCATGGTATGGGGGTGGGGACTTAAGCTACTTTATTTAATGTTTTAATGGCATTTATATTCTGCTCTTCCTCAAAGGAACCCAGGGTAGTGTACATGGTTATGTTTATCTTCAAAACAACCCTGAGAGGTAGCTTAGGCTGAGAGATGTGAACATAGGAACATACAAAACTGCCTTACACAGAGTCAGACCATCGGTCCATCTAGCTTCGTATTGTCTACATAGACTGGCAGTGGCTTTTCCAAGGTTGCAGGCAGGAGTGCCTGGCCCAGAGTCACCCAGGGAGTTGCATGACAACAAGGATTTGAACACTGACCTCCCCAGTTCTAATCCAGTGCTCTAACCACTACAGCATGCTGGCTTTACTCCCCACTATGGTCCCCCATAGCTATTTTTCCCAAGAAGAAATTTTCCATTGACACCAATGGGAATTTGATCCATCCAAATCAAGACTGTGGCAGGGGCAAAGGGTTAAAGCCCTCCCCCACTTCACTCCCAGTCTGGAGGGGGTCCCTCATGGCTGCTATTTACAATTCCAACTCAGTCCCTATAATCCCACCCCACTTACTTTGCTGAATGCTTCTTATCTCAGGACATTTCAGACAGTTAATACAATGGGGTTTTTTTTAAGTTGTCAAAAATACTGACGCACTGTCCTATACTCTTCAAGGTGTTCTGAACTTAGAATATTTGAATTGGGAGGCACCTTGGAGGTCTCCTAATCCAGACCCCTGCTCAGTGTGGGAAACTGCTATGGCATTCCTGACAGATGCCTGTCCAGACTGTCTGAAAACCTCCAGCAAAGGGGAACCTGCTTCTGCGTGAGGCAGACTGTCCCACTGATGCAACAGCTCTTACAATCAGGAAATTCCTAGGAAATTATGAAAGTTTAGCCTGAATCTGCTTCCTTGTACAAGATAACTTTGTTACTTTTGGGGGTTCCATTCCTCGCCTACTACCACGAGTAACGGAACCACGAGTAATGAGGCATTGCAGCTATGGGAAAGAGGGGTTAGGTCCCAGGGCAGAGGGAAAACGACAAAAAAAAAAAAAAAACTGGCAAAAACCAGTCAAAAAATAGCATGCTCTGCAAGGTCTGCATATGTACAAGAATCCCACCCTCCATGTGCCCAGAAATGCCCCCGAAAGGATGAAATGCCCCCCACACTGCGAAAAATCAAACAGAGAAGTCTGGTGGAGTTTTTCCCCTCAGAAATGAGCCACAAAATGGCTCCTTTAGACAAAGTGTTGGGCAGAAGTTGCCTATGTGGTCACTTCCAGCCGTCTAGGGACCACGGATATGTGGGTTTTACCCATTCATATCCATGGATACTGGAAACGCCCCATGGATGCGCAGAACCACAAATAGCTGTTCCAGGAATTTCAATACATGGGCTCTAGTCTTACCCTCAGGTGAACAAGTCCACTCTTCCTTCATGGGAACAGAGAACAAGTCCACTCTTCCTTCATGGGACAGCCCTTCAGCTATAAACATATGAGGCTGCCTTCTACTAAGCCAGGTCGTTGGTTCATCCAGCACAGCACATGGTCTACTTTGAGTAGCAGTTGCTGTCCATGATCTCATGAAGAATGTTGTCTTTGCTGCAATTTACTGCTTCTTCAGAACGGTCTTCAAAATGAAGCATTCATACTTTAAACGACAGATCCTGGCTTTTTTCCTGCCGATTAGACCTCCAATGCATCACATAATAGCCAGAAAAAAGATTGTACCTACTTTTTTCTGTGATGCATTGGAGGTCTAATCAGCAGGAAAAAAGTCAGGATGTGTTGGTCATTTAAAGTATGAATGATCCATTGTGAAGACAATTCTGAAGAAACAAAAAATCGCAGTGAAGAAAACTCCCCTGAGTCCTTCCTGCCCTTTCTACTTGGGACTTTTTCCGCAGGAGATGGCAGGGACCGAACCTGCGACCTTCTGCATGCAAAGCACATGCCATTGAGTGAAAGCTCCCTCCTCCTGTGAGAGCTATCAGATTCAGACTTTTGATTCTATCAGCAAAATTAGATATGTTTTAATTGTGTTTTAATAGTTTTAACTTTTTAAATTTTAATTGTTGAAATATGTTAATCTTTTTTATTGGTTGTTTTTATTGTTTTGTAAACCACCGAGAGAACTTGCATTTTGGGCGGTATAAAAATATGCTAAATAAATAAATAAACAAACAAACAAACAAACCATATTTTCATTAAGTAAAATAACAGAATATACATTAGAGTCACATCTCCTCCTCAGCTTTCATAACGGACTTTAGAAGGCAAGTAAAAACATGGTTTTTTACCCAGACTTAAAGCTGAGTGCTGTGTTCTGTGCTGCTGCTGTGCATATTGTTGTGTTTTATTGTGCATATGTTTTTAACTTTAATAGATTTGCACAATTTTCGATACTGAAAGTTTGTATTTGTATTGTTTTAAGTGTTGCATATATTTGTATTGTTTTAAAGATACTGTAAACCACCTTGGAATTATTTTAATGAAAGGTGGTATACAAATCTGACAAGAAAATAAGTAAGTAAATAAATAAATAAATATAAAGTGCAGGATATCTGAAGCTTTCACATACACTCCAAGCAGTATACCCTCTAACAGTAAATCCCAGATGTTGTGGACTACCATAATCCCCAGCCAAAAGCCATTGTAGCAGGGAATGCTGGGAATTGTAGTCAACTACATCTGGAAATCCCTGTTAGAGGGAACACTGATTCCAAGTGCAAGCTTACTTTCTCTGTACATGCTGGTGCAGGCTTCCACGCTATTTCCTGGCACGCATGGTCTTACGTTCTGTAACATCCCAAGCAGGAACTTTATGTGATTTTTGCAGCACCACTTTCTGGCCAGCTCTTGCATGCTAACAAGAATTCATCCTTTTTCGTTACCACTTTGGTGGTGACTGGAAAAAGGAGCAGAATGCAAAAGCTGGCTGCCAGGTGGTGTTGCAGGTGGTGTAACAGAGCCAGCGTGGTGTAGTGGTTAGAGTGCTGGACTAGGACCAGGGAGACCCGTGTTCAAATCCCCATTCAGCCAGGATACTTGCTGGGTGACTCTGGGCCAATCATTTCTCTGTCAGCCTAACCAACTTCACAGGGTTGTTGTGAGGAGAAACTTAAGTATGTAGTACACTGCTCGGGGCTCCTTGGAGGAAAAGCACGATATAAAATGTAAAAACAAAACAAAACAAAAACAAAACTTGTGCAATGTCCTTGCTGCACACTTTCTTGCTGTATGACAAGACTAAGAGATATATAACAGTCCCCAAATAAGCCTATTGCTTTATTTATTTATTTATTTATTTATTTAATGTTTATACCACCCAAAATGCAAGCTCTCTCTGGGCAGTTTACAAGACAATAAAAACAACCAATAAAAAGATTAACACATTTCAACAAATCTAAAATGTTAAAATTATTAAAACAAAATTAAAACAGTATCTAATTAATAGCCTGGGTGAACAAATGCATCTTGACTGCCTTTTTAAAAGTTGGAAGAGATGGGGAGACTCTTATTTCAGCAGGAAGTGTATTCCAAAGCCTCAGGGCAGCAATGGAGAAGGCCTGTCCCCGAGTAGCCACCAGACGAGCTTGTGGCAACTGCAGATGAACCTCTCCAGATGATCTCAATGGGCGGTGTTCATAGCAAAGAAGGTGTTCTCTTAAATACCCAGGGCCCAAGCTGTTGAGGGCTTTATAGGTTATAACCAAAACCTTGTACTTTGCCCAGAAACTTATCAGCAGTCAGTGTAGATCTTTTAAAATAGGAGTGATATGGTCTCTCCGAGATGACTCAGAGACCAAATTGGCTGCCGCATTCTGGACTAACTGCAGTTTCCGGACTACGTACAAAGGCAGTCCCACATAGAGCACATTGCAGTAGTCAAGTCTGGAGGTGACCAGCAGATGTACTGCTGTTCTGAGGTAATTTATCTCAAGAAATGAACGCAGCTGGCGTATCAGCCAAAGCTGATAAAAGGCACCTCTGGCCACTGCCTCAACCTGGGATACCAGGGAGAGTTTTGTGTCCAGAAGCACCCCCAGACTGCAAATTTGGATATTTGTTTGATATTTTCCACTAAGACAGAGCACGGAGGGCTCAATTCACATGAATCATTTGGCATGTTTTGTCCAATCATAAAGTTTTGTGTTTGTGTGAATTGAACAATCTCATGACACTTTTAATGAAGAATTCTACTGCACAACAACCAGCAATGAAACTAATACAGAATTTCTTAAATGCAGCCATCAAGGTACTGATGCCCTACATTATTATTTATGATGTTGTTGTTACTATTATTTCAAATATTATATACCAGTTTCCAACAAAAAAGGTCTCAAAGCAGTTTACATTGCAAAAGGAAGGAGAAGATGTTTGGCTGTCCCCAAAAGGCCCACAATCTAAAAAGAAAGCAAGGGAGACACCAGCAGAGGCCATTGGGAGGGATGCGCTGCAGCTGAACATAATCTTCTATATTTAATTTGCTTACAGAGGGATGTCGAGACGTGTCTGCTTCTGGATGCCTGCTGGAACTCTCCCGAGGTCCTGCAAGAGTTCCAACCATTGCCTTGGGAAGGAATGGGCAGGAGCAGGAACATTGCCTGGGGTGGGAGGGTAATGGGCAGTGAGGCGCCCATTGGAGGCCAGGGAGGGAGGGGAACGGGTGGCAAGGTGGTGAGACAAAAAAAGCAAGGGCAGCGAGACAAAAAGGAGCGTAGAGGAGGCAGCGGGTGGCTGAGCTGCGCTGACAAGAGGATCCTGGCTGGGTGGGTGGTGGCGGGGGCGGGCTCCCGAAAATGGCCAGACGGAGGCTGGCAGAGCAACTGGGGCTGTTGTGGCGGGCATGGGGGCTGGGAGGGGGGAGAACAGCAGAGGAGAGAATGGGGAACGGACTGGGGTGGAAGGGAGGGGGGAAACTGCGCAGCTGCTGTGCTCCGGGTCTGCTAGTAGGGATGGTTGCTCTCCCACTGCTAAATATAAGGTGTCATCCTTACTCAGGGGCCATGCTAATCTTCTCTGTATAGTTCCAATGTTAGAATATGTGCTGCCAAGGTCAGCACACTAAATAGAAGGTGATCCACTCTTTGTCCAGTTAGCAGGGATAAGCATTGACCTGTATTGGTGGGAGTATCTTGTAGCTGCACCTACAGCCCCCATATATATCCTATGGATACAGCTAAGGAACATAAAGACTACTTTGAGAAGCATTGTATTCGCCTGTATTTTAGTTCCATAAACAATATGTTCACCTGAATTCCTGGGCATGGAAATACAATTACCTGCTCTCTTTGTTTATGCCAACAAATGATGAAACATGCTAAACAGGCCATGTGAGTGCATTAGCCTCAGGTTTGGAGAGCAGGGAGGCAGGGAATGAAGACAAAACTGCCAGGTGCTGCAATCCCAGCTGGGGAACCAGCTCTGAAGCACTGCACCGGATGTTTCTGGAACTTGGCCATGCCCCCTTTGTGTGAGAAGGGCCACGAGTGGGCTAGTGGACGTTGGGGTGCTAAAGTTGTCTATGAAATTAGTACTTCTCTAGCTGTTTGCATCCAGAACAGTGTGCAACCATCAGAGGAAAACTGTCCATTGGGTTATGTGGCAACTGCAAGGCATACTACAATTTGCTGCGCCTACTGTTGATTGTCTGAGGTACTTCATGTATTAATTGCATATCTATATCTTTATCTATATCTATATACCAAGATAAGAGTACTGGTGACTTCTTCTTTTTTTACAATTTTTTTTTTACTTTTCATAGTAACTAAAATTGTGAAAATCAATGCTTAGAAGGCTAAGAAGATTGCTCCAACAACCTAAATATAGCCCAGGTCAGGATGGGTGGATATCTCATCTGAGTGATCACGTTTTGCAATGCTGAAAAAGTTCATTAAGCATTAGTCACTTTACCATAGATAAGCACAGTGAGAACCTTGGATAAAAGATGCAACACACTATTAACATTACTTCATCACTTAGAAATTCACTTTATGTGGTTTTGCCAATTGAAGCCACCCATTGCTAGCTGAAATCAACAAATTGCTGGACTTTGAAATGGGCTACATGGTATGACATCATCTGCTTCTTTGGCCCATTTCAAAAAGTTAATGTGATTGTTGTAGGCTTGTCAAGGAACTTAAAAAACAAAACAGTGCTCATGTACAGTCATGATGTATTAATATAGCTATTGACTTTCTCTCCAAAAGATTCCACATGGAGTGGCTTCCACACGGAGTAATGGTGGTGGTTGTTGAACAGAATACCATACAGCATACCATACAGCAATACCATCAGCATACCATACAGCAATTGCCTACAATTCCCAAAATTGGTGACCTCTCTACATGGCAGTCCAAGGTCTTAAAAGAGGCTAGCGTGAATGGCCCAGTCAACATAAAAGGATATTGCACAACATCCACATAACTGAACATCATTTTGTGAATACTGCTCAGAAGATACTTCTATAGTGCTTCCTAGATTTCTGATTTAGCATTAAAGCATGGAGCCAACAACATGAAATACTCCTCAATGGTTCAACCATGTTCTATTTCAGGGCTACACAACTTCGCTTTCTAGCTGTTGTTGGACTACAACTCCCATCATCTCTATTGGCTACTGTGGCTGGGGCTGATGGGACCTGTAGTTCAACAATAGCTGGAGGACTGGAGTTGTGCAGCCCTGTTCTATCTCAGTCAAAGGAAAATTGTGTTTCTTTTACATGTACAGTCTCTAAACTCAGTGAGAGCAAAAATGTACCATATTAGTGTAAATTCAGTATTTGCTAAGAGTGGGGGAAAAACACGTTCCTTTCCAGGGGCGTAGCAAGGTTGGAGTGGGCCCAGAGACAAGAATTTAAAATGGCACCCCCTTCACTGAAGCTCAGGTCATGAAGTAAAGAAATCTTAAATGTGGCTGAATAGTGGTAACAAAAAGCGTATATAGATATAGATATAGAGATAGAGATAGATATAGATAGATATAGATATATACACATACCTACCTATGTGCCACAATAGAATGATGCAAGTCATTTAATGATACTAGAGAAAGACATGCTGTTCTGGTAGCGCCAGGTCTTAACACCCACATCAGTTTTGGAGGATGAATACAACTGAAGTAAGCCCAGGCAGGTGTGCAGCTGGGAGAGTCAGTCATGCGACTTGCCTCTGGGCCCCCCCAAGGCAATGGGCTCCAGACAACTGTCTCCCCTTGCCCTATTATAGTTACGCCCCTGTTCCTCCCAAACCTAGTTCTGTGCATGTCTTAATTGGTCCAGGAGAGACAGGCCTGACCTAGTATTTCCCCATGTCCAGCACCCCCCCACCGCAGGCCTTACCAGCTCCAACATTCCCTCAGCAGGCCTGGCCAGAAAGGCCCCAGGTGGGGCAGGCGGCCAGGCAGAGCAGCCTGACAAGCTGCCAGCCAAGACACTGCAAGACCAAGGAGCTGGGCTAGAGGGGCCAGGGGAAGGGCAGGGATGAGTGAGGGAGGAGGCAGCAGCAGACAGAGGCACAGCCGAGGGGGATAATGGTAAGAACAGCCTGATATGGCAGGGCGGAGGTCCGATTCGTGGGGGCGTGGGATGCATCAGTTGCCAGGAGGGATTTAAGGCAGGTTCGGCCAGTGATGAGGGGCAGTTGGAGGGTGAGTGGTGGAGGCCTCTGGATAGGGGTGTGCAATTCGGATTTTCGGGTGATTTGGCTCGGACCCGAGCCGAATCACCCCCGTTCTGTTTTGTGCCCGAATCTGGGTCACCCGAATCACCCTTGATTCGGTTCGGATTCGGATTTAATCCGAATCCGAATCGATTCGGGGGGGTAAAAAGGGGCCCAGGGGCAAAATTTTGGGATGGGGTGGTAGTGCCCAATGGGTAGAGTCTACCACCCCAATTTCAGGGGGATTGGGCAAAGTCCTGATTTTTTGTGAATTTTTAAAGTTTTAGTGACTTTGGGGCAGTTCGGGGGCATAGCATGGGATTTGGGCAAAAGGAGTGGGGTGGGGTGGTAGCGCCTAATGAGTGCAGGCTACCACCCCAATTTCAGGGGGATTGGGCAAAGGGCTGATTTTTGGTAAATTTCTGAAAATTTCATGTCTTTGGGGCAGATTGGGGCATATTGGGGCAGAAAGTGGGGGATGGGGCAGAATAGTGGGGTGGGGTGGTAGTGCCTAATGGGTGCAGGCTACCACCCCAATTTCAGGGGGTTTGGACAAAGGGGTGATTTTTTGAGAATTTTTGAAGTTTTGGTGACTTTGGGGCAGTTTGGGGGCAGAAAGTGGATCTGCCCCAAAAGAGTGGGGTGGGGTGGTAGTGCCTCATGGGTGGAGGCTACCACACCAATTTCAGGGGGATTGGGCAGAGGGCTGATTTTTTGAGAATTTTTGAAGTTTGGGTGTCTTTGGGGCAGATTGGGGGCAGAAAGTGGATCTGCCCCAAAGGAGTGGGGTGGGCTGGTAGATAGTGCCTGATGGCTGGAGGCTACCACCCATCCCCAATTTAAGAGTGATTGGGCAGAGGGGTGAATTATGGTGAATTTATTTGTATGAGGTTTGTCTTCATAAGGTGAAGTGTGCTAAAGTGATTACTTCCTCATATTATTCATAGTAAAGGAAAGTGTGAAAAAGTGAAAGTGGGGTCATGAGAGTTGTTTAATTGGAAAAAATCTCATTTGCTATGATAGAATGAGAATTCACACCTCAGAAAAAACTTCTGAGGTGTGAATTCTCATTCTATCATAGCAAATGAGATTTTTTTCAATTAAACAACTCTCATGACCCCACTTTCACTTTTTCACACTTTCCTTTACTATGAATAATATGAGGAAGTAATCAATTTAGCACACTTCACCTTATGAAGACAAACCTCATAAAAATAAATTCACCAAAATTCACCCCCTGCCCAATCACTCTTAAATTGGGGATGGGTGGTAGCCTCCACCCATTAGACACTATCTAGCAGCCCACCCCACTCCTTTGGGGCAGATCCACTTTCTGCCCCCAATCTGCCCCAAAGACACCCAAACTTCAAAAATTCTCAAAAAATCAGCCCTTTGTCCAAACCCCCTGAAATTGGTGTGGTAGCCTCCACCCATGAGGCACTACCACCCCACCCCACTATTCTGCCCCATCCCCCACTTTCTGCCCCAATATGCCCCAATCTGCCCCAAAGACATGAAATTTTCAGAAATTTACCAAAAATCAGGACTTTGCCCAATCCCCCTGAAATTGGGGTGGTAGCCTGCACTCATTAGGCGCTACCACCCCACCCCACTCCTTTTGCCCAAATCCCATGCTATGCCCCCGAACTGCCCCAAAGTCACTAAAACTTTAAAAAATCGCCAAAAATCAACCATGAACCGAATCACCCGAATTTTTTTTGCCCGAAATTCGGGTGATTCGGCTCGTGTCCGAAAAAATTCGGGGGACATCGGGGGTGATTCGGTTCAGTCCCGAATCACCCGAAATTGTTTGTTTCGGGCACAGATCGTTCTGTGCCCGAAATTTTTTGCACATCCCTACCTCTGGAGAGAGACAGCCACAGTGGCCCCAAGGAGCCTGGAGGAGGAGGACTCAGGTGAACCAAACCCCCTCCCACCAAAGACTCTGAAGCCCTGCTTGGGGGAGGTGAGAAGGAGAAGTAAACAAGAGAATAGCCGTGGAGGGACCAGGGTCGTGACACCCCATCATATTGCAATCACAATCAGTGTAACACAGGTGGTTGTACTATAGGGTTGGCTTGTTTCCCACCCCACTTCTGACACCAGTGTTACAGGCTCTCTTCTTCTCTGAGCAATGAGAAGTCCATGGATGTTGCTGCACGGTTCAGTTTTCTTTGGATGAGAGAGCACTGGAGACTTATATGGTGTTTTTGCAATATCTACTTTATTTTAAAATGCATATATGCCCAGCATAGTGGAATCAAATAGATGTCAACAGCAGGCAGCAAAAGTGCTGATCCTGTATTAAATTCCCAGAGAGCAATTGCTGCAGTCTGCCAGTCTTGCACTCCAGTTTTGGTTAACTCCAGATAAAAGCTCTCTGGCCACCTTTGACTAACTTCTGACGTCTGTGTCCTAGCTGAAAGCTGCTCACATCTTTTCCACCCCACCCCTCCTGGTGCACAGACCGTGTTATTATTATTAAACTAAACAATTGGATGAAAAGTGGAATATAAATCGTAGTAGTAGTAGTGGCAGTAGCAGTAGTAGTGGTAGATCTGCACTGTGCACATAAATTGCACATTCAGTAAAAACACCTTCTAGCCATTAGCACACACTGAAGAAATATCAACTTATCATCTCCTGATTGCTAAGCAAGCAGTCTGAGCAAGGAGGCACCTTTTAAAGTGGTGATTCCTTTATATTTAGTAGGGAGAGAGCAACTGTTTGTGACCAACCCCTGCACAGCATCCCTCCAATGGCTGTTGCTGGTGTCTACTTTACATTTCTTTTCCTTTTGGAACAGGACCAATTTCTAAATTGGTCATAGGTCAATACATGTGCAGCCCATTTTTCTCTCACTGGATGACCTGCCACATTTGGATGACATCCAGCAGACTCAGACTCATGCACCTCCCCAAACTCAGGTGCAGGAGAAGATTCCAACCTTTCCACACCTTCTTCAGGTAAATCCACAGGTTGATCTGCAATGTCAGAAAGGTCAGGGGTGGCAGGACTAAGCTCTGGTTCACCAGAAGGAAAAATGATTTGTGCATTTGGGACAAGAGTGCTCTCCACTATGTGTCCTATATTTGCTAGAGGGGTGTAATATAGATTATCTTAATCATCTGAAGAGTTGGAGTCAGTGTCCGACTCACTAGAGCTGGGATACACAGTACTCTTGTGGTGTTTTGATTTCTTGTGTAATTCATGGGTAACTGAAGTTTGTTCCTGTGGTTAAAAGTGACAGGAATGTAATAGATTACAATGAAGGACCCTAATGTCCCCATTTCCATTTTCCTCTCACACTGCATATACAAGGCCATCACCTTTCCTCTGGAGCATGACAAGTATTTTGTCTTCCCAATAAGCTCTCATCTTGCCAGGGTCTCCTCTTCCAAAAAGTTTCTGAACTAGCACCCTGTCTCCAGGGCTAAGGGTAGGACTATGTACTCCCTGATCATAACAGAATTTTCCCTGGAGAGCATATGTTTGGGAATATTGTGATGTCAATTCTTATGCTTCCTTCATCTTTTGTTTCCATCTGTATATATAATTGATGTGGTCTTTTGATGAGGACACAGTGCTTGGCGAAAGCCCGAATGCAATGTCTATTGGTAAGCATGATGATCTCTCAAACAACAAATAAAAGAGAGAGAATCCAGTGGCTTCATGCTGTGTACAATTGTAGACATGGACCACCTTGTTAAGAGAGTCTTTCCAATTGGCCTTTTATTTAACCACAGGGCTCTGTGGGCGTCAGGAGTCGAAATTGACTTGACGGCACACTTTACCTTTACCTTATTCTGGCAAAGTGCACATCATAGCCAGCAGTGTACAATTCATTCTCTCTGCTTGACCATTATCTTCAGAATGATATGACTTAGTACAGGAGGAGCTGATGTTGCAATAATGCTGAAGTCTTTTGAAAAGATGGTTTTCAAACTCTGCACCTTGATCATGATGTAGTCATTTTGGAAAAACAGATTTCAGAATAAAATCACTGAAGATTTTGTCTGCTGCTGTCTCCCCAGACTTATTGATGGTAAGATAGGCCTGCACAAATCTCATAAAACGATCCACCAGAACTAAGATATATTCATATCCTCCTCTAATCTGTCTAAATGCATGAAATCAATAGACACTAACTCAGAAGCCTCTGCAGTAACAATATTCATTAGTACGGCTTTATCAGAGCAATGAGGTTTATTTTGCTTGACACAACTGCAAATGTTGGTAATATAGTTATCTTTATATTTTATTTATTTATTTGTATACCACCCACTACCGAAGCCTCTAGGTGGTTTACAACATTAAAACAAGCCAAGAAATTTAAATGTAAAACATAAGTTCAAATTAAAATAGCTAAAACCCACTAAATAGCTAAAAAGCTTGGCTGAAGAGATGTGTCTTCACATCTGTGAAAGGGGGGGGGTAATATAGATAGTCTTGGAACTTGTCTGTGACTGCCCACTTCAGAGCCAGAAACTCTAATTTCCCCTGAGTGCATATGATAAAAAATTTTCTGCTGCTGTTAATGTCCTTGACCCATACTACCCAATAACATGGAGTCAGCCTTCCTGTCATTGACAGAGAACTGCACCAAGTCCTTTGTTGGAGGCATCTACATGTAAAAGAAAGGGCAATGGCATATCTGGGTATGTCATAACTGGGGGTTTCACTAGGTGGTCAATCAGCACATTCAGTACCTGTTGATGATGTTCAGTCCAAGTTATTGGTTGTCTGGAGGGTATAGGCCCTGGAATCCCTTGTGTTCTTGCCATCTTTGTGCCTTTTTAGTCACTCTGTGAGAATCATTCATGTCAGATCCTAAAGGAGAATATAACAAGTCATACAAAGGTTTAGCTAATCAAGAAAAATCTTGGATATACTTCCAATGGAAAGAAACCCTAGTAGTTTGTGAAGTTCCCCAATGGTCTTTGGAGCTTTGTTCTGCCATGGTGTGAACTGCCAAAGTGTCAGCAGGATCCATTCTGAAACCTTCAGCAGAGACCAGCATCCGTGCACTCCTCTTGTAAAAAAATTGCCCGTAGAAGCTTTGAGCTTGATGCCCTATTTCTGTAGCTGGGTAACACATTTCTCACATTCTCCTAATGTTCCTCAAATGTTCCACTGTAAACTAGGACATCATCTAAGGATGAAATGCAAATGTCATCCCTGAGTCCATCTAGGCATTCTTCCACACACCTCTGGAAGGCCCCAGGTGTATCCACTCATATGTTGATCCAGGGAGTGATGGATCCACTCATAGATTTGGTCTGGATCCATTCATATATTGAACTAGGGAGTGATGAAAGCAGTCAGCTGTCAGCTTTGTTCAGTGATATATCCTTGGTGATAGGCCTTTCCTTGGTCCACAACAGAGAACCGGGTTTTTCCCTCTAATCTGTTAAGCACATCCTGAATTTGAGGGATGGACTGCACATCAGATATTGTCTTCCTGTTCAGTTCCTGATAGTCTTTACAGAGATGGAGGCTCCCATCTTTCTTCCAAACACAGACCACTGGAGATGGTTATGAAGATTTTGATTTTGTAATGTATCTTTTGCTAAGGAGGTTTGCAGATATTCCTTTACTTATTTATATAATGGGTGTGGGATTGAGATGTATGTCTTCTGAACTGGTTGTTGGTCTTGCAGATTGGTATGCATTTACAGTGTGGGAATTTGCCCGAGGTCTCCATCTCTGGAAAATGCTCCAGATTCTTCTTTCAACATCTTTTGGGATGTTCCCTCTATAGGTCTGAGAGGTGACTTAGATCCACTGCTGGTTCAAACAACACATTTTCCTCTTCTCCCTTCATCTGACGGGCTTCAGAATGTGTAAGCCTATTGCTATTGGCTCTTGAGTCTGAAGTTACTTGAAATATTTTCAGTCGCTGAATATCCACTGGAGTTTCACACTTGGTCTGGTGGAGACTTCCCAGTGGGGTTTGTCCTCTCAAGATGATATAATGTTTTGTGGGGTTACTGATTGGGATATTTATTTGGCAGGGTACTCCTCTTGGTATCCAGGCCAATGTTTCTTCAAGGTACAGGTCCTCAGGCCACAATGCAGTTGGATCTGGCTCAAATATAGCAAGCAAGGTTTCCTGGTGAGGCTGTACATGGTCTCAACACTTCACATATATGATCTTTTCATATAAGGAAGGGAAAATACATCCCTTCTCCCTACCTTAAGGCCACTTAATTGACCAGAATTATTGCCTCTAATGAGGTTTACTAAAGTCTCCACTTTTCAAGTATCGTCATGTGGGAACACATGCTTCATTCTGCTGAGGAAATTGGATGTAAGTGCTTTCCTGGTTGAACTGCTACTATGATGTTTTACCATCTCCTCAATAACATTGTAGCCAGTGATCATGTGCTCTATTTCACATGAGCTGACAACCATAGGAACAGTCAAGATGTCATCATCTAAGGATAACTAAAACTGGGCCTCGACCCAGCAGTCTGTTGGCAGGTTCTTCAGCCCCTTCTTTGATACTGGTTATCAGTGTCTCTTATATTTTCATAGTTCACATGTTGGTTGGCACTCTAAACAGCTTGCTTTAAAAGGCTGACTTCAGCTTTAACCTCTGATTCAAGGCTAGCTTTGAGTTCCTTCAGCAAGGGATTCAGCAAGGAATTGCTCTTTGGCTTGGGTGGTAATACTGCACTTCCCTCAGGCTCAGGTTCTAGATGCAGGTGTTGTACAGTTAGAGTTTTACAGTCTTAGCTAGGGCCCCACTTCCCCATTTTTAGCCTCGTTCCAGTAGGCTTATGAGATCACCTGGCATTCTACACCATGTGGCCCCCCTATCAACTTTGCAATGCCTGCACCAATATGAACCAAATCGGCTACAGTTGTAGGGACACATAGGGACACCTCGATGGCATAATTTGTGATGATGTCATTCACCCCAATCCAAGATGGTGGTTGTGTGAACATCTGAGGCTCAAGCCAGATAATCTGTGGACTGCCTAACCCATTTGAACCAAATTTGGTACAGTTACAATGAGTGCTATACAGGGATACCTCAATGGCATAGTTTGTGATGATGTCATCCACACCAATTCAAGATGGCAGACACATAAACTTTTGAGGCACAAGTGCACTAACTTGTGGACAGTCTAACTGATTTGAACCAAATTTGCTACAGTTGTAGTGAGTGACACACACAGGGACACCTCAGTGGTGTAGTTTGTGATGATGTCATCCACCTCGATCCAAGATGGCAGACGCATGAACATTTGAGGTGCAAGAAATCTAACTTGTGGACCCCGATTTGAACCAAATTTAGTCCAGTTATAGAGACAGTGAAAGGAATGTAGGCTGATTAGTTCTTACTAGAACAACTTGTTGGTTCTTTTCTCATCCCTTACTGACAACCATGTTCAGTTGTCAAATAAAAGCTCATCAGTGATCTGGCTGTCCTTTAAATGAGGTTGCATCAAGATCCGGATGTTATCACTCTTAAATACTGCCAGGAAGGAGTGGAGTAACATATTTTGTAGAAGGGCAGGGTCATACTTTAAGCCAGAGTCTACCATCCTGTGAGCATCCTGTGAGACAAAGAGAGTTTGAGAACCGGATGTGGGTGGGTTCAGACATCACACCTGCAGTAGCACGTGCTTTCAATTCATGCAAATCCATTAATCTAGCTAGGAAGTCCTGGGCTGTCTCTTGGGTTTCGTACACTGCTATTGACAAGAATAAATACAGCTCTGTTGCTTTTTCCTTATGGTAGACACATTTTTCCTTAATGTGTCTCCATTTTGCTAAGCTCTTTTACCTTCCAGGTAGTTTCTGAGGCTAAGTGAAGGGGAAATAGCCTTAATTACAGCTTCTGTGATTTCTGCCGCACTGTAACCCTTTTGGACTCCACCCTCAATCTGATAGGTCAAGCTCGTGAAACTCAGTCTGTCCTTTTTGCAGAGGATTACCTATATGTCTTGTTATCTTAAAATCTTTCCTTTGTTTTGGTTCCACTCCCATATGTGATTTTCTCTCCTCCAAAAGTTTCCTGCTCCATTTTTTTCTGGAGCTGATCTTCTAATCATTTTGTTTTCTTGAGATATTGTTTCTGTAGTCCCTTCTCTTTAGTTACAGTTCTGAACTACTCAGTCTGATCTTTCACTTTCAATAATGTGGACAGGCTCTCATCTTTTAATTCTCTTTGTTCAGCACTATTTAAATGTTGCACAACATATTTGAGCAAAGCAAAATGACTCTTGATTGCAATCTTAGAATGATTTGGCCCAGAAATGCTCAGAGTCACACACTACTTTTAACTGCTCCTCTTGCAATTGATATAAAAGTCCTTCCACCTCCATAATAAGCAGACTTTCTAAATCATTATCAGCCATAATGCCTCTTGCCTGTGGAGTTCTTAACAAGACCCTTCTTACTGTCTTCAGGAATTTCCTCTTGTAATACTTGGTCCTGCAGAACTGGATAAGTTAGCTCCTGGGGGTGAAGTCTGTTAAATTCACCCTCCAGTTTGGCTTGCCAAAATGTTACACCACATTGCAAGGAGATTGTGGGGGGAAATCAAACTTTTGTTGCTTCAGAGCTCAGCAGATACTTGTACAAGCTTTTTTCTCTATGTCTAGGCCAGCTTTAGAACTATTTCTGGGGTTTTCCCCTCCCTTTTCCCCAGAGTTCCACTAGGCTTTCCCTTTTAAAGTGAGGGTACCATATTTACAATTAATGCCAGCAAAGCCTTAATTAAACTGGATTGCATTTCAATTCCTTTCACACTTACTTGGGACTGCAAAAAAAAAAGGGGGGGGGTGATGTTTAGCAGGCCATTACATGACTGGGTTGTATTTGGCTTGTTGGGCATAAGTTGTGCAGACTAGGCATAAGGTTGTATGGGCTAGAACCTGCTTTTTATGCAGGAATATCACTAGTTTTTGAGATTTTGAAAGTCTTCTAGTAAGTGAAAATCAGACCAAAATAGAATACACTTATATTGCTCATCTGGTTATATAACTCTGTGGTATTGTTGTGTAACCATATCTCCTCCAAAAACTTAACATTCATTTTGCCCTTCATATAAGGGGAAAAGGCTACTCGGAAAACAAAAGGAATGAGTCTGGGTTTGGCTCTTATTTGAAAAGTTACTGATATCATCTAAGACAAGACAGACTAGTTTCTGCAAGGTGTTTATTAAATAGTTGGTATACAAATGCAGCACTCTCTCCCACGAAAATAAGAGTTGAAAGTGTTTCATTATGCTGGATTGTGTTATTTATTTATGTACATGTGCAGATCTATCTGATAAGGGAAACTCCAGACAGAGAGACATTTCAGATTACTAGATCTCAATGAGTGAGGTTTCCTATGTTTCAAAACAAAGGCCATGAACACACAATAATTCACAGAATGGTAAAATAGATTGTCTGTGCAATTCTACCTACTAAGAAAAATTCCAGACAGGTTGAAATTAGTGTTCCCTCTAAGGCATGAGCATGTGCGCATGCTCACAGGTTTGTTTTTTAATGTCTGCTCAGTTAATTTTAGTTCCCGCTCAAGCTGAATCAGGAAGGTCCCATTCTGAATGCACATGTGCACACACTGCCTTGATATTTCCACCCAGAACAAAACTCACTCTGCACAAAGATGTAAAATATTAGAGGGAACACTGGTTCAGAGTAAAATTTTCCTCTCCAGGCAGGTCTTGTGGTAGCAAGCACGACTTGTCTCCTTTCCTAAGCAGGGTCCACCCTGGTTACATATGAATGGGAGACTACATGTGTGAGCACTGTAAAATATTCCCCTAAGGGGATGGAGCCATGCTTGGAAGAGCATCTGCATGCTTGCATGCAGAAGGTTCTAAGTTCCCTCCCTGACATCTCCAAGATAAGGCTGAGAGAGATTCCTGCCTGCAACCTTGGAAAAGCTGCTGCCAGTATGTGTAGACAAAACTGATCTAGAAGGACCAATGGTCTGGCTTGGTATGTGGCAGCTTCCTATGTTCCTCCCATCCTCTGTCCAATTTCTCATTGCTGATAAAAGGTTGATGCCCACACTGCTACCAGCAGAAGAAAACAAGTGAGGATATTCATTCAGAAATGCTTGTACGTGCAACCTCCTCCTTATGAGACTGGAGTCTTAAGTGTCTCTAGGTTATTCCCTTAGTATTTCTTTCCCCAGTTTTACTATGGACCAAAGAGTCCCACTGGGTTAAACACAATTACAACAAAGAAGGGCTTCCTCCCCCAGTCTTTTCATTAGCATAGCATAACAGCCACATTTAGATTGCAGAAAGAAACTCTCACTGGTTGTATTGTGTTTTTCTTTTAACAGAATGCACTTTTATTGAGTACATCCTTTTATAAAAAGCTACAAGGAAACTAAGAAAAAGATTACTGTTTTACTAACTCTGCACAAAGACTGAAATAAAAGAAAGTTAAACACTTCTCTCTTAGTACACTTTACATGCTTCCTAAGTGATAAAAGCTGACCCGGTTCCTATATTCTGAGTTACAGATAATGTGCTTGTTTACATCATTTCTTGGATTATTATTTTTTGTATCTAGCAGTCATAATAATCTCTGTCCTCAGGGATTCTCAATACAAGGATGTGCATAGGACTTCCTAGGGTTCCTACTTTAGCGCAGCAGAAGTGGGAGAGAGGTTAAGCTAAGTTATGCAACACCTTGCATTTTATTGCACCTTACTTTTTACAGCCTGTAGCATGAAAGTATTTGTACATCACAATATTTGTACAGCAGCACTGATGAAGATATCCAACAATCTTGATCAGTATTTTATTACTATTTAAAAATAAAATTTTTAAAAACACCCCAAAAACCTGGGTCTAGGTTAGTGGGAGAACACTTGGGAATCCTATGTATACTGCCTTGAATTCAATCATGATATGAGAGAGAGAGAGAGAGAATATATACAATATAATACATACAATCATCATGGCTTAAAGACTCCCATAGTTCTCTTCTTTAGACTAGGATTAATGTTATTATTCACTTGTTCTGTACTTCCACTAATTATAAATAACCAAGATTCTCCCACAGGATTTTCACATTCTATTTTAAGAAGATTAGTCAGAGAAAGATCTAAAATTCCTAGGGCAAGTGTTTCAGTCAGTTGGAGGAAAGACAGAACTTCTTAAGGAACTTGAAAATACTCAGATTTTATTTATTTATTATTGTTAAATTTGTATCTCATCTTTCATTAAAACAATCCCAAGGCGGTTTACACAAAAATTAGAAAGAAGACTATTAAAATGACACAATTAAAATATTAAGCTAAAATATAAAACAAATCTGACTAAAAAGATTTAAAATGCAAGCATAAAAACTGTACAAAATACAAAGAAACAGCAGTAGAGACAATCATATAAAAGCCTGGGTAAAAAGCCAAGATTTAACAAACTTTCTAAAAACTGTGATGGAGACCGAGGAGCGAATAGCCACTGGGAGAGTATTCCAGCAGCAACAGAGAAGGCCCTGCTCCACATGCACGACAACCAAGCCTCCCTCATTGTCGGCACTCAGAGCAGAGCCCTCTCAGATGACCTTGTCAAGTGGGCAGCAACCCTTGGGAGCAGGTGGTTCCTCAGGTATCCTGGACCCAAACCATTAAGGGCTTTAAAGGTCAAAAACAGTACCTTGAATTGGACCTGGAAACAAACTGGCAGCCAGTGGAGCTCTTTCAAAATGGGTGTGATGTGATCCCAACGGGCAGCTCCAGATAAAACCCTAGCTGCCACAAGATTGCTTTCTTGCCTTCTAGATAAATGGAAAGTTAGGAATTTTGTAAAATCACAAGAATTAAGTGACATACAAGATTTGAAGAAACCACATTCCAAAATCTGTAATTCTTCCAATCTTATATGTCGGAAGTATATGATAAAAAGAGCTGCTCTGCATGATATATTGTGACTTATTTAAAACAATTTGTTTCCAAGTGTAATTATATGCTTAAGAACAACAATTTTATCTCTGAGTCATATTCACTGAGCAAGACAGTATAATTCCAAAAATCCTCTTGCATCAGTGAAAGAGAATCTGGCACCACGGATGTGATCACTGGTCAGCAGCCACCCAGAAAAAGAGCTATGACAGAAAAGGATACTGATACAGTCCTAGGGCTGATATTACATCAGTGCACTAGCGTAATCCCGCCAATGCAGTCGCACATAAAAAGCACAAAGAAATGTATTTATTTGTTTATTATTTAAGAATGTATATCCTGCCTACTTTCCAAGGAACTTGAGGTGGTTTAGAATAGTTTTGTAAAAGTATAATAAAATACAATAAAAACAATAAAACAGTTTTTTTAAAGTGCTTTCACAATCCAAAAGCAGCCGAGAATAAAAACAAATCAAAGAGTTACGAGGCCAAATACCTAGCAAAGCTTGAGAAGGCCTGACAGGAAATACATCTTTACCTGACATGGGTGTAGCATAGAAAGGAATGTAGCACGGAAACCTACAATCAGTCCTTATAAGCAGGGGTGTAGCTATAATTGAGAGGATAGGTTCAAAGAACCCGGGGGCCACAGCTCCTGAGGGCTCCCCAGCTCTACCCCACCCTATTTTCTTAATTATCTCCCTCCCTCTGAAGGGCTGCCACAGAACGGGGTGAACATGCCCCCCCCACCCTAGCTACGCCCCTGCTTAGAACCTCTGCCAATATGGTCAGTTTTCCAACCAAGCCACAAACAAGAATGAGAGGGCCCAGAGGTAGGTGCATGGCCAAAGCCAGGCAGAGGTCAAGACCCAAAGCATCAGTAAGGAAAGGGTGCAGGAGCTAGACCAAGTAGGAAAAGTAAGCATGAGCTAGGCCTCATACCCATATGTTAGAGACAGGTTGCTCAGCCTGAGGAGAAAAGCTCCTGTCAGATCTTTATAGAACCAGGTGTGCTGGGATCAAACTTGAAGTCAGTTGTCTAGGAGGCTCAGGCAAGACCAGTATTTCCCAACCAGTGTGCTGTGGAACACTGGCTGGTGTGCCATGCTGACTCACTCTGGGAGTTCCAAAATTGGGGAGTTGAAACTCCCCACGTTTAGAGCTGACTTGCTCCATTATACACTGGGTAGGAGGCACCCCCTTCCCAGGCATAAAGATGTGACTTAGCTGCAAAAGCTAAACATTTAAACTCCTTGTTTTTCACTGGACTCACTCCTTTATGCTTTCTTTGGGAAAAGGTACCTCCTTTCCTCTGCATTATTGAGTGCATCAGCTCCAAATGTGGAGAGTTCACATTCCTGGCTTTTACATTTGACTCACCACATAATGCACAAGGAGAGTGGGAAAGTCAATTAATCTTGCAGTGGCTTTGCCACCACACAAAGAAACACAAAATCACTCTCATTTCAGGGCCAAATTTTTCCTCTTATTCTAAGTGTGCCTTGTGCAGGGTGGGAGGTTGGGAAACACTAACTTAGATGGTATGCTTGAAGCGTACAGCTCAGTCTACCAAGCTTACCACAGCAAGAGAAGGCTGGTGTGTCAGAAGTGCTGAAGACTGGCTGTTGGACGCTCCAGTTGGAGACACAACATACCTCTGATGCCTTGCCCTGTCAGAACTCCTTCCATCTCGATACTGTTCAATAGAAGCTATGGCTGTTTCAGCAGTTCCCTGTTCTTACAAAGGTTAGCTGATGTGCCATCCCCTTCTTGTATCCCCCTTCAGATGTCTCCATGATGAGGGGGAGGGTCACATAAAGAGCAGAAGGCAGTGGCATTCCCACCACTACCACAAGCTGAAAGGCCAATGTTTGTTTCTTACCCTCTTGTCCACTAACAAAGGAGACTAGGGCAGCAGTCCCCATCACCTCCTGATGCTCTTCCTCTCATAGCAATTGCTGGTGTAATAAACCAAGTGGCTGTGCAGCCGTGAAGTGAAGTGGGAGAGAGATTGATAACAAAGTCTGCTGTCAAAATAACCAGAGGCTACTGGAAAGCAACTAAATATCAGTCAGTTGGTCAAATGTATTTATTCACAGACAAAGATCATCACAAGATAAGATTCTGTTTAGAGCACAAGGGGGAAAACATGCTGCATGAAAATCAAATGACTATGAACCATTAATCTGACTACAACCACACAAAATGGTTCCTTATCTAGAAGAGGAAGCTCATTGAAAATCCCCCTAACACTCATATCAAATGATCTCCACAAGACAGAATAGCAATTTAATTAACATACTTATTTCTAAGTTTTTGTGCAGTCTAGCACAAAGCAGTCTAGTAGGAGGTGACAATTTCCCCAAGTCAGCAGCAAAAATGAGACATTTTGAACATTTGCAAATCTTGACAGACTAATAAAAAAATATCCAGCAGCAACTGGATACCATCTAGGTTAGTGAACTTGAAGGAGGCCCTGGGCACACCGCCCACTGAGATCATCTGGAGAGGTTTGTCTGCAGTTGCCACCAGCTCAGCTGGTGGCTACTCAGGGACAGGTCTTCTCTGCTGCTGCCCCGAGGCTTTGGAACACGCTTCCTGCTGAAATAAGAGCCTCCCCATCTCTTACAACTTTTTAAAAGGCAGTCAACACATTTGTTCACCCAGGCTTTTAATTAGATATTGTTTCAATTTTGTTTTTAATAGTTTTAATGTGTTACATTTTAATTGTTGTACGGTTGTAATCTTTTTTATCTGTTGTTTTTATTGTTTTGTTGTAAACCGCCCAGAGACTTGCAATTTATTTATTTATTTATTTATTTATTTATTTATTTATTTATTTATTTATTTATTAGATTTCTATACCGCCCTTCCAAAATGGCTCAGGGCAGTTCACAACATGATAAAAACAATTAAAACAAATTAACAATTAAAATCAAACTATTAAAACACAATAAAACCAATAAAACAGCTAAAAGCCCTGAAAATCAGGGCAACCGTTTAAAACAGTTTAAAACAGTTAATCATTTAAAACTCTGGAAGGCCAGGCCAAATAGGTAGGTTTTAAGGGCTCTCTTGAAGGACAGCAATGATCTCAAATTATGAATTTCTGCTGGGAGTGCATTCGATAGCCCAATAAACTTGTATAAGGGTTTATTTTATTCATCACTAATTTTAGTTTGCATTCCTGGAGTATGGGCCCTCCCAAGCAGGTGGGGTGGGGGAATGCATCTAATAAAAATTAAACTCTAATAAGCATGATAAGATAAAACCTAGTACAAAAATTTTGAGCAGCTTGAATAAGAGATCAAAGCCATATAACACCTCTCCTGTTTTCCCTCCCTAATTGCATATTTTCTCTCCATCTTTTTTTTTTTTTTTTTGGATGGGGCATATGGTTTTTAAACTAGGGGTTTACATTAACATTACATTACATTACATTACATTACTATAAACAATACAGATAGAAGAAATGGAATATCAAATTATAACTACAATTTTTGTGTGTGTTAAAGCTTACATTTAAAATTGCTAACAGGAAATCATTAAATAGGAAATTATTAAATTATAAGACATTTTTTATCAATGAGTATTTTCCTACTGGTAGACACATATATTATGCTACACAGTTTGCTACTTCTGATTCTTCCAACCTCATGAGGGGAACTAATTAATGTAACATTTTTGAAAAGATGAATAGTGCCATTGTACAGTACAGAGTTTCCAACTGTCATTAGGAAATCTGCATTATTTTCAAAAGGAAAATGTTTCAGCAGTGACAATTATAATCTCATCTTTTCACTGACATGTCAGTGCTTGACATGTCAAATAGAACTGAACATCCAAGTGTTTAAGTAAACATTATGCTAGTGATGTTAGCCTACAAGAAGTTCTGGACTAATGACTAGTAGCCAGGATTTTGCTCTCTTGACTGGAGGGCCCACAGACAAACCATTACAAATACCAAATTGGGGGACAGGAAAATGAAATATTCACAGAACAAGAGTTATATAATCAGGACAGACACTTGCTTAAGCTATCCAGAGGAGCCATACTTTGAAGCTTTATGCTGCTTTAAAATATAATAGCTAATTTCGAATTATGTTGTATGCGTGAGTGAAGCTGTGGCATAGTCAGAATTAGGAAATTATATGTTACTTTGAATCAAGCAGAAGCCATGAATGTTAAGGGGAGATAAGGAATCAGAGAGAGAATGTGTGGGTCAAATATCAGCAGTGCACACAGCAACCATGAAGATGGTGCATGATCAATTATGAAACATGTTCTAGACACTTGGACTGGGATGGGGGAAGAAAATGGGAGATGATGCAATTTAGGGCCAGTTAGGATGGCCACCCCATTATCACCTCTCCCTGGCCAATTAAAGTATAAAAGAGGGACACATTAGGTTCCCAGTGTTAAGTTTTGTCCCATTGGCTAGATGCATGTGTGCTGCTAGGAACATAAGAACAGCCCTGCTGAATCAGGCCCAAGGCCTATCTTGTCCAGCATCCTGCTTCACATAGTGGCCCATCAGATGCCTCTGAGAAGCCCACAGGCAAGAGCTGAGGGCATGCCCTCTCTCTTGCTGTTGCTGTCCTGCAACTGGTATTTAGAGGCATCTTACCTCTGAGGCTGGAGGTGGCCCACAGCCACCAGACTAGTAGCCATTGATAGACGTCCTCCATGAATATGTCTACGTGGCAGAGAATTCCATAGATTAATTATGCACGGTGTGAAAAACTACTTCCTTTTGTTGGTCGTAAATTCCCCAGCCTTCAGTTTCATGGGATGACCCCTGGTTCTAGTGTTGTGAAATAAGGAGATACATTTTTCTCTGTCCACTCTCTCTACTCCATACATACTTTTATACACCTCTGTCATGTCTCCCCATAGTCACCTCTTTTCCAAACTAAAACGCCCCAGATGCTGTAGCCTTTCCTCATAAGGAAGGTGCCCCAGGCCCCTGATCATCTTGGTTGCCCTCTTCTGCACCTTTTCCAGTTCTACAATAAGCTTCTTAACTTACAGTGAACAGAACAGCACGCAGTACTCCAAATGTGGCCACACCATAAATTTGTATAAGGGCATTATAATATTATTTTCAATCCCCTCCCTAATAATCCCTAGCATGAAATTTGCCTTTTTCACAACTGCCATGCACTGAGTGGACAATTTCAATGAGCTGTCCACCACAATCCCAAGATCTCTCTCCTGGTCAGTAACTGGCAGCTCAGACCCCATCTGTGTATATATGAAGTTGGTTTTTGTTTTTGGCCTCAATCTGCATCACTTTACACTTGCTTACATTGAACTGAATCTGTCATTTTATTTCCCACTCCCCCAGTTTGGAGAGATCCTTTTGGAGCTCCTTGCAATCTGTTTTGGATTTAACTAGACTAAATAATTGTTTTTGTGTCATCTGCAAATCTGGCCACCTCGCTGCTTACCCCAACTTCTAGATCATTTATGAATAAGTTAAAGAGCACTGGTTCCAGTACAGATCCCTGGAGGACCCCACCTCTCACTGGCCTCCATTATGAAAACTCTCCATTGATTCCTACCCTCTTTTTCCTGCCATTCAACCTGTTACCAATCCACAATTGAACCTGTCCCCTTATCCCATGACTATTATGTTTACTGAAGAGCCTTTGGTGAGGAATTTTGTCAAAAGCCAAGGTTACTATGTCAACCAGATCACCTTTATCCACATGCCTGTTGACACTCCCAAAGAGCTCCAAAAGGTTTGTGAAGCAAGACATGTCCTTGCAGAAGCCATGCTGGTTCTCCTTCAGCAAGGCCTGTTCTTCTTTACAGGTGAAACTCAGAAAATTAGAATATCGTTCAAAAGTTCATTAATTTCAGTAATGCAAATTAAAAGGTGAAACTGATATATGAGACAGATGCATTACACGCAAAGCGAGATAAGTCAAGCCTTAATTTGTTATAATTGTGATGATCATGGCGTACAGCTCATGAAAACCCCAAATCCACAATCTCAGAAAATTAGAATATTACATGGAACCAAGAAGACAAGGATTGAAGAATAGAACAATATCGGACCTCTGAAAAGTATAAGCATGCAGATGTATTCAGTATTTGGTTGGGGCCCCTTTTGCACAAATTGCTGCCTCAATGCGGCGTGGCATGGATGCTGTCAGCCTGTGGCACTGATGAGGTGTTATGGAAGGCCAGGATGCTTCATTAGCGGCCTTCAGCAATTCTGCATTGTTTGGTCTCATGTCTCTCATCCTTCTCTTGGCAATGCCCCATAGATACTCTATGGGGTCAGGTCAGGCGAGTTTGCTGGCCAGTCAAGCACAGTACACTGTATACTTTTCAGAGGTCCGATATTGTTCTATTCTTCAATCCTTGTCTTCTTGGTTCCATGTAATATTCTAATTTTCTGAGATTGGAGAAGTTAAGCTAACTGGCCTGTAGTTTCCCAGATCCCCCCTGGATCCCTTTTTGAAAATCAGAATTAAGTTAGCTACTTTCCAGTGCTGTGGTACAGAGCCTGATTGTAGGGACAAGTCACATATTTTTGCTAGGAGATCAGCAATTTCACATTTGAGTTCCTTCAGAACTATTAGGTGGATGCCATCTGGCCCTGGCAATTTAACTTTTAGTTTTTCAAGACAGTTTAAAACATAACCTCTCATCACCTCAAATTGGCCCAGTTCTTTAGCCTCGAAATCTGAAAAGCTTAGGTTCAGGGTGGATATATGGTCAGCATCCTCCACTGTGTAGACAGATGCAAAAAACTCATTCAGTTTCTCTGCAATCTCCTTATCCTCCTTAATAACCCCTTTCATGCCCTCATCATCTAAGGATCCAACCGCCTCCCTGGCAGGTTTTCTGCCTTTACACTTCTAGCTATTTGCTCCTCAAATTCTCTTTTTGCATCTCTCATTGTATCCTTACTTTTTTTTTTTTTTTTGGTAAGAATCTATGTTCCTTTCTGTTCTCCTCTTTGGGGCATGACCTCCATTTTCTGAAGGAAGTCTTCTTCCCTTTTATAGCTTCCTTGAAACTATTAGCCATGCGAACAGGTTCCTCCTGAACCTGGTGGTACCTTTCCTCCTTGGTATACATTCCAAGTGAGCTTCTATTATTGTGGTTTTGAGTAAGTTCCATGCTTTCTGGAGTGATTTGGCCCTCTTGACTTTCAACTTCCTTTTTACCAATCTCCTCATTTTTGAGAAGTTTCCTCTTCTGAAGTCCAACACATCTGAAGGATGTAAACATGAAGTTAGAGTTCTAAATGGTGCTAAGAGTTGATGACAACACATCTGTGTTGGACTTCCTTGGCAATGCTTCACTTGCATATAAGCTGAATTGGATCACACTACTGTTAGAAAGCTCAGGAAGGGTGATTTTTTAATCTGCCCCAGCTACAGCTGAAGTGCACAGGCAAGGGAGCACTGCTAATTAGTATTTTCTGGAAACTTGGAGTTTCCAGACAACAGTCCATACAGAAGAGCAATTGGGAAAAGTCTGTTCATAGCAACAGATATGAGGCCAGACATACCTGCAGGAGTGGAAATTCTGATCCGAAGAGTAAGTGCACCAACCAAGAATGACTGGGCTGTAGTCAAAAGGCTGGAAATATACCTGAAGGGTACAGTGCATTTGAAACTTTTGATAGCAGCAACCCCAAACTAATGGATACATGGATGCAGATTGGGCTGAGGACCGTACCAGTTGTGTCCACAAGTGGAAATCTGTTTTTCTATGAAGGTGGAGCAATATGTTGGACTACCTGGAAGCAGTCAATTGTTGTGCTTTTATCCACAGAAGTGGAGTACATATCAGCTGGCCAAGAATGTCAAGAAGCCACATGGCTATACAAGTTACTGTTAGAGATCGGAATCAATGAGCCAAAGCCAACTGAGATATTTGAGGACAACCATCCTTAGGGGATTTTGCTTGCCAAACCAGATACCACCTAGTTCCTTTTGACACTCAGTTCCCCAGGAATCATTTTAAACACTGCTTTGCAACCTTTTTGATCTTAAGCACCAGCAGTCTGGTTCCATCTTGGTTCAACTGGAGCCCATTTCTTTTGTACCAGCTTTGCTTGCCCCAAAATTTATCCCAGTGCCTAACAAATCTAAACCCCTCCTCGTCCCAGCAGTATTGTCTCATCCACACAATGAGACCCCTCAGTTCCACCTGTCTCATTGCCCCTGCGCATGAAAAAGGTAGCACTTCATAGTGTTCATGTGAAGAACATCTAACTCTCCAACGGTACAGAACTTGGCTTTCATCAGCTGAAATGGCCTTTGGCTGGGGATTCTGGGAGTTGTAGTCAACAACATCTAGGAATCCCTCTTAGAGGGAACACTGGTTAGGTGGTAAGCTAAGGCATTGTCTAGTGCAGGCCTGCTCAACTTAGGCCCCCCAGCTGTTTTTGAACTACAACTCCCACAATCCCCAGCCGCAGTGGCCAATAGCCAGGGATTATGGGAGTTGTAGGC
Organism: Hemicordylus capensis; assembly: GCF_027244095.1. NCBI lineage: Eukaryota > Metazoa > Chordata > Lepidosauria > Squamata > Cordylidae > Hemicordylus > Hemicordylus capensis. Next base: position 49,699,310 of record NC_069661.1, on the reverse strand, counting down.
CAACATCTGCAGGAGGGCCAAAGTTGAGCAGCCCTGGTCTAGTGTGTGAGTGTGTGGATGCTTGCCAAGGAAACAGGAACTATCAAAGGAAACTAAACTCTGATATTGAATGGATGTACTGAATTGAAGTTATTATTTCAGTTTTGTATTTCAGGTGGAGACTCAGATTCTGTCAAGCAATAAAATATTGAGCCCTTTCTCATGATCCATAAAAAGGGCTTGAAGGGGTGAGAGGAGGAAGCCTCGAAAAATGTACCCTCCCCACAGATGATCCTCTTGTTGCAAAGCAGGCGGATTGCCCGCCCAGATGATTGCTAGCTTCTGCTGGCAGCAGGGAGGTTTGGGGGCCAGGAGACCCCCGGAATTACCATAATGCACCTCACAAGTACATGGTGCATTATAGGGAGTATTTTGACATGGGCTGGGAGGCTGCTGGTGTGTGTGCGCCACGCGGAACCACACAACACTGACACACAATCAGTTACTGGCTTAACCCAAGCTAACAGCTGGGGCTCCCTTGCGAGTTTCCCACCATGCTGCTGTTGGGAGCTGCACTGCTCCTGGCAGTCCTCACATGCAGGCAAAACCAGGCTGGCCTTCCCTAGCCTGGTTTTGCCTGTGCGTGAGAATAGCCTTGGTATCTGGTGCTCAACATATAATTTGTGGTTTGCTTTACCATCTCAGGTGAAAGATCCCAGTTGCGTTCAGATCCCCATATACTGTATTTCCTTGGGGTTTCCCTATGTCTGCTTCTTGGTCTTTCCATGTATCCACTGACTGACACCTCCTCTGCAGCCCTTGCATTTAGTTATCCCTGTATCCACCCCGCTGCTTCACCTGTATCCACCATAGATTTTTGACTATGACAGTGAAAGCCAAATAATACATCTTGTGATAAAGAAAAATCTTTCAGAGCATACTCCATTTTATTCTGCCCTATACAATGCTGTTTTAATAAACATTCTTTAAACTAAGAATGAAATAAATATTTCAGTCCCTGCAGTTGAAATCACATATTCACATGTGGGAAGAGTCCTGAACAAGCAGCAGAGTTAACGACAGTTTTCAGAGATCAAGGAATGCCGAATAATGTGCAACTGAGCCACCTCCCTGTGCTAGAGTTGAATTGGTTGATAATTCCATGAAAAGGGACTTTTGTTCTGCCTACATTTTGCCAACATCCCAAAGCACTGCTCAAAAATCTCCAGAGTTTTGCATGGTCCACTGTGGGAATCTTAACACTTCCATTTCCATATGCATGGATGCTTTGCTGTAGAAAACGGGGCTTTACTTCAGCCAGGGCTAAGCTGCAGTCAGAAGTGAAAGGGAGTTGTAGCTTTAATTACTTTCCAGGAGTTGTTATTGTGCAGAATGCAAACATTTCCACTTCTGGGGCACAAGCAGCCCCAGAAATTGTTCCCAGTCTCCTTTCATTCCAAGAAACTCCATTAGACATTGCTTATGGAGAATTCAATTATACAGGTGAAACTCGGAAAATTAGAATATCGTGCAAAAGTCCATTAATTTCAGTAATGCAAATTAAAAGGTGAAACTGATATATGAGACAGATGCATTACATGCAAAGCGAGATAAGTCAAGCCTTAATTTGTTATAATTGTGATGATCATGGCGTACAGCTCATGAAAACCCCAAATCCACAATCCCAGAAAATTAGAATATTACATGGAACCAAGAAGACAAGGATTGTAGAATAGAACAATATCGGACCTCTGAAAAGTATACAGTGTACTGTGCTTGATTGGCCAGCAAACTCGCCTGACCTGACCCCATAGAGAATCTATGGGGCATTGCCAAGAGAAGGATGAGAGACATGAGACCAAACAATGCAGAATTGCTGAAGGCCGCTAATGAAGCATCCTGGCCTTCCATAACACCTCATCAGTGCCACAGGCTGATAGCATCCTTGCCACGCCGCATTGAGGCAGTAATTGCTGCAAAAGGGGCCCAAACCAAGTACTGAATACATCTGCATGCTTATACTTTTCAGAGGTCCGATATTGTTCTATTCTACAATCCTTGTCTTCTTGGTTCCATGTAATATTCTAATTTTCTGAGATTGTGGATTTAGGGTTTTCATGAGCTGTACGCCATGATCATCACAATTATAACAAATTAATTGCATGTAATGCGTCTGTCTCATATATCAGTTTCACCTTTTAATTTGCATTACTGAAATTAATGGACTTTTGCACGATATTCTAATTTTCTGAGTTTCACCTGTACAAGCCCCTGCCTGCAGTATGAAGTAGTATAATCCATATACAAGTTTACCACTTGAGTGACACTGAGCCCAGATGAAGCCTGGAGCATTGTGGACTTAGAGCATTGCCGCAGTAGCAGACCTGGAGCACTATCTAATTCTGGACTAAGTATAAAGTAAAGTTGTACCGATGAGTTGGTGTCAATTCCTGGAGACCACAGAGCCATGTGGTTTTCTTTGATAGAATGCAGGAGGGGTTTACCATTGACATCTCCCACACAGTATGAGATGATGCCTTTCAGCATCTTGCTCTATCACTGCTGCCTGATATAGGTGTTTCCAATAGTCTGGGAAACATACCAGCGGGGATTCGAACCAGTACCCTCTTGCTCCCTAGGCAAGTTACTTCCCCTCTGCAGCACTGAATTTCTCAGAGCCCTCTATCTGTATATTATCCATTTCTACATCAAGGATAATATCCAAGTTCCTGATTCGCCTACAGTAGGCACATATACGTCATCTACACTGATGAAATGGCTTTTCATTATCTTACAACTGCAATATGAATCATAATTACAATACTATTTTGCATCTGCTATTGACAGATAACTCTATCTCATTAGAGTGTTGTTTTGTTCAGGTCAACTTCTCTCAATAAGAGCAGAAATGAATATTGTTTAGAATGTTTAGAAACTGTTGGTATCATGGCTTCGAGAGCTTTCTTTGCCATTATATGTGTATACAATTATTTTTGTCCAAATAAATTGAAAAAGGAATTAAAATAGGAATGGGCTGTAGAAATTCATAACCAAACTTCAAAGGCAAGGAAATCCAGATAAGTTACACCCTTCCCTTCCCTTTACGCTAAGTATGGCATTCACAGATAAAATACACTGTAAATTAAACTCCTATTCTATTGGGTGGGTTAAGAAGGAATTCCTTCTATTGTAGTTGCCAGCTTTAAAAAATGTTATCTCAGGTTAAGCACAGTCTTCTTTAAAAGGACATGGATTAAATATAAAGGTAAAGTGTGCCATCAAGTCAGTGTCCACTCCTGGTGACCACAGAGCCCTGTGGTTCTCTTTGGTAGAATACAGGACGGGCTTACTGTTGCCATCTCCCACACAGTATGAGATGATGCCTTATAGCAGGTTGTAAACCTGAGACTGGACACAGAATTCTATTATAGTTTAACTGAAATTCTGAAACATTTAATAATTCCCATTGATTTCAATGTAACTTTCTATTGAGTAAACCCATTTTGGATTATAGCCTTCCACTCGGATCCTATAGCTGTTTACTTGGAAGTAAGGTATGATTCAGATATTACCATCATGGGGCCTGCTGCCAAAACATCTTTCCACATGGCTGTCCTCCATGCAGAGGCCATAGCATCATAACTCTTCTAACCACATGAATTGTGCGTAGTTGTCCACAGCAACACTGCAAATTCTTGATAGTTCCCTACTGCATGCTCATTGTGTTTGGAAAAAAACACCTCCTTTTCCCTTCAAATTTTCCGTTTTCACAGAAACCATTGCACTGCAATTTAGCCCTTAGGATTGTTTCTGACATGTCTGTCCTCCTCCTGCATGGACAAGACAGTATGAAGTGCAAAGCAATGCTTGGACATGCTGCTGGTCAAGAATCTTTATATATGATGGCCTTTGCATGGTCAATAGGATGTACCCTTTCTAACAGGTGCGAAGGTCTCTGGAGTTTGTGGCCAAATCTATGGTGTGGTGGTTGGGGGGCTTAAGTAGCTATTGGTGATAATGCACAAAACGTATCCAGCCCCTATAGGGACCAGAAGGTGAAATGTCTATAGGAACCATGCAATGAGTGTATGTACGGGGTGGGGGGCTGTTTGTTAAGGAGGCGTCAATTTGGCAGAGGATTCCTGTGGTGGCTGTGCTGTCTCCACGGCCAGTTTCAGCAGCATTCCAATCGTGTGCTGCAAGCCCGTGGGGAGAACTTGTCTTATTTAAAATATTTTCACAGCGCCTAGTGGTTTTTTTTATAAAGATGACAACAGCACACGCAACAACACCAACTATAGTAATACATCTTAGCCGTGGTGAAGGGCAGGGGTTGAAAAATGCCTTGAGGAATTTAGGACCTCTCAAAAAGGAGCCGCGCACCGCCTTGGCTTTAGGCTCCATCAATGGCGGGGCGCCGAAGCATATTTATATGGCGATGATGAGCCAATCCAAAGCACTCCCTAGAATTCCAGTCTCGGCTCGAGAGCGCCGACGCTGGTTTCCGGGGCGCGCGCCACATTCGTCACCGGCTTCCACTGAGCGCAGGGAACTTGCGAAGACAAGCCGTAGCGCGTTCCCGCGCGCGCACTCCCACCCTCCCTCCGTGCTGAAGATTTTCCTAAGGTGGAAGGCGGCCGTTGGGCAGCCGCGTGCGCCAGTTTCTCATTCGTTCTGCTGGGCGCGAGCGGCCGTGGGTGACGTGTCCTTGCCTGTGACCAATCGGAGCCCAGCAAGGAAGAAGCAGAGTCTGTGCCCCGCCTTCGTCTCCTCCACCCCTCCCGCTCCCTGCCTGCTTGCCCGCCCGCCCGTGTGGGGCGGAGCGGTTCCTTTCAGGCAAGCGCTGGCTGGGCAGTGATGGCGGACGGTGGGGATGGGAAGCTAAGAACTGAGCAAGGCGGAGGAGGCGGCGGCGGCGGCAGCTCCGAGGAAACGGCCGCCGCCAGCACGGCCGGGAGCTGGCTCGAGGGAGGCGACATGTTGTTGAACGTGACGCTGTTGGCGCTCGCGGTGCTAGTGGCCTATCAGCTCTACAGGCGCTGGAGGAAACGGAGCGGAGCGGGGGGCGCGGCGCCGCAGAGCCAGGCCGCTCCCCTGCCCCGCATGAAGCGGCGGGACTTCACGCGGGAGCAGCTGCGCGAGTACGACGGCGCGCGCACGCCGCGGATCCTGCTGGCCGTCAACGGCAAAGTCTTCGACGTGACCAAAGGCAGCAAGTTCTACGGGCCCGGTGAGGAGAGAGGAGAGGAGAGGAGGGGAGGGAGCGCCTCGTTGCCCAGGGGCTGCCCCTATCCCCCGCCAGTATCCGAGTGGAGAAGAGGCTGGGGTGGAGATGCTTCTCGGCCTGCTTGGGGTTCTAGGCTGGCGCAGACACTGAGGGGGCGGAGAGGAAGGAGCGCCCCAGCCGAGAGCAGGTGTCAGGGGAGAGGGAGCGAGGAGGACACCTTCTGTTTTGCCCGGCCACGTGGGCAGCTGGCGTGAGCCCATCGTCGCCAGCAAACCTTCCTAGAAGGGCTGTTTGCTTTCTGAACAAGGATTAGAGCAGAGGTTCTCAACCTAGAGTTCCCAGATGTTGCTGGACTACAACTCTCCTCACCCACAGTCTTCAGCTATTGTGGCAGGGGGTGATGGGAACTGTAGTCCAGTGAACTCTGGGGATGCAAGGTTGGGAACCCTTGGCTTAGAGGCTGTAATACTCTGTGTGTTCACTTTTCCTGTTTCAAGCACCTGGTTGCCCTCACACGTGTGCTGGTCCTGGGCACTTGTAGGGTTGTCCTGTGTGAAAAATCAATTCAAGGCATGTCTGGGGACTCAGCTTCAGGTTTTCTTAGGAAATACTGATTATTCTGATCATTTTGATCTAGATTTCAATCTGGTTTGGGGCTGAGGTGGCCTGGTCACCCTAGTGGATTACCTGTGACAGGAACTGGACAGGAGAGGTGGATCCCTGTTGGACCTCGGCAGCTTTATATCTTTCTGGGTCATTTGTCTGGTGTGTGGAGTTGGGTAGCAGCGTTTTGTGATGGCTCCAATCCTACCTGCAGGGTAGGTCCCTATAGAGCTGGGAGACTTCTGTTTTTACTCTGGGGTCAGGTTTCCTTCTTGTCCTCATGAATTTAAAATCTGTTCTGTATAGTTCTGATTATTTTGACTTCTGCTTGCTGCTTTTGTTTTGTGCTTTGTTATGAATGCAGCATATTCTGTACACCTTTGAAGTGTGTGTGTGTGTGTGTGTGTGTGTATGAATGAGAAACTGCTGGCAGAGAATCAATTATACACAGTTTGGAGGTGTCTCCGGATTGACTGTGGCCAGGAGTGTTTTTGCACACAAACTGCACCCTTTCTTGGAAAAGACATGACTTATGTCACATGTGCCCTGGTCATAGCAGCATTGGAACACATTCTAAATGGGGCTGTCGTTGAACAGTGTTTGGAAACTTTCATCTGATTGTGGGGTTAGAGGTAGCCAGGGTTCTGGCTGGGGTCTGCTTCTTGGAGTATGTGACTGCACTATTGCTTACCTTTCACTGCCTTCAGTATGTTTCCAAGTGCAATTCAAAGTGCTTATTATGTCTTTAAAATCTTAAATGGTTTGGGACCAAAACACTTGAAGAACTCCCCCCCCCCTTGTGTACCTGCCTGCCTACTTCAGTCACCAGTGAAGCCCTGTTCTGTGTCCCATTGCAATCTGAAGTCTAATTGGTAGGGGCACATGATAGAGCCTTTTCAGTTGCTGAATTATGACTATATATTGTAGGCATGTGCCCGAAATGTTTCGGAGGCCATTATAAAGGCCTCTGAAATGTTTCGGATTTGGGGCTGCTTCGGCGCTGGCGGGGGTAGCGCATTAAGGGCGAAAGAGGGTGTACTCACCCCTCCCACTGCATTTCCCCCGCCGGCATGCTGTCAGTTTTAAGCCCCTCGGGGCGGCAGCGTTCCTCCCTGCCGCCCCGTTTCTGCCATCGGCTGGAAGTGGCCGGAAGTTGCGAGTGTGCGTGTGCCCGTCGTGCGCGCGTGTGTGCGCACGGCAGAGGGGCGCGCGCACACAACGGGCGCATGCGCACTCGCGACTTCCGGCCGATGGCAGAAACGGGGCGGCAGGGAGGAACGCTGCTGCCCCGAGGGGCTTAAAACCGACAGTGCACCGGCGGGGGAAATGCGGCGGGAGGGGTGAGTACACCCTCCCCCGCCCTTAAAGCGCTACCCCCACCGGCGCCGAAGATCTCCGTGCACATCCCTAATATATTGCAGGAGTTGGGCTGTAGCACAATGGTAGAGCATCTGCTTTGCATGCAGAAGATCCCAGTTTCAATCCTTGGCATCTCCAAGTAGGGCTGGGAAAGACTTCTGCCTGAAATCTTGGAGAGCTGCTGATAGTCAGTGTAGACAGTACTGGGCTAGATGGACCAATGGTCTGACTTTGTATAAGGCAATTTCCTATGTTTTTGTGTTGGTTATCCTTTCTTTGGCTTGTGGATGCTGACTTATTTAATGTTGTTTACTTATTTATTTATATTTTATAAACAAAACATAGAATTTAAAAATGTGTTAAATTGTTTTCGGGGACCCATTTGAGGCTGAAAGACAGGATAGAAGTAATTCAGTAAAATTTGCGTTGCTATTTTCCAGATTTTTCAGGCATCCTCAGTCTGACCTGATTCCTTTCTACCCTAATGTATGTTTAGGGTAGCATGGGCCCCATCACACAATCAGGGCAGGGACAGCTGAGAATGCGCCTGTCCTGATAAGGATGTCTACCCACACTGTTGAGCATCACATGAGAGAAGCGTTCATCCAGATCACCCCTCTACATGGGCTACAAAAACCTGTTTCAGCATATGAATAGCTCTATTTTACATTTGCCTCAAAATGAGTCTAGGAGACATCCTATTATATTCGACTTCAAACACAAGTGTATTTCCTGAAAGGATATTTGGTACATATTCTGTGTACTTTACTTAAGAACATAAGAACAGCCCTGCTGGATCAGGCCCAAGGCCCATCTAGTCCAGCATCCTGTTTCACACAGTAGCCCACCAGGTGCCTCTGGGGAGCCCATAGGCGTATGTGCATACTCTCCTGCTGTTGCTCCCCTGCACCTGGTATTGAGAGGCATTGTGCCTCTGAGGCTGGAATGCCCCACAGCCACCAGACTAGTAGCCAATAGTTGAATGGCATCTGTTTAAAATGAAAGAGAATCTAACATTGAAAAAGGTGGTGGCTTATGAATGTGATGCGTTTTGCAGTCTAACATCCTGTCAGAGCAAATGGGGACCATGGAGTGTCTTGACACCTAAGCAAGGTGTCCGGCCTAAGCAAGTGTGAGAACACTAAGGCATGATTCAACCAGATGTATGCATGACTTAACTCTAACATGAAGATATTCACATTTACAGTTTAGTCTCCCATTGAAATAAATTGGATTGGGGGGAAATGCTTAACTTGGCTGGGTTGTGCTCTTTACTTGGAGCTGAAAAGCCTTCCTGAGAGTGGCTGACATACAGAGCAACAAAGTACAGGTGCAGTGAGAGAGCACCCCAATAGAACTTCCCAACTAACTTCACTGGTGCATCAGGGAAGTGGCAACTTTGATGCCCTCTCCTTGAGAAGTCCTCTGTGGCATCCAGAAATATGTCCTTGATGGATGTTCAGTCAAGGACATCTTTGGGGTGGCACAAAGGGCTTCCTGGGGGAAGGGGAGGGTGGCAAAAATTGCCGCTTTCCTGCTGCACCAGTGTAGTTATTTGTTAGGCTGTTCTCTTGCTATATTGGCACTTCCTTGCTCTGAATGTCAACCCCTGAACAGATAGCAGATATTACTGTCTGGATGCTTAATGGTTTCCTCTCTGATGTATTGGCATGTGCATCTGAGGATTTCTTTTTCCCCCTTTTGCTTGTGAATAGTCTTCTAGGTGCTCCATTGAAGTATATTATAATTGAGGGGAGGAAAAGGCAAGGGCAAGAAATGACACAACTTGGGATTAAATTCCAAGTAACTTTGTCAAATTTCAGGGTTGATTTTTTGCTTCTGGTTATCAAACACTAGTTTAGAGTGAAAAATTTGGATATTTTTCATCTTGGGAAAGGTGTGGGCCATGTTTGAGATAACATCTTCTGCATGCCACAAGATGCTTGGAAAAACTGTGTAGTGATGCCACAAATAGATGTATCAGGGATGTGTCTTCTCATCCAGATCTCATCTGTTTTGTTCTGGGTTGCATTTCATGGTTTGCATATGCAGTGTAGATCAATATACTTATGTGGGTTTATTGGCTTTCCCCCACAAGTGTCATCCTGTGCTGATTTGAGTATATAGTACTTGGGCTGTTAGATGTACTCTTTCTGAGCACAATAGGGTTAGATGCTGGGAATAACTGTTGTGTGCGCATAAGTCTCTTAACGTGGACAAAATGTGTTACATTTTGGTTGGGATGTGTGTTCAGTCTAGAAGAAGGCTTTTTAAAAAGCCTTTTTAATACAGTCTTTTTTGTTAAATAATAGGAGTTTTTTTTTAAAATTCCAACAAATGTTAGGATGTATGGGCAGGGTTATTTTTTGACATCTTTAGGCTCTGTGTAATAGGCTAAGAGAAGAGGGTCACACAATTTGGTTTGGCTGAATCCCCAGTCATTATTTGTGGTCACCACTAATCTCTCTTTTCCTCCAAGTCCTGAGCACATGTAGAGGACATGCAGAAAATGGAGGGATATTTCTCTGCCTTCACGTTTAGCTTTTGCAGAAGGCAACATAGTGCTGTCTCAGCCTCCTATAAAAGCCAAGAAGGGAAGGGAAAGTAAGTGCCCCTGCTCCTAACCTATGAATTACAGAAGGATTTCAAAAGAGAGAGTGGTTTCCCCTTCCCAAGTGTGTTTTGGGAAGGGGGAAAATGATTTATCTGTCTCCTTTCATTACAATTCAAAGAGAAGTTGGGAGAGGGAATCTTTATGGTGGACATGTGGAACAGCTTCATGGACAGTCACTAGAGTAGTGGAGAGTTGCCAAGTGGTGAGTAGATTTGTAGAAGCATATGACTTAAAACAGTGGCTTTCCCCTTTTGACAATTCAATTAAAGGCCTGCTATCAAAAATCTGTCTTATTGATGAGGATGATTTTGCCAGAGTTAAGCTCTTCTAATTTTCATTGACATTGATGACTTTAATCCTACACATCTAGGAGTTTTAGTAGACCACAAAGAGATATTCAAAACCTAAATCCCCCCCCCCCACATTTCTGCCAGTAATTGTGGTTTTGTTGAATTTGAGGATTGCCCTAAAAGTGTAGTAGGATCAGTTAGAATTCAATTAAAATGAATGTGCAGGCGAGCAGTGCACATCTAGCATCTTGAAGGGTATAATTAATCCAAACAGATGCTTAATAATAGTGGTCAAAACTCAGCTCATAGTAGCTATTTTTTTAAAAAAATTCCCAATACTGATGCCTCAAGTTAGGACATTTGGAGGTGCCTTTGAGATACAGAACAACTATAGGTGCAAATTCCTTCTCTGCTTTCCAGTTCTGATCTTTGTAGCAGAGAGGCTTGTGACATCACATAGAGCACCAGTGGTTTTCTGTGGAGAAAGATGGTTTAATAGAACTTAAGTTAGTCATGGTTAACTTAACTTGTCTCAGTCATGACTAATTTGTCAGGATGTTGCCCTATGATTTTCTGGAGGTCTTGCATATGGGTCTTCCCTACTAGCAAATATTTTGATGCAAAACTTAGTGATGTTTGACATTGGAGTCTTGAGTTGGCAGACTGATAATGATGTGTAACAATCTTTGGTTTCTTCTAAGATTCCATGTAGAAATTACTAGTTAATTTGGTTTATATTGATGTAATAGTTAAAATAGGAGATATTCATTTTTGAGCATCCAGCTCTTGGTCCCAGAAAATGAATGGCATAGTTGAGCTTTTTACATATTGTTTTTCTTAACAAATTCTCTTAATTTTATTTTTGCTATATAGTATCTACTTCTGTTACTAAAATAGGGATCATAGGCCCAAAGTACCTGTAGCAGTGTGCTGATCAACATTATGGTTCTTACAGATATCAAACACTCTCTTTAGAGTTGTGTTCATGTAACATAAACCTTAATAAACTCTAATTTTACATTCAATCCAAATAACTCATATTGTCTTTGCTAAATTGTGACTTAATTTGGGTTTTACTAGAGTACCCCATTACTAGAGTATTAATATGCTTTTTCCAGGCATAGGAGGGTTAAACACATGTTTAAACTCTTTCATTGAAATCAAGCAGGACTTAAAAGTACTTAAGTTTGACTGGATTGTGCTCATTGCATCAGTTTCATCTCAATTAGTGTCTCCCCCCCCCCCCCCCCGCCAACAAATTAGTTTCTGTTCAGAAAGATGCTAAATACTGATAGAAACTTAAGCTGGTTTGCTAGCCGAACCCTTCTTGGAGTGGAAGTAAAGTATTGTGTGCCATCAAGTAGATTTTGACTGCTGGCGCCCACAGAGCCCTGTGGTTTTCTCACCATTGCCTCCTCCCGAGCAGTAGGAGATAATGCCTTTCAGCATCTTCCTATATTGTTCTGCCCAATATAGGTGTTTCCCATAGTCTGGGAAACATACCAGTGGGGATTGGGACAGACAACCTTCTGCTTGTTAGTTAAGCATTTCCCCACTGCACCACTTAAGGTGGAGTACTAAGGGCCAAACTAGATGAGAAATAGAGATGTGTGTCCATATCTCCTGACACCTAAATTTTGTAAAAAGCAGCTAGTCAGTGCTCCACCCACCCTGATTGAGATGTTGTGTTGGTAGAGTGGGGATTTCCCCCTTTGCACAGTTCTCCCTAGGAACATCTCTCGCTGTTTTTCCTTGTTATGGAACACTTTCTCATCTACACTGGCTTCCCTAGCTGAAAAAATTGTTGGATGGCATTTTGCAAAGCAATGTAGGGAAGGATTAATCCTCCTGTGCCATGGTCCAGATGAAAATGGAGAGGGGACTGGCTGTGTTTTATAAGGAATTGAAGAACCAAGTGTCACAGATCTGTTGTCTCATAAAGTGGCAATGTCTTGGATATTCTAACCATGTGTCCTGGCTACTGTAATGTGCGTGTTGTGGAACTACTCTTGAAGAGTATCCAAAAATGTCAAATTTCTGGAGCATGGTAGCATGGCTTTTGTCTGGTGCTGGTCACCTGGAACATAATTCCTATTTGGGGGGCACTGCAAACAGCTGAAACCATACTTTGGAGGACATAACTGGATCTCAAATCCTGATAAAACCCATCTGACCCCTGTCAGAGGAAGAGGGGAGAGTTCACTGGGGTTGAATCATTGTTCCCTCTAAGGCATGTGCATATGTTCACATGTTTTTTTTAATGTCCGCTCAGTTAATTTTTGATCCCGCTCGGGTTGAATCAGGAAGGTTCCACTCTGAATGCATGTGCGTGCACGCTGCCTTGATACTGCCACCCAGAACAAAACTCATTCTGCACACAGATGTGAAAAAATAGAGAGAACACTGGGTTGAATCCTTGAATGTAAGTGATTCACAGCAGACTGCCACCATCCACTTTATTTTAATGTGGGACAAACCACACTTTCCACATAAGATTCCTGGGAGAGGTTAAAGTGGCAAAAGGAAAGGTTGTGCCGTCGAGTTGGTGTCGATTCCTGGCGACCACAGAGCCATGTGGTTTTCTTGGCAGAATACAGGAGTGGTTTACCATTGCCTTCTCCCGTGCAGTATGATGCCTTTCAGCACCTTCCTATATTGCTGCTGCTCGATATAGGAGTTTCCCATATTCTGGGAAACACACCAGCAGGGATTCAAACCAATAGCTTCCTGCTCTCTAGGCAGGTTGCTTCCTTTCTGCACCATTAGGTAGCAAAATCCTCCCCAAAATTGGCTGAGCAGTCCTAGTCCTTCAAAGGCGTGTGATTAAGGCAGAACCAAAAGAGTAGAACACTTCAGCAACAAGGATTTATTGTTGGATTAAAAGAAAAAGGTTTGCAATTAGAACAATTGTCTTTTCATAAAAAAATATTGTAAGAGAGAGTTTTCATTAACCTGGCAATGCAGATTCCAAGCAATCAGTAAAGAAAAATAACTTCCCTCGCATATCTGACTTGGTCCTAACTTATTACTTTCAGGCCTTCCCATTTCCCCAACAGCTCTCAGCCTGCTGCTTTCTCAGGGCCCTCCTGGGACAGAAATAACAAACCAAAGCTTTCTCCCCTCCAGTAGGTGGCTGAGTGTGTAGTTCCCACTTGGCCTGTTTTGAATTTCTCAGACTTCTTTCCTTATTAGGAAAGGCCCAACCTCCCAGCAGTTGCAGTTGCTCTAAGTGAGGCCTAATCCTTCCTCAAAGCCTTCCCATCACTACAGATCTATTTGGATGAATTAAGTTCTAGCAACTTGAGACTCTCACAGATCTTGATTGGAATGGTAACCTGTGTACTAGAGCAGGGGTTCCCAACTTGTGGTACTCCAGATGTTTCTGAACTACAACTCCCATCACCCCCATCACAAATTGTCACTGGGGATGATGGGAGCAGTAGTTCAGCAACCTCTGGAGTACAGGTTGAGAACTCCTGTACTAGAGGAAAGGGTACAAACAAGAAGGTAGTTTGGCAAATGAGTTTTGGCTGTTTGTGGAGAGTAGTTAACAGGAGAGTTCTGTATCCTTTTTGTAGGACTGCTAGAATTGGGAATAAGATCTCTTTACTAACTAGAATATCTTACTGGTTTATTTTTCAGAAACTTGGTTTCCTAAAGCAGTTGCTTGATAGGATCCTCTTTTAAGTCAGTTCCTCAAACTGGCTCTGTTTCTTTAGTAGAAATCATTGAAGATTGTAAGAGATTTTCTAGCTGCTGCAACCTCAGCTTGAGAACATTAAGTAGTATAATTTGTATATCACATATTCAACATCTTGTATCTGGGATTTGGGTCTTTATCTTTTGCATTTGCACAAATGTATATGATTTTTATTTCCACTTCAGCCAATAGCTAGTATGATTAAATAAACCTACTTGTCTTACACAAACATGGTAACAAAAGTGCTTTGTTCTGTACTTGCTTATGATGAATGTAGCTTTGAGTTTGCAGAAGGGTCTTCAAAGGCAGTTACTACAGCATACAACGAATTTGTTTTCTACAAAAATAGTGCTTCCTGGGAAAGCTGTGCATTTCATTGCACTCCTTGTGCATTCATTTTTTTGTGTTTCAGTACAAATTGGTCATAATAGCCCAAGTCCAAGTGAATTCTAAAATGTGGACATTACTGTCTTCTGTGTGGCCATCTTAATTTTAGTATACACATAATTACATTGCAAAGTGCTTGAAGAAAAATACAACTTCATCTGCAGTATTTTGTTTCTGTACTTTGTTTCTAATAACCAGTTAGTGATTGCCTGCCTATTATGTAATCTTTCCAGTTAAGCTATTTCCAAAGGTTATGTTGATTCTTGCCAAGTTCCATTACGGCAAATCTTTAAACATTGCCAAAGTCCCTAGCTACCAAGAAACATGGTTTTGTACTCAAAATGTTTAAGGATTGGACCAAAGGTAAACATAAAACATCAGCATTTTCTAAATCTTCCCAGTTTCTTTACCACGATTTTGTGTTGTCCTTGCATCATGTGACCTACATTGTCTGGTTTAGTTTTCTGCTCTGCTAGCACTTCATTTGAACAGCATTATGTAGAGGACAATTCATGTTTCTGATTACTTTAGCCTAATTCAAGGTTAGATAATGTTCTGCACAAGAAAAAACATATAACTTACAGCCCTGAACTGAATTCATATAGCTGGTAAAACTGTTCTTCCTCTTTGAGAACTGCATTCAGCCATAGTGTGGCAAACATTATCTCTCTCTCTCTCTCTCCCCCTCCCCGCCTATTAAAACCTTCTGGGACAGAATAAGGGAGGAAGCAGAGACTTGCTAAATAAAACTGTTTGGAGTTTCAAGAGTTCAGTTTTCCCCAGTAATTCATATGATGAATGGGATAAAGACTTGAAAAAGAATATTCTCTTGCATTATTTAGCATAGGAGAGAATATTTCAGAGAATTATTCTACCCATTCGATTAAATGTATCTAGGGGAAAAAACCTTGATTGCTCGAGAATAGATACATCATTATTGTACTCAATGGATGAGATTGAACAGTATGTAATTACATGTGATAATTTCTCTGTTTCTGTTTTCAGATGGCCCTTATGGAATATTTGCTGGCAGAGATGCCTCAAGAGGACTAGCAACTTTCTGTCTAGATAAAGATGCACTCAGAGATGAATATGATGACCTATCGGACTTAAATGCTGTACAAATGGAAAGTGTTAGAGAATGGGAAATGCAATTTCAAGGTAATTCTAATGAAGATTCTTTCAAAAGAAAAAGCAGTCAGACATATGTGGCTGGGGGTGCTTTTAAAGGTAGTGTTGTTTCTCAGCTGCTGCACAGAGACATATCTTACTACATTGCTAGTGACATTTTAAAATACCTTTACAAGTTTGTCAACATTAGTTTATTGCACATACATGTAATTTATGGGGTACGTTTTATAGGTTCCCATGATTTTACATCAGCAAAGATGTGCCTTTATTGGGCTTCTCAGTTACTGTCCTTTGCTCATAGTATCCAACTCTGGTTCACATAGTGCAGGTCTTAAATTTTCATTGTATGTAGGAGTCAGCCCAAAAATTTAGGAGCCAGACAATGTTGACAACATTATTGGACTTAGACATTGTGGGGCAGGGTGGTGGTGGTAAATAGGCTTCTCTTTATCCCTTTTACAAAGTCATATACTTGGAACAGAAACAGGGCTGCCTGAGACAAAGATTTTATTAAATAACTCTACCTCTGAATATCCTTTTCTGGGTGCCATGGCTCCCTGGCACCTGGGATTTGTCAAGCCCTGACATTGGAAACCAGGAAAATGTGAAAGCAAATGCTTCTAAGCTTGACTATAGAGTTGCTTCTCTTGGCTTCCAGTCAGTTCAGCTGCTGCTAGGAAGAGTGAGCAGCCTCTTCTTTGCTCTATAATTTGATCTCCCAAGAGGCCTCTGGACCTTTCAGAGACTGATTTCTCCTTCTCAAGGGTCAGGTCATGTTTGCAGCAGGTAAAAACAAGAATGTTGAGATATGGTGTAGTGGACTAAGTCATATTTGGACCAGGTTAAACTCATCATTCAGAGATTAACATTTAGCTCACTGGCATATGGAATCCTAACTCAACTTCCTTGGATAAAGTGTAGAAAAATTGAGATCTGTCTGTATACTTAGGAAGAAGAGATTTCCCAAAATGGAAATTAAAATTTTAATCTAACATCCAAAAGCAGAGATTAAAACACTTACTCACTATAATCTAGATCCTATAATAGTAAGAGAAAGAACTAACTTGTATAGCTTCTTTTGATTGTAATGTCTAAATCTCTTTTCCAGAAAAATATGACTATGTTGGTAGACTCCTTAAACCAGGAGAGGAACCATCAGAATATACAGATGAGGAAGATACCAAGGATCACACTAAACAGGATTGAACTTTGTAAATCACCAAAGTCAGGGGCCTTCAGAACTGCAATCTTATTCTTCATCACAGAATGTCCCGTGTCTTCGGATATAGTTCATTTGCTGCGTGAAACTCAACCAGTTTTGTACAAGATCATCATCTTCTCTCAATGAAGATTTGATTACTAGGCATTCTTTGTGCTGCCAAACACATTTTTGTTGTTGCAGTTTAATAACTAGTGTCGGGAAAGGCTTCATTAATGAAGAGGGGCCAGGGATTTAATGCAAAGAAAGCTATTCCTTTTAGCATGTTGAAGCCTTTGAACAGTTCGTTATTTACAAGCTTAAACGTTTCATATGTCATTTTACTCCTTTGGCGCTAAATGGAAAGCCGACTTGTTTTAAGGAATCCCAGTAAATCTGGCTACTGAAATATAATAAAACGGGAATATTCAAACTAGTTTGTAGGCCATTGGTTTCCATGGCAGAAAACTACTTCAAATCTCTGCAGATTACAGGGTTTCAAATAATTCTCCTGAAGAATAGAGGAAAATAATTTCTCTGCAGAAGCTATCATTTGAAACCTGCCTTCTATGCTTCCCCTTCCCCTCAATCAAATCGGAATAATTGTGCCTTATTTCACTTAGAGACTTGAATTATTTTAAGGGAAAGCCCCAAAGGTGACATGAGTCACTAAAAGCAGCATTGAGGACTGAGGTTAGAATGCTCGGTTGACTGGAAAACATTGATGTCATTCTGTATATAAACTGTAAAGGAATACTCAGTGTTACTGCCATATATATAAATATATATATATATGTTAATATACATGAATAATTAGTATTGTAATGGCCAAATGCATTCCCTGTTGCTTTTTAAACAAGCCCACCTCTTTCTTCCCTTTCCTCCCAGGGAGCTCTCTAAATGAGTAGCCTAGCCTCATAGCAAAGTCAGGGGTGTGCATGGGTGTAGGTGTGTCTGTGGGTGTTTGAGTAAGAATTGGGAGGGATGGTTCCTGCAGATACTGTAAATATGAATACAATTTTAATAAAGCATGTAAAATACCAAATGTGCTGTCAGACTTTATGTAGAAGCTGTTATGCTAGTATTGGTGGCCAGGTCTCTTGTGTATATGGAGAAAAAGGAAGAAATCTTGGATATATTAAATATTTTTGCACTGCTATTAAAGCTTTACCCAGCTCACTTTTATTTAGTCACATTTAATTCTCAATAGAAATGTGACTTATTCAGGTAAGGTTTGGATGAATATGTAAGACTAGCTATGTATGAGAAGGAAGGCAAAAGGGGTAGACATGTACTAGTGGTGCACATCTATATGCTGAAATACTTTGGTTTGCACTGAAGGTTGTCATTTCTTTCCCCCCGCCCAGCCTATTAACTGCAAATCACCTTCAGTTAATATGACAAGTAAAAATAGTCTAGCTTTTTGAAAGCTATCTTGTCATATAGAAGCTAGAAAGCCAATAAAACACTGTTAAACTATTGGCAATCTAGCACTAACAAGGAAAAACATGCAAGAAGACATGAGAAAACAAACACACCTAAGCTATTTGTGATCTTCAAGCATCCCATTGTAGTATTTTTAAAGGAATAGCATCATCTTCTTATCCAAAATGACCAAACAGTTCTGGCTCATGCTCAGGTTGGCTCATGGGTGGAGATTGTTCACTATGGTGTCTATAGAAAAGTTTTCTATACCTACTGCCTCACTTTTGATGTGAACATACATGTTCTTTATAGTAGTCTAAAAATGTCGAAGCCCCCATTCATGAGCCACAGTTACGACTCTTCCACTCCAAAAAAATTATTCCGTAATTGAAATTATGCAGTGTTTTGAGAAACAACCTGTGTTCTGACTTTTTTAAAAATAAAGTGTTCTGTAGATACATATTAAGCGTACTGTATTTTTCATGTTAACTTCCTTTCATGGAAACAGGGTTGGAAGGGGATTATACAGAGGAGGCATCTGCTCTAGTTTAGGAGGTGGCTGTATCAAGGGATAGATAGAGTTCCTTCTCCTTGGTATGGATACCTTTCTTGGGGTGGTTCAGTTCTAGATATGTGCGCAAAACACAGTTTGGAAACTGAATCATGGCATGTCCCTTTAAAACAGAGGGATTACTCATCCCCTTTAACATGGAGGAGAGCGGGTCCATACGTCTTGCTCCCCCTCTCACCCCCACTTTTGTAATCGTGCACTCCTACCCCCCCCCCAGCTATGCTTGTGTGCGGTGGGGGGGTGTCTCTTAGCTGCCCCCATGGCCTCTGCATGCATGATGGCCATTTGCATGGTCAGCAACTATGCTGATGACACAAATGGCTGCTACGCATGCATGGAAGCAATGTGCTTGCCTGCATTGCACAGGGGCATCTGGGAGACACCCCGCTGGCCTGCAAGCATTAGAGGGTGGAGGGGGGAATGGAGGAGGCAGACATATGGACCCGCTCTCCGACATGTTAAAGGGGATGTGCTGTGATTCGGTTTCCAAATTGTGTGTTGTGCACATCCCTGTTATAACTGGAACCACTCCTAACTTTATATGCACCCTACTGAAAGCTATAATGTTGATTACAGTCCAAGATACTAAGTTAAATCAGCTTAGTATGTGTAAAGTAACGTGTGCCATCAAGTCAATTTCGACTCTTGGTGCCCACAGAGCCCTGTGGTTTTCTTTGGTAGAATACAGGAGGGGTTTACCACTGCCTTCTCCCACAAACTATGATATGATGCTTTTCAGCATCTTCCTTTATTGCTGCTGCTCGATATAGTAGCAGCTGGGATTCGAACCGGCAGCCTTCTGTTTGTTGGTCAAGCATTTCCCCGCAGGGCCACTTAAGGTACTTGATACCCTTTAAGCACTAGAAAGCAACTGATGTCCCACAAGCCCCATTTGTGATTCTCACACAGGCCTATTACCCAGTGACTTATCAATTACAGCTAAGATCTAGACAGGAGGGCTGACCTTTGACAGCAGCAGCTCTGGCTGATAGTGGAAGGGGAAGATCAAAGTCCACGTATGTAGACTGTAGAGGGACAAAAAACCAAAGGACTTTGAAAGGAATGCTGAACTTGTTATAGTTCAACAACAGTCCAATAGAACTGGGAAGGCAAGAGATTACCCAATGGCCACCTCACCCCTTCTGTAAAGGATACAAAACCAAATGTGGTACATATCTAGTTCCCTGTGGGGTAGGCACCTTTCAAAACAGTGGCTCTTATTCAGCAAAGGCAGAGCAACTCTCTGTTTAACTCCAAATACGGTCACCCTCCCATAGCGGCCACTGGTGACTACCTTGTGTATTTTAGATTGTGAGCCCTTTGGGAACAATGAACCAGCTTATTCTTTTTTCACTTTAGGAATTTGTTAAAAGTACATAAACGATCAGTTTCAAATGGACAGAAGTTTATTCTGTAAAGATGAGTTAAAAGCTCTATACGTGAGCATTTTGCTTCCTTTGATAGTTTCCATATGATGTAGGACACAGTCTAATGCCAAAGTCTTCTGGGGCCTAAGGTAAAGCATTAAACAGTGGTGGCTATCCATACAAAGAGGGGTCAGATGTTCTCATACACTCAAGCAGTATGCTTCTACAGAATTTCAGTTATGAAGCTATAAAATGATAGGCTGGCTGATAAAACAGCATATCTCTAATCAGTTCTAGGACAGAAGTAGCAAGAACAGAATCCTTTGGATGCAAGGAGTAAGTTGGACCATCCCCTTATAAGTAAGTAGCAAGATATTTTAGGACAATGGATGTGAGTAGTCCAGTCCAGATAATGCTTCAAGGCACATGAAACTGGATTCATGTGCCTTGCATGGTGGATGATAATGACCCAGTTATGATAATGACCCAGTTATTGTGGGTCATCCACTTGCATGGTGGATGATAATGACCCAGTTATGATAATGACCCAGATAATGACCCTTGGCTGGATAATGATCCAGCCAAGATGGATGATAATGACCCAGTTGTCTGAGGTGATATACTGGCAGGCTGGAAAGAAATGGAGAAGTCTGGAGACGTGGTGGGGATAGCTAAGGAGTTCTGTGCACTTGATGTGGCAAGAGGGCTAGGATCTGGAGATGAGCTTTGATTTAGTGAAGAACTATTTTCTTGAGATGGGTATAAATGGAGAGAAATGGACAACCAGGATGGCACCGCACCAAAGTAAGCAATGGCGGGGCGGGGAGAGAAAACAGTATTGTAATTTATTACTGAGAGGCCGCAATACATTTCGGGTGAAAACTTCAAGGGTAGAACATACACAAGTGAAAATGGAAACTTCACTCCAGCATGTTTATTTGTATACCACCCCAAACTCATGGCCCTGAAAAGTTTACAACAAAACAAATTAAGACAAACACCACAATTTAAAAACTACAATTCTGGTTTAAAAGGTTGGATGAACAAATGTGTCTTTAAAGTCTTAAAAAGTTGACAGAGATGGGGAAGCTCTTATCTCAGCAGAGAATGCATTCTAAAGGCTCGGAGTGGCAATAGAAGTTAGCCACTGGACAAGCCAGTGGCAATTGCAGATGGACCTCTCTGGATGATATCAATGGGTGATGGGTCTCATCGTGAAGAAAATGGTATCTTAAACACCTTGGGCCTAAACTGTGTAGGGCTTTATAGGTTAGACTACGACTACAAAAAGCAAAAGGAATTATAGCTGAACACCAGAAGCCTCTGAACCAAGTCGGGGAAGCTGGATTTTTTCCAATTTCGGGGTGGGGTTTTTTTGCAATTTGAGAGGGGGGTTCCCTTCACACTTACTCCTGGCGATTTGGGTTTCCCCCCTATTTTTCATTGTATTTTTCATTGTGTTTTGCAGTTCTTTCACAGCTGTGATTCTCCTAACGCTGTTTGCCATTGATTTCAAGGGCTCATCTACTGGTTTTCTGAGGTTTTCCCGGAACAGAACTCTCGAAGTTGTCAAGTCATAACAGAAACATGGTGGAACAGTGAGAACCAGTAGGACACAGTTATCCCTGGATATAACGAACAGGGAGGGATGAACTGTGGGTGGAATAGCACTGTGTGTTAAAGAAGGGATATAATCTAACAAGCTAGGAAAACCTTGGAGGACTGGAGTCTTCCACTAGGGATGTGTGAACAGTTTAAGGGCGGTTTGGTTCAACAGTTCCAGGGTCGGACTGAACCCCACCAACAGTTCGGGGGCTTCATGAATTTTTTTGGGGGGGTAACCTTTAGTCCCTCTGGGGGGCTTGCTCTAGGCTGCGGGGGGTGGGGTTCCGTGAAGCTTACCCCTCCTGCCTTGTTCATCACTGCCGCGGCCTGTTTTACTGCCTTTTCCAGCCTGTTCGGGACTGTAAGTTGGAATGGTGGCCATTTTCTTTGCCACTGCGCATGCGCCAGGCCTCGCAGAGGCCATTTGTGCATGTGTGGCAGTGGCAGAGGAAATGGCAGTGATGAACGAGGCCGGCGGGAGGAGGGAAAACCTTCACAGATCCTCCCTCCCCTGCAGCTTAGAGGAAGCCCCTGAAGGGGCTAAAGGTTAACCCCCCACAACTTCACAATCCCCCCCCGACCAAATGGGGCGGGGGGTTCTAAGGGGTGCCGGACTGAACTGAACCAGGCCAGCCGGTTTCGGGCACATCCCTATTCTCCACAGAAACTGTGGGTGACAATACAAGGCGTGAAAGGAAATGTGCTGCTAGGAATATGCTATTGCCCTCCTGATCAAAACACTGACTGGGAGTTGTAGAAGAAACTCCCTGAAGAGCTTTACCATGTTCCCTTCTCTGTTTTTTTTTTTTTTTAAACTAAAAATGCATCTTTTAAAAGAGGCTTTTTAATGTTTCACCTGTTGCATATATCTAAAAATTAAGGTCTTTAGTTTTTATAATTCTTAGTTTTTAGCTTTTTAAATTATTTAATTTGAAATTTTAAAAGCTAATTCTGATTGTGCTTTGAACATGGGTTAACTTGTTTAACTTGGTTAATTTTATTAATCTGGTTTTATGTTGTAACTGTTTTATAAATGTTGTGAGCTGCCCTGTGTAGTAATGTACTGGAGGCACAGGGTATAAATATTTTAAATTTAAAAAAAAAAAATCAGTGAGGCATCAAAGAGAGCGAGCAATAATAAAGGGTGTCTTCAATTACCCACACATAGACTGGGTAAATTCACATACAAGTAATGACAAAGAGGACAATTCTCTAGATATGCTGAATAACTGTGCCCTAGAAGAGTTGGTCATGGAAACAACCAGAGATAAGGCAACCTTGGACTTAATCCTGAGTGGTGCAAAGGACCTGGTGTGATATATCAGTGTCTTGGAACCTTTAGGGAACAGTGACTATAGTGTGATCAAATTCAGCATATACTTGAAAAGAGAATCACCAAGGAAGTCTAACACAGACAATTTTAATTTCAGAAAAGGAAAATTCTCTAAAATGAGTTTGGTGAAAAGAAAACCAAGGGGAAATCAAGAGAGTCACTTCTCTCCAGAATGCATTATTTAAAACCACAATTAAAAAAACCCAGTTAGAATGTATACCAAAAAGGAGGAAAGGTACCACCAAGTCCAGAAGGATGCCAGCATGGCTAACAAGTAACGTCAAGGAAGGTATAAAGGGGAAGAGTAATAATTCCTTCAAAAATTGAAAAGCCTGCCCAAATGAAGGGGAGCGGGGAGGAACACAAACTCTGGCAAAAGAAATGCAAGGTGACAATAAGGGAGACAAAAAGAATGTTTGAGGAACATTCAGCTAAAAGCATCAAGGGGAATAACAAAAATGTCTTTAAATACATCAGAAGCAGGAAACCCAGGCAGGCTGTTGGTCTGTTAGATGATGAAGGAATTAAAGGGATTATTAAAGAGGATGCCGAGAAGCTAAACAAGTTGTTTGCATCTGTCTACCAGGAAAGGATACTGCGCATATACCTGTGCCTGAACTGAGTTTCTCAAGGACAGAGACTAAAGAACTAAGTCAAATAGAAGTGGCGAGAGATGATGTTCCAAACTCTCTGGAAAATTTAAAAACAAATTGCTAGAGCCAGATGGCATCCACCCGAAAATCTTTAAAGAAATCAAATGTGAAATTGCCAGTCTCCTTGCAAAAATATGTAATTTGTCCCTACGATCAAGCTCCTGTATCAGAGGACTGGAAAGTAGCCAATGTAACACCAATTTTCAAAAAGGGATCCAGGAAATTACAAGCTGGTTAGCTGAACATGTGTGCTGGGCAAATTGATGGAAAGCATTCTCAAGGATAAAATTGTTAAGCATATAGAAGAACAGGCCCTTCTAAAGGAGAACCAGCATGGCTTCTGCAAAAGTAAATCTTGTCTCACTTTTGGAGTTCTTTGAGAATTTCAACAGGCATGTGAATAAAGCTTATCCAGTTGACATGGGATACTTGGACTTTCAAAAAGCTTTCGACTAAGTACCTCATTGAAAATTCTTGAGAAAACGTAGCAGTCATGGGATATGGGGACAGGTTCAATTGTGGATTGGTAACTGGTTGAAGGATAGGTATAAATGATAGTTCTCTAAGTGGAGGAAAGAAAGAAATTGGTTTCCCCAGGGACCTATACTGGGACCAGTGCATTTTAATTGATTCATAGATGATCTAGAAGTTGGGATAAGCAATGAGGTGGCCAAATTTGTAGATGACACCAAACTATTTAGGGTGGTGAAATCCAAAACAGATTTCAAGGAGCTCCAAAGGGATCTCCCCAAACTGGGGGAGTGGGCAATAAAATGGGAGATACAGTTCAATGTTAGCAAGTGTAAAGTGATAAATATCCCCCCACCCCCACTTCACATATACTCTTATGGAGTCTGAGCTGTCAATGACTGACCAGGGGAGATATCTTGGGGTTGTGGTGGACAGCTTTGAAAGAGTCAACACAATGTGTGGCAGCTGTGAACAAGGCCAACTCCATGCTTGGAATCATTAGGAAAGGTTTTGAAAATAAAACTGCTAATATCATAATGCCCTTATACAAATCCATGGTATGGCCACATTTGGAGTACTGTGTAAAGTTCTGGTCACCATACCTTGAAAATGGCATTATGGAACTGGAAAAGGTACAGAAGCAGGCAACCAAGATCGTTGGGGGCTTAGAGCACCTTCCTTAAATGATAAAGTTACAATACCTGGGGCTTTTTAGTTTAGAAAGATGATTGAGGAGCAACATGATAAAGAGATCTATAAAACTATGCATGGTGTGGAGAGAAATTTTTCTTCCTCTCATAACACTAGAATCAGGAGTCATCCCATGAAACTGATTGCCAACAAATTTAGGACTGAAAAAAGGAAGTACATTTTCACATAATACATAATCTATGGAATTTTCTGCCACAAGATATGGTGACAGCCACCAGCCTGGATGGCTTTTAAGAACATTTTAGATAAATTCACAGAGAATAAGTCTATCAATGGCTACTAGTCTGAGGACTATAGGCTACCCCCTGCCTCAGAGGCAAGATGCCTCTAAATACCAGTTCCAGGGGAGCAACAGCAGGAGGGCATGACATCAGCTCTTGCCTGTGGGCTTTCTGGAGGCATCTGGTGGGCCACTGTGATGATGTTGGACTAGATAGGCCTTGGACCTAATCCAGTAGGGCTACTCTTATGAGTGTGCACGTGCAAGAGGGGGCTTAGAGACAGCTAGTTGCCAGGCATGGAAGATGATCAAAGAATGGCATCAGTATTGATAGTGTGATGTGCTCGCTTGATGATTTTCAGTTCCAAATTAAAGGGCAACAGTGGAGTAAAGTTTTGTCTGTTGTGAGTTGATGCTTTGACCATGGAATTAGGAAAAGGGTGATGGAACAGAAAGGGATGGCAGAGAGATGTGGAGGCAAAGAAGAAGGAATAGATGGCAGGAGATGTGAAGCAACACAGGAAACTCTTATACCGAGTCAAACCATTGGTTCATCTACCTCAGTATTACTGACACTAGCTGGGAACAGCTCTCCCAAGTTTTCAGATGACTGCCTTTCCTAGCCCCATCTGGAGCTACCAAGGATGGTATCTCCAGATGTTATCTCCAAAACATGCCAAGCAGGTGCTCTTGCACTGAGCTACAGAAGTAGGAGCCAAAGATGGTGGGGCTGCTACTTCACTGGGTGGCATGGTACGCTGCATTAGAGCAGAGGAATCATAGTTCCAAGGAAGATAGGAAATCAGGAAGTCTTATGATAAAGACTGTAGTCAGTGGAGAGATCTGACTGGCTGCCAAGCTCATTTGATTAATAGTTCTGCCAACAAAGTGAAAGCTCTTCCTAACACTACTGCTGCAGCAAAGAACCACCTAGGGAGGCCATGTGATTCAAGGTGGTGGTTTTGACCTTTAAAGCCCTTAACTGCTTAGGGCTAAGCTACCCAAGTGGAGAGAGGTGGTCTTGTAGTAGCAAGCATGAATTGTCACCTTTGTTAAGCAGGGCCAACCCTGGTTTGCATTTGAATGGGAGACATGTATGAGCGCTGTAAGATATACCCTAGGAATACTTGCATGCAGAAAGTTCAAAGTTCCCTCCCCGGCATCTCTAAGATAGGGCTGAGAGAGACTCCTTCTTGCAACCTTGGGGAAGCTACTGCCAGTCTGTGTAGACAATACTGAGCTAGAAGAACCAATGGTCTTGGCTTGATCTAAGGCAGTTTTCCATGTACCTGAAGGACCACCTATTCCTATATAGATGTGCCCAGCCTGTGAGATCATGTAAAAAGGCTCTCCTGCACATCTCAGTGCTTCCTGAAGCATAGTTGTCTGTAATGCCTGGGCAAACCTCCTCAGTAGTGGCTGTGGAGGCTACTGATTTTGTGTTTCTAGTGTGTTATTTTTGTTGTAAGCTACAATAATGAACTGACCTGTGAATGGCAGCGTGTAAGATTTTTTAAATATATAAATAGAAGGTAGTGACATATAGACTCTTGAAGGTTGAAGGGCAGAGATTTCTTTTTGCACTACCATTTTGATTGAGGGGAATAACAAGCAGTCACATCTCTCTTTCTTCACTCCTTTAGCAGAGATTGTTGATTCCTCAGGGATTGGTAAGTTCTACATCAAGTCCAGTTTGAGGTTGAAGTTGGTGGGGTCAGTGTAGGAATGGACTAAGGCGCTCCAATGTCCACAGCTCCCAGTGACATGTGAGGCCACAGAAGGCACAAATAGTAAGGGGCTGAATCTCAACAGAGATTTGGCAACAGCACTTGAAATTTGAGGCAAGGAATCAGTGGCCTGAACACTTTCTCCTGAGGATGTCATGAGGCCTGACCAATCAATTACATGTTTGGTAGCATTGGCAAAGTGGACACAGGATTCCTCTTTGTTTTCTTCAGGGGAGAGAAGACAACAATCGTGCTTGTCAACTGAGAATTTTCCTCCATAAATCTTGCACTTTAAAAAAAAAAAAGCTACAAGCCTAAGAGCTACAAGCCTATGGCCACAGCTGGGAAAGATGACAGGAGAGGGAGGGCATAGTAGAAATACAAATGGGGGGGGAAAGGAGATAGAACAGAAGAGGAGGAATAAAGTGAAATCATTTAGGAGGCAAACTCATTTGGTCAGTAGTTTTGCAAACAAAGTGAAAGTTCTTCCTAATGCTGCAGCAGTCAAAGATGAACTGAGGGAGGCAGCATAGGCCATGCCAGTTGGACGTGCAATCTGGTTTCATCACATGGCTCAGGCCGAACTCTGGAAACTGAGCTCGAGAAAGTCCCTCACAAGGTTTTGTGCGGGCCTTGATGTCTTGTTGGGAAGGAGGGAGGGAGGGAGAGAGAAATGCAGTTAAAATGCTACCTACCCATGTGGGAATGTTGTTGCTGCATGTTTGAATTGACCCCACAGGCAAAGTACTAGTAGTACCTGGTAGAGGAGCTGTTGACTGCTTAACACACACACCCTTCCCAAATTTATGGCCTTGGGTAGAAAGATCCCCTTTCCCTCTCATTCCATTACCATCCCTCAGTTTAAAAGTGGGTTTGTGAATCTAACCTTGGAAGAGGTGGTGGCTTATGAATACAACACATTTGAGCTTCTGTTACCCAAAAAGCAAAGAATGCAGATAGGACACCTGTAATGAAACTGACTTGCCCACCTCATGGTCCCTAGGCATGCACTTTCCCCTGCATCTGACCACTCGTACTTTCCTATTATCTCTCTTTCAGCAGGGTAAGCCACCACCTCTTCCAATGTTACATTCACATACCCACTTTTAAAACAGAGGGATGGGAATGGAATGAGGGTGGGAAAGGGGATCTTTCTACTCGAGTACTCACCAAGTACTCAACCAGTATGCATGAAGGACTTTCTAGCTATGATAGCCCTCAGTGGTACAATCGCAGACAGGGAGAAGAAACAAAGTTCAGCAAACCCCATACAGGATTTGTGCAAGCTTGTTGTAGAATAAAGGCAGCATAGGTTTCTTTGCAATTGTCTCCAATCAGCTGGAAATAATATGTACTAATTTTCAAACAGTGGCTGCCCAAGGAAAGATCAGGAAGCTCTAAAATACAGTAATTGTGTCCAGGTCAACCTTTTGAATATTCAGGAAGTGTCTGTGGACATGCAAGAGCAGCAATACCCATTTTGAGTAACTATAACTTTTGTCCCCCAGAATCTAGCCCTATTACTCAAAAGTACCACTCTGAATACTCTTTAACTAGCAACAATGTTTACTTTATCTCCATACAGCATCTGCTAAAAAAAACTCCTGAAATTCTGCAAGGTTATGCAACCCACAGTGTAAGAATAAAATTTCACAATAAATTATTTTGGCTGCAGTATTAAATCCCTGGTCATAAGTAGTTTCATTCATTGCAACAAAGTCCAAGCATTTAGATTAACTGTAATATAAGTGTCATTACAAAAGATTAAAGAAAAATGCTTAAACCACACAGTACACACAATTGATTTTTTGTATTTTTATAAAATCTGCAAAGATACCACAAATTATGCATTCTAAAAGCTAAATATGCACACATTTCATTCAAAGAAATGAAAGTAAATATATTTCTTTTATATACAGTTTAAATCCAAATTTACAATTGCATCATTTTCATGGAGGTGGCGGCATAGGTTGAACACAGGTTTGAGATGTATAACTTAAGAACACTGAAAAGATGCTATATAAAATGTATCATCAATTCCTAGTTTCTTTTCAAAATAGAGCAGTTCTAAAAGGCTATTTTTTGTGTAGAAATTACTGGGAAGTCCATTTATATTCATATACAAATATGCACATATTCATAATTGTTCTATTCAGATTCACAAGGCAACTGACAGAAAAAATACAATGGACTTCAACCATATCTGCTATAGAAATCCATTAAAACTAATGTTGGATCATTTAGGATATCTCCCAGTAATAAGGCATCAAACAGTGTTAGGTTTTACTTGTAGAAAGTTACCTGAAGGCTGCTAAGTATCTGTTTTGCTGTAGAGAGTAAAAATTCATCTATTCCTACCACTCCTTCAATTTTAAGGAAGGAGGCCTTCAATT
The DNA here is from genome assembly GCF_027244095.1 of Hemicordylus capensis. NCBI lineage: Eukaryota > Metazoa > Chordata > Lepidosauria > Squamata > Cordylidae > Hemicordylus > Hemicordylus capensis. The sequence goes on along the minus strand of NC_069661.1, from coordinate 49,670,346 downwards.
TCTTTATTCTAAGTATTTTAAATCACAACAAACTAATACGAAATGACAAGTTGATGTATTCTGTTAACCTCCACCTCCCAATGTAAGTTAATTAATATTTAAGGAAAGTGATGTTTTGGCCAAATTCAATTGGTTTTGGATAGCAGAATGTGAAATTTTAAAAACTTTATTCAAGCTCATTCTGACACAACTTTTTAAAAAATAGAATGACTGCTAAATGTGTTTCTAATTCCCCTTTAAATTAAAAGTGTCAAATATTAGTGTTAAAAATTAAAAACAATCTCTTCTTGCAGCACAACACTTATAGAAGAGAAATTAAATGTAAAACACAAGTACCTCCTTAACTGGAGGGTGATTTGAGAACCATCTGTCATTTTATCCACCTGCTTAAAACTGTAGATTTAAAGTTTACTAAGTTTGACAATGCAGTCATTCCCCTTCCCCTCTGCAATCTACTTTTGCTGAAGTACAAATAAGAACCAGCATAAAAAGAAAAAACACCCTTTAAACCAAATAAATGGATTCTTATCTCAAGACTCCATACTCAACCCCAAAATTACAGATATCCTGAAATTAAAGAACTAGAAAGCAAAATAACAGAACAGAATCCAGCACCCAAGAAACGTGCACAGTCCTATACATCATGGAGTGTGCATGTACTATTACAAAAAGATGTTAGATGCATTTACCAGCTTAAATCCTCTTTTTGGCTTTTGTAAGTAGAAATAATAATGGAAACCGTGAATGAAAATAGCTTTGCAAGTTACATGAGTATACCATTACTTCTTTAAGAAGTATGAGCTGAAATGTAAGGCATCCCAAAGTATTTTTTCCTTTAGTAGTGGAATGCAGTTCTTGTAAACAATAGGTCAGGGACACCACCACCAAGACCAAAAGGTATTTTCCTAGGACCTCTTTGATGATCCCCAAACTCAGTACAATTGATCAAGGGGAAGTATTTGGAACTTAATCTTGTGAGAAAGCAAATGCAATTCTTTGTTTTCCTATACATTTGTTTTTAATCAAGCTTTAAAATAGCTCTCCCTGAAGATCCTTGAGCTAAAATACTGCCGTTAGGAGCTGACCTCAAGATTCAATCTAAATGAAAGTCTACTGCTCAGATATGTCACTTCTTGATTTTGTGGCAGTATTGTTCTGATGTACGCTGTTACTCAACTCCTGTACAGTATTTGTAGTGGGAAAGTTTATTGGGACCCGCACCTGAGAGGCAGCTGTGGAATTACCAGCAAGGATCTTGGAAGAATAATTAGACTGATGTCGATGATCACTCTCCTCACCAGTTGAATGCCTTTTCCTCCCAGATTCTTCACTAATTGGAGGCTGAAAGAGAGAATGGACATGTAGCATAGTAATCTAAATAGAAGTGGAGTGTTTCTGGGCCCCTACAAAAAAGTTGTGTTTAGTTAGAAGTCAGTTGAATCCCAAGAATACAATAAAGTACCAAAAACTTAATAAATTTCAGATCTCTTATCTAAATTTCACAGGATTCTGGTGCCGATAGTTCCAACACACCAGGAGCTGTTTCTTGAATAGCATATGTGTGCCTGCCAGGTTTGTAAAGTAGCTATCGAATGCAACATGTCAACTTTGTTCTCTTTTAATCGAAGATCTACACGGCTCCATCAGTCACTGGCTCACATCCTAATAAACTGTGCATGCCTTGAGAGACTACAGGGATGTGCCAGGAGCCCTTGACGAACTCTCCCAGTCCTGCCACATGTGTGCTGTTGTACAAGAGCTTTAGAGTCTGGAGCATTCCTCATGCTCTCTAAGATTGGAAACACCATCGTAGAGGATCAGCAACATGTTTCTGATTTTATAGAGTGTTTCCAGAGTGTGGAAAGCATTCCAAATTCTAAGGGCTCTTGCACAACAGTGCATAGGCAGGGAGATTGGGAGAAACTGTATGAGGGCTCCTGGCACATTCCTGCAATCCCTTGAAGTGTGCACGCTTTGTCAGTATGTCAGACACTGTCTAGCATTCAAGACATATTCTGCAGATAATATGCATTTATTTTTGGTACCTTATGGGTTGGTAGGGCTTGCTGGCGCTCTCCCTTCCTTTATTTTCACTGGTCTGATCAACATTTTCAAGACTAGCCCCTTCACATGCTGAATAGGTTGCCCAAGTCTTATATAAGACAGGACACCTCCAGCTTCTAAATATCAGGTGCAGGGGAGCAACAGCAGGAGAGAGGGCATGCCCTCACCCCTTGTCTGTGGGCTTCCCAGAAGCATCTGGTGGGCCACTATGTGAAACAGGATGCTGGACCAGATAGGCCCTAGTTCTTATCCAGCAGGGCTGTTAAGTTCTTAGTTCCAATTCTTCATTAACCCAGATTCAGTAGCTAGGTACAGGAGACTGTTGCATGTCTAAATAAGGCAAAATTTGTGTTGTGAAAATGAAGTGCTACATACTTTCACACCATGGTCACAGTTAGCTGCAGTCTGCTCATCCACGCCATTTGTGTGGCCATTCCCAATGGTGAATAAATTGCCTATCCACGTTTAGAGAGGCGCATATCAGTTATGGCAGCCTGAGCCATTTTGGAAGGGCGGTATATAAATCCAATAAATAAAATAATAAATAATAGCTACCCTCAAACATGACCACAGGCATTTGACCAGTTTACATCAATTTTGCATTTGTGTAATGTTTTTGTTTATCCATATACTAACTAGCTTGTAGAGATCTTGAACACTTACATCAACTCTGAAGTCTTCCAATCTTTTAAAGTTACAGAGGTATTCCTGAAGTTTGGGATCAATAGGTGGAGTTTTAGATTGTGAGTACTTTAGATAAGCCCAAAATTTTTCTAGTCCATAGAGCTGACCTAATGAAAAGAACACATTGAAATGTCTAAACAAAAGGTAAGTATGAAGTCAAGCAATATCATGACATCTCAATATGAACTAGGCATTACCAGATTCATAGTCTCTCTTTGTTTCTTCTTGGAAATCTTTGAAGATCTCTTGCCTGAATTTTTTTTCCAGTCCATAGCTGTAAAATCGGAACAAACATTCTAGACCATATCTGTAGAACAGTGAATAAGGAATAAGTTGTCAGGATACCACATAGTGCCTTTTAGCCACAATCTATTGTAACAGATCAGTACTGTAAGGTTCAGTCTTGGAACTAGTGGAACTTATTCAGCCACCCCAACTTTAATGGTGTAGACCCAAGCTTGAAGAAATGTTTACTATGCGATTGTCTGCTCCTAGTGCTTGTTTTCAACACAGAATGGAATGGAAAGTACCCAATCCTGATTGGGACCAGAGCGTGGAAGAGGAAGGCTTTACCCATCACATTGTAAACTATCATCTAGCTCAGATCTTCATCTTTTCTGCTCTCTCACACATTCACTCAACTCTCAAAATTTAGTATAGGCAATTGCCTTGTTCCTCAGTGAGTGTGCTACACCCACAATTGAAGAGGACAGTTATCAAAAAGTACAAACAAACAAAATAGAATATTTTACAGGAGGGCTTTGGATGCAATGAAAAATGTCTGGAGAAAATATATTACTGTCTTTCAACAGCTATTTGTAGTCAACTAGTGGGGCTCTGAGGCTGTCAGGTGGAACAGACAACAGTTAGCTGAGGTTGAAGAGAAGGGCAACATCCCTAAATGTAACCCTGGTGGTGCCCAGAACCTGATGTCAGTTGTACCTGTTGAACGGAACAGGAACAATTACTATGCCAAAACATTAAACATAAGGGAGTGGAAAAGTTGCCAGAAAGCCCAACACACTCATATTTCGTTTCAAAAGAGGAAACAAGACAACAGGTGGTGGTGGGACTGATTACATGGAACCTGAAAACAGAGCCAGAATAATCCAATTTCTTCAGAATGCTTGGAGGTTATTTAAAATCACTATAATAGGAACTACGATATAATGAATCCCACAGATTAGCAAAGGCATAAAACAAGAGGATGCCAGCATGGTTTACAAGCAAAGTTAAGGAAATTATCCAAGGAAAGACTGTTTCCTTCAGAAAACCAATGCCTTGCCAATATAAGAACAAGGAGTACAAGCACTGGCAAAACCAATGTGAGTTACTAAAGTGATAAAAGAATTTGAGGCACCATATTGCTAAAACACATCAGATCCAATAGTAAAATATTATATAAATAAGCCAGAAGCAGGAAACCAACCAGGCAGGTGGTGGATTTTTAATTCAACAATGTGAAAGGTGAATAGGGAAATTACAGAAAAGCTGAACAAACTGTATGTACTGGGTACATGGGAATACAACACAGAAGAAAAAACCTTGCTGAAGGTTTTTGGAAGGAACAACAATTTTCATGCTAGGAATCATTAAGAAAGCAATTCAAATTGCCAGTAATTAATGCCTTTATATAGAATCTATGTTGCAATCAGAATCTGAATATGTACACAATTCTGGTCACACAATCTCAAAAAGGGTGTCAGAGCTGGAAAAGCTACCAAAAAGGGCAATCAAAAAGATCAAATGGTGAGAGCACTTTCCTACACAGAAAGCGAAAGCATTTTAGATGTCCCAAGGCCATACTACTCGCATCTATGGCCATATACTACCTTGAATGTGCACAATCTCATCTGATCTTGGAAGCTAAGCAGTACTTGGAGGGAGACTGCCTGGGAATACAGTGTGCTGTAGGCTTACAGCAAGGAGATCTGGTCTTGTGGTAGCAAGCATAAATTGTCCTCTTTGCTAAGCAGGGTCCACCCTGGTTGCATCTGAATGGGATAATACATGTGAGCACGAAGATATTGGGAAGAGCGCTTGCGTGCGTAAAGTTCCAAGTTCCCTCCTAGGCATCTCCAAACTAGGGCTGAAAGAGACTCCTGCTGCAACCTTGGATAAGCCACTGCCAGTCTGAAGAAAATGCTGAGCTAGATGCACCAATGGTCTGACTCAGCATAAGACAGTTTCCTAGTTCTGGTTTATGGAAAGACCACAATGGTGGAAGGCATACATGATGGTGGTTTATAAAATTATGTATGATATAAAGAAAGTGGATAGAAAACATATTCCTTTTCTCGTAACAAGAAGAAAGTACTTCACGCAATGAATACATATGTTATGAAAGGTAGCACAGGATGTGGTAAAAGTCACTAGCCTAGATAGCTTTGAAAAGTGATTAGATAAATTTGAGACTTGTTTATCAAGAGCCATTAACCAGGATAGCTAAGTTAATCCTGCAAGATAAGAGCAGTATGATTCTAAATCAGGCCTGCTCAACTTTGGCCCCTCAGCTGTTTTGGGACTACAACTCCCATAATTGCCAGCCACAGTGGCTAATAGCCAGGGACTATGGGAATTGTAGGCCAACATCTGCAGGAGGGCCGAAGTTGAGCAGGCCTGTTCTAAATACAAGCTGCTTGGGTCAGTGGGGGAAATGTCAGGGTGTACTACTATATTCATGTTCTGCTTGAAGGCTTCTGGAACCATTTGAGTGACCTCTGGTAGAAACAAGATGCTGGACTAAAATTATCCTTCATTTGATTCAGTAGGGCTAAACAGTTTGCTCACCTGTAACTATTGATCTGGAAGTGATCTCTTGCATAAAGGTAGGTTCTGCACCTGCGCGGGAATTGACTAGCTCCTCGAAGCACTTAGCCCCACCCCTTGCACGTGGTGCGTTTTCTCAGGTTGGGCAGGCTTGCATTTTTTCCTCAGTTCATGGAGGACTGACATTGGAATTCAAACGTGGCATGGAAGCAGTGTACATTTCCACAAGGAAAGTAGTGTCTTTTTTTACTCTGCAAACATACGTACATATTGTCACTTCGCATACTGCAGTGGGGCTGGTGGGAAGGTCTTATGACTAAAACGGATCACTTCTAGATCAATAGTTACAGGTGAGCAACCTGTTTATCTGGATTGTGATCCAATGCACTCAAAAGAGTGGGTGACTAACGAGCTGTCAGTCTGGAGGCAGGTGTAGTTTCCTAAGGTAAGACCCTTTTCAGCACACCCCTCCCAAAACTGGCCTGAGCTGCAAAAAGAAAGTCCAATGTGTAATGCCTGACAAAAGATATGCTCAGAGGACCAGGTTGCTACAGTGGAGATATGTCTGAGCTTGATTCCTGCCATATGGGCAGCAGAAGTAACATAAGCCCCAGCCGAACGAGACCGAATGGTTTTAGGAGCACTTTTTTGGTGCTTGTAAGCCAGAAAAGTCAACTCCACGATCTAGTGGGGAAGCCTCTGTCTTGATATTTGGTAACCTTTCAGATTACCCTTTTAACTTACAAAAAGCCATTTTGTCTTTCTCTGTGGCTTGGTCAGTTTAAAATAGAAGAGGAGAGCATGTCTCACATCCAGGGATTGCAATGAGCACTCAAGAGGCGTCGTGGGATTCTGGAAGAAGGTAGGTAAGACAATATCACTATTAATATGGAAGTCAGTGACCACTTTAGGCCTGAATTCAGAGCCCAACTAAAGTACCACTTTGTCCTCATGCAACTTTGCATAGGGGACATCTGTTCGAAGAGCATTTAGTTCACTGATGCAGCAAGCTGACGTTATGGCTAATAAAAAGGCTGTTTTCAGCGTTACTAATTTAGGTGGTGCCATAGCCATGGGCTCGAATGGAGACTCCATCAGGGCTGATAGGACAAGGGATAGGCTTCATTGATCAGTGGGCTGCCGGATAGGTGGGTAAAGATTGTTTAACCCCTTAAGGAATCTCTTAGAGTCCGGATGAGAGAAGGCAGTTTTCCCATCCCATCCGGGATGGTGAGCAGAAATAGAGGCCAGGTGATCTTTGATGGAAACATTGGCCAGGTTATAGTGCTTCAGAGATGTGAGGTAAAGCAAGACCTCCCTGGAGTTAGTGGAACGAGGCAGGACCATGTTCCCGAGCATAAAGTCTGAACCGCTTCCAGTTACTGTTGTAGTTGAGACGAGAAGATTTCTTTCTGTTATCGAGGAGGATGTCATTCAGGATCCTATCCTCCATGAAGTCAAGTTCGGAGACCTTAGGTCGGGACGATGAAGCCTTCCATTTTCTTGCAGGAGCAGATCCTCGCATTGAGGCCGACGCCTGTGGTGACCTTTTGACAGTCTGAGTGCTTACTGAAACCATGGCTGCTGGGGCCACCATGGAGCAATAAAGATGCAGTTTGCAGATTCCTGAAGGACTTTTGATAGAGCTCTAGCATCTTCAACAAAGGATAAGGCCTGTATAGAAACCTTTGACCCCAGCTGAATTGGAAAGCATCCCCCTCTGGAGCCATGGCTGATGCCAGCCCTAGAGCAGTACTGGGGGCACTTTTTGTTCGTGAGTGTTGCAAACAGGTCAATCTCTGGTGTACCCCAGGCCCAGAACAGCAGATGGAGGTATTGAAGGTTTATCCTCAGATAAAATGAGGACCTGCTGAGATGGTCCGCCAAGATGTTCTCCACCTCCTTTGATGTGGATTGCGACTAGGCCTATGTGTCATGTTATGGCCCAAATCCAAATCTGTAGACTGAGCATGCAAAGGGAATGGGAGACCGCCCCTCCCTGATGGTTTAAGTAAGCGATCGTCATAGTATTGTCCTGGCTGATTTGGATAAGTTTGCCTGTCAGGGACAGCTGGAAGGATTTGAGAGCCTGAAACACCACCAGAAGCTCCAAGAAGTTGATGTGCCTCTGGTATTGGCTTGGTGACCACAGGCCTAGAGCTTGAAGATCCTCACAATGAGCTCCCCAGCCCTGTAAGGATGCATCTGTCATCAACCAGGCAGAAGGTTAGGGTACCTGGAAGGGGACTCCGGACAGCAGGTTGACCTGTTTTGTCTACCATTGCAGAGATACAAGGATTGGTCATGGAACTGTTGAAAAGTGTCTGCACATTGTCCACATTTGGACAAAATACAGACAAAAAGTTGAATATGCTGGAGACGTAGCTTGGCAAAGTGCACAGTGGAGTTGCACGACACCATCAGGCCCAGTAGTTTCTGAACTTTGTGGGCTTTTTGTCTGGGTTGCATCATGAAGTAAGTTACCTCCTTTTTTCGTGATGCAACTTCCTTTGTGAAATTGCCTTGATGCAGAGGAGGCGTTCTTCAGGTAGAAGTGCATGCTGCATCCGTGCATCGAGGACTGCTCCTATGTAGTCTATGCACTTAACAGGCTCTAGTCTGGACTTTGACCAGTTGACCTGAATGCCCAGATCCTCAAGTAAACAGAGGACTGTTGAGACTTGCAAAACTCTTTTTTGTTGTTGTTTTCCTTCCAGGAACCAGTCATTGAGATACGGAAAAATGGTTAGGCCCTGTGCCCAAAGGTGAACCATAATGGCGGCCATGCATTTTGTAAAAACATGGGATACCATCACCAATCCAAATGGCAGGACATTATAGTGGTAGATGTGGTGACCCACCATGACCCTCTGTGTAAACCGCCCTGAGCCATTTTTGGAAGGGTGTTATAGAAATTGAATGAACGAATGTCAGATCCAACATTGCGAACCATTTCTCCCCATGAAGGAGAGGGAGGATACTCTAATATCACCATGCAAAACTTGCACACATCCAAATGATGGTTCAGCCACCATAGGTCCATGAATGCTGTTAGGGTCTCGAACTATGGCATAGCCCATCTGGACTATGCGAAGGACTCAACGGTCTGATGTTATGTTGCACCATGCGAAGGCATGACTTGCCAGCCTGGTGTTGGAGGCGGCTGATGGTAGGTTGGAGAGAAGTCGGCGATAGTGACTCTTAAGTGAGGTGATTCAGTGGACCGACCTGCTGATCAAATATGCCATTTGTTAGAATCAGAGGGTTTAGGGTGTTGGCCCTGCAAGGCTCTAGACTTTTGGTTTGAAAGGCTTCCTTCTCAAACGTCGGTAAGGCTTGTGAAAGTCTCTCTTGTCAGTCTGCTTACAAAAGTACTACTATTGGCCATATTGGTGGTACTAAGAAGTGTACGATTGGGCAGGTGCCGAAAATGTTTTTGCCATGGATTTTGATTTCCTGATGGACTCCATAGTGGAGTCTCACAGAAATGACCCTTCCCATTGAAGGGCAAATTTTCCACTCTGTCCTTCATGCTGGGCTGCAGAGCAATGGAGTGTAGCCAAGTGTGCCTCCTCAATGCAATAGTACCAGCTAGGGTCCGAGCCTCGGTCTCTGCCAAGTGTTTGACACTGGATAACTTATCAAGTGAGGAGTGTCACTTTGGCGTGGATATCATTAAATTTTGCTAGCAACTCTTCCAGTGAGAAGTCAGTTTGCTCTTGGAAGAGATCATCCCAGAGGGAATGGGTATATTTAGCAAAGCAGACAGTATAATTAGCAATTTTCATTGCCAGGCACGAAGTGGAGTAAATCTTACATCCCAAGAAATCCAATTTATGCCCCTCTTTGTACCCTGGAGTAGTGTGTCATGTCCCAGATTTGGAGGAGGATGTGCAACCCTCCACCACTGAATTGGTGGAGGGATGCTTCAAGAGAAAATAATCTTCCTCTTCTTGAATTCTATATAAATTCTCCAGGCGTATGGAGGTCGGAGCAGAAGTTTATAGCGTTTGCCAAGCGGATTTAGCCGCCTTGGATATAACTGGCAGCATGGGAAGCTGAACAGGGTGGGTTGAAGCCATGCAACTGAAGAATTTGTAGACAAGATCTTCCCCATGTTGAGTCTGCTTTTTCAGTTCTAATCCAAGTGTCGAAGCCATTTCAGAGATTTGATGATAGTACGAATGCATCTCTTCATTTGGAGAAGCGATATCAGAGGGTAGCACTTTCAGAGGTGTCTCATCAGGGTGTTCAGATGAACTCAAGGTAGAAGATGTAGACAAATCAGTCATAGTCTTCCATGAGTATCACAGTACAAGTTCCAGAAGGGACAGGAACCTTCTTCTTAGACACCATCTGAATGGTGGAGGAAGTTGTGTCAAGCTCCATGGTCTGAGTGGAGATGCAAGAAAGTAGAATAGGATATTTTGGTACCATGACAGCCTATAAAATTGGGAGGGGTAACCTGCGTCGATGTTGAAGTCACAAAGGGAGCCGGTGGAGGCAATGGGGTGACCTGAGTCGATGTACAGACTAACGCCGTGGTCGAAGCAGACAGGTGATGAGGAGGAGTGACTTGGGTAGCCATTGATGTCGACAGTTGATGTCAAGCTTTTCAAAGCTTGTAGTCTTGGTGATCTGATGGAAGTCCAGGGGAACGTAGGTGCGCTTGCACTGCATCTCCACAATCCCCCTCACAAATCAAACCTTGTGTGGCAACATAATATCTGATGGCCCTCCAGGCGTGTGGATTAAAAGGCTGAGGTGTTGAAAGCTGGCTTGCCACAGAATAGAAGGTCTGGAAGTCTGAAGAAGTTGAAGCGGCTCGCATCTTTGGTATAGGAAAGTCCTCCTGGATGTTGAGTCTGTGGCTCAAAAAGCTGTAAAAAGCTGAGCTCGAAGGTGTACTTTTGCTAGAGTCTAGCAAGTCTGAAAGACGCTGAGCATTGCCCAGTCCCAAACTGGCTTCCATGTCATCATCCTCAACGTCGATACTAAAGGAAACTGGTGAAGGATGCAAAGCCTGTGGCGCCAGGTGAGCTGCCGGAGAAGGCGGTTGTAGCAGTGTCATATCTGGTGAGAGAGAACGCTCTCAATGTCAGGTAAACAAAGCCGTGGTCGGTACCGTCCTTTGATGTCAAGGTAGATGTTGAGGCTCAGTGTTGAGTTGTAGACAATGGGCAATCCAGGGCCACAACTTCTGGGGTCGCAGGATGTGAACAAGTTGTCGTAGGTGCTGACTGGAGCACTGTTGGGGAAGGGGTAGCTCGGGATGTAGTGGAAGCCTCCTTAGGGGCTGACTGTGTACTCTTCTCCTGATGTTTCTTATCAGGTGGCGCCTCTTCAGCATAGGAGCCCCAATGCCAGGACTTATGCCTTTTACAATGAGAAGAATCTGAAGGTGGCTTTGGTGTGGAAACTCGGGTTGAGGATTTTGAATGCTTGGCAGCATTTCCTGACTTTGGCATCATGCCCGATGTTGACTTCGACACCATACCCGATGTCAAGGGCACAGGAGCATCAATTGAGATCTAGGCATCAGAGTGCCGGGGCGGAGTCCTTCATCGTAAATGGCAGCTCTTACCCATAGTGCTCTATTTTTTCTTGTTTGATGAGAGAAAGTTAAACAAATTTTACAGGTGGAGGTGCTGTGTTCTTCCCCCTAACAAAGTAAACACAAATCATGGTCGTCCGCTGATGGGAGTTTAGTGTTGCAGCAAACACAGCACTTAAAATCTTTCTTTTCCATAATGGGATAGGGAAATAAGGGAAAGATACTTGTGTGTGAAGTAATGTCCGTTCCAAGTCCAATCCTAGGTCGTAACCAAATAAACTGTCCATCTGTTTTGACTAAGTTGAGAGTATTTAGAATAAGAATAGTCTGGTCCAATCTGAGTCATAACACATGGAAAACTAAACTACTTTTTCCAACAGAAAACTGTTGTGGTCCAAGGAGCTCACTGTCCAAGGTGCAGACACAATGGCAGTCAGCCCACCCAAACAGAGAAAATAAACCATGTGCAAGGGTGGTTAAGCACTTCAAGGAGCTAGTCAATTCTGTTCGAATGGTCCCGCGCAGGCGCAGAACCCACTCTTATGAGTGCAACAGATCATGATCCAGATCTTTAAGTTCTTCAGAAGGGATCCAGGAGAATCTGGGATACAGCTCTACTGCATACAGTTCTGGTCACCCTATCTTAAGGAGCACATTGTAGAACTGGAAAAGGTGCAGAAGAAGGAAACAAAGATCATGGGTCTTTTTAGTTTGGAAAAGAGACAACTACGGGGAGACATGATAGAGGTATATACAATTATGCATGGTGTAGAGAGAGAAATTCTTCTCCCTCCTTCACAACACTAGAACCAGGGGTCATATCCCATGAAACTGAAAATTTTCACACAGCACATAATTAAACAATCTATAGAATTCTCTGGCACGGGATGTGATGATTGCCACTAGCTTGGGGTGATGTGATGATTGCCACTAGCTAGATGATGCCTCTCAACCAGTTGCAGGGGAGCAACAGCAGGAGAGAAGGCATACCCTCACCTCTTGCAAGTGGGCTTCTCAGAGGCATCTGGTGGGCCACTGTGGGAAACAGGATGCTGGACTAGATAGGCCTTAGGCGTGATCCAGCAGGGCTGTTCTTATGTTCTTAAAAGGAGGAGAGGATGGGCAACTTCAGTCATTTGCTTTAAAATTAATCTGTGCCAACAGTTTCAGACACTCAAACATGAAAGTAATAACACAGTTAACATGTGCTTTCTTTCCTCTCTCTTGTTTATGATATTCAAGCCACTCTGACAGTAAGAAGATGTGTTATTAATCAGTCCATGTTGCTGTCAGTAAGATATTTCAATCAGTCCTTCAAGTGCTTGAAAATTGCTTATTTTGATTCTCTGAAGCAAGCTACCCAATTAGGAAGACTCTATAGATATGTGAGAGTCTATTCAGTCTCTTAAGTTAACTGGTCAGAATGTGCCCCACTATGAGATCTACATTCAAGAATCTACATTCAAGAAAACACTCCTATTGTTATGTGGCTAGTATCTATTTTTATTTGAGTATTCCACTGGGTTGGAAGTACCAAGCAGTGCAACTGATATATCTATACAAGTTGGCAATTGGGCACTGTATTTATAGATTTTACTTTACATGTCTAACAAAATACCTAACATTACCTGTAATGTTCTTTTGCATCATCTAGCGCAAGTTGCCTGAATTCTTCATACATTTTTTTGTTAAAGTGGTCTCTAAGGAAAAAGGACCAGAAACGAAAGAGTGTGTTCATTTCTTGAGATTGGCCAGTTCCCAACCGCTTCCTTTCTGAAGACAAATGAGAAATGCAAGACCGTCTGTTTAGAATTCTATTAACTGCTAGACATAAACTTTATATTAAATTATGCTGTAAAAGCATAACAGCACACACAATAAACAACGCTTTCCAAAAAAAAGAGAGTTAATTTGACTATTCAAAGTCACATACATCTCAAAATAAAGGACAGAAAGCTTACACTTCTTTCTGGACAAGAAACAGAAACTTATAACATTTACCGTTTAGGCATCTGCGGCGATATTTATGATACACTTGCTGTGTAAAACCATTTTCCTGTAGAAGCTCATGAGAAGGATGCTGAAATTTGGGAAGTGAATGAGGGGTACATCCATAACTTCCTGAAAGCGGAGCACCTTCTGATGGTGATGCATTTGAACTGCTACAAAACACAAACAAGCCTGTTAAATTTATCCAAGACTTTATAATAGATAGCTGAGTGTTCTAATTTAGCAGACGACAAATCCTGCACTGCTTACCCATTCTGAAGAACTGGCAGAACATAGAATGCTATTGTATATCAGGAAGGTTAAATTGAGAATATTTTTCTCTGATCTGCTATCAATATGCAGTGATTTCTCTCTCTCTCTCTCTCTCTCTCACACACACACACACACACACACACACACCATCAGAACATGAAATCTGTTTCCTGCATTCTGAACCAATGTACTCAAGAGAACTGCATCACATACTTTTTTCAGAATATTTGAATCTGCTCCAATTTCATCAGGTTTAGGATTTAGCTGCACAACATATGCAATGAAAAGGATTGTGTGTAACAAAGCAGATGTAGATTCATATATACTTAGAGGCCTTCCAACGTACCATGCTGGCATGCCAAGCCAGGCTTATCCCTCATAGTTATTCAAATCTGGACCATGTGACTGAAAATGGCCTTTAGTTCTGGTTCACCAAGTATGGAATACCATAACATAGCCTCCTAGCAACCACTACATCCAACAAGTCTGCATTATAAACATATATTCTACTAAATACTCAAGCAAAGTTTCAAGACCCTGAAATTAGTTACATGTTACTAGTTACATGCTACGTTCAGGCCATTAAGCCACATAATGGCACAGCGGGGAAGCAAACTGCCTAGAGAGCAGCAGGCTGTTGGTTCGAATCCCCACTGGTGTGTTTCCCAGAATATGGGAAACTCCTATATCGGGCAGCAGCGATAGAGGAAGGTGCTGAAAGCTATCATCTCATATTGCACGGGAGAAGGCAATGGTAAACTACTCCTGTATTCTACCAAGAAAACCACATGGCTTTGTGCTCACCAGGAGTCGACACCGACTCAATGGCACCTTTCCTTTCATGTTCAGGTAATGCTTACTGATCAGTCAATTTCATGCTCCTGAAAACATACACCTCCAGGTTTCCTTGGGACAATTTGAGGATTTCATGCTAATAGAATACTAGAGTTGGAAAATAACTTGGAAGCCTTCTAGTCTAACCCCCTGCTTAGTGCAGGAAACTGCTGCAGCATCCCTGACAGATGGCCACCCAACCACAGTAAACTTCTACTTTCATTGCGCGAAGTGGAATGTGCCTAGTCTAACCTATGTGACAGCAGCTACCATATTTCCCCTTAGTCTTCTGTTATCCAAGCTTAACATACCCAGCTCCTTCAACAATTCCTCTTAGGTTTTTACTTCCAGATTCCTTACTATCTTGGGATCCATTCCAGTTTATCAATATCCCTCTTAAAATGCTGGTCCCACTGTATACAGCATTCCAAGTGAGGAATACACACTCTCTCTCTCTCTCTCTATATATATATATATACCTATATCTATCTATCTATCTATCTACACACACACACACACACACACACACAAACTCTCTCTCTATGTGTGTGTGTGTGTGTATGTGTATAAACTGCTTTGAGAACTTTTGTTGAAAAGCAGTATGTAAATATAAATAGTAGTAGTAAAGTCTTAGCAGTGCAGAACAGAGGACTCTGTTAAGCAAGCCCAAGATTGCATTAGATTTTTCTCTGTGTGTGTGCCTTTCATAATAGAACAGATGTATATAACATCAGTTCCTCAGCATTTCATTGCCTCAATCACCTTTCCCCCTATTTTACTGGTCTTTGCTGTTCAGTTAACATATATTTTGCAAATACATCCAGTTTACCCACCATTCTATAAACAAAAGAATGAGACTGAATTAGTACATTAAAAATTACTACCACCTTATAGAAGATGTTCTTGGCCTGTGATCCCTGGAATCCATTACCCAGCCAACATGACTTTCTAGTGGAGGGTTTGTACTATGCCGTGTTTTCCTTTTCCTTCGTGTCTATAATAAAACAAAAACAAAAACACATAACATATTTTCCTGATGTGACTAGAGACACTTTTCTGAAGAATCACAACCTAATTAAAGTCAAGTTTCATAAAATTTCTCACTATATATCATGCATTATGAGGTCATAAAGTTGAGCATCACTACCCAACTACCTAGCCTTAACAAGAAGTTGACAGTGTGACTATTATACTTTCATGGTGGGTTGAATAGTTTTGATCAAATCCAATATTTCTTCCTACACTAGAAGAAAACATGAGTTGCAGGCATTTAAAGAACATTTCAAAAGCTGTGTACCCTGGTGGTAAGAAACAGTATGTTTTAAGATTCAGAAGCCTATGAATATTTTTAGTTACCTTAACATCAATGGATCTTGCTTCTTTAACCACAGGATAGAATCTTGGTGTTTTGTTGGGATCTTGCAGTCTTGGTGTACGAGGTGTTTTAGGTGTTCTGGTTGGATGGACTCTAGGAGATTCAGGGACAGCTGTTGGCAGTGAGCGAGCCACTGTTGTTGGAGGTACTTCTTGAATTCCAAACAATTTACAAGCCAGTTCTTCAGTTAAATCTAAACAGAAAGACCAGAATTATTTATTTATTGTTAAATTTATACACCACCTTTCATTAAAACAATCCCAAGATGGGTCACACAAAAATTAAAACAAGATTACAAAAAATACACAATTAAAATATAAGCTAAAATATAAAAACACAGATCTGACTAAAAAGATTTAAAATACAAGCATAAAATAATCATACTTCTGCCTTCTCGAGAAAGGGACGCAGCTGGTGCACTAGCCAAACCCACGCAAAGGCACCCCTGGCAGCCGCCTCCAACTGAGCTTCCAAAAGCAGAGCTGGGTCCAGCAATACCCTCAAGCTGCATACTTGCTCCTTCAAGGGGAGTGCAACCCCATCCAGAACCGGTAGAATCTCCTCATCCCAATTGGCTCTCCTACTGACCAACATTACCTCCATTTTGTCTGGATTCAGTCTCAGTTTATTAGCCCACATCCAACCCATCATGGCCTCCAGCCCCCGATTCAGAACATCCACTGCCTCCCTAGGATCAGTTGACACGGAGAGATAGAGCTGAGTGTCATCTGCATATTGCTGACAACTCAGTCCAAGTCCCTGGATGACCTCTCCCAGTAGTTTCAGATAGATGCATTATGTACAAAGAATGAACATAAAGCACTTTGCAGGCAGTCTTGTGCCTGGAAAAAATGGATTTAATAAAAGATAATACTTTGCATTAGTATGGTGCTTTTGAGTGTTCAAAATACTTCACATGTATTATTTTCTTGTATTCTACAAGGTAAGTATTAGACTCAATTATCAATATTATCATCCCTATCTAGCAGCAATGGTTGTACATCCATTTTAAAAAAGGAGAGATTCAAACTCAGGAAGCCCCAATTCACAACCTAGGTTCATAATCACTATGCTACACTAGCACTCTTTACAATTAGTTCACATTTTACAAAAAACGGAGTGTTCAAACTTGCCTGTTAGTTATTATACTTATTTGGTGGACAACTGCCAACACACTGTCCTCTCCCATCTCCAGCCAAAAGGAAGTAAATGTGGAAAGGGGTAATACTTACTAGTCTGCTCTGGGCCAATTTTTTCCTCTATGAGTTAGTTAAATTCTGTACAATAAATGAACTAGAATAATTTAACGTGCTAGAACCCAATTAATGCTTTTTGACTGGGGCTAGAAAGCACCCAATGTTCAGATCTTTGTCCAGCAAGCAATAAACAAGTTACATTTTTAGAAATCTTTGTTAAGACCACATTGGACCATTATCCAAGGTGGATAATAAGGTACAATTTGGGATTTTTTAAAAAATAAAAGTTTAAAGTTATAGTGGCTGATGTAATGAATTGTTAGGAGGCTCTTCAAGGATGCAAGGTAGGCCCTCATGCAACTGTTCCAGTCCTCTGAGTGCCCTGTTGTGCCACTGGGCAGAACTTCCCAGCTCTGCCGGCATTCCAGAAGCACTTTTAAGAGAGGAAACATGTAACACTTTGTCAGGATGTCAGGCAGTACCTTAAAAAAAAAACCCACCTTGATTTTACAAAATCTTAGTTTTATTTTTGTTCTTTGGTAATAAAATATACTGAGTTAAAGGCTGCTTTCCTATGTAAAAGAGAACCATCTGAGGGGGAAGATTATTATGACAAAATAAGTCATACGTATTACGGATATACAACACTGGATCCAGAGACTATAAATCATCACAGATACTAACATCCAAGAGATGTCATCCTATATCTCACTCAGCCCATATGGATGATCTTGTACTCCTGTTCTATGCCCTCCAACTACTGAATTCTACAGAACGTTCAGTTCTCAAATTATGACTATTTAGGATTTTACTGAACAGCAGACACACTTCCCAACTCATCATGAAACCCTGATTTTCCATATCTACCAGTTCGTTCTTTGAAGAAAATAATCTAGACATTAGTTACAGCCCATACTACCCCCGTTTATTCAAAAGTCCCACTTTGTTCAATGGGTCTTCTCTGAAAGTATGCACAGGATTGTAGCTTTAATCTTCAAGGACATGCTCCTGCTTTGTATCTTTCTACACATGAAGAAAGCCAAATCAGGGGCGTAACTACCATTAGGTAAGGGGAGGCGTCGTCTTGGGGCCCCACTACCTTGAGGGGCCTCCCAGAGGCACATCACATGACTCACCGCCCACCCGTGTTGCACCCCCTATGAATTATGTTGCGTCTCTTGGAGACCGGCAGGAGCAGAGAGTAAAAGAAACTCAATTCAATGTAAACTAAGTATTCACCGTATTCATAATGGGGATGTGAGTGTGAGTGCACTATATATTGTGAAGTGTGTTTGTGTGTGTATATCAGTGGGGGGCCCATTTTAAAATCTTGTCTCTGGGCCCACTCCAACCTTGCTACGCCCCTGAGCCAAATAGTATCTGATATTTAAGCATAGTTCTGCAGGAACATATGCTGCATTGCCAAAGGTTTTACATAATGCTCAGAGTTGTAAAAAGGTTCTGTTTTGCTGCAACTGATATGTTTTAAATTGTTATAGCAACCAGTTAGTGTATTTGCTCTTTTTCAAGAAATATGTCCATTTCAAAATAAAAAAACTTGATTCAAACTTCCTTTTTTTCTTGGTGACTTAAACTACCTTTTAAAAAAGAACATACCAAGCAAGGCTTACATTCTACAACTTTGATGAATTAGGTACATTAATCAAATGTACATAATTCTCATATTTTGCATATTTACTATTCTGCAGATTTATTCTAATGTTGCTACTCATGGTAGTGGGGCAAGCAACTAGGCAGAGAATTACAACACCACTAACCCCTAGAAATCTTGTTTGTTTAGAGCTTTCCTAACTTGTCTTCAAGGCATTTGTTTTTTTTAAGTTGCTAGGGTGTTTTTAAAGAAGTGTTTAAGAAAAATTATATTTGCATATAAATATAAAAACCATGAAAATATCTATCAAATGCCACATCTGAGAGTATGATAACACACAGTATGATAATTAAGCCATCAGGTTGAAAAATGAGCAGAGAGATTAAGCAGAAAGAAAGAAAGTACGTAAGTAAGTAAGTTTTGGTTGTATAATTAGACACATTCAACCAGCTCAGTTGCATTGGAGATATCAGCAAGCACTCTGCATATACTTTCTAGCATATATTCACAATCAGAAGTGCTAGAAGGAACTATCATGAAGGTGTGGTTACCTTATTAATGGCAACCAGAACTGAAGTTTCTAGTAAAAAGATTTTTTTTAAAAACTAAATATAGCTGAACAGCTGAACAGGATTTGGAGTCTTATGGTAAACTTAACAAAAATATTTTCAATATCTGTCTATGCATATGTAAGTTTTCGTTTTAAAATCATTTTATTATTCAGAAACACATATATAAAATAACACAAAAGATCCATCATAATAAGTTAAAGTTATTAAATGCTACAAAAATAAGACAGAAATATGGTAATTCTAGACCCCCAACCAACACACCACTTTATGTAATTTGTATTCATCCCATTAGATCAAGAACCCATTTGCTCCCTAGACAGAACCAGATTTTAAACTGTTACAAAATATAAATAGTCTTTAGTGTTTCAGGTCTCTTATAGTTTATAGTCGTACTTCTGTCAATAAAACTTAAAAATGGTAACCATGTTACTAGGAAAGTATCAATATTACTCAGATTTATTGAAAATCTGAACCAGAATCTTTTTATTCTTTGGTAGCTATAATGCAAGTGTAAAACACAATTTCACCACTTTTTCTCCAACATAAAGAATAATTATGTTGCCATTTCAATTTATTGAAAAGGCTAGAAACCTGCTTTTTAAAAAAAGTGATTTTCAGGAAGCTTAATTCTGGCCTTCCAACACCATATACTGTAGAGCTGCAGTGCACGCACACAGAGTTCTCCCTATATCTCCCCCCCTCCTCAAGAAACTAAATTCTGCAGCAAACAAACTGGAATAAACAGAACAACATTTATCTAAGCTTATACTCCTTGTGCCCAGAGGCGTATCTAGGGAAAATAGCGCCTAGGGCAAGCACTGAAATTGCGCCCCCTGTCCAAGCATCTGACACCCATCTTTCAGATAACTTTACCATAATATCAGCTGAAAAATACAAGTCAGGCTCGTTAATCTGTTAATATTTCAAAAACTATTTAGCAGTGGACTTAGCCAGATCAAAAAATGCTGGAAAACTACAAATTTCAGTATGCTGGGGCTCATGAAATACCCAAATACTATGTGGAGGTGTACTTGGAAAACTTGAAGTGCCTGTCTAATTCTCTACTATGCATTGTAGCATCACTATTACATAAGTTTTAAAAATAAATGGAGAATTTGACTTTCCCCAGATACTCTGAAAATAATGAAAGGATATGCAGAGTAAACTGTGTCACTGCTTGGAATATATTCTAGTCTTTCATAAAGACAGTTAAAATGAGAGAAAGAGAGCAAGAAACTCCCAGTGGGCCTTAATATTAAGGATTTCACACTGATTCAAAGACAAACTCACCATTAATAGCCATATTATTAAGACATCACATTTAACTCACTTATCACAAGAAGCAAAGTAAGAGCAAATGAATACAATCCTAGCTCATAAGCGTCAGGTCAGTATTCACAAGCCCTGATTCTCTGTACATAGTGCCAATCTGAATATGTGTACAGTGTCTTATATTATATTAATTTTTTTATTTTTTTTAACCTGTAGCCCCTTTGGGGGGCTTCCTAAAGTCTGTGGGGTTTTTTTTTTGCAAAGGTTTCCCCTCATCCCGCTGGCCTCTAGGGCCTCACAGGTACCATTTGAGCATGTGCGGTGGCCAATTTTTAAAATAATCTTTTTTCCCCCAAGGCTACTGAAAACAAAATGTCCACCGTGCATGCTCAAATGGCCTCTGCAAGGCCTGGCATGACCTAGGGCCTCACAGAGGCCATTTGAGCATGCACGGTGGCCATTTTGTTTTTGGCAGCCATTTTTTAATTTTTTAATTTTTTTTTAAAAAATGGCGCCACCCTTCAAGTGGCACCCGGGGCACGTGCCCTGCCTGCCCCACCCTAGATACGCCCCTGCTTGTGCCTTCCCAGACTCACATTTCACAGAAAATTTCACCAAAGTAACTACATAAGCAGCCCTCTCTCTTCAGTATTTAACGATCCGCATTTCAAAAGCAAATATATCAAGTGCCAAGTGTGTAAATATATCAAGTGCCAAGTGTTTAAAATCCTAACATGAATATATACCTTGCTGAGATCTTGGAGGACCTGGAGGAACTTCCTGATTTGGATCTGTTATAAGCTCAGGCGTAAGATTGTCAAACTCTTCTTTACTGATGAAATTTAACTTCTTAAAATTTTCAACTTCTTGCTGAAATTGATTTTAAAAAAGAATAGCAAAGATAATAGTTCACAGAAATAAAGTAATTCAACTTGAATCATTTGTTCAGAAGCTTATCATACATTTTTTACTCAACAAGGTAGAACCACCAATATATGAAAGTAATCTCAACTGGAAATGCAGTGTGATGAAAATCTGTTACACGCAAAACACAAAGTATTACAACAGGAAGAAAACCAGCTTTTCCAGGTTCATATCCTATGTCTCAAGTAGGAATAGTTGCAAATACAGAAACATTTTTAAAAACTGGCTACCGTCTGCTTTCCTAATGAAAGCTCTCCACCTTCTTCATTATCCAATAACAAAGTAAATGATGCCAAGCTTCTCTCCACTCCAATTTACCAAATGCTGAATAACTAAAACCTGACATTTTTCTCACACTAGGTCCTCAAAATAGCATCACAAAGTCCTATTCCTGTTTTCAAAGTCAGTTCACGTGATAATTTGAGAGCATATCCTGATCTAAAATTCTGCACCTAAGTGTTTTTGAAAATTTTTACTGTAATGTTATGTACTACAGTTATGAGAATGAATATTAGTCCCTCCCCACAATACTGCTTTTAGTTTTTCAATTAGCTCATATATAGTCACTGAGAGCATTTCTTCATCCCTGCACAGCTAACAATGCAAGCACAAGATTGGCAAACACATCACCACAAGACTGCACTACAAATAGTTAGCCTTGGAATACCAAGCATGAATTTTATCTACATGGATATTTTTATTGAAAGTTTTGTTCAGAAAGGAGCACTGATTACTCATTGTGAAGGCTTCTTCTTGCTGCTGGATTTGAGAACATCTCACATGTCACATCCTTCCCATGTATCTCCAGAGGGCATGACTATGGTAATCAAGCAAAGCTTTATAAGTCTGAGAAGGAGAAACCCCACACAGTTCTGATTAGCCAAGTCCAAGGTACAGAAAGAAGGAAAAAACAGGTTGCTTACCTGTAACAGGTGATCTGGTAGTGATCCGTTGAGTCCATAAGTGAATGGGTTCTGCGCCTGCGCAGGCACCTCTCGGGCCGACTAGGTAGCTCCTCGCGACGCCCAACCGCCTTTCTGCACGTGCTCCTGCATTCCATCTATATAGTGCGGTTGGGCGTCTTCCGTTAGTTTTCTGTGCAGACCGCCTTGTATGCGCAATCTGCCAATTGATGAATCTACTTCTGCAGTGGGGATGGCTTCTGGGCGGGTCTTATGGACTCAACGGATCACTACCAGATCACCTGTTACAGGTAAGCAACCTGTTTATCTGGATCGTGATCCGTTGAGCCCATAAGTGAATGGGTGATTAGTTAGCTGACCCTCCGTGGTGGTGGGTGCAGAAGAATGCCCTCTAAGGCAACACCCTTTTTAACACACTTCGCCCATATTCCGCCTGTCGCGCCATGCGCAGGTCCACTGCATAATGTTTTATAAACGGCTGTTGCGATGACCATGTTGCAGCAATACAGATGTCATCCATCTTAATCCCTGACAGATGAGCTGCCGAGGTTGAGTAGGCTCTAGTAGAATGAGCCCTTATAGTTTTTGGCGGCGTTACATTCTGCAGTCTATAAGCCAACAAGATTAGCTCCACTAGCCAATGGGCAATACGTTGCCGAGACACCGGCCTCCCCTTGTTCCTGCCTTTATAGGCCACAAACAGTTTATTTGACTTTCTGTGCTCCTTAGTCCCCTTCAAATAATATAGCAGTGTACGACGCACGTCCAGAGCATGCAGTGCCTTCTCCAAAGGAGACTGAGGATCTTTAAAAAAGGTTGGCAAGACTATTTCTTGATTCAGATGGAACCCTGTTATCACCTTTGGACGAAAGTTAGGGTCCAGCCTCATCACCACCTTATGTGGGTAGAATTGTGTGTAAGGTTTGTCCGCCCTTAGCGCTGACAATTCCCCCACTCTTTTCGCTGTAGTTATTGCGATCAAAAATGCAGTTTTTAGCGTTAATAACCGCAAACTAGCCTCATGTAATGGTTCAAAGGGTTTCTCCGTTAATGCAGAAAGCACCAAAGACAGACTCCATTGCTCCAAAGGTCTCTTAAGTGGAGGATAGAGATTATTCAGCCCTTTCATGAACCTTTTACACTCGGGGTGAGTAAATACTGTCTTTCCATCCCACCCCGGAAGTCTCGAGGATAGAGCAGCCAGATGCAGTTTCAATGATACATTTGCTAGGCCCTTCACTTTCAGGCTAGTTAAATAAAGCAGCACCTGGCGCACAGACGCCGTCCGTGCTTTGAATCCACTCGCCTTAGCATATGCTTTAAATCGTTTCCACTTACAGAAGTAGCTACGCCTAGTAGACCTGCGTCTGCTATTTAACAGAATTTTGTTTAAAAGTTTATTCTCCACACTGTTAGTTTTAGGGTCTCTATCTCTGGGTGCAGTACCCTGCCCCCTGCCATCTGCAGGAGATCTGACATTGGTGGTAGACGGTAATGCTGCCCTCTGCACAGGCGAAGCAGCAGGGCAAACCACGGCTGACGTGGCCACCACGGGGCCACCAGTATGCAGTCTGCCTTGTCCCTTAGGATCTGTGCCAACACCCGATTTAGGAGAGGCAACGGCGGGAACAGGTAAAGGAGCCCTTTGCTCCACTCGTACTGAAATGCATCTCCCAGAGACCCCACACCTATTCCCGCACGAGAACAGTATCTCTTGCACTTTTTGTTCCCCTCCGTGGCAAATACATCCACCGCAGGGGTGCCCCAACGATCGAAAATCTGTCTGATACAATCTCCCTTGACCTCCCACTCGTGTCTCTGGTTGTTCAGAGTGCTCCGACTGAGAGCATCCGCCAGGTGGTTGTCCACCCCTCTGATGTGAATCGCCACTGGATATATGGCATGGGCGATGCACCAGTCCCACAACTTCATCGACAAGGTGCAGAGTCTTGGAGAAACTGTCCCTCCCTGTCTGTTTAGATAAGCTATAGCTGTAGTATTGTCCATCTGGATCTGTACCACAGATCCCCTTAGTTGTGGTTCGAAAGCTCTTAACGCCAAAAATGCAGCCATTAGCTCCAGATAATTGATATGGTATTCTGCCTGATGAGGCGTCCATTGACCCTGAATGCAATCTCGGGCGCAATGCGCACCCCACCCTTGTAGGGATGCGTCCGTTGTGATCCACACTTTCGGAAGCAGAGGTCTGAACGGTACTCCTTGTAAGAGATTTACTCCCTTCATCCACCACTGCAAGGAAGCTTGTACACCCCTGGGAAGGTGCAACAGCATGTTCTGGCTGTCCACATTGAGACGGAAGTGGTTCAAGAACCACCGTTGAAGGGGTCTCATCCGTAGTCTCGTGTAACGAACCGTTGTGTTGCACGAAGCCATCATGCCTAAAAGCCTCTGGATCACCCTTGCTCTCTGGTCCGGTTGGTTGTGGAATCGAGTTGCCAACGCGATGATCTGAATGCATCTCTCCATCGGCAAGAATGCCCTTCGTTGCTCTAAATCGAGGATGGCACCTATGAAACTGAGTTTCTTTCTTGGGGTCAAGTTGGACTTTTTCCAGTTCACATTTACCCCCAATTCCTGGAGAAGATGTAGCATCGTTTGAATTTGAGTCTCCAACAGTTTTCTGTCCTTGCTCACCAGGAGCCAGTCGTCCAAATACGGGTAGACCACTAGGCCCTGAGTGCGAAGGAATGCAACTATCACTGCCACCACCTTGGTAAAGACTCTTGGAGCTGTTGATAGTCCGAAAGGGAGAACAGTATATTGGTAAATCGTAGTCCCCACCGTAAAGCGTAGATACTTTCGGTGATTTTCCTGGATGCCCACATGGAAGTAAGCGTCTTTCAGGTCTAACGTTGCCGCCCACTCTTCCTGCTCCAGAAAGGGTAGAATCTCCTGCAACGTCGTCATTCTGAACTTCCGGGCCCAGACAAAATCGTTGAGGTCTCTCAAATCCATGATTGCCCGTATCCCCCCATCCCGCTTGGGTATCTGAAAATAGCGGGAGTAGAATCCGGACAACCTCTTCGCCCACTGCACTGTCACAATTGCCCTCTTTTCCAATAACACCTTTATCTCTTCTTCCAACACTGGTGTTGATCTCGTGAAACGGAGCCCTGAGAACGGGGGTAGAGCTGTGAACTCTATTGCATAACCCGTCTCCACAATCCTCAGAACCCACTGATCTGATGTTATGTTGTGCCATGCCATAGCATGGCTTGCCAGTCTGATGTCTGAGCTGACAACTACAGGGCCGATGGTAGTGGTCCTGGCAATTGTGTCTAAGTGTAGTGGGCTGACATTGCAATCAAAACGACTGCTTTGCAGCCTCCTTGTTGTTATGACGATTATTTTGGCTTTTGTTTCTATTGCTGCCGTTGTTGTTGTTGTTCCGGAAGCCTCTAGATCTCTGGTAGGGCTTGTTCTGTCTCCTGAAGCCTCCCCTATCTGGGTAACGATATGGCCTTTGTCTATTGGGATTGTATGCTCTGGAGCCAGTTGTTGAAGTGGATACCATGAAAGTTTTTGCTGTAAATTTAGATTTTTTTAGTGTTTCCATGGTAGCGTCTGTACTCTCATGGAAAAGACCCTTTCCATCAAAAGCCAGATTCTCAACCCTGTCTTTCATGTCTGGCTGGAGAGATGTTGCCCGTAGCCAGGCATAGCGACGCATGGTGACTGCTGTCACCATGGCTCTGGATTCAGTTTCAGCTAAGTGTTTGAAAGTACTAAGCTGCTGTTTTGTTACTGCGGTCGTCCTTTCGTATACCTCATGGAGTCTAGTTTGCAGCTCCTCCGCGGACATGGAGGTCGAATCATGGAGTAAATTGTCCCATAGGAGGTGAGTGTACCTCGCCATACACGCTGCGTAATTTGCAATTCTGATAGCTAGACTTGAAGTAGCATACAACCTGCGGCCTAACACATCAATTTTCCTGCCCTCTTTATCCCCAGGAGTCGTGTGTCGACGGCCGCCCTTGGATGAAGATGCACAATCCACCACAATGGAGTTAGGATCCGGGTGTTCCAGCAGGTAAGTGTCCTCTCCATCACATATCCGATACAAATTTTCAATGCGCTTCGAAGTTGGATTCACTGAATGCACTGTCTCCCACGCTGATTTTGCTGCCTTTGATATAGTCGGTATCATAGGTAAAGATACTGGATGCGAAGCCTTTGACTGGAAAATCATGTTGTAAACAGGGTCGGTAGACTCAGTATCTGGCAGCTGCAGATTTAACCCCAAAGCCTCTGCCATCTCTCTAATCATTACATGGTACGCTTTGAGTTCTTCAGTTGGGGATTTCGAAAGGCGAGGTGGCACTTCAGGTGGAAGCTCTGTCTGTCCACTGCCTCGATCAGAATCCGTATCCTCAGTACCATAGTCCTGATGCACTGACCCAGGAGAAGATTCTCTGGACGATGGGCTCTGTGGTGGCGGAGTGCTCTTTCTCTTCCGCTTCCCACTTGGTTTCTCCCTGTGGGCAGTGGCTGCAGGTGGATGACTCTCTACCCGAGGTTGTGGGTCGGGTTGTTGCGCCTTCCACCTTAAATATTCCGCGTAATCATGCGGGAGTGTGTGTCTGAACCCACACGTATGCGAGGGTTGAGTTGTTGGATGGCGTATGCTGTCATCCAAATACCCAGGCAACGGTGGTACCACAGCCAAGGGTGACTGGATCAAAGGTTCTGCTGCCACTCTTGGGGAAAGCGATGGAGTCCTTGGATGGGGGAGCGCCGGCTCCAACTCCACTTCCTCTTCCCCTTCCTCCTCCTCCTCATCCAACCCTGCACTCACAAACCCTTGGAATGTGGATTCTGCAGGGGTGTTTGGATCCGATGCCATCAGGCTCCTGAGTGCCGAAGTCGCACTTCTATCAGAGCGGTGGCTTCCCTGGTTCCGTGGAGTCGAGGGAGACTGTTGAGGAGTGTGTGCAGGGGAGAGGGAGACGCGGTGTACAGTCTCTCTCGGCACCGAAGAGTCACGGTTGCTCTTCGCCTTCGATGTCGATGTCGAGCTCGATGTCGAAATGACCCCGGTGTGCTCACTCCTCGATGTCGAGGGCTTCGGCGTCGAGGGTGATGGTACCGATGATTTGTCTTTTCGTTCCTTTCTCGATGTCGAGGTCGACGTCGAGGCTCTCGGTGTCGAGACCGGGCTTGAAGTTCGATGCTCTGTATTCCACTCGCCCTCCGATCCCTGCACCGAGGAAGGTGATGGGGTTTTCAGCCTACGTCCAGTCTTCTCACCTTCATGCCCGACGCTTTCCTCTCGTCGATGCCTTTTTTCCTTCCGCTTGTGCTCCTTCGAGGAGACTTCCAAAGGTCTCTTGAAAGCTTTATCAGACACGGTTTTAGACTGTACTGCGACAGCTCCGTGACTCCCCGCACCCGATACCGCAGCCGATGTCGATGCCATAGTCGATGTCGACGGATCCACAGGGCGCGGGGTCGGCGGGCGGAGTGCGTCTTCATAAAGCGCGGCTCTAAGGCGCAACGCCCGATTTGTTCTCGTTTGTTTCGAGAATGCACAGCAAATTTTACAAGCTGCCGTGTTGTGCTCCTCACCGAGACACAACAAGCAGGCATCATGATGGTCGGTGGATGGCAACTTTGCCCGACACCTCCCACAACGCTTAAACGTTGTTTTATTCTCCATTTTTCGTAAGCAGTTCGTCTGTAAGCAATCCGAACTGTAGTTCGTCAACACCGTCCATGAAGCAATTTGCAAAATTCAACAACAATCCAAGTAAAGCCAAAGAATCAGTCCGATCTGTCGTCTAAATTAGTCCGTTAAACAAGTTTCCAATTCCGTTTAGCAGTCCAGGTAAAGCCAGATAAATCAGTCCAATCTGTCTTCTAACTTAGTCCGACAAGCCAAATATCCAATTCCGTTTATCCTGTCCAATATTCAAAACCAATTTTCAAGCCGTATAAGTAAAGTTTGTTATTTCTGTCTACCGAGAAGCCCACACGAGGTCTGAACGCTGTGGCGGTCAAACAGAAAACTAACGGAAGACGCCCAACCGCACTATATAGATGGAATGCAGGAGCACGTGCAGAAAGGCGGTTGGGCGTCGCGAGGAGCTACCTAGTCGGCCCGAGAGGTGCCTGCGCAGGCGCAGAACCCATTCACTTATGGGCTCAACGGATCACGATCCAGATCAAGAAGGTAAAGGTACACGAGTAGATGCCGATGCCCATAGGGTGGGTCAAGATGTCCTCAAATCCAGCAGCAAGAAGAAGCAGCCTTCACAGTGAGTAACCAATGCTGCTTTCTCTGATGGTGGATGAGGACATCTCACGTGTGACATGCCACAGCTAGTAACCCCAGATGGGGGCATCGGCATCCACTGGGGTGGAAGAATATGTTGTAGAACACCTCTGCCAAAGCCTGTTTGAGAGAAGTGATGCATATCAAGTTTATGCATTATTTCAGGCAGTATTGTCTCCTGAAATCCTTATGTTCCTGATATTTAAAAAGGTAGAACACTGCTGATGTCAGCCATTTAACTGATAACGGGCTGACACAGAAGCAGAGGCTGTAGATGCCATAAAGGTTTTTGCTGTGTAATCTGATTTTTCCCAAGATTCCATAGTAGAGTCAGTACTCAGAGAAAAGCCCTTTCTCATCATATAGTAAATGTTCCACCTGATCATGCATGTCCTGCTGCAAGTTGGTGGATCACAACCACGCATACCGACGTGATACAGTTGTCACCATGGCTCTTGATTCAGTCTCTGCTAAGTGCTTGAATGTGCTGAGCAGCTGCCTAGTTACAGCTGTAGTTTTCTCATAGGTCTCTGCAAACTTATCTTGAAAATTCTCTGGGGCAACATCAAGGAGAAGACCTGGAAAAGTATGTCCCATAAATAATGACCATATCTTGCAAGACAAGTGGCATAATTAGCAATCTTAATTGACAGGTTTGAGGTGGAATATATTTTTCTTCCTAAGACATCGATCCTTCTCCCTTTTTTCCCCCCCAGCGGAATTGAATGATGCTGACCTCCCTTTGATGAAGTTGCACAATCAACTACTAGGGAGTTTGGTACAGGATGAAATACCAGGTATATATTATCCTCTTCCTAAATTCTATATAATCCCTCTAATATTTTTATATAGGTGCAGATGTCTGTAACACTTCCCAAGCAGACTGGGCTGCCTTGGTGATAACTGGCAACATGCAGAGTGCCAGCAGGTGTGAAGTCTTTGCCTTAGCCATCATATTGTAGATGGGATCTTTAAGATGAGCCTCTGGCAGTTTCAGTTCTAAGCCCAAAGCCTCGGCCATCTCCCTAAGCTGGGCATGATAGGCTTTAAGCTCTTCTGTAAATGAAAGCGAAGTCTTTAGAGGTACTTCCGCAGGTGGGTCAGCAGGAAAATCTCCTCTGTCAAAATCTGTTTCTGTGGATCCTGAAGTATATCCATCTCTGCCATTATCCACTGGAGATGCTACAGGAAGTGTCGTCTTCTTTACCTTTGACTTTGGTTGAGAAGGCACTTGTGAATCCTTTGGATCACAAAGAGGATTACATGGTTCCTGTGGATGAAGAGCAGAAGATTACGCTGGTTGCAAAGGCTGTGCAAGTGGAGACACTGTCTGCCAAGTTATCAGTGTTGTAGTAGCATGCACTGCTGATGGTACACAGACACAGATGCAAAACATAACCCTATTTGTGTTTCTTGATTAATTGAATGTTGCTGATTTCCCTGTTGAGTCTTCTAGCCAAATGCGTTTCGATCCTCCTGATCTTCCTCAGTGGCTTTTGGAGCAACCCTTGTATAGCTTTGTCCTCCAACACAACACTATAGAAGCAGTGCACTTTTTTACTTACATTTTGTAGGAATGGCAGTATAATTATTTTATGGAGTTTTATTTTATTAGTGTTTTTATCATTGTGATTTCACATGTTTGCAATTTACATAGTGAAAATAAAATTGTGGTTTCCATGTTCATAACAGATCAGGATCTATAGAATGTTATATGTGGTATCTATTATCACCCCCAGGTGATGAATTTGTTGGACTGTGTTAGGTGACTCCTTGCCCTGTTCATCTGGAAACCGTGGTCTGACAGAGTTTGTAGGGCAACTTGCACACATCCGATTCTGTGTTCTCAAGCAATGAAGACTCGATCAGGAAACCGTCTATATAAATGAACAACTGGATTTTCTTTAGGCAAAGCTGTGCCATTAGAGGTGTGAGGATCTTCATGAAGATCCAAGGGGCCAAGGCGAGGCCAAGTGGAAGAGCTTGTATTGGTAATGTTGCCATGCATACTAGAAGCGTAGAAGTAGGCAGCTCACCAGGTGGATTGGGACCTCAAGTTATGCCTCTGTCAAGTCCACAGACGTCAGGAAATTGGAGTGCTGGAAAACTTCTGATAGATTGAAGAGTCTCAATTCGGAACTTCTTGCCCTGGACCAATTTGTTCAGGAATTTTAAGTCCAGGACTGCTCTGAGAGCACCGTCTTTTTTGGGCACGGTAACCAAAATAGAGTAAATGCCCTTGTCCCTTTGGGGGATAGGTACTGGTTCTATGGCAGAGATGGACACCAGGTGGCAGATTGCATGGAGGAAGTTGGAGTGTTTGGTAGGTGAGTGTGACTGGGGTGTTGGTATGAAATGGCTGTTGGGGAGGGCAGTCAGTTCTATTCTGTAACCGTGCAAGATGATGCTGATTATCCATTTGTCAGATATGTTGGCCTCCCAGACATTGAAGAAATGGGATAGGTGGCCTCCCATGTCCGGTGGTGAGGAATAAGGTCAACTGCTTAGGCTTGGATTGAGGGCTGAAGGCCTGGGCATGGCTGTATGGTAGGTCTTTTGGTGTCGCACTGTTTGTTCTAAAAGGAATGTTGTGGCCTGGGGTCTCTATCCTTGGTGGGACTAAAAGACTGAAAAAGTTTGCGTGGCAGACACCTGTCATCCCTGCAAGAAGCAGAAGGTACGTCTTCAGACTCTTGAAGAGCATTACCACCAAAAAGCTTTGACACATACATGGTACTGCAGCAAGGTTATTACAGGAAGCTGCATCTGCTTGCCAGAGTTTGAGTCACCATGAGCAGCTGGCTACCACCATGGAGGCCATGGAGCAGGACGTGAAATAAATCAGATCCAGATGAAGATCTGGAGAACCATATAGAGAGCTGGCAGAAGAATAGGATGGGAAGCCCTGATCCCCCTTAGCTTTGTGTTTTGTTTTAGACTTCCTAGCTCTTTTGCACCTTTGTGATTTTTTGTATTTATATTTCTTCTTTGCCTTTTATGGGGAACTCTCTGATGAAGACAAGGTAGAAAAATGAGGAGGAATCTCTATCCCTAGCCCTCTTTCTGGAAGATCTGGTGCACCGGTGTTGCTAAAGTGACTTATCCAAGATGCCCTGGAATCACGATTGCAATGTTGCAGGCATTTTAGCAGGAAGGGTAGGTATAGATGTATGAGGAGGGGGTTGTTCAGGAAGGATGGGGACGGGGGCGGGGGGAGAGGCCGCCCCAGTCTCTTGTTCAGGCAGCTACAGACTGGTCGTCTGGTCAGTGGGGTTGGCATCCCTTCTCCTGAGTCTGGCCTAGATGAGGAGGCCTTCTCGTGTCCTCATCAGAATGCTCACAGCCTCTTAAGAACATAAGAACAGCCCTGCTGGATCAGGCCCAAGGCCCATCTAGTCCAGCATCCTGTTTCGCACAGTGGCCCACCAGATGCCGCTGGAAGCCACAGGCAGGAGTTGAAAGAAAAGCCTCTTTTGCAGGCTTTTAAAGCCAGTGTTGTTGTAGTGACAGGACAGAGTTGGAAGAAGCTTGCATGGAGCGCTCCCACCAAAGAGTCCCTCCTGCAAGACTGGAGGGAGCTTCGGACACCTCCTGCAGAGGCCCCAAGGGAGGTGCTGCAGCTGTGCTGGGGCCAGTCAGCAGAGGCGACTGTGAGTGAAGCGGCCAATTGGGAGGCCATGCAGGAGGATCAGTAGGTTTCTTCGAGGCCTCCTTGCTGCTGGGCAGCAGTGCTGGTGGTGCAGCAGGATCTGTCAGCAAACCAGCCATGCCTGCATTTGGTTGGAGGTCTCAGTCCAGGATTGAATGAGCCAACCCCCAGCGGCATGGGCAAGGACCTAGGGGTCGGGGGTCGGTCAGCATTCAAACAGGTAAGCAACACTT
This sequence comes from Hemicordylus capensis, assembly GCF_027244095.1. Taxonomy (NCBI): domain Eukaryota; kingdom Metazoa; phylum Chordata; class Lepidosauria; order Squamata; family Cordylidae; genus Hemicordylus; species Hemicordylus capensis. The sequence continues at coordinate 49,638,131 of NC_069661.1, read as the reverse complement.
GATGGAGCGACCTCCCAGTTGGCGGGGGGAAAGAAGGTTCTTCTTACCCTTCGGCACTGGGACCTGTGGGGTGGGCGATCCATGAGAGCAGAGAGGACAGAAAAGTAAAGCAGGAAAGGGTTTTTTGTTGTTCTTAAGACAAAGTGAAGAGTGAGCGAGGGCAAAATGAGGACAAAAAGGAAAAAAGAGATGGGCTTGGCTAAAGGAGGACATACCGTCTCCGCAGCTGGAAGCAGGATTGGAAGAACTGACTGGAGTTTCTCCTTTGCTTGATTAACATAGTCCTTCCCTCTGGAGCATGTGGGAAGGATAACCCATGTGAGATGTCCTCATCTTGCAGCAGAGAAATTATGATTTATTATTCTATTTTACCAATTTCTACCCTTAATTTTCCACTCCCGATAATCAGAACCAGAGTCACATTGCTCAATTCAGTACTCTGTTATGAAAAAAAGGTGGAGTTATGAAGCACAGTATGTCTTCACATGGCAATTATTCTTCCAAGTTATTTTTATCCATTAAAGTAGGTCTATTTGCAACAACAAACCCATTCATTAGACCTATTCAGTTAAACAATTCAAACACATAGTTACCTTCATAGCAACACAGTCATTTTCACTCTGCTCCATCCACAAATCTTGTTCATAGTAGTATAAGCCATCATTAATAACTTTGGCAAGTTCTGATGTAATTTTTGCCCGAGACACATGGTTGCCAGTGCGATCACCCCCAGGATGTTTTCTCATATATGGTGGTGTCTGTGTTACAATCAGAATCTTATTTAAATCCTGATCATCAATTTCATAATCTGAATCACTATCTGACCACTCTGTGAATGTGTTTTTACGTCCTATTTGTTCCATCTCTTCATCAAACAAAAAATCAAGCTCTTCCTGTTCTTGTTCCTCTGCAGGTAGTGGTTGCGGCTGGCCAAACATTTCCTCAAGTGTAGGCACAGGTTCCTGAAAAAGGCAAAAGTGTGACACTTGCAATGAATCAAAGCTACAAGCTAGTTTACTATTTTCTGTATTTGAGATTATCTAAAGTGAGATTTTCAACATTGGGAAAATTTTATCAACTCACACAAAACAAAACAAAAAACACTAATAAATCAACTTCTGATTCTTAAGTTCACTCCTATGTATCTTACAATTAAAGTTGAAGACACACAGCATAACTGAAGAAGGTTCAAGCCCATTAACATCAATAGTTATAAGCATGTTTGTGTCGACTGTGCTCAGTATGCTTTATAAAATTAGTGACACATTACCTGTGGTTACTCTCCATGGATGCTGGAGATAATGCAAACAAAAGTAGTGATAATAGATGCATGACCTTTTTGGTAAACTGTGACTATCCATGTATACTAAAGCCTAAATCACTAAACATATCAACAGACTACATTACTAAAACAATTATCAGTGGATTAACAGCTTTATTTCATCCTGGATGTGTCTTATGCCTTCCCAGATTCCAAGAACAGAGCTAACCTGAAGCATTTTCTACATTATACCTGAAAAAGGCATTATTAAGCCATCCTACAATACCTTTGGCTTAGCTGGAGATGGACGATGCCTCTTTTTTACTTCTATCCAAGGTTCAGACTCTAGATCTGGCAAGCTTGTGGATAGTCCTTTACACATTGTTTGAAGGTTACTCATTTCAGTGCTTTTCTTAGTACTTAGACCTCCCATTCTTGGAGAACTTGGTGCAGATTCTAAATTTGAAAATTTCTATATTTAGACTGTTTTCAATCATCAATTAAAGAAAATAGATATGAGTTCCTTAAATATTTCAAAATGTAAGCAGTATTTGAAAAATGTCAAAATGGAGAGTGAAGGGAAATAAAATGTACCTTCTGTAGCAGGGGATAACAAAGTAATGAGTTCCCAGGCAGAGGTGAAAGATTCAATAAAATTAAGAGTGCTTTATGAGGCCCCACTGGGTCCAATTCAGGTTCTGAATTAGAACAAAATTCTCTAACAGGGCAAGATTCAGGTTCTGTCAGTGCTTGGGCAGAGTTTTCACTGGACTTTTTTTCTGCACACCTCTTCCTCCACCAACCACACCACTTTCCTCTTTGGCCCCTCTACTTCATCTTTTAATCACACCCCTCCCCTCTATAACTCACAAACTAGTCTTGACTCTTATCTGAGGCAGCACAAAGTTATCTCAATACTGCTTTAGATGTGGAATATTGTGTTCTCTTTGGACAGCAACTGAAAGTGAATTAGATGAAATGGAGCACGCTCTTTACAAAGAAAGACTAAAGCATTAGAGACTTCTTTTTAATACAAAACGATGACAATGGGGTGCGACAGGACATGACAGAAGATGCATGTTACAGATAGTGGGTAGAGGTTTTTCTCCCACTCTCATAATACCCTCAACAACTGGGGGTCACCCACTGATACTGACCAGTAGATTTTTAAAAGTCCCTTTTCAAACAAAGGGAGATTAGACAAATTCATGGAGAACAGATCCACCACTGGCTATTATGTGGAACCACAATGTTCAGAGGAAGCATGAATGCCACTTTGACACTGAACCAGCCCACTGAGCTTACTTTTAACAGAAGTTAAGGAAGTGGTAAATTTTTTATTATTCAAGATACATACTGTTAGCTTCTAATACTATTGTGCATTGGGGTTTTTGTTCCTTAACTACAAACATTACATACTGAGAGCAAAATCAGTGTTGTTTGCAGTAATTATGTTTGCAAACTTCCAATAACCCAATATCCTTTATCCTAGTGTTATATCCAGCAGCTCTCAACCTGGGGAAAAAAATGACTGGACACCAAGATTATGTTTCTAAGTTGTCCAAGAGAGGATATGCATGTCAAACACCATAAAGGCTATCATTTTACAAGATGTCATCCTTCCAGGTTTCATACAGCAAGTGGTGGTAACCACCCACATTTCTTTAATCTATCCCATGCATTTTGAACGCCTCTTCATGAGCTTTCGCAATGACACAATGGTCCTTGGAGAATTTGCAAATGGGATGGCCAGAAGCAAGCAGTGATGGAGCCATTCTCTCAGCTGAAAGTGTTGCTTTGCTGCTGTCACTAATATGTAGATGGCCACTGTGTAAGACCTGAGGGGGAAGCCATGGATCTTCAGATGGGCCTGTGCCTTCTCCACGTGCTTGAAATGGCCAGCCGTGTATGCTGGGCCTTAGCCTACATCTGGGCTGGCTCTTGTAACAGCAACTTGGAAAAAATGACAAATGCCTAGATGAAGATGACCAGTCTCACCCACTCACCCACCCATGTCTGGGAACATGCCTTCTCCTGTACTTGCACCGGTTTGGCTACCACATCCTTGATCATTACAGGATTCATTCATTTAATTAATTAATTATGGGTAGAGAGTGACTTCTTGTCAGTGATTGGAGATGGGGGGTGCTCTTTTCCACAAGCGTAGCATTTACAGCCCTTGAACTTCTGGCCATTACTTTAGAGAAAATTACCAGTGTTCTAGTCACCCTTCTTCCTGGAAGTGCTGGAGCTCACCGGACCCTACACAAGAAAATGCCATCCCTGCGGAGATCACAATATAAGATATATGGGGGCAGGGGTCTTCTTCTGAAGACAGCAGCAGATTGCTGTGAGTTTGTCCCTGTCAAAAACAGGGGGTGGGGAGGGCAGAGAAAGGACTACTTATCCAATTTTCTTTGCATTCAAAAGAAATTACCAAACAGTTGATTTCTACAGAAAGGGTGCCAACTTAAAGAAACACAGGTTTATATTTGATATGATCTATGTTCCCTCACAACTTGGGTGATTAGCAAGCTCACCTAGATGGTGGTGGGTGCTAGGACACCGTTAGAGCACGTTTTTTGTAGCACCACCAGACTGAAGTTGGCCTCTGCCACTTAATGCATGTCTACAGCATAATGTATGATGAAAATCTCATTACCACACAGCTGCTTTGCAGATGTCTTTCATGTTGATGATGCCCGAAATGTGGGCCGCTGACGTGGCCATAGCCTAGTAGAATGTGCCTTAACCTTTTAGGGTGGCTTCACCCCTTGCTGTTTGTAACACATGAAGATAAGCTCTACAAGCCAGTGGGACAGTCTGTCTTGAAATAGGTAGCCCTTTGTTTACTCCTTTATAGGAAATGAACAGCTTATTGCTCTGTCTGAACTGTTTTATCCGATCCATGTAGTATAGACAAGACTTCCTGACATCCAAGGAGTGCATGGATTTTTCTAGAGAAGAAGAAGGGTTTAAGAAAAAAGTAGGTAATACAGTGTCCTGGTTTAGATGGAATTCAGATACTATTTTTGGTTTATAGGGTGGGTCTGTTCTCAAACTTTGTACGGACAGAATTTCAAGTAAGTGGAGTCAGTCCGAAGAGCTGTTAGCTCACTGACTCTCCTCGCCAATGTAATCGCAACTAAGAACACTAAACATTAGAGATAGAGACTTCAGGGAAGCAGAGGCGAGAGATTCCAATCTGTAAGTGTGGATAAAATTAATGCAGGACTACATGGTTCGATAGGCTCTCTGACTGGTGGCAACTGGTAATTTATTCCTTTAAGCAATCTTTTAAAGTCGGGATGGGAGAACACAGTGTGTCTGTCCCAGCCCAGATGTATTGCAGAGAGTGCTGCCATATGAACCTTTGTAGAAGGAACTGAAATCCTGATTGTTTTAGACTTGTTAAGTATAAAATGATTTGATGGATCAAAGCATTGTAAGGATCAAGGCCTTTGTTTGTTTGATTGTTTGATTGATTGATTGATTTACTGCCCTTCCAAAAATGGCTCAGGGTGGTTTATATCAAGGAGATAGCATATAGCATGAACCTCTTCCACTTGCAAATACAGTTCCTCCTGGTTGCCTCCTCTTTCATTCAGGAAGATAACATCTAATAGTTGAGCCTTAAGGGCCATTAGGTTCAGTACCTGGAGATTGGGATGGAAGACGTGGCCTGATCCCTGTGATTTTAGAAGAAGATTTTGGTGGTGCGGACGATGGTGTTGGCTCCAAGACAGATGCAGAAGAATGGGAAACCATGGCTGCCTGTGCCACCATTGGGTGAGCAGAATACACTGAGTCCTTTTTTGTAGTATTTTGCTCATGATCTTGGAGAGCAGAAGAAAGGGATGAAACAGGGAGCACAAGTGTTTTGTCCAGAGCATTTGGAAGGCATCCCCTCATGGAGTTCTTCCCTACACCCACCCTGAAGCAGTAAGGTTTGCATTTTTTGTCTTGTATTGCAAACAGGTCCATTATTGGGGTTCCCTAGGACTGAAAGATGTTCTGAAGAACCTCCAGGTTTATCTCCCATTTGTGCTGCTGGGAGATGTTTAAGTCCCTGACCAGGGCATCCACCAATGTGTTGTCCACACCCTTGATGTATAGGGTAATTGATGCACATGATTGTTTATGCTCCATTCCCACAACTGTAGCACTAGGTTGCAATGGGATTTGGAGACTATCCCCCAACTTGGCAGTTAATGTAGGCAATTGCAGTTGTGTTGTCTAGCAGAACCTGCACTATTTGGGTTTTCAATAGGGGTGGAAACCATTTTAGAGTGTGTAATGCTGCTAGCAATTCCAGAAAGTTTATGTGCAGGGATTGCTGTTGCAGTGTCTATTTGCCTTGAGTATGGAACACTCCGCATTGTGCTCCACAGCCCCTCAGGGAGGGGTGGGGTTGGAAGCTTGAAAGACACACCTACGGAGAGGGAGTCTATCCTCATCCACCACTGCAGGGATCTTAGGCACAGGAGGTGGGAGAGTCAGCCACATGTTCTGGCTGTCAGAATTCGGTCTGAATACCAACAGAAACCAGCTTTGGAGCCTGCACATTCCAAGTCTTGCATGAGACACAGTAGCTGTGCACGAGGCCATTAGACCTAACAGTCTTTGTACGGCTCAGGCTCTTTGCCTTAGATTGAATATAGAGGAGGGGATCAGCTCTATGATCAACTGTCTCCTCCAGAAGATATGCTCTGTCTCAGAGTCCAAAACTGCCCCAATGAACTGAATTCATTTTTGCAGTGTTAGGACAGATTTCTTCCAGTTGACTTTGATTCCTAGTTTTAGTAGGAGGTCTAGAATGTACTCAATGTGAAAGATTAGGTGTCACTGCACTCTGACATCACTAGCCCAGGTAAGGGGATATTGATATACATTTTGTAAAGACACTGGATCGCAAGTACGAATAGAAGAAACATGTACTAAAAGACTCTTGGACCCAGAGTGAATCTCAAACATTTTCTGGGGTTCAGTCTTATCCTCACATGGAAGTAGGTGTCCTTTGGGTCCAGAGTCATAAACCACTCTTCCCTTGCTAACAGGGATAGGATGCCATGTAGGGAGATCATCCTGAATTTCTTTACACTGACATACTTGTTCAATTTTCTCAAGTCCATAATGTCATGGAAGCCTCCATCCTGATAGGGAATATGGAAATACCCCGAGTAGAAACCAATCCCCATTCTCCAGAGGAAGAGTTTCTATTGCTCCCCTAAAGAGTAAAGAATGAACCCCTTCTTCTAAGGTAGAGGTTGAGTGGGTGTATTTTATCCCTGAAAAAACAGAGAGAGCAGTAAATTCTATGGCATAGCTGGTGGTAATTATGTTCAATACCCAGGCATCTGATGTGATGACACACCAATTTTTGGGAAAGAGAGCAAGTTGGATGGGAGAAGGGGATAGTACTTTAAGTATTTCCTGTGCAAAAACCTCAAAGAATCTACTAAGATAGGCCTTGTGGCTTCGCTCTTTGCTGTCTGTTTTTGGGGTTGTACGGTCATTTCTGGTTGTATTAGAAACACTTTTTGAAATTTCTTTTGTCAGATTGTTTAAATTGATATATTTGTCTGCTGTAGTACATTTGAGAATAAGATTGTTGTTGAGTGTTTGAAGTAGGGATGTGCACAAATGGTTTGTGCAGGACTGGTTTGCCACAAACCAGGGCCAGTTCGAAGGTTTGGTCCATGATCGAACCGAACCAGGCCTGGCTCGGGTGAAGCAGTTCTGTACATTAAGGGGCGGCCAGGGTAGGGGTTGGAAAAAGAGAGAATAAGGGGCAGCCAGGGTGGGGGATGGCAAGAGAGAGACTAAGCTGCTTACCCAGACTGGCACAGCCACAAATGTACTCTCCCCCTCCTTTACCAAGCCACCAGCTCAGCAGCAGCTCAGTTCTGGCATATGTGACTAGGCCAAAACCAAGCCGCTGAGAGCCAGTGGCTTAAATGGTAAGCAGCGTTTCCCCTCTCTCACCACCCCCACACAGTCACCCCTTACAGTCCCCCATTTCTGTACTTGTAGAGGAGAATCCTTGCTGGATTCTCCTTTACAAGTATATCCCGCAAAGTGATTTGGCAGGACCCGGACTGGGCCAGTTTGAATTCGAACTGAACCAGCTAAACCAGTTCTGTGCACACCCCTAGTTTGAAGTGAAAGTCTTTGTCGTGTATCGGTACTTTGCTCGTCTGTGTGCTGAACAGACCACCCCCTCTCGAATGGCAGTTTTTCAATTTTGTCCTTCATGTCATTCTATTTTTTAAAAATTATTTTTATTCTTTTATCAGAAATACAGACTGGGAAACAGATGAAAATAGGAAAAAAATAGAAGAAAAAATAACTTCATGGCATTCTAAAGGGATGTTGATCGTAGCCAAGCGTGTCTCCTAAGGGAGACAGCCCTCACGGTTATATGTGACTCTCTTGGTTAAGTGTTTTGCTGTGCTTAAATGCTGCCTGTGATATCAGCAGATTTGATCAGGGCTTTTAAATGGGTCACAAAAATCTTCTGGCACATCTTTCAGGTCTTCTTTGAGATCGTCCCAGAGTAGTGGTACTTCTGGCCAAACAGTTGGCAATTTTAATGGCTAAACATAAGGTAGAATAAAACCTTCGTTCCATAGCATCTAGTTTCCTTCCTTTTTTATCTACTGAGTCTTGCCTGGTCTACTGCTGACAACACAGTCAACCACCAGCAAATTTGGAGGAGGATGCTTAAAGAGGAAAGGGCAGGAGTTCTCTTGGATTCTATATAGGTTACCTAATTGCTTAGATGGTGTTGTGGAGGCCAATGGTGTATCCCCAAGATAGTTTGGTGGAGTTGGCTAGAACTGGGAGCACTGGAAGAAATGCTGGTTGAGATGACTGCTAAGAACTGGCCATGAAGTCAAAAACTAGATCCTTGACTTCTTTTGTTGGTGCCTTCAATCCCAGTCCCAAAGCCTTTGCATGTCCGCCAGTTGTACTCTGTAGGATTTCATCTCCTGTGTAGGTGAACTGGATGGAGCATTTGCTACAGTCTCATCTGGGGAAGGGTCTGGTGGATTCTTCATTTGAACTGATTCTCCTTCGGAAGACAAGCTAGATTCATATTCACCTTCACTGCTCTTCTTGTCTGTCTGGTGATTTCTCTGGTGCTGGAGAGTATTATTATTATTTACATTTATATCCCGCTCTTCCTCCAAGGAGCCCAGAGCTGTGTACTACATACTTAAGTTTCTCCTCACAACAACCCTGTGAAGTAGGTTAGGCTGAGAGAGACATGACTGGCCCAAAGTCACCCAGCAAGTATCACGGCTGAATGGGGATTTGAACTCGGGTCTCCCCAGTCCTAGTCCAGCATTCTAACCACTACACCACGCTGGCTCCTTAGTAGTGGACAATATGCAGGTCAGGATCAGTGTGGGGAATAGGAGTGGAAGATGATTGCTTTCCTTTTGGGGGAGCTGCATCTGGATTCCTTGGCCTTTTGAATGGAGAGTCAGCTAGAAGGTGAGGTGTAAGACCTTCCTCCGAGATCTCCTCTAAGTTTAATTGATTTCCATAATTTATAGCCATCAAAGTCACATGGTAGCCCAGACAATGAATGATAGTAAGGGTCTCTGTATCGTCTGAGACCTCTTATATAGCCTGGGTCTAGGACTCCTGGAGAACTCCAATAGTCCAGAGGACAAGTTATGGAGGAGTAGTGTGGAGCAGAGTGATTTCACTCCAGGGGAAGGAAGGAGAACATCAAGGAGTAGCCTTTACCCGGAGTCGCCAGAGGAGTTTTAGGAACTGGGACAGATTCAGAATCTTTGCCATCTAGTCCATGTAGATAAAAGTCCTCGAAGGTACAGCCCAATGGTGTGGTGATAGAGGATCTCATCAGAGACTCTAGGTTCCTTGAGGATGTTTTTTCTAGCAAGGTTGGGGATGCCTCTTTCAAAGACGAATGTCTTCCCCTACTGGAGTCCGAATGGATGGAATGAGTTGGGGACATGTCTGGTGAAAAGTCTATCCTTAGCAGTGACACTCTCAATGTTGATTTTCGCAACACTGTCACAGGAATCCAAGATGGTACGACGATCATAGACAGCAGTGCAGTAGCAACTGATGTCAATCGTTGACATCAGAGCCCCTGGTGGCGCAGTGGTAAAAAAACTGCCGCCCTGTAACCAGGAGGTTACAAGTTCGATCCTGACCAGGGGCTCAAGGTTGACTCAGCCTTCCATCCTTCCGAGGTCGGTAAAATGAGTACCCAGAATGTTGGGGGCAATATGCTAAAAATCATTGTAAACCGCTTAGAGAGCTCCGGCTATAGAGCGGTATATAAATGTAAGTGCTATTGCTAAGTGCTAGTAGGCAAAAGTTAGAAGTGTCAAGGTTGACCTGATGTCAGCTGTCAGGGTCAGCATGAGTAACATGCTCAATGTCGAGGCTTGGTAGACTGTGGAGTGCTGTTTAGGCTCAGATGGTTCCCTTGTGCAGATGGCGAAGGGTTGTGCAGGGACGCTTTCAACGCCACTGTCACTGTCTATGTCAATGGCTGAGCTGCTAACATTGAGAGTATGTGGTGTTTGTAGCTCAACAAGCCTGGCAAGTCCCCCTTTGATGTTTGTGTTTTTAATGGATTTTTTATCTGTCATCCTTACACAGTGCTTCTGTGTTTTTTTAAAAGCAGTCTCTCCTTGTTCTCCATCCAGAGGAGGCGCTTGATAACCAGAACTGGATGAATCCCCCAGTTGCCCTCAAGCCCGAGGGCAACAGTTGGTCGACATCAATGGAAGCAGTGGCCCATCAGCATCGTCTGAGTCACTCTCAGACGCATGATGGCGCTTTCGCCCTTTGCGTCTATGCTCCTTCTTGGAGACATCCTCTCGGGGGATTACTCCCGGTACCGCCTTTGGAGCCACCCTCCTCACCTGATGGGAGCTCTGCAGAAGATGACACTTCTGGGGATTCAGATTCTGATGATGTCAGTCGTAGATCAGACCCTCCATCGGATGAGGAGGGTGGCTCCGAAGGCAGTGGGGTAGACTTCTTCCTTTTGCCTGCTGGCTTCTCTGATGGCACTAAGTTTCTGTGATGACACTGGGTCAACAGGAGATGGCGCTGCAACCAAACGTGTGACAGGCACTTGTGGCTGAGGCACTGATCACGGCTCCTGATAATGGAAGGGGTGCCACCCCAGATTGGAGTTTGCAGGATTAGGCAGCTGCTGCGCTTTCCACTGCAAATAATCCGCGTAGTCATCAGGAGGTATGTGGCAAAAAATGCAGGAGTGAGCCAGTTGTGATGGCAGCAAACACACCCCCTGTGCTCCCAAATGTTGTGTCAATGTCGAAGCCCCTGTCAAGACTGGGATCTGCATCATAGAAACATCTGGAGACTGGATCCGTAAGGGAGACAAGGATGGTGTTTTGGGTGGGTGGATGGGCTCCTCCTACTCTGGCTCAACGTCAAGCCCCACGCTTTATTTATTTATTTTATAAAAACAAACCACTAAAACTGTAAAGAACTAAGACAAATTAAAAAACAATATAACAATTAACAATTTAAAAACATTTAAAAACAATTAAACAATTACAATGATTAAAATCCCAAAATTGGGTTTTTAATTTTAAAATAAACCAGATATTAAAACCCCCAAAATTTAGGAAGCTCAGAAAGCTTGGGTGAAAAGATGGGTTTTCAGGTGTTTTTTTAAAGTTGCCAGAGATGGGGAGGATCATATCTCAGGAGGGAGCACATTCCATAATCTCGGGGCAGCGACCGAGAAGGCCCGTCTCTGTGTAGCCACCAAACGAGTTGGCGGTAACTGGAGACGGACCTCCTCAAATGACCTCAATGGGCGGTGGGGCTCATAATGAAGAAGACGCTCTCTTAGATACCCAGGGCCTAAGCCGTTTAGGGCTTTGTAGGTTATAACTAGCACTTTGTATTTTGTCCGGAAAACTATTGGCAGCTAGTATAACTCCATCAGTAAAGGAGTAACATGGTCTCTCCAACATGACCCAGATACCAACCTGGCTGCCACATTCTGAACCAACTGGACTTTCCGGACTATGTACAAAGGCAGCCCCACGTAGAGCGCATTACAGAAGTCTGGAGGTTACCAACAGATGTACCACTGTTTTGAGTGGTTGATCTCGAAAAATGGGTGCAGCTGGCATGTCAGCCGAAACTGATAGAAAGCACCCCTAGCCACCGCCTCAACCTGAGAAACCACGGAGAGGTGTGAATCCAGAAGTACTCCCAGACTGTGAACCTGTTCCTTTTGGGGAGTTGTGACCCCATCTAGAACAGGCAGATCAAAATTGTCTCTAGAGTTCTGACCCCGCACAATAAGTACCTCCGTCTTATCTGGATTCAGCTTCAGTTTATTCTCCCTCATCCAGTCCATTACTGCTTCCAGGCAGGCATTTAGGGAGGATATGCCAGCTCCTGAAGAAGTTGACAAGGAGAAGTAGATCTGGGTGTCATCAGCATACTGGTAACACCCAGCTCCAAATCCCCTGATGATCTCTCCCAGCGGTTTCATGTTGATGTTAAAAAGCATTGGAGAAAGTATGGAGCCTTGAGAGACACCATACTGAAGCTCAGATTTTGAAAAGTAACAGTCTCCAATCGACACCATCTGGAATCTATCCGAGAGGTAGGAGCGGAACCACTGTAAAACAGTGCCTCCCACCCCCAACCCCCTCAGACATTCCAGAAGGATACTATGGTCGATAGTATTGAAAGCCGCCAACAGATCCAAAAGGACCAAGAGAGTCACACTTCCTCTGCCAATTCCCAATTGGAGATCATCCATCAGGCCAAGCAAAGCAGTCTCCATCCCATAGCCCACCTGAAAACCAGTTTGAAATGGGTCTAGATAACCAGTTTCCTCCGAGACCGCCTGGAGCTGAGAGGCCACCACCCTCTCAGTTACCTTGCCCAGCCATGGGAGATTGGAAACAGGCCTGTAATTGCTCAACTCCGAGGGATCTAATTAAGGCTTCTTTAGAAGAGGTCTAATGACTGCCTCCTTAAACAAGGAGGCATCCTGCCCTCCCTCATAGAAGCATTTATTATTTCCACCAGGCTGTTTACAACAACCTCCCTGCTAGATTGAACAAGCCATGCTGGACAAGGGTCAAGAAAACAAGTGGTAGTGGATCCATGGAATCATCGGATCCATGGAATCACTACTCTGATGATGTAGTGGTAGTGGATCCATGGAATGAATCCTATGAATCCATGGAATGTCGATCCGGATGGTGTACTCGATGTTGAGTCTAATAAGTCCTGTAAAGTAGTCGAATCAGTGTGGTGATGACTGTATTCCCCCGTGCGCAGATCTTCATGTGCTTGCAACCTTGGGGTTCTTGGCATCGAGGGAGACTGGACTGGGGTGCGCACTGGAGAGAACAGATGCACCACTCTAGCAGCCGACAATGGCAGTATATCGGATGTTAAACACACTGTCAACATGGACAGCAATCCAGATGTCACAGACATTGTCGATGTTGTTGAAGAGGCTGGTGCTGCCAATCCAGCAGCCGATGGCGAGGCAGCAGCCAAAATCTGGAACCTCGATGGCGAGGCAACCCCCAAGACAGCCGCTGAAGTTGGGAACCTTGGCGTTGACATCGAGGTTGAAGCACATGGGCTCCAAATGGCTGGAATAGGGAATGAGTCATCCGAACCGCCACCGTATGCTTGCACCAGCGCTGGAGAAGGTGTACAGTATTTCTTGATTGGTGGCCCATCAGCATCGTTCGAGTCACTCTCAGACGCATGATGGTGCTTTCGCCTTTTGTATCTATGCTCCTTCTTGGAGACATCCTTCGGCTTCTTAAAAACAGCACCCCAATTTAGTGCTAGACTGTGCGGTTTTAGACTACTGGAGTGCAGGTCCGAGGTCATTCGGCACAGCTGCAAAAGCCGACCGAGACTCCGATGATGTAGATAGAGAACGGGCAGTCGATGTTGATGCCGATGTTGACATCGAAGGGGAGTCTGGGCGGGCTGGGCGCGGAGTTGGCGGGCGGAGCATGTATAGTGCCGCCCGGAGATGGAGAGCCCGATTCTGTCTGATTTATTTGGAGAAGGAGCAACAAACTTTACATGCTGCCGTATTGTGCTCCTCTTCAAGGAACATCAAGCATGCATCGTGGTGGTCAATCAACAGTAGCTTAGCCCGGCATTTTATGCAGTGTTTGAAAATCCTTTTAACCACCATTGTGGTGGGATAGCTGCTATTGTTATGCCTTAGCTGTATCACAAAGAAATACCAATGTCCATTCCTAGTCAAGTCCGAGTAAACAAGTTTCCGATTGTCAAGTTTAAGTTTGTTGCACAAGAAAGTCCGTTTTGCGTTCTAAGATCTTGCTCAATTAATCCGTCAAACAAACAAAATCCGAGGAGCTAGTACTACGAGGTCTGATTGCTTAGGCGGTCAAAGAGAAACTGAGGAGAGATGCCCCAATTGCCACTCTTAACAAACTCAGCATGGCACATGCAGGCAGGGTGGGGCATCATTAGGAGCTAAACAATCAGCCCGCAAGGTCCCTATGCAGGCACAGAACCCATTCCTTATGATGACAACAGATCATGATCCAGACCAGTCACCAATAGAGAAGATAGCCAAAACAAAATGCAAAGGGTAAACCATGGAACTGCCTGTAGTCAAAGCCAGAATAATGAAGCAAAATGTTTTTTTCACAGAAACGGGAGACTAATTGAGCGAATCCTTCATGATGCAAGTAACGTGGCAGTCGCGAAGGAACTGAGAAGGAACTCTCCCGATGAAAATAACAGTTGCACCATGCACATGATTTGGCAGAGCCAAAGAGCGCCTCATGGAGCTTGGAATTCTTCCATGGGGCTTACTGTGCAAGCGCAGAATCCAAGTTGTGAGGGAACATGGATCATATCAAAGATAAAAAGGTTTCCTCCACTGGTCAGGAGAGGTGGCTGAGAAGATACATGAAGCTGCTTTGAGGGGAGGGAAGCCAGGTATTGGGGTTATTTGACTTAACCAGACCCTCTACTGCTATAATGGGTCTGAGCAGTTTTATGTTGGGAGAAACTCAAGATTTATCAACACAATGCTTTCCTGAGACAAGATGTCACTGTGAAATATCTTCACTTTTCTCTAAATATTGGAGTGATTGGCATAGACAAAAGCGAGAGGCTCCCAGAAAGCTAGAAGATTAGTCATCCAGAGAAGAAAGAGCAACATGATCCCAAGAACACTGCTCAATCTTTGCTATAGGAGAAAGCAAGTAACTACAGCAGGGGTGGGGAACCTTGGCCCTCCAGCTGGGGATGATGAGAGTTGTAGTTCAACAACAGCAGGAGGGCCAAGGTTCCCCACCCCTGAACTACAGGCACATGAGTTTAGATTTTCAGTTTCCATTCCTTTCAGAATGGAAGCAGGACAAGGAGAGGAACAATTCTTAGAGTATAAATTCAAAATTCAAGTATTATTGTCTTAACGTCAGCATAAGTGAGACCTTCTGTACAAGGAGGATTTCTGTATTTGTATTCAGCTTACAGCAGTGCAACTGTTTATCACAGGCTGACAGAAAAGGGAAATGTATTTATGTTTATATCTATATATCTTACCAGTATGTGAACCAAACGTTTTGCCAGGTATAAATTCTGGACAGTTAATAAGTTGAGAAAAGTCAGTTTGTGGAAGACTGCGTGGAGAAGGCCCAGGAACTGGCCATTTTTCTGGTTCTACCCTTTTCCTCATCTTCTGTTCTACAATTTCTACTTCAGTACTGTCCTTTAATGCCTAGATGACACAAATACATACATATAAATACACATATGTATAATGAAATATTGCTGGGGAATCCTGGCCAAGGCTCCTTGTGCCTAGCCCTGTAGCAATCTGAGGCGAGCGAGCATGCACACACACGCACACACACACTTCATTTAGAAATAGCCACCCCTACACCCAACTATAACAATTCACCAAATGTTTAATGTGACTTTTGTTTTTTATAGCTGCTGTGTTTTGTCCAATTTTTTTTTTTAATTAAATTTGTAACTGTTTGGGCTGTTTCTGAATTACCATGATAAAAGCCAAGAAAAATTATTCAGTTGCTAAAGTATTTTTATGTTCCCATAACACTGTTAACTATACATTTAATTCTATACACGCTTTCTATATGTCTGCATATTTTCCTGTGCAAACTTCTATTTTAGTATGATTTATTCTTTTTTTTAAGCTATAAACTGCGGATTGCCTGTGATCTCAACTGGCTTGATTCAGATGAGACATCCAAACCATTCTATGCTCACACACATACTCCTCCCCTTACCTCTGATTTCCTATCTCACTTCCAACTTAGAGGCAAACAATAGTTTTCTATTAATCCAAACCAGAACTGCAAAGCTAGTTCAAACTGTGGATCATAAACTTGGTTTGCAAAATTACAGCTCACCCAGATATTATGGAAATTCAATTCAATAATAAATTAAAGAGGAAATCAAAGTATGCAAGGGGAAGAGGGAGTGTGCATGCAGAGCAACACAGCACCATATCATGGCTTGCCATTATGCCAGAACCAACACACTGCCTAGGATGCTGCAATTTCATGGAATGTTCATGAACATTCTAACTTCTCAGGGATGGCAGCAATAAAATTAACAATGCACCTTTTTTGAGGGAAATAAAAACTCAGTTTGAGTGAGAGTGAGGGAGAAACTCCACAAGGCCTAGGGTCAGGATAAGTTGTATGTTCTTCACAAGAAAATGGGCACAGGGCTTGTTGAGAAGGCTGGGTAGTGGGGCAAGAATTATTGAATGTAGGGGACAGAGTAGACAGTAGCGTGAAAAAACAGAGATGAGCAAGGTGCCTGGAGAAGACACAGAACTGAGGAAACTAAGAACCTGGAAGACACGTTGCAAGTGAGGGGATGTTATAAACCTTTCCAAAAGGGTTTGAGGACAGGAGAGGTGGTGTATGTTACAGGAGGATGGAAGCAAACAAGCAAAGCAGCTTTAGATGCTGAAGGACAGGAAACTCAAGGAGGAAGGGACAGAACAAACTAAATTTGATTTAACTGGCCAAATTACTGGCTTCAAGTTTCCAGTATCAACACATAAGTACAGGGTCATTACAATTATGATGGATAATTGCTGTGTAACACAAACTACTGTTTTCACTCTTGTATTCCTGCTGGAAAGGAGTCAATACCTCATTCTGCTTTAGTGGACTATATTTTCTCTCTCATGGGTGGGCAGGCGGATATTTTCTTATTCTTCCCCAGAAAAGTAATTTAAAATTCCTACACTTGTTAACAGTCCAGAATCAAAAGTGAAACATCCATCATATAAAAATGAGTAGCTTCAAGTGGACAAATTTGCATATAGGGGCAGGTGTTAATTTAAGATCAGCATTTTCAAATTTAATATTTCCCCCCAAATGGATTGTGAAGTACTAAACAGATGGTTTAAGCACCTCAATTCATTGTTGTGTGAGTGTATCTATTTTATATTGCACTTTTAAAGATAGAGCAAAACACTGTAACAGTTCTGATATAATGGCAAACTACCTGCAAGAGTACAAAATTTTGCTGAAATAAGCTTCCACACAATATTCTACAGACTCAATGTTTCCTCTCCCTAAAGCAGGGCTGCTCAGCTTAGGTCCTCCTGAAGATGTTGACCTACAATTCCCATAATCCCTGGCTATTGTTCCCTGCTAACTTGTCAAAGAGGCACCTTTTAACGCGATGATTCTCTTTATTTAGCAGAGGGAGAGTAACTGGCCCTATCCACCCACAGCACAGTACCTCCAGTGATTGTTGCTGGTGTCTATCTTATGTTTCTTTTTAGATTGTGAGCCCTTTGGGGCAGAGGCGTAACTAGGGAAAATGGCGCCCGGGGCAAGCTCTGAAATTGCGCCCCCCCCATCGCCCCCCCAACATACATCTGACTGACACACATGTGTTTTTTCCTCACAACAACCCTGTGAAGTTGGCTTGTGTTTCAAGCATCAGAATTATGATGCAATGATGATACATACTACATTATACTTAGGTTTTTCCTCACAACAACCCTGTGAAGTTGGCCTGTATCTCAAACATCAGAATTATGATGCAATGATGATACATACTACATTATACTTAGGTTTTCCTCACAACAACCCTGTGGAGTTGGCTTGTATCTCAAACATCAGAATTATGATGCTAAAAGCCCATTAGTAATTCTGCATTTGCGTCTCTTTTTTAAAAAAGAAATGTCTAATTGAACTCCAAATTGACAATTTTTTACCCATTCTGGTCCACCTCATGCCATCCTTTTTAATCCATGTACTAATTGTAATTCCATTAAAGCAGATATAATTTTATTAGTATTCACAGTTCATCAAGCTAGCAATAATGGCTGTTATTGTTAAGTTTAGAGAAAATTAAAAACTGCAAAACAATTTGTTTACTCCGATGTTTAACACAACTTGTAAACAAAACTTCCATGGCTAAATGTGGGTCTGTAAATCTAAGATTAAATACATGCTTCCATCAATATGTATACACACCATACACAACATGAAGGTGCACACCACACATTCAGAGACTACCACAGGATTTAAAAACCAACCATATAACATAATCCTTGAAGACAGAAATACATATATCCATTTTGGGGTTAAATATAGAGGCTATTTAGAATTCACCAAAAACAAATTCAAGCATTCACAGAGGAAATAAAATATTTCTAACTCAGAACCATATATTCCTTAGGACCTTTAAAAAAAAAATCCCCATAAACATATATACAGCAAGCCTAGATCAATCTCTTTGGAACATAAGGCATCCATAATATTCAGAAACAAAGACAAAATATAAAAAGCCAGATCCCCTTACTCAGCATTTCTTGATTCCTTTCTCTGGCAAAATTCTCATCATTCCAACTGCTGTGGGGTTTGTTGGTGGGTTTTTTGGTCCCTTCCTCTCAACATGCAAAGATATTAACAAAGACTGCCAACACAGTCCTTACCTCCAGCAAGATCTTCAGTTTTGAAGCTGGGCTACTAGGAATCTTGAGTTGCTTGTCTATATAATGGGTAATGTTTAATGTTTGCGTGTTCCTTTGAGCATCCAGAAATCTAACTAGTTGATGCCTGAGACATTGTGCCCCCTCTCCCTCCCCAACAATTAACTGAGGAAAAAGTATGCCAGCAGAGACAATCTCCAAAGGTCCTGGCATATAACCCCCTCCCCCATTTTTCTTGCCAAACTTTGTGTCTTTAGCAGGATACCACAGGCACTTGTTAAAGCTAACACATGCACTGCAACACATTCTCACCCTGACACTTCAGGTCTGGTTCCACCCGCTCGCCGAATCCTTTCTTGTCCGTGCCGGGTGTCGGTGTGTGTCCTCGTCCTGCCTGCGCCTGCTACAGCCCCAACGACGACGCTTTCCTCCGCAACCGCGCCACCAGGCGAACCGAGCTGGGAGGACGGACGCACCGCACGCATGCGCAGCGCGACTCGGCACGCCGGCCGAGTTGCGCGTGCGTGCGTGACTAGAGACCCTCTGGCTGGCAAGCCACTAGAGGGCCTCTTTCTGGCTTGCCTGCCTGATAACTTCCAGAGCGAGCCTCAGCCAAGGCACAAGCAGTGAGCATGAAAGGCGCCCGTTGCCAAGCCAGGCCACGGGCCAGCAATGGGGGGGGGGGGGGGACACGGGCACGGAAGGGACCGCTCGTGGAGGGGGCGCCAACGCGCTCCCTTGACTGCTGCAGCGCTGCTGCTGAGCTGGAGAAATTTGTATTAAAAAAAATATTTTTTTTTAAAAAAAAAAATTTTGGATCGGCAGGGGTCATGGCGGCGCCCCCCACGTGACCCGAAAAGATGGCGCCCTGGGCACGTGCCCCCCCTGCCCCCCCTATCGTTGCGCCTCTGCTTTGGAGACAGGGATCCATCTTATTTATTTATTATTTCTCTGTGTAAACCGCCCTGAGCCATTTTTGGAAGGGCAGTATAGAAATCAATCAATCAAATAAATAAAGGCTACTGTGGCTGGGGATTATGTGAGTTTTAGTCCAAAAACAACTGGGGGGCCTAAGTTGAGCAGACCTGCCCTAAAGCATGGTCTACAGGTGGACATCAGCACATGCAGTCCCAGTAATTGCGTTCTCACATATCCGCAACCGGGCAATTGAAACCCAACCTCAGTGTACACAAGGTTGGAAACAGTGAAAAGAGGGCAATTTTCACATTTCCACAATTATACAGTGGCCAGGAATGACCTCAGAGGTAATGTCTGCCTGTCATTTTAAAGAAAGGAGCCACTTTATGGCTCACAAATACGTGTGTGTGTGTGAGTGTGAGAGAGAGAGAGAGAGAGTGTTCCTCAGGAACCTAACCTCAGCCCGCATTCCCACCCCGAATTCCCATTGCCCTAATGCCCCGTTATCTGCAGTTTCATTACCTGGGGAAATTGGCCGGAATGGAATTGATAATGAGGTACACCTGTATAATGCTTTATAATACTAACCAGTAAATAAACTGAAGTCTGGCTTACCTCTAGGATTAGACTAACATTTGTAGTGAGAGCTTGCACACGATGGAAGCTGGCAATCAAAGAAATAGGCAAGAATCCTTGTTGGTCCATCTTCCTTCTCAAGAAAAAGTCTCTTTCCAAGTTTTCTACACTGAAATAATACTCTCTGGAGGGAGAAAAAAAGAGAAAAGGTAGCACTGTATTTTTCTGATACTATTATAAATTTGCTAGCAATAAAAATAATTTAAATTGGTGTGGATAGTATATAAAGAGTCAAATCATTTATCAAGAGAACATCCATAGAATCAATTTAATAAACACATTATACAAATGTATAAAATACAATTTGAGATATTCAAGTACACTAAAAGTTAAAACTACACAAAAACTGCACATCTGGGTATAGAAATGTAATGGCTTCATTTTTTTCACACAGAGCAGAAGTGAATGCCCAAATGCAAAAATGGAAACAAAATTCCAAACATTTAATCACTTTCTAGCTTGCATCAAGAATGTGCGATTTCAGTATTCACATGGAGGGTAATAGATGCTGCTTTTGCATTAGAGTAAGCTCATTCAAGTACCTCAAAATATCTCTAATCATAAAGTGAAATAGATATGTAAAATGTTCCTGGTCTGAGGAAAAGAACTGATCACATTGTCATCAAGGAAAGGGGAAATGAAATAGAAGGAAGAGAACATTATAGACACATTAATTTAAACTACCTTAAAACCACTAAGCAGCACATATGACAGAATAAAAGATTTATTTTCAAGGAAGAAACTCAGAGAAATGTTTAAAGTGCTGCAAGCCTCAAGGAGGTTATGTAGGAACATCAACAGGTTGGAAAGCAACAAGAGTAAAAAATAATGCATCTGCAATAATAAATGACTAATGACCAAGTATTAGCAGATTCTTAGCTCTAACAGAACATATGAAAAATGAAGAGAACGTCAAACACCACTAAAAGAAGTGTCAATTTGGAGACTCCCCAGGAAGAAAATACACACCAGTCCATATTCTCAAAAGCATAAGAGTCAATTTATAAAAACTGCAAGGAACTGTAGATTTTTCTATTGTAAAATGTGAGAAACAAACAACTGTATGTAATGTATGGTTGTGCACGTAAAATTTAACAAAAACAAAACACTGAAGATCCAAGGTAGTATAAAATGATTACTACGTTAAGGTGTCATATAAAGATTTTCCATGAAGGCAGAAGCATGCTAAAGTTCTGCAATATTAAGTAGCTGGCTTAACTGCAGCATGTAACCAAGTACATTTGTCCCAAGTAGAAATATTACACAGTACAAAGCAGGAAGAAAAAAATTCCCTTAAGGTTCTGCAACTTTAAGAAAAGTTTTCTCTTCCCAAAAACAAATAAGGACTGTAAATATAACTAATTAGGGCCTATGTTTTAGTTCTGACCTCTGCACAGCATCAGAACCTGGACTGTTTTTAAACAAATTTCTGAAAGACAAGTATCGTACTTCATTAAAGCAAAGGTAAAAATACTCGCATTCACTATTACAAAAGTGGCCACAGATCCTCTGTACATACAGAAACAAATGAAGAAAGAAAGCAAAATGCAGCTGTACTCAATAAACACCTTACACAAGCTGGTCTTGTGGCAACAAGCATGAATTGCCCCATTGCTAAGCAGGGTCTACCCTGGTTTGCATTTGAATGGGACATGTGTGAACACTGTAAGGTATTATTCTTAGGGGATGGGGCTGCTCTGGGAAGAGCATCTATATGTTTGAATGCAGAAGATTCCAGGCTCCCTCCTTGGCATCTCCAGATAGGGCTGAGACTCTTGCCTGTAACCTTGGAGAAGCCACTGCCACTCTTGCCTGTAACCTCGGAGAAGCCACTGCCAGTCTTGCAGACAATACTAAGCTAGATGGATCAATGGTCTCAGTAGAAGGCAGCTTCACTATCCTATCAAGTGAATGGGAGGCTATAGAAGATGAGGGTCTTGACTGGAAGAGGCCACAATCCCCAGCTTTGAACAGGCTCTCCAGAAGAGAAAGTGGGCTGTCCCCTGCACAGTTCTGGTGAACTAGCATGGAGCAGAGACACAGGCTAGCAGAGATGGAGAAAGAGGGGAGAAGCCAAGTCCCTTAGAAGTGGGGCTTGCCTGTAAACCCCTGTAAAAGGCTACTGAGGTTGCCATTGCACATGTGGAATGTGCCCTTATTGGGGTAGGCAAAGGAGCAGAGGCTAGCTGATATGCCAAGAAGATAGTTTTCTTGACCCACACAGCAATTCTCTGGGAGGAGACAGACAAGCCTTTTGTAGGTTCAGCGTAAGATTTGACCTGCGAAATGGTTGAATCCTGTCTATTTAAAAGGCTAAGGCCCTTCTTACATTGAAGGTGTCTAGCCATCAGCCCTTCCCTTACCCTAAAGAGTGAACCAAAAGGGAACCCTGTCCTGTCTGTCAGGCAGTGACCTCTAGGGATCAGCCACTCAGTACACAGTGACCGGGACTTAGAGGGCCTGGCGGCAGGAAGTGAACAGGTTCTTAGTTCTCTCAGTTGGAGCCAGGAAGGAGATGAGGGAGGATGGGCTGAAGGCTTAGCGGGGAGCAATGGAGTTTGTCCTTCTCATGGAAGGACATCTGCAGATACTTGGGAGACAGGGTTGCAGGAAGCTTGAATTTTCTCCTGGAGTTTGGGGTGAGTTTCTTTTGCTTCTTAAATTTTTATTAGATTTTACAATAACTTTTACATTCAATTACATTCATTTCCTAACTCTACACATAAATAAATATTGACTTCCAGCTCACCTATCTGCACGGTTCACAATAACTATACATATAAACCATTGCTATAATAGTTCAAAATATACAAACTGCATTCGATACTACTAGACTTTACCCAACACGACCTGTTGCTATTATTATATTTCAAACCCTACTGAAAAGTCCGTATTGGGAAAATAATTCTTTAAATAAAGCAAAAAAGGTTCCCAATCTTCTTTAAAGCATTCAAAATTATCTTCTCTTATAAATGTTGTGAGCTTTGCCATCTCTGCATATTCCAAAATTATCAGCCAGTCTTCTTTCGAGGGCATTTTAATGTCTTTCCACTTTTGCGCATAAATTATCCTGTCCGCTGTGGCTGCATACATAAAAAATGTTAAGTTTCTTCTAGGAAGCTCTCCTTCTGTTATTCCCAGCAGGAAGGACTCTGGCCTTTTGAGAAATGTCATTTTGACAATGTCAATTTTCAGAGTTTGGGGTGAGTTTCAAGGGGGAAGGAAGCCAGGGCTTCTGAAGGATTTAGTGAGGGAACAGTTTGTTAGCTTACTCGAGTTAGATTTCATTCTTTTTGTGCTACTGCAAGTCCTTACAACTTGTCTATTGTGTTTTATCTGTAACATAAGAATGTTGCACCTGTGCCCTTTTTATTCCTCCAGAGCACTGTAAAAGTCTCGGTAACCTTTAAAGGTGCTTTTAAAGGTTCCTTACAACTGGGGGTGCTTACTGAATTATCTTTGCAACTGGGTAACCAAGATTTTAAAGTGTACCACTCCAACTATCAACTGGAGTGCTCTTTTTGAATTATTCTTGAAAGAACTGAGTGTTGTTGTTTTTAAATCTGTAACTGAAGCTGAGAGAGGCCTCAGACTGAAGCAGTCTATAGTATTTTGAATAAAGGTTATTTTTCTTTTTGGTCCTTTACTATTTTAACGAGTCTCTGAGTGGATTTTCAACTCAAAAGGGGGGGGGCTGGAAAGGGGTCTTACTCTGGTGAAAACATGCCTCGTTTGATTGCTCAGCAGCACACGATCAAGTTTTTCTCCTCACGCATAAGCTACATGTGGGAGGTTTTTATATTTTTCCATTTGGTAAAAGGAGGAGGGTTTTCCTGGAATTTCACCCACACCAGGGAGGGATTAAACCCTGTTAAAAAGTGGGCATAGTGGCAGCGATACCAGAGGGACAGTCTTTGTTGAGTGAGCAAGAAGGGGATGAATCAGCAATTTTCTTTCCCCCACGTGGACTTGCTCTAAGACAAAGTCTGGGCTTAAATCCACCATTCACCAACTCCCCATTCATTACAGGGTGTGATAGGCACACTCCTCCTCAGTGGTAGGCGTGGGGGGAAAGGTAGGCAGCGAAATCTCCTGTGTCAAATGAAACTCAGAGAAAACCTTAGGTAAAAAAGTAACTTTGGGTCTCAAAACGACCCTATCTTTATGGAATACTAGATATGGTGCATCAGAACGTAATGCTTTTATTTTGCTCACTCTTCTAGCTGAACTAATTGCAACCAGGAAAACTGTTTTAAAAGACAACAATTTCAAATTACATGTAGCCAAAGACTCAAAGGGCTGATTCATCAACTGTCTCAAAACCAACAACAGGTTCCAAGGAGGGGAACACTTTGGAACAAGAGGGAACAAATGCAGCATCCCTTTCATAAATGTCTTAACTAACTTGTAAGAGAACAAGCCAGGTACAGAATGCCTGTCAGCAAGGGCTGATAAATGAAAAACAGGTTGCTCACCTGTAACTGATGATCTGGTAGTGATCCGTTGATATCCATTAGAATGGGTTCTGCGCCTGCGTGGAAGCCTCTCGGTGTCGAGTTTTACAGCACCTCTTCGGCACCTGCGCCCTGCCCCACGTGACTACGTGGCTATTTAAGGCGGGAGGAAGTGCAGGCACCTCAGTTCCTTGGAGACCGCCCAAGCAGTCATGTAAGCAGGTAAGTTCTACTATAGCGAGGTAAGTACTACTGTGGAGTGGAGGTTCGGGAGGGTCTAATGGATATCAATGGATCACTACCAGATCATCAGTTACAGGTGAGCAACCTGTTTATCTGGTTTGTGATCCGTTGAATCCATTAGAATGGGTGTTTAGTAAGCTCCAAAAGGAGAAGGGAGCAGAAGAGTTATTGCAACACCCTTTTAAGGACACCTCTCCCAAAATTTGCCTGCGCAGCAGACCGTAAGTCTATAGCATAGTGCTTCACAAAAGGTTGTTCAGAAGATCATGTAGCAGCCTTAGAAATGTCTTGAAACGATATGCCAGACAGATGAGCAGCCGAGGCACCATAAGCTCTTGTGGAATGCACCCTGATGGTCTTTGGTGGCTGAACTTTCTGTAAAGAGTATGACAGACAGATGGCTTCGACAATCCAGTGTGACAGTCTCTGCCTGGACAATGCCTGTCCTATGTTTGCCCCTTATAGGCAACAAATAGCCTCCTTGATGAGCGGAAAGGTTTAGTCTTTGAAAGGTAATAGAGAAGCGCTCTTCGCACATCCAGGGAATGTAGGGCCTTTTCCACCGGAGTGATCGGTGACTTAAAGAAGGTAGGGAGTACCATGTCTTGATTGATGTGGAAGTCCGACAATCTTTGGCAAAAAAGTGATATCTGGCCTGAGAAGAACTATATCCGGGTAGAACCGGGCATAAGGGACATCCATGCGAAGGGCTGTGAGTTCACTCACCCTTCGAGCTGTGGTGATAGCCACTAAAAAGGCTGTCTTGAGGGATGCCAGCTTCATTGTCGTGGAATGCATGGGTTCGAAGTGTGGCTCAGTTAGTGCAGAGAGGACCAGCGAGATACTCCATTGCTCAAGAGGTTTTTTGACAGGAGAATACAGATTAGTGAGACCTTTCAGGAAGCTCTTGCATGAAGGGTGGGAGAACACTGTTTTCCCATCCCAGCCTGGATGCCAAGATGAAAGTGCAGCCAAGTGGACCTTGATTGACACGTTCGATAATTTCTCTGATTTCAGAGCGGTCAAATAAAGTAGGATATTATGGATAGAAGCCTCCTTAGGACAGAAAATATGGTGAGAAGCGTAAATAGCAAATCTTTTCCATTTGCTAGCATAGTTTTTTCTTGTAGACGGTTTGTGCTGATTTAGCATGATTCGCTTCAGCAGTCGATCTTCCACACTGTTAGTTGCAGGGTGAACACTTCTGGATGTAGGAGGAGACAGTTTTCCTGAATCAGGAGATCTGTATGGTTTGGAAGTCTGTGATAAGTCGAAGCTAGTTTGAGTAGATGTGGAAACCATGCCTGGCGGGGCCACCATGGCGTGATCAGGATGCACTTCACATGGCTTGCCAGTAGACATGCTACAACTCTGCTCACAAGAGGCAAAGGGGGAAACATGTAAGCCCACTGCCCCAACCATTCTATCTGGAAGGCAACTCCCAAGGATTGGGGTTCGTGGCCCGCTCTCGAGCAGAACAGCTTGCATTTTGTGTTCTGTGCTGTAGCAAAAAAGTCAACTTCCCAGTGACCCCAGAGTAGGAATATCTTGTGGAGATATGTGTTGTTCAGTTCCCACTTGTGTTGGGTTCCCGTGGAGAATGAACGACTAAGGCCATCCGCCAGTATGTTGTCCGTGCCCTTGATGTGGATGGCTATTGGGGTGATGCTGTTCTTGATACACCAATGCCAGATTTGAATGCTCAGGGCACACAGTGACCTGGAGACCGTTCCGCCCTGTCTGTTCAGGTAGGCGATGGCGGTCGTGTTGTCAAAGTGTAATTGTACTACCCGTCCCCTTAGCAGTGGGAGGAAGGCTTTCATGGCTTGGAAAACCGCCAGTAGTTCCAAGAAGTTTGTGTGGAACTGGCGTTGGGTTCGGGTGCTCCAGAGACCTTGTGCTACTGTGGTATTGCAATGACCACCCCAACCCTGCAGCGAAGCATCCGTCGTGACCCACACAGACGGGGACTGTGTCTGAAATTGTATTCCTCTGAGCACGTTGAGCCGTCTCATCCACCAAGAGAGGAATCTTAGGACTGGTAGAGGCAGACGTAGTTGCATTGCTGGGCTGTCTCTGTTTAGGCAAAAGGAGGACAGGAAACACAGCTGAAGCTTCCGCATTTTCAATCGGGTGTAGCGTACGGTTGACTTGCAGGAGGCCATCAGGCCTAGCAAACGTTGTATTTGACACGCTGTTTGGCAGGAATTGTGTTGAAACTCTTGAACCATTAGAGCTATGGTCTGGTAGCATTCTTCTGGTAAGAACGCTCTCCCCGCATCTAAATCCAGTATAGCGCCAATGTAAGATATGGTGGACACTGGGGTCAAATGAGACTTCTTCCAGTTGATTTGTATTCCTAGATCTCAGAGGAGGAACAACATGTATTGAATCTGCAAACATAACTCTTTTTTGTCTATGGTTGTCAGCAGCCAGTCATCTAGGTAGGGGAAGAGTTTCAGGCCTTTTGTCCTTAAATGAGCCACCACCACCGCCATACACTTGGTAAATACACGCGGGGCAGTGCAGAGACCGAATGGAAGGACTTGGTATTGATATATTGACATTCCTACTGTGAACCTCGGGTACTCTTGGTGGGACGGTCGAATCCCTATATGAAAGTAGGCATCCTTTAAGTCTAACGTCACAAGCCATCGCTCTTGATGTAGCAGCGGTAGGATGTCCTGCAATGTCGTCATTCGATACCTTTTCACTTGTACGAACTTGTTGAGGTGCTTGAGGTCCATGATCGGTCGCATCCTGCCATCTCTCTTCGGGATTTGGAAGTAACGGGAGTAAAACCCTTCCCGTCAAGCTGCCCATCGCACCGGGACTATTGCATTCTTGCATAGGAGCTCCTTCACTTCTTGCAGTAAAGCTGGAGTTGCTCTCGTAAAGTGAAGGCCCCTGAACAGTGGGCGCGTCTTGAACTCTATTACGTAACCTGATGTGATAATCTTTAAGACCCACCAGTCTGATGTTATGTGGCGCCATGCTTGCGCATGACTTGCCAATCCAGGGGCGTAACTACCATTAGGCAAGGGGAGGCAGTTGTCTTGGGGCCCCACTGCCTCGAGGGGCCCCCCAGAGGCACATCACATGACTCCCCACCCACCCATGTTGCTCCCCCTATGAATTAAGTTGAGTCTCTTGGAGATCGGCAGGAGCAGAGAGTAAAAAAACTAGAGTCAATGTAAACTAGATATTCACCATATTCATAATGAGGATGTGAGTGTGCATGCACCATATACTGTGAAGTGTGTTTGTGTGTGTATATCAGCGAGGGGCCCATTTTAAAATCTTGTCTCTGGGCCCCCTCCAACCTTGCTACGCCCCTGTGCTAATCTGATGTTGTTGTTGGCTTGAAGAACCGGCAGGTTGATGGTGTAGGCCGGGTGGTCGACCTCCTTGATGTTCTGCAAGGAAGAATAAAGTTGATGGAGCAATAGAGATGGATGGTACGATGGACTGTTCTGTATCTCAGGGTCATTGTTTGTTGCCCTCTGCCTGTTTCCCGTGTTGTGTAGGGGTATATCTACCCTTTTGTTGTCCTGGGTGTTTATTAAAAGGCTGATAATTCTTATGGAAGTCACGGCATTCTTGTGGCCTGTTAAAATGCGCAGGGGCGATAGTAGGATTTTTGCTTGTTAGGGTACGAAGTTGATGCTGAAGACGTGAATGTCTTGGCAGTGAATTTTGATTTCTTCATTTTTTTCCATTGTTGAATCTGTTTCTTCTGAGAAGAGGCCCTTACCATCGAACAGTAGGCCCTCTATCTTATCTTTCATGTCCTGATGCAGGGATGCGGACTGCAACCAGGCATGACGGAGGATAATCACAGTGGTGATAGACCTAGACTCCGACTCTGCTAGGTGCTTCGCAGTGCTCAATTGCTGATACATGAGGTCCCCAACTTTCTGTAACGTTTTCCAGAAACGTACCTTGAGCTCTTCAGGAGATAACTTATCAATGTCCTTCTCTAGATTCTCCCAAATGCAGTAGCTGTAATTAGCCACTTTGACCGAGAGACAAGAGGTGGAGTACAACTTTCTCCCCATGACGTCTAAATTTTCTGCTTTCTTTGTCTGCAGGGGTGATGTGTCGACAGCCGGACCTAGACGAGGTTGCACAGTCATTGACCAACAAATTTGGGACAGGGTGTTTGAATAAGTAGGTATTATCCTGTTCTTGTACCCTGTAAAGACCCTTCAGCCTCTTAGAAGTTGGTGTGGACGTGTGTGGAACCTCCCAGGCGCATTGAGCGGCATTAGAAATGATGGGTAGCAGAGGTAGAGCTACTGGTTGTGCTGACTGGGACCGGGCCATGAAGTTGTAGACCGGGTCATCAATGGTTTTTACTTGTGAGAATAGATCTAATCCCAAGGCTGCCGCCATCTGTTTAATGTGAGAGTGGTACACCTTTAATTCCTCCATCGGTGTGACGTGGGCAGGTGTGGCCACGTCAGGCGAGGGATCAGCTTCCACAGCTTCTGTGTCAGACTCAAAATCAGAAGAGCCATGATGACTGTCATCCGACGCAACGTCAGAGGGAAAGTGGTGTGAGGGAACCCCACCTGGTGATGTTATCACGGGGGGGGGGGGTAAAGGTGGGTCCTCTGTTTGGATCACCACTGCAGCAACCTGTTGTGTGGTTTGTGTCAACCGTGTAGATATAGATAGCAGAGTCTGTGTGGAAGTGCTGGATAGCACCGGTTTTCATAGAGGAGGAGTACCCCCTTTAGGGAGTGGACGGATTGGCAGGGTGGCGGTAGCTTGAGGGATTGTAGGTGCAGACATGGCTCATTGCCAAATTCGATCCTCATTGCAGTCATAGGCCATTCCAGGTGAAGATGCCCCAGGTAACACCGTTTCCTTAGATGGAGAGACCCCATGAGAGAACCCACAGGTGTGCCATGGGGCCGCAGTGGATAGTTGTGTAGTGGATAGCAATTGTGGGTTGGACTGTGGAGCATCTTCGTCTGAGCGAGGAAAACCTGGAAATGTAGATGGAGTGTTAGCTACAGAATCCAACATTGTCAGGAGAGACTGTGTTGTTCCCAGGTCTAAAGCAGTGCCCCCATTATTTGAGAGGTCAGCATCCTCTACTGTGAATGTCATCGGAGCCTGGAATCGAGGTGTAATAGTAGTAATATTTGTCGGTATGTTCAATGCCGAGGGCTGGACTCCCTCCCCTGATGTCGAGGGGGACCGTATCGGGGTCGGCGCTGGTTGTAAATCTCGGAGACTCAGTACCGGTAGAGCTGGGGCCGGAGGAGAAAACACTGCTTCAATTGTCGATGTTGATGCTTCCATCGGTGCTGAGATCGATGTTGATGCAACGTTTGGAGCCGTAGATGTCGAGGTGTCTCTTGGCGTCGAGATTGGCTTCAGCGTCGAGAGTTCAGCTAGATGTGCTGCCATCGATGACGAGGTGGTCAATGTCAAGGGCCCAGCGTGTTGAGTTGGTGTCAGTGCCGATGGGGCTGCCGGTGTCGAAGGCTTTGATATCGACACAAGAACCACATCTTGAACGGACTTCGGCGACGGGGTCAAGCCTGATGTCGACAGCTTCCGCGTTTTTGTGGTGGGTTTTTCAGTAGTCGCCATTTTCTCACCTGACCTTTTTGAGGATTTATGGGTTTTTACAGCGGGCAATGGTGTTTTAGACTGGGTTGAAGCCAGGGCCCCCGAGCCATGAGCCTGAGGAGATTTCTTCGACGCAGATGAAGGCACTGCCAAAACATCTTCGTATATAGCAGCCCTCAAACGGAGTTCTCAATTTCTCTGGGTTTGTTTAGAGAACGATTGGCAAATATTACAGGACAACGTAATATGCACCTCACCCAAACAGAGCAAACACAAACTATGTGCATCTTGTGAGGGCAGTTTTGCCTTGCATTTTTCACAACGTTTAAAAGTCTTTTTCCCCTTCAGGGTATCCATATCCACAAGTTAGTCCGCTACTCACAAATACGTGGTCGTTAATCAGTCCAAAGTCAAAGCCAGGAAGCAGACCGAACAAAGTTTCCAAACCAACACGTTCTAGAATAGGCAGAAACGCTAAGCAGTACGGGGTCATTCACAGTAAAACAGTCAGATCAGGCGGCAAAGCAGAATCACAAGGCAGAAAGTTTAACAAGAATTCCAAGGTCAGAAGTCCAGAAAAGCAAGATAGTAGAACTTTTAAAAGATTTGAGGAACCAAAACGAGGAGCCGTAGAAACCGAGTGAACCGATCCCTACGGCGGTCGCAAAGGAACTGAGGTGCCTGCACTTCCTCCCGCCTTAAATAGAAACGTGGGGTGGGGTGCAGGCGCCGAAGAGGAGCTGTAAAACTCGACACCGAGAGGCTTCCGCGCAGGCACAGAACCCATTCTAATGGATTCAATGGATCATGAATCAGATCTCTTAGGAATGATTGCAAAAACCCATTGTCTTTCAAAGCCAACAAGTATTTGAACAAAGGGGCCTCAGTTGGAGGACATCCCTTGAGGTCCATAAATTTCACGAAACACGTCCACTTAGCTGCATAAGACTTCAAGGTGGTAGGTTACCTTGAGGCTTTTAAGTATTGCTTGAACCTGATGGCTGAACAAGGTTCAATACATATACAGGAGCGGTCTGCCCCACTGGAGGAGGAAAGCATTGCCCTCAAATTCCAGATGCATTCCTGCCCTGCTGAAGAACTTCTTGCACCGAGTGTTCTGAGCGGAGGCAAACATGTGTGGAGTTCCCCACATCTGGAACATAGCACGTAGCATGTTTGGGCCTAAGTGCCCATCGCTGGACATTGTGTTCTGTCGACTTAGCAAATCTGTCAAGGTGCTGATCTTCCCTGGACTGGAACATTTAACAATGGCCAAATGTTCCAATCCAGGCACCAGAGCCAAAGATGTAGCACTGGACTAAGAAGGGACTGAGACGCTGTCTCAGCTTGCTTGTTTAGATACGACCTGGCTGTTGTCTGTCAGGAGCATCACTGAAGATCCCGCTGTCCAGTAGCGGAAAGCACTGAGCACCCAGAACATCGCCATGAGCTCCAGGTAATTGATGTGACGCTGCTGTTTTTCTTCTTGACCAAGTCCCTGCAACAACTAGGTCTTTGAAATGTGCCCCCCAACCTGTTTTGGACACATCTGTTTTGATGGTCAATGTAGGTGGCAACTTTCAGAATGGGGTCTCCTGAGCGACGTTGGAGGTCTTTGTCTACCAGGAGACCACTTTTTGCACCCTGTGAGGCACTGTCAGGATCCTCCACTGAGGATGAATACGTGACCTGAAATGGTCCGAGAACCAGGCCTGCAGGATTTGCGGGGGGGGGGGGGGAATGCAAGACCCGTGAACAAAAAAACAAGGGTTAAAAATAAATGAAAAATAAAAATGAAAGAATGAATAACCAGCTCTCAACACATGTAAAGATAATCAAACACATCTGTATGACACATATGAAAATACATGTAAAAATGCATATAAAAACACAATAACAAAATACCAAGTAGAATTGCGGAATACAAAGAGAAAATGAGAAACCAGTAAATGCAGGTGTCCACACACAGTCCGAGATGTCTTCAAAATGAGAAATTGAAGAGTACATACAGTACAAGTAAGGAGTCCTCAAATCCAAAGAGAGGAAACGATGTACTCAGTGAGATGTGAAAATGTATGTAGATCAAATCATGACTCCTTCATGCGAAGAAAGCAAGCAACCTGCTCTGTAATGGCTAATAATAATTGGTGGTGAAAGACAAGGTACACCAGGGAAAATCACAACAGCCACCCCGGGATATGGAGCTGTTTCGCCAGGAGCTTCATCAGCAGCTGGTTCCCATTAGGACAAGACAAAAGCAGAACAGCATTTCTTATTCAATCAATCAATCAATCAATCAATCAATCAATCAATCAATCAATCAAATGTCTCCAAGTATGTTAAAGCCTCAGGGTTCACCTCAGGTTCAACTTTGGCTTTTTGTAATTGACTTGAAGCCCAAGAAGATAAAGATGATGAAGGTACAACTCTAAATCCCCCACAAGTTTGAATTTTGTAGCGGGCACAAAGAGCCAGTCTATGTACGGGAAAAATGTGATGCCTCAGAGCCGAAGGAGAGCTGCCGCCATAGTGGTTAGAGTGCTGGACTAGGACCGGGAAGACCAGAGTTCAAATCCCCATTCAGCCATAAAACTAGCTGGGTTACTCTGGGCCAGTCACTTCTCTCTCAGCCTAACCTACTTCACAGGGTTGCTGTGAAAGAGAAACTCAAGTATGTAGTACACCGCTCTGGGCTCCTTGGAGGAAAAGTGGGATATAAATGTAAATAATAATAATAATAATAATAATAATAATAATAATAATAAACACGTGCAGGGTGGAGCCCAGTCCAAACAGGAATACAGAATATTGATACATTTAGTAACTCACACAAAATCTCAGGTACTTGCAATGGTGAGGCATGATGGAGATATGAAAATAGGTGCCCTTTAAGTCTATTGACGCAAACCATGCACCTGGATAAAGAAGGCGAAGGATAGCTGAGTGAGTCACCATGTGGAACCTCCTCTATGTCAACGTAATTCATGCATGGTAGGTTTAGAATGGGTCTTAGTCCCTCATCTCGCTTGGGGATGGTGAAGTACCTTGAGTAAAATCCCATGTGTTCATTGTGGCGAACCTCCTAAATGGCACCTTTTAGGAGGAGGAATTTGACCTCTTCCAAGAGATGATGAGAAGGTGACATAACGCAGATGCCTGAAAAAAGGGGCAAGGAGTGGAACTCTATCTTGTAGCTGTTTCTTATTATGGCCAGGACCCACGCGTCTGATGTTATGTCTGCCAGGCCTGATAAAACACTGGCAACTGCTACCTTGCAGTGGCATCATTGTCACTTGAGATCACCCGTCCTGGGCTTAAGGGTTGACTGGGATCTAGCACTGAAACCTGAGGTGGGTGCCTTGCGGTGCTGTAAATGCTGATGCTGATGAAATGAATCTCCAGAATATGAATCTCCAGAATATTACGCTGAGCGTAACAAGGCCAAGGCTTCTGTCTTGCTGAGTTGGAAGTGGAGGCGTAAGACTGGGAAAACCGTATTGATTTTGCCGTGATGTGCAGCTTTTGGACACTTTCAAGCGTATCATCGGTTTTCTCGCCGAACGAGGCTTCACCACCAAATGGCAAATTCTCAATGCAAACTCCTGCCTCCTGAGATAGGGAAGAGGATTTGAGCCATGCATGTCTCCGCAGGGAAACCGCAGAAGCCATAGCCCGTGAGCCACAATCAGCACAGTGCCTAGAGGAACGAAGCTGTTGTTTTGCCATGCACAAACCCTCATTCAAGAAAACCAGGGCTGCATCCCTCTGCTTCTGTTGCAACTATTAGAGAAAAGGCACCAATTTTTCCAAAATAAAATGCTGGTAACACATCCAGCACACTTAGTAGTTTGCCACTCTTACTAAGAGGCCAGCGACTGAGTATGGTTTCTTGCCCATTGAGTCTAATTTCTTGCCCTCCTTGTCAGTGTTCCCAGATATTGTTGCAGTGGCTTTTGCTTGGGAATTAGGGAAGTTGTAGTAAACAACATCTGGGAATCCCTGTTAAAGGGAACACTGCTCCCTGTCCACAGGAGTATTCAAGAGACGATGCTTATTACGCGACTGGTCTGATTCCATAACCACCGAGTTTGATACAGGCTATTTAGTCAAATAACCGGTGTCTTTTGGTTGAATTCTATACAAGTTTTCAAGCTTTTTGGAAGTTGCAGAAACAGAGGCAGGTTTTTCCCATGATGCCCTGACAACTTGGGCAAGGGTGGGTATCAAAGGGATCGCCGCTGGGACGTGGGTATCAGTTTGGATGAGTTGGAAAATGGGGTCTTCTAACTAGGCCGTCTGACCAAAAACTGCTAACCTCAAAGAGGCCGCCATGCAGATCAACTGTTCAGCATAGTGCTTGGATTTCTCTGGCGAGGGATCGTCAACTGGGCCCTGAGCACCATCCTCAGTGACTGGCATGGGCACTACACTCCAAGACTGAGGTAGTTGTGCTGGCATCTTTGGAGTGTCCTCGGTCCACTGGCACAGGGTTTTGTGGTAGAGGCTGTGGAGTCACAGGCTGTAAAGGCAGCAGTTCTGGAGCTGGAGCATTAGGCGGTGGATCCGGCACAGGCTACAGGGCCAAAGGTGGTGCACTGTGCACTGGAGACCTGCATCCTGAGTTGCCATGGCCGGGGCAAGGAGATTTAGTTCTTGGCTTGAGCAGAGATCTAGAGCCAGAACCCGACCAGGATCTAGACTGGTGACAAAGCCTCCCTGATTTGTGTGGCAATCAATATTTATTGCAGTCATGGCGAGAGCCACAATAGACCCTTTCCATAAACATATAGCATGGATGAGAGGACCAATTGTGTTTGGATGCACAGTATTCATAGCAAGACATATATCATCTATTGGGGACTCTATTTCGGTAAGACAGCCCCTCACAATAGTATTGTGAATCCTCTCCTCCATGGAAGTAGTACTCTTCATCTGAAGTCTATGATATTTGGATAAGCATTGTCTCCTCAGGGAGTGGGACCTGCCCCTAGAATGGCTTCTATGCCTTGTGTCTAGATCCCCAGAGGAGACCCTTGGGTTCCTACTTAGAGACCCATGTGACCTAAGGTTCGAGGCATCACTGAAGACCCTGGAGAGCACAGATTCAGGATCAGACTGATCAGGTTCAGAGGGACAAGAGATGGAGTTGGAGTAGGCACTGATGGTGTAAGCGGCTTAGTTTTCTCCCCTTTCTCTTTCCCTGTGGCTGCTCAGGAACTGCAGCTTACTTCGTCTTTTTAGGTACTGAAGGAACAGCTCCCATCAGGACCAAACCCAAATGCTTAGCTAAATCCATGGGAGGGGAAGGTGAAGCCCTCTTCGCAGCTTTGCCTGTCTTCCCCTTCGATCCCAAGTTAAGCCCTGCCCCCCTTCCTGGGTCCTGCGAGACCCGTGGAGGTCAGCACTGCCAGTAATGGCAAAGGTTCTCCACTCGGGCCAGGAATCAAAAGGTCGGAAGCGGTGAAAGGAGCAGGAGCTGCTGGGACCAATGCCTCAGCTTAAGGTAAAACCGGAGCTCTTGGTCCTGGTAGAGCTGGAGCTGCAGGGGTGGGCAGAGCAGTAGCCGAGGAAAGTGCCAGGGATGCAGGAGGGTCAGCGGGTGCCTAGTTGGAAACCTGCATCAGCGCATCTGGCTGAAGTCCTCCCATACAGTGCAGAGTAACGAGAGCAGGCACTGGCTTCTCCAACATCCCAGCAACAGAGGAGCTTGTTAAGAGAGCCCTCTCCCAAAGAAACACATGAAGATGGGAGGCCTAGTTATGGCAAGCCTGTTTTGTGAACCCTTGGCAGACATTTCACAAATCTGTCTGATGCACCTCACCTAAGCAGGTCAGGCAAAGCCAAGAAAAAGATCCGAATACGCTGCTGTGGCAATGGTAGAAGGAAGAAGATAGGAGCAGCCACAAGGTAGAGCAGATTCCCACCTAATTTTCCTTATAAGATAGAGCTCTAAAAGAATCAGAGTTGTGGTTCAGTGCAGGCACGCAACCCACGTGTGATACACGGATACCAAAATGAACAACAGCAATGATTTCTGAACTATGACACAGACACACTTAAAAGCCAAAGATTTCAAGTTAATATGGCCTTGAATAAAGACACACACACTAAGCAGTCTACTTACATTTGGCGTTTAATGTACTCTTTAAGCAGTGTTTCATCCACAGAATACATCTGCACTCCTGTTCCATCATCGTAGTAATACATCATACTAGTATTAAGATCTGATTGAAATGGCTGATCAGTCCTGTCACTATATTGTTCTCGGTAGCCATATGAATATTCATGGTTCACTTCAAAATTGTGGGGAAGAAAAAAATGAGTAAGAAATTTGTTATAAACATACGAAAAAAATGCATCTTTGCACCAAACGTTTAAGCAAGTCAACTTGCAGATAGCAGTCATATAACTGGATTTTCAAAAGCTTTTAACAGAGTTTCTCAAAGAGCCCAACACCAAGTTATAGCAAATGACACCATATTGTTCATTTAATCATATGTTAAATCTCAAGCAATCTCAAAATCCAAAAAGTTAACTTCAAACTGAGGCCAACAGACTGGCAGATGAGAGTCAGTGTAAAGGCAAAGTGATTCACACTGCAACAAAAAACCCCACCAAACTTAATAAATACAATGATGAAGTCTAAGCTGATTCTAATAATCCGGGAGAGAGATTTTAAGATTCTACTGGAAAGTTCATTGTAATGATCAATGCAGTGTGCTTTGACAGCAAAAAGGAATAATTAAGAGAGCCAAAGGCTGACATCCACACCAACGCTGCATGCACCGAATAAGGTTTTAAACAGTCCCACCTTCCCAAAAATATCCTTTACCAGGGGGAGAGTAACTGGCCCTATCTAGCCCCAGCACAGTACCTCCAGTGACTATTGCTGGTGTCTACCTTGTGTTTCTTTTTAGATTGTGAGCCCTTTGGGGACAGGGATCCATCTTTCTTACTTATTTATTTATTTAGTAAGTAAGTAAACTGCTTTGGAAACTTTTGTTGAAAAGCGGTATATAAATATTTGTTGTTCCAGGAGGTACAAAGAGTATAGAAGGAACCACCTCCCTCATTGCATGCATGAAATATTTTGTGGCAGAAACACCACTAGTCTAGATATCAGCCACTGAAAAAGAACAAGTTATCTACCATGTGACTGAATTTAGAATATTGTGTCCAGTTCAAATTGTTTCATCTCAAATAGATTAAAGAATTGGGGAGGGTTCAAAAGAGTGTCGTTAAAAGAATAAAGGGAGCATTTCCATACTAAGCAAGGCTTAAGAAATTGGGTTTATAGTTCAAAGAAGAGAATTAAGAGAGTATAAAACAGGTTGCTTACCTGTAACTTATGATCTGGATGTGATCCGTTGTATTCATAAGAACTGGGTTTCTGCGCCTGCGCAGGGACCTCCCGGGCTGACTAGCTAGCTCCTCTTTGCGCCCCGCCCGTCTGCACGTGCCTTGCAGCTTCCGTTAGAATCGACGGTTGGGGCGCCTCTCCTTCAGATTTCTCGCAGACAGCCATATAAATGACGATCCACACACCAGCATCCACTAGTCCAGGCATTCTGCAGCAGGGCCGGCTGGGAGGGACTTATGAATACAACGGATCACATCCAGATCATAAGTTACAGGTAAGCAACCTGTTTATCTGGATTGTGATCCATTGTATCCATAAGAACTGGGTGTTTAGCAAGCTACCCCATAAGGAGGCGGGTGCAGATGACCCCCAGCTATGCCAACACACGTTTCAACACTGATCTTCCAAAATTCGCCTCCCTAGCCATCCGCAGATCCAAAGCATAATGCTTCACGAATGGTAGATGCGATGACCATGTCGCCGCCAGGCAGACATCTGCCATTTTAATGCCTGACAGATGTGCCGCAGACGTTGCGTAGGCCCTAGTAGAGTGAGCCCGAACCGTCTTTGGCGGTGTTATCTTCTGGCTTTTATAGGCGAGGAAAATCAGTTCCACTAGCCAGTGAGCAAGTCTCTGGCGAGAGATTGGACGGCCCTTGCTACGCCCCCGGAAGGAGAGAAAAAGCTTTTTACTCTTCCTAAAGTCATGAGTTCTCTCCAAATAGTATAGGAGTGATCTACGCACGTCCAACATGTGGAGGGCCTTCTCTAAGTCTGTCTCCGGACTACTGAAGAAAGTTGGCAGCACTATGTCTTGATTTAAGTGGAAATCTGTCACCACCTTCGGCAGGAATCTCGGATCGAGACGCATCACAACCTTGTGTGGATAGAATTGAGTGTAGGGTCTATCCATCCGCAGGGCCGTCATCTCGCTCACTCTCTTAGCCGATGTAATGGCTACCAAGAATGCCACCTTCAAAGTCAGAAACTTCAGCGGAATAGTCGCCAGTGGCTCAAAGGGTGCCTCCGTTAGGGCGGAGAGTACTAAAGACAGACTCCACTGCTCCATTGGGCTGCGCACAGGAGGGTAAAGGTTATTAACACCTTTCAGGAAACGTTTACATTCCGGGTGGGAGAAAACCGTGGACCCATCCCATCCCCTGTGCTTTGACGAGATTGCAGCCAAATGCAGCTTAATGGAGACATTCGCCAATCCACTCAGTTTGAGCGATGTCAGGTAACGTAGCACATCCCGAGGGGTCGCACGCAATGGCGTGACACTCTTCCCCCTCATATAACTCTTGAAGCGGTTCCACTTGCAGGCATAACTGCGTCTTGTCGACGCACGCCTACTGTTTAGTAAGATGTTGTTTAATAGTTGATTCTCCAAGCGGTCAGCTTGAGAGAGTGCACATCGGGGTGTAACACCTTTCCGTGTTCTCTTTGCAACAGGTTTGGAGCCCTGGGGAACTTGTGGAACACTGAATGAGACATTCCCAGAAGTGTGGCAAACCACGGCTGGCGCGGCCACCATGGGGCCAGAAGTATGCATTTCGTTTGGTCCCGCAATATCTGCGCAACCACACGGCCCATTAACGGCAGCGGGGGAAAAAGATATAACAGCCCCGTCTTCCAGGCCCGTTGAAAAGCATCCCCCAGGGATCCCTGGCCTATGCCCGCACGCGAACAATAATTGGCACACTTTTTGTTGGCAACCGTGGCAAATAAGTCTATCGATGGGACCCCCCAGATCTCGAACACCCTGTCGAGATACATCGGGTTGATTTCCCACTCGTGTCTTTGGTTGAAACTGATGTCCCTGCTGAGCCTGTCGGCCAAGCAGTTGTCTACACCCTTTATATGTATTGCCACTGGGTGAATTGAATGTTGAATGCACCAGTCCCATATTTTTCTCGCAAGTAGGCAAAGAGACAGTGACACTGTCCCCCCTTGATGGTTGAGGTAGGCAATCGCCGTCGTGTTGTCCAACTCCAGCTGTACTGACCGTCCCCTTATCATAGGTTCGAATGCCCTTAGGCCCTGAAACACAGCCAATAGCTCCAAGTAATTTATATGCTGAAGTCTCTGCAACTGGGTCCATGTCCCCTGCACGCATACGCTGGCGCAATGCGCACCCCAGCCCGCCATCGAGGCATCTGTCGTTATCCGGGAGGTGGGCTCCTTGGACACAAACTCGACTCCTTTGCCCAAATTGTCCATGTCTAGCCACCACCCCAGGCTGGCGAGGACATGTTGTGGTAGTGTCAAGTGCATATTCTGGCCATCCACATTGGGTCGGAAGTTGTGGAGAAACCAATGCTGCAATGTGCGCATGCGGAGGCGCGTGTGTGACACCGTTGCGGTGCATGATGCCATCAAACCCAACATCCGCTGGATTCGAACCGCTGGCTGCCGTGGAGTCCTCTGAAAGTGACGTATGAGTTCGTGCATTTGGGTAATTCTTTCCGCAGGTAAGAACGCCCTGGCCAATTTCAAGTCCAGCACTGCTCCGATGAAGTTCACTCGAGTCATGGGTTCGAGTCTCGACTTCTTCCAATTCACATTGATGCCGAGGCACTCCAACAAGGCTAGCAGCATCTGCACTTGGCGGGTCAGTAAACTCCTGTCGTGGCTCACCACGAGCCAATCGTCTAAATACGGATACAGCCTCAAGCCCTGAGTTCGCAGGTGGGCTACAACCACCGCCATCACCTTTGTGAACACTCTGGGCGCAGTAGAAAGTCCAAATGGAAGCACCACATATTGATAGATCTGTGCCCCTACTGTAAACCGGAGGAACTTGCGGTGACTCTCCTGTATCCCGATATGAAAATAAGCGTCCTTGAGATCCAGAGTAACTGCCCACTGTTCGTTCACCAGCAGAGGCAGAATTCCCTGCAGCGTCACCATCCTGAATTTCCTGGTCAGAATGAAGAGGTTGAGCCCCCTCAGGTCCATTATGGCTCTTATTCCACCGTCTCTCTTTGGTATCTGAAAATACCGGGAATAGTAGCCGGTCAGTCTGTTCGCCCATTGCACCCGCGTGATCGCCTGTTTCTCCAGCAGCACCTTGACCTCCTCCCGCAACACCTCCGTGGCCGGCGTATAGACCAGTCCAGAGAAGGGAGGCCTTGTCTCGAACTCCAACGCATATCCAGTCTGCACTATTCTCAGTACCCACCGGTCGGATGTTATGTTGTGCCATGCTGGCGCACGGCTTGCCAGTTTGATGTTGATCCTGGCAACTACAGGGCCGATGTAGTGGGTCCTGGATTGTAGCGTTGGACTTAATTGGCTGCTGCAAAACTGATGCAGTGGACGAACAGTCCCGTCAAAAGCTCTTGCTGGAAGCGTCCTTGTCGCCTTGACGAGCTGTTTTTCCTTTTTGTTTTTGGTTAAAGCCCTTACCGCGTTGGTAAGGTCTGAATTGTCTTCGGTATTCTTTGCGGTCCCGATACCGATCACTCTTTCTCTGATAATAAGTGCGGCTCCTTGCGGTTGAGCTGGAACCGCTCGAAGGCACCATAAAGGTGCGGGCAGTGAATTTAGATTTTTTTAACGTCTCCATTGACGTGTCCG
The DNA here is from genome assembly GCF_027244095.1 of Hemicordylus capensis. Lineage (NCBI taxonomy): Eukaryota > Metazoa > Chordata > Lepidosauria > Squamata > Cordylidae > Hemicordylus > Hemicordylus capensis. The sequence continues at coordinate 49,597,104 of NC_069661.1, read as the reverse complement.
TGTCCTCATGGAATAAACCTTTGCCGTCAAATGGCAAGGACTCGACTTTCTCCTTCATGTCTGTCTGCAGGGTTGCTGAGCGAAGCCACGCATGCCTGCGCAAGCTCACTGCCGTCACCATTGCTCTCGATTCCGTCTCCGACAAGTGTTTGAATGCGCTCAGTTGTTGGCGCGTTATTGCCGTTGTTCTTTCGTACACATCATTAAATCTCCATTGGAAGTCCTCCGGAGACAAAGAGGATGAATCCTGTAAAAGCGCATCCCAAAGTAAATGGTTATAGCGTGCCATACACGCCGCATAATTAGCAATACGAATTGCTAAACTGGAGGTGCTATAGATCTTTCGACCCATAACGTCCATTTTCCTCCCCTCTTTGTCAGCAGGCGTGGAATGACGGTGTCCACTCTTGGTGGATGAAGCGCAACTGACAACCAAGGAGTTCGGTATAGGATGACGTAACAGGTAAGAGTTCTCTCCTTCAGTCACCCTATACAAATTTTCAATGCGCTTTGAAGTTGGAGCCCCGACCCCCACTGAGTCCCATGCCACCTTCGCAGCCTTGTCTATCCCAGGAATCATGGTGAGGGCAACAGGATGCGAAGTCTTAGATCGCTTCATCTTATTATAGACCGGGTCAGCAACGTCCGCATCCGGAGAGCTTACGTCCATGCCCAGGGCTTCAGCGATGTCCCTTATGAGGATATGGTAAGCTTTCAATTCCTCAGTTAGCGAGGTGGATAGTTTTGGTGGCACATCCGAAGGGGGGTCAGACCTACGACTGATATCATCTCTGTCAGAGGCCGGTCCCGACTCATCGTCCTCACTGTCATCAGAGGGTGAAGATGATGGTTCAGAAGGAGGAGGTGTTGCTTTCCTCTTTCTTTTCCCAGCAGGTTTTTCTGGCATCCTCGTCTGGACCACAGGTAATTGTGAATTCTCTGGAAGGTAGGTTTGAACTTGCACCAATGGTGTTTGTATAGGCAAGTTCACAGACGGCCCCTGATGGTCTGCATGCTCTGACTGCAGCAGCGGCTGAGCCAGTTGTCCAGTCTGCACAAAATTCCGCAGCCCTTGTACTGGTTGCATTTCTACCTGTGCCACTTTCCAACGCAAGAACTCTGCATAATCATCCGGCACCCCATGGCGGAAACCGCAGGAATGGGTTGGCTGCAGCATCGTAGAGCACCCGACATCGGTTCTTGGATCCTGGACCACTGCTGGTGTCAGTGAGGCAACATGAGGCAGATCAGCCAGCTCTCCACCTCCAGGACCCTCGTCCAAGCCTGTCGACAGGAAGCCGCGAAACGTCGCACCCGAGGGTGTACTCGAACTCGACTCCAGCAGTTCTCTAAGTCCGTCCCCGTGTGTAGCCAGACTCGGAGTCCTCGGCGTCGAGGGGGACTGAGCCGGCGTCAATGCCGGTGACAAAAGATGAGGAATCCTCCTCAATGTCGAAGCCGTCAACACCGACGAAGGAGCAGTGTTCACATTCAATATCTGCTCCGGCACCGTGGACGCCGACGGAGGAATGGCATACACCGCCTGGGCAGTTATGGGAGGCTCCGATGCCGAGACTTGCAAATGCCTCGACGCCGATATCGGCGTCGGCGTCGGCGTCGATTCCAATGTCGACGCCTGTCCCAGACTGCATTGGTCCAATCTCGATGTCGGCGCTGGTGTCGACGTCGAGACTAACGTCGATGTCGAAGCCGGAACCATCCTGACCGTCGATACCGGAGGTGTCGACGTCGAGGCTGTAGGGGACTCAGCCGAGTCCACGTCGTAAATCTGTGCTGCCGTCGGTGAGGGAGTTCGATGTCGAGACTCCTCACGATGGCGACCTTCCCTCTCAGAAGCATGACGATCTCTATCCTTATGCTTCCGTTTTTTGGAAACCTCCTTTGGTTTCTTAAACAGAGTGTCAACAGTGGTTTTAGACTGCTTATCAGCAGACCCACTGGAACCCAATCCCGGGGAGCTTGACGCACCGCACTCCTTCGACATCGAAGCTCCCGATGTTGAACCGGAACTCATCGACGCCGACGGACGAGGAGTTGGCGGCCGAAGTGCCTCCTCGTATAACGCAGCTCGAAGCCTGAGAGCTCTATTTTGTCTAGTTTGTTTTGAAAACGAGCAGCATATCTTACATGCCGCCGTGTTATGATTCTCTCCTAAGCACATCAAACAGGCGTCGTGATAATCAGTCGAAGGCAACTTTGCTCGACACTTTTCACACCGTTTGAATGTCTTCTTAGCTTCCATTGTCCAAATGCCGTTCCGAGTCAAATTCAGTAAACAAACTTAGGAACAAACAAAGCAGAGTCCGTAATCAAGTCCGTTCGCCGTTCCGAGTCAAAACCGTCCTGTACAAACTTCGAAGTTAGAATCAGAGTCCCAAATCAAGTCCGTTGTTCGTTCTGAAGTCAAACCAATTAATCCGCTCAGTAGAGAATAGTCAAACAGTCCGAGTCAAAATTTTTGATAATAATTGAGGAGCAACAGCCAAGAGGTGTAAGCGCTTTGGCGGTCAAGAGAAAACTGAAGGAGAGGCGCCCCAACCGTCGATTCTAACGGAAGCTGCAAGGCACGTGCAGACGGGCGGGGCGCAAAGAGGAGCTAGCTAGTCAGCCCGGGAGGTCCCTGCGCAGGCGCAGAAACCCAGTTCTTATGGATACAATGGATCACAATCCAGATCATAAAGCATCTTATATAATTGTGAGCAATATGAAGAAAAACCTTTTGCTCAAACAGTTGATCATCAAAAGAGAGAATAGCAATAGTTTCAGGAAGACACCTAACAAAAGAAAATGAACATAAGCAATGAATGGAAAACCACAAGCTGAGATGGCTTTAAAAGGGGGATTAGACACATTGATGGGATACAGGCTTATCCAGCGGTCAAGAAACGTTGGCTCAGTTCATCAGCCAGACAAAAAATATTTTATTTGTTGAGCTATGTTGGTACATTACTCATCAGGATTTTTTTCCACTCGTCACAGACAAGTAGACTAGTGGATTTCCTGAGCCCTAGGCTTATCCATGACTGATAGTCAAGAGGCTAAAATAAAAATGTCGTGTTGGGAGGCAGCATATCCAAGTTTGCCAGTTTCCAGAGACAAACGTCAAAGGATCAATCTATTACAATTAGCACATAAGCTCTTCAGGGAAATCTGGCTGCTCTTGGAGAAGAGTACTGAACAATAATTTGATCCAGCAAGGCAACTCTGTTCTTAAACTTTATGGTATTCTAAATAGTAATCAGTAGTGGTTCTCAACTAAAGCCAAATTATGTTGCTCTGTATCCAAACTAAGACTTGAGCATATGGAGGGAAGGGCATTTTTTGGCTATTCTCCCCAACCCTCTGCTGCTGCCTGTGCCTCCCAAAAATTCAGAGTCCCACAACCCTCAAACATATTCTCAGGAGGCACAGTGGCTACAGAGGGAAGCAGGGAAAACTCAATCAACATCCCCTCTGTGCACTGAATTATTCCCCACATGCAACTATTAGTTTGGATCTAGGCCGCTGTTTATTAGGGATGTGCACGGAACTGGCAATGGCCGGTTCAATGGCGGGGGGTGGGGTTCCACCTTTAAGGAGCAAGGAGGATGCTCTTACCCTCTCCTGCCATGTTTTCCCTGCCGGCACTGTGACTAAAAACGCTCCCATCGGACCAGAAGTACCTGGTACGCGTGCGTGCATGCAAGCACGATGTGCGCACGCACACCAGACACTTCAGGTCTGACGCGCACTGGGGCAGCAAGGAGGTATGCTGCCACCCCGTGGGACCTTTTTTAATTACAGCGCCGGCAGGGGAAACATGGCAGGGGAGGGTAAGAGCACCCTCCTTGCTCCTTAAAGGTAACTCTCCCCCCCCCCCACCGCCAAACTGGCCAAGCCACCAGACCTCCGAACTACAAAATGACCTCCGAATCGGGTCGTGCACATCCCTACTGTTTATAAGAACTTACCAAGAAAGAGTGTTGTTTCCATGATTTGGCACTATATGAATGTTTTTCAATTTCCCCTCTCAGTTCTTATTTAATGGCATACTATAATTTGCAGTTATGTCCATGTCAGGCAACTCTTAAGCAGTGTTCAGGCATTATTAAACTGAGGGCAACCCAATGTTCTGCATCACAGGAAGAATCTGTTCATGAGGATAGGGTTTCTCTCTACAGACAAATGCTTTAACTGTGAGCAGTGGTGGCAGTGCAGCTATTGTGTGTATTAGTGCAGAGGCAGGGCTCCTGCTTTTTAACACATGAACAGGGCTATAGTTTGCCAGCAAATCAGGATGCTAACCCTCTTCAAACTATGTTTTACAATCCTGCTTTCGTAGTTCACCACTAAACTGGAAATGAAAGGGGAGGACAGCATGTGTAAGTACAAACAGTCAAATGGTGCTAAATGATGGTATGGCATCCCATCTGAACTAACCCACATTATAGGGAAAGCTGTACAGTCTAATATGCTTAGTTCAATACCGTTATTAACCATTTTCTATTTTCATACTTCGAGGGTTTCCTCTTCCACGTCCTCTTCCTCTTCCTCTCCCTCTCGCTCTTCCTCTGTAAAATCCTCGAACAGTGCCGCCTTCACTTCTCACACTAGAGACTTCATCATGATTATCTCGTTTTTCTCTATCCCGTCGCCAGCCTTTTGGAAACAGGAAGTGTGTGGATTCATGCAGTTATAACAATTGAGATTTTAACAACATGCAGATTACAATGACATGCAAAAAACAATATGCAGAATTTTAAATTACATACTAGTTTTTGTCTCATTTCGTCTGTTGTTAGGAGGCTTGCTAGTTTCTGGCTGAGATCTTGAACTGTTCCGAGAGCCCGGTCTATCTTGGCTGTCTGGCTTCACATCATCTAAATGAAGTGGCACCCATTTGTGCTTATTACCTTCAAGTGGAAAATACCAAACTATAATGCTGTTAAGAATATCCATTGACTATATGAAACATCGTACAATGACTTCTTAAGGATTAGCTGCCATGACTTAACGTCATCTATATAGACTTAGTCAATTAAGAGCAGCAAACGCCACAAAAATTGCTCTCCTACCCATGAAAGGTCCTCCATATAAAAATCCCAATACTCTCCGTGGGGCAAAACCCAATCTCAGAGACTTGAGAAAACACTTTGTGCAGGTGGTTTGAAATGAACATGATCTTTAAATGGAGTTAATTAACATGGCTATTTAATAAAGATTTCTTAAATCACCACATTTCTGTTAGAATGAATCACAAGCCTTTATGAGTATCTGCTACAACAAGGCAGATGAAACAAAGCAGACAAATAATTTCCAGTAAAAGTCTTTTACAACTGCTAGGAACACAGTATCTCTCCAGGGTTAACAAAAAAGGAAAAGAAAAACACCTTGAACTATTACGTTCAATAGCCTTTCTGAAGTCCTGCATTCCAAGTTAAGTCAATATCCTTAATACTAAATGTGTTCAATGCTCTTTCACTCTCAGGCTTGGGGCTGAGGGAGAACACCAGGCACTCTCTCATTTGAGGAAAACCAAATACTGCTGGTGCTAAGTATTTCATACCCAAAAGGAAATACTTTGAGGAGTAAGATTTATTGAAATAAGGAGGCATAGAAATAAGCAAGGACAGAAAAAATCACTTGTAGGTCTCAACAAGATCTTAACAAATCTTACTCACAGTTCACTTTGAGTAAGGTACTATGTGGACCTTGCTTTTTAATAAATTCTTCAAATTTATTAAAGAACCTGGAGTACAGGAATGGTGGGTCATCTTTGCTGACCAACAAAACATCAAAAATGAGGTATTAATCAAGATGAAAGTCTTAGAGCAGTAATTTAGTTCTTGTACTCTGCAAAATCAGTTGTTTATCATGCTGAGGGACCACTGATCCATGGAGTCTAAAGACCCAGCAGCAACATCTTCATTTTAAAAAAGCTTTCTACATGCAAAATAGAACACTACTGAAACAGTAAAAAAAATGACTTGCATCAAATAAGTAGCAACAGAAAACTGTCGTGTCAGAAAAAGAACACAAATATGTAACACAACATCCTTTAAATATGGACACCATGCTAAGACTGTAGAAAATATTAATATATTAAGTGAAGACCAACCTTTTTTCCTTTGATTGTTAATTTGAGTCTCATCTTCACTAACATTTTCTCCAGGAATATCTGGATTCACTGCCTGGTTGTCCTTGATGATGATGTTACTCTTTCTTTCATTCTTCTCTTCTTTCTCCTTCCTGGTTGGAGTTTTTTTATTCTGGTTGCTTATAGTTTTACACTGTAACACAACAGTAAAATTGGTGAGCTGAACACAGTAGCTGATATACTGACTAACCAGGTAATGCAAAGGGCACTGCATCCTCGAAGTGAGAGGCTGCTCTCAAGACAGATGGAGGCTTCTTCACTTCCTTAGCATAAGTGCTGGGTTTGTGTGGGGGCAGGGGGAGGGGGGAGAAGAACAATTTTTGTTGATCTTCCCTTCCTCTGGAAGTGCTCTGTGCCTTCCAAAAATATACCCCTGAAGGCAACACGGTCCTCAGTGACATATTTTTGGGAAGCACAGAGCACTTCCAGAGGAAGAGAAGATCAGCAAAAATTGCACTTCCCATCCACTCACATGCTAAGGAAGTGGGAAAAATCTCTAAGTACCAGGACATAGCTGCTGCTGCATCCTTGGTTCATTACAGGTGAAACTCGGAAAATTAGAATATCGTGCAAAAGTCCATTAATTTCAGTAATGCAAATTAAAAGGTGAAACTGATATATGAGACAGATGCATTACATGCAAAGCGAGGTAAGTCAAGCCTTAATTTGTTATAATTGTGATGATCATGGCGTACAGCTCATGAAAACCCCAAATCCACAATCTCAGAAAATCAGAATATTACATGGAACCAAGAAGACAAGGATTGAAGAACAGAACAATATCGGACCTCTGAAAAGTATAAGCATGCAGATGTATTCAGTACTTGGTTTGGGCCCCTTTTGCAGCAATTACTGCCTCAATGCGGCGTGGCATGGATGCTATCAGCCTGTGGCACTGATGAGGTATTATGGAAGACCAGGATGCTTCATTAGCGGCCTTCAGCAATTCTGCATTGTTTGGTCTCATGTCTCTCATCCTTCTCTTGGCAATGCCCCATAGATTCTCTATGGGGTCAGGTCAGGCGAGTTTGCTGGCCAATCAAGCACAGTACACTGTATACTTTTCAGAGGTCCGATATTGTTCTATTCTTCAATTCTTGTCTTCTTGGTTCCATGTAATATTCTAATTTTCTGAGATTGTGGATTTGGGGTTTTCATGAGCTGTACGCCATGATCATCACAATTATAACAAATTAAGGCTTGACTTATCTCGCTTTGCATGTAATGCGTCTGTCTCATATATCAGTTTCACCTTTTAATTTGCATTACTGAAATTAATGGACTTTTGCACGATATTCTAATTTTCCGAGTTTCACCTGTAGTCACGATGTCTGACAGGTTTTTGTTTTTTAATCAAATTTTACAATAATGGAGCTCAAAGAAAGATTAAAAAACCTACTGCATACTCCGTACTACCTTTCCAATATTTTTGCAACTAAACTCTCAAATCAGATATGCTTGAAAAGGGCTGGTATCCTTTCCTCCACCACAAGAAATGACACAAGGGCTACACTGAACATGTTAGGTTAAAAGGTAAGAACATTACTACACTTTTACTTGTAATATAAAAATATTAAGACCAGACCAAAGGAGGACATACTTTTTGCAAGCAAATTAGTACACAGAGATGTTATATATACAGCTATTTGGAAAATTGCAAAAACAAATGGCAAAATCGTTTCTACAGTAAAATGCTATTAACAGCTGTGATTAGGGGACATAGTTCAGAGACAAGACGCTGTTTCTGCCTCACTTCTGAGAGCTGAGAAATCATGACTGAGATGCTTCTGTCGGTTTGAAACAGGATACAAAACTTCCATTGGTTATGTTGCTTCATTCCCCCTTGTACATCCTAATGTACAAAGTCCACAGAATGAGTTTGACACTCCTGATGTACCTGAATGATGGTTTTGAAACCTCTAGTGCACCTGCAAGACTGTTGACATTACGTATGTCAAATTTTACAATAAACTGTTTGTTGTATCCTGAAGAAGATTCTAATTTTAAACTACAACCTAAGAAATGCCTTCAGAGACTCATACTGCTATACCTCTTTCAAGTGTTACTTAAACATTCTTTATTTTGCTTTCATTTTTACTGCTGTCCTAACTAGCTTTGCAAAGTGTGCCTACTTTATGTTTCAACCTCTGCAACCTTTCAAGACTTGGATGGTAAGTGAAAATGTTGTAGGCAACTCTTTACAACCTGAAGAGTCCTAGGAGCAGAGGCTAGTGTACCATGTGCTATCTATAGCATGCACTGAGAAAGGAAACGAGAGCTGGTTGCCTCAAAGTGTTCTTCTGCAAGCCTTTAGGCTGCCCGCCAAATAGTCACGAACACCTGCATGCAGAAGCAAGTGCTGTTCATAAATAGATTTGTCTTGTACAACCAAAATATACTTTCAAAGCAAACTAATTTTATACACACCAACTGTTTTATTCCAACATCATTTATATTATGCTTTTGAAGGTCACAATATGAAGCTACATTTATTCAATATAGAAAAGTAGCAGCAGCCATAAAGAAAGCATGTGTTGTCATTGCACTGCAGATTTGTCTGTCTTCACTGTAAAGTAACCTTGAAGTACTTAACTTACCCAGTTATTGCTCACCTCGTCTCTTGCACCCTTTAGCTATGAGCTCCCCCACCATCTACACTTGTTGCCTATTTTGCCCTCTGAAGCGGAGAGAAGCCACTGCAACAGTGGTGCTATTTTCAGCTGAGAGAAGAACACTATAGGGTGGAAATCAAGCAGACAGAAAGAATGGTGGGACGAGCAAAGGGCAATGTATTATTTCTCTTCTTTCTTGGGGACAAACTAGGGATCATTAGGAAGGGGAGTGAAAATAAAAATGCTAATATTATAATGCCCTTGTACAAGTCTATGGTGTGGCCACATCTGGAGTACTGTGTATAGCTTTGGTCACTATATCTTAAGAAGGATATTGTAGAATTGGGAAAGGTGCAGAAGAGAGCAACCAAGATAATTAGGGGCCTGGAGTACCTTCCTTATGGTGCTAGGCTACATCATCTGGGGCTCTTTACTTTGGAAAAGAGGAGACTAAGGGGAGACATGATCGAGGTGTATATTATGCATGGAATGGAGAGAGTGGACAGAGAGAAACTTTTTCTCCCTCGAGAACCGGGGTGACCCCATGAAACCGAAGGTAGTGAAATTTAGGGCCAACAAGAGGAAGTACTTTTTCACACAGTGCATAATTAATCTATAGAATTCTCATCTCTATGGGATGTGGTGATGGCCACCAGCTTGGGTGGCTTTAAAGGGGGCTTAGACAAATTCATGGAGGACTATCTATCAACGGCTACTAGTCTGTGGGCCACTTCCAGCCTCAGAGGCACGATGCCTCTCAATACCAGTTGGAGGGGAGAAACAGCAGGATAGAGTGCACGCCCTCACCTCTTGCCCATAGGCCCCCCAGAGGCATCTGGTAGGCCACTGTGTGAAACAGGATGCTGGACTAGACTGGCCTTGCGACTGATCCAGCAGGGCTGTTCTTATGTATGACAAATGATACCTGCCACAGCAAAGTGGCAACTTCCACTTCTATTATCAAGAATTTAAAGAAATGTACTTACTTCACAGTTTGCAATTTCACTTGGAGTTGGCCAATTTGCTGCATTGCTGAAGTCATTACCCTGCAATGATAACAAAAGCCGATTATCGAGGTTTGGTTTGGTGTTTTTTTTAAGAAAGAGTGCGTCCACATTTGGCTGCAAGATTATGAGATGCCTTATAGTGGTGACAAAACACCACAAAAATGCACTGATTATTGGTTTTTAAGTTCTCACAAACCTTGATTGCAATACACAAGGCTAACCAAAGCAAATACCAAAGCAACCACAGCTGGTCAACAATTCCTAATTCCAGCATTGTTTCCCCTTCTCCCTGCTTTTTAAAGTGTGTAACCAGAGCTACTGCATACCTCAGCATTTGTATGGCTCACAGGTACCACCAGCAGCAACTTTTGAGTTTTTATAGTTAAGGAGAGGAGAAGAATGAAAATACAAAAGACAAGTGTTGGAAGGAGTGAAAACTAGGGGCTATGTCATTTGACTCTCAAAATTAATTTCAATGTTATTTGTTTCTAAACCCACCTACATTTTGGGGGTTAGGACAATGTTTGCGTTTTCAAGTCTGATCGTAAATTTAGAACACAAAATAACAAATAATAACTGAAATAAGACACCCAAGTTCATAAAAGCATGTAGATATGAATTACATAAAACTAGAATATGTAATGTAGATGTTACATATAAGGCCTTCTTGCCTTATATTTTTTTAAAAACAGAAATTAGTAAGACAGTTTCCCATCTAACAAACAATTCAACAATCAGTTAAACTGTTCTAGTTCTCAAGATACTCCTACAGTAGTGCATTCAGTTCAACAAACCAACCTAAATTTCCACAACGTTGCTATTCTGAAATGGCTTTAAAAAGAGGATCATTAAAGCTATTTTGCTTAACAGCAAAAAATTTTCAGACCAATTTCTGAATATACTCCCTTTCCAAAAAGAAACACCCCTCCCCTATTGTTAAATCCCCACAACCAATAAATGGTTAAAAATCTGTATCTGGATAAGAAAAACATATTGCACAAAAGCTCAGTAACACCAGCCATATTCCTAAATTTGAATCAGAAGATGCTTTATATTCTTTGCTTGACCTGATCAGCTACATAATCAGGATTCTACCTTTATTTTTCAAAATTGCCAGTATCTTCCACATTAAAAAAAAAAAAGGAAAACCAACGTAGCTGTGAACAAAGCTGAACTACTTGAAGGAAAAGAGTGTTGCTCAGGATACTTTGCATTTTATGGCTCATAATCATGCAATGTTGGATTACATGCACATTTACAATTGGATAACAAACCACAATTAACAAAATAAACCAGATTTTGCCTCCCAATACACACCTTGCCGGATTTCTTTATCTTCGATTTTCCTGCCTTTATGACTTTAGCAGAACTCAGAAATTCTGAAGTGAATAATAAAAAAATGAGATGGATTAAGTTCAAAACTCTAGGCTTGACTACTGCAATGCACCCTACACAGGGCAGTCTTCTGTACATGCACTGGACATGCACTGGAAATTTGTTAGTCCAAAGCGCAGCAATGAGACGATATCATGCCTGTTCTTAAACAGCTGCACTTGCTCCCAATATGTGTCCAGTCAAAATACAGAGTGCTGGTTATTACCTTTAAAGCCCTGAATGGCTTAGGTCTTAGTTACCTGAAAGCATGCCTGCCTTTTCTCCAAGATCATTAAAATAATCACAACAAGTTCATCTCTGGGTGCCAGTTTGTCTAACAGCAACTTGGGGTAAGGTCTTTTCAGAAACTACCCCAAGGTTTTGGAATGCACTTCCAATGTAAATAAGAGGTCTATCATCAGGGGAGGCTATCAAGAGAGCCATAAAGACCTACCTTTTAACTTGGCTTTTAATAGTGTTTTAACTGTTTTTTCATCAGTCTAATGTTAATATTTTAAATGGTTTTATTTTTTTACTGTGGTCCGCCTTCAGCCATTTTTGGATGGGCAGTATAAAAGTGAAAAAAGAAAAGAAAAAAGAACTACACTTCATAGTTAATAGAAACTAGAACAGGATAACCTCACATGCAAAATACATTACAAATATGCCTAGTAATCTTACTTAATGACAGCTTTAAAAATGCTTTTGTGACAGGGTGTGTGTGGTTATTTATACATCCAAATGTTTACAACGTCTGAACTGTACAAAGCTATTCCTTTATGCATAGCTTTAAGAACAAATATTCAACAGGTGGCATCCAGACCTGATACCTTCTATAAACAGAAGGAGAACTGAACTCATACAAAGTTGCACAAGTGAAACTCTCCCACCATTCACCAGAGAAGCTTCTTCTGGCAATGCTATGATGGCATCTGGGTGCTATCCAACCAAATTGGGTGGATTCTTATTCTACCATTATTGCAATAATACACACCCTAAATGGAAACACAATGTGTTCAATCTCTACAAGTCACAATTGTCCTATAAAGTTTATAAGAATGTATACACATTATTCCCATAAATTATACCTAGTATGTAAAATAATACATAATATTGGTGTAATAAGAAATGGAAGAATGTGTATACATTCTTATAAAAATCATGCTAATATGTATACTTTAAGATGCAAATCCTACATATTTGACAGAAATTCTACTAATATGTATACAATACTTCAGTCCCTTTCTTACTAACAAAATGGCAACGTTAAAAAGCCATGAATGCATTTGATTAATAAAGAGGCCTAATTGCTCAGTAGCATCAACATGAAAAATGGAACACCACAAGTCAAATTTCAAGAAGCCAACCAACAATTAAGAACGTAAGCACTCTGCCATAACAAAAGCTTATCCAATCCCTAATAAATAATTAATGAATCTAATTTCAATCAATTAGATGCATCTTTCAGAGCACAAGAGAACAAAAATATATAACTGATAATAATGTCTGAAGGGACCAAACAACAATAGGTAAAGTCATGAAGACAGAGAGGGGAAAGAAAATAGACAGCTGATTAAGACTGGAAGATAAAGCACCAGTTTTATGTAAAGGACCAACATATGAAGAGGGCCAGTATATGTAAAGGGTCTTTTTAAAAACAGAATAATGTTCTTTATTGTAAGGCAGGCCTGCTCAACTTAGGCCCCCCAGATGTTTTTGGACTACAACTCCCATAATCCCCAGCCAAAGTGGCCAATAGCCAGGGATAATGGGCATTGTAGGGGAAGTAACTTGCCTACAGAGCAAAAGGTTGCTGGTTCAAATCCCTGCTGGTAAATTTCCCTGATTACGGGAAGCACCTATATCAGATAGCAGTGATATAGGAAGATGCTGAAAGGCATTTTGTGCTTTGAGGGTGCAAGAGGAGAAACCCTGCTTATTTCAACATGATCAATCTGATTCTTGATGGGTTTCAACTTAACTCATTTTCCAGTGACCATGCTCAAGATCCCAGCTAGCTTCATTATTTCTGGGCAAACATGGTTACGATAGAGTTATTAGATTATCTATTACTCAGGTAATATTAGTATTATATAGCACTGCTTTGTATGTGCAAAGCTCTTCACACATCTATTACTGGATGCAATCCTTACCACCCTGTATTATACAAGATTAAACCCATACTGCATCTGAAATTGAAATCATCCATGTTGATAGTGGATGAAGGAGGCAACCTTGCTTGTATAACTGAGACCTGGTTGAGGGAGACTAGTGGTCCTATGTTGGCCCAACTTCTTCTCCTCAAGTACTCTATTGCTGAGCAGGTTAGGGGAAGTGGGCAAGGGGTGTGGAGTGGCTGTAGTCCATAAGAATAACACGTCCCTTACCAGGATCACTGTGAGATAATTGACTTACATTGAGTGTGTGTACCTGAGATTGGGGACTCAGGCTAGATTGGTGATTCTGTTGGTGTACCGTCTACCCCACTGCTGAGCAGACTCCCTAACTGAGCTGATGGAGGTGGTCACTGAGTTGGTGTTTGAGTCAATGCCCTGGTGGATACCTGGGATAGGGAATGTACCAGGGCAGCAGACACGACCGCTCCTAAGCGTCCTCTCTGACCTGCTTCAAAATTAGCTCCATGGTATATTGGAAGAGCTACAGGAACTAAGCGGCAAGGTAGACAACTGAAAACTCACTGACCACTACATACAACTATGCAGTTTTAGCTTTCACCCAGAGTACAATCTACTGTCAATAGCCAGTTCTTACAATACAACAGTCCTTCATTGGATAGGGACTTACATCTGAAAGTTTTAAAACAGGCATCTCTAAAAACCACAATTTTCATCCAATTAAGTGAAAAAACATATTGACAAGGCTGCATTACAGGCACAACCTACTACAGGACAGAGGCAGAAGCAGTACACTACTGGTTGTCACCTAGAGCTCCCAATTAAAATCACTCCAGTGTATTACCACCTACAACCCATTCTGGACAATAACACTTTCCTCTCACAGCCTTGCCTTGGGCATTAGGCCTGTCCTTGCTTACAAACAGACCCTGTCACCTGATCTTAAAAAGCAACTCATCAACAGACTCTATTAAAGACAGGGATCAAACCCTGCCAAATTCCTGCTCTATCCCCATGTCCACTAAGGCAACACCATTATAGCACCCATTATAGCACCCTGGAAGGGGCTCATACACTTTCTCGCTCTTCAATATGATGTACGCTATTATAAACTTCCAGGATACTCTCCTGCAGACTGTAAAGGGGCAATTCAACAACATCAACAAAATTATTGGGAGACTAGAGCAATAATCAGTTGAATAAGAATGTATCACGAAGTCTGACAACATCTAAGACAAACGTTTATCACCACAATACAGTTAATTAACATTGCTGGAATGTTACCTTCACCTATTACTACTATTGTGAATTGGCACTATATTTACTTATAAAAGTAAAGTTGTGCCATCGAGTCAGTGTCGACTCCTGGTGACCACAGAAACATGTGGGTTTTTTGGTAGAATACAGAAGGGATTTATCATTGCCATCTCCCTCACAGTATGAGATTATGCCTTTCAGCATCTTCCTATATCGCTGCTGCCCAATGTAGGTGTTTCCCATAGTCTAGAAAACATACCCGCGGGCATTTGAACTAGCAACCTCTTGCTCCCTAGGCAAGTTACTTTCCCACTACACCATTAGGTGGCTTTATATTTACTTGTACTATATACTTTTTAAGCTAGTCACAAGACTAGACCCTTTACATTCCCTACCAGTTCCCCCCATCCTTTATACCATGCACTGTTATGATTAATATCTCTATACCATTTTTTTTAGCAAAAAAGAGTTCTCCAAGTGCTTAATGCTTTGAGGACATTTGGGACAAGGTGACCCCCTGTCCCAAAAGGGCTCACAATCTAAAAAGAAACAAGGTAGACAACTAGCAACAGCCACTACAAACACACTGTGCTGAGTGAGGTTTGATAGGAACTGATGCTTGCTCCTTGCTAAAAATGTAAAAGAACCAAAATTCTAAAAGGTATACTTCATGCATCTAAATTGAACTGTAGTCCACAAAAGCTTACACTACAATAGATATGTTAATCTGTAAGGTACTACAAGCCTCTGTCTTGTTTCTACCTCCACAGAATAGCATGGTTACCCACCCTTCTGGAAGTTAGGACATATTGTGATCCACGATATATGAATTATAACACTCACTGCAAACCAGACAATTACTACAATTGCTCTTCAAGCCTAAATTTCCTAATTGTGGGTAGAGAATTTGCTTTGTATGTTGAAGGCCCCAGGTTCGATCCCTAGCATCTCCAGGAAGTACAGGGAGAGACTCCTGCCTGAAACCTGGGAAAGCTGCTACCAATCAGTGTGTAGACAATACTGAGTTAGATGGACCAATGGCCTGACTAGGTATAAGGCAGCAGCTTTCTATGTTCCTAATACTTAACAGCAAAGCTTCACGTTGTACTGGACCAGCAGTCAATCCAGCCAAATTACTTAATTAATTTGCTTCTATCAGCATATCAATGTGTGCACTCTAATCAACTCTTAACAATAACCCTCCCTCATTGTGATTCAATACACTTGATACAAAACTATGGACAACTCTGTCTACTATTTCATAATGTCTTAAAGCTATACTTTTCAACTCTATTGGGAAGAGCATCATCTGTGTACTGATGACAAATAATGCAACTCTACAGGCTACTTCATAACTTAAACTGGGGTTATTTGAGGTTATTTGGGAAATACCCCTTCTGTGCAATATCATAATGTCAAATAGTCCTCCATGTGTGCAAATAACTGTGTGTGTACATGTAGGGAACAGACAGATAGACACAAGCAATTTGCACACATATGAGTGTTGGTTGGTTGTGCCATCGAGTTGGTGTCGACTCCAGGAGACCAAAGAGCCATGTGGTTTTCTTGGTTGAGTACAGGAGAGGTTTACCACTGTATTCTCCTGGCGCAGTATGAGATGATGCCTTTCAGCACCTTCCTAGTCAAGTCAAGTCAAGTTTTATTTATGGTCCTAGACCAATATAGACCTTCCTATATCACTGCTGTTCGATATAGGAGTTTCCCATATTCTGGGAAACACACCAGCAGGGATTCCAACCAACAGCCGCCTGCTCTCTAGGCAGGTGCACCACATATTATTTTTGCAAGCACGTAAAAGCAGTGAATTCAACAAGTGATTCAATACCAAACAGTATTATCCAATACCAAATGTATTTTCTAACTCTGAAAGTCTCTCGCCAAATTAAATTCTACCATAGCCACAACTGGAAAGCTGTAGCGATATCACCTCTCCACCAACACCCCGTTTTATTCTGGGCGTCGGACTAGCTAATCCACTAGTTACTTTCCATCCCCACGATTCTCAGTTCCCCCTCCCCTAATCTCTTTGAACTCCCAAATAAAAACTAGCTGCACTCGCTTGCTAACACACACCTTCCACTGAGCTCTGGCTTCCTCCCAGCCCTTGCGCTCTTCCCGTCCTTATAAACCGACTCCAAGACAGGCCACACCTCTCTTCACGCTCATTTTCCTAATCTGACCATGTATGCAACAAGCGAGAAGCAGGCCAAGACTTAGAAGAACTCCCTGGCACAGGCTGGCCGGACAAGCAAGCACACGCCTTCCTCGCCGGCCCATGTCACTCGGGGTCGCTGCTCCTGCAGCAGCCGCTGCCGCTAGAGACGAAGAAGGCGAGAGTGCTTGAAAGAAACTTGAGAGCGAAACGAAGCCGCTTCCTTCAGCAGCAGCAGCACCAGCGCCTGCGGGGCTGCTCTGCTGCCCTCCGCCAAGCAAATGAAAGCACTGCCACGGGGCTGGACAACCTCCGCCTCCCCTCTCTCCTCCTCACCCGGGTCCTGCGGGGTGAGCTCG
Organism: Hemicordylus capensis; assembly: GCF_027244095.1. Classification (NCBI taxonomy): domain Eukaryota; kingdom Metazoa; phylum Chordata; class Lepidosauria; order Squamata; family Cordylidae; genus Hemicordylus; species Hemicordylus capensis. The sequence continues at coordinate 49,580,030 of NC_069661.1, read as the reverse complement.
CTGCCGGCGGAGCCGCTGTTGCTGCCAGAGGCGGGGGGAGGCGGCGGCTTCCAGCGGGTCCAGGGGTTCTCCTTGGGCAGGGGGGCCTCAGCTACCGGGGGCGGCTGCAGCGGTCGCCCCCGCTGCCACTTGTCGCCGCCGTCGTCCTCCTCCTCGTCTTCTTGCTGCTGCCCCCCCTCGCTGGAGCCGCTTTCCCGGGGGGCGTCGTCCGTCACTTGGCCGGAAGCAGCGAGCAGGGGCTGCTCCTGACGTGTCTCTTCAGGCAAGCGGGCCCCACTGCCGCTCTTCTCCGCACCCCGAAGTGGTGGCTGCGGGGCGGCCGCGGACATGCCGAGAAGGGGCTGCCGCGCCGCCGTCCTTCACGCCCCTCCCGCTCCGTGCCCCGTGGGGCTGCCGCCGGACAGAGAGTGCGAAAAGCGTACGAGAGAAAGTGTCGGGGTGTGGGGGGGGGGAGCGGGAACCGACGGAAGCAGAGGGGAGCTAGCGAGCCTCTAAGCGCAGCGTGCAGTGGCCCCTGGCCGCCCCACGGGGCCTGCGGCTGGCGGGGAAGCGGCCCCCACCGCCTGAACAGCGGCCTCCGGGGGCGGCGGCGGCGTCGCTCATCAACCACAGGGGTGGTTCAACCGCCACCGCCCCGTGGCGGGGAGAGGAGAGAGGAAAGCAGCACAGGCGGCGGCGGGGGCAGCGGCAGCAACAACAGGAGAGGGGAGAGCGCGTGCCCGGCGCCGCCGGAGCAGGCAAAAGGGTTCCGAGAGAGGAAGGAGGAAGCAAAAGCGGAGCCGGGGCAGTTTCCGTGGGGCCTGCTCAGGTCCAGCAGGGCTCCGCCACAGCTGTCGCGCGCGTGCTACCTCGCGCCGGGGTAGGGTGGGTGGGAAGAGGGCGGGGACAGAGCCGGGAGGGGAGTAGAAGGAAAGGAGGGGGAAGGAGAGAGAAGAGACCAAGAAGCACAGGCCGGGCGGCCGGCCAGGAGGAGGCGGAGCTTCTGCACTCTTCGATGCGTTATGACGTCACAACGGCCTGCCGCGTGCCGCTCTTTTCGGCCGTCTTTCTCTCACTTCTTGCCTCTTCAGAGCGGGGGGGAGGGCGTGTGTGTCCCCAAGTGGCTTGCGCCCCCCACCGCTCACTATCTCTGTGTCAGAAATCTAAAATGTGATACGGACGCAGCTCGCCCACCCATAAATGCACATTTGTGCACTTTATGCAGACGGGAGCTCTCGTCTCTTAGTTTCCCCCTCTTTTTCTGGTGCCGCTTTTGCCTCTCGCTCCATCTATTCGTGCTCAGGAGGAGGAGGAAAAATAAAGAGGGGACGGCAATCGGGGAAGAGGCTGCTCGGGAGCAAACAGGGTGTTGCTTTAGATTTGAGGAAACCCCCCTGAGACCACCAACTCCAAAGTACTAGTATCTTTGAGGGGAGGTACAGTATGGGACTAGAATTTTAGGCGTCAGAATAAACCTTACTTGTAGAATGTGCTTAAAGAATGGAGTTCACATCTTTCAGCGACTGTTTGGTCTCTCCAGAGAATTATCCGGGGAGGAGGCCAGAGGCTGCTATACCTCCAGCACTATTGATTCCTTGGCATGAAAAATGGCAAGGGCAAACTGCCGGGAACTCGATATTGAAAACCTCCGAGTAGAGGAGTTTTTCAATGTTGTTTCTTTCCGGACTGTTCCTACAGGAGCTCAGTGGAGGGCGCGGGGGAATCACTTCTTGTTCTCCAGCTGTATATTACAGTACTTGTATCCTCTGGAGGTTTGCAGATCACCGCGGAGACTCTCCCAATACGTCTTTTTTTCCAAATTCAGTTTACCACATAGGAATTTCAGTGGTGTTTATAGTCAGGAAAGACCAAAAGCGTTTAACAGATGTACCACAGAGCAAAATGCCCTTCCTTTAGTGTCCCCCAAACACGGCCGGCTCTAGGGGATCTGGCGCCCAGATGCAACACTCTGTTGAGTGCCCTTCGTTATCGTGAAAAATAAAAATTTGGAATACAATTAGTGTATATTCAAAATTTAATACACAAAGATTTTATGTAATTATGTACATAATATTGTATATAATATAATTATGTATTATTATTTTTATTTTATTATTATTTTGCATTTATATCCCGCTCTTCGTCCAAGGAGCCCAGAGTGGTGTACTACATACTTAGGTTTCTCCTCACAACAACCCTGTGAAGTAGGTTAGGCTGAGAGAGAAGTGACTGGCCCAGAGTCACCCAGCAAGTCTCATGGCTGAATGGGGATTTGAACTCGGGTCTCCCCGGTCCTAGTGGGTTTCAGGCAGATTGGGTGGAAAATACTGTATGGGACGGAAGTCTTAGGAAGAAGGCTGAAGATGGAGTCAGAGCTGAAGGAGGAAGGGCAGGCAAAGAGCTAAGGTGCCTGTTCCCTTTCAGGAAGTCCGTTTACCAGGGAAGAGAGTCATTGCTGGCTAGATACTGATGACCTGGGGAATGGCTACCCAGTTTTAATAGTTAATTTGTTTAATTGTTTATCATGTTGTGAACTGCCCTGAGCCATTTTGGAAGGGCGGTATATAAATCTAATAAAGAAATAAAATAAAATAAAGAGAGACCAGATTGAGGACTGCAAGAATTCAAGCAAGCATCAGGGAACAGCAGCCAAGCCTGTTTGAAAAATTCAAGGCTGAAGAATCCATCCCAGCTGTCAGAAGGCAGGCCTGGCTCAGAACCGTCCAAGGCCTGTGGCATTTAAAGGGATAGCACACCTTTGTCATCAGCTTCGGTGATTGCCACTTGAAAGGACAATTAGGGGGAACTGGTGGAAATGTCAGTTACAGATTCAAACTGATATTATAGGAGGAGAGCTGGTCTTGTGCTGGCAAGCATGATTTGTCCCCTTAGCTAGCTCCGCTCTGGTTGCATATGAATGGGACACTTGATGTGTGAGCACTGGAAGAGATTCCCCTCAGGGCATGAAGCTGCTCTGGGAAAAGCAGAAGGTTTCAAGTTTCCTCCCTGGCTTCTCCAAAGATAGGGCTGAGAGAGATTCCTGCCTGCAACCTTGGAGAAGCTGCTGCCAGTCTGTGAAGACAATTCTGAGCTAGATAGACCAATGGTCTGACTGAATATATGGCAGCTTCCTATGTTCCTACACGCAAATAATGTGCCATGCACAGTGTGGCACACAAAAACATTATATCTCACCTCCAGCCCCTCACCTCTGGCTCTGACTTTACAAGAAGTAAGGTCTCCAGGATAGCTGAGAAGAGATAAGTATCTGCCTCTCAAGCTATATTATTTATGGCATATAGAAGAACAGGTTCATTTCTCATGGGGTTATGAAATCTCATGGCTCCTCTGTCCCTTACAGATTATTATGACATTTATATCCTGCTCTTCCTCCAAGGAGCCCAGAGCGCTGTACTACATACTTAAGTTTCTCTTTCACAACAACCCTGTGAAGTAGGTTAGGCTGAGAGAGAAGTGACTGGCCCAGAGTCACCCAGCTAGTTTTATGACGGAATGGGGATTTGAACTCGGGTCTCCCCAGTCCTAGTCCAGCACTCTAACCACTACACCACGCTGGCTCAAATAGTCCCTACCTATGCCTGTAAATTCTACTCAATTAACTCAAAATAATCATACTGAAAATTAAATTGAACATTATACTGCATTAAGCAACTAAAACATACTGCCTTTTTTGCATTTTTGCCCTGAATTTTACAGGCACTGCATGTTTTGCATTCAATACTCTGCCATCCCCAGAATCACAGACACAGAGTGATTCCATGCCTGGTATCTCCCCATTTCATAAAACATACATCCCCCATAAGCACCCCCTCCATTTCTGCTTACTGTTTTTGAAATAGGAATGATAAAGGATGCTTCTTCTTTGAAATGAGACTGTGCCTGTGGTCTTGCTCACTCCCCATGTCTCCTTTCTCCTAGCCCAGAGCAAGCAAGGGGAGGAGGAGAGCCTCTGGTCAAGTTTGAGAGTCCCTTTGTTTTGACTTGATGACTGTTGACTCAGACTGAGCCAGAGCCCAGAGGGGGCAGCTGGGAGAACAAAGGGAAGCCACCCCACCCACCCCCACCTCTGTGAGTCTGTCTGTCTTTGCATTGCAATCTGCTTTGGAATCCATTTAGCTGCCTGCAGAGGATTCCCTGTCCTGAAAGAGACAGAAAAGCCTGTTGCTTTTCTTCAAGTTCCATTGGCACCTTCCCAGACTCCAGTGGGTGGTGCTCCGATGCTACGCATCTCTTGCTTCATAGAAAAAGCCGGCCCTGCCCCCAAACAACCATTAATTAACCCAAATATTGCCATAAAATGTATGTTAGGCTCTTCTAATATATTCTGCTCGGTATTACTTGATGTAACACATGGATACATCATGAGTGAAGAAATTCGGCATAGATGGAATGTTTCAGCCTCTTGCTGACGACTCTAATTCTATAGACAACAAAGGAAAATAAGTAGGTATGCACCTAGAAAGTTACTGTAACAATAAGTTCAACCAAAAATGACAGCACAACCTCCTATTACATGAGAAATTGGACTACATAGGTAGCTGCTTTATATCAGACTTTATCAGACAGTCCATCTAGCACAGTTTTCAAGCAGGGGAAGGGTTAAATACATGATGGTGTTATGGGGTCCAGAACTGGGACTGTTTCTCCATCTCCCGTGGCACTCATTCAAAAGTGCCTAGTCTGGCTTGATGTGTGAGGGGGCAGGGGGGGGGAGAGTGTGTGTGTCCAAGAAAGGAACAGTGTTGAACACTGAAGCTAAGAGCAGCCTAGGAAGTCAAGCAAGGAAGGAGGCATGGTGACCTCATCCTGTCCTTATAGGAGTCTGCACAGGGCTTCCCCAACACCACAAAATCTGTATTACCCCCCTGAAGCATTCCTGAAACTTCAAACCAGGTGTCTATTACTCCTTTTGCTGTTCTGCACATACTTGTTTTCTTCACCTAGGTTCCTCACCCACTTATTCCCCCCCGCCCCTGGATCTGCCTAAGGTTTAGAGTTAACAATCCCCTACAATCTTTAAATTCAAAATTTGGCTTACCAGGTAATCTCATCATCCAGTCTAGCCCCTTTGGGTCTTTGTTCTATTGTTCTCCATTGAAGGCTATCCCCATTAATTTTTAACCTGGAAAGGAACTGTTTTTGTGTGTTTTATCCTATACATCCAATGGACAAAAATCCCCAATTTGTGCAGTCTTTGGGACCCATTCTGAAGGCTGTTAGCCCTCTTCTTTGCCACCACTGCATCCCATTTTGTCCGCTGAGACCCCAGCCTCCTCCTCTTCATATCAGACAGGTAAATACAAGGAGAACAGGCTCTTTCCTCCACTCCAGGGGTCTCCTATTTCCCCTCCCATCCTGTGTGTATGTGTGAATTTGTAAGCTAGAAGGGTTTCAGATCTATTTTTCACCAGAAAAGTGGGAAGAGTTTTTACCTCTTTCCAAGCAGGGAGGGTGGTCAACTCCCCAGAATAAATAAAAAGAGAAGCCCCTGTAGGGACCCTGACCAAAAGGTATGCCCAAAGACCACAGACTGATGAGAGATTAAGATAAATTGTCAATTAAATAAACAAATTGACTTCTTGAACTCCGCAGCCATAGTCGGAGAGCTGTTTCTTAGACTTTAGTGCCCGAATTGGAATGAATTTCAGTTTATTTTCCTGGCTAGGGATGCCAAACCGTTGTCCCTTCAATTCAGGTGACTTTCACCACATCACTCCTCCTTGTTCCTCTTAGTTGCCCCATCCTCCACCATTTCAAAATAGACCTCTGGTCCCCCATCAGCAGGCCCTCTGCAACACGAGGACCACTGCCATATCATTTCTGGGTTCCCAGAAAACTCTCCTTATTTGCATAACCCCACCCTGGGGTTTACTCCATAGCCAGAGAGCCGAGCCATGGCCCTCCCTTCATAGAATGAAGCTGGTTCTCCCTGCTCTTTCCTAACATCTTTACACAAGCTTGTTTGGGTTTTCTCCGCTTTGCTCCATTCCCTTCTCTGGATCCCGAAATGGACTTAATCTGCTTTCACTACCTGAACTTGCTTGGGTCTATCCTTTGCGTCCCTCTGCTCTCCAATTCAACCTTCTTTCCTTCCCCAAACTCCACCCAATTCTGCCCTCCACTTTCTTCCACTCCTTTGGTCCTCTCGACCAACCCAATTTGCTTTCTCTACCCTAACTCGTTTAGACTTTTCTCTTTCTTCCCACCACTCGTCCTCCATACCATCTCAATCTACTATCCTTCCCCAAACTCATTAGAGTCTCTCTTCCACTTTCCTCTGCTTCCTCCCTGGATTGGCGACTCAATCACTTTCACTCCCCAAACTTTTTCAGGTTTGTCTTGGAGCTCTTCATCCCTCTACATACCCAGAGTACACTTATCCATCTGGTCTAGTATCACTATGCTTTTGAGAGAGGTTGTTAAAATTCAGTGTGCGTTATTGTCAATGCTTCTCTATGTGAAGGGTCATAGCCTCAATTCTGAAGGAAGCTACTGTAAGATCTTTGTTAAAGAAGCCTCTCAACCCCATGCTTTGGGGGAATTATAGGTTTGTATCCAATTTACCATTTTTGGCCAAATAGCTGAGCAGGCAGTGGCTTTCCCACTACATGTGCTTTTGGATGAAAGAGATTATCTAGATCAATTTCAATCTGATTGCTAGCTGTGGTTCAGGATTAAAATTGTTGAAGTTCTATAGAGCTTCATCTCATTTCCCATGCTTTTAAACAACTACAAGAAACATGTGCAAGGCCAGCAAGACAGGCAGAGCTGAGGGGTCTCGATGTGTAGATGAGGGAGGCAGTGGTACCAGCAGGGGGGATTTAGATTTGTTAGGCACTGGGATATAGTTTGGGGCAAGCAAAGCCTGTACAAAAGGGATGGGCTATACTTGAATCAAGATGAAACCAGACTGCTGGTGCTTAACACAAAAAAGATAGCAGAGCAAAGCTAATCCCCTAAGATTTGAGGGTGCAAATATTTCAGATAAACCAGAAGGGGACAGAATAGAAGTAGCAGATTATTTATTTATTTAGTACATCTATATACTGCCCCATTAAAAAAAAAAAATCCCCGGGTGGTTCACAATATAAAACCAATTAAAACATTAACATAATTAAAACAATGTAAAATACAATAAAGACTCTAAAACTGAAGCTTTAAAACTATAAACTAAAAGCCTGACTAAACAGGTATGTTTTCAGGTCCTCCTTAAAAACATTCAGAGAAGGGGAAAATCTAATTTTGTCAGGAAGCGTGTTCCAGAGTCCTGGGACAACTCTAGAAAACCACAACCGGACCTCCCCTGATGATCTTAACAGGCGGTGGGGTTGATGGAGAAGGTGCTCTCTTAAATACCTCAGACCAAAGCCATTGAGGGCTTTGTAGGTAATAACAGAAATCAGAGAAGCATCAAAGAGAGACAGAGCTGTAATAATGGGTGACTTCAATTACCCTAACATAAACTGGGCAAATTCACATGCAGGTATTATCAGAGAGAACAAATTTCTAGACATGGTAAATGACTGTGCCTTAAAGCAAACAGCTGCAGAACTAACCAGAGAGATGGTGACCTTGGTCTTAATACTAAGTAATGTGCAGGATCTGGTGCAAGATGTCAGAGCTGTAGTACCATTGGGGAACTGTGACCATAGTGTGATCCAGTTCAGTTTATATGCAAGTGGAGCATTGCCAGGGAAGAAGAAACTTCTCAAATGTGAGGAGACTAGTAAAAAGGAAGGTGAAAAGAAAGGTCAGGAGGGTCAAATCAGTCCAGAAAGCATGGAACTTATTAACAACCATAATAATAGAAGCTCAGTTGGAATGTATACCAAGAAGGAGGAAAGGTACCATCAAGTTCAGGAGGACACTAGTGTGGCTAACAAGTAGAGTCGGAGAAGCTATAAAATGGGGAAATACTTCCTTCAGAAAATGGAAGCCCTACCCAAATGAAGAGAACAGAAAAGAACATAAACTCTTGCAAAAGAAATACAAGGAGACAATAAGGGATGCAAAAAAGAATTTGAGGAGCATATAGCTAGAAGTGGCAAGGCGAATAACAAACACTTATTTAAATATATCAGAAGCAGAAAACCTGCCATGGAGACAGTTGAACCGTAAGGTGATAAGGGTGTAAAAGGGATTATTGAGGAGGATAAGGAGATTGCAGAGAAGCTGAATGAATTTTTTGATTCTGTCTTCACAGCTGAAGATATATATTATTTTTTAAAACATTGTTAAATTGTTTTTAGTTTTTGTATATGTTTTTAACTTGTTTTATGCTATTGTTAACTGCCCAGAGATGAAAGTTTGGGGCGATGTACAAATTTGATTGATAAATAAATAAATAAGATAAGATAAGATATGGACCATATACCAACTCCAGACCTGAGCTTTTCAGGCTTGAAGGCTGAAGAACTGGGCCAATTTGAGGCGATGAGAGAGTATGTTCTAAACTGTCTTGAAAAATGACAAATTAACAAATGGCCAGGGCCAGATGGCATTCACCCAAAAGTTCTGAAGGAACCCACATGTTAAATTGCTGATCTCCTAGCAAAAATATGTAACTTTTCCCTACAGTCAGCCTGTATAACAGATGATTGGAAAGTAGTTCATGTAACTCCAGTTTTCAAAAAGGGATCCAGGGGTATCCAGGAAATTACAGGTTGGTTAGCTTAACTTCTGTTCTGGGTAAATTGATGAGGCATACTTAAAGGACAAAATGAAGCATACTTAAGGACAAAATTGTTAAACATATAGAAGAACAAGCCTTGCTGAAGGAGAACCAGCATGGCTTCTGCAAGGGTAAGCCTTGCCTTACTAACCTTTTGGGGTTCTTTGAGAGTGTCAACAAGCATATGGATAAAGGTGATCCGGTTGACTTAGTATACTTGGACTTCAAAAAGGTTTTGACATAGTTCTTCACCAAAGGTTCTTGAGTAAACTTAACAGTCATGGGATAAAAGGACAGGTTCAATTGTGGATTGGTAACGGTTTGAAAGACAGAAAACAGAGTGTAGGAATAAATTGAGTTTTCACAATGGAGGGAAGAAGTGAGTTCCCCTGGGGATCTGTACTGGGACCAGTGCTCTTTAACGTATTCATAATGATACAGAAGTTGTGGAAAGCAGCGAAATGGCCAAATTTGCAGATGACACTAAACTATTTAGGGTAGTGAAATCCAAAACAGATTGTGAGGACCTCCAAAAGGATCTCTCCAAACTGGGTAAGTGGGTGCCAGTAATTTAAAAATAAGTATGTAGCAGTCAGTTATAAGTGACATACTTCAGTGCTACATGGTGCTAAGTTCCTGCCCTATCTGGTTTGCTTGTTCTTTGCAGATCACCTTCTACCTTGCGACCAACTAAGAGGGTGCTTAAAAGTCTTCATAACTAAAATTTATTTGCTATGTTTGTCCCCCAGTAGCCATAATTCAATGAATCTAGAAGCACAACATGCAAACCATACATACAAGCTGTTTGTTTGTTTCCATTGAACAAATCTTGCCTTGCCAAAGCAACAAGGTGGTTTTCAGTTTTAAAATTTAAACTGAAAAGTTAATTTTAAAAAAGAAAGAAAATCCTCTTAACTCTTCAGGATGTTTCTCTGTTTTTCTCTGGAAACACCTGAAAGTGCCCTAGGGGACTATTGTTAACTCCCAGACCACATTTAAAAAATACCGTACTAGCGTAGCTAATAAATATAGTTCAACAGCTGCAAAATGATTAGTATGGCCATACAAATCCTTTCCAAACTGGAGATGAATGAAATGAAATCCAGAATCTACCATGGTTTGAAAGGAATAAAGTACAAGATGTCTCTACAGTACACTACAATCTTCAAGCATTGCTCTTTATAGTAGTCAGAGGAACAAAACTAGAACCAAGTGCATCCAATTCTTATAACACAACTTTTCTAAAATGAATGTTTTCTGTATGCAATTCCAACTTGCCTAATGAGCAGCCTCTGTTCACGCTTACAGGCTTTATCATTACATTCAGCAAACTCATTGTAATTGTAAGATTTTTAAAAGCTACTTTGCCATAGGGATGGCGCAAGAGATTTTTGTGTCTGAGACAAAATACCACACCCTGTCATAATAAAAATAATAACTGATAATTTGCAGTTGATTTTGCTTAATGCCCATGCACACAGAGAGCCAAACAGAAACCCATCATTTTCACAATTATTCCTGGTCTCTAAGCAGGTAATTGTGTAATGCAAAAGGCACATGGGCTACACAGCCAGCTGATTAAGATCAAGATTCTCTGTAGAGATGTGTAAATCAAGCTTGAATCAGACCGATTCAACTCAGATCAAATTGCCCTTAGAATAAAGAATCTGATTCAAGTTTGAATTGAATCGACTCTGATTTGAACTCTAATCAGTTTGAGTGCCATTCTGGAAGGCTTTTCCACCCTGCTGATTGGTTTTCTGGCACTGGCTTCCAATTGGCTTGAGATGTCCTTGCTTCTTGGTTGGTTTGTTATTATACAGATCAAGTGTTGTCATGGGCAATTTGCCTCATTGGCTGGGTGGAGGGAGAACAAAACAGGAGGGCATTTCAAAATGTTTTCAAAGGACCTGGGTAGCTGAGATATAGAGAACCCTTAGCATTCCCTTGAAGAGGATACATCAGGAGAGAAGGAAGGAAGGAATTAAGGTATGATTTTGTGCTTTCTTTGCTCATCACTGAGTATAATATGCTGTGCTATTGCCGCTATACTATCTGGTTTTGTTGGGTCTCAGATTGACAAAGGTAGAATCTGTGTGTGTGTGTGCTTGCCATTGTAGTTTGGTCTGTTTGTGAAATGGTGGGGCAAGAAGTGGACAGTGGCAGTTCAGCTCTGTGTGTAATATTTCTTGGCAATTGCTGTGATCAGCTCCATGTCTGGCCTCGAGACCAACTTGTGCTTCAGTCACTGTTCTGCTCTGCAATCTGCGTTGCAAGATGTACTCAATCAAAATGTGGCTGAAGAAGTTCTAAATGAAATCCCACTGTTTATACACCTTTTTGAGGCTTTTTTCTTTTTGTGGTCTTGTAGGATATAGACATCTTGAATGATATCTTGACTATCCAAACAAATAGGGGGAAATTGTGATTAAAAAAAGCTAGACTTTCCTGGATAGAAGTACAAATAACTTCCAAAGAGAAATAATCCATTAAATAGATATCTGAAAAAGGATATACTTAAAAGTGGAACAGAATGTGAAATGGTCACATGTACACCTAGTTCAACGGTTGCTAAAAAGTGCCACTCTTAATTTATAACCAAAAAATAATCCAATGATGCATTCAAGTCATTGTGGTTTAATGCTCAAATTAATCTATTTATTGAAGTACCAGGTTATAGTCTTATTTAACTTACTAAGGACCTTTGGTTTTTGATACTTTGGAGAAACTGATCAGGATACCCTTGGAACCTGGTGTTATCTTAAGGACTTTTCTTCTAAATAGGAGGGGGTCATCTTTTCTCCCCAAAATGGTCCCCATTTAGTTGCATTTAGCTAGTTCAACACATCTCTTAGGACAGACACTAGTGGAATGTGTGCAGGCTAGATTAGAAGAGGCTAAGTCTTCTCTGTTAAGTGGAACTGGACTGAAATACCAGCATAAATGACTTCAAAAAAACAAGATGGAATATTATTCCAAAAGCCTGTGTGGAATACTATTCCAGTGCCATATTCTGTCACAAGAGTGGTGACTAGGAAGGTTTAGAGATGTTTTGACTGCAGGGCTATGAAGACTGTAGGCCAGTAATGACAAATGCCACATCTCAATTTTAATGACCAGTACAAAATGTTAGCTACATAGCAAGTTGCTATAAGCACAAAGTAATTCTATGTTCTTAGACATTTTTGCATCGTTTACACAATATGTCTCTCAAAAGACCTGTCATCTTATTCCTGGCAGGATTCAGGATGAACTGAGAACACCTCAATTGTCACCCATGTAGAAAAAGTCTGGATAATATGGCCACATACAGAGGTACTTACATAATGCATTTCAAAGCTCTGTCTTAGCATAAGATAAAATGGTTCCCTGCTCCCAAAAGACTCCCAATCTAAAAATATCACCAACACACAAGCAGAAGTCACTAGCCACACTCTGTGCTAGACTGAACAGAGACTGGCTCACCCAAACTAACATTTCACACACTGAAAAATATCTTACACACAGAGGGGTGATTTTCATTCATCTTTCCTTTCCTTTGCAGCCCACTCTGCCTTCTAAAAACATGTCCCTAAGGATTGCATGCCCCTAAGGGATATTCTTAATAAGCACCGAGTGCTGTAAGGGGAGTGGGGTTGGCACAAGTTACCTCTTGCTCATGCAGAATATTTTTCAGCATGCACAATTTAGGTCAGGATGTCAGCCATCTGCTTCCTTCCTCGCCACCTCTTTAAAGTGCCTCTTTGACCAGATAGCATGTTGCTTGAACCTGTGAATATCTTTGCACTGAAGACTGGGCACATTCCAAGCCTTAAGTGCTTCTAGAAGTGCTCACTGTGCTGACTAGGTGCTTCAGGTCTTTGGGACAGATTGTGTTAGAAGTCTAACTTTCCCATATAAAATACTGTCATTTAAGAATTGTAGTAGAACCTAAAGGGATTTGGCAATTCTAGTGAAAATATACCAATTTTATTTGGTATACCTAATTACCCTTTTGGTTATTTACTAACGGCTTGACATGTGTATACAAAAAAGTACTTCAAAATAGTGAAACTAATGTTGTGAAGTCTTAAAGTTTATTTGAAAATAGAAAACGCAGTTGAGAAAAAAAATCAAAATATACAGAGTTGTAGATTGATTTCCCCCCTCTAATTCATTCCCCCCCTTAACATTAGTACCTTTTTGTATTTAACAAAGAAATGAGCTAGGCTAGAATAGTAAAGACATTCATATAAAGTAAGGTCCACAATATTTGTACTGAGATTAGTTACCAATCTTTAGGACAAAGTAATCACATAGAAATGCCCTGAACATGAATTTTTTACATGTATTCAAACTATTTGAAAACATTGCTGAGTAGAAAGCACTTGCTTATGATTCAGTAATTTTCAGTAATTCAATAATTCAGTAATACAAGCAGTCTTTTCTTCATATAAAGCAGTTATGTTTAGACAGGTTTGTTATTTGCGTATAGAGTGTGTTATTGATTTTACTAGAGCAGAATTAATAGGCTAACATTTTAATAGCTGTAGAGAGTGTTGTGCTATTAAAGTTTTGGCACCTTACAGTTTGTGGCCAATGTTAATCATCCTTCAAGCATTTGTGAACATTCAATTCTTAAGTCACTTTTTTGCAGCTACTCATGTTTCAAAACCTGGCCCATGAATACTTAACGGAATGATAAACTATTTCACAAGATAGAATTGATCAGTAGAATGTATTTGCTAGACTTTAATCTCTTTCTCCATGAAAGAGATTAAAGTCTAGCAAATGCATTCTACTGATCAATTCTATCTTGTGAGAAATAATGTGTGTTCTCTTTCAAATGTGGATTTCCATCTGATGCAGCTTCTTCAGTGTAAAGTTTTGCCAATTGGGAAGTCAGTGAGTTCTGGAAAGCTTTTATTTGACATGTATCCACCTCAGACTTTGGTTCTTTCAAGAAGTTGTTCCATACTGACTTGACTCTTCAAAAGTCTGAATATTCTGGCCATGATCTGTTCAGATGTGTTTTGTTTCTAATTGACACATCACACACTCACTTCCCATTGCTATTAAGAAAAGCAATACAAAAGTTGTATATTTAATTTACTTGTTTTTATGGTTGTTGTTTTTAAAAAGAATTTGGGCAGGTGTACTAGGAAAGGTGAGAACACCCAGTATTTGTTACTGTAACACATAATTTCTCTTTATCCACTGTATCAAGACATACTACTCTTTTAACCTCAGATTAGTCAGTCACATAAGCACCATCACTAAAAATAGGTTTGACACCAGAACTCTCAATATTAAGTTCTCACTGGATATGTAAGACTGCCCTAGCTTTTTTATGAAGCAAAATTCCACTATGAGAGAGAGAATTCTGATGAATAATTTATTGCAGGATATAAAAAAACCTAGAAACACAGATTTTTTTTTTGCTAGTGCAAAGAGTTATGCAATCATTTGAAAAATGGTCTCCAACAAAGCCAAATTAAAACACTCAATATGAAACACATGCAGCATTTATAGATGGCTTAATTTGCTTTTATTTGTTTCAGGCGTAGCAGTTTGACAGTTTTACTATTCCTCCTGGAAAGAAGTATGCATACCTCCCACCCCCCACCCATGTTGACAAAAAAGAGGTACATATAGCACTCTCACTTTAAATGATTATTAAAGCTGAACCTAGACAAATAGTTTTGCTTTAAGAACCAATGAGGCAGCATAGGAAAGGAGGGTATCAACACTGCTCTTTGAACTTAAGCAGTAGTAGCAGCAGATGCAGGCTGGACAGGGGACACTGAAGTTTGTGGGTTTGGAATCTGCATCTAGGCTCACTCCCCAAATCAAAATCTGTGTAGGCTATCAAGCATATTTTTAATTGAACACCTTTAAAATGTTGATCTAATTAAATGAGACTAATTTTCTTTCCTATTCAGTAATAACTTTGATTGCTCTTGCCCAATTAATCCTGCATTTTTGAATTTGTGACAAACTGAAGCAAGAAACTGGAAGCTGAAAGATACACAAACCCAAATTCAAACAGTTCCGTCAATAGTGCATTGGTCTCGTACAGATGGATATGTGCACTCACCAAATAAAGTTTGGCATTTCAAAAGTAGCATATTTTACAGATACAGGGCAGGATTCACACTAAATCCCATTGAAATTAACAGGACTTTAGTTAGTCATTTATTGGTCATGACTAATTTAGCCTGGATACTGTTCACTCCCAACATTAGCAAATTGTGCAAAATTGTCACAGTAGCAATTAATGTTAATTTAAGATTGACTTTTGGTTGATTACATTCTTATTTATGCATGACCAAGTTGAATATGCCATCTACTTGGTGACTTTATTTAACATTTCTAACAGACTTTTTCTCCACGTAACATTTCCATGAGGATCCATGTAAAGAAACTCTGAACAAATCTATACAGATTAGTTTGGCACCATAGGACTATGCAGCATATTTCTGAAGAAAGCGTTCAAATGCATCATATATGGCTTGCCTAGAAGAGAAAAGATTAACAGTAATAAATACAATAACTCATTTATAGGATTTTGGTCCAAGTTCAACTTATTACTCCAACAAAAGATTAAATTTAACATTGTGAACACATGGGCATATATGCGCACACACATTCCTCTCAGATACGAATCCATGAATGGCTAGAACCCAAGCTCATGAGATCACTTTCACCCATCCAAGAGTAGCTAAGAATGCTTTCTGTAATTTACCATTAATGCAGAGGCATTCCCCATAGCTATCCTTGAACTGCAGAGTACCCAGGATGCCAAAGTCAGATTGTAAGCACCTTCCAGAAGCAAAGCAAGGCAGTATAAAAGCTGAGGTTTACCATTTGTAACTTTTTAATATATTTTAACTGGGTGGTTTTATTTGTAACATAGTTGCTTTCCAAGCCTTAAGGGTGAGGTGATTAAAATGATGTGAAAATTGCATAACTTAGCATAATAGCTACTAGTAACAGAAGTAGCATCTATATCTATATACTTATTTCTCTAAGACGGGCCATGCATAGGGAGATGGCAGAAAGGAGGCGACTGGCTGATGGGCGGGGGGAGGAAAGGAGGCAATTGGCTGACAGTGTGCGAGAGTTCAGAAAGCGAGAAGGCAGCAGCCGGAGAGGAGTGTGAAAGTCAGGGAGTTTGCCGGCTGGGGTCATGAAACAGGGAGTTTGGGGGACTGGGTACGGAGTTTGTGGAGGGCTGCAACATAAAGTGCCAGGGAATTCGGCAGAAGGGGGTGGGTGGTGGTTCGTCACCTCAAAACGCGCCAGGGAGTGCTGTGGAAAACGGTTGGGCAGCAGGAAGGCTGTTAGTGCCTGCCTGCCACACCTGCCTCAGGAGGAAGTTTTCTGGCTGGGGTTGGCTGCACTAAGGCGCTGTGGAAAGCGGAGGGACGGCAGGGAGACTGTTGCTACTGCCACACCTGCCGTTGGGAGCTTGCCGGCTGGGGTCCTGAAGCAGGGAGTTTGGGGACTGGGGACATCAGCAAGCGCCAGCAAGTTCCGCAGAAGGGGGCAGCTGGTGGGCGGTTGGCCACCTCCGAACGCAGTAACCAGATTGAGGAAACGAGGGCAGCAGGGAGACCATTGCTATTACCCGCCCGCCACACCTGCCGGGGAAAAAATGGAAACTGAAGGAGAGTTGGACAATGACAGGTCCACACAGGAGAGTGAGAGAGCCGCGTGTGGGGGGGGGCCCGAGCGGGGCCGGGGGAGCCGCGTGGGGCCAGGGGAGCCACGTGGGGGGCCCCCCGAGCGGGGCAGAGAGAGCCATGTTGGGGATGCCACAGGCTCATTGCACGACCACACAGATGCTCTGTGTGTGGGTCAGCTAGTTTTATTTAGTAGGGAAAGCTATATATCTGCTTCATCACACACTGAAGCAGATGGAACAATGGCTCCTTATAAACCATTGTTAGCAAAGACCACCCTGGGATATACGTTCCCTGTCTCCAAAGCAAACTTCCTTCTTTCTCTTGCCGGCATTAAAAATAGTTTGGAATTACACATGGACCATAGTGCAAACCTAACTGTTTCATTACCCTTGTATGCAAACCTAAAGTAGGATTAGAATAGGGTTAACCTAAAGTAGGTTTGCATAAAAGGGTTATGAAACAATTTGGTTTGCATTAACTATTGTACATGTGTAATTCCAAACCATTTTTTATGCTGGCAAGAGACAGAAGGAAGTTTGCTTTGGAGACAGGGAATGTATGTCCCAGTTTTTAAAGCCCTGGTTTACAAAGAAAACCATGGTTTGCATCATGACATGTAACTAAGCCAACACTAATAACAACTATAAGGGGGAAAAGGTGGATCATGGCTTGCAGGGAAACACTTATTTGCATGAGAAAAGTGATGCACATCAATTTTAATAGCTTTGTTTACAATAAAGGATGAATTCACACAATGATCACATCATTTCTAACCAAATGAATTTGGAACTGCATTAATTTGTTGGCTTACCAAAATCACGCTTACAGGGAAACCCTGTTATCTATGGATCCAGCATGTTTTGGATATTCATGGTTGGGTAATTGACACCCAACCTCAGCATATGTGGAAAAACACTGTTTTAGAAGGGTTCATTTCACGTATCCATTATGTCTGGGTGGCCAGAAATGACCTGAGGTCATTCTCAGCCACCATTTTGAGAAAAGGAGCAATTTTGTGGCTCGCTTATGGAGAACATCCCCCCACCATGGTTTTTCATGGGAAAATGGGGCAATTGGGATTTTGGAGGGCATTCCTAGACAGCTAAAGACCCATGGATCACAGCAGGGCACTTTATCTTGCTATTTTTCATGTTTTTGGCCTTTTTTTGCCCAATTTCCAACGTCCAGGAAACGAACTCCCCCATTCCCATTGACTTGAATGTTCCGTTATCCGAGGTTGTAGGGCAGAACGGAAACCCCGTGGATAATGGGCCTCACCTGTACTTGATTACATAATTGTTGAATCATATCAGAATAACTACTTTCTGCCTAACAATCAACTTAACCCTGTCCAAACCTCATTATGTGGGAGAGGGGAACAGCAAAGGAACAGACATTTTAGAGACTGTGCAAATATGCATGAATGAGACCAAGAGAACACCTTCTCTTTATTATGACAGACAGACACATACGCATCCTCTCTACCTAAAACCACATAAGGGACAATGCTGTATTGATTCCATTTGTTTCAGTGAAAATGACTGTCAGTGAGAAACAGATGAATCAGTCCTATGTAATTATGTATGCAAACCGCTTACTTTCGAACATTGGAGACACCTTACATAAGTGTTATATTAACTGACAAGAAGTAGAATTGATTAAACTTTATATTCATGGAGACCACGACTGCTGCAATAATCAGAAGACAAGAGGCAGTGTGGCCAAGAGTGGACCTCCTCTGAAGAGTCCCAGATCAAAGCCACCTGGAATATAAGACATTAGTAACAAGGAACCAAGTCTCTATTGAATATGGTTAGCTTTATATGTTCAAGTTTTCCCATAATGGAAAGTATATATTTAGTGCTTGCCAACAAATGCAGTACTGTTGAGCGTACAGACAAACTTTATTAATCGCAGACCCAGCACCCGCAGTTTTGCGTATCTGTGGCTGGGTAATTATCACCTGACCCCAGCATCTGTGCAAAAAATTGGCAACTAAAGGGTTAAGATTCATGTATCTGCAGGTAGGGGGTGAGCAGAAATGACTTCAAGTGATCATTTCTGCCCACTATTTTAAGTAAGAGCCATTTTCTGACTCGTTTTTGAAAGACTGATTTTTCGGGGGGGGGAGAAAATTGCAGCATTTTGAGGGCATTTCTGGACAGTTGCAGACATGGAGTACATTAGGGCACACCCCCCCCCAATTTTCTGTCTACCATTTTAAGTAAGGGAGCCATTTTCTGGCTTTTGAGGGGTAAAAACAACAATGTTTTTTCACTTTCTGATATTTTTGCTACTTTTTCACTAGCTAGAGAACCTCACTCTCAAATTCCCATTGCCCTAATGTCCTGTTACTCATAGTTTCACTACCCCCTGCTCGCAGAATGGAATCCCGACTGATAATGGAGTTCTCCTGTATAAAAGTGATTTCATTGCTTATTCTAAATGCCTTACCTGAACAATCCTTGTTTGAAAAGATATGCACTAACATGACCTCCATCCAAATATCTGACTTCACATCCTGGCCATATTTCTTGAAGGCTACGCACTCCAGTTCTTGGAATATAAGCATCCTCCTTGGCTTGAACAACTATGATCAGTGTTGGGTCAACTGGGACTGAACAAAAATCAAATTCTTTGAATTATCTGAAGTGTACTATCATTAGTTTGGGGGGGAAACATTGTTAGAGGAAATTTGCTAGAGAAAATTGTTAATATTCCTAATCCTCCTGTAAGGATATCAAGTTAGTTCTTCAACAAGTAGCAACTGTTTTATAAATTTAAGAGCTTTTATTTCCACATTAGTACTGCTAGTGGCTTTCATTAGGTTTCACTGAAATAAAGAATGGCAAAGGGGAAAATTGACATTTCTACATACTAGTCCAAGGCCCATAAAAAATGACAGATGGCACAATAGGACAGTCTTTGGTTTTGTGTATCACCCGTCTCCCTCTGTTTTCCCTCCCTTTGTTCTGTGTGTCTGAGGTTCTCTCCTCCTCTAGCCCTCATTTACTCATTTGCCATCTCCAGGGTTCTCCTCCCATTGCCCCTTCTCTCCAGTACTGTTTCTTCCAGTTTCCTTACAACTCCATTCTTCTTTCCTTCCACCTCTTTCCCAACACTTCTTCCTTATCTGCATTCCCTTTGTCTAGCCCTCATTCATTCCCTCTTCACTTCCCCAGATACTTTCCCTGCCACTCAAGCAAAGCATTCAACATACAAACATTCCAAGAGCTGCTGCACCACTGAAAGCAATGGTGCTTAATTTAAGGCATTAATACTAATTAAAAATCTGAGATGGCATGTCTGCCAGTTCTGAATTCTCTAAACCCTTCAGTGCCCTAGTAACTGAAGGAAAGCAGAAGTTTTGAAACATGAGCAGCCAAATCATAAACACACACACACTTGGAAATTACCTACACCCCAGTTACAGGTGAAACTCGGAAAATTAGAATATCGTGCAAAAGTCCATTAATTTCAGTAATGCAAATTAAAAGGTGAAACTGATATATGAGACAGACGCATTACATGCAAAGCGAGATAAGTCAAGCCTTAATTTGTTATAATTGTGATGATCATGGCGTACAGCTCATGAAAACCCCAAATCCACAATCTCAGAAAATTAGAATATTACATGGAACCAATAAGACAAGGATTGAAGAATAGAACAATTTGCATTACTGAAATTAATGGACTTTTGCACGATATTCTAATTTTCCGAGTTTCACCTGTAACTGGGGTGTAGGTAATTTCCAAGTGTGTGTGTGTGTTTATGATTTGGCTGCTCATGTTTCAAAACTTCTGCTTTCCTTCAGTTACTAGGGCACTGAAGGGTTTAGAGAATTCAGAACTGGCAGACACGCCATCTCAGATTTTTAATTAGTATTAATGCCTTAAATTAAGCACCATTCCACTATGGGTGGAATTAAAGGCTGTGGTGACAGCTATCCAATGTCACTAATCCTTCATACAGCTACTGGCACAGTTCCTCTCTACCTACATCTGGCTTTGCAGTGAAAGTTGCTACTGCAAGTTCACAACTTCCAATGATGCAATGGCCCTTGTGACATTATCCACATGCAACCACAGGATTAGGCTGTTTGTGATCACATTATTCTTAAAAAAAACCCCTCAATTTTTCATGATCTTAAGTAATCTCCAAGTTACAATAACTGCATTCAAATGTAACGCCAAACCGGAGTTAAACGTAGGCAAGGTCGGAACTCCAGTACACCCAGATGTGCAAAAATGCAGTTACAGGTCAAAAGTGACCTCTGGTTTGCCTCACCAAACTCCAGTTATCTCTAAGGTTCACTGCTGACACCTGAGGTTTTGCCAACCAAGTGTTACGTTCAACTCTACACAGCCATAACTGTGGTTTCACACATATTTTCAAACCACAATACAAACACTCCAGTGGCAACACAAGGCAGGGCACCCCATCATAGTACTGGGAGGGGAGCAAATGCTTGGTGGGGAGGGGGACCTGGGGTCAGGCACCAAAAGCAGACCCAAACAGGGAAGCTGGAGCAGCAAAGTTCTATATTTTCACAGATAGGTTGGGGAAGGGGGGCCAAGCTTCTTCCTCTTGGGAGTTATTGGTCCTTAGGCTTACTCATGAGAAGAGCCACCTGGGAGGACTAACTGCAAATGCACGAGATGGTACTCTACTTGTACTAGGTGGTATTTGTGCATGCTGCAAAATTAGCCATTATCCTAGACTGTTATCTCATGAGAGTGGCAACCTAAGGGGACTTGATACCAAGCCAGGATGCTCCATGTAGGAAAGCTGCAGGGATGAGTACTTGGATGAGTGCTGTCCCGGTCTTGCCAACTGCCACAAAGTTGCTCTCAACCATGCACCCTACCAGCCCGCACATCCATATGGAGATGTGTACCTCTGCCCGTTCCCCCAGGGGCGATGCTGCCATCCTGGGGCAGCTGTTAAACCGGGGTTGCCCTCTCCCACAGATCCTCACACCAGGGATCTCCATATGGCGCCACACCAGACTAGACCTGGGAACTTTGAACGGGTTAAAAGGTCCATGTCTGAACCCAGTGTCTTCCCCCATCCATGCAAATGACTCTGTGTGTGTGTGTGAGCGCGCGCTATGGGAAGGGCTTGAAAGGCAGCCCTCAGCAGGGATCAGCAAGCAGCCAAGTTGTATTCTTTTCACTGAAAGTTTGGGGAAGGGGGGCCTGGCCCCTTCCCCTATTAAGGGTTCTTGCTCCCTATGATTATGGCTGGTCACCAGGGTCGGTATGGGTGAGCAGAAATCCTTTTTCAAAGATACAAACACCCAACCCAGAGTGCACTGCCCAAGTGTAAGTGAAAGACTGTGGCGACACCCCCCCCACACACAAACAACTCATAAGGCGGTCAATCAAATGGGAGGGGAGAGAATTTCAGAGCAAATTCAGACATGATACCCACTGGCAGAAGATCCCCTTCTCCCACAGACACTTCCCTCACAAGAGTGTCAGGCCATGGGGCTTCAAATTAGAGCAAGGTTGCTGTGTACAGGGAAGCCACAGGGTACCCAGGAGACTTTCCTTGTCTTGGGGACTGCAGACAAGCTGCTGTGAAACCTTACCCGCTGCCAGCCCATCTGCCCATGTTGACATGTGCACCCTTGCCAGCACCCCAGAATGGCAAACCTGCTATCCTGGGGTGGCTGGAAACAGAGGCTCTCCACACCCGCAAGTCTATGTACAGCACAATGTTGGACTGGCACATGGATTCTGAATGTGTTTAAAGACTGTCTTAGTATCTCCCCCTTCCCCTCTGCACATGTTTCTGGCCATGGCACATTGAACATCTAGATGTCCTTTAGGTGCACACAAGGCTTCGGGGGGGGGAGGTTTGCAGAGAATCTTTTCTATTTCTTACTATTGAGAGTTGCCGGGGCCCATACAAGTAGGGCTCCCTTGGGTATGTTGGCGGGTGGACTGGCTCAACTCAGAAGCTTGCAGTCCATAGGTGGGGCAACACTGTTGGATGGGCAGAGTCTTCCCAGTAGATTGGCCCTTGAATGAGAAGACTAGCCCACTCAGCAGCAAGCTGCCAGAGAGCAGATTTCAGTTGAGTCTGCATGGACTGATTTGCTAGGGTTACCCCCTCGTGACATCATCCAGTGTTATGGTGGGTCATAGCCCATAGCATTCCCCAGCATCCTTTGCCCTCTCTCATCTACATACTCCCTCCTAGGAAGTTTCAATGTTCCCCTCCCTTAAAGTGGAATACCAACCCCAACCCTCAAGAATTTGTGTGGGACTATTGGGGTGCAGGGCTACTTGTGGGTGTAGTGATGCCATCGCTGGCAGAAGCAGCACTGCTACAGCATGGAATTTAAATGGATTTGAAGGCCCTTTCCATGTTGAGGGTGGGTAGAGTACTCCAAAAATGCATTATCATGTTCGGCCTAGCCCCTTCAAGATAATGGCCAATTGAGGCCACCCCACTGACATAGTGACACTTTATCCAGTTTGGCTGTGTAGTCTGCTGGGATCTGCCTCAGAGGACAAGCAGCAGGGAGGGGCTCCCATCTCTTGCAAATGGAGTTGGCAGGCCACGGTTTGGTGAACGTCTGCAGCACAATTTGGATTTACAACTTGCAACCTCAGCCACGTGTACCTCAGGTTTGGGGTTACATGTGAATGTGCTCAATATCATCATTCCTACCTAGTGCTATTAGACAGCGTTAGATATGCATATGAAATCAAGAGACAGACCCTCAAGTGTAGGAACTGTGTGCTCATTAAGCAAGAAGAGTTACTTGTCAAAATTAATATGAGAAGTTGGAAATTTGAAGAAAGGCTGTTTAAAAGATAATAGAAAAGATAGATTGAAAAACAGGGGGCAGCGAGTACAGCAAGCAGTTTCAAGTCCTATATTAAAATTAGTATGTACCTGAAAAGTTAGCTACATGGGTACATTCATCCATCACCCCTTTCATGAACCTTAGAGATTCTCTTTGTAAAGTGTCACTTTTTCCACTTATCAGATGTTTCTGCTCATTGGTAAAGTCTTTATTGCTACTGCTGCTGGTTGAAAACGTCTGGTTTATGCATTGCATTTTGGGTGCCTCTTGCACTAACAGTCCTTCCGTTGAGGCACTTAGAGTACTCTTGCTAGTGCTAAGGCAGCGACCAACTTCCGAAGACAGAATTTTGCTTCTGGTATCCAGGTTCAGCATACTGGAATTCAGATCCAGGTTGCTCAAACTGTCCACACTGCTGGGAGAATTTTTAACAAAGTCTTGTCCCATCTTGAATGAATCTGTCTAAATAGAAATACATGCCTGTTCAATTAAGGCACTTTTGCAAAATGTTCAGTGCCCCCCTGAAAATACCGGTTAACCTGGTATCCTTACATGGTTTTTAGCTTTTAGCTTTTTTTTTTTTTTAAACACACAAAACACAAGATCTACAAAATGGGTTAGATAGTCCATTATTCTGATCCAACATGCTTATGCTCATGAAGTATCCTGATTTTGTGATAACTGGATAATCAAGAAGATATTTCATTTTGTATGCTATGATTCATTAAGCCTTGCATCTCTCTCATTAAACACTTTAGTTTCTGTGGACAATCACTTTGCTGTACGTGATGAGCAATCTATTCTTGTCACTGGTGAAGCTACTTCATGAATGCACGCCCATGTCAGCTTTGTAGCTCACTTTTTAAAAGGGTAAAGTTATGTTTTTAACCATATTGGATCTGACCACATGAAAGCACATTCATAAATTTCATGACAGAATGACAGGGAACTCACCTTGTGTCTTTACCCCATCATAATGTAAGAGTGATTTAAATTGTCAAATGTCTATTCATTCACCTAGTGTTTAAATATTTGCACCACATGTAATGCTAACTATCTGGAAAGGTAAAGGGATCATGTTGTAACAGTTTGGACTGTTAATAGTGTCAACTTAAAGTGTTATTTATTGGATACCTTCCATCACATTTGCTCCCCTTCCCCACATATCCAGTTAACTTTCTAAAAAGATAATTGGATTGCGGAGAGGAGACAATTATTTTACATAAAACAAAAAGTAACATTGGTAGTACTTACCATGAAGGTTCTTTCTGCCCAGTGTACGAAGAGTATTCTTAATGATGGGTTGTCATGCCCACTTGCTCTCATTAGACAGGACTCTTTATGTAAATTGGAAGCAATACCAAGATGCCCCTGGTCAAGCTCCTCCCAGTTCCGCGACTGTCTGGCAAGACTGCCACGGTGGAAGGCTCCAGAGCAGGCATCCCCAAAGTGTGGCCCTCCAGATGTTTCTGAACTACAACTTCCAGCATAACCAGCCACAAAAAACTGTGTCTAGGGATGCTGGGAGTTGTAGTTCAGCAACATCTGGAGGGCCGCAGTTTGGGGATGTCTGCTCCAGAGGAATATGAAGAAAATACCAGAAGAGAACTATAACGCTAGAACCAAAGGCAAACAGGAAGACATGTGCCAGAGGCAACAATAGAACAAACAGGAAACTGCCCCCCCCCCACCAATGAGGTAAGGATCAAGAAAGATTAAATTATGTCTGATAAACCTAGGGTGGGCTGGATACTCTCTGTACACTGGGGAGAACGAACCTTCACGGTAACTATGACCAATGTTACTTTCTCCCCCAGTGTAGGAGAATATCCTTAACTATGGGACATACCAAAGCAGTTGTCTCCAGGCACAGAGGTTTATGCAAAAGAAGAATAAAGCAGATATGTGTTATAGTACCTTGCTTGAGCAGGTCCGGACGGTAAGAACAGCACCACAGGGGTTCCTCAGTCAGGACCATGAGATCTGAAAACCACGGATATCTTGGCCAGAAGGGGGTTTTAAGGATCAGCTGAGTTACCTGTATGACCTTCTGTATCAGTGTGAATGGAGGAAAGGCGTAGAGTAGCCCAAGGCCAAGGGGATGTTAATGCAGCTATCTCTTCTGCCCAGGGACAGTGGTATCTGGTGAAGAATCTCGGCGTCTGGCTGCTCAGTGCAGAAGCACAGAGATCGAGGATTGGCTAACTGAAGCGCTAAACAATCATACTGCAGGGTGAAGCATCCACTGTGCTTGATCCACTTGGTGCCTGATCAGCCAGTCTGCTTCTACATTCTTTACTCCGCTGAGATGTTATGCCGCAACAGAAGAGAGGCGGTGTTCTGCTCAGGTGAAAATCTTGTCGGATTCTTTCATCAACTAACAGGAATGTGTGCCTCCCTAACAGTTGATGTGAGCCTTAGTGGCCACGTTGTCTGTCCTGATGAGAGCATGCTGGCCCTGTACAATTTCCACAAACTGAAAAAGGCCACGGATAACTGTCCTGAGTTCCAGCCAATTTGTGCTGTGAAGTGTCTCTATGGCAGACTAGGTGCTTTGAGCCATCAGGTTATTGCAATGGACTCCCTATTCCAAGTTGCTTGCGTCTGTCGTGACCCAGATCCGAGAAGGATGTTTGAGAACTCCCTGGTCCAGGCATGAAATGCACCACCACAGGGACTGGCAAAGGTGTGTAGGAACTGTGATGCCTATAAGGGCTGTGGCCATGACCTGATCCTGGTGAGGGAGCAGAAGCCACTGCAGGTGTTTGGAACGCCATCATGTCCATGGGACAGTGTCTGTGCAGGAGATCATGCTGCCCAGCAGCCTCAACAAGGTCATCAGGGCTGCTGAGGGCAGGGCCAGGACCTATTGTGTGAGTGTTGGTCTTTATGTTCCTGAGAGTGTTATAGTTCTCTGTTTGGTATCTATGGTCAGCCATATATAGTCTATCCTCTGTGATGGGAGTAGTGAGTTTTTCAATGTGTTAACTAGGAAGTTGCGTTGGACTAGGATGGTGGTGGCACGGCTGATGTCTGACTCTGCTGACTGACAGGACTTCAATCTGGACAATAAGTCATTTAGAAAAGGATACAGTGAGGGAAATAAGTATTTGATCCCCTGCTGATTTTGTCCGTTTGCCCTCTGACACAGAAATGACCAGGCTATAATTGGAATGGTAGGTTTATTGTAAGTGTGAGAGACAGAATAACAACAAACAAACCCTCAAAAGCCCAGTGCCCAAAAGTGAGCGATGGATTTGCATTGTAGTGAGGGAAATAAGTATTCGATCCCTTCACAAAAGATGTCTTAGTACTTGGTGGCAAAACCCTTGTTGGCAAGCACAGAGGTCAGACGTTTCTTGTAGTTGGCCACCAGGTTTGCACACAACCCAGGAGGGATGTTGTCCCACTCCTCTTTGCAGATCCTCTCCAAGTCAAAAAGGTTTCAAGGCTGATGTTTGGCAACCCGAACCTTCAGCTCCCTCCACAGATTTTCTATGGTATTAAGGTCTGGAGACTGGCTGGGCCACTCCAGGACCTTCATGTGCTTCTTCTTGAGCCACTCCTTTGTTGCCTTGGCTGTGTGTTTGGGGTCATTGTCATGCTGGAATACCCATCCACGGCCCATTCTCAATGCCCTGGCTGAGGGAAGGAGGTGCTCACCCAAGATCTGACGGTACATGGTCCCGTCCATCGTCCCTTCGATGCGGTGAAGGTGTCCTGTCCCCTTAGCAGAAAAACACCCCCAAAGCATAATGTGTCCACCTCCAGGTTTGACGGTGGGGATGGTGTTCTTGGGCTCATAGGCAGCATTCCTCCTCCTCCACACACAGTGAGTTGAGTTGATGCCAAAGAGCTCGATTTTGGTCTCATCTGACCAAAACACTTTCGCCCAGTTCTCCTCTGGATCATTCAGATGTGCATTGGCAAACTGCAGACGGGCCTGTACATGTGCTGCCTTGAGCAGGGGGACCTTGCGGGCACTGCAAGATTTCAGTCCTTCACGGCGTAGTGTGTTACCAATTGTTTTCTTGGTGACTATGGTTCCAGCTGCCCTGAGATCATTGACAAGTTCCCCCCGTGTAGTTCTGGGCTGCTTTGTCACCGTTCTCATGATCATTGCAACTCCACGAGGTGAGATCTTGCATGGAGCCCCAGACCGAGGGAGATTGACAGTTGTTTTGTGTTTCTTCCATTTGCGAGTTATCGTGCCAACTGTAGTCACCTTCTCACCAAGCTGCTTGGCGATAGTCTTGTAGCCCAGTCCAGCCTTGTGCAGGTCTACAACCTTGTCCCTGACATCCTTCGACAGCTCTTTGGTCTTGGGCATGGTGGTGAGTTTGGAAGCGGAGTGATTGCTTGCTTCTATGGACAGGTGTCTTTTATACAGGTACTGTAACAAGCTGGGATTAGGAGCACTCCCTTACAGAGGGTGTTCCTCATCTCAGCTCGTTACCTGCATATAGTGAAAAGACACCTGGGAGCCTGAAATCTTGCTGGTTGATAGGGGATCGAATACTTATTTCCCTCACTACAATGCAAATCCATCGCTGACTTTTGGGCACTGGGCTTTTGAGGGTTTGTTTGTTGTCATTCTGTCTCTCAAGCTACAATAAACCTACCATTCCAATTATAGCCTGGTCATTTCTGTGTCAGAGGGCAAACGGACAAAATCAGCAGGGGATCAAATACTTATTTCCCTCACTATAAAGGTGCAGTCCTTGCATCCTCATATGAGCTATAAGAGACACCAGGACTTTGGTAAAAACTCTGGGCACCTACAAAAAGCCAAATGGAAGGGCCCTGTACTGGAAGTGTCATTGTGCATATGAGAACCTGAGAAAGCACCTCTGTGCTGGAGCAATAGGGGTGTGGAGATACGAAGTCGTTCAGCCGGATGGCCCGGACTATGATGTGCAGAGCTTCCATCCAGAATTTGCACTTCCTAATGTTTAGGACCTTAGGACTTGACCTTAAAGGTCAAATTGAAGACAGATCATCCTGGAGAGAATCTATCTATGTGGTCACTAAGACTCAGCACCAACTTGATGTCACTTAATCAATCAGGTTAATCAATCAGTTTCAGGTTGAGCACCATCCTCCAGGATCAGTCTCTTTTGAGCACCAAGAATAAAATGGAATAGATGCCTTGACATGCTTTGGTTGGTGACACTGCCTCTACAGTATGGATTTGAACATTATGATGAATGGCCCTTGTCATGGGATGTTACTTGAGATTCCTCGCGAAGGGTGTTGTCCTGAAGTGTTCTGGAGGTCCAGTGAATAGTCATCCCGATAACAGAGAGGACCCAAAGGTCCTGTGTTGATTGCTGCCATATTGAAATTAATTCTGTGAGTCTTCCTCCTATAGGAGTGGGATAGTCATTGCTATGACTACCTCTTGTTGATGGTTCTGGAGAACAGAGTGTTGCTGAAGTTGTGATCAGATGGCCGCTGTCCAAAGGGCTGTCTGGGTTTGGCGTTCCATGCTGGACGCCAAGGTGCTAGTGTGTTTCTGTTGTCCCTGGATCTGGGATAGAAGCCTCTGTTTATGTGAAAATTACACTCAGTGGGTCTGAAGTCATCTTATTTATTTATTATTTCTCTATGTAAACCACTTTGGAAACTCTTGTTGTAAAGTGGTATATAAATGTTGAAGGACCACCTGTTGTCTCTGTTAATCAAATCTCTTTATTTCGGTCAGAGACCAGCATGACTCCTGTTAATGGAATGGCCTTTTTCTTATATCTGATCTCTACTAGGACAGGATCCAGTCAGTCCCCAATTAACTTGGACCCCTTAAAGGCTGAGGAAACTAAGTTAATCTTTGGTTTAGCGTTCACATTCCAAGATTTTAACCAAAGGGACCTCCTGACAGCCACGTCAGAGGCCAGTGCCCTGGCTAACTTGTTGAGATCTTGTTTGAGTTTGGTGTGGCCCGGGGGAGGTCCTTCTTCAATTCCTTGGCCCAGAGAAGAGAAGCTCTAGCAAAAAAAAAAAAGAAGTGGCTGCTAATGCCTTGATAGGGCAGAAGCTTCGTGTGACTTGCATAATTAGTCACTCTCTCTATCCTCAGTGAACCAAAGGCATTCCTTTATTTACTTGGCTAGTACCATACCAGAGACCAGCGAAACCATTGGAGCATTGACAAGAGGTACTGAAAGCATGGCCGCCATGTCAGCAGGTATGTTGTAAAAGTGTTTGGATACAGAGCCTAATCCTCTAGCCAAAGCCAGGCAGTTCCACTCATCTTAGAGTACTTCCTTGAATAGTGAAGGGAAAGGATTAATAGGTTTAGGCTAAATTGAGGAGGAGAAAACCTCTGAAACTACAGATTCCGTGGTGACCAAGTCAGGATAGGTCTGCAGGGTGTTACAAGCCTTAGAAAGGAGAATTTCGAAACCATCATGCCTGAACAACTTAAGTATAGGAACGGCTGGGGAACACCCCTCTTTGTCCGACTGCACTGCTAGGGAATCAGATTTGGAATGAGCTGTGTGGGTTCTGATGGGAGAGTGGTGAATGTCAGAAACAGAAAGTGAAAGAGGCTTGATTAGTATGTGGTGATCTAGCTGGGTAAGCATCTTCATTTGCACTGGCAGTGGAGTATGAACCAAGCCTATGAATGGATTATTCCAAAAGAGTGTACAGAGACAGGCCTGACTAGCAAAGCCAGGTTCTCAAGTGGGAAGAGGTGAGTGGTAGCTCGAATCTGCCTGGCTGTAATGGTAGGAATAGGAGAAAGCCTGGCCAGACTGAGATTATCAGGTGACCTGTCTACCTGCTCAGTGTCTCCTGTGAGACCTACTCCTATCCCGAGCTCTGGAACCTCTAGCATCATCTCAGGGGTGTGGAGACTGCTGGCCCTCTGAATCAGATGATCTGTCTACTTCTGTGCCACCTGGTAAGAGGTCTGGGGCAGAATCTGCCTCTTGCACATTCAGGAATAGGAAACCTAGCAGGGTTAGACAAAATGGATGACTGAGAACTTTCCCACCCAAAATTAGAGTGCCCTCTAGAATAGATGTAGCTGGAATAACCCACTCCTGGGTAAGCAGTACTGGTCAGAGCACTGGCCCCACAGGCAGAGTTGTGCTAGAGGAACTGTAGCAAGAGGTTCTGTACAGAGACAGAACTGGGGGGTTCCCTCCTTAGCTATTTGGCTACCAAGTCCTTAATCCATTGAGAGAGGTTTGATGGCAGCCTTTCCTTATGTGGGGTGGGGTGGGGATGGGAGACAACTCTAGAGGAGATGTGGGCAGAGCGCCTTTTGCAGGAAGCAACTGAGGAGGTGCCAAGGGCAGATCATCTCAGCCACAGTTACTCAGGAGTAATAAGAGCTGTGGTGATTATCAGAGGCCACTGTGGAACAACCTTCAGAAGGAAGAGGGAGACTCCAGCTGGCCTTCCGGCCCTGACAAGACCTGCTCAGAATGCAGCAAAGGAACCACAGGCTCCTCATGGTGCAGTGGCTGGAGGAGCATGCCTGGATTGGCAGAGTCTCCCAATGCAGCAGCAACAGGCGAGGCCTCCAGATGTCCAGGATGTGCCCTGCATGGGGGCGGCCCTGGTCGGGGAAGCAGACACAGTTTGTTGCCAAGGCCCTAGTCCCGATCTGGGATATGCACGCTGAGGAGGCCTGTGGTTGGACCCAATGGGGCTTGCTGCAGCCTGCTCTATCTGCTGAGGGTGGGCATGTGTGTGTTTGTGGGTGTTATGGTGCAGTCCCTTTTCTATGTGTGGGCTCTACCATGCTCAGTAAAAGATGCTGTCTGGTCCTGTTCCTGATCCTCTTATGAGGCTGTCAGCTCTGTGCGCTGCATGGCAGTTGTAGATATAAGATACAGTGAAGGGTAAAGTAAAGGATTTTTACTGTAAGGCAATTAAGCAGTCGAGGACAAAAGAAAGGAGCGAGGCAATCAAAATGAAGGAAAGCTATGTCTAAGGCAAGAAAACATACTGAAAAAAGCTGGAGCAAGATAGGACAGGAATTGGGAGGGGCCTGACCAGGAGCATCTTGGAATGGCTTCCAATTTACATAAAGAGTTCTGTCTAATGGGAGCAAGTAGGAGTGACAACCCATAGATAAGGATACCATCCTAAACTGGGAGAGAAATGTATAGAAAAATCTTAACTGTGTTGGTCCATTAGAAAAGCAATGCAGAAGCAGGGTAATAGAATTAACACTACAAAGTAGCAAGCAGGCTTTCAGGAACTCAAACATCTATATGCTATTCTGTCATTCAGGAACATTTATTCTGTGTTAAGCAGAATTGTTATATCAAACACGTTGACTTAGACCATTTGAAAATACTTATTAGGAAGATAAAGAATTCCTTTACTTCAATATTTTGAAGATTATAGATATAGAGAGCACATGCTAGTACTAATGGTTTAGGGAGGATGCCAAGCTATCTAGTCAACTGCTCTTATCACTTCTGTATTAAGTGGAACAGCTGGGACCATGAGGGAAGGAGAGAGGACTGCATAAGTGAGGAGGAACCCTTTACTCAATTTTTGATCTTTTCTAGATCAACTTCCCTGCTGAAGGGGATGAAGGGGTAATGCAAAATTTGCATTACCCCTTGCTAACATTCAAATATAAAAGTCATACTTTTCAAGAAGTCAAATATAAAAGTCAAGGGTGGCAGTATGACTTTTATATTTGAACTGTATTTAATATTTCTAAGCATTCTGTATTCTGTATTGTGAGTAGGGATGTGCACAAATTAGTCCGCAGGCCATGTTGAAGGCCTGCGAACCAGTTCGTATACTGCCCGGTCCGGCAACAGTGGGGTCGCTTTAAGGGCGGGGGGGTTGTACTTACCCTCCCGCCACTTTTCTCCCTCTGGAGCTCCATTTTAAAATAAAATCTTTGGGGTGGCAGTGGTCCTCCCTGCCACCCCTACCCCCTTATTGCCTGCAAAATGCAGAAGTAACGTCCACGCATGCGAGCGCCACACAGAGTGTGTGATGTCAGCAGCGCGTGCACGTGCGGACATTACTTTCGCGTTTTGCAGGCAACAAGGGGGCAAGGGCGGCAGGGAGGACCACTGCCTCCCCGAAGATTTTACTTTAAAATGGAGTGCCGGAGGGGGGAAAGCGGCGGAAGGGGTAAGTACAACCCCCCTACCCTTAAAGCGACACCCTCCCAGTGTCGGACTGCGCCTCTGCGGTCTGTGCACATCCATAATTGTGAGCCACCTTGTGACCAGTTTAACAGTGTCAGCATCTAAATCTCTTAAGAATATATTTCAGGAATGGATAGCTTTTTCTCTACTCTAGAATATGTTCAAGTATGAACTGTTCCCTCAGATGAGAATGTTTTTTTTTTAACCACTTATTTGTGGCCATTAGAAAAGTCTACATCCAGACTAGTGCTATGCTAGTGAAACACTGTTGCACTAGCACAGCTTTACACTAGCGACCAATTCCACCTAGAGAGACCAACCCCACCCAGCTCATCCAACCAAGTCTCCATCACATGCACCATGTCAGTATGCTCATCCACAATCATGTCATGGATGAGAGATGTTTTACCATTTACTGATCTGGCATTCAGCTGCAGCACCCTAATCCTTGAGAGAGCATTCCCAGAGCACTCTGGGGCTGCAGGATTGGGAGTAGAGCCAGAAAAAGGAACAGATCTCAGTTGTCTGGACCATTTCCCCCTGTAACGCCCTGACCAACTCCCACCGCCATATCTCCCTCTGCCCACTACCTGAGAAATCGCCACCCACAGACTCTCCCAAATCTTTTGATCTCCCAGACACATCCTTCAACCCAACTACCTCCGTTCCTATGTGCAGCACTCCCTTGCAAGCAAAGACTCCCTTGATCATGAATGAAACCACAGCCATGAAGCAAGTCTGCCTCACTCCCCAACGCACAGGAATGCTCACACCAATTGTGGGCCTAGGGAAGCACTACAACTGCCAGCCTAAGTACCACCTTCTGAGTTGGAGGGGGAGATAATTTAAATAAAGCTTCCTAGATGAGGCAAGCCTAGAGCAAGAACCCCTCTCAGTCCTCACCCTGCCCTCCATCCACATCTGAAGCTATCATAGACACCCCTACAGACAACCCAGGGGAGACGGCCCCACAGACCTTAAACAGGCCACTGACCGCAATCCTGACCACACAAATCCAAATAGCCAACCCCAAGGAAAGAGCCACTCTGGGTAGCTGGTTATTACACCAGGTGGCTGCTGTTTGCACACCGAGCTGCTGCTGCTGCTATTAACTGTCTCTCAATACTCTGTCTTAGTTAGCCCAAGTTGTCAAACTTGCAGGAAATATCAAAATACAGAAGAACCTCATTAATTGCAGACTCCACATCTGCGGTTTCGCATATCCGCGGTTGGGGAATTGGCACCCAATCTCTGTATACGCGAAAAAGATCTGCAACTAAGGGGTTAATTTTAATGTCTCCGTGGATTGGGGTGGTGGCAGTGGCTGGAAAAGACCTTGGAGGTCATTGAGACTGGGAGCTTCAAAATGGTTCCCTTTGCAGGAAAAAAGCAATTTCTGGTGAATTTTTTGCTATTGGGAAGGCATTGCTGTGTTGCTGGGGACCCGTGGATAACGGTAGACCACTCCGCCCTGCATTTTTAGGGCATTTCAGACTCTTTTGTAACATTTTCCCAATCTCCAGGAACCATCGGCCTGATGGATCATTGCCAATTGGCTATCAACATAGTGTGACTCTGCTGATCCTTTTGGATCTCTCTGCAGCTTTCGATACCATCAACCATGGTATCCTTCTGGACTGCCTGAAGGAGGTGGGATGGGGTGGCACTGTTTCACTCCTACCTCTCTGGTAGATTCCAGATGGTGTTACTTGGAGATTCTTGTTCTGCAAAGTGAGGACTAGTGTGGATTTCCACAAGGCTCCATACTGTCTCCAATGCTCTTTAACGTCTACATGAAACCACTGGGAGAGATCATCAGGTGGTTTGGTGCAGGGTATCAATATGGTGATGACACCCAGATCTACTTCTCCGTGTCGACCCCATCAGGAATTGGCATATCTTTCCTGGTTGGCAAGGTGATTGAGAGAATGGTGGCTAACCAGCTCCAGGCAGTTTTGGAGGAAAATGCTTATCAAGATTCCTTTATTATGGTCATTGACCAGACAGACAATCAATACAGTTTGTGGCAGACAGAGAAGGGCCAGGTATGCAGACTTGGGAGTGCTCTTGGATCCAGGCCTCACCCTTTTTATCAGCTTCCACTGATATGTTTCAGCTACTTCCATTTCTAGAGGTAAATGACCTTAAAACAGTGGTATATATGCTGGGAACCTCCTGATAGGACTACTGTAATGCA
This sequence comes from Hemicordylus capensis, assembly GCF_027244095.1. Classification (NCBI taxonomy): domain Eukaryota; kingdom Metazoa; phylum Chordata; class Lepidosauria; order Squamata; family Cordylidae; genus Hemicordylus; species Hemicordylus capensis. The sequence goes on along the minus strand of NC_069661.1, from coordinate 49,545,543 downwards.
CTGTATGTGGTGCTGCCTTTGTACATAGTCCGGAAACTACAATTGCTAAAGAATGCAGCAGCCAGATTTGTCTCTAGGACAACATGAAGGGATGGGTTTTGAAAGTACTGCATGGGCTGGATCAAAATTTGGAATGCTTGGAAACCATTTTTGGAAACCATTTTTATTATACTTAAAGAACTATTTCCCCAATATTGATTTTACAACAGGGTTTGAAATTTAGTAATAATAGCAGGTTGGGTAGATCAAAATCGAGTTTGTAAGGTTTAAGATATATGTTTTGAATTACTATTATAGCAAGGGTTAATTCTATAGTTGGTGATTCACGAGGAGGTGTGAGCGGGAAGTCAATATTTGTTTAATGTGATGTGAATGTTACGATATTGTTAAAATCAATAAATATTTCAACATGAAGAAAAAAAAAAAGTACTGCATGGGCTGCAAATATGCTTCCAGGGGAAATACAAAGTGCTGGTTATCACCTATAAAGCCCTTAATGGTTTGTGTCCAGGCTATTTAACAGACCGCCTCCTTTGTCATGAACCCTGCTGCCTGTTATGATCTTCTGGAGAGGTCCGGTTATGGTTGTCACCAGCATCATTTGGTGGTGACCCAGGACTGGACTTTCTCTGTGGCTACTACAGAGCTTTGGAATATGCTCCCTGCTGAAATAAGAGCATCTCCTTCTCTGTTTTCAGAAAGACCCTCAAGACTAACCTGTTCTTGCAAGCTTTTAATTAGAATACATTTTAATAATTTTAATAACTGGTTTTAATAACTGTTTTATACTATTGTTTTTATTGTGTCTCATGTATTTTAATCTGTCTTGATTTTCAAATATTCTAAGTTTTGTATACCACCTAGAGATGTACATATTGGGCAGTATAAAAATAAAATAAATTGGTCCATCTAGCTCAGAACTGTCTACCACAATTGCCAGGTTATCACAATTGCCAGGTTATCACAATTGCCTCAGGCAGCTCTGCACTTTTTTTGTTTAAAATGGCAGGGCTTGTACTTGCAAGTCTTCCACATGCCATCACATAATCTGCCATGACCCCTCTTGCTCACAATGCAAGTGTGATCCCCAAAGTTGATCATGGATTATATTATCAGGGAAAATAGACAAGAGAGATGCTCCATTGAATTCTCCTACTGAAATAACAGCTGGTAATTCTGTTCATGAATGGGGAGTTTGGTTTTCGTACTAATCTTCATGCATCTATCCTTCGCTATATAGACTTTCGTTATATTAAAACTTGCTCAACTGCTAAGTATATTATGGAGCTGATTTAGCCATCCAACAAGCAACACAGTTGTACTAGGTAACCAAATATTTCTACTAAGGGAGTTCAAAAATTTCATTTTCCAATTAAATATTTTTTAGTTCCTATTTTGCTTCAGCATTGAGACACATAATGAACTAATTCCTTTTACAAACTGATCAGGTTTAAAATTCAATAGGAAAAAATAAAGTTATACTTACTCCACAATATTCAAGCATGTGAATTATTTCATCTTCATAAACACTCTGAGTATAATACTGTTTTTCTAGTTCTCTCCAGTTCACTGCCTTGCTCAGTACACCCTGAAATTTAAACACAGTTACTTCTTGCACAACTGAAGTCCAGAGACTACATTATTAAGTTATGATAGAAACCTTAAACTCATAAGAATAATTATCTTATTAAAGCCGTTTTAACTATACCAAAGTTCTATTTTGCAAAGTTTTGGGCTCTTTCCAGACTAGCTGCTGGAACAGCAGCTAAATGCCTCCGTTCGTGCAAGTCGCACTTGGGACATAAACAGCTGAGGGAGCAGTCTCACAGCAACTAACAACCTAAAAAATAGCAACTTTTTCATGCTAGGTGTACGATGGCCTTGCTCTTCATCGCAGCTATTAAATTGGCAACAAGGCATTGGAAATGTGAACGGCACCCTGCTGTCCCTGTAGAGACTGTGGTGTCACGACGCAGTAAGTGTGGAAGCACCCTTCCAAGATATGTCCTGACCCCGTTGTAGGGTCTAGTCTGGAAAGCGCCCTGATCAGCCGACGTGTTTCTCTGGTTATATCTATTAAAAAGTCAGAGCCATGCATCTAGTTTCATGTGCCTGAAAAATAGCCTATGGCTCCCTTAAACAGTTGCCTCCAATGCCACAGATAATTTTCAAACCTGAAAGACTGGGGGTGGGTACATGGGATGTAGATCAAGTTCAGAGAGACATCCACCCCCCTGCAATAAATTCCAATAACACAAAAACCTATTTGTCACATTAAAAGCACACCTAATATTAAACCTCTGAAACTTAAGTTTTTAATAGAATACAGTTCCAGAAAGTTAACAAATGAGTTACCTTTGTAAAAACGCCAGAGGCTGTAGACCAGGAAAGACAAGGGACTAGTGGCAATGGTTTAGGCCAGTTTGACACTGCTAGGGATGCCATCTGTTAAGAAGAAGATAATACATGCTCTATAAAGACCTTTAAAAAAAGATAGTGTTTCTCAAATAGATGGACAGCACTTGCCATTTTACTGTGTTAACCACTTCTGTACATTTCTCCCAAAAGGCTTTAAACAAATAAGATCCAGGTCCTATCATTCTCTTCGTACACAGAGTATTCACTGCAAAATCAAATGTCACTTTGAAAATACAGTCAAAGCACGCAGAATTTTACTAAGTAATAGGAGGAATTCCTGGCCATCGTTCAGACTAAGGTTCCACTAATGCAAAAGAGGAAGTTGTGTGCACTGAAGTCTGCCGTGCTGCACAATGCTCAGTACAGTGCTCTGGAATGTTGTGCATCTGCTAGTGGAAGGTCTTTTCCAGGGGCACATAAAAGGTCACATGTTTTGCAACAGGTTGTGCAGAGCTTTGCACAACACTTCTTCAGCTAGTGCACAATCTAGTCAGGCACAGACATTCCTTTCTTTGCACTATATCCTTGTGCTAGTGCAACAGCATTACACTAGCACAGCATTAGTCTGGATGTAGTGGGGGGGGGGTTAATGGCCACTAATAAGTAGTTAAAAAAAATTCTTATCCAAGGGAACAGTTCATACTTGAACGTATTCTAGAGCAGAGAAAAAGCTATCCATTCCTCAAATATATTTTAAGTGACTTGTGTGCTGACTCTGTTGAACTGGTCACAAGGTGGCTCACAATACAGAATATTAGGAACACTAAATACAGTACAAATATAAAACTCATACTTGAACTTTGCTAAAAATTATATAGATTAATACACACACTCTAAAGCAGGCCTGCTCAACTTAGGCCTCCCAGCTGTTTTTGGACTACAATTCCCATAATTCCCAGCCACTGTAGCCAATAGCCAGGGATTATGGGAGTTGTAGGCCAACATCTGCAGGAGGGCCGAAGTTGAGCAGGCCTGCTCTAAAGTCTTCAGAGTTTGAATTTTGATATTTATCACCATTTGTATCCCCCCACTTAATCTAAGGAGCTCAGGATCATGTAGTTATTTGAGCTGGTTGATGTAGAGTTACCTCCACTCAGTCCTCATGAAAGCCTTGCCAAGGTAGGCTAGGCTGAGAGGGACAACAACTGGCTCAATGACACCCAGTGAGTTTCAGAGCCCCTTACAGATTTGAACCATCCGATATTCTAGTCATTACACTACATTGACTTTATCCTCAAACCCTTGAGAAGCATCAGATACTGTATTAAAATTTCTGGCCACTCACATGAGTCAATTCCTCTTTTTTAAAAAAAAAGTTACTCATCACTATTTGGTGAAAAAAATTGTACTTGTAAATTGAAACAATTTAGTTTACTTAACACCAACAGGTTCCAGTAACATGATTCTATAAATCACCTCAAACCAGAAGAGGCAGGACATTTACTAAATCAAAGAGCTGCAAGTTTAACTTGTATGATGGCTGGACAAGCAAATGTCTTAATTCCTCAACCTTGTTTTCAAATGGTGGGTCTAAAAAGCGACATTAGTGGACATGAGATAATAGGTTAGGGGATACTGCTGCCATCTGAGTTTGCTGTTGGTCCCAATAGAGTTCATTCATATTGAAGATTATTTTACAAATACTTCATAGCAGCTAATCCAGACCTAGCTGATACTGCATGAATACTGACAGACAAGAGTCAACAAAAATACAAGTTTAAAAACTCTTACATGTCCTCCCATGGATATTCCAGTCATTCCTAGAGGTCCGTAGCCTTCTCTCTCAAGCCAGTGCAAAAGAGCTGCTGATTCCAGCACAAGGGCTCCTCCCATCACAAACAGGTCCGAGACATTTTTTAGACATGACCTTCTTTTCTCCCAAAGACAGACAAAATTTATTCTAAAAAACACTAGTAGTCCCCCCACTAATCACACCTACAATATTTCATGAAGCAAGCCTTTTTTTTTTTTTTTTTAGGCAATGGCTGATATTCAGAATACTTCTCATGAGTAGTATCAGTGAAATTAATGGGACAAGTTAGTGATGACTTACTAAACTTGTCCCATTAATTTCAATGGGACTATTCAGGCATTCTGGATTTCAGCCCAGATCTTAATGTCTGCCCATTTTATTTGAGGTAAGTTTTAGGATATATTTTGTATTATGTTAACTGAAGGCGAATAGATAACACACTGTGTATTCAAAGAGCACTTCAAAGTAAAGAGTTTCAAAACACTGCCATCACTGGATTTTTGAAAAGTGTTCAGACTGCTATGAGACAAAAAGGTTAATGCATATTGACACTGTAGGAATACATGCCAAAGGAACTTTGGCCATGAATACCTGGCTAAATTAGGAAATCCAGTTACTGTACGGCCAAGATTTTAAATTTGCTACTATGACCTTTGGCAATTTATTTTGCAGTGCTACCTGCACTGTAATCACAAAATTCACTTTTTAAGTAGTAACGCGGCAGGTTTGTCTACCCACAGGAATACCACACTTTTAACGTCATCTCAGTTATACTTTATTACTTATACATGGAACATTACTAAGATAGAACTACTATGACTTCTTCATATACAGCTCTCAATTCTGTGAAATGACCCATTTTTCATACTTCTGAATGTCTTGTAGCTCTCAGTTGCCGAGTACTTGGAAAATGGTCATTTAATTCAAAAAGCTTAAACAAAGGTTCTAGGAAAAAAACGTTAAAATATTCTTCAAAACCTTCTAATATGCAAGGCAAGCTTAAGGAGCCCCTTTAGAATTCTGTAATTTCTGAACTAGCAGAATGAAAACTATTTGCTGTACTTACTACTGTGGCTCTTACAAAAGTTACATAAGATGTTTAAAGCCACATAAGTTGTAACAAAAGTAAGTATGTTTATACAGTTTTAAGCAGTCTATTTTTTTTGAGCAAAATGTGATTAACTGTTAATACTTACAACTGATCCTTAGGCTTTCTACATCCATGTATAGTTATGAGTCAAAGAAATTAATATGGAAGTGGACATATGCTCTGGGTTTTAGAAATTATGAAAAATTTGTGTTCTTAAAAAAATAAAGACAGTAACATGCAACAGTAATTTTACCAGTGAGCTTTTAGTTAACTATTTGGCACTCAATGTACTAGATTAGTTCAACTCATCATAATTTAAACCAATAATCTGATCACGGATAAAAAATATGAATCCAGGCTCTTCCAGATAGCAGCTTAAAATACAACAGGGACCTTCATAGAATAAAATGATTTACCAAGGTAAGAAGGGGAAAGCACAACTATGTCAATCTATATTCCTTATTCTCAAGAAATCGTGTAAGCAATATTTCAGAAAAATAGGATCATGCTAAAGAAGCAAGCTTCATCTCAGAGAGACCAAAGACATGTAAGCATTACCTCTGAAATTCAGTGTGGAACCATGGGCCACATGCTGGATACAAGAAACTTGAGTTTAAATGTAAACTTCATTAACTGGGTAACTTGTTTGAGCTAATTAAGTCATATGGAATTGAAGTTTGCCTTCTAAAATTGAAATATGATGGATCTGGCTTACTGTTTTGTTACAAGTTTGAACAAAGGTAGTTTAGCATAAAGATCATTATGCAGAGGTGAGGCATGGCATACACTCAAATATGAGAGGTTCCTTCTCAGCACCTGCCCCAACAGAACCGCCAAAGAGTTTGCTAGGAGTCCATGTTTAAAATGCAGTTTAAGAATTTGTCATGCAACCATTTTAAATATTACAAATGTTTCCCCTTTATTCCCCAATCTGCTTTTAAAGCTTTTCCTTAAAAAGGAATGTTGGTTTATTCTGTGAAGTTTATTCTTACTGATGTTATGGAGGCCATCTAGGATGGGTTATCTCCTCCCACTGTTTCAGAGAGCCAGGACTGAAAGAGTATCTCTCATCCAGCTATAGAAAGGCTTTTAATTATACTCATTGCAAGTCTTTTGGTAGCTGGAGGAGAGATCTGCTTTCAGTTTTCTTCATAGCCAATGCAATCAGGAGACCAGCAGAAAGGAAACTGGACAATATGTGAAGAACCTGACAGTGTTTGCTGAGAGGCACACAATAGATTGACAACAGATGTGATAGGAGACACCAAACTAAACATAGGGATTGTCTATCAATATAGCTTCTTTAAGTAACTGCATGTCTTGATGGCAGGAGCCATGATCCATAATAGGTGCCTGGTCCTGATGTGGGCTCCAATTCCTCTATCTTACTGTACAGGCATCTGCAGGTAGAATTCTACCTATGCTGATGCTATGGGGAGCTAGTCCAGCAGTGTCTGTAGAATCTGTCCTACCCTGAAGGAGAGCCCTCTGATGATGATCCTATAATTTCTCCAGATCTCTAGTATCCAGAGCATGGGAGAGGGAAGTAGAAGACAAAGGTTGTATATCACTATTGTCTGCCTGAGGAGCAGGGGGAAGCAGTAGGGAGTGGCTGCCTAGTGCTAGCTGCTCCCTGCAGTGACTGTCATATTCACTGTTCCCTCTAACAGGGATTCCCAGATATTGTTCACTACAATTCCCAGCATCCCCAGCTGCAGTGGCCTTTGGGGATTATGGGTTTTGTAGTCAACACCTGGGAATCCCTGTTAGCGGGACCACTGGTCATATTGAATCTTAGCACTTAGCTTGTGGGAAGGACACTTTTATGGCTGCCTCCTTTTTTGACTGTTTCCCTGGCTAAGCTGGAGTATTTGGTGTGCTCCAACACCTTTGTGGGGGATCAAATGGGGGAAAGAGTGATATGTAGCTTATGGGTGATGTGGACCTGGTCAGAAGTGCCCATTGTGGTTGACTGGCTCTGTTCTCTAAAGCCCTTGGGTGTGGAGGGTGAGAGCAATGGGGCTGGTGACTTCTATCCTTCAAAGCATGTAGCCAAGGAGGGTCACTGTCATTTGGCTGCAAAAGAGTTTCTCTCAGGCTCCTCTGGACAAGTAGAATTAGAGCCTTTGCACTGGGAAGAGAATGCAACATGGGAAGCTCTGAAGGGCTGTTTGGAAGCTGCCATACCCTTGGTTGTCAAACCCGAGACAAGGTAGCAGACAAGCAATGGATTATTTTTTTTAAAGTTCTGTTTTATAGACACAGAAAAGGAGAAACACAGATGAGATTACCAGAACTCGGTAACAAAGAAGGGGAGGTGAACAAAAAGCTGTCTCTGGAGCAGACAGGAAACAAAAACTAAAAAGGGGATCTCTCCTCTAGTTGCAAAAAAGATTCCAATTAGTACAAGTCCTGCTTCTCTGGAGCAGGGGAAGGAGACAACCCTTCCTGAATTGTCTCCTATACCAACAGAGAAGTAGCAATTTCAGGGTTCTGTAGCTACCCAAACAGGACCTTAAATTTTTTTTTACTGCATACATGAATACAATAAACTGTACATGTGCCGTTCTGAATATAATGGCTAAGAGTGCTCTACATATTAGTTAGAGATGTGACTTCTGTGCAGATGTCAGAGCTTATCACATCATCATTTTGGAGTTATATATACCTCTTAGATTTACAATTTGCAAAATTCTACAAAATATTTACAACTCTGATACACCTTCTCCTCACCTCACACTGAAATAGTTCTTTGACAAACTATCACAATGTTTGTGTTTAGACAACACCAATTTTCTTCTCTAGAGTTATACTTCCACTGACTTTTTTCTTGAATAAAAGGATATAGTACGGGTTTTCCAACAACAATGAAGCCATGGAGGCCTCTTTGATCATTGGACGGGCCATTAAAGTACGTCTCCTCCAAAAATGCTAGAACAAAAATTTAAAGGAGGTAAGCAGTTAATATTTATGTATTGTTAAATTTCTATACCACTTTCATTAAAACCATCTCAAGGTGGTTCACACACAGGTTAACACAAGTCTACAAAAGTCACAAGTAAATTATTAACTAGAATATTAAAACACACATCTGATTAAAAAAGCACAATATAACTGTAAGTGATACAAAGCAGCAGCAATATAAACAATCATAAAAGCCTGGGTAAAAAAACCAAGATTTCACATGCTTTCTAAAAACTGTGATGGAGACTGAGGAGTGGATGGCCACTGGGAGAGCATTCCAGAATCTGAAGGCAACAACTGAGAAGGCTCTGTCCCGCATGCATGACAGCCAAGCCTCCCTCACTGTTGGCAACTATACCTACATTTCAGGCTTTTAAGAAGTATTAACAAGCAATGTTGGGTGCTTACATGATCTCCAGTGCCTGCTAAATGAATACACACAGGTCTGTATTTGCTGTTCCATCTCTTTGGTACTATAAACTGAAACCTAATCAAAGAGGAGGCAACCATTAAACACACTCTGGCTTATATCCAAAGGACTGAACACAAGCAAGTTCACAAAAGGCAATTTCCCCACCTACTCCCTCCAACCACAGCCTCCTACTACCAATAGTCAGAACTGGAAAACTTCCAGATGGGGGTGGAATGGGGTGTCAGGCTGCAAGGGGCAGAGAAAATTAGGTGAAAGCACCTCTCAAGCTTTTTCAGCTACAGCTGTAGCGAAATTGATCCCAATGACATCTGAACATGCAAAGCCAAGCTAGCCAAATATATGTTAAGAAAAGCGGCATGTTGGGAAGTATCCAAAAGAAGTTAATCATGGCTGAATTGAAATGAATGAAACTTAAGTTAGTCAAAACATGCCTCACTGATTTCATTGGTGCTTAGTGCTGACCAGCTCTCTTTGGATACAACCCATTGTCCAAGACCCAAAGAGCCCTCTCAGACAACAAGGTTAGTTACTTTTTTAATGAGGTGCTCTATGAGACAAAAACGTGGAAGTGAAATCCTGATCAGAACACATGTGAATTAAGATGCACAATGCACTAGCTTTGCCCAGTATGACTTTGTGCAGACAAACATGGAAGGCTACTCTTATCAAAATACAGGTACTTCTATGTCACCTTTAACAATATTTAGACAACAACCCATTTCATTCTGTCACTAATGACTAAACTTATGTTATATGCTTGTCCTTACTTTGCTGTGATGGATTCTGTTGGCATGATGTCTGGAACATAGTGAGCCAAAGGAGAAATGAAGTGTCCATCAAGGATCTTACAATCTGATTGCTCCTCAGCCTACAAGAACATTGCATTTTTATGGTAACCACGGAATATTAACTAACACACAAGCCTGATGGAAAAACAAGTTCTGTAACAATTTCTACAAGCATAGATTTATAGCTTTACCCTTCTTAAAGTTTCCCCACAGTTAACACTAGAAACTGGATAAATTTACAATTGAAGTTTGGAATACAGATTCTTCTAGTTTGAAAAGAGCTAGACCCAAACCTTCAGGTCCAGCTGAAAATGGGGTTTGCCATTGCTGCTAGCCAGCATTTCCTGCTAGTTCTCCTCACCCACTTTCTGAACCAATAAACCTTGAGAAAGGGAGAGAGTAGCAGCAGGGAGGACCAGCTAGATGAAAGACCTTTGTGGCCTCTCTTTAACCAAAAATGATGCTTCTCGAGGTTCACAAGTAAGAACCTTTAACCATATGCAACACACTACCCTGCATGTCCTAACTATTAGAAAGAGCTGTAAACACAGTTATTCTCTCTCCTTTCCTGGAACGTGTGCAGGCCATTTCCCATGGCCTATTGTGGGTGGTAACAAATAAAGTCAAAGTCTAGGAAAGATTGTACATTTATTTATGTATTTTATTTTTTGCTAATAGCTCTAAGTATTTCAAAAGTGATATGTCAAATTTCTAACTTACAGCTTATCAAAACAGCTTCCTTCCCACACACATCCTTAATACCAATCCACACAAAAACACTTCTTGAAAATAATTGGTTGTGCATATCCATAAGACAAATGTATGAACTAATAAATACAATTCTACCTTGTCGATATGCACAGGATAGTCTCTTGCAACCAGGTCCTGGCATTTTTCCCTGTTTCCAATAATCTTTCTGAATTCAAATATTCTGTTAAGAAATAAAACAGTATCATCATTCATATAAGACTTGTTGGACTAGAAACCTGGGCATTGATATTAGGGATGGGCCTGGACCGGTCCGGAGGCCATTGAAAAGGCCTCCAGACCGGTCCGGACCTGGGTGGTTCAGTTCGGGTGGGGGGGGTACCTTTAAGAGCAGTGGGAGGGTTTACTTACCCCTCCCACCATGGCGCCGTAATCCTATGAGTAATTGGGGTGGCAGGACACCTCCCTGCCGCCCCTTCCCCAACGTTGCTTGCAAAAACTCCCAGCAGTCCTTTGCGCGCGCGTCCTTTGGGAGCATCCTTGGGAGTGTGCGCACAAAGGACTGCTGGGAGTTTTTTGCAAGCAACGTCGGGGAAGGGACGGCAGGGAGGTGTCCTGCAGCCCCAATTACTCATAGGATTATGGCGCCACAGTGGGAAAGCAGCGGGAGGAGTAAGTAAAACCTCCCGCCGCTCTTAAAGGTACCCCCCCACCCCAGTGCCGGACCGCAGTTGGCGGTTCCGTGCACACCCCGTTGATATTCCAGAGGTAATTTGTGTAAATGCCTTTAAGTTATTCTCATGATCATTTCTGAAAACTTCTCTATTTAAGCATATGTATAGGTGGTATCTGAACCCCAAAGACTAAATAAAATTATGTTAATACACATGCATATAAGTGTTTGAAGTGCATAACTCAGATCAGCTTTGGTAGACCTGCCTTAAGACCAAATGTTTTGATTGGAACATTAATAGCAGGATTTGGTTCATTTAAAGGCTGGCGCCATAGAAATAGTTGCAGAATGGCTGCTTAAGACTGTTTTTACAGAAGTGCTCCTTTTGCTGAATATCACCAAGAAAGTTCCATTTTATCTGGAGTTTCTATATAGATATCTTACTTCTATAATAAAAGAAATATGAATTTGATTCAGATATGACAAGATATATAACACAAATTTGGACAGCATCTGGACTAGTCAGTCATGACTAACTACTATGAAAATAAATGAGTAATTAGATATGACTAACTGAAGTTCCATTAATTTCAATTGCTATGTAATTGCTATGTAAACTACATACTGTCCATTGTGCTTGACACAAACATGGATTAATTTTGACTATAGCAGAACCTCGATATTCACGGATCCAGCATCTGCAGATTTGCGTATCCGCGGTCAGGGATCTTAGTATATGCAGTCAAAATGCAGCAAAAAAGGGTTTAAACTCACATATCCATGGGTTGGGGGTGGCTGGAAATGACCTCAGAGGACATTTCCAGCCACCCTTTTGAGCGCAGAGCTATTTTATGGCTCATTTACTTGAGGAAAGACTGCAAAAAATCATGGAACACACTTTTAAAAACTGGCTATTTCTGGCTTTAAAGGGGTATTGCTGGTTCATGGGAGGCCCACAAAGCATGACAGGGCACTTTATTTTGCCCTCTTAGGCATTTGGGGGGCAATTTTCAGGCCTCTGGGAGCCTAACCCGTGATCCCATTGCCCTGATGACTTGCTATTCACGGTTTCGGTATCTGCAGTAATTGCGGAGAACGGAACCTCTGCAAATATAAAGGTCTTCCTGTATGTCTGGATGATCTTAATTACTTTTCTGCTTAAAATATTACCATAGTTAAGTTCAAGAGGAAGAACTCATGACATGTTTAAATTTAAAGACTTGTGTTGCATTAGAAATACACATATACTAAATGCAGATATTCTCTTTGTAACACACTATTACCCTTTTTTGTTGACACAGTATCAAAAGTTTCCAATGATTCAGTGTACACTCAAGAATATAAGTTTGGGTTTTGGAGCACTGACAAAAAAATTGTAAGAACACATCTACACTTATAGGAACTGAAGCATGAATCAACTGACCATTACCTTTTCAAGTCTTCAGGTCTTCCCCATCCTTGAATGAAAAGTTTTGTGAGAAGAAGGCGTCTGTACAAAACATCTAGTTTGCTTACACCCATTAGCAAAACATCTGGAAAAAAGCAAATATAGTTGCCTCATTCTAGATGAGAAGTATGACACTGTGGGCCCTTTCGGACATAGGACGAAACCATGCGTTAACCAACATGGTTAATTCTTGAACCCGGGAATTGTCCCGCAGATGATCTTCCAACCTGGGTTGGGCAACCTCCGGTTTCAGGGCAGAGGAGTCTCTCCCTCTTCCTGGCCTACCGAGGCCACATCCCAGTAAGCTCTGAGGCGCTCGTGGCACCAGACTATGGGCAAGGGGTAAGCAGGGCAGCAGCTATTGGCCACGATCTTCAAGTGGGATCGTGAATGGTGCTGGGCACGATAGGCAATCATGCCTTTTTGGCATTGGCTGCCAGCAGCAGGGCAAGGGCATTTATACCCTTTCAAATTCCATTTAAGCCTTTTTCCTCACACCACTTACACTATCATGCTCGTAAGAGTCCTGCACCCAGTCTCACACAAACACAATTACTGGTAATGGGTGGACAGAGAGGGGCACTATTACTCCAGAAAGGATCATGATGACTTCGTAGGAGAGGATATGTATACGGGTCCATTGTGACCAAGGATGCTCTTGTGACGGCAGACCCAGTCAAAGCACTCCAGGAACCCCCAACACACTCCTGCCCCCGTGTCGGCTGGGGATTAGCCCACTCATGAGAGGGCCAATCCATTGGAGGACCAGAGGCTCCATGAGCTTCATGCCTCCATCAGACTGCATCCTCACGAGTTAAGCCATTCAATAATAGGGGCCCCTGCTGATACAAGGCCTCTCACAGAGTCCAGACTGCTCCATGTGTCTGGCCATTTCCCTCTGGGCTCAGTCTGGCAAGATCGGGGATGGCTCCTAGTACACAGTCAAAATTCCTGGGCTGGGACCTGCGATGCAGTGTATGCAGATGTGAGGGGAGCCCCTATTTTCAATGATCCATGGTAAGCTGGGTGGCCGCACTGGGGAAAAATCAAGATGATTATGTGCCAAGGGATGGCCAGACTGCCGGAGTGAGCCTTTTCACTCCTGCTGTCCACCAGTCACTGCAACCTGCAAAGGTATTGGTGTGGTATCCTTCCCTGGGGCATGCATGGATCTAGCAACAGGGCTGAGTGGCAACAGCCCTCGAGCCCATACGCGTGTCTCTATGGCCTGCCACTCTAATGAGAATGTTGTATTGCCACACATTAGTGATCCAGCACTTGAACCCTCCGGTGTACCCCGAGACAGTTCTTATGAATAATGCCAGAGACTGTATGCTTGCACCCAAGGGGTAGGGTCTGGAGCCCCCTTCCCATACTAATTTGTACAAAAAATAATAATAGAGTAGAGCCACTCAAGAATTCCAGGGGCTGCCTTCCAACCCAAACTACAGGTTCACTCCCCTGGCATGTGTTATCTTTACTGGGAAACTGGGTTACCTGATTTGTGGTGCCACCTGGACTCCATGTGCTTGTGTAAATACTTGGTCATCACTTGATGTGTGGAGACCTCTCCACAAAGTACCCGCCTTTCTCTTCCAGCCCCTTTTTATGAGATTACCGGGGGGGGGGGCATGAGACACGTGGGCATACCCCAATGTGGCTTCTCTTTGACATGCTTTCAAGCTTGCGACTTGGCAACACAGCATCCCTGTTGCCGAGCAACAGCTGGAGGAGTGTATTAACTGACCCTGCCCTCCACATATTGATAAAATACTATGCACATACAAGTTATCCACACAGAATGAATTTTGCAGTGTATGTGGAAAGACTCTGTTCAAACTTTCAGACAGATGTATGAAAATCAGAGAGTGAGTCAGAAGATGAGTTCCCACTTCTCCTTCTAGGAACAGATTCACATGGAATTGCATTTGAAAGATTTCTTATCCAAATTTTGCAGATGGTGGGCTGAGACTGGATGTATGGGCTCAGATGACTTGGGCTAAGACCTGGCTTTAGAATCTTAACCACTGTAGCAGCCTGAAACCATCCATCCATACCAACACTCAAGTTAATTAAGTTATTTCAGCACCATTATTTGCACTGCAACTCACATTGCATATCTAAAAAGATATGCCTCTTGCCTGCTTGATTACTTTGTCCTACTGAAGGGTATATTAGAATGTGTAGATGGACGAAGTGGACACAGATAGTTAAACAGAGTAACTGCATATGCAACATACCACAGAATACAGAGCTACCTAATTTTAGTAACTGTATCCTGGTGGATGGACAGGCTGGAAATATTCTAGGCGTTCAAGCTATTAGAGAGTGAACGGAAGAATGCAGATCCTTGTTATAATAGAAGCAGTTTTATTTTTTTGTTCACACTAAGAGATCAGTTTACATGTATTAGTGTGAGAAGGCGCTTCAACTACAAGAAAACCCCATATAGTATATTGCAATTAATCCAGCTTTTATGGCTAAGCTGCTTTTCAGAACACACAGTTTGAAATCCCCCCATTCTTTGTCCTATCAGAGGTAACAGTTGTTGCTTCCAAAGGCCTTGATGTACAATGATGTGGTCCCAATTTGTGTTAAAAACCTTGGACTTTGTAAACTCTAATAACTGAGTGCAATTGTCCTTTTTCTCAGCTTCATATCAAACAAGCATTTCTCACACTATATGATCTCTTACATTCACAATAGTATGGATACAAATTTCTGAACAGGGAGTGATTGCAAGACAACATTTGTACACAACTGCGGAAAGACTTAATTCCTTACTGAATTCTGGAAGACATTTTAACTTAAGTGTTCTGTTTAAAAGGTAGGCTGTTCTTACAAACCTAGAACTCATACCGACATGATTACCTGTTGCACCTGATGTTCTGAGTTCTGCCAAGATAATAATTTTGAGAGGCAGAAGCTCCAGGTTAGTATATTAATTGTGCAATGTTAAGTCTAAGAAAATAAAGGTGTAAATGCTTTAACTCCATTAGTAGGCTCATTTTTATAGAACTGATTTGTTTTCAAGCAGTACAGCCTCTGCAATAAGCCCCAGAACACTAGAGTCATGGCATTTTTAAAATAAATCATAGTGTGCTCACTGACTCAAATACTGGTTAAATATCGAACATTTCATATCTTGGAATGGCATGCATCTATAAAGACTGATATAAGCATTTGTTACAATATATTGATTTCACAGCACCACAATTCTAGAAAGCATTCACATGCTCAGAGATGATGCATGACTTGATTTTTAGTTCTAAAATGAGAGTTGAGGTTTGGAAGGATGTGAAATTAAAAAGGCCTCTGAATTACTTTATGTACATTAGAAATATACATATGCAAGTTATAATTGAATGCTCTAACTAACAAGATTCAGATATGAAGCCAAGCCACCACCTCACAAATAGAAGGCAGCTCTGATATGGAGACAGTTTCTAGTAGTTTTGATAGTCAACTAATTAAACAATTGGTTTTAAAATGCTTCACTCTTAGCAAGTGGAGCTAGTAATTGTTCAGAGGTTGAGGCTATTAAATGATCTGGTTCTTAAAAATTATACCTACTGAAATAAATTTAAGCCACTTCTGAGCTCCCAATACTATAGATTAGAAGTCCCCAGAAGTAAAGATCTGAGACCTAGGAGATCTAAATTTAATCTATCAAAACAAGGAAGCTAACCTGAGTGTTGACATAATCTTAACACTTCTGAGCCTTATTGTTTTTGTATATTCAATATGCTTTTGCTATCAATACACTAGCCCTATTGATAGGAAGGAAGAGGTCAGGGCTCACGAAATCCACTAGCCTACTTGTCTGTGACGAGTGAAAATGATATCCAGCAAGTGGGGGGGGGGGAATCCTGATGAGTAATGTACCACCATAGGTGATGAGTAAAAATTTTGTCTGGCTGGTGAAGGTGAACAGAGCCAACATTTATTGACATCTGGCCAAAGTAATCATGCCCACTTTAGGCTCACATCAAACTGCACAGATCAAGCAACTAATGCATGCATGCACACACAATGACCCAACATAAGCAGAGCCAAATATTGTACAATTTTTAGAGACTTGCACTGCACCTTGATTTTGTCAGATAAAAATTACACATACAGTGAGGGAAATAAGTATTTGATCCCCTGCTGATTTTGTCCATTTGCCCTCTGACACAGAAATGACCAGGCTATAATTGGAATGGTAGGTTTATTGTAGCTTGAGAGACAGAATGACAACAAACAAACCCTCAAAAGCCCAGTGCCCAAAAGTCAGCGATGGATTTGCATTGTAGTGAGGGAAATAAGTATTCGATCCCCTATCAACCAGCAAGATTTCAGGCTCCCAGGTGTCTTTTCACTATATGCAGGTAACGAGCTGAGATGAGGAACACCCTCTGTAAGGGAGTGCTCCTAATCCCAGCTTGTTACAGTACCTGTATAAAAGACACCTGTCCATAGAAGCAAGCAATCACTCCACTTCCAAACTCACCACCATGCCCAAGACCAAAGAGCTGTCGAAGGATGTCAGGGACAAGGTTGTAGACCTGCACAAGGCTGGACTGGGCTACAAGACTATCGCCAAGCAGCTTGGTGAGAAGGTGACTACAGTTGGCACGATAACTCGCAAATGGAAGAAACACAAAACAACTGTCAATCTCCCTCGGTCTGGGGCTCCATGCAAGATCTCACCTCGTGGAGTTGCAATGATCATGAGAACGGTGACAAAGCAGCCCAGACCTACACGGGGGGAACTTGTCAATGATCTCAGGGCAGCTGGAACCATAGTCACCAAGAAAACAATTGGTAACACACTACGCCGTGAAGGACTGAAATCTTGCAGTGCCCGCCAGGTCCCCCTGCTCAAGGCAGCACATGTACAGGCCCATCTGCAGTTTGCCAATGCACATCTGAATGATCCAGAGGAGAACTGGGTGAAAGTGTTGTGGTCAGATGAGACCAAAATCGAGCTCTTTGGCATCAACTCAACTCACTGTGTGTGGAGGAGGAGGAATGCTGCCTATGAGCCCAAGAACACCATCCCCACCGTCAAACCTGGAGGTGGACACATTATGCTTTGGGGGTGTTTTTCTGCTAAGGGGACAGGACACCTTCACTGCATCGAAGGGACGATGGACGGGACCATGTACCGTCAGATCTTGGGTGAGCACCTCCTTCCCTCAGCCAGGGCATTGAGAATGGGCCGTGGATGGGTATTCCAGCATGACAATGACCCAAAACACACAGCCAAGGCAACAAAGGAGTGGCTCAAGAAGAAGCACATGAAGGTCCTGGAGTGGCCCAGCCAGTCTCCAGACCTTAATCCCATAGAAAATCTGTGGAGGGAGCTGAAGGTTCGGGTTGCCAAACATCAGCCTCGAAACCTTTCTGACTTGGAGAGGATCTGCAAAGAGGAGTGGGACAATATCCCTCCTGGGTTGTGTGCAAACCTGGTGGCCAACTACAAGAAACGCCTGACCTCTGTGATTGCCAACAAGGGTTTTGCCACCAAGTACTAAGACATCTTTTGTGAAGGGATCGAATACTTATTTCCAGGGTGGATTTGATTTCAAATCAAACTGATTTAAATCACGATTTAAATCACTAGCAGGGTGGATAAAAATTAAAAATTTTTTGATTTAAATCGGATTTTTTGATTTAAATCGGATTTTTTGATTTAAATCGGATTTTTTGATTTAAATCGGATTTTTTGATTTAAATCGGATTTTTTGATTTAAATCGGATTTTTTTATTTAAATCGGATTTTTT